>NC_137155.1:958887-3358887 GCF_951394435.1 Stenella coeruleoalba | reverse complement strand
AGTCCTGGGTAAGAGAAAATAAGTTTTAAAATCCTTTTGTGTGAGGTGTTCTTTTACATGGTGGGGATATGCAGTGTTTACTGCCTGCTCTACATGTAGGTGTCAGAGGCTAATATTTTCCCTTGTGCCCTTATTTTTGTCTCTCTGGCTGTCCTCAGGTTTCCTTTAGATATTTTTTTCTTTAACAGTGTCTGAGATGCACAGCTCTTTTCATTGTATCACATAGTATCTCTATTTATATGGTGATATGGTGGGGTTTTTTAGAAAGTATTTTTTCTATATTGTATCTTTTCTTTGCATTTATAACAAAATTCACTTCAACAATCACAGAATCCTTTTCCTCCAATGCCACAAATTATTTTTCAAATGAAAGAACTGGTACTGATGCTTTTCAAAATATAGAAGACAATTGATATTTTATATAAAACCACTTTATATGTTAACTTTTTCCCCAGAAACATTTTTTTTTTTTGGCCTGGCTAAAAAGGGCAAGCAGGGAAACTATTTATTTATATAACTGTGTATCAGTCTTTTAGTGAGCCTGTGCTTCTCAGCTCTGGGTTTTTGTTTATTCTTTCTTAGATGAGACAGGAAATCTAGAAAAGGCTGGAGTTGGATAGTTCCCTTCACTGGGCTGGTTAGGTTCTGGTAAAATAGTTTCTCTGAGGCCAGGTCTTGTTAAGAAAATCAGAATGCTCTGGGAATACTTCTAAATGGCAAATTTTCCCTCCCCTGGCCAAAAGCATAAATGGAGTTTTCTCTGCCCTTTCCTTGGAAAACCTGGTCAGGTTCCTTGGGGATAAAACTCACCAACTGTGGGGACTCCACTCACACTGGGCCTGTGGGTTTTTAGCTTTTAAACTCTTCCATATGGTGCCTCCAGAAATTTGTTAATCACAATTTACATTGTTCTCCTGGGCTTTTGTGCTGCTGAGTTATGATTCTCTGTTTCCACCTGCCCATCTCTTCAGTGTTGTAGGCAGTCATCTGCCCTGTGTCCTCAGTTCTCTAAGGATCTAAGATGAATTCTTGATGTTCAGTTTGTTCAGCTTTTTATGTTTTTATTTTATTTTATTTTATTTTATTTTATGTTATTTGTAGAACAAGAGTGTTGATCTTCAAGCTCCTTACATGTGAGACCAAAACCCAGAAATCTCCATGTACTTCTTTAAATGCAGGAAAAAAGACAAGATGCCTGATTTCACTGCTGTTATGCATGGCACTAGAAGTTCTGGATAACACTTGCAGACCAGCAAAAGAGACAGAGCATGTATGTTTTTTAAAAAAAATTAAGTAGAATGTCCATTATTTATAGATTTTTATGGGCAAGTACAGAAAACATATCGGATATACTACTAAAAGTAAAAAGACTACAACAAATTTTCTAGCACAGACTTTAAAATAATCTAGACCATTCCTTTACACTGGCAAGAGCAAAAATACATACCTAGGACCTAAGCCCACAGAGAAAGCACAACTACTCTCTGAAGAAAATTCCTAAAACGTTAGAGTACAAAGAAAGAAAAATATATTATTTAACCACAAATTCACATATAAATTTATAATTTAATGAAATCAAATTAAAAACTCAGTTGGATTTTTTTCAAGTGCTTTTTTGAAAAGAAGTTGTCTAAAACTTTATAGGAAAGAATAAAGTTCCATCAATAAATTAGTCTTGAGAAAATAAAAGAGAGAATTGTCATACAAGAATTTAAGATAGAATGTAATGTAATAATAATAATTCTAATGTTAATAATAATAAAATAACATGATATTATGATACCACTTAAAATATAGACTCACAACAGAAAAGCAAGCTCAGAAATAAATGCTCATAAAACAGATACAACTTGATATAAGAGTGGTACCAACAAATCAATAATAAAGAAAAAATATTAAATAGCTTTCTTGGGGAAGACTGTTCACCTCACATGAAATTTAAGCTGGGTCTGTATCTTTCATTAACTACAAGATGGATGCAGAATTAAGGACTTGAAAGTGAAAGATAACATAAAACTGAGAGATGAAAATATAGAAAAATATCTTTGTGATATAGAAGTAAGGAATTGCCTCTTTGGTAATATTAAACATTCACAAACCATGAAGATCAAAAACTTACTGGAACTTACTCTACCAAACTTCGAAATATCTGTTCAACAAAGAGAGACAAATAGGAGGCCACCTGACAGATGATAGACTGAGAGAAGATTAATTGAAATGTAAAAACTTGACAAGACTAATATTTAAGAATATATCAGAGTCTTAAAAACGTAAAGAAATACAGGAAAACTAATAAAAATGCAATTCATCAAAGACAGAAGATAAGTTAATAATAAAAGGGAAACCTAAAAAGCTAACAAGTTCAGAAAAAGATGGTTAAATTCATTAGTAGGTAGATATTTTCAAAGAAAAGCAACAGTAAGAATCATTCTGCCAACCACCTAGCTCATGGCTTGGTAGCGAAAACAGCAGGCTGCTTGTTTTTCTGCAGTACACAAGCTAAGGATGATTTATGTATTTAAATGGTTGGAGGAAAAGTCAAAAGAAGAATAATATTTCATAAAGTGAAAATTACTGAAATTCATATTTCAGTGTCCATATAAAGTGGTATGAATGTAAATTTTTTAAAATTATTTTTAAAAGGATATTCTACACCAATCAGTTTGATAAAAACAAGAAAGGTAATTATAAATGTGGTAGAATATATGGGGAAATAAGCATCCACATACCTTAGGTAAGAATGCAAATTTGTACATCATTTTTGGGAAGCAATATGGCAGTACTTATTATGTAGAGATAATGAAGACATATAACCTATGATTCACAAGCTCTTCTCCTGAGTATACCTCTCCCAGAGAAATTCACATGTCCACAAGGCAACATTCATGGGACTAACCTTGGCTTCAATATTTGTGGTATAACAAGTTTGGAGCAACTTAAATGTTAATTCCTAAGAAAATAGGCAAATAAAATATGATGTTTACATGAAGAGAATACCTTGAAATATTAAAACAGATATATTCTATCTACATAAGGCAACACTGGTGATCTTAAATGCTTAGGGTTATGTATTAAAAAAAAGAAAAGACAGAAGAACGTCTATAGCACAATAGCACTTATAAAATTTTAAAACGTATACATCCAAGACACTACGAGATTCATTCAACAAAGCATTGAATGACAATTATAGATCACACATTGTCCTAAGTGTTGGAGATTATCAAGGAACAAAACAGAAAAAAAAAACCCTTGTCCTATCAGAACATACACTTTAGTGGTGGAAACTGACAATAAACTAACTAAATTAGTAAATGACAGAAAGTATAAGGACTACAGGGAATAAAAGAGCAGGAAAGGGCTGAACAAGCAAAGATTAAGCAGCAGCATCCAGCGAGAAGGGAGGAAAATCAGAAGATTCTGAGGAGAGATTTTCATAAAGAAGGTGGTTAGAGATGTCAAATGCTGCTAAGTGAACAGAATGGGGACCAATGGAGTGACGTCAGCAGTGTACTATGATGTCATAGTAACCCATCAAGAGCAGATTCCCTGGGATTGCAGGAACCAGTGCCCAGAAGACTGACTGTGAAGAGATGAGGTTAAGTGGGTACAGCAAATACGTGCAACCCTTTCAAGCTGTGCTGTGCAGAGAAGCAAAGAAATGAGGCATCACCTGGTGAGGACCCACACTCAGGAGTAGGTGTGCCGTTTAGTTTCAGTGTGGAGTGTTGGCATGTCTGTGGTCTAAGGGAAGAGAGAATTCAGTAATCAAGGGGAAAAGAGATTAGTTGCAACTGCAAAATAGTCACCAACACGGGCAGGATTAGTACCCTAAGTAGTAGAGCAGCAGTAGCCTTTGGGTAGAGAAAGGGCACTTTGCCATTGTCCAGGACAGAGCATCCAGACTGTAGATGCGGATGTGTGGAATCGGAGGACTTGATGGCAGGAAAATAAGCTTCTTCCCATCATTTCTTCTCTCCATAAAGTGTGAGGCAGGACCATTAGCTGCAACATGGCACTTTTGGAGAGTCTTATGTAAGTAGATTCAACCCCTCGAGCTGTGAATCCTGGGTTCTGGGCCCAGTTGTGTTCAGATGAAGTGAAAAGTTTTCAGAGGCTCCTTTCTCCCACCCCACCCCAGAAGGTAGCCCTTCAGAGACGCAAGGGGGTTTTGTCCACACGTGGCCCATGGACCTGTCCTCACTGGTGGTCAGAGACAATAGAGTTCCAAAGATAAAGGTAGAGAAACGCTTCTGACTCATGGCAGGGGAAAAAGACCTTCAAAAAGGGGAAGGAAAATGTGGGACATGGAAAACAAAATCAGCATTAAGAACATATCATAAGCAGGTCAGTATTCCACCTACAGTGGCCGCATATTCATGGATTGTGAAATCAATGAAGTGGGGTCAAGATCATCATTTTTAAAATGAAAGAATGGAAGAGAAGAGAAAAGACTAGAAAAAAATGAAATTATGAGCATTCATCTCATGGATACACACATATGTGTGAGTACTGTGTCATGATGTAGGGTGTATTCACACTGTCAGTTGTTCTTATACTGCTGGAAAACAGACTCACAGACACAGAAAACAAACTTATTGTTACCAAAGGGGATAGCTGCGGGGGGGGCATAAATTAGGAGTTTGCTATTAATATATGCACACTACCATATATTTAACAGATAAACAACAAGGACATAGTGTATAGTACAGGGAACTATACTCAGTATCATGTAATAACCTATAATGGAAAAAAATCTGAAAATGAATATGTATATACGTATATATATAACTGAATCACTTTGCTGTACAGTTGAAACAACACTGTAAATTAACTAGACTTCAATTTAAATTTTTTAATTAAAAAAATGATAAGGGAAATGAAAGGGAAAAATATATAGATTTAGAGCAATAGTTCCTAAATTCTTAGAAAGATAATGTTCCTTGTGTGCTAGGCTGTGAATGAACTCAATGTAACATCCTCTGGAACAATCTTCTCCCCACCCCAAAAAATTTCATCCACAAGATGCAATTGTGTTTCTTGAATCTAGAGGCCTTTGTTTATTTATACTCCTCTTGTTGTAAATGATGCATTTTCAGTTTTTTAAACACCTTCTGAATTTTCTCTGGAATCTATTTTATGATTAGAAAATACTGTTAGAAATGCATTTTGTAAGGGTTTTTTTTTCCTCTTGAAGATATTAGCTAACAGAGTTGGGTTGTACAAGTTGTGATGAGTTGAAAAAGCAGCAGTGAATGGTACTCTTTTGTGCTATCTATAGAACATTGTGGGATCATTTTCTTTGTCACTCCAATACTTTGTTCTTCACTGCCCTTCAAACTGCATTGTATTATCCTTTGAGTTAGTCTGAATGGAAGTGGACATATTCAGAAGTTAGATTTAGAAAAAAATAAAACAAAATGTGCATATCTCTCAAAGACATTTTGCCATTCTAAGTATTTCATCAGAGAATTAATAGCAGTTTAACCATAATTCCTTCCCTTTCGCAGGGTGATAATATTTTCTAGAGAACTATTACCTCTCCTTACACTTATACACTCATATTTTACATATGAAGCACTACAGAATTGTATATATTATTTTCCTTAGTTATATCTGCATTTTATTTCCTCCTTTTTGAGACAGAAAATGCAGTTTCTGTGTTGCTATAACCTATTTATGCAAATTTCTATCTTGGTTACGCCATTGGAGATTTTTTAAAGGACTCTGATCACTTTTATTATGTTTTAAATTACTAAAAATATACAATGCAGATTTTATTTTTATACCACAACAGAAGCAAAGAACCCAACCATTTACCCATGCCCAATCCAGCCTGGCACTGCTCAGGAACCCACCCAGCTATTCCCAGTGTTTTTGTTCCCAATAAGACAGTCAGCTGTACAAAATTTCCAGGCTCAGGGCAGAGACATTACTTTAGCCACAGTTGTCTTTGAAACAACTTTATTGTGCTTAGAAATAGTCAGAAACCTTGAGAGCAAGAGGTTTTGCTCTGGAAATCTGGTAGAATATTCTGAGGCAAAGGAAAGGAAGCAGCAGCATTGAAAAAGAAAATGTTAGCTACACTCTTGATGCTGCTGAGAAGGCAGAGGGAGAGGGATTCCTTCAGGAATAAACCTGTCTGAGGGCTTTAGGTTCTGGGGGGCTGACACTGGAACCCCAGTCCTGTCAAATGTACACTCTCCTCCTCTTAAACCTCACTGGAAGCTGTCTTTTCCCTGAGGAAGGTTGTTGCTAAATATTTGAAGGAATCATGGTTAAGAATTTTCCAAAATTAATGACAGATATCCAACCACACATCCAGGAAGTTCAGAGCACATCAAGCAGGATAAATACTGAAAAAAATTTACACTGAGGCATATCATATTCAAACTACAGAAAACAAAAACCAAGACAAAGTCTTGAAAGAAGCCAAAAGGAAAAAAAAATCTCACTTATAGAGGATCAAGGGTAAGTATTATAGCAGACTTCTCATCAGAAATCATGCAAGCAAGAGGAGAATGGAGAGAAATATTTACTGTTGAAAGAAGAAAACCAAGGCTGGAAAATAAGATTTCAAAAGGGTTTATTAATATTATGGAGGCAGGGAGTATTATTTTTAACAACTTTTTGATGTATAATTGATTTATCATAAACTGCACATGTCTGAATTGTATAATTTAATAAGTTTTGACATATATATATGCCTGTGAAGCCATTACCACAACCAAGATAATGAATATATCCATCACCCTCCCAAAGATTTTTTGTGTAATTCCTGTAATTCCTCCCTTCTAGGCTACCTTGGCCCTCCACCCCAGCAATCTGTGATCTGCTTTCCTCTGTCACTATAGATTAGTTTGCATTTTCTGCAACTTCATGCAGTATATTCTTTTATGTCTGGCTTTTTTCACTCAGCATAATTATTTTGAGAATTATCCACATTGAAGTATATATATATCAACAGTTGATTCCTCTTTATCATGATTGTGGATTTCATTTAAGGATATTCCACAATTTGTTTACCTATTCACCTATTTATTTGGCTATTTGGGTTATTTCCAGTTTGGGGCTATTATGATTAAAGCAGCTGTGGACAGAAGAAGGAGAAGAGGAAGAAGGAGAGGAAAAGGGGGATGGGAGGGGAGAGGAGGGGGAGAAGGAGGAAGAGTTGACCTCTCCAGCTAAGCCAATAAGGCCACTGAGGAGGGGTGATTTTCCTAGTTCACTTTTCTCCTCTGTGGAGATACATGACACAAAGACACATGGATACATACTCCCTGGCCTCCCCTCTCCCCCAACAAACCCCCTTCAGCCTTCCTCTACTTCATCTCTGGAAATCATGCTGGAAGACTAGTATCTATGCAAACTAGATTGATCCAACTAATGTGATCTTGGTTCCCCAACACTCTCTGCTCCAGTGACCCTCCAACTCACAACACAGTGGTCACTCAGGGGCCCATGATTTGTCATCACCCACAAGTAACCAACACCTGGAGTCCCAAGGCCCAGTGTTGTTGTGCTCCCACCACAAACTCTGAACTTCCAGCTTGCTTGCCTCCATGTTTCCACAGTTTCTACTGTCCGGGTTCATCACAACTGCCAGCCAGTGACCCCTCTGTGTTTGCAATCTCTACAGTCCTCACTGACTTATCTTCCCCTCATAGTCCATTGCATGAACCACACTCTGGCCAACACTTAACTGTTTTCCATTTGTCCTTCCCCCACATGTCTTCACATTCATCATTTAATCATCCACTCTTTGCCCCATGGCTCAGGTGTCTAACATGGCAGAGACAGACACAAATGCTGCCACAAGAGACCCTTTTCTTCCCAACTCAAGAGTAGCCACCGTTTCATTTGCATCTCCCTAATAAGGTGCCACTCCCCTATTTGGCTCACTAGCTATATTAAATATATAAAATTTCCCTCCAACCGTCTATCAATCTCTTTATCAGAGATGTAGATCCACATTTTTAATTTTAAAAATAAAATAGAGTATCAAGGGACTCCTGCATACAGATGTGCAGTATGTGAACTGCACAAAAGCAACTGGCTGAGGGCCAGAGCAGAAACTACAATCCAGTCTGGACTGAGGCACACGGTTTCCACATTTTGGATAGTTTGTCTGATGTGAGACAGAGTTCTTTGGCAATTGGTCCACCCAGATGAGATGATTTTTTGTAATTTGTGCAATTCTGCATCTGGCATTAATTTCTTCTCACCTCCCTCCAACACACACACACCTCCCACAGACACACACACACACACACACACACACACACACACACACACACACACTTCATCATTTCCATCAACACCTTCTCTTTCATCTCATAAAGGTCAAATTTCTCCTATTGTTTAGAGTTTTCTATGTGCATGCATTCTTCGTCTCATCACCTTGACCTTCCTCTGGAATCTTCCTCCACCATTTTTTCTCTCTTACATCATCAAGCTTTCTAGCATGACTAATTTTCAAAACAATCTAAGAACCAGGAAAAGACTTGCAAAGTAATTTTTGTAACAGAATGAATCCCTGTGCCAGGGACTTTCTGGGACACCAACTAGGTTAAGGGAATTAAAAATGAGTTGAAGTAGATAAATTATTACACAGAAAAGAATTGTGAATTAACTTGCTTTAAAAATGTGTCAACATAGTGGGCATGGTATATCATTCCATATTTTTGTGTTGTGTTCAATTTCTTTCATCAATGTTTTATAGTGTTCAGAGTACAGATTGTTCACCTCCTTGGTTAAATTTATTCCTCAGTGTTTTATTTTTATGCAATAGTAAATAGGATTTTTTCTCAGTTTCTCTTTCTGATAGTCTATTGTTCATGTATAGAAAAGCAACAGATTTCTGTATATTAATGTTGTGTCCTGCAACTTTACTGAATTCACTTATTACTTCTAATAGGTTTTGGTGGCATCTTTAGGATTTTTTTTATATATAGTGTTTATCTGCAAACAGTGACAGTTTTACTTCTTCCTTTCCAATTTGAATTCCTTTTATTTATTTTTCTTGCCTGATTGCTGTGGCTAGGACTTCCAGTACTATGTTGAATAAAGTGGTGAGAGTGGCATCCTATTTTTTTTTTCAGTTATTTTATTCTTTAGCTATGTTTGGTCCTTTATGTTTTCTCTTTGGTAAACTTCTCACTGTGTTCATCCATTCTTGTTCCAAGTTCATTGAGCACCTTTATGATCATTACCCTGAATTCTTTATTTGGTAGATTGCTTGTCTCCACTTCACTTAGTTCTTCTTTTTACCTTGTTTCTTCATTTGAAACATATTCCTCTATCACCTCATTTTACCTAATTATCTGTTTTGTTTTATTTTATTTGTATTAGGTAGGGTGGTTATGTTTCTTGACTTTAGAGAAGTGGCCTTATGTAGGACATGTCCTATGTGTCCCAGCAGCACACTCCCCTCTGCTCACCAGAGCTATATGCTTTAGGGGTGCCTCTTATGTGGACTTCATGGTACCTTCTGTAGTGGCCAGGCTGACTACTATGGGCACTCTGGTAGGTGGGGCTAGTCCCTGGCCTGATTGGCTGCTAGCTTCTCCCTTGTGAAGATGCTACTGGCCCACTGGTGGGCTGGGATGCATTCTTGTATGTCTGGCTGTGCTACCTGGAGCATCCCTGCTGGTGGTTGGAACCAGCTCCCAAGGTGGTTGCTTGCAGGGCTCAGGTAGTCCAAGGGCTGGTGCCAGCACACTGTGGGTGTGACTGAGTCTCCATATGGCTGGCTACTCTGCCTGGTGTGTCCCAGGACTGGTACTAACTGGATGATTGGCAGGTAAACCCTCACCACTAATAGACCAAAGGGAGGATTCCAAAATGGTGCTTGCTGACACCAGTGTCCTTCTGGTAGAACGAGCTCCCAAATTTGGCTGCCACTAGCATTTATGTTCCTGGGCAGGGTGCAGGGGTGTCCCAGTTGCCTCCTGACTCTCCAGGAGGCTCTCCAATGTCAGCAAGTGGGTCTGACCCAATTTTCTTTCAAAGTACTGCCTCTATGCTGGGTCTTGAAGCATGTGAGCTTCTGTGTGAGCCTTTCAAGACCAAAGTCTTTGTTTCCTACAACCCCCCAGCTCTCCCATATGCAAGCCCCACTGTCCTTCAAAGCCAGATGCTCTTGGTGCAGAATCTCCAGCCTAGGAAGCCCGATGTGGGGATTAGACATTCACTCCTTTGGGAGAACCTCTGAAATTGTGATTTCCTCCTGTTTGTGGGTTACCCACCCAGGGGTATGGGTCTTTATTGCATCTCTGCCCCTCCTACTCATCTCATTGTTGTTCTTTCTTTATATCTTTAAGTGTGGAAAATCTTTTCTGCTTATCTTCAGGTCATTCTCGTAGATAGCTGCTTTGCAATTAGTTGCAATTTTGATTTGCCCATGGGAGAATGTAGGCTCAGAACCTTCACTCCATCACCTGGACCACACTCCCTCCTCCATGAATTCTGAGCAGGAAAAGAGCATGCTGTGTCAGTCACTCTATATGGCTGGATCTGTGGTATAAATGCTCAAGTAAGCTGGAAACTGACACTATGTGAGGTCATCTATTTCATGAGTGTTACTCAAAGGATATTTAAGAATAGCTTTGGTGTGATGAATTGGGAGATTGGGATTGACATATATACACTAATACGTATAAAATGGATAACTAATAAGAACCTGCTGTATAAAAAAATAAATGAAATAAAATTTCAAAAAATATCTTTGACACAGGACAGAAATAATGAACACTGTCAATTCTCACTGTGTTATAAAAAAATGGTTTAAAAATGAGACATTTCTTCTTCTTTTAATTCTCATATGATGCCACTTATTTAGTTACATCATAGATCACTTGTATCACCTCAGCATTTGTTTGGACATCAATGAGGTAGGAAACATCCATAATTCTATTCTAATTGGTAAAGACCTACAGAGTGCAAGGCACCAGGAGAACACAGAGATGCATTTGACAAGCATTTTATGCACAAGAAACTTACAGTTGTAGAACTGGAGAAATAGGACAATCATCCACATCAAATTCCCTCAATTCCCTTTAGCACCGAAGAATCAGATTTCTCTGGAGGGATCATGTCTAAAAAATGTTATGTATTGGCAATCCCTACTTACCTGTTTCCTTTGGAAAGTAAAATAAATTTTTAAAAAAATATATTTAGACAAAGATAACAGCAAGTTTGTCATAAATATTTCTGCCATTGATTGAAACTATTCAATAATTACAAACATCTGAAAGATCATATCCAACCTAAAGCTTTTAAAAATTCAAATGATTCCAGTTGCCTAGTTGTTGATTCTTCATCTGTTATATGTGTGTATCTAACTGGAAACTATTTGAGGCAGAGCACTGAAATCTTATACATTAAACTTGTACATTAATCTACCAAGAGAGTCCCAGGTCTTTTACTGTTTTGTGAATTCTGAATTTTCCCCCAGGAAAGTAGACACCAAAGCAAAAGGGAGAACTTTTGAACCAAAGCACCAACTCACATGGGAAAATGTAACTTCATAATTAAACGTTATTTTTTCTTCTTCCATTGATTCCCTTGGAGTGAACAAGAAAGGGGAGTTTTTTCCTTCTTTTGCAGTTGCCAGCCCTTCTTCCATCCTTATCATCTCTGATGACCAGCGCCAAATCATTTCACTGCCCTGGATGTAAGGAAGAAGCCCTGGCCTCCATATTTAGAGGGGAATCCATCCTGGCATTGGTTCCTGGGAATTTATCTACAAATAGTCTAGCTAGATAGGGAATTCTGCAGCAGAGAAATGAGTATAATCATGGCCTGTTAAAAATGAAAAATCAGAATATAGAAACTTACTGTGGAGGCACCACAGAGCTCCTGTAACATTCACTCCCAGAACCCTAGAGAGGTTACACACCTATTTCAGAATGCAAGAGGGAGCTGCATGAAGCATGCTACCCATATAACTCCTGTGATAGATGGTGACAGATGGAGCATATCATGATGGACACAGTTGTAGTTGGGCCAGGACAAAAGAAGAGAGAAAGCACTACATTCCAAGCAAACATTTCTAATTATCTGCTTCTTTTTAACATGGGAAATGCTATTGTATCTGTCTTCTAAATATTGAACACAAAGCATACCATATTAATTTCCATCTAGGACTTCAAGATGCTATTCATTCTATGCCAAAAGACACCCACCACCCCAATTCCTACTATATTAGAGTATTAATATAATTACAATATGCCTGGTTCTAGAAAGTATGGTCAAAACTTATTTATTGCAGTCATTTCTTCCTCCAAAGCTGTCACTCAATGGATGAAAGAGAAATAGAACTTTGATTGTAAATAAACTATACTTGAACAAAATAAATTTTAAAAATAAAAATAGAAAACAAGAAATAGAACTTTGAAAGAAGCTGTTATCTTTCCAGATAAGTTTCTTTGTTCCCTTTTGTTTCACAACGTTATTCCTATTGTAAAGTAGAATAGTGGGAAAAAATCAGAAAACAATGGATTTTAAGTGTAGCCCTCCTAAGTAACATTGAGGAAAATTTATTTAACCTTTCTGAGATGCACTTTGAAAAAAATTCAAGGAATGGCATTAGTTTTCTTATAAATTTAATTTGAGGATGAATTACAGTAATGATTAATGTTAACCTTCTAACAGTGAGATAGATAAGTATAACTTGTATAACTAAGTATTTGTCAAATGTAGGAATAGATAATCTTATCAGTATTATAACTTTTATTATCTCTATTTCTATTAAGAATATTTTAGAAAATGGATGTTGCTCTTTTTTCACTGGACTCATTTTCCCCTTTGATGACTTAAGATCGTGATACCATGAACAAGTTATGCAGCCAAGTTGGACCTCGGTTAGGACAAAATCAGGAGTCAGCCCTGCAGGAAGAGCAGGGACAAAGTCAACATTCCCTGGTATGTCAGGGTACCCGCACCAACAGAGAATGTACTTATTGACTCTGGACAAAAGCACACTTCCTGCATCATCTTGGCCTTGTAGCTCCACTGCTTTGAGTTTCTACTTCTTCAAATGCTCTTTGGGGTTAGTGAGAAATACCACTGAACTTTCTGGATGCATGATCTATATTAAAATTCCAGCATTGTGCCTGGAGTTTAAGTCCCCAATCCACGACAGTCGTTGTTATTGCTGATTATGTTCATTTCAGTTTTATTTTGACTTTAGGTCCAAAATCAGCTTCACTCTAGGTCTTCCCCTTCTGGATCTATAGATACACCCCACACATACCACATAAACACACACACTTCATTCATGACAGTTTCAGATCCAAACTCTCTGTGAGCAAACCTGGTAGGTTTGAGCCATTCCATCAGACCAGGGATTCTCTGTGCCATAGACAAGACTCAGCCCACAATGCCCCAAGAGACAAGGTCTGGGCATCCGTGTTCCCCCAAGCTGCAGACTCTCCTCAGCACCTGGGCTGAGACGATGCATCCCATAAGATTGTGCAATGTGCCAACCCTGTAGGTTTCCTGGTACTCCTGCTTCTTCCAGGCCCAGAATTTAGTGGCTAAGACAGTCTGCTGCCTTGTCAGAATTTTGCTGTTTCTCCTCTGAACTGGAGCTTCACCCCTATATCTCGATTTAGGGTTTGGAATCCTTCCCCTTGGACAAACCTCCTGGATGGAGACCTGGTTAAGTCATGAAGATCTCTCTCCCAGATTTCCCACCACTCCAACTTGACTACTGGTTGCAGGGATTTTCAATGACCCCACCACAGCCTCTGGAGGTTGCATCTCAGATTATTTTGTGGTAAATTCTGAGGGGAAAACTTTTGGAAAGTGGATGAGATTGTGATATTTATATTGATGAAACTACTCTATTTAAAATGGAGCTACTCAATTTGTCCCTAAGTTGATGATATCTATGAAAATATAAATTTTACTAAGAGAGATCTATTAATCATATTTATTCACATTTAACAAATCTACTAAATATAAATATAAATGTCCCAGTATTTACCTAAACTTTTCCATCTTCAGAAGCAAGGAATTCTTCCTGAATTATAAACTATATATGGGTATACCTTATTTTATTGTGCTTTGCTTTATTGAGTTGCACAGATATTGCATTCTTTACAAATTGAAGTTGTGACAACCCTGTGCAGAGCAAGTCTATCAGAGCCTATTTTTCCAACAGCATTTGCTCACTTCATGTCTCTGTATCATATTTTGATAATTCTTGCAATATTTCAAACTTTTCATTATTATTCTATTTTTTTGGTGATCTGTGATCAGTTGTCTTTAATGTTATTTATAATTATTTGGGGACTCCACAAACCACACCCATTTAAGACAGCATACTTAATTGGTAAGTGTTCTGACTGCTCCATCCATTGGTTGTTTTCCCATCACTCTCCCTCACCTCAGGCTTCCCTGTTCCCTGAGACACAACAAGATTTTAATTAAGCCAATTAATAACCCCACAATGGCCTCTAAGTGTTCAAGTGAAAGGAAGAGTCACACATCTCTCACTTTAGATCAAAATCTAGAAATGATTAATCTTAGTGAGGGGCGCAGGTTAAAAGCTGAGATAGGCTGAAAGGTAGGCTTATTGCACCAAAGAGTTAGCCATGCCGTGAATGCAAAGGGAAAGTTCTTGAGGGAAATTAAAAGTGTTACTGCAGTGATCACACTAATGATAAGAAAGCAAAACTGCTTTATTGCTGATATGGAGAAAGTTGTAGTGATCTGGATAGAAGATCAAATCAGCCACAACATTCTGTTAAGCCAAAGCCTAATCCAGAGCAAAGCCCTAGTGCTCTTCAATTCTATGAAAGCTGAAAGATGAAGAAGCAGCAGAAGAAAAGTTTGAAACCAGCAGAGGTTATTTTATAAAGTTTAAGGAAAAAAGCTGTCTCTGTAACATAAAAGTGCAAGCTGAAGAAGGAAGTGCTGATGTAGAAGCTGTAACAAGTTATCCAGAGGATCTTGACTAATATCATTAATGAAAGTGGCTACACTAAACAACAGATTTTCAATGTAAACAAAATAACCTTATGTTGGAAGAAGATGCCATCTAGGACTCTCATAGCTAGAGAGGAAAAGTCAATAGCTGGCTTCAAGCTTCAAGACAGCCTCTCTTGTTTGGGGCTAATGCAGCTAATGATAAGTTGAAGCCAATGCTCACTCACCATTCTGAATTATGCTCAATCTACTCTGTCTGTGCTCTATAAATGGAACAACAAAGCCTGGATGATAGCACAACTGTTTTCAACATGGTTTACTGAATATCTTAAGCTCACTCTTGAGACCTACTGCTCAGAAAAAAAGACTCCTTTCAAAGTATTACTACTCATTGACAATGCACCTGGTCACTCAAGAGCTCTGACAGAGATATACAGAGATTAATGTTATTTTCATGGTAGCTAACATAACATTCATTTTTAAGCCCATGGATCAAGGAGTAATTATGACTTTCAAGTCTTATTATTTAAGAAATGCATGTTGTAAGCCTACAGCTGCCATAGATAGTGATTCCTCTGATGGATCTTGGCAAAGTCAGTTGAAAACCTTCTGGAAAGGATTCACCATTCTAGACGCCAAGAACAACATTTATGATTCATGAAAACAGGTCAAAATACCAACAGTAACTGGGGTTTGGAAGAAGTTGATTCCAACCCTCATGGACGACTTTGAGGGATTCAAGACTTCAGTGGAGGAAGTAACTGCAGATGTGGTGGAAACAGCAAGAAACCTAGAATTAGAAGTGGAGCCTGAAGATATGACTGAATTGCTGCAATCTCAGGATAAAACTTGAACAAATGAGAAGTTGACTCTTACTGATGAGCAAAGAAAGTGGTTTCTTGAGATGGAATCTACTCTTGGTGAAGATGCTGTGAAGATTGTTAAAATGACAAAAAAAGGATTTAGAATATGACAAAAATGTAATTGATAAAGCAGCAGCAGGGTTTGAGAGGACTGATTCTAATTTTGAAAGAAGTTCTACTGTGGGTGAAAAACTATCAAAACAGCATTGCATGCTACAGAAAAATCAGTAGTGAAAACAAGAGTCAATCAATGTGGCAAACTTCATTGTTTAAGAAATGGCCACAGACACCACAACCTTCATCAAACACCACCCTGATCAGTCAGCAGGCACCAACATCAAGGCAAGACCCTCCACCAGTGAAAAGGTTATGACTCACTGAAAGCTCAGACAATGGTTAACAAGTTTTAGCAATAAAGAATTTTTTATTTAAGGTACTTACATAGTTTTTTTTTGACATAACAGCATTGCGCACTTAATAGACTACAGGATAGTGTAAACATAACTTTTATGTGCACTGGGAAATGAAAAAAATTAATTTGAAACACTTTATTGTGATATTCACTTTATTGGGATGGTCTGGACAGAACCTGCAATATCTCTAAAATATGTCTGCAATTGCTTTCTAAATGCCTCTTCACATTTTATTAAAAATAGTAACTAATATTTATGTATTTACTATGTGCCACATTCAGAACAATTCTAAGAGTCTTACATGAATTATCTCTTTTATTCTTCATGAGAAATACATGAGGGAAATACAGTATAGTCCCCACTTTACAGATGCAGAAACTTTTGTTAACCCAAAGTTCAATTATTTTTTTAATTATAAAATTCTATATATGTCAGGTATGACCTCCTCTACTTTGAGTTCAATACCTATAACAGGCATTTATTTCATTGCAGTATTTTTATTTCTTCTAAAAGTTATTCAAAGATAAACAAATAAATAAGCAAAAATGCATTCTGCTCCTGAACCCAAAATTCCCTTATTTTATACCTAAAGGAAAAACAGTTGCTACTGAGGACCCCAAATACCCATACAGGGTTAGGAAATGAGCACAGTGATCTTAGGGCTTCACAAAGAGGTAATTAGACCACATAGAAAGCACAAAGGCCTGGTGAGAAGAGGTTTATAAGTGGGAATAAATGGGGGAGGGAGAGAGATATTTTATTTAAAAGTCACAATCCTATAGAAAAAATTAAATTGGTTCCATATGCCAAGAAATACATGAACATGAAAATGCATGGCTTGGAAGCATTCTCTCTGTGTGGGAAGATGCAAGGGCAGAGGAGCATGGAATCAATGGTGTGTTCTACATACTGTCCTAAATATTGACAGGGAAGCCAAATAGAGTATCTGTGTGGACCTGAGAGATTAACATAAACCCACATCAGCAGGCTTAATACTAAAGACCTGATTTTTTTTAAAAAATCATACACTCCTAGCTTAAAATGGTATGGGGAACGCTTTGATTGCCCTTTCCCATCATGTGTGATGTCATAGAAACCCACTGTTATTTCCATCCACCTGCTCCAACCACATTATTCTCATAACATGGGATGCATCCTCCATGAATGCTTTGAGACTCTGTATATCTTCCAGGGAAGATGCAATCAAACCCAGGACACTATGGTGGAGAGCACTTCAGGGGTACATTCCTTGAGCTTGGCATCCAGATGGACTGGAATATTCACCAGAGGGGAAGCAGAACTGAGACCATTAGAAGAGAACAGATTGCTTTGTCTCAGGGGTGCCTCAAAGGAAACCAAAAGCCTAAACACATCTGAAAACAAAAGTGCAGAATAAATCAATATACGTTAACTTGTAGTTCAAGGTTATGCATTCAGTTAAGACCTCTTGAACATTTCAAGTTTCATTTCTTTAAGTTCAAAGAATTTGTGCATTTGAAATTTGAAGAAAAGATCAAACTTTACATTTTCACAGAAGGTGGCACATCTCTGGAGTAATCATTATTCGGGATTACATGTTTCGTACCATTTATTCAGAACGCTTTATTTTTATCCTACTTTGTCCCAGAATTGGTGGGAAGATTGAAATATGATCCAGAGCGCATACCTGTGATGCATGTTCATTTCTTTGGGACACTTGAATCAAGTCATTTCTGTAGTAAAGTCCAATCTGAAGTCATATCCCCTTTTGATTTATCTTGACGTGTTCTTTTACGTGAAAGGCAGCTTGAAGACAGAGACAGGATAAATGTTCCTCTTTGGATAGAGCCAAAAACTCTCCTAGTCAAAACCTCTCCCCCCACCTGCCTTTCTGATAAATGAAAAAGAACTTCCTGAGAAGATGAAAGAAGCATCTTTCATCCACTGACATCTTGCACAGGTGAGGTTATCAGAATAGCAATAGCTGAAACAAGTCTCTCCATAAAGAGCACAGGTGAGGGTTCTTTGGAAGAAAGAGAGCATCAGGGGATCTAGTGCATGTTTTTCTCACTCCTGAGAGGGCTGGCTCTGCAGGACATCACAGCATTTTTCTATTGAGAGGTGATGGCCAAGACTATGTCTTCTGGATTTGGGATGCCTCAGTTTGCTCATCTGTAAAATGATTAATATTACACCCTCTCTTTAAGGGTTGTTTTGAGGAATAGCTAAGTTGTAAAGCACCGAGAATAGTAACAGGCACATGATCAAATGTTATCTAAAGATTGCCATCGTATCACCCTCATCCTCCTCATCCTCGTTCTCATTAAAACCAGTAGGGACACTATCTATTAAGAAGATTTTTAATGTGGATATTAAAATCCAAAATGGTTAACTAATTCAGGACCTTAAAGGCAGCCAAAGAGAAAATGACAATGAACCCAGAGGGGTAAGGTGGTGTGGAAATTAACTGGAGACAAAAGTACCATTTTGAGATTTTTTTTTTTACCAGAAATACCACTAGATTGGGGTTTAGGAGACCTGGGGTGTCAGCCCTGTGCTGCCCAAGCTTAATGCATAACGGTGATCTAAGGCTCAACTTCCCATCCTCAGCTCGGTCATCTTTGAAATGCCGTTCTACCTCACAGAATTGTAACAAGGATTTATCAATATAATAAATGAAAAATACTCTGAAAATTATAAAGCACTATGGAAATAATTATAATAGCCAATATTTATTGTGAGCTTAATTTCCTAAGAGCTTGGCAATTTTCTAAACTCTTTCTCCATGTTAATTAATTTCAGGGTCACAACATCTTGATGAGACAGGACTATTATTCTCCCCATTAAACAGATGAGTCCTGGGGGCTGAATGGCACTCCCAAGGCCACATGGGTAATAAGAGTTCCACCTGGCATGTCAATCTCATCTCTCTCCAGGTCCTGGACCCCAACCACTGCACAAACTGCCTGTAAAACTGATTGGTTGATTGGTTGTCCAATTGATTAATTGATTCAACAGATGTGCATTGAACTAGCATGTGCCAGACACCATCAAAGGCCCTGGGATTCAACAGTGGCCATGAGTGACAAAGCAGTGGCCCCAGGGACGCTGCTTTGTAATGTAGGAAACTGAAAAACAAATATCTCCAATGCCAGATGGCAGAAGTGGTAAGAAGGAAAATAAAGCAAGATAAAGGGGTGAAATAGTTAAAAGGCAGAGACATGCTTGAACAGGACTTCCTAGGTAAGATGATCTGGTGGCCTGCAAAGGTTGAACTGGCCGGGGTGAGGGGGGAAGGGGAGAGGCAGGAGGGCCATGACACTGACCATGGCTAAACACCTCTTTATGTATGTGATGTCCATGGGAGGTGCTTGGAGAAAACACTTACGGAATAAGAAGGGAAAGAAGGTTCCAAGAGAGAGGAAACAGCAAGTGAAGGTGTTATGGGTCATTCTTGACCAGTGGGGCTGGAGCTTCGTGAGCGAGGGAGAGAGTGATCATCAGAGTCAGCCAGGGTCCCGATTGTGTGTGTGTGTGGAGGGGTGCACATGAAGGGAGCAGCACAATTCACAGAGGTACCCAGGGTATCAGAGATAATGGATTACAGCGTCAACATCTTAAATACAGGCTCATGAAAAAAGAGTCACTTAACTAAACCAACCCATCATGAGGGACACCAGTCAGAGAAAAGTTAAGTTTAGTAGACACACTTAGTACCAGATAATAGTCTAACGGCCACTGAATCAGCAACCAGTTTGATGGAAATCATGTTGTCCCTGGCAAACACCATTCACCTAAAAAATGATCTACAAAAGTGTGATTTCATTATCCAGACAACTCTCAAAATATATCAGTAAACAAGTATCCAAGCCTTGATATCATTTTAAACAGCTTTGTACAGAAATACTCAGAGACAGTCACAGGAATTACAGTTTGTTGGTGAATTAACAAACTTTTATCGATTTTTCTACTGTGTACAGTTAAGTGAAAATAGTGCATCATTTATTAAAGACCTGGAAAATGTTTCCAATACAATTGATTTACTTTCCCAACAAGAAAAGTCAGTGTCCTTGGATTGTAACAACATCTGAAAGTATCCATCTAAGTAGACCTTAAAAAATCCATGAGAAGAATTCATTTTACCTACCTGTCATCTGAGTTTCGACTGTTGAACTTTCTAACAAATGAAAAGCAACTGAAGAAGTTACTTGGCAAACCAGACAAACATAATGTCAAAGGCTGACTCCATCATTTGGAAACAGCAGGAAGTATGAGCCACAATTGATGCAACAAGAAAACAGAGCAGCTTTACTGGATGGGGCCCCCAGAATCTAAGCCTTCAGGGTCTGTACTGCTCTATGACTTTGACTTTAGCACTTGGACAAATGAGTTCAGCCTCACATTTTAGACCAAAGTAATAAAGAACTTTAAGGTCACACAGGCTGCCCACTTATGCCACTGATATGTTCAAACAGGACTTCCTGGGCAAGGTGGTTACCAACAGAGCATAGGTTGAACCGAGGTTAATATGGTGGGTGGTGGACAGTAATTATCATGATGCTGATAAGGGCAGAGTGCCTCTTAGTGTGGGGTGTCTATGGGAGATATTGGGTAAGACAATATCTGCAGCATAGGAGAGGGGACCTTAAGACATTGAAGGGCTTCATAGCTTCATCAGTGTCCTACAGTAATCGTGTGCTTGAACGGGGCGGAGGGGAGGAGGGGAGGGCTAAGTCTGCAGTCTATCACCCCGCTCTTCCCAGAAATCTCTCAGTATTGAGAATCCCAGTGTAGTGCTGTGCTCTAGCACAAGTGCCAGAACAGGCTTCCTGGGTTCAAGTTCCAACTCTGCCCCTTCTGAGCAGTGACTTTCGGCATGTTAGGAACCTCCCTGCACCACAGCTTCCCTAGCTACAAAGCCTTGAGTAAGAAGTATAAGAGCTTCTAGGGATTGTTGGAAGAATTATGTGAGTTAAAACATGTAAATCAATCAAATTATTCCTGGTACATAGTAAATGCTCACTAAATGTTAAACTTACGGCCATAAAAAGGAGCTAAAGTCATACTGGCTGAAATAATAGCTACAATGCAATACAATCTGCATGAATAGCATAGAAGAGATAAGTGGACATAAATAAGATCACTTTCCAGCTGAAGGCAGTAGAAATATTATTTGAACTAAGCCTTAAAGGATATGCGGAGTTAGGCCATTTTGGGTAGAAGAAAGGCTTGCAAGAGAGGGTACAGGGTACATTTTAGATCTCATCTGACTTGACTCGGTTGTGGGATTTACCATCATAGCAACAGGAACTCAAATTAAAACTGTAAGAGTAGGTGACAGGTTTTTTCTAACTGCTTTATGTACATTAATTTGCTTAATCCTCAAACTATCCTGTATATGTGTGTACTATTATTATCTCCATCTTACAGAGGAAGAACTAGAGCACAGAGAGATTTAGTAAATTGCCAAAGGTTACAGCTAACATTTGGCAGAGCTGGGATTCCAAAGAAGGGAGTCTGGACCCAGCCTCTGTGTTCTTCCCCATCACACTCAACTACCTCTGAAAAAGCAAATGACATCATTGAAATTCTTCACAATCTGCATCTTCTGATCATTTGTCTATCAAAACCATCCTCTCTGGGATAGAAAAAAAGGTACTAAAGAATCCCCTGGAAAAGTACTGGGAACCTAGTGTATGTTTTTTTAGACTCTGAAATGACGGTGTGGCTCTTTTACAAGTTTGCCTTCCTACATAGGCAAATTTATTCTGCATAAAGAGTTATAATTAGAAAATATTGAATGTCACGTGTTCTTGTACCCTAGACGATATACAGTCAAATTGAGTATTTAATAGGCACTGAAAGTCACCGAGTTATATTCAGGTTCAAATAAATAGCACTACCTTCCTCCTACCCAAATTATTTACTGGTGGGGAAGACTGCCCAGGTGTGCTACAAAATGACCCACATTCTGGAATTTTTTTAAAATTTTATGCTGATGTGCTTTAACTTGTTTTTCTGTCTTTTATACTATAGTATGTTGTTGACTGAACGTTAACTCTGAAAGCTCAGCTGGATGAGGTTATATATTTTATGAAGAGTCTTCATAGGAGGTGCTACTTACTTCATTTGTGTCACTCAGGAGACACAGATAGTGACATCAAGTCACTAAGGACTGTGGTGAGATCAAGCTCTGCGTTAAGCTGATGACAGACACACCTCTCCACTGAAGTTACACTGCAGCCCTCAGTAATGATATGTGAAGTGATAACTTGGCACAATGTGAATTTTATTTTCTGACAAACTTTCAAGTAATGATTTTATCACCCTTTGATAAGGATTATCTGAACGAATTACTCCATTAGGATTTGTAAAATGGCCATGATTAAATTCAATAATTCATTTTATATAAAGAGCTTTTGCTTGAGAAATGGACATTTTTGGTTACCTTGAAATACAGTTGTACCAGAGAGGCAGTTTAATACTTATTTCTTTCTTTTAAACTATCAATTTTCAAAGAAAGTTCTCAGTATAACTGTCACCTCCAATAATGCCAAATACATTTTGCTAATTTATTTTTGTATGTGGCTCTTTATATAGCAAATATAATTATAGACTAAAGAAACACACACATGTTTTAACTGTTTCCATCAATTACAGTCATCATTTGGGGGGAGGTGCTCTAAGTGTCCCAATTTGTCCCATTGAATCTCCTTCCCACTGATTCCCAGGTCCATTTGTCAGAACCCCATTCAGTTTTGAGAACTTCTTTGTTTTCAGTGCAGCAAGATTCTTCTCTAAATTAAAAGAGGCAGAAGAGGCTATCACTTCTGGAAAAATGGAGCAGACATAGTTACTCCTATCCCTCTACACAACTAAAGTTAGTCTCAACCTTAAATACAACTAAAACTCCTGGAATCATATGCAAAACAAACACAGGAAGACTCTAAAGGTGAAGAGAAGGCAGACTGGCCAGGGATCTCGAGACCCAAGCAGAAGCACAGTGGTGATTTCTTTGGGTTTTCTTTTTGCCTCAGATATGCCAGACTCATAGCTGGAGAAGACAGCAAACCAGAAATGTTAAGATGAACCAACTAATAAATAAAAATATGCTCCTCAATAAAAATCTGCTCTCTGTATCCAAAGGAGCAGGACAGGTTAGCAAAATAGAACACTTTTCTTTTACATAATAAACATTTTACCACAGAAACACAGAAGAAACTGTTCCCACCCCCATCCATGTCAGCAAAGGCCGAGTGGGGAACCTGGATGTCTACGTCTGTGAGGCTTCCATGAGGTACCCCAGCATCCACGTCATGGTGGAGTCAGAAAGAGACAAGTAGTCAGGTTTTTCAAATCCCCACATGCTGGCAACAAAAGCTCTTTGCTCCTCATGGTATCAGTGGAGACTCTATGGAGAGACCAGATTCTCTGACACTGGGGTAGTGTCAGAGAAGGCTAGTGAAGAGAATGAATTTTCACCATCATCCAGCAGTAGCAGTGTGAGTGGAGACCACATGGGGAGAAAGGGCTCCCACCTGGCAGGAATGAGAAGAGACCCATTGGATATCAATGGAGGTTAATTGAGGAGCCTGAACTTTACATCCACATGGCAGTAATGAGGCAGCACCCCCTAACCCACAGTGCCAAATAAAGCCGTCTAAAACAGAAGGCTTAAATAAGATTCAGCCTCTCATAACACAATATGAAAATTTCCAAGTTTCAATTAAAAAAATAACTCATAATGCAAGAAACAGAAGATCTCAAACTGAATGAAAAAAAGCAAATTAATATATGCCAACAGCAAGATGACTGAGATGGTAGAAATAGCTAACAAAGCAGCCATCAGAAATATGCTTCAAAAATTACAAGTGTGCTTAAGTAAAAAACACAAAACCTCAGCAAAGAAACAGAAACTACAAAGAAGGACCATATGGGAATTTTAGAAATGAAAAATACTAAAAAGAAAAGAAAAAGCTTGGTGGATAAACTAAACAGCAGAACGGATGGAGACAGAGAAAAAAAAATCAGTGAACTAAAAAATAGAACAAGAGAAATTATCCAGTCCAAATGACAGAGGAAAGATGTCCTATAAAAAATAATAAGAATGAGGAGAGTCTTAGGGACCTCTGTGACTATAAAAAAGATGTAACATTTGTATCATCAGAGTCCCAGGAGAAAGAGGTGAGGCTAAAAATAATACTCAAAGAAATATTGACTGAAAACTACCCAAATTTGTCGAGTCATAAAACCACAGATTCAAGAATCTATAAAAACCTCAAACAGAATAAACCCAAACAGAGCTACACCTTGACACCTCATAATTAAAATCCTGTAAACTAAGGACAACGAAAAAATTATTTAAAGTAGCAATAAAATAAATAGCACTTTCCCACAGGAAAAACAATTTAAATGACAGTGAATTTCTTATCAGAAACCATAGAGGCCAGGAAGCCACAATATTTTCAAGTGTTGAAAGAAAAGAACTCATACCTAGCAAAATATTCTTCAGGAAATCAATGCATTCTAAGCTGAAGGAAATAAGAAAGTCTGTCATCAGTAGAACTACCATAAAATAATAGCTAGATAAATTTTTCTAAACAGAATGGTAATGATGAAAGAAGGAAGCTTGAAAATCAGGAAAGAAGAGCCTGCCAAGCAAAAATATGGGTAAATAAAATAGATTTTCCTTCTTTTGAATTTTCTAAATTATGTTTGACAGTTACAACTAAAGCATAAAATGTTTATAAAGAACATATTGAAAACAATTATAAATTGAGGAGCTTAAAGAGATCTAAAGGGAGGTAAGATTTCTATAATTCACTGGTAAAATGATGATACCAGCAAATTGTGATAAAATATTAGCATATAATTTTATACCCAGTCACTAAAAATGCTATACCAAGATATACACTAAAAAAATTATAGAAAAATAAAAATGTTATTCTAAAAATGGTCAAAAAAGGAGAAGTAAAACATAAAAACAAAATATAGACAGAAAATAGACAAAATGGAAAATTTAAGCCCTAACATATCCATAATTACATTAAAGCTAAAAGGTCTAAATAAACCAATTAAAAGATACAGATTTATAGAGTGGATTACAAAACATGACCTTACTATATGCTGTCTTCAAGAAACTGACTTCAGATATAGTAGTCTAAACAGGTTGAAAGTTAAAAGATAGAAAAATATATATCACATATGCACTAATCAAGTGAAATGTCAGATAAAGTAGATTTCAAGGAAAAAAGTTACCAGAGACAATGAAGGACACACTAAAATGAAAAAAAAGTGGTGGTACATCAAGAAGTGAGGGCAATCCCAAATGTATATGCACCAAACAAAGGAGCTTCAAAATGCATGAAATAAAACTGATAGAACTTCTAGTAGAAGTAGAAAAATCCACAACTATAATTGGAAAATTTAACTCTCCTTTCTTAACAATTGATAGAATAATTAGACACAAAAGATGCATGAACACAAGAACCCCAGCAACCAACAGGACCTGAACAATTCAGCAACCAAAGAAGGATGATAAAACTGGCTTTAATATGTCAGCAGAAAACAAAATTAAACAAACCCCACACAGTATATGTGGGAAAATGCTCTCCGTTATTCAGTCTACAGATGAGTATCTTTATTATTATAGTCTCTCTATTTTCCTACATGCCAGTGCTGAATGTCATGAAGACAGTACCCTCATGAGCATATTTTCCCTGCCTTGTCTGTTTTTCACTGTTAAAAGAAGTCTGTTGGACCTCAAATGATAAGTCATGCAGTCATAAATCTGAAATGCTCTTGTCAATAAGCACAAAATACAATTCAATGATTTTATTCTGGAAGCAAAAGGAAATCATGGAAAATTATTAAAAATAATCAAAAATGAATTGTAGAAAAATCACCTTTGGCAGTGATGTAAGGAAACAGTTGGTGTAGTTGTGACTGTCATAGCTGTTTAAGTGATTAAAGAAAAGGGATTGACATGAGACAGACACAGTGTTAATATAGGAAGGGGACATGCTTCAAAGGCTCACAGAAGTTAGAAGAAATGAGGCTCCTGGTGGGATGAGAGGATGGTCAAAGCACGCACCCACGTTAGAGGCTTAGGAGACAGGGTGCTGGCATTGCTGTTATTTAGGACCAAGGGTATGGAAAGAAATAATATTGGGGAGTAAAATCAAGAAGTTTTTAAATAGGTTCATTGATGAACTTAGGAAAATTAAGGCTGAGAAATGGCACTCAAAGGGAGGTCTGGACTAAAAGTTTATTTTAGAAGTCTTGAGCATGCAGGAAATAGTGGACACCTGGTAATGACACAAGGGGAGAACTGAAGAACAGACAAATGTTATTCATAGTACAAATATTTGGTTGGAAGATTCAAAAAAATAACAAATCATAAGTACAAATCAACTTCCATTCTATCAACAATTGTCAATAATAAAATAGAATAAAACAATGTGTGTGGTTTACAGAAGTGACACAAATGCATAGTAACTAAAAAGAAATTTAACAGGAATTATGTGATGCCTTTAGAAGGAGTGTGACTTTATCAGGCAGCTCAGGCTAAGTTATATGGTGATAATAAACAACCCCTAAAATCTCACGTATTTCTCACGCATGCTACAGGTACATCACAGATCAGCTGGGACGCTATTCACTAGTGTTTATTTGAGAGTCATGCTGAAAGAGCAGACCCCGTAAAGACATTTTCAATACCATGATAGGACAAAAGAGTATACAGTAGAAACATCATCACATCTTAACCCTTCCTCTTGAATGTGGCAGTGCCACTTCTGGTCACACTTCCTTAGTCAAATGGCCAGGACTGACATCAGTGGAGAAGGATGTGTGATTATTCCACAGAATTTAAACAATTATACATTCCCACCCAAGTCACTTTTAAGTGACATTGATAAATTTTATAGCGGAAAAAGTGACTTTTGTATAGAAAAATCCAACTACACATAAACAAGGTGAAAAGAAAATGGACAATGATTTGCTAAATATATAACACAAATGGTCACCAAAGACATAATAGCAATTATCTAGAATGTAGGACTTCTCAATCATCTACCTTATTCATGTTCTTCTCCCTTAGATGAGGACTAATAGAGAGGAAGCAGACTAATCTGTGTTCTCATTCCCCTCATGGGCAGAACCAGGCCACTGTACAATGATTTCATCGCCCCTTTTCTTTATCCTTCTCTACACATATTTATTGTTTTTGCAATTAGTATGTATCCTTTTCACAAGAATTGTAATGGTTCTCAAATTGTAAGAAAATTAGCAACACTCCAATAGATAGATGGGTGATTATCATGAGTGGAACCATCAAAAATTAGGAAATAGACCCAATAAAGAAATATATGGAAAATATCCAGGAACATTTGTAATGAAAGCATCGGAATTTAAGCAACAGTGAAATTCAATTTTACACCTATTAAATTAACATAAATCTAAGTACATGTTAGACTTTAATCCAAAATGAGACATGCAGAATCACACTAATTCCTCCCTGTAACATTGCAGATTGGTACAATTTTGGAAAACATAATGGGAATACATTTCAAGAGCTAAGAGGAAATTATAATCTTTGACCCATTAATCCAACTCCTGGGTATTTATTCCTAAGAAATAATTCAATGAAAGAATTCTCCCAGGAGCTTACATTATTTTGCCAACACAGACATGAATTGAAAGCTAGCTCAGGAAAATTATTTCCCCTCAGTCTTTGCAAGTGGAGGGGCTCATCCCCACCACAGTCTAGAGATGGTGGAGGAGTCAGCATGCCTCACTCCCTAAGGCTCCTTCAACTCCCATGAACCTAGGCTTAAATGCACTTAACTGAGAGGAAGCAACTCAGAAGGTGAGCCCTCAATGACTACTTCCTGAATGATTTAATTAAAGATCTCACCATAGAGAAATTACCTTAAATATAAAACAGTGGCACATATATACAATGGAATATTACTCAGCCATAAAAAGAAACAAAATTGAGCTATTTGTAATGAGGTGGATAGACCTAGAGTCTGTCATACAGAGTGAAGTAAGTCAGAAAGAGAAAGACAAATACCATATGCTAACACATATACATGGAATTTAAGGGAAAAAAATGTCATGAAGAACCTTGGGGTAAGACAGGAATAAAGATACAGACCTACTAGAGAATGGACTTGAGGATATGGGGAGGGGGAAGGGTGAGCTGTGACAAAGCGAGAGAGAGGTATTGACATATATACACTACCAAACATAAGGTAGATAGCTAGTGGGAAGCAGCCGCATAGCACAGGGAGATCAGCTCGGTGCTTTGTGACCGCCTGGAGGGGTGGGATAGGGAGGGTGAGAGGGAGGGAGATGCAAGAGGGAAGAGATATGGGAACATATATGTATGTATAACTGATTCACTTTGTTATAAAGCAGAAACCAACACACCACTGTAAAGCAATTATACTCCAATAAAGATGTAAAAAAAAAAAAAAAGTAGCACCCAAGAATGTTATCTGTGACATAACCTGTCAAACTCCCAAGTTTGAAAAATAAAGAAAAATTAGCTGAATAAAGAGTAGTTTGAAAGGTCAGGATCATTATCTTGCAGCCATCACTAAAAATGATGCTTCAGAGCATCTTTCAAAAGATACGTCCTAAGCAGTCACTGAGAATTATTATCCCATTCATACGGAGAAACACACACACACACACACACACACACACACACACACACACACACACCCCTATTCAAAGCTCTGCAGAATATGAGGGAAACATTTTTAAACTACCATATTATTTTTTCTTTTAATGTTCTCCATAGTCATTGCCTCTGAAAACAGAAGCTGGAGTCAGATAATACCCTGGCTGGCAGATGGCGTGGGTATCATTTCTGCTCCTTACACCTGCGCCTGGCTGCACTCAGCATCCGAGTACCTCCCATCTGAGATGCATGCCCTGTTCACCACCAGCAACCTGCTGACTGGGCCCTTTGAAACATTCTATACGTGGCACTTTTAAACTTTTGGTTAATTACAGCCACACTATACCTTGTGCTCTTAATTGACTTAAATTCCAAATATCATCACCCCAAATTTTTGAAGAAGTTGCAATAGCATTCATACTATAGTTTTCATTTTCTTCATTTAATGGAACTTGGTTCCTTATCTGAAATGAGCTCTCCTCTCTGATCCTGAAGTTAATTCCTTCTTCTTAGCATCTTCATTAGCTCCTACACATGCAGCAGTGCCTGGCCCAATAAATCTCCCTGTGTAAATGGTCCCTCCCATGGGACTCCCCATCAGGCTGCCCACGCAGTGATGAATGTACAAGAAAATGCCTGAATCATTCATTCTTTCTTCCTCTGCTTTAAATTAGCATCCTGCTTCCTTTTGTTTCTCATTTTCTCAAAGGATAGTTAGAAAGCAAGAAGGATCACAGGTGCCATGTTTGGAGCACACAATACAGTTGTACTTTACAAGTCAACTGATTCTTCTCTAAGTAACTTTTTCAGGAGAGAATTGTTTGGTGAGTCACCCCATAACATGCCAAATTCAAGAGTAAACTTAAACAATTGTCAGGTATTGCTCTCAACTGATGCTGACTTTCTGAAACCTTTGAGACACTAACTGATAATTTTGAAATGCTAAATTGAAACCTAATGCATGCTATTAGAAGAACAGTTACTAAAAGGGATGATTCTTTGTTTAAAACAAGCCTTCAGTTATCGGCATTTTGATTTTTATATTTAATTCTCTAGGGGTCTCTGACTTTTGACTAGCAATTTCTGTACATCCTACATCCCATCAATTTTCTTTAAGTTTTTTTCAGCCCATTCATTTCTCCCTGCCATAGTTTTACTCTGCCATGAGCCATGATTTCATCTCGAAATGCAATCTGTTTGACCAGCTGTGGAAAATAAAATGCAGAAGTGGCCACCAATAAACTGTATTTGTCATGACAACACCCGTGAAGAGACACATGCCCTTATCTGTGAAATCATGCCAATCCTGGGGCAAAAGAAACAAGTGGATAACTGACTTCTATTTGGTGGAAAACATGGACAAGGAAGCAACAAGCCCCCATCACAAATTTCACTGGGCTGCCTGAAATGCAACCTCAGGTCTGGGTAGCTGTCAAGGCACATGAGGCAGTCACGTTCTTAGATTCTCAGCCTCACCAAGACACTTTGAGTGGCTTTCTTCTTCCAGTAGCTCTCTATCACGGTGAAATACACAAGGAATATTCAGACCATAAACGGTGCATTAGAGAAAATAAGTACTGTATTTCATGGCCTATCAGTCTGGGGAGAGTTGTTCAGAGTAAAACCTAAAAACCCCTTAATGAGAAAACAGGAACAGCATCAATCACAATAATATAAAAATTGAATTTGGAAGGGACAACGTAAATAATTCCACATGTTTATGGAACACAGCAGTTGCTTCAAAATTTATAACTATAACTAACACCTAGATTTTCCTTTGACCTTTTGATATATTTCACACAATGAACTTTATCTATGCCATAAAATGTGGTATCACCCATTCTTCTAAGATTGTATGTAGAATACAAACGTATCAATTGAATGCTAACCTGAATATTCATTTTGGGCCAGGTGCTCTGCTATGTACTTTCACAGGAAAGTTATCTAGCCTCCAAAAAATCATAAAATGTTTGAATCATACAAACTAAGTCTCGCATAGGTTAGGTACCTTCTCATGTACCGTGTGAGTGGAAGGGATATGGGAATGGAGATTTGCCCCACTCAAAAGTGTATCTTCAAAAAAAAAAAAAGTGCATCTTCTGTAATGACACAATTCTGCTTTTCATCATTTTAAGAGAAATCACCAAATACTGAAAGCATAACTTACTACAATATATGTATTTTTCAATGGTACTTAATTTACATCTAGGGAATAATTTTTCTATTGAGAAAAACATATGTATGCTGTAACTAGTGATGATTTATTTAAATGTTTTCTCTTTTTGTTCCTTCCATCTTCTTAATTTAATTTAATTTATTTTTTAGCCTAATCTTATTCTCTGTTTTCAGTTTATTTACCTACATCTAATATTCCCTTGTTCTGAGTTTGTTCTGTATCTAAATTTCTCCTTTGACTAAGATATATTTCAGTAAGCTACTTTAAATCTTTTTTTTAAAATAAGGTAGGGAGAACCTGCAAGATGGTGGAGGAGTAAGACATGGAGATCACCTTCCTCCCCACAAATATGTCAAAACCACATCTACAAGTGGAAAAACTCCTACAGAACACCTACTGAATGCTGGAAGAAGACCTCAGACTTCCCAAAAGGCAAGAAACTCCCCATGTACCTGGGTAGGACAAAAGAAAAAAGAAAAAACAGAGACAAAAGAATAAGGACAGGACCTTTACCTCTGGGAGGGAGCTGTGAAGGAGGAAAAGCTTCCACACACTAGGAAGTCCCTTCACTGGTGGAGATGGAGGGTGGGTGGCGGGGGGAAGCTTCAGAGCCACGGAGGCAAGCACAGCCACAAGGGTGCAGAGGAAAAAGCAGAGAGATTCCTGCACAAAGAATCAGTGCCGACCAGCACTCACCAGCCTGAGAGACTTGTCTGCTCACCCACCGGGGCAGGTGGGGGCTGAGAGCTGAGGCTCTGGCTTCAGACGTCAGACCCCAGCGAGAGGACTGGGGTTGGCTGTATAAACACAGCCTGAAGGGGGCCAGTGTGGCACAGCTAACTGAGAGGGAGTCTGTGGAAAATGTCTGAACCTGCCTAAGCAGAAAGAGACCATTGTTTTGGGGTGCATGAGGAGAGGGGATTCCTTCCCTGTATGCCCACAGAAGGCAGAGCACCACCTAAGGGAGCTCCAGAAATGGGCATGAGCTGCAGCTATCAGCTCAGACCCCCAAGACAGGCAAGAAATGCTAACACTGCTGCTGCAGCCACCAAGAATCCTGTGTGCAAGCACAGGTCACTATCAGCACCTCCCCAGGAGCCTGTGCAGCCTGCCACTGCCAAGGTCCCATGATCCAGGGACAAGTTTCCTGGGAGAACACAACATGCACCTCAGGCTGTTTCAATGTCACTATGGCCTCTGCCACTGCAGGAGCACCCAGAATTCCAATTATAACTACGTTACCCCTCCCTCCCCCCAACCTGAATGAGCAAGAGTCCCCTAATCAGCCACTGTTTTAATCCTGTCCTGTCTGGGTGGAACAGGTACCTGAGGTGACTTACATGCAGAGGTGGGGGCAAAATCAAGGTTGAACCCCAGGAGCTGTGCGAAAAAATAAAAGAAAGGGAAATCTTTCTGTGCAGCCTCAGGAGCAGCAGATTAAATCTCCACAATCAACTAGATGTACCCTGCATCTGTGGAATACCTGAATAGACAATGAATTATCCCAAAACTGAGGCCATGGACATTGGGAGAAACTGTAGACTTGGGGTTTGCTGTCTGTGACTGATTTGTTTCTGGTTTTTATGTTTATCTTAGATTAGTTTTTAGTGCTTGTTATGGTTGGTGGATTTATTGGTTTGGATGTTCTCTTCTTTTTTTAAATTATTATTTATTTATTTATTATTTTATTTATGTTTTTCTTTCTTGTTTTCTCCCTTTTATTCTGAGACATGTGGCTGACAGGGTCTTAGTGCTCTGGCTGGGTGTCAGGCCTGAGCCTCTGAGGTGGGAGAGCCAAGTTCAGGACATTGGCCCACCAGAGACCTCCAGGCCCCATGTAATATCAATCACAGAGGGCAATCCCAGAGATCTCCATCTCAACACTAAGACCCAGCTCAACCCAATGGCCAGCAAGTTCCAGTGCTGGACGTCCCATGTCAAACAACTAGCAAGACAGGAACACAAACCCACCCATTAGAAGAGAGGCTGCCTAAAATCATACTAAGTTCACACACACCCCAAAACACAACACCAGACGTGGCCCTGCCCACCAGAAAGACAAGATCCAGGCCCACTCACCAGAACACAGGCACCAGTCCCCTCACCAGGAGGCCTAAAAAAGCCACTGAACAAACCTCACCAACTGGAGGCAGACAACAAAAACAATGTGAACTACAAACCTGTAGCCTAGGAAAAAGAGACCCCAAACACAGAAAGTTAAACAAAATGAGAAGACACAGAAATATGCAACAGTTGAAGGATCGAGGTAAAATCCCACCAGACCAAACAAATGAAGAGGAAATAGGCAGTCTACCTGAAAAAGAATTCAGAATAATGATAATAAAGAGGATCCAAAATCTTGGAAATAGAATAGAGAAAATAAAAGAAACATTTAACAAGGACCTAAAAGAACTAAAGAGCAAACAAACAATGATGAACCTCACAGTAAATAAAATTTAAAAATCTCTAGAAGGAATCAATAGCAGAATAACTGAGGCAGAAATGGGTAAGTGACCTGGCAGATAAAATAGTAGAAATAAATACTTCAGAGCAGAATAAAGAAAAAAGAATGAAAACAATTGGGGACAATCTCAGAGACCTGTAGGACAACATTAAACACACCAATGTTCAAATTATAGGGGTCCCAGAAGAAGGAGAGAAAAAGAAAGGGTCTGGGAAAATATTTGAAGTGATTATAGTTGAAAATTTCCTTAATACAGGAAAGGCAATAGTCAATCAAGTCCAGGAAGAACAGAGAGTCCCATACAGGATAAATCCAAGGAGAAACACGCCAAGACACATACTAATCAAACTACCAAAAATTAAATACAAAGAAAAAATATTAAAAGCAGGAAGGAAAAAGCAACAAATAACATACAAGGGAATCCCCAAAAGGTTAACAGCTGAACTTTCACCAGAAATTTTGCAAGCCATAAGGGGGTGGCAGGACAAATTTAAAGTGATGAATGAGAAAAACCTACAACCAAGATTACTCTACCCAGCAAGGATATCATTCAGATTTGATGGAAAAATTTAAATCTTTACAGAAAACAAGAGCTAAGAGAATTCAGCACCACAAAACCAGCTTTACAACAAATGTTAAAGGAAATTCTCTAGGCAGGAAACACAAGACAAGGAAAAGACCTACAAAAAGAAACCCAAAACAATTAAGAAAATGGTAATAGGAACATACATATCGATAACTGCCTTAAATGTAAATGGATTAAATGTTCCAACCAAAAGATACAGACTGGTTGAATGGATACAAAAACAAGACACATAAATATATTGTCTATAAGAGACCCACTACAGACCTAGGGACACATACAAACTGATAGTGGGGGGTTGGAAAAAGATATTCTATGTAAATGAAAATCAAAAGAGAGCTGGAGTAACAATTTCATATCAGACAAAATAGACTTTAAAATAAAGACTATTACAAGAGACAAACATGGATACTACATAATGATCAACGGGTCAATCCAAGAAGAAGATATAGAAACTGTAAATATTTATGCCCCCAACATAGGAGCACCTCAGTACATAAGGCAAGTGCTAACAGCCGTGAAAGGGGAAATCAACAGTAACACAATCATAGTAGGGGACTTTAACACCCTACTTTCACCAACGGGTAGATCATACAAAATGAAAATAAATAAGGAAACACAAGCTTCAAATGATACTAAACAAGATGGACTTGATATTTATAGGACATTCCATCCAAAATCAATAGAATACACTTTCTTCTCAAGTGCTCATGGAACATTCTAAAGAATATATCATATCTTGGTTCACAAATCAAGCCTTGGTAAATTTAAGAAAATTGACATTGTATCTAGTATCTTTTCCAACCACAACTCTATGAGACTAGATATCAATTACAGGAAAAAAAACGTTAAAAATACAAACACATAGAGGCTACACAATACACTACTAAATAATCAAGAGATCAGTGAAGAATTCAAAGAGGAAATCCAAAAATACCTAGAAAAAAATGACAATGAAAATATGATGAAACAAAACCTGTGGGATGCAGCAAAGACAGTTGCAAGAGGGAAGTTTATAACAATACAATCCTACCTCAAGAAAGAAGGGCTTCCCTGGTCACGCAGTGGTTGAGAGTCCACCTGCCGATGCAGGGGACACGGGTTCGTGCCCCGGTCCAGGAAGATCCCACATGCCGCGGAGTGGCTGGGCCCATGAGCCATGGCCTCTGAGCCTGTGCGTCCAGAGCTTGTGCTCTGCAACGGGAGAGGCCACAGAAGTGAGAGACCCGCAGACCACACACAAAAAAAGAAGAAACATCTCACATAAACAATCTAAACCTAAAGCAATTAGAGAAAGAAGAACAACAAAAAAACACAAAGTTAGCAGAAGAAATCATAAAGATCAGATCAGAAATAAATGAAAAAGAAATGAATAAACAATAGCAAAGATTAATAAAACTAAAAGCTGGTTCTTTGAGAAGGTAAACAAGGTGGATAAACTATTAGCCAGACTCATCAAGAAAAAAGGGAGAAGACTCAAATCAATAGAATTAGAAATGGAAAAGGAGAAGTAACAACTGGCAGTGCAGAAATACAAAGGATCATGAGAGATTACTCTAAGCAACACTCTGCCAATAAAATGGACAATCTGGAAGAAATGGATAAGTTCTTAGAAAAGCACAACCTTCTGAGACAACAAGGAAGAAATAGAAAATATGAATAGACCAATCACAAGCACACAAATTGAAACTGTGATTAAAAATCTTCCAAAAAACAAAAGCCCAGGAACAGATGGATTCACAGATGAATTCTATCAAACATTTAGAGGAGAGCTAATACCTATTCTTCTCAAACTCTTCCAAAATATAGCAGAGGAAGGAACACTCCCAAATTCATTCTACAAGGCCACCATCACCCTGATACGAAAACCAGACAAAGATGTCACAAAAAAGGAAAATTACAGGCCAATATCATGGATGAACATAGATGCAAAAATCCTCAACAAAATACTAGCAAACTGAATCCAACAACACCTTAAAAGGATCATAAACCATGATCAAGTGGGTTTTATACCAGGAATGGAAGGATTCTTTAATATATGCAAATCAATCAATATGATACACCATGTTAACAATCTGAAGGATAAAAACCATATGATGATCTCAATAGATGCAGAAAAAATTTTTGACAAAACTGAACACCCATCTATGATAAAAACTCTCCAGAAGGTGGGCATAGAAGGAACTTATCTGAACATAATAAACGCCATAATGACAAACCCACAGCCAACATCATTCTCAATGATGAAAACTGAAACGATATCCTCTAAGATCAGGAAAAAGATATGGTTGCCCACTCTCACCATTATTATTCAACATAGTTTTAGAAGTTTTAGCCACAGCAATCAGAGAAGAAAAAGAAATAAAAGCAATCCACATTGGAAAAGAAGAAGTACAACAGTTACTGTTTGCAGGTGACATGATACTATACATAGAGGATCCTAAAGATGCTACCAGAAAACTACTAGGGCTAATCAATGAATTTGGTAAAGTAGCAGGATAAAAAATTATTGCACAGAAATCTCTTGCATTCCTATACACTAGTGGTGAAATATCTGAAAGAGAAATAAAGAAAACACTCACATTTATCACTGCAACAAAAATAATAAAATGCCTAGGAATAAACCTACCTAAGTAGACAAAAGACCTGTATGCAGAAAACTATGACACTGATGAAAGAAATTAATGATGATACAAACAGAGGGAGAGATATACCATGTTCTTGGATTGGAAGTATCAACATTGTGAAAATGCCTATACTACACAAAGCAATCTACTGATTTAATTCAATCCCTGTCAAACTACCAATGGCATTTTTCAGAGAACTAGAACAAAACATTTCACAATTTGTATGGAAACACAAAAGACCCTGAATAGACAAAGCAATCTTGAGAAAGAAAAATGGAGCTCTAGGAATCAGTCTCTCTGTCTTCAGACTATACTACAAAGCTACAGTAATCAAGACAGTATAGTATTGGCACAAAAACAGAAATATAGATCAATGGAACAGGATAGAAAGCCCAGAGATAAACTCATGCACTTATGGTCACCTTATCTTTGATAAAGGTGGCAAGAATATACAATGGTGAAAAGACAGCCTCTCCAATCAGTTGTGCGGGGAAAACTGGACAGTTACATGTAAAAGAATGAAATTAGAACACTCCCTACCACTGTATACAAAAATAAACTCAAATTGGATTAAAGACCTAAATGTAAGGCCAGACACTATAAAACTCTTACAGAAAAACATAAGCAGAACACTCTATGACATAAATCACAGCAAGATCTTTTTTGACCCACCTCCTAGAGAAAACAAAAATAAAAAAATGGGACCTAAAAAAACTTAAAAGCTTTTGCACAACAAAGGAAACCGTAAACAAGATGAAAAGACAACCTTCAGAATGGGAGAAAATATTTGCAAATGAATCAAAGGACAAAGGATTAATCTCCAAAATATACAAGTAGCTCATGCAGCTCAGTAAAAAAAAAAAACCCAATCCAACAATGGGTGGAAGACCTAAACAGACATTTTTCCAAAGAAGATATACAGATTGCCAACAAACACATGAAAGGATGCTCAACATCACTAATCATTAGAGAAATGCAAATCAAAAGTACAGTGAGGTATCACCTCACACCAGTCAGAATGGCCATCGTCAAAAAGTCTACAAACAATAAATGCTGGAGAAGGTGTGGAGAAAAGGGAACCCTCTTGCACTGTTTGTGGGAATGTAAATTGATACAGCCAGTTGGAGAACAGTATGGAGGTTCCTTAAAAAAACAAACATACAACTACCATACTGCCCAGCAATCCCATTACTGGGCATATACCCTGAGAAAACCATAATTCAAAATAATCATGTAACACAATGTTAATTGCAGCACTATTTATAATAACCAGGACATGGAAGCAATCTAAGTGTCCATCAACAGATGAATGGATAAAGAAGATGTGGCACATATATACAATGGAATATCACTCAGCCATAAAGAGAAACGAAATTGAGTTATTTGTAGTGAGGTGGATGGACCTAGAGTCTGTCATACAGAGTGAAGTAAGTCAGAAAGAGAAAAATAAATACTGTTTGCTAACACATATATATGGAATAAAGAAAAATTGTTCTGAAGGAACTAGGGGTAGGACTGGAATAAATACGCAGACATAGAGAATGGACCTGATGACACACGGCGGGGAAGGGGAAGCTGGGACAAAGTGAGAGAGTGACATGGACATATATACACTACCAAATGTAAAATAGATAGCTAGAGGGAAGCAGCTGCATAGCACAGGGAGATCAGCTTGGTGCTTTTTGACCACCTAGAGGTGTGGGATAGGGAGGGTAGGAGAGGGTGGTATATGGGGATATATGTATACCTATAGCTGATACACTTTGTGATATAGCAGCAACTAACACACCACTGTAAAGCAATTATACTCCAATAAAGATGTTTAGAAAAATGTATAAACAAAAAATGCTGGAGAGGGTGTGGAGAAAAGGAAACCCTCTGACCCTCTTGGTGGGAACGTAAATTGATACAGCCACTATGGATGACAGTATGGAGGTTCCTTAAAAAAAATAAAAATACAACTACAATATGACCCAGCAATCGCACTACTGGGCATATACCCAGAGAAAACCATAATTCCAAAAGTGTCATGTACCACAGTGTTCATTGCAACACTATTTACAATAGCCAAGCCAGGGAATCAACCTAAGTGTTCATCGACAGATGAATGGATAAAGAAGATGTGGCACATATATACAGTGGAATATTACTCAGCCATTAAAAGTAACAAAACTGAGCTATTTGTAGTGATGTGGATGGACCTAGATTCTGTCATACAGAGTGAAGTCAGAAAGAGTAAAACAATTACCACATGCTAACACATATATATGGAATCTAAAAAAAAAAAAATGGGCAGGACAGGAATAAAGATGCAGACGTAGAGAATGGACTTGAGGACATGTGGGGAGGGGGAAGGTAAGCTGGTGTGTAGTGAGAGAGTAGCATTGACATATATACACTACCAAATGTAAAATACATAGCTAGTGGGAAGCTTCTTCATAGCACAGGGAGATCAGCTCCGTGCTTTGTGACCACCTAGAGGGGTGAGATAGGGAGTGTAGGAGGGAGACACAGGGGGGGGTATATGGGGATATATGTATACGTATAGCTGATTCACTTTGTTATACATCAGAAACTAACAGAACATTGTAAAGCAATTATACTCCAGTAAAGATGTTAGAAAAATAAAATTAAATAATAAAATTAAATTAAATTAATAAAAATTTGAATTGAAAAATAAAAAAAAAATAAGGTAGAACACAAATTAAAAATGACTTCGGTATTCAGCTTCTAGCCCTTAACAGCATATTCTACCATTGATGGTAGTCTAGTTTACAGAATGGTTTTGATCGCTGTCTCTTCCCCATCCTGCTTTTTTTTTAATTACAGTTAGTTGATTTACAATATTATGTTAGTTTCAGGTGTACAGCACAGTGATTACTTAGCTGATACAGGAAATCAGGTAATGGAGGAGCAAGGTCAGTGTCGCCACAAGGCATCACTCTGAGAAGTCCAGCATGGGGGTGGTGGACACATTCAATATTCTCCACATTCAATACCTTGAAATTAAAACAATAGGGTGACTATTATAGAATAAATGAGATTCAAGAAATCTAATTGGAAATGTAATTCTTTTTTTGATTTAGAAACATTCAGCTAAGGGCAGACAGACATATAGGTAGAGGTAGGTTGATAGAAATACACATACAGAGAAATTGTTGCAAAATGTCCACAACTGTTGAAACCAGATGGGTACAGATGATCAGTTTACTCTTTTCTTCAAATCTTTATATGTCTGAAATTTTTTCAGAACTACATGTTGTTGACAAATTGTAAAACTAAAAGGTGTTAGAATTAAAAAATCCCTCCTATGTCTGTCTCACCTAGTCCTCTAGAAGTAAAGAAATCTGGATAAAGAAAAAGATACAGAGGCAAATGCACTTTGGATGAACTGCCTAACCTGTTTCTTTATCTGTTATTCTGTGGTAATTGGATCAAAGCCCCTAAAGCAGTTTCTTCAAATAGATCATGCATCCAAGGGGCCTGGAGAACAGTTTAAAACCGCAAAGATCATGGAGGCATTTTCCTCATCAGCTGCCCCATGGTCTCCTGACCCCTCTCTTCTTCTGAGCATCTGTTCTCCATGTTTTCCTTCCTAGACAATAAAATCTAACTGGAAAAGTAAGGAGAATAGAGCTAAAGGTCTGTGGAACACGGGTAATAGTAGGCATGAACATGCACAAGGAGAAAGAGCCTGGAGGAGATGGCTGTCAGCTTCTCCGAAAGTTCTGTGAAATCGCATTAAACTAATTTTAAAGTTTTGGCAATCGAAAATCTTACTTCACACTCATATAAAATGTCCTTTCCCAAGTGGGAATATTCCAAATAGTTTGAGTTTTCCTGCATAGGGCCACAATTTCTACTAAAATAAGCACCACAATGTCTCCCTAGCCTATGAGATCACCGTCTTGGAACACGTTGCTTCATTTTTGGACCCTTTAAATCAACTATGTATTAGGAAGATGGTTCGTGACATTTTGCCTATATATTCATAGTTTTAACTCTCTAAATATACTTCACTACATCACAACACACAAATTAAAAATTATATGAAGTGAAACAAATGATGTGTACAGACAGATGTGTCTGTGTATGTATGTGTGTCTATGTACAAAGACAAAATATGAGTGTGGGTATGTGTGCACACATCTATGTGTGTGTACAAAATCTTCATCTCCGCTAGCTGTCACTATTTATAAATTGAAGGTTTGAGGAAGAGAGATTTCACTTAGTGTCATAGATCTTAGATTGTAGTGTAATTTTTCTTTCTTTCTTTTTTGAAATTTTCCCCTATGCACTTATTATTTCACTGAAATGGAACAGATGAAGATGGCAGAATCTCCAGATACTCTGCTACAGCTTCATAAAATAACAGGGTACAGCTGCCTGGACTTTGTCCCTGAGAGGAGAGAAAATAACAATCTTGAGATGAAATCACAGAGCATTGTTAATCACTTTCTAATATTCATGCACAGAAATATTGATGTGCTATCTGAAACTAGACCCACAAGGCCTGAGGTTTACTTTTGCATCTTGGTGGAATTACAACAGCCATGCAAACACTCAGCCTAGGCCCAGGGCCATGGGGTGGGCGAGCCCAACTTCCCCCTTTCTTAATGCACACAAAGTCCCATTTTAATCTTGTCTTCCAGAGAATTAAGGCCCATGGACCAGCCACACCAAGTTTTGAATTTGCCTTTTGAAATGTACTCATATCTCAAGTGTTTTTCTACTGTGGCTTCTCAGAAATATTCCAAGGAGGGTTAATATAAAGAGGCATACAGATCATGATTTTAGTAACTTTGCTTTGGGGTATAACTCAAGGAATACTATAGCACATTTTCTTGTGTCTGTGTTTTTCTTTTTAATTTTTTATCTCACGTTGGGATGATACCCTTAAAGCATCCCCTAAGAGCTAAAAACCTATCATTGTTTCTCACCAGCTAAGGGGATGCTGTATATGGTTTTCTTAATGATAGAAAAAGATAGGTTAATTATTATCTCTTGCTGAGGAAAAGTTTGTTATGTAAGAAAACCCAATATATATTTGATATTATTAAACAGTCCATGTTTATTCAATTGATTTTAGAAGAGACATAATTTATGCTTTAAATTGTGGCACAATTTCTGATTCAGGGACTGAATTATTGGTTCACCCTTGACTGAACACACTGATTCTAATTTTGTTTTCTCCAATGAAATGGAAGATATTGCAAGTTGGATCGATTCTTCCCTTTTTTCTTGTCTAGGTAACCACACATTTCTGCTGGAATAGAAAAATGCTGGAGTTAATATTCCAACAATGACATCAAATCTATAGTCACCCCACTGATCAACTCCATTTCAAACATTTCTGAAAAACAAATTAACAAAATAATAAAAAAGGTGCTCAGTGTATGACAGTATCCAGATAGGAATTTAATACTCAGTTGCCTCAATGTCACCAAAATAGCAATTATGAGCATGAATAATTTTCCAATAAATCACCAGCATACATTTCAAGTATGTCGTGTATCACCTCTGATAAGTTATTTATGAACATTATTTCAATCAATTTTGAACTTTACAAGATAGTTTCTTATTTTACAGATATGAGAACCTATGCATGGAATTCTGCATACATCATGTGGCTAGAAGTTTGAAGAATTGAGATTCATACACCAATCTGTCTCATTCCAGTTATTAAAAGTTCTAAATTGGCCTAAAATGCTTCTCATAACAACCCTGAAACTATTGCTAGACTCTACCAGGAATTTCTATAAATTCCAATATATATGAAGCTGAAATGGAACTCTTTATAATTTGCAGGTTACACTGGTAAACTCTCACTTTTCTAACTGGGGAGAACAAGGGCATTGGTGGGAAGAATGATAATTTGATTCATGTCTGTATCTTCTCTCTCAAATCTCAGAAAGAGACTGCATTTCCCATTAAGTCAACCAGCCCCTGAGAGCTGCCCCTCCCCCGACCCCCCCGCTCAGGATTCGGATCTTCTTGTCAGCTTAAACCCTCATGCATGTGCATCAGCTCTACAAACTGAAATCCCAGTGCATTGAACACCTCCAGAGGTGGAAATACATATCTTGTAGAGCTTTATATTCAAGGGTTAGGAGGGAATCTATGATAAATTAGTTTACTAATAAGTTTTACAATCTAAGGACGATAGTTATGCATTCACTCTTTTCTATATGGAAAGAAAGAAGGATATTTTCCAGATTCTCAAAAAATGAATTTCTTACCTTCTTGTACAGCAGGAGAGAAGCTCTCTCCTTGGCCCAGCTTCCACATGAAGGAAATGAAAAACAGCTGGAATTTGAACAGGAGCCTCACACACCACCAGATCTAAACTCCTAATGGAAAAGGAGGGATCTGACCACCGGGAGAATAATGAGACCCCTCCCTCCCCATCTGGGCACAAGCATGGAGCTGAACAGACCACTCCTTTTTCAGCAAAGTTGGGAGGTGGTGAGAGTGGACAGAGATACCCTGGGTATGCAGGGAATAAAAGGTCATACTCGTGATAAATAAGAAGAGCATTGTTCTTGGAAGGATGACCACACACAAAACAATGTTCACTTCAGGCTTTCAAAAAATTAAGAAACTATAAATTATGAAACATGAATGTAAGGAAGAGACATTGATCAAGTTAAGTCCACTGAACCTGGGCATAGGCAGCCTCCAGCCAGATTCCAAGAGAAAGAAGGTGTGTCTGTGTCCATCACAAGGTGAGGGCTGGGAGAGGAAGAGAAAAAAGAGAATGGCCAGAGTTTTATGTGGTTTCACATTCACAGAATAACTCTAATTTATATTTCTGCTGTCATGTCCAAATGGGTTTGTATGTACATCCAGCAATGCACTGACAGCTTTGAAAGATGTTCATACAACTTTATATTTGTCACATGGCTAGACCAATTTTCCATAGTATATTGTGAGACAATATCTCTAATTTGTTTGAAAATTTTGTAAAGTGCCATATGCCAGTTATTGATCTTAGTCTCTGGCAATATAATAAGAATACAAGTGGGCTTCCTTGGTGGCGCAGTGGTTGAGAATTTCCCTGCTAATGCAGAGGACACAGGTTTGAGCCCTGGTCTGGGAGGATCCCACATGCCATGGAGCAACTAGACCCGTGAGCCACAACTACTGAGCCTGCGCGTCTGGAGCCTGTGCTCTGCAACAAGAGAGGCCGCGATAGTGAGAGGCCCGCGCACCTCGATGAAGAGTGGCCCCTGCTCGCCGCAACTAGGGAAAGCCCTCGCACAGAAATGAAGACCCAACACAGCAAAAATAAATTAATTAATTAATAAACTCCTACCCCCAACATCTTCAAAAAAAAAAAAAAAGAATACAAGAGACTAAGGTCTCCATCCTCATAGAGTTTGCATTTTGATGGGGTGGGAGGAGATAGGGGGCACAGATAATTAGCAACTTAACAAATGCTGGGGAGAAAAATAAAGCAGAGAAAAAGACTAAGAAATCTCAGGAGTAGAAGTTGCAAAATTTAAAATGGTCTTAATGAAGGCCTCCCTGGGAGGGTGAGATTGAAAAAAGAATAGAGAGGGTTTGGGGAGGAGCAAGATGTATCTGGGGGAGGCCATCCCAGGGGGAAGAGCTTTGTAATAGCAGGTATGTGTTCCAAAAACTGGCAAGAAAGCCATGTGGTTGCCGGCGGTGAGCAGGGGGATCTCAGGAGGAGACACAATGCCAGAGGTGACCAGCGGCCAGACAGTCTGGTGTCACTGAGGCCTCTGAAAAGCCTTTGTGCATTATAAGGGGTGAGGTGCAGAGACACTGGAAGTTTGAAGGAGAGTGGTGGCATTTCTTGGGCACACTAAATGGTTGCTATGCTGAGAATAGACTGGAATCGAGACAGAGAGCCAGGTCAGAAGTAGGGAGAGTTAGGAGATTACCACAAGATCTCCGTTCAGATAGTATGGTGGATTGCAACAGGATCATAGGGATGGTGGGAGAAATGGCCAAATTCTGGACACGCTTTGAAGGTAGATGATTTGCTGATGGATTCTGTATGGAGTATGAAAAAAAGAATAAAATGATTGCAAGATTTTGGACCCAATCAACAGGAAAAATGGAGTTGCTACTAACTGAGAAAAGGAAAAAAATGGGGGTGGAGGTATAGATTTGGAGGAGATAAATCAAGAAATTTCTTCCGGTACTGAGATGCCAAATTAGATATTCAAGTGGAGGTGTCAACTAAATAGTTGGATCTAAGAGTCTGGTGTGATACAGAGCGCTGGAGACTTTCTAATGTCAAGTATTTAGAGAGATGAGGCAGTATACAGACAATATATATGTATATATTGTATACAGACAATATATATGGGAAAGATGAAATGAGTGAGGGAAGGGAAAATCAGTAGTGTGGTGTCCTGAAAACCACCTGATCAAAGATTTCAAAATGGAGGAACCCCCAGCTGTATCCAATGATTATATGGGGGCAAGTGAGATGAGGATTTAGACATGACTGCTGGATGTAACAGTAAGATGGACATTGGTGGCTTTAGCAGAGGTGGTGGTGAATGCCATATTGCAAGAAGTGGAAGAGAAATGGAAGAGAGAATTCAGAGATGATGAGCACAGACAATCCTTTTGAAGAGCCAGTAGAGAAATTAGGTGGGAAGTGAAGAGTTAAAAGAAACGGTCCATTAGAGAGAGAAAATATGCTGACACCAGAAGAATAGGGCAGAATTCCTGGAGTAGTGTACTTGACTAGCTGATACAGCATGGCATTCATGAAGGTTCTGGTGAGATCACAATGAAGGCATGACTTGGAGAAGAGGATTCTCAAAAGTGAACCCTTACAATAGTGGGTGGTAGGTGTCATGAGCTAGAAAGGAGTGTGTGGGGAGAGATGGGTAATAGCTACTTCATGGATGGTTATCAGTGTTTCCTAAAATTAGCATTTTTATTACTTAAAACATGAGGCAACTGAAGGCCATGGACCAACATCTTAGAGTTTTGGGGGGACTGACAAGACCTGAATGCAGGCAACAAATTGTGCTCCCTACCAGATATCCAAAAGCCTGAGAAATAAGCTATCAATATAACTTTCATAGAGATAGACCTAAGGATATTTGAGCTTACTAATATTGGAATCAACCTTAAAAGAAACACCTCAAGAATCATAGAATTGCAATATAAAATGAGTAGCAGTGACCATTATAAGCTGAACAAATAATGACTAAATAATTGATTTGAGCATGCTTTCAAACAGAATATAAACAAAAAGTAACTCTTGAGAGAAGATACAATTTAACATTAATAAGTAATATCATCCCAGCTCATACAAACAAACATTCATGAGAGACGTAAGGAGGTAAAATATTTTACATATATTAAAATGTAAATATATTGTCTTCTATTCTGTCTTATAGCTTAATTCTAACCCTGGTAATACGAAGCTATAGGCTAAATCACGTCTCTCTGTGGATGTTAGCTTATATTAGTAAGCTGTTTTTGAAAAATGACTTTAAAGTAGCCCATAAAAGAATTTAAATGGGAGCACAAGCTTTCTAAATTTCAAGGAAAAAATAAAATAACTCAATAATTAAAGGGATACATAAACAGATAAGAAATATATAAAAAGAAATAAAAGAGACAAAATCTCCAAAAAGATGACAGAAACGTACTATATGCATTCTTTTCTCTTATAATATGATAGATGTGCTCCTTAAAAACATCCCTAAATATTAAGACTCTCCTATTAAAAATCATGTTAAAGAGAGGTATAAAGCCATGGGGAAAATCGTACTCACATTGAAGCCAATGTAGAATGTATTTCAAAACAATATGATTCTAATTTTTAAAACTGTATAACATATTTATACCACAAAATGAAAACATTAATGTTTATTTTAGTCATAGGATTTCAGGAAGGTCTTATTCTCCTTAATTTTACTTTTTAATGTGAAAGAAATTTACTTCAGTAAACTAGCAAGAGATTTTTATTCAGAAAAGAAATATAATTTTGTGAAACATTTTTCTACTGCCTACAAAGAGCAAAATTGTAATTGTTTAATAAGATAATAACTCAGAAACAACATGTTAATTTCATTGTAAAATTGAAATAGATATTTATGTCAAATGTTCCTTTGTACCATATAAGATATGTAAAGGGTGATAAAGTAATAGATATTTTGACTCAGAGGTGAGTGGACTTGTTTCTGAGTCACAGAAGAAATGTCAAAATGTGTAACGTTTTGAGTTGAACTCTGGATTGAGTTTGGGCTAATTGGTATTAGTACTCTTTCAACAGTGAACTGACAAGGTTTTGTTTTGATCCCCCTTCCGGCCCTTACATCTAATTTATAAAGAAGAAAATAACATCTGTAACAGCAAATCCTTGTTGTAGAGACCACATTCTCAAGGACAATAACAGCATCCACTCATCACAACACTTAAACCACAGTTGCCTCTCAGTGTCTGGGAGCAGGGATATGAGGAAGGGAATCCATTAGACATGCGGTCAAGTACCCAGAAATATAGGGTTAATAAGCAAATGAATAACAGCAAAGGGCACAAAATGGAAATATTAGAAAATCAAGAATGCTTCCCTTTTCTCTACAATCAATTCAATCAGATTCTTCTATAAGTGGAGAGGGTAATACTGATGCAAAGTCTTCACTGACTAGAGTTTTAAAATTTGCAGTGAGAGAATTACCATAACTTAGAGAAGACATATTCAACTAAGCCTGTCTGTTGTTCAAAATCTTCAGTCTCCTCAAACAAATTACTGAGCACTTGACAATGATGAATTAAAAGCTCTTCTCCTGTATCTACCACAACAAATGGGGACATAAAGCTAAGAATCTTAAAAACGGGAAATGATATGCTTTCACACATTCAAATGTGTGACTCTATTTTAAAATTCGGAAGAGAGACCAATTAAAAAGAAAAAGCTGATGTGCCAATGTTTATAAGGATTTTAAGAACATCCAAAACTACAGTCATTTAAGGAAATACATTTGTAATAGACTGGAACCAATCAATCACCTCTAGGCTGGCAAATGGTGGCAGTAGGTCAGTTGTATCCATCATGGACTGTACTATGCAGGTATGTATCATAAATGCCCACAGAAGAGCAGGGTACCCAGCCGGATGCACCACGCACAAACATAGAGTCCACTGTTACTTTTTACTAGAAGATCTTGCAAGGTTAGTGTTTCCTGAAATAAACACTTTGAGAAAAACAGCATGTTGGGAGATTTTTAAATAAGCAGTGGGGTAAATTAACACAATGTTGTAAATCAACTATACTTCAATTAACAAAAATGAACACAAAGGAAAATGAGACAGTAAATCAGTCAAGTATAAAAATAAATAAATAAATGAGTGATGGAAAAAGAGAAAGATGGCTAAATCATACACTGTGATTGCTATTCTCCTTTCCATTTCTTACTATCAGAAAATGCCACAGAATCCATCAAGAATTTACTCTTGGAACTGGAATAGCCTTCATTTCAAGCACTTTTCTAGACACTGGATGCATTTCATCATTCAAAGATTTCAAATTCAGTTCTCTGCTTGATAATTTCTTTGGGAAAGTAGACATAATGTCTATGATGAAAAATACCACCACTTGGGAACTATTTGACCTTTTACCTATCTCTTTTATAAAAATTGCCTTAAAATATATGCCAGGGTAAATATATTCCTAAAAACACAGCTGTTTAAACACATTTGAAATTTAATGGAGGAGACCTCCCAAACATTTATATTGCAAGGTGAAACTAACAAAAAATAGTATCAGTCTCACCAGTAGAAGTCTTACAGTTATTGAAATAGTGATAGCAATCCTGGTTCCCTTTGTCCAATTTTAATATAAAACAAAGAGGAAACCACTCCAGTAATACATTTCAGTTTCTCTAGTACTACACAACAAAGAAAAATGTTAAACTTTCATTGTTTTTCTCTGTTTTTTATATTTCATCTTTCTTTGCAATGAAGTTATTTCTTCAAATATATATTCTCAAATGACTATAATAAAGTCTAAATATAAAATGACTATAGTATAAGCTTGGTGAAGGCATGTTTCCTCTTTCTCTCTTATACCTCTCTGCATTCTCTCTCTGTCTATGGATGTGTCTATATTTCTACCATTTCAAACAGAATTTGGAGAAATTTAAGGCATGATTACAATGAAATCAAAAATCATCATCAAAGAATAGCAAATGTAGTGTAAAGGGAAAGACAAATAGAAAAAATCAAGAAACTCTGACTCAGGAGAATACAGTTGCAGACAAACGTTACTCTGAGACAAGTGGGAAAGTAAAGGTTTTTACTCAGTATCTTCATTTAATTTTTTTCCCTCTTTTCAATACCCCTGAAGTCAGGGATCAGACCTGTCTACTGTCATTCCTCCAGAAATTACTGTACAGATGTGACATCTAGGTGCTAACTCAGGGCTCAGTACCAGCGCCCACAGTCCACCTCCTTCTCACACTTAACCTAAGGTGAAGGACTCAATTCTAAATATAAAAAGGCAAATCTGGTTTGATGTAGTCCCTTTTTATTCTTGCATTTGTTGCTTCTGATTTTGGTGTCATAACCAATAATGTATTGCCAAGACTAATGTCAAGAATCTTTCTCCTATGTTTTCTTCTAGGAAATTTACCATTTCTACTCCTATGTTTAAGTCTTTAACTTATTTTGAAATTGTTTATATGTATGGAATAGGAGTCCATTGTCATTCTTTTGCATGTTAATATCAAGCTTTCCCAACTACATTTGTTGAAGAGACTATGTTTCCCCATTGTGTATTCTTGATACCCTTGTGGAAGACCAGTTGATTGTATATGTCTGGGTTTATTTATGGGTTCTCTATTCTGTTCCACCAGCCTATATATCATGGACAAGTGAGACTACATCAAACTAAAAATCTTCTGGACAGCAAAGGAAACAACCAACAGAATAAAAACACAGCCTATGGAATGGGAGAAAATATTTGCAAACCATATGTATTAGGGCTCTCCAGAGAGATTTATTATGAGATAATTGATTATGAGAGACACTATAAAGGGATTTATGATGAGGAATTGGCTCAGGTGATTATGGAGGCTGAAGTCCCACAGTCTGCTCTCTGCAAGCTGGAGACCCTGGAAAGCCAGTGGAGTATTTCCAGCCCTAGTCCAAAGGCCTGAGAACCAGGGGAGGCATTGGTGTAAATCTACATCCAGGTCCAAAGGCAGAAGAAGACCACCGTCCCAGCTCAACAGGCAGGCAGGAAACAAAAGGGGTGAATTTCTCCTTGTTCCACTTTTTCTTCTATTCAGGCCCTTGATGGATTGGAGTATGCTCACCAACATTAGGGAGAACCATCTCATTTACTGAGTTGACCAATTCAAATGCTAATCTCATCTAGAAAAATCCTCACAGACACACCCAGAAATAATATGTAATCTGGGCACCTTTGGCCCAGTCAAGGTGACAACTAAAATTAACCATCCTGCCATATATCTGATAAGGGACTAATGTCCAAAATATGTAAGTAACACCTACCACTCAAAAGCAAGAAAACAATCTGGTTTTTAAAATGGGCAAATGACTTAAATAGACATTTCTCCAAAGAAGACTTGCAAATGGCTAACAGGCACATGAAAAGGTGCTCAACATCATTAATCATGAGGGAAATGAAAAACAAAACCACAATGAGATACCACCTCATACCTGTTTGGATGGCTATTATCAGACAAATAAAAGATTGCAAGCATTGGCAAAGATGTGGAGAAATTAAAACCTTTCTACACTGTTGACGAGAATGTTTTGTAGCCACCATGCAAAACATTATGGAGGTTCCTCAAAAATTAATAGAACTGAAGGGCTAAATAGACATTTCTCCGAGAAAGATGTAAAGATGGCCAACAGGCACATGAAAAGATGCTCAACATCACTAATTATTATATTATAAAAATACAAATCAAAACCACAATGAGCTATCACCTCATACCAGTCAAAATGGTTATCATCAAAAAGTCTATAAATGCTAAATGTTGGAGAGGGTGTGAAGAAAAAGGAACCCTTCTACATTGTTGGTGGAAATGTAAATTGGTGCAGGCACTATGGAAAACGGCATGGAGGTTTCTTAAAAAACTAAAAATAGAGCTAACTTATGATCCAGCAATCCCATTCCTGGGCGTATATCTGGAGAAAATTCTAATTTGAAAAGTACATGCAATCCAATATCCACAGCAGCACTATTTACAATAGCCAAGACATGGAAGCAAATTAAAGTGCCCATAGACAGATGAATGGATAAAGATGTGGTACATATACACAATGGAATATTACTCAGTCATTAAAAAGAATGAAATAATGCCATTTGCAGCAACATGGCTGGACCTAGAGATTATCATACTAAGTGGAGTAAGTCAAAGACAAATATCACATATAATCACTTATATGTGGAATCTAAAAAATAATACAAATGAACTTAATTACCAAATGGAACAGACTCACAGATGTAGAAAACAAATTTATGGTTACAAAACAGGAAGGGGAATGAAGGGATAAATTAGGAGTATGGAATTAACAGATATGCACTACTGTATATAAAATATATAAACAACAAGGATTTACTATATAGCACACGGAACTATATTCAATATCTTGTAATATTCTATAATGGAAAAGAATTTGAAATATATATATGCATATATATATATATATATGAATTGCTTTGCTGTATACGTGAAACACAATATTTTAAATCCACTAAACTTTAATTTAAAACAAATAAAAATTAATATAACTACATGATGATCCACCAATCCCATTTCTTTGTATATAAGCAAAAGAACTGAACTTTAGTTACAGAAGGCAAGTGATGCATGATTCCACTTACATGAGATGCTCCAAATGTTCAAACTCACAGAAGCAGAGAATAGAACAGTGGTTATATGGAGTAAGGGAAAGGGGGAAATGAGAGTTTTTTCAATTGGCACAGAGTTTCAGTTATGCAAGATAATTCAGTTCTAGAGCTCTTCCATACAGCAAAGGGCCTATAGTCAACAATACTTAAAATTTTGTTACAAAGGTAGATGTCTGCCTGCATCTCTTCCATCCCATCTTGTAGACCTGAAATTGGTCAAATGGCCACACTTAGAAAAAAGGGAGACTGGGAAATGTTGCCTTTATTCTCTGCAGCCATGAGCCCAGTACAAAACTGAGAATCCTGTCATTGTGAAGAGGTGAGAATTGTAACCCTGGGAGTGAGAGCTAAGACAATCTTCATTTTCATTTGAGCAAGAAACACTCCAAAGTAAGGACTTCCAATGCCTTGCTTGTTTGTGAGGCTAGACAAATGTTTTTATGAAAAAGTGACAGTGATCCTTTTATAAGTCAGCACCTGATGCTTTTTTCTTGAGCTCTGGCATTTTGTGATTGTACACTGGGCCTACTATAAGTTATTTACTGATTTTTTATTATTTTGCTGTTATACTGGAATCATATCTGTGGGGCTTAAACCAGTAAAATCCCAACAGAATTCAGAACTCAGTGAGAAAGCAGTTAGAAATACCTACACTACAGCCAGCAGCAAGGCCATAATTCTTGCCACTGGCTTATACACTATTAATGACCCTTTCACCTGAATTTAACAGCAATTTTTTTTAACATCTTTATATGAGTAAAATTGCTTTACATTGTTGTGTTAGTTTCTGCTGTATAAAAAAGTGAATCAGCTATACCTATACTTATATCATCATGTCCCCTCCCTCTTGTGTCTCCCTCCCACCCTCCCTATCCCACCCCTCTAGGTGGTCACAAAGCACCAGGCTGATCTCTCTGTGCTATGCAGCACTTCCCACAAGCTATCTATTTTACATTTGGTAGCATATATATGTACATGCCACTCTCTCACTTCATCCCAGCTTTCCCTTCCCTCTCCCTGATTCCTTAAGTCCGTTCCCTACATCTGCGTCTTTATTCCTGTCCTGCCCCTAGGTTCTTCAGAACAATTTTTTTTAATTCTATACATATGTGTTAGCATACGGGATTTGTTTTTTGCTTTCTGACTTACTTCACTGTGTAACAGATTCTAGGTCCATCCACCTCACTACAAATAACTCAATTTCATTTCTTTTCATGGCTAATATTACATTGTATACATGTGCCACATCTTCTTTATCCATTCATCTGTCAATGGACACTTCCATGTACTGGCTACTTTAACTACTGCTGCAATGAACATTGTGGTACATGACTCTTTTTGAATTATGGTTTTCTCAGGGTATATGCCCAGTAGTGGGATTGCTGGGTCATATGGTAGTTGTATTTCTATTTTTTAAGGAACTTCCATACTATTCTCCATAGTGACTGGATCAATTTACATTCCCAGTGAAGGAGGGTATCCTTTTCTCCACACCCCCTCCAGCATTTATTGTTTGTAGATTTTTTGATGATGGCCATTCTGACTGGTGTGAGGTGATACCTCATTGTAGGTTTGATTTTCCTTTCTCTAATGATTAGTGATGTTGAGCATTGTTTCCTGTGTTTGTTGGCAATCTGTATATATTCTTTGGAGAAAAGTCTATTTAGGTCTTCTGCCCATTTTTGGATTGGGTTGTTTTTGTTTGTGTTTTTGTTTGATATTGAGTTCCATGAACAGCTTTTATATTTTGGAGGTTAATCCTTTGCCATTGCTTTGTTTGCAAATATTTTCTCCCATACTGAGCGTTGTTTTTTCATCTTGTTTATGGTTTTCTTTGTTGTGCAAAAGCTTCTAAGGTTGACTATGTCCCATTTGTTTAATTTTGTTTTTATTTCCATTTCTCTAGAAGGTGGGTCAAGAAGGATCTTCCTGTGATTGACATCATAGAGTGTTCTGCCTATGTTCTTCCTCTAAGAATTTTATTGGGTCTGGCCTTACATTTAGGTGTGTAATCCATTTTGAATTTTTTTTTTGTATACTGTGGTAGGGAGTGTTCTAATTTCATTATTTTACATGTTGCTGTCCAGTTTTCCCAGCACCACTTATTGAAGAGGCTGTCTTTTCTCCATTAAATATTCTTGCCTCCTTTATCAAAGGTAAGGTGACCATATGTGCATGAGTTTATCTCTGGGCTTTCTATCCTGTTCCATTGATCTATATTTTTGTTTTTGTGCCAGTACCATACTGTCTTGATTAGTGTAACTTTGTAGTGTAGTCTGAAGTCAGGGAGACTGATTCCTAGAGCTCCATTTTTCTTTCTCAAGATTGCTTTGTCTATTCAGGGTTTTTTGTGTTTCCATACAAATTGTGAAATGTTTTGTTCTAGTTCTGTGACAAATGCCATTGGTAGTTTGATACGGATTCCACTGATTCTGTAGATTGCTTTGGGTAATATAGACATTTTCACAATGTTGATTCTTCCAATCTAAGAATATGGTATATCTCTCCATCTGTTTGTATCATCTTTAATTTCTTTCATCAATGTCTTATAGTTTTCTCATACAGGTCTTTTGTCTCCTTAGGTAGGTTTATTCCTAAATATTTTATTCTTTTTATTGCAGTGGTAAATGGGAGTGTTTCCTTAATTTCTCTTTCAGATATTTCATCATTAGTGTATAGGAATGCAAGAGATTTCTGTGCATTAATTTTTTATCCTGCTACTTCACCAAGTTCATTGATTAGATCTGTAGTTTTCTGGTGGCATCTTTAGGATTCTCTATGCATAGTATCATATTATCTGCAAACAGTGACAGATTTACTTCTTTTCTGATTTGGATTCCATTTATTTCTTTTTCTTCTCTGATTGCTGTGGCTGAAACTTCCAAAACTATGTTGAATAATAGTGGTGAGACTTGGCAATCTTGTCTTGTTCCTCATCTTAGAGGAAATGCTTTCAGTTTTTCACCATTGAGAATGATGTTGGCTGTGGGTTTTTCATATATGGCCTATATTACGTTGAGGTAGGTTCCTTCCATGCCTACGTTCTGGACATTTTTTATCATAATTGGGTGTAGAATTTTGTCAAAAGGTTTTTCTGCATCTTTTGAGATGATCATATGTTTTTTCTCCTTCAATTTGTTAATATGGTGTATCACATTGATTGATTTGTATATAATGATGAATCCTTGCATTCCTGGGATAAACCCCACTTGATCATGGTGTATGATCCTTTTAATGTGCTGTTGGATTCTGTTTGGTATATTTTGTTGAGGATTTTTGCATCTATGTTCATCAGTGATATTGGCCTGTAGTTTTCTTTTTTTGATACATCTTTGTCTGGTTTTCGTATCAGGGTGATGATGGCCTTGTAGGATGAGTTTGGGAGTTTTCCTCTCTCTGCTATATTTAGGAAGAGTTTGAGTAAGATGGGTCTTAGTTATTCTCTAAATGTTTGATAGAATTCTCCTGTGAAGCCATCTGGTCATCAGCTTATGCTTGTTGGAATATTTTTAAACACAATTTCAATTTCAGTGCTTGTGATTGGTCTGTTTATATTTTCTATATCTTCCTGGTTCAGTCTTGGAAGGTTGTGCTTTTCTAAGAATTTGTCGATTTCTTCCAGGTTGTCCATTTTATTGGCATATAGTTGCTTGTTGTAATCACTCATGATCCTTTGTATTTCTCAGTGTCAGGTGTTACTTCTTTTTGATTTCTAATTCTATTGAATTGAGTCTTCCTTTTTCTCTTGATGAGTCTGACTAATGGTTTATCCATTTTGTTTATCTTCTCAAACAAACAGCTTTAAGTTGTATTGATCTTTGCTACTGTTTCCTTCCATTTTCGTTTATTTCTGATCTGATATTTATGATTTATTTTCTTCTAAAACTTTAGGGTTTTTTGTTCTTCTTTCTCTAATTTCTTTAGATATAAAGTTAGGTGGTTGATTTGAGAGTTTTCTTGTTTCTTGAGCTAGGATTGTATTGCTATAAACTTTCCTCTTGGAAAGTTTATAACTTTTGCTGCATTCCATAGGTTTTGAGGTATCATGTTTTTATTGTTATTTTTCCAGGTATTTTTTTATTTCTTCAGTGATCTCTTGGTTATTTAGTAGTGTATTGTTTAGCCTCCATGTGTTTGTACTTTTTACAGTTTTTGTTTCCCTGTAATTGATATCTAATCTTATAACACTGTGGTTGAAAAAGATACTTGATATGATTTCAATAATTTTAAATTTACCAAGGCTTGATCTGTAACTCAAGATATGATCTATCTTGGAGAATGTTCCATGAGCACTTGAGAAGAAAGTGTATTCTATTGTTTTTGGATGGAATGTCCTATAAATATCAATTGAGTCCATCTTGTTTAATGTAACATTTAAAGCTTGTGATTTCTTTTTTATTTTCCTTTTGGATGTTCTACCCATTGGTGAAAGTGGGGTGTTAACATCGCCTACTATGACTGTGTTACTGTTGATTTCCCCTTTTATGGCTGTTAGCATTTGCCTTATGTATTGAGGTGTTCCTATGTAGGATGCATAAGTATTTACAATTGTTACATCTTGTTCTTAGATTGATATCTTGATCATTATGTCGTGTCCTTCTTTGTCTCTTGTAATAGTCTTTATTTTAAAGTCTATTTTGTCTGATATGAGAATTGCTACCCCAGTTTTCTTTTCATTTCCATTTGCATGGAATATCTTTTTCCATCCCTTCACTTTCAGTCTGTATGTGTCTCTAGGTCTGAAGTGGGTCTCTTGTAGAGAGCAAATATATGCGTTTTGCTTTGGTATGCATTCAACCAGTCTATGTCTTTTGGTGGGAGCATTCAATCCATTTATATTTAAGGTAATTATCGATGTGTATGTTCCTATTACCATTTTCTTAATTGTTTTGGGTTTGTTATTGTAGTTCTTTCTCTTCTCTTGTTTTCCCTGCCTAGAGCAGTTCCTTTAGCATTTGTTGTAAAGCTGGTATGGTGGTTCTGAATTCTCTTAGCTTTTGCTTGTCCATAAAAGTTTTAATTTCTCCATCAAATCTGAATGAGATCCTTGCTGGGTAGACTAATCTTGGTTGCAGTTTATTTTTCTCTTTCATCACTTTAAATTTGTTCTGACACTCCTTTCTGGCTTTCAGAATTTCTGCTGAAAGGTCAGCTGTTAACCTTATGGGGATTCCCTTGTATATTATCTGTTGCTTTTCCCTTACTGCTTTCAATATTTGTAATTTGTATTTAATTTTTGATAGTTTGATTAATATGTGTCTTGGCATGTTTCTCCTTGGATTTATCTTGTATGGGACTCGGCACTTCCTGGACTTGATTGACTATTTCTTTTCCCATATTAGGGATGTTTTAAACTATACTCTCTTCAAATATTTTTATCAAATCCTTTCTTTTTCTATTCTTCTTCTGGGACCCCTATAATTTGAATGTTGGTGTGTTTAATGTTGTACCAGAAATCTCTGAGACTATCCTCAATTCTTTTCTTTTTTTTTTCTTTATTCTGCTCTGTGGTAATTATTTCCACTATTTTATTTTCCAGGTCACTTATCCATTCTTCTTTCTCAGTTATTCTGCTATGGATTCCTTCTAGAAAAATTTTAATGTCATTTCTTGTGTTGTTCATCATTGTTTTTTTGCTCTTTAGTTCTTCTAGGTCCTTGTTAAACGTTTCTTGTATTTTCTCCATTCTATTTCCAAGATTCTGGATCATCTTTACTATCTTTACTCTGAATTCTTTTTCAGGTAGACTGTCTATTTCCTCTTTGTTTGATCTGATGGGATTTTATCTTGCTCCTTCATCTGTTGAATATTTCTGTGTCTTCTCATTTTGCTTAATTTACTGTGTTTGGGGTCTCTTTTTGGCAGGCTGCAGTTTCATATTTCCCATAGTTTTTGGTGTCTGCCCCCCATGGGCAAGGTTTGTTTAGTGGGTTGTGTAGGCTTCCTGGTGGAGGGGACTGGTACCTGTGTTCTGGTGGATGAGGCATGATCTTGTCTTTCTGGTGGGCAGGACCATGTACAGTGGTGTGTTTTGTGATGTCTGTGAACTTATTATGATTTTCAGCAGCCTCTCTGCTAATGGGTGGGATTGTGTTCCTGTCTTGTAAGTTGTTTGGCATGAGGTGTCCAGTACTGGAGCTTGCTGGTTGTTGAGTGGAGCTGGGTCTTAATGTTGAGATGGAGATCTCTGGGAGAGCTCTCACAATTTGATATTATGTGAGTTCAAGAGGTCTCTCATGGTCCAATGTCCTGAACTCAGCTCTCCCTCCTTAGGGGCTCAGGCCTGACACCCGGCCAGAGCACCAAGACCCTGTCTGCCACACAGTATTGCTCTTCTCTCTTTTCTTCTCAGAATTTTCTGTCTCCTCTTCCCTGATGTTTTAGGGCTGCTAGTGTTGGAGGGTCTTCCACAGAGGTGGGTCAGCATTGGCTCACGGCAGGGACAAGGACACTGGCAGCAGAATTCTGGGAAATACTCCTTGTTGTGAGCCCTCCCATAGTCTGCCATTAGCCCCACCAAAGGCTAAAACCAATTTTCAAAAAGTATGAACCCGCTATAGCTGGAATTAAAAATAAAAATTTTGGAAAATGGATGAATAATAAGAAATCAGATTGTATTATATTAATACAAATACCCTAAGCATTTTAATGTATTTTTTCTCCCCCTCATATATCTCTCTTTTTATTTATAATTGCATTCAGAGTATTATGACATACATGAAAATTGAACACAGACATATTATAATGTTTATTTATTATGTTTACTGCTTGTAATGGTGGCCTCATTGAGTGCAGGGATACTACTGGTTGGTAGACTCTGAAGTATTTTGTATAAAAATTGTGTACTCCATGGCATAGGAATCAAGTACAGACTGACTTCATAAGAGAAATCCTTTATAATAATTCCTTCCTTTTCAATTCCATTCCCATCACAACACAACATCAGGATTTCCCACATCCATAGACTAAATACTCATTATATCCATCTACACCATCATTTAAGATAGAAGACAATTCAATGACATTTTCAGACAAATCCTGGAAGAGGTTAGTGCCTGTACAGGAAGGAAAATTTCTCCTCTACCCTCTTGGGTTTAAGTTTGGGGGTCTACAATTTAAATTGAAACCAACACCTTAACAGGGGAGAAATACAAAGTTTATTCAAATACATATGGGAATGCACAAAAGGAGTGGCTCTCTAAACAGCTAAAGATGAGTGTTTATATATCTAACTTAATGGGGCAGGGGAGAAAAAAAATGCTTATATGAGAAGAGCAAATGTGTTTCCAGGAGAACAAACAGGAAATAAGAATGTTTGTCTTAAGGTTTGTTTATGCAGATGTGAGTGGTCTTCTCTTTCATGGCCATAATGATCCTCTGGATAAGGGATTATGGCAGCCTCACTCCCAGAAATTTGTTTTTAGTGACATATGGGAAGCTCTGAGGAAGTTTCTTTTTGCATCTGTTGAATCTCAAATGTGTTTAATTTAAAATAATCTTTACACCAATTTGGGGGGTCTGAATGGATCTCACAATTACCCATCTGAAATTTCCCTAGAAGTTTCCAGAAGAACTGGGTAGATTGCTATGGAGGGAAGATTCCAGTTAGAAGTTGTGAGATAAAAGATCTGCCAGTGAATGAAGAACGTGGGTTATAAAGAGGAAACAAAAGGAAAAAAAGACTAATGGTTAAAACAGATTTCTGTATCCAGAAGGCAGCCAGATTTCTAGACGTTGGACTCAAAGCATTTTTAGTTAAGATGTTATTGCCTGTGTCACAGTCATGGTTATTTCCTGGAGCAGAGCATGAAAAGATGTTTGCAAACAATATATAGGATTCAAACCTGATAACCCACAAGTATGCACTACAGTTTTCTCTTGAAACATAAACTTTCCCATCAAAATCATCTCGTCTTTAATTTTTGTTCAGATAAGAAATGTCACTTCAGTCTTGTTTGTAAAATAAGTCTAATCTCCTTAAATTTTGCCTGCTTATTTACACAGGGTCAGAAATAATGGTAATCAATCACAGAAATGCTTTAAAGAATGTTTTGTTGGGACTTATATAAGGAATCTTAAATTGGACTTTCAAAAGTCTCTTAAGGCTATGAAGCCAAGTCAAGAATTTATCATCACCAGATTGTACCTGTAGTACTGTAACTGCAGGCAGGTAGCTAGATATGAGCAGAGAAATGGGGCCACAGGCCAGGTGGCAGGAAACCATGCATCTTGTAAACAGTGGAGGTCCATGGGCAGACAAATAAAGGCAGGAACCTCCAGACAGGAAACCACTTATTTTGGGTGATAAGTGTCCTGGAGACAAAGAAAGGAGAAGGCAGGAATCTCCAGTGTAATATGTTGCTCATTATGTTCACATTACAGTAAAATTAGCCTTGCAGATGAGAAGTTTCATCATGCACTGACACCATGACATTTCCTATAAAATCTAAATAAAGACAAAAATCCCTCCTCCCTTTGGGAAGGTGGAACTGGGTTGAAAATCAGGGAATATGACCCCCAAACCCCTCTTTTCCCAATAAATATTCCACCCCTTCATTTGTATGCCCCTCATAACAGGCTTGCTAAGAAACCCAGGGCAGCCACTCCTCACCTGTCTGCTCACTCTCCCTCTGAGAGCACATTCTTGCTTAAGTAAATCCTCACTTTTCTTTCTTGATCTCCTTGTTTCATCTCTGAATTCTTTCTGCAAGGAGATAAGAACTTTGCCTCCCCAAGAACTGTACCTATAGCTTTGTAATATTTCCTTTCTCCAGAAGGTCCCAAAATACACTAAGATTCCAAGACTTGTCAGAAAGTTACCTCCTTTACTCACCTATAAGACTGAGAACTCTGTAAGCCAGGTACTGGGACGAGTTTTTCTACAAAGGTTTTGTAAGCATTGGCTTCATAAAATCAACCAGAATTCCTTAAAACTGTCTCATCATATCTGATTTTATGCACATAATTTCAAGTGTGACACTCCAGCTGAAGCCTTGGTTATGTAACCAATGTTACCCATTACAACCTGTTACAAGGAAAACAGACTCTTTTTTCCAATTTTATTGAGATATGATTTCCGTATAGCATTGTATACGTTTAAGGTACACAACATAATATATATGTATGAATGTTGCAAAATGGTCACCGCAGTAAGTTTGGTTAATATCCATCACCTTACATAGTTACAAAAATTTTTTCTTCTTGATGAAAATATTTAAGATCTACTCTCTTAGTGAAACCGAGCAGAACCCTGTGGGGACCTCCTGGGTATGACTCCTTTCCATCCACCCCACCCCCAACCCCCCAACCCCACCCCCACCCCCACTCCCCTGTTTGTAGGAAATAAGCTTCATTCAGCCTCCTAGGCCTTCCCTGAGTTCCAAAGGACATATTCAAACAGTTGCTAATTAGGGAAGTGAGGGAATGCAGAAACAAAAGAAGAGCAGTCAAGTGAAAGCAGTGCAGCAATGGGGCAGGGTCCTGCTTCCTTCAAGGAATATACATAACAATATCTCTGAGTTCTTCCCCTGGGACTAAGGCCCCAACTCAGGTAGAGGATGGTAACTTCGGGCTGAGCACAAGATTCCTGGAGCACTGACCTGTTACCTCACCACCAACCAATCAGAAGAAAATCGCACACCTTGCAGCCCTCACTCCAAATTTTGCCTATAAAAACTCCCAGAAAACCTTCAGGGAGTTTGGGATTTTTGAGAACAAGCCACCTGTTCTCCTTCCTTGGCCCTACAATAAACCTTTCTCTGCTCCAAACTCTGGCATTTCAATTTGTTTGGCCTTGAAACTGAGCAGGACCCTGTGGGGCTTCTGGGCACTGAAGCCTTTCTATACCATGTTTCTTGTTTGTAGAGGACAGACACCAGCCTCCATAACCTTCCCTGAGTTTCAAAGGGCAGATACAAACAGTTGCTAAACAAGGGAGGAGCAGCCAAGAAACCGCCTGAGGCAAGATTAAAGGGACCATAAAGATTAGGAGACCTACAACCTGAGACCCGATTAAAGGAGTGTAGGCCCTGCACACACCCTAAGCTTGTCAGCAACTCCACCTTTGAACTATTGCTGTAAAACTCCTCACCAAATCCTCCTAGGTTGGGACACATATTTTGGAGGGGGGGCACGAGCTCACTGTGCCCCCTTTTGCCTAGCAAAGCAATATAACTATTCTTTTCTATTTCACCCAAAACTCTGTCTCTGAGATTCAGCTGGGCACTGGTGCACAGAGACCAAGCTTTCGACACCAGCCTCCCTGTGCTTTGGGCATGGGAACTTGCCTTCAGCAGCATTAGAAATTTTCAAATATACAACACAATATTGTTAACTATAGTCATTTTGTTGTATGTTCCCTGAACTTATTCACCTTATAACTGAATGTTTATACCCTTTGACCAACATCTCACCATTTCCTTCACTCTCAAGGCCCTAGTAGCCACCCATCTACTCTTTCTTCCTATGCCTTTGACTATTTTAGATGCCACATATAAATGAGTTTACATAGTATTTTTTCTTTTTCTGTCTGACTTATTTTAGTTAACATATTGCCCTTAAGGTCCAAATCCATCCATGATGCCCCAAATGGTAGGATTTCCTTCTTTTTTAAGGACAAATTTTATATATATATAATATATATATAAATTATATATATAATTTTATTTTATATATTATATATATAATAAAATCTCATTTCCTTCAAATATATATTCAGAAGTTGGATGGCTGGATCATATGGTAATCCTATTTTTAACTTTTTGAGGAACCTCCACACTGTTTTCCATATAGCTATAACAATTTACATTCCCACCAACAATACACAAGGATTCCATTTAGAAGAGCAAATTCTTATTGCACTTATGCAAATAACTATGTTGCTATGAAAATAAGAATATTCACTAAGATTTCTTGAATTCTGAAGCGATAAGTAGAGAGAAAAATAAATGCTTGATTGCTATTTATAAAAGTATAATCTACTAAATTATTGTAAGTTAGAGATAGCTTAAAAGACAAAAAGTGTGTTTCCTAAATGCATTAAATGAACATTAAAGAACCAAAAATATTCCAAGCAAAAGTCATAAAAGGAATCCTAACCATGTTTCATCAGTCTGCTCAGTCCTATGTGATTAATTTCAGTCCTTTTGCTCTTGGGTTAGGAATTTCATAAACCCATCAGTTTCAAATTGTTGTTGAACCCAAGTTTGTGTGCCTGATGCACACGGAAGCCAAATAAAATAAAATCGCAGAGTTTGGAGCAGAGAAACGTTTATTGCAGGACCGAGCAAAAAGAGCATGCAGGTCGTGCTCAAAAACCCTGAACTCCCTGGTGGTTTTCAGGGAAGAGTTTTCATAGGCTAAATTTGGGGTGAGGGCTGCAGGGTATGTTACCTTCTTCTGATTGGTTGGTGGTGAGGTAACAGGGTGGTGTTGCAGGAATCTGTGCTCAGCCTAAGGTTACCATCCTCCACCTGGAAGGGGGCCTTAGTTCCTGCAGAAGAACTCAACGATACTGTTATGTATATCCCTTGAGGAGGAATCAACACCCTGCACTATGGTTTCTTGACTGCTTCTCCTTTGTTTCTGCATCGCCTCCCTTCCCTAATTAGCAACTGTTTGAATCTGCCCTTTGAAATTCAGGGAGGGTCTAGGAGACTAAAATCTTTTTCTACAAACAAGAAACAGGGAACAGGGAAAGGCTTTTGTAGCCGGAAAAGCTCCACTGTGTCTTATTCAGTTTCAATGCCCCTTCTTTGATACTCTTCAATTGTGAGAGGAACAGGTGTTGGGCAAGAAAGGTAATAATGTTTTGGATAGAGAGGTTAGTCATAAGCTAGGCAGAGGAACTCAGTTTTAGGGGGACTCTGTTTCATTATTAGTTCTGGAAATCCTTACTTAAATCAGCGGTATGATCCCAAAGTAATTAATGCCATCAGAATCCTGAACCCCAGAGCAACTGCCACATTCCTTTCCCTGTGTCTCTGAGACAGCCCCCTTTGGTGACAGCAAGAACTTTGGCCTGTAGCTGATTGAAAAAGATTTTAGAGAAACATCAGAATAAAACAATAACTCTCTGTTAATGACAAAAGATTTTAAATGGTCATGGATCTGATGAGGGTTCATTATAATTCAAATAACAAGGAAATTTGGTTGTCTCTGGGGCATACAACATTTTAACATAATAATTGGAATTATGACTGATAACATTATGTCAGGACATATCATGGACAGTAAGGACATTGATAAAATTCTAGAAACTTTATATAATTTCTGAAATACTTTATTAATAACATATTCATAAAAACAGAACCTAGTGAAGGTTAAATATTTCCTCTTATTTGACAATTTAGCATATCAATTAAACCTAATTAGTTTTAACATCCACTTTTTGTAAGGTGAGAGAATAAATCCTTTGAGGTTTCCAGTGGCCCTCTGGGAAATTTCACTGTCACTTCAAGGTCAAGAAGGTTTCATTTACAGTTTGATTTGGAAAAGTTTTCAAAAATGTCAAAAGGTTTAAATATTCAATGAAATAAAATCACAAGCTGAAACTGAACAGGACCCTGTGGGGCTCCTGAACCTGAAAGTCTTTCTGTATTACCTGATCCTTGTTTGTAGGGAATAGGCTTCAGCCTCCATGACCTTTGCTGAGTTCCAAAGGACAGGTGTAAATAGTTGCTAATCAGGGGGGACGAGGGGAAGATGGCGGAAGATTAAGACGCGGAGATCACCTTCCTCCCCACTAATACATCAGAAATACATCTACACGTGGAACAACTCCTACAGAAGCCCTACTGAACACTAGCATAAGACCTCAGACCTCCCAAAAGTCAAGAAACTCCCCATGTACATGCGTAGGGCAAAAGAAGAAAGAATAAACAGAAACAAAATGATAGGGATGGGACCTGCACCAGTGGGAGGGAGCCGTGAAGGAGGAAAGGTTTCCACACACTAAGAAGCCCCTTCGCGGGTGGAGACTGCGGGAGGCGGAGGCGGAAAGCTTCGGAGCCATGGAGGAGAGCGCAGCCAAAGGGGTGCGGAGGGCAAAGCGGAGAGATTCCTGCACAGAGGATCGGTGCTGACTGGCACTCACCAGCCTGGGAGGCTTGTCTGCTCACCCACCAGGGTGGGCAGGGCTGGGAGCTGAGGCTTGGGCTTCGGTCGGAGCACAGGGAGAGGACTGGGGTTGGTGGCATGAACACAGCCTCCAGGGGGTTAGTGCACCACAGCTGGCCGGGAGGGAGTCCGGGGAAAAGTCTGGAGCTGCCGAAGAGGCAAGAGACTTTTTCTTCCCTCTTTGTTTCCTGGTGCGAAAGGAGAGGGGATTAAGAGCGCTGCTTAAAGGAGATCCAGAGATGGGCACGAGCCGCGGCTAAAAGCGTGGACCCCAGAGACGGGCATGAGACACTAAGGCTGCTGCTGCCGCCACCAAGAAGCCTGTGTGTGAGCACAGGTCACTCTCCACACTCCCCTTCCAGGGAGGCTGTGCAGCCCGCCGCTGCCAGCGTCCTGGGATCCAGGGACAACTTCCCTGAGAGAACGCATGGCACGCCTCAGGCTGGTGCAACGTCATGCTGGCCTCTGCCACTGCAGGCCCGCCCCGCACTCCGTACCCCTCCCTCCTCCCAGCCTGAGTGAGCCAGAGTCCCCGAATCAGCTGCTCCTTTAACCCCGTCCTGTCTGAGCGAAGAACAGACGCCCTCCAGCGACATACACGCAGAGGAGGGGCCAAATGCAAAGCTGAGCCCCAGGAGCTGTGAGAACAAAGAAGAGAAAGGGAAATTTCTCCCAGCAACCACAGAAGCAGCAGATAAAAACTCCACAGTCAACTTGATGTACCCGGCATCTGTGGAATAACTGAATAGACAACGAATCATCCCAAATTGAGGAGGTGGACTTATAGAGCAAGATTTATTATTTTTTCCCCTTTTCCACTTTTTGTGAGTGTGTATGTGTATGCTTCCATGTGAGATTTTGTCTGTATAGCTTTGCTTGCACCATTTGTCCAAGGGTTCTATCCGTCCGTTTTGTTGTTGTTTAATTTTTTTCTTAATAATTATTTTTAATTTTAATAACTTTATTTTATCTTACTTTATTTTACTTTATCTTCTTTCTTTCTTTCTTTCCTTCCTTCTCTCCTTTAGACAACGAATCATCCCAAATTGAGAAGGTGGACTTTGAGAGCAAGGTTTATTATTTTCTCCCCTTTTACACTCTTTGGGAGTGGGTATGTATATGTTTCTGTGTGAGATTTTGTCTTTATAGCTTTGCTTCCACTATTTGTCCTAGGGTTCTATCCGTCCTTTTTTTAAAAAATTTTTTTCTTAATAATTATTTTTATTTTAATAACTTTATTTTATTTTATCTTACTGTATTTTATTTTACTTTGTCTTCTTTCTTTCTTTCCGTCCTTCTCTCATTCCTTCCTTCCTTCCTCCCTTCCTACCTCCCTCCTTTCTTTCTTTCTTTCTTTCTTTCTTTCTTTCTTTCTTTCTACTTCTACTAATTCTTTCTTTCTACTTTTTCTCCCTTTTATTCTGAGCTGTGTGGATGAAAGGCTCTTGGTGCTGCAGCCAGGAGTCAAGGCTGTGCCTCTGAGGTGGGAGAGCCAACTTCAGGACACTGGTCCAGAAGAGACCTCCCAGCTCCACATAATATCAAATGGCAAAAATCTCCCAGAGATCTCCATCTCAACACCAGCACCCAGCTTCACTCAATGACAAGCAAGCTACAGTGCTGGACACCCTATGCCAAACAAATAGCAAGACAGTAACAGCCACACCCATTAGCAGAGAGGCTGCCTAAAATCATAATAAGGCCACAGACACCCCAAAACATATGACCAGACGTTTACCTGCTCACCAGAAAGACAAGATCCAGGCTCATCCACCAGAACACAGGCACTAGTACCCTCCACCAGGAAGCCTACACAACCCACTGAACCAAACTTAGCCACTGGGGACAGACACAAAAAACAATGGGAACTACAAACCTGCAGTCTGCAAAAAGGGGACCCCAAACACAGTAAGATAAGCAAAATGAGAAGACAGAAAAACACACATCAGATGAAGGAGCAATATAAAAACCCACCAGACCTAACAAATGAAGAGGAAATAGGAAGTCTACCTGAAAAAGAATTCAAAATAATGATAGTAAAGATGATCCAAAATCTTGGAAATAGAATAGACAAAATACAAGAAACATTTAACAAGGACCTAGAAGAACTAAAGATGAAACAAGCAATGATGAACAACACATTAAATGAAAGTAAAAATACTCTAGATGGGATCAATAGCAGAATAACTGAGGCAGAAGAACGGATAAGTGACCTGGAAGATAAAATAGTGGAAATAACTACTGCAGAGCAGAATAAAGAAAAAAGAATGAAAAGAACTGAGGACAGTCTCAAAGACCTCTGGGACAACATTAAATGCACCAACATTCGAATTATAGGTGTTCCAGAAGAAGAAGAGAAAAAGAAAGGGACTGAGAAAATATTTGAAGAGATTATAGTTGAAATATGGGAAATATGGGAAAGGAAATAGTTAATCAAGTCCAGGAAGCACAGAGAGTCCCATATAGGATAAATCCAAGGAGAAATACACCAAGACACGTATTAATCAAACTGTCAAAAATTAAATACAAAGAAAACATATTAAAAGCAGCAAGGGAAAAACAACAAATAACACACAAGGGAACCCCATAAGGTTAACAGCTGAAACTCTGCAAGCCAGAAGGGACTGGCAGGACATATTTAAAGGGATGAAGGAGAAGAACCTGCAACCAAGATTACTCTACCCAGCAAGGATCTCATTCAGATTTGATGGAGAAATTAAAAGCTGTAGAGACAAGAAAAAGCTGAGAGAGCTCAGCACCACCAAACCAGCTTTAAAACAAATGCTAAAGGAACTTCTCTAGGCAAGAAACACAAAAGAAGGAAAAGACTTACAATAACGAACCCAAAACAATTAAGAAAATGGGAATAGGAGCATACATATCGATAATTACCTTAAATGTAAATGGACTAAATGCTCCCACCAAAAGACACAGATTGGCTGAATGGATACAAAAACAAGATCCATATATATGCTGGCTACAAGAGACCCACTTCAGACCTAGAGACACATACAGACTGAAAGTAAGGAGATGGAGAAAGATATTCCATGCAAATGGAAACCAAAAGAAAGCTGGAGTAGCAATTCTCATATCAGACAAAATAGACTTTAAAATAAAGACTATTACAAGAGACAAAGAAGGACACTACATAATGATCAAAGGATTGATCCAAGAAAAAGATATAACAATGGTAAATATTTATGCACCCAACATAGGAGCACCTCAATATGTAAGGCAAATACTAACAGCCATAAAACAGGAAATCAACAGTAACACATTCATAGTAGGGGATTTTAACACCCCACTTTCACCAATGGACAGATCATCCAAAATGAAAATAACTAAGGAAACACAAGCTTTAAATGATACATTAAACAAGATGGACTTAATTGATATTTATAGGACATTCCATCCAAAAACAACAGAATACACATTTTTCTCAAGTGCTCATGGAACATTCTCCAGGATAGATCATATCTTGGGTCACAAATCAAGCCTTGGTAAATTTAAGAAAATTGAAATTGTTTCAAGTATCTTTTCTGACCACAACACTATGAGACTAGATATCAATTATAGGAAAACATTTGTAAATAATACAAACACATGGAGGCTAAACAGTACACTACTTAATAGCAAAGTGATCACTGAAGAAATTAAAGAGGAAATCAAAAAATACATAGAAACGAATGACAAGGGAGACACAACAACCCAAAACCTATGGGATGCAGCAAAAGCAGTTCTAAGAGGGAAGTTTATAGCAATACAATCCTACCTTAAGAACCAGGAAACATCTCGAATAAACAACCTAACCTTGCACCTAAGGCAATTAAAGAAAGTAAAACAAAAAAAAACCCAAAGTTAGCAGAAGGAAAGAAATCATAAAAATCGTATCAGAAATAAATGAAAAAGGAATGAAGGAAATGATAGCAAAGATCAATAAAACTAAAAGCTGGTTCCTTGAGAAGATAAACAAAATTGATAAACCATTAGCCAGACTCATCAAGAAAAAAAGGGAGAAGACTCAAATCAATAGAATTGGAAATGAAAAAGGAGAAGTAACAACTGACACTGCAGAAATAAAAAAGGTCATGAGAGATTACTACAAGCAACTCTATGTCAAAAAAATGGACAACCTGGAAGAAATGGACAAATCGTAGATATGCACAACCTGCCGAGACTGAACCAGGAAGAAATAGAAAATATGAACAGACCAATCACAAGCACTGAAATTGAAACTGTGATTAAAAATCTTCCAACAAACAAAAGCCCAGGATCAGATGGCTTCACAGGCGAATTATATCAAGTATTTAGAGAAGAGCTAACACCTGTCCTTCTCAAACTCTTCCAAAATATAGCAGAGGGAGAAACACTCCCAAACTCATTCTACGAGGCCACCATCACCTTGATACCAAAACCAGACAAGGATGCCACAAAGAAAGAAAACTACAGGCCAATATCACTGATGAACATAGATGCAAAAATCCTCTACAAAATACTAGCAAACAGAATCCAACAGCACATTAAAAGAATCATACATCATGATCAAGTGGGGTTTATTCCAGGAATGCAAGGATTCTTCAATATATGCAAATCAATCAACATGATACACCATATTAACAAATTGAAGGAGAATAACCATATGATCGTCTCAAACGATGCAGATAAAGCTTTCGACAAAATTCAACACCCATTTAGGTTAAAAAGCCTGCAGAAAGTAGGCATAGAGGCAACTTTCCTCAACATAATAAAGGCCATATATGACAAACCCACAGCCAACATCATCCTCAATGGTGAAAAACTGAAACCATTTCCACTATGATCAGGAACAAGACAAGGTTGCCCACTCTCACCACTCTTACTCAACATAGTTTTGGAAATTTTAGCCACAGCAATCAGAGAAGAAAAGGAAATAAAAGGAATCCAAATCAGAAAAGAAGAATTAAAGCTGTCACTGTTTGCAGATGACATGATACTGTACATAGAGAATCCTAAAGATGCTACCAGAAAACTACTACAGCTAATCAATGAATTTGGTAAAGTAGCAGGATACAAAATTAATGCACAGAAATCTCTTGCATTCCTATACACTAATGATGAAAAATCTGAAAGTGAAATCAAGAAAACACTCCCATTTACCATTGCAACAAAAAGAATAAAATACCTAGGAATAAACCTACCTAAGGAGACAAAAGACCTGTATGCAGAAAATTATAAGACACTGATGAAAGAAATTAAAGATGATACAAATAGATGGAGAAATATACCATGTTCTTGGATTGGAAGAATCAACATTGTGAAAATGACTCTAGTACCCAAAGCAATCTACAGAATCAGTGCAATCCCTATCAAACTACCAATGGCATTTTTCACAGAACTAGAACAAAATGTTTCACAATTTGCATGGAAACACAAAAGACTCCGAATAGTCAAAGCAATTCTTTGAAAGAAAAATAGAGCTGGGAGAATCAGGCTCCTGGACTTCAGACTATACTACAAAGCTACAGTAATCAAGACAGTATGGTACTGGCACGAAAACAGAAATATAGACCAATGGAACAGGTTAGAAATCCCAGAGATAAATCTATGAACATATGGTCACCTTATTTTTGATAAAGGAGGCATCAATATACAATGGAGAAAAGACAGCCTCTTCAATAAGTGGTGCTGGGAAAACTGGACAGCTACATGTAAAGGAATGAAATTAGAATACCTCCTAACACCATACACAAAAATAAACTCAGAATGGATTAAAGACCTAAATGTAAGGCCAGACACTATAAAACTCTTAGAGGAAAATATAGGCAGAACACTCTATAACATAAATCACAGCAAGATCATTTTTGACCCACCTCCTAGAGAAGTGGAAATAAAAACAAAAATCAACAAGTGGACCTAATGAAACTTCAAAGCTTTTGCACAGCAAAGGAAACCATAAAGAAGATGAAAAGACAATCCTTAGATTGGGTTAAAATATTTGCAAATGAAGCAACTGACAAAGGATTAATCTCCAAAATACATGCAGCTCAATATCAAAAAAAATGAACAACCCAATCCAAAAATGGGCAGAATACCTAAATAGACTTTTCTCCAAAGAAGATTACAGATTGCAAACAAACACATGAAAGAATTCTCAACATCACTAATCATTAGAGAAATACGAATCAAAACTACAATGAGGTATCCACTCACACCAGTCAGAATGGCCATCATCAAAAAATCTACAAACAATAAATGCTGGAGAGGGTGTGGAGAAAAGGGAACCCTCTTTCGCTGGTGGTGGGAACGTAAATTGATGCAGCCACTATGGAGAACAGTAGGGAGGTTCCTTAAAAAACTAAAAAAGAACTACCATATGACCCAGCAATCCCAGTACTGGGCATATACCCTGAAAAAACCATAATTCCAAAAGAGTCATGTACAACAATGTTCATTGCAGCACTATTTACAATAGCCAGGACATGGAAGCAACCTAAGTGTCCTTAGACAGATGAATGATAAAGAAGATGTGGCACATATATACAATGGAATACTACTCACCCATAAAAAGAAACGAAATTGAGTTATTTGTAGTGAAGGGGATGGACATAGAGTCTGTCATACAGAGTGAAGTAAGTCAGAAAGAGAAAAACAAATACTGTATGCTAACACATATATGTGGAATCTAAAGAAAGAAAACAAAAATTGTTCTGAAGAACCTAGGGGCAGGGCAGGAGTAAAGATGCAGACATAGAGAATGGACTTGAGGACATGGGGAGGGGGAAGGGAAAGCTGGGACGAAGTGAGAGAATGGCATGGACTTATATATACTAACAAGTGTAAAATAGACAGTGGGAAGCAGCCGAATAGCACAGGGAGATCAGCTTGGTGCTTTGTGACCACCTAGAGAGGTAGGATAGAGAGGGTGGTAGGGAGATGCAAGAGGGAGGAGATATGGGGATATATGTATATGTATAGCTGATTCATTTTGTTATATAGCAGAAACTAACACACCATTGTAAATCAATTATACTCCAATAAAGATGTTTAAAAAAATTAGAAAGGGTTTATGATAGTTGTGGATTTTAATTTTTGTTATAAATCTGATATGTGATCTTTAATTTTGATAAAGGAGTATTTTAGGTGTGAACCATGATACTTTTTTTTCCTTTTGCTTAATTCGATCATCCCATAGGTACTAATAGGATATTTGTCTAGTGTGGGAGCTCTCTAAAAATCCTTTTAAATATAAAATCTTTCTCAGTTCAAAGATCTGTCATGTGGTCATTGGGAATTTAGAATCAACAAAGGAATACCAGTTCCAAAATGTGACTCAAATCCAATAAGCCTTTTTGTTACTGGGCCTTTTCCAGATTCTTGGACAGTAGTACCATAGAAATGAATAACACTTCCAAAGGACCCTTAGGCATGCAAGCTTTTTATTAAAAGAGACAGCTTCTTCGAATAGGAGAAGGTGGGAAGTAAACGTATCAGCTCCCTGAGCAGAAGAGGAAAGATGCTCTTATAACAAAAGGGAGGGTTTGTCTCATGATCACTGATTATTTCCAGTAATTGTCAAACTTCTTTGATCAGCAGCAGGTGGCTCTATAGTGGTTACCAGGGATAAGGAGTTCTTCTGTGAGGGGAAAAGTGTGCTTAAGGATTTTATGCAAGAAAGCACAGGAACAGATAAGGTTATATGTACGGTTGAGCATCTTGTCTTGTGGCAACTAGGTGTACTCCTGAGTGTAACAGAGATAAAGTTAATCTTTTATTCCTGTGAGCCTGTTTTTTGGCTCTGGGACTGAGGCCCCCAGGGCCTTTGTCCTTTAGCTGCAAGGCCTGTTTTGCCCAAGGCTGTTCTCCCATCCTTTTCCAAAATAGCTGTCCTCCTGTTCTCCTGTCTCATTTTTACAGCTTAACAATAGATGGAAGAGGTGTCTCCAAAAGAGTATGAAAAAGGCACCCACCATTATCCAATATCACTCCCAAAGGTAGCTGTAAAGAAAGAAACCAAGTCACCATGCGTGGCAAATGCAACTAGAAAGGACATCACTTAGATTTCGACACTCACTTGGGAGCTGAAGACTGTCAGTAGGAAAGTGTCTCAGGCCCACAGTCTGATGGGCCACCTGCAGATGCATGTCTGACAACGTGTACACCTGGGTGGTGGAAACCAGGGAGACCATTCTCACTGCATCCAAGCCATGTTCTCAGGTGACCTCTGGGAGGGAAAGGCTCCAAAACATGGATATTCAAACCAAAAGTCACCCAAGAGTCATAATATCCAAAGAACTGGTTCCTGCCAGAAGCCACGGACTGACTGGAGAGGTCTGTTCCTTGCAGAATTATTCAGGGTCATGACACAAGTAACAGTCTGTCTTCATTTAAAATTTTGATACTTTGTCATGGAAGCCAAATCTGGCTTCTGTACCCTGACACTGAATTAAATCTTGGAGACAGAGTTTTGGGTGAAGTAGAAAAGGATAGCTTTATTGCTTTGCCAGGCACAGGGGGCCATTTGCAGGCTAATGGAGGGGCTAGGGGGGAGTTTTATAGTAATGGTTCAAAGGGGGTGTGATCAGCTCGTGGACATTCTTCTGATGGGTTGGTAGAGAGGTAAGTGGGAGTTGGCATCATCAACCTCTGATTCCACCTGGTCTGGGGTCTACATGCTTGTGGGCAGCACACAGTTAGCTTCTCCTACCTGGTGTGGGTTTCAGTCTCTGCAAAACAGCTCAGAGATATTGTTATGTGTATCCCTTGAGGGGGGACCAGGACCCTGCCCCAAGGCTGCTCTATTGTTTCTTGCCTGCTCCTCCCTTGTCTCTGCATCCCCTCCTTTCCCTGATTAGCATCTGTTTGAACTTGCCCTTTGGAACACAGGGAAGGTCCTGGAGGCTGAATGAAGCCTATTTCCTTAATCAAAGAAATGAGGGACACAAGAAGGCTTTTGTGCCTAGAAGTCCCACAGGGTTCTGCTTGGTATCATCACCATAAAGGTTTTGCATTAGTTATGATTTTCAAAATGTTGAATTAATACATTATTTATCTTGATTACTGAGTTTTTCTGTTAACTCTTTAAATTTTGTGCCCAAGCTGAGTGCTGTAGGGAAGTAAAATTTTCCCTTCTGCCTTTCTAGCTTCTGTGGCTGGTCCAAAAATTAAATTGACAGAAGAGAGATTAACAGGAGAAGGAGATAAAAAAACAATTTAAATTATGTATTTATGTACAGGAGCCCACAAAGATATAGACTCAAAAGGCCAATGACCACTGAGGCTTAAGTACCATTGAGGAAAGGGACAGGGGTCTGGGGCTTCAAAGCGGGAAGAGATTCCAGAGGAGGTGGGAAGAGAAAATGTTTGAAGAACAAAAGTAAGTCTCTGACAGCTCTGGAGATAGTTCCTCCAGGTGAGGCCCCTTTGTAATTGTAATGTAAATTTCCTTTACAAATGTAGATTTTGGGATTTCCCTGGTGGCATAATGGTCAAGAATCTGCCTGCCACTGCAGGGCACATGGGTTTGAGCCCTGGTCCAGGAAGATCTCACATGCCGTGGCGCAACAAAGCCCGTGCGCCACAACTACTGAGCCTGTGCTGTAGAGCCTATGAGCCACAACTACTGGGCCCACATGCCACAACTACCGAAGCTCGCGGGCCTAGATCCTGTGGTCCACAATAAGAGAAGCCATGGCAATGAGAAGCCCATGCACCGCAACGAAGAGGAGCCCCCTCTCTCTGCAACTAGAGAAAGCCCGCACAGAGCAACAAAGACCCAATGCAGCCAAAAATAAATAAGTTAATAAATAAATTTTTTTAATGTAGATTTCTCTTACAAAAGGGTAACTTCTACTTTCTTTTCAGATTTTCTCTAGCATCTTCCGCTGCTCAAAATAATTCTTATGCCACAGAGGCATATTTTGGGGTTGCATATTCTGCTCCGCTTCAAAGCCCCCCTTGGCTCACTCTAACCCCAGCCCCCTTACTGAAGATTACACTTCAGCAAGAAGGAACTTGTACCAAGAAGCAAGGAGGGGGGATGCAAGGAGCCATAGTGAGCAAATAAATCATTGGCAAACATGTAAATAAATCTAAAATGTGTCCATTATAAGCACTATAATAATTAGAGTTACCGCTTGGAAAGGATTAAAAACAAAGTAGTATTAAAATGCTACACAATAATGACATGAAAGATGGGAAAAGGCTGGAAATTTTAGCGATATTGCTTCACTTTAAATTGCATTTATTAAGTCAAGATTATTGAAGAGTAATCCACTATTAAGCATGAAAATTAAAAACAGTGCAGGAAAAAATGTGTAGTGGGGGTGAAGAGACAAAAATTGATTAACTTAATTAAAGAAAGTAAAGAAAAGCAAAGCAGCAAAGGAAACAGATGGAAAATAGAAAATGTAAAATAACATGATAGAAATAAATTCAAGGATGATGGACCCCTCTGTGAGGCTCTTTTGTGAGTCACAGTTGATCAAGTGCCTTTGCCAGGGATTCTTTGAGAGGTGTATTTGTATTCTATGTCTGCATCACAAGTCATCCCAAACTTAGTAAAAATTCACCTGGGTATCATCTCACTGTCTCTACAGGTGGGTCAGGAGTCTGGGCAGGGCTTACATGGGTTCTCTGGCTGAAGCGCAGGTGTCAGCAAGAGCCAGAGTCTCATCTGAGGCTCAGGGTCCTTCCAGACCACTGGTTGATGGCAGGATTCATTTCCTTGTCACTATAGAATGGAAGGCCCCCATTTCTTGCTGCTTGTGGGATGGAGCCTCTCTCAGCTCTAGGGAAGCGGGGGGGGGACGGTCCTCCCACAAGCAGTTCATGGTGCGGTTGTTTGCTTTCTTCCAGCCCTGCAGCTTCACTTTCTTTTAAAGTCTCTCTGATTAGGTCAGCCCCCGCTCCCCCCGCCCCAAGAATCATCTCTCTGTTGACTGATTTACAGTGTGTCCACAGTAATGACCTCTGGACATGGACGCAGGCTTTGCCCACACTCAGGAGCAGTGGCCACACAATGTATGTCTACCATGGATGGGAATCACGTTGGAATCCAACCTACCATTAGTGAGAGCATCAAACCCAAATCTGCCAAAAGATACACAACTGACATCTTTTGGAGATTTCTAATTTTTTCCTGTTAATGAAAAATGAGACCCTTATGCAGAGAAATGTCCCTGCCTTCCTGATTTTCCACACTGCTGTCAGAGGCAGTGATCATAAGCTTCAGCCAGCCTGCAGTCCTGGGAGATGACTGGAGACCTCGGCTAGTCTACTCACCATCCTGTGGTTGCCCCACCTCCCACTAAGTGACCCAATGCACGTGTGGGCAGGTGAAGTCTCACGCAGCTAGGTAATCTGTTACTCCAGCTACTAACACCCTGAGTGATGAGAAGCATATATGGGGTTTATCATGGAAGCAACCTAAGGGCCCAGAGACAGATGGATGGATAAAGATGTGACATAAATACACACTAGAATATTACTCAGCCATAAAAAAGAATGAAATTTGCCATTTGTGACAACATGGATGGACCTGGAAAGTATTATGCTAGTGAAATAAATCAGACAGAAAAGACAAATACCACGTTTTCACTTATATGTGGAATCTTAAAAATAAATCAAAAGAACTGGATGAACATAACAAAACAGAAACCAACTCACAGATACAGAGAACTAGTGGATACCAGAGGGGAGAAGGACAGGGAGAGGGGCAAAATAGTTGAAGAGGATTAAGAGGTAAAAACTACAACATATAAAATAAATGTTGCAATGATGTGATGTACAGCACAAGGAATATAGTGAATATTTTATAACTTTATATGGATTATAATCTATAAAAATATAAAATCACTAAGTTGTACACCTTGAACTAATATAATATTGTAAGTCAACTATACTTTAATCAAAAAAAAAAGACATACCCAGAAAAAGTGAACACCATCTTCCTGCATGTGGTTCCCTGTACAGTGGGAAGGAGGGAAAGGAATGGGGTAGGAGGGAGCCTTCCCCGAATCCCAGCTTTTTTCTTTTTAAAGAGATGACAGAAACATTGGAAACATGTTAACATTCCCTAAGTCTGAGTGCTAGGTTTTAGTAAGCCTACCATATTATACTTGGTACCTGTCTGCATTTTGGAGTGTTGCTTAACTTGAAATAGAGCAGAGGTGGTACAGCGGTGGTGGTGGTATAACAGCCCTGCTGAGAATTCCTCCAGCTCTCAGTGGCCCCAGATTCACAGAGGTGCCTGGGGGACACGGATGCAGACGAGCTGGGAGAGAGGGCAAAGGAACCTTACGTGTCACCAGGCAGCACTTACTCCAGCATATAATATTCTGAATAGAGAGTGACCAGGAACCTTGGTGCTCCATGAACAATCTCAAAAATATGTTCTATATATTTCATGCTAAATATATTTTATTTTTTAAATTTTATTTACTTTTTATTGAAGTATAGTTGATTTACAGTGATTCAGTTATAAATAAATATTTATATATGTATGCCTATTTGTTTTCAAATTCCTTTCCCTTATAGGTTATTACAAAATATTGACTACAGTTCCCTGTGCTATCCAGTAGGTCTGTTTTTTGTCTATTTTATATACAGTAGTGTGTATGTTTATTCCAAACTCCTAATTTACCCTTCCCCCTGCCTTTCCCCTTTGGTAACCATAAGTTTCTTTTCTATGTCTGTAGAAAAAAATGTATACATGTATCAGCATGTATCAGTACCTCATCCTTTTTAATTACTGGATAGTATTTAATTGAATAGACATATAGTAAGTCCTCTACGTACGAAAAATTCCTTTCTGAGAGCACGTTCATTAAGTCCAATTTGTTCGTAAGTCCAGCAAAGTTAGCCTAGGTACCCAACTAACACAATCGGCTATATAGTACTGTACTGTAATAGGTTTATAATACTTTTCACACAAATAATAGACAAAAAACAAACACAAAAAATAAAGAAAACGTCTTCAATCTTACCACACAGTACCTTGAAAAGTACAGTGGTACAGTACAACAGCTGGCATCCGGGGCTGGCATCGAGTGAACAGGCAAGAAGACTTACTGACTGGAGGAGGGACAGGAGGTGGGAGATAGCAGAGCTGAAGGATCGTCAGCAACAGGAGACGGAGGGCAAGCTGCAATGTCACTCATGCCTAATGTGGATGGCACAGGTTCTGGTTCCTTGCTGGATTCAATTCTATCTACCCTCTTGAAAGAACGATCCAGTGATGTCTGGGTAGTAGCTCTTTTTTTCTCATCATAGTTGACACAGTAGCACTGGATTGCATTCTGAACGGCTGCTGCAACCTTCGTGTACAATTCCACGTTTGGGTCCTGTGCCTCAGAAACTAACATTGCTTCCTCAAATAAAGAAAATCCCCTGCCATTTCCTGCATCATGAACCTCTTTGGTTCTTCAGTTACTTCTTATTCCTCTTGTCCCTCTTGGTCCTTTCTCTGGGCCTCCAATTCCATCAGGTCTTCATTAGTAAGCTCCTTGTGTTGCAATGGCAAGGAGTTCAATGAAGTTGTCCTCTTGCTGATCTAGCTTGAAATAAAGACACTGTACTACTGTACTCTGTTATACAGTACTGTACAGTAAAGTACACGAAAGCACAACCCCCTGTAGAGGATGCACGCATCTTTGAAAGCTTACAACCTGAAAGTTCGTATGTAGGGGACTTACTGTACTACATTTTCTTTACCCATTTACCAATTGTTGAACATTTGGATCGTTTTTACCTTTTGGCCATTATGAATAATTCTATTATGAACATTCACAGGGAAGTCTTTGTATGAATATATGTTGTGTTTCACCATTTTAGGAAGGTACTTAGGAGTGAAATTGCTGAGTCATATGGTAAATTACAAAAAAAAAATAGTATTCTTAAGCTTTCTGCATCTCTGCTTGTTTACAGAGGACCATACTCACTCAAGATTGGAGGCATATTAACTTCCCAAGTATTGTGTCTCAAGTAGTTAAAAAGAGGAATAAAAACTACTCTGCAGTTAATATGGCTTCAGAGCCACTGCTTTAAAGACATTGGGGGATTTATCATATGTGACAGATTTAAAATTTTCTATGTTAATTTATAACTCTGTTTTAGCAATAGGCATTCATTCCATTATTCTGCAGGATATAATCTACCTGTTCATTTAACATAAAATCATAAATATTTTCAAGCTTGCTATTTATTCTTTTAATTTGCTGCTTAAAGTTCCAGTGAATAAACATGATATGCATTTATGTAATCATTCTATTATAGATGAGAATTCATCTCTCTTAAAAATTAAAACAATCTTCCAATATTATCTTTGTGTAAACAGCTTTCCCATGTTTTTGGACAATTTCCTTAGGAAAGAAATATCCAAATGCAGTTCCTGAGTTAAAATAAATGTGCCTTAATGGTATTTGACCCATAAGGCCAAATTGCTTTCCAAAAGTCTGTACCAGTTTGTTTCTGCTGCCGGCGGACTGTGAATGTCAGTGTCACCACATCCTTCCAGCACAAAGTTACCTTTTCCAAACACGCCTACTTAGAGTTCTCCTTTTCCTAAATCACAAGAAATCGGGGTAGAAAAATAATCTGAGGTCTCCTGTCTCCTTTTCCTAGAATTTGTATAAAACACACAGCCACCTCTGGTCCTTAGCTCTCGAAAGGGGCACATTTTCTTAGAAAAGTTCAGATTTTTTCTCAGGTAAGTTTTTTTCTTTCCCTTTGCTCCATCCTTCTCCCCTCACCAGCTCGCATTCTAAACAGATTTCCATCTCAGATTGAAATCAACTGCTCAGCTACCATCTTATCTTCCCAACCAGATAAATCTTCCCAAAGATCTACTCGAGAAGAAAAGGATGTACTCAGGAAGAAAATAGCCCGAAGAGCAACAGTGTCCATTTCCTCTTCAGGATACTGAGCGAACAGCAGGGCTTGTTGCTTCTTCATGTTCGAGTCCCACATCAGTAATGGCTGTCCAGAAGCTATGGCAAGTGGTAGGACCCCTCAGCCTCTGATGAAGGTGCCTCATTGATGTGGCTTTCAGTGGCCCCGGATCTATGGCTAGTTTTAAAGGCCACACAGCAGTCATGGTGGACTGTCTCAGTGGCTGCTGACATAAGAGAATGTCCAGCCCAGAGCAGCCTCTGAGCCAGAGCGTCTGTACAGTTCAGTGGTGGTCCCCGACATCATCTCAAAGCCCCACTAGGTGGACCCCACCCACAAGCTCTCGGGGGACCCCTCTCTAGAATTATCAGAAGACTTAGCTGGACAGCGCTCAGTAGGTTACATTCTGCTCACTTAGCAATGCTGCTCCCACCAGTTTCCCTGCCCCCACCTGAGCACTGCTGAGGCAGGCAGGGTCCTCTAACTTTCCCTTAGATTGAGGTCAAAGTTCATTCTCAACTAGGCATCACTCCCTTCTTGTTCCACCTGAATATAGCTACCCAGGACAGTCAGAGCCTGGACACATCAATCAGCAAAAGACTACATTCAGCATCTTGGAGACTCAGGATTTCCAAGATTAAAAGAAAACTAATTGCAATAATGATCAGTACCCAACTTTTAGGTACTTACAAACACCGAGATTAGAGGACAGTTAATGACAGTGGAATCTTAGGATATACTAGAAAAAGGAAAAGAGGAATGTACATTAAGAAAATAATATATTTTGAATACCATTAAGTGATGGGCAGTGTTTATGAAACGTCTTCATAGACATTGTATCTCTTTACACCTAAGGAAGGCCCATGCCCTCACTCTGCTCAGGTCCTGTGTCACTACATGTGTGTGTGGGGGTACCTGACTCAGTTCTCACTGGTCAGTGACAAGCCTGCACGCCAAAGTGAAAAGAGTAATGGGACTTGAAGGCAAGGATCGTGGATCTCAATTAATCAGAACCAAGACCTCAGGGTCAGAGGAAGTTGGTGTGACATCAGCAAAGTCCATGGCTCTACAGCAAAAGCCAGATATCAGTCAAACAGAAAGCTTCATCTAAGGAAGCTAAAAAAGATAAAAGGTAAATGTCAAGCAACCTCTTAGCCCACTTAAATGTTCACCATGTTTGAAACAAAAAAGGCATTTCGGACATTACAGACATTCTATGCCTTCACAGCCAATTCAAGTGTTACCTATGAAATAGCTCGTGCTCTCTAGTTTCCCCAGGACCTACACATCAGGTCCCTATTAATGGCCATAAATAAGCAAGTAAATCAGAATACCTGCTCTGTTGCCTTACCAACCTGGCGTAGACCTTCCTTTCTCAATCTCAGTACCTAAAATCTATTTTGTGTGCCATGCAGAGACAATCCTGGGATCGGTAAACGTCTGTCTTCATCACCTTCTGTTTGTGAGGCCTGGAGTTGGGGCTCCTTCATCTGTGACACTGACGATCTCACAGAAATGGTGGTTTAGAAACCATGAAAGTTAAGAACCTAGAGCTTAGTGACACTGAATAAATGGGAGAGCGTGGAGCTGTGGCTTTGCCGAGTCATTCTACTCAGAGAGCTCTCATCTGAGTCCCTTCAAGTATCATAAACTCAGTTTAAAAATTAGGAAACCAAGGTGCAGAGAGGAGAAATTACAGAGCTAACTGGAGAGAACCACAATAGAACAGAATCCGAAACTCATCCTTTTATATTCTGTGATTCCCCACAGAGCAGGACGCAAATATTGGTGGTTCCTGCCCAGCAAGTAATAGACACTGTGATTTTATTTTAATTTACTGTTTTAGTCATAAGCTATAAAATTGCGAGTTAACAAAAAATAAAAATTGTATTGTATATAATTTTGAGAAAGATCCTTGTATTCAGTTTTCTCTTATGTAAAAATTAAGGTTTTGTTCAGATTTGTTTTGAGATGATGAAAATATTCTAAGATTGACACCAGTGATGGTTTCACAAAGCTGTGGATGTACTAAACATCACTACATTGTACTGTATGCGAATTACATGTATTATAGCTCAGTAAAGCTGTGAAAAATAAGTAAGGAGTTTGAGGAGATAAAACCAACACTCCTTCCAGCCAAGTGAGAAAAACAGGGGTGAAACAGATGAGAATCCTATGGTCCTCCCCACCCAACCCATGTCCTCCACCTGCCTTTTGTCTGTAGAAAAACTTTAGCCAAAGAATAATTTTAATTAGAGAAGTGAGAAAATGTAGAAGCAAAGGAAAGCAGTCAAACAGGACAAAACAATACTAGTCTAGTTATTAAGCAAAGTGAAGAACCTTTCGTTCCTCCTCAAGGGCTACAGATAATAATATGAGCCATGTCCTGTGAGCTGTCTCATAGATACTGAAACCCCCCAGAAGGTGGAAGAAGTGAACTCCATGATGACCAGGCTGTAGCCATGACATAAGCTGCCACAATTCCAAGAACTGGCCTCAAAGAAATGGGAACAATCAGACCCTGGAACTGAAGACTAACTATACTTAAAACAATCAAAATGATGCTGATCAGACAATTGATGACCAACTTCAAGATGAGTGTCAGAGCTGACTGTGCTGTTTCTGCATGTAGCCCCTCCCGCTACCTTTAAAAGCTCTTGCCCCCTGGTTATCGGGTGTGTGTGGCCTCTGGACAGGAGTCTGCCCTCTCTACACCACCCTCCACCCCCAGTTGCCAGCCTCCAAAATAAAGCAAACTTTCCTTTACATCAACCTTGCCTCTTTATTGGCTTTTGAGCTGCAAGCAGCCGGATCCCACTTTCAGTAACAGAAGCAAACTACAGCGTGAGCTGGAAATTGAGAAGACTAAATCTAGCCTCAGCTGGGCCTCCTTCTAGCTGGACAAATTACCTAACCCAGCTGGTCCTCTACATCACTTAAAATCCAATTAAAAATGGTATGAAGGTGGTAAATAAAGACATAGATTTTCTTGTGAGTATGTGTGAAAATGCCTGGCACTCAAACATTGTCAGTTTTCTTTATTGTTATTAAAATTCTAAATTATTGGGGACTTAGCTATATTGCTATTTAAACATGAAACATACTTCCTAAGAATTGGACTCTTGCTATCACTAGGGCACCAAGAAGCCAGAATGTTATACCCAGAAATGCAGGACACACGGAGGATTGTATTTACATCTACTCCATATCTACAGCCCCTGCATGGCTTTGGGCAGAAGGAGAACTTGGTCCAGATCCAGAGAGAGTTGCTTTCAAATCCACTGTTTACTTCTGTCTCTTCACTGTCAGGCAAGTAGCTTCATCACTGAGTCTCCCATGCTTGTTTGTAAAATGCTTGTAACAATACCTAACTTATGGAATGATGTGAGAAGATAAAAGAAGTATTACATAAATACTGCCTAGCACTTTACTAAATGGTCATCAATACATGCTTTCTTCCCTCTCAATAAAAATGCCAAAGTAAGTGGTCCGGTATGGGGTACAAAACACTCACAGGTCGATGTGGCAGCATACACACCAAGTTGACTAATTTTGGATTGATTTTGCTTTTCCCCCAGGTGTGTGAGGGATGACTGGAGGTTCCGGAGCTGAAATACATCACAGGGATTGGGAAGGAACTGGCTGGGATGTCCATCACCCCTACTGGGTTTTCAGTCTTGTCAAGCATCTATGTATAGAGTATGGACTAAATTCAGAAAAGAATTTCCACTGTCGTTCCAGGCATCTCTCTCCCTTTGGCTTTACTTTTCTTAAATTCTCAGGGAAAGAAAACGTAAAAACTCCCCAAACCCTCAAATCTTTATGTCTTTTACTGAGGGTGCTAAACTGTCTCTTTTCTTCTGTGTAGATATGGAAAAGATATGGTCTTGCCTCTGGTGATATTTGCTCTGTGGGAGAGAGCTGAAATAACACTCAGAACGCAAATAGACTACAAATGACCAGGGCCCTTTGAAAATTGCTCTCTCCATATTAATTCACTCCAGAAAGAGAGCCTGTTGGCCTGAGTTCAGCCAGCTCTGGACAAACCCAGCAGGGGCTGCAGTCTCCCCAACCAGAGGCAGGAACATGCAGAAATTTCAGCTGCCAGTGGCACTTAGCATCGTGCCCACCAGCCAGGCGTGCTGTAACTGTGTCCTCGCCTTTGAAAGGCTTTCTGTTCATTCCGAATATTCTCTCCCATTTTCAAGTGACAAGTTTGGAAAGAAGAATGAGATCATTATTTAATACAGAAGCTGTTATCAGCAAAGATATTAGGACACTGTCATTTGTAACTTTCAAAGCTCTTGACTAAACATTACTGTATGTTAAGCCTCTCACGACCTGTGAGTCCCTCCCCACAGAGGGGGAAACTGAGACTCTGAGACCCTCCGTGGGTTGCACAAAGCCCAGCATTGGACAGGATGGAGTCAGGATTTCACCCCCAGTCTCTGATAGCTGCTAAAGATGATCGCACCTCTCCGGCAGAACTGGAAACGCACTAACTGCCCATCGATGCAGGGTGGTGAATAAATTCTGTTAGAGGCACAGTGGAAAACTGCAGCCATTCGGAAGCATGAGCCAGAATCTGGCACTGACACAGCAATCTCTTCTGCTTGGGGAAGAAAAGCAATTGATCATATAAGAGAGGGTAGATATGACTCAATTTCAGTTTGGAAAAATATTTCTAGGTTTTGGATGGTTTTTGCAGGGAGGTATTCAAGGACGCATGCAAAACACCTAAATGAGTATGTGACTCCCTCTGGAGTGAAAGGCATGCCTGCTTTGAGGGGCTGGAGACAGAGAAATAGCAGCTTTCACTTTTTTTTCCAAGTCATAGAGTGATGATACCAAGTCTCTCACGTCCTGTGCTGCAACGTAACCAGCCAATAAGATTGGAGTTAAGATGCCCAGTAGTTCCTTCTAGTGTGTTCGTTGAGTAGTGAGGATAATTTTAAATAAATAAATCTACTATCGTTGGGCCAACAGGGTGCTGAAGGCCCTACTGCCTCCATTACTGCTGCCCTGCCTGGACGTTGCCACTGTGTGGTTGACATTAACATGAACAATAATAGCTCTTTTGTATAGATGCACAGGAGAAACACCCACACATTACAGGAGCTGACACCGACCGAGTGGGCCCGCCCTTACACCGCACTGGGGGGCTTGGGGGGCTGTCATCTCACTTCACAGTGAGGAATCGGGGGCTCAGCTGAGGAGCTTCCAGAGCCATCCAGCCACTCCACGGCAGAACCTAAACCTAGACCCAACCCTGTGGTCCACACTCGGGCACAGCCATGGAGATGAGCACACATAGGAAAGGGGGATATTTAAGGAGAGAAAGACCTCAGCCAGGGTCTCCCTTCTCAGAGCGGAACATCAGCAGGACTGGAAGCGATGGTGAGCTGCCCCAGCCTCCATCTGTTTACCCATCTGTACACTAGAGGCGCTGGTGGCCATCAGCCTGCTTTTAGGTCATCCTGCCTGGGAGCATTTTTACCGGGGAACTTCCCACTTTATGAATCTTAGAAGAAGGCAGAAACCACCTCCCACTTTGGAAGTCCACAATACCAGACAATCCCTTCTCCAAAGCAAAGACAGGTAGCCTGGCATCATCACTCCTGTCCCCACCCTGGCTGGGACTAGAAAACCAGTCATTCAAAGGCTCGGATATTGTCTGCCCTGGGGGCAAGGGGTCACAGTGGGAGTGACAGCCTCCCTTTTCCAGGGGCTGCCCTGGAGTTGGTTCTAGAAGCAGCGTCCTTTGCCCAGTACTTGGGGTGTTGGTGGGGCAAGCAGTAGGTTTGGGGCCACGCAGAGGAAAGAGTGGAATATTCGTGAAACTTGATGTGTAATGTGATTTTAGACTTTGGGTTTTGGCGTGGTCTTCAAACACGGCTCTCCTGGAAAGCCACTCGACATCTTATAATATATTACTCTTTTTCTAATCAGCAAATAATCTTGAAGCTCCTAGTAATACTGGTCACTGTTTTAAAACTCAGCCTCTTCCCAACACAAATTAAGCCCAATTCATGTATTACCATGCCAAGTACTTTTCTTCACTCCTCCACTTTTCTTTTTATGGCTCCTAATTCCACAGGGTTTTCATATATTTATCACAAGGCAGCAACTGGGAGGGAGAGGGGATTGGCTTAGCTGAATGGGCACAGTTTGGTAGAAAAAAGAAATATTCTCAGTTGTGTCTACAGCTCAGCCAGGAGCTGATGTGGAGAGATGTTGAGGTCTGAGTGGGCCCTCATTTATGATGCTGGCTCTAACATGTTCCATGTTGGGTGGTCTCAGGCACTGAGCTAGGCTCTTCTGGTGTGTGCCATTCTAAGGTTGTCTGACCAAACCCCCATCAGCATCTGCTGGGGAAGTCCTCTCACCATCCACCACACACCGCACGTGGCCCATGAGAGGATGGTTCTAATAAGAAGAGCTCCAACCTCATCACCCCAAAGAAGCTGCAGGACCTCATGCACCCAAATTATCTCCCCAGGAAACAGGTGGAAGTCGTTGGCCCCTCTCTCGGTGGTAGAATTTTACTGTCTCTCTACACTTCCATCCTCATCCCCAGGCGGTCCTAATGCTTATCAAACTCCACAGGAGACTTGGGTACCAGTCTTTTCTGCCCAGAATCAAGGCCAAAGTTCCAATGAGATGCTCTGTGTCCTCCCTGCCTCCAGCTTTGCAGGTAGAATCACCTGGGAGTGGGTAGTAGCAACATAAGTCAGTGGTCCTCAAAGTGAAGTCACCAGACCAGCAGCACTGGCGTCATGTGGACACTTAGAAACACAAAACTTGCACCCCACCCCAACCTACAAAATCAGAAACTCTGAGTGGGAGCCCAGCAGACTCTATTACCACAAGCCCTGTAGGGGATGTGACTGACGCCTGCTAAGCTTGAGAACCACAGTCACAAATCATCACTAACCTGCTTCTTCTCCAGCAGAGATGTGCCTCTGTCACGAAGCCTCTTTTCCAATTCCCACCTTGCCTGACTACAAAACAACTTCTGCCCTTTTCGTCTTGGTGATAATTAGGAGAGAATGGCTCCTGCAGTTTGGTTCCATTTGAAATTGGCTACGTGGAATATTCAGCACCCGTATGCCTGCATGTGTGTGGGTGTGTGTGCATGTGTGTGTACTTACACACCCACATACGTGTCATACAGTGCCAGAAAGGATAGGGAAGCCACACTCATCCTCTCACACTCTTGCCACAAGCTGACCTTCTCCATCTCAGCCAATTACATCTCGTTAATCACACCTAAGAAATCCTGTCTCCCAACCTGACCCAGGTCCATGACGTGTATCCTCTGACAGTACCTGGACTCTCAGGAAGCTGTCTGAGCGCCAGGAGATCCTCTGAGGAGGTTCTGGCACCTGAGCAGAGCCCCTTCCACTTTTCTCTCCAGTAGTCTTGTGGGATCTGTCCTCTCCTTCCTGTTTCAGAATCAGGGATATGAGTAGGAACAGGGGTCAAGGAGGGAAAAGGGTGACAGTGACAAAGGCTCTTCTGCATCTTTTTCAGGCAGGTCTTCTAGGAGCAACTTCCAAGCCTGGTGGGAAAGGGAGTGTTGGCCTCTGACGGACAGGTCACGGGGCACAAGGAAGTGGTTGCCTGGATGTGTCTCATGATGAGATTCAGAAGGACACTTGAAAGTGGGCAGAACTTATGTTAAATCCATTAAAGGAGGAAAACAGGACTTAGATGTGTGTAGGTGGTGTGGGAAGCAGCTGACACAAGTCACCAAAGTCCTCAAGGTTGACGTGTCATCTGATAAACACCCCTGGTCCCACCCCCAGGGTTCTGTGCGCACCCAAGATGAATTTAAATTGCAACGAGACAATATATGGAAACAGAGAAAGTTGAAATAAGCCATTTGGAACTCATAGCTGCACAAAGTCATTGTGCCTGGAAAGTACAGAGAAAAACAATTGGGATCATTTCAGGCTTTGAAAACTTATAATTACAGGTGAGTGGCTATTATGTTATCGGAGCAGCCATTATAACTGAAAGGTACAATTTGAGATAATATATGTGAGGACATTAATACACCATCAGATTTTTACAGCATGAGCATCAAATGCATCCAATTTCAAATTAGAGGTTACCTACCTGTGTTTTTTTGTTATTTTTTTCTCCATTCTTTGCCTCTATTTTTTTTTTTTCTGCGTTACGTGGGCCTCTCACTGTTGTGGCCTCTCCTGCTGCAGAGCACAGGCTCCGGACGTGCAGGCTCAGCGGCCATGGCTCACGGGCCCAGCCGCTCCGCGGCATGTGGGATCTTCCCAGACGGGGGCACGAACCCGTGTCCCCTGCATCGGCAGGCGGACTCTCAACCACTGCGCCATCAGGGAAGCCCCTTTGCCTCTATTTTTAAACAGAGCATTCATGTGAACTAATGGCATCATTTCTCTCCCCACAAAAAATCACAATAATATTTGGCTGTGCATTTTTCATTACCATTTAAAAGTCTCCGGATCTTGGGACTTCCCTGGTGGTGCAGTGGTTAAGAATCCACCTACCAGTGCAGGGGACATGGTTTCGAGTCCTGGTCCAAGAAGGTGTCACGTGCTGCAGAGCAACTAAGGTCATGCGCCACAACTACTGAGCCTGTGCTCTAGAGCCTGCAAGCCACAACTACTGAAACCCATGCGCCTAGAGCCCGTGCTCCACAACATGAGAAGCCACCGCAGTGAGAAGCCCGCGCACTGCAATGAGGAGTGGCCCCCTCTCATGCAACTATACAAAGCCTGCGTGCAGCAGTGAAGACCTAATGCAGCCATAAATAAATAAATAAATAAACATCTTGAACATTTTAGGAAAATAACAAAAATCAAAATCACCCATCAGTACATTCTCCATGTGACTATCACCTTTAAGTTACTTCTGCTAATTAAGCAGAGCTGTGGCATGGCTAATCCAGATGGAGGGCAGGATAGAAATCATCTTTATTTACACTTAGAGTTTATATTTAGATGGAAATGCATTTGGTGCTTTGGAAGCCTCTGGAGTCTGGATGAAGAGACTCAACAAGCACTACAACAGAGCGAGAAACATGAGTCAACAGAAGGACCAATGGGATTCTTCCCTGGACCCTTAAGACCTTGTTGCTAGGCAGCATCCTTGATATCCCTGAGCCTTGGTTCCCCCCTGAGTCACGTCTACAGTGTGACTGTCCTGAGGATGATAGTGGTGGACTGTCTACAGGATAGGCACACAGGTGAAGGGCCAGGAGGGACCTCTAAGACACCCGCATAAGTGGCAGGTCCTTTTGAGCACATTCTCCTTGCAAACGCTAGGCTGTGGCTGTCTCAGTGAAGATCCAGGGAAGATCCCAGCATCGGGTCCCATGAGTAAACTCCCTTTGCCATTCCTACAGGCATTTGGTGCCTTTCTGTCCAATCTCAACCACCCGAGAATCCCTGGCTACAGGGTTACCTGCCCACTCATGGGAAACACTGAAAAATTAAAACTAGGAAACCAAGTGCTTACTTTGAGGCTGAGTGAATCACACGTCCATTTGCCAGGTACCCATCCCCTTGGCAGGTGTGCATCCCAGGTCACTGTGCTAAAATCTAGCTCTTCTCAGTGCCTGGCTTGTTATAAGTTCTTGATATGTTAGCTTCACATTTCATAAGATTGCAAACGTACCCCCTCTCCAACTTGCCCTGTCAAAATCCCATTCAAAACAGCATGTGAACTTTCATGATTATGCAAACACTGGCCTGAATAAAGCGATCTTTTACTTCTGCATTTATTTTTCTTGGGTTGATTGAAGTACCAATTTGCCCTAGATTTAGATGAGAGACTATCACACATGAACTAACCAGGCTTTCTTTAGAGGCTTTCCAGAGAGACTGATTGGTGATATGTTGTTAGAAAGGGTAAAAGAGACTTGTGGTGACTACAGATTTCATCACATAAGCCACGGTGACAGGAAACTGGTCTAAACAAAAGCAGAGAGAGGTTTGAGAGTAGCACTAATTTTGGAGGATTAAGGATTAAAATGGCCTTTTGTGGGCTTCCCTGGTGGCGCAGTGGTTGAGAGTCTGCCTGCCGATGCAGGGGACACGGGTTCGTGCCCCTGTCCGGGAAGATCCCACATGCCACAGAGCCATTCGCCCGTGAGCCATGGCTGCTGAGCCTGCACGTCCGGAGCCTGTGCTCTGCAACGGGAGAGGCCACAACAGTGAGAGGCCCGTGTACCGCAAAAAAAAAAAAAAAAAAGGCTTTTTGTCAATACATTGTGTTTTCTGTATTAAATTAAATAAAAATCCCCAATTTGATTTATGATCATCTAAATTTCCTATCTGTGAAAATTGTCTCATGCCCAGATATATAACATAATTCTGAAAATAGTATTAAAATTATATTGTGCATAGTTTTCTTGAATTATATCAAATATCTACAGAGTGGAAGGCATTTTCCCATGAGAGGTGAACAACTTAAGCATATCCATAATTGAAAATCAAAGTCAGAGACAAAGAGAGCCTAAAAAGTGATGTACAAAACCCTATCAGATTTTATTTTCGATACTGGCCACAGAGAAAGAGAGACACATTGGAGACACATCAGTCAGCATGTTTGTTATTTGATGTAAGGATTTGTTTTGTGAAATATTCAATCAATCTTTATCTCAGAATAGTTGTGTGTTGTGTAGAAAGCATAGATTTCAAAACAAAAATGTTACAGCTCCCCTACAATGTGATACATCTGCTCATATTCAACATGAAGCCATAACCTGGAAGGAAATAAATGTCCTGAACTAGTTATTAACCTTCTTCTGTGTATATGGTAAGTGACACACTCAGTGAGAAATAGGATGTTTGTGCCGGTAGTGTGGGTTCTGCTATTGTGGTCAAGGTGCCCAGTTATTCATCCAAGTATCTTAAGCACCTTCTTTGTGTCGAGTACTGTGAAATAGGAACTATGATGTTCCCTATTAATTCCCTATTAATTTGAAGTTTCAACTCAACTAGCCAAATGGTGCCCAGGTTAAACATGATTTCTGGATGAGATTAGCATTTGAATTTGTGGACTCAGTAAAGTGGTTGGCCCTCCCCAGTATGGGGAAGCATCATGCAATCCACTGAGGGCCTGAATAGAACAAGAGGTGGAGGAAGGAAGAATTCACCCTTTTTCCTGCCTCACAGTTCAAGTCGGAGCATCTCAACTCATCTGGGATTTACAGCACTGGCTCCCCTGGTTCTCAGGCCTCTGGACTCAGACAACATTACACTACTGGCTTTCCTGGGTGTCCAGCTTGCCGACAGCAGATCATGTGGTTCTCAGACTCCAGAATCCTGTAAGTCAATGTATCTGTATTTATCGCTCACTCAAACTTGCTCACTCCTGGATGAAAGAATTCCTTAACTAGTGTAAATAATTAAATTAGGTTCTTCAACTAACCCTAAAAATTTAAAACGTGTTATTGGAAAATAAAGGTATAAAACAAAAACACAATCTTCTTTGCAACCAAGAAACTTATTCTTTTCCTAACATATATATTCAAGATGAGAACATTTTGCTCTCAAAGCCATTAAAAGGGAGAGTCAGTTTTCTAGTCACAGTTGTATAAAAATAGCCTATAGAAGAGGCAAAATCACTCACGAGGTCACACAGTTGCAATTCATATACTCTTCAAACGTCGACATATATTTACACGTAGGAGTCCATTTTCAGAACACATTTAATAGGCAATATGACAAAGTTACAGAAATACTTTCAAAGCATGTGCACTCATTGTGTACAAATGACTATGGTGCAAATTAGCTGAATTATTCATTGAAGTGCAGTACTAAATAACATTATCTAGACTTGAATGCCTTGCAGGTTTAGTTCATTTTTCAAAAACTGTAATTGACAGTTCCTTATGATGCCTGACTTTACACTAAATCCATGTCTATAGCATGCTAAAGCATCTGTGGGAAAAGGAAACCATTCAGCTGGTCACGCCCCATGTTTCTCTACACAAAGCCAAATGCATCTGAATGAAGACTTTGGGCAAAAGAGCCAGCTGATTGACTACAGTGTCAAAGTAAAACCTGGGAAACAAGATCCTTTTTTTAAACAATTGAAATATAGTTTATTTACAACATTGCGTTAGTTTCAGGTATACAGCACAGTGATTCAGAATATATATATATATATATATATATATATATATATATATATATATATATATATTCTTTTTCACATTCTTTCCTCTTTTAGGTTATTACAAAATATTGAGTGCAGGATCCATTCTTGACAGTTTTATAGAATATGAGTCAAATCCTTTGTTTTCATATGTGGGGAAATAAAAGAGACCAAGATGTTCAACTTACTCTGATGGCATCTCTGATGCTTGGAAAAGCCAGGTAAGCATATAACAGATACTGTGTTCTTACCTGTACACGTCACCACCCTCTGTTTGCCTCAGGGCTTCTTTGTAGAAGAAAAACCAGTGGTTTGGGACAGGAAATTTCTTCAAAGTGAAATTAGGTCCTCCTTCAAAAATATCACAGAAAGCTCTCTGCAGCTAGTGTTTTCTGTGTTTCAAGAGAAGCATTCAGCTAAAGATACATTTGATGGGGTGATACCACGATGCTGTGGGCACATTTCTCGTTCCAATCTCTTCATGTGTGAGACTTAGGTAGTGTCTTCACACACAGCCAGCCCTGACACCTTCCTCCCCATCCTCATGCTGGGATCGAGGGGCTATAGGACCCAGCAAAGGTGTTCTGGAGAAGCATCTGGATTGAACTGGAGTGAGGTATATTGTCCTTAACAACGGCCTCCAACAGCTGCTCCCTGGCCTGTGTGTGTGAGCTCCTCCCCTCCCCTTGGACCTGGTGGACTTATGACTTGACACTGTGCCAGCTTTAGGGTTAGCCCTTCATATGCCTGGTGGCTTTCACTTTTACTCTCCTGGGTTCCAGTCTCCAGACTCTAAGGAGGCAAGTAGATGCTGTTGGAGAGGCATCTTAAGCAGCACTAACTGCTGGATGTATGAGTGAGGTCTTTTGGAAAGTTCCAGACCAGCTGAGCCTCCAGCTGACTGTGAAGGCAGGAGCAACTCCCATCCCCAACACCAGGGGAACCAGAAGGACTGCTGAGCTGGGTGCAACAAACTCACAGAGTTACAAGAAAATGATAAACTGATATTGCATTGATCCACTAAATGTAACATTTATTGTGGGAGATCTTTATTTTGGGGCTGCTTATTCAGAATTGCTATGCCACATGAAAGACAGGGTTTCTCCTTACAACTAGGTCGTAAACATTCTGAGACAGAGTAAGGAAAGGTTGTTCCCTGGAAACTAGGACATCCTCCCTTGTAGACAAAGTAGGTGAAGGACACTTTAGGGGAAAATGGGGAGAACAGAAGAGAAAAGCCTCGTGAAGTATTATCAACATGACCGGCATGTCCCACAGAGCTGCAGGTCATCAAATCACAGCTCCAGATCCTCACCATCCTATACTAGGAAGTTACTAGCATGGGTGCCAAAATTTGTTGAGTGCATTTTTTGGAATTTGATTCCCCAGGGAGTATGGGAAGATTGAGAGTGTGTGTATCAATATTAACTGCATGAAGAATGCAGTCCGACATCCCTCTGTCATCTCGTTTCCCTTGACCAGTTCTAAGAGAAGGGGCTGGAGAGGGTGTAGTTCCCTTCACGCCAGGCAACAAAGCAAGACTGTCATGCACACTTATGCCAGTGCCACTTGTCTCCAGCAGATAATATATGTCATGGCTCCAATGTTTCCTTCCTCAGTGGTGTCCTTTCAGAGCTCATTGGTTATAGAGCAGGCCAAATTCTACAAAGGCTACTTATGCAAGTGTCAGAGAGCTAGAGATGGTATTGAAATGTAATCCATATCAAGCTTAACGTTCCATTTCGGAGCAATATTAAGTGGGAAAACTATATGCCCGTAGTCCCAATAATCTTGAACTCTCAACTATCCTATAATGTGACAGTCTTTTCTAATCAGTGAGCAATGAGCAGATAAACCTATAAAATAAGAACCCCAGAGACTGTCAGAATTAAACCTGGCCCCCCCATTGACACAGTGACCAAAAGAAGCACAGTGACCAAAGGAAGTCCTTCATCTTGGAAACATACACACCACCTCAAAGAAGCTTTGAGCAGAGGAGGAAATAGGACTGAGGTTCAGTCGTTGATTCTTTAAGCTTTTATTTAGTGTTTCCATTGTGCTCTGTGTGTGTGTGTTTGTGTGTGTGTGTGTAAGACTGACAATGAGAATTCTATTGAAGGAAACTGTCTTTGTCTTTGAAACGCTCACCAACTGGAATTGGGCCTGATGATTTAAGCAGCTAAAAATGAAAGACTATGTCAAATTCTATATAAATTCAGAAAACATGTTCTCCAATTATATGACCAGCTTGGTTCTAGCACTGGGAATTTAAAAATAGTCTAAAAGATCTGGACATTTTAAATGTTTACAACACAGTGTGATATATGCTTAACCCAGGCAGACACACAATGCTACCGAAGCACAGGGAGAGACGGCTGCAGAAGTTCAAAAAGTTTTCCTTGAGGGAAAAATACTTGTTCTGGGTTTTCAAAGAAGATTTGGAATTGGTGAAAAGGGAATGAAGAAAGGATATATTGTGTAGAGACAACAGTGGATGAAAGGGCATCTAGCACACAAAGATTCCTCATGGCTGTTGTATAGAATGAGCCTGGGAATAGCAGAATATGAGTCTCAGATCACAGATTGTTATGAGGTTGAATGCAAAGGACTTGAGTGTCATATTAAAGAGTTTAAAGTTTATGAAAAAAGCAATAGGGAAAATAAACCAGCTATGTCTAACACATACAGAATTCTAACCAACAACAACTGGATAAATACACTTTCTTCTCATCTGCATATGGGACACTCTCCAGGATAGACTTATATTAGGCCACAAATTACATCTCAGTATATTAAAATAGAAAGATATCATACAAAGCAACTTCTCTGACTACAATAGGAGAGCTAGAAATCAATAACACAAGGAAAACTGGAAAATTCACAAATTTGTGGAAAATGAACAAAACAACCAGTGAGTCAAAGAAGAAATCAGAAGGGAAATTAGAAAATTTCTTGAGATAATGAAGTAAAAATGAAAATGCAACATGTCATAACTTATGGAAAGCAGAAAAATCAGTGCTAAGGGGAAGATTTATAACTATAAATGCTTACATTAAAAAAGAAGAACGATCTAAAATCAATAACCTAACTTCACAACTTAATGAACTAGAAGAAGAAAACCAAACTACACCCAAAGCCATCAGAGGAAAAAATAATAAAGATTAAAACAGAGAGGTGTGGAATAGATACTAGAAACACAGTACAGGAAATCAACCAAACCAAATGTTGGTCCTTTGAAAAAAGTCAATAAAATGGACTAACTTTCAGCTTGATGGACTAAGAAAGATAGAGAAAGACTCAAATTACTAAAAATCAGAAGTGAAAGTGGGGACATTACCAATGCTACAGAAAAAAAAAAAGATTAAAGGAGAACACTATGAACAGCTGTATACCAAGAAATTGGATAACCCATATGAAATGGACAAATTCCTAGACACAAAACCTACCAAGACTGAATCATGAAAACATAGAAATCCAGAATAGAGCCATAACTAGTAAAGAGATTGATTTAGTAATCAAAAATCTCCCAATAAACAGAGTCCTGGATCTGATAGCTTCACTAGGGACTGCTACCGAATATTTTTTTAAAACACCATTTTTTTCAAACTTTTCCAAAAAATTGAGAGGAAGAAATGCTTTCTAACTCATGCTATGAGCATTGCCTTGATACAAAGCCAAACAAAAACACCACCAAAAAGGAAGACTGCAGACAAATATCCCTTATAAACATTGATGCGAAAACCCTCAATACTGGTACCCTAAATTCATCATCATATAAAAAGGATTATATACCATGATTAAGTGGCAACTATTCTTGGAATGTGAGGATGGTCTAGCATATGAAAATTGATTAATGTATTGATAATACACCACATTAACAGAATTAATGAAAAAAACTGCATGATCATCTCAATTGATGCAGAAAAAGCATTTGACAAAATTCAACACTCCTTCATGATAAAACATTCAGCAAACTAAGAATAGAAGGAAACTACCCCAGTACAACAAAACTAGATATAAAAAACTCACAGAAAACATCATACTCAAAGGTGCAATACTGAAAGCTTTTCCAATAAGTTCAAAGAAAGGCAAATATGCCACATTAACCACTTCTAGTCAAATGGTACTGGAAGTTCTAGCCACAACAATTAATTATTAAAAATAAAGAAAAGGTATCCAAATTGGAAAGGATGACATCATATTATATGTAGAAAACCCTGAATATTACACACACACATGCACACAGTATGTTAGAACTAATAAACAAATTGAACAAAATAGCAGAATACAAAATCAGCACATAAAAATCAGTTGGATTTCTATATACTAATGATAACAGTCTGAAGAAGAAATTAAGAAAACTATTCCATTTACAATAGCATCCAAAAATTTAAAACTTTGGAATTAATCAAGGAGGTAAAAACTTTTACAATGAAAACTGCAAAGAAAGATTTTGCTGAAAGAAATTGTAGAAGACATAAATGAAAAGATATCCATGTTCATGGATTAAAATACTTAATATTAATTCATCATCTTACCTAAATTGATCCACAAATTCATGCAACCTCTATCAAAATCCCAATGACATTTTTACACAATTAGAATATTCATTCTGGAATATATATGGAATATCAAGGTATCCCAAATAGCCAAAACAATCTTGAAAAAGAATAACAAAGTTGGAAGACTCACACTCCCTGGTTTCAAAACTTACTGCAAAGCTGTAGTAATGAAAACGTTATGGTGCTGGCATAAAGACAAACACATAGACCTATAATACAGAATTGAGAGCCCAGAAAGAAATCTTCAATTATATAGTCAAATTATTTTCAATAAGGATGCTAAGACCATTCAATGGAGAAAAGAGAGTCTTTACACCAACTGATGCTAGGAAAACTGGATATCCACCTGCAAAAGAATGAATTTGAATATTGTCTTAGTCTGTTAGAACTGTTATAACAAAATACCATAAACTGGTGGCTTATAAACAGGAAACATTTGTTTCTCATGGTTCTGAGGCTGGGAAATCCTAGATCAAGGTGTCTGGTGAGAGCCCATTACCTTATGACCATCTTTTCTCTGTAAACTCAGATGACAGAGAAACAAGCTAACTCTCTGGAGTCTCTTTTATAAGGGCATTAATCTCAGTCATGAGGACTCTGGCTTTATGACCTAATCACCTTCCAAAGGTCCCATGTCCTAATACAATTACTTTGGGGTTAAGATTTCAACATACAAATTTTGGGGAAACACAAACTTTCAGCGTATAGCACATCTTTACCTAACACCATACAAAAAAATTAACCAAAAATAGATCAAAGACCTAAAGGTAAGAGCTACAACAATAAAGTTGTTAGGACAATGCTTCATGACATGGAATCTGTCCATGATTTGTTGGATATTACACTAAAGGCACAAGCAATAAAAAAAAATAGACTAATTATACTTCATCAAAATTAAAAACTTCTGTGCATCCAAAGATACTGTTAATAGACTAAAAAGGCAGTCCACTAGATGGGAGGAAATATTCACAAATCATATATCTGATAAGGCATTAATATCCAGAATATATAGAGAACTCCTAAAACTCAACACCATCTGATTTAAAAATCGGCAAAGGACTTATATAGACATTTGTCCAAAGAAGATATACAAACGCCTAACAGGCATGAAAAAAGATGCTTAACGTCACTAATTGTTAGGGAAATGTAAATCAAAACCACAATGAAATAACACTTCACACCCATTATGATAGCTACTATCAAGAAAAAAAAAGAAAAGAAAATTACAGGTGTTGGCTGTTGACAATGATATAGAGAAATTGGTACCCTGTGCACTGTTGTTGTGAGTGTAAAATGGTGTAATAGCCATGGAAAACAGTGTAGAGTTTCCTAAAAAATTAACCATAGAATTACCATATGACCCAGAAATTCTGCTTCTGGGTAAATACCCAAAATAATTGAAAGCAGGGTCTCAAAAATATATTTGTACACTCATGTTCATAGTAGCATTATTCACAATAGCTGTAATGTGGAAGCAACCCAGTGCCCATTGATGGATGAATTGATAAACAAAATGTGGTATATCTGTACAATGGAATATTTTCAACCTTAAAAAACAAGTACATTCTAACATATACTACAACATGGATGAAACTTGAGGATATTATGCTAAGTGAAATAAATCAGTCAGAAAAAGACAAACACTGCGTGATACTACTTACATATAACTACTTAAAGTAGTCTTATCCATAGATACAGAAAGTAGAATGGTGGTTCCCAGGTATTGAGAGGAGAGGGGAATAAGGAGTTATTGTTTAATGAGTAGTTTTGGTTTTGAACGATGGATTCTGGAGATGGATGGTGGTTATGATTGCACAATATAAATGTACTTAATACCACTCACTGAACTGTACACCTAAAAATGGTTAAGATGGTAAATTTTATGTTAATGCATTTTATCACACTAAAAATGTGTTATTAAAGGAGAAAAAGCAATGAGGGAGAAATGGACAATATTTAAGCAAAGCATGAGATGACTTTTTTTCTGTAGTTTAGGAAGATCATTTTGTCAGCAGCATGAAAAACAGACTGAAAGAAAGTAAAACAGAAAATATTGAGAGAAGGCATAAAGACCTGAGCTAGGACCATGTTTCTTGTGAGAGTGAAGAGAGTAACACTCAAAGGACTCTTGTGGAGATAACTGGCAGGAAATGGTGAGCAATCTGAGAGATAAGATACTGGAAGAAGTAGATGGAAAGTCTTAGGATCTAGCCTGGTAACTTTTCCAAGGTGGAGAAGACAGAAAAGGGAGCCGATGAGGAAGACATAGAGTCCAGGGTTTGATGTGAGTGCGATGAGATATCACCCACATGGAGTTCTCTGGTGCAACACCAAATATGGGCATGTAAGTCTCGTGCTCAGAAATGTCTCAGCTTGAAAAGGGACCCTCCTACACTGTTGGTGGGAATGTAAATTGGTGCAGCCACTATGGAGAATAGTATAGAGGGTCCTTAAAAAAACAAAAATAGAGCTACCATATGATCCTGCAATATCACTCCTGGGCATATATCCAGACAGAACTCTAATTTAAAAAGATACATGCACCCCTATGTTCATAGCAGCAATATTCACAATAGCTAAGACATGGAAACCACCTAAATGTCCATCGACAGAGTTATGTATAGAAGATGTGAGATAGATACACACACACACACACACACACACACACACACACACACACAATGGACTACTACTCAGCCATAAAAAAGGATGAAATAATGTCATTTGCAGCAACATGGATGGACCTAGAGATTATCATGTTAAGTGAAGTAAGCCAGACAAAGAAAGACAAATATGATATAATATCATTTGTATGTGGAATATAAAAACATAATGCCAATGAACTTATTTACAAAACAGAAATAGACTCACAGACATAGAAAACAAACTTATGGTTACCCAAGGGGAAAGTCAGGGAGAGGGATACATTAGGAGTTTGGGATTAACATGTACATACTACTGTATATAAAATAGATAAACAACAAGGATTTACTGTATAGCACAGGAGACTATATTCAACATCTTGTAATAATAATGAACAAGAATATGAAAAAGAATATATATTCTTTTATATATATTTATATATTCATATATAGAGATGTGTGCATGTATGTGTGTGTATATATATATATATATATATATATATATACATAAAAAATTGAATCACTTTGGTGTACACCTGAAACTACCACAACATTGTAAATCAACTATACTTCAATTAAAAAAAAAAGAAACGTCTCAGCTTGAAATATATATTTGAGAATTCTGAATATGTAGATAGTAAAGATCTGAACGTGAGAAAAATAGCTCACAGAGGTTCAATGACTTACCCTAGATGGTCCACAGAAGCCAAAAGGACGATGTCATCTGCTGGATATACAAATCCCTAATAAAACTTTTCTTATATATTCACTTGAATTAAATCTTTGTTTTGATTTGATTAGTCATTAGACTAATCTTCTTCTAAAAATTATTTTTAGTACAACAAATCTATAAGTTACAGTAGTTTGGAATAAAAAAACAAATCTTCTGAAGGGGCAAGAGCTGTAACCTCAATTTTACAAAGAAAATATCCTATTAACCTCTGTGGATATCACATGCTTGGATAGAGCAATGATCACACTGCACATACCCTTAGGAGACATAGACCTGGGTAATTTTCCTGTGTCCAGAATTTAATAGCTATAACCTTCACTTATTGGGAACATCTAATTCTATTTAAAAAGTGAGAACTGGTAGAATCTTAGCTGTATTTATGATGAGGCATTTGGTACTGGAGGTGGAGTTATTATGGGATACATTTCCCAGCTAAACTGTTGATTCCTAGATTTCAGAGCAAGATTTGGTGTGTTTCTCTCAGCAGAACCTCATGTTGTAAGCAGAGCAAATGCTTATGAATGCTGCTAACAATGGGAAATATTTATTGTTGAACAATTTGGGAAGGTGGTGGTTTTCTTGTTTGCAAAGGAGTTAACCACTGAGTAGCTGAAAAATATTCTTGTAATCAAACCTGCAGAAGGGAAGTAAATAAGACACACGCACAGCACCATGGTAAGTTCAGGATTCCATGGTTTAGAGAGGACCATGCCAGCGGGGGAAGGAATCACCGCTGAGTCTGGGGATGCAGAAATTGGCAGGTCACATCAGCAGATACTGTAGGGGCATTCACCTCTGCCCTTAGCCAGGACTCAATCCAGGGATAAGTACTGTGTTGATGATGTATTCCCAGAGAGAAGACCAGGGTGCAGGTGTCCAGAGGAAAGGTCAGCAGAACATGGAATGGAATTGGCTCAAGGTCTTTGCATATATGTATTTAAAGAGCAGTTATATGGAAGTACAGGAAGGAACACATTTTCATTTACCCTGAGGCAGAGTTTGAAGGCCAGACATCCTGCAGGTGAAGTAATTGCCTTTTGGAGCAGTGACCACCTTTTCAAGACCACGTGAAGTCCAGCAGAGAAGCCTGTGAGCAGACAGGATCTTATTAACTGTTTGCATGACTCCCATAGGAAAGAACCCAACCGTGCATTCCACGGACATCTTTGGCAAGATTATGTCAACAAAATAATGTATCTTGTACTGAGACTTTTTAAAACTATGATTTGATTTTTAAAAAGTCAACACTTATGATGGAAGATGATTTAGTGGTTGCAATCAACAAATATTGAAAAACAAGGATTCTAATTCTTTTTTTCTGATCTCAAATTTCCTGTTTCCCTCAAGGAAATGATCACGCATAGTATTTTATGAGCAATATTTCAGTGGAATCATAGAACTACTACAATTACAGTTCTTTTATCTCTATGTGACCTGAGGTGTAGGTCTCTTAACCTCATTTGAAACTTGGGGATAATTTTCATGACTTGCCTAGTATTTTAAAAACTAAGAGCTATACAAATGAAAATTATTATTTTAAAGTGTGAAATGATAGGTGTAAAATAAATGATTTTTCCCCTTTAGTATGCATGGCATTGAAAAAAATATATTTGAGACCCTTGTATAAAAGTGCATAATTTAAGTGAATGCACATGCTGCTGACTACAGAGATTTTTACCCTCACAGATTTTGGAGCTCCAAAGGGCCAAGAAAACAATGTTTTCAAATAGTTGCACTAATTAAAATTCTTACTGGAGAATCTGAATCAGTTTGCACTTTTCTTTTTCAAAGAATGACAGATACAATATATAAAACTTCAGTGGGAAAAAAAAATTGGTCGCTTTAAGAAGAATCGGGACTTTTAAATGAATGGAACCCAGCCTGGAAATATACAGGGGTTTGATGGGAATCTGTGAGTCAATTACTCAGTGGCTGTCCAGGATTTACAAACAAGATTAAACTTGGAACTGTAAGGGGAGCAAAATTTTCCACCCCAAAATGTCTCTTTGTCATGTGGATTATTTCAAGCTGAAAACAATCAAGGTCCAAAAGATCCAGAAAGAAATGTTCACCTTCACCCCATCTGCCTAAAGAATGTAGATAGAGGACCTGGTCCAGGAAGGAGGCTGTCACCATAGATAATCATTAGTATGAACTGGGTGTGTAGACAGGGAGGAACCTGACAAGGGTCCATTTTTTAAAAATTCCTTTCTGTGTCTGATTGTCTCTGCAAGCCCAGCAGACATTTGTTTTTTCATCTCCATGTGAATTACCTTCCTTACCTTTGAAGTCCCAAACCACTACCCCTAACATCCTCCTTTGTTTTTAGCTGAAGATGATATTTGAGGTGAGGACTTCATCCATTTTGGTGAGTCACTAATTTTCCTAGCTCTCTCCCATGTATACGTGTTATTAAACTTTTGTTTGATTTTATCCTATTAATCTGTCTCATGTCAGTTTAACTCTTTGACCAGGCAGAAGAACCTAAAAGGGTAGAGGAAAATTTTTCTCCCTGGCAAAACCAAAGACAGGCAACAAAAACCAGGGCCATTACGTTTATCTTGGATGAAATTTAGCATAACGGGAAAAGATATAAACCCGAAGGCTGCTTGTGGGAAACAAAGACATGGTAGGGGAGGAGTTACAAAGGAGAACTCATTCACACTCTGATTCTAAGGAAAGAACTAAGAAAGCAACCCAAGCACAGGCAGGAAAAAGGTACTAGCTGAAGGCAGTGAGAGTATGCAGAATATTTCAGGGTAATTAAGACAGAGTCAGGGAGAAAACTGGAGGGATAGATGGGAGTCAGGTGGTGAGACTCTTCTATAATAATAATAATAATAACAGCAGTAATAATAAAGTCCAGTGTTTACATGAATAGAGCTCCAGAGATTTCAATTCCTTGGAACAAAGTACAGTAAATGTGAAATAAAAAGTTAGAATTCGGAGTTGAGGAAGATTGTGGAAAAGTAAGATGCGGAGATCACCTTCCTCCCCACAGATACACCAGAAATACATCTACACGTGGAACAACTCCTACAGAACACCTACTGAATGTTGGCAGAAGACCTCAGACCTCCCAAAAGGCAAGAAACTCCCCATGTACCTGGGTAGGGCAAAAGAATAAACAGAGACAAAAGAATAGGGACGGGCCCTGCACCAGTGGGAGGGAGCCGTGAAGGAGGAAAGGCTTCCACACACTAGGATCCCCTTCGTGCACGGAGACTGTGGGTGGCGGAGGGGGAAAGATTCAGAGCCGTGGAGGAGAGCACAGCAACAGGGGTGTGGAGGGCAAAGCGGAGAGATTCCCGCACAGAGGATCGGTGCCGACTGGCACTCACCAGCCCGAGAGCTTGTCTGCTCACCCGCTGGGGTGGGTGTGACCGGGAGCTGAGGCTCGGGCTTCGGTCGGAGCGCAGGGAGAGGACTGGCAGCATGAACACACCCTGAAGGGGCTAGTGTACCACGGCTAGCAGGGAGGGAGTCCGGGAAAAGTCAGGAGCTTCAGAAGAGACAACAGACCATTGTTTCTGGGTGAGCGAGGAGAGGGGATTCAGAGCACCACCTAAACGAGCTCCAGAGACAGGCGCGAGCCGTGGCTATCAGCGCAGAACCCAGAGACGGGCATGAGATGCTAAGGCTGCTGCTGCAGCCACCAAGAAGCCTGTGTGCGAGCACAGGTCACTATCCACACCACCCTCCCGGGAGCCTGTGCAGCCCGTCACTGCCAGGGTCCTGGGACCCAGGGACAACTTCCCGGGGAGAACGCATGGCGCACCTCAGGCTGGTGCAACGTCACGCTGGCCTCTGACCTGCAGGCTCGTTCCACATCCATGTCCCTCCCTCCCCCCGGCCTGAGTGAGCTGGAGCCCCCAAAGCAGCTGCTCCTTTAACCCCGTCCTCTCTGAGCGAAGAACAGATGCCCGCCTGCGACCTGCACGCAGAGGCGGGGCCAAATCCAAAGCTGAACCCCAAATCCAAAGCTGTGCGAACAAAGAAGAGGAAGGGAAATCTCCGCCAGCAGCCTCGGGAGAATCGGATTAAATCTCCACAATCAACTTGATGTACCCTGCATCTGTGGAACACATGAAGAGACAACGAATCATCCCAAATCGAGGAGGAGGACTTTGGGAGCAAGATATATTACTTTTCCCCTTTTCCTCTGTTTGTGTGTCTGTGTATGCTTCTGTGTGAGATTTCGTCTGTGTAGCTTTGCTTTCACCATTTGTCCTAGGGTTCTGTCCATCCGTTTTTGTTTTTTTCTTTAAAAAATTTGTTTTTTCTTAATAATTATTTTAATAACTTTATTTTATTTTATCTTACTTTATTTTATTTTATCCTCTTTCTTTCTACTTTTTCTCCCTTGTATTCTGAGCCATCTGGATGAAAGGCTCTTGGTGCTCCAGCCATCAGTGCTGTGCCTCTGAGGTGGGAGAGCCAACTTCAGGACACTGGTCCACAAAAGACCTCCCAGCTCCATGTAATATCAAATGGCAAAAATCTCCCAGAGATCTCCATTTCAATGCCAAGACCCAGCTTCACTCAACCACCAGCAAGCTACAGTGCTAGACACCCTAGGCCAAACAACTAGCAAGACAGGAACACAACCCCACCCATTAGCAGAGAGGCTGCCTAAAATCATAATAAGGCCACAGAAACACCAAAACACACCACCAGATGTGGACCTGCCCACCACAAAGACAAGATCCAGACTCATCCACCAGAATACAGGCACTAATCCCCTCCACCAGAAAACCTACACAACCCACTGAACCAACATTAGCCACTGGGGACAGACACCAAAAACAATGGGAACTATGAACCTGCAGCCTGCAAAAAGGAGATCCCAAACACAGTAAGATAAGCAAAATGAGAAGACAGAAAAACACACAGCAGGTGAAGGAGCAAGGTAAAAACCCACCAGACCTAACAAATGAAGAAGAAATAGACACTCTAATTGAAAAAGAATTCAGAATAATGATAGTAAAGATGATCCAAAATCTTGGAAATAGAATAGACAAAATGCAAGACACATTTAACAAGGACCTAGAAGAACTAAAGATGAAACAAGCAACGATGAACAACACAATAAATGAAATTAAAAATACTCTAGAAGGGATCAATAGCAGAATAACTGAGGCAGAAGAACGGATAAGTGACCTGGAAGATAAAATAGTGGAAATAACTACTGCAGAGCAGAATAAAGAAAAAAGAATGAAAAGAACTGAAGACAGTCTCAGAGGCCACTGGGACAACATTAAACACACCAACATTCGAATTATAGGGGTTCCAGAAGAAGAAAAGAGAAAGAAAGGGACTGAGAAAATATTTGAAGAGATTATAGTTGAAAATTTCCCTAAAATATGGGAAAGGAATTAGTTAATCAAGTCCAGGAAGCACAGAGAGTCCCATACAGGATAAATCCAAGGAGAAATATGCCAAGACACATATTAATCAAACTATCAGAAATCAAATACAAAGAAAACATATTAAAAGCAGCAAGGGAAAAACAACAAATAACACACAAGGGAATCCCCATAAGATTAAAGCTGATCTTTCAGCAGAAACTCTGCAAGCCAGAAGGAAATGGCAGGACATATTTAAAATGAGGTAGGAGAAAAACCTACGACCAAGATTACTCTACCCAGCAAGAATCTCATTCAGATTTGATGGAGAAATTAAAAGCTTTATGACAAGCAAAAGCCGAGAGAGTTCAGCACCACCAAACCAGCTTTAAAAAAATGCTAAAGGAACTTCTCTAGGCAAGAAACACAAGGGTAGGAAGAAACCTACAATAACAAACCCAAAACAATTAAGAAAATGGGAATAGGAACATACATACCTTAAATGTAAATGGATTAAATGCTCCCACCAAAAGACACAGAATGACTGAATGGATACTAAAACAAGACCCATATATATGCTGTCTACAAGAGACCCACTACAGACCTAGGGACACATACAGACTGTAAATGAGGGGATGGAAAATGATATTCGATGCAAAGGGAAATCAAAAGAAAGCTGGAGTAGCAATTCTCATATCAGACAAAATAGACTTTCAAATAAAGACTATTAGAAGAGACAAAGAAGGACACTACATAATGATCAAGGGATCAATCCAAGAAGAAGATATAACAATGGTAAATAATTATGCACCCAACAAAGGTGCACCTAACTACATAAGGCAAATACTAACAGCCATAAAAGGGGAAGTCGACAGTAACGCAATCATAGTGGGGACTTTTACACCCTACTTTCACCATTGAACAGATCATCCAAAATGAAAATCAATAAGGAAACACAATGGCTTTAAATGATACATTAAACAAGATGGACTTAATTGATATTTATAGGACATTCCATCCAAAAACAAAAGAATACACATTTTTCTCAAGTACTCATGGAATATTCTCCAGGATAGATCATATCATAGGTCACAAATCAAGCCTTGGTAAATATAAGAAAATTACCATCATATCAAGTATCTTTTCTGACCACAATGCTATGAGACTAGATATCAACAGGAAAAGATCTATAAAAAATACAAACACATGGAAGCTAAACAACACACTACTTAATAGCGAAGTGATTGCTGAAGAAATCAAAGAGGAAATAAAAAAATACCTAGAAACAAATGACAATAGAGCCACGACAACCCAAAATCTATGGGATTCAGCAAAAGCAATTCTAAGAGGGAAGTTTATAGCAATACAATCCTACCTTAAGAAACAGGAAACATCTCAAATCAACAATCTAAGGTTGCACCTAAAGTAACTAGAGAAAGAAGAACAAAAAAACCCCCAAAGTTAGCAGAAGGAAAGAAAGAATAAATATCAGATCAGAAATAAATGAAAAAGAAATGAAGGAAACAATAGCAAAGATCAATAAAACTAAAAGCTGGTTCTTTGAGAAGATAAACAAAATTGATAAACCATTAGCCAGACACATCAAGAAAAAAAGGGAGAAGACTCAAATCAATAGAATTATAAATGAAAAAGGAGAAGTAACAACTGGCACTGCAGAAATACAAAAGATCATGAGCGATTACTACAAGCAACTATATGCCAATAAAATGGACAACCTGGAAGAAATGGACAAATTCCTAGAAATGCACAACCTGCAGAGACTGAACCAGGAAGAAATAGAAAATATGAACAGACCAATCACAAGCATTGAAATTGAAACTGTGATTAAAAATCTTCCAACAAACAAAAGCACAGGACCAGATGGCTTCACAGGTGAATTCTATCAAACATTTAGAGAAGAGCTAACACCTATCCTTCTCAAACTCTTCCAAAATATAGCAGAGGGAGGAACACTCCCAAACTCATTCTACGAGGCCACCATCACCCTGATGCCAAAACCAGGCAAGGATATCACAAGATAGAAAACTACAGGCCAATATCACTGATGAACATAGATGCAAAAATCCTCTACAAAATACTAGCAAACAGAATCCAACAGCAAATTAAAATGATCATACACCATGATCAAGTGGGGTTTATTCCAGGAATGCAAGGATTCTTCAATATACACAAATCAAACAACGTGATACACCATATTAACAAATTGAAGGAGAAAAAACATATGATCATCTCAATAGATGCAGAGAACGCTTTTGACAAAATTCAACACCCATTTATGATAAAAAGCCTGCAGAAAGTAGGCATAGAGGGAACTTTCCTCAACATAATAAAGGCCATATATGACAAACCCACAGCCAACATCATCCTCAATGGTGAAAAACTGAAAGCATTTCCACTAAGATCAAGAACAAGACAAGGTTTCCCACTCTCACCACTATTATTAAACATAGTTTGGGAAGTTTTAGCCACAGAAATCAGAGAAGAAAAAGAAATGAAAGGAATCCAAATCAGAAAAGAAGTAAAGCTGTCACTATTTGCAGATGACATGATAATATACAGAGAGAATGCTAAAGATGCTACCAGAAAACTACTAGAGCTAATCAATGAATTTGGTAAAGTAGCAGGATACAAAATTAATGCACAGAAATCTCTTGCATTCCTATACACTAATGATGAAAAATCTGAAAGTGAAATCAAGAAAACACTCCCATTTACCATTGCAACAAAAAGAGTAAATTATCTAGGAATAAACCTACATAAGGAGACAAGAGACCTATATGCAGAAAATTATAAGACACTGATGAAAGAAATTTTAGATGATACCAATAGATGGAGAGATATACCATGTTCTTGGATTGGAAGAATCAACATTGTGAAAATGACTCTAGTACCCAAAGCAATCTACAGATTAAATGCAATCCCTATCAAACTACCCCTGGCATTTTTCACAGAACTAGAACAAAAAATTTCACAATTTGTATGGAAACACAAAGGACCCCGAATAGCCAAAGCAATCTTGAGAAGGAAAAACGGAGCTGGCAGAATCAGGCTTCCTGACTTCAGACTACACTACAAAGATTTAATAATCAAGACAGTATGGTACTGGCACAAAAACAGAAATATAGATCAATGGAACAGGATAGAAAGACCAGAGATAAATCTATGAACATATGGTCACCTTATCTTTGATAAAGGAGGCAAAAATATACAGTGGAGAAAAGACAGCCTCTTCAATAAGTGGTGCTGGGAAAACTGGACAGGTACATGTAAAAGTATGAGATTAGAACACTCCCTAACACCATACACAAAAATAAACTCAAAATGGATTAAAGACCTGAATGTAAGGCCAGACACTAGAAAACTCTTAGAGGAAAACATAGACAGAACACTCTATGACATAAATCACAGCAAGATCCGTTTTGATCCACCTCCTAGAGAAATGGAAATAAAACAAAAATAAAGAAATGGGACCTAATGAAACTTCAAAGCTATTGCACCGCAAAGGAAACCATAAACAAGACCAAAAGACAATCCTCAGAATGGGAGAAAATATTTGCAAATGAAGCAACAGACAAAGGATTAATCTCCAAGATTTACAAGTAGCTCATACAGCTCAATAACAGAAAAACAAACAGCCCAATCCAAAAATCGGCAGAAGACCTAAATACACATTTCTCCAAAGAAGATATACAGATTGCCAGCAAACATATGAAAGAATGCTCAACAATATTAATCATTAGATAAATGTAAATCAAAACTACAATGAGATATCATCTCACACTGGTCAGAATGGCCATCATCAACAAATCTACAAACAATAAATGCTGGAGAGGGTGTGGAGAAAAGGGAACCCTCTTGCACTGTTGGTGGGAATGTAAATTTATACAACCACTATGGAGAACAGTATGGAGGTTCCTTAGAAAACTACAAATAGAATTAATATACGACCCAGCAATTCCACTACTGGTCACATACCCTGAGAAAACCATAACTCAAAAAGAGTCATGTACCAAAATGTTCATTGCAGCTCTATTTACAATAGCCAGGACATGGAAGCAGCATAAGTGCCCATCATCAGATGAATGGATAAAGATGTGGCACATATATACAATGGAATATTATTCAGCCATTAAAAGAAATAAAATTGAGATATTTATAGTGAGGTGGATGGATCTAGAGTCTGTCATACAGAGTGAAGTTAGTCAGAAAGAGAAAAACAAATACCGTATGCAAACACATATATATATGGAATCTAAAGGAAAAAAAATGTTCATGAAGAACCTAGGGGTAAGATGGGAATATAGCAAAAGACACAGACTTACTAGAGAATGGAATTGAGGATATGGGGAGGGGGAAGGGTAAGTTGTGAGAAAGTGAGAGAGTGGCATGGACATATATGCACTACCAAACGTAAAATAGATAGTTAGCGGGAAGTAGCCACATAGCACAGGGAGATCAGCCTGGTGGTTTGTGACCACCTAGACGGGTGGGAAAGAGAGGGTGGGAGGGAGGGAGACACAAGAGGGAAGATATATGGAAACATATGTATATGTATAACTGATTCACTTTGTTATAAAGCAGAAACTAACACACCATTGTAAAGCAATTATACTCCAATAAAGATGTTAAAAAATTTAAAAACTAAAAGATAAATAAAATAAATGGCATTAATGATTATAAAAAAAAAATGTTAGAATTCCAGGACTTCTCTGGTGGTGCAGTGGTTAAGAATTTGCCTGCCAATGCAGGGGACATGGGATCAATTCCTGGGCCAGGAATATCCCACATGTCGCGGAGCAACTAAGCCCGTGCACCACAACTACTGAGCCTGTGCTCTAGAGCCCATGAGCTACAACTACTGAGCCTGCATGCCACAACTACTGAAGCCTGTGTGCCACAACTACTGCGCCCACACACCACAACTACCGAGGCTGTGCTCTAGGGCCTGTGTGCCACAACTACTGAGCTCACGTGCCACAACTACTGAGCCTATGCTCTAGAGCCCATGAGCCACAACTACTGATCCCTTGTACTACAGTTAAGGAAGCCCGCTCACCTAGAGCCCATGCTCCGCAACAAGATAAGCCACCCCAATAATAAGCCCACGCACCACAATTAAGAATAGCCCCTGCTCACCATAACTAGAGAAAGCCGGTGCATAGCAACAAACATACAATGCAGCCAAAACTAAATTAATTAAAATAAATAGGGCTTCCCTGGTGGTGCAGTTGAGAGTCTGCCTGCCAAAGCTGGGGACATGGCTTCATGCCCTGGTCCAGGAAGATCCCACATGTCGCAGAGCGGCTAGGCCCGTGAGCCATGGCCACTGAGCCTGTGCGTCCAGAGCCTGTGCAACAGGAGAGGCCACAGCACTGAGAGGCCCGTGTACCGCAAAAAAATAAATAAATAAAATATATTTTTTTAAATGTTAGAATTCAATACTAATTGGATAAAAGTCTTTCAAGCTTCTCATTCTTTTAAATATTACTTTTTATATCCTTCAATTTGAACAGACATTTGAATATATAAACTTATTTCATACAAAACAAATGATGTGGATCTCCTATTTCCTGTTTTAACACTATAAGGTGCATGGCTATAAATCTTCTGATATATCACCATCATTTGGTACCATACTCCCAAAGATTTCTAATTTCCAGGGGTTTCACCCGGACATTCAACTTATTTCTTGCATGATCAGAAACTCCTGTAGCTATGTCTCTTTCACGACACACAACTTTCTCCCTGGTTGTAGTCACTTAGTCAACAACCACTTTCCTCAAGGCTGGACACTGAAATTGGTGTAAAGATTCATACATACGCAACGCATTCTCTTTCCCTCCCCAACAGTTTAGTGGGGGAGGTGAATTTCTAAGCATATAATTAAAATGTTAAGGTGAGAAATACTATTATTTTTAACATTAAAAATAAGTACTATGAGAACATAGGGAGGCAAGGTCAAGCTTTCTAAAGCAAAGGGAGTAAAAATAAAATATGATGTAATAACGTTAGGCAGGATGGTGAAAATAGGTAGGATGAATCAGACGCTCAGCAGGAGAACCTGCGTATGCAAAGAGCTGACACAGTTAAAGAGCATTACCTGCGTGGTCTTGGCAAGTGACTTGAAGCTAACTGGATATTATGAAGAGCAAAATGCATAAAATGAAGTTGGAAACATAATTTCTGTACAGTGTTAAGAATATTGGAGGGGCTTCCCTGGTGGCGCAGTGGTTAAGAATCCACCTGCCAATGCAGGGGACATGGGTTCCATCCCTGGTCCGGGAAGATCCCACATTCCATGGAACAACTAAGCCTGTGCACCACAACTACTGAGCCTGTGCTCTAGAGCCCATGTGCCACAACTACTGAGCCCACGCACCACAACTACTGAAGCCTGTGTGCCTAGAGCCTGTACTCTGCAACAAGAGAAGCCACCGCAATAAGAAGCTTGCATACCTCAATGAGGAGTAACCCCTGCTTGCTGCAGCTGGAGAAAGCCCATGTGCAGCGACAAAAACCCAATGCAGCCAAAAATAAATAAATAAATTTATAAAAAAAGGAAAAGAATCTTGGAAATGGTGATCAAAGAAGCATTAAAGCAAAATATTGATGCAATCAGAATATTATTTTAGAAAGATAGATTGAAGTTTTATGTGCCTGGAAGAAAATAAACCAAAAAGGAAACTATTGCAATAATTTGGGTGAGATTTAGAAACATTGGCAATGGGGAAAGAAAGAAGAGATGGATTCTACAAGTGTGGTGTGAAGAATGTTAAAGAATTGGGTGTAGGAAGAAGGCAAGTAGAGTTTCTGAATTTCTAAAGAGGAAATATGATGAGATGGTGTACGTTCATATCTCCTGTGCAGGGCCAGGACCAGGGTGAGGTGAGTGAGGAACTCGGGTGCAAAATTTAAGAAGGTACTAAAAAACTTAGTAATCGAGATATATAATCATCTAATATTTTTAAAGATCAGTATTAGTCCAAAATTATGATGAATGTATAAGTCAGGGTTCTCCAGAGAAACAGAACCAATAAGATATACATGGAAAGAGGAAGAGATTTATTACAAGGAATTGGCTCATATAATTGCAGGGCTGACAAGTCCCAACATTTACAGGCTGAGTCAGCAAGGTAGGGATCTAGGAATGCTGATTTTATAGTTCCAATCTGAGTCCAAAGGACTGAGAACCAAGAGACCTGATGGTGCATGTAAAGTGTGAAGGCCAGCAGACGTGACAGCCAGGAAGAGTCGATGTTTCAGTTTGAGTTCAAAGGCAGAAAAAAACTGATATCTCATTTATTTTTTTGGCTGCATCATGAGGCATACAGGATCTTAGTTCCCTGACCAGAGATCAAACCTGTGTCCCCTGCAGTGGAAGCATGGAGTAGTAACTGCTGGACCATGAGGGAAGTCCCATGGTGTCCCATTTTTGAAGGTAGCTTTATTTAGTTCTATTCAGTCTATGCAGGCCTTCAACTGATTGGATGAGGCCTACCCACATTAGGGAGGACAATCTGTTTTACTCAATCTACTGATTTAAATGTTAATCTCACTAGCTATCTATTTTACACTTGGTAGTGTATATATGTCAATGCTACTCTCTCACTTAATCCCAGCTTACCCTTCCCCCTCCCCGTGTTCTCAAGTCCATTCTCTACGTCTGTGTCCCTATTCCTGTCCTGCCCCTAGGTTGATCAGAACCACCTTTTTTTCAATTCCATATATATGTGTTAGCATGCTGTATTTGTCTTTCTCTTTCTGACTTACTTCGCTCTGTATGACAGACTCTAGATCCATCCATCTCACTACAAATAACTCAATTTCGTTTCTTTTCATGGCTGAGTAATATTCCATTGTGTATATGTGCCCCGTCTTCAGCAGCATAGCACAGGGAGTTCAGCTCGGTGTTTTGTGACCACCTAGAGGGATGGGATAGGGAGGGTGGGAGGGAGGCGCAAGAGGGAGGGGATATGGGGATATATGTATACATATAGCAGATTCACTTTGTTATACAGCAGAAACTAACACACCACTGTAAAGCAATTATACTCGAATAAAGATGCTAAAGAAAAACAACAACAACAACAAAATAAATGTTAATCTCATTCAAAAATACCCTTACAGAAACATGTAGAATAATGCTTGATCACATATCCGGGTACCGTGTGGCCCAGTCAAGTTTACACATAAAGTTAACCATCATAATAAATGAAATATTAAAATTTTATATAAAGACAGGATCAGTATTATTGAGTTTTCTTTTACCTCAGGCTCCAACATGGCTTGGCATGGCACTGCTCACGTTCTCCTAATGTCCCCTACATGGCACAATATCTCTTGAAGGAAGGTATCACAGAATATCAACTCTTTATTCCCCCGGTGTCTGCAATGTGCCGTATACAAAATAAAGCTCAATGCATGTATATTTAATACATGGTGATGCCAGTTAACTTATGTGGAAAAGCAAGATTTTCCGTCATGCCATCAGCCACGTAAATTTAATAGCAAACAACCTAGAACACTCTTAAATACTCCTTTTGGATATTTCAACCAAAATGCATTTTGCATGCTGTTACTAGTTAACAATTAATACTAGGTTTGCACATGAAGGGAGCCTAGTGATTGTCTTCTATTTTCTATAGAGGTAATTTTGGTAGCTGTAACTACAGAAATGGCAGACTAGAGTAAAGGAAAGAGATTCCTAGAAGATTACTGCACATCTTATTACGTGCTATGAAGATTATTATCTGCACTATGCAAATTGGAAAACTAGGTCGCAAGGATTCTAATTAACTTGATCTTGCTTGCATGTTTCATGAACGATGGTAACACGACATAACCCTAATTCTGTCCAACTCCCAACCTTAGGCTATTTCATTACTACCTCCATGTTAATCTTCCCAAAACAGAAAGAAATTGCCCAGCATTGTTTTCTTGAAATGTAAATATACACTTACTTTTAAGAAGTCTATTAACTGTAAAAAACTAGTTTCCAATTTTGATTTGTATAGCTGCACCAAAACGCCACGAAAATAATGATTTTAAAAATACCTGGATGCAAACCAAGTGCCTTTCTCCAGTAAATTAAATGTTATCTGAAGTCAAGGTAAAATAACCAACAATTAAATAGCATTGTTCCAATCAGGAAAAATAACCATAGCAACATAATTATTAACTTACATAGTTCCTCACCCCTCCATTTTGATTCTGAAAAGCCAATTTGATTGAATTAGTTGTTTATGTATTTTTTACAATCTGGCTTTCCATTGACATTAGCTTCTTAGTCAAGTCAGGTATCTTTTCCCCCAACAAAATACAGTCTGAAGTGAAATTTTTAAAACAAATCTCTCTCCAATCTCTCCTCAAACTTCTTTCTGACTGCCTGACAGATAATTTGATAAGCTTGTCCTCTTCATGTGTAAATATGGGGACAAATTGTGTCAATACAATTCTGGAATATTAACTGGTACCTTTTTCTGCAGGATTTTTTGTTACCCTCCGACATTTTTCTGTTCAACAGCTAGACCATGAGGCATCCCTTTCTTCAAGGAAATGTTTTTCAAAATGAACAAGCCAGAAATAAAATAGACAAATGTTTGTCTTTAATTGTTTAAGTAGTAATTCAGGCATAAGACACAAAGGATAAGAAAATGGGATAAAAAGTAAGACCTCTCTCATTTTTGTTGTGAACAGAGATCTAACATTCTGGATCCCACCATATTTTGTGTTCACAGTTATAATTACCTCATTATTTTTGTTGCTTCTTCCATTCTTACAGCCCTCATGCAATGGCCAGAATGTCATTTCTAAAATGCACAAATATCATCACTCTCTTCCTTAAACTCATTCAAGATAAAGTCTAATAAGAAGACTTTTACATTCCTATCCTGCCACTTGCTCCTGAGTGGGCCATGCACTGAGGCACTGAATTTCTGGCCATTGCCCTGAGCCACAATTTCACACCTGTCTGCCTTTGCAGCTGCTCTTCTGTCTGCCAGGATTGACCCCACCACTACCACACACGAAGCCCTCATTTACCTGATGACTCTCTTCCATGCCTTAACATTTCTCTGAAATATTATCTCCCCTGAGATTCAATGAGCAAAACCCCTTCCTCCAAAGTGCACCTTAAGCAGCCTCTCTGTGCTATTGGAGGACAAATACTGCCTTCCGTTATAAGCTCTTAACACATGGTGTTGCAGGGTTTTTCTTACTTGAATCACTCCTTCCCCAGATTATAAACTTCATGAGAATAAAGAAAAAATTTAGACTTTTCTATACCTTCTGTAACTAGCGCAATGTCAAACATACAATAAGTTCTCTGAGAAATGCTTTCTTAAAAAATCAATTTCAAAAAAAAATCAGTTTCATTAAAATGTCTTGAATGAAAGAGGAAAACACAATTGTTTCTAATGCTAGGCTTTTTTAAACTCAGGGGGCTATAGGAAAAATTAGTGACTATTAAAATATATCTATTCTACCCTCAGAAAAGTTTTCACAAATTCAATTTTGTATGTGTTTGTAGCACTCACATAGTCATCCTTAGGTGACTTGACTTATTTATTTAGTGTCCAAGTTATTATACACATTAACCTGAATTCCTAACTCTATTTAAAGTGAGTTGCAATAATAAATATTTTGAAAATTTCCTGACTTTGATTCTATTAAGAGAACCCCCTGTTTGGGAAACCTTCTTCTCATCACTCCCTTACTTTCATAACCATCCTATTCTCTCTCTCTCTCTCTCACTCTCTTTTGCTCTTTTCCTCTCCCTTTCCCTCTCCCTCTCTCTCCCCATCCTGCAGGGTCTTCATTGTAACACAAAGGACATTCATAAGATAAACAAGGTTTTGGATTCACATGTGGCTTTATCACTGAAGCAGAAATAAAATGAAGCAGAGCATTTGGTGGCTGCCACTGGAAGTTTTTAATTTCTTCAAATCATTTGGAGCCCAGCATCCTTTATGATATTGTTATTTAGTTCCTGTATCTCTCATTGTCCATTTAGATTTATTTGCCTTCAGTCTAAAGAAGACCGTTTAGTTCATGTCAAATAATGACAAATTATCTTAGTTTTTGTTTCCCTAGAATTTTCTTTATCTTATCGTAATTTTGAAGGACATTGTTACTGCACTTAAATTCTGTAATGAATTTTCTTTCTACACCTGAAATGTGATTCTGTTATCTTCCGCCTTGCATAGCTTCTGTTGAGAAGTTTGCACTAAGACTCTTTTGCTCTATTGCTTTTTCTTTCTAGCTAGCTACTTAGAAGAGCTTCTCTTTTACCTTTGTTTTTAAGAGTTTTGCTATGACGAACCTCAGGTTTGGTTTAGTTTGGTTTTTAATTCATTATGAGTTCTGTAGTAATCCTTGAATCTGTGAGTTGATATATTTCTGCGGTTGGGGAAAATATTCAGCATTCATCTCTTTCGATATTGCCACTTCCATCTGAGACTACAATTACACTGCATTGGACCTCTTATATATGTTCCATTTGTTTCATATAGTCTTTTCTGTATTTCTTGTTCTTTTCCATACTTCAGTCTGGGTATTCTCTAGTAACTTATCTTTCAGTTCTGTAATTCTTTCTTTAGCTTTATCTACTATTTTATTAAAATCCTCTATTCTGTTCATAATCCTCTATCCTCTGTTCATAATTTCAGTTATTCTATGTTTAAGTTCTAGAATTCATAGTTTATATCTTTTTATAGATTTCAGATATCTAATGAGACCGCCTATCTTTTATCTGTACTATTGAACACATTAATCACAGTTATTTTAAATTCTGTGTCTCATATCATATTGGATCACCTGTGGGTTTGATTCTACTGCAAATCTTTATTCTTGTCCTGTTTCTAGACTTCTTATAAAATACTCAGACATTGTGCATTAAAATTGTTTTAGCTTTGGAAGATGCCATCTTCTCCCATCAAGCATTCTCTCTATTCCCTTGGCAGGCAGCTGGTGTCAAGGCAGATCACCTTGATCCTATCAGGGACCTTCTTGGCCTAAGATCAGTTTTCGGATTTTGAAAGTCTCATCTTACTTCTGGTTCACTCCTGCTGTGAAAGTATAGCCCTCCAGGGAATCAAAGAGATAGTTTGGGGTGTGTACCAGGGCCCCTCTTTCTTGGATAGTCCTGAAATCCAATTTTGTCTCCTCAGAACCATGAGATTTTTTAAATCTCTAATTACATTTTTTTGCAACATTCTGCTAAATTTCTTATTCCTTCACTCAGGGTAGGTAAATAATCAGAAAATCTATCAAGAGGAAACAAAGTGCAGCCACCATGAAAAACAGTATGGAGGTTTCTCACAGTACTAAAGATAGAGCTACCATTTGACCCAGCAATCCCACTCCTGGATATATATTAGAAAAAACCAAAAACACTAATTCAAAAGGATACATGTGTCTCAATGATCATAGCAGCATTAATCAAAATTGCTGAGATAGGGAAGCAACCTAAGTGTCCATCAACAGATGAATGGATAAAGAAGATGTGGTACATATATGCAATAGAATACTACTCAGCCCTAAAAAAGGATGAAATAATGCCATTTGTAGCAACATGGAAAGACTTGAAGGGCATTATGCTAAGTGAAAGAAATCAGAGAAAGACAAATACTGTATGATACCACATCTATGTGGAATCTAAAAAATACAACACACTAGTGAATATAACAAAAAAGAAGCAGACTCACAGAAAAAGAGAACAAACTAGTGGTTACCCATGGGGAGACTGAAAGGGGGAGGAAAAGATAGGGTTGTGGGCATAAGAGGTATAAACTATTAGGCAAAAACTAAGCCACAGGGATATATTGTACTGCACAGGGAATACAGCCAGTATTTTACAATAACTATAAATGGAGTGTAACCTTTAAAAATTGTGAATCACTCTATTGTACACCTGTAACTTACATGTGTTGCACATTAACTATACTTCAACAAAAAAAGAGGAAACAAATTCAAAAGATGCCATGTTTACTCATAATAAGAGAAATACAAATGCAAATGACACTTACAACCTATTAACATCTATCAGATCAGCAAAACTTCCAGAAGTTTTATAAAACATGTGGTGAGGCCGTGATAAAACAGGCAGAACCATGTATTGCAGAGTGGGATAAACCCTATAGGGGATATTTTGGCAATATCTCTGAAAATCACATACAGACACACACACGAACACATCACATACTCATAATCTCTTTGACCCAGAAATCCTCCCTCTAAGAATCGAGCCTGATGGTATATCTCATCACTATGAAGCCTTGTGTGAACATGGTTATGTTCTGTGACATGGTCTACTGAGCAGAGGTAGGAAATGCCTTTGCTAATTGGAGTATAGATTCACACAATGGTGTATTGTTCTGCCGTAAAAAAAAAAAAAAAAATTGAATCCCTATGTAGTGATATAAAGAGGGTTCCAGGATATATTTTTAAGTGAAAAAGCCAGGTGCAAAACAGTGATTATCTAATTCTTTCTGTGTTGTAATAGGAAGAAAAATACAAATATACCTATTTGTTTATTTCTGTAAAACTTAAATTCTGGATGGATAAAGATGAAAGTAATAATGGGAGTCAGAAGGTAAAGGGATGAAAAAGAGGCTTATTTGAATTTGCCATTTTTATATTTTTGAGCTTTGAATGGAGTGAATATTTTACATAATCAAAAAATAAGTAAATTAAAATCAAAAGGGATAAAAGAAAAACATAAAATTGAAAACAAACTGAAACAAATGAGTCTACATAAGTCAAATTGCTGACGTAATTACATAAGAAAGAATTATTTCAAGATAATTTGTAATACAATGTTCTGACTTTTACATTCTTACATTCTCAGTGGGATATATGCAATATACAAAGAGAATTATAAAAAAATCTAAAACCTCATTCAATCCTTTTATTGATGGCAGCAGTACTATTATATTTTTTAATATGTGTATGGTCAGGAAAAGTAAATAAATAAAAATACTAATTTGTGAAGAATCTAAATTTTTCACCACAGAAGAGAGATAAAATATAAACTCAAAGAAATTCCACAAAACTAAACTGTGTTGTTAATTTTAAATTAGGAATATGAGTATGAATACATTATTTTTATATTATATATATATATATTTCTTAACTCTAACCACAGAAAGGACCTAGAAGCAATGTCACGTCAGTACCAATGAAAGACCCAAACATGCAGATCTTGGTTTCTAAATAAAATTCCCTACTGAAAGGAGCCTGGGCAGGTCTGGGCAGGAAAAGTACAAAGTAAGCTTTGCATATTTTGTAGTAGAAATCAAGGAAATGTTAAAGACATAAATGAATATAGCCAAAGGATAGCCTATTACTACATACCATCTCATATAATACAAAATGCAGTTTATAGTATGAGGCACACAATTTCCTTGCCAAAAATGTTTAATTTGAGTGTAATACAGTCTTTAGACCTAATTCCAGTTTACAGGAGAGAGGAGTTATAAGAAAAGATAAACGACAACCCAATCAATATATACACACAATGAGAACAAAGCAAATGCAGCAAAAATATTAATAATTGTTGTATCTAAATGATTAGTAAATTGGCGTTTGTTTTATCATTCCTTTAACTTTTGGCATTTTGGGAAAGTCTCATATTTGGGACCATAAATAAATTACCCTGGAGTTATCTCCTGCTGACCTGGGCTCATGATGACACAGCCAAAGTGGCTGGCTACTGCTCTGGTGTGTCAGTGGAGACACTGTGACATCACAAGTACACCTGCTCCAGTGAGGGAGAACTGGGACCCCTGTGTACAGACTTCCATTTCCACGCTCCAGTCCCAGGTCATGTTTTCAGTAGCCACCGAGAAAGCATCCTGGAATAGATACCCACAGCGCCATGCTTCACTGTATCCCTGTCACCTGCAGGACAAGGTCCAAACTTGCAACTGAAACAGCATCCGTTCCCAGATTGCACATCTCCTCCCCTGTGGCTTCACTCTCCTCACAGTGGATGATGCTATAACCCATGACTGAGCATCTTCCTTGTCCCTAAAACACCTGGCTCCTTCACACAGCAGTGGCTCTGTTCATGCTTTCTAATCGGAAAAAAAGTCCTTTCCTATCCCCCATGGATTATCTCTCTACAGCATTTAAAATTCATCAAGGATGTCTCTGCCTCAAGTTTGTGTGCCCATTAGATAGCACGTCCATTTGCAATTAACAATAAGCCTATCTCTCTACTTCCTGAATAATAACCTCTTTGAAAGTGAGGACTTCGTATTCTTGGCATGGAGTATTAAGTATGGTACATAAATATCCGTTGCTTAGATTCTATTATAGACAAGAGATTGTTACCTAGCACGTGGCAGACAAGCACTCTGCCAGCCTTTGGTCATTGTCAACAAGAATGAATGAAAGAATGAATGAGAAGATGCCCTCAAACCTGGCTCAGAAAGTCACACTTGGAATCCTCCTAACTATAACAACACAAAAAGGAAAGCCACGTGCTGCATCATGGCATCTTGTGAGCACACAATGGCTCTGTTTTTTTAACACACTCATAGCTGTCATATCCACATTTTCTCAGCTACACGTGGGATTCACATGCAGATGACTCACGGGTGGCAGTGAAAGATAATCTGAAATGGACACGCTTGTCAAAATGGCATGCAAAGCCACTCCAGTGGAGTGTATGTTTCCCCAAAGGAAAGCCTTCCCCTGTGAAGCAATGCTGGCTGATACAGATAGGATGTTTCCTTCAAGAACACAGAAAATGAAAAATGTGCTTACTACTTAACAAACACAATTGGCTTTGAAAAGGCATAAATGTAACATTTTTTGGCCCTGCTTTTTCCTGCAATAACCCTTTTCTGCAGTGTTTTGAGCATAACTATTTTCATGATTCTTGCCAGGATATTTTAGAATCTTATTGCTACATTTCCCCTCACGCTAGCCAACTGGCATTTTCCCAAGTCATCATTTGCTACTGATTTCTTTGGATATTCCCTTTGCGTTGTAGGGCGAGAAGTCCTCTGATGCAAGAGATCAGGGTTGGAAAGGTCAGGCAGAAAACTATTCAGAAAAGTCTAAATGATAGTTTTCTATGTTTATTTCAATACAAAACAACAAAAGCATTTTACAGCCCCGCTTTTTATAAAACATGCTGCTGGTATATGTGAGACCTTAAAAAAAAGGCAAGGCATGACCCTACCCCCAACCTGAAAACAACCACAGGGTAGTTCAAAAAAAGAAGATGACGTATAGATGATAGAGAGATGATGATAGATAGATAGATATGATAGATAGAAACATGAATAGATAGATAACTGATACACAGCAGACCAAAATAAAGGATCAAATATGGGATTATAATCTATAGAAATATAGGGGAGAAAGAATTAACCTAGCAAAGAGAAATTATGGAAGGCTGGAAGGCTTTTTAAGATTCTTTTGTGCTTTCCTATATTCAATTTAATGAAACTTATGCCATGAAAATAGTATAAACAAAAAGAGGACAATTGTGATTAAGAGACTTCGCTCTGAAATGCTTAGGAGAATTGGGTATTTTAGGGCTACTCATAGGCCAAATCTCCTTCCAGGCCACGGCCCTATTCCAACTGTGGAACTGCCAAGGCATCAGGTAAAACCAGTTAACAGAGAATTAAATGCCATTCTCTAATTTAAAAATAACAAAGCAATAATCAGAATAGTGATGGAAAAAGGGGGTTTGTGTTTTGTGTGTGTGTGTGTGTGTGTGTGTGTATTGTTGGCATTGTTCTACAATGATAGTGCCACAACTTAAGACATCCAAGAGGAAAATGGGCCTAATTCCCATATTAGGGACCCAACAAACTGTGGAATCCAGTGTTGAAACTACAACTGTTACGTGCTCATGCAAAGGTTTCTTTGAGGCTTTTGGTTCTGAGGCTGGCCTAGTTCTTGTTGTATCACTCCCGACCCAGCTCTTGAACAGTCAGGCCCAGAGACAACCCAGTACATGGGAAGATTTAGGAAGATTGGTACAGCATCAGAGAACGTGGTAATGAGTTCATTTCATTGCTGGTCTCACTCTTCATAAATGAAGTTCAGGCAGGTAAGAGCAGGAAATTGAAGAGGGATTCCAAATTCTGAGATCTGAGAGACAAATGAAAATGCGTCTAGTAGAGGAAAAGGTTTAAAAAAGTAAGAAGGATAATTTGGGCAGAGAAGCTGATTGGAGGCCCTGACTCTAATAAGCCAAGCTCCCCCCCAAAATTATCATTAATAAGATACGAATAACAAAATAATAAACGTTGCCAGATCTTTTAAATGTCTTTTTCATTCCAGATACTATTCCTTAATCCTTCAATGAAAGCATTATTAAAGTCAAATTCCATATGAGAAACACTGAAGGGCAGAGTTGAAGTAATTTGCCAAAGTTCTCCTGGCTGTCAAATACGGGGCAAGGATTCAGTCTCAGATCTGACACCAAGAGGCATTCTTGCTCTTTGTATCTTATGAAATTATGTGTTAATGTGTGTATATGTACGCATGTGTATGTAGATTTATATGCATGTGTATATGTACACACGTATATGTGTTTCAGTGGGTGTGTTAATACATGAATATAAATAAGACTCCAGCTAATGGGTCTGCAGACATATTCTGATTTGCTATAGAATGATCGTTAAGCCATAAAGCCCAATCCGTTTTGCCACTTATTAATTGTCCTAGTTCAGCCAAGTCGTTTAAACTCTCTGTGACTCAGTTTTATCATCTGTAAAATGAGGATAATATTAGTACTAATCTCACAGGATTTTCTGATTAAATAAGTTTTTGTATATAAAGTGCTTACAACATTCCATGGCACATTGTAATTACTATATAATTGTTAGCTATTGTTATCATCATTGTTATTATTGATGTGTTTCTTTGAAACTGGTTTTCTTTTTCTTCTCTCCTTACTCTTTATTGTTTAGTAGTTTTATTTGGTTTCCTGTATTATTTTCCATAAGGAAACCCCAGCAGATTTTGTAAGCCAAATTTATCTGAAGCAATGATGGATTCAACCACCACCCAGAATAGAAATCTCTGTTATTTCCCAGAATAAGACTTCTTCACAATTGACTGACACCCCAATGAGGTACCACAGTTGTCAGAGTGCTATGTGCTCACGCCACCGTGGGCTTTTCTTCACTCACCAGAGAATGGGTGGTGGTCACAAGCAAGAGGAGGGTCTGTCCACACAGTGTCCACAGCGCTCATCTCAGATCCTGTGCTCAGCAGACCTTCCCAAGGCCCTGGCCAGACTCACAACTGACCCACAGCAGTCACAGGCCATTGAGCTGAGTTTGAACAATAAAAAACTCTCATATGTACGATTCCAGAGTCCAGTCTATCAACTTTTGTCTCAGCTCATAAAGCCTTGCAAAGCTATTTTCTCCTCAACTGACAATTTATGATTTTCAGTTTCCCAGTAATCCACAGCATTTCAACAGCCTCCTCTCAATGTCTTCCACACGTGCATTTGAACAGTGGGGTCCCTGTCAATCTGAGAAGGACTTGCTAGAAACTCACAATAAATTGATTGCAGCTTTACAGTATTAGAATAAGTCTCAGCGAGTAGAAAACCATATTCTAAGCAAAATTGGGTTTTGTGATTTTCAAAACAAAAATGATTTTTATATAGAAAAACCAGATCTGGGTGCTTAGAAGGGTGCTGTAAACTGCCTGAGCAGAGTACAATGCAAAAAAAGGCAATTAACTCAGATAAATTGTGCAGTTTGTCTTGAAATTCAACCATTTGTTCCCTTGTGGAAAGGCCGACTTGAAATCCTCCACAAGCAATATGGCAGCCTTGACAGGTGTGAGAAGTTCATTCCTAACTAAGCCAATACACACACACATACACACACACACACACAATGGACACACATAAAGGCATGTGCCTACACACATATATACACATGCATATGCACACATGCATGAAAGCTCACATATGCATACATATGTGAACGCACCATTAGGGAGGGGGCAGTAGAACATATATCCTTCCCTGCTTTCCCACAACGATTTCCTGGGATATGCTGCTTATACATAGTCCATTATTTTTCTAGATCACATCTTTGTCCTTCCCCCAGATCCTCTACAGTAGTTATAGTAAAGTGGAAAAGTCTCAAAGAAGATTTTCATGTCTTTTTTGGAAGCCAAAGTTATTAATAGGTTGGACTGTATAAAAATTGCTATTTTGTAGCCAAAAATGGTTTCACAAGAAATTTCACATTGTTCAACCTAACATGTTGCTGACTTTAATTAATTGAAATATAATTTACACATAATAAAATGCACAGCTCTTAAGCCTACAGTTTGATGGAGTTTAACAAATGTACAATCTGTGCAGCTAGGATACCAGTCAGTATATAAAACTATTCCGTCACCTCAAAAAAGTCCTCGTGCCTAGTTATAGTGGACCTCCTGCTCTCCACCACCACCATTATGATTTTTATGAACATAGCTTAGTTTTGCTTGTTCTAGGACTTCATATAAATGAAATAACATAGGTTCCTTAATGTCTGGTTTCTTTCATTCAGCATAATGAGATCCATCAGCATTACTGTATGTGTTAGTAACCATTCCGGTCTATTGCTGTGTTAATATTCCATGGAACGGACAAACCATAACAATGGGAACCTAGACTATTCACAGTTTAGGGTTACTATATAATAAATAAATAAATAAATAAAAGCTGCTCTGAACATTCTTGAAAACCTTTATGTAGACAGATGATATCATTTTTCATGGGCAAATACCTTGGTATGAAATTGCTGAGTTAGGTTTATAAGAAGTGTCTATCAACCAGAGCAGCACCCAGTTTTCTGATGTGTTTCTACATCCCATTAGCACTGTGTTGGAGTTGTCACTGCTGGAGGTCCACACCAACATTAATTATTGTCAGTCTTCATAACTGTACATTCTAGTGGGTGTGAAGTGGTATCTCATTGCACTTCCTTCATGCATAATGATGTTGAGCACTGTTCATGTGTATATGTGTATGTTTCTTGCAAAACTCCATTTAATTGAGATTCAAAAAATAGCTAATTGGCTTCTGCATATGACTGAAGCAATAGCATGCAAATTCAGGAGCTAAAAGTGGGAGAATCACTAGTTCCACACATGAACTGAGACTAATCAAAGGAAGGTCTGCAGAGCAAAAAGAATAAAGCAGGAATGAGTTAGGACAAGAGTACTGCAGGGATCCTGAACATTCCAATGTGTGTGCTGTTCCACTCTAAGTTCCCTGTTCTTTCTTAAACAAGTTTAATACAGTTACTGTTACATTCAATCAAAAGCAACTTGATGTCAAAATTATTTGACTATTAATTGTTTAGCCTATTATAAGTATTCATGTCTTTTAGTTTCTGCTTATTGGGAGTTTCAGAAAGGATCCTTTTCTGAATATTTTACCTATCCTAATTTAATAGCAGGCTCTCTTTACTGAAAGAAATTATGCCTATATGTATGGCTACACACACCCCTTTTTCCCTCTGTAGCATTCCAATCATTTTCAGAGAAATATTCAACAATGTCTCTTTTGCAGATTTTTAGGGAAAACAAATAGTTGGTTGAAATAGATGGAATGAAATGAATAGGTTGAAAACTAATATTTTTAGGTCCTGAATTTTTGTGTATTTTGTTAATTTTTAAGTGTAATTGGTCATTTCATTGCATAATGGGATAGTTTTGCAAGTTTTCATTTTTCTTTAGTTTTTAAAATTTTATATTTCAGTCATCTGCTAACAAAGATTGTTTTATTTCTTTCTTCCTAATCTGTACCCTTTTAATTTCTTCTTTGTGTCTCATTGCATTAGCTAAGATTTCCGGTGTGGTTGTTGAATAGGAGTGGTAAGAGGAGATATCTTTACATTGTTCCTAATCTTAGGGAGAAAGCATCAGCTTCTCACCGTAAGGTAAGATGTTAGCTGAAGGATATTTTTTGTAAATGTACTTTATCATGTTCGGGAAGTTTCCTCTATTCCTAGTTTGCTAGGAATTTTTTTCATGAATAGGTGTTAGATTTTTGTCATTTTTTCCCTGCATCTCTTAATATGATCATATGATTTTTATTAAAAACGCTCTTAGCCACAATCTTATTTTATTGTACAGGATCCCTATTGCTGTGATAGTAAGGTGTGGAGGAGGGGGAAGCACTATATGGTCCTATATTACGTCTCAGTCTTCTTAATAAGCCTGAATTCGGTATTTTCCTTCCCCCATGTTAAAGGCTAGATAAGACTGGAGTTGGGTATTTACCTTCCCCCAAGTAGACTAGGTTTGGGTAAAATCCAAGTAGGTTAGGCTCTGGTAAAATAGTTTCCCATGAGAATAGGCCTTGTTAAAAGAACAGAAAGTCTAGGTATATTTCAGAATAATTGCTTTTCCTTCCACCTGCCTGAAACTCTGATCTTCACTGTGAGAACCTGGAAGGCATTCTGGAGGTAAACTCATGAAAGTGGGGGTCCCACAAGGCTGTGCCCCTTGGAGTTTTTAACTCTTAACCACACTGATCTCCAGCAATTTGTGGATCACAGGTTAAAGTATTCTTACAGCTTCTGGCCTTAGCTTGGGGCTCTGCTCCTGCACATTTTCTAGGTTTGATTTTCTGCATCTTCCTGTCTGTCTTTCCAGTTTTCAGGGAATCAGTTTTCCCTGTGACATCAGTTCTCTGATGGATCTAAAATGAGTTGTTGATTTTCAGTTTGTTCAGCCCTTCTTTTTGTTGTGAGGTTGGGAGTGATGCCTTCCAAGCATCTTCCGTGTCAGACTGGAGCCCAGAAGTTCCCTACTTTCAATCAAATACCTAGAGCTATGCCTTTTAACACCCAGAAATATTTTAGGGAGTTAGCATCTCTGATCCTTTTCAATAAATTGACTCTGATCTGAGGGAAGATTTCTGCATTGACCTCAAAACCAGGTCTATGACTCCTCTTCACACGACAGCTCTGCTGGCAGTACAGAATTAAATTTTAGAAACTGATCATTATGCTGAGATGTACCAATGGAGTAAATGGTTAATTTCTGATCTCTCATCACATACTATCAGGGTGCCATTAGGTGCAAGGCATAGATTTGCACCTAATATAGGATCCAGTGCAATGTCTGATACAGTAAGATTAGAATGATGCCTAGAACCTATCAAGATAGTAAAGAATCCCTCCTACGGTTGGGTGGGCCATTGGTCAGTAAGCCCATAATAAAATAGTGATTTCTTGAATAAACAAATCTCAAATTAGTGGTCATTGCAGATATCAAGTTCCCTGATGGTGAGGACCATGTGTCTCATGATTGTTCCTCTATCCCCTGGACATAGTATTAGAATGGTATGGAAGAGCTGCTCAAAGCTCTTTGTAAATTAAATAAATGAAGTTATAAGTTGAGAAATTGGTGTATCCAATTGGAAGTATATGAAGATTAGCCTAGTGGCAGAGCCTTAGAATTCCGGAAATTGCAGCAGGCTGTCAGCAACTTCATTTGGAAGGGGACATTTAGGATGGGGTAAATTGACACAGTAAACCATCATTATTCAGAGTGACTGTGTATCCCAGAGCTCTATGTAGATTTTAGTAGAATAGAGAGGGTATTGTTGGCTTTATCATACTGGGAAGAAAAGAAAGCATAAAATCCATCAGTTCCAAAGCTAACATATGCCTATCAGTCAAAAGTGAGCTGAAGTGGGCAGACACTGCATCTGCTGTCCACTCTCAGAAATCTTACTCTGCAACCAGGAGTTCTATGCTGGGGTCTATGGATGAGCTTCAGGGCTTGAATCCCCAGAAATTTTGTGCAAACATTTTGCATGTACATGTATTTACAGAAGAGTCATGAATTTCATTAGCTGCTGAGATGATTATGTAATGTAGAGGAATAAAACAGTATAAGATGCAGGGAAATGCCCCCCAAGAACTTGCCCCCACCTTCAGAAGTTCCTCTTCTTCAAGTGAGTAGATATCAGCAGAAAGTGTACATTCTGAGAAAAGAGAGACATACAGACACACAGACTGACCTGCACAGATCTGATGCTGAGCACCAAGCAGCCTCACCTCTTCATCTTCCCAACCTGACTCTTGGGGAGAAGGTAGAACAGACCTGATAATTAGCAGACCAGGATTTTAAGTTTAAGTCTGTTTGAGATATATCATTAAATATTCATTTATGTATCAGATGATCAATCCTTCCATTTCTTTAATGCAAAGTATCTATTGAATGCATTAGACTACAATCAGCTAATGAGCAATCATTGTCATTAAACAGCTGCATCACAGAAATAATAGGGAGAAAAAAATTCAAGATCTATAGTATTTTCATTTTCATCATAGCTAACGCAGAGACCCTTCTGTGGATGCCAGGTCTGTGGCATTTCCAGGAACATTTCACAGAGGCTGACTCCTTCCTGCTGTCTTGCACCCCCACAATTTCTCACACTCCCTTTTCCTTCTCCTTCACCCTCTGGGGCAAAAAAGGCCAAAATCTCTTGACTCTCTTCACTTAGAAAAGGGTGAACCTGCAAAGAGAATCAGATATAACAGCTGTTCAGCACAGGACTCAAGGCACCAGGAAAGAAGGTGATTTTCCAAAGTTAGGAAGAAGTGGGAAATCATCATGCTACAAAGGTCAGAAGCATCCTTAACTATGCTCATCCACTGTTCTTAGACCTTTAAACACCTCAACTGGCAGATGGCTTAAAATGGAAAGATTCTGTTGATTAGCACTAATTGATTCCACCTAATGTCCTTTACATTTTCCCATCTACAGGATGCCCTCTGTCCTGACAGAGCTTTGCATATTTGGTTGGTAACAAGAAAGCCCTAAATTAATTATGGAGAAAAGCCCATGATTTTAGCAGGAAAAAAACAGTGTCCATGGATTTCTTGTCTGTCACTCTGACTTCTTGAATTTCACAGTCTTTTGTTGGGACAATTTTTTCACATGCCTATGAGAATTTGGAAGCCAGAGTCTGTTCCTGAAAGGAGGGGAAAACCACAGAGCTCATCAGGAGCTTCAACCACAACGGTCTTTGATTATTAGACAATGCTGTTTCTTGGGAAATCAAGATGCATATGCTATGCATATGATATTGTTATTAAGATTAAATATATTTCACCCAGAACATAATATTTTAAAATGAACAGTTTAATACATGTTATTAAACTCATGCTCATCACAATCCTGGTTTCTCCCTCATATATGATTGAAGACATAAGTACCCAATTCTATTGTCTTTGTTCTAATTCTCACATTCATTAACAACAGTTTTGCCCCTAGCAAGATATTGCACACGAGTGGTATGAATTTTGTGTATTTGACAAGTGTTTCCCTCTAGCATGACTAGACTCAAAGGGAACATCACAAGTGAATAGCACTGGAAAAGATATTCCAGAGAAAAGTAATGTAGAGACAAGTTTCCCTACCTACAACATTTAAAGAAGCTAAAAGCTCATTAGGGATCTAGCAACCTGTCCACAAAAACCATCCAGACCTAATTCCTTTCTCAGTGTACTATTATGCTGGGGATAGGGTCTCAGACATGGGAGATGGTTGATGGTTCACAGGGTTTGAAGTCTTCATCTTAGTGATTTGGGGTTGGGTTGCTGTACAGAAGCATTTTAAGGTAGCTTTGTGAGAATATATTTTTTTTGTAACAGCCAATTACATAAAAAGTTTCAGATCACACTCTCTTAAAAGTATTCAAAGAAGCATAAATAAAAGTATTCAAAGAAGCATAAATGGACATGTCTTTCTGGAATGCAATTGACAACAAATATCAAAATTCTACATATATATAGTTTATAAAATATATAATATATATTAAACACATACATGTGTGAGTGTGTGTGTGTGTGTGTGTGTGTGTGTCTCTTTTGACCTAGTGGAGCCACTTTCAGGAATTTTTCTTATAGCAGTAATTGGACAAACATGCATAGGTAGATATAGAAAAAAGGTCTACTGAGGCTATGTTATAGTTGTGAATAATAGGAGACCACTCTCCATCAATAGGAATAAATTATGGAAATAAATATATCATGGCATATCCATTCAAAAGAAAAATCTTCATCCACTAATGATGATGAGGGAGACGTATTTATCCATATGAAGAGATGGCCAGAAGATTTAGTTGAGAGGAAAAAAAGAGAGTAAAAATCATCACATATAATAATAACATAGACCAATATATGTTGAGAGAGAAAATATCAGAAAGAACTTTATTAAAATGTTTACCTCTGGCTAAGGATTGTTTTAATTTTCTTCTAATATTTAATGTTTTTGAATTTTGCTTATAAGTAAAACAATAAATCAGTTTTCATTTTAGGGAGGAAAACTTACAATATGTATACAGAGCTCACAACAGCAAAATAATGGAAAAGAACAGGTCAACAGGTGATTTGAAATGCTGCCCACATTGGACTCTGCCAGCCTAACAGCCTGCAGTGCGCAAAGGCCTTTCGGTCCTGAGCAAACAGCAGTTACCACCGTCCCTCGTTTCATATTCTGTCCTGAAAAAGTCAGCTTGTTCCCAGAGCATTTGGTTGTCAAATATTTTTTTGAGATTTGCAGCTTGGCAACCACTCCGCTCAATGATTTGTTCCTTCACATTTCTTTTTTTTTTTCTTTAATTGAAGTACAGTTGATTTACAATTTTTTTTAATTGAAGTATAGTTAGTTTCAGGTGACGGAACAGTGACTAAGTTATATATCTATTATTTTTCAGATTCTTTTCCCTTATAGTTTATTACAAAATATTGAGTATAGTTCCCTCTGCTATACAGTAGGTCCTTATTGGTTATCTATTTTATATATAGAGTACTGTGTATATGTTAATCCCGAACTCCAATTTATCCCTCTCCCCTTTCCCCTCTGGTAACCATAAGTTTGTTTTCTATGTCTGTGAGTCTCTTTCTGTTTTGTAAATAAGTTCATTTCTATCTCAGTGTTTTTGTTTTTGTTTCTGTGTTTTTAGATTCCACATGTAAGCGATATCATTTCAACTGTGTCATATGACACATTCAAACACCTGGGCAGTGCTCCACTGTTTCCATATAGAAAGTTATGCCCACTGAAAGGAATAGATGGATTATGAGAAAGTACCTTTCAGGTAAGACAGCAGAGTAGGTACAGTCTAATTCCCGCCCTTTCAGATAACCATCTGAAGTAACAGTATAAAAAAGATAGAAAATGCTCTTGGATGCTGGAAACCAGAGAGGTGTGACAGGACCCTAAGGAAATACAAGAAATTTCTGCTGTATACAGGCAGATGGGGTAGAAGCAAAGAAAGGAGAAAACAGCTCTCCAGGGATGAAACAAATAGAGGCCAGAGCTGGAAGTGAGAGTCCTGGGAGCACATCTGGACTCACAACCAGCTTCAAGAGCAGTCAGTCTGGGCTGCAGAAGAGTTGTCCACAAGTCATTCTGACAAGTGTACATGGAAATGGCTACATCACTACCTAACTTTGCAATGCCATACCAAAGCTGCAAAGGAAATGCACAGAAATGAAGATTCTGAACTGAAAATTAAATTTATGGTAAATTTAAACTTTTTCCTATCAATAAAGAATCTGGATAAAATCCATTTGAGTCCTTGTTTGAAGAGCATAGACTTTTTATTTAAAAGTATAATCTAGAATTATGCTTAAAAAAAAACAGCTATGAAATAAGGGGCAAGCTGGAGAAATTAATACAGAGATCTCTGTAGAATTTCTTTGAGGGAAACAAGAGGAAATGTGACAAACTCTGAATCCCATCTTCCACATCCTTCAGGGGCCTGTGGTGTATAGGAAACTATCAAAGACAGTCATGGAGATGAAGTAATCCCAGGTCAAGAAAGGCCAGTGGAAACAAAAAGCTACAGTTGCCGAATTTAAAAATGCAATGAGGGCAAGGAATATTCAACTGGATATTCAGAGGCTGAATTAGCAAAGTAGAACATGAGTGTAAGAAATTATCCCAAACCTTGGGATAAGGATCTAAAAATTTTAACATGTACATATATACATAAACAGGAAAAACAGAGCCAGAAAATCTATCCCCGATATAATAGCAAGCCAAGAAGTAGAGAAAAGGTAAAAAAGAAACAATAACCAAGGAAATAAGTGCCACTCTCCTGATCCAAAGCCTTTTAGGGATTTCCTTTCTTACTTAGAGAAAAATCCAGAGCCCTGGACCAGTGTACAGGCTTCCCCTGGGAGGTCCCTGGTTCCTCTGTGACACTTTCCCTCCCTTCCTCCCTTCCTCCATCACTGGCCTGGCTGTGGTTGCGCTTTCACTCCTGGAGCTCCCTGGGCCCTCTCTTCTGGGAGCTCTGCATGGTTGTGCCCTGACCGAAGACCTCACTTCCTCTCAGCTCCCTCAGACCCTCAGCCCTTGTTCCTGTACATCTCCCTGCTTCCTGGGGAACCTCCATCCCTCCTACCCAGTTCTGCATGTCCTCACAGCACTGCTCTCAGAGAACACACAATGGATTCATGTGTTTGCTTGTTCTGTGTCTCCTCTCAATCACCACACAGTCAGGTACAGTTTTGCCCCCAAAGGCACATTAGGAAATGTCTGGAAACGTTTTTGGTGGACACAACTTGGGGGGAGAGGAGGTGTTACTGGCACCTACTTGGTGGGGACCAGAAAAGCTGCCAAACAGCCTGTAATCCACAGGACAGCCCCCCGCAGAGAGCTATCCAGTCAAAAATGTTCACAGTGCTGGGGTTGAGAAGTCCTGCCCTAGGATAACTCGAGTTCTAGAAGTTAACAGGCACACAGGAAATACGGTTGAATTAATGGATGGAATGTTGCATGGATAGACAGATGGATGTGTGGAAGAATGAACTGAAGATAAATTTCCTGAGCTGAATATGGCCTATTCAGATTGAAAAAAGAGATCAAAGAAGAAATGTATTATTAATTTGAAATAATGGAGGGAAACGAATATGTATCCATAGATATCCTGGCACTATTAAATTCCAAGTTTTTAAATAATTACAGGCATTGAGGTAGGGAAAAAATTTACCAGTAGATAAACAGACAAATAAAAAAAAATTAAAATGAGTCTCAGATTCCTCCACAGCAGAGCTGCCAAAAGACAACTCATAGATGTCTACAGGTTTGCTGGGAAATGACCAGGAGAAATGCATTTTACTTCTGGTGAAGTGATGTCATGTGTGGCCATGTTGGTAGGGATAAAATGCTTTAACATTCCAAAAGAGCAACTTCTCAATGATGTGTTCTGGTTAAATGAGAAATAAGTCAAATCAAATAATTCAAGACTGGGAGGCGTTGGCCCAGAAGATTGTTCCAGAGAAATAACTGTTAAGTAGAAAGTTGTATGTCTAAGCATTGTGAACATGTAATGAAACTTAATGCAAATGTAAAAAGTAACACTTGAATGGGAAAAATAGACAAAATCTGGAAAAAAAAACCCTGTATATGAGATTATAGCAATGAAACTGGGATTGAAATAATTTAAATATAAAAAGCATTACAAAAATCAGAAGAAAATATGGTTGTCAACAGATCTCAGGTAGGAAAACAGCATTCTAAATAACAACACAAACAAAAGAAGTAAAAAGGAAAGAAATGACAAACCGGATTAAACAAAATCTTAGGACTTATGTGAAAGTATATTTTGCAAGGACAAAAGGCAAATTACAAACTAGAAAATACACTAGCAGCATATGTTTTTGTGTGTGTCTGGGAGTATATCTTAGTATCCCTAAGCATTGGAAACAAAACCTCTTAAAAATAAATAAGAAAAAATATGAGTATCTCAGAAGAAAGTTGAACAGAGGAAATAAATGCACACATAAATGCAAGTGGCCAATAAATATTCTTAAAATGTTCAACATCTACTACTAATAGTTATACTGTTCCCATAATATTTTTCCTGCGTAAGTGGAAACTTTTATAACAATTGCAATAATAATTATTCTCAGTACTGTGGAGTACAGGGCAATGGGAACTACCATACTCTTCCTATAAAAGTATAATTTAGGCAAACTGCCTGGAGGGCAATTAGGCAGCATGAGGAGAGAGCCTCAAAAAACAGCACACACTTTGATGAAGGAGTTTTATTTCAAGCAATTTGTCCTAAGGAATCAATCACAGATGTTTATTTAAAAAGATGCATGAGCAACGCTGTTCTCCTCAGCATAACTTATAATAGTGAAAAATTGGAAACAATCTAAATGGCTGTCAATAAGAAATTGGTTTTTAAAATATGGAACATATAAACTATGTTGAAATTCAAGAGAATGATCAGCAGTCATGTACAAGAATATCAGATGAAATGGGGAAATGACTGAGAGGACTAAGCTCAAAGTAATGTACAGTGTGACTGAATTTGGTTAAAATATGTGCAAATATCATAATAATTTTTATGTATAAAATATGTGCAAAGAAAAGGGCTGAAATTACATATAACATTATGTTATTAGAGATTCTCTAAGTCAACTTTGCACAAGAAAAGCAAAGTGGAGGACTTGCCCTGCCAAATGTTGATACATTTGAAGTCTTGGTAAAATAAACATATTTATTGGCACTCAAGAACAGTCTACAGGACAATGAATTGCGTGGAGATGCTAAAGATGGACTGATTTGTATACAAAAATTTAACAATTGATAAAGATGCCACTAGAATTAAACAGAAGGAATGTGGGTGGTTTAAGAAAATTGGTTCATTGAAGAAAAATAAGGATAGTTACCTACCTAAGGTCGTGTACACAAGTGGATCCTGGCTCTATTAAAGACCTCAATGTAAAACTAAATTTTCAAAGTTAATAGGAAATATTGTAGGAGAACATTTTTTCTGAATGAGAGAGGAGGAAGACTTATTGAGGAAAACTTCGAGCATATACACCATAACAAAGGACAGGGTGAATTTAACTATGAAATTTAATGAGTCCTCTTCGTTTCTAACAGCTTTATTGAGGAGTAATTGATAGCCAAAGAACTGTGCATATTTAATGTGTTCGATTCAGTGAGCTTGGACATGTGCAAATGCCCATGATACCATCACCACTATCAAGGTGATAGACACCCAACACCTCCCAGAATTCCCTGGTGTCCCTTTTTGTTTTGACATGAGATCTAGCGTCTTCACATATTTTGAAGTGCACAATACTGTACTGTTAACTACAGACACTGCAGTTAACACAGCAGTTCTCTAGAACTTACTTGTCTAGCACAATTGAAACTTCATACCGATTCAACAAATTTATGTAAAAGAGTCAAATTGGGAAGAAGATATTTGTACTGTCCAAATGAAAGGAATTAATCTCTTGAATAGGCAAGAAAATCTTCCAAATAATAAGAAAACAGTTACTCTAATTTTTATTTTTTTTATGCGGTATGCGGGCCTCTCACTGCTGTGGCCTCTCCCGTTGCAGAGCACAGGCTCCAGATGCACACAGGCTCAGCGGCCATGGCTCACGGGCCCAGCCGTTCCGCAGCATGTGAGATCTTCCCAGACCGGGGCACAAACCCGCGTCCCCTGCACTGGCAGGCGGACTCTTAACCACTGTGCCACCAGGGAAGCCCTATTACTCTAATTTTTAAAAGAATAAAGACTATGAAGATAATTACAGCTGGCTTTGTAAACTTAAAAGTCTATAAAAATGTGAAAAGATTGTTCAAAATCAAATAGTAATCAAAGAAATACAAATTACAGCAAAAAAAAAAATGACGTATCACTATACACAAAGTAGATCTGGAAAACATAGAAATCTGGAAAAGGCCAGTGTCAGCAGGAATGGAGTTAGGAGTATAGAAGCAAACCAATGTGCACTGCTGGGAGAAGGTATATTGCTGAAGACCTTCTATAAAAGAGTTTGGCAGCATTAAGTCAAGTCAAAAATACTTATAACATGATCTACAGAATGTTTTCTGCTGAGTTTAATTCCTAAATATATTCTCACACAAATGGATGAGAAAATAGGTAAGTAAAGTTGGGAGGGGCTTTACCAAGTTGCTAATTATAGTTACACAATTATACAAAATGTTGGGTGAAATTAATGGAGAAATATTCAGTTGCAATCCAAAGTACACTACTGTAGCAATATTTATAACTGACAGGAGAATTTAAGATAAAATGCATTTTGTATCAATACATAATGATAAAAGCTTAGTAGAATGGTTGGATAAACCATCGTAAACATGTGCATGTCGTATTATAGCATCAATGTATACAACAAAAGATTACAGAACTGCCAGGAGGAATTGACAAATTAACCTATCAGGAAAGATTCTAACACACCTCTTTAGTATTTTATAAACCAAGCAAAGAAGCAAACAAAAAAAGCAGGATGCCATAGAAGATTAGAACATTAAAAAGTTTGATCTAATGGATATATTTAGAACATAGCACCAAGCAGTTAAGGAATACACATTTTGAGATTGGTTCAAGATGGCAGAGTAGAGGGACATGCTCTCACTCCCTCTTTTGAGAACACTGGAATCACAACTGCTGAATAATCATCAACAGGAAGACACTGGAACTCACCAGAAAAGATACCCTACACACAAGGACAAAGGAGAAGCTGCAATGAGATGGTAGGAGGGGCGCTATCACAATAAAATCAAATCCCATGACTGCTGGGTGGGTGACTCACAAACTGCAGAACACTTATACCATAGAAGTCCACCCACTGGAGTGAAGGTTCTGAACCCCACATCAGGCTTTCCAACCTGGGAGTCTGGCAACAGGAGGAGGAAATCCTAGAGACTCAGACTTTGAAGTCTGGCAGGATTTGATTGCAGGACTTCAGCAGGACTGGGGGAAAAAGAGACTCCACTCTTGGAGGGAACACACAAAGTAGTGTGTGCAACGGGACCCAGGGGAAGGAGGAGTGACCCCATAGAAGACTGAACCAGACCTACCTGCTAGTGTTGGAGGGTCTCCTGCAGAGGCAGGGGGCAGCTGTGGCTCACCAAGGGATAAGGACACTGGCAACAGAAGTTCTGGGAAGTACTCCTTGGTGTGAGCCCTCCCAGAGTCCATCATTAGCCCCAACAAAGAGCCTGGGTAGGCTCCAGTGTTGAGTCACCTCAGGCCAAACAACCAACAGGGAGGAAACAAGCCCCACCCATCAGCAGACAAGTGGATTAAAGTTTTACTGAGCTCTGCCCACCAGAGCAACAGCCAGCTCTACCCACTACGAGTCCCTCCCATCAGGAAACTTGCACAGCCTCTTAGGTAACCTCATCCACCAGAGTGCAGACAGCAGAAACAAGAAGAACTACAAACCTGCAGCCTGTGGAACAAAAAACACATTCACAGAAAGATAGACAAGATGAAAAGGCAGAGGGCTATATACCAGATGAAGGAACAAGATAAAACCCCAGAAAACAACTAAATGAAATGGAGATAGGCAATCTTCCAGAAAAAGAATTCAGAAGAATGATAGTGAAGATGATCCAGGACCTCGGAAAAACAATGGAGGCAAAGATCAAGAAGATGCAAGAAATGTTTAACAAAGACCTAGAAGAACTAAAGAACAAACAAACACAGATGAACAATACAATAACTGAAATGAAAAATGCACTAGAAGAAATCAATAGCAGAATAACTGAGGCAGAACGGATAAGTGACCTGGAAGACAGAATGGTGGAATTCACTGCTGTGAAACAGAATAAAGAAAAGAGAATGAAAAGAAATGAAGACACCATAAGAGACCTCTGGGACAACATTAAATGCAACAACATTCACATTATAGGGGTCCCAGAAGGAGAAGAGAAAGAGAAAGGATCTGAGAAAATATTTGAAGAGATTATACTAGAAAACTTCCCTAACATGGGAAAGGAAATAGCCACCCAAGTCCAGGAAGCACGGAGAGTCCCATACAGGATAAACCCAAGGAGAAACACGCTGAGACACATAGTAATCAAATTGGCGAAAATTAAAGGCAAAGAAAAATTATTGAAAGCAACAAGGGAAAAATGACAAATAACATACAAGTGAACTCCCATAAGGTTAACAACTGATTTCTCAGCAGAAACTCTGCTGAGAAGACAGAAGCGAGTGGCATGATATACTTAAAGTGATGAAAGGGAAGAACCTACAACCAAGATTACTCTATGCAGTAAGGATCTCATTCAGATTGAATGGAGAAATCAAAAGCTTTACAGACAAGTAAAAGCTAAGAGAGTTCAGCACCACCAAACCAGCTCTACAACAACTGCTAAAGGAACTTCTCCAAGTGGGAAACACAAGAGAAGAAAAGAACCTAAAAATAAAACCCAAAACAATTAAGAGAATGGTAATACACACACACATATCTATAATTACCGTAAACGTGAATGGATTAAATGCTTCAAGCAAAAGACAAAGTCTTGCTGAATGGATACAAAAACAAGATGCATATATATGCTGTCTACAAGAGACCCACTTCAGACCTAGGGACACATACAGACTGAAAGTGAGGGGATGGAAAAGATATTACATACAAATGGAAATCAAAATAAAGCTGGAGTAGCAATACTCATATTAGATAAAATAGACCTTAAAATAAAGAATGTTACAAGAGATAAGGAAGGACAGTATGTAATGATGAAGGGATCAATCCAAGAAGAAGATATAACAATTATAACTATATATGCACCCAACATAGGAGCACCTCAATACATAAGGCAACTGCTAACAGCTCTAAAAGAGGAAATAGACAGTAACACAATAATAGTGGAGGACTTTAACACCTCACTTACACCAATGGACAGATCATCTAAACAGAAAATTAATAAGGAAACACAAGCACAAAATTACACAATAGACCAGATAGATTAAATTGATATGTATAGAACATTCCATCCAAAACAGCAGATTACACTTTCTTCTCAAGTGCACATGGAACATTCTCCAGGATAGATCACATCTTGGGTCACAAATCAAGCCTCAGTAAATTTAAGAAAATTGAAATCATATCAAGCATCTTTTCTGACCACAATGCTATGAGATTAGAAATCAATTACAGGGGAAATAAATGTAAAAAAACACAAACACATGGAGGCTAAACAATATGTTACTAAATAACCAAGAGTTCACTGAAGAAATCAAAGAGGAAATCAAAAAATACCTAGAGACAAATTACAACAAAAACACCACGATCCAAAAACCTAAGGGATGCAGCAAAAGCAGTTTTAAGAGGGAAGTTAATAGCAAAATAAGCCTACCTCAAGAAAAAAGAAAAATCTCAAACAATCTAACCTTACACCTAAAGGAACTAGAGAAAGAAGAACAAACAAAACCCAAAGTTAGCAGAAGGAAAGAAATCATAAACATCAGAGAAGGAATAAATGAAATGGAAACAAAGAAAACAATAGCAAAGATCAATAAAACTAAAAGTTGGTTCTCAAGAAGATAAACAAAATTGATAAACTGTTAGCCAGACTCATCAAGAAAAAGAGGGAGAGGACTCAAATCAATAAAATTAGAAATGAAAAAGAAGAAGTTACAACAGACACTGCAGAAATACAAAGCATCCTAAGAGACTCCTACAAGCAACTCTATGCCAATAAAATGGACAACCTGGAAGAAATGGACAAATTCTTAGAAAGGTATAACCTTCCAAGATTGAACCAGGAAGAAATAGAAAATATGAACAGACCAATCACAAGTAATGAAATTGAAACTGTGATTAAAAATTTTCCAACAGGTAGATGCCACGGAGCCCACTGCCACCACTTCTGAGCAGAAGATGGCTGTGCCTCCCACGTATGCTGATCTTGGCAAATCTGCCAGGGATGTCTTTACAAAGGGCTATGGGTTTGGCTTAATAAAACTTGATTTGAAAACAAAATCTGAGAATGGACTGGAATTTACAAGCTCAGGTTCAGCCAACACCGAAACCACCAAAGCGACGGGCAGTCTGGAAACCAAGTACAGATGGACCGAATATGGTCTGACGTTTACGGAGAAATGGAACGCTGACAACACACTAGGCACGGAGATTACTGTGGAAGATCAGCTTGCACGTGGCCTGAAGCTGACGTTCAATTCATCCTTCTCACCAAACACTGGGGAAAATAATGCTAAAATCAAGACAGGGTACAAGCGGGAACATATCAACCTGGGCTGTAACATGGATTTCAACATTGCCAGGCCTTCCATTTGGGGTGCTCTGGTGCTGGGTTATGAGGGCTGGCTGGCTGGCTACCAGATGAATTTTGAGACCACAAACTCTCGAGTGACCCAGAGCAACTTTTCAGTTGGCTACAAGACTGATGAGTTCCAGCTTACACTAATGTAAATGATGAGACAGAGTTTGGTGGCTCCATTTATCAGAAGGTGAATAAGAAGTTGGAGACTGCTGTTAATCTGGCCTGGACAGCAGGAAACAGTAACACTCACTTTGGAATAGCAGCCAAGTACCAGATCGACCCTGACGCCTGCTTCTCAGCTAAAGTGAACAACTCCAGCCTGATACGGTTAGGATATACTCAGACCCTAAAGCCAGGTATCAAACTGACACTGTCAGCTCTGCTGGATGGCAAGAATGTCAACACTGGTGGCCACAAGCTTGGTCTAGGACTGGAGTTTCAAGCATAAATGAATACTGTACAATTGTTTAATTTTAAACCATTGTGCAGCATAGCTACCTTCAGAATTTAGTGTACCTTTTAATGTTGTTTGTCTGGGATGCGAGTATCACTAAATATCATGTTAGATTTCCAGGTTAAAGATGATTCAGCTTTAGGGTGTTACTCTTTCAGTGGTACAGAAGAAACCCAATTTCAAAAAATGTCCTTTCAGCTGTAGACTTGAGGGGAGCTTGCTGGCCCCTCTAGAGATGTCAGGTTTCTTTGTTACCTAGAAATGGCTGCAAGTGGAAGTTGATAATTTGCAGGCACTTTGCAATTTGTAAATTCGTATTGAGTAAATGAATGAAATTGTGACTTCCTGAGAATTGAACCTTGGTTTCCTACCCTGATTGAGGAGAGGCTGTTTGATGGTGTATACAAACTCATCTGAAAGGGACTTTTTTAGGCAGGGACTTTTTCCACCCCAATCCATCACCTCTTTTACACCAAAAGTAGTCTGCTGGGCATGGTAGCTGTTTCTTTTGTGCCATTTTGGGGTGGAGAAGGTGGATGTGATGAAGCCAATAATTCAGGACTTAACTGTGTTTTTTCTCATGTTGTGTCTTTTTGCCCTTGCACCAGAGTATGAAATAGCTTCTAAAAGCTACAGCTACAAGCTGGGAAGAGTCTCTGTGACTGTAATCACATGGTGACAACACTCAGAATCTAAATTGAACTTCTGTTGTATTCTCGCCACTCAGTTTATTTTTTAGCAGTTTAATGGGTACATTTTAGAGTCTTCCATTTTGTGTGGAGTTAGTTCCTCCCCTTCAAATGCTGTAATTAACATCACTTAAAATAAAACTTGAATAAAATATTGAAACCTTAAAAATAAATTTCCAACAAACAAAAGTCCAGGATCAGATGTCTTCACAGGTGAATTCTATCAAACATTTAGAAAGCAGCCAACACCCATCCTTCTCAATCTCTTCCAAAAAATTTTCAGAGGAAGGAAACTCCCAAACTCATTCTATGAGGCCACCATCACCCTGATACCAAAACAGACAAAGATACTACAAAAAAAGAAAATTACAGACCAATATCACTTATGAATATAGATGCAAAAATCCTCAACAAAATACTAGCAAACAGAAGCCAACAACACATTAAAAGGATCATACACCATGATCAAGTGGGATTTATCCCAGAGATGAAAGGATTCTTCAATATATGCAAATCAATCAATGTGATACACCATATTAAAAAATTGAAGAAGAAAAACCGTATGATAATCTCAATAGATGCAGAGAAAGATTCTGACAAAATTCAACACCCATTTATGATAAAAACTCTCCAGAAAGTTGGCATAGAAGGAACCTATTTCAACATAATAAAGGCCATATATGACAAACCCACAGGAAACATCATCCTCAATGGTGAAAAACTGAAAACATTTCCTCTAATATCAGGAACAAAACAAGGATGTCCGCTCTCACCACTATTATTCAACATAGTTTTGGAAGTCCTAGCCATGGCAATCAGAGAAGAAAAAGAAATAAAAGGAATACAAATTGGAAAAGAAGAAGTAGAACTGTCACTCTTTGCAGGTGACATGATAATATACATAATAGATAATCCTAAAGATACCACCAGAAAACTACTAGAGCTAATCAATGAATTTGGTAATGTTACAGTATGCAAAATAAATGCACAGAAATCTCTTGCATTCCTATACACTAATGATGAAAAATCTGAAAGAGAAATTAAGGAAACTCTCTCATTTACCATTGCAACAAAGAGGATAAAATATCTAGGAATAAACCTACCAAAAGAAACAAAATACCTGTATGCAGAAAACTATAAGACACTGATGAAAGAAAATAAAGATGATACCAACAGATGGAGAGATATACCATATTCTTGGATTGGAAGAATCAATATTGTGAAAATGAGTATACTACCCAAAGCAATCTACAGATTCAATGCAAGCCCTACCAAATTACCAATGGCATTTTTTACAGAACTAGAACAAAGTGTCTTAAAATTTGTATGGAGACATAAAAGACCCCGAATAGCCAAAGCAGTCTTGAGGGAAAAAAATGGAGGGGGAGGAATAAGACTCCCTGACTTCAGACTATACTACAAAGCTACAGTAATCAAGACAATATGATACTGGTACAAAAACAGAAATATAGATCAATGGAACAAGATAGAAAGCTCAGAGATAAACCCACACACCTATGGTCAACTACTCTATGACAAACGAGGCAAGGATATACAATGGAGAAAAGACAGTCTCTTCAATAAGTGCTTCTGGGAAAACTGGACAGCTACATGTAAAAGAATGAAATTAGAACACTCCCTAACACCATACACAAAAATAAACTCAAAATGGCTTAGAGACCTAAATGTAAGACCGGGCACTATAAACCTCTTAGAGGAAAACATAGGAAGAACACTCTTTAACATAAAACAGCAAGATATTTTTTGGTCCACCTCCTAGAGTAATGGAAATATAAAAACAAAAATAAACAAATGGGACCTAATGAAACTTCAAAGCTTTTGCACAGCAAAGGAAACCATAAACAAGACAAAAAGACAACCCTCAGAACAGGAAAAAATATTTGCAAATGAATCATCAGAAAAAGGATTAATCTCCAAAATATATAAACAGCTCATGCAGCTCAATATTAAAAGATAGGTGGATATTAAAATCCAAAATTAAAATCCAATATTAAAATCCAAAAATGGGTGGAAGACCTAAATAGACATTTCTTCGAAGAAGACATACAGATGGCCAAGAAGCACATGAAAAACTGCTCAACATCACTAATTATTAGAGGAATGCACATCAAAACTGCAATGAGGTATTACCTCACACCAGTTAGAAAAGGCATTGTCAGAAAATCTACAAACAACAAATGCTGGAGAGGGTGTGGAGAAAAGGGAACCCTCTTGCACTGTTGGTGGGAATGTAAATTGATACAGCCACTATGAAGAACAGTATGGAGATTCCTTAAAGAACTAAAAATAGAATTATCATATGACCCAGCAATCCCACTACTGGGCATATACCCAGAGAAAACCATAATTCAAAAAGACACATGCACCCCAATGTTCATTGCAGCACTGTTTACAATAGCCAGGTCATGGAAGCAACCTAAATGCCCATCAACAGATGAATGGATAAAGATGATATGGTACATATATACAATGGAATATTACTCAGCTAAAGAAAGGAATGAAATTGAGTCATTTGTAGAGACGTGGATGCATCTAGAGACTTTCATACAGAGTGAAATAAGTCAGAAAGAGAAAAACAAATATCATATATTAACGCATATATGTGGAACCTGGAAAAATGTTACAGATGAACTGGTTTGCAGGGCAGAAATTGAGACACAGGTGTAGAGAACAAACGTATTGACACCAAGGGGGCAAGGCAGCGGCAGGTGGGGATGGTGGTGTGATGAATTGGGAGATTGGGATTGACATGTATACACTGATGTGTATAAAACAGATGACTAATAAGAAAAATAAATAAATAAACATAAAAAAATTTGTTCATACAAAATCTGCATATGGATATTTTAACATCTTTATTCAATATTGCCAAAATGTGAATGAAACCAAGGTGTCCTTCATTAGATGAATGGGAAATATACTCTAGTGTATTCTGGGAATGGGATAATATTCAGCACTAAAAAAGTAAGCTATCAAGCCATAAAAATATATGGGAAAGGGCTTCCCTGTTGGCACAGTGGTTGAGAGTCCGCCTGCCGATGCAGGGGACATGGATCCGTGCCCCGGTCTGGGAAGATCCCACATGCCGTGGAGCGGCTGGGCCCGTGAGCCATGGCCGCTGAGCCTGCGCGTCCAGAGCCTGTGCTCCGCAACGGGAGAGGCCCCAACAGTGAGCGGCCCGCGTACCGAAAAAAAAAAAAAAAAAATATATATATATATATATATATATATATATATATATATATATATATATATATATAGGAAATTCTTTTTTTTCTCTTTTCTAGTATAAATGATTTAAAATAATGTTAGTTTCTGTTGTACAGCATACTGATTTTGTTTTTGCAGATTCCATTCCATTATAGGTTATTACAAGATATTGAATAAAATTCCCTGTGCTACACAGTAAAAAGAAAAAGAAAAGAATACACATTTCTTTCAAGCACACACACACACACACACACATTTACCAAAAATACGACCAACCACAAGGACATAAATCAAATCTCAACAAGATAACTCCAAAGAAAGTAGAAGTAAAAAAAAAAGGATAAAAATGAGAGGCCAAATTAATAATATAGACTAACTAGATTAGGTATATTTTATAATATTTAATATAGTAGATGGACCTGGGACCCCTGAAACAATTATAAACAACTTTATAACAATAAATATAAAAACCTAGAAGAAATAAATTCTTAGACAATATAGCTTAGGAAAACTCACTCAAAAAATAGAAAAGCAGAACAGTTATATTAACGATCAAAAATTGGAATCTGTAAATATTCCAATAAAGAAAACACAAACCCAGATGATTTTGCAAGTGATTTTACCAAATCTGCAAGGAAAAAAGATAAATTCAGAGACTAGAGAAGGAGGAACATCCTAAATTATTTTATCTCCTAAGAAACAAAGCACTTGGATATGGTGCCAGCCAAACTTAGGTTTAATTTCCAAATCTACCAAGTGACAGGTTTGTAACTGGAGTTATTTACCTAACCTGTCATAGTTTCCTCATCACCCTTTCAGCAAATGTTTTGTGGCATCTCCTATGTTCCTGGCACATTTCTAGACAGTGGGGATACAGGAAGGAACCAAACGGACAATAGCCCTTTTATTCCGGGAGCTGGGAAAGGACATCCCAAGGATGTGTGGGGAGGTAGCATTCAGGCAGAGCCGAGGGTGTATGGGCTCTGGGCAGGAAGTAGGGCAGAAACAGACTGGCCACAGATGGGAGCAGCACAAGAGCATTAGGAGGTGAGATCAGGCAGGGCACAGGGACCAGGCTGTGACTGGACTTGGTTGGTAGGAGTGACAAAGAGAAGAAAAGAATGACTCCAAGATGCTTGACCTGAGAAAATAGAGTTGTTTCTAAATGATGGGGAGGACTGGCCAGGGGAACAGTTTAGGGAAGCTGGTCTCAAGTTCGGATGTGAACATTTTGAGCTGTGTATCCCTCATCCGAGTGGAGGTCTGAGTTGGCTGTTGGATCTAGATTCTAATATAAAATTGAAATGCCATGTGTACATAGTACTTAGAGTTGGCACCTAAAGCCATGAGGTTCTATGAGATCACTGAGAAGGTAAATAGAATTAAAAGGAGAAAGAATCCAAGCAGTGAGCCTCAGGGTACTCCAGCATTTAGAGATCAGGACACAGACAGGAGCCATCTAACTTGATCCTGTGAGAATAGACCACTAAGGTAAGAGGAAGCCAAGCGAACACAAGTGCAAAGGTAAAATGAGGATAATACATTGATAGGAATATCATCTGATTCAGTATATTGTGAATTTCATAAGACATGTAAAGTGCCTTGTGGCTTTCCCTTCCTTTCATTCACTTATATGCCCACAAAAAGACTGAGTTTGCATTCTTTCTGTATGCTTTTGTTTGTCTCTATATGACAAACCACCTGTTTTAGCAACAAGATGGAAGGTAAGTACTCTTTAAAATTGCTTTATTATTATTTATGTACTTATTTATTTATTATGATTTATTGACAATATGTGTCTAGAAAAATAAAAGTGCTCACACCTTTGAATAATTAATTCCATCTCTCAAAAATAACTCATATTAGGGAGAATAATTACATGTACAATATCCTCACTTCAGTATTATATATCATGGTGTAAAATTGGAAAGAAAACATAAATGAACAAAATCAAAGGAATGGTTAAATAAATTTTTAAAAACCACTCATCAGAAATAAAAAGAGATGATTGTAAAAACTGTACCACACAGGAAAAACCAGACTAATAGAAAATGTAAAAAACCTGAAAATACAGAAAGAATTGTCATGATGATTACCGTTACATAAAAAAATAAGAACAAGAGGTAAAGAAAGAAGTTGAATGATGTTTAGCTCATATGCTGGGAGAGTTTCTGTTACAGTAGTATAAATAGAGATGTCTGGGTTTTGTTACTCGCTCCTTTAGTAATTTATCAAATTGTATCTCTACAGCTGAGATTCAGTCACATGATTTTCAAAATCAAACTACATTATTAGTTTAAAAAATGCCATGCTTAAGATCTGTGTTCAGTGATAGTGTGGCGTAACAATTGATCCTGGGTCATACCTCGCAGGAAAGGCTGCATAATTAAGTCATTGAATACAACTTGAAAACACTTTGTTCATAAATCAGTATAAAGGTCTGGCTGTGGTGTTTCTATTCTACAGTCAGGAATACTCCCCAAAGAATATAATAGTTTGTACATGGACAACACCTCCTGAGCAGTCATGTTCAGGCATAGCAGTAAGGTACAGGAGATGTTCTGTCTCCAAGGAGACAAATTCCTCTGCTGTTGCATCCAAACCCAATGGAAAGCTTGAGCAAAACCTCTGTGGTTTATATTTCCAATAAAAATTTAAATGGGCTTAAATGCTAACATCTTTTTAGCTACATAAAATGTAGAATTCCTGATTTACTTAGATAAGTAATTTGAAATATCATAGTTCCAAGAATGAGAGAAGAGGATGAAACAGAAAAATAAAGGGAGAAAAAAGATCAGTTTCACACCTGGTGTTCTCAAAAGCCTTGACAGCCTCTAAGGTCTTAATTGACAGCACTTCTCCTCCTATAACTGAAAATGGCAATGCTAAGAAGTCCAAGTTAGTTCAAGCGAAAATGCGATAGAGTCCATGTAGAACTTAAAATCTATCTGTGAGAAGACAACTCAATAATTCTTATTAAACCCACAGCTTATTTTCAAGTAAGCTCTGGCTTAGTGGATGGAGAGTTATTTTATGAAATAGGAGTTTGAATAAGAAACAGGAAAAGCTAGATAATGGGCACATGTCCTAGAAGTGGGTTTGCCAGAATCAATTTTGCTAGATTGGAAAGTGATCCCCGCAGTGAACTCCCCTAGAATGTGTAATGACTCTGCTTTCTTTCCTTTCCATGTGAGTGTCTAGGAATTGGAGACTAAACTATTAGCAAGTGGAAAAAATCACAATCAAAGTGAATTCAAGAAGACTTACATTATATTCTTAAACTAGAGTAAACTTAGAGATTTTCCTCAAATGAGTGAAAAAGGTATTAGTCCAGTATGATGGAGAGCACTTGAGAATTAGTAGGTGAGCATTTTAATATTAGGATTTGTTTCCTTGATCAAACACCTGTATCTGGTTAGAGTAACTGGGAGAAAAATGATTCTGGGTAATGTAATTAGAAAAGGAATCTTTGGAAGGATATGAAATACACACAGAATCAAGAATAAGGATAGAAAACCAGGATCACAAAACAACAGAAATCAGGAGTCTTGGGAGCAGGGGTTTAATAATAATAATAACAGCAATAGTAACAACAGTAACAGTAGTAACAGTAGCTTGGATCTTTTGGGAGAATACTATGTAACTGGCATTACCCTAAACCATCTGCAGGAATGAAGTCACTAAATTCTCACCCTATGAGATGGTTAGTATTATCCTATTTTGAGATGACAAAACAGACATAATTAGAAGTTTCTTACCAAAAATTCAACAGCTTCTAAGTGGCAGGAAATCTCCCTCGAGCACCATTGTTGTTACCTACAGTGACTCATTCAATGGCACAAGCCAGGGGATTGGTTGGCTTCCACCATTGTTTTCCATTCCACCCCTGCATTCAAGGCCCAAAGTATCCCTGGGCCATAGAGTCTTGGAAGCAGGCATCCAAAAAGGGCATAGGAGTCAAGCCTACTTTCATGCCTACCCTATGATGTTATATCAAACCTGATAGATGCAAGCTATTTCACCCAATTAGCTCTCTTGGTTAGCAAGATGTGATATGAGTTGAAGGTAATAGAGTCAATCTTTTTTTAATTGTAGTATACTTGATTTACAATGTGTTAGTTTCAGGTGTACAGCAAAGTGATTCAGATACATATATATAATATATACTCTATACTATAATGTATAATATATACACTCTTTTTCAGATTCTTTTCCATTATAGTTTATTACAAGATATTGAATATAGCTCCCTGTGCTATACAGTAGGTCCTTGTTGTTTATCTATTTTTTTTCAATATCTAGTAGCTTGTAGCTGTTAATTCCAGTCTCCTAATTTATCCCTCCCTCAACCTTCCCCTTTGATAACCATAAGTTTGTTTTCTATGTCTGTGAGTCCCTTTCTGTTCTGTAAGTTTATTTGTAACATTTTTTTAGATTCCAAATGTAAGTGATATCATATATTTGACTTTGACTTACTTCACTCTTTTTTATGGCTGAGTAATATTCCACTGTATACATGAATCACATCTTGTTTACCCATTCATCTCCTGATGGATACTTAGGTTGCTTTCATGTCTCAGCTATTGTAAATAGTGCTGTTTTTTATACTGGTGTGCTTGTATCTTTTTTGAATTCGAGTTTTTTTCTTTTCTGGATATATGCCCAGGAGTAGAATTGCTGGATCATATAGTAACTCTATTTTTAATTTTTTAAGGAACCTCCATAGTATTCTCCATAGTGGCTGCACCACTATAGATTTATTCTTCACTGAAGAAAGTTGATTTTAGACACACACACACACACACACACACACACAGCTGATAAGCAGAGCACACCAATCTCTAACCCCATCTGGCTACATCTGAAGTGTGACCAATGACAGAAAAGCAAAGAGTTAAAAAAGAGAAACAAGGGACTTCGTCTACCAAGAACTGGTCACTGTGCTTCACAAAGCATTCTCATTCCACGCTCACAAAAATCCAGGAGTGGAGGTGTGACTAACTCCCTTTTATGGTTGAGGGCATCCTATGTAGTGAGACTAAGAAGCTGCCCAGGATGACCCAACAAGTCAGTGGACCCAGCATGATTTCCACCCGGTGTTCTCTGCTTCTAAAGCTCACACTTTTGCTGCCCAGGTAAGGCGATGTGTGCATCTGTCAGTAGTCATAGACAATTAACACACCACACTGTTGGTGGTACAGCTGCATCATCTCCTACTCAAGGGCTGAAGCTCCAATCCTAATTTACCATTTTAATTTCTTCTCCATAGAGAGAAGCCAGCAACGTCATCACTGAGTCACCTTGCTTAACCCAAATGGTCCCAAAAACAGTCTGTGCAAATGCAGTGAGCAAGCAAATTGGAGCCAACTAGTTTTAGTGGACACATACAGTTCCATTCTCCCAGAAATAACTAGTGCATCTCTACCCCCTCCTGCTTCCCTTTGTCTTGGTGCCTAACACTTTCTCTATCACTGTGCACTTTGATTACTTCTGAGACTTCTGAGCCGTATTTAAATTTATCTCTCAATTCTATTTGTGGCACTGCTTTTAGACTACAAGATGTTGACATGGACACAAAGTTGAAACCAAAACTGAAGCCAAAAAAATGCATATGTAAAGGTTTCTGCATCAAAGATCCCGCGGAGGTAAAGATAGAGATGCAATTAAGGACCTCATTCACAGGGTAAAATCCAGCTGAGAGCTGAGAAGGGAGGGCCGGTGGAGGGTTTCAGAGGAAGTATCTGGGCGGATTCCACGTGGCCAACAATGAAAGCGAAATAAGCCAAAGGCGGCCATCTGCACTCGAGAGTGATGCTGACCTCAAGCCACCAGTGGGGGAAGGAAATGGCAATAAAGTGTTGAAAACGGTTAGAAGTAAACATTCGAATGGAGCTTATAAGCCAAAATGCATTAGGTCTAAAGGGCATCTTTTTCTCTCTTCTCAATTTCACTCTCCCTCTGGCCTTCCAGTTGGGCTTTTTAAATTTAGCCGTAATTAGATCTTTTCACCACGCTTCTCTGTAATCTAATTTTTCCACTGCTCTTTAGAGCTCCTAAGAAAACGTCTCACTATGCAGTTTAAAGAGAAATTGGCATCTGACCCCTCCCACATGCTGACAGAGGCTCGAGGCAGTTGCACCAACTGGTAGGCTTAGCGCCAGGGAGAAGAGACCTTCCACCGGGAGCACGATGCTGGAATTTCAGGTGTGGAACCCCAGGGAGTATCCAGGTGAGGGATGCTGTGCCCTGTGTTGCCTCCACCCCCGTCACTTCTTCAGTAGGTCTACTACGAACCGGCCCATTTTCAAGGTAAACCAGATTCAGTCACCTCAGGATGCTCAACAAGCGCTTCTGATTCCCCAAACGTGACAGACGCGGTCGCTCACCCTGATTTAATGAGAGAGAAAACCCAGCTGCTCTCGTCTCAGCTGAAGTCAACACAATTACTTGTTAGCATTTTCCCCATCACTGCGTCAAATATCCAGCCCCTCTCCTCTTCCCAGCCTCTTCTTTCTCTGCCATCCCCTTCACGCATTTGGTTGCTACAGAACGTTCTCTCAGCCTGTTTCCTAGTTTGTTGGGAGTTATGACCACGGTTCTCATCTTCACAGGTCACCAGTCCCTTTCCAATAAGGAGAATATCTAGAACGGCTCTGTTTACTAAACATACAATGAGAGCCACACATGTAATTTTAATTTTCTATTAGCCATATTAAAGAAAAGGAAAGGGGAGAAATAGGTTTTCATCATATATTTAAAATTTAATCCAGTGTATTCACAAGACCGTCATTTCAATATATGGGAGGAGCCGCATTTCACATGCTCAGCAGCAAGGTGTGGTCAGTGGCTCCTTTGGAGGCAGGGAAGCCTAGAATGTGCTCTGCACCCCAGGTAGGAGGGACTTTGCTTACATCATGCCCTAGGTGTTTTCATCTCCACCCACCACGGGGAAGCTCAAAGCCAGGGAAGCCATGCAATCTGCCCACGTTACCCAGCTTGTAAACCACAGAGCTGGAGCTTGAACTCAGGTCTGATTCCAAAGGGCATGCTCTTTCCATTTCACCACACATCTCCCTAATTCCAGAAGAGACAGACTCACCAACCTGGTCCAGGGTCCAGTCACTTCAAAGATGCGGTGGTCCTTCAGACCTTCTCCTATCCATACACAAACTAGGCATCAATCACCCCCTCCAATCTGTCTCCTTTTTGCACACACACACACACACACACACACACACACACACACACTCAGGGAACTTAACCTCTGTAAACTTATAAGAGCCACATGCAGAGCATCTAGCTACAAGTTTGCCACTTCACTTTGATTCCCTCACTTGTCTTGCCATTTCTTAGTATCCTTAATACCTGTGTCATGTGGCTTATTTTTCTACCACTCTCCAAACATTTTGGAGGTCTCTGGTCCTCCTTTTATACCATATCAAATGTTTTTTTCTCAGTCTCCAGGACAATGCACGTTGGCATATTGAAAAAACAGGGCAGAGGATTCCAGGTCAGTATGACTCCAACCAGTAAGCTATCAGGACCAGGACATAAGGATGTTTCAGGCTCTTACACATAGTAAGGGCTGAACCCGTGTGAGTTTTGCACACTGCATTCACAGGGAGGCCACGCTGCCCTCCCTGATGTTAGAACACGGGGACAAGTCTTATCTCTTCCTTCCTCCTAAATTGTCCTTGTCTTCCCTAGAGCCTGCAGGAGAAGTTTCAAACTACCTGCAAGTTAGTTTCAAGGCCTCTGTTATCTGATCTAGCCCAGGTGGGAAGCAGGACACAGGGCAGTTCTGCTCTAAGGGAAAAATCTCCCATGTTCCAAGATCTGCCTTCAGGCTCAACAGCTAACACAGGGCCCAGAGGTCAAACCAGAGGATGGGTGTGTGCTTACTTGGAGGGTCTGAGTATGAAGGAATTAATTTGTTTCAGTCATGGAGATGAGCAGTTTACATGTGTAGTACATATAACAAATAGTACTTTATATATGTGATATATGTGCCTATGTGGAAACCTGCATGTATATGTGTATACATGTGTGTCCACATATATGGTACATATTTTTTAAAACCCTCTTACAGTTTCATAACTATTTCCATTTCCAAGATAAGCCAGTCCTTTTGACATTAGCAAGAGTTTTAATAGATGCCATTTTAAAAGAAGCTGAAAATGGGAAAATCTGATTTTACCACACTACGATTTAATTCTTTCATAGACAAAGGTTCTATTGATTTTAGTCTATGCAATGAACTAAATAATTCTAATATTCAGTTGATAGGCAAAGCAGTGAAGAAGTCTACTGCAAAAGTGCCAGAAGTTTGATTAATTTCAAACAAAAAGCAATATAAGAAAACTATAGGAAAATCAGGTGGGCTATAAATTCCTTTCTCTTTGAGAGAGAGACCAGGCAAGGGAAAGTCTTTTATTTTTGTGTGGGGGGGTTCAATTTATAAATTAAAATATAAATATTTTTACTGTTCTCTGCTATAATCTCTGATTATGACCAAAGATAGCTATAGTGCCTATATCAGGAGATAAGGAATGAGAGTTCTGGGGGAGGTAGTCTGGGAAAAAATATAGGAAAGTGCAGAAAGGTAGGAGAGGGAAGGATAGAGGGAGAGACAAGCTTCCAGTAAGAAGAGGCTGCATTTTTTTCAGTTGTAATAAAATACTAGATAATAACTCTTGGGAAATAAAGAATATGGTGATACGGTTAATAGAAAAGATTTTAAACAATGTGATACAACTTTGTAGTTGAATGCAGCCCAGTAGGATGCTAGTTTAAAAGAAAATAAGGGAGAAAGTAAATTTATTTGTACCCTTAAGATGTACTTTAATTCTTTCAGTTAATTGATTTGAATGACAGTTGTGGATAACTACTGAGCTACAGATGTCCAACTCCAAAATGCAAGAAAAACATGGCTTATCGGTTCTTTTCGAGAAAAGATAGGAGTTTACCTCCCCTTCCTTTCTCCTAAGCTCTGCTGTCTTTGTGAAATATCTCTGGCTCCATCTTCAGAGAAGCAATGTGTGCGCAGCTTTGAAAGAGAGACTGATGTTGGAAAGCTGAGACTCGTCTATCAAAGCAATTCCACACACTGGGTCCCTTTGCACTGGAGACCGAATTTCTGGACTGCCGAGACAGCAGAGACAGACTTATTGCCTAATGACGGTTTTTTATGCTGAAATTACTCTTGTAAATTGATCATCTATTTATTTCCAGGGTGAATGCCCAAGCTATTTGGAAAGGAACTCTATATCGGGGGATATTGATGGACCACGGGACTGCCTCCGGAGTTTACTTAAGTGTTTTAGGGAGAAAAAGACCAGCAAGGCAGGTATGGTGGATGGATGGTCAGTAGAAAGTACCAAAATGCCTTTGGATGGTTATTCATCAGCTTTGAAGGGCAGATGCCAAAGTCTCAGGAGCCCGCTCTGGTTTGGAATTGGGAAGCTTTCTTCTAACATTCTAAGCAAACATTTGGTACAGAGGAAGTGCTGGCAGCCAGCTGAAGGACCTGCTGGAGCCAGATTAACAAGATGAATCAGGAGTGCTGGCTGTCCGAATGTCCCTCAAAGGAGCCAATGTGGCTGACACCTACAGCCCACCGCCTTCAGCCAGCCTGCAAAATAGCCACAGGAATCCACAGGAATCAGGGATTGTGAGACGAGAGATACTGTGTTGTTCAAGGTCAAAGAATAAGAGAGAATAGAAATTCCTATTTTCTTTTCCACTTCCAAGGCTCACATCAAAACAAATTAAAACTGTTAAGCTCCCAATGATGAGGATAGCGTGTCATTGAGCAGTGCCTTGTACAACAGCCCAGGGAACTTTTATAGGATGTCTTTAAAAAGCCATCCAGCAGAGAGTCACCAGACACTCACAGATGGTCATGAAAGTGCCTGAATGCCTTACCATGTCCAATAACCGAAATTGAAATCCAAGGGAGTCAATACTTACATTACTTATGTTTTTCAATAAAAACTAATTAAAGCTACTTAAGGTTTTAGTGATGGGCCTGGGAATGTAATGGAGCAGGTTGAGATTTAGCAGGCCATTCACTGAGTTCTCGATAAGAATCCGAATGAAGAATGAATCAGTGGCTTTTGGATTCCAGCCCATTCACCCCCAGGCAGGGAGGAAGCCTCAGATTCCTTCTTTTCTCTGTGTTCTTCTCTCTCAGCCCCTGGAAGACAGAAAACAGCCTTCTTTTAAAGTTATTGTTAGGAGCTCTCAGAGTTGGTGCTTAGATTCAGCTGGTTTTCAATTTTCCAGCTGGGTTCATTATTTTTTGGAAATGTGAATGGTGGCAAATGCCAACCAAGGGACGTGAAGAGAGGGAAGAATTAGTCACATGATGTTCGGGTCACTTTAGCTCCACTTTTCGTCTCTAACACTGCCTAGAAAACACTCCAGTTCTATTTTAAAGACATCTTTGAATTCACAAAAGGCCATGGCACATGCTTGCTACTGGCTGCTGTGAAGGAAAATTCAAATTCTGGCAAATGGCTGCTTTCATCTGGTCCTTGAACAAAGACGCTCTTTTGAAATTCTGATTGCATCTTGGGGAAAATAAGACATGCTCCCAAATTTAGAAGATAAATTTAGCTTATCACCTAACCTCTGCATAGAACAGCTAGTATTCCCAGGGAACTGTAGCATCCCTGTGCCCTCACACTTCCTGGAATTAGGATGATACACAGATCAAGGACAGCATCTCTCCAGAGATGCTGTGCCCCCACTGCAGGAAAACGAGCTTGCCAGCTCTCTCCAAATGAGCACCAGCGGCACCAAGCAATTCAGTGCAACGCTGAGGGAGAGGCGGGCGTGAATCACACAGTGGCACACCCCGGCTTTGCTTACTGGATCTCCTCCCAACTAACCTAGCTTCTCCCGCAGGAAATGCACGTAGATTCAGAACAAAATGATCATTCCTCCCTATTTGCGCGTTTTTACTTCTGCTCCATCAACAAGTGCCATCGAGGACACACCTTTTCCTCGATAATGTCCTGTCACCCTTGGCCCATGAGAATCGCCTGCTGCCTCCACTCACCGGACTCCCTGTGCCTCTCGTTTGGAAGGACCAGGTGATGACTGGTGATATTGCTCACAGGGCTTACGACTGTTAGCAACGTGCAATGTGCATCCTCACCCGCACAACCAAACTGCACGTTCAACATCCATCTTCCTCACTGGATGAAATACGGAAGGAAAAGGACAGTGAACCTCTAGGTTGGTGTGTGATCCACAGAGTGAAGCACCTTGTAGGAAAGCAAAAAAAAAATGCAGGTTGAATGTATAAAGAATTGAATCATCAAGTTGGTTTTTATCCCATGATTATATTGTAATATCCTCAAGATTACAATGCAATGTCCTCGCTTATATAATTTTATTTTATTTTTCTATATCAGGAAAGTATTCTGTAAGATTGGGTGCCCAGAATTGATTTTGATTGGCTATTTAATGAAGATTATTTCTCCCGTTAGAGTCTGCATTATTTTGTCTAAAAAGGTTGTTCCAATACAGTAGTTTCTGGTGTTATAAATTCCCTCTATTTGGAGGTAAGCCCAATCACCCACAGTATTGGCAATGGGAAAATGTTGTTAAGGCACAAGTTTAATCTTGGTGTCTGAGAAACAATGATCAAACCTAGTGGATGGCCCGGCATTCCAGTCTCACTGTGGTTTTGTTTTTATCTGATATAGATTCAAACGAGGAGAATACAGACTAAGTGCCATTTGCAGGTTTGTCCTTAAAGGTCTGAAAATGTCAAGATTCTGGTTCCGTTTGCCTCAAACGTAACCAGATGCAAAAAAACCCACATCCTTCAGTGCGCGATTGTTTGCAGCTCTTTTCTACGTAAGATAGAGGCACGTTTTGCCTCTATTCTTACTTGTGAAGGGCATGAGACGTGACACACGGGCAGTGGTCGTGTCACACACAGCTCAAACGAAGAGTGGAGATTTTTACTGCTGTACACATTTAAATAGATAAGGCTCATAGGAATAAAAATCCATATGACTTATTAATGTGTACCCTACAAATCGACGGCAATTGGGATAATTCTGATGGCATCTGGCTGGTTTACTTCAATGCAGGGTTTCTCAACCACGGCACCATTCGCAGCTTGAGCCCAATAATTCTTAGTTACGGGGTCTGTCGTCTTCATTGCGGGACAGTTAGCAACCTCTGGTTCATACCCACCTGATGCCAGTAGTGTCACCCCTGACTTGCCAGCTAAAATGTCCCCACACATTACTAAGCGTCTCCTGGTGGGAGGGGGCAAAATCACCCTGCATGAGAACCACCACTTTAGTGTCATCTTGTAGGAAGAATGCTAAACCACGTCAGGGATAAAATAGGCGGAATGCTCGACTGAGCAGCTTTGGAAGTGTTGGTACCACAGATGTGCTCATGTCATCCTGTTCCAACTAGTCAATAAAGAAAGCCTCGGCGCCATCCAGGGCAGAGGTCTCCCAAAACAGCAATTGCACCTAAAAGTAGCCAGATGCCATTTTTAAGAGCCCATAATTAAGACTTCTGCTAAGTTGCCCTAGAATGTTCAATGGTCATCACACAGCCACTAAGTGTGCCACTCTCTGATGTGTGCTTAAATCATTGTCTTTCACCCTCTCACGAAGTTTTCAAAGAAAATAATGTCAGTCCTTGTTTACAAACAGGCCAAAAGCCTTGGAGAAGTTAGGAGTTTGTCCTAGGATGCACAAGGAGAGAGTGACGTAGGAGTTTAGGGTTCTGTACTGTCTGCCTTCAAATTTTGTGTTCTATCATTTTCAGCGTGTGATATCTGTTAACCTGCAGTTTGCCAAACTGGGATTAAATTCACTGACACATGTCTTGAACTTAAGTGGAGAAGAGAAGATGGTGATGGAGGCCACAGACGTGCAGGTCAGAGGCAGAGCCTCATCCTGTAAGCAGCTTCACTTACCACTCTGGGGGCCTCAAGCCCAAGGACCCACCATCCACATGGAGCTTGTGCCCTACAGCTTCCTCCATGTTTTATCTTAGGAAAAATAGCATTGGATGGTAGAAAAACACAGCCATTTAAGTCTAATCTCCAACTGTACCAAGGGGAGGCACAGAGACCCTGAGCCTTTGTTCAACCTGTTCTCCCCAGGCAAACAGGGGGACACTCTTAGCTCAGATGTGCAGCTGGGTAGTTTCCTGATGCAAGGGAGGTTTTCTCCATCCTTTGTACCCAGTAGTTAATAACTGCTGTGCCTGGTTCCCACCTTAACTTTCTGCTATTCCATGTAACATGGTGTTCCCACTTTAATGTAAGGGCATTTCCCCGGGTGACCTGCAGGTACTATCAACAGGAGAAGGTCACGGAGAAGGAGGTCAGGGCCCCCATGGACCTGTTGCCAGCATCCCAGTCACTCTGTCCCCCCAGCCCTGCTCACCACCTGGAGTTCCCCTTTATTAACCTTCAGTCTCCTTTTCCATGAGCTCAAGATCAAACCGGGAGTCGTCCTATTAGGACGGGATGAGGGTCTTGCCCCATCCACTAGGGCAGCACTTGTTACTGACATCAGAGCATCAGGCACGACCTTAGGGAAGGTTTCCTGGAACACGGTTCCCGCCTGAGAGTCAGGAGGCTGTGCTCCATCAACCCAAAGTTCTCCCAAGCTCCGAAAATTCCGTCTACAGCTCATCAGGCTGTGCTAATTAGAGGAAGCAGCCTAACGCGGTCTGTCTGACTAATGATGTTGTGTGAGATGGACAGAGAAATCAGGTCAGGAAACTGGCTTCCTAATGATCATTAGCATATGTACCTGCAGCTGTATACCTGTTTTGGCTGCACACAGACCAGCTTGTGCTGCTCTCTCATTACCTGAGTGCTGAGGGAAGCACACACATCTGCACTGGCATTTAGATTGCTGTTGTGGATTCAGTTCTATCATTGCCCTCTAATCTGAGCATCTTTTGCAAATCTTTCCCTCATCCTGTAGCTGTCCTCCAGAGACTGTAGGCCCTAGCTACCCAGAGTGGGTCCCTGGACCAGCAACATGGGCATTGCCCTAAAGCTCGTCAGAAATGCAGACTCTCAAACAAAATGAAAAGACAACCTACAGAATGGGTGAAAATATTTGCAAATCATGCGGCTGACGAGAGCTTAATTTCCAAAATATACAAATGGCTCATACAACTCAATAACAAAACACAAGCAATCCAATCAAAAAAATCGGCAGAAGACCTAAATGGACATTTCTCCAAAGGAGACACACAGATGGCCAACAGGCACATGAAAAGATGCTCGACATCACATATTATTAGAGAAATGTAAATCAAAACGACAATGAGGTATCACCTCACACCCATCAGATTGGCCATCATTAAGTCTCCAAATAACAAATGTGGAGGAAAGGGAACCCTCCTACACTGTGGGTGGGAATGTAAGTTGGTGCAGTCACTATGGAAAACAGGATGGAGGTTCCTTAAAAAACAAAAAAATATATAATTACCATATGATCCAGCAATCCCATTCCTTGGCATATATCTGGAGAAAACTACAATTCAAAAATGATGCATGCATCCCAATATTCATAGCAGCACTATTTACAAAAGCCAGGACCTGGAAGCAGCCTAAATGTCCATCGACAGAAGAATGGATAAAGAAGATGTGGTACATATATACAATGGAACATTACCTGGCCATTAAAAAGAATGAAATAATGCCATTTGTAGCAACATGGATGGACCTAGATATTATCATACTAAGTGAAGTAAGTCAGAAAGAGAAAGACAAACACCATATGATATCACTTATATGTGGAATCTAAAATATGACACAAATGAACTTATCTACAAAACAGAAACAGACTCACAGACATAGGGAACACACTTGTGGTTGCCAGAGGGGAGGGGTGGTAGGGGAAGAATGCAGTGGGAGTTTGGGGTTAGCAAATGCAAACTATTATATATAGGACGGATAAACACCAAGGTCCTACTGTATAGGGCAGGAAACTATATTCAATATCCTGTGATAAACCGTAATGGAAAAGAATATAAAAAAAGAATGTGTATATATGTATAACTGAATCACTTTGCTGTGCAGCAGAAATTAACACATTAGAAACCAACGATACTTCAATAAAATAAAATTTACGAAAAAAGAGAAATGCAGACTCTCCACCCCACCCCAGAATCATTGTGTTAGGATCTACATTTTAAGAACATCCCAGTCAATTCATGGGCACCTCAGAGTTTGGATTAGGCCAGCACATTGTGGGAGGGGGTGCTATCCCTCTGTGAGATTCTGGTGGTCTTAATACAATTGAACTCCAGTGGAAACAGTTGTTATGGGTGAATCGAGATGTAATTAGTTAAGATGAGGTCATCCTGGAGGAGGGTGGGTCCCTAAACCAATATGACGGGTGACCTTAGAAGAGGGAAAAATTGGAGACAGCCACAAACACAGGGAGATCACCATGTAAAGATGAAAGCAGAGATCAGGATGATGCTTCTACAAGCCACGGGATGCAAAGATGGCCAGCAAACCACCAGAAGCTAGGAAAGAGGCCTGGATCAGATTTTCAGAGACCTCAGAAGGAACCATCCCTGCTGACACCTTGATCTCAGATTTCCAACCTCTGGAACTGTGAGAGCATAAACTTCTGTTGGTTAAGCCACCCAGTGTGTGGTACTTTGTTTCAGCAGCCCTAGCAGACTAAGACAACAGCGCAGGTCCTTGAGTTAGAATTCTGAGCAAGACATACCTGCTCTGTGCCACGACTTCCTCTCTTAAAAATAAGGACCGTGGGTTTCTTTGTCCTGGGTCGGTGTGGGCTTGGAGAAAGTCTGTGTAAAGAGCTGGCCAGGTGAACCCTGTGCTTGGTGTCTGTAATTCCTCTGCAAACTGAACTTCTCTGGAGGCAAAATCAGAACAGACGACCATTGCTACCTAGGAAATCAGCTGTCCACCAAGATGTTTTTAGGCTAGAATCCATTAGCATGATTGTTAGCGTGTATTCACAACACAGAGAGTAAATATTAAAACACGGGAACTGTCCAGACACGGGAGAATATCTTTACACTCCCCAACCCCAGATCATCCCAGGGCCCTTAAGGACATCATCAGACAGCATTGCTTGACAGATTGTTCAAGTGCATGCAGCTTCCTCTTGCCCCTGATTCCTCCGGGAATGGTTCTGGGACACGGAGGCTCTCTCTGTCTCTGTCTTCAGCCCTCAGAACCACACAACTCTTTCTACCCCCTGAGGAGTTGCCCAGGGTGCAGGACTTCTGGTGCAAAACTCGGAGAGTCTCGGGCCAAATGGGATAAAAAAGTCAGAGTTACGGGTGAATTGTGTCCCTGCAAATTCTCATGACAAAGCCCAAACCCCCCGTCCCCAAGAATGTGAACTCACTTGAAGATGTGTTTGCTGCAGAGGTAAGTAGCTAAGAGGAGGCCATCTTGGGTCCCCAACCCAATGTGACAGCTGTCCTTATGCAAAGGGGACCTTGGGAGGCAGTCACGCACAGGGAGAACACAGGTGAGGAGAAGAGTGATGCCACGAGCCAAGGAATTACTAGAAACAAGGAGAGGGGCCTGGACCAGAGCCTCTCTCGCAGCTGCAGAAGGAACCCACCCTGACGATGGCTTGATCTCGAACTTCTGGCCTCCAGACTGTGAGACAATACATTTTTGTTGCTTAAGCCACCCACTGTGTGGTACTTTGTTACAGCAGCCCTTGCAACCCAACACGATCACCCTAATTGAGATCCACTCCGGAAGCCCGAGATAGGCAACATGGACACAGACCTCCTTACTGCTGCTGCACTCTGCAAGTATCAGAGAGAAAATAAGAGGTGGGGGGATTTAAAAAAAAAGATCAAAGTTTTCCTGGGCTGTATATTCCGAGATATCTCTTATCAGATGGCATCCTTCTGACATCCTTCTTTGCTGTTTCCTTCTCAGAGGTTGTAATGTAAGCCACACTTGTCTTTTCTACATTATCATCATGCTGATGAAATCCATTGCTACTCCAGCAGGATGCAGCCAGGGGCAGAACCATACCAGCAATGATAGTGAAGTATAACAATGTAATCCCACAGCCCAGGACAAGCTGGCAGAGCCAGACTGCATTCAAATAGCAAGCTCTGTGTAGGGAAGAAATTCCGACTTCCCTTCCCCAGCAAAGGGGCATTGCTGGTTACTCTATCACAGTGACTCCGACCCTCATTTATTATTTCTGTGGTTTGAAAGGTGCCAGCTGTTCGTCGTTTTAAAAAATTGTTACACACCAGTATCGATGAGACTTTATCTATCTACCTATCTATTATTTACTTGTTTATTGATTTTGATTGGAGAATAGCTGATTTACAATGTTCTGTTAGTTTCAGGTGTACAGCAAAGTGATTCAGATATATAGATAGATAGATATAATTTTCCAAATTCTTTTCCATTATGGGTATTTCAAGGTATTGAATATAGTTCCCTGTGCTATAGAGTAGGACACTGCTGTTTATTTTATATATGATAGTGTGTATCTGTTAACTCCAAACTCCTAATTTATCCCTTCCCCAGAGATGCTAAATACATGAAGAAACTAATCCTTAAAATAAACCTACAGATCTATTTTCATACCCATTTAAGATGTGAGGAATTGAAGATCAGTAAGATAAGTGAGGTGTCCAGAGACCCAGAGCACTTCCTTGAAGCCATTGGTTCGCTATGCTTTTTCCCTGCCCTGTAGGAGTAAAACTGTCTTGTTTACATTTGTATACTCGCTCCTAGCTCACTCTCTAATGGCAGAAGGCACCCAAGAACATATTTCAAGAGTGTGGCAATCAGTGGAGAACAGGGAAAGAACTGAGGGCTGCCTTTTCACTCCCCACGGAGTCCTGGGAAGGACAAACTCAAATGTTCCATGCAAAGCATGGAACAGATTGGGGACCCAGAGCTGCCCATGGGCCAACTGGACTGTAGGCAGATGTGACAGCTCTGGGCCACCAGCAGCAGTTACTGCCCCAAGGGCTTCAGGTGGGCAGTTTGAGCAAGTGACACTAAAAACCTGGGCAGGGGAGGGATAGGCCTGCAGGGTCGGGCAGACAGGCCCAACCTCAGGGGCCACCCTCCACCCAGGCACCTCCTCTCCCTTCCCGGGACACTGGGGACCTCCTCTCACTCTTCCGGATGCTGGGGAGTGACGGGGCGGGGGTGCAGGGATTAAGGACACAGACTCTAGCATCCAAGCCTGGCTCCATACTGGCTTTGCTGATACCTTACCTCCTCTGTGCCTCAGTTTCCTCGTGTATAAAATGGGGTCAGCCTGGTGCCCGCCTCACAGCGTCTTCTGAGGATTAAGCTGTGTGCCTTGCCTGGAGCCCGGCCCACCGGGACCACTTAGGCAGTTAGCAGCCCCACCTCTCTGGAGCCCCTGCCAGGACTGTGTCCTCCTGGGAGAGCCTTTGTGAGGGTCCTAGCCCCTGAGAAAGAGCCCTCTCCACGCTTCCCTGTGTGCCCTGAACTCAGCACACGCCCTAGAGCCTAAGGTGCCTTGGATCCCACTCAAACTATTCCCTTTGGAAAAAGAATATAAAACTTTCTTTAATTAGAAAGGCAGCCTCTGCTTCGCTCGACTGTACTGGTGATCATTTTCCCAGAGATCATGGGGACCGAGACCCTGTCAATACCTTGGCTTCTGGCCTCCACTGCCTCCCCAACCTGGCCTCCATCAGGCCTCGGGTGCCCAGATTGCACTTGGATGGCTGTGTTTTCTGCCTGCTACTTAAATGACCTTAAAATGTCATTACTGAAATATACAGAGAAGAAATGAATTATCACTATGCTTCTTTCATAAATTACCACCAGCTAGAGTTCAATTTCCTGTGAGCATTCTCTGTTGTATTTGTTTGACATTAGGAAAACCATTCCTCTTTTTCCCTAACAGTTTACAGGCAAGGGCAAGTGCCCCGGAAGGCTATGCGCGAGCCTGGTGTACAGGGTCCAGCTGTGCGATCTGACCCTGAAGTCTGATTTTCAAGGAGTAATGGACAGTCAGTTCCTGAGAAAACCAGTGTAAGCTGTGGCCTTGTTCTCGGGAACACATTTGAATCCAAACAGAATTGCAGGTGGACGTTTGAATAACTGTGAGAAGAAATGGTGTTTTGCTCTGGTTCCTAAATCTTTGGGCTTCCGAGCACCATCTCACCCTGGAAATGGATCAAGAATTGCCTTCCCACACATAACTCAACAATATTTCTTGTACATCCCTTTTTCTGAAAGAGAATTTCAGTGTCAGGGTAGGATTTTCCTACTGATACTCTGTAGTTACATTTTTTATGAAATGTGTTTCCCTCGAACAGGAACATAAACTGTGGATGCGTAAAGGCTCCTCTTAAGCGAAATGGTAAAAGAGAGCATGAATCAAAATCGCCTTGAATGCCTGTGGTCTTTCATCATGGCATGTTCAAGAAAACATTTTTATTCATAGAGTATATTCAAGCTTGTCATCAGAGGGATTCTAGTAATACCGGGTATTATTGGGTCTTCCAGGTAGACAATAACTTCAGCGTTGCCAAAATTTATAACTTTTGCTCAGCTCTATCCGACCTGCAAATGGTCCTTTTGTAAAAGAACAGTGGTCCATAAAATCAGATGTTTTTCGGGACAGATCAGTTAGAACAGGGAGCCTGTTTCCACATCTGTGAAAATCTGTTCTCTGTGCCGTATTTAAGCCTTCCTGCCCTCGTGGCAGGAGCTGTTTGTCCCCAGGTTCTGGGCCCCTCTGCCTCTGCACCATAATCTGCCTCTCTTGCTCAGAAAGTGCTCTCTGTAAGTAAATACACTGCAGCCATTTGGTCTCTTAACATAACAAAGTATGAATTCTCTCTTTCAATGCCTTTTCTAGCCTTAAGCAGGTGTAAAACCTTTCCCTTGCCCCATGAGTTGTCACAGAGCCTTTTTCTTTCTTTTTCCCCCATCTTAATCCTCACCTATCACATGTTTTCTGGTAGTTTCTTGTATTTGTTCAAAGTTTTCGACCCATTTTCATCCTAAAATTCGAGTTCTTTTAACATCAATATACAACACTAGCTAGGAGATGCATTCTCCTAGGCTGTGCTTGCCAACATTCTTTTTCAGCAAAGCATTTTTATTTTTTAAAATTAATTTTGTTAATTTCTTTTTTAATTGAAGTATAGTTGATTTACAATGTTGAGTTTCCCATATAGGTTATTACAAAATATTGAGTATAGTTCCCTGTGCTATACAGGAGGTCCGCATCGTTTATACACTTTACATATAGTGGCGTGTGTATGTTACTCCCAAATTCCTAATTTGTCCCTCCCCCTCCACCTTCTCCCTTTGTTAACAATCAGTTTGTTTTACAAGTCTGTGAGTAAGCTTGCCAATTTACAGGAGGGTAACAGTGCCTCACAATGGACCCGGGGCACGGAGACTCAGTGCTGTATAATGCAGGGGAGCGTTTACATGGGGGCCACCAGTGTGGCTGTGGAGTGAGGCCCTCACACAGGAGTTCTAGGCCCACCTCAGGCTCAACGCCTAACTTACTAGGCACCAGGTGCTTGAACAGGTATTCTCTCTAATTCTCAGTCGACTAAGCTTTGGAATCTATGAAATAATGTATGTGAAATGTGTGAAAGTACCTTTAACGAACCACACAAATGTAAAATATATTTTTATGTATCATGCAAATGGAAAGTGACATACAGTCCGCACACCCAAGGGACATTTATGTGTGTCCATCCACGTACACCAGACAAACCATTTTATATTTTGGATATTATCATTTCATGACAATGAATGGAAATCTACACAACACCTAAGAGAAGTGCTGCATTTTGTCAGGCTTCTAAATTTAACTTTTAAATAATATTGATGTGGAAGGCCCCACTACCTTTGAAACTCACTGTTTGTCACTACATAACATCTGTAAGAGGTGAGCTTAAATCTTATCATTTTATAAGTTCCAGCTTCCTGGGAGGGAAAATCCTTACAAAAACAATGTGCATTTTCTGACATAATTTCAAGCCTCATGTTATTAAGATGTGAACTTACATTTCTGTATGATAGTCTGCAAGTCTAGAGATTGATACCAATTATTAATGTTTTGAGATTAATAGCTTGGAAGACAGGAACATCTGTCAGGTTGTAACAACAGCTTTCAAAGTAAATTCTTTACTTGGAGACAATAACTAATAAATGTCTGATTACGTTTCTGTGCCTTTCTTCACCTGAATCTAGATGGCTGTCTCTGGGTATATGACATTTGAAATTCTCTCTTCATCCCCACTTAAAAAAAATCCAATGAAGGAGATACAAGTTCAATCAGAAACTTAATATTTAAAAAGTGTTTTTTATAACTTGTCTGCTTGTAAAATTTCACATGCAAAAGTCTGTGAACCTGTAAATATAGGTAAAACTTTCAACAGGATGGCATAAAACATCTGTAAATGTGACACATAAGAACTCCCAATGTCCGATCCTTAAGGGAGGGCACAGCCCGTCCTGGACAAATTCTTCCCCCACGCTGCAGGCAAATATTCACAAGTGTCTGTGGCACCATCAGGTCCATACCCTAACTGCTCTTTAGAACTGAAAACTGGCTAAAAGCAAGTCTCCCCCAGGGAGGCAGATCTAGGTTCCTAGGTTCCAATTTCTTCTCTCCTCCATGTGAATTTGGACAAGTTTCTTAATTCCTGAGTCACAGTTCCCTTATCAATAAAATGGAGTTAATATGAAGCACAAATACATGATCACCAGGTTGCTGCAAGGATAAAATAAGATATTGCATGGAAAATGCCTGAAAGTTAAAAAAAGAATCTCAATACTCAGTAGCTATGCCTAGAATCATCAGTGTGCCATGGATCCCCTGGCAATAAGACCTACCAAATCTCAGAGCTGTGGTCTATAATGACGCTGGTTTTGCTTTTCCCCACCTTCCTCCCCTTGCTCTATGGAATTTTGCACATCCACACGGACAGTAGCTACTCAGCTCCTTTCCAAAGGGCCTCTTAGCCACTGCGATCACCAGCTCTTTAAGATCTGAAACAACTTTCCCCTCTCCAGAATGTCTGCTTCCCTGAGAAGCATGGACACAAGCCCTAAGAATAAAAGCTTAATGTTTGACACATTATTTATTGCAAAACAAGAGCTTCTCCCAGGTGGCCAGTCAGAGCAAATTAGCTGCCCACCCCGAGGTTTCCATTATTGAATGAGAAAGAGAACTGTGCACGGGGCCATCGTAAGCCCCTTGGAGACATTCTGACTCTGGACACCTCACCTAACACGTAGCAAGCTCATAGGTGATACAGAGTGATAAGAGTTGAGTTCCAGTTAACAAGCTGAGCCATTGTTATATTTTATAGGCAGGTAAGCATTTGTTCATTTTGATTGTGGAATCTCTTTTCATAGTTTTGAGCCATTTTTCAGAAGTATTTACATTCGTTAAGTCTTTGAGAAGGTCATGTGTCTATTGTGGGGCCATCTGCAATGCCATAAAGAACTTGTGCATTGACCCCGATCTTAGCAACATCATTCTGGATCTGTCTCCTCAGGCAAGGGAAGCAAAAGCAAAAATATACCAATGGGACTACATCAAACTAAAAGGCTTCTGCACAGCGAAGAAAACCATCAACCAGACAGAAAGACAACCAATCGAATGGGAGAAGATATTTGCAAATCATATATCTGATAAGGGGTCAATATCCAAAATATACAGAGAACTCATACAACTCAACAACAAAAAGCAAACAACCTGATTAAAAATCTGGCAGAGGAGCTGAATAGGCATTTTCCAAAGAATACATACTGGTGGCCAACAGCAACATGAAAAAATGTTCAACATCACTAATCACCAGGGAAATGCAACTCAAAATTACAATGACTTATCACCTCACACCTTTTTAAATGGCTGTTATCGAAAAGGCAAGAAATAAATGTTGGCAAGGATGTGGAGAAAAGGGAAACCTAGTGCACTGTTGGTGGGAATGTAAATTTGGTGCAGACACCATGGAAAACGGTATGGAGGTTCCTCCAAAAAATAAAAATAGAACTATCATATGATCCAGCAATTCCACTTCAGGGTATGTGTCCAATGAAAACACTAATTCAGAAAGAAGTATGCACCCTGATGTTCGTTGCAGAATTATTTACAACAACCAAGACATGGAAACCACATAAGTGTCCATCAATTGGTGAAAGGAAAAAGATGTGGTGTATACACATACATATACATACAATGGAATACTACTCAGCTACAGAAAAGAATGAAAGCTTGCCACTTGCAATAGCATCGATGGAACTTGAGGGTATTATACTAAGTGAAATACGTCAGGTGGAGAAAAAACTACAGTATGATTTCACTCATATGGGAATAACAACCCTCAAAATAAATGAACAAACAAAACCAAACAAAAAACAAAGTGGTCAACCAAGGGAAAGAGGCAGGGGTGAGGGTGAAATGGATAAAGAGGGTCAATTGAATGGTGAGGGATGGACCCTAGATTTTGATGCTGAGGACACTGGAGTATATTCAGAAGTCAAAATATAATGTTGTACCCGTGAAATATATATAATGTTATAAACCAATGTTACCACAATTTTTAAAAAAAAGGAAAAAACAAAACAAAAACATACTGCTTCCTTCATTGACAAAGTTTTGCCGTAAGTTAAAGAAAAAGCCAGCTGTATTAAGGTGTGTTTTTAGTGAAGTAACTGATTTATATATTAGTACAAGTTCCTTTCACATTGCATACTGGTAACAAATAGATCCCTGCAGGCATCCCGTCCCCAGAACACATGCTGAGTGTCAATGCCTCAGACAAGACAGCTTTCCTCACTACATCACCTCTGAAATGCCCCTTGGTCACCCCCAAAACTGGTGCTATTACAGCCTATTTTATTCCTCACCCTGGAAATATATAAGCACATGCACACTAAAACCCCTATCAATATTTCCCAAAATTGTGTGGACCTAAGAAGTATTGGGGAGCTTTTGAACATATAGATTCCAGGGCCTTGATCCCTTTAATTCAGTAGGATTTTCCTAGGGCTTAGGTATTTGCATTTTTAACAAGTACACCAAGTAATTCTAACACTGGAGACCCATGGTGACACAGTTCTTCAGGCTGTGTTGTCAAAAGTGCCTCTCAGCAATCCTACTACTGGGCATATACCCTGAGAAAATCATAATTCAAATAGAGATGGGAATAAAGATGCAGACCTACTAGAGAATGGACTTGAGGATACGGGGAGGGGGAAGCGTAAGCTGGGACAAAGTGAGAGAGTGACATGGACATATATACACTACCAAATGTAAAATAGATAGCTAGTGGGAAGCAGCCACATAGCACAAGGAGATCAGCTCAGTGCTTTGTGACCACCTAGAGGGGTGGGATAGGGAGGGTGGGAGGGAGGGAGACACAGAGGGAAGAGCTATGAGGATATATGTATATGCATAACTGATTCACTTTGTTATGAAGCAGAAACTAACACACCATTGTAAAGCAATTATACTCCAATAAAGATGTTAAAAAAAAATAGACATGTACCCCAATGTTCATCACAGCACTACTTACAATAGCCAGGACATGGAAGCAACCTAAGTGTCCATTGACAGATGAATGGATAAAGAAGATGTAGCACATATATACAACGGGATATTACTCAGCCATGAAAAAGAAACGAAATTGAAGTATTTGTAGTGAGGTGGGTGGACCTAGAGTCTGTCATACAGAGTGAAGTCAGTCAGAAAGAGAAAAACAAATACCGTATGCTAACACATATGTATGGAATATTAAAAAAAATGGTTCTGAAGAACCTAGGGGGAGGACAGGAATAAAGACGCAGACCTACTAGAGAACGGACTTGAGAACACAGGGAAGGGGAAAGGTAATCTGGGACGAAGTGAGAGACTGGCATGGACATATATACACTACGAAATGTAAAATAGATAGCTAGTGGGAAGCAGCTGCATAGCACAGGGAGATCAGCTCGGTGCTTTGTGACCACTTAGAGGGGTGGGATAGGGAAGGTGGGAGGGAGAAATAAAAAAAGTGCCTCTGCCGAATCCTGAATGGAGCTGTCCTCCCAGCTGCATGCAAAGATCTAAGGAAATGCTGAAGAATAGCAAGGTCACAGATCACCCCCTGATGCTGTGAGAGGCTGGGCTAATATCAGCAGTAACTCCTTCCTCTCACAGAATTCTCACTCGATGGGGAAAATAATCCACATTTTGTGGTATTTTCCTGCCATTTACAGCCAAGCGTAATCCATGAAATCACCCCCCAATTATGATGAGCCACTCTGCTTTCTCTCCCTCTACATGCTGACATCTTATTAGAACTTGTTTTGTTCCTCATATACTTTTTTGTCACTTTATATCATTTTCCTTGTGCTGGTATGTTTTATGGATGTCAAGTTTGCCTTCCCAATAAGAGTTCAAATGACTTTGGAAGTGTCCACAGAGTACCAGCAAGAGACAAGTACTAACTTGTATCATAAAAGGCTGGGATGGTGATCCAATTCAACCGTCAACTTATTATGCGCCACTCTTTCTTTAGCTCTGACACTCCAGCCACACCGGAGTTTGGGATTCCTTGAGTTGCTGTTGCAGGGCTGTTTCAAAGGCAGACTCCCCGCCCCTGTCATACCCTTCCTCCCATGCTTCCCCTCCCAAATCCCCACTCATCCTTCAGACTTTAGTGTGACCGTATCCTACTCTCAGGTTAGGTACCCCTTTCTAATATTTCCAATGGACATTGAATTTCCCACTGATCCTACTTAACAAACTACTAGTTACTGGCTAATTGTCTGTTACACCCACCAGCCTACACAGCTCTGCCTAAGACCAATGTGGGAAAAAAAATTGGCTTATGTTTATCTTGTTGACTAAATTCCCAGTCCTTAGCCCAGTAGCTGACAAGTAGTCAGCAATCAATCACTGTTGAATGAAGAAGAGGATAAATGAGCAAAAGATTCACGTGTCACATCCTCTGGCTGTGACTTTGAACATGGCATGCAGTTTCCTGACATTCTCCCAAGTTCTTCACTCTTCAGAGGTGATAACCCCAATGCCCAAACAGCAGCTTAGATCAAGTGCGTCTCTCTGAAAATATTTCCTGAGCCACTTGGGACCCCCACCTGCAACAGCATCTTGGCAGGAAATCATCTTTGAGGCAACAGGACCCAAGAGGCATCAGTGGTTCTGAGCAATGTTTGGGGGCACCCAGAAAAAATCAATGAAACCTTTATTTTAATTTTCCTATCACATATAGGAAATATCGTTTTTGACAAACAGATTATTTATGAATCCTATGACCCTCACACTGATCCTTTGTTACGAAGGTCTGCAAAAAAGTATCCTCAAGTTTAAACCAAAACCCTGTGAAATAAATGGAGGAGTTGGTGGAGACCAAGTCAGGTGGAGACCTAGGGACAACACGGACCAGCAGTGATGACACACCTGGGTCAGCAGTAGGGCAGGTGGAGAGTTAGATGACTTTGGAAGGTGTCTGCATCCCTCAGGCCCCAGTGTTCTCAGGTCCCCACCTGTAAACACAGTGTGTGTGTTGACTTAAGACAGGGAGTGGGAAGATGACTCTAAAAGATGTTTAAGAGTCTTTCCTCATCTTATATTCAACAATCTGTTACTCTGTCTCTGAATGAAATCAAACTGAGTCATTTGAAACTGTCTGAATCAATACATTTCTATATTTTTTATTGAGGTAAAATTGATACATAACATTATATCAGTTTCAGATATACAGCATATAGATTCAACACTTTTATATACTACAAAGGGCTTACCACAATAAGTCAAGTTAACATCCATCACCTTACATAATAGTCAGAAAAATTTTTTTTCTGGTGATGAGGACTTTTAAGATCTATCCTGTTAGCGATTTTCAAATACACAATATGGTGTTATTAACTATAGTCACCATGCTGTGTATTATATCCCAATGATTTATTTATTTTATAATTGGAAGTTTGTACATTTTTTTCTTTTTGGAAGTTTGTACATTTTGACCCCCTTCACCCATTACTCCCACTTCATACCCCCTGCTTCTGGCAACCACCAATTTGTTCTGTCTATTTATGAATATGTTTCTGTTTTGTTTTGTCCATCTCTTTGTTTTGTTTTGCTTACATTTCACATATAAGTGAAATCATATGGTATTTGTCTTTCTCTGACATTTCACTTAGTATAATATCCTCAAAGTCCATCCGTGTTGTCACAAATGGCAAGATTTCACTTTTTTATGTCAGAGTAGTATTCCATTGTATATATATACCACTTCTTCTTTATTCATTCATCTGTTGATGGACACTTAGGTTGTTTCCATATCTTGACTGCTGTAAATAATGCTGCTATGAACAGTGAGGTGCATATATCTTATCACATTAGTGTTTTAATATCCACTTTTAAACCACTTTGGTTGAACAAACTTTAAAAATGCTTCTGCTACCAGAGAAAAGAGGTTAAAATTAAAAATAAATACTGCATACAATCCACATATCACAATTCATATTTGAAAATGAAAGTGTTTGAAGACTTTCTTAGCATGATTAAGAAGAGGCAATCAGGAAAGCACATTGTATAAAAACCAACCTCATTTCATAAAGAAGATATTTTCTCATAATGATTTTCTGACAAAAATTGGCCCAGGCCAATGCATTAAGAAATAATGATATTCTTACCATGATAACTTCTAACCAGGATATGACTTTCCATGGGGTTTTACCTAGGGAGAGATAATTCACTGGCTGGATGCTCTAGGCAGTTGTATTTTTCATTTTTAATAATTAAAATTATTTTTACCACTTCCACACACAAAGAAATCAATGGTATTTCTTCGTAAATTTAATCTTGCAAAGAAAAGAGAAAAAATGTTTATTTCTAGACCTTAGTGCATTATGCTTTGAGATTTCCTTGAGGGTTCTCAAAATCTCAGAGTCAACTTATGAGGAATAATAAATGGCTGTTTATCCATCTCCTCCCTTATAAAGGCTGCACAGGCTGAGGCAGAAGCCAGCAGACAGAATTCAAGTGAGTGTCTGCAATAACACCCCAGGCAAATCAGTATATCAAAGTTAGTCCAAGGCAGGAAAATCCAACAGTTCAGTTTCATATCAAAGTCCTTGAGGGAAGCTTGATTGAGTGACACTAAGTACCATCTGCTTTTTATTATATGTGTAAGCAATGCTCTGTACTATCTTCATAATAACCACAACATTATGTTAATATGCGGGTATTGAGGCTCTGAGTGGTTGGAACCCACTAGTTACATGATAAATGAGCCAAAGTTGGATAATCCCAGGCTCTCGGCCACTGTGGGTATCTTTCTGGTTTGCAGATGTGACTTCTCTCATCCAGAGGTGAAGAGGCCAAACACAAACTCCAAATATGAAAGGGAAGAATAGGTTTGCAAAGAGAGACCGAACCAAGCAGAGGGTACACACAGGACACGAATGCTCAGAGGAAACATCTAAGAAAGGCTCGGGCCACTTGCTGCCAAGGAGCCTGTGATGCCTGCTATAGGCCATTCTGAATCTCGGGTTTCCGGCCCAGGAATCTTTTGGCTTCACTCAGAATCCACATTGAAAGCCCAAAAATGTGGGACTTGTGCATCAGATCTTAAAGCCAGAAACTGATCAGCCCTTGCAGTCGTTTTCTCCTGAGCATGTATCCAGGGGATATAAATCCTCCTAGCAGTGGATTGAAGTAGCAGTTCTAAACACTAATCGGTAATTGAAATGGGTTCTACAATTGCAAAGCCCTTCGTTTCCTGGAGCAGGGAAGTCCTGTCTTTCCTGAAGTCTGGAGCAATTACTAGCTGAACGGGCATTATTCTGTTCTAGGAGTATGTAAGGCTTCACATAGAAAAGCCCATTTTTCAAATTCTTTTATCAGACCCCCTGCTAGATTACTCTCCTCAAGCATTAAAAGAAAGAAGATTGAAATACAAAGGCTTTGAGGTCAGAAGAGCCAGCAATGAACAGCGAGGTAAGAAAGATTATTCCTGGCTCACGTCCCCTGAAACAAGAGCTCTTTTACATGATTTCTTTTTAAACTAAAAATAATGCTTCCTTTTTCCCTTTTCCTTGTAATGAAAGCAATAAATATTCATTAGAGATGAATTATAAAGCATAGAGAAGCTAATAGAATGACGGAAATCCACATTTGTACTACTCTGATATGTAACAGATGTACTTCATTATATTTTTTTCCTTGTGGGTCTTTATTTCTGAAGTGTGTTTGTGTGTGTGTGTGTGTGTGTGTGTGTGTGTGTGTGTGTACATTCAAAAGTGACGAGAAAGAGGCTTCATCTCTGGTGATAGGGCTTGAGCAGAAATACAGCTAGGGAGAAATTCTTGGCAACAGGAATAGCTGGGCAACCTCTAGGAATGATGGTGCCAATGTTAAGTTGTGTAGTTTTGGCTTTTATGATGCAACATCCCCAAACCACGTCCATTTTCACCCTAACTTCAGCAAAATCTCTCTCTACAATACCTTCTGTTAGTGGATTTTTGGCTGGAAGTAAGTGAAAGAGGCACTGTAATCAGCTTTTTAGTTGTATTCAAGTGGAGGGAATTTCACACTCACAGAAGCAAAGTTGCAGAGTGGAGGTGGGAAATTCCGTAGAAAACTCAAAGTAACTGCGAAAACCACAGACCCTCAAAGGATCCTTAATGGTTTGGGGAAAGACCCTTGGCTCCTTACTCTAGAAGAGTAGTATCTCATTTAGATTTCCAAAAATGCTCAGGGGAAGATGGCTCCAGAAATATATAGGATTTGAAGATGCAAAGTCGCTGAGAGATCTTGTGTGGTCTCCAGCAGCCCGATGTTGAGGATGTTAAGCATTCTATAAACACAGGCCAGCGACCAAAAATAACTCAAAGAACTTTAAGTGTTCACGCAGGCTTTCAAAGAAACACCCAGCAGAGTTTGAATCTGGGCTGTGACTTTGGGACAGTCCCTATCCTCTCAGAGCTTCGTTTCCTGCTTTGTAAACTGGAGATAATAGCACACTCACACCCGCGGCTGTGGACAAACACGGACTCAGGGCATAAGGTGCCAGCCCTGCTTGCTGACTCACAAATATGGATGCCCATCCCCCTCCTTGGTGTCACCTGTGCTGGGCTCGCTGATCTCTACGTGGCTTTCAGCCATGTCCCACATTGGAGTCCCTGGCGTGAACTCCCCTAGATTTATATCTGAGCATCCTTGGCTCCAATGCTCAGTGCCTTGCGAGGTGATGATATTCTAATTTAGTATGTTTCCTGGCCATAATATGCCAGTGAAAGAAGGCTTAAGCATCATTTCCAGACTCAGCAGCCTCCACCTGGACTATCATTCTGTTCGCGTTCAATTCCACGTGTTGGAGATACCTAGACAGGCTGGGACACGTTTCGGGGAAAGAAAACAGTTGTGCTGCACGGGAAAGATTTGCAGGGATTGCGCTCAGGAGCCCAGAGGATGAGAGATTCCGGAGACTATATGATCATTGCCTTCGGGGGCCATAACCTGGGATGGAGTTTCAGGTATTCAATATCCAGTCATTTTCCATTAGGACACGGGGTCTGTGTTCTGTAAGAGTGCATTACTGAATCACACAGGGGCTTCAGAAGCTACTGGCTTAGTTTCAGGCCCAAGAGAAGTATAGCTGCTGTCTCCCTGACCCTTGAAATCTAGGGGCTCCAAGAACCAGATATGGAACTGAAGGAAGATGGCTAATCTCAGTCACACTCAGGAATCTGTGGGCTTGACATTATTTGTAACCTGTGGTTTAACGCTGCACCATTACCTGACTGTAAAGAGGAGTGATGATTTTGATCCAAATTCTATCTGAATCGTTTTTATTTGGCCTCTAAACGACTAAGAACTGAGGAGGAAAACAATCTCTTATGCAGAAAAAAGAATAATCTTAGTTTGATGTCTATTATCTCAAGGGCGAGAACTAGGACCCTTGAGTACAAGGCACAGGACAGAGTTATGCTCAGTGTAAAAACGAGACAGAGACATAGAGCAAACCATAGGCTGAGTGATCTAAGTAGGAAGTGAGGTCATCACTGGATGCCCACAAGCAGAGAGATGCATCTGTGCAGCAGGAACATGGTCCAGAGCACTCCATGGTCTCAGCTGCCCCCGCTGGGCAAACGAGGTTTCCCTAGGAGTCTGAGAAGTCACATCATTCTGAAGGAGGGACCTCAAAGGAGGAAACTTCAAACCAGGTGTCAAGGGAGGACCAGAGAATGACGTGTTGCAGAAATATTTGATTGGTCAAATCCAATGGGATCCCCTACACCACATGCCCCAGGTTACAGGAGTGTGTGGAATTTTACGTGTTGTGTGCATCCCTGCCGTCCATGGGAACCATGTAGCAGAAAGTCATTATCAGTGTGTGGCCCAGGAAAGAGACTGACCCCCCAAATTACATGGTCTAGGAACTTTGAGGCAGAAGGAGGCTGAAATGTATCTTTTCAGCCCTCCAGAACTTATGTCCCACTGAGAAAAATTCATTGCAGTTTTCAATGTTATTCTCTTATTTATCTCCAGATTACAACTCCTATAGAGTATGGGGCAACAGGGTGTCATGAGGAAAGGGTCACGGAGGCCATTGAACAGGCCAGGTTTTCAGTTGTCAATGGAAAATATGAAAGAAGGGTGATGTATCTTTCTTTAATGGAAGACCCTGCCTGTAGGGTGTATGCATTTGGATGACTCTTCAGCCTGTGTTCTCAACATTTTCTAAAATGTTCCCTAAGCTCATTCAGGGAAGGTGAGGCAAGCTTTTCCTTCTGTGCCCAACTGAAACACTGCTCTATTGTTTTAAGCATCAGTATATCAACAGATCTTAAGTTCAGCCTGTGCCTTCCACACTGTGGAGGTGGAAACAGTGCCCGTGACTGTCCTTGAGCTGGGGTGGTGCGCATCGGAATGCCACCTCCATTGGGAGAATTCAGACATTACTGACACCTGGTGCCGGCTCTAGTTTGCCCACTTCCAAATGAATTTCCTCTGCTCCCCATGATCATTTTGACAGCCTCCAAATGCCAAGAGGCAGACGTAGGTAGCTGCCAGAAGGAGGAATCCAAGACAGCTGTCCTACAACCTTGCATCTGTGGGTACCAGCTCTCAGAAGAGACAGCAGTACCACCTGAGCCCTGCCCAGCTGAAGCAGCAGACAGCTTCTAGGAAACAAAAAGCCATTTGGTACCCAGTGCCATTTCTGCAGAACTCCACTGGCTAATGAAATGTGGCACGGGTCCCACTCTTTTTCCTTGTTCTTATGCAGCACAATGAATATATCATTCCATTAGCCTGTAGCTTAGGGCTGATTTCACTATCATCACTCATTTGGGGTTAATAGTGTTTACCCAGGCTTTCACAGGGTTTCTGTGTGCGTGTGTGTGTGTGTGTGTGTGTGTGTGTGTGTGTGTGTGTGTGCGTGCGTGTGACAGGCAGTAGAAGCCAGCCTAGCAACTGTAGCTAACGGGCTCGAAGAAGAGCTGTTCTCCTGCAATCACTGCTCACAGCATCTCCAGACATTTGGCTAGTGTTCTCTGAAAAATCAAAAGGTTCTAACAAAGGAAAATAAACTGCCGGGGACCCAGGATGACAAGGAAAATAAAAGGAAACATAAAGAGAAGTACTAGGGTTCTCAGCAGTCTTGGACAAGGAGGACGGAGGGAAAAGGAGGCGATGGGCCCCTTTATCAGACCAGGGCAGTGGGAGTCGAGGTCTAGAGAGAGGCTCTGGGACTTGGGGATGCCCCACACACATATCTGCAGTGATTCAGAGATGTCGGAGCCGAGGCCGGTGGCCCCAACCTCATGCACCCCACCACGCACTCGCCACCGGGACCACCCTCTGCCAACTGTGTGCAGGGCAGCCAGCCTTCCTCTGTGGTCTGACCACCAGGCCCTTCAGCTGCCCTGCGCTGGTGAGCTAACTCCAGGTTCTCCACACCAAACCCCACTGGCAGCCGGGTTCCCAGAATGCTCACTCTTCCCTTATGTGATTTAAAGGAATAGATGCATTTTGTTTCTGTCCACATCTGTGATGGTCAAATGAAAGGATATCTTCCTGATTGATTGGTGGCAATTTCAGACACAATGGAGCCCGTGCTTTGGGACACGGCTGGGCTCTGTGTGCCAAGGTTCACAGCAGTCACCTGATGCCCTGAATCCCACGCTAACTAAACGGGAGTCTTCTAGAAAATCTTATCTTGTTAGCTTTGTACAGAGTTTCAGATATGTTAGATTTTTCTGTTATCCTTTGCCCTTGGTCCTCTCCTATCCGATCCTTGAGAGCAAGGTCAGCCTAGTTCCCTACTTCTTTTTTTTAAACATCTTTATTGGAGTATAATTGCTTTACAATGGTGTGTTAGTTTCTGATGTATAACAAAGGGAATCAGCCATATGCATACACATGTCCCCATATCTCCTCCCTCTTGGGTCTCCCTCCCTCCCACCCTCCCTATCCCACCCCTCTAGGTGGTCACATAGCACCGAGCTGATCTCCCTGTGCTATTCAACTGCTTCCCACTAGCTATCTGTTTTAGTTCCCTACTTCTGTTGTCTAATGTGACGACTGTTTGCTTTGCAAAATCCTCACGGGAAGGTCATTTCCTGATCGAAGGCAGCTGATGGGATGTTGAGAGCAAAATGCACTCACAGTAGCCTCCCCTCAAACTCCTTTGAGGTTACGTGGGGCGGCATCCAAGGGAAAAGAGAAACTCCTGTGCGCAGGGAGTACTGGGTCTCTGGAGAGGTGGTCCTCACGGGTCCAGAGCCTCTCGGGCTTCACACAAGCATGGACGTCACTGCATTGAAGAAGATGGGTTTTGTTCCCTAGTTGTACCTACGATCTCTCCACCTGTTTCCTCAGTTGAACATCTCTGGTATTCAGTGTCTTCATCCTTAGGACTGGAGTAGTGACAGACCTGCTTCCTAGAGGCGTGATGAGGACGACATGAGATAATGCATGAGCCCAGGACCCTCAGCTCTCACCTGGCAGATCCCCAGCACCCCTGCTTTGCCAGCTGGTGGTGCTGCCTCAGTTCCCTCCACTTGCCCACGAGACAGGGAGGCAGGTGCTGCAGGGCAGGGATGGGGGACGTGCAGCCCCCCACCTGGGGCTCTGGGCCCCTTTCTCCCTTCCCTCCCCATCACCTTGTCAGGGTAAGAAAGGTTCTCTCAATCCCTCTTCCCACTCAGGGTTTCAAGCTGTGCTCATCTCCCCACCTGAAGGTGAATTTCTGCCGCAGGCTGACAGGCATCCAATCCCAAGTGCTCAGAGTCGCTCCTGTCTCTGTGACGGTGGAAAAGCCCTCGAGATGTGGGGAAAGGAGATGTTCTCCGAAGTGGTCCAGGCAGGGAGGCAGGGCAGTGTGGCACCACCAGGGGTGGGTGGCTGACCCAGGAGCAGGGCCTTGCCCCATGAGCTGTGTCCTGTGTGCCCCTCCTCAGGCGCTTGGGCTAAACAGCCTACCCGAGGGGAGGTACCGTCAGTGGGTGTGAGGGGAGCAGGGCTGAAACGTCTGGAGAGTCCTATCCAGGCCTCTTTGCTGGGGCAGGACCCAGACAGATGCTCGGGCTGAGGGAAGATCAAGGTGTAGCAGAGGGAGTACTGGCCAGATACCGGCTCTGCGCTCACTTGTAGCTGAGCCCAGGCTCCACGACAACCCTCCCCATCCTGAATTCCCTCCTGGGGGATGTGGACAAGTGCGGCACCTTCCAGAGGCGTCAGTGAGTTAAGGCAGGAATGACATCCAGCCCTTGGTAAAGAGCAGCAGCTCAAACTACTGATGGCCTCAGGCTCTTCAAGTGCCTTCCCTGGCGCTTGTATCAGGACAGACGCAAAAGGTTACTGAGCGCCAGAGCCATTTAGCTTCCTTAAAGTGTGAGGCTCCAGACATCCATCATCTGGCCCGGAATCTGTCAGGGGCTTCGGCTGCCTTATTCCCAGCCTGGCAGACCGAGCTGGGCAGGATTGGCCCTGGCTTTGCCCGGCTGGGCTGGGGTCCCTGTGCAGGCAGCTGAGAGCAGCACCTGGCCTTCAGGTCTGGTCCAGAGTTAGGGAGCAGAGGGTTCAACAGTGGGTGCAACCCAGAGGGCGTGATGGTCTGAGGACCAGTCAGAGGGACAATTCCTTCCAATGTCCACAGCAGGCAGAGTTTTGGAGAGATCTTGAGCTGATTCCAGACCCAGGCAGGTACACTCAACTTGTGGGGAAACTGAAAAATGCAGCGGGAAGGGGGGTGGAGCAGAGGTGCAGGCACCAAGACCCCAGGCCAAGATGCCAGGACCAGGCACCTCAGCATTTGTGCAGGGAAGTGGATGAGGTAGAGGCCACGTCGGGGGGCTGGGTCTCCAGGGCTGCGGTGGGGACCACAGTTCCTAATAGGAAGGGGAGCACTTCTGTTATGGGCTGAACTGTATCCCCCCCGCCCAAATTCACACATCAAAGCCTTAACCCCCAGCTCCTCTGAATATAACTGTATTTGGAGAAAGGGCCACTGCAGATGTAATTAAGATGAGGCCATACTGAAGCTGGGCAGGTCCTAATCCAATAGGACAGGTGTCCTTGTACAAAAGGGGACATTTAGAGACAGACAGACACACACACACACAGGAAATTGTCACGCGAAGCCTGGAGGGATACTGTCACAAGCCAGGCACTTCTCAGAAGCTAAGAGAAAGGCCCGCCAGCAGCTGATTCTTCCCTAGGGCCTTCAGGGGGAGTGTGGCCTGCCTATGCCGCGATCTCAGACTTCTGCCTCCAGGACAGTGAGACAGTAACTGTGTGATGTGTAAGTCGCCCATCCTGTGGTTTGGTTACGGCAGCCAGAGCAGACCAATGCATTTCCAAAGACTGCTCAGTGACTGGGTCTGGATCAGGGCAGGGGCGTGTGAGGCCTGTGTGGACCCTGTGGGGGGGCACCTGGCTGTGGAACAGAGCAGCCCTCCCTGACATCCTGATGGGGAGGGGAAAGGCTCTAGAAGAGCCTGTGGAACCAGAAATATGGCCGTGGCCATTTCTGGAAAACAGCGCTGTCACAGTCTGCCCTCTGGGTTTAGCAGAGGTGTATTTTAATGTGTTAACACATTAAGAAATTTTTCAGTGATGAGTGGTTACTGGAAGTAGTCAGAGCAAAGGTTATAGAAAAAGTAGTTTGCTCTATTAACCACAGAGCAAGTAAAAAATACATATATTAACTTCATTTAGCAAGGGAAAAAGTGCCGCAGTTCCGTCTCCAGTCACTCTAAGCCTGAAGAATCAGCTCTCGCTGGTCTTAATTTATGCTGCATCTCACTTCCTCCAGAGCTAGGATTAGGGCCAGGGCCAGGGTGGGGGTCAGAGTTAGGTCTTGTCATCTAGTGACTGCACAGTAATTGTCCTCTGATACTCAAACCCTGCCCTTCCTGCTCTGAGCTGGAAAGATTTCTGGGAGAACTGAGACAGGGGAAGCAGCCTGAAATAGCCCAACGTGGCATTTTGCTGAAGCAGGCATTGCCAGAGTTATCTTAGCCTGGTCATCCTCATGGACTGTTGGCCCAGAGTCACATGAGGTATCTGGGGATTTCTGTCCTTTTCGAACTCATTTTGTAGAACAGAGCATGCTCTTAGATCCCAAGATAAATGTAAGTTTACTGCATTCTGAGCTGTTTTTATCCATCTGGGGCTCTGAGGGCCATACCGGGCCCCAGGAGTGTTGGTTTGTGGAGTTCAGGATCTAAAATACACATTTGCTCTGTGTCCTAGCCTGCCCTGTCTGGTCCACACTGGTCCCACAGCCCTGCAGCACCTGCTGTGGGTGCCTCCCGCAGGTGGGCCGTCTGCCGGACACAGGGGCTGGCATTCAGAACAGGACTCACCTTCTCCTCCCGTTTCCCAGGGCCCAGCACACATCCTGCAGTGACCTCAGCTGTGGGCTCAGCAGACTTTTGTGCCAATGTGTGGTCCTGGTGAGTCATGTAAGGATGGGAAACTGTGCTCTCCGGTTTGTAGGACAGAGATAATAGCACTTACCCTACGGGCTCTCTGAGATTCGAAACAATGATCAGAGTACGGGCCCTGTCCCAAGGCTGGCATGTGATGCGGGACAGTCTACAATCTTGGTCCCCTTCCCGCACTGGCACCCCCAAGCAACTGTCCAAATGCTTCAAACTGGACATTCTGTGTCCTAGGGTCTCTGCTCACATCCCACTAGGGCCTCCCTGCCTCCAAAGAGAACTGTTAGTCAGGCAACTTGATACAAGCCTGCACTCTTGACACGGAGAAATGGGATTGAAGTAAAGAAATATACAAAAACCAAACATCCATCCCTGAGTGGCTTCCATCTCCAGCTCTGAGGCAGAAAACCTCTGACATATTGTTCCTTAGACACTGGGAAGCAGGGCGATGACTGCTGACATGTTGAAGGGCTGGCAAACATTTTTCTAAGCTGCCTGGCCATGCAGAAACATATTTTTTTATATTTATTTGACAGAAAGCCCCAAGGTTCCTCAGGGTTTGACGAAAACTCAGAGCCATCTGTGAAGTTTCTGAAAACTCCCGCTCATAAGGGTATCAGCTAACACAAACTTTCCAGAAATACAGCTGGTTAGGGGGCAGGGGAGATTCTTATCACAGGGCCTCATAGGAGATTTGATTAAGTTGGATTCATGTGTGGTACCCAATTGCCTAACACTGCCAGGGAGCTTGCTTTCTAAATCAGGACTTCACCGCTTTCAGCAGGGTAAGCTAGAACCATCGCAATGTAGCATGGAGCCTAAGGGGCTGCACAGCCGTGAACTGGGGGAGGGAGGGTTGGAAGAGAGTCCCTGGGTGCCCGTGACCTTGCAGGAACTGGCATCCGTCCGTGTGAGAGGCAGGTGGGAAGCAGGTCTCCATCGCTCCATCCCTCCCCATCTCTCATCGCCCGGCTCCTTGTGACTCCCTGGGTCACTTAGCAAGGCAGCAGGGCCAAGTCTGAGCCACCACCTCCCCTTCCGACGACCATATCACACTCTCTCCATAACTGCCCTCCCTCCTTCTCACCTACCAATGTCTCCCTCAGCTGCACCAATGTGCAGTCTCGTGACTCGGATTCTCAAGGACTCACTCAAATGGGCTGGTATAGTCGAGTAATTCTCCAATAATCCTATTCTGAGCAGCTCCTGTCCAGAAGGGTGCCACCCAGTAGACATACAATGTGAACCACATATGTGACACTCCAGCAGCAACATCAAAAGTGTAAAAAGAGGGCTTCCCTGGTGGCGCAGTGGTTGAGAGTCCGCCTGCCGATGCAGGGGACGCGGGTTCGTGCCCCGGTCCGGGAGGATCCCACATGCCGCGGAGCGGCTGGGCCCATGAGCCATGGCCATTGAGCCTGCGCGTCCGGAGCCTGTGCTCCGCAACGGGAGAGGCCACAACAGTGAGAGGCCTGCATACCGCAAAAAAAAAAAAAAAAAATTGAAAAAAAATTGAAAAAAAAGTGTAAAAAGAAACAGATCAAGCTGATAACGTATTTTTAGCCAAACATGTCCAAAATGTTATCATTTCATATATAGGTAGACACACACACACATATAAACATACATATATATATATATATATATATATATAATATTAATGGTCTTTATTTTATACTAAGTCTAAATCCAGTGTGTATTTTATCCTTACAGCACATCTCAGTTTGGCCTGGTCACATTTCCAGTGGCTACCCTACTGGACAGGGCAGCTCTAGAAGCCAGGAAGCCAGGGCACCGGGGGCCAGGAAGGGATCACAAAGACCAGGACCCCTCTCCCAGGACTGCGCTTAGAGTGGCGGACAGAGCAAGTGCAGCAGAGGTTAAAGAGTTTAGGTAATCCCACAAGCCGGGACTTGAACCACAGCTCCAAGACCGCTCGGCTGCCTGACCTTGTACCAGGTATTTAACCCCACTAAGGCTCACATGACCCCATGTGTTGCAGGTGTGGAGCCATTGTCTCTACTGACAATTAGGATACAACAGAGAGACGCCATCTGAGGTAAACAGGGAACGTTGGTGTCAAAAGTATTATTGTTTCCACTCACAGGTTCTGTGTATTGTTCCAACATCTCCTTGGGCTTCATGATGTTCTGTTTCCGTGAGGCCTCTTATCCATCCACATCAGCATCGTGGTCCACAGCTGTGCCCATTAGAATGAACTGGGGTGTCTGAAACCACAGCGGGCTGGCCACTGCCCCCAGAGTTTCTGGTTCAGTTGTCTATGGGGAGGACCAGAATCTACATTTCTATCGACTTCTCAGGTGATGCTGACCCTGCTGGTCCTGGGACCAGGTTTCAAGAGCCAGCAATAGTTCCCCACTACACACTGGAATCCTCTATTAAGTTTTTTTTTTTAAGTGTCCATGTCCCACCCACTCAGATCAACCAAACCTAAATCCCTGGCACTGGAACACAAGGCATGGCCAGGACAAGGATGTTTAAAGCATCTTGGGATATTCTAATGTGCAACCAGTATTGAGAGCACCCCAAAACCAATCAGTAGCAAGAGACTCAGCTCCAGGGCCACAAAACTGCCCACAGAGGTTCTCCCATCTGCACAGGTCTGCAGGATTCATTGTTATTCCTGGTGAGGTAGGAAACAGCCCCTTCAGAAAGCTAAGAGCTGAGGGTGTTCAAGAAGGTTCTTTGGGTTCCAGGAGCCAGACCCCTGTGTTCATCCTGTTTCTGCTTTTGGGCAGGTGGGAGGTGGTCCCTCGTCTTCCTTCCCATGCACGTCTGCAGACAACCCTCCTCTACCTCAGACTCCTTCCCTCCACTGAGGGGTGCTGGGTCCACGGGGAAGGGAGCAGACAGCTGAAGGCCCATGAGGGGCTCTCAGACAAGATCCCAGACCTCCAACACCACAAAGGGAAGGGAAATAGTCTGGGAGGTCCCGGCAGCTGCCAGGAAGGGAGCGGGTTTAACCAATACTGTTGATTGTTTCCAAAGAGCAGGTTGAAACACCCTCCATCATTCTGCACGCTCTGCTCTGATCTGTGGTCAGAGAAGCAAAGTCACCATGTCTGCAGGGCACGTACACAAACCGGGTCGGGAAAAGTCAGGAAGACTTGAACTTTGAAAGTTTTGAACTTCTATCTTCTTGCATGTCTTCTTTTTATACCTCAAGTCCAATTACTTTTTTATTAGTTTTTCAAGCAAATTTGTATTTGTGAGTTGACACTGGTGTGTCTTTTTCTTGCATCTCTTTGAGGTCTGAAATTCAATACGTTATAGAAATAAAAATCATGATTAAAATAATAAGGTTGCCATTCATTGATGATACCCAGTACATGTTACTAACACATTTCTGAGTAAATAATCTCATGGAATATTGTCAGAATTCTTGCAGAATTTCTGGGACTATGTAAAAACAAAACAGTACTTTTACATTAGACCTATTGCAAGAATCACGATGAACATACAATGATGAAAGCGACAAAGCAGTAGGTTCTCAAGTGAGACCAGCAGCACCAACATGACCCAGAACCTGGTTAGAAACATAAATTATTGAGCCCCACCCCCAAGTCTATAAAGTCAGGTATTCTGGGGTGAGAACCACTATCAAACATTACATTTCTGAGCTACATAGGACTGAATACCGCCTCTGACACCTCTCCAGCCTTCTGTCCTTTGCTGCCCCCAACTCTCAGCATTCCCAGAAACCTCTCAACCTCCTGACCCCCATCTCCTCCAGGCCCTCCCTGGGGGCAATTTTACTGGAAAATATCGCCTCTCATCCCCACAGCTTCACATATCACATGGGAAATACCATCTGTCTATTTCCTAGTGCATCCTTCCTCTGTTCTTTACTTTCTAGAATATCCTTAGATGTGACCTCAAAGAGGACCAGTAAAAGCACCCACTTGGCTTCCCTCTCCTGAAAGATCAAATTAATTTATCTCAGTTATGCGAAGATTTTGCACAATCCTGAACTGGGTTGTAAAACCATAAAGATGGACAATTTTTATAGGCTGAGAGATTATTTTTAAATTAATAAAACGTGTAATACATGGTAGAAAAAAAAAAACCCTTGATTTTTCATCTGGGCTCTGCTCCCAACTTATCAGCCAATGTTGAGCAGACATCTCACACCTCTGGTCATCAGTTTCCTCACATCTTAGGGAAGGAGGCTGAAGCGACCCCTGACTCCAAGGTGAGTTCCTTGGAGTAATAACAGCCCTAAGGAGTCCCTTAGGCTTTTGCAAAGACATTTGGGGAAGAAAGTTGAGGAACAAAATATAATATGCAAGCCAGCAGACTCAGGATCCTTTATACCCATTCCAATATGAAATGTACCTGACTCTGTGCAGCTTCTGGGGAGGGGCCCGACAAGCTGATAACCATACACAGGGCGGGGCTGGCTTGTCTGGGCCGAAGCAGATGAACCAGCATGAGGCCAGATGAGGCTGAGTCTTGGACACTGGGCAAGAACAAAAATAAAGTCCTGGACAGAACCCTGGTTGGGTCTGTCAGAAGTTGTGGTAGGTTGGATATAACAATGCAAAGTAGGTAACAGAGATGCATGGAAACAGGTCCTGCCCTTTCAGGCCTGACAGTTCCAACAGGAGTTTTCGGTGAGGGCTGCCCTGGCCTCCCACGCCCTCCCTGGGTGGAGGTGCAGTGTGACAGTAGGATTGTGTGTGTGTGTGTGTTTGTGTGACTGCTTTGCCTTCAAGTCACCCTCTTTGTTTTGCACAGATGCTGAACTATACTGGGAGCATGGATCCATCATGAAGCTTGCTGGCCATACTTCTCACGGCAGGTATTTATTTGATGGTTGGGAAAATTAAAGTTTATTTAATAGGTACAAGCAAAGATCTGGGAAAACATATGCTATAGTAATATTCTCATGATGCTTCCATCACTTAATATTCTTTGGTTTCTAGCAACGCAAATCATCTTAGCTATTTAAGCAAAAAAGGAACTTGAAGGATACTGGATACCTGTATAGAAACAGCAGGACAGGAGACACCTGAAAGGTTGGAGCAGCGATGCTCCCAGGTCAAGGCACCTGGAAGAGGCAAGGAAGGGAGCACCCAGGGCACCGGCAACAAAGAAGTTGGCCCGTCATCCTCCACCTCTGACCAGTCCACACAACAGTCACCTTCCCAGAAGGGGGACTGGACTGGCCTTGCTTGCACACGTGTCCATCCTCTGGGGGTGCTGGTGGCCCCATGGCACAGAGGCGGGAGGCATAGCTCCTCAAAAGGAGGAAAGGAGGGGATGGAGAAATTTACTAATGCAGAAGGAAGTTTACAGGGGAGGTGCCACAGTCATGCAGGGTCTCCGTGAAAGGAAGACCTGAGTTTGCAGGGATGGATGTGGTGACCACTGGCTGAGCAAGTTGAGGCCAGAGTGACAGGACATTAGCAAGGAGACTTTGTTTTGTTGGCTTGGGTGGGTGGCAAACATTAGAGACCTGGCAGAAATAGACCCTCAAGGAAGACAAGAGAAAAGTAGAAGGGTCACTGACTGTGTCCACATGTGCTCTGTGTGACATGTTACCATGAGTCTCTCTACCTCCCAATACAATGCTGCATAAAGGGGTTATCACCAGCCTGCTTCGGGAGATGGCTGCCTCTCCAGGGCGATGCAAGCAGGGGAGGGCAGGTCCTACCCAAGTGGGCAGAAATGAGCAGACTCTGACCAAGGAGGTCCCCCAGCAACCCTTCATACATGTACTAGGTAACCAGGACAGGCCTTTATGGCAGACGTTCCTTAACGAAAGAAAACGTTCTGTCTCCAGTCTCCCTCCAAACATACGGACGTTTTTTGTTGAGAGCAGAGAAAGGTTTATTGCAGGTGGCTCGTGCTCAGAAAACCCAACCTACCCGATGGTTTTTAGCGAAGAGTTTTTAAAGGTGAAATTTGGGGTGAGGACTGCAAGGTGTGTGCTTTCTTCTGATTGGTTGGTGGTGAGATAACAGGGTGAAAAACACTCTGACTTTTAACTTTTCTGGATTTTGACCAGGGTCCTGACCTTGTAAGTGCTGAAATGTAGTTAAAGTTTAGCCCAGTATGGGTTCAACCAAATATTTTTCTCTTTTTTCTTTTAACAGGGTGGGATAAATATCCTTACTGGAAAATACCAACAAGTTCATTGTCACCATTACCTTCTCAGTATATATGCACACAGGCAGACGCACACATCTACACATGAGCCCATACATGCACACCCATATGCCCATACACTCCCCTACACACACCACGGGTGCATTGTACACACGCGTGAACACACGCACACATATGCACAAACCACCTGTACTCACAGAGACCAACACTTCTGAGTGTGTGATGCTCTTTGATCTGATTCAGTCCCCTTCTCTAGTAAACATAGATGGAAATACATGCTCATGGGGCTGTGGGGAGATTTCCATGAGAAAATGGAAGGAAACCCCTAATATAGTACCAGGTCTCTGAAGCATCAGGCACTCAGCTATATTTTTTTTCCTTTTCCTTTCTTTTTTCTTTTGTTTTTTTTTTCCTATTTATTGTTTTGATTTACACAACTTACAGAGTTCAGGGAACCATCAAAATAACTCTCAAAGTCTCCCTCGTTAAGCATCAACAGACATCTCTTTATTTCTTGTACTCATTATGCATATACTGAACTAAAAATACCATCAATCAAAGAAAACAGAAGAGGCCAGAAAGGGACATTCACTGTACATGTGTTACCACAGGCAAATTTTAATTCAAAAACAAAGGCAGATGGACAGTTTAATTGGGAAAGCTGATATCACACCTTATGTCAAGTTCACTCCATAGTGAATAACTATCTGGGTTTACACCGACTGAGATGAGGGCCCGAACTCCTTCACAAACTGCAGTGGAGCCTCCTTGCACTGTATGCCATCATCCTGAAACTCACTGCATAGATGTTGGTCAATAACTTCCTCCAAAGCAAGATGGTCACATAAGAACTAAGTAATAATATCAAGATTAACATCAGCCCCAAAAGAAGTTTCAAGAAATATACCTCTCATCCTATAGGCTAGGCTTCCAACAATTTTCAGTGGTTTAGGGCAGGTACAGAGGAGCCACTCTCCCACTCTTCCTCACCTGCTCAGGGATGCATCCAACCACTTGATCAGATCCATCCAAATCACCCCTGGCTCTGATTTGAAGTGCTTGTACTGGGTGGCTCTGTAGTGAGTTGGTTGGTGGTGGCTATGGACCGAATGTTTGTGTTCCCTCTAAATTCATATGTTGAAACTCACAACTCCAAAGTGATGGTACAAGGAGGTGGGGTCTTTGGGACATAATTAGGTCGTGATGCTGGAGCCCTCATGAAGGGGATTAGTGTCTTTATAAGAAGAGAGACAAGATAGCTTTCTCTCTCTCTCTCTCTCTCTCTCTCTCTCTCTCTCTCTCTCTCTTTCTCTCCCCACCAGGTGAGGACACAGCAGCAACAAGGCAGCTCTCTATAAGCCAGGAAGAGAGAGAGTTCTCCCAAAGAACCAAATCTGTCAGCACCTTGATCTCAGACTTCCCATTCTCCAGAACTATGAGAAATACATTTCCTTGTTTAAGTCACCCAGTATATGGTGCCTTGTTATGGCAGCCTGGACTAAGACAATGGTCCATGGGACATAGTTCTGTGCCCTCATTTTCTACATCCTCACCCTGACAGGTCAGCCTCACCTGCCCTTTCCATCCATTTCCCAAACCCACATAAGCCAATCACAACATTGCTCAGGTGGAAGTAGGCAGAAGAGCCCCATGTGTCCCACAGGTGACCCCCTACCTGGCAGCTAGGCAGGAGGATCACTCAGAAAGAGACACAAACTGGGGTGGATTTATATGACATGGCAGCAGGCCCTCGTGGACAATGGAGTGACTGGAAGCATGGAGCGGAAGAGCAGAAATGCTGTGACCTCCAGCCAGACTGGGGCAGAGTCAAAGAATAAGCCAAGTCTGAGCAGAGATCACAGCTGGAGGTTTGGGACACTGCCAAGAAGCTCAGGCATGTGAGGGAAATTAAATAGTTACTTGCCCACCTTCGGTTTTGATTTTTGTCACAAAGCTACTAAAAGTCTATGCATTTTATAACTTAAACTCACACTACAAATATGTTCAAATAAATCATCATGCAAATGCCCCAGAAGTGTCATCTGAGCAGACCCCAGCATGGTTTGGTCTCTAAACCAAGCTCCTACACAGGGCCCGGCACAGAGGAGGACCTGGATGCGCTGTGTGAGCAAATGAATAAGTCATCATGCACTTACAAAGTCAAACACCATAAATTTCCTCTATGCTTTGTGAAAATAGTACATAACACAGTAGAAAAAGGGAACTCTTAAGCCAGCCTATGGTCTGACTGGTGACTATCTCCTCGTGAGCACGTCTTCCTCTTGGGTGTGTACATTTTTCTTTTGTCGACATCCAGCTCACTGGTCTACAATCTCCCAATTCTCCCCAGTCATGAAAACCCCCGGAAAATTCATGAGAATCTTGAGTAACACCACATAACTTGGTTCCTATCCCTTTGGAAGTAGATTGAATTATACAAACTGTAACCATTTTTATTCTGTTTAAGTAAGTGACATCCAGAGCTATGAGGCCGTTTTCATAAAATAGACCTACACTAAGGAAAAAGAAGCTGTAACACAGGAGGATCTCTTGTCAAAACCCCTCTGAAGCGGTAACAGTGTGTTTGCTGTGCTTTTCTAGACTAGATGAGAAAAAGAACCTTGCCGTAAAAGAGGACAGTGAGTAGTACAAAGCATCACCCACGAGCTCCCCCAATCTGCCTGAAGGAGAAAGACACAGGGTGTCAGAGCACCTCCCCCAACCCTCTCTCACAGGGTTCTAGTTCTGCTCACAGAGCCCAAAGGGTCAGAAGACCCAACTCTTCGTGTCCAGCCCTTCAGCCAACAAACAGGACAGAGCATGGCTGTGCAAACACTTCCCATCCTAGGCACCAGGCTGGAAGGTGTCTGTGCATTACGGAAACTGTGCTTGGCATCATCTAGGGGAAGAGTGAACAGCAAGAGCTATAACTGAGCTGTCTTTTTGTTTCCAGAAACTTTGTATTTCCTTCAAAAAGTGTCCTCCCTAATCCAATCACCATCACCATCTGCATCCTCACCAATGATGATCACCATCTGCATCCCCACCACCGAAGCAGCAGCCCTCATCTCCTCTCACCCAGACTATTTAAACAGTGCCAGAAGGGTTATCCACACTGCAGGCAGGAATACCACTTAGAGATATAGCCCAGATCATGTCACTCATCTGCTCAAATCTTCCTTTGGCTTTCCATATAACTTAGAGCAAAAAAAAAGCCCCTCCCTTGCCTTTGAGGTTCTGCAGAATCTGCCTTTCCCAAGACCACACAGGGTTCTTCTGTCTCCAGTGAGCCGCTTGCTTCCTGTGTCCCAGCTGCACTGGCCTTGCAATGCTTCACGCAAACCAGCATCCACCCTGCCGGAAGGTCTGGACACGGGCCGCCTCTCCTCAGGACTCACTCACATGGCTGCTCCCTTGCTGCTTTCTGTTCAAAGCTTGTCAGAGAGCCTTTCCCTGACCCCTTCACCCAAGGGCCACCTCCCACACCCTGTAACTCTCTCCATTCCTACTGTAGTGAAGATGGTTCTCCGTCTTAGCACTTGCCACCACCTGACACATATAATCCCTGAAAGCAGGGCATTTTATTGTTCTTTGTCTGGTTCCCAGCACCAACAGCAGCACCTGGAATGATGTATGTGCTCAATAAACACCGCTAGAAGAAAGAGAAGGAGAGAGAGCTGAAGGTAGCTGGAGATAATTTGTGATTACCTGCCTAGACCGCCAAGGGTTTGTCCTTTGTGTGGCCAAGTTACCCAGCTCTTTACTCAATTTTGCGGGCTACTCAGTATCCTTCCAGTGGTTTTTTTAAAACAAAACTAGAGCCCATTTATAGGACTTGCAACCACACACCCCGGATGGACCCACAGCCCCTCTCGAAGTGAATGCCCTCTCCCTGTGTCTCCTAGCACCTGCTTTCTTGTCACCTGGACCTTGTCAGCCTCTCTCATCAGGTGATGGTCCAGACCTCTCCACCAACTGCACATTTCACCTTGGCAATCTCCCTAACACTTCTGGATCCCGACTCAATCATCAGCCCCATGGATATTCTAATAACCCCTCTCCTGATATCATTCCCTTGGAATTTATGAATATATCCAGTGAAATAAGATATAAATAGACACTTTTCATAAGGATAAAATACCATAAAGTGCAGGCATTTGTTGCCTTCATTTAAGGAAGGAGAAAAAGAAAAATACTAAGGCAATCGCAGGGGCAGTTTGAGTGGGATCAGTCAGCTGGAATTTTCCACCTTGCAGCTCTTTTATGTTAGCATGCTAAAAAACCTTCCTTTGTTCATTTTTCTAAAGTTTTGCAATTTGTACAAGTCCTTAGGTCTACAGTGTAAAGAGTTTATATAAAGTTCAGGACTATTTTGAAGAAAACTGGCCTCTTTTATCGTATTTCCTTTTTGGCCTTACTAGAGGCAGATAAGGGCACAAGGACCATCGTGAAAATGTACATGCAACTTCGATTTATTAGCACTTCACTTATTGAAATAATTAATGGAGTATCATCCTTTTAGTTTTTTACAATGGTTTCTAAGTGATCATACCATACCCATGAAGGGCAATGTCATATATCATCCATCTTAACTTCTCACAGAAATGGTGTGTTTTGAACAGCCTGTTATGGGATACTCTCTTTTGGGATAAACACACTTAAGTCCTATTGCATCCCTCCACAGCCCACCAGCTTGATTCCATCAAGTACTGCACATGCTTGACCCTATGAACAGAATGGGGGAGAGGTCCAGGTTATTGGAAGAGCTTCCAAAATGGAATGGTAGGTCTAGCACCTATTGCCCTTCCCCCAATCCTACTTAGTCCTTAAGTGTAAAAAGTATTTACTCTTATTTATTAAGAGTGAATTTGGCTGGAGGTCCTATGATACTGATCCTCTTGACTGAGAATTGGCTTTTTGCTCCGTCGGTCAACACTGGCCTCGAGGCATCACCTGAACAAGTGAAATTTCTACCACCTGGATGGCCTGTCCGTTGTCCAGTGCAGCACCCACCTCCCAGCCAGAAGGCAAATTCCCGCTCAGCCTCTATCTCCCAAAACAGCTACTTAATAAGTACGGATGATTCAGGGCGGTACATATCTGTCCATGGTCCTAATGCCTTAACTCACTTAGGGTTGGCAATTTAAAAATCAAATCCTTTTCTGGTCGGATAGCGGGATTTTTACCACCAACTTGTCTACCTGGATGCTGAGAAAGACCCAGGATATCCTGCACCATAAATTCCCTAACACAAGTTAAATATGTTTCACCTTTCCTCCAAGCAAAAGCAAAGAGTGTTCTATAATAATAAGAACTTGAGAAATACCCTCTACATAAATCTCCAAAGCAAAGGGTTTTCAATTCCCAGGAGGGAAGCGGGAGGGAGCAGTTTCTAGTCCAGGGAAACTGACGCTGAAGCAAAATGACATCCATTAAGGGTTGCCGAGGGAAAGAAGCAATTCTCTTTTCAGATGTTCTCCTAGCTCCCCTGGTTCCTGCTGACATGGGACTCAGTGAGCTTGTGAAATGTAGCTGCTGGCTGGAGGCGTGCTTGGCTGCGAAAGGCAGCTCAGTCAAATTAAACAGGTTCATTTAACAATCTAACCAACAGAATGGTCCTCTCAGCCAGCAAGGGAATCAGTGCAAAGCAGGTCAATTTGAACATGCACCAGCCTCCCCCATGTGGATGGAGGAATCTGAAAAAGGCCAACCTCTCCTGGGAAGGATGGGTGACAGGCCCCACCGCCATCTCCTCGACACACAGAATGCCACCCATCCACCACCAGGGCTCCCACATCACCCTAGCCAGGCCAACACACACCTGCAGGGGGTCACAAATGAGCCACAAAAATGGGTCACCTGGGAAATCAAAGCCCTGTTTCAGTTTCAGGACTAGCAACAAAGAATGTTGTTTTGACATGGTTACAGCAGGTCGAATGGCCTTCCTTCTCTTGAAGAATCAAGAGATTTTACGCCTTGTGGAGGCATAAATTCTGAGAGTTTGAAAGAACCACCAGGCATCTCATCCTCTTCTTGGAATTGTCTCTCCAGCTCCAGAGCTCAGACCCACCACACCCATCCTCTCCCCATCAGCTCTCCTGCAGTCACTTTATGAAGATGTGCTCCCTCGTATTGACCTGAAAAAACTCTCAGAGTGAACCGCTTTTTGCATAACGTGAATCTCTTCTTTTTTCTGTCATGAATTTTTTATAATTAGTTTTGAAAAGCCTACCAAAGCGTTTAGCACTTACTAACCCAGATCAAAGACTCCTTTTTTGACGTCTTACCATGGGGTCCCTCCAACCTCTCAGAGGACTTCTTGGTTATGTTATCTTCATTCTTTATGTTTCCTTTTAAAATCAGAGGTTAATAGATAGTTTCTGTGTCAGGCTGGGTCCCAACAGGAAACTGGATTATTCGAGGAAGGTTTCTTTACAAGCAGGACTAATCATGAGAGTGTGCGTGTGTAATAGGGGTTATGGGGCAGCTGCAGAACCCTCACTGTCCCCAGCCTGGGAAGGACGATGGAGAGAGAAATTACCAGAACCCAGGAACCAAGGGTGTGGCCTTGAGAGGGTCAGTGACCTTCCCTCCCACAGACCAGGGGTGTGGGGAGGCCCCCAAGAGGTAGAGGGCTGGAAGGGAGCAGCGGGTCTGGGGTGAGTGCCCCATGCAGACCCTGGACTTGGAAGACCCTGGTTCTTGCTCTCCATGTAGATTGGCAGTAAAACTCCCTCTAAGGATCTTCTCATCCCACGGGCATCTTGCCCTCCCATGTCTAGTGTCCCCTTAGAGCCTGGTCTGCTGTTCAATAAACTTTTTAAAAAGTGTCTTCCTAAAGTATAATTTGAAAAGATAAGTGCACCCCAGTGTCTATAGCAGCACTATTCACAATAACCAAGACATGGAAGCAACCTAAGTGTCCATCAACTAATGAATGGATAAAGAAGATGTGGCACATATATACAATGGAATATTACTCAGTCATAAAAAAAGAAAGAAAGAATGCCATTTGCAGCAAAAAAGATGGACCAAGAGATTATCATGCTAAGTTAAGTAGGTCAGACAGAGAAAGACAAATACCATACGATATCACCTATATGTGGAATCTAAAATATGACACAAATGAACTTCTCTTTGAAATAGAAACAGACTCACAGACATAGAGAACAGACTTGTAGTTGCCAAAGAGGAGTGGGGAGTGGGAGGGATGGACTGGGAGTTTGGGGTCAGCAGATGCAAACTATTATACAAAGGATGGATAAATAACAAGGTCCTACTACTGTATAGCACAGGGAACTATATTCAATATCCTGTGATAAACCACAGTGGAAAAGAATACGAAAAAGAATGTATATATGTGTATAACTGAGTCACTGTGCTGTACAGCAGAAATTAACAAAACATTGTAAATCAAGTATGCTTCAATTAAATAAATTTTTTAACCAAGTGTCTTCTTACAACATTGGTGGCCTCACTGACTGAGTGAACCCCTCTCTCCTACTTGATGATTTCAATCCTACTTTGCACCACCCAATTCCACATTCCTGCCACTAGCATGTCACCAAATGAGGAAGGGGATGGAGGGACATGAGCCCTACGGGGACTGACACGCAGGTGGGCCATTCCACTGTGCCTGTTGGGAGGGGAAGGCAGAGAAGCAGGGGCTTAGGGGGAAGATGGGGCCCCCACTGTGGGGTCTCCAGTGCCACCCGCAGTCCAGGTCTGAGCCCACTGCAGACTGGACAGAGGAGGAAGGCTAGAGGGTGGGTCTGTGACAGTCCCAGGGCCAGCGTGTGTCACAGGCTGGACTGGCACTCACTCTGCTCCTGAGAGTTCCCACCAGCAGAGAGATCCACCGAGCACGGGTCACACTGCCCGCCTGTGCGGGTCCCTGGGAGACAACAGGGAGCAGGTGATGGGGGTGCAGGGCTTTGTTCGGGAGCCCCTGGGACATGCCTCCAGGGCTGCCTAAGACAGTGGGGCAGGAGCCCCATGGAGAGGGGACAGAGGGCATCCGGGACCAGGGGGATCCCGGATCTCCTGATACAGGCAGGCCTCCACTTAGGGCTGTTTGTCCTGTCCTACCTTGGAGAAGAACAGGCACTAAGCTGATTTAAAACCTTGTCAGACCCCCCACTGTGAGCCCAGGATGGTGTGCAAACAGCCTTGTGCTCCCTGGATGCCCCTCCTTAATCACCTGTCCCCAGGGCACCTCCGTGCCTCTGTCACCAGTGCAGAGGAAGCCCTTCTAATATGCTTCACTACCTGGGTCACCCATGTCTACACAATGTCATTTCACCTTGATTTTCAGGGCTTTTTTTTTTTTTAACATCTTTACTGGAGTATAACGGCTTTACAATGGTGTGCTAGTTTCTGCTGTATAACAAAGTGAATCAGCTATACGTATACATATATCCTCATATCCCCTCCCTCTTGAGCCTCTCTCCCACCCTCCCTATCCCACCTCTCTAGGAAACACGCCTGTCTCTGTGAAATGGCATCTCTCTCCAGCGTGGACTGAACGTCTGCCCAAGTCTCCGGCTGGGGGACCCTAACAGTTATCGACCGACCTCAGGAAAACTGCTGATCCCCCAAGGCTTCCATCTCTTACCTGTGGAAACAGCACCAAGGAATTCCACTTACCGGTCTGTAGCCATCATCTATGGGGGCATCCAGCTTGCAGGACAGACATTCAAACAGCACTGCCCGCCTACTGCCACGCACCTGCCATACACCTTTACCTGCAGAGTTCAACCTCCCAGACCCACCTGTAGGGGCTAAACTGAGGGTGAAGACTCAGTGGTTCCCATTACAGAGAAGGGGGAGAAGGGTGCCCTGCCAACCATTTGAAGGAGAGCCCAAGGCTGTTCCCGGCGCCCTCACCAGGGGCACGCTGGGGTGACAAGACATACGTCTCATCCCAGCATGAGCCTGCACTGTGCCCTCACCCGCTAACTGCTGGCTTCTTCGCGGTGCTCTCTGCAAGCCTCCACGATTCACTGTCCTCTCCCCCAGGAAGGCGCCCACAGCATGGAGCCCACCTCTAGTGGCTGGAAAACCTTACCCAAGAAAATACCTAGAAGTTCAACCAAAAGCGGATGTCAAGACGTGAGCAGAAATACCCAATTTCTTTCATCATGAACATTTTCACTGTTCTCCACTTCTGCAGAGGGGAAGGCCCCCAGGAATCCAACTCAAGCTCTGTCTGAGGCTCACCCACCATGGATTTTTTTTTTTTTTTGCACAAAGGATGTGTATATCTGATATAGCAATTGTCTACAGATACCTAATATCAACATCTACCTACAGCACACACTTTAAAGAGGTACCTGGTGACCCAAAAACAAACTGAGACCCTGGGAGAGAACATTCCAAGGGTATCATGTTGGATAGTCTCTTACAATAAATCAAAGCAAGAATCATGAAGCCAGCCCCCGCTGGCCCTCCCTCCCCCATATTCCTACAGGATCTCGGCCATGACTGCTGGATTGTGGATACACTGGAAGAGGTGCAGCAGGTGGAAAAGATGCATTTCCATGTTTGGGGACTTCAGCCATCCCCAGGGTCACGGAGGCCCCCTTCATACTGGCCGGCATCTCAGAGTTTCAACATATAAGCACATCCCTAAAAATGAACGGCCACCACCAAGGAGGCTAAAACGCTGCCCTGTGCTGCCTCCAGTCTCTTCATGGATCTGCCTATTAGAAGCCCAATAGCTCTAAAGAAAGCCAACCTTCTCCACACGAGTCCCACCTCAGCCTTCCGGAGGGACGGCTCACCAGGCAGCCTTCCCAGTATCTGGTCTCGGCTTCCCTCTCTATTTATTTATACATTTCCACCTGCCCTGCTTTCTGTAGACAGCAAAACTTGTCCTCCTTTGGTTACACATCCTCCAGGGTCAAATAGATGTGCCTCTACCTGTTTTATTTTTTTTATTTTTCTTTATTACTGGAGTTTAATTCAAGGCTTATGTGAGTGAAGCCTTTTGGCATTTCTCCCCCAAGTTTTCCATGTACCTCACAAGGTGCCTTTTAAAAGCTTTGCAGAGTGCTCAGCACAGTAAATGAATCATTTCTCTGCTGTTTATATTTGGGTACAATGAAAGCTCTTGACAGGAGGCAAGGCTTTCCAAGCCTGGCATTTATGGTCAATTTCTGTAGCTATTAAACAAGGTCAGAAGTTTTTTGGAAAAGTCTACCCACCTGTGACTTTCTTTTTTTGTTTTTCCAACTGATACGGTTCATGATTGCTGAGGTTCTTTTCTAGCATCATGAATAATACACCAAGGATAACGGACTGCTCTGTATCTTTTATTTATGAATCTTGGATTTTCGGCAGGAAAAAGCAGCACTCAGTTTTTCTGTAGAAGGACTATCACTAACAGTATGCCTCCTCTGTACCCAGGCACACGTGCCGTTCACCAGGAATGTCAGATGCAGGGCCATAGCCTTTGTGCCCCATCCAGGAAGGGCCGAGTAGCACTGTACTCTGGGAAAATCCCCAGAGATTTGTCCTCACCAGAAAGGAGCTTTGTGCAAATTTTGGAGACAAAGAAAAATAGGTATTTCCACATTTCATCACCTTAATTTTTTAGAATAAACATGCTAACCTTCTATTTGAATCCACCAGCATGACCATCACAAATGAAGTCAGGCTTTAAAGATAAAAATGAAGGGCTTCCCTGGTGGCGCAGTGGTTGAGAGTCCGCCTGCCGATGCAGGGGACACGGGTTCGTGCCCTTGTCTGGGAAGATCCCACATGCCGTGGAGCGGCTGGGCCCGTGAGCCATGGCTGCTGGGCCTGCATGTCCGGAGCCTGTGCTCAGCAACGGGAGAGGCCACAGCAATGAGAGGCCCGCGTACCGCAAAAATAAATAAATAAATATAATAAAAAAATAAAAATGAAGCAAAACACAAGCTGTAATGTTGCTCCATGCATGAAGATTTTCTGAGCTATGCTTCAGCCGTCCAACAACGTCTCAGAAAGGACTAGACAATCCATGATGAACCAAAAGCCCAGTCCACACTTATTAGCTGAGATGATCATGTCCCGGATTTGGAAGTCAACCCAGCTAAACTGCGTAAGTCTTTGTGCCTTAATTATTGAGATAAGCGGACAATCCTTGGTTTCCCTTCAACTGGCTCAAGGATACTGAGCTGGGGAGATTGATTCCTCTCTTCTGGAAGTGTATAAACACACTGAGAAGGATCTGTCTCCCTGGGCTTCAGCTCTCTTTGTGAGTGGTTCCCTGGGACCAGAAAACAAGGTGCTATGCCAGGCTCTGAACCATGGCTATACGTCACTCGGCTCACCAGCACCGACAAATGTTACTCTGATTTTCAGAATTCATCATGATGGAAGTGGTCTTAGGCTAGAGGAGTGCAGGAGCTCGTGAAGACCCACAGATCATCTGGTCCAGCCTCCCTCTGTAGATGGCCACTAGGTTATCCAGAAGAATATGAAGTGCAGGGAAGTACTCATTTTAATTCCTCCTAATTCACCCACAACAGCCAATAGAATTCAACACGCACACCACCAGACTCTTAGAGCAGACATGCTCGGTTATGAAGTGGACAGATTTATGCGATAGCACAAACCACCAGTACTTGCCGGGGTCCCACTCCCTGCTCTGCACATGGATCCTGGTGGCTCTTCTGATAAGGATTCCCCTAGAGTGATGACAACAGATGCTAGACCACCAAGCTCGGGCTGCTTTGCAAGAGGAAAAGTCAAGAAAGTTAGCCAAGGGACTTCCCTGGCAGTCCAGTGGTTATGACTCTGAGCTTCCAATGCAGGGGGTGTGGGTTCGATCCCTGGTCAGGGAACTAAGATCTCACAGGCCCCATGGCACAGCCAAAAATAAAAAAAGACAAAAATTTTTTTTAAAAAACAAAGTTAGCCAGGTATCAAAGCAAGATAGCTGCATGCCCAGTGTTGTCAAGACACAGGAAAGAGCCTTAGGAAGAAATGATAGGAAAGCAAAACTCTGAGAGATGTAAAAAAGATAATTTTTTCTTTAACAGTGTCTGTTTCACATCCTCACTCCCTCCCTCACTGATTATACAACACCTTGTCTATCCTACCTCTAACCTTGACCCCAGGCTGCTCCTCCTACAAATTCAAAGCTGAGGTTTCCTCCCAATGGATATTTTCTCAACTAACCCTAACTGGATAGAAGCAGGTTCCCATTTCTTATTGATTTATCTGTTTTACCTGACACAGAGAAGCAATATTTAGTAACTCTAAAACCAAAGAAGGAGGCGTATCTCAACCGCACATAGACGAGACAGCACCTCCGAGTGGTCACAGAATCTCCCCTTCTCTTTTTCTCTTTGTTAGGTTTTTGCAGATGAGGTTCTGTGAGCATCCTAGGAAATTCTTCCAAGACCCACATAATGCAATCCTCACCAGAAAGGAGCGTGGTGACAATCTGGAAGAAAAAATTCATTTCCCCTTAGATATGACTTGTCTGAGGCTACTTGGCTACAAAGTGCCAGAGCCTGGCCTTCAACTCATAGCTCTAGCATCCAACTTCAATGTCATTCCCCACGATACCATATTGTCTCCTCAACTCTGATATTTCAGCAAGAGTTTATTGAGTGCGTACTGTGTGCCAATCCCTGACATATGCGCTGGAATTCAAAGATAAGTAAGAGTTTCCTCCCTGTCCCAGGAGCTCACAGACGCTAATACAATGTGGTGAGGGGGCTACAGCAGCACTGGGAGTTAGGCACAAACATATGTAAGGTAATATGCAAAGCATCCACAAATGGAAAGTAGCCCATATATTTATCTGCATTAATATAGATAGATAAATTGTGCTATATTCATACAATGAAATAATAGAGAGCAATGACAATAAATAAACACACAATACCATGAATTAATCTAACAGAAGTAACTTCGAGAAGAAAAGAATCTACAAGACAATTCTGCTTCTGCAGTGTAAAGTCACTGAGAACAGAGTATGGTTAGGGGCCTGCATGGGCAGCTGTAAATAAAACCAGGTATTGATGAACATGAATGTTAAGATGGTGATGATCTCCAGCAAGGAGAAGGCTATTGTGATGAAGAAGTGTAGGCAAGGGCATCTGTACTGCATCCTCATCACCATCCTGTGGAGTTAGAAGGGCTCAGGGCTCTGCTTCCACCAACTATTTAGAGCCATAGAAGCTCGGCTCCCGGGGAGCTCAGCGCCCACTCCGGGGCTCCTTCTAGCAAACCAGCAGGGCCGCCTGCTTCCATTTCCAGGCCAAGGTCTTATATCTCCCACTCTGGTTTGCACTTGGCCTTCATAGCATCATTTCCTAATTTCATTTTTAGTTCCTCTTCTTTGTGAAAACTGTCCTAAGTTCACCCTGGAACAAACCAGGGAGAAAGCACAAATAGATAACTAACTGACTAAATGGAAGTCATGAGGTGTCCCAGAGAAGAGAGGGATTGGAAACGTGCAGACTACTCTAGTTACCATTAACTAAGTTAGCTATTTTACCTTGGAAGGTTCAGGAAGAATGGCTCTAAGGAAGTAAGTCACTGAGCAGATAGCTGTCACAAAGAGTCAAAGAAGATCCCACTGTAGTAGGAGGCCCTAGGTGATGGAGGGATACTCACAAGGCCTTCTGCGGATGGGCTGCCCTGGGAAGATCCTGAAGGCAGCAGCAGAACTTAATCTAGCACCTCAGGCCACGGCCATGGCATCCCAGCCCAAAGGACAAGGATGTGAGAGGCAGCCCATGCAGACTTCTGAATTCACCACCAACCTTCCTAGTTTCCCATTAGTGGCTATGACCGCACCACCGTCACTTTCAAGGTTGGTCTCAGCTTGCGCTTAGGCCTCTGGAATTCACACTCGGCCAAGTCTCGAGGCAGAGTGGGGGTAGAGTCACCCTTACACCTGTTGGGTGGGCTGCCCTGAATGGGACAGGGTTCCCTGACCCCCCTTTGCACCTCCGCCGTGTGGGGTGTCCAGGAACACATGCCTTCCACTTGGTTTGTTTGAGCATCCTCTGAATGGTCTTCCACAAGACTGGTTCCCAGCATCTTAATAATCTACCTACTATGTGCCAGGCTCCGCTGAGAATGACAGTGACACAGACATCGGCAAGGGGAGTCTTGCCTCGCCATCTACAGAGAAAGGTGTCAGGAAATTGCATATGCAGATCTCTGCCTCTTAAAAACTCTCCCTTGTTAGGCTATAAACCCTTAAAGAGCTGTGTTTCTTTTTACCTCAAACCTCTAGACCAGTGCCTGGGACATGGCAGCCCCTAATAAAGACCAACAGGGGAGGAGGAAGGTGGATCAGAGCACGGGTGCAAATGCAGCACTGGTGGCCACGCACGACACGCGTCCTTCAACCATCTGCTGGATGATAGGAATCAACTAGCCATGCCTGAGTCCCTCCTATGCTGGACCTTGAGACCAAATATTTCCCAGATCCACTTTTCTATAAACGCCGGTGAATACTTGAAGAGGGCAATGGTTCAGACCTACATGCGGTCAAAGAAGCGAAAGAAGCAAAAAAAATGGTGTGTGTGTGTATGTGTGTGTGTGTGTGTTTGTGTGTGTGTGTGTGTGGAAAAGTCTGCCCAGATGGAAGGGACTGGAACTCAGATGCTTGAAGCTGCGATCCTTTTAAGTTCCATGCGGAGGTGAGGTCACGTAAGGAGTGAAGCAGCGGGAGTTCTGTGTAGGAGGGAAACAAACTAAAACAGGGAACTCTGTTAGTTTGGCAGTTTATAAAATGTCTGCTTTAAAATCTTTTGTGACCCTAAAATCAGCTTCTGAGGAATGAGGCTCCTTAGCGAGCTGAGGGCCAGAAGACCTTGCTCCCCAGCCCTTAAAGTGGACCTCCTAGGCTCTGAGGATAGGCCTGGGTTAAAAGGAGTAAAATTATTTTTATTGGAATACAGTTGATGTACAATGTCGTGTTAGTTTCAAGTGTACAACCCAGTGATTCAGTTATACATACATATATACATATAGCCTTTCTTTTTCAGATTCTTTTCCCATATAGGTTATTACAGAGTACTGAGTACAGTTCCCTGTGCTTCACAGTAAGACCTGGTTGGTTATCTATTTTATACATAGCAGTGTGTACATGTTAACCCCAAACTTAAAAGGAGTCATCTTGGGCTTCCCTGGTGGCTCAGTGGTTAAGAGTCTGCCTGTTGATGCAGGGGACACGTGTTCGTGCCCCGGTCCAGGAAGATCCCACATGCCGTGGAGCGGCTGGGCCCATGAGCCATGGCCGCTGAGCCTGCGCATCCGGAGCCTGTGCTCCGCAACGGGAGAGGCCACAACAGTGAGAGGCCCACGTACCGCCAAAAAAAAAAAAAAAAAAAAAAAGGAGTCATCTTACTTGTAATAATATCACCAAAAATCAAATAGGAGGCACCAAATATCAGAATGTGGCCCAGGGTTACATTCAGGATGCGCCAGACTGCAGTGTCTCCTGCCTTGACCACCTGCCGCTAAGGGCATCCAGCCAGGTAAGCAGGAGAGAGCCGCCTGGATGCACACTCGGCTGCTCACCGACTTATGACTTGGGCGACTTACTTCACCATGTCGCTTGAGTTTGGTCAACAGTAAAATGGAGATAAGGGTCCACTCCTCCCAGGGTTTTACAAGGATTGTGTCCATACTCATAAGATGCTTCAAATGGGGCATAGCATGCAGAAAGCCCTCAGCAGAGTTAGCCCTCTGCCAGCTGTGCATCTTAGACCAAAGTTTGCAAACTCTGACCCCCATGTCCCACATTTGTAAACTGAGGTCAGTTCCAGCTCGGGGTCCCAGCCAAGATCCACTCCCACCTTCTAGCCCCACTCACCACCACCCACCGTACTGCCAGGCGGACACGGCTGCTCCACTATCCCATCCAAGGCAAACTCACCCACACAGGCAGCAGCCCCCACAGTGACAGCTCCTTAGCTCATTTCTTTTCCATTTTTGGTGGAATCTAAAAAGGAAACTCAGAAATGCAAACCAAAACTACAATGAGGTATCACTTCACATCGGTCTGAATGGCCATCAGTAAAAAGTCTATAAATAACAAAAGCTGGCGAGGGTGTGGAGAAAAGGGAACCCTCCTACACTGTTGGTGGGAATGTAAATTGGTGCAGCCACTATGGAGAACAGCATGGAGGTTCCTTAAAAAAACTAAACATAGAGCTACCGTATGATCCAACAATTCCACTCCTGGGCATATATCCAGAGGAAACCATACTTCAAAAAGATACATGCACCCTAATGTTCATAGCAGCATTATTCACAATAGCCAGAACATGGAAGCAACCTAAATGTCCATCGACAGATGAATAGGTAAAGAAGATGTGGTACATATGGACAATGGAATATTACTCAGCCATAAAAAAGAAGGAAATAATGCCATTTGTAGCAACATGGGTGGAACTAGAGATTATCATACTAAGTGAAGTTAAGTCAGAAAGAGGAAGACAAATACCATATGATATCGCCTATATGTGGAATCTAAAATATGACACAAATGAAATATTCTGCAAAACAGAAACAGACTCACAGACATAGAGAACAGACTTGTGGTTGCCAAGGGAGAGGAGAGGTGGGGGAGGGATGGATTGGGAGTTTGGGGTCAGCAGATGCAAACTATTATACATAGAATGGATAAACAACTAGGTCCTACTGTATAGCTCAGGGAAGTATATTCAATATCCTGGGATAAACCATAATGGAAAACAACATGAAAAAGAATATGTATATATGTATGTGTGTGTATAATTGAGTCAATTTGCTGTACAGCAGAAATTAACACAATATTATAAATCAACTATACTTCAATAAAATTAATTTTTAATTAAAAAACATATTTTAAAAAAGGAAACTCGGAAGCCTATCCCCTCCAAAATTAAAAGGACAGATGTTAAGAAGATTATAAATCAAGTCCAAACTCTCAAGTCCATTTACTCAGGCTCAATTTCCTCATCTTGTATATGGGATCAATCATTATACTATGCTGCTCAGGGGTGGTCGTAGAGATCGAGACTGGCGTGTCAGGGGCGCAGTGGCTGACACACGGCTCACGTTTGTTGGAATGTGTTTCTGTCATCATCGTGGTGCAGTGTGGTCATTGAACGACTCTCCTATCTCTTGCTACCACACTGTTAGTTTTTCAAGGACGAGGACTGTGTCTTCCTCATTTTGGCATCTATCATCCAACCTAGTTTAATGGAGTAATTGGTGAAAATGATGCAATCATATAATTAAATCGAATAGTATATGTATATAATCTGTCTCATCAGTTCTCAGTTCCAACTGTACATTTGAATCACTCGAGCAGCTTATAAAAGCCCCTGTGACAGCTCTTCTCCCTGAGCCAATTAAAGCAGAACGTCCAGGGGAAGCTTGCAGGCATCAGTACGATATAACAGCTCCCCAGAGAAGTCTGGAGTGCAGCCAGAGCGGAGAAGCTCTGTTTCCTTGTTTACATCTACCTACTATGTGCCAGGCTCCGCTGAGAATGACAGTGACACAGACATCGGCAAGGGGAGCCTTGCCTCGCCATCTACAGAGAACGATGCATAAATAAATCATTAATAAATCAGGGCACCACCCACGCGTAAGGAGATAGGAAGTTCATCCAGAGGAGGAGATGTTTTCAAATGAGGGAGGGAATTAGGAAAAATGACCTTCAACGAATTGAATTTCGTTGTCATGCCTTCAATGTTTACTCAGGACCATCGCTATGAGACAGGATTCTATTTATGAAATAAACATCTTCCCCAGTATGACTCAATAACCCTGCTAAAGCAGTCTCGTAAGAAACTTCTTTCAGTTTCCTCTTTGCTCGGCAGAACAAACGTAGCATTTTTATCCTTCCTCTAACTCTGGTCTCTTAAGACATTTCTTAGGCATTTCCCTACTCACCTTGAACTCCACAAATTTTATAGACGGGTTTCTGTGCATTGGTGAGTTTTGTGCCTACAGCTATGGATGAACTACTTATCTTTTTTTTTTTTCTTTTGGACCAAGACTCATATTTTAAATTACTTCAAATTCTCTTTTTAGAAAAGAGGGAGAGAAATTATTAAATGCCAATGTCATGGGTCTGTATTCCCTGCAAACAAAGCATCTATGATTTGTAATTCTCAGTTCAGCTGCATTAGAATGGGGACAGGGAAACATATTTACTTAGCACTTAGCATGTGTCAATCTGTTATGTGCTTTGCACACATTATGTAAAGTATGTCTCCTGATAATATCGTAACTTTGGCACTAATCTCCCATTTTACAAATGCATGGGAAATGGGATTCAGTGCAGATGGGGCCAGAAGACCGGTAAGCAGCCCTTTGAGGGGTTGAAAGATTCTCTGTTAGTGTCAGGTCCTTTATATTTCTAATTAGTGCCTCTTCCTGTCCCAAACTTTACTGTTTGATTGTCACAGATCTCAGTAACTTTTCAAGGCAAATTCCAAGCCTCAGCCATTCCACATCATGTACCTGCTCTTGTTAATTTAATAAATTAAATCTGCTCACCGAGGACCATCCAGGGGATGAATCAGAAAGAGATGAAAAAAAAAAAAAAAAGAAAGAGATGAATCAGAAATGCACTCTGCTCTTAAGGGAATTTATAAATTATTAGAGGGAGTGAAACACACGCATCATAATTAAAACCAACACATCAGGGCATCCCTGTCAGAGGAGGAGCTGCTGAGAAGTTCTCTGCCCACCATCACTGGTGAAGGCCATTGTCCAATAATCCCCAGTGGGAGTCTGGGCGGGGGTGGGGCAGGGGGGTGGGAGTGGGGAGAGAATCAGGACCTGGAGCCAAGGAGAGAGGAACAGCCAGGGGCCCAGGCAGGTGGTCAGAGCTGTGATGTGCACAGACCCTCGGGGGAGGGATCTCCTTAAAGGCTGGTTATGGGGCCTGAGGGTCTGCATTTCTCACAAACTCATAGGTCATGCCAAACCACATTTTAAGTAGCAAGGGTCTAGCAAGGATCAAATGTGTGAGGTACACAGTACGTGTGAGGTGCCTAGAACGGGAGGAAAGCCTAAAGGTCAGGGGGCAGGACACACAATTGACCAAAGACGGCAATGAAGCAGGGAGGGTCAGGAGGGTGCCCTGTTCACGGCACGTGAACTGTGACATCATTCCTCTCTGAGCTGAGAGGTGGGCAGGTCAGTCAGATTAAAGTATCGTTTAAGGATGGGGTGGACGGCCACTCAGTGCTCTCAGTTAAAACAATCAACCCACAAAAAATGGGGATGGAGCAATTGCTGGAAAGTCAGTGATTCAGGCCTCATCAAGAAACCCAAACTATTAGGACCACGTGAACACATTTTACTTCCAGTACAACTGGGGGTCGGTTTGTCCACTTCCGTAGCCTGTTGGCCATCTGTCTCCATGGCTGGTGCTGTTTAGGTTTGTGTAGGTTTACTGTCAACCACAGAGGACTTTGGACATGTCAATTAGCACCTTGTGGTTGATGTTGTTTAAGGGCTAATAGAAATCTATTTCAACTGAAAGAGTTGATACGAAAGTGCTGTGTAAATACAAGTCATTTGGATTTTTCAGAAGATAGAGGGTTCATACTATCGGCCACATAGAAGAGAAAAATTACCCTCTAAAGTACAAACTTACCCCAGCACCCAAAATGTCATTATTTATTTAGCATTTATGCAAATATGATTTATTTCTGGTGTACATCCTACTGAGGATTTGGAATTTTGAATCCCAGTTTGGAATTCTTTTCCCTTACTGTTTGACTTACATATGAGCAAATAGGTTGACTAATTTTCAAAAGGAATCTGACTTTTCTGTTTTGAATCTTAATAGGAAAATGACAGCCCGGATACTTTGACAAAATAGGCCCTTGCCTACACTTCACAGCTGTCATCTGAAGTAGACGTCCAAAAGCTCAGGCATTTCCTCCAGAGAGCTCTAAAAGTAGAAGGGCACTTAGATCAAAAAAGAGAAACCCCAGCTGTCCTGGACCAGGGGCGCCTACGGGGTGAGTACTGGGCTTGTGAAAGAAAACAGTCATTCTGGGGAAGCAAATTTGGTTATCAAGCCGAGCCCTTTGCTCTAAGTAAAATAAAAGAACAAGATGCTTGAGCGAACAAAGAAAAGTTGCCTTATTCCAGAAACATGGGCCACTGGAATCCGTGATAATAGAGGTTGCCTGCAGAAAAGGTGCAAGAATTCATGGCAAAATGCAAGTGTTGGGCACTCTGTCGGTGGATACCTTGGAGTCCTGGCAACTTGGTTAGTGAGAATACCATACTTGGAGTCACAAAACATTTTCACTCCCCTCAAATAGACAATGTAACAGGGTGTGTGCAATGGAGGGGGACCCAAGTCGATGAGAACATCATTGCTTGGTTTTGCGATGCTATGTGGGTGGGGTGATCCATGCTGACCACGGGTTGAGCTGGCCAAACAAACCAGCCTGGAATCTTACATAATCCCTTCTGCATCACGCACCAACGCAAGAGCAGGGCACGGAACAGGAGAATATGGATATTTTTAGTCCCATTTCTCAGTTCGACCAGGGACTATCACTCCAGACCCAGCAGATGGCAGACCAGACAGTTTTGTCTGATGAGCTAATTAGTTTTCAGCACCTCATTATCACCTCACAATGGAATCTAGAATAAAAGCTTAAAGTGCAGAATGTTTAAGGGACTTATTTGAATGCAGTAAAGTACATTCTTTAAGTTAAATTCTTTCCTCAGAAATGGACTTTATCTGTGCAGGAGATATTTGAAGAGAATGAAGATTGAGGAGAAAAAGGCTCATAAAGTAGCGTGTCTCTAACACTGAAACGTTGTCAAAAATGTGATGTGCATTCCAGACAAAACACAGATAAGCCACAGTTTGTAGTAAAAAAGAAACTAAGAACAAACTTATGGTTACGGGGGGTGGGGGCGTGGGGGGAAACATCAGGGGGAGGGATAGTTAGGGAGTTTGGGATGGACATGTACCCACTGCTATATTTAAAATGGATAACCAACAAGGACCTACTGTATAGCACAGGGAGCTCTGCTCAATATTATGTAACAACCTAAATGGGAAAAGAATTTGAAAAAGAATAGATATATGTATACGTATAACTGAATCACTTTACTGTACCTGAAACTAACACAACATTGTTAATCAACTGTACTCCAGTATAAAATAAAAAGTTAAAAAATAAGTTATTGTTGGCTTGACAGGAAAAAAAAAACTAGGAACCAGAGACTTGAATTTTAGTTTCACCTCTGCCGCTAATTAACTGAGTGGCTGGAGGCAAGTCAGGTTCTCTGAGCTCTGTTCTCTTATCTACGAAGTGAAATCTCTGGAGGAGGTGGATGAACTCTGCAGTCCCTTCCAGTTGGAAAATTCTCCTGTTTTATTAACACTAAGTTAGGGTCAACTCTGCAGCCTTCTAAGGCACATTTATGAGATTTAATTTGGGGGGATAAAATAATTTTCAAAGTCGCTAAGCATTAAGAAGTTTTTTTTTTTCTTTTAATCATTGCTTTGGCAGATCCATCTGTTTCCAGCAACAGAGTCTGACATGCCATGAGCATCTCACCCCTGAGCATCTCACCGCTGAGCTTGATCGACAGAAAGCTGGGGGCTATGGGGTTCAGATGGTAGCCAAGCTTAAACCCCTTTTGCTGGAAACCACATTGAAGAGGGATTCCCAGGTCACGTGGCATGCTTGCCGAACATGTAAGAACCCAGGGGCAGGTGCTGTGTCTTCCACTTTCACTGTCTAGCTCCCACTTGGTGCTAGATAATTGTTGCAAAGAGACATGATACAAAGTGTTATAGTGTTTAAAATGCACTGAGATGTACAATTTGTCTCTGCTGGAGTCAGTTCTTTTCTGACATAACAAAGAAGCTATTAATTAATACAGCCAGTGTGTCTCACACATTCATACTGTCAACACTCTACACATGGCAGTGACCGATTTAGCCACTAGTCATGTGTGCCTATTTAAGTTTAAATGTGAATTGATTAATATTAGATGGAATTTTAAATTCATTTCCTCAGTAGCACCAGCCACATTTCAAGCATCCAATAGCCACGTGTGATCGGTGGATACCATAAGGAACAGTAGAGGTCTAGACCATTTCCATCATCATAAAAAGTTCCGTTGGGCAGTGCTGGTCCAGACTGACCATTCCTGACACCATGAAATTCCTTTTCAGTTTCAGCTTAGAGAGCAAAGCCAACACTGAAACATTCTTTGTGTGTTAACAACACTATCAGAATTCTATTGTAGGTCATGGAGGGCTGGGAAGATTATAACTCATGGCATACTTGAGCAATGCCTTATTGTCTTTGGAGGGGCACCAAGTACTCTCACCAAAAAAGCGCTAAGATCAACTAAAATTGGGAAAGGGTGGGTCAGAGTTAGACTCGGTAAAGCAAAAAATCCAGTGAAGAATTTGTACACTTATCGATATTTCCTAACTTGAAGCATTAAGCTTATTTACGTGCTTACATTTACATCTTCTATAAGTAGGTTTGTAAACTGTGGAGGAAGAATCCCCACCACAGTTCATCCTCTATTTTCCTGGAATTCACTTTTATTTCTTATTTCAATCTCTTACAGTCCCTTTTTTAAAATGTGATTCAATTGAAAATATTGTTTTTTGTAAGCCTTTTTAGTGTTCTCATTAAGGAGATTTTTTTTTTCCTTTTGACCCCTCTTTCTAGAAAAGGTTAATTCACAAAGAAAAAGAATGACCAGATGATTATTTCTCCATGACCACCGGTACTATTTCTGCTTGATTTTATTCCTTTGAAAGATGCCCTTCCTACTCCTTTAATTGAGGTTTTCTTTGTATTTTTTTTTCACTGAAGTATAGTTGTGTAAAACATTATATGTTACAGGTGTACAATAGAGTGGTTCACAATTTTTAAACATTGTGCTCCATTTACAGTTATTGTAAAATATTCGCTATATTCCCTGCTGTACAATATATCCTTGTAGCTTATTTCATACATAATAGTTTGTACCTCTTAGTCACCTACCCTACATTGCCCCTACCCGCTTCCCTCTCCTAACCGGTAACCACTAGTATGTTTTCTATATCTGTGAGTCTGTTTCTTCTTTGTTATATTCAGTACTTTGCTTTATTTTTTAGATTCCACATGTATTTCCACATATAAGTGATATCATACAGTACTTGTCTTTCTCTGTCTGACTTATTTCACTTAGCATAATACCCTCCAAGTCCATCTATGTTGTTGCAAATGGCAACATTTCATTATTTTTTGTGGCTGAGTAGTATTCCACTGTATGTATATATGTGTGTGTGTGTATGTGTATACACCACATCTCCTTTATCCATTTATCTGTTGATAGACATTTAGGGTACTTCCATACCTTGACAATTGTAAATGATGCTGCTATGAATATTGGGGTGCATGTACCTTTTCAAGTTAGTGTTTTTGGTTTTTTTCGGATATATACTCAGGAATGGAATTGCTGGTCATATGGTAGTTCAATTTTTTTTTTTCTAGAGAAAATATCATACCATTTTCCACAGTGACTGCACCAGACATTTGTTTTTGGTTTTGGTTTTTTTTTTTTTATAAATTTATTTATTTTTGGCTGCCTTGGGTCTTCATTGCTGCACGCAGGCTTTCTCTAGTTGTGGTGAACAGGGGCTACTCTTCAACGCGGTGTGCAGGTTTCTCATTGCGGTGGCTTCTCTTGTTGCGGAGCACGGGCTCTAGGTGCATTGGATTCAGTAGTTGTGGCACACAAGCTCAGTAGTTGTGACGCATGGGCTTAGTTGCTCTGTGGCATGTGGAATCTTCCTGGGCCAGGGCTCTAACCCGTGTCCCCTGCATTGGCAGGCAGATTCTTAACCACTGTGCCACCAGGGAAGCCCCACCTACATTTGTTATTTGTAGTGTTTTTGGTTGATGGCCATTCTGACAGGCATGAGATGATAACTCATTGTGTTTTTAATTTGCATTTCTCCAATGATTAACAATGTTGCACATTTTTTCATGTACCTGTTGGCCACCTGTATGTCTTCTTTGGAAAAATGTCTATTCAGGTCTTCTGCCCATTTTTTAATTGGGTTGTTTATTTTTTTTTTATATTGAGTTGTTGAGCTGTTTATATATGTGGATAGTAAACCCTTATCAGTCGTATCACTTGCAGATATTTTCTCCCATTCAGTAGGTTGCCTTTTCATTTTACAGATGATTTCCTTTCCTGTGCAAAAGCTTTTAAGTTTAATTAGGTCCCATATGTTTATTTGTGCTTTTATTTCCTTTGCTTTAAGAGACAGATCCAAAAACATATTGCTACGATTTACGTCAAAGAGTGTTCTGCCTATGTTTTCCTCTAGGAGTTTTACAGTATCCAGTCTTATATTTAGGCCTTTAATCATTTTAAGTTTATTTTTATATATGATGTTAGAGAATGTTGTAATTTCATTCTTTTACATGTAGCTGTCCAGTTTTCCCACCCCCACTTATTAAAGAGACTGTCTTTTATCCATTGTCTATTCTTGCCTCCTTTGTCATAGATTAATTGACCATAGGTGCATTGGTTTATTTCTGGGATTTCTATCCTGTTCCATTGATCTATGTGTCTGTTTTTGGGCCAGCATCATACTGTTTTAATTACTGTAGCTTTAGAGTATAGTCTGAAGTCAGAAAGCCTGATTCCCCCAGTTTCATTCTTCTTTCTCAAGACTGTTTTGGCTATTGAGGGTCTTTTGTGCTTCCATAAAAAATTTTTAATTATTTTTTCTAGTTCTGTGAAAAATGCCATTGGTAATTTGATAGGAATTGCCTGAATCTGTAGATTGCCTTGAGTAGTATGTCCATTTGAGCAATATTGATTCTTCCAATCCAAGAACACAGTACATTTTCCCATCTGTGTTGTCTTCAATTTCTATCAACAGCGTCCTATAGTTTTCCAAGCACAGGTCTTTTGCCTCCTTAGGTAGGTATATTCCTAGCTGTTTTAGTTGAGGTTTCTATTTGGATCATAATATGGTACAACTTAGTAACCTAGGTTATATGTAGGAATTCTTAAAATTTCTACAAACACTTTCTTTTCCAAAACATGGAATTGGAGAATACTGGTTTTTATCAGAAATTATTTCAACTCTGTGACTGGTTGTCATCCTGCTCAGAATAAATAGTGGATATGTGTGGGTTTTGTCATCAGCTTCTATTCCCTTCTTCCGGTACCAATTTCCTGGTCTTCTCCTGGGATCCACACCTCCTGTCCTCTAGGAGGCCAATCAGAAGATCCCATTCAGCTGACACAGGGGTGCTTTCAAAGATGGCCCATCTGATGATCAGAACCAATTGAGGTCACTGACAACTTCAGTCTAACCCTTCAACTTGCCCTTGGAAGGACTCAGGCCGGGTCTGCAGCTGCATGCTGTGTCCATGAGGACAAATAAAGCCTGACGGAGAACAGGAGCATAAGAGAGAGAGATAGGAGATAGAAACTGAGAAACTGCAGGCTGAGGACATCTTCTGAGCCCTGAATTCAGCCAGCCTGGCAACTGGTCTCTTTACCCCAGCATCCTTTCCAATCCAGAAGCCAAACTATGTATAGTATTTCAATGGAGCTTATGTCCTATGGATTATACATTTCTTCATAGAGTGTAAATTGTGAAAATCTTTTGAAAAAATCTTAATTTGATAATAATGCCAAGCAAGTTATTTCTGAAAACTGGCAAGCATTTTAACAAAGGAAAACTTTCCTCAAACTATCCAATTTGTAGCAGCACAAGAAGAAGATGATGGTGAGATTCTGCTGTAATTAATAGGTACATTGTTAAGTGAATTATGCAATATTAAAATATCACCGAGGGGACAGAACTAGAGATAAATGTCTTCATCTGGGCTGGATGGAGCTTTTCTGGGGAACCACATTATAAAGTTCTTTAATTTAAAAAATTACATTTCCAGGGCCTAATATTGTCAGAAAGACAAATAATCTGGCTCAGTAAGAAATATAGATATAGAGGATTGTACTTAAGGGCCTCGCACAGTGGTTGTACATCATTGTCAAGTGGAAAGTAATTAGGACAAGGAAGCTGCATACCTGGTTCTACGGGCTGAGTGTTGATAGAAACGCATCCTTGAGCATCTCTAAATCTGAGATGCCTGAGTCCAGCCTCCTGCTGATACATTGCCAGGCACGCTTGATGTTTTAATACAGGTTTTATGATTATTTAGGGTTGGTGGGGTCAGCAAATCAGGAAATGACATCTATTGGTAAGATCGTTTGTTACTCACAAATCCCAAGAGAAGGGGACATTCCACAACACGGGGGGCCACCCAGGGAAGCACCAGGGTTGGTCAGGACACAGAGGAAGTGAGGACAACTGGGGGCAACTCTGACTTCTCCAAGAAAGAATGGGGCGAGGCAGGGTGAGCAAGCTTAGGATTGTCTAGTTCAAATCATTTCAGCGGGTTCTAAGGCATGGGGCTTGTCCCTAGTTGTCTGGTACTTGGCCCTGGGGTGATTAAGGCAGGGGATGGTGGCCCAGAGGGTGAGATCCCAGGGGAAGAGGTGGTGGGGGTGTGGGTTCTGCACTGGTTGATTTGCATATGAAAGGCTTGTATCTCTAGGGCTCCCATATCCCTGGGGTGTGGGGATGGAGCAGTCCCTCCAGGGTCAGCAAGGCCCCAGATGCCAAAGCAACAGAATTTTGAAAATAAAAGACATGATTGATACTCACAGGATGGCTGGTCCACCTTTAACACCTGCAAGCGTGACTTGCAAGTGTCACCCGGGGCCCTTCTACCAGGTGAGGAGGGAGGACCGGTGCTGATGGTAGTGACCAAGCTCTGCAAAGAGCTGATGACCAAAGCAGGACCAGCCTGTTCATCTAAGATACCCAGGGAAGAACCTGTGCTCCTCACCACCAACATGTTTCATTTCCCATTCTTGGTACCTGAAATGCACCAAGGGTGTTCTCTTTAAAAACAATAATGTTGGGCTTCCCTGGTGGCGCGGTAGTTGAGAGTCCGCCTGCCGATGCAGGGGACACAGGTTCGTGCCCCGGTCCGGGAAGATCCCACATGCCGCGGAGCGGCTGGGCCCGTGAGCCATGGCCGCTGAGCCTGCGCGTCCGGAGCCTGTGCTCCGCAACGGGAGAGGCCACAACAGTGAGAAGCCTGCGTACCGCAAAAAAAAAAAAAGTAAAATAAAAAAAATTTTTTAATAAAAAAATAAAAACAATAATGTTGTGTGGATTCTGGAACGTGTACCCACACATAGACCCTTGCTCTCTCTCCCAAACCCCTCCCGAGAGGACTCTCACAGTGTCATAAACTGGAGAGGTGGCTGGAGCCCTCCCCTGCAAGGATCTCCAGAATTTTGAAGCTTAAAGTTCTTGTGAAGACTTGTAGGGCAGGGAAGGAGGCTGCCTTCCCCATTGTCACAGGGTCTGGAGAGACCAAGGGCTCAGCACCCAGAAGGAAGCTGCTCAGCAGAGCTGGTCTAGGATCAGCTCCAGGCTTCCTGAACATCCCAGGAAATGTCCTCTCTTATACTGCACAGACCAGGAGAAACTTGACGCCAACCACAGCCTCTGCCACGGCGCCACTGCAGGGTATTTCTGAAATAGATCCTGCCCCTGCTCCTGCCACTGGGAAAGGACTCTCCCCTGCCATCAGTCACACTTGGAGGACCCCCAAACCTCTGAATCAGAAAGCAAAAATGAACCAAAAAGGCAGCCAATCAGCCCATAAGAGGCTTCCATTTTCCTTCCAGCCTAGGAAGAAAACAAACAAAAATTATCTTTTCCTCCCCCTTGAACCCACCCCTGCCCCAAAGGTCCCAGTGGCCTGAGCAAAGATGCAGAAGGAAAGGAGAAAACCCACATCATATGAGGCTCACTAAACTGAAGGGAGGCAGACACCCAAGAGATTGAAGCAGGTCACAAGGAGGATGCTGCCACCAGGGATGCAGAGCCCCACCCACACCCACCCCTGTCCCGTGAAGCATCTGAGAACACAGGATGCCAGGTCACACCCTCAGGGGTTCTGACTCAGTGGTGTAACTGCAGCCTGAGTGTCCCCCCAGGACTCCAATGTTTAGGCCAAGTCGAGAAGCAAATATATAGGAAGATATTGCAAAACATTATTTCTGATTTTTTTAATGTAATAAAGGAACTGGAAAACAGAATCAACAGCAGTGAATCAGGAATTTGTAATCAGGAGGGCCAAAGGGGTTACTCCCTCACAATAGAACAAAGCATATTGAGAACAACGAATCATTTTCACTTATTTACTAAACGCTTATCTAGCATTTAGCGCGTAAGGCACTGTTATGAGTGCTTTACAAATATTCACTTGATTACACTCGAAATGAGCCTATGGAGGTTGGTCCTACTATTCCGCCTTTGATAGACTAGTGAACGGCTGTTGGTATTGGGTAAAGAACATCTAAATAGTTCAACCTAATTTAAACATCCAAGCAACGTGAAGGAAAAGCTGATACCGCAGAGAGCCGCACCTCAATCTTTAATGTGCACCCGGGGCCCTGGGGTCTTGTTATAAAGCAGATTCTGATTCAGGAGGTGGGGCTGGGGCCTGGGATTCATCGCCTCTCACAAGCTCCCTGGTGCTGCTCCAGAGGGAACAAAGAGAAGCATAATTTGTGAATAACAGTGGTTCAGAGAACAGAACAGAAAAGAGACAAAGAATAGTAAAAGAAACAATAGAAGGAAATGTCCCCGAGCTGAAAAAAGACTTGAATTTTTAATTGAGAAGACTCATTTTCAATTAATCCAAGGATTAAGGAAAATGAGTGTCCCCCACCAGCATCCAGAGTGACTGGACTGCTTACAAAGTAAAAGGCAAGAGGCTGGCGTGGAATGCTGACAGGCCACCAAGGCTGACACTGTCATCAAGAGCTGCTGGAACACACCTGGGGACCTGGGAAGAAACCTTCATTATCCAAACATCCTCTTTCAAGGGAAACGCTGCAGCCTGGCAAGGATTCAGAAAGAAGGGGCTGCTCATTTTCTAGGGAAACTTCCTGTGGAAGTGCTCAGCCCAGGGAATAATATTCATTCAGGACAAGAACCTCAAAGCAAAAGAAACCAGAAAAAGCAGAGAGCTTTAAAAAATAATGAATTTTAAACAGAAAGTCGTAATGACCTGGCTTATTGTAGGCAGTCAATACTTAAATGAAGAAAATTACACTTCGTATTTCAGCAAGAAGGTGAAACGAAGGGGGTAGGTGAAGATGGGAAGGGGTGTCAGGTTTTTATTTTATTTTATTTCATTTTTAATTATTTTTTATTGGAGTATAGTTGATCTACAATGTTGTGTTAGTTTCAGGAGTACAGCAAAGTGAATCAGTTATACATATACATATATCCACTCATTTTTAGATTCCTTTCCCATATAGGCCATTACAGAGTATTGAGTGGAGTTCCCTATTATCTATTATCTATTTTATATACAATAGTGTGTATATGTCAATCCCCATCTCCCAATTTATCTCTTCCCCCCTTTTCCCCCCTTGGTAACCATAAGTTTGTTTTCTACATTTGTGACTCTACTTCTGTTTTGTAGATAAGTTCATTTGTACCACTTTTTTAGATTCCACATATAAGTGATAGGTTTTCAATCGGCACCTTGAGGAGAAGCAGTGTGGCTCACCCAGTAACAGAGGGAAGTCCGAGGTCAGGCCCAGAAAATCAGAGGGCTTGTCTCTTTAGGAGTTTGATGCTGACTGTTTCAGAGGCTCACTCCCTGATGCAGCATGACCTTCCACCCTCTGCTTTATCATCTCAATAGATGCAGAAAAAGCTTTCAATAAAATTCAACATCACTTATGATAAAAAAACTCTCCAAAAAAAAACTCTCCAGAAAATGGGCATAGATGGAACCTACCTCACTATAATAAAGGCCATATATGACCAACCCACAGCTAACATCATACTCAACAGTGAGAAGCTAAGATCAGGAACAAGACAAGGATGTCCACTCTTGCCACATTTATTCCACATAGTTTTGGAAGTCCTAGCCACAGCAATCAGAGAAGAAAAAGAAATAAAAGGAATCCAAATTGAAAAATAAAAGTAAAACTGTCACTGTTTACAAAGGACATGATACTATACATAGAAAATCCTAAAGATGCTACCAGAAAACTACTAGAGCTCATTAAAGAATTTGGTAAAGTTGCAGGATACAAAATGAATACACAGAAGTATGTTGTATTTCTATACACTAATATCTTGTCTTTGGTTTAACTGAGTATGATGGTGAAGGAGAGCTGAGGTCCCTTCACAACGTAGGTTCCCAGCAACCTTCACCTTGCTTTGGAGGAAAGCAATCTTAAGAAGCATTCAGCTAGTAATGGGTCTGACCCCAGTTTTCTGACTGATTCTGGGAATCTGATTTGGTGCTTTGGGAGCTGGGCCCATCCTCATGATACAAAGCATCTCTGTGGCTGGACAAAGAGAGCCAGCAAGAAAGGAGTGGACAGACAGCCTAGGTCACAATATTGTGCCAGTGACACTAAACAAGAATGAACAGAGCTCTATTACCCACAATAATTTTCTTTCTCATATTTTTTCTAATCATAATATTAAAAAATGAAATTTAGAAGTTCACCTGTAGTTCCACTGCTTAGCACAAGAAATAATTTTTATACTTACCTTTAAATGTCTCCACATGTACACGTAGTTTTTCCTTAAGGCATACTGAATTACTTTTGTTTTATTTCACCCCTTTTCAGGTTCTGACCCAGTTATTACATTTAGCACTTTAATGACTATATAATGCGCTATAATTTACTTATCTAAACCCAGGTTACTGAATATTTATACTATTTTCGAAATGGAGTTTTGCTAAGTTGAGAAATGCAGTGACAGAGAATAAAATGCTTTAACTGGAGGATTTTGTTGGTCCTGGGAACAAAGCCAGCACATAGCTGGGAAACCAGTGTAAGAACACTGAACATGAGAGAGCCAGAACCTGGCTGAGGCCCTGTCACAAGAGGCCACATCTAGATGTGGCCAGGTCCTGAGGCCATTGTCAGAGAAAAGCGTGGGTGAGGGAAGGTGTCAGGAACTGGCTTGGGAAAGTTAGAGCAGGGCCCTGAGAGAGTTGGCTGGGCTACGGGGTTGGGTACCTATGAAAATTGATGGTCAGGACGGTAAGCAGTTTAAGCTGGACCAAGTAGCCGGGCCCAGCTGGGCCTTCAACAACACTGTACTTCCTTTGCACCCTGGAGGGCAGGCTGCAAGCCAGATACACAGACACCTGCGCAGACAGCACCCATCAGCAGAGGCGCCCGTGTGTCCACCCTGCAGCAGACGTGAGCACGGCCAGCCCACCCCCGTAGCCCTTACACCAGCCCTGAGGGAGCTCTTTAACTCAGGATTTACCACCATACAGGAGGATTTGTTGAAAACTGCTAAACACACGCAATTGGATAAGAAAACCAGGCAGTTCAGGGTATGTTAACTTCTCTGTGACTATGATAATTCTTTGACATTCACGAAGGTTAGGTCCCAAGACTTATAGAAATCCCCAAGTTTATGAACCCATCAATGCTCGGACTGTCTTCTGATTTTCTCTGGAAACCGATTTCCGTTAAGAGCCATTTATTTCCTGGGAATTGTCTCACACTGCATGCTAACCATCTGTCAACTCTTGTTAAGTTTTATCTCTCACTTAATGAGCACGGGGCAGAGTTGGCTGGAGATCTTCTTCGACAGTTTCACCAATCAGTTGGCTGTCACTCGTGGGCTGGTGGCCAGAGTGAGGCTGGGTCCTGAGTCCTCCCAGCCCTCAAGGCTGGGGCCGTGGGGGTCCTGGCCATTCTGGCAAATGCTTGTGTTGTAGCCCCGATTAGATGAGAGATCCCCACCGCCCAGGCTGAACCCCAGAGAGCAGTCAGACAGGAAATACTGAGTCTGTGTGTGAACAGGAGCTCCCCTAGGACCACAGAGCAGAAAAACAGAATCTACGACAGGATGAAATCTAAGAAGCCGCTTCAGTTCCAGTCAGTACCAAACCCATTCACATAGTTGTTCTTCTTCCCAAATAAGCACAATTCGTGTGTTTTAAATCTGCCAACCCACTTTGAACTTTCTTTTCCTTTTTCACATTGCTTGGAGTAAGGAAGATGGGTAAATTTTGGGAAAATAACTCCTTACCCATGACTGCTGAATTCTTTGCTAAAACACAGGGCTGCCCTCCAGCCAAGATGTGTTCACTGTGTGTATGTAACCACACCCACCAGCCAAGACACACCACCTGGGGGCGTTGGAGACATTGCAAGTGTTCTTGACATGAGACAAAAAGCTTCAAACGAGAAGAACGCCACTCTGCTAAAGGCAGAACGCCCACACACCAGGATGTGGTACCATACTCTGGGAAACCAGCACCCACTTAGAGAGCCAGAGCTGACCCCAGGTAAGCAAAATACCCAATGTCTGGTCCATCCAAACAGGCCTCCTTGCGAAGGATTGCACATCACTACCCTTGCCATTTCCTGGGAAGTCTTAGCCCTGCAACTCTGCAACGTGACCCTCACCCCATGACCCCTCAGACCCTGCAGTGGTCCCTCGGTTAGGTCTGTTGGCCCATTTTGTGCTTGACAGGGAAACACAAGCCGTGGGTGTTTTAGCAGAAGAGGCAGAGTGTGCAGTAACCCCATAACATCATGACACCCAAACTCTCTGCTTCTCAAGGCTTAGCGAGCCTCCGTTATATAATAGCAGATACAATGATAAAATAGTTACTGTTTATTAACTGCTACTTTGGTGTAGTTACTGTTCCTAATATTTTTCATACTTTCATTTATATCTTGATTGTTTATTATGTGGCACATATATATACAATGAAATATTACTCAGCCATAAATAGAAACGAAATTGAGTTATTTGTAGCGAGGTGGATGGACCTAGAGCCTGTCATACAGACTGAAGTAAGTCAGAAAGAGAAAAACAAATACCATATGCTAACACATGTGTATGGAATCTAAAAAATATATATATATTGTACTGATGAACCTAGTGGCAGGGCAGGAATAAAGATGTAGACATAGAGAATGGACTTGAGGATACAGGGCAGGGGAAGGGGAAGCTGGGGCAAAGTGAGAGAGGCGTCGACATACATACACTACCAAATGTGAAATAGTGGGAAGCAGCCGCACAGCACAGGGAGATCAGCTCTGTGCTTTGTGATGACCTAGAGGGATGGGATAGGGAGGGTAGGAGGGAGGCTCAAGAGGGAGGGGATATGAGGATATATGTATACTTATAGCTGATTCACTTTGTTGTACAACAGAAACTAACACAGTATTGTGAAGCAATTATACTCCAGTAAAGATCTATTAAAAATAAATAAATAAATAAACAAATAAATAAGAAAAAAACACAGTAGGAATTAGATTAAGATTACTTAAACATAAAATTACTAAACTTTATTCCTGGGGAGATGGGGGAGGGGTAAATCTTAAAGGACCCAAAGGAGGATTCCTAAAGGTGGAAAAGATACTGATTCCAGGCCTAGGCTGGTGTGGTCAATAGTCCCAATTTTAGGAGGGCGGGGGGACATTGTATTAATTTCAAAACAATATTATGTTACTAAATATGTGTTTAAATAACAGCCACAATGCATATTCCAAGAGTTTTTAGGCCGTTTAATCCAGAACATCTGTTAAAAACAAGAGTTTGGGACTTCCCTGGTGATACAGTGGTTAAGAATCCGCCTGCCAATGCAGGGGACACAGGTTCAGGCCCTGGTCCGGGAAGATCCCACATACCGTGGAGAAACTATGCCCGTGCACCACAACTACCGAGCCTGCGCTCTAGAGCCCGTGAGCCACAACTACTGAAGCCCACTTGCCTAGAGACCATGCTCCACAACAAGAGAAGCCACTGCAACGAGAAGCCCGTACACTGCAGCAAAAAGTAACCCCTGCTCGCCGCAACTAGAGGAAGCCCACGCATAGCAACAAAGACCCAACGCAGCCAAAAATAAATAAATAATAAACAAACAAATAAATAAATAATTGTTTTTAAAAAAGAGAAGAGTTTGATTCCAAACACTGCAGCAGCTCTCCTGGGATTTAATGAGCTCCTGTGGGCCCTCGTTGGACAGTGATGACCAGCACAACATTGTATTGTACGTGTCCTGTGCTGCACAGCCAGAGGGGAAAGCAGAGGTACCTCTATTGATTGTGATTTTGCAGGGTCCTTCTTGGGTTTCCTTCCTCTGCCCTGTTTCAAATACTGTTTTTCCACCAAAGCTATCTCCCAGACACACTTTCTTCTCCATTTAGATGCTCTCCCTAGCTAATCTCATGTCTTCCATGACTTCATATACCAATACTTTGTATGAAAGTACATCCTAAATAAAGAGACACACTCCAGAGCTGTCTCTTGAGCTCCCAACCCTAACATGCAACAACTTAGCGGACATCTCTCTTTGGGTGCTCCATAGGCTTTGCAGTCTCATCACTTTCCCTTGAAAAACCATGACCTTGTTTCTGTCGGGTCCACCTTATTGAATTGTACCCACTTTACTAAGGGTGGAAATCTGGAGTTATTGTTCTCTCCTGCTTTTCTCTACCTCCCACGGTTACCAAAATCTTGCAAATTATACATCTCTCAAAGCTCTGCACTTCTTTGGTCTATTTAAACTGCCCTAGTTCAACTTTTCATCATTTCTCCTTTGTTAACTCCAACAGACTTTTGACATTTCTGCTCTTTTACAACCTTGAGCTCTCCAAATTGCCAGAATGGTGCATTTACTGTATTGCAGATCTACTAGTACACACTTATTTAAAATCCTCCTCTGGAGCCCCAGAGGCTTCAGAATAAAATCTGACATCCTTTGTCTGACACGTTAGAACCTTCAAGATCTTGTCCTGAGATTCTCTGTAGCCTCATCTTTATTGTAGCCCTCCTCCTAAGGGGTTAAGCTCTTTTCATCTTTCAAGACTCAGTTCCTCTCTCTTCCCCCACATCTGCACTGACTTTTCCTCTAATAAGGTGTGGTTATGTCTACTGATGAGCAGTTGAAAGTAATTATGAGCTATGTGGAGCAGAGAAGGGCAGGAAGCAAGTATCCCTGGACCTGAATTACATTTGCCTCTGACTGCCTGACCTGGGCTGCAGAGGATAACAGGGTCAATCCATCAGTTAGACATAAGGATTTTAAACATATATGCACCTAACTACATATCTTCAAAATACATGCAACAAAACTGACAGAAAAGAAGGGAGAAATAAACAATTCATCAATAATTGGAGACGCCAATACTCTGCTTTCAATAATATATACAACAACTAGGTAGAAGGTTAACAAGGCAATAAATATTTGAACAACACAAACCAGCCCAACAGATATCTATAGAACAACAGCAAAATACATGTTCCTCTCAAGTGTACATACAACATACTCCTGGATAGACCATATGTTAGGACATAAAACAAGCCTCCATAGATTTAAAATGTTTGAACCCATAAAATGCATATCCTCTGATGACAGTGGAATTAATTAAAAATTAACAACATAAGAAAATATGGGAAATTTAAAAACATATGAAAATCAATGAGTCAAAGAAGAAACCACAAGGAAAATTAGAAAATACTTTGAAATAAGTGAAAACAAAATAAGACATAGGAATATTTATGGGACTCAACTAAAGCTGTCCTTAAAGGGAAACTTATGGCTGTAAACACTAGTATTAAAAAAGAAGAAAGATCTCAAGTCAATCTCACCACCTATCTTAAGAAAACAGAAAATGAAAAACAAATTAAACTCAAAGCAAGCAGAGAAAGAAAATAATGAAGGTTAGAGAGGAAATAAATAAAATAGATAGTAGTAAACAAGTAGATAGTTATTGAAACTAAAATTGTTTTTGAAATGATCAACAAAATTAAACAACTTTTAGCTAGACTAGAACTAAAGAGAAGACATTTCTAATGTCATAAATGAAATACGAGCCATCACTACTGACCATACATAAATAAAAAGGATCATAAGAGAATACTGTGAGCAGTTGTATGCCAACAAATTAGATGACCTAGATGAAACAAATTCCTTAAAAGACACAAACTACTGAAACAGCCTGAAAAAGATGTGGTTCGTATAAAAAATGGAATATTACTCAGCCATATAAAAGAACAGAATAATGCCATTTGCAGTGACATAAATGGACTTACAGATTCTCATACTGAGTCAAATAAGTCAGATGGAGAAAGACAAATATCATATGATATCACTTATATGTGGAATTTAAAAAAGGGTACAAATGAACTTATCTACATAGAGAAGTAGAGTTACAGATGTAGAAAACAAACTTATGGTTACCAGGGAGGTGGGGGGAAGGATAAAATTGAGATTGACATATACACATACATATATATATACACAGATATATACATTTTATACATAAAATAGGTAACTAATAAGGACCTGCTGTATAGCACAGGAAACACTGCTCGATACTCTGTAATGACTTATATGGGAAAATAATCTAAAAAAGAGTGGATATATGTATATGTATAACTGATTCAGTTTGCTGTACACCTGAAACTAACACAATCTTGTAAATCAACTATACTCCAATAAAAATTAATTTAAAATTTTTTTAAAAAAATAAAAAGGAAATTTGAGGAGATCTACAATAAGTAAAGTGATTAAATTAGTAATTGGAAAAACTAACCACAAAGGTCCAGAACAAAATGTCTTTACTGGTGAATTCTACTAGATGTTTAAAGAATTAACATCATTCTTTTCACAAATTCTTCCCCAAAAAATAGAAGAGGCAGAAGCAATTCTCCACTCATTTTATGAAGTCAGTATTGCCGATACAAAAACCAGGCAAAGACATCACAAGAAAAGAAAACTGCAGAACAATATTCTTTATGAATATAAACACAAATATCTTCACCAAAATACTATCCACTTGTATCCAGCAATATACAGAAAGGATTTCACAACATGACTAACTGGGATCTATCCCAGAAATCCAAGAAAATTTAACATCCAAAAATCCAACATAGTAATTAATGTAAAAAAGAACAAAAGCATTATGTCAACAGACACAGAAACAGCCTTTGAAAAATTCCAACAGCATTCCATAATAAAAGGTTTCAACAAGTTAGGAATAGAGGAATTTTTTCAACCCAATAAGTTCATCTATCTATTAAAAATTAATATCACAATTAGTGATGAAAGGCTGAATGCTTTCCCCTAAGATTTCACCACTTCTATTCAAGACTGTACCAGGCAGGAAAATTAGGCAAGAAAAAGAAATAAAAGGCATTCAGATTACAAAGGAAGTCAAACTCTCTCTATTCACAGCTGGCATAATCTTGTACTCAGAAAACCCTAAGAAATCCACATTTACAGAATTTAAAAAACTATATAACTAATAAATGTGTTCAGCGTGATCGTCAGATAGATCAGTATACAAAAATAGAATACAAGAATATGCAAAAGCCGATTCTACTTTTATGCACCATAAAAGAATAACCTGAAAAGAGTTAAGAAAATTGTACTTATAATAGCATAAAAAAGAATAAAATTAGAAATAAATATTTTTAAGTGCAAAACTTGTACACTGAAAATTACAAACATTGTTGAAAAAATTAAAGATTTAAGTAAATGGGAAGACTTCCAGTTAAATCAGTGAGTCTTGCTGTTTCCTGGTTCCCTTGGAGCTCACAGCTGCCATCAGCCACGGCCAAGGTTTGCTCTGCAGAGCTGTTGCAGCACAGTCAGGTTTGTACCTGCACCTGCATGTGGACAGCGGGGTTTGAACGTGGGACTGGAGTCAGAGCCTTGGCCTTGGCCGTCTTGATACATGAGGGCTTTGAGTAGAAGTTTTAAGGAAGGTCATGTGACGGTTACTGAGTATTTATCATTCAAACAATGAGCAGGTATATTTTTTGAGCGTGGGAATGCCAATAGGTATAACACCACAGCCACTTTAGTGCTGTGAGCATGTGTGGATGAGAATATGCAGGAGGACCAGGCCGATTATGTGGTGTCAAATTAGACTTGGCAGGTCTTTCTAGCCTGACAAGGAGACCATTATATTACCTGAAAGGGCGTGTGTTTACTCAGCGGTTCAGATAATGCAGAATGAACCAGAAGCTGACAGTTAGTAAACAGCACAGTGCTTTCTGCAAGGAAGCTGGCATCATACTAGGATCTAAAAGTAGAAATATAATGTGCAAAACAAATGCCCTGGATCCCAACTCAGAAGCATCTCTGTCTCCCACTCTGCTTCCCGGGACCACTTACTGCCTCAGCCTGGCCCTCCGCCAGCCCTCACCCAGACTGTGGAAACTTGGTAATTGATCCTCCGCCTGCATTTGTAACCCTGACGCTGGTCTTCTTGAGACAGGCTGGGACCTGGGACCCTTTGCTGCAGTGCTTGCACCTGGGAAAACGTCTCCTTGAGCAACAAAATAAGGGACTAAAAATAACTGTGTGCTTATACAGTTGGGGCAAATTCTGGACAACAAGATACAAAGAGACCAAAAAGCCACTTCTGAAGAGCCAAGAGCAAAAACAGCACATTGGGAGCAAAAGCAGGGCACTGCGCACGCCCCTGCACACAGCACCACTAAAGAAGCGGGGCAAAACACGTAAGCCACCCCTCCGGCCAGAACCCTGGGCACACCCCTACCCTCACCCCATGTAAGGAACAAGCTTCCCCCCCCGCCCCCCTGTCAGGGAGCAAGCAAGCCAGGGAACCTGTTGTTTGTTCTCGCTCCCCGCTGCGGCAGCAGGGGCCCCAATAAAGCCTTACCTGAATTTCTTGTCTGGCCTCTGATCAATTTCTATTGCTTAAGGAGGCCAAGAGTGCTGGTAGGTAACATTCTTACAACCTCTAGAGACATCTGCCTAAAAGGAATGGTGTCCATAATCCACAAGATCATGTCTACACCACAGGTGAAGCTCTTGCTCTCGGCATCCCCGTCGGGCCCCCTCGAGATGCTGTCTTGATGACGTCTCTTGCAGCTCTGCAGCTGGTCATTCATTCACTGACCACCGCCAGGCACCATGCGAAAGGGCTTTCATCTTCCCATACTGTCCCACATGACAGGCAGGTTCATGTAGATAGAAGGAGTGGGGCTGTCCCATCCTGTAGCCACACCTGTGCCCTTGGCAGGCATCACACCATCCATCACCTGTGCTCTCTGGGACCCGAGTGACATTGAGCACCCTTGCTCCCCTCCAGATGCATCCAGGCTCCTTCTCTGCCCAGAAAACTCCTTTCGAGGCCCAGCTCAAACGAGCTTTCCTGTGACCCCTCGCTGACCCCACCAAAGCTACAGCTGACCTTCTCCCATGCTTGGATCGTGTCCCCCCACAATCGGGACCACCTCTGTCACCTTGGGTTACATGGGCTCAGAACCTCTGGACCTAGGCCATTTCTTTTTCATCAAAGTGTGACGTGTAGTGGAAATAGAGTAATGTTTTTGGAAGAAGTGAATGAAGAGATCATTCCAACCTCTTATCACTGATGAGATCTTCTTGGAACAGTAGCACTACCTTGAAATTTATAATTTGGAATATGACTTTTTCAGATGAAGGAATTCATGAGTCTTAAAACTGAAATGTACTGTACAGGCCTTATGTATAAATTCCTTTATAAAGCCTCTCAACCTGTTTGAGAATTTCCAAGGATGGGCTACTCTCCATCCCACAGGGCAACTCATTCTATTTTTTAAGTAACTCTGGCATTTTTCAGTTCTTAGAATGCCCTGCACACCTTCCTACTTTGCAGGGATGCCTCCTAAGCCTGAGACCTCCTTCTCCCCATGAGACTCCTCTCAAAGACAACTTGTTCAGGGAAGACTTTCCTGACCTTGTACGCAGGTCAGGAGTCTCCATCACAAGTTCTCAGAGCTCTCTGCGCTCCCACTTCACAGATTTACCACAGAAGCAAACCAATAAAACATGTAAACTTGGTTGATCATTTTGGTTTCACTTAGACTGTAAGCAGGCCCAGGTCGATCTTAACCACCACTGTGTGCCCAGGTCTGAGCACAATGCTTTGCATCCTGTGTTCACTTAATATCTGTTGAATGAAATGAATGACTAGGTAATGTCATCTTTTGAAAGTTGATTCTTATATTGAGCTGGAAACTACTTCCTCTTCAATTCTTACTGTTATGGACTGCATGTCTGCATTCCCCCCAAATCCATACGTTAAAGCCCCAACCCCCAAGGGGATGGTACTAGGAGGTGGGGCCTTTGGGAGGTGATTAGATTTAGATGAGGTCATGAGGGTGGAGCCCCCACGATGGGATTAGTGACCTCGGAAGGTGAGAGACAGATTGGAGCTCTCTCTCTCTCTTTCTCAGTCAAGTGAGGACACAGCCAGGAGCCCGCAGTCTGCAAACAAGCCCACAGTCTGCAAATAAGGAAGAGAGTCTCACCAGGAACTGAATTGACCTGCACCCTTGATCTTGGACTTGAAGCCTCCAGAGCTGTGAGAACTAAGTTCCTGTCCCTTAAGACACTCAGGTTATGGAATCTTGTTATACAGCCTGAACGGACAAGGACACTTACCATTGGTCCTATTTGTCAAATTATCCTCCAACAACAAAGACACCATTACTGGGGAGCTGGCCCTGTTGATTCAGTTTTTGGTGGGGTCAAAGCTGGGAGGGCAAATATGTCTTGTTCTGATTGGAGGGTATGTCACATATTTGATGTGATCTGAGTTCCCACTTGCTTTAATCTGCAGGAATCAGTGTTCCACCCAGGATGTGGTTAACTCAGGATGACACCTCCAGGCCAAGCAGCCCAGAAGACCACACCTCAAACCACTGGCTTTGCCAAGGGAACCAGAGCCAGCTCCAGTGTTCCTGGACATGTAGGCTCATGGAGAGAGGCTCTGAGTGCTGGATCTGTCTCTGATGAAATGGCCCTCATTTAAGGACTGGAGGAGTTTTTCTGGTCAGAAACCAGCAAGATCGAGCTTTCTAGAATGTGTGCAGGCTCTCATTTTTCTCCCAGGATTCTAAAGGCATTGTGGTCAGGTAATAAGTCCTGAAAGAATGCTTACACTAACATTGCACGGAAACAATAAATGTTTATGCTCAACATCGCTAATTATTAGAGAAATGCAAATCAAAACTACAATGAGATATCACCTCACGCCAGTCAGAATGGCCATCATTAAAATGTCTACAAATAGCAAACTCCGGAGAGGGTGTGGAGAAAAGGGGACCCTCCTGCACTGTTGGTGAGAATGTAAGTTGGTGCAGCCACTATGGAAAACTGTATGGATGTTCCTCAGAAAACTAAAAAACTTAAAATAGAACTACCAAATGATCCAGCAATCCCACTCCTAGGCATATATCCAGACAAAACTATAATTCAAAAAGACACATGTGCCCCAATGTTTACTCACCAAGGGCTCTGTCCCCCTCACCTCTCTCTCAAGATGCCCTTCTCTGATGATGCAGTGTGTGCAGCATTTTGGATTTCCTTAACAAGCTCACCACACTGTTACTTCTCAATGTACTACAAACCGTGGCTTTTTATACATTCTTCTGTGTTGCTCCATCTCCCAACTGTAAATCACAGGCACCTCTCTCAAGCCAGCTTTTCCATGATTAGCTGTGTGATCTCGGGGGAATGTCTTGAAGTCTCTGACCTTAACTTTTCTCACCTGTAGAATGGGAATTAGGATACCTCCTTTTCAGGATCCCTGTAAAGATTATGTACATTGATGTTAAATCACTCAGGCCCGTGTGTGGCACGTAGTAGACCCTCAATACCTCAGCTGAACATGATATTCATCAGTTCCTATTTCAAAACAGAAGTTAACACTATGGTCACCCCGGTCCTGATGTCAGTTTTATACTCAGGAGCCTCTCAAAATGATTTAAGTTTTTAAATTCTTAAAAGAATCAAAAGATGAAAAATTCCTGTTTTTAGATGTTAAAAACCCTAAGGACACACCTGGGAACTCATGTGACTGTCAGCTCCCCTGCAGGTTCCAAGGATCTGGTGGGAATCCAGGCCAGGCTGGAAGCGCCAGAAGGGGAGAGCTGGGTATCTCCAGGAGGATGGTTAGAAGGATCGTTCACACTCGCGATTTAAGTCCTATATTCAGCTTTTGTGTGTTCTGAGCAGATGTGGCTTTGTCATTAGGATCTTAGCCTTCTTGTGGTGTCTCCTTCTGAAGGACCTTGGACAGAGGCCATCCTGACGCTCACATCTCTCTTTGCTGTGCTTTAGGCTGGAGGATGACCCAGCGCCAGGAGCATTCCCGGGGGAGGTAGGACAGCACAGCATCCTGGTGGGTCTCAGAACCTGGGGTCGTGGGCGGCCCCTGACAGGGTGCAGGGTCGCAAGGAGGATCAGGAAACTGGGCTTAGGGTTCCAAGCAGCACATCCACAAAGTGGGGTCTGGAAGTCTATGGAGGCTATCCGAATACCGTTTCAAATGTGCATTTCTTAGGAGTATGAAAGTAACATACAACGTTTTAAGTACCTTTGGAAAATACAGAAAAGTGTTTTTAAAAATGCAAAGACCAGGGCTTCCCTGGTGGCGCAGTGGTTGAGAGTCTGCCTGCAGATGCAGGGGACACGGGTTCGTGCCCCGGTCCGGGAGGATCCCACATGCTATGGAGCGTCTGGGCCCGTGAGCCTGCATGTCTGGAGCCTGTGCTCCGCAATGGGAGGGGCCACAGCAGTGAGAGGCCCACATACCGCAAAAAAAAAAAAAAAAAAAATGCAAAGACCAAATGAGACCCACCACCTGGAAATAACCACTGTTAAATTCTACATTTCTTCCCAGTGTGTTTCCTCCTCCCCCCCATCTTCCTCTCCCCACCCTCTTCCCCATCCCCTCCATCCTCCCCCTCCCTCTCCCCCTCCCTCTCTTTCTTCTTCTCTGTGAAGGGAAAGGTTTTCCACTGGACTGCCTCTTCAGCTAGGAAGTTTCTGGTGGCAGTTTTACCTGTCCTGGGGATACTTTTCATGGCTGGAGAGATTTGAGGATGTCAGGGTTGTTGCTGGCATTCACTGGGTAGAGGCCAGGGATGCAGCTGAACATCCTACAGAACACACACGTGCACACACACACATGCGTGTGCATGCATACAGACCAAGGGTTTATCTGGGCCAAATACCAACGGTGCCAAGGTTGAGACCCTCTGTCCTAGACTGTGCATTGGCTTCACCTGGCAGGACTATTAAAGCAAGGCTGCTGGACCCCACCCTAGAATTTCTGGTTCAGTAGGTCTGGCTGGGACACAAGTTTTTCATTTCTGAGCAGCTCCCAAGGGGTGCTGGCAGTGGTGGTACATACTGACTAGTGAGGAAGAGCGCAGGAGGGTAAATTTAGGTTCTTCCTTCAGTTCCCTCCCCAAAGACAGGAGGATAGAACTGCCCTGTGAACAAGTGCGGCATCCAAACATCCACCTTTCTCTACTGGGTGGGGCTGGTGGGTTAGAATCCGCCAGCTTCTGAGGCCGGCCTCCCTCTGCTGCTTCCTGGTCTCCATGGTGTAAGGCATCAGCTCTCCTCTGGCCCAAGTGGAGGTGATGCCGTGCTCTGCAGGTACCACCCATCCAGAGGGTTTTTGTCCCCCCCCCACCTCTGTCAACCTGGGTGCGACGAGGAAGAACCCACCTGACTCAGAGCCCAGCTCGGTTCCCATAGGCCCAGTCCTCCCACCGTGAGCTCACGTCCCCACCTCTTCCAATGTCAGCAGATCTCCCGTGAGTTTCTGAACTCAAGCAGGAACAGGGGCAAGAGGGGTAGGGTTCCCTGTAAGCTTCAACCCAGGGGTTTTTGACTGGAAACTGGTAAATATCCATGCCCATACCCCGAGTTGGATGAGGACATAGGTGGGGAGGTACAGGCCTGATTCTTCAGGGACCTGGAAGGACAGGCTTCACATGGAGCTCAGGGAGCTTTACCCTCCTGCAGGGGCTCCAGCAGCCTGATGGGACCAGAAGCCCTGGTCCCTGGGTATGCCTGTAAGAGGCACCTGCCTGTTTTTAAAAGGTACAAACTTTTAAAACACTGGACAAGCAATTTCTACCAAGACTGAGCCTATGAGGTAAGACAAAAATTAGATTAAAGCTGGACTCAAAACAGACAACAGGCTTTTGAGCCATTGGCATGGGAACTATTTTTGCTCTCTTGAATGTGTTTTTCAGCCAGGGCTGCAGACTCAGGCTTTAAACAGCAGTGGTGGTTCATTGCCAGAAGGTCTGCAGAGACCCAGCTCTGGCCTTCAAATCGCCACATCCCCAGTGCCAATTCCACAGGTGAGCCCCAAACGCCTTCATCACTTCTAAAATGTCTTCGTGTCTAGGGAGGATGCAGCCTCCCCTACCCGCCCCCGTCCTTGGGTTTGTCCACAGACACTTAAAGTCATGCTGGCCTACAAGAGCTCAGCAGGATTGGATTGTTTTTTAAAGAAAAAAACAAATAAATAATATTCTTTGGACCAGTCTTTGGGTTTTAAGGACTCAGACAGCTCAGTCATCAAGGAGTGATAAATGTTGTCGTGGAGCAGATAATGACACAAAGCCTGGATTGTACAGGAGTATGATTTTTTTTTAATAAAGTGAAGTAATCACCAAAAGCTAAAGGAGCTCTGGGGAGAGAGTGTAACTCACACATCTTCTCCAGGAATCCTGCTTCCCCAGGAAACCATGAGAGGCTGGGGTGGGTTGAAACTTGATTTTGTCATTGGAGTCAGGAAAGAAGCAGTCACGGATGAAAGGAAAGGGTCTAATTAAACTGTAGGAAAAAGAGGAGCCCCATGGAGAGAAGGGCTATGAATGCAGGGCAGGCTCCAGGCCCCCCAGAGAAGGAGGAAGCAGGACCCCTCCAACCTGACGGCCATGCTGTTTAAGAATCAGAGACGGGCAGGATGTGGCTGCCTGAGGGCCATCGACAGGAATCCAGCAGAAAAGAGAGATCAGGTCCCAAGGTGAATGAGAATTAAGCCCTCCATGGGACCCCAGGAGGTGGAGTGACTGCCAGTGAGTGTTTCTGTCTCAGGAAAGTCAGGGCAGAGGCGACGGGATTGGTTTGGATGGTGATTGTTTTTGGTAGACCCAGAAATTAATGACTCCATATTTTTTCATCTTGGGGTATCCATAACATAAAGCCTAGAAGGGAAACAAATATCTAGACCTGAAAGCAAAAGGAGGGTTTAAGGGAAGAATAGCACTGCAAGAAACCCACCACCACCATAGCCCTGCAGGAGGGATGGAGTTGGCATGCAGGTGAGGTGGAGAGAGGGCAGGTGACCCCACGGTTTGGCTCCTATGACAGTTTTTCTCCTTAACAGCAGGCTTGAGGGACTGCCCCACTCCCAGCAGAAGGGCTGCTCTCCACGGAGGGACTCAGAGGCCCAGCAATCACCAGAGCTGCAGAAGGGTGTGGAGACAGGATGCCCTGGAGAAGACCACCACTGTTGGGTGATATGACCTCATCCAGGCCACGTCCTCTCCCCACACCAAGTCCCTTAGAACTCACCCAGTACTGCAAGGGAAGGAAATAATTCGGGATTATGTTGGATCTGCAATTCAAGTTTTTAAATGGGTAAGATTAGAATGAGGTACCTGGAAAGCAGGAGGACCTGCCTGGATGAGCAGGGGAGGGTGGTGGCAACTCTGACAGCAAAGACAAAGGGTTTTCATATGTCACCCTGCCAGGTTCTGCTTGTTCAATATGCAGGTGATTCTGGATCAGGAACTACAAGTGTCCTCATCACCTTTCTCATGACATCTTTGGCTGAATGCAGAAGGAAAAGAGGCTAAGACAACACATTAGAAAAGTGCCAGAAGCTTGGAATAGTACCTCAGGGAAGAGGAAATGTAGTGCTTTGTGCTCCGAGAGAATTTGTGCTAACATCAATCAGCGTGGAGACCGAGGTCAACCTGGGCAGGAGTGGAGAGGACAGGGCAGCAGGAGGGAGCTTGGAAGAGCACTCATAACCCAGCCGGTTCTGTCTGGAAAGAAGAGCTAGTTGAAAGTGCTCCTTGAGATTAAGTTTGTTGACCCGGAGCAATTCTAGACCATGATCTGGTCAAAGGTAACCATGGTCCTGCAGGCAGAAGTAAAATAGAGGTGAAAATTGCTGAGTTTAAGTAGGTAAAGAACATGCATTCCCATAGACATTAATGGTGCAGGGTGAGAAGACAGGGGTCCTTTCAGACTCCTTAATAAATGTAGGCAAGTGACTTTAAGGGTGTTTGGTGGCAGGGAGGAGGGAGGGATGGCAGTCCCTGAAATGGGAAGAAAGGGTCTTTTCAGAGGCAGGAAGCACCCTAGAGATTGAAAGGGGAAGCTAGGAGGACACCATGATTCCTACCAGGCTGTGTGTAGATGGGGTGTAGAGAAATGGTCAGACATCTCCAAAGGACCACCAAGAAAGTGGGGTCCTCAAAAGCAGTGCAGTTTCCATCAAGACAAGCGCTGGGAGAAGCATGCAGCTGTTACCCAGCAGGACCCTGTGGGGACCCTTCCAGAGATAGACTGCCCCCCCCACCATACCATCATCCTCCACCTGCATCTTGTTTGTAGAAAAACTTTAGCCTCCTAGACCTTCCCTGGGTCCAAAAAATAAATTTAATGAAAGTGAGAAAATGCAGAAACAAAGGAAAACAGTCAAGCAAGACATAATAATAAGATTTTAGGCATTAAACAAAGTCAAAGACCTTTAGTTCCTCCTCAAAGGCTATAGATAATATCCTGAGCCATATTCTTTGAGTTGTTTTTCAGCTACTGAAACCCCTACTGGGTGGGAAATGTTAACTGCATGCTGTCCACAAGCACATAGACCCCAGACCGGTTGGAACCAGAAGGTTGATGATGTTGACTCCTGATTACCTTACCACCAACCAATCAGAAGAATGTCCATGAGCTTACCAAGCACCCACAACCCTCCTCGTCCATCCTATCTTTAAAAACCTTTCCCAGAAATCCAGCAGGGAGTTCAGGTCTTTTGAGCACCAGCCACCCGGACTCCTTACTTGGTGCCTGCAATAAACGTTGCACTTTCCTTCACCACAACCCGGGGTCAGTAGATTAGCTTTACTGCTCAGCAGTGAGCTGACCCAAGTTTGGTTCAGTAACACAGGGACAAAGATGAAGAGAGAAGAGCGTTGCTGTCATGCACAGTGGCAAGGTCAGCTGTGACAGCATGCATCATATGGAAGAAGTCTGGAAGTGTATGGAAATAAGGGGACAAAGAGGATTGAAGAGCAAAGGAAATTGCATGTGCAGAATCTTCCAAAGATCTGAGGGCTGAAGGGCTAACATGTTATCCACAGGCTCTGAGCTCCACCCCAGACAGGTAGGGCTGGGACCCATCACAGGGAATTGTAACCACGGCACCCTGTCTACTGCCATGGGGGAGAAGGGCTCAGGGTCTATTTTAAGTTCACTCAAAGTTTAAATGGTGGAGATCCTTTTGGCTGGAAGAGTCAGGACATGTTACTTCTCAGTCTGACAGCTCCTTTCTCCCCGGGCTTCTCCCTCTGCAGAGATGGCTGAGCGACATCTTACAGCAGAGTTGAGCAGTTGATGAGTGGAGGTTCATGTTATAAAGGAAACTTCCAGAGTTTAAACTTAGTATGGACAGAAATCATAATAATCACAACTTTTCTCTACCTTTTACCATAGAGACATATATACAACCAGCTTATACACAGCCTATGAATCAAAACACCTTTATGTTTTTTCCTAAGACAGTCTGCCTTTCAGAATTGCTAAGATTGGCAGTACCTTTATATCAGTAGAACAGTGACAGCCCCCATTTACCGAACCTCACAATTATGTCTCAACACTTCACTGTTCAGATGACCCCACAATAACCCCATGAGGTGGGTCTGAGTCTCCCCATTTTACAGGTAAGAAAACTGTCTTATTTTCCACAATCATACAGCTGATGAGTGCCTCCTAACTCAAAACTCTATTACTCCTCTGTTATTTTTCCTCTATATTTCTAAAATGTATTGCCAAGGAACTCTTCCAACTGTAATTTGAAATAAGAAGAAAAAAGTCTTTTTCGTTTGAAATATAGTCTAAGTCCTTGAATGGGTTATGAAAGACATTAACCCTAGGGACAAAGAAATTGATATTCCCCATCTGTTGAATCACCGTCTGGAGGCTGAGTGCACCTTGCCTCCACCTCTTTGTGCCAAGTGTGAGCACAGAATTATGCTTGCAGAGGACAGGAGCCATTCTCCTCCCCTCCCATTAGAAGATATTCACATTCACATTCTCTGCAGATCTGCTCATTTGCAAAAAGTGTCTTTTCAAACCATTGCAGATAGAAGTATCTGTTTCTTTCACAGCCAAGCAATAAAGCCAGATGATATATCTGGAAAAGGCATTTCATTGAAAAGAGAAACAAAGACATTCAGATAGCCCTCAAGCAAGAGGCTCATTTCTAGAATATCTAAGGTTGTGTTTATCCTTCTGGGGTCTATGTGGAAATCACTGACGCAGAAAAAGTGCTACAAAGAAACGCTCTTGGCTTTCTCCTCTGCTTTCCTCTGGCTGGATGACCACAATCGGGGCCTGGTTTCAGCTGTGAAATTTGGTAAAGCCCATTTCACCCTCCTTCATCCTGATTTTCCTGGGATTCCATCCTAATTCTCCAATGTTGTAATTATATACAAGTGCGCTGGCCTGGTAAATTCACTCAATATTTCAGTTAGTGTCACCCGTAGCACAAATCCCTCAGGGACTGAGGTGCAGACCCCCAGCTGACACGCCTGCATGGGCCAGGGAGCCAAAGTCGAGGGAAAAGAGCCAGCAGGCAGCTGTGGGGTGTGCATTCCTGTGAGACCATCTATTCAACCTCCTGTTTCTACTGTGAATGATTTGATTTGGGGGCTCCATCTCCACGACCCCTGGGGGAGCTCCTATGTGCTCCCCACATGGTTGGCTCTTAATAAATATGCATTAAGGATGAACAATGAACAAAAGGACAAAATGTCCACAGTTAATAAAAGGGAGAATTTTTGCCTCTAATGCGACCTTGTGTGGCACAGGCCAGGCCCGGGAGAGGATTGTCCTTCATCTCTGACCCCTGCACCACCGCCCTCCCAGGTCTGCTCTGCGGGGCTCAGAGTCCTCCCCACCAAGCAGTCATCAGGCCCAGCCAATCGCTGGTGAATGTCCTGTCCCTGGCTTTCAGCCATCGATCTTCATTTCAGAGGAACTCATGCATCCCTCAGTAAATGCACCAGTCATAGTCGCCTTGGCCAGACCGTGGGCTGATCTAGGAAGTGGACCGGCCATTCACCTCTGCTTTTTTGAGACATAAAACACGATCTTTAGACTAAATCCTGGTGGTCCCTCTGGCTCTTAATTAAACTAATCCTGATAAAATGGAAAGCCTTTTCCCAATACTCATGAATATTTGTATTTAAAACAATACAATATAAGGTCCCAGGGGCTGGGAAGTGGCAGTCTTTGGGCGTCTCATGGACTGGTGACAGTCACACCTGAGTCACAGGTGGAGGTGGCACTTTTCCAGCATGAATCATCCTCTCCTCAATGTGGCCAGCAAATCCCTGGGACCCTTGTCTCACCTCTTTCAACTGTGAAATACAAAGTGAACTAGAACAACCAACTGGGATTTTGTGCTTGCCCGCTCAGAAAGGACGCTGAGGCAGAGATGACAGAAGCTCTGAAGGAGCTACAGCTGGAAATGGGATTGCGGCTGCCAGGTCTGTCCCCTCCACTCCCTCCCATCCTCTCCCCACCTCTCTTCTCTGATTTTCTCTGCGTGGTGCCATTCCATAAAAAAAATTCTCTCTCCATGTCGTGGTCAAATGGTCCCTAGCAGCTTCTGCATCATTTTATTCCAGATTAGCAGCCCCTTCTAATCATCCTTCAATATCTGTATCCATTTATTTAACAAACAGTCACTGAAAACCTCTGTTCCAGGTGCTTGGACTATGTCAGTAAAGAAGAAAAGGGCAAAAAATAGAACTAAATTTCATGGGATGAGACACATTGGCCTTGTTAGTTTTATTTTTAATTTTTATATCCTTAGCTTTATTGAATCTTTTTAACAGCTCCAAGAATTAAAAACATTGCACCAAGAAGGACAAAAAAGAAAGTTAAAGCAAAGCCAGTGAAGGCCCTTGGGGCCAAACACAGTATGTGTTAGATTAGGATTCTGGGGAGTGTTTCATATGCTCCCTGGCCAATGGACCAGTCCCTTGCTAAGGATGCTGTGATTGGCCAGTCCTGGGACTTATGTCCATCCTTGAGGTGTAAGAATAGAGAGAGTTACTAAGACTCAAAGCCCTACCAGGCACAAGGAATTTGAAAAAAGGAAGTAAAAAATCGAATGTGCCCAGGACATCACATTGTTTCCTAACCCCTCCCCTCCTCCGGGCACCGTGCACCCCTTCCTTGTGTAATTGCACTCACCTTTCCTAGGGCTTGAGCTCCTATCCCCCCTCCCTCCCCCCAACCGTGTGTAACTCCTGCACCCACACAGTTGACGGATGACGCTTGTCTTCAGGACTGCTGGACATCCTTAGACCTGGTCGCCCTTCAGCAGCACTGTACCCCCGTCACTGGACTTGGTTGCAATGCAGAATTGCCTGCTTCACAAGCAGAAAACTGGAAAGCCCAGCCTCTGGCTTCCATCTCCTATCATTTGCACATATCATTCCTATCAGCCTTGTTCTGGGAACTCCACAAAACTTTATCCTAGTTTCCTAATCTCGATAATAGGCCTGGGTTCAGTTGTCAGTGCTATCCAGACTAAACCAGAGGCATCACTGCTGCTCTGCCCAAGAGCACCCATTATGTGCCCAGGTCACCCGCCTGTCCTCTGTGTCTCCCCAAGACTTCTTGGGTATCATGAAGAGACACTGGGACACCCCCTACTTCTTCTCTGCTGTCTCCTGCTCCTTCCCTTCCCCTTCCTTTCCTTCTCCCTCCTCCCTCCCTGTCCCCCCTCCCCCCTCCTCTTCCTTTCCCCTCCCCATCTTCGCCTCCTCCCTCCTTCCTCACTAGGCACTGTGGAAGCCTCACCACGGCCAGTTCTCCAGGCCTGGTGTCCCTCTATCCTCAGTGCCCGCCCTGGGATGGCACTGGACATGACACGCCCCTTAGATAGTTGTCTGCCTGGTGAACCGACCGAAAAGGTAGTGCCCCTCGATTTGTTTTTGTTGTTGTTGTAGTTGTTTTTTCACAATAACTTGTATTTTATCAGGAAAAGCCACTTACAGTCACAGGTATTTCAGAGACTGAAGCAAAGTGTCAAGACAAACACAAAAGACCCCCGGGATGCCAGCAGCTGGCTTCGGCCTCCCGGACACTGGGGAGCCCCTCCATAGCTGACTGGGTTTGCTTGGCATCGGGAGGTCAGGTCTGGGGCCACCTCTAGCACCCCTGTCATTTCAGTGGGCATTCACCTGTTCTCTCTCTCCCTCTCTGGTCATCTCAGCAGAAGCAGCTGAGTCCTCAGCAAGATAATTCCTTTTTGCAAAAGTTCCACTTGTCATGAAAGCCTGATTTCAAAGGAAAGCCACATGCCAGTCCCTGATGAGACAATATTTACAGGCACAAACCTTCAATAAACACATGAGAGGGAAAAGTATACCTGTCTGGCATGACCAAATCAAGCTCACCTGGTTTAGAAGTGGAGTCAAAGGAAAAGAGAAGCTGTTCTCATTCCTGTACTAGGTCTCAGATGCCAGGAATAGACTGCATCTCATGAGTCCAAGAAGGGAGGTGGGCGGGAGGCAGAGAGGGCAGAGCCAGGACCACGGAGGAGCCATGTCCAAGGATGCACTGGACAGCCACAGCTCCACTAAGCTCTGGCACAAAGATATAGGATGAGAAATAATTGGGACTCAAATTTCAGTATTTAATTCTTTGCATTTTGCATCACAACGTTATCAGTCTCCCAGGTGCCCTTGACTTCAAGTATGTTTCCATGGAAGAGTCCGTCAGGAGAGAAACAAGGCAATGAGCCTTCTTCCTCTCTTGATGCAGGATGACCAACCCAGTTAGACCTGGACGTAGACCAGCCCTGCTGCCTTGGCCACCAGCTGCCCCCAACCCTCGCCTCCATCTCCAATCATCCACATCCATGTTTGCTTTCTAAGGCATTTGTTTGGCAAATCTCATGTTCTCTAGACATTTTTAATTGGGTGTAGCAGTGTTGGGATTTCCATACATGCAGGATGAGTTTAAGAACATCACTTCCCCATCTTTAAATAATTTTACCTTCAATGTCTACATCAGCTGTTCCGAATCTGTGTTCCTAGGAATATTAGTGTCAATAGATGCTTTAAGAGAAAGACAGGGAGGGAGGAAACAGGAGGAGAACTGTTTTATAAAAAGGGATTTTATTGTTAACTAAAGACCCTGTCTCTTAGAGACTAGAGAGTCACACTTCTACGTTTGCAAGGTAGAGGCACTAAAAACCCTGTGCTAAAGAAATCTGTTAAGAGTTTACAAGCTGCATAGCACAGGGAGATCAGCTCGGTGCTTTGTGACCACCTAGAGGGGTGGGATAGGGAGGGTGGGAGGGAGACGCGGAGGGAGGAGATATGGGGATATATGTATATGTATGGCTGATTCACTTTGTTATACAGCAGAAACTAACACACCGTTGTAAAGCAATTATACTCCAACAAAGATGTTAAAAAAATTCTTTATTAAAAAAAAAAGGTACCACTTTCTGCTCGCATAACACTTACAAATAGAGGAACAATCACAGACCAATTAAAACCAAAAGGTCCCTGGCATTTGAGGGTAATATGCACTCACCTATCCTTACACAGAGGAGAGAACCATCAGAATTGTGCAGAAACTGAGCTGAAAATACTAAAGAGAACTAAACTTCTGCTGGGTCTTTATAGATCTATGTGGGTACCAAAGAGATTCTCTAATGAGTCTGTTGCTTCTGTACCGCTAGACCCAGGACACAGGCTGAAAATCAGATGAATGTAAGAGATCATCTCTTTTGTGAGTGTTGCAGTTAAGAAAATGATATAATGGTTCCACTCAAACCCTACATATAGTTGTCCCTGGGTGAGGGGTGTGTATATGTGTGTTTGGGGTAGGGGTGTTTGATTCAAAAGTTAGCTATCAGGTGATTTGGAAGGTTGGGGAGCCATATATGCACCTCCTAAAGTCAGGGAACCTCAAAAATGCCCACCTTGAACAAGGTACCAACACCCATGTAGTGCATTATTGTCAACTGGGGCTCAGCAAACTGTTTAAACAAAGAACCAATTAGTACATATGGCTTTGCAAGCCATGTGATTTCTGTTGCAACTACTCAACTTTGATGGTGTAGCACTAAAGAAAATCATACACAAATGAATGAGCATGGTTTTGTTTCAATAAAACTTTATTTACAAAACAGGTAATGGATCAGATTTGGTCTGCCGGCCATCGTTTTCCTCCCACCTGTGGTAGACCAGAGTGGTCCACTAAAATTTTCTGTAATGATGGAAATATTTTCTGTCTGCCCTGTCCAATGTGGTAGTCACTAGCGACCTTAACTATTGATCAGCTGAGGAGCTGAATTTTTAATTTTATTTACTTTTAATTAATTGAAATTCAAATAGTTACATGTAGCTACTGACTGCACTCTTCAATGACCAGTGCAATTTGGGACTGAATAATGTGGTATAAATACTTCCTGTGATCTCTCGTCCCACCAAGGCCTGGACGTGAGAAGACTGAATACTTAGGTTAGAATATCCCCGATAATTAGGAGGAAGATTGTTCAGCACAGGCCTCTGAAGAAGGAAAGGGTCTCTAGGAAGAACCTAGACCTTCAAATAGAGGAGCAAGAATTAAGGTGTTCAGTCAAGTTTCCTTCTAAGGGTTTAACTTGGAACCCATATGAAGAAACAATTCAACTGCTTGTTTGTTTTTTCTTTTACGCTATCATTCCTTTTACTCAAACTCTTCTCTCCCGGGAACCCATATACCCATCACGTCAAACCGTATGATGGTGCTGTGAAGGCCGTAGGGTAGGAAGGTAAAGTGGGGCAGGACCTGCCGCAGTTTACCCCCTTCTGATGGTCACATAAGGGAACAACCTCTGAGAGGGGGAGATCAGAACCCAGGAGCTCTGGCCCGGAGGCTGTGCCGTGTGGACTCTGGACCAGTTGGGGCTGAGAGCAAGTGAAGACGTCACAGTGAGGAGTGACTGGGGAGGGAAGGAGGAGTTAGTTGACAGAGAGCCCAGAGCCTCGTGGAGGCTGATGCTTGGTTTACGTGTCAGGTAACATCCCAAGGTACTGGAGTCCCGAGGAAAATGCTTTGGGCAACACCTCACAGACTCACCTATTACACACTTAGAGTTAGCACCAGGGTCCTTAGGGAGGTGGGAGAGGATATAAAGATCATTTTCCTCTACTTAGTCTTAGAAACTCAAGGTCATTACAAGGACACAAGTGGCCCCACAATACTCCCTTCCACCCTTCTCAAACGCTCTCTCTTTTTTCCCCTGGCTTCTCCCCTCTGGCAAAAAAAAAAAAAAAAAAAAAAAAAAAGGGCAGTGATCACCTCATCTCTGCCAATTACAAAGCCAGTGGAATGTCCAGCGTCTGGAGATGACACATTTCCATCGTAAGCCTGGCACTGCTGTCATCATGTTGGCCTCCCCACAGGGTTCTGGCTTGAAGCTACCCCCGGGGGCCTCGCCCTCTCAGCCCTGCAGAATCCTGAGATCAGTGTGATGTTGTGGCCTCAGCCCTGGAGCATCCTGTCTTCAGTAAATACTTCTCGCGTCCTGCTCTCCTTCCAGCTTGGTCTCTCTTGCCCCTGGATATCAGACTTTGACTCTGCCTCTCAACAGTAAAGACACGTCACCTCCACCCCTAGATGGCTCTGCCATATAAGAAGAAACACACAAACACACAAACAAAAAGCCTCCTTCTTCCCTCAAAAAGTGGAACACGGGTCCCCCGTGAACTGACCCCACGGGCGCCCCACATGCGTGGACCAAAGACACTACAGCACACAGTAGTAGTAGGAAGCCCATGTCTGGAGTGAGATTAGACAAAAACCCTCGTCCCATTTGGTAGGAAGACTTTCCCATGAGCTGGAATTCAATGTTATGCATTTTCACTGCTTTAGTTTTGTTGTTGTTGTTGTTGTTTGTTATTGTTTTTGTTGTTTGGCCGCACAGCTTGCAGGATCTTAGTTCCCCAACAAGGTATTAAACCTGGGGCCCTGGCAGTGAAAGCACCAAGTCCTACCACTGAACTGGCAGGGATTTCCCTGCCTTAGCTTCTTAAAAGCTTTCTACTGGGCTGCATTTAAAGAGAAAAGTTGACTTCAAACCGATGTTGACCCATTCAATTTATGCAGTGAATACTTATTCCGTGTCTACTGGCAGCAGACTCTGGGCACCCAGCAGTGAGAATGACTCCGACCTGCCCCACAAGCAAATGGTAAGAGTGTGAAGTGGGTTCACGTCTTAGGCCACCAGAGTGTGAAGTGGGTTCACGTCTTAGGCCACCAAAGCTAAACTGTATGGTGGTCCATCTGGTGATAACTTATTGAACAAAGAAGCCTAAAGCCAAAGATAAAATAAAGTGTCACAGTTATAATTAATTACAAATAACCTCTGTAGAGTGAGAGGTATAGTTCATTTTGGTTAAAAGTCCTAAATTCAAAGGCTGGCTTCTCCACTAATGGTTATGACTATCATGGTATGTCTCAGAATGGACCATAATAACTCCTAATTCTCAAAGCTGCCATAAACAGTCAGTAAGTCCTGACAATGGATTCTCAAGTTATGTAAAAGGAAAGAAAATCACCAGATTTTTTTTTTGGCTGCACCATGCAGCATGCAGGATCTTAGTTCTCCGACCAGGGATCGAACCTGTGCCCCCTGCAGTGGAAGTGCAGAGTCCCCACCAGGGAATTCCTGAAAATCACCATATTTTAATCATCATGGTAATAATTGATTTAGGCAAATACTGTGATTGAAAACTAAAATAAGATTAGTGGGTGCAAGTTCAATAAAGGAACAGGGAATTTATATAGCCTCAAAATATCTTTAACAAATTACTTAAACAAAAAACAATAAGTAGTACTTTTGAGTGGAGAAACAGGATCAAAATTAACGTCACCAATGTTGGGACAAACCAACGTCATGAGCCCTGTGATATGATACACCGAGAAGGATACAACATCACTTGTGAGATAATCCCGCCCAAACACACACTATCTAAATACCAGGCAAACACACACGGAGAGGGTATTCTAGAAATAACTGGCCTATATCCAAAAATGTCAGTGACATAAAAGACAAAGGCTGATGGCCTTTTCCAGGTTACAGGAGTCTAAAGAGACACGGCAACTCATGGCACTGCATGCATCTGGTGGATCCTGGGCCAGCAGTTAAATTGCTGTAAAAGACATTTTGGGACAATTGCAAAACTGGAGCATGGTTTATACTTTTGATAGTAACATTGTGTCAGTGTTAAAATCCCTAAATTTAATAACTGTACTGTGGTCATGTTAGAAAATGTCCTTGTTCTTGGGAAACACACTGAAGTATTAAAGGATAAATGATGTGATACATGCAACTTACGCTCAAATGGCTTAGGAAAATTAGATAGACTAGATAGAGAGATAAACAGATAGATAGACAGATGATAGATAGGAAAATACATAGATAGATGATAGACAGGTAGATAGATAGATAGATATAGATACATAGACAATAGATACATAGATAATAGATATATAGATAGATGATAGATACATAGAGGATATATAGACATAGATAGATAGAGATAGAAGAAAGATAGATAATGCAAAATACTTACAATGGTGAATCTGTATAAAAGGCACACAGGTGTTCATTATTCTACTATTGCCACTTGTCTATAAGTGAAATTCTTCTATAATTTAAAAGGGAAGGAAAGTGGGACTTCCCTGATGGCACAGTGGTTAAGAATCCACCTGCCAGTGCAGGGGACCCGGGTTTGAGCCCTGGTCCAGGAACATCCCACATGCCGAGGAGCAACTAAGTCTGTGCGCCACAACTACTGAGCCTGCGCACCTAAAGCCCATGCTCCACAACGAGAGAAACCACCGCAATGAGAAGCCCGCACACTGTAAAGAAGAGTACCCCCTGCTTGCTGCAACTAGAGAAAGCCAACATGCAGCAACGAAGACCCAACACAGCCAAAAATAAATTAATTAATTAATAAAAAGTAAGTAAATAAAAGGGAAGGAATGAAAGACTACATGTCAAACATCATAGAACTGGTTCTTATGAAACTGAGTATTTTTTTCTCTCTCTGAGTCTCCGTTGCTCCCATGAGCCCAGTGGGGAAATAATAGCACGCCTCTCCTGGGCTGGTGAGGGGGTTTAGCTGCAACGTGAGAACAAAAATTACAGGGTCTCACACGTAATAATGAGCGTTCAGCAGATGCAAGTTGACTGTAAAATGTTGAGTAATTACCCCCACAACATAAATAAAGGAAAACTGGAGGATTACATGCAGCTCAACCTTTGTTACTAAAAAAAAAAAAGAGTACTGTGCACTCTGACTGTGCTGGTCCAGGTGAGAGAGGTTGTCTTTGCTTTCCCTTGGCTAAGATGTTTCCTATCTTGGCCCAGTTTTATTCTATGTACAAATATGTGTTTGTGCCTAATGCTCACTTCAAGAAGTGTTCAACATGTGAGCAGCCTCTAAATTAAAATAATAACAACAAAACACAGATGTGCCGAGCTTGACGTCGAATCACAGCTATGTAGAAGACGCGACATCAATCCAAACGCCCATGTCCTTGCCAGAAACAGTACCGATGTTTGGAGAATGCATTCTGCCTGGGAGCTTTTAGACAATTAAATAGAGAACAAGATATATTTCTCAAATATGAAGGAGATGAAATACAGCAAGGACCAGCATTACCGGGAGCCGAGATAGGCAGGCAGAAAAGTGAAAGTGACAATTACATAGAGATTTCTGAGTCCAGCACTCGGAAAGGAAAGACCATTCTGAGCCTGATACCTGGGAGGTACGTGGCACACCCACCATACGAGGTGATGCCACTTCCTCATTTTCTAGGTGAGGAAATAATATTCAGTGTTACATCTTTGCTCAAGCCACGATGTTCACTTAAGCAGAGGTCTCCTAGCTTGCAGGGCAGTTTTCTTTTTCTGATGTCAAGGTGAGGTCGCTGAAATCCATGTGCGCTCTAGTTTGAGCTCTGAGCTCACTTCCCCCAGCATCCCTTACCCCTCCTCAGTACTGTATTGCTGATCTGTTTCTGCTCCCAAACAGAAGGTGGCGCTTGGGAAGAATTAGGGACCTATCTCATCCAGGTTGCTTTATTTGCCTCCAACAAGTATTCCTGGAGGTAAGAACCAAATACAGAGAAAATAAGACTTCGATGGATTGGGGAGATTTGAGTTATTGGCCCCAGCTTATGTACCACTGCTGACTTTGTTATCCTACAATGTTGAAGAGCTCTGTCATGTAGTCATTTAACACTTGTATTTCAGAACTGCTAAGGGGTGACATCACTCCAAGTTTCCCCCAAATACCTGGCCCTGAGAAACCCTCTGAGAGCTAAGAAAAAGCAAAAACAAGGTGGTTCTGGACCACATGACCATGAGACAGACCAGAATTCTAGAGCCCAACGTCAAGCCACTGAAGGTTTCCCAGTCACCTGAGTGACACTGTTTCTCATGAGATGGTAGAGTCCTCAGCAGTGGAGAATGAGGGCTGGTGGGTAAAACAGACGAAGAACCGGAAGTTATCCAATTGGAAATGTGACTTGGAATAGTTTTACTGTTCTAATATGCAATGTTAATTCCTTTTGAGAGTCGCAAAAAAATCTTCCGAAACATTCAGGAAGGCTAAGAACATAGTCAATGCACAGCTGTTTTTCGGGACAGAATTAATCCACACGGTGTTTTGCAGGATTCCAAGAGTTTGATTAAACATCAGCTCACTTGTTACTCCCACAGGTAGAAATGACTGCCTTTTATGAGAAAACTCGGGTTAGTAGATCAGGCTCAGAGGCACTCAGCTGGCCAGCCAGAGCCAGTGTTCTGTGTCCATTTCTTTCTCCACTCTTCCTTACTTCCTGGTTCTCTTGAAAGAAACTTTGACTAAGTAAAACTTCAGCTTTGTTCCAAGATAATTTGCCCCAATTGCTGTCTTTATGTTAAATCAAAACATACCTTGGTTGCGTTTTCGACACTCAGGGCAGGATGCTGTCACCCTGTGCCTCCCAGTCTGTCCCTTCTGGAAGAGGTTGGCCACTTCTGTATGAGAAATCTTGTCGTACCTCCACCCCATGACAGCTGCATGTAGAAAAACCGATTACTCCTGTTCCCCCCATTCATTTAAATCCTCTGTGGCATCAAATATTTTTTAACTGACAATAATTGCCCTTTTCAGAATAAAGTAGCAGCCACTGATGGGCTAGGAGGGCAGCAGCTCCCATTCGTTCATTCATCTTGACTAATTAGCCATGAGCAGCAGAAAACAGCCCCATGCAAAAGACTGAGTTTGATGTGTTTCTCAAATTTGATTGAACGCAGAAGCGCAACTTTGAAGTATCCATCTTGTTGTCAAAATGGTAATCATGACACAGGGCTGTCTTATTACACAGAGGCAGTGCCAGGCGGTTACAGACATGCAAATGACGGACTCTACGGATCTTCTCTAAAAATAAGCAATCCACCTGCTGGTGCCACTTACGGTCTGTTTCTCAATGTTCCTGCAGTCTTCTCAAGATGAGCAAAATAAGGTTCCTGAAGCAGTTAGGTGACCCTGATTCCCAAACACAGGTTCCAAATTCCAGATCCAGTGGTAAATTAGACTGTCAGTTCTAAGGTCTGGGTGGATGTGTTGCAAGGCAATAGACAACCAGCCCCTGGGACGGTGTGCTGACAGCTCTGCCCATGGAAATGTCCGCCTGAGGTTGGCAGGGGGTCAGGCAAGTAGATGCAGTGCATCTTAAAGGTGTTCCCTATGGGGCCGGAGGGACCCATGTAAGGGGATGACGCCTCGTGGGTCAGCTCCCTGGGGCTGCAGTAACAAAGCAGCACAGAGCGGGCGGCTTAGACCACAGGGATGCACTGTCTCATGGTCTGGAGCCCAGAAGTTCAAGATTGAGGCCTGAGCAGGGTTGGTCCCTCTGGAGACTGAAAGAAGAGCCTCTCTCCTTGGTGTGTAGATGGTTTTCCTGTCCCCTGTCCTCATGCCGTCTTCCCTCTGTGCTACCTGTGTCCAAGTTTTCCTAGAAGTCATCTTAGATTAAGCCCCCCTAGTGACCTCATTTAATTTGATCTCCAAAGACAGTCACATCCTCAAGTTCTGGGGTGGGTGGGACTTGGACACAGGAGTTTGATGGGACACAATTCGACCCCTATCCTATACCCCTGATGTGCCTGCCTCACTGTTTGGTGAGGGATGGGTGGCCCAGTGAGCAGGCAGCATATTGCGGGAGAGAACCCCCAACCAGTGTCTTAACAACCAGCTACAAGTCCCCTCGGGGACAGGGCTACTCTCTGTAACTATGCCCAGTGAGGGAGAGAGCCTAGGAAGGGACGACAGTCTCTCCATCCCTGTCCTTACAAGCTGGCTTTTGAAACTGATGCCACCATCATACAGGGGTGACATTCACACCTGGAGTCAGAGCCGTGGGTGAGCTGTCTGTGGATGAAGCCCCTTTCCTGTGGTTGGTTGGGTTAAAATCTGCAATACCCTTTCTTCTGTCACAACTGCCCTTCTTGTGAACCCAGAGGCTGTCCTGTGATGACCATCTGCAAAATTTAGAACAAATGTGTGTCTGTGGCTATAGCAATTATTCAAGTGATTAAAAAATAATACACGCTTTGCTGAAAGATCAAACTTGGAGGGAGATCTTTTATTTTTCTTTTATTCACAATTTGCGTTTGAACAGATATAAAGGATTCCAGTCTTTCCCTGATGTCTAAGGGAAGTGAGGGCGCTTGAACATCTGACGTGATTAGATTGCCTTGCAGGTCACCTGCAATTTGGGAGTGTGTGCTTTCCTGCTGGTGGTCAGGGCCTGTTTCCACCAATACTTGAGATTTAAGATGCAGAGCTGGAGACAGTGTAAGAAAAGTGGGTCCTCTGTCCCTTGGCTGCCACCTTCCTCTCAATGGGACTGGAGGTGGAGGACAGCGAGACAGGTTCAAGCATCCACGAGGAGTACAAGAACTATTTCTTGGGCTTCCCTGGTGGCGCAGTGGTTGGGAGTCTGTCTGCTAATGCAGGGGACACGGGTTCGAGCCCTGGTCTGGGAGGATCCCACATGCCGCGGAGCGACTAGGCCCGTGAGCCCCAACTACTGAGCCTGTGTGTCTGGAATCTGTGCTCCGCAACAAGAGAGGCCGTGATAGTGAGAGGCCCACGCACCGCGATGAAGAGTGGCGCCGGCTTGCCACAACTAGAGAAAGCCCTAGCACAGAAACGAAGACCCAATACAGCAAAAATAAATAAATAAACTCCTACCCCCAACATCTTCAAAAAAAAATAATAAAAAATAAAAAAAGAACTATTTCTTTATAAGAGAATATGATAATTCACATAAGCTCAGAGAAAATACTGCAGACCCTAGAAATAGTACAAGATTCGAATAAAATTGTAGTCAAACTTTAGTCCAAATCACAAACAGGTACTCATAAGGAAAGTGACATAATGGAAATGTAGCTTATCCTGGTTGGGTTTCTAAAAACTGGACTGAAACTTGGGGAGAAGTGAGGACCGTTATTCCCGTCTAGTTCTGGTACCTACTAGAGCTGGGGGCCGGAGCCTCACCCAGCATCTCTGGGCCCCAACGTCCTCCCCAGTAGCACAGACGTGGCACTTTGTATGTGACAGGTGTGTGCCAGGAACCAAAAATGCGTTCAAGGAAATCAGTGATCAAAGAAGGGAAACAGCATTCAATCATACATGTAATCAATATCACTGAGTCAAATATTGTTGTAGGCATTGGAATACATGAGGGCACAAAATAAAGATCTTGGGAAGCTTTATAATGCAGTGGCAAAGATGATGGACAGCAAAGCATGGGCCCGAAGAGGACACTGGGTGTTGAAGAGCTGGGGTCCTTCATTCATTCAACTGGCTTCAGCCAGAGCCTGGGAGCCCGCCAAGCCAACTCAGCCCCGTACCGGGGACACAGTGAACAGAGGAAAGACCCTGCTTCTGCCCTGTGGGCCTTAGACTCTAGTCGAGAAGGTAGATAATTAAATAAACAATTAAAGCTAAGTATGAGGGAAGGGATAGTTAGGGAGTTTGGGATGACATGTACACACTGCTATACGTAAAATGGATAACCAACAAGGACCTACTGTATAGCACAGGGAACTCTGCCCAATATTATGTAACAACCTAAATGGGAAAAGAGTTGAAAAAAGAATAGATACATGTGTATGTATAACTGAATCACTTTGCTGTACACCTGAAACTATCACAACATTTTTAATCAACTATACTCCAATATAAAATAAAAAGTTAAAAAAATTTAAAAAACAAAGTATGAATCACAATTCAACTTAATTTTGATGTCAGAAATCATGATACTTAAATGACATGACAAAGCACCTAGCACAGAGGAGGCACTCAGAAAATGCTTGTTATTTTTAATAAACTAAACAGCTTCCCGTGTATGTGGAGAGAACTTATAAACAACAGCAAGGTGTAACGATTTCAGGAGCAAAGCAGGTTAATGCGGGAAGTCATGATGGATCACGTAACCTTGAGTTAAGTACACAATACTTCATTCCCATCTCTGTGGACTCCTATTCGTCCAGCCCAGACTCACTTTTCTCTCCTAATTTCACTGTCTAGGAGAGCTCATTACGAGATTTACCAGATCAGACCAAATGTTTCTTTCCTGAATCCATCTCATTACGTTTCCAGCACCCCGGGTACTGCCCTAAACATTTGAATTTCATCGCTTCCATTAATGCAAATAGAATCTCATCAAGGTCTAAAGAGTCGTAGGAGAGCTGAGATGGAATGTCTTCATGTGAATGCAGAAGACGGCAGCATCCCCTTGGATATTTCCCCATTTACAATGTTTCCTTCTGTCAGAGATGAAATCATCAGTGCCAAGCAAAATGAATGAATCCCTTTCAGATTCTCTAAGCGCCTGAAGGAGCCCGGCTCCCTTAATTCAACTTCAGCCCCGTCCGATGAGATGTTCATGATGAGATGAGGAAGGCGTGGGTAGCAACCTACAGAATTTCTAACTTTCAAATGTAACTGATACTCAAGCCAAAATGAAGAAGCATGAAAGAGAAAAGAGTAATAAACAGGGAGAGATCCCTGTCAAAAGCACAGGATGAGTAAGAAACCTCCGCTACTCCATAAAGGGGCTGCAGAGGTCCAGATTAGAAAGAGTAAATGTGGGTTTGAATACTCGTCTCAGTTTTTACCAGCTGAGAGACCTTGATCAGCATCTCTTTATCTCTGTTCTCCATCTGAAGAACAGGGATAAGAATCCTGTTAAGAGATGCAGGAGGATTGAGTGATGGCAGAATAGATTAATGCTTTGCACAGGACATGGAGAATGGATAAAGTATTATACAAAGAACCAGAGATACCACAGGGATTACATTTGTATTAGAATACACGATGAAACCTTCTGCTAATAAATTCTAAAACTTAAGTGTAATGGACAATTTTTGTAGTAATGCAAGTCAGTACAACTTATCTGAGAAAAAGCAGACGGACAAAATAAGTTAATTATTAAAGAAATTGAAAAGATATTCCAGACTATATATACATTCATATACACTCATACAAACACATACAAGGAGTCAGGAAAGTGTTGATTCGTTTCTTATACGAACTGAAATGAGAATTTTAAAAGGCTAAAAAACACCCAACTCAGCTATTATTATTATTCAGCTATTATCATTATTCAACTATTATGAGCTTAATACAGAATTTAAAAAGATAGTGCAAGAGAACATAATTAGAGGTCAATCTCTTTAGGAGCAAATAGGCGAAAATCCTAAAATAAAATTCACAAATTAGTTTCAGCAATACAATTAATTATATTAAAAAAACATGCTGACCGAGTAGGGTCTCTCTCAAGAACACAAAGATACTTCAACATCCAAATCAATTTCAACAATACTCTCTAATTGCAGATCAGGGGAGAAAAATCTATGATTGTTTCAAATGATGCAAAAACTGGTGACATTTAATGTTTATTTATGATTCAAAATGCACTTTGCAAGCAAGCTGGAAATAAAAGAGATTTCCTTAGCCTGGTAAGTGATCGCTAACAGAAACCCAGAGCAAATACTAATGGGAAAACATTAGATATATTCTATTTAGAGACTAAACAAAAAAAGGATGCAAATTCTCACCACTTCTATTCAACATTGTAGTGGAGATCCTAGTCAATGCAATGACAATTTTTTTAAATAAAAGAAGAATTAGAGATAAATCAAACTGTCTTTATTTGCAAATAACGTATCCTTATTTGTAAATAATATGGCATCTCCAAGAGAGTCAACAAAGAATGTATTAAAACTAGTTAAAAATAAAACAGCAAGATACCTGGATTTGACAAAGATTCTCTCCTTGACCAACCTCTTTGTAGTGTCCCTGAACTTTTTCAACTAGGTCTATTTCCAATTTCCTCTTCGTGTTGTCCAATTTTAGCAAGAGTCCTGATAAGTCCCTTTAACCACCATCCCTCATCCTCCACATCTGACCAACCTCCATGTCTGTTGAATCCCAACCTTCCACTTTACTCCAGGGGACGTCTGATCACCCTTGCCTGTCTTCAGCAAGAATCCTATTAGGTCGTTTTAGCCAGAATCCCGCTTGCCCTTGTGTTTCCTTTTAGTAATTTTCCGTCCACTGACCCCCACTCTGTTCCTTGCCTATAAATTCCGATTTGCCAATGCTGTATTCAGAGTGGAGTCCAATTTCTTTCTCCCACTTCAATACCCTGTTTTGGTGGTCCCTACACCCATCGTGATAACTGCCCTTTGAATCAAATCTGCCTTGCCATGCATTAACAACAAGTGGCATCAAATATTTTTTTCTTTAGCCAATATAAGATCAACATACAAGCATTAGTAGTAGCCCAGTTCACCAAACAAAAGTTAAAACACAATAAAATTCTAAAATACAACTTCATTCACAGGAGCAACAGGAAGTATAAGGCATTTGGAATAAATATTTTAAAGATATTTAGAAATTTAACTTAATTATAAATCTTCTCTGAACAAAAAAGAAAACTTGTAAAAATATACTTATATCTTTATAGCTGTCAGTATAATTATAGAGGTAGACACAGAGGTGGATACAGAGGCAGAGCAGACACAGGACAGAGGCAGTACAGATGTGCAGAGAGATAGATACAGATGCAGATGTGGTATAGGTACAGATGTATATGTAGTTATACGTGTAGATAGATATAATTAAGGGGAACACTAAAAACAATGAAGATATCAATTCTTCCCCCAATTTATCTATACATTAATTACCATTGTGGCCAAAATCCAAAAAGTTAATTTGTGGAATTTGACAAACTAAAATATATAGTAAGTAAAGAGCCAGGATTAGCTAAGATGATTTGAAGAAGAAGCATAAGGCTGTAGGACTTTCCTTATAAACTATCATCTCATTATTACAGTAAAAAAAAAAATGTAGACTAAATCGACAGAAAAACAACACCACCAGAAACACCATAGATATAAAATATTGAGTCATGGTAAAGGTGACCTTACAAGTAAATTGGATAAGGATAATTCAAGAAAGTATGCTGGGAAATTGATATTCAAATAAGAAAATATATAGAGTAACCCACAACATACAGAAAGAAAATTCCATAAAGTCCTACACATGACAAAAAAACCCTCCAAATTGTCAGGAGAAAACAATACCATTGTGACTTCAGGCAGAGAACAATTTCTTTAAAAAGATGCAAAAGGCACAAACCACAAAGAAAAGATGAGTAAATATGATTATACTAAATTTTAAAATCTCTGTTCAGCAAAAGACGAAGTAAGCAAAGTTTTAAAAATAAGTTGCAAACAAGGTTAAAAAGTTTAAAAATCATATATATTGAGAAGAGCTAATGTACAAAATATGTAAATAACTACATGTTACATACAAATTATATCCAAAAGACAAACAACCCAATGAAAAATTGAACAAATGATATTAATCAACAACTGGTAATGAAAAATTGAACAAATGATATTAATCAACAAAAGAAGAAATCCAAATAGCTAATAAACATGAAAAGATGCAGATAATATAAATAATAAGTAAAATAATAATGTACCATTTTACACCCATGAATTTGGCAAAAATTCAAAAAGCCTGGTAATATCTTGGAGAGGATGTGAAGAAAGGATGCTGGTGGGAAAGTAAATCAATGTATCATTTTGGAACCAGTTTGAAGTGATATAACAAAGGTGAATATGCATATGACTTTTACTTTATAATTCCACTTCCAGTATTTATTCCCAAATAACTTTTACCTGTTTGCTCAAGGCAGTATGAAGAATACTATTTTATTTTTTTAATCCAAGTATAGTTGATTTACAATCTTATATTAGTTTCAGGTATACAACATACTATTCATTTTTTATAGAGTATGCTCCATTTAAAGTTATTACAATATAATGGCTATATTTCCTTGTGCTGCACAATATATCCTGGTTGTTTAATTATCTTATACATACTAGTTTTTATCTCTTAACCCCCTACTCCCGTCTTGCCTCTCCCCACTCTCCTCTCCCCACTGGTAATCACCAGTTTGTTCTTTATATCTGAGACTCTGTTTTGTTTTATTCATTCATTTGTTTTATTTTCTAGATTCCACATACAAGTGATAACATAGAGTGTTTGTCTTTCTCTGTTTGACTTACTTCACTTAGCCTAATATCTTCCAAGTCCATCCATGTTGCTGCAAATGGCAAAATTTCACTCTTTTTTATGGTTGAGTAATATTCCTTTGTACATATACACACCACATCTTCTTTATCCGTTAATCTGTCAATGAACATTTAGGTTGCCTTCATATCTTGGGTATTATAAATAATGCTGCATTGAACATTGGGGTGGATGTATCTTTTTGAATTAGTGTTTTTATTTTCTTTGGATATATACCCAGGAGTGGAATTGCTGGGTCATATGGTAGTCCTATTTTTAGTTTTCTGAGAAACCTCTATATTGTTTTCCACAGTGACAGCAATAATTTACATTCCCACCAACAGTGTACAAGTGTTCCCTTTCTCCACATCCTTGCCAACATTTGTCATTTGTAGACATTTCGATGATGGACATTCTGTCTGGTGTAAGGTGATATCTCACTTGTCGTTTTGATTTGCATTTCTCTGATGATTAGTGATTTTTTGTTCGTTTTTTGATATTGAGTTGTATGAGCTCTTTGTGTATTTTGGATATTAACACCTGATCAGTCATATTATTTGAGAATATTTTCTCCCATTCCATAGGTTGTCTTTTCATTTTGTCAGTGGTTTCCTTTGCTGTGCAAAAGGTTTTTATTATTTATTTATTTATTTATTGTTGGCTGCATTGGGTCTTCACTGCTGCACGTGGACTTTCTCTAGTTGCAGCGAGTGGGGGCTACTCTTTTTTGCGATGCACAGGCTTCTCATTGCAGTGGCTTCTCTTGTTGCAGAGCACGGGCTTTATATGTAGACTTCAGTAGTTGTGGCACATGGGCTCAGTAGTTGTGGCTCATGGGCGCTAGAGCACAGGCCCAGTAGCTGTGGTGCACAGGTTTAGTTGCTCTGCAGCATGTGGGATCTTCCCGGACCAGGGCTCGAACCCATGTCCCCTGCATTTGTCAGCGGATTCTTAACCACTGCACCACCAGGGAAGCCCCTGTGCAAAAGCTTTTAAGTTTAGTTAGGGCACATTTGCTTATTTTTGCTTTTGTTTCTTCTTGGGGGACAGATCCAAAAACATATTTCTATAGTTTATGTCAAGGAGTGTTCTGTCTATGTTCTCTTCTAGGAGCTTTATGGTTTCAGGTCTTAGATTTACAGCTTTAGTCAACTTTGAGTTTATTTTTGTATATGGTGTAAGGAAATGTTCTAATCTTACTGTTTTACATGTAGCTGTCCAGTTTTCCCAGCACCACTATTGAAGAGACTGTCTTTTCCCCATTGTACATTCTTGCCTCCTTTGTAGTAGATTAACTGACCATAGATGTCTGAGTTTATTTCTGGGCTCTCTATTCTTTTCTTATTGATCTATGTGTTTGTTTTTGTGCCAGTACCATGCTGGTTTGATTACTGTAGCTTTATGGTATAGTCTGAAGTCAGGGAGCATGATACTTCCAGCTCTGTTCTCTTTCTCAAGAAAGACAAATGCAAGACAGCAACAATGATCAAAGGGAGACTCTCCAGTGCAGGAGGAGGGAAATGCACCATGATTGTTAATAAAAGCAAAATAAGTTATTAGTAAATTAAGGAGAAAAAAAGCACATATCAGCCAGACCTGTATATGATGAGAGGAGGAAAAACAAATAAACAAGGAGATTGATGAATGAATAAAGAAATGGATTATGACAAAGCCAGTGGGGTAAAATGCTAATTGAGGAAAATAAGTACTGGATGTGTGAGTGTGCTGTACAATAATTTCATCTTTTCTGTATGTTTAAACTTCCTTATAATAAAATTTTGAAAATGAAACAAAGAGAGAAATAGGAAGAACATCTAGAATATTTATACTTTCCTGGTAACAAAAATGAGGGCAGCAAAAACAAAATGCTTTTACAATGAGTTGAAATTGTCAGGAGAGAATCCCAGGTCTCTCCTGCCACTGTTCTTACCTGGATAGAAGTGATCTATGCAGCTTCACTACCTGTTTTCCCAGAGCATGATGTTCACCTGTGGCTCAGTTTCAGAGCAGAGACTCTTTTGCTGCCACTATTACCTCTTCATGTCTCTCACCCTTTGGTATCTTAGCCCAGTCAGAGGGCACCAACTGGAGCCCAAGAGGACCTGTCCCTGGAAGGTGCTGAGAATGAATGAGGACATAAGTCAGTGAGAGAGATGATGCCCGACTTTACCATATAGCCTGGGAGCCAGGAACCACAGAGTGGATCTCAGCACAGAGCTAAGCAGGGTATTCAAATCATGGAGATCTGCATGAAACCAGCTGCCTTGGGTGGCGATAGATCTCAGACATGACAGATTCTGTAACAGGGAGAGTGGTTTCATGGATCTGGAAGCTACCATCACCTCGTTTAGACCTACCTCCCTAAGCTGAAATTTTTTCTCTCCTGGGTATTTTGTTTTTGCTTCCACGCCTCTCCTCCTGCTCCTCCCTGTTTCTCCTCCTCCCTCTTCTCCCTCCTGCTCCCTCATCCTCCTTGGGCGTCATCTCCTCACTCTCTCCCTCCTCCTTTGTCCTCACCCCTCACAGTCAGCCCCCTAGCCTGCTCTGCTGCACAGCCCCTTCTTTTCATCTTGTTCATAAAATAATAATGAGAATCACAAACCGAGAAGAGGGAAGGTCTCCAAAGTATTCACAATTCACCGAGAACACAAACACACCAGCAGGTTTGAAGTACGGATGGCAAGACCTTGCATGTTAGTTTGATAGAAAACTCCTATTAACCAAATCCAAGGACAGGGCAGGAGCCCGGAAGGTAATTTTTAATTAAAGGAACTTTATCAAACCTCTCTTCCCAGATGACAGATCCTGAGCCAGAAGCAATTAAAAGATCAGGGGAGGAAAAGCACAGTCCCATAGGAACCCTGGTTTCCTTTCAGAAAAAGGGGTCAGTGTGGTGCATTTGAAATAGGCTGATGCCCTCATAACCATCAGAGTTTGGCTGCTCCACCCCTGGGCCCCAAATAAACAAAGACTCACACCCCTCTCCTGAAGACAGCTCTGAGCCTGGTGGACAACATGACATCCACAGGGTACGTTTTATGTTGTACGTGGGGATCCTGAGGAGAAGGAGACTCACTACAAGCCTCCGTCACAGGCTTCCCTGATGTAAACACTGTGATTCTGGATGCACTTCTGGCATCTGCAAGAATTTCTGTTCCAGTAAATGGGAACTATCAGTTACTATTTGGGGAGGATAGTTATAACTTAAAGGGTGAATGAGTTTGAAGTTTGATACTAGTCCCCTCCCCTCCCTAGCCTGGTCCTTGTCATCACACAGGGTGGGGGTAAATAACATAGAGGGCACTATCGAAAGGTCAAGGGCAATGACAAGGGGGCAGAGGGACGGTGCCTGTAGTGAGAGACACTGGCCACTCCTTTATGACTGTTCGTTCACCTATTTTTTTTTCTTTAACTGAAGTATAGTTGATTTACAATATTTCAGGTGTACAGCAAAGTGATTCAGTTATACATCTATATCTGTATCTATCCTTTTTCAGATTCTTTTCCCTTATAGGTTATCACAGAATATTGAGTGTAGTTCCCTGTGCTATACAGTAGGTTCTTGTTGTTTATCTACTTTATACATATTAGTGTATATATGTTAATCTCAAATTCCCAATATATCCCTCCCTCTCCCTTTCCCCTTTGGTCACCATAAGTTGTTTTTTTTGTTTGTTTGTTTTTTATGTCTGTGAGTCTGTTTCTGTTTTGTAAATAAGTTCATTTGTATCATATTTTAAATTCCAAATGTAACGATATCATATGATATTTGTCTTTCTCTGTCTGACTTACTTCACTTAGTATGGTAATCTCTAGGTCCATCCATGTCGCTGCAAATGGCATTATTTCATTCTTTTTTATGGCTGAGTAATTTTCCATTGTATGTATGTATATATCTTTATTCATTCATCTGTCAGTGGACATTTAGGTTGCTTCCTCATCTTGGCTATTGTAAATAATGCTGCAATGAGCATTGGAGTTCATGTATCTTTTCGAATTAAAGTTTTCATCTTTTTCGGATCACTTACTTTTAACAAAGGAATGTGTGGGGGTGTGTGTGTATGTATTTATATGTCAAACAGGCTCCTGCCCCTATTGTTGAAGTCCAAAGGCGATCACTTACATTTTTTGGTGTTGTTACAATTATAATTCAGAGTTCTTTAAATGTATTGGGTTGGCCAAATGTTTGTCCATAAGATGTTACAGAAAACCCTGAATGAACTTTTTGGCCAACATATACTGTTATTTTTGATGCTTCTGTTTTAAATATTATTCTACTGTGAAGAAGAGGATTTAAATCCCTATTTTTCTGCCCCATAAACACTCACAGAGCTCTCCTTCCACTAGTCCCCCAATGTAGTTATAGCAAAAATTGTGGTTATCCCAGTACCTATTTACTTTTTAATGGATATGTCATTAGTCGCAGCTGAGCCATGGAGTAAGAGTATGATTATGTGTCTTTTCCAGTACAAGTTGTGTCTCCCAAGAGTAATTCTCTCTCTTTCTTCTACTCTAATCCTCTGCTTCTTTCTCTCCTTTTCTCTCACTTGAGAAAAGGAAATTTCTTAGTCTTCTTTGTCCATCATTAAGGTATCCCCCAACTCTCACACAGGAGGACTAGTCCCTTCTCAGTATCCAAGCATCCTTCTATGTGCGTCATCCCTGGGACTCTCTCACAGTCACTTTGAGGATTCCCTTCACCTCCCCTGTGAGGGGTCCCCATGTGTTTCTTGGAGCCTCTGCTGCCCTCATTACTGCTTATGTCCTCGATAATGTGGTAGAACACATCTCCACCAGCTTCCTGAGAAGACATGAAAGCTAACATTTTTGAGATTTATATGCCTGGATATATCTTTAATCTCCTCCCACACCTGTCTGAACACTTGGATCTAAAATTTCTGATTTGGAAGACATTTCCTTCTGAATTTATATGCCATTTCTCACTGTTTCCAACAAATACTTCTGCTAGTTTCCAAGCATTGTTGGGAAGTCTGGTCCCACATCTACCTGAATCTGTGAATGTGAGCTGTATGTGGGCTAGTGAGGATGTGGATGTGTGTGTCTGGGAATTTCCACAGTCACTTTTCTCCAGTGCTCTGAACTGTCACCACCCTGTGACTTGGTGCAAGTCTATCTTCATCCCTTTTGCTGGGCATTCAAACTGAAGACCTATGTCTTTCAGTCTGGAAAGTGCATTGAATCATTTCTTTAAAATGAGTTCTTTCCATTTTCTCTCCACTTTCTCTTTGGAACATCTATTGTTTGGATATTGGACCTCCAGAACTTAAGCTCCAGTTGTTCTTACCTCTTCTGTTTTAGTTCTACTTTTGGGGACAAAAGTCTACCTTTGACTCTATCTTCCAGCTCTTCTACTTCATTTTTCATTTCTGATACATTTTTTCATTTCCTGGAGACTTTTTTGTTGTTCTCTGAATTTTTTAATAACCTCCTGTTTGTATGTCAAAGATGTCATATTTTCTCCTCTCTGAGAATATTATAGATTTTTTTCAGGTTTTCAATTTCCTACATATTTTTTGTTTACTCCAAATTGTCTTTTGTTTGCTATTTGTCTTGTTTTTATGTCTTTCGAGTTAGAGATTTTCTGCAAATATCTGTATCTTCTTGACTGGCTGTTCATATTTATTGGTGAGGGTAAATATCTCATCCAAACTGCCCTCTTTGTGGATGGCATTTATCTTTTGGTGGGTTCACCAAAGAAGACCTGACTTGACCATTTTGGTGGGTGACCTCCATGTGTCAGTGTCTGCAGGGTTTTCTCATTGGTTGATCAGTTTTTCAGGAGAGGAGTTCTTTAATCTCTACAGGGAAATGGGAGTGGTAGAGAGTTTGGTTCTTTGTAACCCTAGGCATTGATGGTTTTCACATTCTGGGAATATCACATTGTTTCCTACAGATTTTCACTTGGCTCCTTCTCCTGCAGTTTCCAGAGCAGTACCTCTGCCTTCAGCAGAGCCTGGGGACCCTGTCCAGAGTCCCCATGACTTATTCTTTTTTTTTGAATTTTATTTTATTTTTATACAGCAGACCTCTGATTTATCCTTTACAGAGCAGCCAAGTCCCATATTCTATAAGGTTAGGGAGAGGTATTTGCCAGGCTCCTTGAGGTGGGAGAAGGATTCTGGAGGTCTAAGTGCCTTTTATACACATTAAAAATTGTCATTTTACCCCACCTCCAGTCCTCAGTTTTGCAAGTGCTTATATTCTGCAAATCCTGAACTCCTGGGATTGTAAAAATGAACTCACTTTTGCTGGGCTTCACCCACTGCTAACTCAGGGTCCAAAGTCTGCAGTCTTGCTAAACTTGTTTCCTCTCATCCTTTACATAAATGCTTTATGTTACTTCTAGTATCTTCTCATCCATTCTCTTAGACCTTGTGGACATGTGCCTTTTAAAACTCAGTTTACCACTACTATGTATAAAATAAATAACTAATAAGGACCTACTTATAGCACAGAGAACTCTACTCAATACTCTGTAATGACCTATATGGGAAAAGAATCTAAAAAAGAAAAAGAGTGGATATATGTGTATATATAACAGATTCACTTTGCTGTACACCTGAAACTAACAGAACATTGTAAATCAACTATACCCCAATAAAAATTTTTAAAAATTAAAATTAAAAGAAAGAAAGAAAATAAAAATAAATAAATAAAAATCAATTCACCATATTGACGGTATAATTTTAGGAGGAAACAGGTAAACCCATGTGTTCACTCACTGTTCAGGAACTACTACTTACTTGATCTGTGTACTTAGTAAAGATTTTTAATCTTTCTGTAACTCAGTTTCCTTATTTCTAAAATGGAGATAATAATAATATTAAACTCTATACAGTGATTTTAAGGATTAGGTGAAGAATACTTATAAAGTACTTGAATAGGAAATTACATAATCTCAGTCACTAGGGCAGAAATGTGGGTCAAACATTCTGAGCCAATCCAGGTAGTTAAAAGACTTCTCAACGCATTTTCCTTCCAATACAAAGGAGGAGGAAGTTTCCAACATTTTTTTTTATTTATGGAAGTTCAGAGGCCTGTGCATGTAAATAGAGGAATAAATACAGAAAAGTATCTCACTTAATATGCACTCTATCTACAACCTGGAGACACATACAAATATTTTATTTTAAATGTGGATGGGAGTCCTAATGTTTCTAGTAACCAAGGGTTATCAAGTGAAAGTTAATGGTGTCACACTCCAGACTTCTAATTGAGCATATATTTTATGGTACCACTGGTCTCTTTATTGGCAAGAGAATAACAAAAAATTCCAGAGCATGGCTCACAACCTAGGTTCAAATCCTTGTTCAGCCATTTACTAGCTCTGTGAGTTTTGGTAAATTACTTCCCTATCTATGCCTCCACTTCACCACACGTAAAACAGCGAGCACTGTAACCCCTGCCTGTAGCCCCTGTGGGGTTACATGAGACAGTCCGCAAAGTTCTCAGAACTCAGCACACAGGAAGCTCTCAAGAGCAATCAAGCTGCAGTGTCATTTCAGTTTAATGACCATAAACAGAATTCTAAAAACATGTATAATTTTCACACAAAACTTTGATTTTCTTAAGTTTATCTGTTCTAGAATGTTCACAGTGTGTCACAAACAGAAGTTCAGGACAATTTATCAATAGGTGGTTTGGAAGGAAATGTGGCATTTTCAGAGGACAGAAATGTGTTCTCTGGTCCTGCAGATGTGGCATGCAGTGGTCAAGGTGGTGATGGAGAAAGTGGATAAATGTGATAAACGTGAGTGAACGGTCCCACGGCAAACACCCGGCCAAGTGAGATGTCGGCTGGACTGGGACTTGGGAATTCTTTCTAAGTTTGTCTTCGTCATAGGAGTAAGTTTATAAAGTTGGACAAGCAGGTGCAGAAGACTCCAAAAAAGGCTTTGGACTCAAAAACACCAAGAGGAATCCATGCTTCTAATTGAGAAAAATGAGACAGAGATTTAGGAAGGATAGATGGAGAACACATGGCACAACATCTTAAATGTTCAGAAAACAACCAATTATAAAAGTGGTTGTCAGACTCTACTCCCAGGGGCACAGGGTCTCTGAGCTGCTCCGAAGCATCCTGCCCCCAGAAGGCAGTAGTAACATTCTTGTCGCTGAGCACCATCACCAGGTTGACCAAATTGTCTTTAAGTTTTCTTCTCCTAACATACTAAAACTTTCTGTGACTCTTCCTGTTTCTCAATTCCAGCCTTCCTGGATGTACCCCCAGAGCCAAAATTAAGCCAAAATTCCACTGAGCACCGGACACAGTCACTAAGCAGCCCTGGCTCAAGGCATAGCTTCCCCCTGCTGCCCACGGCTAGAATCTCATTTCCAGGGCATCTTCACTTTTGTTGCATCTGGGTGGGAAACCCTGCCTTGTTCAAACATCTCTTAATTGACTGACCAAATTTCAAGCTAAAGCTTTCATTTTAACATTTTTGCTTATTTCTTATTATAAAAGTAACACATTGTCATTTTTGAAAAACTGCCAAGTATAGAGAAACACGAAGAAGATTTTCAATCCCCTCCAGAGATAGCCACAGTTAATATTACCTAACTTTCCAGTAATTATTATCTATGTTTTAATTAACTTGGGGTCCTGCTGTGTGTACTTACCATATAATGAACATTTCCTGTGTTTTTTCTCCTACCACACAGCTTCTACTGACCATATAGATCCCATCTTCTGTATATGCCAAAATGTATTTAACGAATCCCTCTACATGGAAATTTCTTATGTTTCAGATATTTCATCATGATGAATAAAGCTGAAATATTTCAATGTCTCCTTTCATGAAGGCAACATCTCCTAGGATTACCCAACACTCCACATCACAGTACACCAAAACACTGTCAATACGCTCCACAGTGGGCGGCATGGAATTGGTTCTTTGGAAATAGTTTATGAAAGAATTAGAACGGTTATGATTTTAAATGGCTAATACTTTTAAAGATGTTTGAAGTAGGGTGAGCTGTATTCATTTACTTGGAAATGTCATTTAAATGAACTTCCTCATTCACAAAAAATGTCAAGGAGTGTTAGGAGCATTTTACTGCACAGTATCCAGTATAAATGAAATTAGTAACTACTAACAAATAAGTTTTTTGGGTTTTTTAAATTTATTTATTTATTTTGGGCTGTGTTGGGTCTTCATTTCTGTGCGAGAGCTTTCTCTAGTTGTGGCGAGCGGGAGCCACTCTTCATTGAGGTGCGCGGGTCTCTCACTGTCGCAGCCTCTCTTGTTGTGGAGCACAGGCTCCAGACATGCAGGCACAGTAGTTGTGGCTCACGGGCCTAGTTGCTCCGCGGCATGTGGAATCTTCCCAGACCAGGGCTCGAACCTGTGTCCCCCTGCATTGGCAGGCAGATTCTCAACCACTATGCCATCAGGGAAGCCCCAACAAATAAGTTTTTTCTTTTTATATTTGTTATTACTTTTACTCTCCAGAAAAAAAAAATTGGGAACAAAAGAAGGTCAACACAGGCATAAGTACATATGGACAGTTGGAGGGCAAAAGTAGTTTATTTCAACCTCTCTCATTAGTCATACAATGAAATTGAGGTTAAAAGAGCAAATGACTTACCCAGGGTCATAGGCAGAAGCACAGCCGAGGTTAGAGCTTCAGACTCCAGTATTTTGAACACAATTTTTATTCTCTATAATGCTGGTTTTGTCAAAACCATGTGCACGCTGACTCCCCAAAAAATCCACCAGAATTAGTATTCATTCATCAAGCAAAGGAAAGTTTATTAGCTCCATTAAGATGAGGGAGGATACCACTTTTCCAGAACTTAAAGGTATCTGAGAAGGAAGTGATCAGGAGAGGATACTTACAGGGTTTGGGGTAGGTCTTTCAAAGTGAGGAATTAACTGTAAAGGGATGTGGTTCATGCTTTAGGATTTTTTTTTTCACTTTTTTCCAAACTTTTATTTTGAACATTTCCAAACATACATAAAAGTAGAAAGAATAATACAATTAATATCCACGTAGCCTTTATGTAAATACATGGATTGTTATATGCTAGGATTGGTGAACACGGGGAGGGAGGATCTTCAGCCCATCTTGATAAGTAAACTATTAGGTGATAAGTAAACTGCTTGCTGAATAGTCTTGAGAGAATAGCTTTTTGCCCAGATGAGCAAGTTCTTTTCGCATAAGAATTGGTTTACAGGAAATTCTCAAGGCAATCTGAATTATTGATTGGCTTACAACCTTATCTTTCCAACATTCCCAAGAATTTCCTGGTGCAAATTGTTGAGTTCCGTGGTCACATGTGGTGGTCATGGTGCTCAGTCCTGAGAGTTAAATTATGTGAATGCATGTGCTTCCAATTCTCAGTCACTTCAGGGAGGAGCCTGTAGTGGAGACTCAGTCTGGTTACTTGGCCATCTTAGGAGAAGGGGTTGCCTCAAATGGAGGAATCTGTCCTAGACAAATATGCAAGTGTCAGAAGAAACTTGTACAGTTTCTGCTACCCCAGCAATTCCTACAGAATCAAAGACTTGGAAGAATACAAAACATGGAAAGGCCGTTTCCTGGAACTGACCTGCCCTTCAGCGATTGTTCGAATCTAGAGGGCAGGATGGAGGCAGTTAAGATGAGTCACAGTCAGTCATGTTCATCTAACCCCTTTCCTCCAAACTCCATTAGTTAAAAAAAATTTTTTTAAGTGTCCACTGAATTTCAAGCACTTAGGTAAGCATTAGGATGTGCCTTACAAGGCTGTGATGTAGTAAAGTGGACAGAAAGATATGTAAATAACTCCATCTCATGGAGGGAAGTCATTAGAAAAGGTCTTACAAAGGAGATGACAGTGTTATGAGCTGAATGTTTGTGTCCACTCAAAATTCATAACTGAAGTCCTAACACTCAAGATGATGGTATTTGGAGATGGGCCTTTGAGAAGAGATTAGAGTTAGATGAGGTCATGAGGGTCAGACCTTCATGATGGGATTGGTGCCTTTATAAGAAGAGGAATATTTTCTCTCTCTCCTCCTTTCCCTTCCCCTCCCCTCCCTCCTTCTTCTCTTCTCTTCTCTTCTTTCTCTTCTCTTCTCTTCTCTTCTTTCTCTTCTCTTCTCTTCTCTTCTCCTCTCCTCTCTTCCCTTCTCTTCCTTTCCCTCCCCTCCCCTCTTCTCCTCTCTCTCTTTCTCCTTTTTCCTCCTCCTCCTCCTCCTCCTCCTCCTCCTCCTCCTCCTCCTCCTCCTTCTCTCCCTCTCTCCCACCCTCCTTCCCCTCTCCCCATGGGCATACACTGAGGAAACGCAGTGTGAATACACAGCAAGAAGGCCGCCATCTACAAGCCAGGAAGTAGTCCCTCACCAGACCCTGAATCTGCTGATCCCTGATCTGGACTTCCCAGCCTTCAGACCTGTGAGAAATGAATTTCTGCCGTTTAAGCCACCCAGTCTATGGTACTCCGTTATAGCAGCTTGAGCTGACTAAGATAACATTCAAACTGGGTCATAAAGGATGATGGATTTTGCCTGGTGAAGATGGAAGGGAAGGTCATTTCACAAAAAGCATATGCAAGTGATCTCCACAAATGATGAATTCTGAGAACACTGTGGAGGATAAAACATGTGATGAGTAGCAGAGCAAGATGAGGTGGGAAAGGTAAGTCTGGACTGTGTCTTTGAGGGGCTTCTATGCTCTCCTAAGGAATTTACTCCTTAAGCAGAAGTGAGATAGTGTCTTTATTGGCATATAATTGCTTTACAATGATGTGTTAGTTTCTGCTTTATAACAAACAAACAGAGAAGAGATAGTGAAGATTTTTAAATCAAGATTTGATCTGAGTTTTATTCTGATGTACTTGGCACCTTGGTGGAGGATTAAATAAAGCAGGGGACAGAAAAATTGCCATTGACCAGAAAACCCAGATGCTTCACAAATGAGGGAATGGGCTGAAATCGACCTCTGATGGATAAAAGAAACAGAGGGGACACCTCAGTCCCCTGAGCCTCAGTCGTTTGGCTGCATTTTGCTGGCACCACATGAGAAGTACGTTAAAACGTCAGTTTCTGACTCAGACGTAGGGGGAAATTTGGTCTTTTAAAAATGCCCTTCAGCACGGTAAATGAGAAAATTAAGAATCAAAACAAATTTTTCTTATGCAACTTGCTTTGTTCCTCAGTGACCTAATGAATTGTTTGTCATTCCTTGCGGAATCACTCATTACATTACTGTTTAGGTCAACCTGACCTTGGATAACAATGTTTCAAGAGTGGGTTCTCATCTTGACAATAAGCAATCGTCCTTTTTATTTAGAGCGAGGCACCATTAGTAGTCACTGAGGTTTAGATCTGGAAATGGGTTAGACTTTTCTGAACCCCGGATTCAAGACTGGCATCTTCCAATAAGCCTGGGATCTACTCAGACTCCTGCCAGTAGAGTGCAGGGTAGTGAGAAACACCAGGAAATTCTGAAGTGAGAGACTCAAATGCAATCAAGAGAAGCTGTTCTAGGCAGTTGACTTAAAGGAGAGAGTCTTCAGTCATCCCTTGTTGAACTATATTCTTGCCTTTGGGTCTCCTGGCTCTTGTAATTTTGCTTCTGAATATGTTGCATGCTCTTCCCATATTCTGCTTGTGATTGGGCTCTAATGAGTCTTCAGTGGATGCTTAAGATTGATGTCATCTTGAAAACATGTTGGATATTCACAAAGACTCGTTGTGGATGTGTCTCCACAGAGATCTCCTCAAGTGAGTCTAACGTGTACTACTGATTAGAAATCTCACCTAATCAATAGCCTTCAAAGGAAGACTTATAGGAAACCCAGACACTGCAGACAGCCCCAGTGTTAATGGGCAGCTGCTATGTCTTACCTACTGTAAGATGTCAAGGAACCACAAGGTAACCCACTGAGATTCCTGAGGACGTATAAATTTCCAGTGAATGCAGGGTCGTATTTTAGTCATAGACTTCCCATTTCTCATAAAAGTGGCCAGCCACTCATGACAGGCTGAGTGCTATCAGAGTAATGGGAGACTCGCTGAACTGGAACTAGGATGTAAAATAATGGGATGGGGGATTCAGGTCTATAAACTGTTGTGCAATTTTAGCTCTTCTAGACTGGTCTTGAGAAGTTCATAGCTTCACTCTGCTGCTTCTGGGCATTATAAGGTCAAGAGTTGTCCAGCTGTCTATCTTCAGTACATTGCCTAAGACCTGGAACAGAGCAGGCTACTAAGCAGAGATGCTGAATGGTTCTGGGGCTGGTATACAACTTTGAGTTTGGACAGCCCTTGATTTGAACTCTTTCTGAAAGATGAACTAATTTTTTTTTTCTTTTTTTTTTTTTTTTTGCGGTACACGGGCCTCTCACTGTTGTGGCCTCTCCCGTTGCAGAGCACAGGCTCCGGACGCGCAGGCTCAGCGGCCATGGCTCATGGGCCCAGCCGCTCCGCAGTATGTGGGATCCTCCCGGACCTGGGCACGAACCCGTGTCCCCTGCATCGGCAGGCGGACTCCTAACCACTGCACCACCAGGGAAGCCGAAGATAAACTTATTTTAACTCTGGGTATTTGACCTAAGACATACCGGTCTCAGTTTACCCACTTATAAAATGGGAATGATATTTTCTACAGAAGTCTTACGAAAGTTACGTATAATGCATGTCAAGTACTTTGAAAAAAGTTAGAATGATTATTTATTGTATTCATTCTAGGCCAGAGAATTTAGCTGAACGACCTGGAGATACCAATTCACTGAAACTGAGGTAGTTTCTGTTTTACAAAATGACTTTTTAAAACAAATATTTTTAAGTTATTCTTCATAACTCTCAATCAGGCACTCAAAAACAATGCAATCAATTTCAATATATGTAAGAGGTTTCTTTGCAGACGGCTCTGTAGTCATCACCCCACCAATATGACTCATATTTTTCTCTGGCAAGCATGTGGTCCAAAATAAAGTCAAATGGACACAAATGTGTCTGGCAACAGAGTGGCCACTGCAGTTTCCAGGATGCAAGGCACTGTAAATACGCTGAATGACCAAGCTAGAATTGCTATCAAGTGTCGTTCAGAATACATGAGCTTATGACTGTTACAAGAAACAAAAAAAGAAACAATAAATCAAAGCCCCTGGGGTAATTGTTTTGGACTTGCTGAGCCCTCAGCACTTGGGGAATGGTCAGCCGTTGGGATAATGCATGGGTTTACCTAAAATTCCAAAGTAGGAGGTTTTACCTCATAGGAATCGATTCGCTCCAGTCTCCTGCCTTTCCAAATAGCATGCTATTGGAAAGATGCAAATAAACTTTTAGAAATTAGGCCCTTGATGACTGAATTTAAATTGAGATATAGCGACAAGATTCTTATCCATTAGCTTCAATTTATTTTGAGAAACCTGGCTTAGAAATGCATAGCTGCAGCCTCCTCTGGCATACAAATAATTGATCTTTTTCTCATCACTAGAGCTGTATATATTATCTGCCTATCATCAAGGAGAAGAGAGAGCTGCAGTTGAAGGGCAATTACTTCTAATGCTGGCACTGGACTTCAGCGGTCAGAACTTCCCACAGCTACTGTGGAGCCTGTGTTTTAAACTCCACCAAGCATGTGCATGTCTTAGTGTGTGAAGTAGGTGGAGCCTTCACCTCTATTGCACAGATGAGCAAAATGTGTCTCTAGGAAGTTAAACAGCTCATCCAAGGTTACTAGAAGCAGTGAACCAAGGAATGCAGACCTGGAGCAAGCTGAATCCTGTTGTTTGGAAGAAGAGCTGCTTGAGACTCAGTGATGAGATGAGAATAAAAGAGCCCAGATGTTGACAGAGCCCTTTGCAACGACAGCTGACGTCAGCATTCTCTCTCCACATATGGGATTGGCTGCTAGTAGGAAACCTCCCAGACGGATCTCAAGTCTAGGACTGGAAATGGATCCAACAGCAAGCCCACCCTTTCTATCTCCTGGGCCCCTAGGAGAACACGTCCTCCACCACACTCTCTCATTTTGGTGGAGAAACAGGATGGAAAATTGTACCCTCCTTTTAACAGTATCCATATTGAGAAGTGCTAGTAGCTGTTTTAGAAATGACTGCATTTATTGGGCTTAGTTAATCCCCCTCTGGGTTCCCTGCAGATGGGAGAAAAGAGCTTCCCTCTGAGGTCACAGAGTGTCAGACGTTTAGAGGTTTTGCCAAGAAAAAAGAACACCAGAATATTTTTCCCCTAATTACCAAAATTACTGTAATTCACAAAATAATCTGAAACAGCTGGTCATCTCTTCAGAAGACAATGTCACATCATCACATAAAATCAATGTGTGCCAGGATCCCTGCATTTGCCTCTTCTTGCCTGCATTAACTCACAGTTGGAACAAATAATAGAAATAATAGATTGTCACCTATGTATGGACCACAGCCTTTCTTTGTCATTTGGTATATTTTACAGCTGGAAATGTTCACAAACTTTTAGCTGGTAAAAGAGAAAAGGCATTTGAAGACTTTCTATATGAAAATATCCACGTCCTCCTGTAACTATGAGAAGACAATTGGTAATTTTTCTCAATTTCTTTAGATCAAGATGATTTGAAAATATTGAATCAGGAAGGATTGTGAGTTTAGGGGAAACGAATCCTGGATCCTGCCCCTTCTGAGGCTCTGGGATATTTCTCGTACCTGGATAAAGGTAAGATGGGGGTGCAACGTAGGCAGCAAGAGAGAAGCAAAGTCCGTTGAACAGAGACCTTCATTCTGGTGTCCTGCAGTAGTTAACTGAGGATTAGAAGATGCTATCTGGACAGACATCTCCATTATAGTCAAAAGCTTTGTTCATGACACCGATAGAAAATGTCAAGAAATAGACTAGAAACTTCTGCCAGCATCACGGGTGCAGTTAGCACTAGCTCAGTCCAGGGAGGCAGAGCGGCAGGACTGCAATTGTAAATATCTCACCAGAAAGATGAAAATCAAACATGCCATGCGAAGCCTCTGCACACAAGTCGCGAGAGAGGGTGCAGGTGAGGGCAGAGCAAGGAGATGGAGCTGCAAGAAACTAAGGGTTTGAAACTCAAGGGAGGTTGGGGGGCCCGGAGGTGAACATATGTTCAGTGTGGTCACACGCTGATGGGACAGGATCATCTGTTGTGGCCACCGGGTACCACTGCCCTCGGGATGAAGCTCAGAACTGCCTAAGCACTCACCTTCCCCCTCCAGGACAGTCACCCCCTCCTGGTCCTGGGCGGGTCACTTCTTACATGCTGCCTGCCCACTGAAGATCAAAGGACCATGTGATTGTTTAATCAAAATCTTTCTCTTGTATGGGTGTCTGAATGGCTATGTGGATCACTTTGGGTTTATACTTGGCCTCACTGAATAACAAAGAAGTACATTTATACTGCAAACACACATTCATGGAAAGGCATACTTCTGCCTCTTGCTTGATCAGTCCACTGAGGTCACTGCCTGGCTGCTGCAGAAGGTGGCCCTTACTTAGTTGCCACAAATAGGGCAGCACCCAACAAAATTGTAGAGAGAATTCACAGGATCCACTATTCCTAGAAGTCTAAACTTTAAGAATCACGGAAACAGCCTACAGGGTTCCCAGAGAAACAGAGTTAGGATGGTTCCAAGGTAAAATTGTCAGATGTAGCAAATAAATGTCCAGATAAAATTTTTTTGAGAATCTAAAATTATCCCTTATTTTATCTTCAATTGATTTTTTATTGAAGTATAGTTGGTTTACAATATTGTGTTAGTTTTAGGTGTACAGTAAAGTGATTCAGTTCTATATTTATATGTATATATCTATATTCTTTTTTATATTCTTTTCCATTATAGTTTGTTACAAGGTATTGAATATAGTTCCATGTGCTATACAGTAAATCCTTGTTGTTTGTTTGTTTTGTTTTGTTTTGTTTTTTTCCGGTACGCGGGCCTCTCACTGCTGTGGCCTCTCCCGTTGCGGAGCACAGGCTCCGGATGCGCAGGCTCAGCGGCCATGGCTCACAGGCCCAGCTACTCCACGGCATGTGGGATCTTCCCGGACCGGAGCATGAACCAGTGTCCTCTGCATTGGCAGGCGGACTCTCAACCACTGCACCACCAGGGAAGCCCTGTTATTTGTTTTATATATGGTAATGTGCATCTGTTAATCCCATATTTATCCCTCCCCCACTTCCCCTTGGTAACTATGTTTGTTTTCTATGTATGTCTATTTCTCTTTTGTATATAAATTCATTTGTACTCTTTTTTAGGTTCCACATATAAATAATATCATATAATATCTGTCTTTCTCTGTCTGACTTACTTCACTTAGTATGATCATCTCTAGGTCCATCCATGTTGCTGCAAATGGCATTATTTCATTTTTTATGGCTGAGTAATATTCCATTATATATATATATATATATATATACATATATATATATATATATATATGTATATATATACCACATCTTCTCAAACAAATCATCTGTTGATGGGTGCTTGAGTTATTTCCATGTCTTTTCTATTGTAAATAGTGCTGCTATGAACATGGGGGTGCACGTATCTTTTCAAATTAGAGTTTTCATCTTTTCCAGATATATGCCCAGGAGGGGGATTGCTGAATCATACGGTAACTCCATTTTTAGTTTTTTAAAGAACCGCCATACTGTTTTCCAGGTAAATGTTAATTTCTGTACACAATTTGCCAGTATAAGTTTGCACTAAATATTCATGAAGCTAAGTGTAAACACACAGTGATGGGCAGCAGCATTGCACACTGTTTTTCATGTGGGAAGCCTATTCCATGGTGACGATTTTGGACACAAAGAACACACACCTCCCCCCCACACCTGGAGACCTGGTTCCCTCATCACTAACCTGGCCAGGGCAGCTCTGCCATCTACCTGTCAGGAGCTACACCAGCGTATCTTCAAACGTGAGCCATGCATAGCTAGCAGTCATGGTGATGCATCTTCAGATGTGACCTTCACCAACTTTTTCAGATTTGACACCCAATTGGAGGGCCCCAAAACGTTCCTGTGGATGGCTGCCAGCCTCAGGTGCCTGATGCGCTGGGATGATGCCTGAAGGACTTGCAAATCGCAAGCACACCCCTATCTATCTTTTGTCCCCTTCATATTCAAGCCAAAGAGCTCCATTTCAAACTTCAAATCTTAAATTCTTTCTTCAAATAAAAAAAAAGAAAGCTTAGCAGAGACAACAGATTCTGAGGGAAAGACTAAGCTAACCAACCATTCCATTCTGAAAATCCTCTGTGCTTTGTGTTTGAACCACTGAGGGCAACAGAAAGCTGCAAATTCTATGTGAACTGGCTCCTGTTCCTTCCAGAGCAAACACACGCACGCACATGTGCACAAACACACACACACACACACACACACACACACACACACACACACACAGGTTTATCCTTGTAGTATCACAACGTAGACAGCATTGGGTCCTCAACTCCATTTTTTTAAATTAATGACCTTTCTATTTTAGAGAAGTTTCAGGTTCACAGCAAGACTGAGCAGGAAGTACGGAAAGTTCTTATACATGACCAGTCCCAGCAAAGCCTCCCTATACTACCAGCATCCCCACTAGAATGGTGCATTTGTTACAATGGATGAACCTACACTGACATGCCTTTGTCATCCAGAGTTTACAGTTTGCACCATCCCTTCCTCCTAACTCCTGGCAACCACTGATTTTTTTTTTTTTTTTTTTTTTACTGTCTCCATCATTTTCCTTTTACAGCATATTGTATACTTGGAACCATAGAGTATGTAGCCTTTTCACACTGGCTTCTTTCTCTTAGAAATATGCATTTAAGGTTAAGTCTTTTCATGACTTGACAGCTCATTTCTTTTGGATGCTGAATAATATTATTGTCTGGATTGACTACAGTTTATTTATCCATTCACCTACTGAAGGGCTTGGTGGCTTCCAAGTTTTGGCAACCACTCATAAAGCTGTTACAAAAATCCACGTGCAGGTTTTTGGGTGGACGTAGTTTTCGATTCATTTGGGCAAATACAAAGGTGCATGATTGCTGGATTGTATGGTAAGAATATGTTTCGTTTTGTAAGAATCTGTCAAATTTTCTTGCAAAGTGGCTGCACTATTTGTAACTCCTGCCAGCAATGAACGAGGGCTCCTGCTGTCCTGTATGCTTGTCAGCATCTGGTGTTGTCAGTGCTTTAGATTTTGGCCATTCTAACTCTTAGTGGTATTTCATTTTTTATTGAAGTATAGTTGCTGTACAATATTATGTAAGTTATAGGTTACAGGTGTACAATATGGTGATTCATAATTTTACTCCATTTATAATTATTATATATAATAATTATGCTCCATTATACTTATACTCCATTTATAATTATATATAAAATATTGCCTTTTTTCCTAGTGTTGTGTAATATATCCTTGTACCTTATTTTATACTTAATAGTTTGTACCTCTTACTTCCCTACCCTATATTTCCCCTCCCCTCTTCCTTCTCCCCACTGGTAACCACTGGTTTGCTCTCTATATCTGTGAGTCTGCTTCTTTTTCATTATATTCACTAGTTTGTTGTATTTTTTAGATTCCACATATAAGTGATATCACACAGTATTAGTCTCTCTCTGTCTGACTTATTTCACTTAGTATAGTGCCCTCCAAGTCCATTCATGTTGCTGCAAGTAGCAAAATTCCATTCTTTTTTATGGCTGAGTAATATTCCATTGTATATTTGTACCACACCTTCTTTATCCATTCATCTGTTGATGGACATTTAGGTTGCTTCCATATCTTGGCTATTGTGAATAGTGCTGCTCTGAACATTGGGGTGCATGTGTCTTTTAGAATTAGTGTTTTTGGCTGTTTTGGATATATACCCAGGAGTGGAATTGCTGGGTCATATGGTGGTTCTATTTTTAGTTTTTTAAGAAACCTCTATACTGATTTCCACAGTGGCTGCACCAATTTACATTCCCACCAACAGTGAACGAGAGTTCCCTTTTCTCCGACATTTGTTATTTATATTCTTTTTGATGACAGACATTCTGACAGGTGTAAGGTGATGTCTCATTGTAGTTTTGATTTGCATTTCCCTGATGGTTAGCAATGTTGAGCATCTTTCCATGTGCCTATTGGCCATCTGCATCTCCTCTTTAGAAAAATGTCTATTCAGTTTTTCTGCCCATTTTGTAACTGAGTCATTTGCTTTTTGATGTTGAGTTGTAAATCTGTTGTATTTCTATACACTAACAACAAACTAGCAGAAAGAGAAATTAAGGAAACAATCCCATTTACCATCACATCAAAAAGAATAAAATACCTAGGAATAAACCTACCAAAGGAGGCAAGAGACCTGTACTCAGAAAACCATAAGACACTGATGAAAGAAATTGAAGAAGACACAAACGGATGGAAAGATATACCATGTTCTTGGATTGGAAGAATCAATATTGTTCAAATGCCCATACTACCCAAGGCAATCTACAGATTCAATGCAATCCATATCAAAATACCATGGTCATTTCTCACAGAATTAAAGCAAATAATTTAAAAATTTGTATGGAAACACAAAAGACCCTAAATAGCTGAAACAATCTTGAGAAAGAAGAACTGAGCTGGATGAATCATGCTCCCTGACTTCAGACTGTACTACAAAGCTACAGTAATCAAAACAATATGGCAATGGCACAAAAACAAATAGATCAGTGGAACAGGCTAGAGAGCTCAGAAATAAACCTATGCACTTATGGTCAATTAATCAAAGGAGGCAAGATTATACAATGGAGAAAAGACAGTCTCTTCAGTAAGTGATGCTGGAAAACTGGATAGCTACATGGAAGAGAATGAAATTAGAACATTCTCTAACCCCAAACACAAAAATGAACTCAAAATGGATTGAAGACCTAAATGTAAGACCAGATACTATAAGAGTCCTAGAGAAAAACATAGGCAGAACACTCTTTGACATAAATCAAAGCAATAGTTTATGGATCTGTTTCCTAAAGTAAAGGAAATAAAAGCAAAAGTAAACAAACTGGACCTAATTAAACTTAAAAGTTTTGCACAACAAAGGAAATCATCGACGAAACAAAAAGATGACCTACTGAATGGGAGAAAACATTTGCAAATGATATGACTGATAAGGGATTAGTATCCAACATACATAAACAGCTCATTTTAAAATTTATTTGCAATTCCCTAATGACATCTGTTGTTGCACATCTTTTCATGTGCTTATTTGCCATCTCTATATCTTCTTCAGTGAAGTGTCTTTTGCCCATTTTTAAAAATGGTTCTTCATTTTCTTATTGTTGAATTTTAAAAGTTCTTTGTATATTTTAGGTAACAGTCCTTTATCAGATTTGTCTTTTGCAAATATATTTTAACATCTTTATTGGAGTATAATTGCTTTACAATGTTGTGTTAGTTTCTGCTGTATAATGAAATGAGTTAGCTATATGTATACATATATCCCTATATCCTCTCCCTCTTGCATCTCCCTCCCACCCTTCCAATCCCACCCCTCTAGGTAGCTACAAAGCACCAAGATGATCTCCCTGTGCTATGCAGCTGCTTCCCACTAGCTATCTATTTTACACTTGGTAGTGTATATATGTCAATGCTACTCTCCCATTTTCTCCCAGTCTGTGACTTGTATTTTCATTCTCTTCACGTCATCTTTCACAGGGCAAAAGTTTTTAATTATAATGAAGTCCAGCTTATCAATTCTTTCTTTCACTAATATTGCCTTCAGTGTTGTATCTGAAAAGTCATTGCCATATATAACCAAGTTCATCTAGGTTTTCTCCTGTGCTATCTTCTAGGAGTTTTATATTTTTGAGTTATACATTTAGGTTTATAAACCATTTTGAGTTAATTTTTGTGAAGAGTGTAAAGTCTGTGTCTGGACTCATTCTTTTGCATGTGGATGTTCAGTTGTTCTGGCACCATTTGCTGAAAAGATTATCTTTGTTCCTTTGTCAAAGATCAGTTGACTATAAATAAGTTCATTTGTATCAGTTTTTTTTAGATTCCACATATAAGCGATATCATATGATATTTCTCTTTCTCGCTCTTCACTGAAACTATCACAACATTGTTAATCAACTCTACTCCAATATAAAATAATTTTTTTAATAAATAAAACACAATCACAAACATCAGTTGACTATATTTATGGCGCTCTATTTCTCAGCTCTCTCTTCAGTTCCATTGATCTGTTTATCTCTGCTTTCCCCAACACCACACTGTCTTAATTACTGTAACTTTATAGTAAATCTTGAAATCCGGTAGTGTCAGTCCTCCAACTTTGTTCTTCTCCTTTAATACTGTGTTCACTTTTCTGGGTCTTTTGCCTCTCCATATAAATTTAGAGTCAGTTTGTTAATATCCACAAAATAATTTGCTGGGATTTTAATAAGGATAGTGTTGAATCTATAAATCAAGTTGGGGAAAACTGACATCTTAACAATATCCAGTCTTCCCATCAATGAACATGGGATAACTTTCCATTAATTTAGTTCTTGTGTAATATCTTTCATCGGAGTTCTATAATTTCCCTTATGTAGATCTTGTATATATTTTGTTAGGTTTATACAGAAGTATTTTCCTTCTTTTTTTTTTTTTTTTGCTTACTAATGTAAATGGTAGTGTGCTTTTTACAATTACAAATTCCACATGTTCATTCATGACATGTAAAAAAGGCAATTGACTTTTGTATATTAACCCTATATTCTGCAACCTTCTGTAACTGCTGATTATTTCTGAGAGTTTGTCTATTCTTACAGATTTTCTACATAGATGGTTATGTCATCTGTGAACAAAGACAGTGTTATTTCTTCCTTCCCAACACATATACCCTTTATTTAGTTTTCTTGTCTTATTGCATTAATTAAACTTTTATTATGTTGTTCAAAATCAGTGGTGAGAAGACTCATTCTTGCCTTGTTCCTAGTATTTATAGGAAAGCTTTGAGTTTATCACCATTAAGTAAGATGTTACATGTACGTTTTTTGTAGATGTTGTTTAACAAATTGAGGAAGTTCCTCTTTATTCCTAGTCTGCTGAGAATTTTTATCATGAATAGGTGTTGGATTTAGCCAAATGCTTTTTCTATTGCGTTGGCCAAAAGTGCCTTCACTTTTTTGGTTATATTTTTAAATTTATTTATTTTATTTATTTATTTTTGGCTGCATTGTGTCTGCGTTGCTTTGCATGGGCTTTCTCTAGTTGTGACAAATGGGAACTACTCTTTGTTGCAGTGCATGTGCTTCTCATTGTGGTGGCTTCTCTTGTCATGGAGCACAGACTTTATGCACGCTGGCTTCAGTAGTTGTGGCTCGCTGGCTCTAGAGCACAGACTCAGTAGTTGTGGTGCAAGGGCTTTGTTGCTCCGCAGCATGTGGGATTTTCCCAGACCGGGGCTCGAACCGATATCCCCTGCACTGGCAGGTGGATTCTTAACCACTGTGCCACCAGGGAAGCCCTATCTTCAGTTTTTAAGGAAAAATAAAAGACACATTTTTCATTTTCACCAAGAATTATATTGAACAATGAATTCACCCTTTTGTTCCACTACCTTCTGCCGGTTTTCAGGCAACTTCATAATTCCATCTTCCCAAAACTTTTTATCTTTTTGAGCAAAGAACTATTCCACGTGCCTTTTACAGTCTTCCGGGGAATTGAATTTTTTTCCATTAAGAAAATTTTATAAAGACCTTTAGGTCTTTATAAAAAAAGACCTTCAGGTGGAAACCTGAAAGTACAATGTCTGGTGAATATGGCAGATGAATCAGAACTTCCCAGACAAGCTGTAACAGTTTTTGCCTGGTCATCAAAAACATGTGGTCTTGCATTATCCTGATGGAAGATTATGCATTTTCTGTTGACTAACTCTGGACACTTTTGTCGAGTGCTGTTTTCAGTTAGTCTATTTGGGAGCAGTACTTGTTGGAATTAATTGTTTGGTTTTCTGGAAGGAGCTCATAATAGAGGACTCCCTTCCAATCCCACCATATACACAACACCACCTTCTCTGGATGAAGACTGGCCTTTGGTGTTGTTGTTGGTGGTTCATTTCGCTTGCCCCAGAATCCCTTCTGTCCCACGTTACGTACAGTATCCACTTTTCATCGCCTGTCACAATTTGTTTTAAAAACAAACATTTTCTTTACATTTAAATAGAGAATCGCATGCAGAAATATTGTCAAGAAGGTTTTTTTTTGCTTAACTTATGTGGAACTCAAACATCAAAGCAATTCACATAAGCTGATGCAAAAGATTTTCGATGTTTGATTTGGATATTTTGAGTATGTCAGCTATCTCTAACATAGTATAATGTTGATTGTTCTCAATTAATGTCTCGATTTGATTGCTATCAACTTCAACTGGTCTACCTGACTGTGGAGCATCATCCAGCAAATCTTCAGCATGAAACTTCCCAAACCACTTTTGACATGTTCAGTCAGTCACAGCACCTTCTCCATAAACTGCACAAATCTTTTTTGCATTTCAGTTGCTTTTTTATCTTTCTTGAAATAATAAAGCATAATATGCCAGAAATGTTGCTTTTTTTCTTCCATCTTCAGTATTAAAATGGCTACACAAAAACTCACCAATTTTGATGTCTTTTTTTAAATGCACACTGATATGACAGCTGTCACATACAATCTAACAAAAGTGTTTCGAATGACGTTAAAGACAGCTAAGTGCTACTAAAGCCATCTTATGGAAAAAAATGAACAAAACTTTTGGCCAAACCCAATACATCTACTGATATAATCATGTGATTTTTACTCTTTAGACTGTTGATATCATGGATTATATTAACTGATTTTCAAATGTTGAAACAACCTTGCATATTTGGGATAATTTCCACCTGGTCTTGGAGTATAATTCTATTTCTACATTTATTGGATTTGATTTCCTAATATTTTGTTGAAGATTTTTGCATCTGTGTCCATGAGAAATATTGGTCTGTAGTTTTCTTGTAATGTCTTTGTCTGATTCTAGTATTAAGGTAATGCTGGCCTCAGAATGAGTTAAAAGTAGTCTTTCTGTTTCTATTTTCTGGAAGATATTATAGAGAATTAACATTGTTTTTTCCTTAAATCTTTGGTAGAATTCACCAAGTAACTCACCTGTCTGGTGCTTTCTGATTTGGAAGGTTATTAATATTAATAAAGTGCCTATTCAGATTTTTTATTTCTTCTTGTGTGACTTTTTGCAGATTGTGTCTTTCAAAAAGTCCATTTCATCTAGGTTATCAAATTTGCGAGCATACAGCTGTTCAGTATAATTTTATTGTCCTTTTAATGTCTGTGAGATCCATAGTGATGTTCCCTCTTTCATTTTTGGCATTAGTAATTTGTATCATTTCTGTATTATTCGTAGTTTTTAGTATGGCTAGAGGCTTATTTCATTGACTTTTTCAAAGATCAGCTTTTGGTTTCATTGATTTTCTTTATTGTGCTCTTATTTTCAAATTCATTGTTTTCTGTTCTGATTTTTATTATTTCTTTTGCTCTGCTTATTTTGGTTTAATTTGCTCTTCTTTTTCTAGTTTCCTATGGTGGAAGCTTAGATTATTGATTTTAGATTATTCTTTCCTTCTAATACAGGCAGTCAATTCTGTAAATTTTCCTCTAAGCAGTGCTCCCTCTGCATCCCACAAATGATATGCTGTATTTTCATTTTTATTGATATTTTCATTTTGTTCAAAATATTTTAAAATTTCTCTTGCAATTTCTTTTTTGACCCATTTAGAAATGTGCTGTTTAATCTCTAAGTATTTTGGAATTTTCCAGGTATTTTTCTGTTATTAATTTTCTAGTTTAATTCCACTGTGGTCTGAGAGCAGACATTGTATGATTTCTATTCTTTTTTAATTTGTTAAGGTGTGTTTTTGACCCAGAATGCAATCTACCTTGGTGATTGTTCCATGTGACTTGACAAAAATGTGTAATCTTCTTTAGTTGGTTGAAGTAGTCAATAGGTGTAAATTATAACCAGTTGATTGATGGTGCTGTTGAGATCAACTATGTCCTTATTTATTTTCTGTCAGCTAGATCTGTCCATTTCTGATAAAGGAGTGTGGAACATTCCAACTGTAATAGTGGAGTCATCTTTTTCTCCTTGCAGTTCTATTAGTTTTTGCCTCACATGTTTTGACACTATGCTATTAAATGCATACACATTAAGGATTATTATATCTTCTTCGAGTGCTGATCCCTTTATTATGTAATGCCTCTCCTTATCCTTGATAACTTTCCTTGCTCTGAAATCTGCTCTGTCTGATATTAATATTGCTACCCTCACTTTCTTTTAGTTAGTGTTAGCATGGTATATCTTTCTGCATACCTTTACTTTTAATCTATCAATATAAGTATCTTAGTATTTATATTAGATTTCTTGTAGACAGCGTATAGTTGGGTCTTGTTTTTCATCCACTCTGACAATCTCTGTCTTTTAATTGGTGATTGAGACCACTGATGTTTAAAGTGATCATTGGTATTGTTGGGTTAATAGTCACCATATTTGTTACTGTTTTCTATTGTAACCCTTGTTCTCTGTTCTTTTTTTTTTCCACCCTCTTCCTTTTATTGTTTTAATTGAGTATTTTCTATAATTTTTATTTTCTCTCCTTTTTTAGCATATCATTTATACTTCTTGTTTTTATTTTTTGTAGTAGTTGCCCTAGATTTTCCAGTATATATTTATGATTAATACAAGTCCACTTTCAAATATTAATCATAAATATATACTTGTATTATATAAACCAAACTTGTATTAATACTGCTTCATTAGTAGTGCAAGTACCTTATAATAACAGAATATTCCTAGTTCCTCCCTCCTACGCCTTGTATAATTGCTGTCATTCATTTAACTTATATATACGCATACATAAGTAAATGTCTATATGCTTATGTGTATATATATGTATGTATATATGAATGTATGCATCTATATGTGTGTATGCATATAATATATACACATAGCCTACATAATCAAACACATTGTTGCTACAATTTTGATCTGTTAAAATAAGAAAAATAAAAGTGTTTATTTTACTTTCACTTATTCATTCTCTGAAGTTTTTCCTTTATTTAAGTAGATCCAAGTTTCTGACCTATTCATTTCCCTTCTCTCTGAAGAACTGCTTTTAATATTTCTTGTAAGGAAGTTCTACTACAAACAAATTCCCCCAGTTTTTGTTTTTCTTAAATAGTCTTCATTTCCCTCAAGATTTGAAGCATAATTTCACAAGATACAGAATTCTACATTGTTGAGGTTATTTTCTCTCAACACGTTAAATATTTCACACTGCTCTCTTCATGCTGCATCGTTTCTGGGGAGACATCAGATGTAATTCTTATCTTTCTCTTCTATAAGTAAGGTGTGTTTTTCCCTCTGGCTCCTTTCAAGATTTTTTCTTTATCATTGATTTTCTGAAGCTTAAATATGATATGCCTAGGTGCAGTTTTGGGGGTTTTGTTTTGTTTTGTTTTGTTTTGTTGTATGTATCCTGTCGGGTATTTTCTGAGTTTCCTGGGTCTGTGGTTTGATGTCTGATATTAACTGGGGGAAACTCTCAATCACTATGGCTTCTGTTTTTTTCTCTCTTCTCCCTCCAAGATATTCCTATTATGATTTTGTTACACTTTTTGTAATTGTCCCACAGCACTTAGACATTCTATTCTTGTTGTTGTTTTCCAGTCTTTTTTCTCTTTGCTTTTCAGTTTTGGATGTTTCTATTGTCATTACCCTCAAACTCAGAGATTCTTTCTTTAGCCATTTCCAGTTCACTAATGAGTCCATGAATTTCCAGTCCATCAAAGGCATTTTTCATTTCTATTCCAGTGTTTTTGGTCTCTAGCTTTTCTTTTTTATTGTTTCTTAGAAGTTCTATCTCTCTGCTTACATTACCCATTTATTCCTGTATGCTGTCTTATTTTTCCATTAAATCTCTTAACATATTAATCATAGTGTTTTTAAATTGTGCTTTGATAATTCCAACACTCCTGCCATATCTGTCTCTGGTTCTGATGTTTGCTTTGTCTCTTCAGACTGTAGAGACTGTGTGTGTATCCTGCCTTTTAGTATGCTTTGTCATTTTCTGTTGAAAAGGGGATATGACATACCAGGTAAAGGCAACTGCAGTAAATAGGCCTTCAGTAATCTGATTAAGTCTCAGTCTCTTGATGACCCTTAGTCCCTGGACTGTGAAATTCACCAGGGCTTCTCAGGTCTTTTGTTTTCCCCCTTAGGTAGGACAGAATGGGGACTGGAGTTGGGTGTTTCCCTTCTCCCAGGTAAGCTAAGCTCTTAGGTTATGATAAAATAGTTTCTTTTGAGGGCAGACCTTGTTCAGGAAATCAGAATGCTCTGATGTATTTCAGAATGATTCCTTTCCCTCTTTCTCTTCTGGGAGCACAAGAGAATTTTTCTCCAGTAATTTACTATTAGGACGTGGTAGAGCTCCTGGCAGTAACAATCATACGATCGTGGGAGCCCCCGTGACTGGGGCCTCCTGGAGTTTTGAACTCTCAGGTTGCTCCCTCTGGTCCTCCAGCAATTCATCACTTACAGTTCACATGTTCCTGCCCCATCCCTGGTGTCCGTGGAGGTTTTAGCTTTGGTAAGTTGTGATTCTCTGTCCCCATGATAGGGACAGAGTAAAGGGACAAAGTAGGTGATTAAATAGTTAATCCCACTAGGGGATTGTAAGTAGAGAGGAAAGTATGGGAGACTCCTGTAGGTTAATGAGCACTCAAGAAAGCAGGCTTGGGAACTTCCCTGGCAGTCCAGTGGTTAAGACTCCATGCTTCTACTGCATGGGGCACGGGTTCGATCCTTGATCAGGGAACTAAGATCTCACATGCTGTGTGACACGGCCAAAAATAAAGAAAAAATAAAAAAAGAAAGCAGGCTTGGTTGGCAATAAAACCAAGCAACAGAAGCATGAGACATACCCCAAAACAATAAAACCATGATGGCATGAGACCTACATCCTGCCCAGTGAGGTCAGTAAGTTAGTGATTCCTAGGACACGCTCTTCTGCACGCACTAAAAACAAAAATATAGGGAATAGGTGACATGATACTGAAACCTGAGATGATTTACCATATTTTAGTATATGTTACTGACTTTTGCTCATTTCCACAGCACCATGAGAGTCCCGGCTGGGCCATATAGAGTCAAAAACTCCCCCGCCCAACGTGTAGGAGGAGTTAATGATGGAAGACCTGAAGAACGAGGAAGAAGGTAGTCTTCTCCCCCTCCCCACTTTTCCTTTGATTATAAAAATGTAGCCCACTAAGTTCTCGGGGCGGCACCCCCCTTGTCTGCCCACTTATACCTCTCACAAACCTCCCATGCTAATAAACTCTTCCCTTACCTGTCACTCTGCCTCTTGCTGAATAATTTCTTTGCCAAGACAGAAGAACCCATGCTCTACTGAGTCCTGAAACATGTCCTGCGGTTTCACCCACCTGTCAGGTCTCTCCAGCTTTGGGGGCAGCCGTTTGCCCTGTGACCTCACTTCTCTGACAGATCTAAGAAGAGTTGCTACTTTTTCTATTTGCTCAGCTTTTTATTTGTTGTTGAAATGGAGTGGTGACTTCTAAGCCGCTTACATGTCAGACCATAAAACAGAAGTCAATTCTTTTTAAGGTTAAAGACTATGTGAAAAAAACTTGTATTAAAAAAAATTCTCTTAAAATATTGATTACTCTGAGGCTCAGGGCGGCCTGTCTAAAGTCTTTAAGAGAGAAAAACTGCTTTGAGCTCAAGCAGGGAAAATTGACTCTTCTGACATCCTTTAGAGGTTCGTTTAATAAAACATGAGAGCTGCCCCATCCTTATGTCTCCATCTTTACATAAACTGCAGGAAACGTAGAGTTAAGTGTCCATTGCATCAAGTAGCTCTTCCTAGGGTGGAATTTCAGGCAGAGGTCTCTCTCCCAGGGTCTCCTTTCAAATGCACTCTTACTTCTTTTCTCCCTGAGGCAATGATTTCCTTCTTATAATTTGCCTCAAGAGTTTTGCTCAAATTGGTCTGGTATAAATACTCATAATCTTTGAAAAAGCCAGTTCTCTTTTTAAGATATTCTCTGGATAAGCTAAGAGTTCTTCAAGAAGATACTTAAATAAACCAGTGGTGCTTCCAGAGACACCAACAGAGAGTTTTCTCTGCTAGTAAGAACCATCAGAAGGCAAGTGTTTCATCCCAGAAATTAAGGTCCACCTAGCTGAGGCTGGGCCACCAATGAGAATATACAGAAAGGAGGGCAAACTCCTTTAGTGCCAAAGCGCTAAGCTGAAAATTTGTATTAACTGACCTTTAAAGAAGAACCTAGCTAACTAAGAACACTTTTCACTAAAAGCCTCAGTGCAGCACCACGAAATTCCATGATCTGGTTCAATCCTCGGCAGGCGCGCTGGGACCTGAGTCCTAACGGACCCTGACAGTGGTGTGAATGTCAATTCTGGTCTCTGGAGAAGCATTTCAGAAAGGGTCCCTCACGAGTCAGAGCTTAAAATAAGCACGGGGAAAGTCAGAGGGCCCCCGTTCTTCTGGGGGCTCCAGAAGGACACACACACAGATTCTAGGCCCCGTGGAGACCTCAACCTGGTTCTAGCTCCTGAGAGAGGCCAGCAGACATGTGGCCTCTGGCTGCCAGCACTGCCTGACACAGCATCCTCAGCTAACCTCAAGCCGGGATTCTACCCAAGACGTGGCCTCTGGCCTGGCCGAAAGACACACGGTCTTTGGAGTTTTAAAGTATAACAGAGGATAAATGAGAAGGACAGAAGGACACCCAGGGGGGATCGTTCTCCGTGTGCAGTTCCCAGACCACCACCTGTTAGAAACGCAAATTCTCCAGCCTCATCCCAGACCTACTGAATCAGGAACACTGGGGGCTGGCACGGAAACTGATGTTCTAACTGTCCTCCAGACGGTTCAGAGCATCTGCCTGGGAAGCCCTGCTCCAGGAAAACCCGCTCTCACCCCTCCATCCTGGGTCTCCCCACCACACCCTGAACCCTGAATGCTCCCCAGAGGGGCAGTTCACTGTGGAGACAACTTGTGAGTCTTCCCCCAGATGGCAGCTCCCCCACTTCCTGGTCAGGGACTTTGGGGTGAGTGTCTCCCCTCTCTGATAGCCGGTTCCTCTGCTGCAAAAGTCAATCCCTAGTGGGGTTACATGGACAGTCATCAAACTAATATAGGCAAAGCTCACTGCATGTAACAGAGGCTCACCTAATGGTCATTATTTCCTTGCATCTAAAAGAACTACACAGCCCCTGTTCTATTCTGACTGTACTATGCATCGTTCAACACCCATCACAAATGCGATTCTTTTTTCCCCTTGAAGATTTCCTAATACTCCAACCAGAATTTATTGCTTCCCTTTTGGGGACCCCGCCCGCCGGAAGGTTTTTTCACTTCTATTAGATCCTACTTGATCTGTTGTCCTGAATGTGGCTCTCCACTTTTGCTCCTCAATGAAAGCACAGCAGAAATGGGAGCCCACCACCTCCAGCCCTGTGGAACCCCGGGGCCTTGACCAGAGCACTCAGCCCAGAGCACAGAGGTGTTCTCTAACACCTGTTAGTTTGCGATATTTGCAGTACAATGTAAAGCCCAGGAAGACACCCGGTTCCTGCTTCAGTCACCTTCCTTCTGGTCGGTGGTAAGGAAAACACGGAGTGTTTGCATACAACTCCTCAGGCACAAATATCTTCCACGTCCCTCTCCAGAATGGGGACGGTTGTCTAGCGAACATGAACCTCTCAACCGAGTACATCACTGCTACGGGCCCGATGTGTCCCCAGATTCATACGCTAAAGTCCTACCCCCTGTATCTCAAAATGCGGCTGTGGATTTAGGGCCTTTAACGGGGTAATTCAGTTAGACTGAGCTCTTTACGTTGGGCCCTAGTCCAATCTGTCTGGTGATTCATAAGAAGAGGAGCTGAGGACACAGACACACACAGAGGGACAACCACGTGGGGACACCGGGAGGAGATGGCCGTCTACACGTTGAGGAGAGAGGCCTAGGGAGAAACCAGCCCTGCCCACACCTGGATCTCAGGCTTCAGCCCCAGGCTGTGAGGAAGTGTGCCTCTGTTTTCAAGCCGCCCCGTCTGTGCCATTTTCTTATGGCAGCCTCAGGGCACTAGTGCAGCTCTGTCTAGGCGCCCAGTGACACCCTGACCAACACAAAAAGCGGGGCCCAGGGACGAAGAGACAAGCCCAAGTCTCCCAGGAGGGAGGATGGAAGTGAAGGAGGTGGGTCTTCCTGATCTGATGAGAGGGAGGAGGGGGCTCAGGGAAGAAACCACCTCTGGGAGGGACTGCCAGCTGCCAGCAGGACGTGGGACCATATCACAAAGGAGCTGGGAAAGAGTGGAAGCTCTGGAGGCTGCTCCATCCAGCTCCAAAATGGACTCCCAACCCTTCCCAAATTCTTATGGTGAAGCCCTAACCCCAGTGTGATGGCATTTGCAGGTGGGGTCTTTGGGAGGTGATCAGGTTTAGGGTGGGCCCCATGTTGGGATTCGTGCCCTTAGAAGGAGATGGAGAGACTGGAGCTCTTTCTCCCTTCCCCGTAAAGACACGGAAAACCAGGAGGCAGGGCTGCACCAGGCTGGATCTGCTAGCACCTTGATCTTGGACTTGCAGCCTCCAGAACCACAAGGATGTCTGAGGTTTAAGCCCCCATCTGTGGGGTTGTTATCACAGCTGAGCTGATGGACGGATTTCTCACCCAGGTCATCACACAGCCCTACCTGTCCTCTCTTGGAGGTTTTACCACACATGTTGTTCAGGGTTTCCTCGAGCTTCAGCGGCCTGCTCTGGACTCAGGTCTGTGCACTGGTGCTGGGGAGAAGGACTGCCTATGCTCAGAGTCGCCCTATTCACTGGTCTTCAAACCAGTGTCCACCCTGTGTCCCCAGAGCTCTGATCAGGGAGGCTCTTTGGTTCCTTGCTGGAGCCCATCCTCATCGTCTGCCTTTTGGACAAATCTTGACACATACAAGGACAGATGAAAAAATCAGTGAGAAGTAAGAACACCCCACTGCATTCCTGTTAGATTCTGTATGCTTTTCTGTGGACTGGTGACAAGGTTACTTAGGACAGGGTGGGGGAGGGGTGCATGGCTGGGGGTGGGATACATTTAACCAATGCTAAGGGAGAAGAAAACTTCTTAGATAATCCCGCCAGTGAGGCCCAGCATGGTCACTCTGGATCACCTGAGAAGAGGGATGTTGGTACGAGGCTGAAAGGGGCAATGAGGCCTTATCTCAGAATCAAAGACTGACCCAAATTTAGCAATATTTTAATCCCTATTATTTCTGTTATCAGAATGGGAGAAAAAGTTCAAACCAAGAGTGCATGGATGGACCTAGAGATTATCATACTAAGTGAAGTAAGTCAGACAGAGAAAGACAAATACCATATGATATCACTTATATGTAAAATTTAAAATACAGCACAAATGCACTTCTATGAAAAAGAAACACACTCACAGACATAGTGAACAGGCTTGTGCTTGCCAAGGGGGAAGGGGGTATGGAAGGGGGTGGATTGGGAGTTTGGGTTTAGAAGATGCAAACTATTATATACAGGATGGATAAACAAGGTCCTACTGTATAGCACAGGGAACTATATTCAGTATCTTGTAATAACCTATAATGGAAAAGAATCTGAAAAAGAATGTATATATATATATACGTACACCCATGTGTTTTGCTGTACACCTGAAACAAATACAACATTGTAAATGAACTATACTTCAATTTTAAAAAAATATTTGATTGTCACGTTCTTGACCTTCCTCATTAAGAAAACAAGCATCACAAGTGTTCAAACTGAGCCCAAGTGCCTGTCTAATTAGGGCACAATCACCAGGCTATATACAGGGAGATTATATATATATAATATATATGTATATTATATATATATATATATACACATATACACACACACACAGAAACACATACAACAGGAAGATATATAGGTATAACTGTGTGTATACATACATATAGACACATAGATAACATACAGGTACGTATATGTTACATATAGGGTATGAATGCACATATCGTAAAAATGGAATATACACTTGGTTAAAAACAATGGAAAGATAAACTTACAGCCTAAGAAGCCTCCGGGGAAGAGCTCCCCAACAGAAGGAAGGAGACATCGTGTGCTGGGCTGATACAAAGGTGACAGGCCCCACAGCAGCACAATGTCACAGACATCCACCTTGGACCTGGCCACCCTCCGCTAGGGAGATTACCTCAGTCACACGGGAGCAGAGGGTGATGGGAGAGTGCACATGGCTCGGATGACAGCAGCCAGTGTCAGGGGCCCGAGAGGATGGCCTGGGTCTGGCCCAAGGATGCGGCGCACCCGCCAAAGGAAGAGTCCCTCTGGATGCGCAGTGTCTGCCCAGGATGGCCATCAAGTCAAAGAATCACACCCTTTTGTGTGAGAGAGGGGTGTGAACACCCACACATACATGTGTGCACACACTAGGCATTGTACGTTACAGGGACACACCCACGCATGCTGCACCTACTCAAAAGCAATGGAAGAGAAGCCAAACTCAGGTCCAGCACAGAGCATCCTTAAGGGAAGGGGGAGCACAGAAGACAGATTCTGAGCACGCCTCCTTTGAGTTTTAACTTTGGAATCATGCAAATATTTTACAAAGCCAGAAAACAAAACTAAATATAAAGAAAGCAATCTCTGAAAATTGGAAAACCACCCCAAACAAATGGAACCTAACTGTAATTGTGATTGGTGGCATAACTATACTGAGAAGAATTATTTCAAATGACTAGAAAACACATTATTTTTGCAGCCTCAGTGGGTTAGCGCCTAAGAATAAGAACTACAAAAAACAGCTTAACATTCACCAACTTTACTGTTAGTAGAAATGTTGATATTTTTTATATTTTATATTCATAACTGTATATATTACGTAGTAGGAAAAAACTATTAAGAACTTTTATCAATATCATTAAAAACCAAAATTCAAGTGAAACAGATTCAATTATAATATCAAAGAAGTAAAATAAAATCCTTGTGATGTTGGGCTTGAGTTGGAAATATTAGGAAGAACTCCTGAGGTTTTCTTCTCCTTCTTTGTGTATTTCCTGGCTCTGTGTGAAAAGCCTGGAAGCAGTGACAACCCAGCATTCGTGAGCCCCTCGGGTGCCCAGATGGTCATCTAGAAACACATTTCTCACTCACAGGAAACCCAGGGGCCTGGAAGAGAGAAATGGCTGGTGCAGGAAATGTATGAAAAAAGCCTGAATGATCTCACTGCATCAGAAAACAAAGATGTTACCAGATAAGTAGGGCCATGTCAAAGGACAGAGACGTTTTCCTGCAGGGGTTCCACTAAGAGACAATGTGAACTATCAAAAGGGATAATAACTGCAATGAATTGGAACACATCAGTTAGGTAAACACACACACACACACACACACACACACACACACACACACATGCACACACATGCACACACATGCTTATATATACACCTCACTTGTTTCTGACCGGAGGCTGCTAGGGCAACAGTTCATCATTACAAAACTGGTAAAGAGAGTCAAGCAAGTATATTGTCTGTCCCAGGCAAATTGTAGTTCAGGGTAACCAGATAATTGTGGAGGAAAAGTCATTCTGTATGGAAGGATGCTACATGGTCATCCAGGATGAAATTTAGAATTTGAAACGTCACCCCTGTGAAACCCCTAGTGGTGTAGACGACCTGGGGCCACTGTCATCCAGAGCTGCTCAAGTCTGATGGAGAGGATGGTCAGGACGCTCATACTATAAATCAGAGTGACACCTGAACCCACCGACCCTTCCCAACATCACCAAAGGGACAAGCAGAGCCTGCGCCTCCAGTGCAACGAGGACACAGCCCTGCCGATGACTCCGTCGCTAGAAGCATCAGCGTCTACACACACCTGTAACCGTCACCACACCTTTATGGGAAACAAGGCTCCAAAGGGCATTTTGCCTAAGATGGGGGGGACCTGGGCTGGATCCTGGCCCAAGCAAACCAAATGCACAGAGACTGTTGTGACATGAGAGAAAACTGAACATGCTGTGAATGTAAAGTTCTACTGAGAAATTGCCATGAAGAGCTGTAGGAGGTGCTGAGGATACACTGAAAGAAAGAAACTTTCTGTCTACTGCAGATTTCTAGTAAGATATTGATTGGTGAGGTTGGTGAGATAACTCTGGGATTTTCTAGCCAAAAAAAAAAAATTGAGGATATCTGAAACAGAAATGGTAACGTTTGCTGCTGGGTATCATTAAAAATCTGCCAAAAATTAAAATTAAAAAATAAAAAACAGAAGAGACAGCCTCAGAGGGAAATGTGTCTCTCGCTAACATTGTCTTCTGGCCGAGACCCTGGACTTCTGGCCAAGGCCTTCAAGGCAAGGGCTTAAGATAAAGGGCAAAATCACACATGGGCACTTTCCTTACCATCTCAGACACTGGGAGGTGCCCACATTGGTTGGGAGGGGCAGGTCACTGTGCCACTTGGACATTCCTTCTCTTGGGACACTGGATAAAAACAGTGTTCTCACCAGCACACTGGACAGGTGGACATCCGGGGCTACACAAAGTGGGCCAGAGGAGACCACACAAGACTTGGGCGGTAAGAGACCCTTGGCAGGTGTCAGACACCCTCTGTGACAGCACGGAGTTCGTGGTGACCACAGTGCTGTGGCATTGAGCCTGTCTATGTTGCTGAGAAATCAGAGGAAGGTTTCTGAAAGGGTGACGTGTAATATAACACCTGAAAGATGAACAAGAGTTCAACAGGACAGGAATGAGGGAGGGGGATCTGGAGAGATGTGTCCGATGGAAAGCAGCTCGGGGTAGCTGAGTCATCTATTTTGAGGTGGAAAGTGACAAAAATCAAGGTTGAATATAAACTATAAGAGATTTTCCATGTCATTCCCCCAAAATGTGAATTTTATAGAGACAACAATGCACAGGCAAGGAAGGTTTGTCATCAGGGGGATAGCAAAGAATCACACCTAAGAAAGATCATTTTTGCTGAAGTGTGGGCAACGGACAGGCTGGCGTGACGGCTGGGGCCAGGGGAGAGCACGGAAGCCGTGCAAGTGAGTGACCTTGGCAGGCGGTGACGGTGGCCAGGTCACAGGAGGAAGATGCAGCTAAGCGGACACACGGGAGCCACAGGAATGCTGTACAGCTCACAGGTGTTCATCCCTTGAATCAGCTCTACGATAACGGATGAATTAGAGAAGAGAATTAATGTTACACGGATAGCTGCCGGTTACAGCATCAATGAACAAGAGGAGACAACTCTGTAAGAAACAAAAGGTGACACTCTAAGAAAAAGCCTTCTGCACCAGCCCCATGCTGCTTTTTTGAGTGGCATTGTTCTTCTTTCATCCTGATGAGCGTGAGTTAAGAAGTCTATGCTGACGATGATGCTGGTGGTGTCAGGAAAACAGAAGCCGTCCTCTTGCTCAAAACTAGATGTATAGTCATTTTCACAATGTGGATTCTTCCAATCCAGGAACATGGTATATCTCTCCATCTGTTTGTATCATCTTTAATTTCTTTCATCAGTGTCTTATAGTTGTATACAGGTCTTTTGTCTCCTTAGGTAGGTTTATTCCTAGGTATTTTATTCTTTTTGTTGCAATGGTAAATGGGAGTGTTTCCTTAATTTCTCTTTCAGATTTTTCATCATTAGTGTATAGGAATGCAAGAGATTTCTGTGCAATAATTTTGCATCCTGCCAGTTTACCAAATTCATTGATTAGCTCTAGTAGTTTTCTGGTAGCGTCTTTAGGATTCTCTGTATATAGTATCATGTCATCTGCAAACAGTGACAGCTTTACTTCTTCTTTTCTGATTTGGATTTCTTTTATTTCTTTCTCTTCTCTGATTGCTGTGGCTAAAACTTCCAAAAGTTTACTGGGAAAGGTTAGTTAGTATGGCAGTAAAAAAGGGATTTCTAAGTCAAAAATTTGAGAAACGCCAGAGATGAAACCCCCATCGTGAAAATTCAAAAAGCACATTAGCCAATGACAGTGTCTAAGAAGCCAAAGCAGAGAAAGATATAAGCCTTTTGAACTTTGTTTGACACAGACTCTCCCAGGCTTCTTTGATTCAAAACGATTTTTCACAAACCATCTATTAGCAACCAGCAGACCCATTTTTTCACAGAACATCAAAAATGCTACCCTGAGATGGAGGAGATTAAGCCATCCGTATGCCCATTTTACAGATGAGAAAATTAAGGCTCAGAGAAGCCACTTGACCAAACTCAATGTCACTTAAGAAATGCTGCTTGGATTCAAGGTTGGAACTCAGGATTTCTGCAACCAAAAATTCTCCCTTCTCTCTACCACAGTATTTTCATGGCCCATGAGTCAATTCTGCAAATTTTTCATACATGAGAATTTGCCACAGAACAGGACAGGAATGAGGGAGGGGGATCTGGAGAGATGTGCCCGATGGAAAGCAGCTCGGGGTAGCTGGGTCATCTATTTTGAGGTGGAAAGTGACAAAAATCAAGGTTGAATATAAACTATAAAAGATTTTCCATGTCATTCCCCACAGGCCTGGTTCCTGGGCCCTCAATCCTTCCACTCACAAAACCGGGACCTCTGGATAGCACCTTGGCCACCCCATAAATAACAGGCTCACTTTTGGCTCATTTGAACCCCCCCTAAGACAGACCAGAGAACCAGGAAACACTAGAGTCACACAAGGGCTCATCACCAAGTTGGGGATGCTGGCCTGGCCTTGGACTTGCTTCCCAGTTGTGACAACTGGGCTTCTGTACTCAGGTGCCAGGGACAGGGCTCTGGCCTCAGAGCCTGGAGCGGATCCTGTACTGATGGCTGGTCCAGAACCCCAGATTCTTATGGAGAGGGTGCTCAGTCTTGCCCTTCCCAGGAACGCTGCCCAGGCATCAGAGCTGAGACCCAGCTCGAGGACGTCACACCAGTGACCAGCCTTCAATCGCTCACCCCAGATTTCTTCAGCCATACTCTCCTATCAGCTGGACCAACCATCATGGACTCTAGGATGTCAGAGATCAAGAGCTTGTCCATGTAGTTAATCGCTACGCCCTCCAGTTATTGTGTTCTCCTGCCCAGCTAAATATTCCTTCCACTTCCTCCAGGATAAGTTGTTTCCCTATGTCCTGACTCAACTGCAAAAGCAAACCTGGAGCCTGCCAATAAAAAGTCCACTCCTCTGTTCAGTGAACAAGGTGCCCAGAGCCAGTCTCTCCTTTAACAAGTGCTGAGCGGTTCCTCTGTCTCAGCACCGATCATTAGAGCGGGGCGGGGGGGCAGAGGCCGGGACCAAGTGCCTGCTCGTATGAATTAACATGTAACAGGAGCTGGAAAGGAAACCCACGCAGGGTGAGGGCAGAGAGAGTGACCGGGATGGACGGGCTGTCTCACGGAGCCAGCGTTTTGAGCAGTGAAAAGATGTGATGTTTCTGAAAGGTCACTTTTTCTGGTATGGACAGAAGGCCTGAGTGACGAGAGGCCTTCGGATCCAGGAAAACCACGAGGGTCCCGGAGTCAGCACTTACGATGGGGAAGGATAAATGGATGGGTGATGCTGCCACGCCTCAACCCAGGAAAGTCCAGCCAGGAGGGGTTGGGGATCCAGGGTTCAGAGAGGACTAGACGTCCAGGAGAAAATGCGGGGCACACTCAAGCTGTTAAAAGATAACCTGAGGCATATTCAAAATTTTAAGAGTTTATTTGAGCAAAAGTGGATTCGAATCAGACAGCACCCAATCTAGCAGATAGGAGGGAGGTCCGAGCTGCTGTTGATTTTATAGACAGAAGGGGGCAGGGACAAGGAATTATACTTGGCAAAAAGCTGGGTGGGTTCTGGCAAGGGGATGGTTCTTCCTTTAGGGGCCTGTGAAGCAGGTGACCTCACCTGTGCTGATGAGGTGATTCCTGATTGGCCGGTTTAAGGTTCCATTTCTGGAAGAGCCGAACTGCAATAAGTCTCAGTCTGGTGACTTGGGGCTTAGCATAAGTGACTCCATTTGGGGCCCGCTGTCTCGTTTTTAATAATCCCAGTTCAGAAGGGAAATTAAGTCAGGGCTAGAGACAGAATTTGGAGGTTCCATGGGAAAGGCATCCTGGGGACTGGCCACTGTGATTCAGGGAGAGACTGAGGATGAAGAAGAGAGCTGACAGGTGAGATGTAAACCCGAGAAGTGCGAGTTCTCAGCAATTACAGGTGATGGGAGAATAAGGAGCCACTCCAGGAGCCTGAGACGGAGCGGTCGAGATGCCAGGAGAGAGCTCGGGGGAATCCAGGGGCGGGGAATGATCAGTGCTGAGCGGGTTCTTGGATCCCTCGTCCATAGTGACGGGACAAAGCAGGAGCCCAGTGGAGGCAAGAAAGAATGGGCGTTGAGGAGGAAAATACAGAAAAAGTTTTCCTGGGAACTGCCGAAACTGAAGGGAAACAGAAAGGCAGGGAGTTCACAGCTGTCTGTGCACCTTTTTGGGGTGGGGGGCGGGCATGTGTCCATGCAGGAGCCAGAGTGGGGTCATTAGCAGACTCATGCTCTCATAGGCCAGAGCCTGTGGTACCCAGAGCATCGGGGCAGTGGTGGGCTTTCCATAGGGAGGGGACCCACGTGGTCACTGCTGAGACAGGCTGGAGCCTGGGACCTGGGACCCTTTGCTGCAGTGCTTGCACCTGAACAGACATCTCCTTGAGCAACAAAATACAAAGAAACTCTAAGGGATTAAAAATAACTGCATGCATGCACAGCTGGGGCAAATTATGGAGAAAAGATACAAAAAGACCAAAAAAACTTAACTGCTGCTTCTGAAAAGCTGGGAGCAAAATCACGGTGTCGGGAGCAAAAGCAGGGTAGTGCACGTGCCCCCTTCACACAACATCACCTAAGGGGTGAGCAAACAACCTAAGCCACCCCTCTGGCCCGACCCCTGGACACACCCCTACCCTCACCCCTGTGTAAGGAACAATCGGGAACCTGTTACTTGTTCTCACACCCCACTGCGGCAGCAGGGGTCCCAATAAAGCCTTGCCTGAGTTTCTTGTCTGGCCTCTGATCAATTTCTATTGCTTAAGGAGGCCCAGAGCCCTGGTTGGTAACACTGTGACCAGAGGGAAAAAGGGCCAGAGGCAGAGGGACAGACTCCACGGTGAGCACATGAAGAGCCCTCTTCCAGCTGATTTTATTTTCTTGTTGAGTGAGGACTGGCTGGAGGTTGGACACAGAAGAGGCTTGAAGCCCTCCCCTCAGGGCTGAATGGGGAGTGGGTAACCCACCTAGGGAGATGGAGGGGGTGACCGCAGGTGCTGAGCCCACCAACCCTTTTGGAACAAGGCACAGGTCTCTCCGTGATCTCAAGAGCATTTTTACCCTAAATGCAAAAAAATACACAAAAGCAACAAGGAAAGATCTTAAGGCCAAAACGTTCGAATTTGTGACAGTGAGGATAAACTCTCTCTGGGTACATTTCCAATAGATGCCCACTGAGCAAATAGAAAGGAAACAAAAACAGCAAACATTTGGCAAATCAAAAGACAACCTAGTCCTGTTTCAGTCTTAATAGCCACCCATTCCTTCTGCGTTCCTTTATCTTTTTCAAAGATTTTGAAATAGAAGACCCTATATCCGGCGTTTTGTTACATTATGACTACAGCTATCCAAGGTGACATGCAAGAGAGCAAGGCATTACAAACACTTAAAAATATGCATCTGTAGCAGGCGAAAGGAAGTCATTTCATTCTTTTCCAGCCTCATAAGAAAGGAGGCACTTGGTTAAAAGGGTCATTCTATCACCAAGGAAACAATAACCTCAGACGTTCTAACGGATACCTGCCTCTCTTCCCAGAGCTCGGAGCACTTGCCCACGTGGTCTAATTTATCAGTGAAATAAGGCAGGAAGGGAAGTTTCAAGTCTGTTTTGCAGATGGAAAATGCATAATGCGAAAGGGCTGGTATCATTAAACGGCCTCTAACTCAGCGACACAGGACGTAAATGTCTGCAGAAGTGGGATTTTGAATCCAAAGCAAACAAAATGAAACGGTCTTTAGCTGGAAACCAATCTTTCACTAGCCATTTAAAATACATATTTCTGTTTTCTTCCTATCTAGATAAGTATTCATATTTTATATTAATCAGGTTTTATTTCCTTATCAGTCACTGTTCTCTACATTCCAGAATTTCCTTGAAGTGACAGACCAACACCATAGAGAAACACTGATTGTGATATGCCTGAAAGGAGTAGGTCCCCAATTCAAAAAGCAATTATTCTCATTGACATCTTATTTGGCAGGAAGCCAGGAGATGGGCTCTTGTCTGCATTAAGAGTCCCTGGTAATGACAGGGCCGAGGGAGAGAGGATGGTCCCCCCCGGAGGCACCAGCAGCCTGGCCCGGGCAAGACAGCCGGCTGCGACTTCAGCCCAACCTTGGCTCTCAAGTCCCAGGCTCCTGACTGTAAACTGAACGTGTGCCTCCAGATCCAGTGTGGTCAGATCTGCCCATTTTTTGAGAGAGAAAAAAGGGAGGAATTTAGGATGACTACATGAAATCTCTACGTTTGTAAGTACTGTCAACAATTTCAATTTCTTTTCAGTTCACTAAAAAGTTCAGTTCGGGTTACATGGAACACGTCTGCAGGCGGAATCTCATGGGGCGCCCAGCTTGCAGACGCTGTGTTAGATCTATGTCCAGATCCAGCACTGATGCTCGTCGAGGTGGTGGTTTTCTTCTAGAATCAGACTCTGGTAAAGGGAGCGATGGTGCCCCCTCATGTGGCATGAGGTGGGACCGGAGAGCTGGCTCCACGGCGAGGCCATGTCACCTGCCACACTGCCACCTGGATTTCAGTGGGCATCCCCATCCCAGGTGGTCTCTGCCCTGAGTGTTGGGGTGGGAAAACGATGCAGAAAAGGAGGCTTGATGGCTCAGATGAATATACTTCCTTTACCTGGTGCTTTAGTTCAGCCCCCTGGCGCGGGCCAAGCTGGCTCCAGCTCAGTGGTTTACTACGAACATCTCATCAACTCTGCTCCACTATAGAAATGCAAGGGGCGTGGGAGGCAAAAGTATCCGAAGCGAGATGGGACCCCTGCAGCCCCAGCCTACCAGAATGGTCCACCTCATATTGTCACACGGATGAAAACGTAGACTCAGAGCAGACCCACCCTCCTGGATTCAGTTTTGCTGACCACCTCCTGGGCGTGGCTCCACCCATGTCTGAGGGTCATTAATTCCTTCCTTCATTCATTTACACAGCCTGGGCCAGCCTCACGGCCGGCGCTCAGAAGGGCTCACGCTCTGTTTAATGTTCTGCTGGCATCACCTTGAAACTGAATAATTTTACCTTCGAACCTGTTTTTTGTAGGTGAAATCCACTGGGGGATTAAACAAGCTCGTGAGCAGAGAAGGTATGAGAAAGGAACAGGCTTCTATGTCTGACCGTTTCACTGCACTTAGCCCTTCCTTTTGAGCAGGACCCACATTTACATTCTGCACTGGCCCAAAAATTAGGGACCAGGTTCCGCCTGCAGAAACTGCCTTGTGACGTTGGTCTCTCTTTATAAACACCTACACAGCCTTTGGGCAGTTCCCGCCATCAACTGTAATTTCATATCCTCCTCCTTGAAAGTGTACATCTCTCTAAAAGACCATTTTAAACCTGAGCTCCCTGACAGCTTTGCTCCGTTCAGGATCAGAAGGTCTCCGTCCTCCCTCTCCCCCACCCACCATTGTGTCCTTCACCTATCCCCGCCCTGGTCAGCGAGACGCTTCAGGGAGTGAAATAGGAGGGGCGGGAGACAGAGGGATCCTCACCACTGGGCAGGATTCAGCCGTCTCTGAAGTTCCTTTTCTTTTCAGAGCCCAGTTCAGAGTGAGTCACAGCAAACTTTTATTCCACGGGCTTCTCGGGTTCCTCCTAGGGCACCTCCACGTGGGTGTGCGGACTTCACGGGGTACCCTTGTTTCCTCCAGACTCCCCTGTGCTGTGTTCTCTGTGTCCAGAGCGGCCTGCACTATTTCTGTTTCCTTTGTATCTCTCAGGAGTCCTGTCCAGGAGCCCGAGCTGTGCGGACAGCCCTCCACATGGCCCTGTCCTCACTCTCGCCATCCATGGTTGAGACAGACACACTGATGGTGAAGAGCCCAATTCAACTCTTGTGTAAGCCAGTAAGTAGATAGATAGATAAATAGATATAGAGAGATAGATTAGATAGATAGATCGATAAAGTTAAATGGGAGAAGAAATGTTTTTTTAAAAAGCCCTGGGCTTCCCTGGTGGCGCAGTGGTTGAGAGTCCGCCTGCCGATGCAGGGGATGCGGGTTCGAGCCCCGGTTTGGGAAGATCCCACATGCCGCGGAGCGGCTGGGCCCGTGAGCCATGGCCGCTGAGCCTGTGCGTCCAGAGCCTGTGCTCCGCAACGGGAGAGGCCGCAGCAGTGAGGCCCGCGTACCGCAAAAAAAAAAAAAAAAAAAGCCCTGAGGTGACCCCTGCCACCGCAGGCCCAGCCATTTCAGTAAGGAGCACCGATCCTACAGCACGTGGACCCAGGAGGTGCTCTACCAAAGAGCCTCGGGGAGCTTGGGACCCCGAAGGTGTGTACAACCTCTGGTATGTATGTGTGTGCGTGTGTGTGTGTGTGTGCACGCACATACACATTTTTCTAGAATCTGATATTACTGAATACCAGGAACGTTCCAGACCCTGGGCTGTGCACAGTCCATGCAGAAAATAAAGGGTGAGCACAAGCCTCAATAAACACGTGCTGACCCAGCCCAGAGGTAGAGAAATCTGGGTACAGAGCCCTGGCTTTATTGTGGTACGCGGGCCTTTCACTGTCGCGACCTCTCCCGTTGCGGAGCACAGGCTCCGGACGCGCAGGCTCAGCGGCCATGGCTCACGGGCCCAGCCGCTCTGCGGCATGTGGGATCTTCCCGGACCGGGGCGCGAACCCACGTCCCCTGCATTGGCAGGCGGACTCTCAACCACTGCGCCACCAGGGAAGCCCTCAGAAGACTCTTATCAGCAGCTCCATGGTTGTGGGAAAGAAAGTCCCATAACTTCTCTCAGGCTGTTTCCCGTTGGTTAAACCGGATGTTAACAAGCATCATAGCCCCTTTGCCTTCCTCCTAGTGAGCTAGCTTCACGCCTGTGATCTCCTGACACCTGCGGTCTCCAGCCGTCCTAGTGGTGACCTTCCTAGGAAAGCGCTGAGGGATGAAATCCTCTAGCCAAGTCGAGCTGCATTTCAGCCAGTAGTGTAGGTGCCTTGTAAGCAGGGCTGCTTCCCCAGAGCCACGCACGGCTCCACCCTCGGTCAGAATCCCTGGGTCCTACCTGCGCCTCCCAGACCACCGGCATCACCTGGAAACTTGCCAGAAACACTAATTCCAGGGGCACAGCTCCGACCAACAGAAACAGAAGCCTGGGGGCTGGGCGTAGAAGCCTTGATTTGAGCCAGTTCTTTCCGCAGTGCTGACATTTGAGGCTCAAACCACAGTTCTGATAAATCTCCTCGCCTCACCCCTGCACATTCTTTGTCTTCCCTCGGGGCTCAGTCAGTACCGCCTTGTTGGAGGCTATCTAGGCCTCCCCAGCCCTGTCGACACTCAGGGAAATCAACCTCTCCCCAAAGCTGCCACTTGGCTCTGAGACCTGAGGACGAGAAAACACTCAGCGCTTCTGAACTGCTTTGTGCCGACCACGCCCCTCGTTCTCAGGGATCCTGTTTCATTTACCTGCCTCACCTTGGTTCAGGAAGGATCTGACACAGCTTACAACGATTTCCATAATAAACGAGAAAATACAGGGTAGCAATTAGGTGCAAAGAGTAGGACAGAAGGAAGAGTAAGGCTGCTCCAGAGCAGGCTGGAGCTGAAGCAGTTTCACACCCAGCGGTATCTGTGGCTGTGGGCAGCCAAGTACCTGGCCCTCATCGTCCTGCAAGTGCCTGGCCTGGAGAGGGCACCGCGATAGGATCGCCAGGGTCTGTCAGCTGCTGGCCTCAGACCCTGGAGAATCTCCTCTGTGGCTCTGGTGAGAGAACACCGTGCAAAATACTTCATCCCTCCTTCCTGTCCTGTGCCCTCACCGCCCAGTTACTGATTCATGCTCTTTCACACTCTTATCTGAAAGTATTAAAATGAGAATAATGAAGTGAGTGGATTTTCTTTTCTCTGCTCCCTGCCTAATTCCATACGCTTTTGATAAATTTCCAGGTTTTAACCTGAAAGTAGATTTTTCAAAATGTACTTCCCGGGACATATCTTTTCAGGCTGAGCCTAAGTTCAGTCTAGACAACGAATGCATTGGGCTTTTAATGAGGAGGCTTTCAGGATTTACGCTTTGTAAGCAAGATGTTCTCTTATTTATAATGCGTGTGGGCATTTTTCTCATACATTATTTCAGTGAAATACACTGTAAAGGAGAAATAATGGAATCCAAGAGATAAAATATGTCCTCTAAGAACCTGCAGGTTAAATGTGGATCTGTACATGTTTGGGTCTTTATTTAAGTGGATTCTTTCAGGCTGATGCATCTCCAAAGCTTCAGTGCTATTTTCTTCTCTCTAATTCCCTCATTCTTCCTTTGGGGTAACTCAACCCCCATGTTGTAATGCGTATACACAATCCACACCTGGAATGGGGTTACGGTACTCATGGGAGGTTTCCACAAGCCAGATAATAAATAATTGAAGGAGTTAATGAATTAAAGATTATTAGTAGGTATCACTTAGAATCATCTTCCTTTATTTTTTGCTTCTTATGTACATTAACTTTTTAGCCCCCAGAGTTAAGGAGTTCCAATAGGGCGTCTACGAAAGAGAATAAGTCTGAAAAATAGAGAAGCAGAAATCACTTTAACTCCCAATCTGTTTACCCACTCCAGAGAAGGAAAGAAAATAAAATACTAATCGTTTTTAAGGTTATGTCTGAATAACGGCCTCCGTGTGAAGACCTGCAGCCCCATGGAGCCTCACCCAGGGACGTACACAAATTTCACCAAACATCCTTCATACAATCAGACTTCCAATCCTTGTAGTTTAGGAAAAGATATTTTTGTTGAACAAGCGATTAAGTATTTCCAAGCGAAACGCTTCTTGAAAACATAATTGTGCTGTGTCCAGGTTTGGGGAAGCCTTTTCAGGATTTCTGTGGTTCAGCAGTGACACCCAGTGGCTAGAGGCACATGTAGGCTGCAGGAATCTCTCCTTTACCCCAAATTAGTGAGAGGAATCACGAAGGGTGAGGATCGAAGACTCCATGGGAAAGAAGGTGACAACTGCAGGCTGGGTAGCAACGTGGGGGGCATAGGGACACTCTGGCCTGAGGACACCGGCACAGGCTTGGTCCATCCCATTGTCAACTTCCCCAGCAAGATCCGGAGAGCGTGGGGCCACAGGAATGATACCTGCCAACTGGGTATAGATGGGACCCTGGCAGGTTGTCAGTCCTGGACCAAACCGCAGCGGTCACCAAGGCAAAGTGAGGTCACGTGACACACACACTGAATCAATCAATGATTCCATGGAGCTGGCACATGGAATCAATCAATGATTCCATGGACCTGGCACAGGTCTCCTAGGCCAGCTGTGTCTCTCCATGACATCAAACACATGACAATAAATTGGAGGGAAGATGAAGGAGTGTGTAGGAAGACGTCAGAGCATGCGCCGATCTTTCTGGAGTTTTAAAACTAATATTGAAATACTTCACACTGAGAACTAACGCAGTCCTACCTGTAACTCACAACAACTTGGAGATAAAATCAAGTGCAAGGAATGGTTTGTTCCTACGCTAAAGTGAGGGTAGAGGCCTGACATTTGGGGCAAATGCTCAGGGGGCTCTGGAAATTCTCAACAGTAGCTGCTAGTTGAGGATAAGCTGTTCTTCCTCAGGAAGATTGACCCCTGACTCAGAGTCAGGAGCGTGGAGTCTCGGCTCCAGCCCCAGGACACGTTCACCGCTCCACACCTCCTCTTAACTTTCAAAAGATGGCCTGGGGCTTCCCTGGTGGTGCAGTGGTTGAGAGTCCGCCTGCCGATGCAGGGGACACGGGTTCGTGCCCCGGTCCGGGAAGATCCCACATGCCGCGGAGCGGCTGGGCCCGTGAGCCATGGACGCTGGGCCCGCACGTCCGGAGCCTGTGCTCCGCAACGGGAGAGGCCACAACAGTGAGAGGCCCACGTACTGCAAAAAAAAAAAAAAAAGATGGCCTGATTTTTTAATCTGCAAAAGGCGAGGCATTGCAGGGGGTGTCGATGTGAGTTCTACTGCCTATTAATTGTGTAAGTTTAGTCAACTTCCTCAAACCTTCTGAAAGCCAGTTTCCTAATATATATTTTAAGATAATAATAATACTTACCTCAAAAAGTGATGCTACACCTAATGATATAAGCAAATTTAAAGTGCCCAGCACTTAATACAGAATTATTTTCATTCTGACATTTTATTACAAAACTTTTCAAACATCCGGAAAAGCTGAAAGCGTTTCACAGTGAACACCCGTATTGATCATCGTCTAGAGTCTGCAGTTCACATTCCACTGTGCTTGCTTTATCACTTACCTCTCCATTGATCACTCCCCTACCCACACACCAGTCCATCTTATTATTTTTTGATGCGTTTAAAAGAAGCAGACTTCAGTCCATTTCCAAATGTCATTCATTAGAGTGCAATATTTATCTGTGGCCCATTTCATTCTTTGGAGGTAAAGTTCACACACAATGAAATGCATACATCCTGAGTATATCATTTAATGGGTTCTAATTAATGCTCACCCCCTAAGCCCAAGCCCCAGTCATGATATGGAATACTGCCATCACCCCAGAAGATTCCCTCATGACGCATTCCAGTAAACCCCTGACCCGCCTGCAAGATGCAGCCACTCTTCTCATTTTCTTGGCCATACATTAGTCTTTCTCCCATCCAAAACTGACCCAAAGTGATCCAGAACCTGTGTCACATAACTAAAGATCTCGTTTCCAGGTGACTTTCATATAATAACGAAGAGTCAAAGGGTTTTATCCCCAAATCTATGCATTTTTCATTATTGTTTGCACCTTGCTTTCTGAGAAACGTCGCATCAATAAAATGACAAGATACATTTGGAACGATCGACCCAAGAATCATTTTGCACCAGCAGTGAAAATTCTCACCACAAGATGGCAGCAGCAGCGCATCATGTTGCTCCACACCTGCCACTGGGACCCACCAGCTTTGGGATTATCAGGCTTGCATTCCGTACTCACAAAGCCCACTTCCGTTAGGAGCAAGGGGCCAACAATGAAGAATAGCACCTGTATTTAGGGACGGCATTTCTAAACAGGTAAATTAAGGGGAACCAAGAAATCCACAAATGAGGCTGGTTAACATATGAGACATCCCTGAGACCAGGCCTCTGGTTACCCCTGGGTCTCTTTGGTCAGCTTCAGGTGGGGCGTAGATGTGTTGATCGAAGCTGCCGATGACACAAATCCAAGCGCTGATTACAGAGCCCCAGTTACAGAATCAGTTACCAAAAGCTGTTGATGTTTAACGGGGATGGAAGAAAAGATCTTCACCGAAGCGTCACAGCTAACTGCCGGCATCCGGACGAGGTGGTGGCCTGCAAACCACCTCTTCATCCTGGCTCTCAAATTCCAATTTGAACGGACAAAGGGATGCGAAGGGCTGAGAAACAGCTTCTGGACTAGAGAGCCAGGAATGGTAGGATCCACGTCCAAAACACACTGAAGAATAATGCAGAGCAGGAAGGTCCTAGGGGCCAATGCAACACTCCCTAAATTTGTAATAAAGTTTGCAGTGTTTTGGAAACCAAGAAAAGGTCATGCCAGTAGCCGACGGCATGACTGCAGAGGAAAGAACTTGAAGAACTAGAGCAAAGGGAATCTACGGAGCGGCCAATGCTGGCTCGGATGTAGAAGGCCTGTCGATGGTTAGAGATAGTGACCAGTGTGAGGGGCACCTGTTCCCCTTTAGTCTGTTGCGTCCCCTTTCCCTGATATGTTCACAGCAGAGACATCCACATGCTGGAGGCAATGTTAAGGAGGAGAATCCAGACGACAGACAATGGTGAGAACTTTGCAAAGTGCGGGACTAGTCACACTCGAGGCTCGCACCACGACTGGGGTAATAAAAAGAGACGACCCAGCAATCCCACTACTGGGCATATACCCTGAGAAAACCATAATTCAAAAAGAGACATGCACCCCAACGTTCATCACAGCACTATTTACAATAGTCAGGTCATGGAAGCAACCTAAGTGTCCATCAACAGATGAATGGGTAAAGACGATGTGGCACATATATACAATGGAATATTACTCAGCCATAAAAAGAAATGAAATTGGGTTATTTGTAGTGAGGTGGATGGACCTAGAGTCTGTCATACAGAGTGAAGTAAGTCAGAAAGAGAAAGACAAATACCGTATGTTAACACATATGTATGGAATTTAAGGAAAAAAATGTCATGAAGAACCTAGGGGTAAGACAGGAATAAAGACACAGACCTACTAGAGAATGGACTTGAGGATATGGGGAGGGGGAAGGGTAAGCTGTGACAAAGTGAGAGAGTGGCATGGACATATATACACTACCAAACGTAAAATAGATAGCTAGTGGGAAGCAGCCACATAGCACAGGGAGATCAGCTCGGTGCTTTGTGACCACCTAGAGGGGTGGGATAGGGAGGGTGGGAGGGAGGGAGACACAAGAGGGAAGAGATATGGGAACATATGTATATGTATAACTGATTCACTTTGTTATAAAGCAGAAACTAACACACCATTGGAAAGCAATTATGCTCCAATAAAGATGTAAAAAAAAAAACAGAGATGATTTCCCGAGGTGCTCAGACATGTAACAATAACACACAGGAACGAGGTTCTTATATTCTTCTACTTATAAAATCCATCAGATGATGATGTATTGCATATTGGAATCGTCTTGCCCAAGGCTTCTTAGAGAGCAAGTCTGTTGAAACTGAAGTCCATTCAAAGTAGCTTGTTCATCCAAAGCCCTGGGGGAGACACATCTCAGCACAAGTGCCCTTTCACCGATGGATACAAACCCTAATTGCTTGCAGCAAGCAGTAGTCAATAATGTTAAAATTACTTTGATTCCTTGGGCTGACGAGATGCACATATTAAAGATCTCGGTAATTAAATATACAATGTCAAGTCAAATAATCATTTGAACGAACAGGGAGCAGTGAGGACCGCTGGCCCTCATCAAACCCTTCCAACTCCGACAGTTCATTAATGAAGACAAGGGACAAACAGATTCAGGGGTAGACAAATGGAATATGTCGTGTTTAGGGCAGAAATCTTTGTAAAGGTGAGAGTTTTCTTCTGCTCTTGTGGAAACCCTCTCTCACTGTGATTTTCACTGCAGCTCCTGACGGTGCGGATTCCTCTGGGAAGTTGGCCGGATTTCCTGGTCTCTCCTCGGCAAGGACCAGCACCGGGGTGGCGTCTCATGGTACCTGCAGCCCGGGAGGGGTGGTCAGCGCCCACGTCACCGAGGAGGAAACAGAGCCCCAGGAGGCTCCTCCTGCCGGCGGTCCTGAGGCCTCCTGATGCCTGACACTGGGCTGGGGACACATCTGCAGCCCCAACCCCCCGACAATAAGAAAGCCCAGGCTGAATGGGAACAGATCTCTCTAAACCACGCAGCCCGCAGAAGGGCCCCAGGCACTTCTTAACTTCAGCTTCCAACCGTGTTGTATTTTTCCTACGAGGTATTACCATCCTTAAACATACTTTGTTCCACTTCTTCCTCTGTACGTCGTACTTTTCACGTGCAAAGTATCCTGCAACGATTATAATAAAATAACCTCCTTTGTTAGGGCTCCAAGTCCCTGCTTTCTCCCTGAAAGTGTCTTGATCATTTTATCCACTCTCCCTTTTCTTCAGCCCTAGGAGAGGTTCCTTGTGAGCCCGGCCCCTGCCGGCCAGCACACTGCAACCCCCTCCTCCCCCCGGGTTCCCATCAGCTCCCTTCAGCACCACTCCACCCAGCACCCTGCCATCTCTCTGTCCTGCTTGCCCACCGTGCCCTAAGCTCTGCTCACCTCTGCCTCGGCAGACTGGCCCCGCGAACCTGCTTCCTCCTCCTGGAACTCACCTAGGCTACATTTGTCACCCCCTTTGCATCTAGGGGGCGTGGGCCCCCAGCTGGCAAGGAGCGGGATGCTGTAGGATTTGCAGTGAAGACGTGCGCGGCCTCCCCAGCCCCGACTTGCCCTCCTGGGGCGGGCGCGGGCCAGGACTTCAAGCATCTCCCGATGGGTCTAGGGGGATGAGGGATGCTGGTTCTGGCCACCAACCCCTCCTGGATGGGACACTGCACTTCCCTCTGTCTCCTCTTTCCTCTTCCGATTGGCTCTTCCTTGTGACACACAAACTTACCAACATCTTTTCATCCTAAGGAGAAAATATCTCCTCTGGATCCTTATTTTCCCTCAAGTTTCTGACTCACTTTTCTTCATTGTCAGCATGAATAAGTTACGAGAAATACCCTCCGAGCAGCTACTTCTGTCTGTTCCCTCCTTAACCCTTTGCCGTCTGGCTTCCATCCAACCCCCTGATGGAGACCCCATAACTTCTCTTTCAAGGGTCTTCCGTGGCCAGGAGGGCCTTGCAGTCCTGATCTTTCTGACCTGCCTGTCACGTCGCACAAGGTCCACCAACCCTTCCCTGAAACGCATGAGGTTCTTCACACCTCACCCGCTCTTGACATCTATTCTCTACGACAGCTTTCTTCTGTCTCATTTTTTTTCTCCCTCCTCTAAGACTTGAAACTTTGAATTCAGATAGATACGGCTCAAGTCCTGGATCCTCCCGGATGTGTTTGACCTTCAGCAAGGTACTTAAATTCTCCGAGCCTCTGTTTCTTCGCCTGGAAACTGGGAAAGATAAGGGAACAGGTATAAAGCCTTCAAGGAGAAAACAAGCAAAATGTGTCGCGGAAGGTATGCGTAGTAAGAAGTTAATTTCCTGCCCATCCATTCCACCTCCATCTCTGTGTCCCACAGACACCCCGGGACAGTGACATTTAGTAAATACGTGTGAACCCACATAGAATCAGGGCTCCTGCATGATGATGAGCTTCTGGCTAAAAGTGGAGAGAACAAAGTACCACTGTGGGAGCCAAGTTTCTCACCAGGCAAATTCCTTGCAGATTTCTCATCTCTAACCCTTCTTCCTTTGCACCACCCTGCCGTACCCCCAGACAGTGTCTGCAATCCTATGTGTTAGCAGGCGATGGAATCCACAGACATGGGAGCTTAAATGGGCTTTTCAAAAACAGCGGACAGCTCAGATGCGCCTGTCAGGGCTAAAGAGGGAAAATCTTGTTGGTCCTGCTTGCAAAAAACAAACAACGAAACAGTTTTAATGAACATTGTATTCTTGTATAAATGGTACAAAGTTGATAATGTTACCGTATTCAGAATTTATAAGTTGTTTTCCTTTGACACAGAATTTACATCCTTGTGTTTAAACCACTGAATCGCCTTGATACTTTGTTATGGCTTGTAGTACAATCTTAGCATTAAGACAGCATCGCAAATTCTTAGAAATCAGGACCACGAACGAGATTGTTCTTAAAAGCTAACTCTGGAAGGAGAAATGACTCACCTTTCATGTTTCTCAAAGTTCAAAACTTGTTTAGTAGCGCTTTTAACACAAGGAAAATTGTGTTCATTTCCAATAAATGTCAATGTTCTCCATTGAAGAACTTGTCCATCTTTAAAATCCTTTTTGAGTTTTATTACACAACAGATGTGAAAGCACCCTGGAGCACTAATAAAAATAACTGTTCACAGTTTTATTGATATATAATTCACATGTAATAAATGTCCCCATTTAAAGCGTACAGTTCAACGGTCCTTAGTATATCCACAGTTGGGCAACCACCGCCACAATCTGATTTTAGAACATTTCATTCACCTCAACATAGACCCATTAGCATTCACTCCCTGTTATAGGTTAAACTGTGTCCCCCCAAAATCGTGTGTGGAAGCCCTAATCCCCAGCACTTCAGAACGTGACCTTATTCGGAAATAGGGTCTTTGCGGTTGTCATTAATTAAACTGAGATATTGTCGTATGTCTGCGCCCTAATCCAACACGACTGGTGTTCTTATGCAAAGGGGAAATTTGGACCCGGGCACACACACAGAGAACCAGGTGAAGAGGAAAGCAAAGATGGGCGTGACGCTTCCACAGGCAAAGAGAAGCCAAAGAGGGCCAGCAAACAACCAGAGACTAGGCCAAGAGCATGAGACAGACGTTCCCGCCCAGCCCTCAGAAGGCAGCAACTCTGCCAACAACTTGAAGTCGGACTTCTAGCCTCCAGAACCATGAGACAATACATTTCTGTTTCTTTTAAGACACTCAGTTTCTGGTACTTTGTTATAGCAGCCCTAGCAAACTAATACCGTCCTCCTTCTGCCTGTACCCCATCCCCACACCAACCCCCGGCACCCCCTAATCTACTTTCTGTCTGTAGTTTTGCCTGTTCTGGACATTTTGTATAAATGGAACTGCATACTATGTCGCCTTTGGGACTGGCCTCTTTAGCACAATGTTTTATGTTATTCAGTAGAATGTTTTCAATCATCATGAACGCTGCAGCACTCCTGTCTTTCTCACTGCCAGGTTATATTACATTGTATGGGTATGCTCACTTTGTTTATGCATTTATCAGTTGATAGACATTCAGTTGTTTTCACATTTTGGCTATTATGAATCAAACTGCTATGATCATTCATGAACAAGTTTTTTGTGCGGACGTGTGTTTTCATTTCCCTTGAGGATATATCTAGGAGTGGAATTTCTGGGCCATATGCTAACTCTTAATATTTTGATGAGCTGCCTTAGTATTTTCCAAAGTAGCTGCACAAAGTTTCCAATTTTTTTCACACCCTCGTCAACATTTCTTATTATCTGTCTTTTATATTTTAGCCATCCTAGTGCATGTGAAGTGGGATCATTGTATTTTTTTTTTTTTTTTTTGCACAATACGCGGGCCTCTCACTGTCGTGGCCTCTCCCGTTGCAGAGCACAGGCTCCGGATGCGCAGGCTCAGTGGCCATGGCTCACGGGCCCAGCCGCTCTGCGGCATGTGGGATCTTCCCAGACCGGGGCACGAACCCATGTCCCCTGCATCGGCAGGCGGACTCTCAACCACTGCACCACCAGGGAAGCCCTCATTGTAGTTTTGATTTGCATTTTCCTATTGACTAATGCTGTTGATCATCTTTTCATGTGATTATTGGCCATCTGAATATCTATCTTCTTGGAGAAATGTCTATTCAAACTCTCTACACAATTTTTATCTGGATAATTTTATTATTGAGTTTTAAGGGCTCTTTATATATTCTGGACATAGATACTTTATCATTTACGTTTTTCAAATATTTTCGCCTAGTCCTGGTGGTGTCTTTTCACTTTCTTGATGGTGTTTTTCGAAGCACAAAAGTTGTTAATTTTTATAAAGTGTAATTGGTCTGTATTTTCTTTTGTTGCTTGTTTTTCATATTGTATCCTAGAAACTTTTGTCTGACCCAAAGTCATGAAGATTTGCTCCTGTGTTTCTTTTAGGAGTTTTATACTTCAAGGAGCTTTCAATGTAAGATGAAAGTTCTTACATTTTGCTCCATAAATCACCTACAGTTAATTTTTGTGTATGGTGTAGGGAAAGAGTTGAAATTCAGTCTTTTGCATATGGATATCCAGTTGTCTCAACACCATTTTTTGAAACAATTGTTCTTTCTCTGATGAGTTTCTTGGCATCATGCTAGAATTCAATTGACCATGAATGGTTGTAAACGGTTTGTTTCTGGACTCTCAGTTCTATTCTATGCCAGCACTACACAGTCTTAGTTACTATAGCTCTATAGTAAGTTTTAAAATTGAGAGACCTCCCTGGTGGTCCAATGGGTAAGACTCCATGCCCCCAATGCAGGGAACCTGGGTTCGATCCCTGGTCGAGGAACTAGATTCCGCACGCATGCCACAACTAAGGGTCTACATGCCATAACAAAGATCCCACGTGCCGCAACTAAGACCCAGCGCGACCAAAACAAATAAATTGTTTTTTAAAAAAACTAGTAACTGTGAGACCTCTATCATTATTCTTCTTTTCAAGATTGTTTTGACTATTGTGGGTCTCCTGCATTTTTATAAGAATTTTAGCACCATTTTCTCATTTTCTGCAGAAAAGCCAGCTGGAATTTTGATACAGATTGCATTGAATCAGTATATCAACTTAAGGATCATTGCCATCTTAAAAATATAAAGTCTTCTGATTCATGTTTTGCAGTTTTTGATGTACAAGTTTTACACATTTTGTTAGATTTATATATAAGTAATTTTTGATGCTACCTAAAATGGAATTTTCTTAATTTCATTTTCAGATTGTTCTCTGCCAGTAAGTAGGAATATAATTGATTTTTTATATTGATCTTATATCCTGCTATTATGTGGAACTTGTTTATCACTTCTAATTGTTTTATATTGGATTCCTTAGGATTTTCCATATAGAAGACGGTGTCATCTGATGTGTAAAAATATAGTTGTTGTTGTTTTTTTCCTTTCCAATGTGAATACTTTTTATTTCTTTTTCTTGACTAATTGGCTGGGCTAGAACCTCCAGTACAATGTTTTACAGAAGTGGTGAGACAACATTCTTGTTATGTTCATGATCTTAGGCAAAAAGCCTTCAGTCTTTCACCATTAAGTATGATGTTAGCTGTGAATTTTTTATAGGTGCCTTTTATCCGGTTGAGGAAATATCTTTCTATTCCTAGTTTGTTGAGTATGTTTATCAATCAGGAATAGGTGATAGATTTTGTCAGATGCTTTTTCTTCATCTGGTGAGGCGATCCTGTGTTTTTTCTCCTTTATTCTGTTAATATCGTGTGTAACACTGACTAATTTTCCATGTTAAACTAACTATGTGGGCACATCAAATTAACCAGCATTGATAATATGCTCTACCTTGTGTATATTTTACCATAATTAAAATTTGTTTAAAGTTAAAAAGTATCAGAGTCTCCAGAGGGGATAGAAAACAACTGAAAGATAAGTGAGGAAAAGTCTATTCCAAGAAGGGAGGAATCAAAGACAAAATGAAATTGTATTTAATATTTTTCTCTGTAACCCAAGACCACACACACTATACTGTAGTTCCATTCCTCCATGATATACTCATGCCTTTCATTGCTTGTTTAATATTCTTTGAAAGGGAAATACAAATTTATGCCACAAGGTTCAAAAGAGGCAGGTGAGTGCAAGGGAAAAACCAAGTCTCCTGCCGACCAACTCCCCCAGCCCAGCCACAGATACCTGTCCTCTCAGAGTTCACTTCCCCAGCTTAGAATCTCGTGGTCAATGCATTTCTCGGTGTGGTGGTCTTCATTCCACTCCCAGGACACTGCTTACCTTTCCTGGAAGATTTTAGTTCCTGGTCCATTGTCCCTCCTTCTGAAAAGATCCTTGGTGACTGTGATATCCACACAGATGCTCTTTCTGTAGGCTCACCTCTCAAGCCCTAGACCTCCTTCCCTCCAGGGGTCCTGTCTTGCACCCCACATAGCACTCACACCCAGGCTGCACTCCTCTGTTCCTGCTGTAGCTGCGGTCCCTCCATCGTGGGTGCCGTCATCACCACCTCTTCCTGCTCAGTCCCTCTGTTTCCTCTCCTGCTGCCCTTGAATGGAGTCCAATGTTCGTTCCAAATCAGAAGCACATGTATACATGAGACACAAAGCACTCGATTCTAATATTGTCTTTCTCCCCACATTGGGTAAGACCATGCACCAGGGACCAGATACTCCCTTAGAAAGGGCGACTGTGGTTTTATTTCTGGAGCTGGCATGTGTATGCATGTGTGTGTGTGTGTGTGTGTGTGATCTTCTGTGACTCTCTTCGGTGAGGCAAGGTGCTGAATGAAGGCATCCATGTCACCATCCCCTTTCCCCATGCCCATGCATCTGTATTTAAAGTCTTGGTTTCTCTTTCTGGAAGGTGTAGCGACTCTTTCAGAGGGAGGGCAGCCTTCCCACATGCAAACTAAAGACTTAGCAGCAGCAGCAACAATAAAAACAAACAAGAAAATGAACAAAAGCACACATTCATATAACAGACTGCCCTGCATTTTTGGAGTTACAGCAAATATGGGATGAACAGGCTCAGACCCACTTGAAGGACATCTGAGCTACCGCAAAGAACCATACAGCTTCATCACCCCTTCCACTGAGTCTAATTGGACCCCACCCTACACGGGCCGAAACACCCCATTTCCCCACCCCCGTTACCCAGAAGGACCAAGTTTCCCCAAATCCTTATTTTGTACCATACACCTATATTACATATATCACCTTGTTCATTTGCATAATTAAAAAGTCTGTTTTCAGCCTGCCAGCACTGTCTGATCCCCTGCAATCCCAGAGCCGCCTAAACCTGTCAGTCCCTTGATTCAACCCAGCCACGTCTTCCTAGTATGCCTAGTATTGTGCGTATTGCTTCCGGGAGTTTGGATTTCATTTGAGAGCCTTACGTGGGTCTGTAAGTCCGGCATGACCCAAACTCTGAGACTCCCAAGAGATCTCCCACCCCTCTACCCTCACTCACTCAATACCAGCCCAGCTGGCCCTTTTCCTGATCTCAAAAGCACCAGACACATCCCATTTTGAGATGGACACCCACAGCAGAAAACTGCAGCCAGCTCTTCTGTCCCTTGGCTTTCTCTCCAGTCAAGTTCTCACTCTGATCTCAGACTAAATTAGCAGACACCCTCCAGCCACCTTCTAGAGCAGTCTCTTGCTTGGTTTCCTTTGAGCACCTAGCAGTGTTTAAAGTTATCCTCTTTGCTTATTAATCTGCTAACTCTCATTCTCCCCTCTAGGAGTTCCATGAGATAAGAGACCTCAGCTATCTTTGATTCCCAAGCATAAAACAGTAGCTTGCATATAGTAATTGTTTAACAAACATTATAGGATGAATGAATGAATGAATGAATCAGTGAATGAAAATGGTAATTTCCAAAGGGAATGAATTGGGAATTTAATTTTTCACGTGAAGAACTACATAAAACTGAAATTGTACTTTGTTTTTCTGGTATCTTTCCTCCCTATCAAGGAGTCAAAGATTCCTCAAAGATTCTAGAACTTTGCGTGATTCACTTATATTTTGCGCTAACAAAGTAGGACTTTGGTAGCTACAGCTATAGAAACACAGGTAATAAAAACTTTGAATTTGGGGTCTGAACTTCGCCCATTGGTGAACTAAGTGACCAAGGATGACCTGCAAGTGATATAAAAATCCGGACATAAACAGGTGTGGTGACCAGAGCTCTGAACTGGTCCCCAGTGACCACACCCCTCTGGAATTTCCTCCCTCAGATCATGGGCAGGACTTGGAACCGCTTTCTAATCATAGAATACAGCATGCAGAGGTCACTCCTGGGATTATGTCTTGTGGCAAAGGTGAAGGTATTTTGCAGGTGTAATTAAGGTCCCTAATCAGATGGCTTTGAGTTAATCAAGAGGTCACCTTGGGGGTCAGAGACTGAGCAGTTGGACTCCCTCTCCTGGTGGACTTGAAGAAGTAAGCCCCCGGGAGTGCCACAGCGGCAAGGAAACGATTCTGTCAACCACCAGTGAGCTTGGAGGAGAAGCCCAGCCTCAGACGAGACCCCAGCCCTGCCAACACCTTGGTCATAGCTTCTGAGATCCTGAGTGGAGCAGCTAAGCCACCTCCGCAGCAGTAGCAGCAATAAACACAAACAAGCTAATAAACAAAAGCATGGACACTTCCGATCCATGGACGCTACCAGCTAGTCAACTTGTGTGGTTGAAGCTGCTACCCTGTGGTAATTTGTCAGCTAACAACAGAGAACTAATGCAAGAGTGGTGAGCGACTCCGTGCCATTACAGCGAGAACAATATTTTAACATCACAAACTCACGTGTGCAACAGTACACGGTTCACAATTCAGCCCCTCCTTCAAGCACCCATCTTGCCCGCTGAAGGGAAATTAATATCTGGACTTTCTTCATCATTTTCAAAGGAAAACTCGGGCACGCTAGATCCCCCAATTTCACCCCAGAGCACCCTAATATTTTCAGGGACTGAGGAAGCGTAATAGATGGAGGTGGGCAATGGGGAGGGGGGATGTCCTGTATCAGTCTGGTCCTGATATCCAATCACACGTGGACCTAGGTGTGCCCACCTCCCCCTGATGGCATCCCCTGGGGGTGTCCTCTTCGTGGGACGTCTAGGCACACCGCCCACCCTGCCTCTCTGACAGCACCCCTGCATCTCTGCACCGAGGCTCACACATGGGAAGCGTGGACCTTCATCTGCGGCCGCAGAGCACCGTCCAGGTCTGCTCCGCCCGCCACACTATCAACCACCCATGCCCACTGCCCCTGGGCATTGCAGGCCCCTTGGGTCCCCTCCCCAGGCACACTGCCCAGCTACCCATGCCTCCTTTGGGAATGAACGTCCTGTGAGTAGGAGATAAAGCCTTTCTTGACCTGCTAATCTTCTCCGTTCCTCTTCAGGTCTCTTGTCTTCCTCAGTCAAGAGAGTAATGTTGATGCCTTTATAAGTACAGAAGGGAAAAAATAACTTACTCAAAAAGTGTTTGTAGTTTTACACCAGACCATAACATTGGAACTTTAAGGACAAAGAATGTGGTGTGGGGCTTCCCTGGTGGCGCGGTGGTTGAGAGTCTGCCTGCCGATGCAGAGGACGCGGGTTCGTGCCCCAGTCCGGGAAGACCCCACATGCCGCGGAGCGGCTGGGCCCGTGAGCCATGGCCATGGAGCCTGCGCGTCCGGAGCCTGTGCTCTGCAAAGGGGGAGGCCACAACAGTGAGAGGCCCGCGTACAGCAAAAAAAAAAAAAAAAAAAAGAATGTGATGTATATATTGTCTGGTCCACCAACTTCAACAACAAACAAAATGCAGCGGCTCAGACACAGCGTGTCTCTCACTGATGTAACATCTGCTGTTAGACATTAATCCAATCGCCCTGGTTGTTCACTGTGCTGACTCAGCATACAGGCAGCCCCACCATCCCCAGCGCCTCACAGGAGCTAGCTCGCACCAGCTTACAAAAGCCAGCTATTAGCATCTCCTCCCAACTCCATATTCAGAGACAACTCATGAGTAGCTTGAAACTGGCCTTGCTGCAAGTGTTGACACCATGAAATTAGCAAATGTCACCAATCATTTTGATGGTGTTCCCCAGAGGGCTGGTTGTTCAACATTTACCAGCATACCCTGACCATCAATTTTCAACATATAGCCTCTGAAGTCACCAGCTCAGAGGAAGATCGATCCAGGGAGAAACACACCAGCTCTTAAAGGATTTGACCTGGAAAAGACACACTGTTCTGGTAACTGGCCACAACTAGTCACATGGCCCCGCCTGACTGCCCAGGATCTGGGGGGCATGGAGGGATATGTGGATATTCGGTGAGAAGCAGGAGCCTCCATCATCCTGTGGAAGAGCAGAGCACAGAGAAAGACCACCAGCTCCGAACAAGAAGTTCCATTCCCTTGCACCATGGGGAGGTCTGCATGGACTTCTACGGAAGCACAGAGGAAGATGCAAATTATCAAGAGACTTAGAAGCTACATCAGCGATTTAAAAATATAGAAAAAAGTGGAGGTTGTTTGTGACAGTTGTTTTAAGAGTTTTAAAGAAATCTCATTTGTACCAAGGATTCGACTTATTATAGAAGACTGATTACAGGGTGAACGAAGGGGGTGTTCAGAGTTGAATTAACTGTTGGGTAACAGCTCAGTGCTGGATGGAGATAGAATAGAAGCAGGGCACAATAGTGGGCAGTGACCAGAGGAAACTAATGTAGGTCAGCTGGTCAAAGAAGGCCTCACCACGCTAACCCATTGTGGGGGAAGCTAGTAAAATAGTCTTGTTTAGACTTCAGAGACAACAGTAGGCCTTTGACTAAACAAAGACCCTGAAAGAGCTACATGCCAAACCGCTAGACTACATGCAGGTCAGCAGAAACGGTGCAAGGAAGTCTTGGGAACCAAAAGATAAAGAAGGGAGTAAGTCATGAAGCTTCCTGGGCCTTGGGAATCTGGCCAGTTCCCAGGGATCAGCCATTCTGAGACTTACAACTAAAGTATCAAAGCGGTTACGATAACAGCCAGAGCTGCATATTTTCACACAAGCTGATAATGATCAGTTTGCGGCTTGGCATTAAAAGCAGGACTCCTTTGGGCGGCACTCTGAATTGTCACCCGTGGGGTGGACGCACCACCCGGTACCTTCCCAGCTGGGGCTCCAGATTGCTGTTCCAGGGACTTCCCAGCTGCTGCTTGGATCTGTAAGTAGGTGTCGGCCCAACTTGGTGATGTATGCCCTGTTATATATTCTGTTAATATTCTTATTCCTTTCCCTCTAATAATTGTATATTGAAATTTATATACTCTATTAATATCCTTATTCCTTTCCTTTTAATGATTGTATGTTGAAATTAAGTTAAATCACCTTCTATTGAAGATTTGATTAAAACTGTTTATTTGTGTGAGACGAGTGGTTATTTTGCCGGCGAATCCCACGAACCTTAAAACAGAAAGCAGGCTTTCGGAAAAACACCCTCGAGTGGTAGGAAAGAGCTAATAGAAAGAAGTTTCATAAGCATGAGTGGACGGGCGTTCTACCACAAGTCATGTCTCTACAGGGTAAATAATGTTATAATAGTTAAAACCATGGGTCTAGCTGGGGTGTCTCCTGCGGTGAGGTTGCAAAGGGGATTCATTGTTTTGTTCAGAGTAGGGACCTGCATCCACAGAGGAGTGGATAAGGAAGAGGTGGTACATATACCCGACGGCATATTACTCAGCCATAAAAAGGAATGAAATCATGCCATTTGCAGCAACATGGACGGACCTAGAGATGATCATACTAAGTGAAGTAAGTCAGACAGAGACAAATATCATACGATATCACTTACATGTGGAATCTAAAAACAATGACACAAATGAACTTATCTACAAAACAGAAACAGACTCACAGACATAGCGAACAGACTTGTGGTTGCCCAGGGGGAGAGGAGGTGGGGGAGGGATGGAGTGGGAGTTTGGTATTACCAGGTGCAAACTGTTATATATAGAACTGTACAGCACAGGGAACTATAGTCAATATTCTGTGATAAACCATAATGGAAAAGAATATGAAAAGGAATATATTTATATATATATATGTATGTATAACTGACTCACTTTGCTGTACAGTACTAATTAACACAACATTGTAAATCAACTATACTTCAATAAAATAAATTAAAGAAAAAAAAAGAGTAGGGACCCAGATATATGGGAGGCTCCAGGCTACCGTGGTCAGCGAAATGGTCATTGTAATTGGGGATAATTGGGGAGGGGGATAGATTTTGGAGATTGGAAAATGGGAAGTTCAGAAAAGAGAAGGGAAAGTGGAGAACATATGGTCGTAGGAGAGATAAAGAGGCAAAAGAAAATCAAGTGTTCAGCCCACAGCCCTGCCCTGCAGTGCACGGAAGGGGACGGGGGCACCCTGAAGCCTCGCTGAGTGTAGCTGAGGATGTCCCGGCAGCCTCACGAGGCCGGGCCGGGAAAGAGGGTGAGAAATAAACTGCTGGTGCCTAGGAATCTTCCCGTCATCAACGCCAAGGTGGTAGAACGACTTCTACTCAAATACACAAACTACTGAAACCTCCTCCTGACCAAACATGGGACGTCTGTGTTTTTGCAGAGTCAGGAAAGGACTGAGGTTAAGACTGATCGTGTAATCAAATAGGTGTAGTTGTATTATTTATGACTCACTTATTGCGTCATCCAAAATAGATTGAAAGTCTCTCACGGTCTATTTGTCCATTGTTTGCTATTGCTTATCCACCACTCCGCTGGTGATTAATGTGTCTTCACGATCCTGGGAACATTAGGTGCTTCCTCTCTCCCAGGGCCCAGAACCACGCGCTTCTGTGACCGGGAGGGAACCCAGCGTCCACGTTGCCCTCCAGGGTTTTCATGCTCAGACGCTGGTGGCCACCCTCACCGGGCCCTTGACCTGGAAGACCGTTAACCCAGGGGAGGACACGGGTAGATTGGCCCTAAGGACCCGGTCCTGGTCCCCCTTCGACAAATGAGATATGACTCCTGGAGAATAAACAGCTAAAGAAAGCAAAGTTAAATAATCATGTAAGAGACAGGAACTCTCTCCATCTGCCAAAGAGATGAAAATCAAACAATCTGAAGATATTTGAACTTATCCCCCCTTGATGGAGTGTTTATTGTCATCTCAGCCAGCTCTGAGCACTGGGGATGCAGTGCTGATCTAAAGCACTGCCGTCTTCGAGCTTACATTTTACGAGGGAGAGAAAAACAATAAATAAGTGTATTAGTTTGCTAGGGCTGGCATAGCAAAGTGTCACAGAGTGGGAGGCTTAAACAACCGAGATTGATTGCCTCAGAATTCTGGACAGCAAAAGTCAGAAATCAACGTATGGGCAGGGCTGGTTTCTCCTGAGGCCTCTCTCAGCTTACAGGGGGCCATCCTCTCCCTGTGCCCTCTGCGTGTGTCAAATGTCCCCTTCTTATAAGGACACCAGTCATATTGGATTAGGGCCCAGCCTTGAGACCTGATTTTTAACCTAATAGCTCTGTAAAGACCCTATCTCCATATACAGTCACCTTCTGACTTCAACATGTGAATTTGAGGGGAAGGTGGACACAGCCCATAAGGATGAGTAAATGTATTAATAATATATCAGATGATGATAAATGCCAAGCAAAAAGTAAAACTGGGGAAGGAGATTAGAGTGCAATTTTCAATATGCTAGCAAGAGAAGATCTCTCCGATAAGGCAGCTGGAAAAAAGAACAGGAACACACACAGAATTGCAGAAGGACTAGCCATGCAAAGGCAGGAGGTGAGAGTACCCCTACTGCTTTCAGGGAAGCGGGAGGACCCCCGTGGCCGAGCTGGGTTCCTGGAGTAGGTGACAGTCACGGGCTGCAGTCTGCCTGCACCAGCCAGCGAGAGCCCACCAGTGAATGTTTTAGGAATTTTGTGTGCAACTTGACACGCCTTGGTAGCTGGGGTCCCCACCCCCCTACCTGGGGAACCAGGTGTGAAACATTCACAGCACAACTGTAGATAAGGCAAGCCTGGTGAGAGGTGCTGCCAGAGAAAGGGCTGGAAGGAGGTGCTGAGGGCTGAAAAGCATGGCAAGGACGTGGGCTTTTATTCTGCGTGAGATGAAGGATTTCTGGAAGGATATGAGTGGAAAGGGGACAGGACTGACTTTAGTCTGGAGCTACCAGCAGTAGCCTATGGGAACCCTCTCCAGGGATGAGCAGGTTCCTGGGGGTAACGGGAGGTGTGAGATGGGCGTTGGATAAATACTTCCGAATTTTAGAAGAGAGGTCCGGATACACTCTATATCAATCACAAGATGCATTGCCTTTAAATGCAGAATAAAACAATGGGACTTTTAATATAAATCAAGATCAGGACATGCTCTGGTGGTTGTGTTTGCCACTATCCATCACTAGAGGGCAGTAGAAAGCAATATTTTCCTACTTGAAGCAAATCTGATAAAATAATGAATATTAGGCTACAGGGCTTCCATTAGTGGCCTGCCAATGCAGGGGCCACGGGTTTGAGCCCTGGTCCAGGAGGATCCCACATGCCGCGGAGCAACTAAGCCCATGCGCCACAACTACTGAGCCTGCGCTCTAGAGCCTGCGAGCCACAACTACTGAAGCCCATGTGCCACAACTACTGAAGCCCGCGCACCTAGAGCCCGTGCTCCGCAACAAGAGAAGCCACCGCAGTGAGAAGCCCACGCACCTCAACGATGAGTAGCCCCCGTTCGCCGTAACTAGAGAAAGCCCGCACGCAGCAACGAAGACCCAGTGCAGCCAAAAATAAATAAATAAAATAAATTTTACAAAATTAAAAAAAAAAAAGGATATTAGCCTACAGAGTCAGGTGCTCTAATGCAGACCGGCTTTTCCCATCAGAGGCTGTGTCAGGTGACCCCGGCACTCTCCATCATGGGGTCATTGATGTCCAGCCACCACAAGGAGGGAGATTTGAAAACCGACATGTTTAAGATAAGAGGAAAGGTCATTCTTTGCTTGAGTTAGACCCACTGTTTACTCACTGTATTTGCCTAAATGGTAAGCAAAATGGTGCCTATTTCTCCGTGAGTTAATGTGCGTGTCTGTAAATGCTAAGGAGCTCAAGGCAAGTACTGTCCCTGTGTCCTTGACATGGGGCGGGGCGAGGTCCCAGCATGACTGAGGCCCTAACTCACCTTTGGAGCTCTTCCCACCTGGTTACAGGTTTCTGGAAAGGACAGAAGGGGCGGAGGAGAGGTGACGTTTTTTCCAGGAGAGCTGTCAGCTCAGAGGCCACATGGAGGGGACGAATACCAGGTCACATCACCAAAGGGGAGAGGGATGGGGTGGGACAAGTTAGGGGTGTAGGATCAACAGATACAAGCTCCTGGGTATAAATAGATAAGCAACAAGGATTTACTGTACAGCACAGGGAGTTACAGCCACTATCTTGCCATAACTTATAATGGAGTATAATCTGCAAAAATACTGAATCACTCTGCTGTACACCTGAAATTATCACAATGTTGTAAATCAACTGTACTTTGATCAAAAAAAAAGAAAGTTCAGCATGAGTGAGGAAAGGAAGCAATGAGGGGAGGAAGTCTTACAATTACAGCGTGATTATCATGTGTGGGAGAACTAAAGGATGAGATTGATTTGACCAAGATCCGGGGTGAGGGCCAATGTCCTGGAAGGGAGAAACCCTGAAAGGCAGGCCCTGCCACCTCCCACTGCAAGCAGCAACCGCAGGCATCACCACGCCCCCTGGTGCCCTGGGACCACCCTCGTGATGAAGGGGAAAGAGAACTGGTTCTCCCAGCCGTGCAGCCCAGACACTAGCCCACCCCCTCGGTGACCTGGGAGGGATGTTTTCTCAGGGAACAAGGGAGAAAAACACACAGTGATGTCCTCCATCCAATCTGAGGGTCTCTGTGCCTGGAACCCAATGCCTGTGCCTACACAATGGTATTTAGTTATTCCTCATAGAAGATGCTAACAGCAAAAGACATATGCATTTTTATAGAGAGAAGATATGTATCTTCATTTTTCTCAAATCCCTGAAAGGTACCAGCAATACTATTAGACAAACACAATGTTTGTTTGCTTTTTACAAACAATCAAAGGCACTGACGCTTCTGTTGTGCTCTGGAAGAAACAAAACTTTGTATCGTTGAATATTTTTTCTTAAGATAGAAGAAGGTACAGATTGCTGTAAGTAAAACATTTAAAAGGTGGTGGATGTGGTATCTATGCGCAGGCATATACAGCAGATTGGAAGGAGCAGAAAAGCACATTATTCATTGTTTCAGGGTTTACAGCTTGTGTAATAACAAACCAGTCTAATTGTTTAAAACCTTTTTCGTAGCAGAAAAGTATATTCTCAAGTGAAATCTTGCCCGGAAGCCCCATGTATGAATTCATAAAAGGTGATGTTGCTTGGACAGGACCAGGGAGGGGCCCGAGTCTCTTGTGTTCAGCTGGTTGTCACCCATCCCCCATCCCACCTGGCTGTTGCTGAGGCTCCAGCTTGCAAACTTTTTTTCCCTTAGACACAACATGTATACTTTGGCTAAAAAAACAAATTTTCTTAATGCCTGCATAATTTTTTTAAGTTTAATCTTGAAAAATATACAGATTATTTCATAGTCCAAACCATCAGAGCCTGGGAGTAAATGAGAAGTGTTTCTGTTCCCATAAGCAGACAGGGATGTCAAGAATTCTACTTCATAGCTGTGGCTCAGCCAACAGTATTGCAAGCTAGCACCTAAAAGCCACACCCTACTAGAGAATGGACTTGAGGACACGGGGAGGGGGAAGAGTAAGCTGGGACGAAGTGAGAGAGTGGCATGGACATATATACACTACCACACGTAAACTAGATAGCCAGTGGGAAGCAGTCACATAGCACAGGGAGATCAGCTCAGTGCTTTGTGACCACCTAGAGGGGTGGGATAGGAAGGGTGGGAGGGAGACACAAGAGGGAGGGGATATGGGGATATTTGTATATGTATGGCTGATTCACTGTGTTATAAAGCAGAAACTAACGCACCATTGTAAAGCAATTATACTCCGATAGAGATGTTAAGAAAAATAAAAATAAAAGCCACACCCAGCATTCCACTGAGATTCCTCATTTCATTTCTGCATACCAGTCACTAAGGTTGTAAATGAACAACCCGTTCTTCTTTCCCAAATCTGTTCACTTCCCGCCAGCATCAGCCTGCCTGCCCTTCTACAGCCCCTCACCACGGGGCTCAGCTGCCCCGTCGCTGGGCTCATCTTACCCACATCCTGAAACGTGGTCCCTATCAAGATGCTCCCTTGCCCTGACGTCTTCAGAGTGCCTGCCTTCTCCAGGGTAGGGTCCAAACTCCTCTGTCCATGGACCAGGCTGTCAATCACATTGCCCGGCCACTCTGAGGTCTCACTAAGGGCCCTCCTGTTTATTTAGACACATCAGCCCAGGTGGAAGGTCAGCAATGTTTCAAAGCCAGAGAAAAGGAGGAGGGGTGTCCCCAGGCTGGGCTGGACCAAGAGAAGTGCTACTCAGTCATATGGGAATGCAGGAAGGAACATGGGTCTCTGAAAGTCTTCTCAAGGGGCCAAGGTCACTGAGGGCAAAAAAACACAGGGAACCAGCTGCAAGGGCAGACAATGGAAACTGAAGAAGGAGGCCAGAGAGGGGAAGGGAGGAGAGGGGCTTAGCACTGAGCCTGCACCTCAGAGCTGGTGTGGCAGGTTGGTACTAAGAATAGAAATGAGGAACCTAAGCAGAATTCAGCCACTATGGGGGGAAACGGGTCCCGAAGGAAGGTGATGGAGCACGGGAAAGTGTCCATACAGTGCAGCGCATTGCCGGAGCCTGCCTGGAGGGACCTGTTGAGAGGGACCGGGGTGCCCTCAGGCCCCAGAAAAATGTGAGCTGCTCCCACCACCCAGGGGACGTGGCTCTCTAATTGTCGCTCGGTTTCAGATCTTCCCCGGTACCAAATTTCCATCAGCTTCCTCAGTGTCTAGACCCAATTAGAACCCTCCAGCCTGCATGGAACCACACCAAAGCATGCCTTCTAAGGGCAGAAACTTCCAGCATTCCACAAGCCAGAGATACATGACATATGAAATGCATCACATCAAAGAAGTTAAATTTTATCTCACCAGATGGGATGTTTGCAGAACCATCCCAGATCTAAGCTAGAGCACAGAGCTCAGGGTTTATCAACCCAAACACGAGCACTAAGCTCCTGAGTATAGGTGTGGAGTAAACGGGGCCAAAGACTGAACCCTGGGGTCCATGGTCAGAGAAGCAGCAGTGAATCAAAAGCCTGTGAGGAAACTAATGAAGAGGGGGCTGGAGAGCGGGGAGATGCGGGACCCGGTCCCACAGACGGTGGGAGCAGAGCACAGGGCAAGAAGCGTCCTCACTGTCCGATGGCCAGGGAGCTGAAGGACACTGAGAATTGGAAACAAAAGCCCAAGGGCCACATGGCTTTCCAGTTTTTGTTTCACGTGTGAATTTTCAGTAGAACAGAGAGGGCTACGTGATAGGGAGGGCTTGGAGAAGGGAAGGATGCACAGAGATAACCAGTCAGTGTCTGGGGACCACATGTTAAAGATGTCAAGCAACAACAGGAAGGCGCTCAGAGGATGGATGTCCAACAGCCAAGCATCGTCCGGGAAGAGAGGGTGTTACACCTGCACGGCAGTGCATGGCTGGCCACTTGTGAGCATCCTCTCTGGGTTACCGTGCTATCAGAGTGTCTTCTCATTCTGGGTTTCATCCTCAGCTCTTCAAGTAGAAGCTCAATGTTTTCTGGGAAAACATTGATCAAGGACAATTTCAAATTCACTAAATTCTCAAGAGCCAGATGTAGAAATCAAGATATCCACGCATGCAGTTATGATGAGCGTGAATCATCAGGAAAGGGCAACTAAACCCACAGTGAGATTCCTCTATAAACACATCAGGATGGTTGAAATTTAGAAGACTAACAGTACGGTGTACGGGCGAGAATGTGGATCTCTCAGATTCTGCTGGTGGGAAGGTAAATTGGTACCGCTTCTTGGAAAACTGTCAGCATCATACCTGAACATATGCCTCCTCTGTGACCCAGCAGTTCTGTTCCCAGATGTAACACTGAGATAAATGCAAGCTCATGTCTCCCCAGACACATGCCCTGGACTGGGCACAGCAGCTTCATTCATAGTAGCCGAAAACTAAAGTCAAGTCAAATGTGAGTCAAGGGGCTTCCCTGGTGGCGCAGTGGTTGAGAGTCTGTCTGCCGATGCAGGGGACACGGGTTCGTGCCCCGGTCCGGGAGGATCCCACATGCCGCGGAGTGGCTGGGCCCGTGAGCCATGGCCGCTGAGCCTGCGCGTCCGGAGCCTGTGCAGTGAGAGTGAGAGGCCCGCGTACCGCAAAAAAAAAAAAAAAAAAAGTGAATCAAGAATAGACTAGATAAGCAAACTGTGGTGTATTCACACATCTGAATACTGCAGAGCAGTACAAAGAATAAATGGCCGTTACTTACAACTCTGGATGAGACACACGACTCCGTGGTCGAATCTCACAGCAGGAAGAAGCCACACACAGAGAATACATAGTGTTTCCTCTGATAGGGAAGGAACACGGAGAGATTACCACAATTCTAGAAGTGTATCTGTTCTATATCTTGGCCTACAGTATGCTACCATAGGTACACACAGTTACAAACACTCACGAAGCTATATATCTAAGAATTGTGCACTTGACAACATGCATGCCGCATAATAAAAATTAAAAGAAAAAAGAAAAGCACTTAATCAGATAGTGAGTAGAATTTGTAGAGTGAAACAAAGATTTTATTAGATGAATGAGATGGATGTTCTCTTTGGAAACAGAAAAACAGAGCACTGAAGAGATGAAGGTGAAAACTCTCTACCGCATCAGAAGCTCCTTTTTGGAGAAGCTATTTCTGATCTAGTCTGATGTTCCCAGTGCCCAGAAGGGTTTCTGGAACATGGCAGGCACTCGGTAAATATGTTGGTAATTAATAAACAGAATTAATAAACCAAAGCTGTTAGAAAGGAATAACTCAAAGCAGCCGCACTTCGAGATGAAGACGTTAGTTGAAACCAATAGTGGAAACAGCAGCAAAATAGTGCCTTGGTAGCGGTCTCTCACTCTCCCCTTCTCTCTTTATATATTTCTTTACATTTTTAATATTTTAATTTTATTGGAGTATGATTGATTTACAATGCTGTGTTAGTTTCAGGTGTACAGCAAAGTGATTCAGTTATACATATACACATATTCATACTTTTTTAGAGTCTTTTCTCACATAGGTTATCACAGAATATTGGGTAGAGTTCCCTGTGCTATACAGTAGGTCCTTCTTGGTTATCCCCTTTTTTTTAATGACTCTACTCTTCGTGGTAGAATTGAGGCTCAAACAGTTTGTTTTAATTTTTATAAGTCTGATACATTTGGGAAACCTTGTAAACTAAGTTTTAATTCAATTAGGAAATCCTGGACTTTTGCCAAAATTGGCAATTCCACAATGAACACTGGTAAACTGAAACTACTGCAGCTGATGGATAAAGGCTGCTTTGTCAAACGTCTCCACCTTAGTGAAACCTGCCTAACAGGTAAAGGGTGGAAACTTGGATGGCAAACACTTGCAAGTTGCCAGTTTCAGGCTGTTACAGAAAATGGTTATTGAAGCCAGTAGAGGTGGAACAGATTCCGAAGTGAGTTTTCCCACATGCTGCTACTTGGGGAAAAAACATCTCATCCAATCCAACAGGCTGTGAAGTGTTGCTTTATGAACTGAACTATTGCCCTGCCATATGCGAAAGCCATTTCTAAATGTTACCTTCATTTTTTACCTTCTTTGGCTTCAGATTCCAATTGTAAAAACTTAGGGAGCACACCTCTCCAGTCCACTCAGGAATAACAGGGACCATCACATAAGGCAGGGAAGTAGGGTTACAAATGGGTCTTTTCTCACGGGACTAGCACAAGAGAAGCATGAGCATCCTTTAGTGGCTGCCTGAAGTGGACACGCCGAGGCTCAGAGCAAATCTTTGCGCAGTGGATGGGTGCTGTCCACAGAAGCAGCAGGGCTAAGGAAACCGCCGCTAGTGCAAAGAGGACCCGCCTAGACTCAGGTAGCATCACGGCTCAGATGAGGGAGGTGGGTAGGCTGGTGTGTGGCCTCACCAACTTCTTTCTCCACCCTAGACTCACCTCAGTGCAGGGTCATATGATCACCCTTTGAGCGGAAAGTTGTATGTGTGTGAACTCAGCACTGATTTGTTTCAGGAAATGGTTCCTTAAACGATGCAGTATTTTGCTCCTGTTAGAAAGCTTCCATACAAAACAAACCACACCCAGAAAAATGGAGTCAGAGGCAGTTGCTGGTTCTGTGAGCGAGGCCACCATTTCTCCCGGAATCTTGAGCCTACTGGTCAGGACCCTTGCCATCTCCACGTGGAGCTGGAGAAATCTGGCCAAATCTGACCTGTGGCGTTCCTTTTCTAGACCCTATGAAGTGCATGCATGCTGCTTGTATTAACCCTTTCCACACAGGTGGGAGAGGCACCAGAGTCTGGTGCATTCAGACGTGTCCAGTCCTGCGGGCAGTTTCTGCAGACACTTGTGTTCACCATTATGTGTTGGTTTTACTTGCTGAACCATCAAGATCTAATTTGCATGCTCTCAGGAGCATCTCGCAGACAGCACCCTCTTTCCTACCCACTATTTCTGGTCTAGGCTGCCACTAACTTGCTAGGGGACCACGGACAAGTCGATTTACTTTTGGACCAAAGCTACGGAATCTATAAGATTTTAGCATATAGGTGAGATTTGGACACCATGCTTTCTGAGCTTACCTGCGATCAGTGATTTCAAGAAGAAAGGAGCCTAAACCTGGTGCATTCTGGTACACAGTAGAGCTGAGGTCTGCACGGAGACCCCTGGAATTGTGGCCGATCCTCTTCTTCAGACAATTCCCTGTGAGCGTTCCACTCAGACTCACCTCAGCTCAGGTACATTGCACATGAGGACATATATATCTTGCCCCACAAAGGTTCCTTAGAGCAGTTTGGCAATTCACAGTTTACAAAACTTACTGCTTCATAACGATTGTATATGGAATTCATTAGTATTGATTTCCATTTCATAGACTGGGAGAAAAAGGAACCTCAGAAGTTGGAGTGATGTGCCCTAGTTTCTGTCTCTGATAATTACAATCTGTGTGTCAAACCAGGAGAATTCAGACTTCCAGCCAGTGCTTTTGCCTGGTAAACAGAGTGCCTGTCCTTAAGTTCCAGTTGCCTGGTCACAATTTACAGGCAATGAAGCCCAATTCATTCAGGTACAAGTCTGCCTTAAATCGTATTAATGGTATGTACAGCAAACACAATTTAACACCAAAAGATACGAATTGCAGCTTAGTGTACATTCTGCATGTGTAACACACAAGTGGGGCTGCCCTGTCCTCGGGAGAGATTTGCTCCTGAACGAGGAATTCCTGCCCAGGTCTCCAAGCATCGCAAGTTTCCGGAAGGGAAAGGATGCCAGGGCAAACCTAACACCAGGGATCCCATCCGTTCTTCCTCGTGAATTGAAACCCAACGCCTGTCTCACCACCCACACCCCACGATCCTTTTCCTTATTTGGGAGGCGCTATCACTGCTCAGGCTGAAACGTGAGCACGTGGCCACTGGACAGGCTGTATTGTGTGTCATGGGAACATCAGATCCAGAAAGCGACCCTCGGTGCTGTATGCCCGCTGTTCTGTGGGCTCAATGGGAAACTCTGACTGGAGGCCGCCGACCTGGTGGAGTTTCAGGGTCCACGTTTGTGGTCATGGGAACAGGGAACGGGTGGTGTTGTTGCAAAGCAGTTATAGCTGAATCATTCAAGAAGCACGAGACGACGTGTTTTTCTCTTTTTCCTTTTAACATCAATGTAAACCAACTGGTTAATTAATAACTGCCTCCGTCCAATCAAATCTATTCCTCTTTTCTTTGGAAACGTGCCTAAACGCACATGCATAAGAGGAATGGAGTTTAATGACCATATCTTTGACCAGAGAAGCCAGAGATCCTATGTCCCCTTATCTTCTCCAATTGCCTTCCACCAAAAGGAAGAGGGAGACAACTTCTAAATATGCCCATTCACAAATATGTCTAAAATAAAAACTGAATGTAAAGATTCGTGATGAAGCATCCTTTTAGTGAAATAACTGCAAGAAACACACATTTCCTTAAGACTATACTTTGGAAAGGATATGCAATCACAAGACCCCACTGGTATCAACCAAAAGATACAACTTCTTATGCTGTAATGGGAAGTGATTGCCCACGTCAGGAATTAGTGGGGTTGAAGTGGGAAAATCTTCCAACATCTGTAAAGAGCTGAGGACAGAAGCTGGGAAACGAGGCAGAGGTCAATGACTGTCACCTGTATGACTTTTTACCTTTTGCTTCCAAGTCAAAATATTTGCTAATACTTTCAGTTATTCATATTTCTTAGGAAAACATTATATTCACATAGTAATTCATGTATAGGTGTACAAAGAATACAAGTGTTCTAACCAAGTCTCTATTATAACTTTATTTTTCAAATTATTCCACCCATCAAGAGTCTTTGCATCTGATTGACCAGCTATGTGAAGGAAGCTAAAATGTCTGTCTCTGATATATGTAGCATAAAACAAGGAATTTTTTGTGTCTTTTATTGCAGGTTCCTTAATTTACCAACATATTCATCAGTATGAACAATACATGTAATCCCAGCGTGAGTCCCTGAGAGCAATGGGTTTATTAGCCCATTTTACAGATGGGACCTGAAGCCACGTGAGTACCTTGCTCAGGCATCCAGGTGATGGGAGCCTTTTATTCACACACACCACCTGCACACACGTGCCCCCGGCTGGGTACAGCCTCACCCTGGAAGTTACACTCAACTGTGCAATCATTCTAAGATTAGTATTTTAGAGGAAAACTATTAATTTGGGGATTCTGCGTATCTCCAGCTACAGTCACTTTCTCGGCCATGAAGCATGCACCCCATGTGAACGATGGAATGAATGAACTTCCAAATAATTGAAGCAGAGATGGGAAAGGAATCATACTTGTTTCTTCAATGTGTTCACTGGAAAATGTCTCTAAAATACACTCACCACCTTTGTTCCTTCACTGAGAAATGAAGAAGGCTGAATCTTCGTTGATATTTTCAAGTAATTTTTAAATAACTTTAATTTTGTAAAAAAAAAAAAAAAAAAAAAAGATACCTAGGCATAATATAGATATCTAACAGTACAATAATTTTTAAAAGTTTAAAATCACCACAAATCTCGCTGTCAGAAGTAAGCACTCTCAACATTAACTCTTTTAAATCTCTCCCTGTGTGTGTGTGTGTACACACGTAGGTAGGTAGGTAAATGTATATATAAAGTTACACACATAGGATCATGCTGTCAACTATAAACTGCACTTTCCATCTCCCTCTAAATCCCTTAAATCATGTGCTGCGGCAGCTGCTGACTTTCAACAACCCCTGGAAGGCGTTCAGGTGGAGAGCAGAAATGAGGCACTGTGCTCTGGGGAAAACTGGAAGAACACATCTTCAGACAGTTAGATTAGTTTCAGGAGAAGATTTTATGAACCTAATTCTTGCACCTCCTCATGTCTAGAAAAGCACTGAAATCCCTCATGGTGATGTCCACTCCTCACGACTAGCAGTAACCTGCACGAGATTAGTGGAAACCTTCTGCAGAAAGTATGTGCTTGAGGGCAGGTACTCCCCCTTCACCAAAATCACACGTTTACTGACCTTCTCCCCTGCCTCTCTGGAGCAGTTTCTCAGAGCTATCTGAGCTGCTATCTCCCAGGCTATAGTCCTCATTTTGTCCCAAATAAAACTTAACTCACAACTCTCACCTTGTACATTTTTTAAGGCGACAATGCTCTTCCAAGTTATTAGAGAGGCATAATAGATATAATATTATAGTATAATATCATTAAAATAATTCAATGAAAGAATTCTGTATGCAAAAAGCCTTATTAAATGGCCAGGTAGTGATCCTATTTCAAAGCTAACAGATTATTTCACCTTGGATTCTAAGGCATGTGCAAATTCTCTAATGGAAATCTATTGCTAAGGCCATAATAACATAATACAACCATTTCAATCTGCAGCTGCCTGTTGGAAGTTGGTTAGAAGTTATATGAGATATTAAAGATTTATCAAAGTGCAGATGTTAAATTAAAAAGGAATAACCTAATATTCTTTAAAAACATCCAAATAGCATAACTGACTAGTGTTAATGAGCTTAAAATACCAGCCTTCGCTGTTTATGAAAGGTCTACGTCAGGCTCCAAGTATGCCTTGTTTCATCCGTACTGATATTTCATAGCAAGAAAGCTTTCTTTTAGAAGGAGAAGCAGCCTAAGTCCTACCTGAAGCCCCTGACTCCCTTTTCTAGTTTTTCTCTCCTTTTATTAAGAGTAGGAAAACTTTGTTTTTATTTTAATTAATTTCCACTCTTTTCAGTGGAGATTATATGGAGAGAGAAACTGGCACATTTTTTTTTTTCATTCTTCCAACTCAGGAGGTCAGGAAGAGGGAGAGGGAGGGCTGGAGGTTGCAAACTATGGAATTATTGCAAACTATGAAAATGCAAATTATGGACAGCTTCTTTGTCAACCTAATGACAGCTGGCACCTTTTTTGTATTTCCATCTAAATAGATCGAAGCTTGGGGAATGGGCTTTACATGTGAAACAGATACAAGAGGACCGTGGGTTCTGAGCGCCTCAGGTGCACAGCACGGGGACCACTGCTTTAGCCCTGGGGTTGGAGCCCCGCCCCCTCACTTGAGGCTCTTCTCCCTTGAGACAGTACTGATCCCCATACCACCCGGTGAACGGCACCGAGGCTGGTAACCAGCTTGCAGGTCTGGAGTCCCCTGGACCATCAACACCTGTCAGATGGCAGCGTACCTGGAAACAAGTAGCTTTTGTAGGTGGGCCCTGCCCCACAGCTGCCATCCACATTCTGTCATTTCCCCCAACAGAGAGCAGGAGAGAAGAGGGCGCTCCGATGTAATCATACAACCAGGCAAAGGGGTTCTTTCCAAGGTGAGAGGGCAGCATCTCCATGGCCAGCAAGGGCAGGACACGGCACCAGATGGCGAGCCCAGGGCAGAGGCTTGGGGAGGAAGACCATCAGGGAGGTTTCTTTCTTTCGCCTGGTTTACTGGAGCTGGACAGCTGCTCCCTCTGCCCCGTCAGTGGGAGCGGTGATGTTTAGCATCAGGCCCTTTTGTACCAACTGGTTTCCTGATGACGTCTGAGAGCTCTGACCTCAGACACTGCTGTCCAGTGAAGTACAGAGAAGTCATCTGCTGATTTGACTATACTGTCCGACTCTGAGAAAACATTTACATTTTACACTGGCCCAGAAAGCTAATGACGCTTTGTTTTCCTGCTTCTGGATTGTTCTTCTCTACGAGTTTACATGGGTCAGCGTTACACCTTCAGAGAACTGACAACAGAACCAAATCACACACGCACGAGGCCTACCATCTTAGGGTATAATCTTAGGGTTATGTCAGACCACATTTCTGCCCTGCCAGAAAGATCAGAATTGATCTTCCTTTCAAAAGGCTTTCTGGGGGAACCTTCATTCCCTACGTTAGCAACTTTTTTTTTTAATTTTATTTTATTTATTGTTTTATACAGCAGGTTCTTATTAGTTATCTATTTTATACACATCAGTGTATACACGTCAATCCCAATCTCCCAATTCATCACACCAACATCACCCACCGTGGCTTTCCCCCCTTGGTGTCCATACGTTTGTTCTCTACATCTGTGTCTCTATTTCTGCCCTGCAAACCAGTTCATCTGTATCATTTTTCTAGGTTCCACATATATGCGTTACTATATGATATTTGATTTTCTCTTTCTGACTTACTTCACTATGTATGAAAGTCTCTAGATGCATCCACATCTCTACAAATGACCCAATTTCATTGCTTTTTATGGCTGAGTAATATTCCATTGTATATATATGTACCATATCATCTTTATCCATTCGTCTGTTGATGGGCATTTAGGTTGCTTCCATGACCTGGCTATTGTAAATAGTGCTGCAATGAACATTGGGGTGCATGTGTCTTTTTGAATTATGGTTTTCTCTGGGTATATGCCCAGTAGTGGGATTGCTGGGTCATATGATAATTCTATTTTTAGTTCTTTAAGGAATCTCCATACTGTTCTTCATAGTGGCTGTATCAATTTACATTCCCACCAACAGTGCAAGAGGGTTCCCTTTTCTCCACACCCTCTCCAGCATTTGTTGTTCGTAGATTTTCTGATGATGCCCATTCTAACTGGTGTGAGGTGATAGCTCATTGTAGTTTTGATTTGCATTTCTCTAATAATTAGTGATGTTGAGCAGCTTTTCATGTGCTTCTTGGCCATCTGTATGTCTCCTCTGGAGAAATGTCTCTTTAGCTCTTCTACCCATTTTTGGATTGGGTTGTTTGTTTTTTTAATATTGAGCTGCATGAGCTGTTTATATATTTTGGAGATTAATCCTTTGCCCATTGATTCATTTGCAAATATTTTCTCCCATTCTGAGGGCTGTCTTTTCATTTTGTTTGTAGTTCCCTTTGCTTTGCAAAAGCTTTTAAGTTTCATTAGGTCCCATTTGTTTATTTTTGTTTTTATTTCCATTACTCTGGGAGGTAGATCAAAAAAGATCTTGCTGCGATTTATGTCAAAGAGTGTTCTTCCTGTGTTTTCCTCTAAGAGTTTATAGTCTCCGGTCTTACATTTAGGTCTCTAATCCATTTTGAGTTTGTTTTTTGTATTGTGCTAGGGAGTGTTCTAATTTCATTCTTTTACATGTAGCTGTCCAGTTTTCCCAGCACCACTTATTGAAGAGACTGTCTTTCCTCCATTGTATATCGTTGCCTCCTTTGTCATAGATTAGTTGGCCATAGGTGCATGGGTTTATCTCTGAGCTTTCTATCCTGTTCCATTGATCTATATTTCTGTTTTTGTGCCAATACCATATTGTCTTGATTACTGTAGCTTTGTAGTATAGTCTGAAGTCAGAGAGTCTGATTCTTACAGCTCTGTTTTTTTTTTCCCTCAGGACTGCTTTGGCTATTCAGGGTCTTTTGTATCTCCATGTAAATTTTAAGACTTCTTGTTCTAGTTCTGTAAAAAATGCCACTGGTAATTTAATAGGGATTGCATTGAATCTGTAGATTGCTTTGGGTGGTATAGACATTTTCACAATATTGATGCTTCCTAGCAACTTTTACAGTTGGGAAATCAGTTGTTCCACAATGCAAATTCTCCACTGTGTTCTGAGTCAAAGCTTTTCTGGTCTCTAAGCTAACCAAATCCAGTTGGTTAATGATTTTGGTGGTTTTCTGCTACCTCATTCATAGGCTAAGAAGTGCTTTAGTCTAACCATTGGCTAAGAAGGATTTTTGAAAGGGTGAACTTTGTGCTCTGTGAATTAGAGCACAATAAAAAAGTACAGAAGAGGACTCCCCCCTGTACACACAACTAATTAATACATAGGAAAATATGTATTTATATAAATATGTAAATATATAAAATCTCCTCTATACACACACACTACTTATTTACTTCCTTGTTTTCTAGTTTATTTGGCTTTCAAAGGAAATATAATGCATATAATGAACATGGCCTCATAGCCATGTCAAGCCTTTTTGTTCTCTTACATGTCATAACTCCCATCTGTAGCTCTCTCTACTTACCCTGCCTGAGTTCTGCATGTTCTATATTTATAATTCACTCTTTATTTATATTGTCATTTACTTTCCACGACGCTAAAGAATTCACTGATTTACTTTGCTCGCTTCTGGTATTTATCTTCCACGGTATTGTTATCCAAACAAACTTGGGTCTGCTTGCCTGCATGCAGTAAAGCCAAGATACGACCCCGGGTTGTGGTGAAGGGAAGTACAGGGCTCTTTGCAGGCGTCCAGCAAAGAGTCAAGGGCGGCTAGTGCTTCAAAGGCCCAAACTCCCTGATTAGTTTCAGGGAGGCATTTTAAAGGCCAGGTGAGGGAGGGAAATAAGTGATCAGCTTGGGCACAATTCTCAGACTGGTGGATGGTGGGGTAACAGGGCAGGGTCACAGGAGTTAACATTATCAGTCCTCAGTCTCTGGTAGGTCTAGGGCTACACCTTCATGGTCATCAAGTAGTTGATTTCTTCCATTTGCTGGGGGTTCTAGTGTCTGTAAAAGAACTCAAAAATATTGTCATGTATATCCCTTGAGGAGGAGCCAGGACCCTGCTTTAATCACTGCATGATTGTTTCTCCTCTGTCTTTCCTTTGTTTCTACATCCCCTCCCTTCCCTGATTAGCAACTGTTTGAATCTGCCCTTTGGAATTCAGGGAAGGTCTAGGAGGCCAAAGCCTTTTTCCTGCAAACAAAAAGCAGGGGACACAGAAAAGCTCTTGCACCCAGGAGGGCCTCACAGGATCCTGCTCTGTGTCAGTATTATTGATGCAAAATCGTGTCCTCGTGCTCAGTACCTCTTGGTTATGTAACCACTCACAAGAAGGGCAGCTCAGTCTGTACCCCTCCTGGACTAATTTTGAGAGGCATGCTGTCCTCTGTCAAGTTGCCACACCTTGCCCCATCCCCCTCCATTCAGCCCCATCACATCCCAGAGTCCGAGCACCTGGGCACAGCTGTGAAGAACCGTCACGTCTGGGATGCTGGGCACACAGCACCAGCTCTCCTGGGCTCTCATCTTTGCTCTGCTCTTGTCTTTGTCCCAGTCAGTTGACAAACTGCTGAAGAACAGGTTGTATTTTGTACATTCTTCATATTTCTCTCTTTCTCTGAGACTCTCCTCTACCCATGGAATCTAATCAATGAACGTGGCCACCATTTGCCAAGGTCAGTTTAAATTATAACGCTCTCTTCTGGGGCCCCGTTTGTCCCCGCCAGCTCTGTATCAGCTACACAGGTACAAAGCATGTTTTTCCATTCCATCTCACCCGGTTCATTGATAAAGATGTTAAACAATACTGGGCCCAGACCCAACCACGGAAGAACAGCTGTTCTGTGCTCCAGGCGTCACTGATCCATTGATAGCCACTCTGGGTACACTGCGACCAGTTGCACCATGTTGCTTGCAATGCATTTTTTTCCCTTGCAACCCGACATACCTATCTGGAAAGAACTGCTTGTTCAAGGGATTTCAGAAGTAAGATACAAGCACGAGTGTGATATAGGTCAATATTTAACAGAACATTCAATAATTTGCCACGTGAAAGAAAAGAACCATAAGCTTTCATTCACGTGTCTTGCACATAAGAGAAAATATGGCCATTAATTGCCCAGCAAGGGCAGAGTGCCAAACAGCCCAATCTTTCCTCTGCGCTATGAACAAGCCCAGGCTTAGTCACCAGCTCCTTGCGACACGCACATCGTGACTTTGAAGGACAGGGCAGAACTGACAGCTGTCACTCACAGATCCTTCACTTTACAGCAGTTTTTGTAGTTGGTACTGCTCACCATCAAGCCACTCATAATTCAACTTGCCTGGCTCAGTGGCATCTTCCCCATTTGAACTCCACCTTAAAATAAAACCAGACGCCAACAGGGCACAAGGCTCGGTGAAGAGAGTTAGGTCCTGGGAGTAAGGATCTTCTGAACAATGTCAGCCAGAGTTTGACTTTTACTTTACGGTTGACTCTGAGTCGCACAGTGGGATGAGGTCTGCCAGTGGTCGATTCACCCTTTCTTGGAGACGTCCAGTCCCGAGAAGGCTCACACACTCCCCAGGAGCCCTCCCCATGGAAAAGCCCATCGGCAGTGCCATCTCCTTCACCCAGAGCTGCCCAGTTGGCCAGGCGCGGCCTCAGGTCCCAACAGCATCCCTGCTGACTGTGTGAACTCCGACAATGATTCAACACCCCGATTTTCTCATCTGTAAAAAGTGAGTAAATCATTACTTCCTGGAAGGGAGTTGAGTAAAGTTAATATGATTTCAAAAATGCTTAGAATGTCATCTGTCACGTATTCATCAGTCAGCTTAAAAATTCCAGAAGTGTTTGGTATTCTTGCGAAAAATGCCTTCATCTAGTTATGAGAAAACATCAGACAAACCTGAACTGAGAAACATTCTACCAAAAAAAATTATAATGGTACTGAGGAGCTGTCCCATTGGAGGAGGCTACAGTGACAGATGCAGCGTGGGAAGCAGATCGGCTCCTGCGATAGAAAAAGGACATCAGGACTTCCCTGGTGGCGCAGTGGTTGAGCGTCCACCTGCCGATGCAGGGGACGCGGGTTCGTGCCCCAGTCCGGGAAGATCCCACATGCCGCGGAGCGGCTGGGCCCGTGAGCCATGGCCGCTGAGCCTGCGCGTCTGGAGCCTGTGCTCCGCAACAGGAGAGGCCACAGCAGTGAGAGGCCCGCGTACTGGGGAAAAAAAAAAAACAGAAAAAGGACATCAGTGGAAGAAGGGTGAATTTCAACTAAAGTCTGTAGTTGAGTTGATAGATTGCGCCAGTGTCAGTTTCCCGGTTTTGCTAATGGTACCATTTTTACATTACATGTTAACCACACGAAACTCTCTGTGCTGTTTTTGTTGTGTTCTTCTAAGTTTTAAATTATCTGAAAACATTTCAAAATGTTATTTTTCAATGTAAAATAATCTTAAAGTTCTAATCAGTTTTTGTAATCTGCATTTGTTCTTGAGACCTTCTTTTACATTTTCATCATTTTAAACACAAACATTTTTAGAGAGGGCTGCATGGGAGAGGAGGCCTGAGTGCTGAGCTCGCTTTGCCCAGAGCAGGTCACTGTGCCCTGGGCGGGGGCAGCTGTCTTGGAGGCCGAGAGCTGCGTGGGGAAGCAGGGTGAGTGTCTGGGGCAGCCAGCGGCGACGACTCGTTCAAGGAGGGTGGTTCCAAGGGAGAGCCGAGCGAAAGGGCTGAAGCAGGATGGGTGCAGTGTTTCATGGACCACATCCTGACCTGTAGGCCTGCTGATTGGAATGGTACAGGACAAGAGGAAATGTGATGATAGAGGGAGAAAGCAGGCAGGAGCAGAGCCCTGGGCAGGAGAGAGGTGGGCCTTGGGAGCCCCAGTGTCCTCTCTAACAGGCTCATAGATACAGAGGCGGCCCATTGAGAGACTGCAGGGGATGAGAAAATGCTTTTCTGATTTCGCGTGTTTCCTCATGAAATGATGAGCAAGGTCATCAACGAGGACAGGAGCAGGGGGTGTTGGGGGAGACTCGGGAGATTCAAAAGGATGCGAAATGGTCCACGGAGGGTGAAATGGTCCACAGCGGGTGGGCAGCGCATCCATCAGGCAGATACAGCATCAGCACCAGGGCTCCCCTGTGGTGCGTGGCCCTAAATTCAAAGGAGTCCATTCTCCCTGGTAGAGGGTTTTCTCCAGCCACTCTCCATTTCTTGAGTGGAGGAGACACAGAGCCAGGGCCCCTGAGGTGGGCGGGCAAGGCCAGGGATGCAGCCCAGGGCAGGAGTGACTCCGGCGCCTATGGATTCAGCTGAGCGCAAAAGGGAGGCTGGCCAGGGTGTCCAGGGCTCAGAGGACACGCGGCCTGGAGCGGCGAGCCTGCTACTTTTTAACTGCAGACATTGGGCTTGCTTTCCCGTCCCCCTCCCCCCACTTCTGATTGGCCACGTGAGTCACACCGAGCATCCTTCACCTGCGAGTCTCAGAACAGGGAGACCAGGTAGGTGGAGACGAGGCAGCACCGAGGCATCAGGTGGGCCATCGGGGGATGGGGGTGGGGCAGCCAGCCCACGTTGCTCCCATCTCTTCACGCACTCCCCGCCTCAGGCCTCGTTCCCCCTCTTCCACCTCATCCCTGGCTCTGGAGACGTGGCTTTTTAGTTCCATCATCTTGGGCACCTCAATCGTATTTCTCCGCCAATTCCTTGGCCTCACAGTTCCATTTCCCAGAGGTTTACACAACTTGGGCTTTTTTCCTCTAGAAACCAGCTTCCAGAACCTACTTTCGGCTTCACAGGTGGGTCCTGGGGGTCTGATATGCTGGGTGACTCACCCACTGCCCCGGCCCCCGCCCCCCTCCCCGCCCCTGTCCACCTTGGGGCAGCCCCGCCCCCTTCGCAGCCCTCCAGAGCCCAGCTCCGCCAGAGCATCTTCCATTTCTTAGGGAGGCCAGACAGAAGCTGACTTTCTTCTGTCCTCTGTGGCAAAATTAAAAAGGAACTTTTAGATTTGTCCTACAATGCGGCGTGGACTCCTAAGGTTGCACTGAGCTCCAGATCTAAAATCCGTTGTGAATGTGTGCCTCATTGTGAGGCTAGCCATTGGTCAAGAAATGATCCAGGCAAGGTGCCCCAGGCTGTTGGGGTCTGTAGCCCCACATGACCCTTAGAATTCCTAAAAAGGACTTCCTTTGTGTGAGGGCAGCAGGATGTGGATACTTTCCTTTGTCTCCCCTTGCTTTCCACAGTCCCTGACATGTAACGGTATTTGTGGTACATTTTTATCGAATAAGCAGAGAAGATGCCAAAAAGGAGCTCATGAATGTATTGTTTGAGCCCATGGCTGGTTCCTACAAAGGGCAGTGAACATGGGATGTCTCTGGCCGATTAAGTCAGGTATAAAGCCTGGGGCTTCTGCAAAGAAAATGTGAAGGAGTGCCAGAGCAGGACACAGATTTAAGGAATTCCAGGAGGCCGCGGTAAAAGCCAAATGAGTCCCCTGAGTTGGAGTGGAAACATTTTCCCCCAAGTGTCCTCTTGCTTAGCTCCATCCATCAGAGACAGCTGGGACAATCACAGGGCAGAGAACGTGGCCACCGTTTCTATGTCCCTGCCCCAGAATCACCCCCAGACCTCAAGCTCACAGGCCCCCTCCCTTGGCTGGAGTTAGGTTGGAGTTAGGGTTAGGGTTGAATGCTTCCAATTCTGTCTCTCCAGCCTCCACGTTGCCACTAAGGTCCACTCAGAGCCACTAGAGTGGGTGTCACTGTCAGCCTGGGGCTCCCCACAGCTGTGCTTACTCCATGCACAGATTCTGAGCTCCGACTTCTAGAGCCGCTTGGGATAAACCCTCTGCAGAACAAGGCCCAAGTTCTTAGAGGCAACAACAGGCATCCCGCAGAAAAGCAGGTACACCCCCTCAGTTTACGTCCGAAGCATTTCACGTCTCTCCTCCTTAAAGCACTTTCACTGTGTTCCCATGGAAACACTGAGAGGTCAGTGGCGATGCCTCCGTCCTCTTAATTCAGAACCTTCATTCTGGTGCCTCCAGACCTGACCGCCTCCAGATGTCTTCCCTATCTCCCAGGGAAGACCAGGGATGCAGGGAATCTGAAGGCCTGTGTAGGGTGGCCTTCCCTTTGGGCCCCGTGCTCGCACAGCCACCCTCTGCTAGACTTCGATGGGACATAGGGAGTGTACCGACACCCCACTGGGCTGAGGGCTGAGGCACAGGGCACACCAAAGGGCCATGTGTCTGTAATAAGGACACACCCAGGGGGAGACCTAAACGGACACTTCAGCCATGAGCGTCACCCACAAATCATCCTCCTGAGACCAGGAGAAGGGCACGTCCTGTAAGCCTCCTCAAAGAAACCTGCCAGGTGTTTCCTCGAGGGACGCATGGGTTGATGCCGCCTAGCTCGCTGCCATCCTTATGGAGACACAGATAGGCAGGTGATCCCCAGATATCACAGGGAGAGCAGCTGGGAGGGGGCAGCCCATGGGGCAAGCCGTCACGCTGTTGGGAACGGGCACACGCAGTCCTGAGTTGAGGTTGAGCCCCAGTTGCGCAGGGCGACAGGAGCAGAGGGGTGGGAAGCTGTGGCAGGCTGGCTGAGACCCTCCAGGGAAGGAGGCGGGCCGCATGTGAGCTAAGCCAGACCACCAAGTTGCTGTCTTCCCTGGGCGCCAAGGCGCAGGAACTTGGTTCTCATTTTTCCTTAAATTCGTGTGGAAACTGTGACCATGTCAGGATTCGAAAATGCCGGCAGGCACCTCACACCCACCCTGGGGCCCCTTGCCCACGTCGCATTTTGCGTGCAGTACGTGGACCCCATCCTCATGTATCCACCAGGAGGCTGAAGCTCGGGACCACTAAGACGCTCCCCTGGATAGAGCCCCAGGCCTGTCTGCTCTCAGTCCAGCAAACAACAAGAAAGGCAGAGCCTGAGCATATGTTAAGCAAAGTACACATGAAATATCAGAAGTGAGTATGAGATCTGGTGCCAACTCAGAGATAAGGGCAGGAAACCTTTGAGCTCTCAGGAGTTGTGAGGGCCCAGGAGGGCTCTCTGGACTTTGATACGAATCTCCTTTTTCTTTCCTTGGTAACAGCAGATTTCCTTTGAGGAGTAGTTTAAACCTACATTTATAATTAGCTGGATATCAGCCCTTTACAGGGGATCGTTGCTCAAGTGAGTCTCAGAACTTGAAGGAAGGGGTGGATGGCGTGTTTGCTCAGTGCCTGGCTTCCTGGGTGCTCTTTCACCGGGGCCACGTGATTTCCCTTGACCTATGCATGGTCACAGGAACCTCTAAAGGGGAACGCTTTTGTCTACAGCATTCTGCTGTCTCAGAGATGAAAACCGGCAGCTTGGGATATATTTCACCTTACAGGAGGGTTTGGTTCAGTCCGTAGAATGTTTTCTTAAACAGCTTTACTGGAGGGTAATTGACACACAATAAACGCATGTGTCTCAAATGTACACTTTGACGAGTTTTGATATATATATACACCCATGAAACCATCACTGTGATCGAGGTGAGGATCTAGCCCATCACCCCTAAAGGCTTCCCCGGCTCCTTCCCCTTTACCTCTCCCACCTCACCTGCTATGTCCAGGCTACCACTCTTCTTACTAACAGTACAGATTGATTTGCATTTTCTAGATTTCTATGTAAATGGGTTCATTCAACGTGTGCTGAGTTTTTTTTTTTTGGGGGGGGGTGGTTCTGTCTTCCTTCACCCAGCATAATTATGTTGAGAGCTTTTTCCATGTTGTAGCATATATAAATAGTAAATTCCTTCTTATTGATAAGTAGTATTCCATTGTGTGAATATACTGTAATCTGTTTTTCCATTTACCTGTGGTGTGGGTTGTTTCCAGGTTGGGGCTGTTACACATAAGGCAGTTTTTTTTTTTAGCATCTTTATTGCAGTATAATTGCTTTACAACAGTGTGTTAGTTTCTGTTTTATAACACAGTGAATCAGCTATACATATAAATATATCCCCATATCCCCTTCCTCTTGCGTCTCCCTCCCACCCTCCCTATCCCACCCCTCTAGATGGTCACAAAGCACCAAGCTGATCTCCCTGTGCTATGCGGGTGCTTCCCACTAGCTATCTGTTTTACATTTGGTAGTGTATATATGTCCATGTCACTCTCTCACTTCGTCCCAACTTACCCTTCCCACTCCCCATGTCCTCAAGTCCATTCTCTACGTCTGCATCTTTATTCCTGTCCTGCCCCTAGGTTTTTGAGAACCCTTTTTTTTTTCTTTTTAGATTCCATATATATGTGTCAGCATACGGTATTTGTTTTTCCCTTTCTTACTTACTTCACTCTGTATGACAGACTCTAGGTCCATCCACCTCACTACAAATAACTCAATTTCATTTCTTTTCATGGCTGAGTAATATTCCATTGTATATATGTGCCACATCTTCTTTATCCATTCATCTGTCAGTGGACACTTAGGTTGCTTCCATGTCCTGGCTATTGTAAATAGAGCTGCAATGAACATTGTGGCACATATGGTCACCTTATCTTTGATAAAGGAGGCAAGAATATACAATGGGGAAAAGACAGCCTCTTCAATAAGTGGTGCTGGGAAAACTGGACAGCTACTTGTAAAAGAATGAAATTAGAACACTCCCTAACACCATACACAAAAATAAACTCAAAATGGATTAAAGACCTAAATGTAAGGTCAGACACTAGAAAACTCTTAGAGGAAAACATAGGCAGAACAGTCTATGACATAAATCACAGCAAGATCCTTTTTGACCCACCTCCTAGAGAAATGGAAATAAAAACAAAAATAAACAAATAGGACCTAATGAAACTTAAAGGCTTTTGCACAGCAAAGGAAAACATAAACAAGACCAAAAGACAACCCTCAGAATGGAGAAAATATTTGCAAGTGAAGCAACTGACAAAGGATTAGTCTCCAAAATTTACAAGCAGCTCATGCAGCTCAATAACAAAAAAACAGACAACCCAATCCAAAAATGGCCAGAAGACCTAAACAGACATTTCTCCAGAGAAGATATACAGATTGCCAACAAACACATGAAAGGATGTCCAACATCACTAATCATTAGAGAAATGCAAATCAAACCTACAATGAGATATCATCTCACACCAGTCAGAATGGCCATCATCAAAATGTCTACAAACAATAAATGCTGGGGAGGGTGTGGAGAACAGGGAACCCTCTTGCATAGTTGATGGGAATGTAAATTGATACAGCCACTGTGGAGAACAGTATGGAGGTTCCTTAAAAACCTAAAAATAGAACTACCATATGACCCAGCGATCCCACTACTGGGCATATACCCTGAGAAAACTATAAGGCAGTTTTAAACACCGGTCTGTAAGTCTTTGTGTTGGCATATGCTTTTATTTCTCTTGGCTAAATACCTAGGTGTGGAAAGCCTGGATCATACAGATCTTTAACTTATCAGTAACTTCCAAACTGCCGTTCTGGTAACTGTATCATTTTACATTCCCACAGGAAGTAGATGAATATTCTAGTTACTCCACATCCTTCCCAATACTTGGTATGGTCAGTCTGTCTAAGCTTTGCTGTTCTAATAATAGGAGTGTAATGGCATTTCATGGTGGTTTTAATTTGTATTGTGGTTCTAATGACTAACATGGATTTTGAGCACCTTTTCATTGCTTATTGTCAATCCAGGTATCTTCTTTTGTGAAATGTCTATTCGAATCTTTTGACTCTATTTTAATGGGATTGTTTATTTTTCCTATTAATGTGTTTTGATATACATATATATAAAATATACTGCATATCAGCTTTTTTTTTTATCAGATACGTCCGTTGCCAGTTTTTTGTCCCAGTCTGCAGTGTGTCATTTCATTCTCCAATGTCTTTGAATAAGTAGACTTTTTTTAAAAGTCCAATTTATATATTTGTCTTTTATGGATCGTGCTTTCGGTGTCATATCTACAAAATCTTTGTCTAACTTAAGGTCGCAAAGATTTTTTTCTGTATATTCTTTCAGAAGTTATGATTTTGGGCCTATGGTCTCCTTTGAGTTAACTTTTATATAGTGCACACGTTTGGATCAAAGTCAACCCTTTTGCATATGCATTCCCACTTGCTCTAGCACATGTGTTGAAAAATCTATCCTTTCTGTACCAAATTGCCCAGTTGTTGAAAATCAGTCGTCCATATACGTGTGGGTATATTTCTGAGATCTTTATTCTGTTCTATTGGTTTGTTTGTCTAGCTTTATACTAATGCAAATGTTTTAGCAGTGTGTCAACTAGAATGTCTTGATGAAATCGGATAGCATTAGTTCTTCAACTTTGTTCTTATTTTTCAAAGGTTTTTTGGATATACTGGGCTCTGGACATTTCCATATGAATTTTAGAATCGGCTTGTCAAATTCTACAAGAAAGCCATTGGAATTTTCATTGGGATTTCACTGAACTTATAGATCAGTCTGGGGAAAATTGACATCTTAAAATCCTAGTCTTCTGATCTCTAACCATGGTATGTATAGCTCTCCATTTATTTAGTTCTTCCTTAAATTCTCTAACTTTTTTTAGATTTCAGTGTTCGGGTCTTGTACCTCTTTTGTCAGATTTCTCTCTAAATATTTCTTATTTTATGCTATTTTAAATGATATTGTTTCACTAATTTCAATTTTTTATATTGTTTGTTGCTAGAATATAGAAAGACTTTTAACTTTTATATTAATCTTGTATCCTGCAACCTTGCTAAGACAACTTTACTAATCGCTTTTCTTATATAGAGTCCATCAGATTTTTTTAACATAATCATGTCTATGAATAAAGACAGTTTTCTTTTTTCCTTTTCAATCTGGATAGCTCTTTTTTCCTTTTCTGCCTTATTAGAATGCTATAGTCTCCAGTACGCCATTGCGTGGAGGAGGATAGAGCAAATGTTCTTGCTTCACTCATGATTCTAGGAGGAAAGTATTCCTTCTTTCATGATTAAGTGTAATGTCACTGCATGTTTTCCACAGAGGCCTTTTATCAGTTAAGTTCTCATCTATTCCTCATTTACTGAGCAGCTTTTTTTAAAAATCTCTAAATGAATGGATGTTTGAATGTGACCACATGCTGTACTAACCGAGATGATCATATGGTTTTTCTTTTTTATTTTATTAATACAGTGAAATACACTGATTGATTTTTTTTAAATTAAACCAACTTTTCATTCTTAGGACAAATCTCTTTGGTAGCTATGTTTTATCATATTACATAGTTTTTTACATGTTATTGAATTCAACTTGCTAAAATTTGGCTATGACTTTTTCTTTTTTTTTTTTTCTGGTACGCAGGTCTCTCACTGTTGTGGCCTCTCCCGTTGCAGAGCACAGGCTCCAGACACGCAGGCTCAGCGGCCATGGCTCACGGGCCCAGCTGCTCCGCGACATGTGGCATCTTCCCGGACCAGGGCACGAACCTGTGTCCTCTGCATTGGCAGGCAGACTCTCAACAACTGCGCCACCAGGGAAGCCCTGGCTATGACTTTTTACATCTATGTTCATGAAGGGTAATGGTTGTAGTTTTCTATCTTTCTTTCTTTCTTCTAAATTCCCTTGTAATATCTTTCTCTAGTTTTGTATTAGGCTCATGCTGGCCTCAGTGAATGAGTTGGGAAATATTTCCTCCTCTTCAATTTTCCAGAGGAGTTTCTGCAGAATTGATATTATTTCTTTCTTAAATGTTTTCTGAAACTCGCCAGTGAAACCATCTGGGCCTGGAATTTTCTTTGTGGGAAAATTTTTAGCTGCAAATTGAATGTCTTTCATAGACGGAGTTTTAGGCTGTTTCTTTCTGAATGTGCTTTGGCAATTTGTATCTTTCGTGAAATTTGCCCACTTTATCTAAGTTGTCAATTCTATTAGGATAAAGTTGTCCTTAGTGTTTATCTCTTAGTATCTGTAGAATCTGTAGTGATGTGACCTCTCTCACTCCTGATATCAATAATTTGTATCTTTTCTTTTTTTTTTTTCCTGATTGGTCTGTCTAGAGGTTGCCAATTTTATTGACCTCAAAGAATCAGCATTTGATCTCATTGATTTTTCTCTAGTTTTGTCTGTGTTCTCTTTTGTTAATTTCTACTTTGATCTTTATTATTTCAACTGCTGAGTTTACATTTGATTTGATTCCCTTTTCCTAGTTTCTCAAGGTAGAAGCCGAGGTCACTATTTCGAGACTTTGTTTCTTATCTGACCCAGGTCTTTGCTGCTATTGTCCTGAAGACTGAGTTAACAGCACCCCACAGAATCTATACAGTGTATCTTTATTCTCATTCGATTCAAAACAGTTTCCCATTTCCCTTTTGTCTTATTTAGATGTGTGGCATTTCGTTTCCAAAATTTGGGGTTTCCCAGATACTGACTTTGTCATTGATTTCCAATTAACTTCTATGTACTCAGAGAACATACTTTGTATGACTGAAAGGTTTTATGTCTTTTGAGACTTCTTTTATGATCCAGACTAGTTTTCATCTTGATAAATATCTCATGTCCACTTGGAAAGAATGTGATCCTACTGTTTTGGGGGAGAGTCCTGTCTTTGACTTGTGATGAGAAGAAAGATTAGGTAGCACATTTTTATCCCCTCCTGGGTGAAAACTGGCCATCTATCATCTGCTGTCTTTGGCCTGCCAATGTGTTTGGTATAGCCCAGACAGTGCTTTAGAATATCTAAATCATTTTAATATTTAAAAATTAGAGTGGATTCTCTGCCAAAATTCTAGCTCCTGGGATTCCAACCCTGAGCCACCATGTTAGCGGAATCCCCTGTCTGGCATATCCAATCCCAATGAAAAGCAAAAGGGAAAAGTGGAGGCCAGGTTTATAATATAATGGGCCTTGCGTGTCACACAATGTTTAGACTTGCCATTTTTTAGGCACTGAAGAGTAGTAAGGGAGAGTGATGTTGGTCGGTAACTTGAGGTAGGACATGTGTCTGGTCAGATCATTCGAAGGGAGGTAGAGAGGTTGTTGGAGAAATTTTGAGTCCTAAAGCCTTGGTCTGAACATCATGAAACGGCTGGGTCATTTTCTGGCCTAGCTCATGGAAGGAGTGGGGGACCCATCATGTCAACTGCCTCTTAGGTGTTAGACAGGTCTGGCAGGTTAAACTGGGCTGATTCCCAATGGCCTCTGGGTTTTTTATTTGCCTCTAAAAGCATCATTCCTCTGTTTATTCTTATCAACTAGAGTGCTAAGTGAACAAAGCGATGAAGAGAGAATAAAGATTAAATTCCAAATTTAGGGGCAGACGACACTGATGCTCTTCTCTCAACTTATAGGACCAAGAAACACAAGTGGACCACCTCCAGAAAGGTTCACAATGGATCACTCACTGCTGGGAGTTTAGGATTTTCCCAGTTATTGGCTCTCTTTTCTTTATATAGTAACCACCATGAAATATGCCAATGTATTTCCTAAACGTATACTCTGAGATGACAAACATTTAAACATACATGTTGTGTGTATGTGTGTGTTTTGATAGTGGTTCCAGACCAGTCATTTAGAGTCCCCACAGCCAGTGGCTTTGTTCTTAGCCACTTAGAGCCTAGATTACAGACAGAGAGGCCATTTCTCCATCTGGGAAATGTGCTTGCATTCCTCCTGGTTCTAGAACTCAAGACATTGCCTAGGGAGCTTTCCTTGCAATCCCTTAAAACTATAGAGCACTTATATTTTGGAAAGGGGTAATTCATCTCTCATTCTTCTTTCAACTCAACTACATACACTCTTGTGCAACACACACACACACACACACACACACACACTCCCTGCCAGAAACTGCACTGATCCAAAAGGTCCAACACTCCTTTGATGAGTAGAGAAGTCATGAGTTCTCCTTCTTTTCTGAAGCATCTGCTGATTTACACGTGCTGGTTAGCTATGTTCCAGCCAGCCACTTCCACTGAAAATTATGTCATAGAGGGAAATCGAAAAATAGGACAACCATAGTTTCTTTTCCATTGGGTTCTTCCTTACTCATCTATTGGTAGAAAGTGTGTGTGTCAGGAAGCAAAATAAAAACAGCAACATTAGTTTTGTTCGACATTTCCACGGCTCTCATATGAAAGAAATACATATGCACGTACAGTTATGGAATACAGATTGTGCCGCTGGACCTGCATATGAGCTAAGTTCTCCTATACTCCCGTTTAAAACTGGCATTGCACAATATAAAGATGAACGGTCAGATCCATGCCAATGCTTTAAAATTTATCATTTTTCTTTATCTAGAATGACAGTAAATAACAAGTGAAAAACACCATGACAAGTTGAGAAAGAGATCCCAGAAAAGGAAAAAGCTTTCAATTTTAGTACCTTTAAGCACATTTTCCCCTGGATTTTATACAAAAGGCCCGGCACTCTGATTTTCCACTGGGCGGCGTGCTGCAGGCCCCTGGGGGCGGGGCGATGCTTTCTGGTGGATGTCGCCGTGTTCTCACTCTCACTGCCTCTCCGCTCAGGTTTTGGTGGCTTGTGGCCCAGCTTTCTCCCATCACCCCGGTGAAGCTCATCAGACCGGGAGGCCCCCAAGCTGCTTGCACGCATCTCTACCAGTGTCAGAGCAGTAGGTCACCCGGCTTGGTGTGACCAAGCATGCCGGCTGCCTCGACCCCGAGTGGGTGTGTGGTTTTCTCCTCTTTAGAGAAGAATGACTGTAGCAATGTTGGCGGTGGCACAGAGCGCCTCAGGGCCAGATCCCCTCACTCCACGCAGAGCCACTCGGTGCTTTCATTCCTTATGCAAATGTGGGACAAGCTGGTCCCTTCGCGCCCAGAAGGGTGACCACAGTGGAACGGCCGTTCTTCCTGTGTCTTCAATCCATCGTCTTGCCGTGGTTGGAATGGAGCTGAGGATGCGTGGAGCCCCTTTGCCCTAGAATCCAGGACTCCACGCAGCTCCCCCCATGCGCTGGGGTCTGGGACGTGCCTGAGAAGAGGCCCTGAAGTTTACTAGAAAGAGCTGCAACCTGGGAAGTGCAAATGCCAACACTGTGATCACGCATCTTTCAGAGAATCCTTGCAGCCCAGCGGGGATCAGCCTGGATCAGAGGCCCGGCATCCATGTGCCGCAGAGCCCCCCAACGCGTCCAGGCTGGCAGCAACCAGTCACGGCACGGGTGGGCTCCAGCTTTCTTTGAGGTTATGATTCAACAGAGGTGGCGGCCTGAAGATGGAGAAGGTTGACTCACTGCCACAGGGGCATGTGACGCTCAAGTGATGGACAGGAAAAAATGAAAGTAATGTGTACAGAGTAGGAAACATTCCAGAGGTGACCTGCAGGTGAGAGATTCGTTAACTCAGATAAATGTCTATTTCTGCACAATTTCAGCCTGTTTTGCGTTGGCACCTGGCCTCTCTGAGAGCTCTCTCCCTATCTTTGCTTTTCTTTCAAGGAGTGAAACAAAAGAAAAGATGGGGTTGTAAAATGGAACACAATAGCCCTGCAGCATCCACTGGTCTGATACTCCATTCTGCCTTTTCGTTTTAAAAAACCCCAGAGGTGTGATTCTGCTGTGCACAAGTGAGAAGCACACAAGAGAACCCCCTGGCAGACAAGGGTGCCCCTGAGGCTGCTGCACCCCAATTGAGCTACGGTGATCTGACTCAGCAGGCAGTACGCAGCTGCTCTCGGGAGGGACGAAAGTTCAGTTCATGTCTGTTTGTGTGTGAAAAATTGCCAGTTAAATAGTGAACTTCTGTTGTGAAGACAGGCACAGGAAGCAGAGGCCCCTCTCCTGAAATGTCATTCTGTAGAAAGCCAGAACCCCGTACCAACATCTTCATCATTATGAATCTCAAGATTTGTTATTTAATGGAGGTTTCTTTTTTTTTGATACAAATAATGATAGCAAACTTTATTGAGTGCTTATTTATGGGTGAGGTAATCTTTTTGTTTTTTCTTTTTCTACTTTTTAAAAATTGAAGTATAGTTGATTTACAATGTCGTGTTAGTTTCAGGGGTACAGCAGAGTGATTCATATATATATATGGATAGATATAGATATATATAGATATATTCCTTTTCAGATTCTTTTCCCTTATAGATAGGTTATTATAAAATATTTAGTAGGGGCTTCCCTGGTGGCGCAGTGGTTGAGAGTCTGCCTACCGATGCAGGGGACACGGGTTCGTGACCAGGTCCAGGAAGATCCCACATGCTGCGGAGCAGCTGGGCCCGTGAGTCATGGCCACTGAGCCTGTGCATCCGGTGCCTGTGCTCCGCAATGGGAGAGGCCACAGCAGTGAGAGGCCCGCGTACCGCAAAAACAAACAAACAAACAAACAAACAAAAAGAATACAGAATGCATTCCATTCTCTCTCTTCTCCTTGATAAATGTAGCCCATAGACACACGAAAAAGATGAAGCTATCCCTTTGGGAAGGAGGCTATGGGTTGGCCCAACAAACTGCTAATATTCGAAACCAAAAATCAGAAATTTAGAAATGTCATTATATTTCTTTGGCTGGATCCCTCCACTCTCGAACTGTGTTAGATAACAGAGTTTTTAATACGCAGAAAAGTATGAAAGAATATGGAATGCTGTTCATCCCAGCTTTGGTTTTTGGAATGACATCAGGATGAATGATACTGAACAAATGTGAAGGATATAGTCTTACCTGTAAACTAGTATGTTCTGAACCTTCAGCTGTGTTAAAACCTGGCCAGTTCTTGAAGGCAAAATCATGTATAATGACAGAACAGACATCGGCCTAGGTCAGAAAATCCTCTTTAGTCAAAACTCCAAAGATGTGTGTCCCGAGGAGGCTCATATTTCTAGAAAACACTGCAAGGAATCCTAAACCCACATGCATAATCCTTGTGTGGCTTGCGGGTGTAGGTGTGATGTTACATAAATTCAGGGGCTGAATATCTCATCCAAGAGACTCAGAGACGCTTCCTCTTGACAAGCCACGAGGGGAAAGCACAGCTCTTAGTATGATCTCACCAGGAGAAAAATTACGACAGCTGGCAGCTAAAATAAAAACGTCGTGACAAAGTGGCAGGAGAGCCAGACCTACACATTCTCTCCATTTGCTGCTTGGCACTGAGTTCTGAACACATTTGCTGACACACAGGAAGGGCGGCAACCGCTTCTGTGTTGAATGGGTCCCAGGGCAATTGGGTGTTGGGCATAGATTAGAAGAATTGCCTTCGCATAACAGCAGAGGACACAGGGTCTTTGGTAAAGTTTCCTGGGCTTGAATCCTTGCTCTGTGCGACCTTCGGCAACTTAGTTAACTCCCCAAATTCTTAGTTTTTTCATCCCTTAAATGGGGACGACAATAGTACCTATCTTTCGGGTCACTTTAAACATCACATAATTAGTGTTGTTAATGAATTGAACACAGTGCTTTGCCCCTAGTAGCTGTCCTTAAATGGTAACTATGAATATGGTTCATAGTTCAGTCAATACATACGTGTTGTCTAACTATTATTAGAAGAGAGAGAAGACAGAAAGATGTGTGTCTTCTGGTAGGTGCCGGAGGCTGGTCCAAGAGAAACAAACCGGGGATGAGGATAGGGTTGAGTCAGCTCCCAGACTTGTGATTTTGGGGCTCAGTGTATACGAACCTCTCCCAGAGACCTCAACCAAGAACAGCCCAGGACCAACCTCCTCATGCCTAATCCAGTCGTGGGCCCATCCCACCTCCCTCGGTTCCTATTCCGGCTCCTATTCCACCAAGGGACTCGTGGTTCAGAGGCAGTATGACCCCCAAATCCCGTCCATCCCTTGAGGGTGGTTTCAGGATTCCTGGGAATCAGAGCCCTGCCCTGCATGAACTCCTTAATTGCTAATACCTGACAGAACTTTGTGGATTCCATGCCTTGGATGAATGTCCGGTAGCTATTCAGATGGAATTAGCCCTGACAAGGAACACCAGACTAGGCTCCAAAGAGCTATTTTCAAGAGCTCCTAATTAAAGAACAGGCTGCAGAAGGAGAGGACCCAAGTCTCTGAAGACACACTAGAGCTACTTCCCAATCTTCCCTGTGCTTGGCCTTACCCATAAACTACTACTTTGGAAAAAATATACTGCTTTTTTAATTTTTTTTTTTTTTGCGGTACGCGGCCCTCTCACCACTGTGGCCTCTCCAATTGCGGAGCACAGGCTCCGGACGCGCAGGCTCCGCGGCCATGGCTCACGGGCCCAGCCGCTCCACAGCATGTGGGATCTTCCCGGACCGGGGCACGAACCCATGTCCCCTGCATCAGCAGGTGGACTCTCAACCACTGTGCCACCAGGGAAGCCCCATACTGCCATTTTTTTAAAGGAGGATTAATACTCTTCAAACAGACCTTAGATTAGGCAATGATTTCTTAGATACGGCACAAGCAACAAGAGAAAAAAGTAAATTAATTGAACTTCATCAAAAATAAAATATTCTGTGCTTCAAAAAACACCATCAAGTGTGTGAAAGAACAGACATAGAAAACGAACTTACAGTTACCAAAGGGGAAAGAGGGTGGAGGAGAGATAAATTAGGAGTTTGAGATTAGCAGATACAAACTATTAGATATAAAATAAACAACAAGGTCCTACTGAACAGCTCAGGGAACTATATTCAATATCCTGTGATAAACCATAATGGAAAAGAATATGAAAAAATGTATATATATGTATAACTGAATCACTTTGCTGTACAGCAGAAATTAACACAACGTTGTAAATCAACTCTACTTCAATTTAAAAAGAAAAGAGTGTGAAACAATAACCCACAAAAGGATAAAATACTTGCAAATCATATATGATAGGGATTTGTATGTAGAATATAAAAAGAACTCTCACAACTTGAAAATATAAACAAGCTGATTTTCAAAACGCACAAAGAACTTGAATCACATTTCTCCAAAGGAGACACACAAATAGCCAAAAAGCACATGAAAAGTTGCTTAATATCATGTCGTTAGGGAAACATAAATCAAAACCACAATGAGAGGGACTTCCCTGGTGGCGCAGTGGTTAAGAATCTGCCTGCCAATGCAGGGCACACAGGTTCAAGCCCTGGTCTGGGAAAATCCCACATGCCGTGGAGCAACTAAGCCCGTGCACCACAACTACTGAGCCTGCACTCTAGAGCCCATGGGCCACAACCACTGAGCCCGTGTGCCACAACTACTGAAGCCCGCGTGCCTAGAGCCCGTGCTCCACAACAAGAGAAGCCTCCGCTTGCCGCAACTAGAGAAAGCCCATGCGCAGCAATGAAGACCCAACACAGCCAAAAATAAATAAATAAATAAATTTATTTAAAAAACCCCAACACAATGAGATACCACTTCATACCCACTAGGATGGCTATGATCAAAGACAGACATTAACAAGTGTTTCCGAGGGTGTGGAGAAACTGGAACTCTCATTCATTGCTGGCGGGGCTGGAAAATGGTGCAGCCACTGTGTAAAAACAGTTTGGAAGTTTCTCATAGGGTTAAACACAGAGTTACCATATGACCCAACAATTCTACTCTTAGGAATATACAAAAGGGGAATGAAAACATGTTCACACAACAACTTGTACAGCTGACCTTTGAACAACACGAATTTGAACTCTTTGGGATTTTTTTCAATAGGAAATGCTACAGTACTACATGATCCACAGTTGGTTGAATCCACATATGCAGAGACTCAGACACAGAGCAACCTTGTGGAAGGTCAACTATAAATTTTACTCAGACTTTCCACCGTAGGAAGGGTTGGTGCCCCTAAGCCCCGCATCATGTGTTGTTCAAGAGTCAACTCTATGTGCATGTTTTATTCATAACAGGCAAAAATTGAAAACCACTTAACATGTTCATCAGTTGATGAATCTATAAACAAAATGTGGTCTATCCATGCAAGGGAATGTTATTTGGCCATAAGAAGGAATTAAGTCCTGTCATACGCTACAACATGGGTGAACCTTGAAAACATTGTCAAAGAATCCAGACACAAAAAGTCACATTATTGTATGAGTGCATTTCTATGAAATGTCCTGAACAGGTGGATCCATGGAAACCTAAAGGTGAGTGATCCTGAGGGGGTGGGGAGACGGAGGAATAGGGAGAAAATGCTTACAGACATAAGGTTTATTTTGGAGGTGATAACCACGCTCTGAATTTAGACAGTGGTGATGGCTGGGCACCTCTATGTATAATCAGACAACTGGATGGCCACTGGAGTGTACACTTGGAAGAGGGGACTCTTGTGGCATATGAATATCTCAATAAAAATCAAGGACTCTACATGAATGTTTTTTTGAGTTACTATTGTCAATTAATAATCTCACATGAAATGCAGTCTAGTTTTAGTAACTTACCAACCTAAAAAAAGTTATTAAATCCTAGCCTAAAGCAAACTTGAAAACTTATGCAGAGAGAGTGAGCTCTGGTGTCTTGTCTTCTTATAAGGACCCTAGTCCTATAGAGCTGGGACCCCACCCTTATGAACTCATGGAACCTAAATTACCCTCTGAAAGGCTCTATTTCCAAATACAGTCCCACTGGGGGTTAAGGCTTCAACTTAGGAATTTGGTGGGGTGGGGGGGTGGGGACACACACAATTCAGTCCATAGTACATTCAAAATAAATATCCATTTTGGTATCTAAATTGGTATTGATCATATGGTACGCTTTTTATTTTTTTTAGTATTTATTACCCTAATTTTTAACATAATTTATCTAATTGTAAGTTTATATAATTTAATTTTATATTGAAGTTTAGTTGATTTACAGTGTTTCAGGTGTACAGCAAAGTGATTCAGTTATACGTGTTTTATATATATATATACACACACACATATATATATATATATATATATATTTTTTTTTTTTTTTTTTTTTGGCCATGCTGCATGGCTTGTGGGATCTTAGTTCCCTTGACCAGGGATTGAACCCGCGCCCTCAGCAGTGAAAGCGCAGAGTCCTAACCACTGGACCACCAGGGAATTCCCTATATATATATATTCTTATATATTCTTTATCAGATTCATTATAGGTTATTACAAGATATTGAATATAGCTCCCTGTGATGGGAGGTATTTAAAATTGCATAATCAGGCCCCGGAAAAACCTGGATTTGCCTCTGATGATTCTTATATTTCAGAGAGGAAACTAAATCTTAGAAAGGAGAAGAACTCACTCTTAGTAATTCCTTTAGCGAGTGGAGAATCAGGCCTGAGGCTAGTGTGTTTGAGCCTAAACCCTAGCTTCCCTGCCTCACTGGGAGCTTGTTAGAAATGCAGGCTCTCAGGTCCCACAGCCCTGGAGCCACGGGACCAAGAGCTGCATTTTAACAAGATCTCCAGAGTGTCTTGTGTGTATTCAAGTTTGGGAAACCCTGCTCTAAGCTGATCTGCCTGGGGGGTGGGTGTGTGTCATGTACATTCCTCCCCTCCTTTTCCCCGGGTGCATGCTGGGTAGCTGGAGGGACTCTGGGCATTGCAGGGACCCCACCTGGAGGCAGGGGCTGAGTGCACAGGCTGAGTGGGGTGCTGAGGGCCTTTGCTGCCCAGCAGAAAGGGGAGGTCTGGGAAGAGAGGGGGCAGCAAAGCGGGGTGTTGGGGTCAGGGCAAGGGAAGGGAGCCCCTGAGGTGGCCTCACACTCTGCTTCTCAGCAGCAGTGACAGCACCCACTCCTTCGGTCAAGGGCTGCATCACGGCCGTCCAGAGCCGTCAGGGCGGGCCAGTGACAGTCGGCACAGGGACACCAAGCATGGTGCCCAGGCCTCAGAGTGGGTGCTGAAAAGGGGCAAAGCTTCAGCTTTCCTGCCACACTTAGGAAGGTGAGACAGGCAGCTGCCAGTGTGTGTGGGAGCCTGGCCCCCACTCTGCCATCAGTGACCTCGAGATGGGTGATGGTCGCTTGAGACAGGCCAGGGTGGGAGCATTCACACAACAAAAGTTGACAAAGTTTGCAAACTGGGGCTTTTTTTTTTGAGCCATTTTAAAAGATGTATCAGCACGTCCCCCAGCACCCCATATAGAGCACTTAATGATAGTTAATATCTGCAAAGGTGCTAGTTTAGTCAGGGAAACTTAAAAGAGTGTGCTGGTAAGGAGCAGCTGGGAACCCCTGTCCCCCAGGATTCAGGTCTCTGCATGCAGGTGTGCATTTGCTGTAGAAGGTCGGTAAGCAAACCCAGGAGAGCTTCCCGCTCAGGACTCCACAAGGGGCAGAGCCCCGCCCTCAGGCTCTCAGCTATCTATTGCGGGCTCCCTATTGCTGGTACCCTGTGGCTGGAAACGCTAAACCCCTGCCTGGTACTTCTGTTTCCCTGGTGTGGCTGCATCTGGGAGGTGGTCAGCTGTTTCCAGCCTGCACACAATGGCTGGCACATAGCAGACACTGGAAAGTATCCATCTAACTGCACAGTTTTGGACCACACCTCTACATGGGTGGGTCTGCAGGGATCCTCACAGTAAGGGAAGTTTGGGTTGCGAACAGAGAAACTGGTTTCCTGCCTCCCAGGCTCTGTGCCCCTCCTTCACAGCTGACCCAGGAGACTGCCAGGCCTGCCACTGGAAGTCTCCCCTGAGGGCCTTGGGAGCTCCACCCACCATTCCGGTGGCAGGTCTGATCCTACCCCCTGCCTCCTTGTGACCTTGTTTTCCGGTCCTTGCCCTCCACCCCACTCCTGGACAGAGGTGCCTGCTGGGTTTCGGGGTCTGAGGTGCCTGGTGGCCCTCCGGGAGTCAGAGGTGTCCAGGCCTCAGGGTCCTTCCGGGCCTCTATCCCATGAGAGCAACTTGAACCTCAGCCTGGAGGTGGGAGACTGCCTCCACCTGTTAATTTTTCTAGGACGTCGACTGTCTGGCTGAGCAGCTACCTGCTCTGACCCCCTTTTCCACGGGGACACTGGGCTAGTCCTCACCCCCACTCCTTCTGCCACAGTCCCAGGCCCGCCAGTCACCTGTGAACCATGAGCGGCACTTCCTCCTGTATCCTCAGCAGGGTCCACTTCCTGGCTCTGGCCCCTCCCAGGCTGCGCTTTCCCATGTGGTGTCCAGAGCAAGGAGGGACTCCTGAGACCCTGGGGAGGAGCCCCTGACCCCCAAACCTAGAGGGGGAAGGAGTCGTGGAGACTCATTCAGTGCACTGGTTATTTTATGGAGCGCCCCCTCCACCTGCCAGGCACTGTCCTAGATGCTGGGGGTCCCGTGATGCATGAAACGGACAACGGCCCAACACTCACTGAGATCAAATTCTAGGGGAGGAGACAGATGGCCAGAAACATGCTGAATATGAGATGTACTTATATATTTATACTGCATTGATTTATAATGTATGCACCCATAATTGTTTATATACTTATATAAATATGAACAAAATTTATAAATACATTCATAGATAAGCAACATTTTGTTTATAATGCAAGCATAAACAGTTCTTTATAAATATAAGCAAACATTTAAATACATGCAGACAACAAATATATACTAAAATATATATACTATTGATATATATACAAACAGAATGATAAATGCTTGGAAGAAAAATAACTCAGGACAAGCAGAGCAATACTAAGTCTGTGCTTTCACACAGAGGGCTCCGGGAGGGCTTCCCTGGGGAGGTGGTATGGTATCTGAGCAGGCACCGCAGGGTGGGACGGTGCAGGCGGGCAATCCCGTGGCAGAGCATCCCATGCAGAGACCTGAGGTGGGCAGAGCCGCAGGGCGCTGGGCTCCGAGGCCGAGCGCAGAGGTAGGAAGAGGCTTCTGGGTGGGCGCCCCGGCCTCAGCACTTAAGGCCTTTCAGGTCCGAGCAAGGACTTCGTATTCTGTGTCTAGACCGCCCCCCGCCTCCGCTTCGTTAATGGGAAAGCTGGAGGGTAGCGGGAGGACCGCTCAGGCTGGCCTCGGGATTCCTCATCCAAGTTTAAGATCCGAAGCAGCACCTCCTCCGACACCGATCCCTGCAGGCTCACTTACTCGCCTTTTAGTCTAGTCGTTGGAACCACAGCAAAGAGTCATTTCTGTTAGTCAGACTTTCGCACTAGCCCAGATCCCTTTTGTGGCCTTGGGGTGGGTTAGGAAGCGTGTGGGGTGAAGCTCGCCAGATCGGGGGCCTCTGGCTGGCTTGCTCTGGGCCCCCCGCGGGCTACCTCTACTGGCATTTCGGCCCGCGGCCAGCACTCGGACCCACCGCGGGGCAGCGCGACCGCGGCGCCTCGAGAACAACTAGACAAAGTCGAGCGCGCGTCCACCCGAGCTCCGGGAGCACCTCCCGGCCGGCTCCAGCGCCCGCAGCTTCCGGCTCAGGACGCCGGGGCGGGGCCCGAATCTGCATTTCTAGCCGGCTCCCAGATGCTGCAGGTCAGGCACCCACTTTGAGACCCACCGCACCAGAGCTCCGTTGCCCGGATGGAGGTTCTGTTGGGTTCCAGGGCAGCGAGCCTGGCACCGCTCTCTCACTCCTCGATCGCCAACCTCAGTCCTCCCACCGGTCCGCCCACCTCGCCCTCGCCGGGCCCCGCCGCTGCCAGGTGCTTCCCCCTCCGCAGCTCCTCCCCGCCGCGGCGCGGCGCGCTCCCGGGGCCCAGAGGTCCGGGGCAAGCGGGCGGCGGCGCGGCGGCGGGCCGGGAATCGCCCCCGGGCGCCGGTGCCGCCGGGCCCCTGTCCCGGACGCGCGCCGCGGGCCGGGTCCGCCGCTCGGGAGGCGCGCGGCGGCGGCGGCGGGGGCGGCGCTCCCGGGGGCGCGGCGCACCTTACTCCCGGCGCCCCCGCCCCGCGCCGGCCCCTCCCCGCGCGGCCCGCGCTCCCGCCCGCGCGGGTCGGTTCCAGCCCCTTCCGTCGTCCCGGCCTCGCCGCTGTCCTCCGCCGGCCCGCGAGGGAGGACGATGGGTCGGCGCGGAAAAAGTGAATGAGGGCGGCGGCGGCGTCTGCGAGCGCCTGACTCGCGGGGCCACAGCGCCGCCCGCGCCCCCCGCCCGCCGGCTTCATGGACGCGCCGCACGCCTCGGCGGCCAAGCCCCCGACCGGGTAAGCGGCTCCGGGCTCCGCTCGGCTCGGACGCCCGCGCCCGCACGGCGCGCACTCGGGACGGGGGCGCCTCTCTCCGGCCCGCGGGCCCGCGCCCCGCGAAGGAAGGGGGTTGTGTACTTTGTGCTCCCGGGTCGTTGCCCGGGTAACAGTGTCAGGCCGAGGCCCGGGCGCTTTTCGCGTGGGTGCGTTTGTGGGCGCGATCCCTTTGGGGGGTCCCCGCGGGCAGAGCCCCACCGAGCCCCGAGCCTTCCTCTGCCACCCGCGAGGGCTCTCCGGGGGTGGGGGGTGGGGTTGGAAGGCAGTGGAGACTCGGCCCCGGCCCCCAGCCCTGTCGCTGACTTGCCCGGTTCCCGCCCGCGTTCCAGTCTGGTCACCCCGCACCCGGCACGGCACCCCGCCCCACCGTCCGCTCTACCTTCCCCCCAAAAGGAAGGGGAACAGGTTCCGGGCCCCCGGAGGCGCCTGGGTGCCGCGGTCTCAGGAGGGCTGTGTAGAGGGCACTGCCCTGGAGGTTCTCCTGACCGCTGCTCCCCCGCCCCGGCAGGCTTTTCGGGGCTCCCCTGCACAGGGCACAGGCGGGGCGGGCCGGGCCCGCGTCAGGGACCCCAGCATCGGAGTATAGTCGGGGCTCCCTTCCCGGCTGGCGTGGTCTTGCCCCTGCCCAAACTTTCGCAGGGTCTGTTTTCCATCCCCACACCTCGCGTGTGTGGATTGCATGTCACGTTCACATTTTACTCGCAGAAAGAGTGACTTCCTTTATACAAGAAAAACAAGCCTGCTCTTTAACCGGATCCTGAGGCGGAATTTGAACCTTGCACGACCCCACGGGGCCTGGCGGCCGCTGCGCTGCAACGTTGCGCGCTCTGCTTGCGGCTGCCTTGCTTCTCCGCGGGGCGCACCCAGGACCTGCGAACTGTCTTACTGGGCCTGGAGCAAATGTGTGATGAGTCCTGCAAATGGAATGAGTGCCTGGGGTGGGCCCTGCACCTGCTTACCGAAGGGGCCCACGTTCCCCTCTAGCAACTGGTCTCCAGCGAGGCAGCTTTGGGGACAACTAATCTCATTTCTTTGCAGTGTATCCCACTGACTCATCCTGCCCGCGTGTGCCCATAGGCCGCGGTGCTGCCCAAGTGCGCAAAAGGTTTTCAAAAACTGGCTTTTTTTTTTTTTAACTCTCCCTTTAATGCCAGGAAAAAGTGAGCCAGGTTAGCAAATCAAATAATCCTGAGGCTAAGGAATGTTAAAAAGAACTTTTTTCTTTTGCAGGGCGCTTAGTGGTTATGTAATTACGTTTGAATAAATAAATCTCCTGCAAAGAAAATACACATGGGAAATCCTTTTTCATGGCAGGGGTCATTGCAAAATGACTTAGAGAAATGTGAAACAGAATTGCCTCTAAACCTGCCGTCTTTGGAGCTTTTTAAATGAGCCTGTTTAAGGAGACGGAATCGTTTTTTGGCAAAACTACCTTAGAAATATATTTGAAGCAGAGAACATTTAAGAGGCCAGTGAAACGGTATCCAAAAACTATCTGTGAGATCCTTTAAAGGAATCTGATTGTAGAAGTGAAACGGGGAGCCCTAAGAATTGGGCCCTCTTTCCAGGCTGGTACTGTGTAAGCAAGAGGGCAGTCACCCTGGGTCTGGTTCACAGTGCTTTGCAGAGTTCTGGTTGGCCTTCATGTCCAAGTCCCCCAGGGAGACTAAGGACTTTTGCTGTGGATATGGTAACAAAAGTGAGATTGTTATCATTGATGCATTTGGTTCTGTCCCCACACTCACATCCAGAACCTCTGATCTGCTTGTTTGAACATCTTTGTCCGAGAAATGTAGACATAGTGCTTTTAAGTCTATTATTCCCAATTACTGTATCATTTGTCATTTGTTTTAGTATATTTTAGTGAAGTCAAGCAATATCAATGTGCTTAAAATCAGAGGAAAGCAATGGTCTTGGGTTTTTTTGAATGTTTTATATGATTTAGGTGTATCGGTTGCTTACCAGAAAGGAAAGACACAGATGTGAAAATTTTGGCTTTGGTACATTAGTGGTGGTAGTCAGCTTCTGTTGGTTCTTCACCGAAATTACAGTCTCGTCTCTCTGACTGGTTCCTATGTTGCCTGAGAATAAGGCAGTGCTTGCCACATACTCCGGGGAATTTGTTTTTCTCTGATACTGCCATGATTGGTTATCCAATCCCACTTTCGGTAAGTTATCACTTCTCTGCACGATAGCAGATAACTGATGTAACGCATTTGTTGTCGTCCACTGAAACTGGCACTTTTCCTGTAATGGGCTGGATGGGGGACAATGAATTAAGGAGATTTCACATTATAAAATACGGTGTGTGACAGCCCTTCTTGAGGATTACTGAAGGGCCAGAGGACTTAGTGAATGGAAACTCACCCATCGTATGTCTGCCTAAATTATTAATGCAGTTATTTGTTATCTTTGTTGAGAACACAAGTATACATTTTAGTTAGATTGAAGTTACAGGTTTTTACTAGTAACTTCATTAAAATCATAACTTAAGATGAACTTAAAACTGTCTGGGGAAAGTATTCTTTTAGGAAAGAAGACATGCAAAAACTAACAGACTTGATGTGACGTTTTAGGAATTTCAGAGCTCAGTTGAGGTATAATAATGGATGGAATATTCTAGAATGCAAGGAAAGGTAAATTACCTTTGGATGAGGTTCTAAAATATCTTTAAGTCCATTTAAGACAAAGTTTATTGGCTTACTTTTAGTTTGAGTATGTGTAAGATCCATCCCAGTAGTTGGTGATGGACACGGGGTTAACTGTCCCACTGGACCCTATATGAATAAGAGACAGGACATTGGTGAGTTTGGTAGGATACTGGTTAATTTTTTTTTTCTATGGCGGAAGCACGTATTTCTGTAGAATAAAATAGTCTCCAGTGACATGAAATGTCTAAACAGCTGGTGCCGTGGACCATTGACTGCATTCAGGCAGTATGCTGATACAAAAATCAGTGAAGTTTTCTAGTCAGTCTCATCAAAACGTGTGCTTCCTGGAGACATAGATGGTAATCCTTCTTCTGCATAAATTCATCTTTATTTAATCAAGTTATTAGAAGAAGAAATATTTGTTTATTTATTTATTTTTGCGGTACGCGTGCCTCTCACTGCTGTGGCTTCTCCCGCTGCGGAGCACAGGCTCCGGACGCGCAGGCTCAGCGGCCATGGCTCACGGGCCCAGCCGCTCCGCGGCATGTGGGATCTTCCCGGACCGGGGCACGAACCCGTGTCCCCTGCATCGGCAGGCGGACTCTCAACCACTGCGCCACCAGGGAAGCCCAAGAAATAAATTTTAAAATATTAATTCAAGTGGGTAACTTGAGCGTCTTGAGTCCTTTCAACACCCAACGTAGCGTTCAGTATAGGAGGCCGCTACTCCCGACCGTAAACTTGGGTGGCCAACTCAGCATTTCCTGCCTCACCTCTCAGGAGCATACAGAGATAATAGAATATTAACAGGTGTGCCCCATAATAACAGGTTTAGGCTTCTAGGCCTTTTCTTTTTTTTTTTTAAGGTTTCTAGGCTTTTGGCCAATGTGTTAGAAAATGTATTTACATCCTTAAAAATGACAGTGTGTCTAATTATTGGCTTCATTAAACTTTTCCCATTTAATTTGAGCTGTATTTTTTAGATGTTATGTTGGCAGTTCATTTAAGAATGTCAAAGTTATTGTTTGATATAAAGTGGAAAGGAAGCCTAGGAATTTTATTCTTTTGTAATTGTAGTTTTTCTTAAAATTTTCTTGACACGTAAGAGGAGTTGGACATTTCCCTGTTACAATAGCAAATAATCTCAGAGCACTGTAAGTACTTCTCAGTGGTTGTATAATGAAGGTGAAGCTAATATACGATTAAATTTGCTGTAATGACGTTTGTACTGTGCTGGGTTCTCCTGACTCTGGGCACGGCGGCCTGCAGCCCCTCCTCTCTCCCTCCCTGCCTGACTTTTCTGGCGCCAGCAGAGTGGATTATTATTGGGTAGGTGCAGGCAAGTGACACCCCCACGTGCATGCAGGTCTGGGTCCAGTGGCCGCTTTAATTTGGGACCTGGGAAGTGAAGTAATTTCTGAACACCCGAGAATGCTTCCTATAATTATTAAGAAAACAGTGATTATAGGCTGTCTGCACAGCAAGGAGCAGTTTAGGTTTCTAGGCCTTTTGTGCTTTGTTATTAAATTTATCATTAAATTTACATTTTTAATTGACCATCAGTTTTAAAAAGTGAGCCGAGATATTTGACACCAAAGTAACGTTTAGACTGAGGATGTGCACATTTAAAACATAGGAGCAGTTGGTTGTGATTTGGACTTGAACTAAATAAAAACATTTAGTGGAGAGGTCATGTATTTATTTTGTGTTTCCCGCACCCCTTTATTCTCTCCCCATCCGCATATAATTGTGGGGTCTGTGCATTGTACGTTTCGGGTAATTTTAGTTGTACATTTTTTTCAGTTGCTTTTTACTATAACAGAATATAGATTTGATATTTCCTGATCCACTGAAGGCTTTTATATATCTTCATCTTTGCATTTTTTTCATGATTTAAGCTATTTAATTTTGATGTATGTTATTGACATAGTGATAATCTGCCTTTTTACTCTTTTATGGTTTCCTTTTAAGCGAATTTTAAATCTCTCCCCTACCCCCCACCACTTTATACCTTTGCTTCCACTTTCACCTTGTCCTGCAGTGTTCACTGTTCAGGACCACTTGCTGGCTTTCAGCCCCTGAGTTGATGGCCGCGTCTTTTATCACTTTTCCTTCATGTTCCCATAGTTCCTTATTTTTTACCTGTCTCTTCCAGTCGTAGTATTCAACTTTTTTTCTGACTTATATCAATACTTTATATGGTTTCATTTGCTTTTATACACAGCTAATGATGGTAATTGTTTTCAAGACCTAATGGTGTTTATCCTAAAGTAGATTTTGCTACGTACTCTGGTGGGTCTCCGGCAGCATCTGCGTTTCCTCCCGTCCATCTCAGGGATGGTCCCCCGCTTCAGAAATGAGGACGCTCACTTCCCCGGCTGAGGGCACACTGCAGCCTTGAGGGTTTTCACAGGCTTCCATCTGTCCCCTAACTAGGCGCTGAGCTGTTGCTTGCCAGGACCGTGTCTTCTACAGGTCAAGTTCAATGAGAATAAATTGCACAGCCAAAATCATTTCTATTTAAAAATTAAAGGAAAAGCTTTTCAAGCAATGGCTAAGATGTATTTTATTGAGGTACATTTGATGAGACAGGTTCTCAGACCACAAACACTTTCTCACAAACCCTGTTGTAGATTCAGTCCCCACCTCTGCCAAACCACATGTTACCTTTTTAAGAGACACTGATTGCTTTAGAAAGATCATGGAAGTCCTTATCCTTTTTGGAAAAAACTGACACAAATTCCCAGAGTTGAGCCAGATAGACCAGGAGTCCTGGTTCATTGCTCTCCCCCTTCCTTCTCACTGTGTTGTCCAAGATCTCAGACGAGGAACCGTTGTCTTAGGGACACTCTCCCCTCCCTCCAGACGAGGGCAGCAGGCTGTCTTTCTCCCTGGACACACGTGGACATGCTCGCACCCTGACTGGGCCAGACGGGTATCTCCCTAATCTAGAATGCCTTGTCCTTGGTCATTAATCCTGTTTGACTTTCTCCTATCAAAGGCAGACAGGCAGGCTTGGTGGAAGGGAAACGGGCTCAGGAATAAGAAGACTTGGGTGCCGGTGTCAGTTGTGCAGGATTAAACTGACCTTCTGAGCCGAGCCTGCTGGCCTGTCCTGGGGTGGCTCCTCCTGTTTCCCAGCCCGGTGCTGTCCCACGAAATTCTGTGAGGGTTAATGATGCTCTGTATCTGTGTCCAGTCCAGGAGCCACTGAGCACTTGAAATGTGGAGCTGAATTTTTCACTTTCTTCAATTTTCATTCATTTAAATGTCAACAGCCAGGTGTGGCCAGTGGCGCCCTAGAGGGCATGCAGTTCCAGTCTCTTCTGTTTTCCCTGCCCCCTTATCCCTCCCGAACCAGACTGTGCCCTGCTTTCTCAGACTTTCTCTCTCCCCGAGGCCCGTGGGCTTTTCTTCTCCTTTCCTAGGTGGTTGCTGCCCCCTCACCCAGCTGCAGCTGGGAACTCCATCGAAGGCCCTCGAGACCCCCCCCTCCAGTCTCGGATGAGAGCCCTGACCTTCGCCTCCTGTGGCAGTGGTGATTCCCCTGTAGGAAACCCTCATGTGGGTTTCCATTTACTCGTCTCTGATCGTCTGACTTACGAGCTCCTGGGGGGCAGGGATGCTACCTGGTGATAAACTGTGTCATAACTTTGTGGCACAGGACACGATGCACAGCTGCACTTCTGTAAATGAGCCCTGCTTCCCCGTGATTCGTGGAGGGTATTGGATAAGATGAGCTCAAGACTCACAAGAGATCTAAAACCATAGGATCAGAAGTGTTCCCAGAAATTATAGACCCTTCTTTTGTCAAAACTGACTTTTTAAAAACTGGCTGCTTCATCCTGCTTTTGCCGGACTATAGGACAACAGAAAGGTCCGTTGTTACGACACCATTCAGCCCGATCCACTCCGACTGGGCTTGCCAGCTGTGCCATCCTGCGTCTGCAGACTTGAGATGTGTTGGACGTCTGATCTTGTGGAACTAGAGTGACAGTATTAGACGATGCAAAGTGATGGTGGCTGAGAGAGGAGATGAAAGTCTGTGGAAGTCCTGCTGTGGTCTGAATGTCTGTGTCCCTCCCAATTGAACATGTTGAATTCCTAACCTCCAAGGTGGTGATATTAGGAGGTGGGCTTCTGGGGTGGGGCCCTCCTAATTGGGATTAGGATTAGTGCCCTTATAAAGAACACCCTGAGCGCTCCCTTGGCCCTCACACCGTGTGGAGGTACAGTGAGGAGTCTGCAACCCGGAATAGGGCCCCCCCGGACCACGCCAGCACCCCGACTTGGGCCTTCCATCCTCCAGAACTGCGAGCAGTACATGACTGTTGCTTAGAAGCCCCCAGCCTGTGGGGCTCTGTCATAGCGGCCCGAACAGGCTAAGCCAAGATGCCGAGTCACAGGGGACCTGCTTCTCCCTGTCTGGGGGCTCTGCCGGGGCCATCTGCCCCAACCCAGCCTGAGGTGGGGGAAGGAAGGGGACGTGCCCTTTACTTTAAGGTGCCCTTTCCCTTCGCTCATGTCTGTTGACCCAGTCTTTGTTTTTATCGTTGTAAAATTTACATGCTATAGCATTTACCATTGGTACAGCTCAGTGGCATTAAGTCCATTCACACTGTTGCGCAGGCGTCACCACCTCCAGCTCCACGATTCTTTTCTGCCCGAACCGAAACTCAGTATCCATTAAACACTCACTCTCCACCCCCTTCCCCCAGCTCCTGGCGCCCACCATCCTACTTTCTGTCTCCGTGGATTTGACTCCTCTAGGGACCTCATATAGGTGGACTCATACAGTATTTCTCTTTCTGTAACTGGCCTATGTAACCTAGCAGAATGTCCTCAAGGTTCATCCATGTGGTAGCAGGTGTCGGAATTTCCTTCCTTTTTAAGGCTGAAAGTGTAATCACAGCACCTGTCAGTGGTCACTTTGGCCTCCACCACTGGCTGCTGTGAAGTATGCTCCTCTGGACGTGAGACTACAGATACCCGTCTCTGCTTTGACTCCCTCCCCCATATCCTCCCAGGAGTGGGATTGCTGGACTGTAGACAGTTCTGTGTTTAACTTTTCGGGAATTGTCGTCCTGCTTTACACAACAGCTGCGCCGTGTGGCATTCCCACCAGCAGCGCCCAGGAGCTCCTGTTTCCAGCATGCTGTCCGCTGGCTGTGTCCTCATCACCTGGTCCTTTACAGTCTTGGGGGAAGAGGGGACGGGACCAGGGAGCTTCCTGGCATCGTTGCTAGTGTGCTCGAGCCTCTGACTGTCTGTGGGGAGTGGGGGGAGCTGAGGTGAAAGTGGGCAGACCAGGCAGGTGTCCCTGCTTCTCCCCCTCCTCCAGGGTCCTGGGAGACCCCCAGTTTCTTCAGACTGGGGGCCCCGGGCGGCTCCTGGGCCTCTGCTGGAAACGTGGCCTTAGTTTGCTGAGCATCCCTCGCAGCCGTGGTGCAGGGCTTCCTCCACAGTGTGGCTGTGGGTCTGTGACAGCACCTGCTGGGCAGCTGGCATCTCTGGATGGCAGTGATACCACCCCCAGGGCCTTCCAGGAGAGCCCCATGCACCAGCCTGGCCCTGACCCCATGGCTTCATTTGGAACAGATCAGGGCACCAACAGTTTGCTTTTTACGATGTCTCTGTTCCTGCTACGGGTGCCCTGCCCACTGTGTCTTGTTCAGAATGGGCACCAGCCTGAAAAGGGGGGGGGGTGGGGGAGGCAGGAGGATTTCCAAGCCTGGGCCCCCGGGGTGGCCGTAGCAGGAGAATCAGGGTTCCCGCCTGGGAAGTTGGGTGGGTTGGGAAAGGGATGGCAGACAGGACGAGGAACCCCTGCAAAGCATTTGTCTCAGCATCTGTGCTCCATTCGGCCTTCAGCTCAGGGAGTGGACCAGACGTGCTGACCCTTCGGTTACGTGGAAGCGGCTTGAATGATGAAATGCTTAGGTAGCAAACTGAGTTAGGAGACTTGGGAAGACGGGCTGTGAGCGCGAGTGCGTGTGCACGCGCGCGTGTGTGTGCAGGGGGCGGGGACGTGATGTTTAAGCGCACTCCCAGCCCTGGGCACAGTAGCAGGCTCCCAAATCAGCTTCTGGCAGTTCTTGCAAACCTGATGTTTAGGGAGTTGAATTTAAAAATAGCTCAGGTGGGAGTGATAATACAGCAAAAGTGTAGACTTGTATTCCCATGGCCAATTCCTGAGACTTCAAACAGTGGTCGTTGTGTTGGCTGGAGCCCTATTAATTAAGAGCAAAATCCACTAATGTTCAATAAACAAGCCATTAGGTTGGAAAGAGACTGATTCACTGTGGCCAGAATCTAGACATTTGCCACTGAGAGTAGCTCCTGCCAGAATTCCCCACCCGTCTGCCCGCCCGTCTGTCTTGCTGCCTATAATTATCCCATGGAGTTGGCTTGAAAACTTTCTCCCTCTGATGCTGTGTCCAAACCCCTTCTTACATCTCAGTGGTTAACAGTGTCTGGACAGCATCACACGCAGGAGGAGTGGTCTGCAGACCTGTCAGTGGATTTAAAAAGTGGTGGTTGCCAAGGGGGAGGGGGGTGGGGGAGGGAAGGATTGGGAGGTTGAGGTGAGCAGATACAAACGATTATATATAGGATGGATAAACAACAAGGTCCTACTGTAGAGCACAGGGAACTGCATTCAATATCCTGTGACAAACCATCATGGAAAAGAATATGAAAAAGAATGTGTATATATATATGTATAACTGAGTCACTTTGCTGTACAGCAGAAATGAACACAACATTGAAAATCAGCTATACTTCAATAAAAAAAAAAAAAGCTTTTAAAGAGAGGTGTTCCTGGGGGTCATGAAGCTGAGTGTCTTTCGTGCCCTACCCGCCCTACATCACCCCCCTGCCCTCCCCCACCACTTCTCAGGTGCCGATGCCTGGTTTCCATGCAGTGACCCACAGATGCAGAGTGTGTCCCGAACGAGGTTAGGGGGGGAATTTTACCACATTCACAAAAGTAATGAAAACTAGTTTGGGAACGAGATGAATTTAAATTGAAAAAGATTTCAGTGTAAAGTATTTCCTTGTTATTCATCAATTCTTTTTTCACTGACCATCATGTTTCACGTTTTTGGAATGCTGCCTTTGCGGTTGGACATTTTTCTCGAAGGAGGAGACAGAAATGCTTTTCGCGAGGACCTGCCTCATTTCAGCCTTTTAGTCCTCCGTGATACTAATGTTTTCCAGCTGACGGGACAGGCGTCACCAGCCCTGCCCCAGGAGGCTGGACCCCCATCGGTGCTCCAAAGTTGGTGGATGTAATTCTCTCTACAGCTTATGGGTGAGATTGTCACATGGCTGAAGACTCCAGGCTGGTGTCCTGCCCCTCACCCTGAGGTCACCCACCACACAGAGTAGAGGCCTGGGACATAGCTTCCAGAGTCCCGTTGGCTAAAGCTACCATCTGGTTTACGCAGGTGATGCCCCTGGACTGTTTCCGAACCACCTGCGTTTCTCAAGGGCATTTTTCTGAAGACACGGTGCGCTTGTCAGCATCCGAGTGGCTTCTGGCTTGTGTGTGGGACCCATGATGTTACCCACCTGATGGCAGCGGTGTTGCTAGGTCTCCAGATGTGCAACCCCGAGTCGCCCGGGTGGGGTGTTGTTTTGGGAGAGGTAGGTGGGGTGGGATCCCAGCTCTTGTGGAGCACAGACAACGTGTTTGTGAATTAACGTGACGCCTCGAATGCAGACTTCTCCCCCAGCAGGACATTCTGCCGATCCTGGCTTAGGAATTCATAGACGTTTCAGCGCCTCCCTGGGCCCAGGGTGTTGACTCAGCTCACTGCGTCTTGTGCCCGTAGGTTTTGGGAAAGTGCAGGGCTCTGCCCTGCCCCACAGACGGGCTGCCCTCAAAGTAGAAGCTACGCAGACTCAGACTCACAGGGCTGGGGGTGTGATTTTCTGTGGGCGGCCTTGGCCGGACCGTGGGTCACGCTGTGAGTGCCACAGTAAGCCTGGCAGCTTTCACCGCCCACCTCCTGCAGGTGGGTGGGCGTCAGAGATGGGGGCTCCTGGGGTTAACGTCCCCCGTCTCTGGCCTCCCGGCACGGAGGAGCTAGGAGGCAGGATATTCCGGGTGGTCCTCAGGGCAGCGCTGTTGCTGCTGTGTCCTGCAGCTGGCGCCAAGGGGCCTCACAGGTGGAAAGGGTCGCCATCATCATCAGGTGGAATTGATTGAGCGCCCACCTGGGGGCACCTTAGTGTCGTGAAGGTCCCTGTACAGGTGCTCGTAGCCCCCCAGGGTCTGTGCCAGCCCATCAGTCCCCGGTGTGTTTTCTTCTTCTTTTTAAGCTTGTTTTTAGTCACACTCACGAAAATAACTTATCATGCTTTATGAAGCTTTACTTAACCTGTGTGGAATCCTTTCCATCTGTCAGTTACAACTGATAAATGACACATCCGGAGTTGGAAGAATATGTCTTTTCTCTCTTTATTTTCACTGTCGGTCAGTGGAAAACATTGCTTTTTAGACAAGACATCTGAATGGCAACCCCAGGGGGGAATTATATGTTTGGAATGTTTTCTTGCTGTTTACTTCTCATTTTCTGAGTTGAAAATGATAGGTATTCGTATGTCAGCATTTAGACTTTACCTGGCAAGATTAATGGGAAGTAATGGATGACTTGTTTTTAAACTGGGCTGGTTTTAATAATACACTCGTGTGCGGGAGGGGTGCACACTTCATTCTCATAACATTGTTATATAGGTAGGGAGTGTTTTTTTTTTTTAATCGAAGTATAGTTGATTTACAATGTTGTGTTAGTTTCAGGTGTACAGCAAAGTGATTCAGTTATACATATACATATTTTTTTCAGATTCTTTTCCCTTATAGGTTATTATAAAATATTGAGTAGAGTTCCCTGTGCTATCCGGTGGGTCTTTGTTTTTTCCATATTTTATATATAATAGTGTGTGTATGTTAATCCCATACTCCTAATTTAACCCTCCCCACCACTTCCCCTAGGGTAACCCTAAGTTTGTTTTCTGTGTCTGTGGGTCTCATTTTGTTTTGCAAATAAGTTCATTTGCATCTTGTTTTTTTTTTTTTTAGTTTCCGCATATAAACGATATCATGACATTTGTCTTTGTCTGACTTACTTCACTTAGCATGATAATCTCTAGGTCCATCCACATTGCTGCAAATGGCATTATTTCATTCTTTTTTATGGCTGAGTAATATTCCATTGTATATATGTACCACATCTTCTTTATCCATTCCTCTGTTGATGGACATTTAAGTTGCTTCCATGTCCTGGCTATTGTAAATAGTGCTGCAATGAACACTGAGGTGCATGTATCTTTTCGAATTAGAGCTTTCTCCAAATACATGTCCCGGAGTGGGATTGCTGGATCATATGTTAGCTCTATTTTTAATTTTTTAAGGAATCCCCAGACTGTTTTCCATAGTGGCTGCACCAATTTACATTCCCACCAACAGTGCAGGACAGTTCCCTTTTTTCCACACCCTCTCCAGCATTTATTATATGTAGACTAGGTAGGGAGTGTTTTTATAATGCTGAATAGGCATTGGCATGGAAACATGTTTTCATTTATTTTCTACGTGCAGAAGTGATATATCATTGGGAGAAAAAGCTTTGCACCAGGTTTCACTTACGTCCCTTTTCTTTTGTCCAAGTGTGGTAGTGACCACCTGTTGCTCTGCAGGAGGTCCTGATGTTGCAGGCTGGGGATTTTGAGGGAGGAGCAAGTGGTTTGCTGCTGTCTGGTCACCTCCATGATGAGGGTGTGGATGTAAAGAATGGCAGGTGGGACAACAAGGTCTTCAACTGCACCCTCTTGGTGCCACTCGGACCTGGGCACCCCTTCATCCTTGCTCTTGTCCTGACTGATGTGGAGATGGTGGAGCAGCCTGTGATCGGATTGGGGTCTCCCGACTGTTGGTCCAGTGAAGGATTTTGGAGGAGGTCTTTGCTCCAAACCTAAGCTGTGTCCAGCATCATTGCATGACATCCTTTACCCATTAAAGAGAATATAAAATAAATAATCTAGGTTCAGCGTGGAACACAGTCAGCGATGTCTCACATGTGTTTGATCAGCTGCTCTGCAGACTCCTCTCTGCGAGATAACACCATAGGATGATTTCCTGCAAAACATATGTTTGGAAACGAGGTAAAATACTGAGCAAGTCTGTAGATCCACTGGGGAAGGTGTCGGGAAATGAAGACACTTGGCTGATTCAAACGGAAAAACCCAGAGGATTTACACATTCCCCGGTAGAGTCAGATTCCGTAGACAATCTAAATTCTGATACGTCTGTCTATGTTTGTCACAGGAAACATCTCAGAGCTTGGTCAACCGCCACTCCAAGCTCATTAGCTTGAGATAAATAGGTGTTCAACAATATTTGTTGTTTTGACAAACTTCCTCTTGACTCTCTTTTTTTGCTACAGGAAAGTAGTGGTAATTGGGAGGTCAAACCGGCCTCTGTGTCTGCTGCTTCTCCAGCCCGGGGTGAGGGGGCTGCCCCACCACCACCTCCCACAGCCCACTGGGCCCTCACTGTGTACACAAAAGCAGATGTGCACCTTGACCTCCCTGTTGGGTTGGGATGATGGCCTTTCCAGCCCACGTTCAGCCGCATGTCCTGTCTCCAGATTCTATAAAAGGGCATAAAAAGTTTTTACATCTCTTCTCCCTGCAAGTGAACGTAAAAGCCTGAACCTGAAATTATGGTCCATTGTGTTAACTGTGTAATGAGGCTTGGGAAAACATCCACTGATGACTATAGTTTCAAACACGCTCGTTTGTGAAGTACAGGGTTGTATCACAGCAGTGGAAACAATAGCTTATTTCGAAGAATGCAGCCTCTGAGTGGTGTATTGTTGTCATAGGTTCGGCACTGCGTTGGGAGCATCGAGCCAATGATTAGGCACATGCCAGAAAATGAGTCACCGTGATGGCCTCAGCTGTCTGTGACCCCCTCTGACAGCCGCGCTCTGGCTCCTGTGTCAGGTCTTCACTTAAAATAGTAGTAAAAGCAGTAGCAGCAGTTCATGACCAGTGAACTGGAGTGAAAATGAACTCAGTTAGGTTCCTAGTTTTGAAAGCACGGTGATCACCAGAATTGGGGCTCTTCAGGAAAAAAAAAATGGTCTTCTCATTTCGCATTAGCAGTAGAACATCTTGGAGTAGCATTTCTCATCCCAGTTGACGGCTGGAAATCACGGCATCCTTGCTTTATTTAGATAACCCCTCCTTGTTCATTATGCTGGCGGCGAGGCCAGATCTTGGCCTGTCTACGTAGCAAACTGCCCACAATTATTTCATAAACATCTCTGAGCACAGGGAAGAGGACTCGGAGGGGACCAGGCCAAGCCAAGACATTGGAGAGCAGCTAAAACCAACATAAAGGAAGGTCTTGCAGCCCTGACTGTAGGAGGGCCTCTGTTTGAAGCCAGGAGATGAGGAAAAGCTGGTCAGATTTGGAGCTGGGTGGAAAAGTGGATCAAGTGTGTCTGGGTGGTGGAAGATGAGGTCCGTGTGCCAGGGGAGGGGCTGCCAGGAGTGAGTGAGGGGCCCGTTCCCACCCCCATGGGGTTAACTGGCAGGCGGACACACCCTGGAGGATGGAAGGGAACAGAGGATGGCGCGTTGAGGTGCCTGAACCATGGGTTGGGACCACAGCGTGTGGTCTGCAGGGCCAGCCCGGGGGTCTGGACTTCATCTTGAAGAACTGGGGGATCGGTCAAAGGGATTTGAGAAGAAGAGCTCCATCCCCATGGACAGAGCTTCTTCTTAGAAGATTCCACCGAGGCCAGCATGGCAGAGAAGCCAGAGAGGAAAGGGGAGTGTCTGGGAACTGGCTGGGTCAGCCAGAGGGACCATGGACCTGGCCCAGGGACCAGGTTGACCTCACCTCCAGCCCTGTGAGTGGAAAGGAAGGCTTGACTCTGGGTGCCCCGGCTCCGGGTGACGAGGCTCTGAACCCCGAGACCTGGGGCGCCGGACCTGGGCGGAGGCGGCAGAGCTGGGCAGAAAGTCACTCACTCACTCACTCACTCACTCACTCAGCTGCTAGTATCGCCTGTGGGTGAGGCTAGAGGGTGGGGGCTGCACGGGGATTGCGACAGCGGCTCAGGGAGGGCACGGGCGGTGGGGTGCTTACCAGGCACCGTTTACAGTGCCGCTGTGTGTCACCCCACTTCATCCTTCCAACAGCCCGGAAGAGGGGCTGCTCTTTCCCCTGGTTTTCATGAGGAAGGTGAGACACAGAGAGGTTAAGGAGTGTGACCAGCTAGGTGACATGGGTAACCCAGGGCCAGATGGGTGGCATGGGTAACCCAGATGTGAACCCAGGGACACAGGGCCTAGTGTAGTTCTTTACCCCTCAGTGCATGGTTCAGATATTTGTGGAAAGGTCGCTGTGGGCGCTGAAGAAAGTTCTAGGTCTCAGGGGAAGATGTGGGGCAGTTTTCTAGGAGGTGTGAGCAGCTGGGTGACGTCAGGCCCGCTGAGAAGACGCAGCTGCTTCAGGAGAAAGGGAGCCTTGGCCGAGGGTGGGCTGGAGCCGGGGCCTCTGGGAGAAGGCGAGCACCCATTTCATCCTCGAGGCAGTGGCCCCAGCCTGCATCCCGCATCACACAGGGGGTGGTAACGGGATTCGGGGAGTCAGGCCCAGGCCTGCCGAGCACGTGCTGCTCTGTCTGGCTTAGCATCAGGACCAGGCCAGCGTGTCGGCCATCTGTGCCTCAGGGTCCACGCCTTTAAGTCTGACTCGAAGGCACATATGACACTTGTAATAACAAAGGAAGAAAGAAGCAAGGCCAGTGACCCGGGGTTTGAGGGCCAGAGTTACCTATCCTGTGTCTGCAGCAGGCCTGAGGCCACTGCTCCTCAGAGCGTGTCTGTGGAGCTGTCTGCAGGGAGGGAAGCATGCAGCCAAGATGGCGTCCAGAAGCGTTCACAGCAGTTTGACCTGCTGGGACATCACAGAAGTGGCCTGGCCAAACCTGGCCACAGACCGGCAGCTCTGGTCTGTGGATGTGGTGTGAGGGTGCCTGCAGGCTTTCTGCTGTGCATTGTGTCATTTACCCCTCTCAATAGACACGTGCGTAGGTACCGTTATTGTCATCATTTCGGGGATGAGGACCCTGAATCCCAGACAGGTTAACCTACCTGCTCAGGGTTACAGACCCCAGGCCTGTGGCCAGGAAGCAACGCAATGTCCCCTCCCTGGGCACTTGCGGCTGTGGACATGTCCTGTCATTCTCGGAGCAGTTCTGCCAGCCTCCTGCTGTCCCCACGCCATCACCCCACCATCAGCAGGGCCCAGGCCCATAGGCTGGTGTTCCTTGAGACCCTCCAGCTGGGTTGGAGAGGTACCAGGCATGCTGCTGGCCAGTGCCCCCAGGAACCTGGGCCCATGGGCAGGGGGGTTATTCCTCCTGCACCCAGTTGGAAACTTGCGACCTTAGGAAGAAAGAGAGAGAGGAGAAAATCAGCAAAATCTGAGTTCCCGTAATTCTCATTGACTTACCTCTTTCCTGCCTCACCGCATTGTCAAGGCTAGGGATTTGCAGAAGTTCTCTGGAATATAGGACTTTCTTAACTGCCAACTCTGCCCCCGCCCCAGGCAGCCAGGCTCCTGGCTCAATCAGTAGGTTTTGAAGGAGCTCCCAGGTGGCTGAGGTGTCCAATCCTGGGTAAAGATTATCCGTCCCTTCATCCATCGCATTGTTCATCCTCCCGTCCAGTGTGAAAGTGAATGGCCTGAATAAAGACACTGTTTCAAGCTCTCAAGGAGCTAAAGTTTTGTTTAGTCTGAAAGAACCACATACATTAGCACGATTAGCACAATTGCTCTAATTGTTGTTACATAATTTCCTCTTCAGAGGCCTTTCTGTCTACGTTTCAATACACTTCACATGGTTTAACCCAGTTGCCTTGGAAAACGCCACTCAGGCCCAGATTGCAGGCAAGCACTCCTGCTATACTTAGCCTCTAGCTGTGAGTCATCGGTAACATCGCAACCTGGAAATGGCTATAAAGCCTTCACAAGCATCCCCCATGAAACAGAAGGCTCTAAAACCCTTGCGGGGTCACTTATCTAGTTGTTTTCCTGCAGAATTACTTGTCTTGAAACATAAATTGTTGATCAAAAAAGACATGAAATATTTAAATGGCGTAAAAAGATTCTTTGGTACAAAACCCAAAACGAAGTAAAGACAAGCTTCATTTAAAAAATGTTTTTCACCAAACATCTTTTTCATCAAACATCTTCCAGCATCTTAGGACAAACTTTTGTTTTTCTGGTCGACTGAAGAAAAACGTAAGACCTAAAAGTTGTGTGTTACGTTTTATTCGGGGATCTTACTGAGGACTATAGCCCAGGAGATCGCCTCTCAGTTCGCTCTGAGGAGCTGCTCCAGAGAAGCCGGGATATATTGGAGCTTTGGCTGGAAAAAAAACATGTAGTCAAACGTCAACAGACTAATGCTAATCACAAAATCCAGACGTCTCACGTTAATGATTTTAGTGTTTTTCCATGTATGGGAAGATGCAAGAGTTTGGGCTCATTGAAATTATTCCTTAGATTCACATCTTTACTATCTAGGAGCCAGTATCTTGTTTTTCTCCATCCTGAATCCCCTCAGGGTGGACCATGGGGGCTGCTGCAGTGGCCTGATCCCTGTGGAACTGGAATGGCAGACAACGTTCCCTGCCCACATACTGGGTGAAAATCATACATGTATGATCTACTCTGCTAAGTTTGTGTTCTGTTACCCTCCCTACAATGGGTGTTTAAAATGAAATGGTCCATTTTTACTGATATAGGACTTTTTTTTTTTTTTTTTTTTTTTTTGTGGTACGCGGGCCTCTCCTGTTGCGGAGCACAGGCTCCGGATGCGCAGGCTCAGCGGCCATGGCTCATGGGCCCAGCCACTCCGCGGCATGTGGGATCTTCCCGGACCGGGGCACGAACCCGTGTCCCCTGCATCGGCAGGCGGACTCTCAACCACTGCGCCACCAGGGAAGCCCTATAGGACCCTTTTAAAGATTTATTCATTTAATCAGCTATGATTTTCTAAGAACAAGAATTCATGAAAACTCATTCATCCGTGGGCTGGCCTCTTGGGTGTGGACAGTTTGTCCCTGACCTGACAGAGCCCACGGAGTAGAAGGAAGGACAGGCCTCTAAATGAGTCATGATGACAAATGCTATGACAGGGGTGTGTATGTACAGAGTGCTGCAGGAACACCCAGAAAAGAAGGAGCAATTAGTCCCGCTTGTAGGGCGGGGCAGAGATCAGGCAGGTTTATTTTTATGAAAGGCCTTCTCAGAAAATGGTTCTGCTGAAGCAGTTCTTAAATATAACAGGCCTCTAGACGCCTCAGCAGCCAGGAGGGAGGAGCTGTAAATATCACACCAAGATTAGTTCAGGTAAATAGACACCCAGAGGTTTATTCAATGGGGAGTTCTCTGTTCCTCATGATCAAAAAGGAGGATAAAGAGGGGTGGAGAAGTGCAGACATCTGGGAGGCTGTCAGGACCGGACACTATTCAGAAGAGTCAACACCAGAGTCCAGGATATCAGTTTGAACTGCAAATTACCTGGCTCTGGTGGCAGCTCTTGGACACGTCGTCCGAGTGGCCCTGCAGGAAGCGCGTGGCACGTGGTAGCCGAGGAGGACCCCGACCTGAGGACCCCGGGAGCGTGCAGGCACCTTGCCACCAAGCTGTCATGTTTGTTTTTCTGGGTGGGCCCTGACCTTGCACAGAAACCCCCGGCAGTCATGTGGTGACAGGGCAGGCCTGCGTCAGCGCTGCCTGCGAGGGCGGGCGCTCATCAGAGTATTTCTCTGGTCCCATTTACTTGGGGCTGTTATTTTTTTTAAAAGGGACAATTTTGATAACTTTAATTGAATAAGGGATACAGGTGAAACTTAATTCTACAGAAACTGAGCACAGACCACGTGCAAGGACAGTGCTAGGTCTGCAGGGGATATAAGAGGATGCATATATCCTGGGCTAGTAAGATCAGATACAGAAAAGATAGCAAACCTTTATTTAGACAAAGTTAGGACTAAGGTAGATCCTCACTGATGGAAAACGTAGGCAAATTGCTCCAGGTGGAGGAGGTGTATTTTATATGCTGAGAACACTGTCCTGACCTCAGACCCTGAACTCAGCAGGGAGTAACTAGCGCTGGAGCCGGTGGCCTCTGGACCTCAGTTACGCATTATCTCACTCACGCTCTTCTTCTCAGTATTTTGAAGACGAGGTTCTTTTTCGGGAATTTATTCTTTTTTCCTCTGTGCGGTTGAGAAGATGTACTGAATTTTATAACTACCGGTTGAGGTATATTTATGTACAGTCCACTGCACGTAATTAAAGCATATGGCTTGATGAATTTTGGTGTATGTTTACACCCTGGAAAACCATCACCACAATCCAGATGCAGGGTTTTTCTTTCACTTTCAAAAGTTTCCTTCTGCCTCTTTGCAACCCATCTCTCCCTCTACCTGTACCTGGTCGGCTTTCTGTCACTATAGGTTAGTTTGCATTTTCTAGAATCTTCTTTACATGGCACTGGGTGGAACACACTCTTTTTTGTCTAGTTTTTCCACTCAGCATAATGGTTTTGTTTGTTTGTTTGTTTGTTTGCGGTAGGCGGGCCTCTCACTGTTGTGGCCTCTCCCGTTGCGGAGCACAGGCTCCGCACGCGCAGGCTCAGCGGCCATGGCTCACGGGCCCAGCCGCTCCGCAGCATGTGGGATCTTCCCGGACTGGGGCACGAACCCGCGTCCCCTGCATCGGCAGGCGGACTCTCAACCACTGCGCCACCAGGGAAGCCCCAGCATAATGGTTTTGATGTTCATTTATATCTTGGTATTTCTGTGGTTTGTTCCTCTGTTGACAGGAGGGTTGTTTCCACTTATTAATTTACAACAATTTGCATGTCCGTTCTCCTGTTGATGGACATTTGGGTTGTTTCCAAGTTTTGGCCACTACAGGTAAAGCTGCTGTGAGCACTCATTTATGGTCTTGGTGTGGACATAGGTCCCTTTTCTGTTGAGTAACAACCTAGGGGTGGAACGGCTGGGTGGGGTGGTAGGTGTGTGGTTACCATTTAAGAAGCCCCCAGCTGTTTTCCAAGCTGCTGAACTGTTCTGCGCCCCACCCGCAGTGGAGGAGAATTACAGTCGCCGAGTCCGTCTTCAGTTTTCACTGTTCTGGTGTGTGCGAAGTTCATTAAATTTTAAATGTAAATTTTTTCCTGGGAGCATCAAATGTGTTAGCAGCTATTTCTTCAGTAATTGTCTTAACTCAGCGGGAAATGGAATCCGTCCAGCCAGGATCACTAGCCTCACCTGCAGGGGTGCCCTGGGCCTGGGGTACGAGGCATCCCTGTGGGGTCCAGGCCCTCTTTACGGGGGTGCAGGTGGAGTGGCTTGCAGGGAGTGTGACTAGTTGGCCCTGAGCAAACCACAGGGTGCCGGGAAGTAGCTGAATAATGCTTTCCCAGCTTCTGATTCAGCAATGTTTTCACATAATCATCATTCCTTTTTAAATAGTATCCACCTTAAAAATAGAAAAAGAGAGGACTTCCCTGGTGGCGCAGCGGTTGAGAGTCCGCCTGCCGATGCAGGGGACACGGGTTCGTGCCCCGGTCCGGGAAGATCCCACATGCCGCGGAGCGGCTGGGCCCGTGAGCCATGGCCACTGAGCCTGCGCGTCCGGAGCCTGTGCTCCGCAACGGGAGAGGCCACAACAGTAAGAGGCCTGCGTACCGCAAAAAAAAAAAAAAAAAAAAAAAGAAAAAGAGAATTTTAGACTAGATCACTTTTCAGGGCACTGCCCTAAATTCAGTAATGAACAGCAATCGATTTGAAGATTCAGCTAATTCCATTCAGTGGATGACTTGGAATGACAAAAATGGAGTATTTCTCCTTTTAAAAAATTTGATGGCAGAATTCAAACATACATAAAAGCAGAGAACAGCATAATGGGTGGGCGCAGGGGGCGGGCCCTACGCAGGTGCCCATTTGTGCCCATTATCGTGCGTTAAAAACTTTAAACTTCTGTATTATTTGGCTCGATTGTTTTATGGGCAAAGCCCTCACTTCCGTTTGCAAATCCTTCTGCGGGCATCACTGACTAATAGACAGGGTGACTTGTTCATGCCCATTATCTCATTATCATGTCTAACAAAACCAACAGTAATTCCCTACTAGCAGTGAACTTCCTGTCCTTACTTCAACTGCCCAGATTGTCTTCAAGGTAACTTGGAACAGTTACAAAAGTGATTCTTAAGCTGAACCTACTGGTTAGGACAACAGGTCAAACAAAGAGTTCGGCTGCAACTGTGTTCATTCTAGCTTATTTCCCCTGGTTCCTTCACGGCAGCATCTTCCTGTCCTTCCTGCCTCTTCTTGTCCCTCCAGCTCCCTGTGTGTGTGTCAGGGTCCCAGCCTCGCAGCTTTCATCAGGGGGTATGTGCTGTGTGCCCACCTGTGCAGGTGAGGGACCCCGGCCTGGCAGAGAGCAGCAAGGGGTGATGGAGCATGTGCTCCAGGGCGCATGGAAGGGAGGCCAGGTGTTCACGTGGACGGAGGGGTGTGGAACGGCTGAACGGGAGCTGCCAGGCATCTTCGGGGAAGTGTGGTCTGGCATTTGGTGTTATCAGTTGAATCATTAATCTGAGAGATTGGGGGGAAGCTGAGGTTGCCAGGGAAGAAGTAGTAGGGATGGCTGCACACCCAGGGCTGTGACGTCTGACCCGTCACCTCGGAGTTTTAGAAAAGGTGACGCCCATGCTTCCAGGATTTGGGGTGCGCTGGCTGCTGGGCTGAGGCAGGCTGGGAGGACAAGCACAGGTCATTCTGTGACTGACCCAGGCACGGTTTTCTCCACATGACGGCCTGAGCTGGGCCCTCTCGGGTTTCAGGGAACCTCTGCCGGGAAGGACTCTGGCCATCAATCTGTCTGCTTTTTTTTTTTTTTTTTTTGGTACGCGGGCCTCTCACCGCCATGGCCTCTCCCGTTGCGGAGCACAGGCTCCGGACGTGCAGGCCCAGCGGCCATGGCTCACGGGCCCAGCCGCTCCGCGGCACGTGGGATCCTCCCAGACCAGGGCACGAACCCACGTCCCCTGCATTGGCAGACGGGCTCTCAACCACTGCGCCACCAGGGAAGCCCAATCTGTCTGCCTTGCCTGTCGCCTTCACAACCCACGTTCCCCATCGACTAACAACCAAGAAAGGTCAGTGAGCCGTGCTGGTGGCCCTCGGTGTCCTGGCATGACTCGGAGTAGGGCACTGGCCAGTGCCACCACCGCTCCTGGATGCCGTGTGCGATCCCGTCGTGTCTGCTCAGTTGCAGGAGTTGGCCTGGCACAAATGCTGCCCCTCTGGTTCGGCTTGAAAACGTGGTCCGTCCCGGTTCCAGCTGCTGCTCCCTGGGACGATCACTTCCCCGCACTTTCTACGGTTGCTCTGACCATCTTGCTGCCCTGCTACGTGCATTTCCTCTGTGTCTCATCAGTTTCCCTGCAGCCTTGGCCTAGGGCCTGTATGCAGGAAGGTTAATGAAAACAGAAAGAGAAAACCAGGCCAGGGGATGCAGAGGGGGGCAGGGGATGCCAGCCATGAAAGCAAGTCTACGTGCAGTGAGGGGGCACGGGCTTTGTCTTTGTGTTTCTGACAAGCTGGGCAGAAAAGGAAGCCCTGATTGCCATAGTTCTCATCACTGAAAGGAAGACAAGCTCTGTTCCTCAGAGGAGGCGTCATTTTTCCTGGCACCGAGAGATCATTAATTACTCGCGGGGGTTAGTTGTGGTCACTGCTGCCCACCTACCTTCCGTGGCTTGCCGGAGATGCTCGCTTCTACCTGACACACGTTGTTAGCACACCTACTGTGTGTGGAGTGTGAGGTCAGTTGCTGGCAGAGTGGAGGAGCCTGTCATGGAGCTGGGTCACCGTGGTTGCCATGTTGTGGGTACCACGTTCCAGGCACGCGCTGACGGGGCTGTGTCTGTGCACCTGGGAGGCCATGGGTAGGAAATGGACGATCGGCCCTTCTGTGCCAGGGGACAGTGGATGGCAGGAGCGAGGCACGGAGGTGTCCGAGAGCACGGCCTGTTTCTGGAAGGACGAGAGACCTGGTTCTCCAGGGAGGAAGGATGGTGGGCTTCGTGCTGCCCATTAGAGCCCGTCCATCTGCGAGGCTGCTGAGGGGGGATGGAAGCTCATCACCTCTGTCAGCAGACAGCCCTGGTGCCATGGGGAGGGAGAGGCTGGGGCGGGAGGCTGAGGTGGGAGCTGCCGTGGAGGCCCAGGTAGAAGAAGAGGTTGTGATCGGAGCCCGTGGACAGGCTGTTGGCGCGGATGGAGACGCGTGTCACAGATAGAACGGATGGACTGGTGAGCAGGTGGGGTGACTTCTCAACAATGAGGAAGAGAACGGTGGACATTTGAGGGGCCCGTTGCCAATCCCTCTGGCCGGCACCGAGTTTCCATTGTCCACGGAGGCCCGTGGGGAGGGCAGGACGGGTCCTACTAGCCTCGTTTCCGTGTGGCTCAGGGAGACGCAGAGAGTCGTTCAGAGTCACACAGCCTCAGGCTGGGCGTCTGACCGTGAGCCTGGGGTGGTGGGCAAAGCACCGTCTGGAGCCATCGCTTTGGAGCAGGACACAAAACAGCAGCTCTCCCTTGGGGTAGGGGTGAGATGAAGGGGCCGAGGAGCCCTGGGCTCTGCACCTGGCGGGGGGGCTGCCTGTAGAGCCCCACCTCTGTGGCCTGATCCTGCTGAGGCCAAGCAAGGGGGGCGTCCCCACGGGCCGACCGCTTCACTTCATACCCACCCGCCTGGGCGGTCCCGAGGGTGCCACGGCCTGGGGGCACCGAGAACCTCTGCGACCTAGGGTTGCCAAATTAAATACGGGATGCCTGTCGTGTGATTTTTCAGATAAACAAGGGATGTATTTTAGTGTGAGTCCCACATCAGCACCGTTTATCTGACGCCCACCTGTAACAGGCAGCTGGCATTTTTCTCTGTTATCCTCCCAGCGTCAGAGAACTGGGATTACAGTCTGTAAAACCAAACCGATTGGTTTTCTGCTGTCACGTGGTACTGCTGTCACCAGGGCCCTGAGAGTGAGTGAGTGAGTGAGTGAGTGTGTGTGTGTGTGTGTGTGTGTGTGTGTGTGTGTGTGTGAAGTGAGGGCAGATGGGGCACCGACACCTGACGCTGGCCTGGAAGGTTCTGGGGGCAGGGTGGGGGAAGAAGGATTTTCCATGGACATCTATCGTGAAGACTGGCAACCTGAATCCAGCTCTTATTTTCTCTTTGTGTTTTCTAAATTTTATTTTTTTAATTCATCAGAGTCAGCTTGACTTCTTTGGTGTCCAGTTCCTTGAATTTTAACCACACGTATAGATCTGCTCAACCAGCCAGCCCTGCAACGAGGATACACAGAACAGTCCCATCACCCCCAAGACCCCCCCAGCCTCCCTTGTAGTCTCCCTGGCAACCACTGATCTGTTGTCCATCACTACCATTCTGTCTTTTGAGGATGCCGTCTAAATGTCCTCATGCAGTGAGTGTCCTTTCGAGAGTAACTTCTTTCAGCGACCGCCTCTGAGATTCGACTTCTTGCGTGTCTCAGCGGCTCATTTAACTTTCACTGCTGAGTCGTGGCCCATTGTGTGGATCCAACCCAGTTTGTTTACCTGTCCATCCATTGAAGGACATCAGGGTTGTTTCCACTGCTTTGTGATTGTGTATTGAGCTGCAATAAACGTTCCTGGACTGGGTCAGAGGGGGTATGTTTAACTTTGTAAGAAACGGCCGAAGTGTTTTCCAGGGTGGTTGTACCATTTTGCATTCCCACCAGCAAGATACGAGACGTCCAATCGCTTTGTATTCGCACCATCTCTTGGTATTTTCAAGACTTTTTTCCTGTAGCCGCTCTCATAGGTGTGGAGTGGAACCACATCATGGTTTTAACTCCCATTTGCCGAATGGCTGGTGATGTTGAGCACTTTTCATGTGTTTATTTGCCATCCATAGATCTTCTTTGGTGAAATCTCTGCTCTGGTCTTTTGACTATTTTTAATTGGATTATTCATTTTCTTTTACTGTGTTTTGAAGAGTCGTCATTTAAGGTGATGCAAATCCTTGCTCAAGTATGTGATTTGCAGGTATTTTTCTCCCTGTGGTTTGTTTTTTTGTTCTTTTAGCAGTGTTTTAGAAGATTAGATGTTTTAAATTGTGAGGAAAACCATTTTTTTGTTTTTTGGGTTTTTTTTTTTACACTTCATGCTTTAGACATGCTTTGGGTGCCATGTCTGAGAGCTGTTGCCTAACCCCAGGTCATGAAGATTTCCTCCCATGTTTTTACTTCTCCATTTAGCTCTGTGATGCATTTTGAGTTAATGTTTATATAAGGCGTTAGATTTAGATGAGTTCTTCTTCCCCTCCTTGTCGTGCTCTCTTCTTTCTCTGGCATAGGGCATCCAGTTGTTCCAACAAAGCTCTTGAAAAGACTGTCATTTGCTCCTTCTTCAAAAATCAGTTGCCCTGGGCTTCCCTGGTGGCACAGTGGCTGAGAGTCCGCCTGCCGATGCAGGGGACACGGGTTCGTGCCCCGGTCCGGGAAGATCCCACATGCCGCGGAGCGGCTGGGCCCGTGAGCCATGGCCGCTGAGCCTGCGCGTCCAGAGCCTGTGCTCCGCAACGGGAGAGGCCACAATAGTGAGAGGCCCGCGTACCGCCGAAAACGAAAACAAAAACAAAACAAAAATCAGTTGCCCATATTTGGGTGGATCCATTTCTTTTTTTAAATTTTTTATTGAAATAGAGTTGATTTACAATGTTGTGTTAGTTTCAGGTATACAACAAAGTGATTCAATTATACTATATATATACGTACATATATACATATATATATACGTGTGTATATACATCGTTTTTCAGATTCTTTTCCATTATAGTTTATTTTAAGATATTGAGTATAGTGTCCTGTGCTATACAGTAGGTCCTTGTTGGTTATCTATTTTATATAGAGTAGTGTGTATCTGTTAATCCCAAACTCCTAATTTATCCCTCTCCCCTCCTTTCCCCTTTGGTAACCATAAGTTTGTTTTCTAAGTCTGTGAGTCTGTTTCTGTTTTGTAACTAAGTTCATTTGTCTCATTGTGGATCTATTTCTTGATTCTTTATCTTTTTTAATTGATTTATACCTGTTCCTTCACCAGTACCATTGAATATTGTAGCTTTGTATTTAGCCTTAAAACAGGGTAATGTGATTCTTCCAGCTTTCTTCTTTTTCAAAACTATTTGGGCTAGTCTCATTTCTCTGCCTTTCCATAAAAATTCTGGAATCAGTTTATCTATGTCTACAAAATAAATCCTGCCTGAAATGTTGTTAAATCCGTAAGTCAATTTGAGTCTTCTGCTCCATGAACATGATATATCTCTTCATTTGTCTAGGTCTTTTTAAATTTCTTTGATGAGTTTCTTGTCATTTTCAGCATATATTGATAGATCTCATCTATGTTGGCTCAATTTAGACCTACATATTTTCCATTTCTGGAACCATCATAAGTGGAATTTGAAACTTCAGTTTCCAATTTTCATTGTTGTGTAGAAATAGAATTGATTTGTGTGTTGACCTTGTCTCCTGTGACCTTGCTGAACTCATTTATTAATTGTATGAGGTTTCTGTTTTGGTTTGATTTTTTGCAGATTCTTCAGGATTGACTATGTATGCCTAGAAAATACATATATTTTTATTCCTTTCTTTCCAATCTTTATGGCTTTCGTTTGTTTATTTTTTCTCTTCTTATTGCACAGTGTAGACTTCTGGCTTGAGGTTGACTAGGAGGACTGAGAGTCTACATCCTTGCCTTGCTCCTGATCGTAGGGAGAAAGCATTCAGCCTTTAGTATTATTTAGTATGATACAACTGGAGGCTTTTTGTAGAGGAAGCTCCCTTTACTCCTAGTTCACTGAGACTTGTTGATGTTGAGTTAGGCCAAATGCTTTTCTTGTTTTAAATTGATATGTTAATGTGGTTTCTCTTCTGTAGATGGTCAATATGGTGAGTTACATTTATTGATTTTAAAATAGTGAACCAGCCTTGTATTCCTGAGATAAAATCCACTTCGTTGTGCTGTATTCTTCTTCTTATATATCCCTGATTCTGTTTGCTAATATTTTTTGAGGATTTTTGCATCTGTGTTCATGAGGGGTATTGGTACTTAGTTTTCTTTTCTTGTGATGTATTTGTCTGGTTTGGGCATTAGTGTAATATTGGCCTCATACAACGATTTGAGATGTGTTTCCTCCTTTTCCATTTTCTGGAAAAGATTTGGTAGAATTGGTATAATTTTTTTTTCCTTAAATGTTAGTAGAATTTGCCAGTGAAGCAATACGGGCCTGAAGATTCCTTTTACATGTTCTTAACTACAAATTCAAATTTTTAAATAAGTATATTTGAATCATCTATTTTATCTTCCGTGAGATTTTGGTAGTTTGTGGTTTGGAGGAACTGGTCCATTTCACGTAAGTTGTTTAATTGTGTGCATGGATCTGTGAAGGGCATTCCCTTACTATTCATTTTAATGTCTTGTGGTTTCTATAGTGATATCTTCTTTATAATTCTTCATATTACTAAGTGGTATCTTCTCTCTTTTCTATCACTCTTGTGATATATTTATCAACTTTGTTTGCTTTACAAATTTATTTTATTTTATTTACAAAGAACCAACTTTTGTTGTCATTTTCTCTATTTCTTTGGGTTTTCTCTGCTCTAATCTTTATTGTTATCTGACTTCTCCATGATTCCGTTTATTTTCTCTTGTTTTAATTTAATTAGGTGGAACTCAGATTATTGATTTCAGACATTTCTTTTCTAAAATAAGCATTTTATACTATAATACGTTTTCTTCTGAGCACTTCCTTGTTATCATCCCATCAATTTTAATTTATTTATTCATTTATGTTCAAGTCCTTGAAACTTCCTTTTTATCCCATGGATTATTTAGAAGCATATTATTTATAATACAAGCAGTTTTCCAAGTGCTTAGAAATGTTATGGTTCTCTTTCTGTTATTGATTCTAGTCAGATTCCAGTATGGTTAGAGAACATATTTTACATGCCTTCAATTCTTTTTGCATCTGGTGAGGTTTGTTTTGTGACCCAGGAGATGTTTTATCTTGGTGAGTGTTCTATGTGCACTAGACAGCTGTTTTCTGCTACAGTTGAATGGAGTTGCAGAAATGTCAATTGGATCTGGTTGGTGGATAGTGTCATTCAGTTCTTCTGTATCCTGTTGACTGTGTATTAGTTATATTGATTACCAAGAGAGGACTGTTGTCTCAAAATTTAGTTGTGGATCTGTCTATCTCTCTGATGAGTTTGGTTAGTTTTTGTTTCATGTATTTCAAAGTGTCTTTGTTTGGTGTGTTGAAGTTTAGGATTCTTATGTCTTCTTGACGAATTGATCCCTTTATTATTATGTAATATCCCTTTTTATCCCTGGTAATTTTCTTGAATTTTCTGACATATTATCTCTAGCTCATATTGACATAACCCTTCCAGCTTTTTTTTGGTTAACATTTGCATGGTATATTTTTTCCATAATACTACTTTAACTACCTATTTCATTATATTTAAAGTAAGTTTCTTGAAGACAGTATATATTTGAATAATCCACCTTTCAGTTGAAGTGTTTAGACCATTCACATTAAATCATAGTATCAACCCATTAAATTCCATTAAACTATTTATATGAATGAAAAACATTGATCTGTAGTTTCTATTGATTTTTTAAAATTTAGGTCAACAATTTAGTTATTTTTTTCCCTTTCTTGCCTGTTTTGCATTCCTGTTTCCCCTTTCCTGACTTCTTTCGAGTTATTTGAAAAAACTTAGTGTCTCAGTCTAATTTTTCTACTGTGGTTTTTAAGTAACTTTTGTTCAATTGTAGGGGATTGAAATTGTATGGATTGAAATATACAAACGTTTCACAGTCTCCCTAGAATCAGTCCTGTATCATTTCATGTGGAATATAGGCATTCTCCATGGTTATGTGTTACATCTGTATTGTAAAAAACTCAAGAAGAGAAGAACCGCCTCTTAATGTTTGCCTACATGTTTATCATTTCTGTTGCCCCTCATGTTCCAAGTTTCCTCCTCATTGTTTTCATTTAATCTGAAGAACTTCCTTTAGCCATTTTTTTAGACCAGTTCTGCTGGCAGTGAATTCTCTTTGCCTTCATTTGAGAATGTCTTTATTTCATCTTCATGCGAGAAGCATATATTTGCTAGATATAGAAATCTGGGCTTATAATTCTTTTCTTTCAGTACTTTAAAGCGCTTTCCCCCACTTCTTTCTAGCTATTATAGTTTCTGTAGTTGTTCAGATCATTCTCATATAAGAAATGAGGATCTGTCTTGTTGCTCTCATGATTTTTTTCCTTATCTTTAAATAGTTTGGTTATAACATCCTCATGGGTAGCTTTGTTTATATTTGTCCTATATGGGGTTTACTGAACTTCTTGAATCTGCAGGCTACGTCTTTTACCAAATTTGGGGAGTTTTCTGCCATTATTTCTTGAAATATTTTCTTCTGCAATGCATTCTTCTCTCCTCCTAGGGGTCTGTTGACACACATATTAGACCTTTTGGTGTTGTCTAATCGGTTCCTGAGTCTGTGTGTACTTTTTGTCAATCATTTCTCTTTATGTTATTCAGATTGGAGAATTTATATGGACAGATACTCAAAATCAGTGAATCTGCTCTTGAGCCCATCCAAGGTGTTTTTAATTTCAGTTATTGTATTTTCAAAGCTAAGATTTCCTTTTCGTTTTCTTTGTATCTTCTGTTCCTTTGCTGAGACGTCCTATGTTTCCATTGATTTCAAGTGTATTTGCTCTTACTTCTTGGAGTGCTTTTGTGACGTTTGCTTTAAAGTCTCTGTGAAACAGCTCCGCTCTACGGATCATCTTGCCGTGGCGTCTGACGGTTGCCTTTCCCCATGTGAATTGAGATGAGTAAATTTGGATAGACTTGTTGAATATTACGTTATGATATTCTGGCTTTTAGTTAAGTCTTATGAGAATGTTGATATTTTTGTTCTATCAGGCAGTTGACTCAATTGAGTTCAGTTTAAATTTCTGCCAAGCTTTCCGTGGTTATTGTTTCAGTGTCAGTTCTGCTTACAAAGCCTTTACGATGCTTTCAGATTTTCCCCACGTTTGTGCCACCCGTGGCCAGTCTGGGCCCCGGGGGACGGTCTGTCTTACAGTCCAGTTCTCAAAGGCTGTGACTGCTGCTAAGGGTCAGATCCACATTGGTGCGGTTTGGAGATGCCACAGGGAGTTCATACGACTTCATGGAGTTTCTTGAGCTCCTCCTTTTCTGCAGTCTCTCCAGGGCTGTCTGCTTCTCTGGGCTTCCCCTTTTGGTGCTCCAGCCAGAAAACGGGGGCTTTATTTACCCGGATCCGAGGTGCAGTTCCTGGGACTGCCCACTTCTGGAGCAAAGCAGCAGAAGAACAGAGAGTGGAAAAAGCAGTGGGGTTTACGCTACCCTCTCAGAAGCACAGCTACTCAGAGTTCCAGGGTCCTTGGGCCCCCACTGTGCCAGCAGCCCTACCACCACGAGACTGCTTGGGACTGGGCTCGCGAGAGCAGGGGTGAGTGTACAGGGGCCTCCCCCATTCTCTCTGAGCACTAGGGCCCCCTCCCCTGCCCTGGGAGCAGGCACTCTGTCCATGCCTTTGTCCTCTGTACGGTTCATGCTGCATTGAGTCAGGACTCGAAAAAATGGTAAACTGAGCACCAGTTTGGTGGTATTGTGAATTCCAGGCTTCATCCCCAGTTCGCCTGTTATAGTTTATGTCTCAGAGTTCTCAAATCGCTGCTCCATGCCTTCCGGCCAGGTGTTACAGCTGCAGTGAGTGGGAGAGACAGGGCATAGAGTGTTTATTCCTTCGGAACCATTTCCTTTTTCTTTTAAGATGTATGTGCCTGGTACATCCAGACAGTGTAATCCTATTCAGCACTAAAAGGAAATGAGCTATGAGGCCATGAAAAGACATGGAAGAACCTTACATGCATTACTAAGTGAAAGAAGTTAATTTGAAAAGGCTACACACTGTATGATGCTAAATATGTGACATTCTGGAAAAGACAAAACTATGGAGAAAATGAAAAGATCAGTGGTTGCCTAGTTAGGGAGTCGGGGAGGAGAGGAGGGATGAACAGGTGGAGCTCAAAGGACTTTTAGTGCAGTGTCACTCCTCTGTGTGATACTACAACAGTGGATACATCATTATACATTTGTCTAAACCCATAAAATCTATAACACCAAGAGTGAACCCTAAAGTAAACTAGGGTTTCTCGGTGATAACGACGCTAATGCAGGTTCATCAGTTATAGCAAAGGTACCACTCTGTTGTGGGCTGTTGATAGTGGGGGAGACTAGGCATGTGTGGGGACAGGGTTACTTGGGAAATCTCTGTACCTTCTGCCGAATTTTGCTGCGAAACTAAAAACAAAGTCTATTGAAAAAGTCATGTGTCAAAGCATCTCCTATCAAAATAATAATTGTAGGGCCTAGTAAATGTAGTTGACATTTCAGGCAGTTTATTTGAAAACAGAGAGGAAATAAAATTATCGAAGAAAGTATAATGCACCCTTGGAAGTACACCCAGTAACGCCACACATTTCATTTCGTTTTTTGTAGTTAGGGCACGGCTGTTCATTCGTTTCTCCCGTACGGTTTCTGGGCTCTATCCCTTATTAGAATTACCTGGGTTTTAGTAAGTAATTTTTAAAACACTAAAACTTTATGATTTCACTAAGAATGTAAAACGTGTGCAGTGCCTTTCACATAAATTTGTTGTGCGGCCTCGCAGTAAATGACTGGGATTTTAAAAAGCTAAGCCCTGTGATCATTAGCCTCCGGGTGCTGGGCTGGTACGCAGGGTGGGGTGTGCTGGTAACCTGAGAGTGACAACAGCTGTACCATTGCTCACAGGCCCGAGTGTCTGGGAAAGGAGTGTTCCCGCAGGCGGCATGCTGCGTGGGCGCAGGGCTTGGTGCAGGGAAGCATATGAAGAGTCAGCAGCCCAGCCGACGCTGAAATCGCCAATCATCCCCATGCTGAAATCGGCAAGGAAAACACATCCCCTGTGGGGGCAGCCTCCCACCCCCAGTGCTACAGATTATAGCTATCGTTTTATTATTTTCGTGGTCACTTGGCTTTTGGAAGAGGAGTGCTTGGAAGAGGCTGAGCCGTGCTCCCTGGCTTCGGTGTCTGGAATCACGGACCCGTCTAAATATAGCACCGTTGTCTCCTGTGGAGCTGAAGGAGGGGACGGGTGGCCATAAATGGGAGTGCTCTCCCTGGGGCTGGTTCTCAGGTTGGCTAAGCTCTGGATCAAGTTCACCCTGTTCAGTGTGTGTGTGTGTGTGTGCGCGCGCGCGTGTGTGTGTGAGTTTCTGTGAATGTGGAGCTTCTAAATTTATTTATCATTTGATATGGGTATTTACGTGCTAGTGTTTGCGGCCACTGTGTTTTTGGTCCAGAGATAGGATTGTCCTTTAGGCGTCCCCAGGGGCTGCGCTTCTTGTTTTGTACATGCCTAGCATGTAGGCGCAGGAAGGAGGTCAGTAAATAACATGAAACTGATCTGCTCTGGTGTGTGGCCAGGGGTTCAAAAAGCATGTCGGAGAAGGGAGATGGCCCATCCGCGGTCCTCTCCTGATGGCTTCTTACATGGCAGCTCTGTGCTGTGTGTGTTTGCAGGACATGAGCACACTGAGTTCTTGTGGCCGCCTGGGACGGTGGCCTTGTTGTCACCTGCGTTTGATGGCACTGGGACTGCAGTGCAGAAAGAATGATGCATCTTCTCTCTGTCCAGCAGTCCATCTGTCCATCCACCTGTCCATTGTCTGTCTGTCCATCTGTTATTTGTTATTAGTTATATCCACATAGGTCCCAGAGGCAAATTAGGATCACAGAAACTTTTTTTAAAATTAAGGATGACTGACCCATAGGGAGAACAAAAGACTATATACAGAGTAAAAAAAATAATTACGTTTTTTTATCCAGAGAGAAAAATTTAAAAATACTCTTTACTCATTATACTTCTAAAATTTAGAAAGTGACCAAAACTGTTATTTAAGAAGAAAATAATAAATTATTATAAAGTTTCTCAAATTCTTTGTAAATGTTTATATCTTATACATCCTAAATAATAAAAGATACACTCTAACTCCTTTTGGAATTGAGTTCTCTATTGGGTAGGTGGGGAGGGAGCAGGAAGGAGAAGGAAAGAAAGAGGGTCAGTCTGTGGAAGGCAGGAAAAAGGAGCAGAGGAGTCTGGAGAAACACGGAGCAGCAGAGACAGAAAAACCAGGAGCCAAGAGACGGGGGAAGGGCTGGGAGGTCGGGGTGTTGGAGAGACTGAGATAGGAGGGGCGAGTGCTGGCTCTCGTGCTGGCTGAAGAATCAGATGGAAATTACCCCCAGTATCCTTTTGCGGTTCGATAGTCCTTTCTCCATTTTCTACCAGTATATTTTTTAATCAGTTATTTTGGAAGGATGTCAAGTTTATAGGAAAGTTGCGCACTTACTACAAAGAATCCCCTTCAGCACTCATCCCAGTTCCCCGGTTATCGATACTTGCATTTGCTCTGACGCGCTCCCTGTTTCCCTCCTCCTACTCACGGGCACATCTTCATACACGCACACGCTGTACCTCCCAGGCTCCCACTCGCCACAGGGCTGACTCCCAGCTCTGACACCAAGAGCCTGGTTTCCAGAACCATCCGTAGATGGACGTACTTACCCCTTTAATGCCCTGCATGTGTCCCACTCCTTCCCCACGCCAGCTGCCTCCTAGGCCATCTAAATCAATACCTTTTCAAGAAAATAAAAGCAAGGAAAGGAAGGGAACAGCACCTTTTTTTTTTTTTTTTTTGCGGTAGGCGGGGCCTCTCACTGTTGTAGCCTCTCCCGTTGTGGAGCACAGGCTCTGAACGCGCAGGCTCAGCAGCCATGGCTCACGGGCCCAGCCGCTCCGCAGCATGCGGGATCATCCCGGACCGGGGCACGAACCCGTGTCCCCTTGCATCGGCAGGCGGACTCTCAACCACTGCGCCACCAGGGAAGCCCAGAAAGAACACCTTTTAAAAAGTCTTATTTTCCAAACGATGAAAGTTGGACACATCAACGAAGGTTCAAGAGATTTTAGAAATTTACTTTGGGACTTTAGAGTTTTAGTGGGTAGAGACTTTACATTGAAATAAACATTCTGTTTCCATAATTTAGAAAATAACGCTTTATTGAGGTATAATTTACATACCATACAGTTCACCCATTTATTTCTGTGAATTGTTGCCGTCCAAGAAGCCCCAGCGATCTCAGGCAGAGGCATGACTTTATGAGCTCAGTTACTGGCTCACTTCCTGCATCAGCGTCCTTGCGGGGGAGAGGGTTCAACATGCACTTCTTGTGGGGGTCTTATTAGTGACCTTGTCCTGGGAAACCAGTCCAGGCAAGCGTGCGTGGACCTGAACGCTGCCTGCCTGCTGACAGTGAACCTGGCCAGCGAGGCGCAGAGGCCCAGCTGCGGACTTCAGGTGCAGTCGCACCCTTCAGGCTGTGGGCAGGGGTCACGGCCTTTCTCAGGCTGAATGACTGGCCCAGACCTTCGCAAGCGCAGACCTGGCAGTTTTTGACTCAGCGCAACGTTTGCTTGGACCAGAGCATCCATGGTTGTCATGGCAGCAGGGAAGCCTCACCCAGGGATCCCCATCCTGCTGGGCCTGTGGTGCGGCCCCACTGCTGCCTTTGCAGCGGTTGGTGATGGGGCCCTGCTGGAGCCATCTGGGGGGCGGGGTCAGCGCTTCTAGACGTGTCCCTGACGCAGGACCAGCCGTTCACCCTCCGCAGCACCCTCTGCTCCACTTCACCGTCCTTATCTGGCCCAGCTTCCTCTTTACTCCTGAGTCTCCGATGACCCCCTCTGCCCTGTGTGCTGGAGGCCACACTCCTTCTAGGGCTGGGGACCTCCACCCCTGCTTTGGCCCCAGGCACCTCAGGGAATGGTCCACACTGCGTCCAGCCCCTGCTTCCCTGCAGACTCACAGAAGGCAGGGGGGGTGAGGCCTGAGGGGCAAGGGCAGGCCACCCCCACTGGGACCCCCTTCCCGCAGGTGCCCTTTCCCGTGGACACTACTGCGGGGGACACTCCAGCCTGCCTACCACAGTGACCTGAGTGAGTAAAGGACATCTTATCACGGGTTGGAATGTGCTGCTCCCGGCTGTTGGCTGTCCAGCCCAGATCCTGAGTTCTAATTCAGATGGATTCCTTAGAATTCCCGCTTTCTTGTCACCAAAACGAGGTGCTGTCCCAGAGTCTGAGTGCACGTCCTCCATTATGAGCTTCACCAGCTGAGCTGCTGGGCGTTTGCTTCTTCGCAGGACACTTCCTCCTGTGTTTATCCCAGTGTCTTATTTGTAGAAACAAAGAGCGTTTCCTAGGAAAAGGAAGGGAGCTGACTGCCCTTGAAGAGTACATAAGAAGGTGATAAGGGCTTCTTTGTTAAAACAGAGAAACCCACAAATCCCTCTGCCATGGGGCGGGGACAGATGAGAGGAAAAAGAAAATACAACTGGGGGGCGGGGGCATGTTGGGCTTCAGCAGGTCATCAGGGTCCATGAACATTCTCGGAAGACAAGGAGACAGTTGCTTTTATTTTCCACGGTGAGGTGACAGCTGGAATTTCTAACCGCTGGATGACTGTTTTTGAATAACTTTGTCCTGGCCTGGGGTTGGAGTAGTGGGGGAGATGCCTGCGGGGCTGGCGGGGAGGGATGCATGCAGAATTCAGGGAGCTCCCAGCTGACTAGGTGCGTCGCAGCTGGACAAGGGCCCCCTCCCAAAGGGACTTGGGTCCCGGCAGCCTGGGCCCCTGGAGTTTTGCAAGTTTCCCACGTGACTCCCATGGGCCCCTCTGCCTGTGCCCCTGCATCTCCCAGGTCTCTGCTTGCCAATCTACTCCCGGATGGTGGGGTACTGGTTTGTTTTTCTCTGACCTTTCCTCGAGAAGAGGCTCGACTCCTTTTCTCTGGTGGAGCCTCACTCCCCAGCCCTCCCTCCCCACAGATCTGCTCTGAAAAGTGGGGAGGCCGATGGACGTGGGAGCCACACGGGCCAGGACCCGGGGGGCAGCCCAGTCCTGTTGGATGTGGCTCTGTCAGCTAGATCTGGAAGTGGGGGTAGGTCCCCCGACAGTCTAAACATTCTCGTTGTGCAAAGGGAGTCCTGTACCTAGATGTTGAGAATGTCCTTTAGCTTCACACAGTGTTACTGCAGAGGCAAATAAACAGAGTTGGTACAAATGCAGCCTTGTTCTGGCATCTCCCGGATGTGCCACCAGGCCTTTCCTGCAGCTGGGCGTGTCCTGGGTCCTGGGGTGGACCTGCCTCCCTGGCCCCTCCCGTGGCCAAGGACTGGCAGTGCCCAGTTGCTGTTATCAATGAAAAAGACAACATTGCTGCCGTATCAGTACACAAAGGGTGTTGCAGCCATCAGGCCGTCACGTTACAGCTTCCTCATCACTGAAGAGGCTCAGGTTGGGAAGAGACGGGACACCGGCCCCAGGTAGCCGAGGTGCCCGTCAAAGGGATGATTTCAGTGAGCCCGGACTCATGCATCTTCCCTTAGATGCATAGAAAAGCGCTAAATTCCTTAACTTGAGATGTCTGGTTTTCTTGAATTAACGGTAATCTTTTGATGTTCCCACTGCCTGGTCTTTGTTGCAAAAACTCCTGGATATCCTGGCTCCCCCCTTGTCTCTTCAGAGCAGTCCCTCAGTGCTACCCGAGAGCCTGCGTGCCAGGCTTAAGTGCTCAGTGCTGTCCGCTGAATAAAAGATAACTCGGCTTTTAGGTTGTGCAGGTTCTTTCGGTCGATGCCGCCATGCACCTGGAGGGTGCACACTTAGCCTCCACTCTCCGCCCCCCGCCCAGGACCCTCTGCCCGCATCACTCCTCACTGTTCTGTCGCTCGGGAATCAAAGGTTCAGGCATTAAAGAGTTGAAGTGCAGCCAGATGATTTTTATTTAATTTGTTAGTATTGGTGTTTCCCATATCAGACAAAACCAGTGCATACACAAATGCAGAGCTGAAAATCAAGTCCAGTTGTCTGCATCAGAGAAGAATTCTTTTCAATACAATTATCTCAGAGGTCCCTTAAAAACCGGACTTTAGAGAGGCAGCAGTGACCATGGACAAGAAGGGGACTGCTGGAGATTCTTGCGAAGGTCTGCTCAGCGGGAGAGGGGGCCCTAAACAGGAGGGGCACAGGCTGGGGGTAACGGTGAAGGAGGCAGTGTTGAGGCCGGGACGTGATGTGACACACAGAGTGGACAGGTGAGGGAGGAGAAGAGGGTCCAGCCAGAATCACTGTCTGGGTAAGATGGTACTTCATGGTGATGGACGTCCAGTTGCTACAGGTGGAGCAAGAGGGCTGGGTCCACGAACCGGGGTGATTCAGTGACCCTTTAAATAGAAATACCTAAAATAGGTTTTGTGAGGTGTTGGAATTCCAGAACCACTGAAGTGTTTAAGTATTTTTGGATTTGATTATTTTTTTAAACTTCACCTATTTATTTTTATTTATTTTTATTTATTCTTGGCTGCGCGGTGCGGCTTGCAGGATCTCAGTTCCCTGACCAGGGACTGAACCCTGGCCGTGGCAGTGAAAGCCTGGAATCCTAACCACTAGACCACCAGGGAACTCCCTGTATTTGGTTATTGAATTAAGTGAGTGAACTATCTTCCAATAGGTAAAATTAGTTTGCCTCTCTGCTGAAACTTCTCATTTGGATGTTAAATGCCAGGTGAGTCCATTCACTATAACTATGCCCATTTGCTTAGGATGCAAGAGCTGCCTGTGGGTGGTAATTTCCCTTCTAAAAGCAGAAGTGAGTGTTGGAAGGTAAGGCGGCCTCAGTACCTGGTTAGGGCTGTCACTGCAGACATGGGCTTATTGTTTTGGTAAAGGGGATTTTAAATAGTGGTGCCTGCCGGATTGCCCCAAACACTTTTGTGACAAGCTAGAATATACATTAAAAATTCACAACGTAGGTTAGCTTTATGTTTTGAGGTTGCATTACAGTTGCGTATGATTTGACTTTTGTTCCCAGAAAAGAGAATTCTGTTGTTGGTGGTGGTGTTTGCTGTGTGTCCCATAGATGCATGCTCAGACGCAGAGGTACAGAGAGGGGGCTCCCCGACTGCCAGACCAAGTTGTGCAGTTTCTTCCTCTAACTGCAGGCAGTGGGGCCACTGAGACCCCTGTTAGCACCCTGCCCACCTGCTTGCCCTGTGGAGACTCCCAAAGTGCAGGCTTTGGGGTGAAAACATCAGAAAACCATCACTTGAGTGGACTCCTCTGGCCCTGGGCTTGAGCGTTCAGATGTCTGAGCACACTTTCACTGACGTGTAGCATCTGGAATGGAACTCTGATAAGTCTCTTTCCTGAGTGTGTTAATTGTCCCTAATCTGAATTTTCCTTTTCAAACTTCCAAATTTAAGTGAATCTTTTTCTTCATAGCCCATGGTGGAGTGTTAGATAGCAAAAATATTTATAAATCTTATAATTTAGAATATCTTTTAGCCCTGGCTTCTCTGGAGTCGGAATCACGGAGTGGTTGAGGATGCTATTTCCCAGAGTCGAGCTGTCTGGGGCTGGACGTAAACGTACCACGTCTCAGCTATGAGACCCGGGCAAGCGACCGAAAGCCAAGCACAGCTCCCTTAGCTGTAGGACGGGGACAGAATTGACCCTGTTGGGAGAAGTTGTCCATGAAACAGCGGGGAGTGTAGGGAACTGCCGGCCTGTGATAGTGGAAACCAGTGATCTGACCGGAGTGGGATCATGATTGATCGCTTAAATGAATGAGTGAGTTGAAACTATGAAATGTTCTAAAGATATGCCTTTACGTGTATTTTGCAATCTTTAGATAGAGGGTCACACCCAGAACTCATTGCTTATGGTTTTCAGCTTCGGATTCTCTAAAACCAGCTAAGAACTTAAAAAGAATTTCGATCAAATCTGAGTGCAGTTTACAAAACAGAAATAGATCCGCAGACGTAGAAAACATACTTATGGTTACCATAGAGGAAAGTGGGGAGGAGGGATAAATTAGGAATTGGGCATTAGTAGATACAAACTACTATATATAAAATAGGTAAGCAACAAGATCCTACTGTACAACACAGGGAATTATATTCAATATCCTGTGATAAACCATAATGGAAAAGAATATGAAACAGAATATATATATATGTTTTGCTGTACACTGGAAACTAACACAACATTAGAAATCAACTTCAATTAAAAAAAAATCTGAGTGCAGAACCCTCCTGGGACTGACACATTTTTTTTTCCTCCTTAGTCCTTAGACTTCGCATCACCTAAGTAAACCAGTCATTCATTCATTCATAGCAACTTAACTTTGTTTTCCTTAAACATCTATCTTAGGTTACACGAAAATAATCATATTTTGTCTCTTTCCACTCATTATGTTCTGTAACGTATTCTTTAAACAACGTGATCAAAATAGTTAGGTCCTGCTGGGATAAGCAGTTTGGGGATAACAGAATCACCTCTTGGGTAGAGTATTCCCGAGCTGGCAGAACCGCAGTGAGCTGCTCACCAGAGGGCAGCCCACCAGCTCCAAGGACAGTCGTGTGTTTCCGAGAAAGTGCTGAGGAAACTGGATGAAGAGGCACCGGGAGAGTGAGGTTATAAAGCTGGCACGTCCAGATCCCGAGGGCTCTGTGCCCTTGAAAGGCTTTTGGATTGTATCCTACAGGTCGGCAGTTGGCACACTTTTCAAAGTAAAAGGGCCAGATAGCACATGTTTTCAGACTGTGTGTCTCTGCGGAGCCCACTCAGCACTGAGCTTACATACATAAGCGTTTAGTATGTAAAAAAACAGGTGTGGCTGGGATCCACTAAAGACGTATTATCCGATAAATAATGGACACTGAAATTTGAATTTCATGTAATTTCTCATGCCATGGAATATTCTTCTTATCTTGCTTTTTTCCCTCAACCATTTAAAAATTGTAGAAAATATTCTTAGCTTGCTGACCACAGGAAAACACAGGGGACAGGAATTTGCTGACCCCTGAGATGGGCTGTCCCTGCCGTCTGCGGCTGGACTTGAACCAGAGGAAGCCAGGTCAAGTCCACTGTTTACGCCCATTGTTAGTGTACCTGTTCCTGGACGTCTTCATCGTAGTCCATCCTTTTTAAGGACCTGGATATAAGTCTCACAGAAGGTAGGCTGAGGTTCACGAAGTTGATCGGGTCACAATACAGAGCTGTCTTTCCACCTTCTTGCCGCTTGCTTCGCCATTGTTGGCTCATGCAAGAGGTTCTCAAAGTCTGCTCAGCGCCAGCCAGGGTGCTTTTTAAATATTCAGGAATCAGACTCTACTAGGGAATCCACATTTATCAGATGCCCTCTAGGTGGTTCATAATTTATACACCAAAGCTTGTGGACCAATGCACTGAACCCCCTGCACGGCCATGAACCAGATCTGATGGGTCATCCCATGAGGATTTCTGGGACGAGGACGTCGCATGGACCATAAAGATAAATGGGATTTAGGTTGGTGCCAAGGAGGCCTGTCTATAGCTAATGAGCTCCCATAGTATCTCTACTGAAATAATTAAATTTTACCAAAAATTAATAAGACTTAAATTTTGGGATCACACATATACACACTTACAGATTTCTCAAATCTGCTAGTCTTCTGGTTTTTTTTTTTTTTTTGCGGTACGCAGGCCTCTCACTGTTGTGGCCTCTCCCACTACGGAGCACAGGCTCCGGACGCGCAGGCTCAGCGGCCATGGCTCACGGGCCCAGCCGCTCCACGGCATGTGGGATCCTCCTGGACCGGGGCACGAACCCGCGTCCCCCGCATCGGCAGGCAGACTCTCAACCACTGCGCCACCAGGGAAGCCCCTGGTGTTTTTTTAAGTTGAACAGTAAAATGCATGGTCGGCACATAGTAGTATTGAGTAAATTGCCATCACTTAATACTGAGGAAGACCTTTGGGGCTCAGATCTCCGTTTGTGTATCTTTCTTTTCTCTATTTATATTTTCCCCTTTCAGCACCCTACTTTCTCTAAAAATACTCTCCCAGTAAACTCCAGTCTCATGACACGATCTGACAACCGTTATGAACTTGACATCAGTATGTTATTTCTCCCCGGAATATTTGCATTTGCATTATCTCTATTTATCCAACGACAAACACTGTCTCTTTTAGAAGTAAGCCAAGTGCGAGCAAGCCACATGTTTCTGTCCGCTGCCAAAAATGCACCCTGCGTTCCCTGACCCCCTTTTCCCCACGAGACTCTGGAGAACGGTACTGGCACACAGTAGGCGCATCGTACCTCTATGAATGAATGAGCATATTGAGGAAGTTCAGTGCTCTAACCAAGAATGTGCGTCTTTGGAGGAGATCTTGTTTGGAAGGCTTTCTGGAACGGAACCACTGCTATTCACCACCTCAGGGCCAGTGCTGGCTCTGAGCTTTGCCACACTGGGGCTGTATAAAGAAGGCTTTCTAGAGAAAATGTTTTCTCTTCCTCTCTTCTTAAAAGGGTGCATTTTATTTTGCTCCAAGGGAGCTGCCTGTGCTCAGACGGGTGTCCAGGGGCAGCTACCATCCACAGGTTATGCTTGGCAACAGTGTTTCTAAGACAACACAGGTGCTTCCAAAGCTAAGTCCATCTCGGAGGGCGTATAAATAGACTTCAGATGGAAGTGTGCGTGTTGGAGATATTTTGGTTCCTGTCTACTTTCCTGATTTGCTGACTTGATTAAATCCAGATGGGGGAAAAGAGAAGCTGCACACCAAGGGGGCTTCTGAGGAACTCCTTCTGTCCTGTGTGGGTACAGCTGTCCACTAGCTTAGGGTTTTCTCTGGGGCTTTTTCCTACCACATCTTCATTCGGGGGCGACAGAGCATACCTTGTTTCTTGACCCAAGATTCTTTGATGGGATGGGCTGGTAGAGCTGTGAACATCTATTTTCTAACTGCATCTCGAAACAAACTAATAGTGTCTATAAAGAAACTATAAAATACTCTCCCTTTTCTGACTCTGGCTTTCACAAAGTCAAGGATTATTATGGCAAACCAGAGTCACAATTACATTTACTGTAGTTTAAGTGAAGTCTTGTCTGTTCGCCTGGAGGAAACCATGAAACAGAGGCGCGTGGAGCTCTGGGGAAGGTCTAGCCAGGTCTCCTGACCCTGAACTCCCATCCTGCCCTGCGCGCGAGCTGCCTGGACAGGTCCTGACCCCCTCCAGATCTGCACGCCTGCTCCCCTTCCTGGCCCAGCTGCTCAGACAAGGGACTCTGTGTGTGACAGCATCTTGTCCCCCATGTCACAAGCACATGACAAGTCCTGGCCTCCCTCCCATACTGAGCATCTCTCTCCTCCTTCCCTGGGGTCACTGATGTAGGACGTGACTTAGGATCCACTTGCTGTGAGGATAAAACTTCCTTCCTCCTGCCCCCTGGGTTGCTGGGAGACACAGGACCAGCCTGAAGTGACACTGAGCAATTAGCTTGTCACCAAGCCACGGGCAGCCGGGTACCCCCTGCTATCTCGTGTCTGTGCCCCTACCCCAGGCTCACTCCGATACCCCCTCACTCTTGCTTCCTTGGGATTTGCACCTAAAGTCAAGCTCTGTTTTGAGGGGAACCTAAGACACCCCATGTTCTTACTTCCTCATCTGGAAAAAGGGGTTATGATACACCTGCTTCTAGAGTTGTGAAGAGCCCATAATTTTTTTTTTTTTTTTGAGAGTTATGTTTTATTCAGCAGGGACTTTTAGGACTTCAGGCCCGGGAGGCAGAATCTCAAGTAACCCTGAGAGAACTTCTCTGAGGAGGTGAGGGGGGAGCCAGGATATATAGGAGTTTTGCAACAAAGAAGAGCCCGTAATTTAAATGTATACAGCACCTCACACACAGTGAACGCTTAACTTGGAGCTATTATTATTAATATTTCTGGTCACTTTGTGAAAGTGTGATAGGAAAGGCTATTTTTGAGGAAGACTGAAAGTTCTGTGCACACTCTGCTATTATTGGTAAATTCAGAGGACACTGCTTGGGCAGAGATGCTGTTTCCTACAGGGAATGGTTACCGTGCTGTAGGCTGTACTTGGTGAATCCTCCTTTTGGACAGACTGCTAGGGATGTTGGTGCTGCGTTCCTCCGTTCCCGGCTCTGTACCCCTTGATTGGACTAAAACCCCTGGTTGCATCCTGGGGGGATGAAGGAAACGTTTCCTTATTGAGGATGGGCAGGGATGATGTCCCAGATGCCACACAGTAGACACCCTGCCCTCTGTGGAGGGAAGCGAGCTGTCCAGGTCATCGTGTCGCTACCACTGATATCACTTGCTCATTCTTAGAGGAGCAGTCTGCAGAGGGTGGGTGTGTGTCCCAGTGGGCCTGCCTCATGATCCATTGGGTTTGGGGAAGGAAGTATTTAATTTATGTCTTATCCTTTCCAAAGTTTTATTTCTGGGCAACTTCTGTAATGTTCACAGTACACTAGTAATGTGTCTCTGTTTATAATAAATGCATATAGAAAAATGGAGCCCCTGCTCCCAGCCTGAGTGGCTTCACCCTTGTGGTTGTCTTGAGCCCACCTTGCATGTGCACATCAGGAGAGGCCGGGTGGACACCCAGACAGGGGCCGGGAGAAGGTCCTTTATGCAGTGATTTACAGCAGGGGACTGGGAAAGTGTACCAGGGTTGGCATCGTTAAAGAGGTAGAAATAGGGGCTTTCCTGGTGGCGCAGTGGTTGAGAGTCCGCCTGCCGATGCAGGGGACGCGGGTTCGCGCCCCGGTCCGGGAAGATCCCACGTGCCGCGGAGCGGCTGGGCCCGAGAGCCGTGGCCGCTGAGCCTGCGCGTCCGGAGCCTGTGCTCCGCAACGGGAGAGGCCACAACAGTGAGAGGCCCGCGTACCGCCAAAAAAAAAAAAAAAAAAAAAAAAGTGAGAAACAGAAGGGGCCCTGATGTTGAGATGTGAGTTAATGGGGAAGATAAAGAAGAGGCTCATTATACAAATTCGCCTTGTGATTCTCCTCCCGAGACAGCTAAGCTGTGGATCCAAGCAAAAAGGGGTATCTCTCTTGGTCTAAGTGTCCGTAAAACTGCAAGTTAGAAAATACATGTATGCTGCTGCCGTCCTAAAACCTCTTCATTTGTTTCTTCCCTGGGGAGTAGGGACTGTCCTTACACATACTGCACTGTTTGTGCAGAAGCGCTTGCAAGTTGCAGCCGAAAAGCCATTTCTCCCTTTGTCATTTAAAATAAGAGCCATTTGATCTTAAGGGAAAATGTCAAACATCCAGTTTGCAAGAGCAGTTTTGCCCAGAATACACAGTTAAGTTTCAGTCTGCATTTTATCGTACATTTCGTTCCCATACAGAGAATGAAATCATTAATCACTTGGTAACTCATTTGCCCACATCTAAGGTGTTTCCCATAAAATGAAAACAGGCTCACGGTATGCACCACTAGTTACATAACAAGTCAAGATTTATCTTTATGTGTAATGAATATTTGTTAAGTATCCTTTTAAATGATCCCCAAGGGAACTTGTCATATTGTATATGACTGTGAAAGAGGGTTGTGAGTCAAATAAAATGCTGGGAAACGTGCCTCCTTTGGGTCACATCTGGCCCTGAGTTTTGTTATGAGTTCAGAGCTGTGTCCTCACGTGGACAGGACACCACGGGGATGGCTGCTTCTTTGGGTGTGTGGGTGTACATACACCTGCGAATCCACACTCCTGTGAATCCACGTGGACCGTCGATCCATGTGACTCTGAACTCCTGGTTGGAAGCAGGGAGCCTGGGCCATGGAGGGAGGGTCACAGGCAGGCTGCCCGGCATAGCCAGCTGTCAGGGAGCCCCACACCCTCCTCGTTTCCGGGGCACTCCAAGGATGCCAGGGTTCTGCACGTGCATTTTTGGTCTTTGCACTGAGATGAGTCCTGTTCCCAGGGCTGGCAAGCAGGACGTCTCTCTTCCACCTGCAAGGAGCCCAGGGGCTCTGCCTGGACCTCGCTGTCCAGCCGCCACCTGGGGTTCCTCCTGCCTTCACCTCTCAGCCGCCCTGCCTGCCCTTTCCCTGTTGGGCCAGCCCAGGGTTTGGGAGAGTGGCCCTGCTCTCCGAGCGCCAATCCCTTAGGTCTCCTCTGCCTTCACAGGGCTGCCTAATCTTTGACCCCTTGTGCCTTGTCTTTGAAGTGGGGGTGGGATTGCAGACGCTGCTGGCGTTGGAAGCTGGCACGGGAGCCTGTGACTGTCAGACCCAGGAAAGTAAAGGGAAGGGTAAGAGGCTCCTCTGAGGTACCCTGCTGGAGATGAACCACACCTGGGTTTCCTGGGTGCTGCCCGCGGTTGTTAGGCACCTGACCAATGTCATGTGCCTTTCCAGGCAACTTCAAGTTAGGCACAAAAGCTGGGATGACCAGCTAGTGACGGAGAGCCCTTCCGTGCACCCCGGGCTTGGAAGGAGATAGGAGAGGCCTCAGGCCATTCCAGCCCCACCGTTGGAAAACAACGTCTGTCTGCCTATCTATCTATAGATCTAATATATTTTTCTATCATCTATCTATGTCTGTCTATCCTTCTGTCTGTCTATCTATCAGAGGGAACAGTTAATGGGCCCATCACGTCCCCTTCAACACAGTGTATTTTGTTTCATCCTATGCCCCATGCACCCCATCTGCAGTGTTTTGATGTTACCAACTCAATGTCCAGTTAAAAAAAAGCATTTGGTTCATTTTGCTTCAAGTTTTAGGAACAGCTTTTTTAAACTGTATTTTCTTTCACAATTATGTGAAACAACGGCCTTCACAGAGAGTGCCCTTGGCCTTGGTCCGGCAGAGGAACTGCAGAGTTCCTCCGCTGCGAGACCCTATCATGGTTTGTTTAAACTGCCTCCTAGGGATGGACATTGAGTTGTTCCTGCTGTCACTGTGATGAGCAGGTCCCCACAGAGCTGCCTTGTGTGCACGTCTCCTCCTGCCCTGCACTTTGATTCTGAGAATCTGAGAACCTGGGGAAGGTGTCATTTAGACCCACAGAGCATCTTAGGGCGGTTGGGCTCAGACAGCCCCGCATGGGAACCCCAGCTCCGTCCTTGACTAGTCATGTTGTCGCTGGACGGCAGTTCACCTCAGTCTCATCTTTTATAAAAATGGGAGTAATGCACCTCCCTGTGGGCTGCTGCGAGGGTGAAACGTGGAGCTGGGTTCCGGGGCCCATGTCACATGGCTCAGCATCCCCTAAACACGGCTCCTCCCCTGGTTTGGAACAGGACAGTGCTTGCTGTGTCAGAGGGCTTCTGCGTAGGGAATCCTTACAGAATGTCTGGTGGTTGCCAAAAAGGCACTCAGTGACACTGGGACTGTGTCACCAGCCGCAGTGCGATCCGGCCAAACTGGTCTGCCCGGTCCTCTCCAGGCCCTTAAACCTTCAGGAAGGCCAGGAGCTGAGACCTGTTACCACACCTGGGGATGTCTTCATCCTCACCATGCTGGGGTTTCACCTGAACGCACAATTTACCGGGAAAGCGGGGACCTCCGGCTGCTGTGTGGAAAGACACTTAGACCAGTTTACCTTAAAAAAAAAAAAGTTTCTTCTTGCCATTATGAACAATTTTTCCCGACTCATTTCCGGCATCAAGCCCCTGTTACCCTTAATCCTTAAACCTCCAAGCAGTTGGAAAACATGCCGAAGTCTTGACTGCATGACTCATTCAAGATGCTCTTGGGGTGGTGACGTGGGCCTGTCTCATGGGGATGGGTCCCCCGTGCAGTGTAGACCTGCAGCAGACAGGAATCTAAGCCGGGGTCTAGGGATGGGGGTGTGGAGATCAACTCTGCCCGCTTCTTCCGTGGCCCAGATATAGAGTGGTGTGTATATATTAATCCCAAACTCCTAATTTATCCCTCCCAACCTTTCCCCATTGTTAACCATAAGTTTGTTTTCTCTGTCTGTGAGTCTGTTTCTGTTTTGTAAATGAGTTCATTTCTATGATTTTTTTAGATTCCACATATAAGTGATATCATATGGTACATGTCTTTCTCTCTGTCTTACTCCACTTAGTATGATAATCTGTAGGTCCATCCACGTTGCTGCAGATGGCATCATTTCATTCCTTTTAATGGCTGAGTAGTATTCCTTTGTCTGTATGTACCACCTCTTCTTTATCCATTCCTCTGTCTGTGGACACTTAGGTTGCTTTCATGTCTTCGCTATTGTGAGTAGTGCTGCAATGAACATTGGGGTGCATGTATCTGTTCGAATTATAGTTTTGTCTGAATATATGCCCAGGAGTGGGATTGCTGGGTCATATGTAGCTCTACTGTTAGTTTTTTGAGGAACCTCCAGACTGTTCTCCATAGTGGCTGCACCAAAGTTACATCTTGAGCTCCAAGGGCACTTGGTGTGACCCTTGGTCATGGCACAAGCCTGTTGTTCTAGTAAGTGTCTGTCTGTTTCCCATTAGCGGGGAACTTGCACCAAGAAGGGACCACATCATCCTTGGTTGGCATTACCCAGATTCTACCCCAGAGACTGACGCATGGAAGAGAAGTAGTGAATGTCATTGGAGTAAAGGAATGAAGAAAAATCAGGCACCCTCTCTCCCTTTTCATTTTTTTTTTTTTTTGCGGTACGCGGGCCTCTCACTGCTGTGGCCTCTCCCGTTGCGGAACACAGACTACGGACGCGCAGGCTCAGTGGCCATGGCTCACGGGCCCAGCCGCTCCGTGGCATGTGGGATCTTCCCGGACCAGGGCATGAACCCATGTCCCCTGCATCGGCAGGCGGACTCTCAACCACTGCGCCACAAAGGAAGCCCTTCAGTTTTCATGCAAATTTTAGATATTACACAGTTCTATAAATAAGATATACAAGAGCCCTTTCTTTTAGTTTCTTTTAGATGTTTGAAAATCCTATATTGGTTTTTAACTGTTTAAAGAATTATACTCTTTAAAATATAACATACTCTCTTCATTTATTTAGGATAATAAATTCTAACTATTTTTATTGAGTAAAAGCAGTGACTGAAAGTGTTGTTTCTAGTTATACAAATACATTTCAAAGAGAGCAATCTTATTTCCAGGAAAAGGAGTTTCAAAATTAGCAAATAAGTACGTTATATTACAGGTAAATAAATAATGCATTTCCTTTGTTATGTCAAATACACAGTGTCCTGAAGGACTAGTTTTAAAGTTTAATTTCATTAATCAACGTGTTTCTCATTGATTATTGAGGCCTAACTGAAAAGCTTTTCTTATAGGAATAGAGAGGGGGAGATTTGATCAGATATGAATGGATTCTTAGTACTTTTGTTAATGTATATATTTTTCTTTAGATCACGTTATTTTGCTAAACACTAAAAATGGCTTCCGTTCCTTTGCTTTCATATTTTGTATAATTAATGCCAAGTATTAGCAACATTTTTAGAAAACATAATTTTAACTGAAATATGTGTTATCTATACGTTTTATACGTGTGTGTACATTATAGATTTATCTATAGTAATCCCAGAATAAATAATTGGTTGAAAGCATATTCAACCCAAATATCAAGTTTATAAGCCTGCCTTTCTTGTAAGGAATAAACCTTTGCATATTGCTTAGAAGTATTCTGGCTTTACCAGATGAATTCCCTATTTCATAAAACGGTGGTGGTGCTTTAGACGTGCCATCTTTTATCCTCCATCAAGCCAACCCAGGAGACAGGTGCATATGAGACTGCCTTGTTTGACTATGCATGGAATTGGACCTTGCTTGGTGTCAAGGTATATATGCTTTAGTGAGGGAAGGAACAGCTGTTGGAAAACTGTTAGGGTGTTTATTCAGTGTGTTGTTAGGGACACAGTTCACTTTCAGCACTGTATTCTCACCATGAGGTCCTGCAGACAAGTGGTCTTCCAGGTCCACCTGATTTGGGACATGGAACTTTCAATCTGGCTGTGCTTGCCATCTTTACTACGCCCACGGGGAAGCTCAGAGCCTTGGCTGGCTACTGTAGAGAGCTGAAAGGGACATGGCATCCTCAGCCTTGTTTAGGTTCTGTTTTTCTGGCCTTCCTCATCCCCTCTTAAAATCCTGTGTGTGTTATGTACAGTATAGTGAGTGAACCAGGAGAGTCAGTGAAGGAAACCTTATCTCTGCTGAGGTCCTGTATGTGGAGTCCCAGGTTGATGAAAAGCAGTGATCCTTCACTTTACACAATAATGCAGGGAAACAGGATGTCAGGAAGGAAATATTTCTGAGTTAAACAAGGCAGTGAAGTAATACAGCTGCTCATTAGAGCACCTATTGTCTTTTTAGCAGTTGGGGACCTTCCTCCAGTCCCATGACGCCTCTGAGCTTTTCCCTTCCCTGCTAGTCTGTGGGGATGGTCCCCACTCCTCCTGGGATCGTCCTGAGCACAGAACACACTGGAAACCAGCTGTGTGCTGGAGAAGGTGCACACAGAAGGGCTCCCTGGGGAGCTGAAAGTGAGTCTGATCCAGGTGGTGCTGCTGCTAGGGGGCCAGCTCCCCTGCTTCCTTTTCCGTGGGATTCTAGCTTCTCCAGAAACACGCAGAACCATGTTGGTGTGGTCACTGCCTTTCCATCATGCTCTAAAATTGGCTGCTGCCTGCGAGACATTGTGTGTGCTGAAAGGCCCAAAGAGTGGGCTTTTCTGACACACAAAGCCTTGCTTGTGGCACAGAGAGCTGGCTTTCAGAGGTCCTGAGGAAAGCATGGCTGGAGGGGGCTCCTGCAGGGAATTTCATGGCAAGACCTTTTGTGCCTCAGCGTCAGCCCTTTGGTTCCTTCCAGTAGATACAGATCGAGAATGCTCGTTTGTTCTGAGTCCTGGAAAGCCATACCCAGGGCGATCTGGAGAGGGAGTCGGTTTGAATGGCTGGAGTCCTGGGTGCGCTGCCTGGGAACACTCCCGCCTTTGTGCTTGGACCCGCTGGACCGCTGCCATGAAATCCCGGGGTCTCAGCTAAGCCGTGCAGCCTTCCAGAGTGCATTTCAGAGATCCTTTTCGCTGCCGGTGTGTCAGAACAAGGAGTAAAGATAGCTGCCAGACCCTGGGGGCGGAGATGGCTACGTGCCGGCGCTGGGGTCCAGGCCACTGGCCGCCTTGATGCTGCAGGGTCTACACAGCATGGGCCGTCCTGCTCTGCAGGAGCTCAGGGGACAGAGCAGGGACTGGGCCAAGATCGGGGCTGGCCAGCTGAGTGACCCTGGCTGAGTGAGGAAACCTCCCAGGCCAGCATTGTTGCCCAGTTGGTGTAGGGACAATCGTGCCCACCTTCACGTGGGGTAAATTTCACCAGGTGACATCCGCCGAGTGCTCCCAGCTGCCAGGTGTGCTGTGAGCCCCTCCGGTCCACCCTGGAACCTGCGGGCCATTTGTCCTTGCAGCAGGGAGGAGGTCTCAGCGGGGGTGGGGTTCCCTGGTCCAGCCCCCGCCATCGCCAGAACAGGCTCAGAATTCTTGTTTGTTCTCTTCCATGGCTGAGCCCGGGCCCCACCAAAGCTCTGGCATGTCACTCCATGGGTCAACCTCGCACGAGGGTGACAGGCAACTGGTCTACCCTCAAATCAGTGCGTCCCTGGACAGTGCCACTTATTACTGTTTTCTGTCGTCTGTCTGGTCGGTAATAACTTGGTGAAGAGGAGATGCAGGAAAGGCCACAGCATGGCTGTGTGACTCTTTTCCCGGAGAATGATGTGTAGAACTCCACTCGAACTGGCTGAATGTTCGCTGTACACCCAGCGGTGTCCCGGGCAATCTTACAGACATTTTCTCCCCTAGTCCTGACTGCAGTATGAGGTAGCTACGATGGTCCCTCTTTTAATTACATCTTGCATCTTAAACATTTATTTTAAAGCAAAAGAATCTGGCATATGCTAAATAGCAGGGTTAGAAATAGAATAAAATATTCAGATTGATTCCGGCTTCACACGTAGGCAGCACTTTAGTTTCTTACTCGTTTTAAGAAATATATGTTTGGCTAACAGCTAGAACTATCCACAGGTGCTTTCTAATTTGGGGCGGGGGGAGAGGTATGGAGAGAGATTGAAGTCAGTTACAAGTAGTAGCCTTTTAAATATGGTTAGAGGGCTTCCCTGGTGGCGCAGTGGTTGAGAGTCCGCCTGCCGATGCAGGGGACATGGGTTCGTGCCCCGGTCTGGGAAGATCCCACATGCCGCGGAGCGGCTATGCCCGTGAGCCATGGCCGCTGAACCTGCGCGTCCGGAGCCTGTGCTCCGCAACGGGAGAGGCCACAGCAGTGAGAGGCCCACGTACCGCAAAAAAAAAAAAAAAAATGGTTAGAGCTTTTAAACATTACTCAAAGGCAGAGAATGTATTAGACCAGCCACCTTTACCGAGGTCTGAGGACAGTCATTAGAAAGTGTAAAACAAATTGAGGTCAGCCTCCCAAGGGCTGGTTGGTGTTTTCGCCTTACATACACCCCCTCATGAGGTCAGATGGTGGCTTTGATGTTTGTGAATGGAACAGGGTCACAGAGATGACTCCGTCTGGCTGACAGACTCATGAGAGCTCAGTAGTACTTTCTGGAGAATTCTAGGCAGTCGGAGTTTCTAGCATCTAATGTGGAAGAGTCATGGAGAGGATAATTTCCACTTGATTCCTCAAAGAAAGGAAAAGGGGGATGGAGGGAAAATGGAAGGAGACCCGGGGTTACACGTGGTATTATTAGCATTCTATTTGAAACTTGGACAGTTAGTTTGTTTTGATTTGACTTAATTCAAGTTGCACATTAGATGTTGAAGTTATTGTTTTGTTTGTGTCTCCATTTACATAAATTAACAGTGTATTTTCTCTTATATACAAGTTTGCGTTTAGTTCCCAGTTTAACACAAATGGTACTTAATTCCACAATGGAAGGATTACAGTTTAATCTCCAGAAATTATATGCCTCCCATCCTGCCCTTTTGTACAAAAAAGTTATTCACAGTCTCACATCATCTATTGAAATTACTTTGCATCAGCACCCGCCCACCCCAAAGAAAAGGAAAGGGAAAAATCATTATGAACTGACATGGAACAATTCCCAGTAATCATAGTGAAATGAAAAAACCCATGGAAACCATTCATGGTGTCCTACCTTTTGTGTAAGAAATAAGGGGAAATGAGGGTACACATACATTTGCTTTCTTTGCAAAAAATTAAAATAGCAGGAAGGATGGAGGTATGTGGGGATGAAGTGGGTAACATAAAAGCAGGAGTGAGACTTTGTGAATGTTCCTTTTTATCTGGATTTGATTATGAACCACAGAGTGTTTTATGTATTCAGAGAACAAACTAGTATCAAAGAGGAAAGAAGGACATCGTAAAGTCAAATACAAACAGAAACGAATGAGCCTAACTCCATAACTTTGATAACACAACCACCCAGAATAAAGACTTTATTCTGATAATTTTTGAACAGAGTTTTCTGACTCTACGTCTTTAGTGAAATATATATTAAGAACAAAAGAAGTGGCAAAAAACTTGGGGCTTTAGCTAGTTCAGTTATAGTTGATAGTGGTGTTGCTTTTGTAATTCTGAAATGATTTTGTAGCTATTGCAGGACAGCGCAGAAAAATCAAATGTATTGATGTTAGTGGGCACTGAGTTTGTAAGTGAAGGAGGAGAGGGCTACATGTGGTATGAATATTCTCTCCCTCTCTCTCTCTCTCTCTCCATATATATATATATGTACATACATACATACATGTATACATCACTGTTTTTACAAATACATATGTATTTATATGCATAGGTATATGTAACAGTTACACTAACTGTACTTTCCAACAGTTACACTGTACTTTCCTGCAGAGATCCGTGGAGCAACAAATTGTTACAGTTGTTAAACAGGATAATCTTGTGCCAGAAAGCAAGAAAGTAGTCAAAGACGTATGGAACTATGTCAAAAAAGACCCAGAGTTGGCTTGATGGACCTTCTACTGACAAGAATAATTATAGTAATAGATGACAATGTATGCGATTTAAAAAATTCCTAAGTTCACAGTGTTACTCGAGGAAGAGAGAAGGGAGAAATGTCAGCTGAATAAATTCAGAAGAAACAATGCATTTAAACCATCTCCGTTTTGCCACTTTGAAGCAGGTAAGGATCACGAGGGGATGCTAAAATTGCTGGGTGAAAGTTTGTGGGACAGTTGGGTGTGCACACATCCTCCGCCTGGCCCCGCCAATTGCCTGCTACTTACAAAGGATAAAGCGTCACTTTGCAATGGAGCAGTCTGGGGACGAGGCCCTTAACCTGGTGCTCGTAACGCAACGGCTCCAGTACTGGGACAACCTGACATCATGTGCCTCTCGTGTAATGCCATGGGAAATGATCAATACTCCTCTGGACCATTTTTGCCAGGACAGTTTTTCATCTGAATCTCATGAGGAGGAAACAATAGGACATACTGAGAACATTCTTCAAACAACTGCAGCGAAGTCCTCTGCAGAATTCAATGTCATAATTCTAAAAGTCATGTGGAAATGCAGGGGACCCAGAATAGACAAAACAATCTTGAAAAAGAAGGACAAAGTTGGAGGACTCACACTTTCCAATTTCAAAACCTACCACAAAACTCCAGTAATCAAGCCAACGTAGTCAGACACGCGGATAGACTTAGAGCAATGGAACAGAATTCAGAGTGCAGAAGTAAACCCTTACATTTATGGTCAGTTGATTTTTGAAAAGGGTACCAGGTCCATTCAATGAGGAAAGAATAGTTTTTCAACAAGTGGTATTGGAATAACTGGATAACATGCAAAAGAACAAAGGGGGATCCCTTACTTACATGACACACAAAAATTAACTCTAAGTGGATCATACAACCAAATGAAAGAGCTAAAACTATTAAACTCTTAGAAGAAAACATAGGAGTAAATCGTTATTGGTCTTCGGTTAGGTAAAGCCTTTTTAGAAATGACACCAAAAGCACAAGCAAAAAAAATAAAATTAGATAAATTAGGTTTCATAAAAATTTTAAAAATCTGTGCTTCAAAGACTACCATCAAGAAAGTGAGATGACAACCCACAGAATAGGGGAAAATATTTGCAGATCATATAGTTGAGAAGGACTTGAATCGAACATACATGGAGAAATCTTACAACTCAACTATAAAAAGATAAATAACCCAGTTGAAAAATGGCCAGAGAATATCTGCAGACATTTCTCCAGAAAAGATGTCCAAATGGCCAATAGGCACATGAAAAGATGCTCAGTGTCATGAGCTCTTAGGAAAATGCAAACCCAAACCACAATGAGATGCCACTTCACATTCCCTGGGATGGTTGTAATAAAGACAGACAACAACAAGTGTTACAGACATGGAGAAACTGGAACCTTCAGACATTGCTGATAGGGGTGTAAAATGTTGCAGCCACATCGAAAAATGGTTTGGCAGTTCTTCAAAATGTTAAACATGGATTGAGCATCTGACACAGCAATTCCAATCCTAGGTGGGAACATAGGAAACCATATGTCCACACGAAAAAATGGACGCAAATGTTCATGGCAGCATTCTTCATCATAATCAAAAAGGAGCAGTGATACATTTGTAGGCACAAACTGCTTTGCTCTGGTCATCGTTAAAGCCACCTGGGGGGAGAAGTTCTCTGAGTGTGTATCCCCCTGTCACCTGCTGGCTGGATACAGGCTGGTGCTCTTTGGAAGGGGACAGCTTTGTGCATCAGCCTGCCAGTCCGTGGAGGCTTATGAAGGGAGTGTCGACTCTGCATTTCATTTTATTTTAATTTAATTTTGTTTTGTTTTACTCTATTCTATTTTACTTTATATTACTTTACTTATTTACTTTACTATTTTATTTTAATTAAAAATTTTAATGTAATGACTTTGTGTTATTTTATTTGAGCTATGATTGACATGCAACATTGTATTCGTTTTACGTGTACAACATAAGGATTTGATATATGTACACATATTGTGAAATGATCACAATAATGAGTCTAGTTAACAGCCGTCACTGCACGTCAGTATCATTTTGTTTCTTGTGATGAGAATGTTTACGATCTACTGTCTTAGCAGCAGTTCTGCATTTTACCTGATGGATGTGTTCCTCTTCTGGCTGGTGGAGGGCAAGGTGCAGGTCTGGTGACCGGGCAGTGATGCCTTGGAGCCCCATCGTTGGCTTTCTGATGAGTGGAGGAACCTCATCAGGGCAGCGACAAGGGGACAATAAATTAAAGTTCTTACTGAGGGCAAAAGTCAGAGCATAGAAAGGGAGAATCAGAGCACATAAGGTGGTGAAGAAATGTGCTCTGCTTTCAGCAGGAAGTTACCAACTTTATTACTTTAGGAAAACAGTGTAAAAGGAGTGGCATTGGAATCCTGTATGATGTAGTTCAGATGATCTGCCGTTGAAGAATTTAAGAAAAATTCATCTCAGGAGCCCTCGCTCCACCCTCTGATAAAGCATGACTCTTTGTGTAAAAATGCATTTGCGCTGTTGCCCACACCTAAGTTGAGACTATTTCTAAAATAAAGATAATAACCTTTATCAAATTTGTCTGCAATATTTTTCAGAGTTTGCATGGGAACATCAACTATTTTTGTTGTCAAACTTAAATTTCAGGAATTTACATAATATTTACACTGAATTCACATTCAGCTTTTTGGGCATCTGTCCTGCTGGAAGGGTGATGACGGAATTTCCAGGATGCCTTGTACTTTTCTTGTTTGCTGTTTTCACCTCACTCCCTTCCCTGTCAAAGGCTAGGGCTTCCCTGGTGGCGCAGTGGTTGAGAGTCCGCCTGCCGATGCAGGGGACACGGGTTCGTGCCCCGGTCCGGGAAGATCCCACATGCCGCGGAGCGGCTGGGCCCGTGAGCCATGGCCGCTGAGCCTGCGCATCCGGAGCCTGTGCTCCGCAACGGGAGAGGCCGCAACAGTGAGAGGCCTGCGTACCGCAAAAAACAAAACAAAACAAAAAAAACAAAACCCAAGCTCCTTTGGTTTTGACCCAATTTACTCAGCAAATGAATTCACACAGTTCAAGCTTCTTCAACATCTGTATACATCTTATATAGAACATGGGTTGCAGTTCGCTCTGTTCGGAGGTGGTATTTTTGGTGTCGTCAATTAAAGACAGCATCCGGAACCATGCCATGGTGGTGTGTTTTGGTGGTGTTTCGCTTGGTGTTGCGGACCCTGTCTGGGAGGTGGATGGTGTTGGAAGAAAGCCCAGCTTCCCGTGACTTTGGTGGTGCGTGCATGCATCCTGCTAGCCCGCCTGGGCCGGGCAGGCCCAGCTCTCCGGACGGTTAGCTGTCCACTTGGGGAAGAGGAACCAAGGAAGGTGCCCGGCCAGGAAGGGACCAGGCCTGCAGCAGCCTCGCCGGGTGCCGGGTGCAGGAGTGGGGAACACGAGGTCCCCTGGGCCAGTGAACTGGCAGTCGGAGGAGGGAGGGGAACGTTGCCTTTACCAGTGGGAGTGTCAGTGCTTGGTTGCTGTGCTGGGATTAAAATGATTCCCAAAGAAACTGGTGCGTCTGCCGGGAAATAAGCAAGAGCTGTGTGTGAAACGTGCGCTGAGCTTTGAACAAGCCCGTGAGTCACGCACACAAATGATGGAGTGTCTTTAGGCCTGTGCTGTGGCCCCGCTTCCAACGGGTCAGCTCCCCCAAGAAGGGAGCCTGTGGGGCTGGGCGTCCAGCAGAGCTGCCCTGTGCCCAGCCCTGGGAGAATTTGGTTCAGCAGCCCTTTCCGGGGGTGTGTCCTCTCACACTCTGTGGAAACACACCCGCGCGCGTGCACGCACACACTCACACGGGTAGAGTCCTAGGGAAAAGCCTAGAAGGAGGGCAAACATCTGGTTATTTCTGAGGAAGTGGATCGGGGACAGTGAGAATAGGACAGTTTGGTGTGTGTGTGCTGTGTTCTCTTTCATACTGTTTACATTTGTATGACGAGCATATAGTTAAACTTCCAAGAGATCCGATGATTGCAGCCCCTACGTATTTTGGGTGGTTTGCAGTTCACGTGTGTAATGCTCCCGACCCTGGGAGAGGGGTGACTCCCGCCACCCCTGTCACCCCTACATAGCCTCTGTGAACCCGAGGCCCAGGGTGGTGGAGGTGGAGTGACTCCCAGGCCACCGAGCCAGTGGGCGGGGCAAAACCAGAGCCGTGGGCTCCAGGGCCCGCATCACTCTGCTGCTTCTCAGGGTTTGTACCACAAAGGGTCAAAACCCTTCACCTTGGGGACAGCTTCCCGCTGGCTCCTCTGCGCTCTGCTGGCCTTGCGCCGACATCAGTTTCAGCCATGCTTTGACCATCTGTCCTCAGTGGGACCAAGCGAACTGTCCGTGCATCCTGGCAGCGTCTCCCCGGGCACAGCTGTCCGCACTTGACCTGGGCAGCCCTGGTCCCGTGCTTTCCTGTCGCTCACTCCTGGGGCCTGGTGAACTGGGGCTGCTTCCTGGGCTCTGGACTCCCCTTTGTAGCCGTCACCAGGGCATCCTCTGTGCTGGGCGTCCTGTTGGATGAGTCGGTCCACGCAGAGGTGTTAAGGCCTCAGACAAGGGCTCCTGGAGAGGAGGGGCCTCAGAAAGACCCCGGGTGCAGGGTCAGGGCCCAGGGTCGGGGCACAGCCCTCTCCCTGCCGTCAAGGGGGTCAACTGCGGGTGTCACCTCTGTGCACCTGTGCCATGAAATCCAGTCACCAGTGTCTACAAAACGCACTGGCTTAGGTCCTGGCAGGGTTTCAGCCACGTTCAAACCCCAAGTTGATGTTTTTTGTTTGTTTCTGGATCTCAGGAACCTTAAGATCATAAAATTAAAGAGCAGCAAGGGGTGGCTCTGAAATGTCATTGTGTGATTTCACAGGAGGTGCAGAGGGGGCGTGGCCAGCCCGCACCAGCCTGCACGTGAACGCAGCTGCCCAGTTCACGGCCACTCTAGAACTTTCTGGCACCTTCTCTATACTGTTCATTGTGGAGGGGAATTCAGCCAGGGCAGCCTGTGGTATCCCATGAGAGGGAGTCAGGCCCTGAAGGACTACAGGACATGACAGGGAAACCTCATGAGAACCAGCAAATGAGGGCAGTGAGGCTTCAGGGCCTCACTGTTACCTTTCCGAAATGTGTGGAATGAGGAAATATTTATTTTATACATGACGGTGTGACTGCCAGACTGTTGAACCTCTTTCTTTCTCTCCTTGTCATAATCTTACTTTGTCAGGTGTCCAGACTTCCATTTCAGAAGGCGTCTAATTTCATACTTATTTTTATGCAACATTATTATTTTTTAAATAGGAAATTAGCTTATTTCTCTGCGTCCTTGAGCAGGAACCAATTACTTAAAATGCCAATCAGAAGTTATGGAAATATAGCCAAGAAGCTGTGAACATAAAGTCACTCGGTGATCACAGATGCTTTTGTTATTTTGTTAATTTGCGGAACCCTTGAACCCACACGGGCACTCCGTGGTTGCGTTGATGGACAAGTGTAGTTCTGAGTGAATGTTGATGGACATTTTCATTTCCAACAAGAAAGACAAAGATGAAACAATGAATGCTGGAATTTCACACTTGCCTCAGTGGTGTGAGACTTCCTTGCTGAATTGGATGGAGTCTATGAATTCTACCAGAAACTTTCCTTGAACTGTTACGCTATCCACAGTGTAAAGGCTACACACAGAACACCCTTTTGTCTAATAGGCATCATGAAGATTTTCTCCATCATTTTCTTAATAAGTTTAGACTAGAGGTTGGCAAACTATGGCCAAGGGGCTGGATCCTCTTTTGGGACAGCCTGCAATCTAAGGATGTCCTTGAAATTTTTAAATGAGTTTTGAAAAAACAAAAGGTGAGTAATATTTTGTGACACAGGAAAGCTATATGAAATCCAAGTTCAGTGTCCATAAAGGAAGTTTTATGGGAACACAAATTATTCATTTCCGTGTGGTTCTCAAGCCGGGAGAGCCGTGGAGTAAAGCAATTGCAGCAAAGACCAAACGGCCCACAGAGACCCAAATATTTACTATCTGGCTGTTTCTGGAGAATGTTTGCTGACCCCGGGTCTGGACCGTCAACAGAGCAGCAAAGGGCACCCTTATCTGTAGCATTTGCCCGTTTCCGTGGTGAAGACAAGAGAGCATGGCTGTTTCTGAACGCACAGCGGGAGGAGGGGCAGCAGCCACCATCCGCAGTGGCTGCAATTCTGTGAACAACCTCAAGGGCACAGATGACAGTAAAACAGTTAGGGGGCCGTAAGTGCTGAGTGTTTCTTGCCCTTGTTTCTAATATAGTTTATTGAATCATAAGCGATAAAAATTTAATGTCTAATAATGAGTGACTGCTGGAGGCAGCCCCCGGGCACCCCTGGGGAGGGGCGCCCCCGGGATGGAGGGAGGCCGGGTGGAGGTGTGGCTCCCTCCGCCTGGGATCCTTCATGGGAGAAGGATTTCCCGGATCTTTAGGGACAAGGCAGAGATGCCGGGGATGAGAGGGGAGAGTTCTCTGCAGAGGAAAGCGTGGTGGTAAGTGATGGCCCACGGATTCAGGGTCCTGGACTGGAGCCTGGCGGCTGGGGGGCTGGGGGCTGCTGGATGCTCCCCAAACTGGATCCTTGAGTAGGAAACACAGAAAAGACTGGCTGGTGTGTATTTAAAGCCGACATATTCTTTTTCTTTGCTTTAACTTAACAAGATAGAGCATTTCAGTTTGCGGAGAGATATGGCATGAGTGTGACCCCAAATGGGTGCCCTGGTCCTCTCGCTCTGTCTCTGCAGCTGAGGGTCAGGGCTGATAGATTCTCATCCTCTGGCCATGTCGGCCTGCCAGCCTCCAGCATTTGCTGGTGTCCTGCTCTCAGGAAAATTGGAAGAAACCGAGCGTTTCCCCCCGCCTTCCCCCGAGGATAAGAAAGGTCCTGGAAAGCTGAGTTGGATGCTGTGCTTTTTTCAGCGCTGGAGGGCAAAGAATGACCCCTGTGTAGGTTACAGCTGTCTGCCCTGGGATGCAGCTTTGAGACTGAAAAGGGGCTTTGGCGTGGAAAGTGAGAAATCCGCCCCCTCTCGTTAGAGGGGCTTTCCCGGGAAGGTGCACGTGCTGAGGGCCTCTTAGAGAAACCCCAGCAAGGGCAGGGTCTTGGTCTGATGGGGCCGGGCTTGGGAGGGGGCTGAAGGGCAAGGCCCACGGAGAGGTCCAGCTGTCCCTGCTCCAGAGGAAGGACCCTCACTGCCCGAAACTTGCCAACTGTGAACGTTAGTCACAGGGCTTTCGTGTGGGTAAATGTTAGGTGACCTACCTGGGGAGCCAGGGAGGCTCTCAAAGCCGGCTGGTCATGGCTATGTGGACTCTGCCCTCACGGGGAAGTCTGACCCCCGACCTGGGCAGGGAACAGGGCCTGGAGTCCGTCCACTGTCAGCTTCGTGACCACCTAGGTGGGTGGAATTTCTTCCTCCTGCCTGACTCCCATGTGTCTGTGGTCCTGGAGGGGAGTCAGGCAGGAGTCCTGGCAGCCTGAGGTGTCAACAAAGGCACCTGTGACATCAGCCATCCCTCCCTGGGCTGCACGTTGGGGTCTTAGCAGACTACCCACAGCTTTGAAACAGAAGATGACCCTCAATCTTCTAGGACTTAACTCCTCCTTGGGGACCTGGTCATTACCTAAAGCACCCTGTAAATATTGCCCTATTCTAATACATCTTTTGTTTTCTTTGCTAACATGTTAATGTTTCTGAAAGAACGGCAGCTCTTGAAAGTTAATTCTTTTTCCCTAGGTGTCCCAGAATGGACAAAATACAATGATAATTCTATATGTTTTGGTAATACCACATTCAGGTTTCAGAAGCTAGTGACAGAATTGTGGGGATGTACAGCATAATTTGTTACTACAGCCTTTTCTATTCTATAAGTGGCAACAATGATAGAGGGACTTAGTTGATCTCCATATAGTTTAGGTGTATTGACATCAGCAAAGCTGAACTGTGAATTCAGCTGAAACATCTTAGCTGAGTTCATTTTTCAGCATTATTGCTAGCTGCATTTTAAGTGGTTTTTGTAAATTTTCAGTGTAACTTTCTGTTGAACATAGTGGGAAAACTGTGGACAAATCGTTGTGAGGATGTAGAGAAGGGTGTAGCTTTGTTCAAAAGCTTTATTTTTCCTATTAACAGGTTGGAATCAAGCTGGAAAGCATATTAAGTTTTAACTTCTAAGAGTCACTAACGAGTGCCAATTGGCTTCGCTGAGATCTGGGTAAACACTGACGAGGCTGTGGGGATTGGATGGGGGATTCTGGACCCCAGGGAAGGAGAGCTCCGCCGAGCTTTAGGTTACAAAAGACTTCGGGCTCCAGGCACCCAGCTGGACCTCTTGCTTCCTCATTTCGGTTTTGATTTGAAAGGAGCAAAGGGCAAGGAATAGCGGTTGTCGGAACTGGGGGAAGGGGCTCCTCCCAGGACCAGCTCGGAGGCCAGGTGGGCAGCCAGTATAGCGTTGGTGCCGACCCAGTGTGCGGGACAGAATGAGGTGGTCCCCAGCCCAGCACATCCCTGGCGGGCTCAGACTTCAAGAGGGAGCCGCTGCCACCCTGAGTCAGGAAGTGAGTCCAGGCTGGGGAGGGGCTTGGGGTTGGGGGGCGGGACTGGCTGCCATGGGGCTGGATCATGAGACAGGTGCGAGGTGGGCTTGTATCCCCGAGTGCGTCCGTGTGCCAGATGCCTCGGTCACTTTATTTTACGTGCTGTGCCCCTCACTGCGGGGCGGGGTGGGGGGGAGCTGCCCCTGGTCCTCTTCCCAGGAGAGGCATCTGAGCTGCAGGGGGACAGCTGGTGTGGAGCCGACCCGGGACCCAAGCGGCGCCCCGCCCCCCACCCCCAGTGCCCACATTCCTTTGTGTGGCGCTGTCTGAACTGAGGCTCGTCCGAGGGGCTGCGAGCTTGCATCTGCTACACGACAGGGTGTCAGCTGTCAGTCCCGAGCTGCTTTGTTCGGAAGGGGACAGGTGTCTAGGTTCTTTCAAGCCTGCTCGCCCGGGAGGGCAGTCCCCACCCAGCACCACTGCTCCCCTCCCTGGGGGGGCCCCCTCCAGTCCTCCCCATAAGCCTGCCGACTGCAGCCACTGGCTGAGGTTCTCTGTGCTGGAAGAATTCATCGTCTCTTCCTCTGCACATCTCATAAGATCCTGCTTTCTCCGTCTGTAATCCCCCCACGTCTGAATCCCCCGTTGTATTTTGAGTCCTTTGCAAACAGGAACCGGGTTTTCTCATTTGTAGACCTTCCCACACTCCCTGTGAGGCCTCTGCACCCCACTGGGCAGGAGGGTGAGTCCTGACTGGTCTCTGTGGACGGCCTGGCAGGTTGGAAGTTTGGATTTCAGGAAGCACCCCTTTTCTTCTCTCAGAAGACAAACCGAGCAGACTAGGCCCCGCTTACTTGAAAGAGGCCCTTGCCTGCTGGAGAGGGCAGTTCCTAGTTTGGGGAGACACCTGAGTTTCTGCTAAGTTTCTCCTTGATGCTTAGAAAGTCAAAGGCTTTTTGTTCAGCCAGACTGACGTGTTCTGGCTTTGGGGTGGGCCTGGGTGTGGAATGGTGGCCGGAAGAGCCCAGAGCAGGGGTAGCTGGGCTGGGGAGGCTGGCCGGCCCCCTACCCTGGCAGGCCCCAGGGGCTGGACCGTCAGGGCTGCCCGTGTTTGGCCGTGACCGACTTCTGTAGTGTGCTCTCCGGTCTCTCTCTTAAAGAAGGGGTCCCACACTGTGGGCCCTCCAACCAGGCTCTGCCCCAGGCCCGTGGTTTGGGAGGCTGGGAGCTGTCCTAGGTGGTGGGCAGAGGGACAGCTTTTCGAGGTCAGACATCAAAGACTCCCTTTCAGGTGCTTGGCTTTGAGTCGAGGGGATGTGATTGCTCCCTGGAAAACACGGACTTGCAGTAAAAATTCTGGTGTCCACCCCAGCTTTTCGATCTGGCGTTTGAGGTGGATGGAGGCTAAAGGCGGGACCAAGACAGATCCCCTCAGAGGTGGGAGGAGGGCGGTGGGCTAGTTCAGCGACGCAAAGGAGGACCTGCCTCCCCACTTCCTTTCCACAAGGGGACGAGACCCCAGAGGCCCCCGTCCAGCGCTGGGTGGATGGGCCATTAGCCCTGGGTTCCACAAGCATGGCGTTTCCCCACCGTCTCTGCTTCGGACCCTGGGTGTCAGGGGGCAGGCCTGGCCCCTCAGCTCTGCACCCGCCAGCGGGTGGTGCAGGCCTGAAGGTGCCAGTTGTGCGGCCTGGGAGGGGCTGATCCAGCAGAGCGTGGAGGCTCCCAGCTCAGCTTTCCCAGCGCAGGGATCGGCCGCGGGGCCCAGGCCCTATTTTGAGAAACAGTTCACAAGGAGGTTATCAAGTGTCACACTTTCAAAGGAGAATTAAAGGCACCCAGCGCTTAGCTCTGAACCCAGGAAAGGTCCCTATAAGAAACAAACTGACCCCTGGCCTCTATTTCTTTTTAAACTTTATCAAAAGTATTTTATTTTTTTTACTGTAAGTTAACAGTTTTTGTGGTAATATCTAGCCCCTAAATTTCCAAATTTAAGACCAGTCTTAATTGATATGAGCATGGTGCCCAAGTGTCACTGACATGGGTAATGCCCAGTGGACCTTCTTGGTTTTTTGTACTGCTCTCTTCCTCACAGTTAAAAATCAAGAAGCCGGCCTCTATTTCTGCCTGTGCTTTCCTGCCTTCATTCTCTGCTGTCTTTACTGAAGGCGTCTTTGAAAATAAAATAATGTCAGCCTAAAGAAAGTGCTATTTCCTTGTATTGTGGGCAGTGAAAATTCTATTTATAACAGCGGCAGACCTAAGACCGCGAGGTGAGTACAGTTGAGGTAGCAGGTACACACTTTAGGCGTTTTTATAGCAAATCTGCAGTTTGTCTGCGGGAACCTCCCAATGATAATGAAGGCGTGAAGACTCAGGCCCAGAGATCAGAGCTTCTCTGGGAGGCAGACATCAGGCGAGGGGCATCGGCGACCATGGTTGGGTGAGTTAGTGGACTCCAGTGAAGGGAGTCGGGTTCGTTTTCCCGAGAAATTCTCAGGGCTCTATTCCGTCCCAATCAGTTAGTAGCTGTGCTGAAAGCTGGCTCATCGGATTTCACTGCTTTTCAGTTATTTACAAAAGTAAGTAGAAACGGAGCAGTCGTATCAGCAAGCCAAGGGATGCATTTCAGAGCGTGTGGCGTCCCAGCTAGCTTCTTGCTCTGCCTTTTTTATCTCAGGATTCCTACTCAGTTTCGCTCTTTTTTTTCACACTTTGCCGGGAGGAACTTAATACCGACCTGCTCCTTTTTTTTCCCCACTGAAGGGAAAAAACATAGCCGTATGGCTTGTTGAAAGCCAATCACTGTCTACTTGTGACGGATGGCGTATTGGTATTTCCTGCCCCTTGCCAGCTCTGTCAGTGAATCGGGAGGAAAACCATAGGTTTTGCCATAGGTCTTTCGAGCTGAAATCAGTGCTGATTTGGCCAGCGTGTGCTTTTGGAGGCTGGTGTGAAACCAAGGGGTTTTCTGTCACGACAGATAATTAGATGTCTGTTGTAACCCCCCAAATGTGCTTAAACCATGAAGAGTTTTTTTGTTTTTGCGGTACGCGGGTCTCTCACTGTTGTGGCCTCTCCCGTTGCGGAGCACAGGCTCCGGACGCGCAGGCTCAGCGGCCATGGCTCACGGGCCCAGCCGCTCCGCGGCATGTGGGAACTTCCCAGACCAGGACACGAACCCGTGTCCCCTGCATCGGCAGGCAGGGGACACTCAACCACTGCGCCACCAGGGACGCCCAAGAGTTTTGTTTTAATTAATGTTTGTCATCGTTTATTCTGCATATTCAGTAATGGAATTGCTGTTTGTATTTATATTCTCTGATAGCTCTTGTGTCATAGACTATTTGCCGTTTCCATAGTGACGTGTTGTATAATTTATCCTGATCATCTCTGTAATTACCTGTTACGTATCACCTTGATCACTGAACTTGCACACAGCCTACCTGGTAGTTTCACAGGATATGGCTACTAATGGCCAGACAGCCCAGGAAGAAATTTAATAAACATGTAGGAGAAAGTCATAAAAATCTCTGCTGGTTTTATCCTTTGGGAAATAAGAATAGCCGTGCTACCAGACCTCGGGGACGTGCTGGGTGGTGCCGGGTTGCTGCTGGGCTCAGCTGTCCAGACCCTCAGTATGGCTCCTCCCCGATCCTTCCAGAACCACATTCAGGTGGGTGTTGGCAAATTCCAAATTCTGCTCTCCAGGAAGAAACTAGGTCTTCATGACGGTCCTTTACTTTCTTTCTTTTTTTTTTTACTGCTCTCCTTCCTTCTCATTTTTGGCCCATTCCCATTTTTTTACGAAGAAAACGATGATGGGGCTTCCCTGGTGGCGCAGTGGTTGAGAGTCCGCCTGCCGATGCAGGGGACACGGGTTCGTGCCCCGGTTCGGGAAGATCCCACGTGCCGCGGAGCGGCTAGGCCCGTGAGCCGTGGCCGCTGAGCCTGCGCGTCCGGAGCCTGTGCTCCGCAACGGGAGAGGCCCGCGTACCACAAAAAAAAAAAAAAGAAAACGATGATGAAGATGAGGGTGTGCAGCCCGTTTCTGGAACAGGTCGGACCCGTGAACATCGTATGGAATCCATCAGTCAGCGCGTGTCAGGCCTCTGCCATCCTCTCCTCCTGGACTATGTCTCGGGCAGGTCCCATAGCCTCTAGTCTTGTCGCCCACCAGAACGGTCTCATTTGTCAGATGTTAAGAAATGCAGTTCCGTAGCCCCTCACCCTGGCCTCCCCACTCACCGTGGCACCACTGGGGAGGCCGCTGCCCCGTCCACTGTCAGGCTCCTCTTCGGGCCCCTGGGTGCTGCCCCATGGCCTGGGTGCGGGGCAGACAGTAGAGGAAGAAGCCGGCACTTGTCCCTCCTGGGTGCTCTGTGCTCTTCCCTTGCTACCCGGTCAGTGCACCCTTGGGTGCAGCAGGCACCCTGCTGCCCTGTTCTCCTGTGGGGCTCATCTGTGAGTGTCCAGGGACTTTGGCCCTTCAGCTCCTGCTTCGTGGGCCCCAGCCCTGGTGGGCAGCTCCACGTCCAGGTTCCTCCCTCTGGGGGGTCGAGCCCTGCAGCATCCACCTGCCCCAGGAACTGGGAGTCCAGTCCGTAGGCTCCGACCAGTGGGACTGCAGGTTGCCCATCATTGACCCTCTCTGTCACCTGCTGACCTGGCAGCTCCGGCCAGCCTCCCTCCCAATCTCGTGAGGCAGCAAACAGGCATCATTTTTGGTTCCTGAACTTCCCCAGCCCCAGGGACATGCATCCCAGCGCTCCCGGGCAGCCCCAGGCCTGCAATTCTGCAGCTCCACGCGCGTCGGCCCCCAGCCCAGCCCTGTGGGTGGCTCTGTGGTTTGAGGCGGAGTAGCCAAGCGCCGGATGGTGGGTAGTGGGTAGGGCGCAGTGATGTCCCACTAGCCTGCCACGCTGGCGATAGAGACCCTTTGTTTCCTGGTGACATCTCTCTTCTCTGTGGAGGGGGGATGGGCAGCAGGTGGGATTTCCTCTATGCCAGGACCTGCAGGGGGACCAGAGGGTGGGGTCCTCATCCCAGTGTGAGGCATCGTGGTGGTGTGAGATCGGGAGGGTCCCACCCTGCACTATGATGGTTACCAGCTGGGGGCGCAGACACCAGGCCCTGAGCTCGGGCCTGCAGAGAGTGAGTCACTGCATCTTTATATGAGCCCGTTATTGGAGGAGGAGATGGACGCTGCATACCCTGTGCAAGGTCACGTGGTGAGCGGTGATGCTGAGATGTGAGCCTGGGTGCTGTCCACCCTCTCCCTGTCATTCCTTTGGGGTCCTCTCTCCCACTCACCCCTTCGACTCCCACCCCCACCCTGGCCACGGGCACGGTTGAGTCCTGTGACTCTCCTTCTCAACCTCACTCGTGCACTCGCCAGTGAGGGACTCACGGATGGGACGGCCTGGGTGGGGAACCTCAGCCTGTGTGCGGAGCACCAAGGTTCAGGTAAGCCCAGTGAGGGTGACCTGGGGGCGTGGCAGAAACAGTGCTGGGATGGAGGCATCGCAGGTGGAGAAGTCTGGGGTTAACCCAGCAGGCAGTGGGGACCGCTGAGGGCTTTGCACCAGGAGGGTGGTTGGAAGGAGCTGTCCTTGAGGAAGGCTCCTCTCAGACTGTGGGGATGGGACTCAAGGTGTGCAGGGCAGGTGAAGGAGGAGATTCCTTAGTGTCTACGGTAAGAGTCCCCGAGAGAGGACAGTGACCTGAGTAAGGATGCAGCAGGAGGAGACAGGCTGAGCCTGGCCAAGAGGGAGCTTGGCACAGCCTTTGGGAGAGTAGAAGGAGGAGAGGAGGGGGAGGGGAGGGGAGGAGAGGAGGGGGAGGAGAGGAAGAAGGAGGGGAGGAGGGGGAGAGGAGGGGGAGGGGAGGAAGAAGGAGGAAAGGGGGAGGGGAGGAGGGGGAGGGGAGGAGGGGGAGAAGAGGAGGGGGAGGAGGGGAAGGGGAGGAAGAAAGAGGAGAGGAGGGGGAGGGGAGGAGGGGAAGGGGAGGAGGGGGAGGGGAGGAAGAAGGAGGAGAGGAGAGGGAGAGGAGGAGGGGAGGAGGGGGAGGGGAGGAAGGAGGAGGAGAGGAGGGGGAGAGGAGGGGAAGGGGAGGAAGAAAGAGGAGAGGAGGGGGAGGGGAGGAGGGGAAGGGGAGGAGGGGGAGGGGAGGAAGAAGGAGGAGAGGAGAGGGAGAGGAGGAGGGGAGGAGGGGGAGGGGAGGAAGGAGGAGGAGAGGAGGGGGAGAGGAGGGGAAGGGGAGGAAGAAAGAGGAGAGGAGGGGGAGGGGAGGAGGGGAAGGGGAGGAGGGGGAGGGGAGGAGAGGAGGAAGGAGGAGAGGAGCGGGGAGAGGAGGGAGAGAGGAGAGGGAGGAGAGGAGGGGGGAGAGGAGGGGGTGGAGAGGAGGGGGAGGGGAGGAGGGGGAGGAGAGGAAGAAGGAGGAGAGGAGGGGGAGGGGAGGAGGGGGAGGGGAGGAGGAGGGGAGGAAGAAGGAGGAGAGGAAGAGGAGGAGAGGAAGAAGGAGGAGAGGAGGGGAGGAGAGGAGAGGAGGGGGAGAGGAGGGGGAGGAGATGACAATGCAGTAGAAGATAATGAAGCACTAACCTACAAGGAGAGGTGGCAGAGAAAGTGTTGCCTGGAGGGGCTCTTTGTCGGGCTTCTAATGTCTAGAAGCCAGCAGACTTGCACAGTCTCTGGAGGTGGTGGGTGTGAGATGGTGGCAGGTGTGGATGAGGCCTCACTGCAGTGCGGAAGCTCAGAGGACATGGCGTCTCACTGGGGGGCTCCTGGGGGGCGGCACACTCCTTGCTTCCTTGGAGCTGTGCTGCACTGGCTGTGCCTCCCCTTGCGGGGAAGGAAGTCGACCAGAACAATGGGGGCTGCTGGCCGGAGGCAGGAAGCTCAGGTGACTTTGCAGCTCAGGCAGAGCTGACTGTGGGGTCCCGAAGCGGGAGGGTGTTGTCCTGACAGCCAGATCCCTTCATCCAAGCCCACTGCCCCCTCGCTGGGACCCTTGGGCGCTGCGGCCTCGTGGCGCGTCTGCCACCTTATCTGTTTGGCAGCTCGTCTGTGATCCTGGGACAGTGATATTTGGTAGAAACTGAATATGGCCTTCAAGCCTGAGAAGCCTCACTACCGCACGGAGTGTGGCTGCAGGAACACAGCGAGCTTCTGACGACGTAGCTTTTGGGGGGAAGAAAAGAAAAAGAAAGACTCTTCAGCCAGAGAAGGTGCTGAATCGTGCCTGGGACATGGGAAGGCTTGCTTCAGGCAGAGTCAGCAAATGCTTGGTCGCACAAGGTTGGTGAGCCACGGTGAGGGTCTGACTTGTGTCTCAAAGAATAATTACGCTTCTCCCCGACGGACCACCTGCGATGTCCGTGCCGGCAGCTCCGAGAAGGTGGTGGGCGTGCTTTGTCGGAAGGAAGCGGGTAGCTGCCAGGCATCCTTGCTGAAGACACAGCTCTGCTCTTCCTCCCAGATCGTTCGGTCCTTTTCAGTTTGTTTTCTGGATTAGAAGGGTCAAGCCTGGGACCAGGTGAGCCAAGGCAAATTGATTTTGCTCCTGGCGGGGGACTCAGGAGCACCGTTTTAGCTGGCAGGCGTGGCACCGCGGGCTTGCTTGGGAGGAAGCCCTGCATTGGGTGGCACCTTAATGAATAAGTCACAGGCTGGTTGGATCAGAGGCCTCTGCATGTCCTCACAGCTCTGCTTCTCCCCTGCGCTCCCGTCCGGGGAAGCTCCAGGGACGGGCTCTTGCCTTGAGCTGTTGGGACCGCGCTGGCCGTGAGATAAGGTGCCCCCTGCTCCTTGTAAAGGGGCAAAGCAAAGCCTCCAGGAGGGGCCGGCACAGCTTGGGATGTGTGCGCACATCGCCAGGTGGTTTGGGAACCAGTAAGTTTTCTCCTCGGATCTGTTTCCTTTCATTTGATAAGAATGTTCAAACCTCAGTAAACTGGTGCAGACTATTTTTTGGAAGGAGAGATCCTTTTTCTATAACACTTAGCGATGCAGTCACTCGTGGTTTTATCTGATTCTCGGGGCGTGAGTTGCTCTGCGCAGCTCCATCGTGCAGTCCTGGCCGCCGGCTAAGTGATCCACACCCACGGGCTCTTTCTTAACTTACTGGGGGTTGGGTAACCGCTGTGGGATTCAGCTCTCAAATGCTGCTCTTTGAATATGTACTTGATGTGCACTGAGATAGCCATGTTCCCATGTACACGGGCCCGCGTGTCAAGTTTGCTGAGTGTTACGGATAGCTTTTGCTATTGTGTCTTTGAGAACCCCATCAAGAAAGCTAATCGTTTCATTTTGGGTTACTGAAAGCTTCTCCCAGCCCCAGGTCACGACGGTGAAAGTCTCTTGTGAGTAGGGGTTCTTGGTTGGTTTTGAATGCGTTTGCTGCACAAATGAGCTTTCATGGGGCACCTAGAGGAGTCAGCTTCTCCTCTGCCCTTGTTAGAGGCAGGAGGCTTGTTTTTTTGTCCCAAAGAGTAAACCTGCTAATAACAGTAAAAGCCGTTTTAACAGCTATAGTCACTGAGTGCCCTGCAAGAAACTTCCTGAGTCATCTTGTCTAATCCTCACGTGAACCCCATAATAAACACTGAAATCATTCTCCGTTTGGCTCCTGGGGAAACTGAGGCCGACAAGTGGCAGTACTTGCCCAGACAGGGTCGTCTGCTGTGGGACACACAGCCGGTAATATCTTCGCCAGATCCGCCTACAGCAGAGTGTATCACGGGGCTGGCAGGTGCTTTGCAGCTATGAAAGGGTGTTCTGGGGCAGAATTCCAAAGGACGGTGTCTCTCCGTTGCCCTGAAAAGCAGTGTTTTTACGGGAAGCCCATTTCCCCCTGGTTTACTGGGACTCTGGTGTTCCTCTCTTGATGCAGTTTCTCCTTCAGGCTGCCGCTTGAAGATGGCCTCTTCATTTGAGAATTCCGTGGGTACATGTATCTGGATCTTTCGTTGACTGTTTCCCTTGTCCTGAGTTTTGTTTTTAAAGGCAAACATGGTAGGGAAAGCATCAGAGGGACTGGCCTCATTCCTCCTTCATTAGAAAGGACTCTTGTCTAGGAAGGAATAGTACCCTGATGACGCGAGGTACTTACTGAACCCTGAGAGAAGGCATCACCGGGGTTCGAACCTGGGGCCCCCATGACTCACAGCGGTCTGCAGAAATCGCGTGCACATACGTGAAGGTGTCTTGTTGCATCGTGCCCTCATCAGATCCTGATCCCAAAGGCTCGGAGAGCCCTGAGGATTGACCTGGAACCTTCCCGCCGTCAGCCAGTCTGCCCATCTCTCCGGGACTCTGCCTCATCCTCTGTTCCATGAGGATGTTGGACACAGCCTGTGATTCGTGTGTCCTCAGCACTGAAGGACGTCCGCGGGGGCTCTATTAGACGAGGCTGGTCCGGACCCCACATCACAGCAGACTGTGCCAGGAACCTTTCCCAGCGGGGGCCTCCCGACCCACCCCCTCAACTCAGTGGCCCCTGCGGGATGCCCACCCTCTAGCACATGGCACAGAGCCTGGGCGGTTCAGCATTGGCTGCTGGATACCCTGGGGTTTTTTGTTTTCAGGAAATAACTAGGGAGAGGGCCGGGGGTGCATAGTGGCTCAGGAGGACCCGTGGCAGTGTGAACCCGAGAGAGTCCCTTACCTGTCGGATCCTCAGTCTTCCCGTCTGTACAGTGGGGAGAGTAACCCTGCATGTGCCCTTGTTGTGAGGACTGAACGTATGCATGCCAAGTGCTTGGGACTTGGCTGGCTTGTACGTCCAGAAACTGAGAGCTAAAAACCCCGGTTACTGCTGGGCTCAGAGGCGTGGGAGCTGTTACTGGAGGTTGGGGAGGGCTCGCTACCCCCTCGCACCCATCCTGCCCGCCCTCCGCAGTGCCGTGCCGTCCCCGGGTGTTGGCCTGGGTTTTGGGACGTCCACCTTCTCTTAGATGCTCGCACAACAGGGCAGTGACATGCAGCTGAATCACAGCAGAGGGGAGCTGACTCACTTGTACAGCAAGTAGTCTCTGAGTTACCTTCTCTGCTGGGACCAAGAGAGTCGTGGGGTTAGAGTCTAGAGTCGTGGCTGGTCCGTGGTCTGGTCCAAGTCCTGTGAGTGCCGACTGGGAGAAGCGCTGTGAGAGACCCTGGCCGGATGCTCTGCTGGAGAACATTCTACGGGGTCGCAGTAGGGATGGGGGAGAGAACGTTCTGAGGAGCGCGCCTTCCAGGGTGAGGAGAGGCGACAGCAGGGAACAGTGTGTGAAGCCCTCGACGAGGGAGAGCTTGCTGGTTCAAGGCAGCAAAGGAGGAGGCGTGGGGGGACCGAGGAGACGGGGACAGACAAGGTGGGTGTGCTTGCGCCGCAGCGCTGGGGGGACGTAAGCGAGGACGTGGTGGCTACTGCGATCTGTGATTTAAATGATGGCTTGAGCGTAGAATCTAGCAGAGGGAGAAGGGGTGAGGGGTGGGAAGGGGCCCACGGGAATCACGTGGAGGGGGATTTTGTCCAATTGGGATTCTATCCCAGACCACCCCAAACTTTCTGGAACTGCTCTCTTTGTGTCCCAGCCAGAAGGCGGGTCTTGTTAGCAGTGGTGTCCTTGTCCCTTGCCCCTGGCCGGGGTGGCAGGGGGGACACGCCCTTGCTCTGTGCCCTTTTGCTTCAGGTGTTGACGACCGTTGTGAAGACCACTCTTTCCTGCCCTTGCTGCCTCCACGGTATGTTTTCCCCTCATTTCTAACAACCCTATTAGCCTATATTTGGCGTCATCTTTGGGGTCTGATGTCTGGGTTCCACTTTCTCCTGGGATCTCCTGACCCATGAAAGGATAAACAGAAGGATGTTGTCGGTAGCAGCGGAAGGCCCTTCTTCTGGCCGATGCCCAGAGCTCACCTGGGCTCCGCCAACGCAGGTACTTGATGTGTTTAAACTTTCACTGAATTTCCTGAGAAAACTGTAGAATATACCTTGCAGAAGGGAAACTCCACCTACTGGGTGAATACGTTTACAAAAGAGAAGCAGTCCATCGCTTCCCTCATGCTGACCCCCTTCAAGGCTCTTTCTCGGGTGTGACCCAAGTCCCTCCCCTAAATCCAGTTCCTGAGTGGGTGAGGCTGACAGGGGTCGCGCAGAGGAAGGAGCAGCGCCAGGGACACCCCCGGGACAGGGACAGGCACTGCGGGACATGGGATGCTGAGGAGACAGGCTTGGAACCAGGCTTCTTGCCCTGTAGCCCTCGCTCTGAATCACGGCTCTCACTCCCATTCTGTGGCTGAAATCCAGCTGAAACCGCCAACATTCCATTTAAATGTGAAAAGTTAAACCTTTGTATTTCGGCTTCTTATTGTGCACATCAATCTTCTGGCTTTAAGAGGATGACCATCCTTTACATAGACACCATCTTCATGATTGCTTTCATTTATTTATTTAAAATTTTCCTTGGAGTAGAGTTGATTCACAATACTGTGTTACTCTCTGCTGTACAGCAAAGTGAATCAGTTACATATATCCAGTCTTTCTTCAGATTGTTTTCCCATATAGGCCATTACGGAGTATTGAGTAGAGTTCCCTGTGCTGTACAGCAGGTCCTTGCTGTTTATCGACTTTATATATAGTGGTGTGTATATGTCAATCCCAGTCTCCCAATTTATCCCTCCCCCCTCCTGCACCCTGGTAACCGTAAGTTTGTTTTCTACATCTGTAACTCTGTTTCTATTTTGTAGATAAGTTCATTTGTAGCCTTCTTTTAGATTCCACGTATAAGTGATATCACATGGTATTTGCCTTTGTCTGACTCATGGCTTTTATTTTTAATGCAAATAACTTAAACAGATGCCATTAATCTGCTGGATACATTTCATAATGCACCCAAACATGAAACTAAAGAGCAGTTACATGAAATCGTCCTCATTGCCTGTTGAACAGTACACACAGCTAATTAAAAGGCCAGGGTCTTCATGTCGTTCTCAGACAACAAAGAAAAAGCTAGTTGGTACTGAAGCGATGCAGGGCTTGGTCCCTTACCCCTCATGGTACAGGGGACAGAAGTCCTTCATTCTCTGTTGCTGGCATGTCCCCAGCCCCACCCGGCCCTGGTGGGGAGCAGTGTGGCAGTGAGTAGAATGCAGATGACCTCATGTAGGCTACTACTAATTTTAAAAAAATTGAAATGATTACACGTGTCAAAAAAAAATATTCTGCACTTTGGGCTGCCAATGAATCCCTTTGTAGATCTTCAGGGATTGGTATACTTTAGTTTTTAAAAAAAAAGTGTTATAGAGACAAATTTTCTTGCACAGAAGTTTTACTTAAAAATTCAAGAATTATCTCAAAAATCTGTGAAGTGTCTGTTTAAGAAGAAATAAACAGGCATCCTCAAGCACATTCTGCCCTCATCTTGTTTCTGTGCAGCCGTTGTGTGCCTTCCGGCTAGAAATGAACTTAGCACAGTACTAAGTCCGTCGCAGATTTCTTCATCAGTCAGATACCCTCTTTGGGGCGTGAGAGCCTGTACGGACACGTGACCTCTTGGGGGCACCTGCCCCTCACCGGGTCCTGGGCCAGTCATCTTACGTATGTTACCTAGTTCAAGCCTCACAACAGCGAGACCACAACATCTGCGGCTGGTCCCGGCCTCCTGGGCAGATCCCGGAGTGTTTGCTAGGCCCGCCCCTTGTGAGTGTTCAGTGCCTTCCTTGGAAAAGCCTTGGCGTATGCGTTCACACTTCCTAGGCTGCTGTGTCCACGAGCGGGCAGCTCTGAAACCAGCACTGTCAGTGTCACGAAGTCAGGTTTCTTCTGCCAGAAAGCAGGGCAGAAGCACTGACTCGGTTCCCTTTCGTGCTGAGCATGTGCTGAGTCCTCGCTGCGTGGGTAGCTGCAGGTGTAGACCCTGAGGGCCTCGCGAGCACAGATGCACGTGCTGCCTCCGCCCACACCTGCCTGCATGTCCTCACCTTCACCCCCCGCCAGCCCGGCTCACAGACATATGGGCTTAAAGGGAAATAAAGTGTCCACCCTCAGACCCCACCGGAGACCGCTGGGGACGGGACGGCCTTCCCTTTAGGGTGGGATGTAGGGGAGTGTGTGTCCCCTGGGGCTGTCTGCACACCTCACCCTTTAGGTGCGTTTCCACCAGGTAGGCCAGCACCCTAGTCTTCATCTCGGCCAGGGTGCTGACGCCAGGCACACGGGATCCTCGCCCAGGTGGAGCCGTTCTCAGAACGTCTCCGACCTTCCCGCAGTCCTGCTTCCGTAGATCTTTCTGCCCCTGATTCTGTCTGACCCCTGCCCCTCTCTTGTTTCTCATGAGGGTGGGATTTCTCCTTTGGGTCTGATGGTCAGCTGCCTTAAATTTGCACTTGTTTGTGAACTTGCCTTCCAGAGCTGTGTGTGTACATGTGTGCACGTGTGGGTGCGTGTGCACGTGTGAATCATGTGCCTTGCGAGAAGAGCCTGTTTTGTTCTTCAGCGTTCATAGGAGATGCCCGACGTCTCCCCCTCCGCACACCCAGGGTCCCTCCCTAACCCAGTCTGTGCGCATCCCCCTGCCTCACCACATGCCAGCCTTCCTGGAATGTGCCCACATCCCGGGCCCCTCCCCACCTTGGTGCCGTCAGGATGACCGTCCTTGCTGGGGACAGCCTCAGGCCCACGCTTGTCCTTACCACCTCCGTCTGATTGCTCATGTCACCACTCACACATCATCTCCTGCAACTTTGTGAACTCAGCCTAAATCAAGAGCCCTTACCAGTCCCTGCGGAGCACTCTTGCCTTCCGTGCCCTTGTGGCTGTACCATCCTTCTTCCTGTGTCACGTGAGCTGATGCCCAGCCTTGGGGACCGTGATCCCGTGGAGGGTGACTTACAGCTGTGGTCATCGATCTTAGGATGGGATGTGATGAGACCACCACATATTTGTTTAGTGGAAGACTGTCTTCCCAGACACGTGTGGCACTGCTCGTAGGAGAAGTTAAGTCTTTAGGTGTGAAGGATAATGTTTGTGATAGTATGATTAAAAGCCTGTCATTCCTGCCCGCCTTTCTCTGATGCTTCCTCCAAACCAGTGATTCCCAGATCACTGAATTCTTTGCTGCACCCACGACTCCCAAGGAGGTGACTCAATTCAGAGTCAGATTCAGGAGGCCGGCCGGCCGGCCGGGGCATTTGCCCAGAACCCCAGGCCTCCTGCACTGACTCTCAGCGGAAGTGCCTGGCAGCCTCGGGGCTGCTCCCTCCCTGGGGATGAGCAGAGACCTCGCGTCCAAGAGCTGGAGGAGAATCCAGGTGACCCTGGAAGTGACCTGACCCTGAGAACCAGGGCAGCTCGTGTCCAATTTTCTGACTCTTCGGAGAGGAAGCAAACTTCTGCTTGGGAAGACTCTTAGAAGAGAACGGTGACCCCTTCTGCCTGCAGCGCCAACAGACCCACCAAGCCAGAGCTTGCTTCACCGGCGGATCAGAACCACGAGTAGCCTGGTCTGGTTTTTCTTTGAAATTTGGGCGGGCTTCAAATTTCTTTGCACTTTGAAATTCCCTTCCAGGAGACGCTGTTCACCCCGCTTCCTGCCCGGGCTGCCAGCATGGTAAATGGGCGGGGATCCTGCAGGCTGCTCGTTCGGCGGAACGGGCACCAGCCTCGGCATCCGTGGAGAGTCACACTAGAGAGCAGAGCGCCCTTGGGACTGTGCTCAGGGAAGTAGAGAGCTGTGTGGACGTTCTCTTCTCAGGCTGCAGCCCTGCCTGCCCGGGCCCCTCCAGCTTGGCTGGGTGCCAGCCACGGCCTGGAGGTCGGTTTTCATTCAGCCGCCTGGACCCGGCCCTGGGATTTGCGCTCACTGAGCCCAGACGGTGTCAGACGCACAGCCCACACCGTCTTGGATCGGCTGCCTTTCGTTGGGGCAGCGTCTCCGCCTCCTGATTCACACTGAAGGGCTCTGGGCGGAAAAAGCCGTCTGGCAGTGCCCCCGCTGATGTGGTAACTAGCAGACATGGCCCTGACATTTGGGTCAGAACTATGTGATGGTTTTAAGATAAAACCGTGTGGAGCTCTGACTGATGCTGTTTGAAATGCCAGAAATGTTTTTACGTGATGGTGTTAAGATGGATTACCTTTGAGATGCCAGGAATGTTTTTATTTTTATTCTTTTCATCTGCTAAGTCCTTCCTGCCCGGGCACTCCCACCTGCTTTCCTGGAGGGAGCAGAGGGCAGGTGAGTGGCTTGCTCAGCAGCTCATGCCCTGAAGAGCCTCCCGGGGTGTGCCCAGGAGGGGCCAGGCCCTGGGTCCCTGCCCGGTGGGTCCTCAGACTGGGGCACAAACCTGGCCCTTTGACGGCCACACGCTCCCAGACTCAGGTGACCCCAAACGCCCGACACCCGCACAGACCTTCCAAGGTCAGCACCTCGGCTTCCCTGGACCGAGTGAAGGTAGTCCGAAGTGGTCCCTCCGGGCAGAGGAGGTCAGTGGTGCTGCGACCACGTCGTGTGGAGATGCTGCTCATAAGCGGAGGGGCCTGGGGGGTCCGTGCACCTGGGCAGCTTCTGCTCTTGAACTGGCCCGCGGTTACACCCTGGAACACACAGCCTGAGGTGTTGTGATGCTCCTGGGGTGCAGGAGGATGGGGGGGCAGCAGAGATGCCTCGCTGCCCTCGGGCCCTGCTCCCTTCAGGGCTCCCTCCCCTGGGCGGATGCAGCCTCACCCCTTCCTTCCCTTTCCTCTAAGGGGCCCATGAGCCTCCACCCCCGTCAGGTCCTGCATCTTCCGCCTTGCCCCCCAGCCAGAGAAGCTTCTCGTGGGTGGTGGGACAGAGGCTGAGGGGCCCCAAAGAAGGAGCGAGCCCTGGCAGTAAGACTCACAGTACCAGCTGATCCCATTACTAGGATGAAACGATTTCATTAGGATGAAGTCTAATTTTATTAGGATGAAAACTTAATTTTATTAGGAGGCAATGATTAAATTGTGATAAAATCACATGACGTAAAGTGTACCATTTTTGACCCGTGTTGAAGCATACAGTTCGGTGATGTTAAGCACATTCACGTTGTTGTGCAACCTCTCCAGAACGTTTTTCCGTCTGGAACCATTCAGCGAACGGAACTCTGTTAAACAAAAACTCTGTTAAACCCATCAAACAAAACTACCCGTCTCCCCCTCCCCCAGCCGCTGGTAACCACCCTTCTATTTCCTGCCCCCGTGTGAACTTGGCTGCCCTCCGGAACTCCTATAAGTGGAATCAGGCAATAGGGGTCCTTCTGTGCCTGGCTTGTTCGCTTGGCTTTATGTCCTCAAGGTTCATCCGTCTTATGGCCGGTGTCAGAATTTGCTTCCTTTCTAAGGCTGAATAATATTCCACAGTGTGTATCATCTGTTGATAGACTCTGGTTGTTTCCACCTTTTGGCTATTGTGAATGATGCTGCTCTGAACATGGGTGTACAAGTATCTTTCTGAGTCTTTACTTTCAATTCTTTGGGGTATGTACCCAGGAGTGGAATTGCTGGGTCGCATGGTAGTTCTATTTTTAATTTTTTGAGGCCCCTCCGTACTGTTTTCCGTAGTGGCTGCACCAATTCACGTTCCCACCTGCAGTGGGCAAGGGTGCTCATTTCTCCATGTCTTAGCCATTATTTGTTATTTTCTGATTTTTTTGATCGTGGCCACCCCAGTCCTGACTGCAGCTTAATTTAATGTAATATGATGGTGGTAGTTTGGGTTTATATTTTTCTGTGACTTAGTCTATTAGAACTGGAAGCCCCCAGTTTCACCGACCTGGAGACTGAGGTCCAGGAAGGAAACTCCCCTGAGACAACACAGGTGAACACACAGGACCACCTAAGAGATGCTCTTTTCTGCTGTGGCCAGGTGTGGCCTCAGAGCCAGGTCAGCCCCTGTCCAGGTGTGAGGACCAGTCACAGTGGACTGAGGGGAAACGGAGGATGGGGATTGGCCTTCCCACCTGAGACCAGGAGGCGCCCAGGTTCAGGCCACAACTGAGTTCTCAGTGCCCCTGTCCCTCCTGGCAGCCCCATCCTAAATCTGCAGACCCGTCACCCTGCAGATTGCATGCACTAACACCGCTTCCAGGGCTTCTCAGTGGCTGGGACCACAGGGGTGCCTGGTCTGAGAGCGAGGACCCCAGAGTGTCCTGAGAGAGGTCTTCAGTTGCTCCTTTCCCTCTGCCCGTACTCACTCCACTTAACACTGGGAGTGTCACTGTCATCTCGAACTCCATCCATGGGAAGCCGATTGCTGGCCGACCCCCAGGATGCATCCTCTGTGGGGCTTTGTGGAGCCTCCTGCAGGAGTCTGGGTGACGTGCAGTGGCCTCCCCACGACCCCAGCCCATCTTCTCCCTCATGGCGTCTGTGTCCGGGCATCCTCTCTCCACCCCACCTGTCCTCCACTTCAGCCCTCGCGCTGTGGACCTGGGGCTGTACCTGCTGCCTCTCCAGGCTTGCTTCTCCAACTGTTTCCCCGGATGCTGCCTCCCTCACCTAACTCCTGACTTCCCCTCCCAAGGCCTCAGGGACCCCGCTGGCTGCAGGGTCAGCCAGGTCCTCAGCGGCGTCCCACCTGGGAACTTCCTCCCGCAGTAGCTGGGCCCCTCCTCCAGACAAAACAGACACAAAACCATCCTCTGGTCCCGACCTCTTTCTTGGGGACCTTGAAAGAAGTAATTTAGGCACTCCCCAAGTATCTGTGGGATACCTGTTTGTTTAGAACCCACCTGTGCACAGTTCCCCCAACTGTAAAATGAGAGCTGGAGATCTTATCCTTTAGACTATGAGGGTCAGATGAGACAAAGTATTTATTTATTTATTTATTTATTGCTGTTGAAGTATAGTTGATATACAATATCATGTTAGTTTCGGGTGTACAGTATAGAGATTCAGTTTCATATATATATATACACACACACACACACATATATATATATTCTTTTTCAGATTCTTTTCCCTTATAGATAGGTTATTACAAAATATTAAGTTTAGTTCTCTGTGCTATACAGTAGGTCCTTGTCGGTTATCTATTTTATATATAGCAGTGTGTGTATGTTAATCCCAAACTCCTAGTTTATCCCTCTCACCCTTTCTTCATTGGTAACCATAAGTTTGTTTTCTATGTCTGTGAGTCTGTTTCTGTTTTGGAAATAAGTTCATTTGTATCTTTTTTCTGATTCCACATGTAAGTGATATGATGTTTGTCTTTCTCTGTCTGACTTACTTCACTTAGCATGATCATCTTTAGATCCATCCATGTAGCTGCAAATGGCATGATTTCATTCTTTTTTATGGTTGAGTAAGAGATAAGGCATATTTGGAAAACCCACAGCACTCTGGTACACTGTCTGGCAGTATAGTCAGCCCATCAATGCTGTTTGACATCTCGTTCTGTGATGTGCATTACAGTATTTTTTCCTCCCCCACCATACACGTTTTTTGCTCCCTCATCTCCAAAGTCTGCACATCCTCAGGGTTGCTCACAGCCTCCTCTGTAGGTGGACACCCCACCACTGCGGTCCATGCAGAGTTCTTCAATTTCATTGTTGTCTCAAGATTTTATAAGTCTGCTGAGTTCCTTGTAGGCTGAAACTGATATAATTTCACTGTTGCCAACATCAATATCAATGAGCATTTTTAAGAACCTACAAATATGAAGAGCAGTGGGCTAAATATTGAGCGTACAGACAGCCTTCGTACAGCACCTGCTGCCTTCTGGAGATATTAACTAATAGTGGAAGAAATGAGGTTCTTGTTTGCCTCATAAAGAGATTAATCACAGTGCGGGTGGGACCTCTGCGTCCAGGATCTTAGGCTGGCGACAGGCAGCTTTCCCAGCCTGGGGTCTGTACATTCGCGGACACACACGAAGCTCTGAAGCGGGTCTGATGCTGAAAACTCAGCCTCTATGGACTGGTGCCGAATCAAATCTTAGAGACAGAGTTTTGGGTGAAGTAGAAAAGAATAGGTTTATTGCTTTGCCAGGCACAGGGGGACACAGCAGGCTGGTACCCCTCAGAACTGTGTGTCCCAACCCGAGGGCATCTGGTGAGGAGTTTTATAATGACGGTTCAAGGGCGGGGGTTGCTGATCAAGATCAGGGTGTGTGCGGGGCCTGCATTCCTTAAACTGGCCTCAGGCCGGCTCTATCCTAATGGGCTTCTCTGGTTACTTTAATCTGCTCTCAGGTGGTCTCTTGATGAGATCTTCTCTGGAATGAAGAATGCTAATATCTTCCATTTTGGGGGGGTTTTAGTTCTATAAAGAGCTTAAAGATATTGTTCTGTGTATCCCTTGAGGGGGACCCAGGACCCTGCCCCAAGGCTACACTGTTGTTTCTTGACTGCTCCTCCCTTGTCTCTGCATCCCCTCCCTTCCCTGATTAGCAACTGTTTGAACCTGCCCTTTGGAACTCAGGGAAGGGCATGGAGGCTGGAGTCTGTCCCCTAAAAACAAGGCTTCCGTGCCCAGGAGCCCCACAGGGTCCTGCTTGGTTTCAGGTCCACAAATCCATCTGCACCCCAGGCAGTCACTTTTGGTGTGAAATTTTCCACGTGCACTTCTGAAAATCTGCAAATGTTATTCTGTGAAATAAAAACAGATTCGTGAAGTTATGAACATATATATTAACTGTATATTTTTCTATCAGTTGCTTTTATCAAATGATACAAAATCACAGCTAAAACCATATGCCATTTCCGTGTCAAGACAGGAGCCTCTGTTCTAAAGAGATGTGATCGTTAACATAAACCAGCTCTCAGAGACTCAGATTTGATTGGTTCGTGGTGGCAGGTAAACACTTTTTAAGCTTTCCAGGTGCTTCTGCATGCAGGTAGAGACCCCTGGGCTCAGCCATGTGTGTCTGGAGGCCAGAAGCACCTGGAGCTTTCTCAGGAGACATGGTTTCGAGCTGTGTCTTCAAGGGATCAAAACCTCCAAGGCAGATGGTGAGGCAGAGGCAAGGGGGGACTTCCGTGCTTCCAGGACCAGGGACCAGTGTCCTGTTACCAGCCAAGTGGGGGAGATCCAAGAGGGGCCGGGACTGAGGGTCCGTGGAGAGCCTGATTTTCAGGCACCGCTGTGGTTTGGATGGTGTGACAGCTGCACAGGGGACAGGTGTGTGATGGCCCGGAGTCTACGGGTCCAGATGGCCACACACAGCTGGGTTTTGCTGTGAAGGTGTTCAGAGCCCAATCAGATCTTTGATTTTTAATTTTTTCAAAAAAAGCCAGAAATTCATTGTGTTCTTGTGAAACATTCTAGTTTTTTCAGTGTTGGCCAACTGACACATGCACACATGTGCACTCACACATGGGCACATGACACAGCACTGGACCCACAGAAGCCTTCCTGGGCATCCGTGCAGCCCGCAGGGAGCATCGTGGTTTCTGTGTGGCCGCCGGGAGCGTCTTGGTCTCTGTGTGGCCGGGGCTGCTATGTACAGAGCAAAGCGTGAGAAGATGAAGGGCATCCATGGTGGCGCTCAGTGCGTGTTTGTGGAATGAGGGGGTCACAGTAGGATTGGGTGGCAGGAGGCTGGGGTGTAGGAAGAGACTGCATTTGTGCAGACGTTAGTGATGAGGGCTTGGGGGTGCAGCAGTAGACATGGGGAGGAGGTGGGGATGGAAACAGTGTCCCAAAGCTGACTCTGGGTGGTGGGGACAGCATTTATTTGGAAAAATCTGGGGCAGTAGACATTTCTTCTGCCTCTTTTGCCCCCATCGCAGTGCTGGCTGAATGAACAAATGCCTCCTTTTCTATTCAGCATGTTCTGAAGGAGTTCAAGCCTTCAAGCCAGCTTTTTTTCTTTTTTTATTGGGATATAGTTGATTTACAATCTTGTGTTAGTTTCAGGTGTACAGCAAAGTGATTCAGTTATATATATACATATATCTATTCTTTTTCAGATTCTTTTCTCATTTAGGTTATTGCAGAGTACTGAGTATAGTTCCCTGTGCTCTACAGTAAATCCTTGTTGTTTATCTTTTTATATATATTAGTGTGCATATGTTAATCCCAACCTCCTAATTTACGCCTCCCCCTCACCTTTCCCCTTTGGTAACCACAAGACTGTTCTCTGTCTGTCAGTCTGTTTCTGTTTCTTAGATAAGTTCATTTGCATCATATTTTAGATTCCACATAGAAGTGATATCATATGATATTTGTCTTTGTCTGACTTACTTCACTTAGTATGATAATTTCTAGGTTCATCCATGTTGCTGCAAATGGCATTATTTCATTCTTTTTTATGGCTGAGTAATATTCCATTGTAAAGCCAGCTTTATTAGTACCCAGAAATAAAATGTAGTTTACTTGGAGAGTATATTTATTTCCTAAAAATGATTTTTTCCTGAAAGTGCTTCTGGGAGGTAATGCTAATGGCAGGTGGACTGCTCAGAGACTGGGCTTCTAGCCGAGACCTATGGTTGATTAATGAAGGAACACATAACCAGTCTCTCTGCCTTGACTTTTCCATCTGTATAATGGGCTGATATCTGGTCTTCCTAATAGAGGTTGAAGGATGCACTGGTTAAAACTTCAGGCTCTGGAAACAAATTGTCTGTAATCTGAGAAAGGTGTGCCCAGACTCCTTATCTATAAAACGGGAATGGCAGTCCCTCCTCACAGTGTTATTGTGAGGAATAAATGAATTAATACTACACAGTCCTTAGACCAGTGCAATATATGTTCCCTACTTCATCTTTATTTCTATAAGTTTAAAGGAAAAAATATATAATGAATAAGAATAAAGCATAAAAATTATAAAAAATATGATGTAGGTATAAGGTTTTTAATAAGAAAAAAAGAGAATTAATTTATGTCTACTTATCAGGGTAGAGGATGAAACCCAGGTGTCATTCCTAAGTCTTGTGTTGGCCAGTGAAGTGAACAGTGATGGTTTGAGGCCTCATCTGAACCCTATTTGCTGTTTTTCCCCACTTTAAATGACCTCTTTCATTTTACAACTAATGCGTAGAGAGGTGATATTATAGAAAAAATTAGGAAATGCATAGAAGTGAAAATAGCAAAACAAATGTCATGGTACCCATCACCCAGAGATCATTGTTACTAATTCTTTGCCTTGTCTTTCTAGACTATTTTGTGATCTATTGCTGTAATGCATACTTCTCTTATAAACGGTATTTCTCAAAACAAATAATATTTCAAAGTTTGTTTTCTTAAAATGTCTGTATTGAGCATTTTGGAACATCAACTTATATACATTTAAAATATATTTATTCTTTTACATGTAGCTGTCCAGTTTTTCCAGCACCATTTATTGAAGAGACTGTCTTTTCTCCATTGTATAGTCTTGCCTCCTTTGTTGTAGATTAATTGACCATAGGTGTGTGGGTTTATTTCTGGGCTTTCTATCCTGTTCCATTGGTCTATATTTCTGTTTTTTTGTGCCAGTACCACACTGTTTTTTTGTTTTTTTTTTTTTTTTTTAAATTTTATTTATTTACTTTTGGCTGCCTTGGGTCTTCCTTGCTGCACGTGGGCTTTCTCTAGTTGAGGTGAGCGAGGGCTACTCTTCCTTGTGGTGCGCAGGCTTCTCATTGTAGTGGCTTCTCTTGCTGCAGAGCACAGGCTCTAGGCGCCCGGGCTCCAGGCATCCGGGCTTCGGGAGTTGTGGCTCTCGGGCTCTGGAGCGCAGGCTCAGTAGTTGTGGTGCACGGGCTTAGTTGCTCTGCGGCATGTGGGATCTTCCCGGACCAGGGCTCAAACCCGTGTCCCCTGCATTGGCAGGCGGATTCTTAACCACTGCGCCACCAGGGAAGCCCCATACTGTTTTGATTACTGAGCTTTGTAGTATAGTCTGAGGTCAGAGAACCAGATTCCTCCAGCTCTGTTTTTCTTTCTCAAGATTGCTTTGGCTATTTGGGGTCTTTTGTGTCTCCATACAAATTTTAAAATTATTTGTTATAGTTCTGTGAAAAATGCCACTGGTAATTTGATAGGGATTGCATTGAATCTGTAGGTTGCCTTGGGTAGTATAATCATTTTGACAATATTGATTCTTCTTAATAACCTAAATAGGAAAAGAATTTGAAAAAGAATATATATATATGTATAACTGAAACACTTTGCTGTATACCTGAAACCAATACAGCATTGTAAATCAACTATAGTCAAATATAAAATAAAAATTGCTTTTAAAAAGTATATTTAACCAGTACTGGTATAACATTGTTTTAGTACCATCATTTATTGAAATTCTCTCTTTCTGACCTGCGGTTAGAATATCTTACATACGTTTGCCATTATAAATTGCATTGTACTGAGTATCTTTGAACTTCCCACAATGCATTCCTGTGGGGTTGTTTCTTTAGGATAAATTCCTAGAAATGGAATTCTGGTGTCTGATGCTTTGGGCCAGAGTGCCCCAGCACATTGCTCTGCAGGAGAAGTTCAAAGTTGAGGGCTCACGTGGCCTCTCTGTGGCTCCTCGCTCTGGAAGAGGGCAGGCGGGAGCACAGCGAGGTGGGGAGGGGCAAGGCCCTGGGAGCCAGACACACCTGTTCTGCATCCCTGCTCCGGGCTTCGGGGGAGCTAGGATCTTACTGACACTCAGTGTTCTCAACTGCAAAATATTTTCAATGAAGTGAGCTTCCTAAGCGTATTATTAGCATAGGTCCTGATGCTGAGTAAATGCCAGTTCTTGTTATATAATGCCCAGGGCCTCTGTAAAATAAGATTCTTATATATAAATAAGAAACATATAAATAAATGTGTGCATGTATACACATACACATCACATGCACATGCACATACGTACACATATATGTACTTGTACATAAAACACCGATGTACCTAAATATAAAATAAAACACCTACACAAAGTAAGGTCCGTTGCCTCCCCTGAATAATGTGGAGGAGACAAGAATTTCTAAAAATGTTCATCAGAGTGGGTGATTTATTGACAGGTGTTTAGAAATCTACAAGGTGAATTGAGAATTCAAAGCACAGTCGGAAATAAGGTGAAAACAGAGGGGGAGCAGGTGTCGTGCTAAAATACCATCACTTGTAGCCCCTGCCACTAAACTGCCACCTCCGTCCACAGCGCCCGTGTCTGCGGGTGTTGGTCTGGTGGATTTTCTGGCTTATTTAGTACCTCCTGATGTAGTCCTGTCGCATCCTCAATACCGTGGACCCATGGGCTCCAGATTCTCAGCTGGTGGTGGATCCAGCGGTTTCAGCTAGAGCAATGCAGACCCCTTAATTAGCTGGGATTTGTAACCCAGTCAATGGTTCAGAAAGGACTGGTCCAAGCAAACTCTGCTGCCCCAGCCCACTCCCAGGAGGGGAACACATTTTAGGCTGTTTCTTTCCAGGAACGCTTACTTTCAAAAATGCGTCCTCCATAGACCATAGACTGGCGGTTGCCGAGGGGGAGGGGGTGGGGGAGGGATGGAGTGGGAGTTTGGGCTTAGCAGATGCAAGCTTTTATATAGAGAACAGATCAACAGCAAGGTCCTACTGCATAGCACAGGGAACGATATTCAATATCTTGTGATAAACCATAATGGAAAGAATATAAAAAAGGAATGTATATATACGTATCACTGAATCACTTTGCTGTACAGCAGAAATTAACACAACATCGTAAATCAACTCTACTTCAATTAAAAAAAATGATGCGTCCTCTACTTTTCTTAGTTGTCCATTTTCTCTATGTTGAAGAGTGCTAATATATTGATTTTTTTAATTGAAGTAGAGTTGATTTACAATGTTTCAGGTGTACAGCAAAGTGATTCAGTTATACACACACATACACATATATGTGTGTGTGTATATATATATATATATATATATATATATATATATATATATTCTTTTTCAGATTCTTTTCCATTTTAGGTTATTACAAGATACTGAATATAGTTCCCAGTGCTATGCAGTAGGTCCTTGTTGTAATATATTGATTTTTAAAAGTTTGTGCAACTCAGAAGGCCTTAAGCACTTATAAGACTGGACAATTAGGAGGAAAGGTCCTTAGGAGCTGCTGGCCATCGACAAGTGATTTGCTAACTTTGGGTTGGAAGCTGCCACCTCATTCAGTCCTTCTCGTTCTCACCTTTCAAGGAGGAAGATGAAGGCTCGTGCTCCGCCCCCTCCCGGGGGGCCCACCACCCCCAACGTGCACAGAGGACAGAGACCTTCCCGTGATGCGTCCCCCAGCCCCCCGCAGAACCTGCTCAGCAGGAAGGAGACGCTGGACGGCAGGGTGGTGGCCATGACCGTGGTGCTGCCTAGCGGGCTGGAGAAGAAGAGTGTGGTCAACGGGAGGTAAGGGCCTGGGCGCGGCGAGGAGGGCCCTGCCGTCCAGTTTGCAGATCCAGCGAGACCTGAGGAGTGGGCGCATCCTCCCGCGTTGGGCTGGACCAGGGCCTTGGGGTGTAAATCTGGGCCTAGAGACAACCTGCAGTGTCACAGGCGGCCCGGCTGCATGCCAGCTGGGCCACCACACACACCCTCATCCTTAGGACTGCAGCTCACTCCTGTTAGAGGTGGGCTCAGAAGGAAGGGGGCTCTCAGGCCCATAAGCACCTCCGAGTAGGTGACCACCACCACAGGTGGGGCCGGCATCCTTGGCCCTGAAGTTGCACAGCCCGGGGGCAGCCCCCCGAGTGACCATCCTCGGGCCACTTACGGACTGACTCTCGGAAGTATGAGTACCGTCAGTTATCAATCTTCCGAATGGAAACAATGCAGGTTTAGATTAAGGAATAAAATCCGACCCGTGGAGTTGACACTGATGGGAATCAATTTCCAGACCCTCGATTCCCACCCGCACCCTCATTTGGAGCTGATCTGCCTGTGAAGGTACCTGTGGCCGAGCTCACATGCTGGTTCTTCTTCCCGTCCCTTCCCAGCCGTAAGAGGCAGGACGGAAGCACTGGTAATACTCCACTAAGAGTATGAAGGGTGTTATTACCGATAGAATTTCTAACTTGATGTTTGATACTTATCAAAATAGATCGTAATTATACTGTTTGAGCAATTCCGCACTACTGTTAGTAGCTCAATCCATAATAAAAAGTTTTAACAAAATCACAGAAAACAATTCCATTTACATGTTTAGACATTTTATTGTGCAGAATATGATAGAGTGATCAATTATAAAAACATTCAAGCATAAAAATAGTTTTGTATAATTCTGAGGCAGGAGTGAATGGGAGTCGTATTTCTAGGAAGCCAAGGAAGGTAAGAAATGATATGAAATATTTAAATCTTAAAAAAAGTTTGCTCGAGTCTTTTAAAAATGGATAATGGTGGAAATCACATCACTCTGCGTGTTTCTATTCTTGTGGGTACGTTGAAAATAGTGATACAACAGTTTTATGTTAAAATCTTAGTATTCTGATTCTACCTGATATTACATCCTTGGCAACTATTAAATTTTATAAGGAAAATTCCAGGTGACAATTTACTGGCAAAGGGGTACATAAGTTTTAAAAATTATTTTATGGGCTGTGTGTACAAAAAGTTAAGGAATGTTTCTCCAGGCATTGATATGTACCTAGGATACAACATCTTCAACTGTAAAAGGGGTGCCAAGCAGCTTTCCAGAGTGTTCCCAGCAGGGTGCACCAGGGTGTGCTCCTCTGTGGGGCTTCTCCTTGTGGCCACCACCCCACCAGCAGAAGGCTCTGGACCCCAAAGTTAGGACTTACCTTGATCCCTGTGGCCTAGCGCCCACAGAAGGCAGTAGCTCCTGTGGGCAGGGTTCACGCAAGAGACATTCAGGTTTCTAAAGTGTCTGTATTTCTTGTTTTACAGAGGGGTCTTTGTTCTAAATACGCTTTTCCCACTTAACTTTAACTTGAGAAGCAGGCCATATTTGCATAGGTTTACAAACTACTTTAATAGACGAGTGTAATTTTATTAGTGACTATATTCAGTTGACTCACCATTCTTATATTTTTGGCCCAATTTCTAGTTACATTTATAAATAAACACTTTAGTGAAGTGCGATTAACATATAAAAACTGTCCATATTTCATGTATACAGCTTGAGTTTGTGGCTAAGTATACACCTGTGAAACCATGGCTTCTTTGTCTAGTTACATATCTTTTAAGAAAATGGACTCATGGGTCGTGTCTTAAATAATACACAGGTCCGAGCTTACAAGTGCATGAGGAGAGATAGAATGCCCACTTGTAAATTAAAAATATTATTTTGAAAAATGTTTTCAAGTTGAACACATTCTTCCAATTTTAATTTTCTTTTTCTTTCAGAGTAGAAGTTATCACTGTGCCATTTTGCAATGCGGCTGTGAGAATAGGTTCAGCTGTAGAGATTAAGTATTAAAATACTTTTCTATTTTCTAAGAGGTAAATACTCATCCCTTCCCCAAGGGTTTCCCGCAGCAACCTGTGGGCTCCCTTAGCGGCTTGCAACTTGCTGACGCTGCAGCTTCTTGCTCTGGGAATTGGTTTTATGTGTCCTGCTCTTCAATAATACAAGAGTGGGCCCAAGTCACATTCCTGACCCTTGCTGAAACCAGATCTACTAATCGTTTATCAGTGTGGTTTCTCTCTTCCATTTTATCAGAGAACATGTCCACCTTTCCGCAGGATAAGCAAGTCGTTTATAATTTACAGTCAGCACCTTAACTACCTTTCCAAACATGAAAGATTCTCACAAGGAAAACACATTAGTACTTGGAGTCTGATGATTCCATTCTGCATATGACAGTGATTTTTCTTTCTCTCTTTTTTTAAAGTTTCCTTTGGATTTAGAAACGTAAGTAAAAGTCTCAGTATGTTCTTAGATGAGACATGGGAACGGGTGTTCTGGAACTTTCTTAAGGAAGAAGCTCTGGTGCCCTTTTAGGAAGGGTGCTACCAGCACTGCTCAGAGCCACTGCCAGGAGACCGCTGGTCCCATCACTCTAACTGGGGGACAAGTAAAGAGAAGGGCTTTGAAGAGAAAATGCCCTTTGCCAAAAGGGAGCTTCATAGATGGCGTCAAGCAATCGAGATTTGGGTCCATGTCATTCTGATGTGGTAAATTAACTCACGTCCAGTTGGCATGCGAGCCCGAGGGGCCCAGGACAGGAGAAGGCAAGCATTTCCCTCGCAGGAGAGAGGAAATCTCTCTCAATGTTTAGTCCTGCCTCTGTGGGCTGTCAGACCCCATTTATAATAGCCAAGTTTACAACCGTGCATGGATTTGCAGGTTCCCGGCCTTGTAAAACAACACAGGACTCCCATGGCACAGGTATCGTCCTCCGAATCCCTTCTGGAGAGAGTTCACCTGTTCCGAGATAAAGGGGAGGGGAGGGGTGAGCGAGCCCAACCCTGGTCTGTCCTGCATCACCTGCCCATCAAGGTACTGGCCACGCTCCCTACAGAGAAAGCAAGTGTGTGGTTGGCTTGCAGCTTCAGCAAGGCCCCGTGGCCTGAACCCTGCTCCCTGTGAGCTCGTGGCTCCGGGGCCTGAAGGAAGCTGGTTCTTCTCCAGCACCAGTGTGTGAAGGGGGTGAAGCTGGAAAGGGCAGTTTTGATGCTGGGGATGCTGCCAGAAGAGGACCATTCTCCAAATAATAGGCTTGGTTTAACTTGATTTACATTTTCACTTAAAGGATACTGTTTTTTAAAAGACTTTATTTTTCAGGGCAGTTTTAAGTTCACAGCAAAATTGAGAGGAAAGCAGCAATATTTCCCATATACCCCCTGCCCCTAGATACACCCAACCTGCCCCGTTATCCACCTCCCCCGCCAGAGTGGTACCTCTGTTCTAATCGATGAACCTACACTGACACGTCATCATCACCCAAAGCCCATGGCTTACGTCAGGGTTCAGTCACGGTGTTTTACATTCTCTGGGTCTGGACAGATGTATCATGACACGTATCTACCATTCTAGTATCACGCAGAGTATTTTCACTGCCTTAAAAATCCCTTAATTTTCATCAACAGCCTCCAGTTACTAAGTTCCTTTATAAGCATCTTTCCTGTGAGGAAGTAGCCTGGTTAAGGGGCAGACCATCGGTTATCAACTCCTTGCCTATCCTGTGAAAAGGTGCTGTTACGGTTTTGGATGTGGTGCTAAACCCGTCCTCCCGAGAGGCAGTCTCCTTTGTGGGATCCCGAGAGACTAAAAAAATGAAAATGATCATTTCTTCATTGAGCAAAATACATATTGAACACTTAGCTTTCATGAGACCCTGGGAGGAGGACGTCCCAGCAACTAGAAGGAAATAAATAGCATTCGCAAAAGGACCAGTTTGTGCAAGAAGGCGGAAGTGTACTGCTGCTGGAACCCGGATTGGGAAGGGGAGATGCGCGGCCTGGACACGAGGGCTGGCCGGGTCCCAGCGTGTATCCTGGAAGCCATCCTAGGCTCCACTTGCCGCTGACAAGACTGCACGTGCCTCTGGGGATGCAAGGTTCCTCCCCAGCGCTAGGCAAGTCAGGAGAAAGCTGGTGCATCTGAGCGTTCATTTAACTCACACACAGTGAACAATAGTTCTACATTAAAGGTAGCATGCAAATGTTACGTGCATTTTAAAAATAAGCACTGACAGGGAACTTTAAAGCTATCCAGGCTGTGTTCCAGGTCCCCCAGGGGGCTGGTTGACTTACCTGCCAAGTGAGAAGCACACAGAAAAACCTGCTCCCGTATGACCTGGATACAGGAGGCTCTAGATTCTCAAGTCAGATGTCAAGATAGAGGTCAAAGATGCTGAGGTTGGAGTTAAGGAAAACACAAGTTTCCGTGGCCAGAACCTAACCAGAAGGCACCGCCTTTTGAGATGGCCCGTCCACACCTGTCCAGACAGCCGCTCACGACATCCCATGCAGCGAGGATAACTGTCAAGCTCCATCCTCTGAAATCCCTCTCTCCAGGTCAGGGTGTTCCAACTAGCAGTGTGTTTTCAACAGTTTTACAAGTCGAACGCCTTTGGAGAAGGCATGTCCCTCCAATCGGCATAACTCCCTCTCTCCCTGGTCACATACTCAGACCCCCTGCAGGCTGGGGCAGCTGCCTGGCCCCGGTGACATTTCGGTTTTGTGAGGATGTGACCAACTCTCTGATTTGGTGCCGTCGTCCCGATGACCGGGCTTCTGACGTGTGCCTGAGACGCAGGCCCCCCTGGTCATTTTGCTGCGGCCTGTTCCCCCGTGCCTTGTTGATGGGCTCAGGACCTAAGCGGCCATAAGACTGGATTTTTGCCCGTGACCCTGGCCTCAAACCCAGAGCCCAGCCTCTGGGCAACAGACCCACTCTGGGCAGGCCCTGCTAGCATCTTGCCATGTCCCGCTTCTGTGTTACCAGGTGAAGCTGCCACACTGGACTTGCTCTGACTCTGTAACACCAGAGTCTGCCTTACCCAGGGCTCGGGCACCTGCTGGCCTCGATCCCGCACGAGAACCTAGGCCCATTCAACCAGTCTGTGATTTGACAGTGCACGCAGATTGTTTTAACGTTATATCTGGAAGTAGCGACCTTAACGTGATTTGTACAGTTGACACCGTGGCACCTTTTAATCCAGTCATTGCTAGGTACTGAATGCTCATTTCATGAGTACCGAGGGTGCAGTCGTTTTTCAGTGTGGCCCCAGACCAAGAGCCGCTGCATCACCTGGGAACTTCTGAGAAATGCAAATTTCCTGCCCAGACCTAGCGAATCAGAAACCCCGGGGTGGGACCAGCGATCTGGGCTTGAACACGCTTGAACTTCCGGAACACGTGTTAGACTCTGAGAACCCCTGCTGCCGTGCGTGCCGTGGCCCTGCCAGACGTCAGCGTATCCGGGTGAGCTCGGGATCCCTGAGAGTGAGCCCAGGGTCTCGCCGGCACGATGGCAGCAAGCGGGAGTTGTAGGTGAGTGTAAGCACCTCAGTGAGCCCCAGCAGCCTGGCCAAGGCAAGCTTTGTGATTTAGATGGAAGCGCCCTCCCTTGGAGAAGGAAGAGGTCCATCCGTCAGCCCTGCCGGACGGAAATGGGCCTTGGCCTCTCTGACTCCCATGTGGTCCCCAGACAGCCTGGTCCCCACGTGCCCTCTGCATTTGGGGAGCGCAGGATTGGCATGGGCTGTTCCTCGACCTGTCCAGCGCTCTGCCAGGATTTCAAAAAGAACCACACCTGAAAGAAGACCAGGTTCTTCTTATTGAAACCACCGACTCACGCAAACCATTTTTTGGAAATCTCCACATATTTGTAAAGTAATATTTTTTAAAGAGAGAGCTAGAAAAATTCTACTCACTTTCTAAATTTAAAAATAAATTTGATAACTTAAAAATAATAGAGGAGGGAAATCCCTTTTTCTGCTGTAAGAATAGTGTTTTGTTTAGATTTAAACCCAAGTTATCTTTCTCTTTAAGTTTGAAGTATCATTATAACGTAATCGATAAATATCCAAAGTGAAGGATAACATTTGAAATTATTCCCATCTGTTTTCTTTGTGCTATTGATGTCAAGTACTGCAGAAGGAATACCGAAGTTGCTCGGGATGGGCAGAAATTACCTGTAGATATGTTCAGTGTTGAATTTTTGAATGTGTAATGCTCAAGGAAGGCTGCAATCTGCATGTTCTTTTCATCACCCTTAAAAATGTGAAATCTTTTGGATAGACCAAATGAGAATTAGAGCTATATTTTATTTCCTTTGAATCCCCACAGCTGGGCACACAGTAGGACCTAATGTCTAAGTGAATGGGTGAATGAGTGAGCAAAAGAAGCTTAGATACTGTATAAAAGACTTTTTTGCGCCTAAAAAACAAACAAATGCTGAAAAATAAATTTCATCCTTACATTGGGAGCACTTAAGATTCATTCGGGGAACAGAGATTAAAAAGTTGGAACAAGGGCTTCCCTGGTGGCGCAGTGGTTGAGAGTCCACCTGCCGATGCAGGGGACACGGGTTCGTGCCCCGGTCTGGGAAGATCCCACATGCCGCGGAGCGGCTGATCCCGTGAGCCATGGCCGCTGAGCCTGCACGTCCGGAGCCTGTGCTCCGCAACGGGAGAGGCCACAGCAGTGAGAGGCCCGCGTACTGCAGAAAAAAAAAAAAAAAGTTGGAACGAAAAGGATATTTGAGGAGCAATGGAGAGAAACCCCAAAGATCAGTGTCATTACCCACCCACCACCCCTGTTACTGTGGTTTGGGGTAACCAGTCCTCTTTGTTACTACCTTTTACTCTTCCCTTGAACTTGGGATTACAGAGAGGGAGGCAGAGACCCTGATAATGGTGTCTGTCTTTGTCTTAGTTCAGGCGGTCTTAAAAATGCCACAGATGGGGCAGCCTGAACACAGACATTTACTCCCCACAATCTGGAGGCTGGAAGCCCAAGGTCAAGGTGACGGCAGGTGATTTCATGCTGAGACCTCTTCCTGGTCCGAGGCGGCCACTGTCCTGCTCTGTGCTCACACGACCTCCTCTTGGTGGGGTTACAGGGAGAGCGAGCTCTCTGTGTCCCTTCTTCTGAGGACACAAATCCCATCAGATTAGCGCCCACCCTTATGACCTCATTTAACCCTAATTGCGTCCTTGGAGGCCCCATGTCCAGACACGGTCACACTGGGAGTTGGGGGATCAGTGTGAATGTGGGGGGAGATGATTTTGTTCATAGCATCATTCATACAGGGGGACCACTGAGACCAGAGGGCGTGCTTGGGGTCCTTAGCGATGATGGTGTAGTCAGTTTCTTTAATCCACCTGAGTCTTTCTCGACACTCTGAGAGTGTCTGATTGCCTAGTGTTCTTCTTTGTAAGAAACTCTATGGGGCAATCCCCTGAGGGTGCTGCTTTAAAGGAGTATATCTTGCTACCTGCTGAGAGCCGGATGGAGTCCAGCCACATCCCGGCAGAGATGCTCTGCCCTGAGCCAGGGAAAACGTCTCATACACACAACCACAAGTAGCAAAGACAGGATCCAATTCACTCGTTTATTCAGCAGACACTTCTCACTCACCATGTGCCTGGCGCTGTGCTCAGTGACTTAGGGGTGACTTAAGACTCGCTGGTGGATGGACAATCCTTTTGCACTCACCGAGGAGGAAACCGGGGCAGAGAGGCAGGTCTGAGCAGTGGTGAGGGTGGCCCTAGGATGCCTCTGGAGTCCCTTCATTAAACCAGCTTCGGAGGGAAAGATGCCCGACCCCTCATCAAAGGGCCAGCGGATCAGAGGCGGTGCTGGTACTCCTGTGGGCAGGTGGGAGTCACCTGGGGAGTCCGGCTCAGGAGGTAATGAGAGTGTGCAGGGATAACCAGGCAGCCACCTTCAGTCTCCGGAAAGTCCTCTCCTGTGTGGCCCCGGGACCTGCTGAGGCCCTGTGGAGGGCACGCAGGGACGCCTGGCTAGAAGTTCTCATCCTCTGCAGGCTGAGGTCCGGTGAATCCAAACCCCCGGGGACCAGACAGCAGCTCGGTTCCTCCGTGACTGCCATCGGGTGCTGCCACGGTGCTGTGGTTTCCTCTTCCTTCTGGGTGACTTTTTCCAGTAGCATCAAAGACAGAACTGGCTGGCTGTTTTGGAGTTTGGTGACTTAAAATACCAGCCAATAGCCACTTCCATGGTGCGATGGAAGTGGCAGAGAAGCCGGCCAACTCTCACCCCGTTTTCTGAGGACACCGTCCAGAAACGCTTGTGCTGGAAAGTAGTTCCTCAGATCATGCTTTAAATGGGCCTGGGGAGGAATCACTCGAGTGGGAGGCCCTGCAGGAAACGCGAGATGAGCTCATGCTTCTGGACCCAGGTCCTCACATCAGGCCTTGTGCTGTGTATCCAGCTTCTTAGATGCGGCCCAGGTCAGTCTGCATTAGGATACGGTGTCTGTCACTCTCTGTAGCCACAGAGAGAGGCCTGCAGAACAGACAGCTCTCAAAGCCTGAGTTCTCCTCATCTCCTAAACCTCCTTGCTCTCCTGCAGAAACCCTCTGTCCTGGCTTGGGTTCCAGCCCCGGGAAGAGATGCTGTCCCTTTGGCTGAAGCGGTAATGGCCTCTGTGCCCTTTGAACAATTTAAGCACATACCATGACGGGTATGGTGTTGAGTTTTATTATCACGGTCTTACAGTGGTTTGGTTTTTTTTGCGCTTCCCCCTTCCCCAAATGGTCAATTTGAGGAAATAGGCCTCCAGCATCATAGAATTTTCTGCTTGGGACTTCCTTCCCTTCCCTACTCCCCCCAAACATTTTGTTGAGAAACGCTTCCACCCTCCAGTGTTGAAAACGTCACTGCAGCTTCATCATTAAAGAGCTTTCGCTGGGCAGAGCCGAGTCCTACGTTAGGGTCACAGAAGAGTGAGGGCAGCAGGGTGGGTGCCGATCGGCCAGTTGCGGAGGAGATCCACTCGATACATAGGGTAGATTCTTAATCCGGACGGGAACCAAGTACAATTCTTTATCCGGACGGGAACCAAGTACTACATCACTCCTCGGCGAGTCCACGCGAGAATAAGTCCCAGCTTCTGTTAATGGCAAGGAGAGTTTATTCTCTGTGATGCAGGAAAACCCCTCCAGCCCGAGCTGGCCTGCTCCCTTGCAGGAGGTCAAATTTGATATTTCAAACATGTTACCAAGGGCTTCCCTGGTGGTGCAGTGGTTGAGAGTCTGCCAATGCAGGGGACATAGGTTCGTGCCCTGGTCCGGGAAGATCCCACATGCTGTGGAGCAGCTGGGCCCGTGAGCCATGGCCGCTCAGCCTGCGCGTCCGGAGCCTGTGCTCCGCAACGGGAGAGGCCACAACAGTGAGAGGCCCACATACCGCAAAAAAGAAAAACAAAAAACCCCAAAAAAACATGTTACCAATTATTGAATTAGAAGAACAGAAGGTTACATCACTAGCTTTGGTGTCCTTTGTGGTTTACATTCTAGGATTAATTCAAATCTTTGTTGGAGAATTTATCCTTTTTGGTTTACTTGGTGGCAGTAGACTGTGGGTGGAGATAAGAGAGGGGAAGTGACAGTCAACATCGTATGGGACCAGGGTCCCAACCCCAGCTCCACCCCCTCATGGGAACTGGGGGATAACGGTCCCCACCCCCCAGGCTTGGTGAGGGTAAGTGGGAACAGTGTGACCTGCACAGAATGGCTCTGGGCCATGGAGGAAACATAGTACGTGGTAACAAGTAACAGGTCGTTATTTTAGCATCGTTAGAAGTCTGTTTTCTGTGCTGAGGCTTTTCCATGGAGTTTCGTGTCTTGGAGTCTTTGGTGATGTTGCTTGCCTGTTCTGACGCATTATGCTTGTCGTTGAGAGAAAGATGATTTTTATCCCGGAGCCAAGGGAATCAGAGCTGACAGCGTCATTAGCCTGCACGCCCACCAGCGTGGCCCACGTGAGGGTTAGCGCTGCCCTGTCCCCACCGCATGTCCTTTCAGAGTCCCCAGGAGCCAGGGGGGTAATGAGCCTCTTAAACGTCCCAGGTGATTCCAGGGTCCCCTGGTTAAGACATAGGCTGTTACCTAATTACTTCCTGGATATCGGGTGGGAGGAAGTATTGTCATGGAGATGGCTGGGAAATGTTCTGTATCCACTAGAATATTATTGATATTTTTAACAAGTGAATGGGAAATAGGGTACTTTGCAGCTTTGCCTGTGGTTTCACAGTTCAGTGTCAGGGCCCCCGCAGCTCACAGCCCTCAAGGTGAGTGATGACCGAATGGTGGGCAGAAGCTGGCACCTGTGCCTTTACAGGTGCGCCATGAGTCCCAGGTCTACACACCCCTGGGCGCCAGACACCTGGAAAGCATCACTATGACCTGAAATTATTGCCGTGCCAGTTCCTGATTAAGAAGTAGATCACAGGAGAGGACCTACGCTTTCGTGAGGTGTTTATGCCGCACTGCTCAGGAAATGTGTAGGAAAAGAGAGGTCAGCTTGAAATATACAAACATTCCACCAGGTGAATATAAATGATGGAAATGAGATTATTTCATTCTTTGGGACAAGCTGAGTTGTTATTTGGCTCCCTTGGTAAATAATGATCTGTGATGGGAGACATTATAAAAATTATTAAAAATTTTAAAATTTAGAAATTATAAAAATTCAAATAAGGTAATTTTCTTCATTTTTGGTCTTTAAAAAGCATACTTTTTAGCTAAAAAGAAAGCTGTTGTCTTCAACTTAAAATTTCAGTGTTTAAGATACACTATATTTGTGAATAACTGAAAATTTAATGCCTTATGCCCATACGTTAATATCATTTGTGCTGACCTTATTGGATTCAGGTCAACATATCCATGGGTTTAACTAGAAATGTAACTATTTTCCCAGCTATTCTGATTCTGATGGTGCTTTCAGTAGTGTTGTTTATTAGTATTGAAAGTGTTAAGATATCACTGTGCAGTCATGCTTGAGGAATTAACGAGAAGCTGTTTTCTTTCTTCGTACTGACGGCCAATTTGCTTATTCACCCACTGGTTCATTTGTCTTAACCCACTCAGCTAGCAGAAGGGAGAATGCAAACATTCCCCATGACCGTGATTTGTTTCTCTTTCAGCCACGCGATGATGGACCTACTGGTTGAACTTTGCCTTCAGAACCACCTGAACCCGTCCAACCATGCCTTGGAGATCCGGTCTTCAGAAACTCAACAGCCTTTGAATTTTAAGCCAAATACTTTGGTTGGGACCCTGAATGCGCATACCGTATTTCTGAAAGAAAAAGTTCCTGAAGCGAAGGTTAAGGCTGGCCCCGCTAAGGTGCCTGAGGTCAGTAGCACGAGGGACCCTTTGTCGTATAAGGCCATATGCAGTTCCCTGTGACCCAGGGTGCTGGAGCTGCTGAGGAGAGGCCGGCGGAGCCCCTGCTGTATAAGTAACGCACGCGGTGGTTGAGGTTTCCACTTGTGTGGTGGGCTAAGTTAGACCCTAAACTGAGTTTACTTTAGGAGACCGAAGTTCACGCATTGAATAACATTTGTTGTGTAGCATTTCTCCTTTCCATACCAGAGAAGAGGAGCCAGCCTAGAGCAGAACTATCCACCAGAACTTTCTGCAAAGATGGAAATGGTCTATAATTCTGCCCTCGGCAAGGTGACAGCCACTGATGACATGTAGCTGCTGAGCATGCGAAATGCAGCTAGTGTGATCGAAAAACAACTTTTCATTTCTTAATTTTCATTGAAATAACCACAGGTAGCCAATGTCTACCCTCTTGGCCTAGTCCTAAAGGTTCTAGCTGAGTTCTGGAGGCCTTCCTGTCCACGGCAGAGGTTGGAATATGTAGACGATGTAAACAGCTTCCTAGAGAGAGGAAACAGAAAGGGGTTCCCTTTTGAAATACTAATGTCAGAAATACTCATTGCAATTTGGATAATATTTTATGCATAGATTCCAGGCTTTTGAGTATTGATTAAAGGTAACTCCAGCTGCTTATTGTAATTTTTTTTTTTGCGGTACACAGGCCTCTCACTGTTGTGGCCTCTCCCGTTGCGGAGCACAGGCTCCAGACGCGCAGGCTCAGCGGCCATGGCTCACGGGCCTAGCCGCTCTGCGGCATGTGGGATCTTCCCGGAGCGGGGCACGAACCCGTGTTCCCTGCATCGGCAGGCGGACTCTCAACCCCTGCGCCACCAGGGAAGCCCTATTGTACTTTTTAATAAGGCTTTGCTGTGGATCTTTCCTCTCCAGTTGAAAGCAATGCTATTTCATTCTTTTAGATTATTGTAATACCTACTAAATTTCCCTATTTTTTTTTTTTTTTCCCGTTGCGGAGCACCGGCTCCGGACGCGCAGGCCCAGCGGCCATGGCTTACGGGCCCAGCCACTCCGCGGCATGTGGGATCCTCCCGGACTGGGGCACGAACCCGCGTCCCCTGCATCAGCAGGCAGACTCCCAACCACTGCGCCACCAGGGAAGCCCTAAATTTCCCTATTTTTAAACATGGTAATTTGGCCAACAGGTCATGTCCTCTAGGTTTGGTTGGTTAATAACTTTTAATTGGTGGTATCTATACTTTGAGTTTTCCCTAATTCTTCAATTAAAATCACTGCTTAAGGAAATAAACCCTTTTTATATCTATATTCTGTGGCTTTTCTTGCCGTCTTGAACCCCAGCTGCAAATCCCAGGGGCAGGTGAGCCCAAGTGTATATATGACTCCAGTTTAAGAAGCATGGAAAAGATCCATGATTCCATTTTTCCTCCTAAAATTCATCAAACCCTGGCACTCAGACTGGAAAGGGGTGAGATAAATCTCAGTCCGTTTTTGTTTATTCAGTACACATTTACTGTGTCCACTCCCCAGGATCTTAGAACAACGTGGGTGATCAGTAAAGACCAAACAGAAGTTGACTGCATGAGACTTCAGCCTATTGCATTTTTGACGGGTCACTTTATCTGTAGACGTGTATAATCAGCTTTAGTCAAATTGATTTTTTTTTCTGATTATGATGTCTATTATTATATGCCTATTATATCTGTATGTCTAGTGTATGTTATATTTTTCTAGCTTAAAATACATATGTGTGTAGTGTATCTGTGTCAATATTCATATAAATATATGATACTAGATATTAATATATTTATGTGGGTATTTTGTCTTCTTAAACAAAAATGTGATGTCTTGTTTTCTGAGGGTTTTTTTTTTCCTTTAAATTGGATTGTTCACAAGAATTCCAAACCACTTCCCTTTAAGAAACGTATTAGTGCCTTGCATTCAGGTCTGTTTAGAATCCTTGAAAGACAGTGTGTATATTAGATTCCAAATTGAGACCCTCACTGCTGTCCATTTCCCCATGTTGGTAGCAGTTTGTTCATTAGCAAAAGAGATTGGAAGGTAAGTTCATTTTTCCAGGCATTTGCTATTCCTATTCAGTGTGCCCTTTCCCCCATGACCCACTGAATTTTGGAAGAAAGACCCGGTCCACACAAAATCATGCCCTGCTGCATTCTAGTATAAACACAGCTGTGCAAAGATGCGCTCACGGAATTCTGCCTGCCGTGTTTTCCAGAAGACGGTGCGCCTGGTGGTGAACTACCTGCGCACACAGAAGGCGGTGGTGCGCGTGAGCCCCGAGGTTCCCCTGCAGAGCATCCTCCCAGTCATCTGCGCCAAGTGCGACGTCAGCCCGGAGCACGTGGTGCTCCTCAGGGACAACGTGGCCGGTGAGGAGCTGGAGCTCTCCAAGTCCCTGAACGAGCTGGGGATAAAGGAGCTCTACGCCTGGGACAACAAGAGAGGTGAGGCCACCCAGCGTCTCAGACGCGGCGCCGCTGGCCCTCCGCGCATGCGTCGTAGCACAGAGCGATGGGGATGGGCGTTTGCAGGCCTCTCCAATTTTGTCCAACCAGAACGGGAGTGGGCGGGAAATACAATACATGGATTGCAGTTATACCTCTTTCCCCCAGTCGTGAGCATGCTCGTTACCCCTTGTCTCCCGTGAGCTTCCATGAGATACGTAAAAAGGGGAAAGGTGAGAATACTGGCGCTTCTGCTCTAAGAGAACTTCTCAGAAGCCACGTGTGAACCGTATTCTCCTGGATTTCCTTTTCAGTTGCCATTAAATACTCCCAGGTCTCAAACGTTGCTCCTAATCGAAACCAGTGGCAGAATGCAGTGAGCTGTTCCCTAAACCTGCCCAAATGCAGTTCAGTCCCTGGAGACAACACGTGCTGCTTCCCCTCTATCCTTCTCCTCCCGTGAAGGTGGTACCAGCCTGAGATCACAGTTAGTAAGAGGCTCTGGCTTGAGCGACACCTCGAGGCCAATGTTGGTACAAAGACTGTTGTGTAAGCAGAGTTCCCTGATTGACACAGGGGCTGACTGTTTTTGAACAACTGTGAGACCAAAAAAAAAAATATATATATATATATATATATATATATATATATAGAGTTAATATTCCTTGACTTTAGAATTATTAAAATGGGCTTCACAAAGTGTCTATTTTAATGAGCTCATTTGATATCCGTTGGCTTTTATTTCACAAATATTGACCAGGTTGGGCTTTTAAAATACACACATATTCAAGTTTTCATGTTTTTCTACAGTTTTTTAAAAATTTTTCCCAATTAAAAAAATCTGTATTTTCTTATTACCAAACTGTAATGGTCACAGTGGAACCTCCCCTTCCCCCAGATCTCCTCCTGAAGGTTCTGGACCCTGGGTCTCATTTGACATTCAAGAAAGAGTTTTAGCTCAGTCATGTACAAGAACATAGACTATTTATTCCTTCAAAAAAAAGTGTTCTGGCATTTGAGAGTAATGCATCTTGTGTTTTATCCGGTATGTTTTTAAAACACAGAGAAGATGATTCTCAGCACCTTCTGCACGGGCCTGGATGTTGCCGCTGTGTCTGTCTCGTTATATCGGCCCTATTTAAATTTGGTTTCTGGGAATCTTTGGAAACAGAGCTTTCATTTGGAAAGACAGAAAAAGAGAACGAAAGACAAAAGAAACATTGCCCCACATTTAAGCATGTGAAAGGAAAAGTCTTCTGCAAACGAGTATTTCTGTTATGTGCTAATCAATCGGAATATCTTGAAAGGTAGCTGTAGAATCTAATACCTGGGAAAAGCGTATGAAACCAGCCTTTGCATTAAGGAGGGGGCCCAGCAAGCCCGTGGGTGGTCTTCTGGGCACACGGGTGAGGCGGAGAGAGCGGGAACTGCCCTAAGTCTGGACCTCCCTCTTCTGGCCCCGGCGCAGGGCAGGGCAGGCTGTTGCACGCGGAGAAATAGCTGTCCCCCAGCCCCTGAGTCCTCCTCTGCACTGCCTCGGGCACCCTCCTGGGGACCCTCGTCCTGGGACCCCGGCAGCCTCCCCAGACAAATAAAGGAGCATCACCTGGCATGGCGAGGATGTGCCCTGCCTGTGGCCAACATCCTTTTCGTCTGGACCATAAGGTGCCATGTGGGCTGTGAAATATTTGATTGTCATCCTTGCCAAACGCCTCCATCCCATCCTACTGACAGTCAGACATTTGAGTAGAGAAGAGAACATTTCTGTCCGTGAGGAGCGCTCTTCTTTGCCCCTCTTGGGTTGCGCCCCCTCCCAGCTGGCAGCTGCTTGGGGAAGGGTAAAGGCCACGGGCAGGAGATGTGTTGTAGGCAGAGGCCCGCCCTGTCTGGAATTCCTGGCGGCGGCAGCTTGAGAAAGCGGAGGGCTTTGCTGCCACCTGCTTCCAGGATGGCGCTTAGCAGCCAGACAGCTGCGGGATTCTAGGGGATCCAGGCCAGGGATGCAGGCCTGCTTTGCACTTGGCCTTCTCCTGCGGGGCACAGCAGCCTCAGTCCAGGCTGACACAGGGACCAAGGCCTCGTCAGGTGCTGCCGTGGGTCAAGAAGCCTGTCTTCACTCTCTGTTGCCTGCCTTTTCCAGTTCTTCTGACCAAAACACAGTCGGAGCCTTCCCTGAGCTGCCGAGGTACAGTGAGCCCAGCGCTGCCCCGCCAGCTGCACCTTGCATGGCTCTGGGCTAGGACGATGCACGGGGTGACCTGAGGGGATGCAGGGCAGCACCTCTGGGGGCGTCTGGCCAGGCTGAACTGAGGTTGTGGCTTGGTTTCTTGACTCCCTGGTTGACTAAGAGAAGAACGTCCCTTGGGCAAGGGTTCGTTGTGTGGTTCTGATTGGTGAACAGTGAGGGAGCTGTTTGTAGAAAACGGCCCTTTATGAACACAGAACTTCAGGGCAGGGCAGAAGTGGTCCATGCAGGAGAGGCCCCGTGCCCTTCTCACCTGTGCTTACCTGCCCTCAGGGTCCATCCTGCCTGCGGCAGAATCTGGGGCAGTGTGGGTTGTGAAATCTGACCTTTTCTGTCATAGACAAGTATGTAAATGACTGGTCCAAATTTTGCATTCATTTCTTATAAATTATATATATATATGTATGTATTATGTATAATACATACATCCACATGCATGCACATACGTACATAGGCGTGTATGCACACACATTTGTATTGGGACTTATATAAATCTTTTGGACTACACACACACACACAACACACACACACACTCCAAGAGAGTCATTAAACTCCCAATGAGTGTTTGGATTTTATAGAAATTTCTGTCCATGTTCGGTAAAGTGTTTGACATTAGACTTTGTTTCAAAGAGAAAAAATGCAGAAAATCTGGGCTTTGTTCTGGAGCCACAGACCAGGTGTCGTGTCTGACAGTGGTCTCCCTTCATGTTCCTCACCTGTTACCTCCTCCGTCATACGGGGCGGAGGGATGCTACAAAGAGAGGGACTCTCTTTTAAGAAGCACCACAGACACTTCTCCAAAGAAGACATACAGATGGCCAACAGGCACATGAAAAGATGCTCAGTATCACTAATTAGTAGAGAGATGCCAATCAAAACTATGATGAGGTATCACCTCACACCAGACAGAACGGTCATCATTAAAAAGTCTGCAAATAACAGCAAATGCTGGAGAGGATGTGGAGAAAAGGGAACCCTCTTACACTGTTGGTGGGATTGGTGCAGCCACTATGGAGAACAGTATGGGGGGTCCTTTAAAAAGCTAAAAATAGAATTACCATATGATCCAGCAATCCCACTCCTAGGCATATATCTGGAGAAAACTCTACTTTGAGAAGATACATGCACCCCTATGTTCATAGCAGCACTATTTGCAACAGCTAAGACACAGAAGCAACCTAAGTGTCCATTGACAGACGAATGGGTAAAGATGAGGTACATATATACAAAGGAATATTACTCAGTCATAAAAAAGAATGAAATAATGCCATTTGTAGGAACATGGATGGACCTAGAGATTATCATACTAAGTGAAGTAAGTCAAAGACAAATACCATGTGATATATCACTTATATGTGGAATCTAAAAAAAAAATGATACAAATGAACTTACTTACAAAACAGAAACAGACTCACAGACATAGAAAACAAACTCAAGGTTACCAAAGGGGAAGGGTGGAGGGGATAAATTAGGAGTTTGGGACTAACAGATACACATACTACTATTTATAAAATAGATGACCTGTTGTATAGCACAGGGAACTATACTCAATATCTTGTAATAACCTATAATGGAAAAGAATCTGAAAAAGAATATATCACTCTATATATCTGTATCTATCAATCAATCTAGCTAGCTAGCTAGCTAACTGAAACTAACACAACGTTTTAAATCAGCTATACTCCAATTAAAAAAAGAAGCACCATGAATAGATAGTTGGTTTGAGCAGAAAACTCATATATATGAAGGCTTGATCAGTTCTGAGTGATCTGATCTGGGGATATTGTAAGGCTGAGGGCAGTGGGGAAGGTGAATCAGAGCTCTTTTGACTGTTCTTTTACGACCCCCATGATGGGGATGGTCACGTACAAACGTGCACATTTCCCTGCGATGCAGACCCAGTTTCCCCTCTTGCATGTACAAGCTTGGTGACCCTGATCTGGCCCCCGACGGCTTGCTCCATTTCTGCATCCGGAAAAGTGGACGTTTTCAATGAGCCAGTCCTCAAGGGCCCCTGCAGCGTCCTCCATCCGTCCACACCCCTCAGCTCATCCGTATCACCTTCCAGATCACATCCAAACGGATGAGACACAACCTCCCCTGTGTTTTTATTCATATCTAAGTCGTAGTAAATGAGAGTAAATTGAAACAAAATAAACTCCACGCTCAAATTGCCATCCACTTAGAACCACGGCTTCTAGGTCTTAACTGGCGTGTTTTCTCCAGGCCTGGCTGCGACCCAGGCGGGGCACCTTGGGGGTCTTGGCTGATGGGAACACGGTCAGGAAAACCAAGTGATCTTGCCCTGCCCTGCAGCCCATCCTTCCGCAGTGCCTGCCAGTCTCAAACCTCACAGAAGGCCCCATCGGTCCAGAATCTCCGAGCCTCACCTTTGAGATTAGACCGTCTGGTTGGGGCCCAGCTCAGAGCCGGGCAGCTGTGGGCTGTGGCCTCTCGGTCCCCTTGGGGCGGCTCTGTGCCCCGAGCCCGAGCCTCAGTCCTGGGGCTGGTGACCAGCCACTCCCCCTGTCCAGGAAGAGAAACGAGAGGCTGAATCTCCGATCCAGTCTCACCGTGGTGTGGCTGGCACAACGGCCTGTGTGCCAGTGATGTGTTCTCGCTCCCTCATCTCTCAGGCACTGTCATATCCTGCACTTGCTACATCTGTGTCACATAGCAGTCAATTCTAGAAACATCAGAGGCACAAACATACACGTTGGTGCATACTTTTGTCCACATATAGCTTTACTCTGCGGCACAGAATATTTTGCTACAGGCTCTGGGCCTAACAGAGGGTTTTGGTGCAATTAACTGTGAACCCTACGTGCACGCGTGTTTCCGGGGGGATGCATGTCTCACCACTGAAGCCGGTCCCCTCGCTGGTTTGGATGTCATGTGATGTGGGGACCGCTGATTGGCCTGGCTGAGCCACCTGCATGAAGCTGAGAGGCCTGGTTCCTGGGACTAAAACCGGAGCCTTTGCCACTGACAGAATGCAGGGATTCAGGGGCTTGGTTTTTGCTTCACTGGGAGGACAGTATTACGTTAATGCATGTCACAAAGGCTCCGACTTCCGCGCCTGCCTTCTCGAGTTGGAATATGAAATTCTTGCTTAGCAGATGAGCAGCCCACCGATATTTACCTGGTTTGGGTTGGTATCTTGGTGGCAGAGTTTGTAAAATCCAGTCCACATTTTTCCACCAGTGGTTTGGTGGTCCAGCAGTTGGCAGCAGTGTGGGGAAATTAATTTTTCAGTCCTTCAGCAACACCTCAACATCTTCTCTTCTGGCCGTATCTGTGTGCCTTGGAAGACAAGAACAGGATGAGCGGATGACAAAGGCCTTCGGAGTGTCATCGATCCATGAATAATGGTCACAATGGTTGTGGTGGCACTGAGGGTGCCAGGCTTGGTCATCTGAGTCATCTTCAATCTGCAGATGGGGAAACTGAGGCCCAGTACGCTCCCATGATGGCATCCTTAAACTCTACTCTGCTGGCTCTCAAGTGTGGTCCCCACAGCTTAAGCATCCCAGGGTGGGGGGTGCTTGTTGAGTGGGGAGTGCTGGGCCCCATGCCCAGAGTCTCCCATATGGGCGTCTGGTGCGGCCCGAGGTCCCAGGGATGCCGCTGCCGCCAGTTCTGCCTTGCCCTGGAGACCGTGGCCCTTGGCTGCGTCGTCACCATCCCGACTGGCCTGGGCTTTGGTGCCCCATCGGGAACTCCAGAACATCCTTTCTAGCTCGAAAATCCCGCTGAAGAAAACCCCAGGAAATGGAGAAGATTGAGGATTTAGAAGTCAAGAATAAAAAAAAACAATAGAAGAAAAAACAGGTCCCCTAGAGAATGTAATGAAAAAGGAAAACATCCTGTTTGAGGTAGAGAAGAAAAATCGGGGGACATGGGTCATGGAGGAGCTGACTTGGTCATTTCAGATGTCCCCTGGGTAAACCATCACTGTTACTCCACGTTCTGGAAAGGAGTGGGCTCCTCAAGCCGGGAAGCTGTTGATGTAGTTTATTTAGTTTGCGTTTTTACCGCCACCCTCGTAATTCTTAAAGCAGATGTTTAGCACAGATGTCGCAGTCCCGAGAGCCGTGCTGTCCAGTCTGATGGTCACAAACCAGGCATGGCCGTCAGGCACGAGGCATGTGGCCGGTGCAAGCTGAGATGTGCCGTGATGTGCACAGTGCATTTTGAAGGCTTAGTACCAAAACGAATGTAAAACACCTCATTAATAATGTTATATGGATTATGTGATGGAATACTAATATTTTAGATCTATTGGGTTAAATAAAACATTATTAAAATCAATTTCACCTGGTTCTTTTTGGTGCAGCTGTTGGAAAATGCAAAATTACGTATGTAGTCCCTTTAATTTTTGTTGCACAATACTGCCCTAGAACTTCTGGATTTATTCGGGGTTTTTTTGTTTTGTTTTGTTTTGTTTTTACAATACTAAAGATTATAAGAACCTTTAGAGATTTCCTAAACCCAACTGGAGGCTCTGGGTGGCTCAGAACGCTTTGAGAGAAATAGTTTTGCTCTCTTATAAGAACTAAAGTTTGAGACTAGAGTAAAAAAAAATCATTTGTTGATATTTTTAAAGTACTTAATCTAATGTTTCATATGCTGAAAAATAACTTAGTACTTTTTTTTTTTCCCCCAGAAACCTTTAGAAAATCATCACTTGGCAACGGTGAGACAGATAAAGAGAAGAAAAAAATTCTGGGATTTTTCAAAGTTAATAAAAGAAGCGATAGTAAGGTAATTGATTCAGTATCAAATATCAATCAAATTGACATATGATTCTGCATTCTGTACAGACAGTTTCTTGAGATGTTTGTCCTCAGCCTCTCTTGGAATTTATCTAAATACACGTAGGAGTCCTCACTCCTTCAGGGAGTAGGGTGCGTGTCGTGTCAGTATGCACAAGTGCCTCTCATATCCCACACTTGGTTCCTAAAACAGTGGTCTTGGGTGATGGTGTTTAATTCACCAGCAGAACACGAAACCATGCACCCTCTCTGCTGGTACCTGCACAGTCCTGGAAGGAGGTTGAAGCTCAGTAAACAGCCTCTGGATGGATGGATAAGTGAATGCATGGTACGGTTAAGTTTATATAAATACCCAGTATCCCAAATGAACCAAATCTTCAGAACTTGTACAACCTGGGGCAGCCTCAAGGAGCTGCCCAGGGGCCGCTTTGTGGAGAAGAACATGAGTTGTTGAGTGGGTCCATTTGCCAGTAAATTTTAGATGTTCCCTGCTCCTCCCCATCTGATTTGGGAACATGCTGAATAAGTTAATTTTATTGATCTGGTTGGTCTTAGTTAATAAATCCTAAAACCGTAATTTGGGTACAGTGTTATAAAGTCATAGTACAGAGAGTAAAAATGAACACGTTTAAAATCATCTTTGAACCCTCAAGCTATACAGGCCTTCTAACTACCAAGAAAGGAAAATGCTTGTGATCTCTATTGTGTTGGTTGAAAAAGGTTTATTTTGCTGGGTCAAGTATTTTCTCTTAACTAGTAGATGGCACTAAAAAAGACAGAACCATCGTGGGGAACGTTAGTCTTTAATCCGCCAGCCGGGTTTGGAAGCGTCCGCCGTCCACGGAGCGGTAGAAGAGGCGTGAGTAGGGTGGACGCACGTTGGTCCAGAGCCCTCCCTGCCCATTGCATGGCCCTTGCATCTGTGCACCAGCCTGCACGTGTCCTGACCTTCCGGAGCCCACGGGGTCAGAATTACCATCCACCCCGTGTCCCTGATGAGGACGCTGGGGCCCAAAGAAATAAACTTGCTCAGGGTCCTGGGGTTAGATCCCGGGTCAGCTTGTGGTTCGGAGATGAGAGGTCAGTGAGAACGCTGGGTGAAAGCTGGCAGCCCAGAGAGGAGTCGCCACCTGAACTAGTGAGAGGTCCCTGCCCTCAGGAATCTCTGCCAAACTCCAGTGAATTGCTCTTGACCACCTGATGCTTTGATAGTGGATTCTTCATTCTCTGTCTTATTACTGATTGTGTGTGTTTCCCCCTGCTTCCATGTGTCCTTTGAAAATCTCTGCTCCGTGTGTGTCTCTACTTAAGATCTTCTGTGCCCTCACCCCACCATCCTGTCCCCCTCCTCTTCCCTCCTCCCCCATCCTTTCCTTTCCTGCCAGAATTCCTTGAAATTACAGATTCAGTTTCACATTTGAATTTCCCTTCACTCTATTAATGTTGGGTTCCTGGTTCCTGTCATCTTTTAAAAAATATTTTATTGAAGTATAGTTGATTTACAGTGCTGTGTTAATTTCTGCTGTACAGCAAAGTGACTCAGTTATATATACATATATTCTGTTTCATATTCTTTCCCATTATGGTTTATCCCAGGATATTGAATATAGTTCCCTGTGCTGTACAGTAGGACCTTGTTATTTATCCATCCTATATAATATAGTTTGCATCTGCTAATCCCAAACTCCCACTGCATCCTTCCCCCACCCCTTGGCAACCACAAGTCTGTTCTCTATGTCTGTGAGGCTGTTTCTGTTTCATAGATAGGTTGGTTTGTATCATACTTTAGATGCCACGTATAAGCGATATCATATGATATTTGTCTCTGTCTGACTTACTTCACTTAGTATGATAATCTCTAGGTCCATCCATGTTGCTGCAAATGGCATTATTTCATTCTATTTTATGGCTGAGTAGTATTCCATTGTATATGTGTACCACATATTCTTTTTGATGGCGGGGTAATATGCTTCCTGACATTTGAGGTCAGTTTGCTGGGACTGCAGGCACCGCTGGCCTCTTGGGTTCTCACTATTCTAATTCACAGAAAATCTACCCTTTCCTCACACCAAGATCTCAAGAGCCCTTCTTCTTGTATCTTCCTGCTTTTGAGACATGAAACTGCCAGCGCAGTCAGTAGGAAATCTAGAAATGCCTTTGTTTCAAGCAGCATAAGAGCCGAGTGCATGTGATGGTCTAGCAGAGCATTCTCCAGGAGAGTCTGAAACACCTGTGAAAACGCCACAGATGGTGAGGAAGCCTGGTCTGGGGGTCCCAGGGGCTTTCCCTCCGCCCTACCTCATCTTTCTTCGGTCTTAGACTGGCTAGAAGTGTTTTTCCTTTCTCATACACCTCATCTTTCCCTCTCATTTATTTTATTTTATTTTGCCCTCAGCTGCCCTTCTACAGTCGTAACCTTCCTGGATTATTTGTTGTTTGGGGCGTTAACCTTTTCCTTCCTTGTTTCTCTCTGTTTTTATTGTTGGAGGTGCTGTGCTAAACGCACCCTCCTTTCATCTTCTATAAACCCGGCGAGAGAGGCCTTATCAACCCCATTGTACAGGTGAGGAAGCCCAGGCTGCACATTCTGAGCAAATCCCAGGGCTAGTGTTGCCAGAATTCGGACCCGCCTGTCCTTCCAGAGCCGTGGCTCTCACCGTCCACACACTGTACGCTGCCTGGCAAGCCTGGGTCTCAGGTTTTCTTCATTAATAGCAGGAGGGTTTGGAGTAAATTGTTTCTTTTATTTTTAAAAGTTTTATAAATGTGTTTATTTGTTTTTGGCTGCGTTGGGTCTTTGTTGCTGCGTGCAGGCTTTCTCTAGTTGCGGTGAGCGGGGGCTACTCTTCGTTGCGGTGCGTGGGCTTCTCACTGTGGTGGCTTCTCTTGTTGCGGAGCACGGGCTCTAGGCGCGCGGGCGTCAGTAGTTGTGACGCGGAGACTCAGTAGTTGTGGCTTGCGGACTTAGTTGCTCCGTGGCATGTGGGATCATCCCAGACCAGGGCTCGAACCCATGTCCCCTGCATTGGCAGGTGGATTCCTTCCCTGGAAGGCCACCAGGGAAGTCCTGAGTAAATCATTTTTTAAATGATTTCTAAAATCCTGTAATGCCAAATAGTCTATACATGTCTGAGAGCAAAATACTAAGAATGGAGACATTTAAAGTTAAAGTGGGTCTTTATTATCTACTTAAAAGAAAAAACATGCATATGTGTGTGTGAAATCTCAACAGAGAATACGCTTAAAAAGATATCATTTTGGCTGAAGTCAATGAGGGAAGGTATCCTTCCTTGTTTTAAAACTTTGGTATTTTAATGTTCTTTCAACGTGATAACTTTGTTTCATTTTGACATTATTTATTCTCCTAACCAAGTAGTTCTGAAAATACCTTAGAATCACCTTAAGATCTAGTGTAACAATTGGATTCTTGGGTCACATCCCCAAAGATCCTCATTTGGGAGGGCAGGGTGTGGCCCAGAGCTGTATTTTCCAGGGCACCTGGTGGTTCTCTGTCTGGAGGTCACCACACCATCAAGGGAAACCTTCTTTTAAACCATGAAGTGAGATGTCATTATTGTTCACCTTTTATGGATAGGGAGTGAGGTACCTGGTGAGTTATTTTGATGTGTATCCAGTCGATCAGCAATGCAGTGGTAAACTGAATTTAAAACGTAGAAATCCTCAAAACCTACTGAATTAATTGGTTTTCGGAGCTAATTGATCAGCTCAGACCCACTGCTGTTTTCATATTGCATCTCTTCTAAGCAAAAGAGATGCTCTGGGGAAAAAGACAAAATGGAAACTCACACTCCATGAGTCATGAATTCCAAAACTGTGGTTGTCAGATCTGTGAGCACTGCTTAGGGACTATTTTAGAACAGCTTTCAGGTTCCTAAGAATCGTGGCCGTGGATTACAGCTGTTTATGCAGATGCTGCTGCCCTGCGGGACGGCCAGGCTGGCGTGGTTTGCTTTAATAATTGCTAAGGACAACTGTTCTGTGTGATGCTGCTGTCACCTGGAGATGACGGGGGTCCTGCTTCTGTTCCAGGCAGAGCAACTCAGGCAGCCGGGGGCAGACAGCGATGAGGATGCCTCCAAGTCCACACTGGGAAGGGGCTCGAACGTGAGTACTAACACCGCAGGGGCTTCGCGCTAACCTCGTGGGGCTTCTGGCAGCTTTGCACCGCCTTCCGGGAAATGAAATTATAGATTAGTTTAGTTGTTTTTTGTTTTGTGGGTTTTTATAAACTAGATAGTTGCACAAAGCTCATGTGGCTTCCTTGTTAGTTGCCCGTGGTGCATTCAGAAGATGAGGAATGTGTTACTTTCCGAATGTGTTAGTTTCCAGTTCTCCAGCCCCCGCCGGCGTGATCGGGAGGGCCCTTCATTAGCGTAACTGAGTTACACCGTCTGAAACCACTTCCCTGCATTCTCAGGAGCAGCTGATGGTTTTGGACCCACACAGCCTGTTTCCTAAATTCTGCAGCCCTACGTTGAAAGAATTTTTTAAAACTTTCTGGGCCCTCGCATTTCAAAGCTGGCATACAAAAAGCTTCTTCATAATTTTAAATACTTGAAGGAAAATATTTCATAGCATCTTATAAATATTGACATTTTAAATGTATCTAATAAAGTTTGATACGATCACTTTAAAAATCACATAGATACATAGACAAATCACAGAGACAAACTCTTCTATAACAATAAAACATGTTGCATTATTCTTCTTTTTTCTTGACTTCACATTTCCGCACTGGTCCCATGTAAAATTGTATTCTATTCAACATATATTTTGTTTTTAAAAGTCTGTTTTAAATAGTTGAAATGAAATGTGGTACAAAACAAGAATGTCTATCTAAATTAGGTTTTTAAATTTCATGTGATCATAAAACTGTGGGTAGGAAAATACTCTTCTAGATTGCGTTCTTATTACAATTGCAAATAAATATAAACAATATAAATATATTAACAACTGCTGATATATAATTGTTAAGCGTGAAAAGGAAATCTTTCTTGAAAAGATACCTTTTAATAAGATGAAAGGTAATTTTTAAATGTATTCCATATACCCATGAATGAACATCATTTATGGATAAAACCAGAAAAGCTTCAACATTAATTGTGTAACTCTTTCTGTTTTTATTGGTTTAAACCCTGAGGAAATATTTTGCATAAATAAGTACAAGAGGATGAAAAAGTTTACTGCTATAACAGTGCCTTTCAATTCTTTGAAGTCCTTCTGGTCAATCACATAGTGATCTATTATCAGATATTATTTTGATTGATCTTTTATCTGTACCTGACTAGGTTCTCATTTAATTGGTCAATAGCCAAGATTTGGAAGCCATTTGACTTGCCAGGGGGATTGTTACTCAATCACACGAAAGTTATTGACATCTGGGAGGTATAAGAAAAACACTTTATCAAGATTTCTCAGATAATAATTACACACATTACTCAGAGGCACTTTGTCTTTTTTAAAAATAATGTTTGAAGACATCTCTCCCAAAGGAACAAATACAGTAGAAATCCAATAATATATGTTGTGAAAAAAATTTTTTATTCATAAAGTATAATATACATATAAAGAAGTACTATCATTAAGTGTGATATAGTTTCTGAAATTGTATAAATTGTCTCTAGACACTTAAAGTAAATCAAAATGAGCAATTTGACATCATAACTCTTCTTTTCATTCATGTTATATTTTTCAGAAGTCTCAAGTTAGAATTACATGTGTCCCAGCTACTGATTTTACTAACATGTTTATCTGAGCTAAGGGATAGCAAAGCTGACCATTTTTAAAAATTGAGATATAATCAACATACAACATTGTATTAGTTTTAGACATACAACATAATGATTTGATGTATGTATACATTGCAAAAGGATTACCACAATTAAGTTTAGTTAACATCCATCCACCCAAAAAAAAAAAGTGTGACTGTGTGTGCTGATGGATGTCACAGGCACTTTCTAAACCTAATATATCATCAATAAGTTTTGAGGAAAATGACATATTGTCAGTTTTCACTGAGGAAATTGACATATTGTCAGTTTTCACTCACTTTTGCCAAAATAGTGTTTTTTAGTGAATGTTAAAAATCTCATCCCAGGGCTTCCCTGGTGGCGCAGTGGTTGAGAGTCCGCCTGCCGATGCAGGGGACACGGGTTCGTGCCCCGGTCTGGGAAGATCCCACATGCCGCGGAGCGGCTGGGCCCGTGAGCCATGGCCGCTGAGCCTGCGCGTCAGGAGCCTGTGCTCCACAATCGGAGAGGCCACAACAGTGAGAGGCCCGCGTACCGCAAAAAAAAAAAAAAAAAAAAAATCATCCCAAACTTTAAGTCTATTTTTGTCAGGATCTTAGGTTTATAGATTTAGCCCATTCGATTTATGGAGAATGTCTGCCATATAAATTAATTAGCAAAATGGGCCCTTATTGTCCAATCAAAAAGCCAAATCACATTTACTTTTGGTTAAAAAAAAAAAGTCAAGTCATATTTTTAGTTTGAGTGTGTTAATATGTATCCTCCTGACAATTATCAACCTCAGTTCTGAATCTAAAGGTAGCAACTGTGGATTCTCAGTTTCTCATCCATCACTTTAAAAACACAGGAGTTTAATGCCCTGGACTTGACGCTGTTTTCCCTTTTGATTTCCATATTTTAATGCTCTTTGAAAATCAGCTCTCAATTTTCCTGACAACCAAATCTTGATGGTTTCCAATAAGAAGGATTTAACTTGTGGTGGGAACTCAGGCCGGGCTGGAGCCTGGGGTGACCGCAGCTCGTCCATAGAAACGCATGTGACCAGTATTCTCATCTGACCCCAAATTAACCTGAGTACAATTACGTAATGAGAAGGTCTCTTCTTCAGCTGTATAATCTTCAGCAAGTCTTTCCTTACCATAACCACATCAGCAATGCTGCTTCTTTGCTATAAAACAGACTTAAATCCACTGAGGATGGTTTAAAATGTCCGTGGACTCAATTAGTCTGTAAGGCTTATCTTTTGTCAGCCTCAATTTTGGCCACAGATTGTTGGAAAATGTCTTCTAATATTTCACACACTCTGCCAGCAAACTTTGTGTCTGAGTAGAGGATCTGTTCAACTACCCTGAAGGGCTTGACCCCTCACGCCTCTTTGGTTATTACAACGTGCCAGGAGTTATTGCTTTTTCTACAGCGATGGATGGTAGCATAAGTGGGCATTGCTAATTTGTGTGAGATTTTTTTCTTACAAATGCAGCCTAAGAACACATTCATGACATGATAGATAGATAGATAGATAGATAGATAGATAGGTAAACCTAGGCCAAAAGTCCATAGGAAATACCCAAAGCATTTATGAGGAAAATCATAAAATTCTACAAATACACACAAAAGTAGAGTGGTGCAAATGGAAAGACGGGCCATATTCTTAGACATGAAGACTCCACATCATTATGTCATCAGGTTTGTTGTAGAGCTAAGTGAACTGGTTACACAGAGCGGTTTAAGGGAAGCAGGAAAATCATTGAATACAGATATGGAGTGTTCTCTAGGGGGTTTGTTTGTTTTTTTCATGTTTTAAAATCACGTGTGACTTTTACTAGAAATCAAAGTCAATCAAGGAATCTGCAGTGTGGTAGATTAACTATTCACCTGGAAATAAGAGTTTACTGGGTTTGAAGGCCTAGGGCAGGATAGCACTTAATAAAATAATGCTGGCCAAAGAGGACGATGCCCACAGCTGCCACTACCTGCCTGCCTGTGCCAGGCCCGTGCTTAGTTCAATTATCTCATTTCATCCTCCCCACATCGCTGGTGCAGCCTTCCTTACACAGACGCAGAAATTCCCAGCTTCCGGAGGCCAAGTGGCTGGTCAAATCCGCTGATGTCTGCTTATGTTTCCCAGTGTTTTATGTTCGTGTTTATATTTCTTCACGTCTGTGATGTCTGATCTATGTTTGAGATCATGCTTTCTTTTATCAAGCAAGTTGGTGATGTAACATTTCTTCAGAGCGCTGCTCCTGTTTTTATAAATTTCCCCAAGCCCTTGACTCCTAGCTGAGTGCAGGCATCTGCCCTTGGGCTGTAGAGCTGAGCTTTTATTCCCAGGCAGCAGAGGGGGCCTCTCTGTCTCCCCTTTCTTCATCTGTATGACGGGCATCACGCCATCCACCCTGCAGCACCCTTGTAAGGATTAGCAATTATAGAGCTCGGCTAATAACTTTAGGAAGCACTCTGAAATGGTGAGTAAACTGGATCAGAGCTTCATTAGAAACTTTCCAGATAGTATTGTTATTTTTCCTTGAGAAAATGCAACTAGTTTCTTATATTTGTAACCTGAAGAGTCGGAAGAGAATAGATCCGCATTTAAAAAAAAAATTATCCTAAGGTATGTAGGTAGTCAGATAGTAGTCAGATCTTTCCTGGAAAGATTAATTTTATGTAAACTAACGTTTAGTCTATTCCAAGATACATTTTCATTTTCTTAATCAAAGGACCCTTGAATCAGAGTGAATATAAACACCTCACGAATAATTTCAAGCAGTTTTCCTGGAATTTGGCATTTTCCGGGAAACTGTCCCTTCTCTGAGCATGCGTGACATCCTACAGATCTGGACCCTGAGACACATGGAGGGAACGTGGTCAGGGTCCACAGGATGTGATTGGCGGCGAGGTGGGAATGGTCCTCAGGCCTCCGTCTCCATCCTCTGCTCTTTTCCTAAGTCACATAGACAGCAGTATGAACTCTGCACCAGATGCAAAGACACCTGAGCTCCTTTGTAATCCAGCGCACAGAAATGCCACACGCGCAGAATACGGTAGCATCTGGTAAGGTGGTCAGTAATGCTCTGGTGGAGGAAGAGGAGGACCCGAGTTCTTAATCTGCTTCTGTTATTAACTCTGGGATTTGGGGCAAATTGTAAAACGAACTGTAGTGACTGACCTTTTATAGGCCCCTGGCCTTCATTTACATGCTATAAATTTGACCAATCTAAAAATGTATCAACGTGAGCCATACCAGATACCATTGTGTTGCTTATTACCATTGTTCTAAAATCTTCTGGTGAATGATTTTTAAAAAGCATTGCCTCAATTTAAAAAAATCATCTGGGGCCATGTTTCCCCTGTTCAGGCAGTTATGGAAGGTTTCTATCATCCTAGGAGTTGCTCACCACGTTCTGAAGTGATTCTCGACCCAAAGCCTGAATAAGCTTTTGGGGTCCAGGTTGAAATGTCCCCGCAGAGTCATCTGGCCAGGATGGCGACGGCTGCTGTATTGAAGTCCTGCCCTTAGGAGCCCAAGAAGTTGAGAGGGATGCCCATCAGTAACATGACACTTTCCGAAAAAGTTATTAAAAAGTAAGTTGTAAAGCAAGCTCCATAATTTAGTGCCCTGAGCCCCATGCTCATCAGAGATCCTGTATTTCTCCCCAGCTCGCACGGGCCTGTTAAGAATCCCGTCCCAAGTGGATGATAAAGAGCTGGCCCCTCCAAATGCGTGTCGTCAGAGCCGCCACAAGGGGGCAGTGTTTGTCCAGACACAGCGAGCCCTGCTGAAACCCCTGGCCTGACAAAGCTAAAATTTGCTGTTTTTTGAGCATTCACAAAATCGAGGGATATAGAACTAATTTTTGTTATACATCCATTTTGAAGAGATATTTTAAAAGTCTAGTGTATACCTTTCAAAAACGGTTTATATTCAAGATTATAAAATAAGTACCATATGGAAAGTTTTAAATGGGGAGTGAGGGAGTCACGTGGAATGCCAACAGCCCAACACCATTTCTCGTCACTTTGTCTGTTCTCTTGAGCCTTTCTGGTGCCTAAGGCCAACTGTGATGTACACAGTGCTGTGCTTTTTTCCTTTAGCATCATGTCATTTACAATTCGCTCTGGTACAACAATGGTCTTTTAACTTTTTAAAGGTTGTATATGATCATCCAGGAAGAGGGGAAAGTGTGGCTTTTGTTTCTGTTTGCTTGAATCTGGATTCTGCCTTTAGCACGTACAACTCTGTGACCTTTACAGCCTCCCCTCCCCCGTGTGTGCAATGGGTTTGTCATCGTCACTCCCAGGGCTCCTGGCACTCGCTAAGCTGCATCACTCTGCCCCGTTACTTGTTGCTTTTTTTTCTCTGGAACTATAAATAATGAGAGGACCGTCTTCGTCCCCAGAGCCCATATTCATCTGGGGACTTTTCCTTATAATAGAGACTTGCAAAGGTATTAGGGAATCAGAGGGTGAGACAGTTTTATGGCTTTCAAGACAACATATGTTTCCACGTTGCTTCCCCAGAGGGTGGTACCACCAGCAACAAATAACAGTACTTATAGCCACTCAGGTTTTCATTTCAGATCCAGTGTCTTGGATATGAAACTTCTATCAAAGAGTGGAAAGGGCGCAGACCCAAAAATGTAATTTAGAAAAATGATCCTAAACTTCTTTGCATACCTGTTTGCCCATTTGCAGTAGTTTTTAAAGTTTTCATGTCACGTGCTGTCCAGTGCAAATCTGGAAACTGTCAGAGGAAGGTTTTGTTTTTAAAGCCTCAAGGAATTTTTATCCGAAACACTGGATTCTTAGAATGGGAATACTATATTCTAACTAGAGCCTAAAAGGTTGATTGAAGGGCCTCATGCCAATACTTCGTTCTCAAAGTGAAAAGAAGAAATGTAGACATTTAACCTCTTAGCTGAGGATTCAATGTTTGTAGGGAATGAGCGGTAAAAAACGTCCCTTTCAAAATACTGATTTTCCTTATTTCCCTTAAAGCATGAGTATCTGTTTTTTCCTAATGTCTGTATTTCCTCTGTGACCTCCTGCGCTTGGATGGACAAGCAGAGATCCGTAGAATTGCAGTTGCCTGCACATGGCTTGGTTGAGTGAATGGCATTCAAGTTGCTTCTCAGACTAGGTAGCAGAGAGAAGCAGACCCCTGGTCCCTCCGTGCCCTCTCCACTTGGGGAAAGGCAGCTTGTCATCCCAGTGGCTTAGCCCCAAACCTTGGAGGCCCCCTTTGCTTCCTCCGTTCTCCACGCTCCATCTGCTATCCAGCTCAAAGCCCACCTGCTACCTTCAGAACACCTCCCGAATCCCACTGCCTCCCTCTTCCCCGTGGTCACTTCTCCTGCTGGCCTCCCCGTGGCCTCTCTCCCAGCCTCGTCCACGGCCTCCTTTCTGGCCTCACTGCTTTGGGTGCAGCCTTGTGCACTTAGCAGGCAGAGCGAGGCTTTGTGAAGGGGGATCCTGGCCAGACGCCTGATGACCACTGTGGTGGTGGCCTCGCCTCACTCAGCCTGAGACCGTCCTCCACAGCCTGCCACCCCCAGACACTCTCCCCGCCTCCTCTCATCCGGGGAGCATCCCCCGGGATTCCAGACAGGGCATTCTGGAGTCTCAGCCCAGACTGACAAGTGGTGAGCCTGGAGCCTCTCCGGGTGTGTGCATTCACCTTCTCTCAGCTCCTTGCCCACCTGCTTCATTGCATCCGCCCCAGCGCTGTGCTTCGTCTTCTTCCTGAGCATCTCTTGGCCCCTGAGCTCCATGCTCTTCTTTTCCAGCTTCTCCCAGTTCTTACAGGCGATGGCAGTGCAGCTGGGGCTGCCACCTGCCACGCCCCCTCTGTTCCAAGCACAGCAGGCCGCTTGCCTCTCTCCATCTGTTCGCCGTGCATCCTCCAACGACCGCACGTATGTTCGAGGCCCTGCCCCAAGGGGACCTGTATCGGATGCCCCCCGGCCTGGTTTGCCCGCCCTGGAGCCTGGGGTCCTCCTGAAGGCCCCACTCCTGGCCTCCTTCTCTCCTGGTGTGGTTTGGGCTGGATTTCTTCTCCCTTCACTGTGGCCTTTGCTGCCTCTTCCCATCTTGTCATATTTTCTTGATGTCTCCATCTGAAATGTGCCCCAGTTGACCTCGATTCCTTCCTTTACTTCCTGCAGAGCTGATTACAGGTCTGCACTCCTAGTGGTAGTGGGGAGGCCCTAACTTCCCTCTGCTGCACAGGTCAAGGCTCGCCCCTTAGACACAGAACCCGCTGTCAGGGCCTCTCCCCTTTGCAAAATGTTGGTATAGTTCCAATTTATAAAAGTTGCAAAATAAAATAAATAGTCATGAGTCAACCACCCACGATTAACAGATGTTCACGTTTAGCCCAATTTGTCTCATGTCTTTTTGAGAATTTCTAAGAAATATGACAAATGGAGACACAACTGCCTCTAGAACCATAGCAGACCCCTTTCCCTTTTCCTTCCCCAGGGATAACAGCCCTTTTGAAGCTTTTATATTTTAAAAATACAGTAAATGGTTATATGTTCATAAACAGTGCACAGTATGTCTGTCTGTTTTAGCGATGTATGTAATGATTTATTTTCCCAGGTCTGAATTTTTTTAAAAATTGTATTGAAGTATAGTTGATTCTCAATGTTTTCTTTAATTTCTGCTGTACAGCAAAGTGACTCAGTTACACATATTATCTATTCTTTTTCGTATTCTTTTCCATTGTGGTTTATCACAGGATGTTGAATACAGTTCCCTGTGCTCTACAGTAGGACCCTGTTGTTTTTCCATCCTATATATACTAGTTTGCATCTACTAACTAACCCCAAACTCCCGATCCTTCCCTCTCTCTCCCTCACTCCCCCTTTGGCACCAAAAGTCTGATCTCTGTGTCTGTGAGTCTGTTTCTCTTCGGTAAATAAGTTTATTTGTGTCATATTTAGGATTCCACATATAAGTGATATCATATGGTATTTGTCTTTCTCTGTCTGACTTACTTCACTTAGTGTGATCATCTCTAGATCCATCCATGTTGCTGCAAATGGCGTGATTTCATTCTGTTTGTGGATGAGTAGTATTCCATTGTCTATATGTACCACACCTTCCCAAAGTCTGAATCTTCACTCATAGAATAAGAAAGGTTAATGTTGAGAAAAAAACAGACAAGGAAGGACAGACGGGAGGGACGGGGCGGGGGGAAGCAAAGGAAGAAGATGCAGGGCGCCTCACACAGTAATCCCTCGCCCCTCTGCCCCTGCCCGAGCCCCTCTCTGGGCAGATTTCACCAAGGCTCTGCGGTAGGAGACCAGGGGGCCACCGGACACTTGGGCTACAGCAAGGAGCCAGGCTACGCCCTGCGTTCAGGAGAGACACACACAGGGGTGCCCCCCACCCTGCGCTGCTCAGACTCCAAGCGCAAGGGCATCGCGGGGTCTTGTGAGAATTCTGATTTAGGGGGGCCAGGGATGGGGCCTGTGATTTGGCGTTTCTAAGGAGCTCCCAGGTGAAGCTCTGTGCTCAGAGCCAAGGCCCCGAGCCCTGGCTCCTGGGTGGAGAGGTGGAGTCGGGCTTAGAGAGAAGCACACAGAGCGGAGGGACAAGTAGGGTCTGCTCTGGGACCAAGTCTGTGAGCTGGTCCACAGGGGACGTGGGGAGGTTGTGCTGCCCGCAGAGGGGAGGGGCCGGGGGCTGCCGGGCGTGTGCGTGTGCAGGTGTGCGCGCGTCAAGGGCAGTTTGCAATGGCTCTAGATTGGAAACACACTGAATATATGACTTCCTGCTTCTCAGTGTCTGACCCTCAGTCTGGGGTGAGAAGGACCAGAGCTTTCTTCTCATCTTGCGGTCGGAATGATGCCCATATTTACCTGGTGAAGAACGTTTGCTGCCCAGATGACACGTTGTGCGTCTATAATTACATCGTAAGCGTAACTCTTGAAGGACAGCCTCCAGTGAAGCCTAAGGCTTGCTCGTGACGTTTCCTGCTGGGTGACCCTAGTGAGCTTGGCATCTCCTTTTGGAGGAGACGCTGAGATCAGCCTTCAGCAGGCACCGTTCAGGAATGTCGGCACCGAGCTTCAGACTGAGTTAATTTGATAAACTTGGACAGTACCTACTGATTGGATATGGGAGATAGAAAAGGGAGAAAAACTAAGAAAAATAAAAAGGTGAGAAAGGAATGTTTTGCCTCCCTGGCTCACATAAAATATATGATGTAGATATTGATAGATATTTGATCAGAGTATTTGGTTAAACTATAAAAATACATATTTAGTGATCTTTCCTAAGTGGTTTGTCTTTGATATTTGTTTCCTTTAGCATGGTGGATTTCTGTCATATATTGTCTGGATGATTTTCTAGCTTTTTATAACAAAGATACAAGCAAATCATAAATGCAGATGGTTATGAAGGTTGTTTCTTTGAAAATACCATGATTTACAGAAAAAAAAAATGTGATTTTCACCTGCATCTGAACCTCCTTGCCATCTCTGTCTTGGTGTGAGGTGAATCCCATGTGGTTGAGTGGAGGTTGGCAGAGTGGATGCTAGCATCTTCATTACAGGTGACACAGGCCCTCCTCCATGTAAGTCACCATCATGGGACCTAGAACAGATTCTAAACAACTCATGGAGTAAAACTTAACTAGTACCAAGCAGCTGTAATGTTCCTCCATTCAGGCTCCCTAAGTCAGGCGTTTACTGGTCTTACTTGCCAGTCTGTTCAACACACACTACGTCTCAGGTATCTGGCTCTGAGTATTAATTTATGGGGAAAGAGGTTGAAATCTGTACAAATGAAGCTGAGAGCACATATGAACCGTGCAGTCTTTTCATTACCAAGGAGAGCTGTCTTTAAGCTCTATGAGGGCAAGAGCCATTTATCATTATTATTATTATAATATTTTCATGACTCTATCCCTAGCAACTAGGGCGGTGCCTGGAACCAAGAGGAAGGACCTCATATGTGCCCGCTGAGCGTGTGCATGACATGTTCAGAGTACAGCCAAAGAAAACTGATTTCTGGTTCATTTTGTTACTAGAGACAAACATTTAGTATAAGCAGAGGCAAGTTACACACAGAAAAAAGCAAGTTATTAATGCTGAAGTTTTTTTGTTTTTTTCCCCCCTTGTAAATAACTTTCAATAAGCTGGCCAATACAAGAACTTTGTTTTTTTTTAAACCCCACATGTGTTTATTTATTTATTTTTGCTGTGTTGGGTCTTCGTTTCTGTGCGAGGACTTTCTCTAGTTGTGGCAAGCGGGGGCCACTCTTCATCGCGGTGCTCGGGCCTCTCACTATCGCGGCCTCTCCTGTTGCAGAGCACAGGCTCCAGACGCGCAGGCTCAGTAGTTGTGGCTCACAGGCCCAGCTGCTCCGCAGCATGTGGGATCCTCCCGGACCAGGGCTGGAACCCGTGTCCCCTGCATTAGCAGGCAGATTCTCAACCACTGCGCCACCAGGGAAGCCCAGTGCTGAAGTTTATATCCCAAGTTGTGCAGCACTATAAGTTTTATGCAAAGATTTTGAATGATTCCCTCCCTGGAAAGAGGAGAGTAGAAAGAATTTCAGAGTAAGAGATGATGTTCCACACTTCTCTTGACAGTTTTGGAGAATTGTTGCTGCCCCCTCCTCTCCTTGACCTGCACGTGTCGGTCAGGGATTGGGAGAACCTGGCAGGCATGCCCATGGCCACCTTTCCAAACACCTGCCAGACACCAGCGCTGCCCCCGGCCCAGCCTGTTCTATGACACACTGTGTCGGAGAGGAGGGTGGGTGCTCCACGGCCCATGTGAGTCCCTAAGGCAGAGGTGAGACAGGAACTTCACTTTAACGTTGCTGATGAGTCACAACAGTCTGGATTGTTTGGTTAAACAACGTCGTGCTGAGGTTTTGCTTCTTCCTGTGGAGTAGCGCCTGCCCCACGGGAACTGTGAATGACGTCAGCTGTATGGTACCTGTCATCTGACGCTCTCAAAGCCCCTTCCTATCTTGGCCCCCGTGACGCTACCCAGGGAGCAGCAGTAGCCCCTGCAGGTCCCCAGAGGTGAGGAGAACTCTGCTGTGCTCTCAGGTGCTGTGCCGAGACCGGCATCCCCCGCCGTCTTGAGGATGTCGTGCTCTACCCAGGCTGACATCTGAGGAGCGAGGTAGAAATAGCATTGGGGGGATTTACTTTAGTCTTGAGAAACTGAGACTAGAAGTTAGGGTGCTGTGGTTACAGATGAGAAGATGCGGACCATGTGCGTATCGATTTGCTGTCAGATAATTCTTGGAAATCATCCTCTGGATGATGCAGAGTCAGCAGGACCCATGAGTCAGGTGAGCTGAGGGAGGTTGAGTCTATTGCCTTGTTCCAGAGTAGAATAAAGCTACAGAGCCATTTCTGAGCTGATGTGGAGGCAGATTATGACCCGGGGTCAAGGGTTAGGAGGTCTGAAAGGCTAGCTGTGGCCACTCCCATTAAGGGGAAGGGTCTGTTGCAGTGCGGGGCATAACACATTGGTCTCTACTTGTTCTACATTGTTAGATCCAAACAGTCACCTTCTCAGATTTTCTACTTAAGACTACTGTTTAAAACGGTAGGGAGTCCAACACACAAAAGTCCAGGACCAATCGGCTTCACTGGGGAATTCTATCAGACATTCAAAGAAGAATTACACCAATCCTTCTCAAATTGTTCCAAAAAATAAAAGAGGAGGGGACACTTCCAAACTCAGTTTACAAGACCAGCATTACCCTGATTCAGATAAAGACACCAACAAGAAAAGAAAATTACAGGCCAATATCCGTGATGAACATGGATGCAAAAATCTTTGACAAAATATTAGCAACAATACATTAAAAGGATCGTGTACCATGATCAAGTAGGATTTATTCCAGGGATGCAAGGAGGGTTCAACGTCAGCAAATCAATCAATGTGCTACAGCAGATTAACAAAATGAAGGATAAAAATCATATGATCATCATAATAGATGCAGAGAAGGCATTTGGCAAAATTCAACATCCATTTATGATTAAAAAAACTCTCAACAAAGTGGGTATAGAGGAAACATACCTCAATATAAAAAAGGCCATATATGACAAGCCCACAGCAAACATCAAACTCAAGGGTAGAACTGAAAGCTTTTCTTCTAAGATCAGGAATAAGACAAGGATGTCCCCCTCAGTACTCTTATTCAACATATTATTAGAAATCCTCATCAGAGCAGTTTAGCAAGAAAAAGAAATGAAAGGCATCCAAATAAGAAAGGAAGAAGTAAAACTGTCACTATTTGCAGATGACATGATACGATATATAGAAAACTGTAGAGACTCCACCAAAGAACTGTGAGAATAAATGAATTCAGTAAATTTGCAGGATACAAAGTCAACATACAGAAATCTGTTGTATTTCTATATATTACTAATAGCAAACTATCAGGAAGAGAAATTAAGAAAACCTATTTACTAATTGCGTGTTAAAGAATAAAATACCTAGGAATAAATTTAACCAAGGATGTGAAAGACCTGTACACTGAAAACTGTCAGACATTGAAGAGAGAAATTGAAGAAGACAAAATAAATTGAAAGATGTTCCATGCTCATGGACTGGAAGAATTAATACGGTTAAAATACCCATACTACCCAAAGCAACAGACGGATTTATTGCAATCCTTATCAAAATTCCAATTGGCATTTCACATAGAAATGGAAAAAGCAATCCTAAAATTTGTACGTGACCACAAAAGACCCTGAATAGCCAAAGCAATCCTGAGAAAGAAGAACAAAGCTGAAAGCTTCATGCTCCGTGATTTCAAACCATATCACAAAGCTATAGTAATCAAAATATTATAGCATTGGCATGAAAACAGACAAACAGAGCAATGGAATAGAACAGAGAGCCTATTAATAAACCCACTCATATGTGGTCAATTAATTTATGACTAAAGAGTCAAAAATATGCAGAAAGAATAGTCTCTTCAATAAATGGTGTTGGGAAAACTGCAGAGCCGCATGCAAAAGAGTGAAACTGGACCCACTATCTTACACTGTGTATAAAAATGAACTCAAAATGGATTAAAGACTTGAATGTAAGACCTGAAACCATGAAATGCCTAGAAGAAAAATGGGTGGTAAGCTCCTTGACATCAGTCTTGATGATGACTTTTTGGATTTGACACCAAAAACATAGGTGACAAAAGCAAAAATAAATAAGTGGGACTACATCAAACTAAAAAGCTTCTGCACAGCAAAGGAGACCATCAACAAAATGAAAAGGCGACCTACTGAATGAGAGAAAATTTTTGCAAATCATATGTTCAGTAATGGGTTAGTATCCAAAATACATAAAGAACTCATACAACTTGATAGCAAAGAAACCCCAAACAATTCCATTAAAAAGTGGGAACAGGATCTGAATAGACATTTCTTCAAAGAAGACATAGAAATCACCAACAGACACATGAAAAGATGCTCTGCATCACTAATCATCAGGGAAATGAAAATCAAAACCACAATGAGTTATCATGTCACACCTGATAGGATGGCTTTTATCAAGAAAATAAGAGATAACAAGTGCTAATGAGGTTATGGAGAAAAGGGAACCCTCATGTACTGTCCGTGGGAATGTAAATTGGTGCAGCCACTGTGGAAAAGAGCATGGAGGTTTCTCAAAAAATTAAAAGTAGAACTACCATATGACCCAAAAATACCACTTCTTGGTATTTATCCAAAGAAAACAAAAATACTAACTTGAAAACATATATGTGCTTCCATGTTCATTGCAGTATTGCTTATAATAGCCAAAATATGGAAACAACCTAAGTGTCCATCAGTGTATAAATGGATAAAGAAAATGTGGTACATATATTCAATGGAACATTATTCAGCCATGAAAAAGAATGAAATCTTGCCATTTGCAAGAACACGGATGATGGACTTTGAGGGCATTATGCTAAGTGACATAAGTCAGACAAAAAAGACAAATACCATATGATCTCACTTATACGTGGAATCTAAGTAAATAAGTAAACATACAAATGAGCTCATAGATTCAGGGAATGGATTGATGGTTACCAGAGCATGGGGTGGGGAGTGGATGAAATGGGTAAAGAGAGTCAAAAGGTACAAACTAACAGTTATAAAAGTTATAAAATTAATGTCATGGGGATGTCACGTACAGCATGGGAACTATAGTTAATAATGCTGTAATGTATATTTGAAATTTGCTAAGAGAGCAGATCTTAAATGTTCTCATCACAAGAAAAACATTCTGTAACTGTGTGTGGTGACAGATGTTAATTAGATTTACTGTGATCATTTTACAATATATACAAATGTTGGATCAATTTTAAAAAAATAAATAAAACAGTAGCATATTTTCCCATCTGTCTGCACGAATTCAGGGCTTTTACTGTCTAAGATCAATGGCACGCACATCTTTTGAGGACAGCCACCAAGTTATAAGGGTAGGCTGAGGTGCTGTAACAAGTGGGTCCCCAGATTCAGAGGCTTGGATCGGAAGTTCTCGATTCTGCCCATGGGCCTTCCAGGACTGGAGTTGTCCAGGGATGGAGACCCTAACCTTTCAAGGACACAAGAGTCCAGATGCCCACCATCATCTCCCTGTCCATCTATTTGAAGGAATGACGGTGAAAAGAGGTTTCCACTGGCCAGTCTGGAGTTTGCTTGGACATCACGTCCACTCACGTTTTATTCGTGAAAATGTAATGACGAGGCCACGGACAGCGGCAAGGAGCCTGGGAAGTAGGTCTTGGCTGGCTACCATGTGACAGCACTTGGCTTGAAATCAAAGAAGGGAGACTGGGTTTTGCTGGAAGCTGGTTCTCCCTGATGTTACCCCTGAAGTGGGACCAAGAATTGGGCCTTCCTCCCAAGGCTGCCTCGCTCTCTGCTCTTTCCCTTGACAGGACGAAGGGGGAAGCTGTCAGCAAACGGTCTGAGTTCAAATTAACTTGCTGTTTGCAGCACTTTACTCATTTACTTTGTAAGAGAATGTAAGCATCTATGTGAGATTTTAGGTAATGGAAAATGCGTAAACCGAAAACAGAAGCAACAGCAGAACCTTTATCAATTTAAATTTGGTGACACATGTTAAATGTGTTCATTTTTAATTAATACAATTTCAGTAATGAAGTTACTGAAGTTAATTATATTTCAGTAATAAGATATTAATGTTACTTAAAATATTAATTTTCAATTCAATTTCTGATTTTCATTGATGAAGTGGAAATAATACTTAATATTAATTAAATAAAATTCATTCAGTGATGAAATAATACTATACAAGTAAGTTTGGGTGGGGGGATTATGTTTACATTTGTTTTAGCATAAGTTTATGGATGATTCCTTCTTTCTTGTTATTCTAGTTATTTGAAAATGATTTGCTACATATCTTGTGACTGTATATATTTAAATATCAGCTGTAATAGTTGGCAGCAATAAAGCAAAATTAACAGTGAAATATTATCAAAGAGCGAGAATGGCAACATTTGAAAGCCTGCTCCACTTACGTTTAGCCTAAGTGATGTGCTCATAAAAGGGCATCCTGCATCTGTGGGCTTCTCACTGGAGACAGCGTGTGTTTGAGAAGAACTTGACAGTCCCCCGTGGCAGCCAGGAACCACCCAAGAGGACAGAACTGGGACCTAGGGTCAACTGTAGCAATGTTGGAGTTTAATCTTTTTTTTTTTTTTTTTGCGGTACGTGGGCCCCTCACCGTTGTGGCCTCTCCCATTGCGGAGCACTGGCTCCGGACATGCAGGCTTAGTGGCCATGGCTCACGGGCCCAGCCGCTCCGTGGCATATGGGATCTTCCCGGACCGGGGCATGAACCCGTGTCCCCTGCATCGGCAGACGGACTCTCAACCACTGCGCCACCGGGGAAGCCCGGAGTTTAATCTTATAAAACAAAATAGCGGTAACTCCCTGGCAGGCGGGTAGTGGTCCTCAACCAATTGTGTGCCTAAGAGTCTTGGTACCTGAAAGCAGGCCTACGGTTCTGGTTTCATTCGGTCCATCACTGTGGATCCCTGAGCCTGGTCTGAGTTAGAGGATGCCCACACTGGAGCAGTCAGAGCATCCCCATCTCAGGCCTGAGAAATAGAAATGCCGCAGAGACCTTTACAAATCACCCGAAAAGGATGAGAGGAGATGCTGTTTCCAAGCAGACTTGTACTGCCGATGACTTTGTGCAGGAAACTGCTTTTGATTTTGGAATGATGTCTGCCTTTGCCAACTCAGAAAGTGTAGGCAGGGCCCCGTGAAAACACTCACGGTGATGGGTTTCCAAAAAGGGAGGGGCTACCTGGGAACCTTAACCTTAGTATTAATTAGTAGTTTATTCCAAGTTCTTTCTCTTGCATTTGGTCTGATAAATGTGCTAACAAGAGATGCTGGGCCAAGACGGTGTCTATAAACATGCAGACAGCCCTGCAAGCGTGAATGCTGGAGCGGCTGGTGTGCAGGCTGCCTGCGGCCCTGGAGGTGGGGAGAAGAGTGAGGTGTGGTCCCAGCTCCACAGGACGGGCACTGGAGTGAGAGTCCATGCTTGGCAGCAAGCTACAGGTACAGGACTTTGCCGGCAAGGCCAAGTGATTGCTCTTATTTGACTTACAAGTAACTCGGTGCCGTGTTCTTCAATTCTTTCTCAAATCACCATTAAACAGGGATCACTTATGTCTGCTTGGCGTTTGTCTGGGGCTCTGACAGCCCTTCCTGGCATGTTTCTCTTGTAGCCTTTGAGAGCCGTGATATTTCAGCATCCCCTTTAATCCTACTCACATCTTTATGATGTAATATAGTGTGTGCATTAAAAATGACTTGAATTTTTTAAATTGAAGTACCGTTGATTTACAATATCGTGTACATTTCAGGTGTACAGCACAGTGATTCAGTTATATATATATATTTTCAGATTCTTTTCCCTTATAGATTATTACATCATATTGAGTAGAGTTCCCAGTGCTGTACAGTAGGTCCTTGTTGGTTATCTATTTTATATACAGTAGTATGTATACGTTAATCCCAATCTCCTAATTTATCCCGTCCCCCCACTTTCCCCTCTGGTAATCATAGATTGTTTTCTATGTCTGTGAGCCTATTTCTGTTTTATAAATAAGTTCATTTCTATCATTTGTTTTTAGATTCCTCATCAAAGTGACATCATATGTTTTTCTCTGTCTGACTTGCTTCACTTAGTATGACAATCTCTAGGTCCATCCATGTTGCTGCAAATGGCATTTTTTCATTCTTTTTTTATGGCTGAGCAATATTCCACAGTATACATCTTTTAAATAAGAATGTATTTTGTCCTGAGATCACACAATATATGAGTTACAGGTGGCTGTTAAATAGTCAGACCGTTAAGGCCCTTCCACACCTGAGGTAAGGAATGGCCACAGGCTGTTGGGGAGCAAGTGGTGAAATTATGCTAGGGTGTCCGCTGGGGACCTCCCAGGGTGCTGCTAGGCTTAGCTCTTGGACCCCTTTCCACTCTTGAAGCCACATTTCAGAGTGCTGTGCTGTGCTGATGAGTGAACTGGGAAATTGCCCCACCATATTTTGCTGGTCTGATTGCCTTTCAGCTTGTTTCCAGGCTTGTGACCCCTCTTGGCTGAGAAATTACCCATTGCTGCAATACAGTGATTGGCCTTTCTCTCCTGTATCATTTCATAAGCATATCCTAGCATGAACAAGATACTCTGAGTTCTTAAGGCTTAGGTCTCTGTTAAAAAATCAGCACATTTATTTCTCACTTGTTTCTCCTTCCTCAGCCACATCAGTCATTGGTCAGCATCCTATGGAGACTCTGAGAAGGGCAGGCAAGGCCCAGTAGGTGACAGCTGTCCCCATTAGGCATTGGGTTTCTGACCTCTGGTGTCTGTAGGAGAGGTGTCCATGGCATCCCAGACACAGGAACGTATGTACTTACCTGCCACTCAGAAGAAGACTTTTCAGACTGTAGGTAACACAGAACTGGGTGGCATAGCGGCTGACACGTGAAATTTGTACAGAGCTTGGTTGTCTGTCATGCAGGGCTGCAGAACTTAAACATGAATGAATGAATTTAGGTTGAAAAATTTTGCATGCGTATCGCAGCCTAGGTGAGACCAGATTCTATTGTAGTTCATGTGAGATGGAGCTGAAGATTTTAGTTGGTTGCAAGGTCAACATTCTGAGAGATCTGCATTGTTTCTGTCTACTTCTCTGAGCACTGGTCCTTCCTAGACTCATTCGGTTTTGCTGTGATATAATCAGGTCAATACTGGGAGGAGTTGTTGGTGGCCACGGTTCAGGGCTGGGGGTGGGTGACTCTCACCTCTAAGGTGGGGGCTTTGTTTCCCACCCAAAAGCTGACTGAGCATCTCTAAGTTTACAGATGGACTCATATCTGGGTGAGAGGTGGCCATCCCAACCCTAAGACCCTGTAATTTTGCATTGGAAAAAATAGAGCACTTTCTCCAAAAAGCCAGAAGGAGACACTTAACCCTTTGAGTTGTGGAGCTTGCTGTCTCTGTCCAGCCTTGAGTAGCCACAGGTGGCCTTCATCTGGATAATGACATCAACCAGAATCATCTTCTGCAAGTGGCCATATGTTCTGTCACCCTCATCTCATCATCCAGGCTGAAAAGAGGCCTGCTTTCTCCTGGAGGATTGGAGAATTACCTGTCCTCTGCAGTTTCTCCGGGAAATTTGAACATTTATGCTGAAGACAATCAGAATACAAAAAGAAGGATGCGACCATTTAAAAATAATTTTAATAATCTGTGTCAGCTCTGTGTATTGGGGGTGTTCCCTGGAATGCTGACTCAAGGTTTCTGTGGTTGACCACTGAGGCTGGGCTTTGTGTGGACTGAGCAGGAGAGACTTGCCATGTGCCTTGCCTGTTCCTGGTTGACCAGATGTCCGGGTTTCACTGCTGTAGCATCACTGGGCACATGGGCCACTTGGCTGATGGCTGGGCCAAAGCATGACCCTTCTGCACTGTGGCAGGGCTTGGCTCCCCTTCTGTACTTCCAAGCCTGTGGCTTCTGTGGAAGCAATAAGTACTTTGTTCCATGGTTGTGTGTGTGTGTGTGTGTGTGCGTGTGTGTGCACAGCCGTGCATGGCGTGCACACACATGCATAGAAGTGCCTCTCTAGGGAAATGCCAACTGCCAACTTTTTAAATGGAAAGAAAGGAATGTGAGAAGGTCTAAAGTAAATGATGACTTTTGTATCCGTATCCCAGACGTTCCAAGGAAAACAGTGAAACACATTTGTCAGAGACTCACATCTGTGAACCAGCAAATCCACCAAACACCCTAGAAACAAGAAAAATCGGTTGATTCACTCATTTCAGAAAATGGACCAGCCAGTTAAAAATTTACTCATAGGAGAGACCTTCAAGATGGCAGAGGAGTAAGACAAGGACATCACCTTCCTTCACACAAATACATCAGAAATACATCTACATGCGGAACAACTCCTACAGAACACCTACTGAACGCTGGCAGAAGACCTCAGGCCTCCCAAAAGCTGTGTGGCTGACAGGGCCTTGGTGCTCCGGCTGGGTAACAGGCCTGTGCCTCTGAGGTGGGAGAGGCGAGTTCAGTACATTGGTCCACCAGAGACCTCCCAGCTCCATGTAATATCAAACAGTGAAAACTCTCCTAGAGATCTCCATATCAATGCTAAGATGCAGCTTGACTCAACGACCAGCAAGCTACAGTGCTGGACACCCTATGCCAAACAACTAGCAAGGCAGGACCAAAACCCCACCCATTAGCAGAGAGGCTGCCTAAAATCATAATAAGGTCACAGGCACCCCAAAACACACCACCAGACATGGTCCTGCCCACCAGAAAGACAAGATCCAGCCTCATCCACCAGAATACAGGCACCAGTCCCCTCCACGAGGAAGCCTACACAACCCACTGAACCAACCTTAGCCACTGGGGGCAGACACCAAAAAACAATGGGAACTACGAACCTGCAGTCTGTGAAAAGGAGACCCCAAACACAGTAAGTTAAGCAAAATGAGAAGATAGAGAAACACACAGCAGATGAAGGAGCAAGGTAAAAACCCACCAGACAAAATAAATGAAGAGGAAATAGGCAGGCTACATGAAAAAGAATTCAGAGTAATGATAGTAAAGATGATCCAAAATCTTGGAAATAGAATGCAGAAAATACAAGACATGTTTAACAAGGACCTAGAAGAACTAAAGATGAAACAAACAATGATGAACAGCATGATAAATGAAATTTAAAATTCTCTAGAAGGAATCAATAGCAGAATAACTGAGGCAGAAGAACGGATAAGTAACCTGGAAGATAAAATAGTGGAAATAACTACCACAGAGCAGAATAAAGAAAAAAAGAATGAAAAGAAGTGAGGACAGTCTCAGAGACCTCTGGGACACCATTAAACACACCAACATTCGAATTATAGGGGTCCCAGAACAAGAAAAGAAAAAGAAAGGGACTGAGAAAATATTTGAAGAGATTATAGTTGAAATTTTCCCTAATATGGGAAAGGAAATAGTCAAGTCCAGGAAGCACAGACAGTCCCATACAGGATAAATCCAAGGAGAAACATGCCAAGATACATATTAATCAAACTATCAAAAATAAAATATGAAGAAAAAATATTAAAAGTAGCAAGGGAAAAACAACAAATAACACACAAGGGAATCCCCATAAGGTTAACAGCTGATCTTTCAGCAGAAACTCTGCAAGCCAGAAGGGAGTGGCAAGACATATTTAAAGTGATGAAACAGAGAAACCTATAATGGAGATTACCCAGCAAGGGCCTCATTCAGATTTGACGGAGAAATTAAAACCTTTACAGACAAGGAAAAGCTGAGAGAATGCTTTTACATTTTACAGCAAATGCTAAAGGAACTTCTTTCAGCAGGAAAAACAAGAGGAGGAAAAGACCTACAATAACAAACCCAAAACAATTAAAAAAATGGGAATAGGAACATACATATCGATAATTACCTTAAATGTCAACGGATTGAATGCTCCCAGCAAAAGACATAGACTGGCTGAATGGATACAAACACAAGACCCATATATATGCTGTCTACAAGAGACCCACTTCTGACCTAGGGACACATACAGACTGAAAGTGAGGGGATGGAAAAAGATATTCCATGCAAATGGAAATCAACAGAAAGCTGGAGTAGCAATTCTCATATCAGACAAAATAGACTTTAAAATAAAGGCTATTACAAGAGACAAAGAAGGACACCACATAATGATCAAGGGATCAACCCAAGAAGAAGATATAACAATTGTAAATATTTATGTAACCAACATTGGAGCACCTCAGTACATAAGGCAAATGCAAACAGCCATAAAAGGGGAAATCGACAGTAACACAATCACAGTAGGGGACTTTAACACCCCACTTTCACCAATGGACAGATCATCCAAAATGAAAATAAATAAGGAAACACAACCTTTAAATGATACATTAAACAAGATGGACTTAATTGATATTTATAGGACATTCCATCCAAAAATAATAGAATACACTTTCTTCTCAAGTGCCCATGGAACATTCTCCAGTATAGATCAAATCTGGGGTCACAAATCAAGCCTTGGTAAATTTAAGAAAATTGAAATTGTATCAAGTATCTTTTCCAACCACAATGCTATGAGACTAGATATCAATTACAGGAAAAAATCTGTAAAAAATACAGACACATGGAGGCTAAACAATACACTATTAAATAACCAAGAGATCACTGAAGAAATCAAAGAGGAAATAAAAAATATCTAGAAACAAATGACATTGAAATCACGATGACCCAAACCCTATGGGATTCAGCAAAAGCAATTCTAAGAGGGAAGTTTATAGCAATACAATCCTACCTCAAGAAACAAGAAACATCTCAAAGAAACAATGTAACCTTGCACCTAAAGCAATTAGAGAAAGAAGAACAAAAAAACCCAAAGTTAGCAGAAGGAAAGAAATCATAAAGTACAGATCAGAAATAAATGAAAAAGAAATGAAGGAAACAATAGCAAAGATCAGTAAAACTAAAAGCTGGTTCTTTGAAAAGATAAACAAAATTGATAAACCATTAGCCAGACTCATCAAGAAAAAAGGGAGAACACTCAATTCAATAGAATTAGAAATGAAAAAGGAGAAGTAACAATGGACACTGCAGTAATACAAAGGATCATGACAGATTACTAAAAGCAACTATATGCCAATAAAATGGACAACCTGGAAGAAATGGAAAAATTCTTAGAAAAGCACAACCTTCCGAGACTGAACTGGGAAGAAACAGAAAATATAAACAAACCAATCACAAGCACTGAAATTGAGGCTGTGATTAAAAATCTTCCAACAAACAAAAGCCCGGAACTAGATGGCTTCACAGACAAAGTCTATCAAATATTTAGAGAAGAGTTAAAACCTATCCTTCTCAAACTCTTCCCAAATATAGCAGAAGGAGAAATGCTCCCAAACTCATTCTACAAGGCCACCATCACACTGAGACCAAAACCAGACAAAGATGTCACAAAGAAAGGAAACTACAGGCCAATATCACTGATGAACATAGATGCAAAAGTCCTTAACAAAATACTAGCAAATAGAATCCAACAGCACGTTAAAAGGTTATACACCATGATCAAGTGTGGTTTATCCCAGGCATGCAAGGATTCTTCAATATATGCAAATCAAACAATGTGATACACCATATTAACAAATTGAAGGAGAAAAAACATATGATCATCTCAATAGATGCAGAAAAAGCTTTTGAAAAAATTCAACGCCGAGTTATGATAAAAACCCTCCAGAAAATAGGCATAGAGGGAACTTACCTCAACATAATAAAGGCCATATATGACAGACCCACAGCCAACTTCGTTCTCAATGGTGAAAAACTGAAGCCATTTCCACAAAGATCAGGAACAAGACAAGGTTGCTCACTCTCACCACTATTATTCAACATAGTTTTGGAAGTTGTAGCCACAGCAGTCGGAGAAGAAAAAGAAATAAAAGGAATCCAAATCAGAAAAGAAGAAGTAAAGCTATCACTGTTTGCAGATGACATGATACTATACATAGAGAATCCTAAAGACACTAACAGAAAACTGCTAGAGCTAATCAAGGAATTTGGTAAAGTAGCAGGATACAAAATTAATGCACAGAAATCTCTTGCATTCCTATACACTAATGATGAAAAATCTGAAAGAGAAATTAAGGAAACACTCCCATTTACCATTGCAGCAAAAAGAATAAAATACCTAGGAATCAACCTTCCTAAGGACAGAAAAGACTGTATGTGAAAAACTTTAAGACATTATGAAAGAAATTAAAGATGATACAAACAGATGGAGAGATATACCATGTTATTGGATTGGAAGAATCAACATTGCGAAATGATAATACCACCCAAAGTAATTTACAGATTCAATGCAAACCCTATCACACTACCAATGGCATTTTTCACAGAATTATAAGAAAAATTTCACAATTGGTATGGAAACACAAAAGATCCCATATAGCCAAAGCAATCTTGAGAAATAAAAATGGACCTGGAGGAGTCAGGCTCCCTGACTTCAGACTATACTACAGAGCTACAGTAATCAAGACAGTATGGTACTGGCACAAAAACAGAAATACAGATCAATGGAACAGGATAGAAAGCCCAGAGATAAATCTATGCACATATGTTCACCTTATTTTTGACAAAGGAGGCAAGAATATACAATGGAGAAAAGACAGCCTCTTCAATAAGTGGTGCTGGGAAAACTGGACAGCTACATGTAAAAGAATGAAATAAGAACACTCCCTGACACCATTCACAGAAATAAATTCAAAATGGATTAAAGACCTAAATGTAAGGCTAGACACTAGAAAACTCTTAGAGGAAAACATAGGCAGAACACTCTGTGAAATAAATCACAGCAAGATCCTTTTTGACCCAGATCCTAGACAAATGGAAGTAAAAACAAAAATAAACAAATGGGACCTAATGAAACTTAAAAGCTTCTGCACAGCAAAGGAAACCATAACATAAACAAGACCAAAAGACAACCCTCAGAATGGGAGAAAATATTTGCAAATGAAGCAACTGACAAAGGATTAATCTCCAAAATTTACAAGCAGCTCATGCAGCTCAATATCAAAAAACACAAACAGCCCAATCCAAAAATGGGCAGAAGACCTAAATAGACATTTCTCCAAAGAAGACATACAGATTGCCAACAAACATATGAAAGGATGCTCAACATCACTAATCATTAGAGAAATGCAATCAAAACTACAGTGAGGTATCACCTCACACCAGTCAGAATGGGCATCATCAAAAAATCTACAAACAGTGCTTCCCTGGTGGCACAGTGGTTGAGAGTCTGCCTGCCTATGCAGGGGACACGGGTTCGTGCCCTGGTCCGGGAGGATCCCACATGCCACAGAGCGGCTGGGCCCGTGAGCCATGGCTGCTGAGCCTGCGCGTCTGAAGCCTGTGCTCCGCGACAGGAGAGGCCACAACAGTGAGAAGCCCGTGTACCGAAAAAAAAAAAAATCTACAAACAATAAATGCTGGAGAGGGTGTGGAGAACAGGGAACCCTCTTGCACTGTTGGTGGGAATGTTAATTGGTACAGCCACTATGGAGAACAGTATAGAGTTTCCTTAAAAAACTAAAAATAGAGCTATCATATGACCCAGCAATCCCATTACCTGGCATATACCCAGAGAAAACCGTAAATCAAAAAGAGTCATGTACCACAATATTCACTGCAGCTCTATTTACAATAGCCAGGACATGGAAACAACCTAAGTGTCCATTGACAGATGAATGGATAAAGAAGACGTGGCACATATACACAATGGAATATTACTCAGCCATAAAAAGAAACAAAATTGAGTTATTTGTAGTGAGGTGGATGGACCTAGAGTGTGTCATACAGAGTGAAGTAAGTCAGAAAGAGAAAAACAAATACCATATGCTAACACATATATATGGAATCTAAAAAAGAAAAAGTGTTTCTGAAAAACCTAGGGGCAGGACAGAAATAAAGACACAGACGTAGAGAATGGACTTGAGGACACGGGGAGTGGGAAGGGTAAGCTGGGACGAAGTGAGAGAGTGGCATAGACATATATACACTACCAACTGTAAAATCGATAGCTAGTGGGAAGCACCCGCATAGCACAGGGAGATCAGCTCGGTGCTTTGTGACCACCTAGAGGGGTGGGATAAGGAGGGTGGGAGGGAGACGCAAGAGGGAGGAGATATGGGGATATATGTATATGTATAGCTGATTCACCTCGTTATACAACAGAAACTGACACACCATTGTAAAGCAATTATACTCCAATAATGATGTTAAAAATATATATATTTATTCATAAAGTGAGAGCTAAAACGTAACCAGAGTGTGTGAGGGGATTGCCTATGGGATGAGATCCTTACTGGAACATGGGACTTTTGAAGGAAGTGGGATTCGAGAAGGAGCCCGCAGCCTGGACACACCAGCTTGTGACCCTGAAGAGGGGAAGGTGCCAGGGGAGCTGCCTGTGACTGACATTAGTGGGGGGAATTGTCCCCCGCCCATGGTGGAGTTCAGAACCCGGGCACTTGCGATCTTGCCGACAATCTTCCAGAGAGGTGCAGACCTTGGCTTTTCACACTGACTCACAGAGGAGTAAGGAAACAGTGCGCCCCAGGCAGGAAGCCCTCTGGACGACGCCCAGCCCTCAGGCTTGGATACAGGGCATGGGATGCGGGGGCTTGTGGGTGCCTGTTCGATAAGGTGGGATGGCCAGCCGTGCGCAGCCCCGGCCAGGGGACCTGGCACAGGGAAAGTAAGCCTTGTCTCAGGCAGTTGGAAAATAATCCAAAAACAGAGGCTGAGGTTTCTGTGTTAAAATCAGAAATGAGGGCTTGAGTATTTACGTGATAATAAATAGATTTTTAATTATATTATTATATAATATACATTATATAATACATTATTATATATTAGTGTATTATATTAGTATATATTACGTTATATATGTTGATATGTATTATATATTATAGCATATTATATAATATATAATATGCTACTATATATATTATAATATAATAATACGTTATGTATCATATATGTGTGTGAGTGTGTGTACATATTCACACAACACGCACTCACACCCTGAATGGGGGATGGGGTGCCGTCGGTTGGAGACCCACTGGAGCTATGGTTCCCTGCAGGACGGGGTGCTGCGGGCAGTCCTGGCGGGAGCTCCAGTAGCCCAGGACGTCCTCTGCTGGGTTCTGGAAAGCCCACTCTCCGCACTCACCCCTTGGCCTCCTGTAGGCCTGTTCCTGAGGCATTGCTAGGGGAGCAGATCCCAGGCAGCTGTGGGCCAGAACCAAGAGGGCATTTGGGGAGGACGGCAGGACTCCCGGGGAGGATGCTTTTTAGAGCTGGGGTGCTGATGGGGGCCCGAGAGGAGAGAGGCTGAACACAGCCTCACAGGTGACAGTCTCCGGCCTCAGAAGCAGCTGCATCTGAGAGAGAAGAGGAAAGGCAGTGGGGCTCCGGCAGGCAGGTCAGGAGGGTACGTCCACTTGGGAAGAGCACCCATACTTTTGCTTAAAGCTCGTGAAGTTGCCCCTTCGCATCCAGCTGGGGAGACTGATGCTAACAGGGGCCCAAGGCGGAGTCTGAGTCCTGAGAGAAGAAAAGAGAAGGGAAGGGGACTCTCTCCGTTCCCTTCTGGGCCCCCCATCACTCTTGCTGCCCTCCCCTCTGCCCCGCCCCACACGGCCCAGGATAGAGAGAGGCAGCCGTGCCCACTGGCCTGTAAGCCCCTAGGTGAGGTGGCCCCAGAGGCAGGGCTGCCGCAGGCTGCGGTCGGGACTCAGCTCTGAGTGGGACGGCCTTTCTCCTCCCCTTCCGAGTACCTCCTGCTGTCAGGCCTGGACAGAAGGCCTGCCCTGCTGGTTTATTGAACAGGCGTCCCGCTAGCTCCCCACATGCCACCAGAAAGAGGAGAACATTGCACCTCTCCCAGGATTGCAAACATAGCAACAGGGAGATCGGCTTCCCAGTTTCCTGATGCGTTGTAGCAACCATGTTCAGTAACTGTTGTGGTGGTCCGGTTTTCCTCCTTGCTTGTTCGCCTGGGACTGGAAAGATTGGACGGAATCCCTCGGATGTCCCTTGGTGTCCCCGCTCTGTTACCTGCTTTCGGGTGGGAAAACCTGCATCTCCCTCTCACGGCCCCTCTTCTAACCCTGCTCTTCGCTGGACCTCTGGGCTGGCTCCACCCCTGCAGTTCCCCTGCAGTCACCATTTTCCTTCCCCTCGTTTTATTTCCAGCAAGTGTTAATGTCTTAAAGGGAGAATGCAGAGTGGGCACAGGTCAGAAGAACTGCAGAATCTTGTCCCTAAAAATCAGGCTCACAGGCAAGCGTGGGGCTCCATGAGCAGATCACAGGAAAACCTGAAGAAACCTGCAAGGTTTTACATGCGAACATCACAGGTGACCTGGGGCCTGTGTGTGCGCTGAGGTCCCCTCTCTGGGGCCAGGCTGGCATGCACTGGATCAGCTGTGTGTCTTATGGGGCAGTGGAGCCTCAGAGAGGGGTCGGGGTGGGGTGCTTTGTTAGTTAATAGTAAAGTTGCAAAATTTATGAATGATTTACTTAAAACAGAAGGAGGCTGTTCAAGGTTCCCCTGGAAAAACATTGTCCTTCACTTCCTAATACGCTTTTCTGAGGGAAAGTGTGAGGGGCAGAGATCTTGTACAGATGCTCCCTGTGGAGGTTTCTCATGCACGGGAACCCCTGCCACCATGGGGCTGGGGACCAGAAATGAATGTCGGAGGCTGATGCTCTAAGGTCTGTCCTGAGGGAGAAGGAAAAATGAGCCACCTCTGCCCCAGGCAGCGGGAGTGGTGTGATGCTTTCGGGGAGGAATCTGCAGCAGTGGCTCTTCACCTTGACTTTCAAAGCAGACGCCTAACAGCCAGCGAGCCCATGGAAGGACGCCCAGGTCGTGATGAGCTAGAAATATGCAAACCCAAACCTCAGTGAGATGCCGCTTCGCACCCGCTAAGATGGCTATCAGTTTTACAAAAGGAAAAATAACAAATAAGTGTTGGCGAGGACATGGAGAAATTGGAACCTTCCTTCATTGCTAGTGGAAAGGTAAAACGGTGCAGCTGCCGGGGAGAGTGAAGCGTAGACCCGGCAAGTCTGCTCCTAGGTGCCCACAAAACTCGAGGGCAGAGTTTCCAGCCAACACCTCTAGGCAGATGTTCACAGCAGCTCTGGTCACAAAAGCCAAAAGGCGAAAACAACCCGCGTGTCCGTCCCCAGATGAATGGGCGAACAGAATGTGGACTCTCCAGTGCGAGGAAGGGTTATTCAGCCATGAGGAGAAAGGATGCTCTGACACAGGCTGAGTACGGAGGAACCTTGAAATCTTCACGCTGAGTGAAAGAAGCCAGGCCTGGAAACCGTGTGTTGTTTGACTCCGTTCATGTGAAGGAACCAGGACAGTCCATCCAGAGTCAGAAAGCAGATGGGTGGTTGCCACGGGAGATGGGATGAGCAGTGGCTGCTGAATGGACCGAGGGTTTCCTTTTAGGGGGATGAGAAGTTCCAGAACTAGATGGTGGTGGCTGGACAACACGGGGAAGGTACTTCATGCCTCTGAACTGTACACTTTAAAATGGTTAAAATGGTAAATCATATGTTACACGTATTTTGACACAATAATTTTTCTTTTAAAAGAAAAACAGCAGATGCCTGGTCCCATCCCAGAGTTTCTGCTGAAGTTGGTCTGGGTGTGGCTGGCCTTTCCCATCTTTAAAAAGCTCCGGGGTGAGGGGGAGTCCTGATGTGTGACTAAGTTCTAGAACCTCTGATCCAGTGCCGGCCTGCCTGGCTCTTCCACGGTCTGGATGTGGCCCCAGGCACCCGCTCTCTCTGCCTCAGTTTCCTTCCCTGTGAAAGGGGGTCCTGCGATTACCTACCTCAGAGAGCTGTCCCATGATCAGATGGGTTGACGTGTGGAGGCTCAGGACCCCCTCACGTATCTGTCGTTCTGCCTGAGTCTGGGGATGAGACCCCCTTCTTCACCGGCAGCGCTGGTTCTCTGCTCTCAGCCAGTGTCCACTCAGACTCCCTTCTGGAAGGGGGGACCACCCTTCTCTGTTTGTCCAGGACAATCTTCAAAATGCTTTTGCCCTGGGCTTCCCTGGTTGTCCAGTGGTTAAAACTTCACCTTCCAATGCACGGGGTGCGAGTTCAATCCTGGTTGTCCAGTGGTTAAAACTTCACCTTCCAATGCACGGGGTGCGAGTTCAATCCCTGGTCAGGGAGCTAATATCCCACATGCCTCGTGGTCAAAAAACCAAAACTTACAAAACAGAAGCAATATTGTAACAAATTCAATAAAGACTTTAAAACTGGTTCACATCAAAAGCATCTTTGAAAGAAAGAAGGCTGTTGCCCCATGTTCTTTCCAGTTGGGCCTTTTTCCTGGGCCACGTGGATAAGGGTCCCACTTTGGATACTGAAATTTGTGATTGCTGTTCTACGGTACGATGCCTGTAGATAGCAAAGGATGATGGATGTCTTTGCAGGTGAGAGGGGGGCGCTTGGACAGTGGAGGGCTGGACTCCTCAACTGAGAGACGATTGAGTCACACGTACGCTTCCTGCTTCTTAAAAAACCCTCCTCTTTTACTTGAAGATGAATTTGCCGGATTCCTCCACCTAACGACTCGGTTACCTAGAGTTAGGGAGAAGCCTTCCTGATCTGATCCAAGAGTTAGAAATCACCTGGTTTCTGGCCGAGAGATTCGTTCTCAGTTTAGTTTTGTTTCTATATGGGGATGAGGCGTCTTTCCCGTCAGCCCTGAAACCCCGCCAGTACCAACCGGCAGCCAGGCCCTCATTGCCTCCCCTCATCCAGCCCAGGTATCCGTGAAATGCACAGGAGCCGCTTGACATGCGAGGCCTGATGCCCTTTGGAGGAATCCATTGATCTCCACTGTGGCTGTGTAGGAAATCTCACTCCTGATGCATTTTAGTAAACCACTTATAGATCAATATTCAAAACCTGCTACTGTACAGATTTGGGGAAATGTCGCACATTTTAAAGGGAAACCTTTGTTATTAAGGTTTTATTGTTCGTGTGAATTAGCACCATCTCCCCCCGCTGCCACCAAAATTGTGCTTAATTGAGTTTGCCTCCTTCGAAGTCTCACCTAGAGCCACAGCAAGCCAGCACACACACACACACACACACACACACACACACACACACACACACGTGTGTGGAGCCCTGACCCCCCTCATTCTTCTGCTCCCCACGCGTCATGCTCACCACCCCTGACTCACCATCACGCCACCTCCCTCAGAGTTCTTCCTCTCCTCTCCCCCTCCACACCCCCCGTGGAGCCTGCACACTGACCCCTGGGGCCCCTGCGCCCTCCCCGGCAGGATCATGGCCTTCCTGGGGCTGGGCATCACGTGTTCTCCATCTCTGAATTACACCAAGACTCGTTTCCTTTTCATTCACAAGCTTTTCAGAAATGTCTGGCTTTCTAAAATGGTCCTGGTGAAAGTGGCCCGTTATGAATAATCCGCATATCCCAAGCATTCCCATCTTCGCTAACAGGTTTTGCTTTTCAGGAGGTCCTCCAGCAGAAGGTTCGGACTAATCCAGCTCACCTTCAGTTTCTCCCCTGAGTTTTGTTACAAGAAAGATACTACCAGTTGGATGCCCTGGCACGCTTACCTTTTCCTGTAAGTTCAGGAAAAATCCTGCCAGTGGAGAAACGATCTGAAATTGTTCTGATGCTCGTAACCGTCAGAGAGCTTCTACGACACAGTATTTTGTTGGCCAGATAGCTTCTGCAACTTATCTTCTATAGACATGCGTTTCCTCAGGCATCCTCTCGAGGCACTTGGCACAGAGAATGGCCTTTTCCCACTCACATCGCAGAGTAGAAACTAGATTCACAAGTTCCGTTTCTCTGCCCATCATGGGGATTCGTTCTCACGAAGCTGGTGGGCTTCAGCCCCTTGGTTTGCCCTTAACTCTGAATTGATGCCAGATTTCCAGGGCGTGGGAAGACTTGGTGTCCTCTGGCCGAGGGATGCAGCCATGGGTGTGTCCATCAGGAAGGCTGTTCTCCTAGGATAAGAAAAAGCAGGCAGAGCACACCCTTGAGGAAGGGAACTTTACCTGGCCCAGTGTCCAGGATGGTGCCAGCAGCCGCGGGGTGGGAGCGATGTTCTCTGGGCTGCTCTGCCCAGCAGATCCCTGTGAGTGTGGGCGGTCCATCCATGCCATCTGGTTTCTGTCGTGTGGTCCTGCCTTAGATCCCTGCCAAAACCTGGGTCCGAAGAAAAGGCGACGTGGGTAACAGGTCTGACTGCAATTTCTCTCCCACTTGATTCTTTGACCAAGAAGAAAGGAAGGAAGGAAGAAAGGGAAGGAAGGAAGGCAGGAAGGAAGGAAGGATGGAAGGAAGGAAAGAGAGAGGGAGGGAGGAAGGAAGGGAGAAAAGGAAGAAAGGGAGGGAGGAGGGAAGGGAGGGAGGGAGGGGGGAAGAAGAAAGGAAGGAAGGAAAGAAAAAGAAATGAAAGAGAGAAAGGAAAAAGCAAAGCTGTATGAAATCCTTTGAGAGGGGGCCAGTGTGGTGGAAGGAGACGGGGGATGCAGGTCAGCTTGGGAACTGACTAGTTGAATCCCATCCCCAGGGGCTCAGGCATCCTGAGGAGCTCAGTTCATTTCCTTGGGCCTCAGTTTTTCTCACTGTTAAAACTCTAAAGCCATCCTGAAAGCATCTGGTCTAATTCAGAAGCATCTGATGCTGAAAGGATTGTTGATGGTTATTTTAGACTGTACTTACTGTAATCAAAATATTTCCCTCAATATTTAGACCAAAACCTCTACCTGAATTCCTCACCAACCACGTCAAAAGGTCCACTTGATCATGTGATGGGTTCTCACAAGATAGTCTTTTTTTTTGCCAGAATGAACAGTTTTGAGAAATGGGAACAAAATAACTCTTCGTCCTTATGTTTTTTTGGAATCCATGTAAACAGAAAGGTTTCAAGTACAGCATTGACCCATTTGTCTCCGGAAGCATATTCTAGCCAGTGTTCACAGCTGCCTTACTGTCTATAGGGACAGATGACTCCCCTTCGGCTGTGACGTGGGTGCTGGTAGAGCCGCCTGGTGCAGACAACATCAGGACCTCCAGCAGAGGACACACACGGGGCAGCTGGGCTCCTGTGGAAAGAGTGATACCCACCTTGGGCACACTCGGTGTCCTGCCTGGTACTGATCTCTGATCGGTTACAAGCCAATGATAAAGGAGAGAAGCTGCTCTTTGCGGTGCCTGTGCACCCCAGAATCATTCTAGGGAGACCCAGGGCTCCCAGAGCTTTCCCTGGGGTTGTAAGGAGCTGTAACAGCTGTGCCCTCTGCCTGTAGTGCTGGCCCCGCAGAGACCACTGTGCCTGCAGTGACGCTCCCAATGGGTTAGAGTCAGAGCTAATTCCAAAGGCCAAGCCCACGGTCACCCACCCAGCCCACTTCCCAGCTCAGCTCCTTGGGAAGCCCCCCGGGTCTGTGCATCTCCCCACAGAGAAGCTCAGGTCGTTTGTGTCAATGAAAACATTCTTGCTGCCGTAACAATGGGTGTTGCAACCATCAAGCCATCACATTACAGCTGCCCTGACGGTGAGCCCTGAGGGAACTCAGGACGGAAACAGGATGCCTGCCATCACGCCATCAGCCACTGCAGCCACCAACCCCCACCCCCACCCCCACCCCCGCCCCCTGCACTGAAGGTGCACCCTGAGGGGATTCAGGATGAGAAAGCATAGGACACTGGCCCCAGATAGGTGAGGTGCACATCAAAGGGGTGGTTTCAGTGAGCCCAGACTCTTGCATCTTCCCATACATTGATAAGAGCTAAATTCCTTAACTTGAGATGTCTGGTTTTCTTTCATTAACAGTAATCTTTTGATGTTCTGGCTACCTGGTCTTTTTTGCAAAAACTCCTATACATCCTGGTTCCCCCCTTGCCTCTTCGGAGCAGTCCCTCAGAGCAATCCGAGAGGCTGCATCCCGGGTTTAAGTCCTCAGTTTTGTCCACTGAATATAACATAATTCTCAACTTTTAGGTTGTGCATTTTTTTTCAGTCGACATTTGCAAAGTGGCTGTGGTGACAACCAGCTAGAAGGAGATCGGGACTTGCTGAGAGAATGAGTGCATCTCAAATGGAAACAATCAATTATACATTTTTTCATTTAAAATTTGAGATCTCTGGCAAGATCAACCGTCCCAGGTGATGTTGGTCTCTTCTCAGGCTGACACCCAGATCCTGAAATTGTTTCCTAGCTCTCCACTCCCAGCTGTGTGTGTGAGATGGGATCAAGTTATCATTTTATACTGAATGTAATAAATGCCAGGGCTGTCAGCAGTGATACAGTTACACCGAGTTTAGTACTGTTTCCCATCCCGCCAGCCCTCCAGGGACAGCAGGGGAGGTGTACACCCCGCCGTCTGAAGTCCCACGAGCTCTGGGTGAAAAAGGTTGGGTTTGCTTTTTCCCCTTTTCATTATCCATTGCTTTTTCTTAATGATTTATTGGGCTTCACTCGCAGGAGAAAAACTCCTGAGAAAATCTGGTGTGACTGTGAGAGCCAGAATCTGTGGATTTTGTTGCCAACCTTTGTAGAAAGGCATGACTCACTTCCCTACCAGAAAAGGACTTGATATTAAAAAAATGTTATTGACCAGTTTGGACAGGAGAAGGAAATGAGATCCCTCCCGCAGGTAAGCCGTGGTCTGTCCCCAATGGAACTTGGCCACTCTGTAGCAGGAGAGAACCCTGAAACTGGAATAGGAGATCATGGACTGGGCTGTCTGGACACCAGGCTACATGGACCACACTCTTGGTTTACCATTTTGTTTCATGTTGGTGTGAATGAGCATCTTAAAGGACATCCGATACTTAACAGTGTTTTCATCCAAATTATTCTGTGGGTTTTTTTCTACATTCTGTGTACAAATTCCAGGAGTGGGAAACGAAGGAAACAGGAGTCAAACCACAAATATTCTCTGGGCAGCCGAAATGTTTTGGCTTCCCATGGGTTGAAGGTTGAGAAACACTCTTGTGTTTCAGCATTGAGAGGGGCTGGTGAACCAAGGTCCAGGGGACCCTGACATTGGAGGGGTAGGGGGCGGGGATAGGGGTGGGGAGAGATGTTTGTGTGTTCTCTAGAGCATTTTTGGCTAAAAAACCTCTTGTGTCAAAATTCACTTCTGTTCCAGAGACACAGATAATGGATCGAGTGCAGCCCATCACCCGGGATAACAGGTGTCAGGACTTGCAGGGGGACCTGGATGGGTGGCTCTGGGGTCCAGTTTTCTGCTGCCCAAGGCCATCTCACTGTGGCCCTGATGAGGTCATTCTTACCAAAAATACTTATCAGAAGAGAAGGAAACCACATAGGTGGGACATCTCTAATGTGACAGAAACATGCTAGGTGCTGACCACAACTTTGAAATAAATGGAATGCCCCCAATTTTAAAGATGGAGACATTCCTGCCTGTGTATGCATGGTGGGTGCTGGGTCAGCCCCTCACCTCAAGAAGGAGTTGACAATCTCAGATGTCACAGTGCTCTAAGGGCTGCAGGATGACAGAGGTAGAACCTGAAATAGATACAAAGTGGATGAGCTGTGAAGTGCTTTTAAGGGAATGTCCTCACAGAGCTGGGAAAATGCTCAGGGCACTTAAAGGACTGAGGTGAGTTCAGAGTGGTGCAGAGGGGTCCGCCAGGCTTGCATAATTGTGGTGAGGACTGAAGCAAGTGGGATTGGAAGTTCCCAGTCTAGACAGGGTTGAGGGAGGAAAATCAATTAGTATCAGAGGTGTAAAATGCATTGTCGCAAACAGCTTGTTTATGGGATGCCGCATGGGCCCAGGCACACTCCAGAGATGCAGGCAGTGGGTGGAGTTCTCCGCTGTATTTCACAAGTTTTAACAAACCTCCATGGCATGAGTTTGTACCCCCTTGAATGTGGGGCGGCGTTTGAGCGATCCAGCCACCCAGTGCAACACTTCCCCAGCTCCAGACTTGGACCAGTCAAGCCCTTGCTCTGGTTTGCTTCATTTGCTTCATTTTATCATGTGGACCCTGCGTCTCTGAGTGAATTTAAGTTCTTGTGTCTCCTTGCATGTTCATGGTTGCTATGGAGGTAGAAGTAAGGCAGAGAAAAGTATTTAAGAGTTCATTTTGCATTGGCTTGTTTGCTTAGTAACGAGTCTAATGTCTGCAGAACTCAAGGATTGGGAGAAACATTGACATTTTTTCTTTACATTTTTTCTATGGGAGCCTCGGCAGGGGTTGATGGGTTTTCTGGGTGTTGGGCTATTTCCTGTGGATCCCTCCCCTATTCCTTATGGGGATTCTGCATTTGATGAGCAGGGCATTTGATGGTCAGTGTCTCACAAGGAAGCATGAATCGGCATAAAAAGCAACCTTCAGGGATTGGGTTTTCCTTTGATATTAATATTTAAGTACAAGAAAATCTGAGTCTCCTGGATAAAGAAGAAGTGACACATATATACAATGGAATATTACTCAGCCGTAAAAAGAAACGAAATCGAGTTATTTGTAGTGAGGTGGCTGGACCTAGAGTCTGTCATACAGAGTGAAGTAAGTCAGAAAGAGAAAAACAAATACCGTATGCTAACACATATATATGGAATCTTAAAAAACAAACAAAAAAAGGTTCTGAAGAACCTAGGGGCAGGACAGGAATGAAGATGCAGACCTACTAGAGAATGGACTTGAGGACATGGGGAGGGGGAAGGGTAAGCTGGGACAAAGTGAGAGTGTGGCATGGACATATATACACTACCAAACGTAAAATCGATAGCTAGTGGGAAGCAGCCACATAGCACAGGGAGATCAGCTCGGTGTTTTGTGACCACCTAGAGGGGTGGGATAGGGAGGGTGGGAGGGAGACGCAAGAGGGAGGGGATATGGGAACATATGTATATGTATAGATGATTCACTGTGTTATACAGCAGGAACTAACACACCATTGTAAAGCAATTATATTCCAATAATGATGTTAAAAAATAAATAAAAACCACCTAAAAAAAAAAAAAGAAGAAAATCTGAGTCTCAAAAATCTTCTCAGGAAACTGAATGATAGTATAATTGGCAGAACGGAATAGAATTTGAGGCTGAGGGCAGGTAATGCGGGGCTGTTGCTGAATGCGATGAGTTTCCTGTCTGTATTTGTTTCCAATGTGGTGAACCAATGGTTCAGATGAAAGCTCACCCACAAGTTCATTGTGTGAAACGTGAGGGCAGGGTTGCCCACCCACTCATTTCTGCAAATGTGGACTCAAGGGCCCTCCGGTTACCAGGAGATGCTAGGAACCAGGGACACAGCCACGGGTGCAGACGGGGAATAATTGCTGTCTTCATGGGCTCACATTTACATGATAACTATAAGAGCACATATCAGATGCTTCCTTTGTGCCTAGAACTCTCTAAGGCTCTTTCATCTGTCCTAACCCTTTCAGTTCTCACAATTTCTTTGTGATGGAGGTGCTGTTATTGACCTCAATTTTACAGGAGATAAACTGAGGCAGAGAGAAGTTAAGAAACCTGTCCAAGGTCACACAGCTTATCAGCGGCAAAGCCGGGAATTGAGTCCAGGCAGTGTGTCCCCCTCATCTGTGGGCTGACCACTACACTGCACTGGCATCGGTGTGGACTACACCGGGCTGGGCCTCCAGTGCTGGGGAGGGATGGGGCAGGGCAGAGGGCACAGCAGGGCAAGGGGTGAGCTCCGTTTCAGTTTTAATTTGGAATTAGACGGCTATTCTCTAAATGCCCTTCCTGCAACTAACACTCATGTGATTCTATTAAGCAGGACCTAGGGGGAAAAACTGGAAAAATATCTATGTGCCTTTAGTCTGCTCCCTGGATATAGACCTTGCTCCTTGGGAACAATTAATTAGTGTGTTAGGCTGAATTTATTTTCAGTTGATTAGGGATCAGTCATGAAGTACTGCATTCGGTGGTCACGTCAAGTCTTCACAGCAGGCTGTTTATACTACCCGACCACTTGTTTGAAACTTCTCAAAGTTAGAAGAAACCTAAGCCCCTCCCTGGCAGCGGGTGAAATACTTCTCGAAATGGCAAAGACGGGCTTCTTCTCCAGCAGAAATATACTTCTTGATCGGTTCCTTCCTCTTTTCAGCATCTAAGTGCTCACTCTGATGACAGGTTAAACATTTAAGGAGGTTAATTCACCACTGCAGGTGGGTTGAGAATCTTGCATGATTCTAGCTGGTAAGAATTCCTCTTAGAGGTTTAAAAAGTCTGCTGTTTCCTTCATGATTAGGAAAATAAACCTCACCCCAGGAGGTGTGTCCTGCCATGGGGTCTGTGATCATTTTCCCAGGAGAGTGAAAATAAGAGTTTTGCTCCAGCCATTCAAGCTGCCCGTGGAAATGATGATGGGAGAAGTTCAGGTGGGTGGTGGGCGCTGGGCTTTGGTGTCTGAGCATTCGTATGCCGAGAAGCATCTCAGAGTGATGAGGTTTTATGTTTGCCTCTTCCCCCGACAGGGCTGCTTGACGACCCCAAACTCCCCGTCCGTGAATCCCCGTTCCACTACACTGGGTCCATCGCTCTCCCTTGGCAGCATCTCAGGGGTGTCGGTCAAGTCAGACCTGAAGAAGCGCCGAGCGCCTCCCCCTCCGTCCCTGCCCCGCGCGGAACCACCCGTGCAAGACAAGACGTCGGAAAAGGTAGGGAGAGGGCGCCGCTCGGGACCAGGGCCCCTGCTAAATGAACCCATGAATTCTCTGGAAGGTGTCTGTGCGCCCTGTCATCCTTCAAGCTTGTGGCTTTAGCAACGAGATGGTTCAGGGTGAAAAGTTAAGCTTTATTCAGAAGTCGAGGTGAGATGCTGCATCGCTTCATTTAGGGAAGATCGGAAACTATTTTTGTGCCTTCAGCCCTTAAAGGCTTAGGCTTGTTGATTAACGTTTATTTTATCTTTAGCTTTGAAATGTGGGGCACCATTGCTTAATGAGGAAATTGCAGGCACTGTAAGAAGTCTGGAGCGTGCATAAGATGGGGATGACACGTAATACAATATAGGTGCCCCAATAAACCGCGTTCACAGGACAGCTGAGAAGGTGTTTGCACGTGAAGTTGGTTTCTATGTGACATAACATCTATTTAGGGAGGCCTCGTATCTGGGGAGCCTTCAGAGCAGAGGAATGGCTTTGCACGTGACTGTCCCGTGGTGACCAGGCAGAGCCAGCGTCCCTAGCGGCTGGCCCCTTACTCTGGGCTTCTTCCTTCATCTGCCTGATGATTGGCCTTGAAACACTATTTGACATGCCAGGCCCTCATTTTCCAGAGGCCAGGACGCTCTCTGACAGTTTTTCTGGCTTAAAATGTGACACTGAAAAAAATTATTTGGGTGGGATGTGACAAGGATGACACCCAAGGGTGGCCAGGACGGACGATGTGCTCTGGGTGCTTTTAGAAGCCAGACTCTCCTGGGCAGCAACAGGAGTGCTCCGCAGAGACCCTGAGATGCGGGTCAGCCTGCAGTGTAAGGAGAAGGACCCACTGTTCCTCACTGAGCTGAGATGGTTCCCAGCAACTTGCCTGGTAGCCTCCTGGCGGATACCACCCCACAACTAGGAACATCTATGTGGAGCCCCTTTAAGCCCAGCTCTCCTCTGGTAGGAGCTGACTCTCCTGACACTTTTCTCCTGCTGTGGTGTTGCTTGGCTGGCCCGTGTCTGCTTCATGGGGCCCATAGCATCACACCCTGCTGGGCTTGAGGCCCGGCCCTTTTGTGCTTATTCATAAACTGACTTTCCTTAAGATAACCTAGAAACCGTGTCTGTACCTTTCAGACGGGAGGCTTGGCCCCTGTATCGCGGTTAGCAGTCACGTTAGTGGCTCCGTGGCAGTGTGAGGTGGCATGACACCTCACTTCCTTTCCTTTCCGGCCTGGTCATCTGTCTGGCCGTGTATCTGTCTGGCCGTGTATCTGTCTGTTCATCGGTCACCTTTCTCGGTCCCTCCAGGGCTGTTCTTTATCCCTGGTCTAGAGACACCCCGGTTCCCATCTAACGGTCTCTCCATACCCAGTCCTCGCAGTCTGTCTGAAAAGCCTGTAATGCAACAATTTTACAAGAAAACTTTTGATTTTTATGTTTCTTAAACAGTTTCTAATAGTACTAATTTATTTTGAGTTTTCCATCATATTTTCACTGTCTTTTGATAAAAGAAATGTAGGCACAAACCAAACTGGCATTGTTTCACTGTACACATGCCCAACTACACAGCGCAGACTCATGAACACAGAGCTGCTTCCCGTGGGGGTCTGCAGTGCGTTTCACCCCTTATTTGGTGGGGAGTTAGATTTTGAACTTTCTCATGACACAGGGCATTCTTACAGCATTTAGCAATTTTCAACCACCTACCTCTGGGGGCGTCTTGTTGCTTTTGATGGGGAGGGGTATTTCTTTAGTGGTGAAAAGTGTGAGTTCCAGTATCAGTATAATTTAAGCTTTATTTCAAAAGAATTGCATTTGCCTAATGTTATAGAATGTAGATGCTATACTGCATCGGTATTTTTAAAAATTTTATTGAAGTATAGTTGATTTACAATGTGGTGTTTAATTTCTGCTGTATAGCAATGACTCAGTTATATATATATATATATATATATATTCTTTTTCATATTCATTTCCATTATGGTTTATCACAGGATATTGACTATAGTTCTCTGTGCTCTACAGTAGGCCCTTGTCGTATATCCATTCTATGTATAACAGTTTGCGTTTGCTCATCCCAAACTCCCCATCCATCCCTTCCTGACCCCCCACCCCCTTGGCAACCACAAGTCTGTTCTCTATGTCTGTGAATCTGGTTTTATTTTGTAGATAAGTTCATTTGTGTCCTATTTTAGATTCCACATATAAGTGATATCATATGGTATTTGTCTTTCTCTTTCTGACTTACTTTGCTTAGTATGACCATCTCTAGGTCCATCCATGTTGCTGCAAATGGCATTATTTCATTCTTTTTTATAGCTGAGTAGTATTCCATTGTATATATATACCACATCCTTATGTGTTCCTCTGTCGATGGACATTTAGGTTGCTTCCATGTCTCGGCTATTCTAAACAGTGCTGCAGTGAACGTTGGGGTGCATGTATCCTTTCGAAGCTTGTTTTTCTCCGGACATATGTCCCAAAGTGGGATTGCTGGATCATATGGTAGCTGCACCAATTTACACTCCCACCAACAGTGCAGGAGAGTTCCCCCCTTTTCTCTATACCTTCTCCAGCATTTATTGTTCGTAGACTTTTTAATGATGGCCATTCTGACCAGTGTGGGGTGATAGCTCATTGTAGTTTTGATTTGCATTTCTCTGATAATTAGAGATATTGAGCATCTTTTCATGTGCCTCTTGGCCATCTGTATGTCTTCTTTGGAGAAATGTCTATTTAGGTCTTCTGCCCATTTTTCGATTGGGTTGTTTGTTTTTTGGTATTGAATTGTAGGAGCTGTTCGTATATTTTAGAAATTAAGCCCTTGTCAGTCGCACCATTTGCAAATATTTTCTCCCAGTTCATAGGTTGTCTTCTCGTTTTGTTTATGGTGTCCTTTGCTGTGCTGCATCAGCACTTTAAAAATTCCTTCTATCCAGAGAAGTTACGTTTTTCAGATTTTTATGTGCTTTTCCAGAGTGGATAAAGTCGGCTTGAGTGGGAAAATGTATATTAAGTAGAGAATTGGGAATTCTGAATGAAAAATAAATAGTACCGTATACACTGCAGAATGAATAGAGCCCCCTCTGAGGCAATAAAAGCTTCTTTACTGAAATCCGTTTTATTTGGCACAGAATGAGTGGAGAAATTGACTCACAGCAACCATCTCCTTTCTTAAGAACATGAATGGCATATGGATTCGATTTAAGCATTTGCTATGACCGTGCTTTTTTTTTTTTTTTTCCTTTCTAAATGAAAGGTATTTTGTTATTTACTAATTTCTGGGAAAGGAACCCAAAAATGTATTGTCGTCGTTGGGGAAGAACGTCAATTCCTTCTTCCTGAACTTCCTCCCATATAAAGATAAGATGTTTGTTTGGAAAGCCTTATTTATAGGCAACTGTTACTAACACGAATATCCTGAATCAGGAGGAAAGGATTATTTTCAAGGCCGTGACTAGTTTATAGGAAAATGGGAATGCTTAGATTTTCTTCTTTTAAAAGGCTTTTTTCTTATCAACTGGTATTAAAAATTCAGTACAGTAGCCCCTTCCTATCTGTGGGTTTCCCCATCCTCGGATTCAACCAATCATGGATCAAAAAGAGTCAGAAAAAAATAATCCCAGAAAATTTCAGAAAGCAAAACTTGAGTTTGCTGGCAACTATCTACATAGCATTTACATTGTATTAAGTATTATAAGTCACCTAGAGATGATTTAAAGTACACAGGAGAACACGGGTCGATTATGTGCGGGTACTGCCCCATGTTACAGATGGGCCTCAGCGCCTGAGGATTTTGGTATCTGAGGGGGTCCTGGAAACATCTCCCACTGAGACTGAGGGGAGACTCTATGTACTTTTTCAGGTCTTAAAGGCAAAATAATTTCAGCCATCTTCCAGGTCATCTGAAACTTTTAAAAACTGTAACCTTTGTCTCAGAATTTGCAACCTGCTTCTATACTCGTGATTTGAGTATTTGTTATTTCTAAAAGTGCTTTTCAAGAAGATTTTTCCAGAGGCGTTTGAGCCAGTGAGAGAAACGGGTGGCATCCTTGTACCAGCCCTGCGACAGAGGGGTCAGTGAGACAAGGGAAGCCACGTGCCATTTTCAGAAAAAGGTGGAACTGCTCTCTGCCTCAGACCTTCACCTCTCGTCCCAGTGCCTTGAATGAAGTTTTAATTACGTGGAACGTTCAGACAGGAATGATCTATACATTAGGGCACCGTGTGCTAAGTCAGTATTTTTCAAGCTTGAGTGAGCGTCAGAATCCCCCCAAAGGGCTTGTGAAAACACACTCACCTTGGTTCCACACTGAGGGTTTCTGATTCCGTAGGTCTGGGGCCAGGCCTGAGAACTCGGGCTTCGGCAAGTTCCCAGACAAACCCCACTTTGAGAACCACCACCCCACAGACCTCTACCTGCCCCATCTGCCCGCCCAGAATTTGGACTAATCAGATGTGAGAGCAGCAGGTCTACTTTGTATAAATATTTTTAACAGATCTGGAGAGATTCTTTGGCAGAAACGTTACCACCATCATGCACCGTTAGCTGAGGACTAAAGCTATCTATTAAGAGAAATGAGTAGGTCCCACTTCTTCTCACTGGGACCTGGGGAAAAGGACAGAGGAAATGCCTGTTCCAGACGGGATCTTTCTCCCTCTTTCATCTTGGAGGGGCCACACTGTCCTCTCCCCACCTTGCTCCGTGCTGAGATGACCCCTTGCCTTGTCCTTAGCCCTGCACAAGGGCTTGCTGCATCTGTGTTTGTGTCAGAGCCCCCTTTATACAACAGGTCTTAGCCACGGACCCCAAGGAGACTCGCCTGCCTGTCATTTGCACACATCTCTCCCCCTGGGGCTGCTCTTGGGTCAGCATTCAGGTCATGAATAGGGGCAGAGGACACAGGTGCCTGGGTGGACAGCCCTCCACTCACTTGCTGGTCCTCAGTTTCCTCCTCTACAAAATGGGAATGATCAAAGCAGCCTCCCCAGGTCCACAGGGTAGAGGTCAGAGCAAGGCCCCTGGAGCCGCTTCCTGGATTCAGATGCCAGCAGCTCTGTCATTCCTGGGAACACGATCTTGGCAAGTTGCTCCACTTCTGAGACTTGTTTTCTTAGGTGTGCAGACTGTACTGTGGAGTGGAGGTGAGAGCTGGCCCCAGGGCCCTTGGGGAGTGGAGGGGCCAGGGTGCGGGGGGTCCGGCCAGGGTCCTGCATTAACCAAGTGGAAGATTGTATTTAAAGATCAAACCCTTTATTGCTAGAAACACCAAATGTATAACGAGAAGTTGCCCAGCCCCTGGAGCAGGCTTATTCTGTTCAAGGATGCCTGCTTATCTCGGTGGCATTTTCCCCTCTGGGCACAGAGCTCAAAGAACCTACTCACTAGTCCACACCTTCAGAGGAGTGTGGGGGAGAAAGCAGTGGGTCATCCCTTTGGAGCCCCTGTTTGAGACCAAGAGACTAGAATACCGTCAAGTCATCCTTCCTCAGGGGACTCAATTCACCCATTAAAGACGGACAATCCCGTGAACCGCATCGGCCGACATCGCATTGGTACGACCCCTGTCAGGTTAACGAGCAGCGTACTTCACTCTTCATCTCTGTCCATTGATTAAAAGTAACTTGTGGAAATCTGCTAGACAATGCTGTGTCTAATTTCAGCCGTCATCATCCACAGATATGGAATAAACAGCTAGCCGTTCATCTATTCAGTCCATATCCAGTTGTTATACCCCTGCTTTAGTGGCGGTTGCAGCTGTGCATCGTTTTTTTATTGTAAGTAGAAGTAATTCAAAAAATATACTAGTTATTGAGGCGTTCTTTTGTCCTATTTTATTTGAATTTTTGTGTTCGTTACGTTCAGCTCCAGATAATTCCAACATGACAGTGCATTTGTACATTATCTCCAGTTTATTGCATTGAGATGAAAATAGCTCGTGATGTCGGCTATTATAATGAGAGATGACGGAGGCGTGTTATGATCAGTTATTAGTATAAGCCAAAATGGAACTTTCTATGAAATATATGCTTGTGTAGTCAACAGATAGTTTGAAGAGCTGCTATATGCAAGGCCCTGCACTTGAAAACACCAATTGATATTCATTACTGTAATATCTCAGTACAATGTACACTTAAGAACACAGTATCTCCTTTTGTGTAAATAAGCAGGATAATTGGGGAATGTTGGGAATTTCGCGGAAAGCACTACTACTTGCAAGTTCCACTTTCTGGATCATCACGAGAGTTAGGTAATTAGAATATTACAGGAAATCATACAACTCTGCTGTCCGGACTCCCAAAGACACGTTTCATCAAGAACGGGGGTGTGCACGTGGCCCTGGTCAAGGTGGACTTCTGTGGCCATGGTTCTGGGCCTGCTGGCCTGTTTCTGATGCGCTCTGCTTCCCGGGCCAGGGCAGAAGGAAGCCCTGGTGGCCCTGGTTCCAGGGAATCTGCAGGGAGCAGGACCGTGGACCGGGGGCGATCAGGCCACGCGGCCAGCAGGACCAGATCCTGTCTCCTCTCCCGTTAGGACTGACATTTTTTGCTTATTGGAACGAACGTCCAGAAGATGCTGGGGTCGAAGTGATTCTGACTTTGTAGTCATTGCTTGTCACCCCTGGGCCTCCTGGGGTGAGGTCCACTCCATTTCCTATCACACACCTCTTGGTTGTTCTTTTGTTTCTGGAAAGGTGGTTGATGCTTGCAGACGTTTTAGAATTTATTTTTCATAATAACGAAAGGCTTTTGGCTACGGCTGGCGTGTCGGCTTCCTGCAGTGCCGGGCTGAGCAGGGGGGAGCTGGGCTGGACGGGGCTCGGCAGACAGGAGTGGTCCTGCAATTCACCTTGTGCATCAGACGAGGCTCCCCCGGACCCCGCCCCATGTGAGGGATGAAGGGGACACGGTCTCGGATGCACAGGGCGCTCTCTCTCTCTCACGTTACATCCCACCTGTCAGGGAATCTCGATCCGAATCCAGGTCCTCCCACTGTGCCCTACCGCCCCCCACCTCAGGGCCCTGGTGCAGTCCCAGGACATAACTCCTCACTGGTCCCTGCATCTGCTCCTGTCCCTCCCCCTCGGCCTCCTCTTTATTCCATACTCGACACAACAGAAGGAGGATCCTGTCTTTTCTTGAAGCCTCGGGGGCTTCACCTCCCCCTGGGCCCCCGTGATCTGGGCCAGCCGCTGCCTGTGCTCTCAGCCCTCTCCACAGGCCCTCCCGTGCTCCCTGCCCCGACCCTGCTCCGTGTCCCTTCCGAGACCCTCTGCCCTCTGTCAGTCTCTGCGTCCTTCCCCTGTTCCGTTTTTCTTGTAGCTGCTAACCCGTCCGCCTGGGGAAGGAGGTTTTGCTTCTTTATTCACTAACCTCTCCCCAGTGTCTCCCACCGAGCCGTTCCGTCAGTAAACGTTTATATTAAATTCGTTCCTATGTACATCATTCCTGTGTCAAGCACCTATTGATGGCTCCTGTCGAAGTGAAAGCACCGGTTTCAGAATTTATGTGGAAATAGCTAAAGAATTGCTTTGCTCCAGAGCCAATGTAGAGAGGGCAGCTCCTCTGGACCATGCCTGCAGGATTCGCTCATCCCTGAGGGACAGGAGCTAAGAGTAGTTGCAGAGCTGGAAATGACCTCGTGCTGTGGGCGGAAGCAGGTGCAGGGACCGTGGGGGGCGGGCGGCAGGTGGGCGGTGTGAGACCAGAGCAGCTGCTGCGAGGGGTCCTTGAGGAATGGGCGGCCCTCTGAGATGAGAAGGGTCCATCTCTGCTTCCGCGTCCATCGCAGGAAGAGCAGAACGCGGCACGTGGCACGGACATCACTGCCCAAAGGAGCCTAGAGAGCAGTGGGCTGACGCGGAGGGGCTGGGCGGGGCCGGCAGGGGTGTGGCCGACGCTGGGCCCGCCCTTCGGTGCACCCCCTGCTCATCTGTTCTGTGGGTGCAGACACACCGCGAGGGTGCGGATGGATCGCCAGCACAGCAAAGCTCTCAGTTTCTTCTCTCCCTTCCCCCCACCCTCCATGTCTTCCCCCTTCTCTCTCCTCTTCTTGTTAAGTCTTTTTCTGCAACCCAGGTTTTTCTCCCTTTTGATCCGTATATCCTGTGAAATTCCCTTCTGTCCGTTTGGTCTTCCAAAGCCTGTCAACCATGTTTCTTCAGAATGATAACGTATACGTGTGTGTGCCACTGTTTTCAATATTTGGAAAGTACACTTCCCCATAGATGGTCGGATTTCACCCTCACAGCGGTCCTGGCAGGTTTGCTGACTCTGAAGGCCCTTCTTCAGGTGAATGGAGGAAACTTGGCGGCCCCGCAGCCCAGAATGGTGGAGCTGACTCAGCCCCGCTCCGCCTCCTGTGGCACCGCTGGGCGTCCCCCCTGCGGGTTGCCCCCATAACCAGAGGAGGACCTGGCCCTCCTTCACCTGGAGACGCTTTCCCTCTGCCGCTGTTTGTAAGAGATGAACCAGAGCTGGGAGAGGAAGAGGGTGTCCGCGTGAAGGAGGGGTCCTCTGTCTCCAGGGTCTGGTCCTGGAACTGGAATAGACCCCCCACTGCACACCGGGGCCAGCTGTGGGGACTTCCTCTGAGATGTGGCAGGAGTCCCCCCATCCCCCAGCGAACTTGACCGCACCCTTAAGCGTCAGTCCACAGATCCCCGGGAGGGCTGTTTCCTTTCCGTTTTGCAGTGCCCATCCCTCTGGTGAAGGTCAAGGGCAGGGCAGGTAGTACGTTTTGTGTCCAGCTGGAGGTCAGCACCTAACAACACGGCTTCCGCAGAGGAGCTGAGCGGACCCGGGTCCCTCTCCTGGCCCCCCAGGGCCCAGCCCGTAAGTCCCCTTGCTCTGCGTGCTCCAGCCCCCGCCCACCCTTGCTCCCCGCGTGGATGGGCAGGAAGGGAGGCCTCCATCCCAGCATCTCACGCCGGCAGACCTTTTGGCTCTTTCTGTGTGTTGTCTCTGGGCCTTTGGGGAACGTTTCTTGCTTTTGAAGAGCCTTACCCCAGCCAAGATGTGCCTGGCACTCTCTTCCCACCGCAGGGCCTCGCTCTGGATTTTTGGTCCCAGGCAGGATGCAACAAGTGACTTCCCGCCAGAAGTAATCGCGCTTTTCCCCACTGCATCCACTCCCATTAGCAGAGTGCAAAATCTCCCTGATTTGCTGGGTGCAGTGCATTGCGCTCTGTGTGGCTCTGTCCCTGTCCGTTGGAGGAGGAGCTGGTCCAAGACACTGTGACATGGAATGCGTTTTGCAGCGTGTGTGATTTTCCGGTTCAGTGTCCTTGTAGGACAACCCTTGCTCTCAGCTGTTCTCCGAGAAATCCTCAGCAGAGGTCGGTTATGTGCCACTAGGTAGAGGGAGCACTGGTGACAGAGTCCAGACAGGCCCATAGCACCGTCTCAGTGCCACAGTCTCAGCATACAGCTTGGAATTGCTGTGCACTGGACCGCTCCCCGGCCTGGGACAGTGCCGTGTTCCTCGTTAGGCCCCAGGCTCCACGCACAGTACCTGGCAGGCAGCAGACGCCCTGCGAGCACTATCAGGAGACTCGGGTGAGACTGCGTAACCTTGTCTCCCATCGGGGTGGATGAGTCATCTGTCTGGGCGGAGCTCTCGGGCCACAAGTCCAGGGAGGGTGGGCCTTGTTTTAATCATTAACTCAAATGAGTGATTCGGCTGGAGGTTCAGGTAGATGAAAGTAGGTGGACAGGAGGGTCTGTCAGGGCCCCGAGTGACCAGTAGGCTGAGCAGGTCTTCAGTGGGGGGGCATTCGGGCTGAGTTGGGGCTCTAGTGGCCCCAAGATGAGTCACTCCTGTGATCCCTGCGCTGTCGGTCCTGGACAAGAGGGTCCCCAGGTCCCATTCTACCCCTCCTTTTTCTGCAATCCAAGGCTGACCCGGGGCCCCTAGGTTTCCAGGGCCAGAACGCCCGAGGGAAGGGTGCTGGTGTTTGGGTGGCATGGGCACCCAGGTGAGGCTGTGCAGAGTTTCCAGCACCCTGAGCTCCACCAGCCCCAGTGTGATAGAGGGAGGGACTGCAGCCGATTAGGCCTGCGCCTGGGTAGCCGTGTGTCCAGGCCACATCGTAAGAGACGAAAACTAAAGGTGCCCAGAGGAGAACATTATGGGAGTTGATGAGTCTGGAAATTGCCACCCCTTATTTTTAAAATAGCAGAAGTTAGAATATTTTAAAATATTAGAATATTGAGAGAAGGAAAGGCTGACTGGGACGTGACAGCCCCATTCAGATATTTGAGTCCCTATCCTGAGGCCCCAGAGGACAGGATGGGAAGCAGCAAGTGGACACTCTAGAAATGTTTCGTTTAGTGGAACAGAGGAAAGAATTTTTCTGTGGGGCAGAGTCAGGGGAGGGAGCAGTGAGTATGTGGGCAAAACACCTCGTGGCAGTTAGATTTAGTGTTTGCTGACGTTATCTTGTAACACGATGCTGCTGCATGGTCTTCCATTGTCTCACGCGCTCTTCTGGGGACAGGGTCTCCTCTTACGGCTCCCGGGGCCCACGAAGCGTAAGTGACTTGCTCAAGGTCACGGCAGTGAGAACAGTTAAAGAGTAAAGGCTGAAGCGCTGTCTGAGCACAGCCTCGTGGCCTCCAAAGTCTGAATTTTTACCACGAATAGTGCCTGCCGACCAGCTAAGTTAAAAGGCGACCAGTCTGCTCAGGCTGGCCTGACAAAACGCCACCATGGGGCTTAAACACAGACCGGTTTCTCACAGTCCCAGAGGCTCAAGTCTGAGATCAAGGTGTCTGCAGGGTCGGTTCTCCTGAGGCCTCTCTCGTGGCCTGTAGATGGCCATCTTCCTGCTGTGTCCTCACGCGGCCTTCCCTCCATGTGTGTGGGTGTGTGTGTGTGTGTGTGTGTGTGTGTGTGTGTTCTCACTGTCTCTTCCTCTTCTATGAGGACACCAGTCATATTGGGTTAGGGGCCACCCCAATGGCCTCGTTTTAACTTGATCTCCTCTTTAAAGGCTCCATCTCCAAATAGAGTCACATTCCGAGGCCCTAAGGGTTAGGACTTCAACATACGGATTTTGTGGAGACAGAATTCAGTCCATAACAAAGGGATACTGAGTTTCTGTTTCTGTGCAAAGCAGTTTTCTTGGCCATAAGGAGTTCAAGGACAAATAACACACAGTCTTTTCAAAGCTCTTAATATTTAATTGGTGCAGAAATTCTGTGCCTCCGAAATACCAGAGAATGGCCCTTGTCTGCGGAGAATGTGGCATGGGGTCCAATACAGCGACAGCAGCCGACCCCACGGGAAGCTCCCACATGCACTGTTGCTTTTCACGATTCCACCTGATCCCCTTCCCTGGAAAATGATCAGCATTGATCCGATCGGGGGCCAGCGGCTAGACTGGGTGAAGGCGTCACTTCTGACTTCCTTCCTGGTGCGTGGTACATTGGATCACGGGTCAAGTCCTAGTGGAGAAACATTGTCCAGCCCGGCTAGGAGCGTTGAATGTTAAACCAACCAAGGGCGAAAGGCCGTGGCGTCATACCGACCACAGGCAGCGGTCCGCTCACCAGCACAAAGCCTTTCTGTGGCTCCTGGGCAGAGGTCCCGTCCCCAGCCAACTGGTCCCAAGGCCACGTGAAACAATTATAAAGACCAACACCGGTTCAGTGCTTGCTGTGTTTCAGCTGCAATGCTCACACCTTACGTAATCATCTCATTTAACTTCATCTTTACAACGTCTCATGAAGTCGGCGCTGTTCTTATCTTCGTTGGACAAGTGAGGACACCAAGGTTCACCGAGGGGAAGTGGGGTCAGAGTGTATCCCAGGGCCCTCGGGCATCTCTCCTGCAGGGAGCTCTCCCGCATGGGCGCCAAGTGGGGTCAGAGGGAACCGTGCGGCCGTCAGGGGGCACTGTGCTGGAGTGGAATGTGCAGACTGGAATCCCACTCTGCAGGCTCTGCAGTACGGAGTAGCGGGGGCGGGGGGGACAGCAGGTGCTGAGGTATCTTCCTCCTGTGCTCCGTGGTCACCTCTGATGCAGCGATTCTCAAATGGATGGAGCATTTGAAATGCAAGAGCTCACTTATTTACTCATCATTGGCAGGGAAGTCACGTGTTTGCTGTTGGAGAACCAAACCTCAAGGATGAAAACCATTCTAAAGATCTTCTTGAAGGGAGCACGTATCATGCTCCATTGCGTACTGCACTTTCCTAGTGCTCGGAGCTCCCGGGACCCTTTCTCAGCGGCCCGCTCTGCTTGTCATGGAAGTGATGCTACAGTTGAAATATCTGGCGGAATCAGGATAGAATCAGTTCACCTCCATACATGCCCTTTGGCAAGGAAATTAAGCCAAACTGGCAAGTGACTGATGGGAAAGGCTGGGCTCCTGTCCTTGTGTAATCCTGTTCTCTGGGTAGAAACTGCTGGATAAACGGGGTTAATTTCACCTGACCCACCAGGGCCAGAAGTATATAAACCTGACCCATATATAAGTCTGAAACCCATATTAAACTCATAGTAAAAGAGATGATGTGTGAAGCCTTTACTGAAGCCATGGCCAAACCCTGAAAATAGATCAACCAATACTGCTCAAAGGTGGATATCTGCTGATTTTTTGAGATGCCTCCTCTATTTGCTGGTTCCCCACAATTAACAGAAGTCTGTTTATCTGCTCATACAATATGTTATGGGACTTCAAAGGTCTTGACAGGAATGAGGCATAAAACGAATGGGGCTGTGTAAAGTTCTTTTGGACCTAGCCAAACTGCCTTTGAGTTTATATTTTAAAAAATAATGTTCGCTTAGCCTTCAAGTGTTCCGAATATGAAGTATATCTGCCTGTTTAGTGCATGAACAGACTACGGCAAAACTAAATAATGGATTGACACTAATTGTTTTTGTAATAAACAGCCAGTATAGGTTTCGTTTATATCCTAAAATATGGGAAAGCAAACCCAAAACGTATTATGGTACAGAACGATCTTTTTAAAAATGTTGGGGGTAATATTCCATCATGTATGGGGACAGAGTTTCAGTTTAGGAAGGTGAAAAATTCAGGAGAGGGATGACGGTGAGAGTTGCACAACAGTGTGAATGTACTTAGTGCCACTGAACTGTACAGTTAAATAGGGTTAAAATAGTATGTTTTATATTCTGTGACTTTTACCACAGTAAAAAACATTAAAAAGTGTTGGGGGAAGGGGAAAGGCTGAGGATGTCCCCTCTTGTGTCGGGATGTTTCCTTTTCCCCTGGAAGCAGCAAAGAAGATGAGGGCTGCAGTGTGTTTAGAGGACGTCCAGCTCCTTCGCCAAAACAAACATCCCTGTGAGACTGTGTGGTTCATCACAGAGGCTGTGAAAACAGTCGTGCGGCCAAGGAACTTCCTTGGGTGGAGATGGCAGGTCCTCCATGACGAGAGTTTGCAGAGAAAGGAACCAGGAGCTATTTTTGCTGTTTCGTGCCTACCTTTTGTTCTGGATCGTTTCCTCCCTGACACTTCAGCTAAAGAAGCCAGTGTTTGTTGGAAGAAGATTCGATTCTTGCGTATTTTTAGCTGTCGTTCGAGTCTGACGTTTTAGGGAGGCGTCTTTGATAAAAATCAAAATGAAAAGCGAGCTGGCTATTCTACACGTTGACATTTGAGTGACACAGGAAATTAAAAGCTGGGCTTTGTGTTACAGAGTCACACGGTTTAAATATCCCCTGTTTAAATGTGCCGTTCTTACCTCATTCTTTGTCCTTTCGTCACTTTGTTTTTGCCTATCAATCATGTCAACAGTTCATATGTTTCTCATTATAAAGGGCATTTGCTAAAATTGTGACTTCATTATTTTTCCTACCTTTACATTTTGCTTCTTCCTATCCAAGCATTTTCATGATTCTTTCCAATCACTTTGGTAATCAACAATCAGAAAAGTGGGTTTTAGAATAGAAATCAATATTTCAAATTTAAAATGGAAAAGACCCTAATTCCTTTCTTTGAGGCATCATTCAGCCTTCAGAACCCTGGACCAGTTTAGACCTTCTACCCAAGCCCCATCTTGTCTTGAACCTCCATCCCCACCTCAGCCTCGCCTGGTCTGGGTTCACTGTGGTTAATTGACCTTCATGTTTAGAAACATTTGATTTACTGCCCAGCCAAGTTCACAGTTTCAGTCTCCGTGAAGCTTTTGCTTCTGTGCCTCAAAAGACACAACCAACGGAGTCAAAGACAACATATAAAACGGGAGAAAATACTTGCAAATCATATATCTTATAAAGGGTTCATATCCGGTATATATAAAGAACTCCTATAACTCAACAGCAAAAAATAAACAACCTGATTAAACAAGGGCAAAGGACTTGAATAGTGATTTCTCTAAAGAAAACACACAAAGAGCCAGTTAGCACATGAAAAGATGTTCAACATCACTTAACATGAGGGAAATGCAAGTCAAAACCAAAATGAGACACCACCTCACACCCCTTAGGGTGAGTCCTTCTCAAAAGGACAACAACAATAACAACAAAACCCAGAAAATAACAAACGTGGTCAAGGATGTGAGAAATTGGAACTTCTGTGCACTGTTGGTGGGAATGTAAAATGGTGCAGCCACCATGGAGAACAGTATGGCAGTTCTTCAAAAAGTTAAAAGTAGAGTTTCCGCATGATCCAGCAATTCCACTTCTGGGTGTATAACCAACAGAACTGACAGCGGAGTCTCAAGATATTTACCTATCCATGTTAGTGGCAGTATTATTTACAAAGGCTGAAGCAGACCAAGTGTCTGTCAGGGGATAAATGGACAACAAAATGTGGTCTATACGTACCCTGGAATATTAACAGCCTTAAAAAGGAAGGAAATTCTGACACATGCTATAACATGGATGAACCTTATGCTTGTAAGGGAAGGACATTATGCCCGTAACGAAAAGACAAACACTGTCTGATTCCACCTCTGTGAGTACATTGGGTAGTCAGATTCACAGAGACAGAGAGCAGAATGGTGGTTGCAGAAGCCCTGTTGGTGACTTCGCCACAAACATCTTTGTACCAAGCAGTTTCGCTTGCACGATAAATCGGCCATAAGGCAGCTTTGCCATAAAAATTCAAACGCCTGTAATTCACAACAGTCTTCAAGAGCATTCGTGATCGATCGATCCTCTGGCTAATTTAGGCACGACATCTTGTTCCCTCTTGCCACCTTTATCGGATTTATCACGCAGTATTAGAAGTTGGAGGCAAAAGAAGAATCAAGCTCGTCCTGTGCCCCCAAAAAGAAATGGTTACGTGATTCCTGATGAGTATAAGTTTCTTGAAAATGGTGAACATTTTTTGCTATTTGTTAGTGGAGAACATGATGCAGACAGAATTTTGGTATTTGGCACAGAATCTGGCTTAGATTATTTGGTGAAATGTAAGGACTGAGCTTGTGATGGAACATTTTAAATGTAGCCTGGATATGGGCTACCAGGCATGTACATTACATATATTGACAAGAAATAGCAGCATCTCCCGTCTGTTCACTTTATTTCCAGGGAAATAAGAAGAGATTTAGAGCACATTTTTTTATATTGTGAATAGCTTATGTCCAATATTAAATCCTGAATCTTTAATGATCAACTTTGAGAAAGGAGGTATCATTGCTTTCTCAAAGACATGCCTGAGTGTAACTGTAACCATGAATCTACACATATTTTAAATGTATTCCAATATTTTTTATTTTCATTTTCACAATAAAATCTTTTTTAAATTTTGCTATTCATGTTCATATTGCATTATGTCTTTGTTAATTTTATTTTTTTAATCTAGATTTTTATTTTATTTTGTTATTTTATCTTTCATGACAAAATTGTCTTATGGTCAGTTAGGTGTGCAGCAAAACTGCTTGTGGCAAAGATTCCTAGGGCAAAAATACCTAGAACCGTCGGCAACTGGGGGAAGGGGGGAGGAGAGTTGTTTAAGGGGTGTAGAGGTTCAATTTTGCAAGATAAACAGATTTCCGGAGATTGTAAAACTATCTGAATGCACTTACTACTGAAGTGTAGACTTAAAAATGGTGAAGATGGTTAAGTTTTATGTTGTGTGTATTTTACTGCAAATAAAAATAATGATTCGCCACTTATTGATGAATAAGTGATTCACCATTTCCTTCAAAACGTAAATCTTAACTGAAATATTTTTACTTAAATACGGAAAATATACTTTCCCCAAATGCCTTACTTGTAGCATATTTTTGGGTAAAATATTTTTAATGACCCTAAGAAAGTTCACTGATGCCGTAAACATTTTTAGTGGGTAGATTTATTTGACAGCGAAATAACTTGGGTTTTAGTCTTTCCTTTTCCCCTCATGCACTTTCTCTCTCCTACATGTCACACCATTGTGACAACACTGTCTTGTCCCTCTGAGCTGCTCAGGCTGGCGTTATAAAGGGCTCTGTGGTTTTCTCTTTCTTTTTTATATGACTGTACTTATTTACAGTGTTTACTTCCTCTCATATCTTAACGCCACCAAAATAGGACTCCAGCAGGAAATCTGAAAGCATGTAGCATGGCTTTGCAGAGACAGCAAGCAGTGAAACAGCAACAACTTGTACTTAAGTGAGATCCAGACATTTAGAGATCATGTGGCCTTTCTCATCCACTTACTGTCTGTACAGCTTTGGACCAGGATCTCAGAAGGAGTTGCCAATCAACCTTTCTGATTTATGTTTCCTGAGAAATAAAATAAGAATAACTCCTGTGCCTGTCTGCGTAACCAAGGCTGTTTTGAAAGGCTAATATATTCATAGGACTTGTAAGAGTACTTACAAGATCAGCAAGGATTTTCAAGTATATAAAGCCCTATATGGATGAATATTCATTTCAAGTGAACAACCTTTGGGAAACATCTAAATAAAACCTGACTGTTGCCATTACCCCTGTTTATGTGGGGGTCACATGGGGTTTTCTGCAAAGACTTTAGTTCAACAGACAGTTGACCTCTATGAGTGCTACAAAATCTTAATTTTTCCCTTAGAAACTTTTCTTAATTCCCAGTTTCCATATTAACATAGGAAGGCTTAAGGTGCAGTTTCTAATTTTAGAGGTGAAAGGACCTTTCAGCTCAAGAACACAACTTAGCTCTCTCCCCCTTTTACTTTATGAACAAAGGCCCACGGTTAATAGACTTGCCCATGCCAGCCAGCTGGTGAGTTTCAGTTTCTCCAAAAGACCTTGGTTCTCATGGTTCTCAGATGGATGCTTTTACAACTGTTATTTATGAAACTAATATTTCCATTGGTATTGAGCTACTTCTTGATATAAACTATTAGAAATGTGTTACCATACATATCATTAGGATTACAACAGATCCAAGACTACAGAGCCTGAATACCGTGGTAATTTAAGAGAGAAAATAAAATCACCAGAGACACTTAATGGATAACAAAACTAAGAGAATCAGTCTTTGCCAGATAATGTTGCTATAACTCTGATAGGTGTATTTTAACATTTTGGTTTCTCTGAATCAAATTGTGTCATCTGTTGGACATTCTGGTACTGTAATCTCTGGTGACTTTAATTATAGAAGAGGAAATAAAACACTTTCAGCAACTCTGGGACGTAGGAAACTAATTTTGTGTTTGAGAGTTCTGAGTCGCAGATACAGCTGAGATTTCACATGACTCCAGAGAGACTGGAGAGCATTGATTTGCAGATGGCGTATTTCTTTTATTGATGCCTCTCTGAGCTGAATCCAGACTGCTCCCACAATGTAGAGCATAGGTTTGCTTGTTTGATGTATGCAGCATGCCAGGAGGATGCAGGCTTTGCCTGGATTTGAATGTGAGGCTCTACCAGCACTGACCTTTGCAACTTTGGAGAAGTTATGGTACCTTCAAGGGCCCAAATTATAAGACTGTAAAATATACTTTTGGCCCTGGTGGCCAACATATCCTAACGTGTTTCCCAGAGATTCACATCCTTGGATGAACCCCTCTCCTTGGGTTCACTGGAACCTACAACATGCTTCTGACCTATAGAGTATATGGTAAAGGTGATGGGCTATCACTTCCTTGGCTAGGTTACATTATATGGTAAAGATGATGGAATGTCTCTCCCTTGGATACATTTTGTTATATAAGATTCCGTCTTAGCAGAATGGGGAGATTCCTCTGCTGACCTCAAAGAAGCAAACACACATGACATGAACTGCCTTTGAAGGGAACCTAGGCCTCTAGGACCTAAAGATGGCCCCCAGTCCATAGTAAGTGGCCAGGTCCTCAGGCATACAGCTGCAAGGGAAGGAACTTGTCCAACAACCTCAATGAGCTTGAAAGTAGATATTCCAGGTGGGAATACAGCCTGATGACACCTTGTTAAACCCTGAACAGAGGACCCAACGAAGCTGTGCTTAGACTGCTGACCAAAAGAAACTGTGAGATAACAAACAAGTGTGTCTAAACTCCTAAGTCTAGGTTAATTTCCTATGCAGCAATAGAAAATTAGATGTAGACTCAAGAAAGTAATCCATGATCCCCAGTCTTCCTGGCCTGAAAAACCAGGACCGAAATTCAGGGCAACCATCAGCCACTGGAAATTGAGGGAAGAACACCAGAAAGGAGAAAGCCAGAGAGCCATAAATTCTGTGCACACATTCGGCTCAAGTCTCTGGCTGATGGAATCATGAATACGAGAGATAAGGACCAAGCAGCCTAGCTATGGGTGAGAGAACTTGAATGGCCAGTTTTCAGAATTTTCATTGTGAGTCCATTCAGCTTATTATCTCTTAAAACAAAAGAAGTAACACTCTTTGTAGGAATATAAGAGAATCCAGCATCTTGTAAGCAAAACATTCACAATGTCCAGGAAACAAGCCAAAATTATTCAACATATGATGAACCAGGGAAATGTGACCTGTTTCCAAGAAAAAAAGGCAATCAACAGAAACCAACCAGGAGATGACCGGATGTTGGAATTAGTGGACAAAAAACTTACTGCAGCTTTTTAATATGCTTAATGACAGAGTGGAAAAGGTGCTTATAGTGAATGAAAAAATGGAAAAAAATTTCAGAAGATTAATAAGAAATATAAAAAGAGAACCAAATGGAAATTCTAAAATGGAAAAACACAATGTCTTAAATAAAAATTTCACTGGATGGGCTTAACAACATAATGAAGGTAACAAAAGAAAAAGGCAGTGAAGTTGAAGACAGATCAATAGAAACTATCCAATTTGAAGAAAAGAGAGAAAAAACTTTGAAATAAAAATAGAACTTCAAAGATGGGTGGAATACTACCAAAATGTCAGTGTCAATAGAATCCCAAAAGAAAAGAGAAAAAAATTGTTTAAGTAACAAGGGCCAAATGTTTCCCAAATTTTGTAAAAGAAACACATTTTCAGATTTTAAAAGTTCAGTGAATCCAAACCAAAATAAATAAAAACAAAACTATGCCTAGGTACATTATAATGAAAATGCTTGAAAACAGACTTCATGAGAAAAATCTTATAAACAACTAGAGAAAAATAACATATGTTTTGAAACAGCATTTGGGTAACGGTGTTTTGAACAGGGTAACGGTGTTTTGAAAACTGCTCAGTTTATCATCAAAAGCAGTGGAAGCCAGTTAAGACTGTAGCAACATTTTAAAGTGCTGAGATACATAATCATGTCAATTCAGAATTCTATATCCTTTAAGAATGAAGGCAAAAGAAAGGTGTTTTCAGATAAAAGATAAAAAATGTATTGTCATCAGACCTACACAGAAGAAACATTTCAGACTGAAGGGAAGTAATACCAGATGGAAGCCTGGAATATTGGAAGGGAAATGGTAAATATCTGAGTAAATATAAAAGGCTGGTTTTGCCCTTAATTTCTTCTAAATATATACGATTATTTAAAGCAACAATTATAATATTGTCTCTGAGATTTATAACATAGGTAAATCTTATACATATGACAAGTAAAGCATAAAATAGACCCGTTTGATTGCAAGGTATCTACATTTTATGTAAAGTATTATATACTTAATCTAGGTGTACTGAAAAAGTTAGGGAGATATATTTTAATCCTCAGGACAGCCATTAAAAGCAAATAATGCAAAGAGTACAGCTAAAAACCCAATGGATAAATTTTCCCCCCACCTGAGTTGTGCTGTTTTCCAGTAAGATTGTGGATTTGTCTGTTTCTCCCTCTAATTCTGTCAATTTTTGCTTTGTGCATTTTGAAGCTCTGTTGTTAGGCATATACATAGACATATATGATTATTAGACTTTCCTGATCCATTGACTCCTTTTTCATTATGAAACATACATCTTTAACTCCAGAAATACTCTTTCTTAAAGCCTATCTGCTCTTCATGTAGCCATGCCAGCTTTCTTATGCTCACTGTTTACAGGATATCTTTTTTATACATTCTCCTTTAATAAACCTAGAGTTGGTTAAAAACATATTTAAAACAGGCAGCATTTTATCTATTCTGACAATCTAGAGATTGTCCTTTAACTGTAATGTGCAGTCTGTGAACATTTAATATAATTATTGATACGGCCAGGTTTCATTATACAATTTATTACTTATTTTATGGTTGTTCCTTCTATTTTTTGTTCCTACTTTACTTTGAATTTTAAAATGTGTTCACTCCAATAATAAATAGGAAGATTAAACCAGTAATCCAAAAAACCTCCCAAAAAACCACCCAGGACCAGATGGTTCCATGGGTGAATTCCACCAAACATTCAAAGAAGAATACCAATACTTCTTAAACTCTTACAAAAAAGTAGAATAGAGAACGCTTTCAGACTTATTTTCTGAGGCTAGCATCATCCTGATACCAAAGCCAGACAAAGACACTACAGAAGAGAAAACTACAGGCCCATATCCTTGATGAATATAGATGCAAAATTCCTCAATAAAATACTAGCAAATAGAATTCAAAAGCACATTAAAAAGTTTATAAATCATATCTAAGTGGAATTTACCCCTGGGGTACGAGGATAGTTCAACATATGCAAAACAATCAATATGATACATTACATTAACAAAATGAAAGGAAAAAAGCACATGGTTCTCCCTATAGATGTAGAAAACACATTTGACAAGGTTCAACACCCATTCATGATTGAAACTCTCAGCAAAATAGGTGAAGAAGGAACTTAGGTCAACATAATAAAGGCCATGTATGAAAAGCCCACAACTAACATCAGAGTCAGCATAGGAAATCTGAAAACTTTCCCTCTAAGATCCAGTTCAAGGCAAGGATGCTAGATTTTACGTAACTTCTATTCAACAAAGAAGTTCTAGCCAAAGAAATCAGACAAGAAAAAGAAATGAAAGGCATCCAGATCAAAAAGGAAGGAGCAAAATTTTCTTTTTGCAAATGATGTGATCATATATGTATGAAACTCAAGACTCAACAAAAAACTGTTAGAACTAATAAATGAATTTAGTAAAGCTGCAGGATACAAAATCAACATACAAAGTCAGTCATGTTTCTATACACAATGAACTATCCAAAATGGAAATTAAGGAAACAATCCCATTCACAATAGCACCAAGAATAATAACATACTTAGGGATAAACTTCATCAAAGAAATGAAAGACTTGCACACTGAAAATCATCATACTGATGAAAGAAAGAAGACACAGGAATATGGAAAGACACCCTGTGTTCATGGATTGGAAAAATTAATATTGTTAAATGTCCATACTACCCAAATGAGCTAGGGGTAAATGTACTGCAAACCCGATCAAAATCCCAGTGTCATTCTTTGTAGAAATAGGAAAAAACATGCTAAAATTCATATGGAATCACAAAAGACTGAAGAGCCAAAGCAATCTTGAGAAAAAAAGGAAAAATCTGGAGGTGTCACACTTCCTGATTTCAAGATATATTACAAAGCAACAGTAATCAAAACAGTATAGTAATGGCATAAAAACAGACATGTAGACCAGTGGAACAGAATGGAGAGCCCTGAAGTAAATCCAATATCTGCTGTCAACTGACCTTCGACAAAGGTGCCAAGAACACACAGTGGGGAAAAGATAGTCTCTTCAATAAATGGTGCTGGGAAAACAGGGTGTCCACATACAGAAGAATGAAATTTGACATTTATCTAATACCATACACAAGAATGAACTAAAAATATATTAAAGACTTACGTTGATAAGACCTGGAACCATAAAACTACTAAACGAAAACAGGCTCCTTGGCATTGGTCTGGGCAAAGATTTTGTTCGTTATGACACCAAAAGCACAGGTGACAAAAGCAAACATAATTAAGTGGGATTTCATCAAACTAAAAAGCTTCCACACAGCAAAGGAAACAATCAACAGAGTGAAAAGGCAACGTACAGAATGGGGGTAAATATTTGCAAATAATATATCTAATGGGGGTTAATATCTAAAATACATAAGGAATTCATACAGCTCAATAGCAAAATAATAATAATCCAACTAAAAAATGGGCAAAGGACTTGCATAGACATTAATCCTAAGATATACGAATGGCCAACAGGTTTATTAAAAGTGCTCAACATCACTAATTATCAGTGAAGCAAAAATGAAAACAGCAATGAAATACTACCTCACATCTGCTAGAAAAAGCTGTTATCAAAAAGACAAGAGATTAAAAGTGCTGGCAGGCATGTGAAGACAGAACCCTCCTACATTGTTGGTGGGAATGTAAATTGGTGCAGCTACTATGGAAAACAGTATGCAGTTTCTTCAAATAATTAAAAAGAGAACTACCATATGATCCAGCAATCCCACTTCTGGGTACATATCTAAAAAAAATGAAATCAAGATTTCGAAAAAATATCTGCACCCCCGTGATCATCACAACACTAGTTACAATGACCAAGACATAGAAGCAAGCTAAGTGTCCATCGATGGAATGGATAAAGAAAATGTGGTATATGTATATACAATGAAATATTTTTCAGCCATAAAAAAAGAAGGAAATCCTGCCATTTGGGCCAACATGATGAAACTGGAGGGCATTATGTTAGGTAAAATACCAGACAGAGAAAGACAGATACTGTAGGATCTCACTTACATGTGGAATCTAAAAATAAAAACCCACCAAACTCACTAAAACAGTAGATTGGTGGTTGCCAGGGGTGAGGGTGTGAGAGTATGGGAAATGGGTGAAGTTGGACAAATGATAAAAAATTCCAGTACAGCACGGTGACTATAGTTAACAATACTGTATTATATACTCGAAAGTCGCTGAGAGTAGAACTTAAATGTTCTTGCCAAAAAAGAAAAAAAATGGAAACTATGTGAAGTGAAGGATGAATTACCGAACCTTATTGTGGCAAGCATTTCACAATATATATGCATATCCAATCATCATATTGTATACCTTAACTTATACAATGTTATATATCAATTATATCTCAATAATATAGAAAAAATAATGATCTAAGTCAACAAAGAAGCAACAAAGGAAATTTTGAACTGAATAAAATCAAAAATACAGCATATTAAAATTTGTGGCATGCAGCTAAGCAATCCTCATAGGGAACTTTATAACTTTGAGTGTTTATATTAGAAAAGAAGAAAGGTTAAAAATCAAAGATTTAAGGTTCTCTCTTAAGCTGCTAGAAAAAGTAGAACAAAACAAATCCAAAGAAAAAAGAGAGACATAAAAAAGAGCAGAAGTCAAAGAAACCAAAAGCAGAAAGGTAATAGAAAAAATCAATGAAACCAAAGCTTTCCTTGAAATAATCAGTGGAATGATCAACTCATATCTAGATTGATCTAAGAAAAAAAGAAAACATAAATCACTGATACCAAGAATGAAAGACGATGACACTTTGCTGTACAGCAGAAACTCACACAACATTGTAAATCAACTATACTCCAATAAAAATTAATTTTAAAAATAATGAAAGATGTATCACTCTTACCAACATTAAAAAGATAGTATGAAAATGGTGTCAACTTTATCCCAACAATTTCGAAAACTGAAATAGGCAAATTTGTTGAAAACTACAACTTACCAAAATTGACACATGCTAAAACAGCACAGAGTATTCTGGTAATGGCAACTCTAGTAAATATTGATCATTATAGGGTATGTCTTCTTCATCTAGCCTCATGTTTTGAGAACCTGCTGTGTGCTTACAGAGAGAGCAAAATACTCCAATGGAGCTTGTGTTGGGAGATAAAAAAAGTTGGTAAACAAATACACAAAAAGCTATAAGTGAGTACAATGAGGACATTAACAACATGATAAAGATGGATGTGACAGGGTGGCTAATCAGAAGTTGGGGAACTGCTCTCTGTACCAAATGCCTAAAAGGAACCAGCCATCTGACCATCTAGGAGACGCAAATTCCAGGCACAGGGATGTCTGTTGCAAAGGCTCTGAGTCAGCACACACTTTACTGATACTTTTTTCTCCCCCATCTCTAATAAAAATGAACTTCACACACACTTAATGCTGTAGCAAGAGGAGGGCTACCTGGAAAGCTCATTCTGGTGATCTTTAGTGACTGTCGATGTCACTGATACAGACTTGGGTCCAGGAATTGTTCTTTAGGGAGATGGGACAAGTTAAGCCCTGGTCCATTGCACTCTTTTTTTTTTTTTTTTTAGATGCATTAGTAGTATTTTTTTTGTTGAAATATAGTTGATTTACAATGTTGTGTTAATTTCTGTCTTTTTTAAATATTCTCTTCTATTATGGTTTATCATAAGATATTGACTATAGTTCCCTGTGCTCCATAGTAGGACCTTGCTGTTTATCCATCCTTTTAACAAAAGCTTACATCTGCTAACCCCAACCTCCCACTCCAACCCTCCCCCAGCTCCCTCCCTCTTGGCAACCACAAGTCTGTTCTCTATGTCTGTGAGTCTGTTTCTGTTTCATAGATAAGTTTACTAACACTGCAGAAATACAAAGGATCATGAGCGATTCCTATAAGCAACAATGTGTCACATTTTAGATTCCACACGTAAGTGATACCATATAGTATTTGTCTTTCCCTTTCTGACTTACTTCATTTAGCATGATAATCTCTAGGTCCATCCATGTTGCTGCAAATGGCATGGTTTCATTCTCTTATACGGCTGAGTAATATTCCATTGTATATATGTACCACATCTTCTTTATCCATTCATCTGTTGATGGACACTTAGGTTTCTTCCATGTCTTGGCTATTGTGAGTAGTGATGCTATGATTTTTCTTTTTATGTTGAATGCCCAATTCAAAACACGTCTTCTTTCTACATTTGGAACACACAGGAACAGCGATTGGGCCTTAAGTCTATGTACCAGTGAGAAGAGGACAGCTACGTGGAGATGGGGACCAGCTGGCCCCATGGGGGTTGTTGTTTTGTGACAGGGCACCCCCTGCGGCAGTGCTAGCTGAGCATGTCTCTTGCAACACGTGGTAAACCCAGACCCTCTATTCGCTTCTTGCCAACTAGCTCCCTGTGGATGGCGAGCTGGAGGTGTCCCATGGGGACCCAGAGTCTCGGTCCGGACAACAGTTTCACAGCCGTTTGGAGTGTGGCCACACTCTGAATCCATCTGATTGGGGGGGGTGGGAGGATTGGACAGAATAACCCAGAAGATGTGCACAGTGGCCAGGAAGGCAAAGAGTGATGTGTGTGTGGGGATTTAGGTCATGTGGAAGTCAACGGCCCTTGGTTACTTTTAGACAATATAAAAGAAGCAATCTTAGGTTCTATGAAGAGAGCCACGCTTAATTTCCTCAAGTTCAAGTTTGTTTCATATTTCCAGCAAACTAATATGATTAAGTGCTGAGAGCAGCAAATAACACATTTCTGGTACGGGAGAGAAATGACTCTGAACAGTATTGAAAAAGGACTGATTTCTATATAAAGGACTCATTCAACCATAGCAAGTGGTTTGTTGGGTTTTTTTTTTTTCCAAAATCTATTGTTTCAGTAGATAATTACCACAAAACAAGGGCACTATCCTTTGTGTTGTTCTTTGTGTGTTTCTGTTTAGCTTTCCATGTTTGCCAAGGGACGAACATTCAAGAAGCATGTTAGCCATTTTAGTCCCAGGAGGTGGTGACAGTCAAGTCTTCCAGTCACTAAAGACCCTTTAACAAAGAGTGTTTTGTAAGGGGAGATACAGTTATTGGAGGGAGAAGAGACCAAAATAGGACTGTGGTTTCTTAATGGAAATTTAGACACAATAGCAGTGGTAGTTCGCAAAAGCCTGACTTTTCATTACGTAGTTCTAATAGCCAATAGAATGATAAAGCCTGATTAAGTCTTCATTATTTATGTGCTTTATATTTTATTTTTGTTACATATTCTGAGTGTTGGTTTACACTTGGTGCATTTGCTTGTAGCTTCGGAATACGGCTGGAATCCTAGCCCTAAAATCAGCAAAACCAGTGATGAAGCGTAGACACGATGGTGTTGTGGTATCTCATTAATACCAAGTACTATGGTGTTGTGGTATCTCGTTATTTTAATTTGCATTTCCCTAATGACATATGATATGGGGCACCTTTCCATATGCTTATTTGCCCCCTGGATATTTTCTTTGGGGAGGTGTCTGTTAAAGTCTGTGGCCCATTTTTAATCGGGTTGTTTTCTATTGTTGAGTTTTAAGGGTTTTTGTTATGTTTTGGATAACAGAATTTTATCAGATGTATCTTTTGCAGATATTTCCTCCCAGCCCATGGCTTGTGTTCTCATTTTTTGACAGCGTCTTTTGCAGAGCAGGATTTTAACTTTAATGAAGTTCAGCTTATCAATTATTTCTTTTATGGATCATGCCTTTGGTGTCGTATCTCAGAAGTCATCGCCAAACCCAAGGTCATTTGGATTTTCTCCAGTATTATCTTCCAGGAGTTGTATAGCTTTACATTTAATATTTTGGGTCTGTGATCCACTTTGAGTTACTCTTTGAAAAGGGTGTAGGGACTGTGTCTAGATTCATTTTTTTTTGCGTGTGGATGTCCTGTTGTTCCGGAGCCATTTGCTGAAAGGCTGTTTTCTCCATTGCCCCTTTGTCCTTTGCTCCTCTGTCAAAGATCAGTCGACTATATTTGTGGAATCTATTTCAGAACATACTTTTTAAACCCACCCTATAGCATTTCTGTCTTTCTCTCTAATGCTTTTGCAAGCTTTACTTAAGTTGTATCCAAGCCTATGCATGTGTATGCATGTGTGTGTGAGAGAGAGAGTATTTGGCGAAAATGGCAATGGATGCCCACCTGAAAATCTCTGTGGGATGCTGGCTAATGCACCTGAGCCTGTTCGGAATGGTCCCAGTACAGGTGAACAGGATATGGCCATGACCTCACATCTTCCTGGGACGTGCTTGCTCTGTGTCCCTGTGGATAAGTGGGAAGAGAGGTACAAATACACGGCGTTACGTAGGCAGGATCTTTACCATTCAGAAATGCACCTGCTTAGTTTCCTACCTGCCAAAACGTGTTGGGGGCTGTTGCCTGTCCTGCCTGGAGCCAGACTCAGGTGCTGAGCAACACAGGTGGACAAGCTTCACCCCTGGTTTCGAGGAGGCCTCAGTCCAGGGGGAAGTCAGGCATGCGTGACAGGGCAGCCACAGCAGGTGCAAGTGTCCTGGGGTGTGCGAGAGGCAGATGTTTATGTTTGGTGGGGATGGGACATTGCACTGGGGTCTTGAAGGGTGGATAGGAGTCTGCTAGATGCAAGACAGGATGACGCAGGTGGAGGGGACCCCGTGGTGGTGTTGGAGGCTGAGGTGTGTGAGGCCTGCTGGGGGGTGAGATGAGACAGGAAGAATTGCCCCCCACCCCCCGAGGAGCTGGGTGGCTGCTGCAGGCATCATTTGGGCTTGATCCTACTTACAGTTTTAAGGAGGGAGTGACACCGAATAAAGCCAAGCTTCTTTCCGAGGCCAGGAGCGCCATGCAGGGCCTCTGACCGCAGTGGCCTCCCTGTCCTATTGTAATGGCAACGAAGCCAAGCGGCTCCCACCCTCTCCTGTCCTCGCTTGTAATATTCTCCTGTTCATCATCATTCAAGGCAGATGTCCGCCTCCTCAGAGAGGGCTTTCTTGACCCTCCTGTTTAATTGCTCAGGTGAGCCCTCCATCCTCAGCCCACAAAAGCACGTTTCTGTCGTAAATAAGATGGGTCACCACCTAAAATGATCCAGGTGTTTCTTCCTGTTGTCCCCGCACCAGGAGGTGAGCTTGGGAGTCGAGGGAAGGAATTTGTCTTCGTTGAGGCTCTCTCCACTCACGTGGGACAGTGTCTGGCGCTTAGTCGGTATTTAGGGAAGTTTTGAGTAAATAAGTGATCCCCGTGCGCCTGGCGCACTGTGGAAACGGACTCAGAGAAGGGAGAGAGGGAGCCCGGACCGTGAGGTGAGACACCTTTAAAGGAATCCAGACAGGGATGCCCTGGGCCTGAGACTCGGCAGCAGCAGAAGAGAGGGAGACACCGTTTTGAGAGACTCAGGAAAAGACCCGAAGCCCTTCATGAGCAATGCGGTGAGGGAAGTGTGCCAGCAGGAGGGGTCCCAGCACCTGGGACGCACCCAACATCCAAAGGTACGGGAAGGGGACAGGTCGGAGGGGACTGTAGGTTCAGGTGATGATTTGGGACCTGTGTCTTCAGGAGACGCGCAGGGGAAGCCACTTGATGATTGTCCGTGGAGCTCCAAGGTGGGGAGAAGGGGGTGGTCACACTGGGCAGTCTGAGAATTATCTGCGTGTAGGGGATGGCTGGGAATAGAGGAGTGGGTAAGACACGAAAGGGGAGGAGGACAGAGGAGCCGGGGGAGCAGCAGAGGAAGGAGAGCAGCTGGGGCAGAAAGCGGAGCGTACTTCCAGGACCGCGGGGCTGTGGGAAGGTGGTGAGGAGGCCGCTGCCACCTGGATTCAGGGGAAGCCAGGGAGGGAGCCGGGGTTTAGAGACTCAGAGAGGCCGCGGTCAAAGGAGGCTCTTAATTTTGCTCTGAAGACAAGATCTCGGTTTTGGCCGAGGGACCAGCTGGCCAAAGTGGGGTGGTGGACCATGGTACTAATGCTGGCAGGGGAAGAAGAAATGATGTGCTGTTTGCTGGTGGGGGTCCATCCCGAGGACAGGGGCGTCATCTGCTCGAGGGTTGAGGCTGTCACCTGCTTAACCTGCCTGTCGTCACCTCTGCTTGTCAGGGGAGCCCCTGCTGGGCCTGCATCCTGTATTACCTACCAGTGCTTCTTTCTAATTCTTACTCCCCCCGTCTCCTGTCCTATCTGTGGGTCGTGGGTGGGATGGACCCTGTTTTGTTCCTCTGCCAGAGTCCCGGGCTCTGCTGAGAACACGGGAAGCATTGGCAGAGGTGAGGGGTTGCCCGTGGCATGCCGATGCCAGGGAGTGGCAACTTTCCTGAATGCCTGAGTGTGAAATTTTAAAAGAAGAAATTTTTCTGCCAGTACTTTAAACATAAAAACGATTATATTTGAAAAGATACCTGCGCTATTCACAACAGCCAAGACATGAAAGCAACCTAAGTGTCCACCGAAAGATGAATGGATAAAGAAGACGTGGTACATACATACAATGGAGTATTACTCAGCCATGAAAAAAGAATGAAATAATGCCATTTCCAACAACATGGATGGACCTAGAGATTGTCATGCTGAGTGAAGTAAACCAGACAGAGAAAGACAAATATCATATGATATCACTTATATGTGGAATCTAAGAAAAAGATAGGAATTAACTTTTTTACAAAACAGAATTAGACCCACAGACATAGAAAACAAACTTGTGGTTACCAGAGGGGAAAGGGGGAGAGAGATAAATTAGGAGTTTGGGACTAACAGATTCACATGGCTATATACCTGGTCGGCCAAAAGGTTCATTTGGATTTTTACGAAAGATGTTACGGAAAACCCGAATGAACTTTTTGGCCAGCCCAATATAAAATAGATAATCAACAAGGACCTATTGCATAGCACAGAGAACTATACTCGATATTTTGTAATAACCTATAAGGGAAAAGAATGAAAAATAATATATATATGTACATATGTATAACTGAATCACTGTGCTGTACAACTGAAACTAACCTGACATTGTAAATCAAGTATACTCTAATAAAATTAAAAATTACGAAAAGAAAAGCAAGCCAGAAAAAATTAAAATAAAAACAAAAAGATTGTAAACCTACAGAGAACTATCTCTGCACAGATTTCTGGCTGATGCAATTTTAGAAGAAAACTTAACCCTTCATAAATGTCTGTTGAAGTGGTGTAAGAGTCTTTGGTACACACTGGGAAATAGGAAGGAAAATCAGACTTGAGGATTCCATGTTAAAAATCTCTATTTAAAAACCAAAAGCTCATAATCAGATTCTGTTTTAGGGCATTTTGTTCTAACTGAGGTAGAAAGAAAGTGCTGGAATAGCAACTTTTGTTTTTTCTCATAACTTTCCATGAAGCATGCCCAGTGTTTTTCTTTCTGGAATTACCAAAGATGGTGATGATAGAAATTGTTTTCCCTGGCAGCATGCCTGCTCCCACCTGTGAAGAGGGCTTTAATTTTAGCTGATGGAATATAAACAACCAAAGGGAGTCATTTAGTTGACCTGAGGCATCAGGGTTTGGGTAGAGTCTTCTCAGCCTTTCTTTCTTTCTTTTCTTAAGGTTTTGTTTAAATTTATTTTTTGAACTGGTAATACTGTTACATGTTTCAAAATTCCAAAACTATCAAAAGATATCGAGTGAAAATTATTCCTCATCCTTTTCCCCCTCACTTCTCCTCCCCAAGAACAAGTAGTATAGTAATATGTACGGCCACTCTGTACCCTTCAGATATAGTGTGTGTGTGTGTGTGTGTGTGTGTGTGTGTGTGTGTGTGTGTGTGTGTCTGTGCATAAGCAATGGCTTCCTCTTTACACAAATGGAAACATACCATGCAAACTGTTTTATACCTTTTCGCTTAACAATGTATCTTGGGGCTCTTTTCCACAGGAGTTCATAAATATAGTCCCCATTTTAAGGGCTGTGTAAAAGCCAGCCAGTCCACCATAAAGCACTTAGCCAGTTCCGTGTGGTAGACACTGAGGCTGTTTCCAAATGTTTACTTTTAAGATCTCAGCCTTTCTTAGTAGCCTAAGAATAAAGCAGAATCCCAAAACATTGGCTGGATACCGGAATTTCCGTGGCCAAAACTATGGTGACTTTAGTCATCTAATGGTAGCAAATAACTGATAAAAATTCCCCACACCTTGGGCATAGGTCTATGATGTATGGCTTGCATAGTTCCTAGAAGGGCTCATTTTAGGGGTGAAATGGTTACATATCAGTTCAGTTAGAATTTGTGCCAACCATCTGCCCAGGTAACACCCAGCCAGGGTAATGCTTTCATCAGGTATGATGTTCACTCACACAGAATCAATGCTGCTTTATTTAGAGTGACCAAAATTAAATGGTGGGATATCCTCTGACAGCAAGATAAACTTTTGAAATTAAGACTGTACAAGGAAATCTAAGATTCAGGGTCCCCACATTTTATGTCATTGGTGATGGGGTGGATGTACTCTTTACCGTGGGATTTAGGGACCCCTGTAAAATCAGGATATGATGTCACCATCTCCTTGACTACCCTCCCCAAATTCCCAGAAGGAAAGTCACACATTAGTACTAATACCTGAGCCCTGGTTCCCCAAGGGCTGTCTCACCTGGGGAGGGGTCTAGAGGGCAGGTGTTTAGACACCCCTGGAGGACAGATCGGCTCAGCAGACTGGAGCTGAGGGCTGTGTCTCCGGGTGCATTGGAAGGGAAGCATCCTTGAGAGAAGCACGGCTAAATAAATAAGTAAACAAGAACAAACAAGTAAATCCCAACGGAAACATGCCCTCGGGGTGTCGACTGAAAAATAGCGCACAACCTAAAATTTGAGAATTATGTTATATGTGGCAGACAAAACTGAGGACTGAAACCCAGGGCGCAGCCTGTCAGGTTGCTCTGAGGGACTGCTCCAAAGAGGTAAGCGGGGAGCCAGGATATATAGGAATTCTTGCAACAAAGACCAGGTAGTGGGAACATCAAAAGATTACTGTTAATGAAAGAAAACAGGCATCTCAAGTTAAGGAATTTAGAAATTTTCTATGTATGGGAAGATGCAAGAGTCTGGGCTCACTGACATCATCCCTTTGTTCTGCACCTCAGCCATCTGGGGCTGTGTTTTCTCATCCTGAGTCCCCTCAGGGTGCACCGCTGGGGTGGGCTGCAGTGGCTGACGGCTGGATTGAGGGCATCCTGCTTCCATCCTGAGTTCCCTCAGGGCTCACCGTCAGGGCCGCTGTAACGTGATGGCTTGATGGCTGCAACATCCTTTGTGTACTGATACGGCAGCGACATTTCTTCCCTCGCAGGGGCCAGCCACGGCCAGCTCTGGGGCTTGCTCATTCCTCGAGTGGCGCTCTTTGACCTAAAGCCCCAGACTTGGAACTCTGCTTCCTCCTTGGATACTCCCTCCCCTTCCTCCCCTCAAAGGCACTGGCCGTGGCCAGCATCATTGCTGTCTGTCTGGGTTCTTGCACAATCTCTGTAGGTGCCCAGAACAGAGCTGGGCCAGCGCAGCTGTGGGTGCGCTCAGCTCCATCCCCTGGCCAGCAGGTTGGAGCCCCTCCAGGTGCCAGCCTGGTCCACACCGACCCGCAGGTCTGCTCTACGGCAGATCTCACAGCAGAGGTTGCCTCTCCCCAGAGCTCACTCTCCACTCCCATCCAGTTACCTCGGCTGCTTCTGCCAGAGGATTTTACTTTCATTTTCATCGAAATCTATTTGACGTATAACATTGTGCACATTTAAGGTGCCCCACGTGCAGATTTGATACATTTATGTACTGTAATCTGATTGTAGCAACGGTCGGCACTTGCGTCCCATCACATAATTATCATTTCTCTTTTTCTTGTGGGAATAATCGAGATCTAGTGTCTTAGCAAGTTTGATGATTATTGTACAATATTGTTGTCTATGATCGCTGCACTGGGTACTAGGTCTCCAGGGCTTATTCATCTACGCTCTGCAGGTTTGTTTCCTGAAACTACCTCTTTCCTGTCTCCTCACCTCTCAGCCCCTGGTAGCTACCTTGTTACTGTTTTCACAAGTTTGGCTTTTTTAGATTCCTTATATTCTCTGTCTGATTTATCTCACCTAGCATAATGCCCTCAAGGTCCTACCGTGTTGTTACAAGTGGCATCCAAACGGCCAACAGACACACGAAAAGATGCTCCACATCTGTCATCGTCAGGGAAATGCAAATCAAAACCACAACGAGTATCACCTCACACCCGTCAGAATGGCTTTTATCAAAAAGACAGGAAATAACAAATGTTGGCCAGGATGTGGGGAAAAGGGAGCCCTCCTGCACTGCTGGTGGGAACGTAAATTGGTGCAGCCACTGTGGAGAGCAGTATGGAGATTACTCTAAATATTAAAAATAGAGCTACCATATGACCTAGCAGTTCCACTTCTTGGTATGTTCCCAAAGGAAATGACATCAGTATCTTGAGGAGGTGTCTGCCCTCGCATGTTAATTGCAGGCAGGACATGGGACTGGAGGCACTTGCAGACTTTTGAGCGGAGCGTGGCTGGCTTTCCATGTGGAAGGGTCTGGGGCGGGCGCAGGGAGGCCAGGGAGGGACTGCCACACTTGTTCAGGTGAGAGATGAGCGTGGCTTCAAGCGAGTGGTGACAGGGACACGGAGAAAGACCCGCCTGTTGAAGGGGTGTGGGCTCCTCCAGAACGCCTGGGCCATCCGGCCCTGAACCGCTAGAAACAGGGAGTGACCATTACCCTGGGGGAGGAGCGGGTTTGGGGAGAGAAGCAAGGGGTCGGTTGGGGACATGCGGAGATGCCCATGTCCAGGTGCTGTTGTCAGCAAGCATTTAAGTGTGTGGCCCTGGAGCTCAGGGGAGGAATTCAGGCTGAGCTGTGAATCTGGGAGTCTCTGCACAAAGGTGGCATTAAAGGCATTGAATCTGGAAGGAATCAGCTTGAAAATTCTCTGGGGTAAAAGGAAGTGGCCCAAGGACCGCCTCTGGGGCTGGCTCAGGTCCCAGGAGCCCGAGGAGGAATGTGCAGGCAAAAGGCCCCCGTGAGTGAGCCCCCAGCCCCTCGCCGGTCCCCCTGCTGCCCCATCTCATCCTTGTCACACCCCCTGCCGCGGCACACCACCCCGGGCTGCCCGCCCAGCCCATCTGGCTCTTCCGTGCTGCTCTGCTCTGGGTGCCCCGTTCCCCCCAGGCCCAGCTCCCCCTGCGTGATGGCGTTCTACACCCCTACCCTGCCCGAGCTCGGCAGGCTCTGACCCTCCCGGTCACTTCCTGCGCTACATTGCTGAGCCCCTCGGCTTGCTTCCAACTCTCCAGCGGCCTTCCAGAATCTTCCATCCTAAAGCAGCCCCAGGAAAGTTAGACCGTCTTAGGGTTGTATTTTCCCTTCCTCCCCAACGTTCTTCTCGAGAAGTCCCATTCGTGCTTCGCTTCGGTGCCGCGGCCATGCGAGTGTCTGGTGGGATCCCTCCAGCCCGCCCACCAGAAAGCTCCACAGGCCTCGTCTTCCCCCTAAACTGGTTCTCCAGGGGTGTCCCGTGTGGCAAGGACTGTCCACGAGGCGTCTGGTCATCACCCACGTCCCTTCCAATAAAACCAGCCCCGAGGTCCTGTCTGTCTTGCTCACCTCTTGTTCTCAGTGCCAAGTCAGTATCTGACACGTAATAGGCACTTAGAAAGTCACCCAATGAGCGTACCCGTCCTAAGGGAAAAACATTTCATCATACGGATGCTTTTGGTAACAGCATTGACTCAGTTGAGGGATGTTTAGTGAGCGCCCAAAATACGCCAAGGACATTTCCCAGTGCTAGTGAGACAGCAGCAAATCAAGCAAACCGTCCACCTTCAAGGCAGAGCGTTATGCGGGAGACCATGGGCCAGCCCACTGTGTCCCCCCCCCCCCCGCTTTTGTAAGCAGGTGGCACAGAGAAGTGTCAGACAGCAGTCAGCTCTGCGGCCTTCAGCAGGTAACACAGCCCCTCCAAGCTCACTTCCCTTTTCTGGACAGTGAGAGGTGGTTTTGATAATTAAACAAGATCATGGGGCTGCATAGGAGAGCCTCGGCACGGCTCCTTCCTCCCAGCACATAAGCTGGGAAGCATCATCGCTCTCTCTTTCATTAATCAAGGTGAGTCAGGTGGAGTCGGTCTTGAAAACATCATTCAACGTCTGGTCCTCTGCTTTCTCATGTGTAAAATAAGAGTTGGAATTCCAGCTGTAAGATTTTGTGTTCTTTGATGTTATTCCACTCGACTCCTGTTTCTTGAGCAAACAGGTATATATCACTTTCTAGCAGCACTTCAAGCTGCTGGAGCTATTTCTGAGCACACATTTAATGCTTACGTGACGCCTCGTGGTGCCCTGTGGGGTGGGCACTACTATTGTTCCATTTAAAAGTGGAAAGTGAGGCACAGAGACCTTGGCATCTGAGCGAGCGTGTGCAGCTGGCTTAGATTTTGTGCTACTCGCAGCTCCCAGGGCGGCCACACTGTTCTGCAGGGTGGTACTGTCAGCGCATGTAACCTCCGGAAACCTAACTAGGAAGGCAGAGCTTGACTGTGTTCTCCGAGGACCCCGCCATTCCCTGTAAGAGCTGAAACCAAGACTTGGGTCCAGCCAGGTCTGGTTCTGGGGTGACCTCCAGCTGTCCGGGGACCCACTGCATTGTCTGCCATTGACTCGGAGGGTGATGAGGAGGATAAGAAGGTGAAAGATCTTGGTAGAAGCTGCCCAGCAGTGAGGACAGCATCCTGTGTACTTTTCATGATATGACTCACTTAATCTTCCCAGTCACCAAAAGAGACGGTAACTATTTTCATCCCTGTTTTACCAGTGGAGAAATTGAGGCACAGAGAGGTTAAGCAACTTATCCAATATTACACAGCTCATGGTGGAAGCAAAACTCTAACCTGGCTTTCTGCCTCCAGGGTCCAAGCACAACCACCGTGCTACGCTGTCATAGCACGCTGTCATCTTGCTGATATATTTTTCTAGGCTGTTCTTGTTCATAATCCTCGTGCTCATTCTCTTAAAAGTACAAGTGTATTTAAAGGAAAATTAGATGGAATAATCACCATGTAAAAGGAATAGTTGAAAATGTAGGTTTAAATTTTAATCCGGAGCAACCTCATTATACTATAAAGTTGGCATCCTGGTGTCCCTGGAGAATGAGAACATGATAAAGAAATAACTGACTTAGATGACTAAGGATTTATCCCTTAAAGTATAAGTCTCTTTTCTGTAGAAGTTATTTAAGCAGTACAGAGGGAAATCTTTCTAGACAGCATCACCAATTTTTCTGAATTCTCAGATCTGACACTGACTCTTCCCAGGAAACTCTGGGTTTATTGTTTTGTGGAGGTAAAATCAGGTGACTCGAGGGACAGAGCTTAGGCAGGAGCCTGGCAGGGGCGGCAGGGCAGGAGCCTCCTGCAGCTGACCCCGGACGTGAGCTGGCAGCCCAGTTCTGCATGGTTCTGGTCTGGGCTCTGAAGAGGTGAGATTCCCAGCAGGCCAGCTTCTTGCTGCATGAGATGCTTCGGGGACGAAAGGAAACATCAGTCACAACACCAGTGTTTCGCACCTCATTCTGTGTGTGATATTATTGAATTTTGTTTTACGATAATGTAGGTGGCTGCAGATTTATAAACTAGTTGTCATTTGTGCTGTAAGCGCGTTTAATCACTTTGGGGGAAATGAAGAGCGTGTAAAAAGTTAAGCCCAGGTTGATTTAAAATAAAAGTGTGGGGCTTCCCTGGTGGTGCAGTGGTTGAGAGTCCGCCTGCCGATGCAGGGGACACGGGTTCGTGCCCCGGTCCAGGACGATCCCACATACCGCGGAGCGGCTGGGCCCGTGAACCATGGCCGCTGAGCCTGCGCGTCCGGAGCCTGTGCTCCGCAACGGGAGAGGCCACAACAGTGAGAGGCCCACGTACCGCAATAAAATAAAATAAAATAAAAGTGTGAAAAAGTAAGCCAGGAAACTCCATTAAAATAATAGGGACTTTTAGATTTTGAAATCAGGAAGCCCTTTCTTAGTATGGCACAGGGTCAGAAACAGAAAAAGAAGGGGGCACCTGACAGATTGAATTAGATAAACTTTCACACTCCAAAAAAAGTAAAAAAAAGCAGAACATTAAAAGGCCATAAGGAACTAGGGAAAATATTCACAACATATTTGTATTTCACGTACATATTGATATTATTAAGAAAAGGCTAACACCACAGTTGACAGAAAAAGCTTAATGGATAGAACTACAAATTCTTTCTCTCACACAGACAAAAGTAAACATTAAAAAATCATTTTAATCATTAAAAATGCTAATCCTAGCATTTAAAGAATCTCAATTTAAAAAGTTATTAGGCATTAGAGAAATGCAAATCAAAACTACAATGAGGTATCACCTCACACCAGTCAGAATGGGCATCATCAAAAAATCTACAAACAATAAATGCTGGAGAGGGTGTGGAGAACAGGGAACCCTCTTGCACTGTTGGTGGGAATGTAAATTGATACAGCCACTATGGAGAACAGTATGGAGGTTCCTTAAAAAACTAAAAATAGAACTACCATACGACCCAGCAATCCCGCTACTGGGCATATACCCTGACAAAACCATAATTCAAAAAGAGTCATGTACCACAATGTTCATTGCAGCACTATTTACAATAGCCAGGACATGGAAGCAACCTAAGTGTCCATTGACAAATGAATGGGTAAAGAAGATGTAGCACAGATATACAATGGAATATTACTCAGCCATAAAAAGAACCAAAATTGAGTTATTTGTAGTGAGGTAGATGGACCTAGAGTCTGTCATATAGAGTGAAGTAAGTCAGAAAGAGAAAAACAAATACCGTATGCTAACACATATATATGGAATCTAAAAAAAAAAAAAAATGGTTCTGAAGAACCTAGGGGCAGGACAGGAATAAAGAATATTTGAAAGAGCAATGAATTGGAAATAACAGAAATGTCAAACCTTGAGGACAGGTAAATATGGGTGGTCCATGCAGGGGTGGGCCCTTCCCGTCCTCAGGACTTTGGAGAGATCCACACCCAACAATGGACAGCATCACAGGAGAAAAGAGCAGTTGTCATCAAGAGAGCATGTCCTCATTTCTGTAAATATTCACATATATAGACACACAGAAAACACACTGAGGGGACACACATCAAGCTGAACAGAGGTTATCTTTCGGGGCTAGAGGTGAGGTAGGAGTTTCACTTAGTACTTTATATGCCCCTTTATTATTTGAACTGTTTTTAGTGCGCATATGTGACTTTCATTTGTCAGAGTAAAAACAATAGAGTATTTTCATTTTGCACAACACAGAAATGAGAATACAGGGCCAGGGCTGTGTTGTGCTTACAGGCTCTCATATTTGTCAATTCCTTCCATAACATGCTCCATTTATATAAAATGCCTGCTTCATTCTTTCTTGTATTCAACAGACATTTGATTCCTAAAGCGCAAAAGCCCTAGGCTAGGAATTGTGGAAGTTCCGAGACTAATAAGTCATGCCCTTTGCTGTGCAGAGCTCCCAGGCTAACAGGGGAGCTGGGCATGGCAGCAGTGAGCTCAAACCAAGGGAGGGGCAGCTAAGGATGGTCCTCCGAGTAATGCTGCCCTCCTGCATCCGGGCAGGAAGAGGGGCTGACTAACGGCCACCTGCACTTCTGGGGTCTCCTCTGAGAAGTAGCATTAAAGAGCGAGGGAGATTTCAGCAGGGGCAGAAGATTGATAGAAGCGTTGGGAAAGGAAGGGCATTCCAGGCTGAAGGAGCAGCTTGAGGAAAGGCAAGGAAGCAGGGACCCAGTAGAGCACAGTCAAGCCCACATGAGCCGTCCGTTCAATGGGGCTGAAAGAAATGCCCCTGGTTTTCCTTCTTTCACTTCTGTGTGCCTGGTGCCTAGCATGGAGCTCGGTACCAAGTACCCATGTGCTTGGAAGGATGGATGGATGGATGGATGGATGGATGGATGGATGGAGGAATGCATGGAGGAAAGAATGAACTAAAGGACAAATGAACACATAAGTCGATGCAAAGTGCTGAAAACCATACTTATTTTATTTCATAACATAGACAGACCCTCAAATCTAGTGATGTGTCTTCTGTAGCTAAACGCTTGAAACCTAGAGGAATATGTCCTCTTCCTCCAAGAATAATGTGAAAATGTGTGTGCATGTAGATGAGAACTATAAAGGAGCGTGGAAAATACACACACACACACACGCATATACACAGACACCCACACACACACACACACACACTGTCATTCAGTCACTTTTGATTATGTTCCTACCAAGTGCTTCACCCTGAGCAAGGTTCAGAAGCCAAGGTGGGGACAGTGGCCCTGGGTTTCATGGTAAGAGTCCTACTCAATCTCTTTACATCAGCACTTCCCTTCCCTCTTAAACAATTTTCTGAGTCTAGTCACATTACACGTGACCGACACAATGAGATTCAGAGACCAAAGCAGCCACCGTGGAACGGATGCTTTCTAAAAAAACCCAAGATATCCAGGGCTCTGGTTCTGCCATTGGGGAACGCTTCCTGGCTACTGGTCACCAGAGGGGATGGAGGGTAAAAGTAACCCTGCCTGAACAAAAGTGGCCATGGCATGTGGTTCTAAGAAGGAAAACAGTGGTAGGTACCAGTTCTAGAAAGTCAGCAGGACTAGGTTTCAAGTGCTCCTCAAAGGATGTGCTGAAGATAGGCGTTGGGCCTTACAGTAAAGCACAGGTTGGCTTCTGATGTATCCAGCAGGTGGGTACTGTACCACGTGGAACAGTGAGGATTCCTCGGGCTTCAGTTCTTATGGAATCCTAGGAATGGACATTTCTACTCAAAACTGAAGGAGTTATTTCTTCCACACCTGAGGAGAATGGTTTAAACCCGTGTCGAATCTCCACTCTGCCCACTTGTTAGCTGTCTGACCTTGGGCAAGAAATTTTCTACAAGCTTTACTTTCTTCCTTTGTAAAACAGAGGTAGTGAAATTACCTCGCTGAGGTAGTCGTACGAGATACTGTTGGCACCCTTAGTAAATGTTTAATAAGTCTCCGTTGCTGCCCATGTTAACAATATTTTATAGAAGTCTGTAAATACATCCACCAGAACACTTTTGTTTAAAACCTTAAACTAACAGAAGCTGCAGAAAAAAACTTTTGCCCATTAGATCGTGTCTTGATTGGAGTCTCAGACTTTGCCAAAACACTTAGCAAAGACATTCCCTTAATTGATCAGAAATAGCCTTAATTGATCAGAAATAGCCGTGTGCCGGGAAAACACAGCGTCTCCAGCCATTGTTTGTCGAGTGGCTGTGATTATCTCTGGGAAAGTGACAGCCAGGGGCAAAGCTGGGCCGTCTTGGCAAAGGCTTGAGGGTCTTGATGTTTCTCCAAATCTTGTAACAAGGAGTGAGCCAGAACTTTCTTTCAACGGGTAAAACTGCTTTTCCAAGCTGGTGAGCCAGAATTGCTTCCGTGATCCATTTGTTTCTTCAGTTCTCTCCCACTTGACGTTGGCACTCGGCAGAATCCGGAGCACGTCATTATTATACAGACGTCAGTGCGAGCTTAGCGGGCGCTGATCAACCAGCGTGAACTCACAGAGGAAGCCACGTCCCCACGTCAGCCCCCAATTACAGCTCTTGGCGGTGTCTCCAGCCAAAAGAAGATCATGTAATGTTATAGAATTCTCTCTCCTTCATTCGATGGTGGACATCAGTGTGAGGTCAGGAACTTTATCTGTCTTTGAATCCACTGTCATTCCTGTCACAGCATAAGGAATCAACAGTGGCTTGTTGGTTAATGGAAAGAGCAAGTGAACAAATGATGAAGTCTCTCACCGTCTTTTAAGACGAGATTGAGAAACGTGTACAAGAAAATAATACAGGCAGGCAGATGCATAGCATTTGAGCGTCATGATGAATGAATGGATGGATGTTACCCCTGAACGAAGAAACCCAGGTACCAGAGCCGAGGCTCTCTGCCTTTCAACATCATCATCCGCAGACGGATAAAAGGGGGAGACGGGGTTATGACAGGTGGAGATAAGAGCAGGCGGCCCACCCCTGACCAGGGTCCCCCCCGAGCAGGGTATCCCAAGAGCTCATCCACACACCCCCTGGGCACCCAGGCCCCAGTGAGAACCAAGGACCAGGGTAGTGCACAGATGCTAACAGAAAAGTGGAAAGTTTTGACAACCATTTATTTCAAAAACTCCTGGTGACTTTAATCCCGAGCTCAGTGCGAGGTAACCACGTGACGAGGATTCTTAACACTGGGAAACAGTTTTTGAATCTGATTTTCCTCCAGCCTTACATGTTCCTTACCTCAGAGGTTGCAGTCAAGAAATGTATTGGAAACTCAAAAAAGGAAAAGAGGAGAAAGAAAAAGACATATGGGAAAGATAAAGGAGGTCTACAAAGTTTAATCTGTCATAGCCAAAACCACAGTCTTAATATCCCACCAAAGAAAGAGGGGGTGAATTGAATGAACTGTGGCTGGAGGAATCCATGCAGTACTGGGCAGCCTTTAAAAGCTATGGGAAAACGTGGCTGATGGAACGAGCTAGTCTAGCTCTCTCCTCTCAAAACCCCATTAAAATGAATAAAAAACATTAGTCCACGGCGGCAAAGAGAAGGGGAGAAGGAACAAGGACGTTGTCAGTAGACACTTGGAACTAGAATGAGTGGATGGTGCTAAATTCCTGGCAGAGCAGAAGCAGTTGAGAGGTGCAGGCTGGGTGGAGAGGCCATCGGAAGAGGCCCGGCCTCCACGAGGCTCAGGACAGTGGGTGCGAGTCCTCTGCACAGCAGTGGGCAGGAGAGCTGCTGACCAAGGACGGGCTGTCTGGCTGGGAAGCAGCAAGGCCTCCAGGCCCCACCCTGCCATGGGCAGCCGCAGGTCTGCCCATGAACTCCAGACAAGAAAGAAGGAGAGAGACTGACTCTAGGACGTCAGGGAGCCCTGAAGCCCCGCGCTACATGAGAGCCCAGGCCTTCCCACTGGACCCTACTCTGCAAGGCCAGCTGCCACCTGCCGGCAGGAGGTTGGAAGAGAGGATCCTACCAATATGGATGTTTGGGGATCCCCCAGTGAGCTCACCAGATCTCTTCCCAGGTGCCCACACGGAATCCCATGAGTGTCCACAGACCCTGTCCACAGAAACACACTTAATTAGGATCAGTTGGCCAAGCATCACCAGAAACTGAGGCAAGGTCAGGATGTGACGGACAAGAGGCCAAGCCAAAGAGAGAAAAAAGGAACTTGGAGAAAAAGTGTGTATAACAAAAGAAAATGAAAATAAAGACACTTCCTATTGAAGTATAGTTGATTTACAATGTTGTGAAGGTTTCAGGTGTACGGCAAAGTGATTCAGTTATATATATTTTTTCCAGATTCTTTTCCCATATAAGTTATTACAAAATATTGGGTATAGTTCCCTTGTTGTTTATCTATTTTATATGTAGTAGTGTGTGTACGTTACTCCCAAATTCCTACTTTATCCCTCCCCACCACCTTTCCCCTTTGGTAACTGTAAGTTTCTTTTCTATGTCTGTGAGTCTGTTTCTGTTTCGTAAATAAGTTCATTTGTATCATTTTCTTAGTTTCCACATATAAGCAATATCATATGGTATTTGTCTTTCTCTAACTTACTTCACTTAGTATGACAATCCCTAGGTCCATCCATGTTGCTGCAAATGGCATTATTTCATTCTTTTTTACGGCTGAGTAGAAAGACATATTTTTAAAGATATAAATTAGCCTCAGAGAGAAAAGAGAAGAGAATGTATCCAGGAAACGTACATGAAGCTATTTCAAAAAATATATAACAAGAAAGAGCACTTGGAAATTAAAAATATAGTAACTGAAAATTTAAAAGCCAGAAGAGTTGGATAATGAAATAAAGGGCATTTCTAAGAGAGGAGGGAAAAATGTTAATTAGTCAAGAATATTCAAATATGACACAAATGAACCCATCTATGAAACAGAAACAGACGCAAAGGCATAGAGAACAGACTTGTGGTTGCCAAGGGGATGGGCAGGGAGAGGGATGGCCTGGGAGTTTGGGATTAGCAGATGGAAACTAGTATATATAGGATGGATAAACAACAAGGTCCTACTGTATAGCACGGGGAAATATATTCAGTATCCTCTGATAAGCCATAATGGAAAAAGAACATAGAAAAGAATGTATATATAACTGAATCACTTTGCTGTCCAGCAGAAATTAACACATTGTAAATCAACTGTATTTCAATTAAAGCAAAGACTATTGAAGAAAAATTAGAAAATTGATTTAGAACTTGCAGAGTTCAACTAATTGGAATCCAGAAAGAAAGGAGAAAAGAGAAGGAAGAAAAAAATGTTTGAGGAAGAGTACTAGAACATTCTGCAGAATCGCAGGATGTACAGATGGCCAGGGTCCGTGGATGACCCAGCAGAGGGTGAAAGCACCTTCACCCAGGGCATGGCAGGATGGTCCAGGGCTCAAGGAGTGAGAAGATGCTCAAGCCTGTGGAAGGAAGGAGACAGCCAGCCAGCCTGGGGTTGGGATGGGGGCGGCTGTCCCCACTGCAGGGTTGCAGGCTGGAAGACAGTGGAGTGAGAGCCGCGCATCCTGAGAGAGCTTTCCGGTACCATGCTGACTGCTCAGTGTAAGAGAACACAAACATTTTTAGGTTTTCAAGATCTCAGAATTTTACCCCATACGCATCTTGTCTCAGAAAGCTGGTAGAAAGTGCCCCCTAAAATGAAGAAGTGAATTTTAAAAAGGCATAGGACCCAGGAAGCAAAGGCTAAAAAATCTGGGCAAAGGAATTTCCAGGAAACTCAGTGAGAAGAAAAAGTGAGAAGACACATCAGTTATCAAGTTCACAGTAAACGAAAGTTCATCTAGGAAGAAAATGTCGTCAACATACACATAGGTCTCGGCCGCAGAAAGTTGCTCTTGAAGAAAATTTCTGTTTTCATAATTATAATATCTATTATAACTATGTGGATAACTAAATAGTGAATGTTAATTTGAATATTGTGCTCTAACTTTTTTTCAAAGACTGGGGAGGGAAAGTATGTGTGGGGTCGTGTGTCTGTGTGTATGCCTGCGTCTCAAAGAACTTCTGGAGCAGGAAGCCAAAACCTAACATGGGAAAAGCCAAGAAACAGCAGAATAAGCTCTTCATGTGGACAAACGGAGTAAATGCTGGACGAAAAGTAGTCTGAAGTGGCTGCTGTTGGAGTGGGCTAGGAGCTGTGGGTTTGACTCTAAGCCTTGTGGAACTGTTTGCCTTTTCATGTCCATGTTTTTCATAAAACATGGAATTTTAAAGGTATAGGAGGTGGTCATAATGTATTGTGGTAGAAGGATAGAAAAAATATGACTTTTAAAAGGAAACAGAAAGACCAGAAAAAATGTATGCCAATTGTTAGGAGTTAACTGAGTGTCAAGGGATTTTTTTTCTTCCTTTTATAATAAAAAAAAATTGCAATAGATATGTATTACCGATGAAGTTGTAAAAGACCTTTTACACACACACACACACACACACACACACACACACACACACACACACACACACACACACACACACACACACACACCAGGTCCGGCCCAGCAGAGGAGGTTCCCCTCCTTGGGAGGAGGAGACACGCTCTCCATCCACTGTGAACCTGAGCTGATAAACCAAGGAGCTCCAAGAGAAGGACTTGAGGCCCAACAGGTGGTGTTGGCAGCACCCCTCCCAGGACGAGCGTTTGAAGGACCAGGGCCTCCTTGGGCTTGGAGGTCCGAGGCTGCTGTAAGCCCCCCAGGGCAGGAACCAAGCGCAGGCATCTTGCCGGCCCTTGCACATCCTCTGCAGGTGGCGCAGTGCTCTTCCCATGCAGTCCCATTGGAGGGTGGAGGCAGGAAAGCTTCGTCTGTAGTGCAGAGGAGAGGAACAGTTTGCGCTCTTTCGGGAACAGAGACCTGGAATCAGTGAATCCAGCCTTGCAGACAGAACGGATTTCCCCTTCAACAGTGAGACCTGCTCGATCCTAACAAGCCGCCGTTAGCAGCTGTGCATCTGTCACTGTTGAGTCTCCCAGAGGAGCTGGGTTTCCGTGCTGGGGGGGAGCGTGGTGTCCCATATGCCCGTGTCCCATGGGCTGGCAAATCCATTGCGGTTCTGGGTGCGGGGCGGTCGGCCTGTGGACAGTTGCTGTCCTGGCTGAAGGGGCAGGAGAGCGAGAGAAAGGCCAAGGGTAAGGCCAGAGATGCCCTCTGTCCTTCCTCTGCAGGGGCCCTTGGTAAAGCTTCCAGAAGGAATAGTTCTTCTTTGCATTTAAGTGAGAGCTCAGGATCCCCTTTCTCATAGTTATGCTGAGGAGAGATTTCCAAGTCTTCTGATTTGCCTGGAGCCCCTAGGAAATACGGGGCAGAGCCCCCGCCCCCTGCCACCTAGGGGTCTTGGGGGGCATCTCTGAGCATCCCCAGACCCCCTCAGGGCCACTCCCGGGCAACCAGCAAGCCCTCACACCCATATGCCTCCACCACCTGCCCAGGAGCCCCAGAAGGGGGACCGGCAACCTGCCAGCCCTCCTTGGGGTACCCGTCACGCCGGCCAGCTCGCTCCCTCACGTGCACAGCCGCCCTCACGCTGACTGTTTGTCCTCCCTTGTGCTTCGCAGGTGTCTCTGGGGTCACAGATGGACTTACAGAAGAAGAAGAGGCGTGCACCAGCTCCCCCTGCACCCCAGCCCCCGCCGTCCAGCCCGCTGGTGCCCCCCCGCACGGAGGGCAGGGAGGAGGACAGGAAGGGCAGGACGGGTGAGTGATGGCGTCCGCGCGCCTCTGGGTGCTTGGCCTGCATCTCAGCGCTGCTTCTCACCCCTGCCCTGGCTTCCTCTGCGATGGCATTAACTCGGAAAGCATTTAGGCTAAAGAAAGAAAGTCTGGAAATGAACGGCTGTGAGTCAAGGACATCCTACAGGCATAGTTTCTGGGGGTGGTGCGGGCGTTGAGAAGGTGGGAAAGGCGTGCTGGTCAAGAGGCTCGGGAGAGTGCGAGTGATGGAGAGCTGGTGAGTGTGGCTGGGGGACGGCGCCTCCCTGACCGAAGGGGGTGAGTCCCAGGATGGCGCCCACGGATGCTGGTGTGGAAGACGTCTCGACCGCAGGGCGTTTATACAATAGGTCATGTGACAACAGTTCAGTCATCTTTTGAGCACCTGTTTGAAACTGATCTCCACTTATGGAGCTTTCCTATATGGTATTCTCTGAGAAAAAGAGAAGCCAGAGTAAAGAGGGTGCAATCCTGGTGTCTGTGAGCAGAGACGTATTCAACCATGATACCTAGTCCCTCATGTTACAAGGGAGAGAAGAGATGGGGGTCTCTAGGTCCACCAGCCAGGGATGGCCAATTTTATTCTAAAATCATTCAGTGTTTGTTGTTTCATTTATGTAGGGACCGAGATAAGCCCCTGACACAAGTGCTCCAGTCATCACAGGAGCGCCATTCAGTCCCCCGGGCAGCGTCACATTTTGCCGTTGATCTCATGGCTGCAGCCCCCAAAGGGAACAGACGCCCAGGGAGAAGTGGTCGCACTGTTGCTCCCTGAACCTTTCATAAGAGCTCCTGGGCCGTTGGTCAGCATTTTCCCCCGGCCAATACCTCGATTTTAACGTCTTAGCATTTCACAGACTGGGAATCGATTTTGCTGAGGAGATACAGCCAGTATTTCACGTCAGTCCATCATCGTTCCCAAAGGAGAAACTATCTGATTTGAAGGAAATGTGATCAGAAGCTCTTTCAGATAAACCTGGTTTTCTTTTTTTCTTTTCCCATAATGAGACTCCCATTCCGCCTTCCAAGCTTTCTCCCCACTCTTTTCATAAGTGGATGAAGAACGCAGATTGAGAGTCCTTATTGAAATTCTAAGACGCATCCGTGGTTAGGGTAGTGTAGATGTGGTGACTCCTGCCAACCTCCAGGCCAGGGAGCCCATTTTAACCCCTGGAACGACCTCCCGATTCAGCCTTGAAGGACCAAGGTCTGTGTGCAACGAGTTTGGAGAGCCTGGCCTGGGGGTGGGCAGCTGGTACTCACAGGGGTCTCAGAAAAAGAGAGAAGGGCATTTTAAAGTGAAAACTGTAGGGACAGTTCCCTCTCTAAGGAACATGCGCAAAGAGGAGGTATGCATGGTAGTAACTGCTGTGGGTCTCTCTCTGGTCCATCGACTTCTGTTTTGTGGATTAAGGAGGAGGCCAGAAGCTCCCTTCCTCCCGTCAATAACTTTGAATATTTTTTGAGGTCAGCGGTCTTGGTGGCCATTTCAAAGCAGACTTCCATCCCCATCAGAAACCCCCATGAGTTAAAAGTACAGTAACGGCACTACAGCAGGACTTTGAACCAAAGTCTTGGCTTTAGGTTAAAAGATAATAATTTTGAAAAAGTAGCCCAAACCACAACAGAATACGCTGAGCTTCTCTGTGTGTTCAGACAGCTGCAGATAGAAATTGAAAGTGTTTCTGGAACTTGCACTAAAGCAGTATGGCCGCCGGCTGGATTTGGGTCCTGACCGAAATTCCTTGGTAAACAAAAGGAAGCCTTCTGGTAGAGAGGGTATTCTTCTACCTGCCTTGCCCTTGGGGTTGCCTTGCCATGTCAGGTGCTTACCTGGGCCAAGCAAACCACACTCATTCAGACGCCTTGCCTTATGTGCACTTTGAGGGAGGAAATGATGTGTATATGAGGAAATTAATATTTTTCCAAGTCTAAAGAACTATAAGCAAGAGAAGGAATAATGGATATATTTCTTGATGAAGAAATGATGTCTTAATATTTTTATTAATAGTCTGATGAAGGGCATGAAGTGTAGACTCTATTAGTTACTAGAAGATTCTAAACTTTAGAGCTTGAAGACAGTATTTTTTAAAGAAATAATCATGAGCACAGTTTATGACACTAGTAACTCCTATCATTCGTTATATTGTCATTAACTTTCAAAAACTTTATTAGCAGAAGATAACCATTTCTATAGAAAATGGTAACTAGGTTCCCAATGTGAACAGATCAGAGAGGGCTGCTCGGTTGGTCTGAGAGGTAGACTGGCCTGGGGGACATCCCCACCCTTTCTCCAGCCCAGGATCCTTTTCAAAACAAAGTTTAAAAACCGTTACCGCAAACAATGGAAGAGGTTGACGGTATAAATGGGCTTAAAGAGGTAGATCAAATTAGGGGTTATTGGATCTGTAATAGGTAATAATAGATGTAAGCAACAAGAATAAGCTAAAAACCCTGTGAACCTGAAAAAGACTAACGTGAAGAAAAAGAGTTCCTTTGAAGTTGACAGAGCTGTTTAGGGACCTCTTAATAATAATTTCAGCCTTTAAAAATACTTGTGCCTTTCAGAAACAAATGGCAGTACATTCAAATTAACCCAAGGATAGGACCCCACGTATGTAAAATGCTAACACTTTCGAGAGGTGGGATTTGCTGCTGGGTGTGTTTGGATTTGGTTCCAGGTGTGGCTGCATTTGGTGACGGGTGAGGTTGGATTGATGTCGGGTGAGGTTGGGCTTAGTGCAGGTGTGTCTGCATCTGGAGCTGTGAGGCGCTCTCGGTGTGGCTGAGTGATGGTGACGTACCTTCCGCTGGAGACAGAGGGCCTCTGGGCTTAACCTTCTGAAGTAATCCCTGTTGATTCCACGTAGGTGTCGGACGACAGGTGCCACAGAAGCCTCCCAGAGGCACTGCTCGGGGGCCCCCCCAGTTAGTGCTTCCCCCACCCCCACCCTACCCTCCTCCTGACACAGACGTGGCAGAGCCTCTCGGCTTTCCTGGGGAAGGCGCTGTTTCCGAGGCCTCGGACCTGAGACCCACACGTACGTGCCTCTCGTTTCGTCTGTGTCGACGCCTCACCTCTCTGGTCTCTGGTGTCGGCGCTGGGTTTCCAGACTTTCCATTCTTGCCTGGGGATGTGTGTGCCTCTTCCCTGCAGCTTTCCTCTCTCAACGCTCAACGCAGTGTGTCCAGCTAACAGTGAATGCACTCCGAATGCCAGCCAGGTACCCGTGAAGAATGATTTAACCCATTAATCATTCATGTTGTGGTTAGACTTAAGCCAGAATTGCATCGTGTGGGTGGAGACAGCAGCTAGGAACAAATAAATGTCCCTCAAATTAGAACTGTCCTCGCAGTGCCCACAGGTGGCCCACTCAGCACAGCACAGCACAGCAACGATGCGATCGTATAGGCTGTATTGCTAAGCTCGCTCAGGCCAGCTGTGAATGCCCAGGCGGCTGTGCTCCAGAGCTGGGGGGACTTAATGGACTAGAATCTTTGAACCCTACAGCCAGTGGCCAAGCTCCCGCAGAAGGGGAGACTGAGGTACCAGAAGGGGAAACAGCTTAATTTGAGTCTAGCAACAGCCACAATTAAAGGCTCGTTTTGTTTCTGTTCTTGTCACACCCTGTCTGAGATCAGGCTTTCTTCGTTGTTTCCTGGGATTTCTTTTGGACTTTAATAAGCACCATGTATAGCACTCCCACCTCCAGGTGGATATTAGCTCTGTGTATTTCACTGTACACACACACACACACGCACACACACACAGGACATCAAGCCTGGGTGCGTCCCTCCATCAGGATGCCTGAGCTGTGCTGGGCTATTGCCTTATGAAGCAGGTACCATCCAGGACTGCATTTTCCCGATGGTGAAACGTCTCTATGCATTCAGCCTGGGGAACAGCTGGCGCCCACATGAGATATGCAGCCCTCTGGTTAGGAAGTCCATCCTTTTCCACCATCGAACCACTTGATCTTTTTCTGTCTTCTTTGGAAATGACAGCTAGCTCCCTGCCAGCTTCTGGGGAAAGAAGATAATCGTGGGATTTCTTACCAACTTTCTCTAGGCAAAATAATCCTGATTCATTTGATCTCTTTTCACAAAGACTTCTTTTCCATCCTCAAAATCTGTTTGATCATCTTGACGTTGGACATGCTTCCGAATGCAAATGAAATTCGTAGGGGATTCAGAAATGGAGGATTAGACAGATGAGTCGGAAAGATGACACCGAGGCTTAGACAGCTCTGGAGCTGTGTCATCTCTGAAGAGAGTGGATTTGCAGCCCCACAGGCCAAGGCCGTGAGCTTTGAGTGGCCGCTCACGTGGTCCTCACCGGGGATTGTCCCCCCTGGAGAGCCCATGAGGGAGGAAGGGCTGAGGGGAGAGGGTGGCCCTTGGCAGGGAGGAGTGGCCACAGCCCAGGAGCTCAGGGGGCCTAACAGGACGGGACAGCCAGGCCCACGGACTGCCCTACACTTGGCCTTATGTAAACCCTCAGACCCCAGCTTCCCCCGGGCCCCTGCCTGGGTTTGGGGGGACAGTGTGCGGCATCTGCTGGGGAGACCGAGGACAAGATTTAGCAGCTGCCTTTTTTTTTTGGCCGCGCGGCACGCCATGCGGGATCTTAGTTCCCCAACCGGGGATGGAACCCGCACCCCCTGCAGTGGAAGCTCAGAGTCCTAACCACTGGACCGCCAGGAAGGTCCTCAGCTTTTAAAGGCCTGCATCAGCCTGGAGAAGAAGAGCTTCCCCCTGGGTCTCTCCAGCGCTGAGGAAATACATCCCATCCCTGCCCTTGGGAGGCTTTCCAACAAAGGTCTGCGTAGAGAATGAACAAGCCTCAGACAGAACAGGAGGCTCCCTGCCTTCTTGCCTGGAGGCTCCCGTCTCCTTCTCCTGTCCCGGGACAATTCTCCCCATGTCTTCCTCTCCCCACGTGCATGTCCGAGGACCTTCCCCTGCCCTGGACATAACTCACCTGCCCTCCTTCCCTCTCATCCCCTCTCACACACCCACAGGAACGCCAGGAAGAGAGCACAGAAGCACAGGGGGAACAGAGCGGGGCCCCGTGAGTGTTAGGACCACGGAGAGCCTGGCCCGGGCATAGCAGGACCCCTCCTGTCCCCTAGCCCTGTCCTCCTGACCACGTGTGCACCAGGGGTTAACGCATCCAGCTTGGAGCTTTTATTTAGCAGGACCGTCCCGGGCATTGTTCACAGCAGGAAAAACTAGGATCTCCTGCCCAGCCAGGCAGAAAGCAGTTCACCTGCTTTGATTCAGGTCTTTAAAAAAGTGAGGGAAAACGACTCCTTTGTTGTCATTTGTTTCACTTCTTACACCACGTTGAGATCTGGGTACTGCTCTCCCTTGTCTCTGGGGAGCTATGGACTGTCGGCATGTAGAGTGCCGGGTGTGATTTCCGCCCCTTGTGGGCGTGTGCATCTCACCTGCATGCCCATCGAACTTGCACCTGTTTGTAGCCATGGGAGCTCAGCAGGCACTTTCATCTGCCAGCCGTAAGCTCTTGTGTGTCTCCTCGTGTGTTCAGCCGCAGTTAGACCTGTGTTCTCTGTCTAAGAAACGATGTGTTAGTGGTGGAAATCAGACCTGAGTCCCTGGAGGCCGGGCGAGTTCTCGCTCCACCCTCGCTGGGGAGACGCTGAGCCAGAAGCAGCTGCATCACTGGCCCCTGGTCTCACTGCGGAATGCGTCCGGCAGGAATCGACATTATGGCGTCTTTGACCTTCAGCCTCTGCCTGCCCCCAGCCCGAACGTTCCTCCCACTATGCCAGAGACTGCCACTGGGCACCTTTGGCTGTGCGCCTTCTTTGTGATTTGTACCACAGGTGGCATGTCCCACTTAGGTCACTACAAAGAGGTAAGATACATTGTCTTGAAAACCAGTCAGCACAGCCAAAGATAAGATGGAAAGACTTAGGTAGCAGTGAATTAATAGTAACTGGATTTGTACGCAGATGTGAGAAGGTGGCAGAGAAGACATGAAACAGGTCCTCATACCACACCTCCTATTTTGATCTCTCCCATTCCAGAACCTTCTGTTCCAGCCATCCCCCTGTCCCTGAGCCTTGCCTCTGCAGAATCTTGGTTCCCGTCCTGGTGGCTCTGCTGGTGTTCCCGTTATGGCTTCCAACCCTCCTTTCTGTCCCAGGCCTTCTGCCAGCTGACCTGGGCACCAGGTGGGCCCCAAGCCCTGACCCAAGGGCAAGCCCTCTTTCCTATTTTTATGCTGTAAGTGTTAGCAGCGCTTGGCTCGTGGCCATTAAGACCATGTTGACCTGGAACAGAAGCAAACAGGAGGAGACTTGTGTTCCAGGTCAGTGCCACATCTATCTGCATCTCCTGAGCTCTTTTTGAACCAATGTACAGTTTGTAGTCGGAAGAGGTAGAATGACCATCCCCTCGTGCATCTGCTCAGCTCCAAGAGGCCACCTTCCACGGCCAGCCCTTGCGCCAGATCTGGGGGGACCCAGCCTGGATGTCAGATGGATGTGATCTCCACATACTCTCGCACAGTCAGGGGCGGGGGTCTCTGTGCTCACCCTGCTCCAGCCTAGGAGCCCTTTGGTCTTTGGCATGGCTACCCCTCCCTCCTGTTGTCCTCTAGGTGTTCCTCCACTTCTCACCGTACTCGTTGCACAGGCCTGTGTGTGCTACCCCACTAGTTGAAGCTACTCGGAGGCTGTACCGGTCTTAAAGGGCATCCAGCGCCGGCACTGTGGTCTGTCTATAGGATGTTCCCATGGTGTCAGCACTGCATCGGAGACCTTGGCGGTCACACCTTTAGCATCCCAGCCCAGGCCTCCATTCCTCAGTTGTCTCCTGGTCAGGTCTGTCTGTCAAGACGCCCTGTGGTACCCTGGCTCCCGATGACCCCCACCTCCAGTGTTCACCCTCTTATGTAGCCCTCCCCTTGAACATAGACTCGTGTCTAATGAGTAGAATGTGGCAGCAGCAGTGGAAGTCACTTGTCACCTCTGAGACTAGGTGGAAACAGTCTGTGGGTTCCATCTGGAGCCTCTCACCTGCTCACCCCGAGGAAAGCCAGCTGCCGGGCTGAGATCTGCTCTAGGGAGGGTCCACGGGGCAAGGACCGAGGGAGTCTCCAGCCAGCAGCCCTCAGTCCACTGACCATGAGAGCTGAGTCCTGCCATGGCCACTGAGTGACACTGGAAGCAAAGCTTCCCCAGTAGAGCCTGCAGGTGAGACCGCAGCTCTGGTCCACACAATTGCACACAGCTGAGCCATCCCAGATTCCAGACCCACACAGACTATGAGATAAATCCTTATGCTTTGAAGCCTCTAAGTTTTGAGGTCATTTGATCTGTAGCAATAGATAATCAATACAGGTTGCAAAACTCCCTTCTCAAACCTACTCAGTTAGGGAATCTCTTATCTCATTAGGAATCCCGGTGGGACAGACTTCAGTGCTGAATCTGAGGCCTCGAGTTGCCATCAAGGCTTTCCCTAGATCATCTTTGGGGTTGGCTTCCTCCTCCGGCCGGGCGCCATGGCTGTTCCCTGCATCCCATCCAGGCACCGGAAGTCTCGGGGAGGAAGAGAGACCATCTTTTCTAATAGTTTCATAGGAAAAGGGAACCTTTCCCAGAAACGCCCAGCTGCAGAGTTCCTCTCATGTCTCATGGCCCAGGGTTGGGTCTGGGGCTGACCCAGTCCCTGGGTGAGGATGGAATCCCCGGAGGTGAGTCAGGTGCATCCTGACAGCTGGGGTGGGGTCAGCTTTCCCTGCGATTGTGGGAGTAGCTGGTCAGTACAGGAACTCTGCTCGCTGGGAAACGTGGAGTATGCACACTGCCTCAACAGCCAGCAGTGTTCACCACACACGGGCTGTAGCCTGAGGTTTCCTTCCTGTGTCTGGAGAACATAAGATGCGTCGTGAGCAAGTGCAGAGGGATGATTGGGTGCCGGCAGTGACTCAAAGCAGTGTGACCATACACCTGAAAGTCAGAAGTCACCAGGGCACCGTCCTCCTTCGGGGACAGTTTCAGTTCAGGCCTGGCCTCCACCTACATTTCCCATTTCCTGCTTTGACAAACCAAAGGAACTACTAGAAATGCTCCTGACATTAGAAGGTGCTCACTTAGAGCCCAGAGACTAAAGGGTTTGGTTTCTTGATCATCTTAGTAGCCAAGAGGATAACAGAATAGGGTTAGTGAAGTTGGGTGTTCAACCAATCAATCTTTGGAATCCTGTATCTCATTTAAACTCACTTTCTGCTCTAAGAAGCATCATTTTCTCTCTTCCAAGGTGAGCTTAGCTTAGGATAGACAAAATGCAGCCTCTTCAAAGTTGGCTAGGGCAAGTGTGAAGCTGGGTGGACTTGGCCTCTGCATCGCCTGGTGCAGGACTGAGGTCCCTTGGCCTGGTCCAGGCTGTCACTCTCTCCCTGGCAGCCATGGCCAGCCCAGCCTGTGGAGTCTGAGGTGGTGAATGCTTGGTGCACACATGGGAGAAGAACGGTTAGGCTGGGTGATGTCTCAGCCTCATGGCACAAAGGTCACCGTGAATGAGGCTTTGGTGATGTGTTTGAGCTTTTGTTGCATAATTGTAACAACAGTAAATAGTAATTCCTTGGCCTATGCTCTTCAATCTTTTTGTTTCTTATTAATAAGCTTTCACATTAACTTTTAGATATCTAATCAAGTACACAGGTGCATGTCTAAACCAGTATAATTGTGCCTGTGGATTTCCCCCCATAACTTTCTAACCAGCTTGCTCTCTGATTTCAGTTTTAGTTGAACCTTCGTTGTGAATCATGATGGTAGAGTCTATCCCATTAGTTGCACTGAATTATTTTTTTACAAGATTTGCAGTACTAGTTATGATTAAGTTGTTAACAAGTTATTAGCTACTTATTTTAATGACAAGACCCTGGGGATTTTAAAACACAATGCACAGAGAGCTCCTCAATTTGTCTTATATTTTTTAAATTAAACTGTCCAGTGACTGTCGTTTTCTTATACATTTTCCTACACCAGGCTTGAGGAAATCAGCCTTCCCTTGGGCATACTTTTCTAAGGTAATTGGCAAAGGATTTTAAAGGCAGGGAGGGAAAAAGGGCCATTGTCTCCTGTTCTAAATGACATGTAAGGTTAAAGCACCACTGTGACAACCATTGCGATGTTTCTAGCTGATTGGTTTTCAATTTGTGAACAAGTGTCCCATTCTAAAGAACTTTAAGGAAGTTCTAAATTAGGGGAATAAAATGGGAGAAATAAACTATCCATTCGCAATTAGAAGATAGTAATTTCCTCAATATAAAATGAATAATAATAACAATAATTGGCATTTTAGGCAGTGTGACTCAGCAGAAGATCTGAAAATCTAGAAATATTTGGGGCCCAGCTCTGTGGTTTACTGGCAAAATGGCTATAATCAGATCCCCACACTCCCAGACGAGAGCCTCACTAATGGCTGTGCCGCGTGGCATGCGGGATCTCAGTTCCCCGACCATGAGCTGGCCTGAGCGGAGAGCTTAGAGAGGACAGGACAGGAGCTTCACTGATGCTCCTTATGTCGGGACCAATAGCCTTTCAAGTCACCTAACATCTTACTTTACAACTGGAACCAACACTTGGCCCCTTTCCAAACAAAGTAGTTAATCTTGACGCTTGTGACACAAACACAGTTCTGGGAGTCTCGTTTGTCATGGAAGCACCCTTGCAACCCTACAGGTGTGTGGACTTCAGAGCAAGGCCAGGGAAGCACTCTCGCCTTGCCTTGGGTTTACTCGCCGCTTTCCTTCTGTGGCGAGAGAACCAGCCACGCAGCTGCTCCTGCTGCCATGGGAAAGGGCACGGTATCCAGCAAAACAGGAACTGGGTGGTGAGCAAATGGCCCGTCTCATAAAAGGAAGGAAGTCGGTGACTATGGGAGCAGAGTCTGTCCCTGCTCAGAATACATTTTGAAAATGGACTGAATTGTTAGCCTGTTATTATGGTACCTTGAAAACCATTAAATCTACCCGATATGAACTAAAGAGTGAATACTACGTAGAAGCAAAGCAATGAGAATCATGATAGAGTTATATACAGTATTTTTAAAAACACTATGAACACATTTCCTTTTGCTAATGACCTTTTAGCCCTTTATTTACAAGCTACCATGTCCCTGACTTGAGAGAGAATTGAAGAACTAAGTGACAACTCAGGGAGCAGGTATGCACTGGACCTGGCTCACACCAGCTGGTGAGAGCAGGTTGTTGAAATTTTAGGAATTTTGCAAGCCAATTGCTAAGTAGAACCATTATTAAAAAGTAAAGTATGTAAGCTTACAATTAAATAATGTTAAAAACAGAGGTAACAGATATTAAAAACTCACCACTTTCTAATTATTTTACTACATTTTACTATTTCTGTGTTCTTGAGGTTATGTACTTTGAATCAATATGATTCAATAATATGCAACAGTGAAAGTGCCATATAACAGCACGCCACTGCACACCTCTTCCCAGCACCACATTCACTGACTGATGAGGTCTGGAAATCAACCAAGGAAGGAGCGTTTACACCATGGACATTGGCAAAGGCTATACAAATCAGGGCTGGATTTATTGTGTGCTCATTGCCCAGGTGTAGGATGTAACATTGGGAAATGTTAATAATGCAGGTTAATTATAAAAGCATATTATCAACAGCCAATGCATTGTGAAAAGCACCACCCTACCCCATGCCGCCAAAGTTGAAGAATGGTTCCTCCATTTTCCAAAAACCACTATTCAGTTCAACAAGGTCATTCACGTGATTGACAAAGAAGCCAAATTCCAATATCTGTCTTCATGGTTTCATGTTCATCTAACTGCTTAACGTAAAGTGATCAATCCACAGTTGTGTCAAAAAGACACGTGTTTGTCAATGGTAATAATAGGCTGACTACAGATAAAATAATTTGACAAAAATTAATAAAAGGATTCTGTGAGAATCAATTGGTCATATAGAATTTACGACAAAGACTATTGTATATTTTATTATTACTTGTAAATTTTGTGCTACCCATCCTTTGTATCAGTAAAACTTTATCTGTCTGTTTATCCCTTTTACTTTTTCCAGAGAGCTGGTGACTAACCGTTTACCAGCCTCCCACTGCAAAGGAATAACATATAAATAGGAATGCTGAAAGGGAGTAAAATTATTTAGTTAAGAAAACAGATGGCGATATTATTTTTTATTTTCCTAATTCACTGCTCAAGCTGTGAGTTGACACAAATAATCAAACAGGTTTCTGTGTCTCTGAGAGTTTTAATTTGCAGGCTAAGTTCAGGTTTGGCGTCAGAACCAACTTTTTAACATCAAGAGTTATAAGAACTTCTTTCTGGGTTCACATGTATTTCAGTTCTTCCTGGAAGTAAGGAATGGACAGCTTGATTTTTCAAGAATGGTTTGAGATTCTTAATAAATATCATTATTTTATTTTATTAGTTAAAAAGTGAATAGGGATTATAAACCCATCATTTCTTTACCGACAGTAGTCTTCTAACCTGTTGTCGTAAGGATTTTTATGAGATAAATAAATTTCTATGCATTTAGGCATGGCTGTCCTTTGTTTTAATCCCTAACCCTCGAGGCCTTCAGGGCCTCAAGCTACTCCAGGCAACCGATGGCCCTTCATCAGAGGGTCCGTCTCTCACTGCGGAAAAGAGCAAAACCCAGGAGACGTTTGCTCCTTGAAAACAATGGTCAACATGCATATGCAGTTGATGCCTGTCTCCAGCTCAGTAAGTCAGTCAGTATTTTCTGAGTTTATGCTTGAGCCCTGCTTAGTATCCACATTGTCGAGGCTGGATTGATTGATCTGCTGCTGAGGGCATTGGGAAGCAATGTTATCTGTTTTTTCCCTAGAGCTCTGAAAGCCACTTAGACTTCTTTCCAGGAGCTTTCCTACCAGCTGGTCACTGTCTCTGCCTGCAAGGACCTTAAGGTTTTGTATCAAATCCATATCATTTTATTAGAAAACCTCCAAGACAACAGTGAGTGCCGTGATGCTGATGATATAACTCTCCCAAGGACAGAATTGTGTATGTTGGATCAACAGGCCCTTTGAATAACTGACATAGTCAAAGACTGAAAGGAAGTGGTAGATACAAATGAACTTATATACAAAACAGAAACAGACCCACAGACAGAGAAAACAAAGGGGAGGGCGGGGAGGGATAAATTAGGAGTTTGAGATTAACATATACACACTACTATATATAAAATAGGTAAACAACAGGAACCTACTGTATAGTACAGGGAACTCCACTCAGTATTTTGTAATAACCTATAAGAGAAAAGAATCTGAAAAAGAACATATATATATACACACACACACACACGTATATACATCTCAACCACTTTGCTGTACACCTGAAACTGACACAGCATTGTAAATCAACTATACTTCAATTAAAAACAATAAATTAAATTTTTTTGTGTGTGTGTGTGTGGTATGCGGGCCTCTCACTGTTGTGGCCTCTCCCGCTGCGGAGCACAGGCTCCGGACGCGCAGGCTCAGCGGCCATGGCCCACGGGCCCAGCCGCTCCGCCGCACGTGGGCGCCGCACGAACCCGCGTCCCCCGCATCGGCAGGCGGACTCTCAACAACTGCGCCACCAGGGAAGCCCAATAAATTAAATTTTTTAAAAAAGAAAGGAAGAGGAGGAAACATTAGTAATATGATGATTTGCCGACACCTCACTCTCTATGCAGTGCTGAATCCCCAGGGCCTTGACGATGATGAGAAGGGTGACATTTATTCTGCCAGAGTTTGCGTTCATCTTTTACTGTTTATTTTCCCCCCCGCAGTTTATTGCTGTGCATCATTCCCTACCCATGCCAAGCGCTTCTGACGGACGGCCCCTTCCTGGAGCTCCGTACCTCTGACTTTTCCCTGTGCCTCTGCTGTCCTGACTCTGATTCTCCTGTTGATCTTCCATCTGTCAGCATAAAAGAGCTCATTTGTACACCCGCAACTTACTTTCTTTAGAATTTACATATAAATGCGTAAGCAACAGAGATTTGTCTGACCGAGGTTCACATTTCCTTGTAGGAGGTAAAGACTTCTATATGTAAATTCTAGGTTGATTTATATTGACCTGTCTGAAATTCCCCTTTCATTGATACGTGGATATGTTTTTATTAAGAACCTTGCTTTATTTGAATTCATTATTAATTCATATTTTTCTTGTTTGATAGTCGGCTACATAATTTCTTCTCCATTTTCCTTTCAACTAGATGGTGTCCATAAATTGACCAGCAAGGGCAATGTGGATAGAACTGAAATAGTCTACCTTCCTGGTAAAACTAAGTGCGTAAGCCCAGGAACTATGAATATAACCTGTAGGGACCCACCACTCATGATCTATAGGTATCCATTCGGGATATGTAGGATATAACATTTTTGTAGATGTTTTCCAGGTTTTCCTATTACTGTGTCCCCTGCCATTTAGAGAGTTTGTGAGAAGAAAACAGAGGAAGAGGAACATGTGTCTCGCTTTGTTGATTCACCAAACACGGGGTACTTGCTTGATGCTTTGGGGGCTGTTAGAGTGAGTAGCACATGACCTCTGCCCACGGCTTCTACTTACCATGACTCGCTTGAGAAAAGAAGTAGCGATGGGTCCACTTGATAAATGCTAGTCCGGAGGTTTGTACGAGTGGAACATATGCCCGAGGGTGTAGTTACCATGTCCACGTAGGGGTGTTGCCTGCTCTTCCTAGAGACTAAGGTCCTTCTCCCATCTTGAGAAAACCGACGCAGTCACTGAGAACTGTTCACCGCAGCAGTCCTAAGACAGAGCAGGTGAAAATACTCATGTGAAGACTCACGGCTTAGGGAAAAAAGACTTGCTTGCTTTGATAAATTTTTATTACTGTGCAAAGCTACATTTGAATTGGAGAAGCTTATCATGTTTCTCTCCAAAAGGTTTTTTAAATGTTATTGCTCAAAGTGAGAAAAAAAATGAGTGTTTTTTACTTGTATGACTGTTGTCTGCTTGATCACAACGAGAAGGGTAGCGATAACTGATGTAGGAAATATCGCAGCTGATACTGGTATTACTAGTAAATATAAGCTAGAACTTCTAGAAATATATAGCTAGAGCTGCGTATAACCAATCTAGTGCCATGTGTTGGTGAGAAAAACAGAAATTACTCAGGAGGAATCATAGAACAAGTTAGAAAGTGCTTTTCTTTTGCATTGAAATAAAGAACTTTTGTCTGATAAGTAGCAGTCATTTGACCTTAAATCATTAATTGGGGAAAGTCTAAACAAGAAAAGGTAGTGTTTACCTAAATGTTGGGGAAAGCATCAGGATTTATGGCCCAGACATTAAAGATTGTAGAAGATTGTATATAATTACAGCAAGAAGCATTTGTGTAAGAAGTAGCTATTACGCTGAAGAAAGATGGCAGTAGGAAGTCTTAAGGCAAAAAGTTAGGAGAAGAACAGGAGAAAATGATATTGTTCATTGAATTATTGGTTGGGGGACAGAAAATGTAATACAAAAAATGTATCAAACTCTATGAAAAACAGAGGACACAGATGTTGGGGGTGGGAAGGAACAAACTCAGTGGAGATCGACCGAATTATGTGACAAATGGAATGTGACCAGGGCACCCCTGATATCCTGGATCACGAAGTTAGCCAAAGACACAGATTTTTTTTTTTTTTGCGGTACACGGGCCTCTCACTGCTGTGGCCTCTCCCGTTGCAGAGCACAGGCTCCGAACGCGCAGGCTCAGCGGCCATGGCTCACAGACCCAGCCGCTCCGCGGCACGTGGGATCCTCCCGGACCGGGGCATCGGCAGGCGGACTCTCAACCACCGTGCCACCAGGAAAGCCCCAAAGACACAGGTTTCTGACAACACCTTAGGGTTCTCTGTCACCAAGGTGGTCTCTCACACAGCTGGGTAAGATTCAGGACAATTCGATAAACAAGTTTTAGAGATCCACGTGTGTCATGACACCGTGCTTACCCAGCATCAGAATCTTCTAGGAACCGTACAAAATAATTTGCTTAAATATTTTTTTCTCGAGGCACTTGCATTTCTGAGAGGTTTCCATTTCTGGCTCAGCCCAGAATCCATCCCTCTTTGTGGGTCATCTCTTCTCCTTTTAAGCCAATAGGAGAACCGTCTGTTTCTTGTCTCCATAATGTTACACGTACTGTCAAGAGTCGAACTAAAAGAAAAACAGATTTGTGAGCGTTCACATTTTCTAGCCAGAGAGACACAAATCAAGCAGCCCTAGTGACTGACGAGCCTTGACTAGCCATGCAGGTTCCCAGGAACGCCCTCAGGGGGCACCAGCCCTATAACAAGTGCCAAGGCACACAGAAATTATATTATTTTTCAGCAGCAATTGGCTTAAACTCTTCCATTTCCACCGTAGAGACAGTGTCAGCAGTGGGCAGTGGGACACGCTGTAATTTCTAAACTGCATTAGATGAGAATGTTTGCCATCTCACTTCACCGGTACTTTTGACCTTTTCCTGTGAAAATTCGGAGATTATTTTGCGGTGAATAAATACTCCTAGTACTACAGATGAAAGAATTTGGAGACTCTTACTCCAGTTTCCTCACTGGTATTGTATTTTCTCACCCATTATAACCAACCACGCATTACATCTGTGTTTGCAATGCTTATCAACTGCTAATTTTCAGTTTCCATGTTAATTTGGTCCATCATAAGACACTGTTTGTTCACAACTCTCGTAATTCATGTAGTCTGATGCAAAACATGTCCATATGCAGACTGACATTTTCCACAGCAAAACAAACTTTTCTGTAACAGAGATAGGATTACATCTTCCAAATCTTATGCGGGGAGGAAGAGCCCCTCCACACACGTATTGAAGGCACGACCGATTGTCTAGGAATTAATCCACTCACAGAGTACTTACTTCTTCTCTCCCCTCTGAATTGTGCGTGTGCATGCGAGCACACGTGTGTGTTTTTAACTATTTCATCCTCAAACCCAAGGAACGTAGAGCAGGAGAAAAACTCAAAATAGTTTTGCTGCTTATTAGTTGCCATGGTAAAGCAACAAGAAGCAAACTTCAAACACTGGTGAAAATGCAAGTCCAAGTGTGAAATGAAATGAGACTTGGAGTTATCTGCGGGCTGAGTTCCCATGCTTTACTTGTCACCGATAGCAACACAGAACACTTCTGTCAAAAACTCTTCACAGGAAACTGTGAGATTAACTTTATCATCACTTTCTGTGTTTATTCTGCCCTTAAATGCTTTATATAATCCATCTTCTTAAGAAAATAATAAACTTTTTATTACTATGAGCAGAGCCGTGTAAAACTCAGAAGGTTGTGTCTGCCTCCAGCAAAGAAAACATGTTCTTCAGTGAAGAAAAAACAATACAATTAAAAACAAACCAAAGAGGTGAGAACTATTGAGATTATTTAGGCTGGCTACATTGTTTCCGGGGTGATAAATCTACCCTCCGGTTTTCAAGGAGGAAAATGAGGGGGAAAGTGACCAAACGTGTAACCTAAATCAGAACACAACAGCCAGTGTATCTCATATGTTTTTCTTTGGTGTGTGAGGAACTAGGGTTAAAGAGAAAATAGATCCTCATATCTTTCGTATGAATAAGACGTGGTAATGAGGAATATAAAGACTTCCTAATAGCACACATCCTAAGCCAGATGGCAGATGGCCAATGTCTGGCCCACAGATGTGTCCTCGTTGCCAGGTAAAGTTGCCAATATTAAGTCATATTGGCCTTGCAATTCTGTCTCCTCTGGAATGTGTAAGAACGCTCATGCCTTCGGGGCCCGGAGCTCAATGGGCACCATGCCCCCCACCATCTCCATGGCCCAGCCGGGAATTCCTTTGCTATGGTTATTCTTGAGCTATGGTTTTTCCAGTCAGAGGATGGAGGGGAAAGTGATGAAGTCTTGCCATCAGGCTCCTGACTGGAGTGGACAAAAGTGGGAAAATGAAGTCTAAACTATAGGGCTGCAGTCTCAATGAAAGGGGGTTAAAGTTCAGTTCTGGCTGGAAGTAGGGAGTATTCGCACCTCTGGGTGGTTTCTCTCATGGACGTTTCTGCCTAACCCTTGGAGCCTTTGATGTACGACCTCTCTCTCAATCTTTTCTCCCCCCCCCAGTGGCAGGCACACCCCAAATCTGCACCCACAGAGGGGTTACTGACAGAGCCAGGAAGGGGATGCCCGGGGTAGGGGGGATCTGCCTTTCCACCCCCGTCCCATCACAGCTGTCACACAAGTAAGGTAGAGTGTGACCCTGCTGAGGGCAGCATGTGCCAAGCCTGAACAGCCGCTCCCTGGACAAATGGCCTGCATTAGGGCCCTGGGGCTCGAGGACAGAAATAGTGTACATGAAGACGGAGTTCATGAAGTCCCATGAATATCAAATAATAGCAAATGGTTTTAAATTGAGATTTTTCTTATCTAGTAGTGGATTGTAAGTTTCCTTTTACTATTGCAAGTTGAAATATGGGAATCAAATTGATGGGAATTAGCAGTTTTTATCTTTTAAGCGTATTACTGATGTATAATTGGCACACAAAAGCCCTACATGTGTGTAAAGAAAGTATATCCTTCAATAAGTGTTGACACTTGTACACACCCATGAAACCATCACCACACCATCAAGATAGTAAACATATATAGCACCTTCAAAGGTTTCCTCATCTCTCTGTAATCATTTTTAGCGTGTGTGTGTGTGTGTATGAACACATGAAACATTATACATGTAGCTAGATAGGTTACCTTACGACAGTACTATAAATCTAATGGGGAAAGCTAGAAAAACAATTTTTAATAACCAAAATTCTAAATTAATTGAGAAGTAAAGCTCTGTTGCAACTAATTAGGAAAGTGTTAGACGTGACGACTGTAATGATAAAGTTGAACGTTGGTCTGCGGAGAGGGAAAACCAGTCACAACATTTTCAGCCAGAGCAGTACCTTGGACGCGGTATCGGTGAAACGCAACCACGCACGTGCTTCTGCACACACGGGCCATGGAGCCATCTCTCCTCTATCCAGGTTTTCAAGAGGAAAGGAAAGATTGTTCTCCGTGGCATCACTTTCTCCTGCCAAAGAGGCGTGAGCGGGTGCAGAAAGCTGAGTTTGCTGAAAAGTTCACTGAAAGGAGGTCAGCCGCATCCTCCGCTCTCACCAACCTCAGACCTGCTGGTCCAGGCAGGACCCTGGCTGCCACCTGGAGGGCGGGGTCGGGGTGCCAGGGCAGCACACTGGGCTCCTCTGCAGGGGCAGCGCCCTCTCCCCGCCCCTCCCAGCTGCCCCATCTAGCAGCTGAAGAGGCGGCTTATTAACAGGGCTGGAAGTGCCTGGATAAACAGTCTCTCCCCACTGCCCACTCCTTTCAAACACCAGGAAACCCTGATTATCCCACTGATGGCCCATCTCAAGGAGAATTTTTCTGTACAAAAGTACAGAAAATAAACATCAGGGCTTTGAGTTTATGCCAATATTATGTTGCAGCCGGTCACACAAATAGCTGGCTCGAGCGACTGCATTCCTAGGGTCAAGCCCCCTCTGTTTACAAAGAAAGGAAAGTGAGGCCAGAAAAGTAGAGTGCCTTTTGTCTAAGGCCACACAGCTAGAGAGGGCTGTGCTCAGATGGGCAGACTCTCCATCCACTGTTGCTGGTGTAACCAGAGATCTAAAAAGGAAAGCAGGTGCAGTATGGGGGTGTGTGTGGGTGTGTGTGTGTGACTATCTATATATCAACGCATCTCCATATCAGTGTATCTGTATCTGTATCTCTGTCGATCTGTCTGGCATCTGTAGGTCTGAGGTCAGACAGTTTGCAGTGACAGTCACTGCCTTGCAGGTCAGTCCACACTCACACATGTTCCTGACCCTGGTGCCTGGCCCCTCGGCACACTCTGGCAGGGCTGTGAACCTGACCATTAGCCCTCCCAGAAATGATTGTCAGGCCCCCTCTCCAGCGCCTAACTGAGCACACGGTTAAGGGGAACCTGCTCAATCTGCCGTTAAAATTCGCAGTCCTCCCATGTGGGTGACACAGCTCGGGTGAGCGGCAGCCCCCTGCCTCTCCTGCTCTCACATGGGTGCCCGTCTGGCTGCAGAGCAGGCTGGCTCCACCCAGGGGTGCTGATGCAGGAAGGGTCACCCGTGCAGGGGGCTCAGTCTCCACTAATCCCCCACGAAGGAGGGGACGGGCTGAACAACCCCCTGCACGGTCTGTGGATGAACGCTTTTGCCTTTACTGCCACTCGGTGAGGTCAGTGCTGTTGCTACCATCCTCATTTTATGACGAGAAAACCAAGGCACAGAAAGGAGATGTTTTTCCGAGGCCAAAGGCAGGAGCGAGTTAACATTAAGGCAGGACTTGAAGCCTGGTGGTCAGGGCCGCACATCCACAAAGGCCAGTAGGACCTGCTGTTTGCCCTGGGGTGGGCTTCTCTCTTTCTAGAAGCCCACCCCAAGGGGCCAACGGCTGTGAGCTGAGCCATTTGATAAAACCTCAGCTGTGAGCCTGAGCGAGGTTGCACAAAACCCAGGAGACTGGAGGGCAGAGTACATGGTAGGCTCGTGTTAACGGCTCTCGGGCCCAGAGACAGCCCTGGAGGTGCCATTGCTTCAGTGCTTTCCTCCCCAGGAAGGTGCTCTGGCCTATCATTCCACTCAGGCTGCATCACCAACCCCTGTAGTCCTCGGGGCCTAAATGCATACGAGGCAGTTATTTCTCACCGTCCTGGAGGCTGGATGTCTCAGATCGAGGTGGCGGCAGGGCTGGCTCCCTGTGAGGCCTCACTCCTCGGCTTGCAGAAGGCCGCCTGCCCACTCGGTCCTCACGTGGTCTCCTCTGTGTGCAGCCATCCTGGCGTCTCTTCCTCTTCCTACAGGGACACCCGACACATTGGATTGAGACCCATCCTGACGGCCTCATTTTAACTTAATCATTATTTAAAGACTTTATCCAAATTCAGTCACATTCTGAGGTATGGGGGGGGTCAGGACTTCAACATATGAATTTGGGGGTCACCACTCAGCCCACAACAGCTGGTGTTTATTACCCCCATTTTCTGATGGGAAGACAGGGGCATCAGAGCCCACGCTGGGCCCGCAGCTGGAGCTCGGGGAGCACCCAGGCTCCGACTCCAGGCTGGACCCTGCCGCCTCCCTGTCCAGCTGTGGTTAATTTTGCCCACAGCTGGCCATGGCCCACACTGTCCTGTGCATGTGTGTCCTATCATTGCCCTGGCTTTGAATTCCATCCCTCCGCAGTTGACAGAGTGTCTGCAGCTCTGATCAGACTCCTGCACTTGACTCTGAGCATGTGCACAAAGGCAGGGCCAGGCCCAGAGTCCTGGTGAGACCTTCCACCACGTAAGGGCTGGCCTGCAGCTTTCCCCGCAATCCCAGTGTCAAATGTGCCTGCTCCCTTTCCTCTTCCTCCTGCCCTGTACTCCTCTCAGCCTTCACTTAGCTCTTTAGAGCATTTGTCAAGTGCGCGTGTGCACACACGCTTACCCGTCTTGTCTCTTAGCCACCTTGGCAACATCGGGGCTTTGCAGAGAATTCATAATAAACTCAGTGCATCCCTCTTGTTTTCTGTGTGTGTGTTAGCCTGCTGTGAAGACCTTGCCTGTGTGCCACCTTCTACAGGTTGCTCCTGAAATGAGTGTTATTCATGTGGTGCTCATGTGGTGAATTCTGTCAATCCCAGAATTTACCATGTTGTCAGTGGCTTCTATAGGGCCCACATGTTAACCAGGGAGGTTATAGACTGGGCTGCAGGCTTTCCTGGCAGAAGGACCAGGCTCTGCTCTAAGGCCTGGCAGCCTCTGTGCTTTGCTTTGACAGGTTTTGATCAGCCTATGCAGGGCTTCTTCAACTGTTTGAATCAGCTGCTGAATCAGTAAGTAAACTTTTTCTTTTTTAACTCTGATTAAAAAAAAAAAAGCTACAACAACATTTAACATGATCGTAACCATCTTTAATGGTTCTAACTGAACTGTACAGTTCAGTGACATTAAGTATATTTGTATCACTGTGAAATAGATCTCCAGAACTTCATCGTCATGCGAATCCAAAACTACACCCATTCCACGTCAGCTCCCCCTGCCCCCTCCCCCAGCTCCTGGCACCCACCATGCTACTTTCTATCTCTATGAATTTGACTACTCTAGGAATGCATATAAGCAGAATCATACACTATTTGTCATTTTGTGACTGACATTTCATTTAGCAGAATGTCCTCAAGGTTCATCCACTTTGTAGCACGCAACAGGATTCCCTTCCCCTTTTGTAAGGCTGAATAATATTCCGTTATACATATCTACCATATTTTGTTTATCCATTCATCTGTCGATAGGCTTTTGTGTTGCTTCTACCTCTTGGCTACTACTGCTGCAGTGCACAGATCACTTTGAGGTCCTGCTTTCTGTTCTTTTGGATGTAATCCCAGAAGGGCATTGCTGGTGACTCATTTAGTATGCTTCGCCTTGCAGACCAGGCAACTCAAACTGGTGTGATCCACAAGGAAATGTACAGGTTCCTGCAAGTCTAGAGGTTGGGCAGGCTCTTAACCCACACTCAGTCACGTGACAGTTCTGAACCAATCACTGTGGCCCGGGGAGAGCCACGCACCCATTGGCTGCAGCTAGAAGGCACAGACCAATGACCAGCAAGGAGGATTGGGTCACCAAGTTTGACTGGATGGTCAGGAGCCATCTCCCAGGAAACCTGGATGTAGAGGAAATCCGACCTTGTCCCCTGAAGTCAAGCACTGGGCTTAGGAGCATAGAACAGAGCCGGTGACCTTGGGCCACTTATCCAGTTCTCTTTGCCTGAGTTTCTCTATTTTGATAGCAAAGTCAGTTTTGAGAATTATACATGTGAGTACCTATAATGCATTTAGAACGATGGCCAGCTCTCCACAGATTTTAACTATTATGGAAGAAGTGGCCAGCATTTAAATGCGGGAAACTGTGCCTTAAAATCTTGATTTCTGCCTTTTCAGAAAAATTAGAGGCGGCAGCAGCAGTGTTCATCATGAAAGAAACTGTCAGGCTCAGCAGTAGATGCCCATTTTAGAGGGACATAGACTGTCCCCTGTGCCCTGCCCCCCACGCCTGGCCTCACTCCATCTCTCACAGACGTCCCTTGGCCCTTGTAGGCACGTCAGTTTGGGTCAAACTGGAGAGATGAAGTAACTGAAGCCCTCGGTTTTAAAAATTAGAAAAATGTAAAGATTCTGTTGTCACATAAACCTCAAATGAGGTGTTTGATTTTCTTCTTCATATGCTCACACAGATGATGCAGGGCTGTTTCTCTCTTCCTCCTTTGTCTTAGGCTATTAAATGACTATACAAACTGTCTTTGAAGAGACTTACCTTTTTCGCTTTTTACTTTTTAATTTTTGTACAATTTTTAAAGGTTACTTTCCATTTACAGTTATTACAAAATATTGGCTATACTCCCCATGTTGTACGACACATCCTTGTAGCCTGTCTTACACCCAGTCGTCTGTACTTTCCACTCCCCACCCCTATCCTGCCCCTCCCCCTTCCCTCTCCCCACTGGTAACCACTAGTTTGTTCTCTACATCTGTGAGTCTGCTTCTCTTATGTTATATTCACTAGTTTGTTGTACTTTTTAGATTTCACTTATAAATGATATCACACAGTATTTGTCTTTCTCTGTCTGACTTATTTCACTAAGCATAATGCCCTCCAGGTCCATCCATGTTGCTGCAGATGGCAAAAGTTCATTCTTTTTTATGGCTGTGTGGTATTCCATTGTATCTATGTACCACATCTTTTTTTATCCATTCATCTGTCGGTGGACACTTAGGTTGTTTCCATGTCTTGGCTATTGTGAATAGTGCTGCTATGAACATAGGGGTGCATGTATCTTTTCAAATTAGTGTTTCCGCTTCTTTCAGATATATACCCAGGAGTGAAATTGCTGGGTCATATGGTAGTTCTATTTTTAGCTTTTTAAGGAACCTCCATACTGTTTTCCACAGTGGCTGCACCAATTTACATTCCCACCAACAGCGCATGAGGGTTTCCTTTTCCCCACATCCTCGCCAGTGTTTGTTATTTGTGTTCTTTTTGATGATGGCCATTCTGACCGGTGTGAGGTGATGTCTCGTTGTGGTTTTCATTTGCATTTCTCGGATGATTTAGCGATGTTGAGCATCTTTTCATGTGCCTATTGGCCAGCTACATTTCCTCTTTGGAAAAATGTCTGTTCGGTTTTTCTGCCCATTTTTTAATCAGGTTGTTTGGTTTTTCTGACATTGAGTTGTATGAGCTGTTTATACATGTTGGATATTAATCCCTCATTGGTCATATCGTTCGCAAATACCTTCTCCCATTCAGTAGGTTGTCTTTTCATTTTGTCAGTGGTTTCCTTTGCTGTGCAAAAGCTTTGAAGTTGAATGAAGAGGCTTCTTACAGTGTGAAGTGTCCTGCCCGGTCAGGGGGCTCTGCAGGTGGGCACGTCCTCTCCACTTGTCTTTAAACAGCTGCTGGGTGACTCACAGCCCAGACGGGGGTGGGTGAGAACAGCGTTGGGGTTACTTCCGCATGTGCCCACAGCTCTCCCCTGGTGTGCAGGGCTCCCTAGGAGGTAAGGCTGGGCCTGGGCCCCTCAGGATGGCCGAGCCATGACACCACAGCCCCACCTCCCCAGGACGGAGGCCCCGGTGCCGGCCAGGCTAAGGGCTGCCTCCCAGGACATGCTGAGCTGTGCCTGAAGCTGACAGGCGAACGATCATGTTTCCATGTGGTGATGAAACCCAGAAGTAAACAGGCTGTGGTGTCATCTGGGTTCACTTGAGCTGGTCTCACACTGGCCTAGTTGAGTGGAGGCTCTTGGAATGGTGGCCCAAGTGCCACCAGCTGTGACGGTGCTGTAGTAACCACTGTGCTAACCGGAAGCCTCCCTCTGAGTCTCGGCAGGCAGCCCCGGGGCCTGGACACCAGGGCTCTGACTTAAGCCTTTGCCCCTCGGTTTCTCTGTGCCTCAGGATTCCAAAGCGAGGGCTCACGGAGGCATCAGAGGCAGCCTTCACACCAGTGTCCCTGCATTCATCTGCCCACCCCTTCTCACGGGCACAGGGCACTCAAGCAGAAAGACAATCAGGGCGAGCTGCACCAGACATCTACACTGGCTATGCTGGTGCAGTTGTATCCATCCAGCAGAGCTGCTCCCTGGGAAAGCTACTTGTACAGACTTAAAGTACTGGATGAGGCAGTTGCTAAACGTGTGTTTTACTTTTGAGAACAATTTCAAAGCATGTGAAAAGTAACGAAGCTTTTTATAAAATCAGGACTATTTCAGTCCTCTGTACTGTTTAGCCCTGATGGAACATAGATCCTCCAAGCTATAACGTAAACGTGTCTGTCTTAGCCTAGTGGAAAACGGCAGTTCAGAATGAAAACGCACGTACTGATCACCTAATATGTGCCCAGAACCAGCAGAACGGAGTCACCCGGTCTGGAGGGATTAAAAAGCTGGAAGAACTTGCGCCTTACAGGGAAAAGAATTAGCTCTCCACTTTTCACCAACCCCAGAGAGGGTCAGCCTGGAAAATGCACTGAGGAGGGTCTGTTTGACACCTTAGGGAATCCTGTCGTCAGGAAACCAGTGAACCAATGAGGAGGGAAACGGGCCAAAGGGGATGTTAGATTGTCAGCTCAGACATGCTAAAATTTCCTGCTAGAATCTCAGGAACGCCTTCACCTGTCAGCTGGAAGGGCCGGTGTCCTGCCCTCCACTTAGGGACCGAGACACCAAGAGCGGGCTGTCCCCACGGTCACATCACTCAGAGAAGAGAGAAGTTCCAAACGGGGCCCCCAGGCAGCTGGTGCCACTGACCCTGATGCAGGGGCACCTGGGGACCATTTGGCCGGATCAGAGACCCCCCGCCCCAGTCCTCCCACCTCTCCACCCCCAGCAGCCTTTTTGATCAGCAAATAATTTCCACATCCTCTGCTTCCTGGGTGTCCCTTCTGGGAACCCCCTTGTCAGGGACCCCCTCATTCCTCCTGCACATCTGGGCCTGGGGCTGGGAGACATGCCATCCTTGGGGAAAGTCTTCAGGCTGCACTTGCTGAAACCCCCATGCGATGGAGGCTGTTCTTAGACCTGCCAGCTTTGGAGAGACCACGCCCATGAATGATTACATCTGCCTGGAGACTGACTGACGACGGGTCAAAATAACACAGCGTCATCATAAGAGCTACATCTGCTGAGGCTTGCGTGTGTGCCAGGCCTGTCCTCAGACTTGACCTGCATGCAGTCTCCTGGTGGCTCCTTGCATAAGGGACGATGGTGCTCAGCCCCATTTCCAGGTGAGAAAGTCAACGCCTGTAGGGACTAATCTTCTCAAGGCCACGGTTGAATCAGCCCCCAGATGTTTAAACTGGTACAAGCTGAGAACACAAACGTGATGGTGGAGTGTGCATCTGCTTGTCGTCCCATATGTAAGAAGCTTTGTTATACGTTTATCCTAAAAGCTTCTAAAAAATAAAGACGAGGAATCCTGGGGATGAGTGATTACTTCCTAACCATTGTCTGTGTTTTCCGGACTTGCTATACTAAAGGAAAAGAAAATAAACTTTATTTTAAAACTCAAAAGAATCCTAATAGAAAAACTCGGGTAGAGTGCAGCTGTTGGGGGAACGTCTCCAAGACCAAGTGGGGTGGAAGAGAAGGGTGTGGAGGTGGGTGTGGAGATGAGGTGCTTTACTTCCCAGGGGGCAGCTCCCAGCTTGGACTCTGGGGCAGGTGAGGAAAACTGAGGCTGGAGCCCAGCATCTCCTAGGAGGTTATTCTGGGTACTGGTAGGTTTTGCTGAGGCCAATGCTTTCTGGCCCATAAAGCCAAATTATTTGGGGGCCACTGTAATTGTGAGTTAGACAGGTGGTCTGCGTGTGAAAGGTTTCATTTACTGGCTGTGGTCTGTTGGCCGTGGACAAGGCTGGAAACAATTCTGTACAGGTTTCCTAAAATGACGGGCTCTGACACTGATCTCACTTTTGTTACAAGACGATGCCATTTCCAAGGCAGGCGGGACTCTGGCGCGGAGGCTCGGGGGGAAATCACGGTGTCACTTGTCATTATCTGTATGCTCACTGGTCTGTACTGTGTCTGAGTGGCTTTGAGGTAGCGATTTTGCTACATGTGTGCGTAGTGTCCAGAGGAGCACAGCACACCAGCATTGTTATTAGTCACTCAGCTTTTCCTTACTCACTTTTGCTGGCATATTAGCATTTTATGATTTCCAAAATTTGTATACAGAATGTATCTTGAAACCAGCACCTATCAGAGTCTCTTCAATATTTAAAAATGTTGGTACAGCCACTATGGAGAACAGTATGGAGGTTCCTTAGTAAGCTAAAAATAGAGCTACCATATGATCCAGCAATCCCACTCCTGGGCATATATCTGCAGAAAACCACAATTCCAAAAGATACATGCACCACAACGTTTATTGCAGCGCTATTTACAATAGCCAGCACATGGAAGCAACCTAAATGTCCATTGACAGATGAATGGATAAAGAAGATGTGGTACTTGCATACAATGGAATATTACTCAGCCATTAAAAAGAATGAAATAATACCATTTGCAGCAACATGGATGGACCTAGAGACTATCATGCTAAGTGAAGAAAGAGAAAAATAAATATCATATGGTATCACTTATAGGTGGAATCTGAAAAAAAATGATACAAATGAACATATTTACAAAACAGAAACAGACTCACCGTCATGGAAAACAAACTTATGGTTACCAAAAAGGAAGGGTGAGGGTAAGGGATAAGTTAGGCATATGGGATTAACAGATACACCCTACTGTATCTAAAACAGATAATCAAGAGGGGCCTGCTATACAGCACAGGAACCTGTACTCAGTACCCTACATTAAGCCATAATGGAAAATAATATGAAAAAGAATATATATATATAAATATATATGTGTACACATATGTATAACTGAATGACTTCGCTGTACACCTGAAACTAACACAACACTGTAAATCAACTATACTTCAATAATAAATAAAACTAAAAATAATTAATAAATAAATAAAAATATGTTTGCTACATTAGTCCAGACCCAGGTGACATTTTGAAGACACCACCTTCACATCTATGCTATTCAGTCGGTCCCAAACATCAGGCAACCTATACAGATAGTTAATGAGGCAAAAATAACTGCATCGTCTGGCTAAGCTGGCAGGGCTGAGGCGTGGGGACGACGTGCAGATGCAGGGACCACAGCCCTGTAGACTCAGGCTTTTGCTCCATCATTGCGAGGGCCTCTGCTCCCCAGGTGACTTTTGGAGGTGCCTCCCCCTAGCTCTGTGACAGCCTTTGGACACAGCAACCTGTGGGTCTCGTTGCTGCCTTGCGTCTGCGTTCCCCAGCATCTCCAGACCCCATCTCGTGTGCTCTGCGTGTGAGATGCCTTCTGCCTCAAAGCAGGACACCGGGAGTCCTGCCTGCTCCCCCGCCCCCAGAGTTAGTCCTTTCCTTCTCGTCTTGGGCGTATTTTACAAGCATTTGGGATGTTTTGTGTCACTTCCTCACTCTGCCTTTCTGAAACTGTTCTAATACAGTTTCCACAAGTAGTTATGTTTGCTCTGCTGTCTTGAGGAAAATGTCACGTTTAACTCTGCTGAGGGCATCCTGTGGTGCCTTCCCATGAAACGGGAGACACAGGAAGGGCATTGAGACAGAAAGTAGAGTCTAACAGTTTAGAAAGAGAAGGACACTCAGAATGCAGGGACTGAATGTCTGTTTTGAAAAATGGTCTGTTCAGTAACTCCAGGGCCCTTGTTGGAGAAGCCGCTGTCTTTGGAGCAAAGCAATGAAGGGGTTTTGGTCTGAGGAGGGTGGGGTGATACACAGGCTTGCAGATTGCCCTCAGCTGGCCGGGCAGCCCTGGCGAGGTGTTCAGGGAAGGGCTTCCCCCAGTGTAGACCTCTACCGGTGGCTTCAGCACCACCTGGGAACATGTGAGAAATGCTGTTCTCAGCCCCGAGCCCGAACCACTGAATCAGAAACTCCTTGGGGAGAGGGGTCACTGGGCAAGCCATCTTAACCGAGCCAGACATTCAGGTGGTTGTGTGGGTGCAGGACCCCTGGGCTGGGGAGCCCAGTGTGGGGCTCGGACCCCACCACCTTTGAGCTGTGATATTCTTCCCATTTGTGAGTCGCCAGCCCAGGGGTGTGGGTTCTGACTTTACTACATCTCCACCCCTCCTGCCCATCTCATTGTGGTGCCTTCTTTGTATCTTTAGTTGTGGAAAATTTTTTCTGCTAGTCTGCAGGTTGTTCTCACAAATGCTTGCTCTGTAGGTAATTGCAATCTTGGTGTGCCTGTGGAGAGAGGTGGACTCAGGGTCTTTGTAGTCCAGCATCTTGGCCACCTCCCCAATACTTCTTATTTTAAATAACTCAAAATAATAAAAAGATATTGTCTATTTTATATTATATAATTATATGTGTGTATAACATATACATACCTATGTACGTGTGTGTGTGTGTGTATATATATATATATATAAATGCTATTTTAAAAATCCTTATTTCCTAAAGTGGTTAAGAATAAACACCAAGAGAGCTTAGAGGTATATGTGATGGGAAGAGCAGGATGTGTGGGGTAGAACCCATGCAAAGGTCCTAGTAAAGACTAACTATGTTTCTGACCCTCCTGGGCACCAAGGCAGAAAAGCGAGGTGGGCAGACACGCAGCCAAATAGCAGGCATTCATTTCACCAAAAGGGGGGGAAGGAAGATCTAAATTTTAGGACAAATTAAAGTGGATGCTTCTATAAAGGACACTGAGTACTATGATAGATAATATCTGCAACAGCAGTTCTACATAAGATACGAAAATGTTCTTCATTTGGTCATTTTAAGTCAGTAGCAATGGCTGAACAGTGCATTACAGAAAACTAAGCAAAAGTGGGCCACATACTTTGTTCTCTAGAGTTCTAATGATAAAGGGATAGGACTTGAGGGAATCTAGCAGAGAAACAGACGATATTTTTCCTGGATTGCCTGCCTCAGAAGGCAGGGGGCTCACCTGTACTTCATGACAGACCTGAATCGTAGCTCATTCAGTTTAGTAACTTGGCAAGTCCCTAAATGTCACCTTTTCTGAGCTGTTGATTAAACACAGCTCCCATGCTTTAATATGCTAGACAACCTGGAGCCAGGGTTTCTATTTTGATGAAGCGAACTGAAGCATCAGCTTTGTTCCTGACAACGGAAACTATCCTGATCCCCAGAGTGAGGCCCCAGAAATACATATGTAAGAGAGGGCTGGCTTTTTTTCTCAAAAATATTTTAGAATATATTGAAATCTCTGGACAAATGGAACCAAGATTTGTTCCATAGGACATGGAAGACAATCTTTTGGTGTAGAAAAATGTAAATGTAGGTATTCTCAGCAAGATTCATTTCACATTTTCTTGGCGCAAGAACCTCAAATTGACTTTTGCTTAGGATGTGTTTTTGTGTGATTTTGAATAGACTTGTCCTGTTTATGGGCCTGGCAAAGTATGTTTCTGTAACACATACTATCAGGGATACATGAAATCATTTGTTGGCTGGGACTTCTTTTATAATTTGCAAAATAGGAATAATTATTTTCATACTGCAGAGGACACTGGATAAATAAGGAGTTATTTGGACATTGCAGAATATCAAAAACGCAACTACCATTATATGGTTTCAAATATTGATGTTGAACTGTATATCTGATCGTTGTTAGCCAGTGGTCTAATATCTTAGGCTACTCTTAAAACCGTGACATCAGCGTGGAGGAGGAATTCTTTTAGCTCTTTGCTAAATAAAATAGGCACATGAAAATAATATGAAACGTCAGTTTCAACGTGGCGGAACTGGGTCTAAGAACCGTCAACCAAAGTCAGCATTGTGGCCGCTGAGAGATACTGGCCACCGCATCCAGGCGTAGTCTTCCCCAGAAAGCAACATTCCTCCCTGCAGATTCCCTGTGGGAATCTGCTCAGCCCAATCTGCCGTAAGGCTTTCTGCTCTCTCCTAAGGCAACAGTGATGGTCACGTGTACAAAAGAAATCTAGTTCCTGACATTACTGACACCATCATTTAGCACAGTCAAGAATCACTAAACAAAATTTTTTTTCAGTGTGTGGAGGAAGGACCACAAACTGATTAGAGGAACTAACTCCAAAGGAAGTAGGGCTAATTTAGGCAATAGAGCAGAACTTTAAATATTTGTTGTTATTGCTTCAGAAAATGTTAACAGATTATTACATACATAAAACAAGAGCAAGCTGGTATTGAAAAACACATGAAAAAAAGAACTTCCAAAAGTTCTTGGAAATTAATACATATCCTCAGAGACATACAAAATTAGACACATTTTGGTGAATTTTTTGATATCCATGGGTAAAGAGGAAAATCTTACTAGCTTCTAGAGATAAGGTTATTTATAGTTGGAAAGAATCATGCTAGCGTTTGGGTTCTCATCTGTGAGGCGGGATGCCAGACAACAGTGGTGCTGAGAATTCAATCTTGAGGAAGAAGGATTTTGATCTGAATCTGACTTCATTTTAGCCATACTGACAGTGAAGGATTAAATGCAGACAACCTTGTGAAGACACAAGAGGGCTTAGAGAGTAAACTGGATCCTAAACCAGATTATTCCGAAAATAGAATTACTCAAATGTGTAATCTGAATAATGGAAGATAAATCCAGGAAAGGGAAACATGATATGCAGCTGTCACCTTTAATATATTTTTTAAAATAAAAGTTCCTGTCATGGAAACACCATAATATGAAACTCTGTGTGTGTGTGCACTTCATGCCGAAATCAGGGCAATTTAGACATTTGTTAGACAAGACTATCTAATTCCAAGAAACATGTATTGAACGAGTTACAAAAGAATGGGTTTTGTGAGATTTTTTTTTTTTTTTGCTCACATACCTGGGAATTTTAAGAGATGAATCCTTATTACGGACATGGTGGGGTCCCCATGCCCAAGCGCTGTCTTAGGTCTGTGCTCTTCTCTGTCTGTGGACAAGCCCTCTCCACGCGCTGGTCCAGAAGACTGTCATTTATCCAGGACCCCTCCTACTCCATGGATTTCAGCCCAAGGAGACCACCTGCCCAGTATCTCTGGCCAGAAGACCCCAAGAAAGGCCTTGATTGGTCCAGCTTAGGACACGTGCCCATCTTTGGACCACGGTATCAACTGACCATGTTTGGGTCACATCCATGACCCACATCTCACATCCGTGCCCTGTGGCCAGGAGTAGTGAGGGGGCAGTTAGACTGGCCCAGCTGTTGAGAACTAGGTTAGCTCCCGGAAGGAGGAACTCACGTAGCACAAACAGGGAGGGGGCAGTGCAGATGGATAGAAGCAGCAGCTGTTTTCTATATATGTTTTCAAAGAATGGCAAGCGGAGAGTAGGCTTATCTTCACACGGGTGAAACTGGGATTTTCTCTGTGTCTCTAACAGGCACGTTAGGATGCTAGGATTAGGGTTATGGTTCAGGCTTTGGAGAAATATAGATTGATTGAGGCCAAGAGTACCTTACTAGGCTCTCTTAACTTTTTTTTTTTTTTTTTTTTTTTTTTTTTGCGCGGTACGCGGGCCTCTCACTGTTGTGGCCTCTCCCGTTGCGGAGCACAGGCTCCGGACGCGCAGGCCCAGCGGCCACGGCTCACGGGCGCAGCCACTCCGCGGCACGAACCCGTGTCCCCTGCATCGGCAGGCGGACTCTCAACCACTGCGCCACCAGGGAAACCCCTCATGGCTTTTTTTTTTTTTTTTTTTTTTTTTTTTGAGGTTAGTCTTTCGATGAGACATTTTCTCTGGGCGGATAAGCCTGGGGAAACTGACTCTTGACAAATCTCCCTTCATAATGACCAGCAAATAAACAATATCATATCATACAAGATCTTTCATTTGCATTTAATAAACTAATAAAAATGAATCCATTACCAAAATACCCAGAAGATATTTACATTTGGTGTTAGAAATTGTCTTTGGTGACTTTGTAAAAGAAAAACTCAATGCCAAACTGAAATGATTGTGTTCAACCTGAGGAATTAGTAGCCTTCAGTTAGCACTTTCTTCTTCTTTCTGCTTTACGCCTGAGCTCGAGAATTTTTGCTCTCATTTAGCTGTAATGGCGTTTGAGCCATGGGATTATGTAATTCAGGTGGAGAACAATGGAAGCGTTAATATTCTGGACTCGTGGCTGTTTATCTGGAAGAGAATGTAATCGTGAATTTATATTTGGCATCTGCTAAAGACAAATTGTGTTTTTCCACATTTGCAAAAATCCCGCAATAATAACCCTTCAGTTCAAAAAGGTTGTTCACGCCTTAAGAGAAGAGCGAACTTGCCAACGCATTAATCAACTCAAAAAGAGCGACGTACTCTTAGGGGTGACGGAAAATAGCAGAGAGGAAAAAAGGCCATGCTTTTTTTCTTTTAAGATTCCTAATTAGTCACCAGTCAACTGTCAAAAATGTTTACATCCTCTCTTTGGATTTGGAATTTCAAAGGATAGAATTCTAGAAGGGATGTCATGCTTATTTTACAGAAACGGGAAAGGGTTGTTCAAAGTTCTGAGTAGAAACTGGACCGGGCTCTGGGATTCAGGCTGGGTCCCTGGACCACTGGCTTGGTGGAAACCCTCAGGGGCTGAGTGAGGCTAGAAAGTGGGCTGCACAGAAGGATCTGCAGGACAGGACATGAGGCCAAGCAGCTCCAAGTTTTCCTTTTGTGTCTTAGGCTTCTGTTTAGAATCAATAAAGAAAAAGCAGTTTCCTGCTCCATCATCTCAAACAGAAATTGTCAAAACATGTTATAGTTCATGAGGTTAATAATAGGAACCAGTGGAAAAGAGAAAAGATAATAAGGGAGCAGATGGGGATGTCTGATTCCAAGCAAAAGAGTCTCAGGCTGACAGCGCAGACTGCGGAGAGAATCAGAAACGGCCTGAAAACAAACAAACTAACACTGACCCAGGTACAGAGCCTCGTGGGGATGTCCATTCCCATCTTCAAATCCGTGCTGGATTTGACAGCACTCTCGGAAGTGGTTCGCAGGAGGCTTGCGCCTTAGCACGAGCTCATCTCTCTTACTAGCTGGTAGACCTGCCCGGTGCTCCGAGCATCCTTCCATCCTCCCTCCCTCCTGCCCTCTCTGGATGGCAGGAGCGTCCAGGAGTGACATCTCCAGCAGAGTCGCTGGCTGTGTGGACAGAGTAGCCAGCACACAACATCCGAGGTGTGACAGCTTCTCAGCAGACCCACGCAGAAAAGGCTTGGGTGGTATTAATCCATAGGCAGTGTTTCTTCTCCGGATTTGCCCTCTAATTAAGAGTCTTGCAACAAAAGCCAGGAAGAAAGCTAGAAGAAAGAGGTCATTGTTCAGAAGCATTCACTGCATTCAGACACATTGCCTTGTGCCTCTGCTTCTCTAAACAATTCCTCCCTTGTTTCTGATCTTTATTTGTGAGCTCTTTTGTGAAATGTCTGGTTCCTTTGTTTCTGTTTTTTTGATCTTGTCCTTTTATTTTACTGTTTGGGATCTCCAAGAAACCAGCAGCTCCGGGAATTTTCTCCTCGGTGCTCTTTTGGTTTTGTTAACTCTGTGTCTCTAGTCTGCTGTCCAGTTAACGGTGTTGAGTGTGTATTGACGGTGTTATGATGCCACTTGTCTATCAGGGCATGAGTCTGTGGAGTTTGCACTCGGCATGTGTGTAGCCTTTATTCATTTCAGGCATCCAGCAATTTACCTATTGGAGGAGCGCTTTTCAAACAAAACACACTGAAACTACAGCACAACACAGTCCTTATTTCCTGCATGGCCATAAGCAGTGCTTAGATCCTATGCCTTGAGGTTTAAAATCTATATCTACATTCAATTTAAAAAAACACCTCTGGTCTGAGGCTGGTCCAGAGTTCTATATTCCTGTCCTACCACCTCAATATTAGGGTCATTCTTCTCCAGGCATGGAGTTTTCAACCTCAAAGCCCAGTAAGGGGGACACTGGTGCCCACACTCTCCTAACACTTACTGTCCCTTGGAATAGCTGGACAGATGTGACGCGTGGCCGCAGTGCCCCGTCGTCACGATTAGAGCCTGAGGAAATGAACTCGGGCCTCCGCAGTAAGTTACAATCGGTGCATCCTATGCCGTCTGCTGCCCTGAACCACAGTCAGTGCTCAGGGCACAGTGACCTCATCCAAGAACACTTTTGTTCTCACTCTTCTACATTTTACTTGCGGGTTCTCTTCTACGAGCATCTCTTATTTAAACCAGATCGAACTCTCACATGTAAAAATAAAGAGAAAGCCAGATGCTGGCAATGACTGTCATTAATATTTAAAGCCAAATTGTACATGTTCCTGGGAAGTTAGAAGTTCCCGAACAAGATGAGTTTTTTCAAAGTTTGTTTCTATTTTGAAAACCCCTAGTTTCTCCAAAGAACTCATTTTCAAACAACTTCTGTTAAACCAAGGGTCAGACTAGAGACAATTGCATTCACCATGTCGTTAGTTTGAATTTTTTAATGTTGTTTGCTTGTAGTCACGTACAGGGTAACAATTCCAAAGGTTAATTCAAAATAGGCTGATTTTTTTAGGGAAAATGTTGCTCTCAGTCACATATGCACGTAACTCCTTCCAAGTTAAAGTGTGTCCAGAGGGAAGTGGTGTGTGTGAGGGGTCCTCCCTCACACCCCAAATTCCAGATTTCAGATGAGTCAGGCAGTGGGGAAGTCACTGGAGCGTTGCCTGACCTGCCCTTGTGTGTCTCGTCCAGTGAGCCTGCCCCTGGGGCCTGGCGGTCCCTGCGCTGTGGACGGGGTCCCTCCACTGCCGTCGGAGGCCGAGGAGACTGTGTCTGTTGGTAGCTGCTTTGCCTCAGAGGACACAACAGAGGACTCGGGAGTGATGAGTTCCCCCTCGGACATCGTGTCCCTGGATTCCCAACACGACAGCACGAAGTCCAAAGACAAGTGGGCCACAGACCAGGAAGACTGCAGTGACCAGGACCTGGCTGGGACCCCAGAACTGGGCCCCCAGAAGAGCCCCTCGTGGGAGAGGAGTGGCCCTGGGAACTGGCATCTGAGGTGAGTCATGGACGGAGGGAGGTCTTTCGTCCTGGTGACCCAACCGATACTTGTGAGGTCACTGCACCCTGGCTGGGGACTTGTTCTCCATAGTTCTGTCTTCATGCTCTTTCTAGCTCTGCAGGTATTTACAAATAATACATAGTATTGGCTTGTTTGTTTGTACCTTTTATATAGATGGTACCATACTCTGAGTGTAGTTTTCCATTCGATATCATGTGTTGAAGATTTATCCCTGATGACGTATGTGTTATTAGTTCACTTATGTATCCATTTCTTAATGAATGGACACTTGGGTTGCTCTGGTTTTTCACCACTGGAATCAATAAGCACGTCATACATAGGTCTCCACTTATACACAGAGCTTTTCGAGAAGAGAAATTATTAGACCTTCAGAGAAAACTCACCTGCAACTTTTTGGAATATTGGCAGATTGCTCTCCAAAATGGTGACCTGGTGTCCACGTCCTGCAGCCGTCCCGTCTGTAGTGGCCTGCCACTCCACATCCACCGATACGGGGATTAATGGGCGTTGTAGTCATACAGGTGCCCAATGGCATTTCGTGTGGCTTTAAGATACAATACCCTGATCAGTAAGGATGAGCATCTTGTCACGTGTGTATGACCAGTTCAGTTTCCTCTTCTATGAATTGTCTTTTCATAGCCTTCTTTTTTTTTTAAATTGGGACATTACTTTTTTTTTAATCGTTAATTTCTCTTTAGACAGTTATTTACACACAAAGAATCTCTAAGACGGTGGCTTGAATTCAACTGTTTTATTTTGTTGTATGAAAATTGCTTTTTGATTTGAATAGTGTTGAATTTGTCCTTTTTCTCCTGAACGTATATGATATTTGAATATTTGAGAGATCCTTCTCATACCACAAAGGACTAAAGAGTATCTGAATTTCTTGTAAAAGTTTTAGCGTTGCTTTCTGACATTTGGGCTTCTTGTCTACCTGGAGTTTATTTTTGGGCGTGGTGTCAAGAAGGGATCTATTTTTCCCACTGGTTCCTGGTTCCACGTTGGTCCTCTGTCCAGTTTCCGTATACACGTCAGTCTGTTGCTTGCACTCATTCCATAGACTGGTTACTCTGTCTCTGCACCAGAACCAGTCTGTCGTAATTCCTTTCTTCATTCTTAGTTAGAAAGGCAGGTTAATTCCTGGCAGCTCGTCCTTCTTTTTTGTGTTACTGTTGAAGTATAGTTGATTTACAATATCATGTTAGTTTCAGGTGTATAGCACAGTGATTCATTCATACATATATCTATTCTTTTTCAGATTCTTTTCGCTTATAGGTTATTACAAAATATTGAGTAGAGTTCCCTGTACTATACAGTAAGTCCTTGTTGTTTATCTATTTTATACACAGTGGTCTGTACATGTTAATCCCAACCTCCTAATTGATCCCTCCCCCCACTTCCCTTTCCCCTTTGGTAAACATAAGTTTGTCTTCTATGTCTGTAAGTCTCTTTCTGTTTTGGAAATAAGTTTATTTGTATCTTTTTTCTTCTTTTAGATTCCACATATAAGTGATATCATGTGATATTTGTCTTTCTCTGTCTGGCTTACTTCACTTAGTATGATAATCTCCTTTTTCTTACCTTTTAGATAATTTTAAGAACCAGTCACGCAATGTTTTAGAAACGTTAATAGAAATAAAGTAGATTTTTTTTTTAAAAAAAGCATAAGTTGATCACCAAAATGAATGAATGCCTTTGTATTTTTCATGTTTTTTTCAGCTTTGTCTAAATGAACACACAAGTCTCTGTCTGGTTAATGTAACTGTAGTGTCAATACTATTCTATTTTGGTTTATTTTTAGCTAACAGTTTATCACGAGCATTTCCCCAGGTGGTTGTATACACCCTCTAGTAATGTTCAAGTACAGCTCTTCAATCTTAAGGACAATTCCAAGACCAAGTTCATATTTTATTAGACAGAAAATTAGAAGGTGACAGTTGGTCCATTTTGCCTCTGCCCCAAACAGGGTGCATTGAGCTGAGGTTGGCCTGTTTGCAGAGAAAAACTAGGGCATTTCCTTCAGAGTCCACCTACACATAAAGGAAAGGAGCTTCACAGTAATCCTCAGGTCTGTTCAGTTGGTTTGCATTGGGATTGCACACCCTGAGCTCTACATCTGAAACTAATCAGACATGTTACCTCGGTGCCCCAGGGATGCTCCTACAAAAGTCCCAGTGGATTTTGCTGGTGTTGACCAGATGTAAAATCTTGCTGATTTCTGTTCAAGTATGGTACTGTTGTCTGCAGGCACAGCCAGGATAATCACGGGGTCTTGGAACCTGACGCTTTATCCAAACAGGGAGCAGGTCATGTTTTTCTGCCCTCGTCTCTGGGGTGCCACTGAATTTGAGAGTAGTGTGGAGGGGAGGGCGGGGACTCTGGGCCCTGACCGACCCACGTGGAATCCCACCACCACTAACTAGCTGCTTGGCCTTCGAGGGTCCTCCTAACTTTGCTGAGCCTCGAGTTTTGCTTATATCTGTGCAGATAACGCCTCCTACCTGTCACAGGTGTGGGAGCCACTGGGTACCTGTGCACATGCTCAGTGCCTCTTGAATAGCCATTGGGTGGGACCCATTGACTAAGTCACACAGTTAGTTTAGGGACCAGAGCACCGTGAATTTTCATGGCACACCAACTTGCCTTTTTTGGGCTTTAGAGTCAAAGGAAGTTGAAGATGATCGCTGAACTCCTCAGTCCTGTCTGTGCTGTTCCATTATTTTCCTCAGAAATGGGATCAATTCTCTGCCCATGATTTTTCATGGAATATCTGTAGGTTTTTCTTTTTCAACAAGAGTTGTCTCCATTACCAATTAGACATACTCAGAGACTTCAGCATGGTGTATCACATCTTTATGTCCAAATGCATAACTTTCAATAAATTTCAGGATTACTTAAAATCCGTGCCTACTGTGGAAAGCAGGGGTTACAAACTCAGAGGCCACAGAGCATGGGGCAAAGCACAAGTTTTCTCTAAAGAGGGCAGCCCCACAGCTTCCTTACGGTTGTTGCCCTGAGGAATTTACAGACCCAGTGTGGCCAGCGTTGGAAGAGAAGACAGAAATCTAGATTTTTATGTGAGGTCTCCCCAGTTTTTTTTTTAAAGGCTATAAGTGTTAATTGCTTTAATTTCTTTTTTCTCTGATTCCCATTGTAGCTGAGCTTTCCCCATATGTTTGTCAACCAGGTACATTTCCAGTTTTGGAAAGACTCTGTTTATGGGAGGAATAGTCTTAAAGTTAGAATTTGAAAAACATTCAGATGCAAGAAATGAAGATGGGAACTAGAAAGCAGGTAGCAGACGCAGAGATTGTCCCCCGAAAGCTGATTTCACGTCCCTCCTTGGATACAAACGGTACTGATGCACTGCGGTGGGCACTGGGTCTAGGATGGGACAGGAGCTGGAAAGACGAAAAGATGGACAAGGTCCCCACGTGGAGACGGCCCTTATGTTGTAGCCGGGAGGATGGGTGGTTCATCAAGGGCTGTGACCCACCTGCCATCCAGAATCCAGTCCCCTCCCCATTTGAGAGATTTAGGCCTCCCAAATTTTAAATCTTGGCAACCAATTCAGACTTTCAGGGCCAAAAAAAACGCATCTACATGCTGGGCAGGCCAGTCCCAGATGTGCGCTCCACTGACGGCTGGATGCCTTGGTCCGTCCTCCTCTGCGCACTCATTTGCCAACTTTGGAATCGCTACAATTACTCGGGTATCTCCTGGGATGTATCTCTTGAAAAATATCACTTCACAATATATTTGGGAAGTTCCACATTCTTCTCTTGGAAGAGGAGAGTATAAAGTCGCTTACAAATTCTGCAGCAAAGCAACGTGTAAATTTTCCCCTCTGCCTGCCTCTTAATATCCTTTAGAATGAGTGTTCCACTGAGGACCATTTGGGAGATGCTGTCCTAGGTCATCCCCCTTCTGCACTGTCACACTTCCGGCATTTACAAATACGCACCTCAGATACATGGTTAGAGAGAGAGAGAATACACTGCTTCTGGTGAACATGGTGCATTCCAGTGATGTGCTCTGAGGCCCTGTCTGAGAATAGGGCATTGAGAGTTGGGACAGCAAAAAGCCTGAAGGGGAAGGGGAAGGTGGGGAGAGTCTTCAGGGGCCGACCGGTCCTGGCCCAGAGAGCAAGTCTGCAAAATTTGTGTGATCCACAATGGAGCAGATGACTGCAGGTGTCCAGACTGGCCCAGGGTCAAGTTCAATGAGATGATAAACTGTGCTTGGGGGTTGGTAGCCCAGAATCAAGCTGAAATGTCCTGAGAGCAGAGCCCACCACTGTTCATGGAGGTGTGGTCTTGACCTTGGCCACCTGGAAAGGGCCCCGGAGCGGAACACTGCCCAGGCGCACACGAGTTCAGTGAGTAAGAGAAACAGTAACAAAGAACGTGGTTTCTGATACCCTGCTGTCCCAGGAGAGGACAGGCCTGGTGACAAGGGCAGATGTGTACTCAGTCAGCCTGCCAGCTCTTCCCTTCCTGTGCCGTGAGATGGATGCCCCTGGACCACATTTAGAAAGGGAGGCCGCTTGAAGGGGCTGGTACCCTGGTCTTGGTGCTACTGCTGGGCCCTGAGTCCACCTCCCGGCTCTGCCCAGCATTGATGCTGACACCTGGATTCTGCAGCTCATCCTAAGGTGGCATTTGTGTTCCCAGGAGGGGTGTTCTTCCTGTGATGATCCAGGACCTGGCTATGGCAGTGAGGCCTCTCCACCCTTGGAATGCCAGACGCCAGAGGCTCCGGAGCATAAGTTACCCTTTGCCATGATGGGCATGGCTTGGTCTCTGCACATGGGACACGGGTTCTGACGGATGGTGAAGCTGTCCCCAACAGTCTCAGACACCCTCAGCTTGCAGAATCTCCACTGTGGCGCCAGTTCCCAGGGGAAATAAGGAGTGTTTGTGGTTTTCAACTTTGCCAGGGTGCCCCGTACTATCGCCACCCCTCTGATACTCGGAGATGCATTCAGTATTGGAGGGAAGAGTGGAAGAACCTTTGTGACCTGCAAAGGCCCCAGTTTGTAAGGTCTGTAAAGTTCTAGTTTGCTGGGCTGTTTCTCCTCTCTCTGCCGTCTGCTATTCTGCAGATAGCAAATTCGTCCAGACTTCTTTGGCTGGAATTGCCTGGGGTCCCCCTTTGACAAATTGGAGGCAAGGACTCTTTGCACCAGAGCTCCTGCAGCCTGTCCAAAGAGCGTCTGTGGGGTTGGCTTCAGCTGAAAGCGTTTTTCTTAAACTATTCGGTCTAGTGGCAAAGTGCACGTCTCCTGCTCATGCACTGAATTTGGAGGCTCTGCTCCTCGCTGCCACGGCTCCAGCTTCCTCAAGGGCAGCGCTGGCTGGGCTCCATCGAATGCCCTGACAGCCAAGATTTTGAATTGAAAAGTCTCAAGGATAAATACCAGTCTTCTAAAGGGAGCAAGGGTGAAGGCTTGGGAACGATTAGCGTGTGCTTTGTGTGCTGTGATCTGAAAATGGTATGTTTTCCATCAAGTCATTCGATTCGATCCAATTATAGTTTTCATTGCAAAATAAATCTATGCCCTCAATTCAAACTTGACCCTGTAAGTGGGACATCCAATTCCAAGAGTCTTCCTCTAAATTTAGCACAGCCAGTAAATAATCTCCTTCAGGAAGAATTCGGCCCATGTGGGGATTGCCCCTCATGGTGAGGACACCTAGGAGTGGCTTCCACACAGTCCTGCCCTGGGTGGGAGTTGTGTCACCCATGAAAGATCTCCTTCCAGCTGCATCTTTCCTTCGTGTATGACCCAGGCCAACTCTCCTAATACTTAAAGAGCAACACGATGTGAAGACTGCCTGGCCTCATATCTGCCCTGCCTATTACTGGTGATGGTGCCCTGGGCCAATGACTTGACCTCTCACTTCTTTTTTTTAAATTGAAGTATAGTTGATTTACAATGTTGTGTTAGTTTCAGGTGCCCAACAAAGTGATACATATATATATATATATATATATATTCTTTTTTTTAATTTATTTATTTTATTTTTGGCTGCGTTGGGTCTTTGTTCCTGCACGTGGGCTTTCTCTAGTTGCGGTGAGCAGGGGCTACTCTTCGTTTCAGTGCACGTGCTTCTCTTTGTCGTGGCTTCTCTTGTTGCAGAGCATGGGCCCTAGACATGCGGGCTTCAGTAGCTGTGGCACATGGGCTCAGTAGTTGTGGCTCGTGGGCTCTAGAGCATAGGCTCAGTAGTTGTGGCACTCAGGCTTAGCTGCTCCACAGCATGTGGGATCTTTCTGGACCAAGGATTGAACCCATGTCCCCTGCATTGGTAGGGGGATGCTTAACTGCTGCACCACAGGGGAAGTCCATATATATGTGTGTGTGTGTATATATATATATATATATATATATATATATATATATATATATATTCTTTTTCATAGTCTTTTCCCTTATAGGTTACTATTAAAATATTATTAAAATATTGAGTGTAGTTCTGTGTTCTATATAGTAGGTCCTTGTTGGTTATCTGTTTTAAATATAGTAGCGTGTATCTGTTAATCTGAAACTCCTAATTTATCCCTCCCCCCTTTACCATCTTGGTAACCACAAGTTTGTTTTCTATATCTTTGGTTCTATTTCTGTTTTGCATATAAGTTCATTTATATCATTTTTTTTCTTAGATTCCACTTATAAGTGATATCATGAGATCTTTGGCTAACTTCACTTAGCATGATAATCTCTAGGTCCATCCATGTTGCTACAAATGGCATTATTTCATTTTCTTTTTGTGGCTGAGTAATATTGCATGGTATATATGTACCACATCTTCTTTATCCATTCATCTGTCAACAGACATTTAGGTTGCTTCCAAGTCTTAGCTATTGCGAATAGTGCTGCTATGAACATAGGGGTGCATGTATCTTTTCAAATTATGTTTTTCTCCAGATACATGCCCAGGAGTGGGATTGCAGGATTATATGGTAATTCTATTTTTAGTTTTTTTAAGGAACCTCCATACTGTTTTCCACAATGGCTGCACCAATTTACATTGTCACTAACAGAGCAGGAAGGTTCCCTTTTCTCCACACCCTCTCCAGCACTTGTTATTTGTAGAATTTTTGATGATGTCCATTCTGACTAGTGTGAGGTGATACCTCACTGTAGTTTGGGGGATTGACCTCTCACTTCTACTTTCTTGTCAGTACAATCGAGATCTGCAGTACCATCCCCTAGAACACTGCCTAACATATTGCCAGCCTTCAGAAATTGGCGGCTGGTGTTATTATTGTTGTTGTTGATGTTGTTTATTTAAAACTGCCTGAGGAAGGATAGAAACTTGATTTGTTGGAAATCCTTATAACCTGTGTCTACCTCTGACCATCTGCCTCATTAAACTATTTATAACATCTTTGTTTGAAAAGAACATATGCATATGTTTGAAAAGTACACATTTGTGTACCGATAGATAGATGGGGGAGAGGCTAGCACTATTTCTAAACTCTCGAATCCTGAAGGCAATCTTGCTGTAATCAGGCAACTTATCCATCTGTGTATCATACTATGTGCGATCAGTACTGTGAAGCTCTCAGTCCTGGGATCCCTTTGGGGGACACTAGTTCCGCAGAAATTCTGTAAGGAGTCAATGAGACAGATTGGGTAAGTGGGTTGCAGGCTCTGTTTTTTTTTAACAGTAGAACCACACTGAAATCATGCATAGAGCCTCAAAAGACAGAAACTGTAGCTTCTCCAGGGGAAGGGCGTCTCCCTGTATTGTCCGCTGCCTGCCCACCTTCTGCCTGGCAATCCGTAAGCTCCTTCTCCTCCCCCACCTGTCCGTGAGTGGTGGACGTGAGGGCTGTGGAAGCGAGAAGCTGTGCCTCTCTTATCTGCAGGGCTGAGGATTTCAAGATGCTTATGGAACTGAGAACGCGCAGGTCATGGGTGGAGGAGCTGGGCTCCTGTCCTGGCTTTTCAGCCCTGGAACTTTGTAACTAGAGGAGCTCTGTGACCTAGGAGCGTTTAGAGGTGTTTTATACCTTCTAGACCTCTGCAGCTTTGTAGTTATAGGAAGGAACTTTGTGACTCTAGCATCATTTAGAAACATTTTATATATTCTAGATCCTGAAACTTTGTAACTATGAGAACTTTGTGACCACAGAAACATTTAGAAATAGTTTATGCCTTCTAGAACCCTGCAATTTTGTAACTATAGGAACTTTGTGCCCACGTGAGCATTTAGAAACATTTAATACCTTTCAGAACACTGAAACTTTGTAACTGCACTAACAGAGGAGTATTTACAAACATTAAGATCTTGGAGAACTATGCTGTAGGTACAGTAGCCACCAGCTAACTTTGGCTCCTGAGCCCGCCGGATGGGTAGCCCAAGTTGAGATGTGCTGTGAGAGTGCAATTGCACCAAACATATGAAAAAATGAACTTTTTAATATTAATTATATGGAAATGATGATAATAATTTGGGTTAAATGTTGAGTTAGAGTGTACTAATTTAAGTTAAGGAAAATTAACATTATTTAATGAAAAAATAATCTTGCTTACTTTTTACCTTTTTAATGTGACTACAAAAAGATTTTAAATTACATGTGTAGCTCACATGACATTTCTGTTGGACCCCGTTGTTCTAGAACTCTGAAGCTTTATAAATACAGGACCATTTGTACATGGAATGGGGAAGTTAAGCACATATTACTGTCATCAGCCATCTCTTTTCCCAGGCTTCTTACCTTTAGTTTATCAAGTAACTGTTTTGAAATCGCATGGGTTGGTTTGGTTGTTGTCAGCCGTTGAACCTGAAAAGGACATCTTTTTCCTCTCAGACTTCGCTTGTTTTCTGCGACTGGGTCAATTACCTAAAGAAACTTTCCTAGCCACATCAAAAACAAAAATGACTTGATGTGCCGGAATGGGGCAGAATCAGCCCGTGCTTTCTTCTTTCTCATATAAAATTTTTTAAAAACTGAAAAAGCACCTGTTTGCCCAGGTACTGATTCCTCGTGACTGCCGTTAGTCTCCCATGGGAGTGGGTGGGGCCATCGCCAGACCCCGCCCCTGAGGCTGCTCCACTTCCGGGAAGACTCCCGCTTGAGGCCGGCTGAGCCTCAGACGTTAGGCAGCGGTGGCTCGTCCGTGGCTGTGGCCTTGGCAGAGTGACCCACCGTGGGAGGCAAGGCTCCCGGTGAGGTTTCTCCAACACGTGCAGCTGGTATCGGAATGCCTGTGCTGCTTGTTTGCCCTTCATTTCCTTGGTCTTAAGCCAAAACAAACTGTCCATAAGAAACTGTCTATCTTAGAGTGGGGTGTGTGTTGGGCGTAAGGAATGATGCCTGGGAAAGGAACATCTGCACAGCTGACTTTCAGCTAAAAAGAGGTGCTAATGCTTCTGGCCAACTGTGATTCTTCAGGGGCACGCAGGAGGGCCCTCCTGCTGAGCCCACAGAAGCTGCCCTCCAAGCCCAGGGACCAAGGGCTCCCAGCTGGCTGTTACAGGGAGAGAGGAATAGCTGTAATCCATCAGCGGCCCTTTGAGGAGAAGTGGATGGGGTGGGTGAGGAAGGAAAAGCAAATTCTGCTAAGTCTCCCCCTCCTGAAGCTGTACATTGCAAAGCATAATACATACATCACACTGGTTTGGGCTTTTGCCAGATGAACCATTCACCCAGAATCCAGAGCGTGGCGGGTCCTATCCCGCATCAGGAGAGGCACCGGCTGCAGAAGCCAAGTGGTCCACAGGCCTGGCCTTGCCCCGCCCCGAAGGTGCTCGGCAGCCTTGGGAAGAGCACCGGCCGAGGACCTGGGCTCCTCCCTCCACAGCGCTCCCAAGGCCGGTGGCTTCTGTCATGTGTCCACTCTCTCCTCCTGGACAGGCAAGGCCCCGGTGAACCAGGTCCACCCTGGGGCGTCAAGAGCAAAGTCAGGTGAGAGGTGGGTGGGATGTGTCAGCGGAGTGTGGAGCTGAGCATCTGGGACAAACCTGGGACATGTACAAGAGGCAGACGGAGGAAAGGGGCGGGCAGGCAGGCCAGGTGGAAGGCAGGTGGAAGGCAGAGGACGCGGTGTAGGGACCCCGGACTTCACAGGGGGCCTGACGGGAGGTGAGACGGGCAGGCGGAGAACAGGTCTGAAGCCCTGAGCTTGGCCGCTGATGGTTAGACCAGGCAGCTCAGGCCGGAGCATGGGTGGGAGGAGCGTGGGGAAGGGCTGGCTCAGGCCTTGCTGCAGTGCCTCCTTAAGGAGTAAGGATTGTCACACACTGGTTTAGGATCATCTCAGGGATTGCTGGGTACTCAGGAACAAAATAAAATTATAAACACAACATGCCACGTGTATTGGACATGGTATCACACACGTGTAAATGGCTTTTCATAAAAGAATTAGTACTCATTAGAGGACCAAAGGATCATTTTAGACGTTGCCCATTTCAAACATTGCCTTATCAATCAAGCTGCTTTGTACCAAAATGAGCATACTTCAAAAAAAAAAGTATGAAATATTTGCCGTAATCCATCCATTTCAACAAATCACACTGGTCGGCGATGGTGCCTAGGTTTCTGCCTCACCCTTGTCCACAGACACAGGTTACTTTTCGATCATCATGACCATCCTGTGTGGAGTTGCATATCTTGATTTCTTCACGTGACATGCCAGCTTAAGCAGCGATCTGTTTCCACCTCCATGGCATGGTCATCATAGGATGCACTGACGGGGGGCACTCCCTGCTGCCGGAAGCTGTAGAGACCTCGCCATGAATATGATGAACATGCTGGTGTTTATGTTTTGCCTTCCATAACATTGTTTTCTTAAGGCAAATTCTCAAAAGTGAGGCTAATGAACCAAAGTTCCTGCAGAGTCAAAGCTATGCTTTTGCTTCTTGATGTACACATTCCCATTGCTTTCCAGGTAACACCAGGAGCAACAAGTTGAGAGTCTCAGATCATGGAGTTGTGGTCAGTCTGGGGTGGTCTTCTTTCTCCAGTGTACGCTTTATGAAATAATATCATCAGTGGAACTTCTAAATTACTTTTTAATTCTTTTTCTTCAAAGGGTGCATTATTTTAGTTTAGTTTAGTTTTTATTGAAGTATAGTTGATTTACCATGTTGTATTAATTTCAGGTATACAACTAAGTGAATATGTACATATATGCATACACATATATATATATTCTTTTTCAGATTCTTTTCCCTTATTGGTTGTTACAAAATACTGAGTATAGTTCCCTGTGCTATAGTTTTTAATTCTTATTAATATCATTCTGTTCCCATGGAACAGTGTGATTTTGCATACTTTGAAGGAAAGGCAAATACTTTGAAGGAAAAGTATAGACATAATTTTGTTTGGCTGGACTTTAAACAACTTAAAGTAGGAGGCAGCATTTGAAAAGTGCTCTGTTTTCCATTTCAAACACTGTTTTATAGAGCCCTTTCCATTTTTTTCTCTGCCGTACACTTTATTGAATATTTAAATGAGATTTATTTAAACCACCACATTCCGTGAAAGAGAAAAACACAAGTTTAGTAAATGCATTCAATTAAGTCTTGGGGCAAAAGCAACAGGAAACGCAGCCTTGAGCCTCCCGGGGTCGTTGTTAGTTGGTCCACAGCCACACAGATCTCGGCCAACGCTCTTTGTTTGCCGTGTCAGAGGACATTAGCTGAGACGGGTCTGGAAGCCACTTCCTGGCTCCAAAGGGACACGATCACCAAGTAAGAAAGGCTCATTTATCAGAACACAAACTTTGCTACGTAAGTGAGGATGGTACAAAGCATATTTCAAGCATCATTATCTCGGCCTGATTAGTAATGATGGAAATCGGTCCTCGATTTTAACGGTCAGCGGGAAAGACCTTCAGCTTTCACTGAAGAGTGACAATCACCCCATATGTGTCTCTGTTCTTGGCACAGCAAGAAAACGGAGACAAGAGCCTTTGCAAAGGCTGCTTTCAAATTGCTTTGGCAGCCGTTGTCTTGTGGATGCCGCTGTCCAGGGACACAGATAAGGAACGTCCAGTTCTCCTTGGGGGGATGGGGGGACATCTCCCTGGATGCCCGGGTGGCAGCACCACGCGGCACCTCTGGATACATACGTGGCCAGCCCTCCCCGGTTCTGGAACCCCTGTGAGCTTGGGCTGCGCCATCCTGAGCTCACGCGGTTGCCTCTCTGTGAAGCAGCGATAAGGACCTCGCCTGCTTTATATCTGCATGTGAGGTTTATCATAGGATGATCTGGGCAGAAAAGCCCCAAGTAGGTCCCCGCGTGGGAAGGCTGCATGAGGCACTGGAGGGCACTGTGTGGCCCCCCGCTGTGGGCATTTCCCCCATCCAGTTAAAACCCTGAGGGGCCTGGGGAGGGGGATGGGCTGGGGAGGCTGTCACCAGTGTCACTGCTGCCCTGAGGTTTGCTGTAGTCGTGGTGTTCACTGTGCACCACACACACACACACACACACACACACACACACACCCCATCTGCGGCCCAGTAGGTCCAAGGGCAGCAGTGGTCCAATGCCTTTGGAACTGCAAGAAGTTGACTATGAGTTGTACCTTCTTCGGATATTTCCAGAAAAGAGTGAATTACGTAAATAATGAGATAAACGAATGCTCTCCCTTTCTGCTTGGTCTTCCCTAGAAGTGGAAGAGTTGCTCCAGCCTCACATGAGGATGAAGACCTATTCATGACCGGCCAGTTCCAGAAAACCCTTGCAGAACTGGACGAAGAGCTGGAAGGTAAGCAGCGCGGGCTCCTGCTTGGACCTTTGCCCTGTGTGGCCGGCGCTCTGAGGGTTATCTTCTCTGGCTGAACTTTATCGCATCACACGGGGAAGATGTCTGCAGAGGGAACGCAGCTCCGTGTGAGGAAGGCCCGGACTGGGGGCTGAGCACATAGGTGAGCACAGCTCCCTGGAGGGGACCTTGCATCTGGGCTGCTGAACAGTCCCGAGGAAACGTCTGAGCAGCTGCTTAAAACCTCCTCTGAGTAATACTGATTTTGCACATTAAAAAGTCTTCCATACACATGAACAGAAAAAAAGTTCTCCAGTCCTCAAATGAGTTAGGGAAACACTGGGTGCCACACAGGCAAACAGGGCTGTTTATTAAACCTCCAACCCTGTTACTTGCTAATATGGGGGCTGACTTTCAAAGGGAAACGCAGAACACAGCGTGTTGACAGGGACCCCTCTTAGAGCGGGGCATCCCACAGCACTGCGATTCTGTGCATATATCGGAGAAATAATAGTGTAAGGCCGAAGCAGATGCAAATCAGCTCAGTCAAAACTGGAAATCTTTCAAACGAAGGCACAGAGTGAAAACCAACTAGGAAGTAGATATTGGCTGTGCCCTCAAAGAAAACAAAACAAGAAGAAGGAGACAGACTCCAGAGCTGGCCCGGAGTTTTGTCTGACTTGCTTTTCAGTGTTCCGTCCTCAGATGGGGCTGACAGGGCTGAGAAACCTTCATCGGCCTTAGCGTGTCCTCTGGCTCTGCCCGCAGGGCTCACTGCGTCCTTTAGGGCTAATTCTGATGGGCTCGGGGCTCAGTCATCTGCCTCTTAATAAGCAAAGCAAGATCAAGTTGTCCCATAGACTTTGTGGTGCTCCTGGTGAACAAGAGTAAAAGGTGAAAGTCAAAACCCCCCAGTCCACCTTCCCACCCTGCCCTGAGGTGGTGTATATGGAGGGCTTGGACTTAGAGATCAGTCTGTAAGTGAAGATACCGGCAAAATGTCGTATGATACCTCAAGGCGTCACAGATCGGCAGACAGGTCCTCTGTTGAGTCATGCAAGCTGAGACTGCTTCCAGGCATGTGTAGATGACAACCCAAGATGACACGTTAAATAACTTACACCAGAGGCACCCCAGAGAAATCAAAGTCGGGGTGCAATTTCACTGAATAAGGGGCACAGGAGTTGTCCGAGTGGTGCCCACCCGTGACCTGTGTTGTGCTTCTTTGCAGAGATCGAAGAAAGCTATGAAACCGACTCGAGCTTCCTCACCAACTGCATACACAGCATGTCCGGTCGCTGCCCGCAAGGCACCATCATCCCCGACGGCGATACCGAGGCAATCCCGGTGACATTCATAGGGGAGGTTCTCGATGATCCCGTGGACTCGGTGGCATTTACCAACAGAAACAACAACGCTGGCTCTTTCGATGCTGGGAGCACAGCCAGCAAGAAGGCCCAGCTGCCACCGTGCCAGGCCGAGCACAGCCAGCAGCACGGGCAGAGGCGGGCGGCGGGGCCTGGCTCACCGGCTCCTTCCCAGGACCCTGGGAGAGAAGTCATAGCGGCCTCGACCAGCACCTGGAAGGATGTGACTCCCAGTAAAATGGCGCCCAAGGCAACTTCTGCTTCAGCGCTTCACACGCACGACCTGAATGCGAAGGAGGAACGCAAGGTGGCCGGCTCTGCTCATGGCGGGAGGACCCTGGCCACCAGGAGGGTGAGCGCGCAGCCAGGGAAGGAGAAGGAAGGAGATGATAAAAGTGACGTCTGGACACTACCGCCGTGGTTTCGAGACCAACACCCAGGGGGGAGTTACGGGCTTAAATATGGCCTCACAACGTATAAAATCGTCCCTCCAAAGTCAGAGATGAAATGTTATGACCGGGGGGCATCCCTCTCCACGGGTGCCATCGAGATCGACGAGCTGGGGAACCTGGTGAGTCCCCACACGAACGCCGGCAGGACCATAGTCCCGACGCCACCCGCTCTGGAAGCAGAAGCCCCGCCCATCGGAAAAGTCAAAGAGTTCTGGAGGTCCGACTCTATAGAAAAACACTCTGGCCGGCCCGCAGAGGGGGCCAAGAGGACCTCTACCCCCACCACGCCCACGAATCCGCAACCTCAAGAAAGCAGACTCAGAGCGGAGCCCACTTCCCCAGACCCCAAAGCGACATTGCCCCGGCCCCGGTCCCCCAACCCAGAAGATGGGAGACCTCTGGAGGAGGGCAGAAGCTGGCCGCTCCCAGCAGCTGCTTGTCCCCTGAAAGTTCCAGCAGCTAACACCGCAGAAGTCCCGTTTCTCAAGCCTCAGAGAAGAACATCCAGCCAGTACGTGGCCTCTGCCATTGCCAAGCGGATAGGGACCCCGAAAGCCCACACTGACGTGGGGAGGAAGCCTGGGAATGCCCAGAAGACATGTGAAGAGCCAGACCCACCTGGACGACCTCCCATGGTGAAGGATGGTACCACCCCCAGCCTGTACCCAGAGACAGGCGCGCGTCACAGTGGGGACAGATCGGCAGCAGGAGCGCATCCCGGAGGGCAAATCAGCAGCCCTTATGGGAAGCTGTCTACTCAAAACGGTCCCACTGGCATCCACAGAACTTCCCATGGACCACTCATCACAGCTGCCCAGAGGGGTCAGGCTTCCGTGGGACAGAGCTGTGGTCTCAGTGGAAAGCAAAGCCCAGGGAAACACAGGACCAGCTCGTCATCTGATCCCAAGTGCCAGCCGGCCGGCACGAGCCCCCCACCCGCTCGCTCGGGAGGTGATCCGACTCCAGGCAGTGCCCTGGTGAATGGCTCCAGGTGGGTCTCCGTCCACAAAGAGCCTCTCCACTCTCCGAGAGTGTCTGATACAAGTAGCCACGCTGGACAGGAGCCCCCTGAATGGGAGGAAAAGCCGGGTTTGTCAAGCACAGATGTACCTGAAGCCGATGGTACCCTGCCAGCCAGTATCTTTGGGCCAAAGAAGAAATTCAGACCCGTGGTCCAGAGGCCAGCCCCGAAAGACACATCCCTGCACAGCGCCCTGATGGAGGCCATCCACTCGGCGGGAGGGAAGGACAGGCTTCGCAAGGTGAAGTCATCAGCGGGCTCCTGCCTCAGGGATGGGCCCTTCCCCACAGCCACCCAGACACAGACTTTAAGGTGGCATCGGAGGAGGGAGTGCCGGGCTGGGGATGCGGGTGAATGCACAGGTTTAATTTTACCTGGATTTCTGTCTCCTTGCCTACAGAGTTGTTTGAATAGAACCATTAAGGGGCCAAAACTGATGGGTTTGGGCTCGTCCACACTGCCTTTAAGGCTCTTGACTGCCCTGGGGAAAGATGTCGCCAGTACATGGCCCTTGCCTGGTCGCAGGGGAGTGGAGAGGAGGCGGGTGGGGCAGGGGGAATCATCCACAACTCGTCCTTGAGCCTGGAGGGGCAGATGGAGGGTCAGGCTGGGATCCCCGTCACCCTGCGTTTTCAGCAGTGCTGGGCTGTCATTCTCCAGTAACCTTGGGGACAGTTTTATCACACCTGCCCCCACGTAGGCATTTATCATCCTGCAAATGTTATTTAATAGCTACACCAACACGGATGATTGGGAACTGTGTCCTCCATTTTGCCCTTGAGAAAACTGGGGGTCACCCTGCCAGCTAGTGGGGACCCAGGCCCCTCATCCAGGTCTGCAGGACTTCAAGGCACATATCTGCTCAGGAAAGCTAGGACCGGTAACAGGAGGGATAGGACATTCAGGGGCGATCATCCTGTGCTACCCCACATAGATCACCTTTGATTTTTGTATAGTGTGAGCTCAATCCAGAATCTCAACCTGATAATTTTACCTTCTAACAGACAGAGACTGTGAAACTGACCCTGTAGGTCTGAACTGATAACTGTGGTTTTTCTCTGCACTACCTACCGTCAGCATTCCCCCATCTCCTGAGTGACATGTGTTGACATCGTTAATAAATATTCTAGACTCCGGAACCCGGCTCAGAGGGAGGTCTGAAGAAACCGTCCTACACAGAGACAGACAGCGAGCGCTCAGCCCTGCTGGCAGCCATCCGTGGGCACAGCGGCACCTGCAGCCTGAGGAAGGTAAGAGGGGCCTCCACAGCTGCCCCCCCCGCAGTGATCCCGGGGATGCTGCAACAGCCAGGGCAACCCCCGATTGTGTAAGCGATGCTAAGTCATCATCGGAGTAACCAGACCAACCGCAGGAGAGGCATTGAGGGGCCGCCCCTGCACAGAAACTCTCCCTCTCTCTCCCAGACGAGTAAGTCCTCCCTGCATATGTAGCTCTGTGCACTTCCCCAAATTCCGGGACGCTGAGCCTGGCTTCAGGGCTTAGATCACCCAGCAGTGGGAGGCGGCAGCGTCTCAACTCAGGGATGGAGTTGCTGGTCTGGCACAGCTGCAGGACCACCTGGACTGGAGCTCGGGGACAGAGGGTCATCCAGCTTCCAGAGCCAGAAGCCAAGGAAAAGCGGAACGGACACCTTCTCTTCCGTGTTTGGAGGAGGGGTCATCCGCATTGGTTGGTCGTTGGTGTGTGGCCTTGGGGTCTGTCCAGACACGCCACGATGAGGCAGGAGGGCAGGGGTCTCAGTAGGACCAGACTGACAGCCCTCCTCCCTGCCATCAGTCACTGCCACCACCACCCCCGGCCCCCAGGAAAGCCCAGGGATGGGAAGCAGACACGCCCCCTGGGCTGGCTGCACGGTCAGATACCCTGTGCCGCCTCTTGGAAAGGACATTTGGGACACTGTCATTTAACCGTCTCGTTGCTAGGTGACGTCCTCCGCCTCTGAGGAGCTCCAGAGCCTCCGCGATGCCATGCTGTCTGCACATGGGGCAGAACCCCCAGGGCTAGAAGACCTTGGGATCCAGTCCCCACCCGCCCTGCCGCCGCCATCGCCCCCATCCCCTCCAGTCACCCAGGCTCCCACCGCATCCCGGACGGCGTCCAGGTCCAGCTCGGGCCCCCTCAGCAACCCGGTGGACGCCAGGCAGGCCTTGATGGACGCCATCCGCTCAGGCACAGGGGCCGCGCGGTTGAGAAAGGTGAGGATGCGTGACTGCGCGTGCGCGCTCCCGTGGGTGAGAGGACAGGAGAAGAATGCCCCTGCGCAGACGCGCCCTCAGCGTGGTGGGAAGTCATGCCAAACTCGCTCCTGGGATGCAGCGAGGGCTCCAGTGCACTCCTAACCCCTGAGCGCGGTTCCACCACCCACGGCTGCCTGTGATCCAGGACGGCCACCTGTGACGCATCCTGAAGGGCCTGCACCACGCTCATGGCCTTCGGCCGGGGTCCAGGCGACAGCATGATTGGTTAATTAGTTCATCGTTCTCTCTTTCCTTCTTTCTTTCGGAATTTATTTTTCTTTTGCCAGCATACATTTTGAACATTATTGCATGTGGCGTCTCTTGGGCAGAGCACCCGCTTCTGGTTTTTCTACAGCTTCTCCTCTATCTGGTCTCACGCTGGTCTGTACACTTATGCCCACCTAGTCCCCGAAAGCAGTGGAATTTGTGGCGCCCAAAGTAGGATTCCCAAATTGAAAGGGCCTTTGGGCCGGATGGATTTTGAGATCTCCTTTAACTCCAGAATGATGCTGTGCATGGACTGACCCTCTCTTCCTGCCTGTTTCTAGTGGGTGGAGGAGTCAGGCTAATAATAGGGAAGTGGTGACAGGTATTATTTTCTGAGAGATTATGTCCAGACCCTAAGCTTAAGTTCTCACACGTACCTGAAGAGGTCAGTACTAAGATTATCCTCATTTTACACAGAAAGTGAATGAGGCTCAGAAAACAGGAGTAACTTGCCCTTGTTCACATAGGGCTGGACCCAGACAGGGGTCAGTCTGGGCACAGAATGGCCACTCTGCACTGCTCTGCAAGAGAGCAGCTGGCCCACGAGACTGCTGGGCCACTTCCACAGAGGGCGGCAGGCTTTGCTGAAGAGGTTTCCCACCCAGGAGCCTAGGGCCTAGAAGGTAGTCCTCGCTGAAGCCGGGACGCCCAGCGGTGCCACCCTGGGCAGGAGCGGTCTGAACACCACTGACTGGGAGCGTTCCTGGGGCCACGGCCACGGCTCCCGGGTCAGCCCCAGAGCGTGTCCGTGTGATGGAGAGGCATCAATCTGTGTGCTGTGGCCCCGACGGGGACCCAAGACATCACGTAGGGAGGATGCTGAGGGCAATTCATCACGGAAAGCACAGCCCAGCCTCAGGATGCTGGGAAAAGGAAGTGTGCTTAACCACGTGGCACTGGATGGCGGCCAGTTTCGCACTTTCTCCTCTGGATGGGGGGGCGAGGGGAGGGCAGTTAAAAATTATGGAGGGCTTTTGGGTTTTCTTTACTTGTTTTTTCATTTCTGTAGAATTTATATATTTATGAACTTAGAACGTTTATTACATAGAATGAGGGAAAGGTGAAGAAATTGGGGTGCATGGCTAAATAAGTGTCCTAATAAATGGACCATGTGGATTCTGATGAAGACAGCTCTGGAATTCAACCCTGAGACAACCTCTTTCCTCCAAGCACATTGCAATATCAATTGAAAGGAAGTGCCTGTCCTCCGGTCAGAACGGCCATCATCAAAAAGTCTACAAATAATGAAAGCTGGAGAAGGTGGGAATGTAAATTGGTGCAGCCACTATGGGGAACAGTACGGAGGTTCCTTAAAAAACTAAAAATAGAGTTACCATGTAATCCTGCAATCCCTCTCCTGGGCACATATCTGGAGAAAACTCTAATTTGAGAAGATACGTGCACCCCAGTGTTCATTGCAGCACTACTTACAATAGCCAGGACATGGAAACAACCTAAATGTCCATCGACAGATGAATGGATAAAGAAGATGTGGTACATATATACAATGGAATATTACTCGGCCATAAAAAAGAACAAAATAATGCCATTTGCAGCAACATGGATGGACCTAGAGATTACCATACTGAGTGAAGTAAGTCAGACAGAGAAAGACAAACATCATATGATATCATCTATATGTGGAATCTGAAAAAAATGATACAAATGAACTTATTTATGAAACAGAAACAGACTCTTGACATAGAAAACAAACTCATGGTGCCAAAGGGGAAAGATTGGGGGAGGATAAATTAGGAATTTGGTATTAACAGTTACACACTACCATATATTAAATAGATAATCAATAAGGACCTACTGTATAGCCCAGGGAACTCTACTCAATATCTTGTAATAACCTGTAGTGGAAAAGAACCTGAAAAAGAATACCTGTATAGTATAGATATACATGCATCCATATTTAACGGAATCCCTTGGCTGTACTCCTGAAACTAACACAGTATTGTAAATCAACTACAGTTCAGTTAAAAAAAAAAGAAGAAAAAGAAAGGACGTGTCGGTCGTTCTCAGAGAATCCAAGGCAGCACAGCCGGTTATCAACCTCGATGGTCTGGCTGGTCTGAGGGGACGATTTTGAGTCTCTAAAACACTGTTTCAAAGTGAGAACCACAGGACATCTACATGCTGAGTCAGATTTTCAGGGCTTTGAGCCTACTCCTCTGCAATTTTCTAGTATTTATCAAGGCACTTTACTTTGAGGTTTGAGATAATTATCCATGTCCTTTGAGCTTTTGATGCAGTTTGAGTAATGCTGACTGTAATTATATGAAGGCTGTACTCATTTCTCGTATACATCATCTCACTGGCTGGTTTGGGGTCATTTCAAATAGCTGTTACTCTGTCCACCTCGCAGGAGTCACGTGGATCAGGGGCCCAGAGAGAAAAGCCTGCCTGGGCTTGCACAACGGGGGAGAGGCCACCACTGCAACCTTGAACCTCAGGCTTTCTCTCTCTTAGAACGTGTGCCCATGCCTTCCAGAAAATAATTTTAAAAAACAAGTTTGGGAACTGTCCAAAGGAGCAGAGGAAGCTGTTTGTGCCCCAAGAAAGAAAGTGGGGAGAAACACAAGGACAGTGGTAGGAAGGGCCGGGACCTGCTGGCCAGTGGGTGGCGGGCCACAGACGTGTGTGTGTGTGTGTGTGTGTGTGTGTGTGTGTGTGTGTGTATCCACACAGCGGGCAGCGCGGCCCTGGCAGTGCCTGCAGGAAAGGTCCGGGGGGCTGAGGCCAGGCCGTTGCTCATCCGGATCTCAGCTTTGTGGCGGCAGCTTCACATGGCAGGTCAAAAGCCCACGTTTGGACTGTTTCTTGGATTAATCTAAGTGTTGGGACCTGCGTTACCCATCCTGGCAACGGTGAGGCAGTGAGTCTGGCGCGTCTGAGGTTTCGATGCCCTTGGGCTGTAAGCTGGGCCCGAGTGAGCACGATGAGGGTGCCCTGGGAGACCCTGTCGCTTTGTCTACCCAATGCACCACATCTTACCTAGAGGCCTAAGGGCTGAGCGACAGGACTGTGTCACTGCTCTACACAGCGACCCAGACCCCCTCCCCTCCCCCCTGCTTACACTCTGCGTCTCAGGGCCACGTAAAACCTGCCGAAGGACACGTGACTTCGGAGGCCAGGACCTGGACCTTCCACCCAGAAGCCTCAGCTCAGCCTCCATCAGGGACACCCAGGTGCGGCCAGGCCAGCGTCACCTGGAACCTGGAGGTGTGCACCTGACCTCGTTTTCGACTGCCTCGCCCTCCCTATTGGTGTGGAACAGCAGACCTGTGACACCAGGGGACACACGTGCGATCCGGGTGACCAGGGCCAACTGTGCCTTCCCTGAGGAGTCTCGTTAGGCGGCCCTTGTCTGCGGGGCCCTGGCCGTGGATGTCTCCGTGGCTTCGCAGCAGATGCAGCTTGGGGTGTGTTACGGCGTCTGCACCTCGAGTCGCTTGAGCTTTGCCTCTGTAGCTTTCTTTCACCTTTTGGGCTTTTAAAGCTGCATCACCTCAAGGAAAGGGAGCGAAGTGTGGGACTCCTGGATCCCAGCAGTGTGGGCTGCGCTGTCTGTGGATCCTCAACACGAGCAGAGGCCCCTTCATCCTTGGTGTTCAGTGACGCTCCGGGATGCGTGTAGCCAGGATAGCGTCCCGGACTGCGGGGTGTTCCCGGCTCTCCCGGGGGGCGTGAGGGGCTGCAGTGCGTGAGTCCTCCAGGCATCTTCCTCCAGGAGAAGCAGGGCGTCCGGCTGTCCCGGGAGAGCTGGCAGAGGTGAGGGACTCTCGCTGCTAAGGCGGGCACAGTTACTCACCCTTCCCTGAACACACACGTTTTGCGTCGGTGACGATGCTGCTTATGATTAAAGACCAGAGGGTCGATTTGATGTAGGAGGAATCATCACCTTAAAAGTGAGTTGGCCGCTTTTCAGGGCGATTGGAAGTCTGTTTGCCTCCCTCCACAGTGCGAATTGAACGCCCCGCCTCTGTGTTTGCGGTGGTCAGAGACTTTGCCCACTCTGTGTCTTCCGTCCAGCCCCAGATAACAGCATCCTCAGCTCTGCTCTGTCTGCTGCCCCTTCCGCAGTGGACACTGCCCTCCCTTGCTGGGGGCAGGGCTCAAACGGACCCCAGAATCCGCTTCTGCCTTCCACTCCATCCTGCATTCTTATTCATGGCGAAACTGTGTGCGTTGGACAGCCTTTGTCGGTCTGTGTTAAATGCATTGTTTCAGAGGGCCTGGAATGGACACCAAGTGCCCTTTAATCCGTGTTTATATTTAACACATTCACACGTCCGGCCATTCATTTCGCAAGCATTTCCTGAGAACCCACCAGGGTCCAGGGACTGTGGTAGCTGCTTGAGATGGAGAGATGAATGAAGCATTGTCTGCGCCCCCTGGGGACTCTCAGCCAGGAGAGGAAGAAGGGATTGGGGGTTTGTCCTTGGCCTTAGGGACATCTCACAGAGTTAGAGACCTGGTGAAAGCCCCAAGACCTTTTCCTCATGTGTCCTAGCTTCGCTCCGAGGAGGGCAGAGAGCAAGCATCTCCTGTGTCCAGACCTTCCTGGACTGAAAGTCTGCAGCTTCCATTCCACAGATGGGAAAGGGGGGCACAGATGTCCTGAGGGCCTCGTCCTGGCCGTAACTAGGTCAGTGCCGCTGCCCAGCCAGACTCCGCGTCAGCCCGGCACGGGCGGACGCCTCTGGGAAATGCCTCATTAAGCCCCATGGTGGGCACGCCGCGGCTGGGCCCTCCCAGGTGTACGTTTTCCCACCACAGGAATTAACTGATTCAGATCACACGTGTGTCCCGGCGCTTGGCCTTGGCAGGAGACCCTGTGAGAAGTGATTAGACACGTGACACCATCGCCATCAAAGCCCAGGGAGCCCCTGAGCCAGGACAGAAAAGAGCTGCAGCAGCGACTCTAGGCCATGCTGGGCTCGGCAACGCACAGTGTAGACCTTTGATGTGTTTCAGTGAAGTTGGGGGAGTTCAGAGGCACAGACGGGTTATTTCTGTCTTTGCTGCCTGTGACCATCCTGCCTATACAGACCTTCCATGTGACCTGTTTTTCCTGCAGGTGGAAACCAGGGATGCCTGTCACCACTGCAGTGACCCCTCAGGGCCCTCATGGGTGCAGTTCCCTATTCCTGGAAGGAAAACGTTTCACCTCCTAGTGTTACCAGCTAATCCCCAGTCGTCCTGCATGTTCCTGGATTAACCTCAAGCCCCCAGAAAGTCTCCCCCAGCCCCCAGGCTGGAGGAGGTTCCCCAACAGAGCATCACCTCCTTTTCCCCCATAACCACATCTCAGCCCAATTTCAGCAGTGATCTGTGTAACTCCTGTGTGGGCTTTGCCCTCCTGCCACACCGTGAGCTCCGGCAGGTCCCAGCGCCTTGCACAGCCCCAGACACAGAGTGGGTGCTCAGTAACTATCTTTTGGGGGAAGGGAGAGAGGGCGCCCATTCTTTGCCACCATATTGCCTGGCTCTCCAGACCAGTGGCCGAGTGCAACTTGGGGTCCCCGTGCTCAGAACTCGTCTATTTCATAAGCGTGATAAACTTGCCAAGAATCCACTTCACACTGTAAGAAACCACCTTCTTTTCCTTTGCAGAATAAGGTAAGTTCCGGACATCTCCAGTCTTCTGCCAACGGTCCCACTCCCGTTCTGCAAAGCTGGCTGACAGCTGCATGGCTGGGTCCCCTGGGAGTCCGTTAGCCGCCGCCCCCCCCCAGGAACTCATCTGTCTGGGTGGAAAAAAGGGACCTGAAACAGAGAATCCTGTCGCTCCCTGACAACTTCTTTCCTTCCCCTGGACACCAGCCCTCTGTCACCACTGTTCATTTTACCTTTTTCCATATAAACATCATCTTCCTTGGCAGGTGGGGAAACAGAATTAAACTTGGATATTTTTACAGCTTTCTGACTTGGCCTCAAACTGCAAGCTTTGTCCCTTCATTGATTTTCTTCTTGTCCAACCAAAATAAGAAAGAATCTTTCAGGAAGCTTGAAACCTTTGGGATGCCAGGAACCCTTCCAGTGTTTTTCTTCCAAGCTGCGCCTTGCAGCACGCCCTCCTCCCCCGGGGGGTGCCCTCTGTCCTCCTTGCCCACCTGAATTTGGTCACACCCATCCCGGGGCAGGTCCACTGGTCCCTTACCAGTGTGGCTTTAAGCTTGGGTTGACACTAATGGCCATCAGTGTGGTTTATGCTACCTTGTGGCCAATTCCATCACCAAGCTGTCTTTGTTGAATTGTCCAAGTCAGAGCTTTTTAAGGCTGTCCTTCTTCAGTTCCCTTCTTGACACCAAAGTTTAGGAGTTCTCCTTTTCCTTCCTAGATATTTTCTTAGTTTACTGAGAACTTTTACAATCTGCATGCAGCCATCGTTGTTGCTATTAGTGGTGATGAGAGCACCTTCTAGGTCTCAACCAGCCAGGGATTCAAATAGCCCCCAGCCCGGGTCTTCTGCACCAGCGACACGCAGGCTAGAGTGAAGCAGGCTCACTGCCAGGAGAGCAGGTGATGTCCAGCCCCTGCTTCCTTCACTCGCCTGCCCTGTAGCTCCCCTCACTGGGTCACAGTCCCACCTACTACCCCTCTGTGTCCTGGGAAGTTTACCTTAGCAACTTGGAACCGCCTTCTGAAAGTGGCTTCTCCCAGTCGGGCCAGGCTTTAGGTGACCAAGGCGTGCAGGATGTCTCCTGCCTCACCCCCAAACCTCCGTTCAGTTGTCATCTCATCCCGGCCACCAGGACGCTGGTGCTGGGATGAGACGAAGTGATGGTGGTGCTGGTGACAACGCAACGAGGTATACCTCGAGCCTCACCGGGTGGGTCTGTAGTGCAAATCCCATCATCCCCATTTACCGGGGAAGGAGGGGGCACCCGCTGCCTGAGACTCGCCCAGCCCAGATGCAGAGTCAGTGTATCCATACAATGAATTACTACCCAGCAATGAAAGGAATGTACACGCAACAACATCGATGAATGGCAAAATAATTCTGCTGAGTGAAAGAAGCCAGGCCAAAAATAAAGCCAGACCAAAAAATAAATAAATATATGTCAAAACATATCAAGTTTTACACTTTAAATGTGTGCAGTTTATCATGTATCAATTAATTTGTTAAAACAATAACAGTAAAGATACCTTTTAAAAATCCCTCCCCCTCCCATGGACCCGACCCCACCACTGCCTAGCTCTGCTTCCCTTCACTGTAGCTTCCAGATGTCCTGCCCACTTGTGCTGCTCCATTTCCCCAGCACCCATCCCCCACCGGCCTCCTCCTGGCCGCTCTCAGAACCGCCCTCGTCAAGGTCACAATGCTGCTAGTACCCTTGGATGCAAGAATAGCGCCCTTTATTCTCCTGACCCTTTTCAGAGGTCAGGAAATGGGATAAACGTACTGTTAACAGGATACTGGCTGCATTTTCCAATAACAGGCTCAATCTGTTCTTCTCGGCCCAACACACACACTCTTCTCCCCGTGTCTTGGACATTCTGTAGCAAACTGATTTTGCTTTTCCAAACTGACAATTAAAATCTTTGTTTTGAAGTTAGAGGTGGCTCACTTCTCAAGGTGTCTAGGGTTTGAAGAAAAACCCATTGAAAACGTAACTAACATAATGTTCAAACATAAGCTCATCTGTGTTTCCCACCCTTGGGGCCCGCTGGTTCCTGTTGCACCGTTTGCTGTCACCACGTGCATCCTTGTGGACGCGCACTCCCCGCGGCTCGGCAAGCGCGCTGCACGTTTCCCCTGCCCCCCTGGCCACGTTCTGAGTCTCCTCTGCCCAAGGCTGCATGCGGCCCTGGAGAGAGTCCCAAGACCCCTTGTCTTCCAAATCTCCTCACTCTCCCGGGCGGACCCTTCACCGTCCAGACCGCTGGCCCCCAATCCCACCCCCATCCTAAGCTGCCCTGTGCATCGGACACGAATCTTCAGTGCCCTCCCTGACGTCCACCGTGTGTGTCCCATGGGCTCCATCCAAATCAGCAGGTCCAGTCTCCTCCCTCCACGCCCCCAAACTCCACATCTCATCCCGTTTCGTTTCTCAGCTGGTGTGGACGCCGCTACAGCCAAGGAGACACTGATGGGCGGGTGTGCTCGTAAGAAACGAGCGGGTGGAACCCTGCAGTCGTGGTCGTGGCCTGGGGCCATGTTCTCTTCTCAGATGAGCCCGCTGGGGACCGCTATTTACTAGTATTTGGTCCAGGCCGAGAGAGCACTCTACACCCCGGTTCTCCCATCTTTATATTGGAGGCAGCACCCACAGTGATAACAACGGCAATAACGCCTCAGTGATTGAGTTGAGCTGAAGTTTTAATGAGATGAGACTCATGGAGGGCTCGAAATGGTACCTGACACGCTGTAAGCGCACAGGAAATATTCCAGGTGGTGTGTGTTGTTGGCGTTATGAGAAATCTGCTTGGGTCCTTGGATGTTCGCTCTGATAACGCACTGAGAAGTAGGACGAGATGCCCAGCTCCCAGCGCCGTTCCAGTTCGAATGTGCTGAGCTCGGTGGAACCACGGTGAGAAACCCAGTGCTCCTTTCACATGGTTTCACGTGAATCTGTCGCTTTTCTTAAAAATGCTGTTCACCTTGGCCTTCAGAGGCATGGAACTGTTTCCTTCAAGATTCGGCCGTCACATTTTCTGCACTTGGGCATCCCAGGAGCGTGCAGGGCTGGGCTCAGAGTGGCAGGGTGAGCTCACGCGTCGAGTGGGCTGGGAACGTGTGGGTTTGCAGTCGCCCCTTGGAGCCGCCCCCACTCACTGGCACCCAGCAAGTCCTGCGCCCGGGGACGGGGTGGGGATGGATGCCGTGGTTCCAGCCCCAGAGTCCCCACACCAGCAGTGACAGACACAGCTGCTGGGAGACCACGGCGGGCGAGGGGGCGATCGGATCTGCCCGCCCAGGACTGGAAGCAGGAATGCCTTCGGCCAAGAGATGGTGTGAACGCTTCTTGAAGAAGGAGTCCTCGTTTTCCAGCAGGAAAGGGGCATCCCCGAAGGAGAAACCCCACATGCAGAGACCAGCCCAGAAGAGGAACGGACCCCTAACAGACTCAGAGACTGGGAGGGAGCTCAGAGAAGGCGGGGGCTGGGGCTGGCTGACGGCTCTGGGAGAAGCTCAGGGACCTGCAGACACATCTTAGACCCTCCAGCAGTTCCCGATGTTTTTTCCTGAAGGCTGTAGCCAGTCACTGAAAGCATTCAGGCATGTTGTTTGTGTTTCTGAGAGTTTTCTCCTTGGGGCTAAACGTTTGATGGGTACAGCGTAAACACTCATTGCGTTGGGAAAGGAATATTGCAGGGAGGGGTTGGCACACAGGTCCTCAGCGCCCAGATACCTGCACCCTGGGCTCCGCCTCACGCCCTGAGTAACTGTGGTTCTTTCTTCACTGCAGGTGCCCTTGCTCGTGTGAATCAGCAACAAGATGCGATCGTGGCAGAAACCCCCCTGCAGGATGCTCTCCACTCACGAGCGCCACCCGGCAAGGGATATAGGGGTCTGGTGGCTTCCTGGTCTCCAGGCCAAAACTCGCCCCGTTGACTTTCAGTCTATATCACGGTTCAAAGGGACGGGGATGCCACTCTGCCACGCGGCTTGTGCCAAGGAAATGTATTTGCCTCTGAATATTTAAAGTTGCCAATAAACTGTTCTTGTTGGCAGGTTAATGAGACTATAAACGCTGGAGCCCAACACACTTAATTACATCGATAGACAAAGTGGAAAGAATCATGCCTTAGACCGATTTTGGACCTTGGAGACTTACCACATGTAGATGGTTAAAACCATTTAGTTGTTGAAAATCTTTCTGAATTCTAGGGAAAATATATAAATCAATTGAAACAATCTGAATGTCATATGCTACTTGATGTAAGAAAAAAGAGTTGGGAGGCCTTTTCAAAGGTGACTTCACTGAGTAATGAAAGTATTGGATCCTTATTCCTCAAACATTTGGGGTGAAAACCTCATGGAGGGTGGCAGACCACGGTCTGTCCAGCTAAGCTATTAAAAATCAACCATGATCGCCCAGAATAACAATCAAACGTGACGTATGAACATGGCAGGTCTGAGTTCTCCTGGGGTGTTGGCTGAGATCAGAAGGACGTTGGAGGGGATGGCAGTGCCCACTTGGAATGCTGTCCCCCGGCAGGCTGTGATGTAGCGCAGCCCTCCCCGACCGAGGGCTGAGCACGGAGCCCGGAGGCTGCCCTAGGAGCCTTAGAAATCCTCCGCGGGGCAGAAGCGTGGATGCCGGGTCTGGATCAGATCAAAATCGTGCTGGTGTTTCACAGTGCGGGTTTGGTCTCCATGCTTGTGCCCGGCAAGTGAATGGCCGCTGTGGGTCACGTGGCAGCCTTCTCATAGCGCACAGCACCCAGTCTCTGGTATTTATCTCAGAGGTCAACTACGGCTGTAGGAAAAGCTCTTTACGAGATGACTAGAAATCAAGAGGAATTCCTGAAATTAAATTTCTGTCTTAATGAAGCAACAGATATGGCGGGATCCTTCGAACGTTTCACGATTTCAGAGCCGGGCGTCACGTAGGACGGAAACTGCTCTGCGTTGTCTGATGAATGCCACTCACCTTCCCCAGGGCGGCCAGGGCATCCAGCCAATCGCTCTCACTGTCTCTACTGTTGGTCTTTTAGTGCCACAAATAAAAGAAAATGAAAGTGTAGCCTTCGTGTGGATTTCATGACTTCAGACCCCAGTTCGTTTAGATACCCTATGCCCCAAACAGAAAGGAGACATTCGTTTATTCAACTGGTACTTAGGACTGCTTGCTACCCTCTCCCGGGCACTTGTTACAGCAGATGCCAAAACAGACGGGAATCCCTGCCTTCGTGGCATTTAAATCGTGGTGGAGGAGACAGACCATAAGCGAAATAAGTGAATAATATACCGAGTATACTTAGGTGCTGGTAAATGATTAGGAGAAAAACATGAAAAGGGATGAAGCCTAAATAGGGAGTTGAAGAAAGGCCTCTTGCTACAGAGGCATTTTAGTAAAAACCTGGAGGAAAGGAGAGGGCCAAGCATGGGCGGACGCCTAGCTGGCAGGGAAGAGAGAAGGTACCAAGGTCCTGAGGCAGGATTTTGCCTGCTGTGCTGGCGGAATGAGAGGAGGATAGTGTAGACGTGTGTGTGTGTGAGTGGGGTCCGTACAGTTTCCCTGGCCTCTGGCCCCTGGTTCTCACACACGACCTGGCGCCCCGTCGCCCAGAGCAGCCTTGTTCCCCAGCAGACCAGGAGAGCAGCAGGTGTGAGGGGAGCAGAAGCGCGCCCTGAGGACGAGAAGGGCGGCCCCTTGAGTGCACAGCCACCTCAAATTGCTCACAAGGCGGGGGACCAACCTGATACCAAATTTACACCTTGTTGCGTTACGTTATGTTCTGCACCCCGCACTGGGTTTGGGCTGCGCATGCGGGACAGGGCAGCCTTCTGCATCGTGCTTTTGCCTTTTTGCAGAGTGTTTCCCAGTTGTGCTTGGCGGTTCTCAGGTTCAGTGGTGGTGAGGCACCATTTTCCAGACGAGGATACTGAGTCCAGGAAGACAAAGCACCTGATGAAGCAGCTTCATCGCGTTATCCTCGTTCTTAAGTCAGTGCTTCTAGGACCCCTGTTCCTGCAGAATCAAATCTGAACTCCTAAGCCTGTAAGCCCCCCTCCCCAGTCCGAGGCCTCAGCCTCAGCTCTTACCCACATGGAACCGCCGCCAGGGCACTGACGCATCCCGAGGGCGCGTAGCACGCCCCTCACCCCTTGCGCACTTCCCCTGCCAGAAATGTGCAGCTCCCCTCACCGCGCACCCCACCAACTGGGAAACCCAGCCCTGTGCTCACGACGCTGCCCCGCCCCCCAGCCCGTGTGCTCCTGCGGCCAGGCCTCCTCGCTGCCCCTGGAAGCTCACTTCTGCCGTCAAAGCCACCCTTCCCCACACATCACTCCTCAAGCCAGCCCCTCACCTGCCTTTCTGCCCACAGTGCGTCAGCCTCAGGGCAGGAAGCAGGTCAGAATGAGCTTTCCGGGCCCAGAACACATGGCCCTGTGTGCCAGGAAAAGGCCTGGTTTACACAGCGTAACTACTAATCATGTCTCTTCTTTCTCCCCGAAGGTCCCAGTGTAGACACGACACTCAGTGGTCTCCCTCACTGTCAGGTCCAGATGAGGTGTTCAGTGAGTGCTCAGGGAGAGAGTGCACATCCTGAGAAGTGAGATTGGAGCCCAGGTGTCCTGTGTCCAGCCCAGGGTTTTCCCCATTTTCGCTCTGCCTTCTGTCGGAAGGACCAGAGGATGACCCCCAGGGTTCCAGGCGGTTGAGAGGCTCTCAGAAGGAGCCGAGAGAAGGGCCTTCAGGGAAGCCTTCCCACCCCTGGCTCTCGCCTCAGCCTCGGATCGGGCCCTGGAATCACCTGCCTTCTTCGGTGCTGAGAGCCCAGGACCACTTTCCCAGTCTTCCCGGACCACGTTATCTCCTCATCCCTGCAGCAGGCCTCGGGGCAGAGAAGTAGCAGTTCTGCCTCTCTGTATCTTTAGAGCAGCAACCTACTTACTAAGAAGTCCATCCGTAAAAGGGGTTCGGGCCAGGCTGGGTGACCCTGCGGCTGCCCCACTGCCTCCAGGGGGACCCCATGATGGATGGTGAGCCCAGGACTGTGGGCTCGACCTAGTGACTGATTCTGGGCGGAGCCTGCGTTTCTGGATCTGGTCTGCTGGTCGTGGCCCTCCCTCTGCCCTGCTCAGCCTGGAGACAGTGAAACAGGTCTCCCCGGGGAGAAAATTCCAGAAGGACCTGCTTAGTCAATGGCTGATGGGCAAATGCCCAGCTGTGGGGTGGAAGGGAGATTTCCTAGGAGACAGATGGCTGTGAGCGGCTGGAAAGCCTTTGAGTTGCAGTGAAGGGGAGGGCAGGGAGGGAGAGTGGGATTATCCTCAGGGTCCGGTCTGCAGCCGGAGGGCACGGCTGGCCAAGCCCAGGCCTGAGGGCAGGCGACAAGCAAGGTGGTGGCATTTGGGAGATCAGGAGTCGGCTGAAAAGGGACTCAAAATGTGGCGTGATGAGCAGCTCAGAAGCAAGGCAGTGTGAGCTGAGAGCCACTGGCCACCCTATAGAGAACACGCCTGGCTTTCACGTGCCAGTGGAACTTAAACAGTGACGATATTTTAGGACACACAGAAACATCTGCACAGGCCTGCGGCCGGCCTGTGTTTTGCAGCAGGTCTGAGCAGGGGAACCAGCCCCTGTCCTGTGACCTGGTGTCACACCAGCATCTACCAAGGACAGCTCGGGGCCTGTGGGTGATGTCATCCTTCTTGCTTCTTTGGGCAGCCTGTGAGTCCTAAGCAGGACTCAGAGAACCAGGAATGACAGATGTAATTTCCCGGTGAGCAATCGCAGGACCCCGTCCAAACATTTCTTGGCGCCAAGGATTAGCCACGAGGGCTCCCACAGAACTCGAGCCACAGAGAAACTCACGGGAAGTCAGGGCGGGGACCTGGCTCCAAAAGGTAACCCTTGGGGGTCCCTGGGCGCCACTGGTCCCGTCTGAGCTGGGGCTTCCCACATGGGGCGGGGTGCTGTCTCTGCTGCCCTGGAGACTGTGGCTCTGAGTCACCTGTCACCCGACCATTCTCTGATGAGACACTCTGCAGGGAGAAGATGGGTAGAGAGAGGAGGCCGGGTGCCTGGCTTGTGCCCGGCAGGAATCCAGCTGTCGTGAGACCACGCACTGTGAAATGCTTAGACCCGTCGGGCAAATTTATTCTGCCCCTCGTCCAGAGGAGGAAACTGGAGCATAGGAAAACCACAGTCATTTGCCGAGATGACGCAGCCGGCGAGGGTCTGAGCGAGAGCCAGTGTGTGTGCTGGAGGCCTATGTCCTCTCCTGCTGCTCTCAGGGTGCCCAGTGGCCCACAGCCAGCAGGACCCAGTGTGGCCCCAAGGGGACGCAGCAGTGGACTCCGGATGGGTCCCACCTGGAACATCTACCCTGACACAGGTTTCCCAGACCACAGGCTCCTGGGGCGAACGTGGCACCCAGTCCTGAGCTGAGAGGATTTATTTTCTCTTCTCCACTTGCTCGTTTTTACCAGATGCTTTTTTTTACCTCTTTATTGGAGTATAATTGCTTTACAATGGTGTGCTAGTTTCTGCTGTATAACACAGTGAATCAGCTATATATATCCCCATATCTCCCCCCTCTTGCATCTCCCTCCCTCCCACCCTCCCTATCCCACCCCTCTAGGTGGTCACAAAGCACCGAGCTGATCTCCCTGTGCTATGCGGCTGTTTTCTTTCTTAAGCAAGTACTCATTTGATTGTTTCAAAATTAGGCATGGCCAGTCGCTGTACGTGACACTGAGGCTGCCTGGGAGACGAATAAGGCTGTTGGCTGGGCCATGTCTAAACGCTCCTGGTTTCCCCGGTCCCTGGTTCCCATGATCTTCAAGTTCCCCAGTTCTGACTCTGGACTCCAGCCTGGCTCCCAACCCTAGGGGCCACCCTCTGAGCATCTCCCAGTGACTTCCCCATAGCAGTTGTGGCTGTCAGCCTACAGCCCTTGTTTTCTGTGGGCTCCTGCCAGAGAAGGGCAAACTTTCTGGGATGATCTATCCCATCAGAACACTGTTTCAACTTTGGTGAATCACTGAATGGTGCTATCGGTGGGAACTGCACACCTGCCTGCAGAATGAACGATTCATGCCCTTGCTGCCCTCCCAGCAGCTCTCTGGATTAAGCAGCCTTGGCATTTGGCCTGGCCATTTAGACATTGCTCTGGTTTCAGATCCAACCCCCACGGGTACTGGTAAGCAGGTACTGGTAAGAGGCATGTTACAGGGTGGTTAGGATGTGACTCTGGAATCAGAAAGCCCCAGACGTGAATCTCAGCCCTGTCACACACACGCCCAGGCCACATGATGGGGACGAGTGATTTAACCTCTGAGTTTCCTCACCTACAGCATCAGCAAAAGTCGTTTTGATAGCTAACAATGATAAATGTAGGTGCTGAGCACAGAGCCCGGCACACAGGAAGCCCTCAGTAAAAGCTAATTAATATGGTATTGGAGATACTGTTTATTAATAAACAAGTTCATTTATTAGTTCTAACAATTTCTTGATGGAGTCTTTAGGATTTTCTACATATAGTATCATGTCATCTGCAAACAGTGACAGTTTTACTTTTCTGTTCCAATTTGGATTCCTTTTATTTCTTTTTCTTGTCTGATTGCTGTGGCTAGGACTTTTTATAAAACTATGTCTAATGAAAGTGATGAGAGTGGACATCCTTGTCTTGTTCCTGATCTTAGAGAAAAAGCTTTCAGCTTTTCACTGCTGAGTATGATGTTAGCTGTGGGTTGGTCATATATGGGCTTTATTATGATGAGGTATGTTCCCTCTATACCCATTTTGTTGACAGTTTTTATCATAAATGGATTTTTAAAATTTAATTTATTTTTTATACAGCAGGTTCTTATTAGTTATCCATTTTATACATATTAGTGTATAAATGGATGTTGAAGTTTGTCAGAAGCTTTTTCTGCATCTATTGAGATGATCATAATATTTTTATCCTTCCTTTGTTAATGTGATGTATCACATTTACTAATTTGCGGATATTGAACCATCCTTGCACCCCTGGAATAAATCCCACTTGATCAGGGTGTATTATCCTTTTAATATATTGCTGAATTAATTTTGCTAATATTTTGTTCAGGGCTTTTGCATCTATGTTCGTCAGGGGTGTTGGCCTATAATTTTTTTTCTTGAAGCATCCCTGTTTAATCCATGCTGAGGAGGTCTGAAGAGAGCATTGGTCTGAAAAGACAAGATCCGTGGATTCTAGTTTCAGGCTATGTCATGCATGGCTGTGTGGCATCAAGCAAGTCACCCTTTCTCTCTGATCTGCAGACTCTTGTAAAGCGAAGGACTTGGAGTAAATGATTTCTGGGCACCTGGTGTCCTAGAATTATGCTTCTCAGCCAAAAAAATTTCTGTTGCTCGTGTCAGCCAGTGTCTCAGGAAACAAAGTCTTATTCGAATGATTTAAGGAAATTTTAAAGCAAAGGTTATTAAGCAAAGTGAGGGCAGGGTTTAGGGAAAGTAATAAACCCAGGGCAAGCAACAGGGAGGGTCCTTACCATTCCTCAGTCTGTAAAGGCAAGGGAAGGGGCAGTTACTGCAAGCTGGCAGGAGTTCTCGGTGTAGCTGAAGGTGGCTGGACAGGAGATGTGACCTTAGAGAGAGAAACACAGCTACTGCCAAACCATGGCCGGTCAGAAATAATAAATACCCCGGACTCTCTCTTCTGCCCTCCTGCCTCTTCCAGTGCGTCCCACTGTCCAAATCCAACGAAAACTCACAGGCAAGAGAACTTGTTGATGCAATCCATGTCTGCTCAGCCTCCAGGAGTAGACAGTAAGGTGGGGAAGAATAGAAAGAAGTTTTGGAAAGGCAAATGAAATATCCATCCCAATTCCTAATGAGGAAAATTCAAAACAAAATCTCAGTACCTCATCAGAACAGTGATGTTTTAAAGAAAATGTAGAATATGGCTTTGAACTAACACCACCAATAAATATCTGAATTCAGTTGGAATTTGTACTTCTTCCAAGGGAAACAGGGTTTAATTTTTCTCTATACCAATTGGAAGTCTGCCACCTCCTTTTTCCTCTTACGTTATTATTAAAGAGGAAATGTGTCTTCATTTCTCTCATTTACCAAAAGTAACCATTCATTCATTTCCCTTCCTAAATAATGCAGGTGGCCAAAAAGTCCAAAACTGCTCCAAGTTTACCTTGCAATTAATAAGCTTTTCTGAATGTGAAGATAAAAAGATAGGGTCTCCTGTTTTGATTATTGTTTCAGCAAGCTACTTTATCCCTGTCTCTTCAGGGCCCGAGATGAGCCAACTCCAAGGAGAAAAGAAATTCTTAAGAAATTAGACAGTACTGATGAATTACAGATTTATTAAAAAGGATAGTGATTCACTGGGAATGTGAAATGTCCAAGGACCCAAATGCGATAAGCTGGAAGGTGCCGGCAATATAAATTAGGCACCGGCAATTTCCAACTAGTCATTGCCTGGCCATGTGACAAATACATCAGCTCTGGAACTCCCAGGAGATTTAGAGACTGAAGAGGGAAGAGAACAGGTCTTGAGCAAAATCAGACAGGAATGAGCATGAGTAGGGCTGGGACCTTCCTCCTTCTCAAGCTCAGCAACGACCGAAGGCCATTATGTGCCGGACGTGGGCTACAGGCTGGAGACCAGTAACGTCAGGACCACGGTTCCTCCCCAGAGGGGGCTCTGCCTTGTGGGAAGACAGGAAGGCGAGGCAAGGCATACATTACGAGGAGTGCAAGCACCACTGTAGACACCTGGAAGGTCGGTCCCAAACCACAGCCAGGATGCCAAAGAAGCTTCCCAGAGCAGGTGACATCTAGATGATGACCAAAGAGTAAGGAGTTAGCTAGTCATTCTGGACAGAGGAAGTGTGCAGTAACACCAGAGCCAAGCAGAGCAAGGTGGGAAGTTTCAGAAAGCAGGGCTTCAAAATGCTGTGGTGCTTTCTAAGCCACAAGTGTAGACTTTATCCTAAAGGCCATGGGGATTCTTTGAAGGGTGTTTAAGGAGGGAGTAGCAAGACTGATTCACAAACGTCACTCTAACTACAGAATGGTTGATGGAGCAGAGAAGCCAGAGGGGAGGAAGTAAAACCAGTTAGGAAGTGGGCACTAGCAATCCACGCCAGCGCGGAGAGAGGGGGAGCTAAGGGGCTCTTCCTGGCTACCCACAAGATCAAGCAGAGAGTTCCAGAAAGTGTCAGAAGCTGAAAACAGGCAAATGCTTGCCAAGACATCCCATACCTGACTCAGAAATTAAACATGTCAGTAACCGTAGATGTGGTGAATAAAATGTGATAAACTGAGGACCCACAAGATTTCCCATCATTCACATGCAATCAGCACAGTTAGCACAATGATAGGTTACATTGTGCTTTCTGTTATTGCAGGGTTTTTTTAATGGTAATAATGATGAGAGCTTTTTCTGCATTCCCAGTATTCCATCGGTAACTAGTAATGAACGCTATGCACCATAACTACCTGTGTTACCTTGTGCCACCCACCCATCACACGAACCAGAAACCCAAGAGGCATCCTCTCCCCGATCCCCAGAGCCAAGCCATCAGGACAGCGGTCCACTTTGCTTCATTAAAACCAAGAATAACTTTGTTCTGTGCACCTTTTTCTCCTCTACTGCCAGCTCCCTAAATGTCCATATGCGACTGGCTCTGTTTCTGAATTTCTTCTTCTGTTTTCTTGTCTGTCTACATGCATGAATAACACAGTTTTCATCATGGAGTCTTACTAACGATTATTATGTTTTAATGTATAAAACGGCTAGCCCTCCAAAATTGCTCTTCATTTAATGTCATTTATTTAGGTCTTCATTCTAGATCGTTTATTCTTCCAAATCAAATTGAAAATCAACTTGCTTAACCTCAGAAAAAAATATGGTATTTTTATTGAGATATCAATGAATTATAAATTAAATCTGAGAAAGTCAACATAATACACATACATGTATATATATATATATATACATGTGGATATTTATTTGTCCAGTTTTTGTTTTGTTTTGTTTTTTGTGTTACGCAGGCCTCTCACTGTTGCGGCCTCTCCCGTTGCGGAGCACAGGCTCCGGATGCGCAGGCTCAGCGGCCATGGCTCACAGGCCCAGCCGCTCCGCGGCATGTGGGATCCTCCCGGACCGGGGCACGAACCCGTGTCCCCTGCATCAGCAGGCGGACTCTCAACCACTGTGCCACCAGGGAAGCCCTATTTGTCCAGTTTTGTTTTATGGTTTTCCTCATGTGGGTTTTGCACTTTTTGGATAGGTTTATTCCCAGCTATTTTATTAAAATTTTGATGTTGTAATTACATATATTTGCTGTTTCATCATATCTGCTAAAAGACTAGTTTGTATATACAAGATTGTTGATCCTACCGTATAAATCGTTCTATGGTTTGTAGTAGTATTTTCCAACAATTGCTTTTGTTTTGCAGACATACATGACGTCACTCGTAAACCCCTTTCCAATTTTTTGTGCTTCTAATTGCATTGTTTTAGTGCCTCCAATGCAATGTTAAACAGTAATGGAGATAGTAGACATCCTTGGTGGAAATGCCTCTAAAGTTTCCCCATGAAATAAGAAGTGGCTTTTTTTTTAATTGAAGTACAGTTGATTTACAACGTTGTGTTAATTTCTGCTGTACAGCAAAGTGACTCAGTTATACACATATATACACCCTTTTTTGTATTCTTTTCCATTATGGTTTGTCACAGGATATTGAATAGAGTTCCCTGTGCTCTACAGTAGGACCTTGTTGTTTATCCATCCTATATATACTAGTTTGCATCTGCTAATCCCAAACTCCCAGTCCATCCCCCACCGACCCTTGGCAACCACAAGTCTGTTCTCTATGTCTGTGAGTCTGTTTCTGTTTTGTAGATAAGTTCATTTGTGCCATATTTTAGATTCCATTTATAAGCTATATCATGTGGTATTTGTCTTTGTCTGACTTATTCACTTAGTATGATAATCTCTAGGTACATTCATGTTGCTGCAAATGGCATTATTTCATTCTATTTTATGGCTGAGTAATATTCCATTGTATATATGTACCACATCTTCTTTATCCATTCATCTGTTGATGGACACTTAGGTTGTTTCCATGTCTTGGCTATTGTGAATGGTGCTGCTATGAACAAAGGGGTGCATGTATCTTTTTGAATTATAGTTTTTTCTGGGTATATGCCCAGGAGTGGGATTGCTGGGTCAAATGGTAATTCTATTTTTAGTTTTCTGAGGGTTCCTCAGAAAACCTTCATACTGTTCTCCATAGTGGCTGCACCAATTTACATTTCACCAACAGTGTGGGAGGGTTCCCTTTTCTCCACACCCTCTCCAGCATTTGTTATTTGCAGACTTTGATGATGGCCATTCTGACTGGTGTGAGGTGGTACCTCACTGTAGTTTTGATTTACATTTCTCTAATAATCAGTAATCTTGAGCATCTTTTCATGTGCCTACCGGCCATCTTTCTGTAAGAAGCTGCCTTTTGATATGAGTTATTAATCCATCTTAAGTTTTTTTAATCACAAATGGGTACTGAATTGTGTTAACACCTTTTTGGCATCTATCAAAAGAATAGAATTTTTCTGCTTAGATCTATTAACATACTGAGTTATATTAATAGATTCCCTAGTATTGAATCACTTTTGCATTTCTGAAATATGCACCATTCGTGCATATTTCAGTGAATTCATATTTACGTGAGCTATTGGATTCTATTTACCATTATTTTATTTAATATTTTTGCATTGAAATTCATGTGTGAGATTGGGCTGTAATTACTTTTTCAGATTGTATTTGTCCAGGTTTGGTATCCATATCATACTTGCTTCATGTCCTTCTGTTTTAAAGCTCTGGAATCTTTTAAGTAGCGCTGCAATTATCTGATTTTTAATGATTTTGCAGGATTTTCCTAAGAAAGCATCTAGTCATGGTGCTTATTTGTAAGGAAGAATTTTCACTACTTTTTCTGTTTCTTCTATGGGAATTGGTCTGATTATCCTTTCTATGCCTATGGGAGTCAGCTTTGGTAAATTATATTTCCTAAAAAGTCACCCATCTAAGTTGTCAAACTTATTTGCAGAACATTCTGCTCAATGTATAATTTCCTTTTATTTCCTCCTTTGATGACTGTTTTCCTGTAGTCATCTTTTATTTTGTGTACTTGTGCTTTCTCTCATTCTTCATTTATTTTATTAAGCTGGCTAATGGCTTGTCAATTTTGTTGCTATTCTTTTCAGAGAGCAAGCTTTATATTTTCTTATTAAATTCTGCTGTGGATTTTATTTCCAAATCTTTAATTTCTACTTTACTGTGATCGATTGCTTCTTTCTTTCCACTCACTTTGTTGCCCTCTCCAGTTTTTTGACTTGTCAAATCATTTGTACAGATTCATTTTTTGTAGAGTATTCACTGCTATGAATTTTAGACTCTGATGTATTGCATTTCTATTATTGTGATTTTCTAGAAGTTCTGAAACTTAGTTTTGTATTTCCCCTTGGAGCCAAGAGTTGTTTAATAGCCAATGGCTGCTTAGTGAAATGATCCCCGACAGAAAGAAAACAAGGACAGGAGTCCTGCAGCTGCCCTGGCTAACTGCCTTGAGCTGGTTTCCAAATTTTTGGAGGGCCCTTTAAAATGTGTTGTTAATTTTTATATTATTGCACTACAGTCATAAATCCTGTTCATATTATTTTATTTTAAGGAGCTACTGAAGATGTTTTCACATACCTTAAAATATGGTCAGTTTTTAAGTTCCACTCACACGTGAAAAGCAGGTGTATTCTCTATAGCCGGGTTTTACAACCCTATGTGTCTCTGTAAAACTTAACCCACTGATTTTGCTGCCTAGGCATTTTGTGTTCTTATTAACTGTTTTGTCTGCTTGACCTGTCTTCAACTGAGAAGAACTTTCCTGTTATGAATGTGTCGTGGTCTCTTTCTCCTCTGGTTTCTGCTTCATAAAAGTTATTGCTCTGTTGTTGAATGCATAGGCATCCATAATTCTTCCATTTTCTTTACAAATTTTTTATCATTGCATTATTGATGTTTGGATTTGTTGTGTTTTAATTTGCTTGGAGGGCTTGGATTCTACCTTTTCTGTACCTTGGATTCTACCTTTTCTCTTCATTTGGGTTGCCTTATGTAAATCCTGAGATGAGGGTTCAGATGCAAGTGGTTTATTTGAGAAGTGAAGAAAACACTGGTGAGGCTGGGAAGGGTGTCAGGGGTGGGTGAACAGCCCAGAAGTGGTGGTTATAAAGCCATTTACTGCCCTGCCTCCAGAGCTTTATTCCCCTTGGCAATCCTAGCTGTCAGTGCCTCAGGGTTATGCTGTCCAAGGAGAGAGGGTGCTGGTAAATATACATGTATACCAACCTCCATCACTGATTCATTGCAGACCCATCCCAGAGGGTATTAATCCTCCAGCACTCAGGCCTGCCACACAGGTAACAAAAACCCTGAATCCAGAGAAAGCCACCGTGCAAAGAAATGATGCACTGGAACTGTGGCTGGTGAGCAGTGAAGTGGAAAGAATGAGAGATGGGAGCAGGAGCCGCCATGTCCGTTCCCACAATCGAGACCTTAAATCCTGCTTTCTTGCTATTTGTATTGACCTGGCATATCTTTGTCTATAACCTCGACTTCGAATTTTCTGACTCTCTTTATTCCAGCTTCTGTCTTATAAACAGCAGAGAGTTGGATTTTGCTCTGTTGGGCCACCCAATAATCTTTTTCTGTTACTGTGTGAGTTAAGCCAAGGTACCTTTATTAATTTAGCCAAAATGTCTGGCCCATGATATCGCTTATGCTATATTTCAATATGTAAGTGTCTCACATGTCGTCAAAATGAAGCTATAGGAAATAGATTTACCCTCATACCTGAAATAACCAAAAAAAAAGAACATCTGGCAATTAGGTGACCCATCACAGAAAGAAAACCAAGACGTGAGCCCTACAACAGCTGGGCTTCTGGCTTTGGGAGAGTTTCCAGGGGGAGGTGCGGGAGTGGGAGCCCAGGCAGAGCCCAGCAGAGCAGATGCAGCCAGGAGTCAAGGAGAACATGGCAGAGAGAGTCAACAGAAAGTGAACTTGGGAAGAAGTGCTGCACAGGGAAGCGCCAGTCTGCAGAGGGTCCCCCTTGAATATTCAGCTAAGTGCTGATCAGTGAGTGTACGTAGGAAATTAGCAGAGGCAGGAGCACACACCATCCCAAAGGACTGGAAGGAAGTAGCTACAGCTGACACTCATACAAGGCTGGGAACAGTACCCGTCCCATTGTAGGCTGGACGTCCTGTCTCGTGGGGCATTGGGTCAAGGATGCAGAAGGGTCTGGCTTCAGCTGTGTGGAATCACTAGCCTAGGAATTTCAAACAAATTCACTTGAAATGGATCATCAACCTAAATGTAAGATCCTGATGGAAACTTTCATGCAGCAAACAACTTTGATGCTGTTAAAAACCAAAATTCAACTGAGTAAATTTTAAAGGTCTTATTGGCTTTATTCAATGATTCATGAGTCAGGCAGCATCCCTTCAAGCAGATGGAAGGAGCTCCAAGGAGCTGTACAGAATGAAAGACTTTGATAGGCAGAAGGGGGCAGGACAAGGAAGTGACTAGCAAAGAGCGAATCCTTGGTGGCAAGGTCACCTTCCTCTAAGGGACCTCAGGGGTCTGGTGGATGACCTCACCAGTGCTGACCAGGTGATTCCAGATGGACTGGTTTAAGATTCGACTCCTGGGGGAGGCTGAAACTGTAATTAAATATAGGTATTAAGTCTCAGTTTGTTGATGTGGGCTTAGCACAAATGACTCCATTTGGGGCCTGTTGTCTCTTTTTTAACAATTCCCCCTTTTGATGAGACTCTCAGCTTAACTGAAAGATGTGATCAAAATGTAAGACCTTAGTGTCACTCCCAGATCCTGTTCTGAAGTTCTCACAACTTTTGGTCGTCCTTGTGTGGTAGTCACAGGTCATGATTTTTTTGCTGAATCGTTGTTTTGATAAATCCCAACTACAGGTTTACATTTTTTTTTTAATTGGTCATTCTGTTCATTCATTTTCTGATGTTCCAGACCTAGGAGATTATTTCTTTGGTGGCTAGTGGCTGTAAACAAGTTTGGAAGTCTTTGAGACAATACAGTGCACCAGGGAGACTATTATGATTATTATAAGCAGGATAATTCCCAATGTCTGGAGTGCACTTTGGAACCATGGCCCCAGGACCCAAACCAATCAAAGCATGTAAGTCAAAGGAAGACCATTGAAGGAGTCACGTTCTTAAGCCAAATGACCTGTTCAGTGGTCTTACGGAGCTGAGTCTCAACTTCCCCAGAAATGTCACTCCAAGTGCAGCAGGTGGTAATGGCCACAGCACAGACACCTCCTTCTTCAGCTAAAATATAACAAGGGCTGTCCTAGTGTCAGAACAGCCTTGCCCAGGGAGTCTAAGAATCTTCGTTGGCAGATTCTGAAATATCTTCAAGAGTTAAGGAGAGTTTCCTGATCACAGCCTCATTCGCACTTACTCACAGCCAGGGAACGGGGACCTGCCCGCGGAAGCAAATTCTGAGTCATGAAGGCCTCCAGGGAAGTCCTTTCTAACTGGACAGTGTCGATCCAAGGGAGTTGACCAATGAGGGGTCTCACGTTGATGATCGACAGTTAGGGGCGTGGTTAGATCACCTACGAGTCATGGCCTGATCATGTGCCAGCACTTAGGCATTCGTAGGTCCGAGGGGAATGATAACCACACAGAACAGGATAAATCCTGTCTGGGCACAAATCACTCCCACTAAGGTGGCTCTGGATTCATTTGCAGGGATTGTTGCATTTGCCCGTTCAAGCCAGGGATCAGTTAGGTCTTCAGTGCATCCGGAAGGTAAACCTCCTAACCTGAATTAAAGAGCTATTCTAAGTTCCTTGAAAAGTTGGGAGCTGCTGGTGAGATCTTTTCATAACTGGGGGAAGATTTGATTTAGAGAATCATGAGGACATGGGAGTGTAAATGTACTAAGATTACGTAGGTATATGTGTAGGTATTTACGTGGGTATTTGGGCAAGTGCTGTTAAAATAGAACAGAGGTAGAAACAAGGCACTAGATGTTCTGACCATAAAAGTCAGACTCTGTGAGTGACTTTGAAGGGGTGGGTGTTGATTATAGTTTACAGCGACATTGGGAATAGAAGAGAAATTGATCACAGGAAGGACCAGGGAGTCCTTAGCATTATGGACAGATCAGACTCTTTGATGACAAATCCAGCGGTCTGAAAGGCTTCTGCCCTTAGCGATGGCCAGGGAGATATAGATGAGGGTGTTATTTTTCCAGGCTAATGACAGAGTAAAGGAAAGAAAGAGAAGAAGAAAGGGTTTCATGGTTAGTTAAGGTATGAAACCCTGATTTGACATTTGGGTCAAAGCAGTCTACCTCGATATTGGCTGCTTCTCTTCCAGTAAATATGACTCAGAAATCTCTAGCATCTGCACGGGTCTGAGGTGGAGCCTTATTTAGCTGTGAGATATGTACCAAGGCTCAATGCCCTCTAGTTTCACAGCAACGTCAGGGGTCAGGACCACTTGGTCAGGTCCTTTCCAATGAGGTTTGAGGGCTGTCTTCCTCTGATGATGTTTCCAGGATACCTCGTCACCAGGCTCCAGATTGTGACTAACAAGATACTTTGAATTGGGATCTGGAAAAGTGTCTTTAACTTGTTGATGATAAGCTTTAGCATAAAACATTAAAGACTTACAGTGGCTGGTCATCCTAGCATGAGACAGCAAGAGATCAGCAGAAGGTTGTACACCAACAGACACAGTCTGCTGGTGACGACCTCGTGTGGAGTGAGTTTATGTTTCCTACAGAGGGTACTGTGAACAGTCAGCAAGACCACAGGCAGTACTTAGGCCAAGGGAGTCTGGTAGTTTTAGCAAGTTTAGAGATATTGTTTGAGGATCCCGTTAGTTCTCACGACCTTGCCTGATGACTGTGGGTGATAGGGACAGTGGTAGTTCCAAGAAGTGTGCAAAGAATTTGCCCAGACTTGTATGATCTGCCCAGTGAAGTGGGTGTCTTGATCACTGGAGACTGTAGAAGGGACACCCCAAGTGGAAAGCACGTTTTCTAACAATTTCTTTGCCACTGTGAGAGCATCAGCCTTGCAGCAGGGGAAGGCTTCAACCCATCCAGGAGACTTACACACAATAACAAGAACATATTGCTAACCCGTCCTGAGTGACATTCGAATGAATCCAGCTGCAGATGCTCTGAGGGTCCAGAGGGAGGAGATCTGAGGCCTCTGGGGACAAAAATAGATTTTCCAGGATTATGGCCCAGACAGGTCAGATATTGGTCATAAATTACTTTTGCAATTTTATAGAAGTCTCCCCACCAATGTTTATTCATAATTTGAGTCATCTCACTTGCACCATGGTGTGTGAAGGAAGGCAAAAACAAGAACAAAAATAATGGGGTTTGCCAGGGAGCCAGGAAGAATCAAGTGGCCCTGACTGTTCATTGAATTTACAACCATTGTTTGCCCATCTTGGCTTCCCCAATTTGGGAGACTGTTGCCATGTTACAAGGACGTAAAGATGGCAAAAGTCTGGCAAAAAGGGGTCGATTTTTGCAGAAGCAGGATGGACTTCATCCACATGGGCCACCACATTTATAGATTATGTTGCTACTGCCTTTGCACGCAGCCAGGGCGATGCCCTCATAGTCAAGTTCAAGTCTTCTTAATGTGAGCCTCGATTTTTATGAAGGCAATTTCGGAAAACAAAAGAACAGTAGTAAGAAGGCTTTTTTGCCTGCTGCCTATTTTTGATTGGGGTCCCAGAGGATGAAAGAAAAGCCCTTTATTTCCATAGCATCTCCAAATCATGGTTGATCCCAAAGGCATACAGGCTGTCAGTATAAACATTGACAGCGTGTTCTTCTGCTAACAGGTGGGCTCAGTGAAGGGTGTGCAGCTCTGCCCGTTGGGCTAATTGAGCTTGTGGGAGATTTCCCCTCTCATACAGTTCATGTTGGCTAATAACAGCCCAAACAGCTTGGAAATTCCCTTGTTCATTTTTACAGAATGACCCATCAACAGACAAAATTAGATCAGGGTTAGTCTCATAAATCAGGACACGGTGTCACGAGATGGGACATTATTGCTTCACAGTCCAGGGACTTGCCTTTGTCAGGAAGAGGTAGTAACATAGCAGGATTAAGAATGCTGCAACGTTTCAGATGCAGATTGTAGGTGGTGAAAGCAGAAGGATCCCAGAGGAGTTTAATCTGCTGGCAGAGAAATGTTGATGAATTCAGTTCATTATTAAGAAGACTTTGGGCAGCGCGTGGAGTTTGTAAATCAACGTCACTTCCTAGGGTCCAATCCACTGAGGTTGCCACTAGCTCTGCTCTGGCACCATAACGCAGGTGGACAGGCCCAAGGAACTGAATCCAGTTGTGTGCTGTAATAGGCAAAGGGTTTGTGTTTATTGCCACGCTCCTGTGTGAGCATCCCCAGGGCTTGGTTATCTCTTTTATGCCCTAAAAAGGTGAACAGTTGTGAATAGCTGGGTAGCCCTAGGGCAGGCAGTTCTTGTTGTGCCTCTTGGTCTTATAAAGATCAGCTCGTGTTTATCTTTCCAAGGAAAGTTCGTAGGGAAAATTAGGAACCCACAGTCTCCAATAGCCAGACAGGCCTAAGAAGCCGTGAAGCTGTCACTGAGTTGTGGGCATACAGACTTCTTGGATTAGCTTAATTCTTTTTGCAGATGGCTGGATTCCTTCAGCACTTAGATGATGACCTAGCTAATGAACACTGTCTAGAGATCATTGTAGTTTTCCCTTAGGGACTTTATGTCCTTTTTCAGCCGTCTCAGCAAATAAGTGAAATCCGTAAATGGGCATCTCTTTGGTAACTGAGCATAGCAGAGAGCATCCACGTGCTGTAGGAGGGTTGATTTCCCAGGGTCTGGAGGGTGCTTACATCTTGGTGGAGCTCTTGGGAGAAATGAGGAGGGGCCTCGGTGAACCTTTGAGGCGTGACTGGCCACGTACATTGTTGATTGTTCCAAGCAAAGGCAAACAGATCTTGGCTGTTGGGAACCACAGGGATGCTCAGCAAGACTGAACAAAGGCCTGAAACTGGGAACCACTCTGATGCTGGTGGAAATGGTGACAAAGGACTGTTTGGTTTGGAACAACTGGAAAATGGGGAACAACTATCTTGTTAATTGCTCTCAAATCCCCACCCATTAGGTGTCCAGACTGGTAAGGTCAGTGTGTTACAGGGACTAATACAGGGAAAGATTAGCCCCTGGGTGACTAGGGCTTCTACCATTGGTGTGAGGCCATGGGTTTTTAATGGATATTGAGGCGGTTTGAAAAAGGTTACGTTATGTCTATCAGGATTTTAATAGGTTCTGCACTTTTTATTCTCTCAGTGTCAGTAGCCCACAGAGTTTCAGGCACTGTGGTTAAATTAGGGATCTTTTCCTGGAGTTCCTCCTCTCCTATGTCAAGAACAGATTGTAAGGAACATAAAAGATCAAGTTCAGGTTGGTCAGGATATTCTAAGGTGAGGTCTCCATTGGAAGTAAAGCATATTCACCCTCTTGGTTTAGAAAGGACATTTCTGCTTCGTAGATTGACTGGTGCTGTGTTACACAGCAAAAGAGAATGCTTTTCAGTGAAAGGTCCCTGAGCCATTTGTACTGGTTGAGATAGAAACTCCCTCTGAATTTTATTACCCCACTATGGAAACTTCTTTTTCACTCTGCAGGATCTGTTCTAAGAGAGTGAGTTTTAGAGTAAAGAGTGTAGCTCTGGTATCTAACAGAATTTGGCAAGATTTTCCACTGACTTTGATTTTAGTTTCCCCTTGACTGGTTAAGGGCATCTCTGGTAGCCGTTTACAGGACAAGCCCTCAGAGTCTCGACAGTTCTGAGAGTGACCCATATGGGGCCTCTTTTGGGGACAGATATAGGGTATTAGAGTTGGTGTTGAGAGATCTGCATAAGACCTTTGAGGACTATCGTTTTTCCAGTGTCCCAGTGGATTACAAATGAGACATCAATCCCTGGACCAGCACTTTGATGGTGGACCCCTTGGAGGGTATAATGCTCCCAAGTGTCGTTTTCGGTCCCTGGTCTCCAAGCTGTCGCAGCTGTAAAGTTAATAACTTGGCAGGCTTTTGTTTATGGTCTCATTCCAAAGTCCTTTCAAAGTGCTCAGTCAGACTGGTGGCTTCCCATCCTATTTTCTGCCTTTTTATCAATCCATGAATCTCAGGTGATAATCCTGGAGTAAGTTAGGTGACATCATCTATTGCATGGAACCCAGCTCCAAGGAGATGTACAAAATAAAGGACTTTTATAAGGCAGAAAGGGACAGGACAAGGAAGCTATACTAACAAAGAATGAAGTTTGTGGTCTTCCTTTAGGGGATGACAGGGTTATATCAGGGAGGTTACCTCACTAGTGCCGACCATATGATTCTAAATTGACTGGTTTAAGACTCCACTCCTGGGAGAGGTTGAAACATAATTCTTGGTTTCTGAATGTAGGGCTTAGCACAAGTGACTCCATTTTGAGCCTGTTGTTTCTTTTTAAACAATACTCATCTATGATGTAGCATGTATAAATAGTTTGTTGGTTTTTATTGTTTTTCCTCTCAGCATCTAATTGAACATGCAAACCTTTCTTTCCCAGTTTATCACTATGCACCAATCAGCAATCATTCTATTTTTCATAAACTCTCTGCCCTTTTTGGCCCGTCTTTGTAGCTGTAATACATTCATTGAGTCAGACTACAAAATATATCTAAATACTATTCTGTCCTATTTTTCACTCTTATTTTATCTTATCCTGTAGTTAAATAAATGCTTGCCACCAGGACTTTGTTGATGTTTCAATGATTTCTTGATGATCTCAACCTCATTCTCAACTTAATTCCACAGGATTTTGTGACACCAACTGGATGTCCTACCATTTAATTTAGACACTATAGGGTCAGATCCCACAGGACTGCCCCCCCTTCAGATGCCAGTCACAAATCCAGGTTGTCGCCTGTGCTTCTGACCAAATGGCCATGAATCTGAGGTTCCCATGACCCCCTGCTCAGGTTCAATTAATTTGCTAGAGTAGATCACGAAACTCAAAGAAACATTTTATTTACTAGATCACCAGTTTATTATAAAAAAATATATATAACTCAGGAACAGCCAGACGGAAGAGATGCACAGGCAAAGTATGGGGAAAGAGCACAGAGCTTCCGTGCCCTCCAGATGTGCCACTCTCCCAGCACTTCCACATGTTCACCAAACCCAGAAGCTGTCTGATCCCCATCCTTCTGGGGTTTTTATAAGGCTTCACTACACAGGCATGGTTGATTAAATTATTAGCCAATGGTGTCGGGACTCAATCTCCAGCTGCTCTCCCCTCCCTGGAGGTGGGGGTGGGGTTGAAAGTTCCAACCCTCTAATCACTCGGTTGGTTGCCTGGCAACAAGTCCCCCCACCCTTAGGGGCTTTCCCAAAGTTATCTCATTAACATAAACTGAGGTGTGGTTGAAAGGAACTTCTTCTGTCAAAGATAAAAGACACCCATTTCACCATTATCACTCTGAAGCTGTCTCAGGAACTGGGAACAAAACTAAATATTACAACAAAAGATCCCCCTCTGCTCTTGTAGAGAAAATTACAAGGGTTTTAGGAGCTCTGTGCAGGAACAGTGGATGAAGACCAACTATGTATTTCTCATTTTATCAATAAATTACAGCACCACATCTACAAAACTCTATAATTTGATTAGAAGAAGAAAAAATGAGAGCATACGTCTGAATTCTCACGGAATAGTGTTCAGTATCATATTCTTTACCAAAATGAGGCCTTTCTCTTCGCTCACAAATGTCAGAAATGTACATTTTTACCCAGAATCTTTCCCTCTGGATCTCCTGTGAGCAATTGTTATGTCGTGCAAAATACTTCATTTGAAACCTCTAATTACATATGTGGATTCCAAATTAAGTAACATAAGAAAAAATCCTGTTTTTTTAATAGAGTTATGGATGTCTGACTCAGCTAAAAATAATTGAACAAAAAGGCTAACGCTGGCAGACAATTTTTCCTGAACGTGAAAATTAAGGAAGTGATACTTAATGGAAATCAATAAAGTGATTAGTTTTTTTATGTTGCTGTTATTCTGAGCACATACAGCAGGCTATATTTATTACCTAAATGTTACCTATATTTAAAATGTCATTTCAGTTGACTGCCACCAAGAATCCACTCATGGATGAAATATATTTTCAACCTGAGAAACTACATCAAGAAGAGGATTAAAATGGAAATTTAATTGTTTATTAAGTAAGATCTGCTTCAAATGTTGCCATAGCATATTCCATTTTTGCCCTTAGAGGGAAAGGATTAGATTTTTTTCTTTTTTTTTTCTTTCTGGCGAATTGTTTTCCTCTGTCACGCAGCATTTCAAAGTAAAGTAAAAACTATGGGATGTTGGCTATGGAAAACCAAGCAGAGGCTTTTAAACACATGAGACCGGTGCTCTAGGTTTAGTGATGAGCATGCCACCTTTGCTGTGCCGTAAGGTTGTAGCAAAGCTCATTCTCTGCCCAAAGGTAATGATAAAAATACGCAACACATCACATAATATTCAGATTAAAAAGGAACACGTGTGCAAAAGGCCCCCCATCACAAACCTATGAAACAGTGGTAAATCCTGAAGGGCTGCCAGACCCAAACTCTGGGCATTTTCCCCAGCTCATCTTTCACACTGTCCCTTCAGTCAACAGACAGAGTGAGCATGTGCTTTGCTTCACTGGAGCAAAGAAGCAAGGCCAGTCGCGGGCCCTGGAGTTCAGACACCAGGAGAAGCTCTGTTGCCCTCAGTGGGATACCGGCGCTCTGATCCTCCACTGACCCAGAGCAAGCTGCCCCCGGAAGCACCTGACAGAGTCTGAAGGACAAAGTCATCATTTTACATCTTCCGGATGGGGCTCACTTCCCACCCCCAGTTAAATACCAGCTACACGAATAAACAACTGTAACCAAGGGGATGCCAGTGGTTCTGGGGGAAAAAGTGTCCTCAACTGATAAAAAGAGAAGCTGGACTCTGAGAAAGGATGTGAAAGGCAGTTATGGGCCCCACTGAAGGGAGGCCGGCTGGCAGAGGCGTCAGGTGGCAGAGGGCAGGTGGTCTTAAGAGGGCGGATATAGAGGAGCCTGCATGGGGGCAGTGGCAGATGGCAGGACAGAGACTGAGGTCTCTATTTCAGGATGTGTCTCTTCCCTTCCCCTCTTAGACCACAGACGTTTTGTGGACAGGGTTGCCATTGCTGTGCCCCCAAGCATGCCAACGTGGTGAGCGGCAGGCGTATTGCAAAAGTGTGCTGATTTGGGTGTCCGTGTCTATTCCCCAAATGGATTCTTTGCTCCTGGAGAGAATGAATTTGTAGAAATGGTTTGTTGAGAGAGACCCCAGAGCAAATAAAATTTTCATTCATTCATTCACTTGGGTGTTAATCTCACCCCAAAACACTCTCACAGAAACATCCAGAATAATGCTTGCCTACTTATCTGAGAAGGATGGCCCAGCCAAGTTGACACATAAAATTAACCATCTCAGTCTTTTACATTTTAGCCATTAAGTAAGTATGTAGTGGTATTTCACTGTGGTTTTAATTTACATTTTCATAATAACTAATAATTTTCTTATTAGTGAGTTTGAGAATTATTTACATATTCTGGATATAAATCCTTTATCACGTAGAGGATTTGCAGATATTTTTCCCAATCTGTGTCTTGTCTTTTCATTCTCGTCTCTTTGGAAGAGCAGAAGTTTTAAATTTTGATGAAATCCAATTTATCAATTTTTCATTTTTTAGATTATGCTTTGGTGTTATTATATCTAAGAGATCTTTGCCTGATCTAAATCACAAAAATTTTCTCCTGCTTTTCATCTAGAAGTTTTACAGTGTTAGGTTGTACAATTAAGTCTATGACCCATTTCATGTTAATTGCTGCATTTGAGTAAAGATATGGTTTGATGTTCTTTTTTCCTTTTTTTTTTATAACATAGTGATATCCAATTATTCCAGCACCACTTATTGAGAAGACTATTCTTTCTCCACTGCATTGCCTTTGCACCTTCATCAAAAATTAGTCTCCAAACATGTGTGTATCTATTTCTGGATACTCCATTCTGTTCCATTGATCTATTTGTCTATCACTGATTATAGTAAGTTTATAATGAATCGAGTTCAGATAGTGTTATTACTCCAACTTTTTTCTCTTTCAAAAAACTGTTTTTTGTTTCGGTTATTTTAAGTCCTTTGATGTGCTGTATAAATTTTAGAGTGAGCTTGTCAATTTCTACAAAAATGTCTGCAGAGATTATTATTAGTATTATTTTGAAACTATTGATCAATCTTTGCAATATCGAGTGCCCCAAACTATGAGCACAGTGTATTTCTCAATTTGGGTAACCTTTATTTCTGTGAGTTTCAGCAATTCTTCTGTGGGTATGGGTCGTTAGATCTGTCGTTGGATTTGTCCCCAAGTATTTCATATTTTTGTTACTATTATAAATAATATTTTAAAATTTCTATTTCTGCTTATTCATTGCTAGTGTACAGAAATACAGTTGGTTGTTGTATATCACTCTTGTTTCCTGCAAGATTGCTAACTCGCTTATCAGGTCTGGTGGCTCTCTCTGTAGATTCTCCTATTTTTTACATAGCTGATCACGATATCCATGAATAAAGACAGTTTTATTTCTCTCATTCCAATCTGGATGTTTTTTATTTCTATATCTTGCTTATTTTACTGACTATTCCTTCAGTTCAGAGTTGGATCAAAGGACTGTGAATGGATATACTTGTTTCTTATCTTAGGGACAAGCATTCAAGCATTCAGTCTTAATAAGTGTGATGTTAGCAGTAGGTTTGTCATAGATGCCCTTCATCAAGTTGAGGGTATTCCCCTCTATTCCCACATTGATGATAAAATTTATCAGGTTGCATGTCTATATTGCAATGACCACGTGGTGTTTCTTTCTTAACTTGTTAATAGGATGCATTATATTGATTACTTGGCAAATGTTAAAGCAGTCTTACATTCCTGGGATAAAGCCTGCTTGGTTACGGTGTATTATCCTTTTTATATATTGCTGAATTTGATTTGTTAAAACTGGCTTTAGAATTGTTATGTCTGTGTTCATGACTGATACTTGTCTGTCTTCTTGTAATGTCTTTGGTTTTGGTATCAAGGAAACACTCATGGCGTGAGTTGGAAATTTTCCCTCCTTTTGAATTTTCTGTAAGAGTTATGGCAGTATTGATATTATTTCTTCCTTAAATGATTGGAAGTGAAGTCATCTGTCTCCCTAGTTTTCTTCTGGGAAAGTGTTTTATCTGTAAATTTGATTTTTAATACATATAGAGCTATTTAGATTAGATATTTTCTATAAACTTTGATAACTTTATATGTTTCAAAGATTGGTGAATTTTACTTATGTTGTCAAATTTACAGCATAAAGTTGTTCACAGCATTCCCTTAGTATTCTTTTAATATCTATAGAATCTATAGTGATGACACTACACTCGTATCTGAGATTTGTAATTTGTGTTCTCTCTTTCTGTATCTGTCTAAAAGCAGCCATTTTGGGGTTCATTAATTTCCTCTATTGTTTTTCTATTTCATTTTTTCACTCAAATGTTTATTATTTTTTGTTTTCTTTTTATGTTTGGTTTATTTTACTAGTTCCACCTTAGGTGGAAACTGAGGTCATTGATTTTAACTTTTAATATAGTTCTTTAGTGCTATAAAATTTCCTCTAGAAGCATCCAAAATTTTTATGTTGTGTTTTTATTTTCGTTTAGTTCAAAATACTTTTTAATTTCACTTTTGATTTCTTTGTCCTAGGTTTTATTTAGAAGTGTGTTACATCATTTTCAAATATTTGGTAACTTTCCTTTCATAAATTTCTAAGTTAATTCCATTATGGACAGAGAACATAAGTTGTATGATTTGAATCCTTTTAAACTTATTGAGGCTTGTCTTCTGACCCAGAATATTGTCTGTCTTGGTAAATGTTCCATGTGCACTTGAAAAGAATGTGTATTCTGCTGTCGTTACGTGGAATGTTTTATAAACATCAATTAGGTCATTAAATATTCTAGGTCCTTTCTCATTTTTTTCCATATGTTCTATCAATTTTTGAGAGAGAAACTCAATTGCAATTTCTTTCTTGGAATTCCCTCATTCTCTCTCTGAAGCTTTCTAATCTATGGCACCCAGCAATTAGTAAATCTAGATTCCTAAAAGGAAGTTCTTTAGGCTACTTCCATCTTTTCCCTTCCATCCTTTTTCTTATTCTTGTCATATAGTTCAATCTTGCACATGCTATCAACCCCACACTGCATTGTTATTATTTTTTAAACAGTTAATTATCTTTTCAAGAGACTTAAATCGTAAGGGAAAAAATACTTTTGAGGTATAATTGACAAATAAAATTGTAAAATATTTAAAATGTACACTAAGGTGACTTAATATATACATATACAGAAAATTGTGTTTATTTAGTTGCCACTTCCAGAACTTTTCATTCAATTATATAGATCTGCTTTTCCTTCTGGTATTAACTTCCTTTTGCCTAATGAACTTCCTTTAAAATTTCTCATAATGCATGTTTTCTGGTGGTGAATTCTTTCAGTTTCATTATGTTTGAGAAAGATTTCATTTTGCTTTAGTCTTTTTTTTTTTTTTTTTTTTGCGGTACGCGGGCCTCTCACTGTTGTGGCCTCTCCCGTTGCGGAGCAAGGCTCCGGACGCGCAGGCTCAGCGGCCGTGGCTCACGGGCCCAGCCGCTCCGCGGCATGTGGGATCTTCCCGGACTGGGGCACAAACCCATGTCCCCTGCATCGGTAGGCGGACTCTCAACCACTGCGCCACCAGGGAAGCCCTGCTTTAGTCTTTGAAAGATATTTTCACTGGGAATAAAAGTTCATAGTTTTTTTTTTTTTTTTTTCCTCTCAGTACTTCCATACACTATCTTCTTGTTCCCATAGTTTCTGATGAGAAATCTGCTGTTATCTGTATATTTGTTTCCCTATACAAATGTCTTTTTCCCCTGATTGCTTTTAGGTTTTCTTTTATCACTGGTTTTCATCTGTCTTGATATAGTTTTCTTCATGGAAACTATTGTGAAGTTGGTGTTCCTGGAGCTTTTTGAATCTGTGGATTAACAGGTGGGTGGGTAGCAAAAGGCAACACAAGTAGTTGCATTGCCTAGTGTCCATTCCTAGTCACCTTTGGAATGTGGGGCATGCAGAAAAATCTCCCTTATCATAGTTACAATTTTAAAAAGCCTGCAATAATGGGAAAAATCCAGTCATTATTTCTTCAAAGATCTTTTCGGTCCCCACTCTCTCCTCTTTCTCAGGACTCCAATTGCACATATATTATGCATCTTGAAGTTGTCTCGCAATTCACTATGTTCATTGTATTCACTCACTTTTCTCTGTGTATTTCTTTCTGTATTTCATTGTGGATAGTTTCTATCACTCTGTCTTCAAGTTCACTAAGATTTCCTTCTGCAATGTCCAGTTTGTCACCCTACCCATAAAGTTCTCATCTTACACACTCTAATTTTTATCTCTAGAATTTTTATTTGAATATTTTCTCTATTTTCCATGTTTCTACTTAACTTTCCAACATATAAAGTACAGTTTTAGTTACTATTTAAGAAGCCTGTCTGCTCATTCTAGCATTTGTACCAATCTGGGTTAGTTTTGATCCATTGACTTATATCATTTTTGTGAGATAAAGTTTAGTTACTCAGACACTGTTGGATAGATCCTTTCAGGTCTTTCTTTTAAAATTGGTTAGATGGGACTGGAGCAGTACTCGGTATAGCATTAAGGATTTTCTCCTACCTGGGTAAGACCCTTCTGCTTGTTTACCTAATTGCCCATGGATATTGGGGTTTCTAGTCTACAGGTGGAAACAGGTACTAGTCCCTGACCTATGTGAGCTGCTCCCTTTAACCCTTTTGGGTGGTTCTTTCCCTAGCCTCAGATAATTTCCTCATACACGGTACTCAGCTGAATACTCAAATTGGACCCTCTGCAGATCTTGGATCTCTCTCTCTCTCTCTTCAGCTTTCTAACCTATGGCGCCCAGCAATTAGTAACTCTAGCTTCTGGGTCCACCCTCACTCTCTTCTCAACTTCCTCATGTCAGGGTGTCTTCTGAGATCTCTCTGAATTCCCCTCCATGCACTGGGGCTTGGAAATACTCTCAGTGCAGTAAGTTGGGGACATTGTAAGTCTCCCGTTGTTTGTTTCCAACTTTCAGGGGTTACTACCCTTCATTGCCAGGTTTCCAGTGTCTTGAAATCCAATGTTTCATCTACTTTGCCTTGTTTTGCTAGTTTCAGGGAGGAGGTCAAATCCAGTCTCTTTTTGTTTATCCTGGAAGGAAATGCAAGTCCCAGATACTATTTTAACAAACAGCAACAGGGTAACCAAGGATTTGAGAGGAAGAAATTGTAAAGGTTGAAACCTTTAAATAATCCAATAACCCAGGGGTAAGAGGGTCCCAAACTCGGTGATTCCCACCATCATAATAACCCCAAGGTTGTTCAGCCTCGGGAAGGAGAACCCGAGGTATCAGCAACAATGGAGGCAGCTGTCAGAGAATCATTAGATGTAGAGCCCGTGTTTCCATCTTTCCTGTGCTTCCTTTCTGACCCCTTTCTGTACCACTTACCCCAGCACGAGCCTACAAACAGCACACATTCACACATCAGAAGGCTCAGGGTCTTTCTCTCTCTTTCCAACTCTCATCGAAATGAACCAGCTCTGTCCCACTCTTTTTTTTTTAAATTAATTAATTAATTTATTAATTTATTTATTTATTTAGGGCTGTGTTGGGTCTTCGTTTCTGTGCGAGGGCTTTCTCTAATTGTGGCAAGCGGGGGCCACTCTTCATCGCGGTGCGCGGGCCTCTCACTATCGGGGCCTCTCGTTGCGGAGCACAGGCTCCAGACGCGCAGGCTCAGTAGTTGTGGCTCAGGGGCCCAGTTGCTCCACAGCATGTGGGATCTTCCCAGACCAGGGCTCGAACCCGTGTCCCCTGCATTGGCAGGCAGATTCTCAACCACTGCACCACCAGGGAAGCCCTGTCCCACTCTTTAAAAGGCTCACATGTGATTTATTTATTCAACAAAAAGATGAACTGAAATGTGCAAAGCAAGGAGTGGGACAGAAGAGCCTATGGTGTTCTGCCTCCCAGGAAACTCAGCAGGCTTCTCAAGGTCCACAGCACCCAGCTCACGATGGGATGATGGCAGTGGGATGGTGGAGTGGGGACTGGCTGGAGCCGGTAGGTCTGCAGAAATAACTAGTTATTTCCCTTAAAGACCAGATCTCTGTATCTGTACATTTTTACAGCAGGACCCAAGGAACCCAGTTTTCTTCCCTTTTTCTGCCTTTCTTGATGAACCAGGCTTCAAAGACTAAAGACTTAAGTGAATCTGAACAGATATTTGAGATTAAAAGAGATTAAGGAGGAACAGATAGAGCCTCATTGGCTCTGCAGTCACAGTCAAAAGCTGGACTTCAGGCTTGACCCTATTCCACTGTCAGTTCAACTTTCCATAACACTGGCCTTACTCATGGGTTGGGCATTTCCTACACACATAGCAGGCAGGCTAACTAGGTGTAGCAGTGTTAGAGGATAACCACATGACTGAGTGACATCTGCAGATGCCCAAGGACACCATCTCATGGACAAATTTCCTCTTTCACTCAGGAGTTTATCTGCTCACGATGTCACTGGAGGCTTGGAGGTCTGCAGAATCATCAGCATGACCCCATTCACCAACCAGATGGAACCACGGAGTTGGGGGGAGCTGTCCTCAAAGGCACCGCATTCTCACACTAAAGCCCCAGTTGGTTACACCAGGAGATGGCTACTGCATCATTTTCTACAAAAACCAAACTCTCTCATGCCATTTTATTGTCAATCAGTGTTTGCAGATGATTAAGACTGTTAATTCTTGCACAAAGTGTAATTCAGGGGCTTAATTATGCCTGCATGGAGTCAGGGGTCTCAGCAGGACCTGGGGCAGAGAATCACCTAGGGAGCTAGGTGATTCAAAATGCAAATTCCCTGCTTCTTGCCCTAATCAGTGGGTCTGGGTGGGGTTCAAGAAGCTGCATGTTTGTCTACAGGTAATTCTTGTGCGTTTGTCTGTGATGCCATGTTGAGAAACACTTGTCTAATAGGAACCGAATTTGAAGGCAGAAAAGACCTGCACAGTAGAGACATCTCCACAGCTGCCCATTAGTGTGGCCTAGGCAAGCGTGCCAAGGGGGATGAAAAGATTCCCTGTAGTAAATACCCAGTGAAGTGGTGCCTTTGAAAACACAGTGCTTTGTAAACCTACCAAAGCCTTGGTCTGTTGATCCTTAGCATAAGTCCAATGCCAAGTGCTAGGTGTTCCCTAATCCTTCCAACATTTTTACATATGAGGTCAATTTTATGACCCCCACTGTACAGAAGAGGAAACCAAGGCTTAGGGAGGATAAATAATTCTGTCAGGATCACATAGATGTTCCATTACTACAGAGAGAAGTCACTGTAGTAGTCAAGGGTTCTCCAGAGAAACAGAATCAACATGGTGTGTGTGTGTGTGTGTGTGTGTGTGTACTAATTTATTTTAAGAAACTGGGGACTTCCCTGGTGGTCCAGTGGATAAGACTCTGCACTTCCAAGGCAGGGTGCACAAGTTCGATCCCTGGTCAGGGAACTAAGATCCTGCATGCCACATGGTGTGGCCAAAAACTAAAAAAAGAAAAGAAACTGACTCACGTGATTATGGAGAAGTCCAGAACCAGCAGAGTAGGGTAGAGTGTAATTTCATGCCAAGTCCAAAGACCTGGGAAGCAGGAGAGCTGATGGTGTAAGTTCCAGTCTGAATCCGAGTCCAAAAGCAGGAGAAGACGGATGTCCCAGCTTTAAAGACACTGAGGCAGAGAGAAGGGATTCTCTCTTACTCGGTCTTCCATTCTAGTCAGACTTTCAGTGGATTGGATGAGGCCTACTCACACTGGGGAGGGCCATCAGCTTTACTCAATTCAAATGTTAATTGCATCCAGAAACACCCAAACAGACACACCCAGAGCAAAGTGTAACCAAATATCTGGGTGCCCCGTGACCCAGGCAAGTTGACACGTAAACTGTCACAGTCACCCAATGGGACATTTGTTATTCAGCATCCCACTCTGGGGGTATCACGATCATGTGTGGGCTCCTTCTTTTCTTGTCTCCCTATGTTTATGGATCACCCACTGCTTGTGGATTTGGGGGTAGGGACAGAGGCAGAGGGAGCTGCAGTGGATGGGATTTGAGCCTAGGAGTGGACACCCCCAGTCTCACCACAGTTGGCAACTTTTGAGCAGGGCCTGAGGGGCTCGCCCTTCTTGCCATCTCCTCAGGCCCTGTAAGGCAGATATGTCCACACCTGCCGCTCTGGAAACTGCAGAGGCCATGAGCACTGGAGGGGTTCTGGTCCAGGTAAAGCTTTGGGGGAGGGGGAGGGGGGAGCAGGAACCATACATTCAGACCTTCAGTCCACACTCCTCACTCCTGGGGAAGGAAATGGACCCAGCCCTGTGCACAGGCTAGTTTGCTCTAAGAACAGGAGAAAAAGAAGGCAGCAGATGGTCATTTGATTCTTTGCTACTATTGTTGATAATATTATAACCGTATACAGGGTGTCTTCATGCAGTCTGCACCTCTGACGCCCAGAAAAATCCAGAGCAGTAAGCGCTAGTACCTGTCTTTTGCAGATAAGGAAACTGGGGCACCGGGAAGCTAAGTGACACTGTGACACAGGCATTAAATAGTAAAGACAGAGCACAAGTTTGCATTGTCTACACACTCCAAATCTCATCCTTTCTTGTGGGAACCCGAGACTCACGAGAACAGAGGTGCAGGCCTTGTTCAGATGCCTGGAATGTCATCTTTAGAATTCAACAAAGTTAGAATTCAATTGCATAGAAAATCTGCAGAATGATGGGAACTATTTGTTAGAAGTTAAAGGAACACTGCTCAGCAGTCAGATGATGAGTCCCGTTTCCGGCAAGTGCTGGAAATGAGGTGGATTCTGGGGATGACATAGCTGTGTTGACAGATGTGACGGTGGGGAGCTCGGTGGAGTGACAGCAGGCAGAGATGCATGGTGGGGGGCCTGGGGAGTCAGCTCAGGCGTGCATCCTTCACCCAGACTTGGAGTTCCACCAAGATGTCAACACTAAGTGGTGACAGCCATCAGGAGGGAGGCCAGGTCCCGGGACGTGTCAAGGATCTGGGATGACCAAAGGTGTGCAAGCATTCCGGTACCACCTGGACAGGAAGCAGGACAGCTGAGAAGAGCGGGAGACCGCTGCTGGAACTCAAGAGCTGTTTGAGGGGATTCTAGGTGGCCGAAGACTGCAGGTTGTAACACTTGGTTCTCTGGAGCCTGAAGAAAATGCGAAGCAAAACAACAGTGAGTGTCATAGCAGCACTACCTACGGCAGCCAGGACAGGGACACAACCTAAATGTCCTTCAACAGATGAACGGATAAAGAAGATGTGGTACGCATATACCATGGAATACCACTAAGCCATAAAAAAGAATGAAATGATGCCATTTGCAGCAACCTGGATGGACCTAGAGATTGTCATATTAAGTGAAGTAACTCAGACAGAGAAAGACAAATATCATGTATCATTTATATGTGGAATCTAAACTATGACACAAATGAACTTATCTATGAAATAGAAACAGAATCACAGACATAGAAAACAAACTTGTGGTTGCCAAAGGGAAAGATGGGGGAGGGATAAATTGGAGTTTGGGATTAATAGATACACACTACTATTTTAATAGATAAAATAGATAATCAACAAGGAACTACTGTATAGCACAGGGAACTCTACTCAATATCTTGTAATAACCTATAAAGGAAAAGAATCTGAGAGAGAATGAACACATGTATATGTATTACTGAATCAGTTTGCTGTACACTTGAAACTAACACAACATTTTAAATCAACTATACTTCAATAAAAATAAGTTTAAAAAAACAACAGTAGCAAATATTGTCATCTTTAAAATTATCAAAGGCAAAAATATATATCCAGGGGCTTCCCTGGTGGCGCAGTGGTTGAGAGTCTGCCTGCCGATGCAGGGGACGCGGGTTCGTGCCCCGGTCCGTGAAGATCCCACAGGCCGCGGAGCGGCTGGGCCCGTGAGCCATGGCCGCTGAGCCTGCGCGTCCGGAGCCTGTGCTCCGCAACGGGAGAGGCCACAGCAGTGAGAGGCCCGCGTACCGCAAAAAATATATATATATATATATATATATCCTGAAGAAGGTGTTGGACAAGGAGCTCTCTCATGCAGCTACTGGTGAAAATAAACTTATTACAGTGCTTTCAGAAATGATTTGGAGATACAGACATACATAGATAGTCTTAATTAAGAAAACATTCATACCTGTCGAGTCAGTTTTTACTTCTGGAATCTATCTTAGGAATCAAGCATGTCATGCAGCTGGGCAATTCTGTGACTAAGGGTTCAGCATCTGGAGTTGCAAAGGCTGCACCGCTTGTGGGCTGTGGAGGGCACAGAATTTAACCTCTCCAAGCCTCTAGTTCTTCATCTGTAAGACGAGAACAATAACAGTACCTGACTCGGAGGTGTTTGGAATTAAATAAGACATGAAACATAAATGAGCTAAACTACATGATAAGTACTCCATAAATTGTATTTCCTTTCCAAGACATCCCTCAAAGTATGACTTATACCCTCAAAATATCAGAATGATCTCAGGGTCATGCAACAAAAATCAGTTAACGAAAGCTGTGGGAAAGCCTAAATAGACAATTTTACACTCCTTAAAAGAAATGTTTTCACTGTGATGGGAAAGTAAGTTAAGAAAAATAATTACAGGTGTAGAGAGATGGACACCGTCTCATGTAGCTACAGGTGATAATAGAAATTATTACAATGCTCCCATGGGATGATTTGAAGATCTACTGCAACCTTACCATGGGCACACTTTTAATTCAGAATTCCTTATTCTCAGAATTCAGTGTAAGTGAAGAGGTGGACAGGAAAACCTTCAATAACAGAGTTAGTAAAATAAATTATTGTTTCGCTCTACGAAAGAAAAATCTGTAGCCACCGAAAATGGTGTTGTTTAAATGGATGCTATTAAAAATACAAAGTGAAAAAGGAAATTAGAAAACGCTATATGTTATGTTATAATTATATCTATCTGAGCAAAATAGTTCCCTCAGTAAATTTATTCAAACCAATTAACAATAGCTAAGCATGACATTAATGTCTGCTGTAGACTGTGGTCTTCAACAGGATAGCAAAGATGGTGACAGCACTCAGAATCTTGCAGAATCCGCAAGTGACACCACAAGGCCCTTCAGTGTCATCCGAAGGAAGATGACAGTGCTGACAGCTGTGCCCCTCCGGGTTCCAGGAGATGAGTTAGGTTGTGGTCCTGCGCACAGATCCCCACACCCTCGTGTCTGTTCTGACCTTTCCTTTTCCTTTACTTTGTTTTCACTCTGCTTTCAGTTGACAGTGAGTGGGTTGAACACGGGGCATTGCTGACATCAAGTCTATGCAGCCAGTGCCCCACATTGGAACTCCCAGCCCATGGGGTCCCTTGTGAACGGAAAGTCCCAGTAATGCTGACCACGGCCTGTAACCCAGTGGAAGCAATCCACTTCCAAAGAAATTCCACCTGCCTGGATTTTCTTTAAAACCTGGAGACAGCGTCAGCAAACTGAATGTCATATTTTATGACAACATTGGGCCACCTTAACAATACTGTAGGTAAAATCCCATAAATATTGGGAAGAACAAATAGCTCATGCTGTCACTGGGTGACACTGAATTCCCCTCCTCCTAATTCTTACTTGGCTAACAAGTGGCAGCTGCTAATTACACAGTACTGGAGAAAATGTGCACGTAGTTGAGGAGGGCGTTCCCAACAGATTCCTTTTCAAATTTCTTTGTCTCCAAAAACCATAACTCTGTGGGACCCGGGAATAGAGTATAGAGGCCTAGATTATTAGGGCGTGCAAAGAGCAAGGGTGCGCACACATGGCAGTGTCCCCAGCGTGTCTGGGTTCCTCTGACAGTATCTCGAGCTCAGCAGGGTTCTGAGGCCGAAGCTTCAGAAAGCCTGGTCAGCCTCAGAAAGCACCAGGCGTGGTCGTGGACTGGGAGAGTTGATATCTCTCCTACCGGAGGGGTGCAGAACACTTAGTCAAACCGTATTAACCAAGCACTTGTCAGTGTCATTGACTTTAAGATGAGGTGGCGATGGAGCTCAGAGTTCTCATAATATCATGTCTTTAAATGTTGGCCTCATCTGCTATGGCTTCTTAAATTGCTAGGAAGAAGCAGAAAGACCCTCTGACGTTCCAGCAGCTCTCGGTGGACTCAGGAGTGCTGTGGGACCCTGGGGTTTCTCACAGATTCAACTATGATGTCCAAGAGAGCAGGCAGCCACGATCGAAAGCTGTGTGTTTGCCAGCATCTAGGCCAGGACCATCCTGCTCCCTCCTGATTCCATTTAAGGACTGGGTCACGTTGATAATATACTTTCTGTTAAGAAAATATTTGTGCCCTATGCTTAAAGACTTGTTTTTTGTTAATCAACTATACTTCAGTAAAAAAAAATTTAAAAAAGGACGTTTGATTATTCATTTATTTAGTTTTCCACTGTGGTTTTAAATACATACATGGCAATGTCCCTATTTTGCTCTTCTTGGCCTGTATCCTTCCCTCTTTCTGCTAACAGCGCCCTTTTTCCTTTAAGAAACCACCAGCCTCCTACCTGAGATGTGGGCTGTGACACCCCATGCCCCCCTCCCACACACGGCCACACATGCCCCAGCTGGTCAGTCTGAGAGCCCTGTCCATGCACAGGCTGTGGCCTGAGCACAGGAATTCCTCAGTCTCTCTGTCAGTTGAGCTAAACTTTAAAAGGAGCTTGGAAAACTTTTTCTCTAAAGGGCCAAATGGTAAATAGTTTAGGCTTTGCGGGCAAAGTGGTCTCTGTTGTGTGACTCAGCGCTGCCATTGAACCAAGGAAGCCATAGACAATGTCAACCTCTAGGCATGGTTGTGTTCCAATAAAACTTTATTTATAAAAGCGGGCAGTGGGCCAAGTTTGGCTCATGGGCCATACTTTGCCAACCCTGGGTTTAGAGTATTCATTTTCAACTTACACTCTGAAAAAACTCCTCAGGAAGGACAAAGAATGGGTGTGGGGGGGGTGGTATCTCCCACCCTCCTCACTGCACCTCCTAGGGAGTCAGGGCAGCCCCTGTTTCCTCTGTTTATACATTGAGGATCCATTTACAATATTATGTGAAAATGACATTCATCAATTCATAAAAGTTTTGAAAATCAGTGACAGGGTAATAAAGGATGTGAGTTATTAATTATTTAACTTTGTTTCCAGGCTCCGAGAGGGAGGCACCACGTTGGGTCACGTATAACGTCTCAGGTCCCTCAGAGAATCCCGTATGGGAGTGAGCCAGACCCTCTGGCTTGTACACACATCACTTCATGACTTGTGTGTACCGTCAGCTTTGTTGAAACTTTTATCAACATGGTCTAACCGCATCATTTGAAATTTTTATTTAGTCTTCACTGAATATTGTAGGAAAACTGATATGCTAGGATGGCAAGGCAAAACAAATACTAATATATGTGCTTTTAATATGCCTATTGTTGAAAAAGAGAGAAGGAGAAAATTATCTTATGGATGTAGACATAATTTTGTATTTTAAAAAGTCTTTCACGTGGAGAATTTGGAATCTGTGCACTGCTGGTGGGAATGTGGTCCGCTGTGGCCGCTACGGGATCGCAGAATAAATAGGTGGAGAGATGGGTGGTGGACTGAGCTTCACACCTTCCTGTTAGAAAAACCAGCTGGAGCATTTCCTGTTCAAAACCCTCCTGTGGGTTTGATGTAGAATTCCATGCTTGTGGGCAGTATGTGATGACAAGATATCACCTCTCAACTGAAATCAGGGCCGCCAATTGGAAAATAGGCTCGTTGGAGACAAATCAGGTTTATGAATGTGTGCAAAGCAAGCTTTGTTCTAGGCTATGACAGCTTATTTGCCAAATCTGGGTGATTCTAGAGGAACTCTGATGGTGCTGTTATGACTGGACCTGACAACCTTCTAGAATGTTTGATAGACTCGAGGTAGGCGGGTGATATCGGGCACACCGAGAGAACAGCAAACGTAAGGTCACCTCCCAACCCTGAGAACTGTGCACTGGTGGTTCCAGCCAGGAAACAGACCCGTGTGACAGCATCGATCTCAGTGGGAAACAGATCCAGCGGCCGTGCCCCACATGACTGTAATACTGCAGGACAAAGCCAGCGACAGTAGTTCCTTCTGAGCACCAGGTTTTCTATTGGATAACAGAGTGCCTTCTGCACAAAGAACCTCTCTGTGGGTCTGTGACCGCCAGGGGGGCAGGCCCATCATCACACCACACCTGCACTTCCCTGTGGTTCTCCAACTTGGTTGCTTCAATTCTTTGCGAATTAGTATCAAACTAGTAATAATTTTGGAACAATGTTCGTATTTCAGGTGTATCATATTTCTTTTTTTTTTAATTGTCCAAAGGAAAAGATAAGATTTATTGGGCATGAGGACATTAACAGAAAAATGCTCCTCTACCCTACCCCCTGACAATTTGTTAATATTTTACATTAATTTCAAACTAAGGACATACACCATATTTTCCGATCCTGAAAAAAAATCAACATAGTAATAAAATCTGATTTCAGCGGCCAGTGGCTATTGTACTTTCCACTGCGTAATTCCATTCTATTCATTATTTTAGCCTCTGCTCTCTAAGTTGTCACATTGATTTGAAACTCAATGAAAATCTCATTAAAAATATGATTGGAGGGCTTCCCTGGTGTCACAGTGGTTGAGAGTCCGCCTGCCGATGCAGGGGACACGGGTTCGTGCCCCGGTCCAGGAGGATCCCACATGCCGCAGAGCGGCTGGGCCCGTAAGCCATGGCTGCTGAGCCTGCACGTCCGGAGACTGTGCTCCACGACGGGAGAGGCCGCAACAGTAAGAAGCCCGCGTACCGCAAAAAAAAAAAAAAAAAAAATATGATTGGAGGCAACCCAGAGAGGGAGGAGAGAATGCCTGGTGGTCTAGGAGACACTGGATGTGATGCTGATGTGGAATCACTTTTCTGAACACAACTGTCCCTGATCCGTAATTTATGCACCATATTTCGTACTGTAACTATTTAATTTGTTGTTTAATTTCTCCCTGTCTATGTGGGGTGTGTAGCAGTGGCAGGGGGAGAATTGCAAAGGGATCCTGACTCTTGTTAGCTTTTGTTGTGCAGATGAACCATCCTGAAATTATGTTTGATGTATAATAGGACTGAGCAAGTGGGTGACCGCGCGTTGATAGAGCTATAGGGTCCCGTTGTGGAGGACAGGTCGCACACCTACGAAATGGGGACAGGGAGAGAGACTGTGGACTGGACTTGGAGGGCCTAGCTCTGTCCACAAGGAGATCAAGAAGAACCTGCCCCCACCGCCCCACCGCCCCAGCAGTATTGACACACTTAGGGCCCAATCTCGGTCTCTAAGGGAACTGCTCCTGGAGAAACGGTGGATTCCAGGTTGGAGCAAAGTAGGATGAGCCCAGAACAGCTTATTTGGCTCCAGAAAGGACAGGGAGTGTCACAAGGACATGGAACCCGCTCGAAGGGTGCCCGCCCACCAGGCCTGAGTCACTGATGGGAGTGCCACAGCGACCAGGGGCAACGACGAATTACAAACCTGGGGGAAGATGGGACTCAGAAGAGTCCATACCAACAATCAGTACATTGATTAATCACGTCATCCATGGGGGAAGATGCTGGACCAGCAGTAAGTGCTGAGAGACGCCTGATGTGTCATCACAAGGAAACAACGGGTGAAGCCCAAAGGAGCGGTGCCCTAATAAAAGAGGAGACAGGGGTGGAGGTGGGGGGAGACTGGAAATGTTCCAGATGAAACCAGGCTAAAGAGACAAGACAAGAAAATGTGATGCCTGACCCCAGATGCTGTTGGAGGGGGAAATGCTGAAATAGATGTGCTGGGTGAGATGACGAAATGGACCACAAGCCACAGATGTGTTGTATCCATTTACCTGTACTGAGGTGGATCCTGGGCTGTGGTTTAGGATGGGAGCGCCCCTGGTCCTCGGAAACGCACAGGTGGCGTTTGGGGCCGTGATATGCATGTGACCCACTCTCCACAGGCTCAGAAAGTAGAAGGAGGAGAACCAGGCCAGCAGCAGGTGACCCCGGGTGAAGCCACACACGTGTTCTTCACGCTGTTTGACTTTCCCAACTTTCCTTTAAGTTTGAAATTAATGATTTCCCCATTTCTCTTCCTAAGTCCTTCTGCTTCGCCTACTGAATTGGCTTCGGGTACACGGGTGTTACACACACTGTGGAGGGCTGTCGTGGTGAGTGCAGAGGCCTTTGCTCACGCACGAGAAAGGCCTGTGCTCCCAGCTTGTTCAGAAGACCTGGGTTCAGGATCCTTCAACCCCTGACAAAATCCACATTGGTGGAATCTTATTCAAGGAAAAAAACCCTGATAGTTTCATGGACACTAAGACATCAATAACCGAAGAAAACTCATTGTATCCTCCATTCTTTGGGGACCCCTTGAAGCAAAAATGCTTTATCCTGAAGGATGTCACCTCCAGTGGGGGATTTCCAAGTCCTGGGGACTCATGGGGGCCTGGGACCCTTCCTGGGCTGTTTGAATCCTACTGTGGAGGTGACAAGTGCCCTTCAGTTGTGTTTGCCCTTGTTTTATGGGTTGCTTGCTCCTGCAGGGAACATTCCAGCAACTTCTCTTCAAAAGTTGTGTTTTTACTGCCAGCAATGTTCCTTAACTCAATTCTGCTATTAGGAGACACAGCATCTCCAACTTCAGGGCCTTTGTACAGAATTACCTTGCTTTAAGTGTGATTGGAAACATTATAGAGACTCATTGGGGGAAACCTGGGAAATACAAAGATGTGTAGGGAAAAATAATGACTCATCATCCTGTGAACCTGGTCTCAGGTGGCCTCAGCCTGCAGCGGTTTGAAGCAGGGTTTCGGTTCCTGGCCAGAGATTGAAGTCAGTCCAAGACAGTGGGAGCACTGAATCCAAGCCACTAAACCACCAGGGACAGAGACAAGGGATGAGGCCCTGGCCCTGTAGAAATGAATTCCCACAAAGACAGAAAGTAGTGAAATAAAAAGTATTTATTAGGAAGAAAAAGAGTACGTGAGGATAGACACACAGGAGGGCTCAGAGAGAGAGTCACGCCCTCGTGGTGGTTTGAATCACTTACATGGGGCATTGCTTCCAGGTTTCCTCTGGCCAATCATCTTGCTTTGCCTGGTTCTGAGTCCATATTTGGTTTATCTCAGGATCTTCCCTGGTGGGCGCGCATCTCTTCGCCAAGATGGATTCCAGCAAAGAGGCCGGTGAGTAGATTGACATCACTCCCCTTTTGACCTCCAAGGAGCCTCTCTGTGCATGAGCAGTTGGGAAGGTCTCCTTGACCTCGAGAATGAGGAAGAGGTGGTCTCTTTATCTCTTATCTGGGCAGGCTCAGCCTCTCCTATTACCCTCCTGCTATTAACTTTGTCTTGGAGTATTTGTCCACAGGGGACAAACTCCAGGGGCTCAGCCTGGGGCCCATCTGTCTCCTGCCTCAATCTGGGAATAACTGTAACAAGGACAGCTAAATCAGACTCCATATTCTATCTGTTTCTTTGACTTTAACCTTTGCTTTTGTTATTATAAACATACAGAATGGCCTGCCTCTGGGAACCCTGCCCCTCTGCCTGAAAGTTAAAGTGTCTCTGTTCAGCTCACAGGGAGACAATCTGACCCTGTCCACCTGTGGATGGCTGCAGAAAAGAAGAAGTGAACACATCCCCTCCCTGAGGCCGGCCATTCCAGGGGATATCTGCAAAACGTATGGCCTTTTCACTTTACTTCCTCATCTCCTCCCCCTCTGCGCTATCAAAGAAAGTGGCATCCAAACCCCGTAAGGTGGCTTTTCAGAGCCACTAGTCTGCCGTCTTTTTGGTCTGCCGGCTTCCCGAGTAAAGTCGTGTTCTGTGCCTCAACACCTCGTCTCCGATTCAATGGCCCGTCGTGCAGCGAGCAGAGCGGGCTTGGACTCGGTAATATAACCTGTGATAAACCTGGTGCTTTTTCCTTTAAGCCTGCTATCCTACGTATGACAGAGGAGGGGGAACAAGCCACCTTAAATTGAACCTCAGGTTTCCCTTCCGGGCCTGTGTGTGGCTCAGGGCCCAGTGCGGTCTTGGATTCCCAAAGACAGACCTGAGCCCGGTTTTCAGGAAGGTGATGGGAGCCAGGGGGTTTGCAGGAGCAGATGTGGGAATCTGCATTTCGCTGGGAGGGAGAAGGTTGAGGGGCAGGAGAGGAGGGGTCTGCAGGTGTCAGCTGCTCTGTGGGGAGGGAGGGACGGAAACACACTCCTCTGGACAAACACTCTGAGAGGTGGTGGGCGTGGGTGGTACAGGGGCCACCCCCAGTTAGGATTCCATCTGCTGCAGGGCCCCAGGCTCTGAGCGCCCCCTGACACCCCACCTGCAGCCTATCCACGGAGCAGACCACCATGGGGACCCAGCCCCTTCCCCCACCCATCCCCAAACTTCCCTCACCTGTCCATGGTCTGGGAGGCACCTTCCCCAGGGGTGGCTAAGGCATCGTCGGGGGGAGGGGGACCCCCCAAAGGGGAGGCGAGAGTAAAGGAGGAGATGGAAAGTGAGTTAAGGGCCTACACAACACACATTTCCATATGTGACTGCAGGGGCCTCTGAGCAGGCCCAGCGGCGCTGGGGCATCAGCACAGGTGCTGGGGGGTGGGGGCAGCCCCTTCAGGAGGTGACGCTCAGGCAGGAAAGGGCTGGGAGGTGGGAAGAAATGTGATGTGTTCGACAATTAACCCAAACCCAGCCTCGCTGGGGCCTGTGAGCCACGGGGCGGGCGGCTGACAATAAAAGACCACAGTCTCTGGGCAGCTGAAACGGTAGAAATTTCCCTCTCAGGGTTCTGGGGGCTGGAGCCCCAGATCGGAGTTGTTGCCAGCCTCTTCCCAGAGCCTTCATGCTGTGTCCCTGGGTGGTGGACAGACAGTGGTCTCTCTCCTCCTTTGTCTGATAAAGTCACAAACTCCATCCTGGGCCCTCGCCCTCTGACCTCACTGGGCCCTTATCACCCCCCAAAGGTCCCACCTCCTAGTACCGTCACCTCGGAGCTTAGGGCTTCAACCTATGACCTCCGAGGGGGACACAGTTCAGTCCACAGGAGGTTAAGTTTTGTTCCTCAATTGGTGGGTGTGGGTCCATAGCTCAGGTTCTGAGAAGAAAGGCTGGTTTGCCCTGGAATCTGCGGCAGGCTCCTCCCCTGACCTTTGCCCTCGGGGTTTTGGAAACTTCCCTCAGGCTGACGTCCACAGGGTAAGAAAGCCAGTGGCCAGTGTTGGTCAGACTCTGACACCAGGCGTTTTGCACCCTTCCTGCTCAGTCTGTCCGTGTGGAAACTCTGTAACTCTATTCCCACCTCACAGAGGTGGAGAGAGAGGCTTGGAGCTATGCCCAGACTCACAGTTTTTGCAACATAATAGGGTAAACATTTTCAAATCTCCATTTGAAAAGGTTACTCTTTCTGCTAACAATGGGGGAATCTGGATAAAGAAGGGGTGATCCTTGCAGAGTTCTTAGTTCCATAATTTCTCTAGCTTGGACATTATTTCCAAACGAAACTTGCTTCAAGAGTGTGATCAGGTCAGCCTGTGCGCTCCAGGCTTCCCACCCATCACCCGCGGTCCTCCCATGCGCCTGGCCCAGGACTGGTCCCCTCCACGCGTGGAGAAGCGTCCCCGTGGACCCGAGCCCGGGGCTGTGACTCCCCTGCCCCCTTGAGCTGCCTCTGAGGCCTGTCCTCTAAGATCGGTCATGAGGTTTTAGGAGAGCATCCACTGTCTGGCTCTCAGCCCTCCTTGTCTGCAGAGACACAACGCCTACCCCGACCCCGCTGGCAGCTGCAGGGGGAAGGAGGCACACGGAGGGACTGTGGTGACAAAGAGGCAGCTGGGGGCGCCCTGCAGAGAGCAGAGCCCCGGGGGCAAAGAGTGGACACCGGCCAGAGGCAGCGAGACCCCAGAGCTGAGAAGCAATTAAAACTCAGCTGGACCTGGGCCCCCGGGGCGGGCATCTCGGTAGGTCCCGGAGATGACTCAGCACAGCCCAGGACGGGCACCTCTCCCTGCTGGCCCCTGCCAGGGAGGGGGAGTGGGGGAGGGCATCGGGATGAGGGCAGACTGGAGGGGCTGCAGGGACGGGGGAAACACCCATGTAACACGACTGAAATCTCTCCTCCATAGAAGCCAGTTTTTAAATCTCCCCTTAGTGGATCACGTCTGCTTCTGTTAATAAATGCTGACACTCCACCAGCTTTATGTTCTGCCCGCAGCCTTGCGTGGACGATGGGGACGTGATGTTCCCGTGTTGAAATGAGACTCAGGTCCTTTAATAATTTCCCAAGGCTGTGGAGCGAAGAGAAGATGAAGCTGGGGTTCGCACACGTCTACCTGATACCTGGCTCCGTGTCTTCGACCTCTGCCGGTCCTGCGGCTGGCGTCTGTCCCTCTGCCGGGCGCAGTCCAGGTGACCACGAAGCAGCCCTTCCCCTCCTGCTGGTGGCCTCTCGATCCTTTTCCAGCCCACTCTGGGGCTGTCTCAGTGACCTTGCCTGTCACTCGCAAACACTTCTCAAAGCGGGTACCCAGACCAGCAGTACCAGCATCACCTGGGGTGGGTGGGGGGGTCTCTTATTGTGGGAGATCCCCACAATATGGTGGGACCCCGTAGGGCTACCTCCTGTGAGCCACAGTGAGCCAGGGGGGCAGAACCTGGGGGAACCAGAGTACAGGTTTGGGTCAGTTTGTGGACCTGGTTTCTTTAAAGATTTGGCCTTGGTGCAATGTGATCTTAGGTTAGCAGGCTCCCCAAACACCCTTAAACACCAGTCCTTTCTAAGGGAGCTGCTTTATCCTTTCCTCCTATTAATTCAGCAAATAATTTTGCAAACAGAGTGAGCAGCACACAAAGCTGACCCTACAGATGTGGAGACTGGACTCCATGAGGGAGAACAAACCAGAACAGGTATAACAGAAACACGTGCAAGGATGGGCGGGATTGGATTATTGGACAGAGATTATAAAAGCTTCTTTTGACTGTGCTAAAGCTTTAAGACAGATTGAAGGATGTGAGCAGGGAAGAGGAAACAGTAAGGAAGTGTCAGGGCAGATTTGGCAAAAACAAGCCCAGAACTCTCAAAATGAAAACTACAATAGCCAACATGGAAAACTCCATGGATAGCTTTCCCAGCAGATTAGACACAGCTAAAGATAGAATCGACAACCCGGTAAGAGGGAAATCATTCTGAGCAGCACAGGAGACAAAAGATGAACAACACAAGAGAGAGGAAGAGCCCCTGGGGTAGGTGAGAAGGACCAGGCGTAATGAGAGGCCCCGCAGGAAGGGAGAGGCAGCGAGGCTGGATTCATTTTTAAAGAGATAACCACTGAACATTTTCCCGAATCACCAAGAGACACGGTATTTGTTTCCTGGGGCTGCACACAGAGCGCCACAAACTTGGTGGCTTCAAACAACAGAAAAGTACCTTCTCACAGTCTGGAGGCTGGAAGCCTGAAACGCAGGTGTCGGCAGGGCTCACTCCCTCTGGAGCCTCGAGGGAGGGTCCCTCCTGCCTCTTCCAGCTCCTGGTGGCTCCTGGGGGTCCATGACATTCCATCTACCTAACTTTCTTCCTCAGTTTATCTCCTTCCTCTCCCATTTTACTCTAAAGATATGCCCACAACACATGGCTTGGAAACCTCCTCAGCTAAATACCCAAGTTGCTCACCAAGTTCTACTTTCCACGGAAGATACAGGCTCAACATAAGCTGAGCTGTTCCTAACTAATGATGCTAGGGAAAACCCCCTATTTTCAAATAAGGTAATAATCTGAAGTTCCAGGAGAACATGAATTTGTTGCGGGGGTGGGGGGTACAATTGTACCCAGTATAAGCATTAATCCACCCACTCCAGAATCCCCAGCAGGAAAATCAAGGAGGTGCACGTTTAGACAAATCATAGAGAAAGCCAAAGATAAAGTGTCTTAGAAGCACGAGACATAGGTCCGAAATGATCAAATCAAGTGTAAAGTTTTTGCAGATGCATAAAGCATGATTGGAAACATACAGCTAAAATGTGTTCCAAGTTGTTCACTGCTCTGAGGTGAAAAAGCTGCCTGGAATGTGGTGACGGGGGAGGGTGGTCCCCACCCTGTGATCCCGTACACTTCTGGAGCCTGTCTCCTCATCCGCAGAACACAGGGCTGGGCAAACTCACTCTAACGTCACTTCTAACAAAATGGTTCTACCATCACTTCCAGAACAAAGACCCCAGCACCCTCAGACCCGGCGGTGTGATGATGACACAGTAGAAGTGTCCCACCTCCTGCTCCTTCTGCTTCCTCTCGCTGCTCAGCTGTGAAAGCTCAAGTCTGGGGGCTCAGGGTTTAGAAGTGCTGGGAAAGGCAGAGCCACAGTTGCACTGGGGACCTGGTGCAGCAGCAGCGACCTGTGGCTTGTGCTCCTCGCTTGTTCTAGATTCACTGAATCAGTGATTCTGCGTTGATTTTTTCCTCTCTCTCTGGCTTCTCATCCCCTCTGATCTTCCTCTGTGGGGAAGTTTCCATGTCCTGCGGTGTTGGGCACACCCTGAAATCCAAGGCAGAGCTCTCCTTCCCTCCTCCTCCATTTCCTGCTTCGGGACAGATGCCTGACCCACGCTCAGGCCAAAGGACCCGTCCCACCCCACCCACACAGGCCTGCAGACTTGCAGCCTGAAGCCAGGAGAGGAATGCCTTCCTGGACTGCTTCTGCCACTGCCACCAGCCAGCACCCCTGCAACCACCACCCAGCACCCCTGTAGCCACCAGCCAGCATCCCTGTAGCCACCACCCAGCACCCCTGCAACCACCACCCAGCACCCCTGTAGCCACCAGCCAGCATCCCTGTAGCCACCACCCAGCACCCCTGCAGCCACCAGCCACCACCCCTGCAACCACCAGCCAGCACCCCTGCAGCCACCACCCAGCACCCCTGCAACCACCACCCAGCACCCCTGCAGCCACCACCCAGCACCCCTGCAACCACCAGCCAGCACCCCTGCAGCCACCAGCCAGCACCCCTGTAGCCACCACCCAGCACCTCGGCAGCCACCACCCAGCACCCCTGCAGCCACCACCCAGCACCCCTGCAGCCACCACCCAGCACCCCTGCAGCCAGGAGCCATCCATCTTTCCCCACCCCCTGCTTTCTGCCCCTTGGTAGAAGACAGTGGTCTTCCTCTCAGGCCCCAAGACCATATCAGTTCCTACCCACACTGAGCCTCGTTCCCCCACTGGTGTCCCCATGCCATGCACTGTCTGCCTTGTCACTGTGACTTGCAACCAAGGCACCTCCCAGAGATAACATGCTCCCAGCACACTCGTGCCCGGTGCCCAGCACTGAGGAACCATCACAACACAAAGGGACCCTGCTGGGAGCAAACTCCCCTTAGCCACCTTTCCCTGAAATCCCATCCTGTCGTAGACACTCAGGTACTCATCTGCAGCTCTCCACCTAGAGGTGCGCGGTCACTCACACATGTGAGCAAAAGAGATCTGAATGGACATGAACCTCAGAATAAAAACCCAGATGCATCCACACTCATGCTGGGATACGTGGTGAAAGTCTTACCGGACCGCAATACCCAGAACTCACACTATTCTTTACTAAGAAACATTTCCTTCTCTTGTCCCGCCTGGTTAATATTTACTATACCTTCATTGTTTTCACCAGAATTTTGTTGCCTCTTCAGAGTCTCCCAAACTCATGGGGGATGGAAAGGCACAGAATTTGTGCTAGGATTCTGAAAGAGCATGTGATTAAAAGCTCAATTTCATTTCTTTTTATGGCTGAGTAATATTCCATTGTATATATGTGCCACGCACACATATATATGGAATCTAAAAAAAAAGGTTCTGATGAACCTAGGGGCAGGACAGGAATAAAGATGCAGACCTACTAGAGAATGGACTTGAGGACACAGGGAGGGGGAAGGGTAAGCTGTGACAAAGCGAGAGAGAGGCATGGACGTATATACGCTACCAAATGTAAAATAGATAGCTAGTGGGAAGCAGCCGCATAGCACAGGGAGATCAGCTCGGTGCTTTGTGACCGCCTGGAGGGGTGGGATAGGGAGGGTGGGAGGGAGGGAGACGCAAGACTGGAAGAGATATGGGAACATATGTATATGTATAGCTGATTCACTCTGTTATAAAGCAGAAACTAACACACCATTGTAAAGCAATTATACTCCAATAAAGATCTATTAAAAAAAACATTAAAAATCCGTGTATAATCCAAACCACTTGGACATACGGAAAGAATAACTTTCAACAATGTGCTGAAAGAATTTTAAATTCTCATTTATTTTTCACAGAAAAAGAGTGCGCTTTGCCTGCCAAACTTCTAGTACATGTGAATTGAATCCCCTTCATCACTCTGAGATCAGGGTGGGTTGTTTTTTGCCATTTCAGACTGTGCAGGGCTCAATCTTTCCTTTAGCCGTAAGTGTGAATTGTGACCCAGGTCCTCTACACCACATGTGTGCAACCACCGGCTTGATCTTCCTATCACCGCCTCCTTACTGAAAACTCTTCAGCTCACCCTGCACCAGCGCGAGCGCTGCCCTCCTGTTCAGGACACAGGCCACAGGCCAGAGTGGCCCGTTCTTGGCTCACCCTGGACTCCTTTGGGGTTTGCGCATTGGTTGGGTTTGCCTACCATCCTGGCCGTCTTGGTCGGTCTTACAGGCACACGTGGCATCAGTCGGAGAGCAGACTCAGAGAACTTCCTGCTGCCCTGGTGCTGGCGTGGACACAACTGGGCATTTGGCCTTTCTGGTTACATCTCTGTCCTGCCCCTGGACCAGACCTGCAACCTCCTGTGGCCATTAGATGGATCCCCACAGAAGGTTCCTGGCTGGCTTCCTTCTCAGAATTGGGGGTTTAGTGTTGTAGAATACCTCGGCAATGCAGGTAAGATTACCAGCACTAATGAAAGAGCCGACGCTCGGCACGGCTGAGGACCGAGAGCCACTGAACCTTGGAACGACTCACATCTTACAGATGAGACTTAGAGAGATGAGGCCCATCCACCAGTCTGCTCGGCGTGAGGGGAGCTGGCACGCAGACGCGGGGTGCATGGCCCCAAGGCTGGCACCTAAACGCCCCTGCCACTTGTTGTCCTGCAGACCGCCTGTGACACTCACCTAACGGGCGTGTGATGACCGCCAAACTCCCCAAAGGCGTTCTGAGATGTTTAGGTTTAAGCGTTCTTTCCTTATCCACCTGTTTCTTTCCATGAAGAAAGTAAGAAATCATTTTCTACCTAATGTCAAAATAAAACTCATGGACTGAGGTCTTCTTCAGAGAAGCGTTGGCTCAAGTGTGCTCCTTTAGCTCCAACACAAAATTTACCAGGAAAGGGTCAGGGAAGACCTTGCTTTCCCATCGGGGCTTGCTGTCCACTCGGCAGGGACAGGAAAGCAGGTGAGGGTGAAGCGGCTGGCCTGAGGTTCACGGCCACAGCAGCCCTGTGGGTGCAAGGGCAAGGAGCCGGAGTCCAGCCCAACTTGGTCTCCATCACTCACCAAACAGGGCCTGGGACAAGCCACGGAAGCCACGGGGCCAGTATCCTGACCTGCAACAGCCACTCCTCGCTTGCTGTGTGTTAATTCGGTCTAACTGTGTGACCCATGGGGACCCGGAGGAACCCTCAGAGCTCCTCCTGCGAAGCACACCCTCCCACCACCTGTGCCATTGCTTAGGACCAAAGGGCAGGATTTTAGGTTTGCTCCTGAAGTTTACAAAACCATCTTTCCCAGTACCCAGCCGGCTCCTCCAGGCCTTAGAGGACCCACTGTCACCTGCCCACCCTACAGCCATCGTGTGATCATGACCAGCTTCCATCCTGTCACTGGGGGGCGTCACAGGCAGGACTGGGGTCCCCCCGACGGGCCTCCGTGCAGGCTTACCACACCCCCCGCCATCGTCGTCTGAGCGAGGCCACACTGCCCTCTGTTAAACTGCCAAGGTCACGGCCGCATGTGTGGTCATCACGTTCTTGCTGGTACCCTGCCCCCTGCTTCCCACTGATGCAACAGTGCACTGGAGCATCATGGGCTTAATGTTCCCAAAGAATTGCCCAAGTGGCTACCGCTTTGGACAACTTTTGATTTATGTTATCTGCGCAAGGCAAGTGGCAAGGCCCTCACACACTCTGGGGGTCCATACAGTCCTGGTGGTGCAAGGAGGCTGAGGCTGGACACTTGGGCTGGGCAGCGGGTGGAGAACAGGAGGGGACCGTCCCTTCTGCCAGCCAGTGAGCCTGGTAGAGGGAATTGGTGGAAACCAGGGTCTCCTCAGGGGCTTCCTTCGTGGGTCTATCCCCAGATGACTCCCTCTCTGTAAAGGTTTCCTAATTGTGCCTGAGAAAACCCTGTGTCCTCACCAAATGCCCTGTGCAGTGTGGGGAGTTGCCTGTCTTCTATGCCCTACCATGCATCGTGGGAAGCCTGCAGCACCCCCTTCCAGCTGGCATCACAGAGATGATTTTTACAAGAAAAATTAAACTACCAGTCTGCGTTCCAATTTGCAAGAATGTTCTTTTTCCTATGCTGCCAGGAAAGGATGCGTTTCCAAATGAGCTCGGCAGTAATTAACATAGGATGACACCTCTCACCAAGGACTCCTCACCGCGTTGTTAAGAGCTGCACAGAGATTCCAGCTGGGAGCAGGTGACAGCCTTGCCTCCACCAGGAAGGCCCCCATGCCTGCCTCAGCACCCTGGATGCCAGCTCTCCAAAGAGCCCCTGACTGCTCGCTACCTAAAGAGGCCCTTTTTAACAGCGAAAGCCTGCCCTGGGCTTTCGGGATTATCAGAGTACAAACAATAGGGAACAGAGAAGGGAGTACCGAGACTTTATTCAGCTGGAAACTTCTCAGGCGGGCTTGGCTGTGGGCACACGGGGAGTCCTTGGCAGGCAGGTCAAAGAGGAAGCAAAGAGGCAAGCAACAATGCTGGCCTGAATTCCTGCCACACCAAAGGCTCCACCAGGTAGTTATGCCCAAGGCATCCCGGTTCAATCCCCTGCAGGACAGGCTTACTACCTGCACTGAAAATATCTTGGTGCGAGAGGCTTCTTTGCCCCTTGGTTCTCTACGAGATAAGCAGCGGTAGATACTGTCCCCATTTCACAGATGCGGAAACACGGAGAAAGTAAATACTGCCCACCACTGCCCTCCAGGTTAGAGGCAAAGCTGGAGGCGACCCCTGCCCACCCAGTTCCAAAGCCTGTATTTTCTTTGTGAGGACGCTCTTCAGATGTCACACTGCTGCCCACGAGACTGAGCTTTTTCTTCCAGAAAAGGACTGTTTGCCCTCAGAACTGATTTCCTAACTGGGGAAAATCATTTGCTGCCGTAGAGGTGCTATATAGTCACACCAAGGAATCCATTCATTGTGGGGATGAGAATTTCACAGACTATCTTTTTAGTAGATAGTTCTGGAAAATCAGACGAGAGCCTTTGAAGAGGTTCTTCTTCTTCCATCTCTTTACCTCTGTCTGCACTCACCAGGCGGAACTTGGGGAAAGGCAGAGAAGCTGCAGAAACAGCTCAGAGAACGTAGTAGGACGTGTGTTTCTTGTTAGCACAGACATCATGGCAAGGACCACATTTTGCACTTAGACAAGAGATCATACGAGTTCTTTTTTTGCATATGTTGTTTTAAAAATTATTTCTACCTGGTTTGATGTATAGTTTGGATTCTTATGGCTATTATAGCTATATTTATAACTCTAAGCAAGAGCAACTCATTTTAACGTTTTTATCAGACTATTCTATTATTGTAATTCCCTCTACACTCATTTTACCTAGAAAAGCATGGGGATATGATGAACACAGAACAAAGATGATTGATGAAATAGATAATAACAGGTCACATTTATTTGGATAGAAAGAAAAAAGAGGTAATGACTTTATCGTAGTATCGAGAATATACGAAGACAAACTCAGATGGCCCAAGTGAAAAGGACGGGAAATACCACGATGTCCTCACAAAGGAGCCAAGCCTTTTATAAGAGCAGCATCAAAATCATCCTCCACGTGGTGACGGGGCACAGCACAGGAGTGAAGGTCTGCGGAGTCCGTGGCCAGTCTCACCACGTGCTGAGCTGCACACACAGACTGTCTTAGAGACCACAGGTTTCCACAGGTGAAAGCAAACAGAAAATGGATTTTGTAAAGTACACCATGGAGAGATTCTTTTGCTGGTCTTGAATTGCTTAGCAGTCAAGTGTCGAGGCCACGAGGAGACATCAGGAGCCTCACAAGGTTGAGAACAGCCCCTGCCTACAAGCCAGCAAGAAAACCTCAGCCCTATGACAGCAGGAGACTGGATTTGAAGTTTGCCAACCACCAAGTGAGCCAGGGAGAGGACCAGAAAGAAAGGTTCCAGAGAGTCAGGCAACCTTGCCGACACCTGGAGGGCTACCCAAAGAGACTCAGCAGAAGACCCAGCCACGCTGGGCTTGGCTTCGTGACCCACAGAAACTGGGAGGTAACGAGGATGCATTTTAAGCCAGTGTAAAAAACAAAAACAAAAACAGAATTCACAGTATTTTTGATCCACTTAAGATTCTCCTTCCATAACAATCATCATCAACACTGATGGACATCTTGCGCAGTACTCTGTAAAAACTTTGTGGTATTAACATATTCTAAAGTACCATTGATTTAGGAGACCTTCCTAATGTCCTTCGGGACATTCAAAGCAGGCCAGTTCTGCGTTGTGCGGGAGAGAATTGAGAGTGGCAGGAGGCCTAATATCTCTTCCCTCTCTGCTGAAAGGCCAGAATTCTCAAAGAGCCCCATTTTCCCAGAAGGCCCACTGGGGTGTGGCAGTCTCCGAGAAGCAACGGCAGTCTGCGTGCAGCTGATTTTTCACGCTCCTTTAATGCGAAAGGAACTCCCTTCAGACCACCATCTGGTTGCTCCTGTCTGGTGGAGCAACCCTCAGTCCCTGCAGGAGCGGACGCCCCCAGCCAAGCTGGCCAGATCTTTGCAAACCCAGAGAGCAGTACCCAGCCCCTCAACCTTGCTCCACTCTGCACTGCTTTGCGTCGCTGGTTTTGTTCTCTTTTCTTGTTCGTGAAAATGTTTATCCTGGTTTTGATTTTGGGTACCTTAGTTTCCCATTTCTTTTTGTTTTTTTAATTAATTAATTAATTAATTTTAATTTTTGACCACACCACGTGGCTTGCGGGATCTTAGCTCCCTGACCAGGGATTGAACCCTGAGCCCTAGCAGTGAAAGTGCTGAGTCCTAACCACTGGACCGCCAGGGAATTCCCGGTTTCTTCTTTCTATACTTCATTGATCATTTTTACGTGTTTGGAACATAATGGGTTGGGTCATGGGATGTACTTATTGGGTCAGCATGAATGAATGTCCTGCATCCCTCCCCCGTCCCTCCAAAAAAACCATCAGCAATGTGTGGCCCATGCAAGAAATCCAGCAGATTGTTTTTTTATAGATAAAGGTTTATTGGAGCTAAAACTCCCTTCTTACACCCAACACTTATCATTTGTGGTTCTCCCTCTCCCTCTTTCTCTCTCTCTCTCTCTCTCACTCTCTCTCCCTCCTGCTCCTTCCCTCTGTCTTTCCCTCCTTTCTTCAGTTTTATTATCAAACTTGCCAGCGGTTTTCCTATTTTTCTGATCTTTTCAAAGAATCCACTTACAACTTTCTTGATCAAGTCTAATGTATATTTACTCTTTTCTTTCATTACGTGTGCACTTGTGACTTTGTTTTATCTTTTTGTTCATTTCATTGCCCCTTGAGTCGTTTGCTAACTTGCCTTCAGTCTTTTACAACTGTCAGATAAATAAGGCTCTATTACTCTCTCCCATCCCCCCTTGGCCCCATCTCTTTATGTACGACTTTTTCACTTCCATGTAGTGCTTCATTGTCACTTCCTTGCTTCTAAATGGTCTTGATACCACTTTATTCCCTCTTTATTCCAAGAAATTTTCAGAACTCTGCTCTCAAAAACTCTAAGTGGACAGATTTTGTTTATTTGTTTTCCTTTTGTTCCTTAATTTCCAGTTTCATTGCAATGTCCTCGGAGAATGTAACTCTTTTGATTTCTGCTTTCTGGAGTTTATTGAGCTTTCCTTGGTGACTTAAGTTTTTACAAATAGTCTAAGGGCGTGTTCTTTCTCTGTTGTATTGTGTTCTGGAAATATGTGTGATGTAAATATAATAGTTTATATTCTGTATCCACTTAGTTTTTGAACTCACAGTTTTGGAGTTATACAGACTTCAGTGCCATTGTATTAAGTGAATAAAGTTTTATTCAGTGGTGGAGCGTTGATTTCATCAATAGAAAAGATGTCTCATTGTCCCATGTAATGTCTTTAGCTGAATCCTACTTTTCATAGTCATATAACTCTTAAAGCTTTATTTGTTTGACATTTGCTCTTATCTCTTTGCCCGCCCCCATTTTCAACCCTTCTGTGTAACTTAATTTGGGTATTTATTTTATCTGAGAACATCATTAGAGTGTTTTCAAACCAAATTTGTGAGTTTTGTTTTATGCTTACTTCCAACATTTTTAAGAAACCTATTTAAGACCATACTTTATGTTCAACATTGGGAATCAATCATAATCGATCACTTCCTTCACCCTCCAAGCAACATAAGAAGCTGAGAAAAGAGGGAGGAAAAGAGCCATGAGACAGAGATCCTTCCCATGGTACCCAGTGCACTTTCCTGTGATCCGAGACCATCCTGGCCCCATGTTGGGTCCGGGAAGAGGGCTGGGGAGGGCCCATGACTAGAGTAGATATTTGTAAGAACTCAAGACTACACGCAACAGAGCTGGAAGGTTCAGGCCTGTGTCCATCCCCCCTGCAGCCCCTTACTGAAGACAGCGAGCTGGGGTTGCCCTGATCCAAGTCTCCTCCCCAGAAGCCTGTGCCGGGGTTCACAGCTGCCGAACACGTGGCCACATTCTCGACTCTGAAGATAAAATAACAGGCGAGGCTTTTGTGTCTTTGCTATTTCGAAGGTTGCAAATGCCCTGAAGGCTTCTCTCTGTTAAGAGTGGGAGCAGGGATCCCCTGAAATCGTTACTGATCTGAAGGTGTGATGGCCATAAAATAACAAGGGGAAAGGGACCAAAGGATCCGGAAAGAAAGTGGCCTGGGGGGGTCGTAAGAATCAGCAGGTTTTCTGAGAACAAGATCCCATAACATGCAGCCCCGAGGAAGCCACGGGAAGCTGAGGGCTCCATGAACCTTCCATCTCCTTCACCCCCTAAGAAAGGACCCTTCATCACCAGAGGTCCAAAGCTCCCTCATCCTCCATCTGCTCCCCCCACCCACCTGCCTCAGGGTCCTCTGTGTATCCCCCTGTTCCTACCCCAATTTACTCTCTAGGTGGGAAGAGAGGAAAGGTCTCTGAGAGGCTGGAAAAGTGACCGCTCCCTGTGCAAACAGCACCTGCAGAAACAGAAATCACACAGGAGAGTGGGGACAGGAGACTTTGAATTTCCACTCCCACTCAGCGGCCCTGTGCCCTGGGATCGTATCCTGAAGCAGATTTGAATACACGGAGGGCGAATTCAGGGTGATTTTGCGAAACGTTTTCTTTAAAAATGGCAAGTTCACCAAGAATTATGAGGCTTCTTTCCTCTGTAGCAGTGCGATTTACATGCAACTGTTTGGAAACATTTTGGATGAAACGAGCGCATTTATGGAACGTCTTTAAGTATCCCTGGGGACTCTCCTAGGCATCCGCCCCTCCTCTGCCTGACCTCCGCTCTCCAGGGGTCTCCACCTACAGCAGCAGTCCCTGCAGACACCGACCTCCAGGACAGAACCACCACCCCTCCCACCCCTCCCCACGCAAGCTCCCGGGCCAGACCGTCTCCTCCAAGGCTTCTAAACAAGGCTCCCCTTGGCCTTCACCACCTCCAGGGTCAAGGCGCACCCATGATGCTCCACAGCTGTTACAACCGGCTGACACGCCTCCACGCAGAGTCAGATTTCACGTCTGCGGTCTGGAAAGCAGCTGGGCAGCGGGACTCAGGGTCAGGCAGCCACAGAAACTTGAAAATAGTTGCACATGATCACTGATGCCTTAAAACACCGGCTCTTGTCACATGCACGAAGGTCCCTTTCAAGTGATGAGATTCAACCTCCGCGCCTCCTGGGGAGAAACCAGCGGGGCGCTTCCAAAGCCATGGGCCTCTGGCAGACCCAGGAAGAGTGGACTTTCAAATCCTGGGGCCCTTGCTATACACGGCCTCATTTTTATAAACGTGGAGGCTCAATGGAGTGGTGTTTTCTTTCTAAATTAAATCTTACCTTATCCTCTAAAACAACAGTTTTGGGTTTTAAAAAATACAAGCTGAGGGTAAACTTTCTTTCTCCTTCTGGTTCCCAGTGACAGATACCACCTGTGGGAAGACAAACTCATTTCTCAGTCCCTCATACTCACTTTTTCCCTTGTATACCTTCTGAAATGGGGTAGTTAATCATTTCTTTAAAAATGAGAGGGAAAAATTCCAGGTAACATGTCTTAGAAGGGGAAGTTCAATTAAATTCCAACATTTGGAACAAAACTGCTCCTGGAGATTCATTCCTTGATGCATGTTTTGCTTTTTGCTTTTTTGTTTTTTAATAAATTTATTTATTTATTTATGGATGCGTTGGATCTTTGTCGCTGTGTGCAGGCTTTCGCTAGTTGTGGTGAGCGGGGGCCACTCTTTCACTGCGGTGCGCAGGCTTCTCATTTGCGGTGGCTTCTCTTGTTGTGGAGCATGGGCTCTAGGTGCATGGGCTTCAGTAGTTGTGGCTCACGGGCTCTAGAGCGCAGGCTCAGTAGTTGTGGCTCACAGGCTCAGTTGCTCTGCGGCATGTGGGATCTTCCCGGACCAGGGCTCGAACCCCTGTCCCCTGCATTGGCAGGCAGATTCCTAACCACTGTGCCACCAGGGAAGCCCTGTTTTGTTTTTAAATCAAGTTATTGGGAATTTCCTGGTGGTCCAGTGGTTAGGACTCTGAGCTTTCACTGCCAAGGGCCCGGGTTCAACCTCTGGTTGGGGAACTAAGATCCTGCAAGCCATGCCACGTGGCCAAAAAAAAAGATCAAGGTATCTCCCCATAAGAAAAAAACAGAAAGATGTTAGTGAAATTGTTGATGCCAGCTATAATCAATAATCACTTGCAATATGTTGTTAGAAACAAAGACCAATGTAAAGCAAAGTGATAAAAGCGTCGAATAACAACTGTCTGAAACCAGGGCTTAGTCTGGGCCTCCTTCAGACAGGAGTGACCTGCACTCCCTCCCCAGGGATGAACTATCCCTCATCATCTCTCAGGACCACAGGCTCTCCCTACATTTCAAATAGACCCCAACCTAGGGCCATAAACCTCGCCCTCTTCAACCCACTAAACATCACTTTGATGCCAGTTGTTCTAGACTTGGGAGTTCATCAAATCAACTTCACTGCCGGCAGACCTCTGATATCTGTGCAGGAGACCTGGGGCCTTAGCATGTTTGTGCTCTCCTGGAGCCTCTTTCCCCTGTCCGGAAAGACTCTCTGAACCTTTGGTCCAGCACTCACATAAGAAGACATGATTTTATCTGCCTTAAGGATTCTATGCACCTGTAAAAATACCCTAAGAGTAAATGATTCTTAACAGTCATTTACACATGAGTAAGAATTAGTTGGCTTGAGCTATTCCTAATACCTGGTCCTGAATAGGGGACCAGGAAAAGAGTAAGTGGATGTTCACAGTGTGAAGAGAAAAAAGCAGAGTGACACCTAAGGGGGAAAGAGAATATTGAGGGCATTGCTGGAATCACAGAACAAACTTTATTTCTTTGCAAATTAGAGAGAGAGAGAGACACTGAATGACGTTTAGTTTCCATTATCCTTGGTTTTCTCTAAATCATATGAGCCCCAGAACGTCTATTGCCAATCTGCAAATATTTTGAGGTCCTGGAATGATAGTATGAGGGGGCAAAGTGTCCCATTGAAACCAAGCAAGACCCTGTGGGGCTCCTGGGCATGGAAGCCTTTCTGTGTCCCCTGTTTCTCATTTGTAGGGAATAGACCACAGCCTCCATGACCTTCCCTGAGTTCCAAGGGGCAGGTTCAAACAGTTGCTAATCAGGGAAGGGAGGGGATGCAGAGACAAGGGAGGAGCAGTCAGGAAACAATAGTGCAGCCTTGGGGCAGCGTCCTGGTTCCCCCTCAAGGGATACACAGAACAATATATTTGAGCTCTTTTGCAGAGGCTGAAACCCCCACCATGTGGGAGAAGTTAACTGTCTGCTGCCCACAAGCACGTAGACCCCAGACCGATTGGAACCAGAAGGTTGATGATGCCGACTCCCACTTACCTCACCACCAACCAATCAGAAGAATGTTCATGAGCTGATCACACCCCCTTTGAACCATTCCTATAAAACTCCTCACTACCCGCTCCAGGTCGGGACACACAGTTTTGAGGGCATTAACCTGGTGGCTCCCTTTGCCTGGCAAAGCAATAAAGCTATTCTTTTCTACTTCACCCAAAACTCTGTCTCTGAGATTTAATTCGGTGTTGGGGTACAGAGGCTGGATTTGGCATCAACATCTGGACATGCAGACTTGACCCTCCCCTGTGGCTCAGGTGAACCCTTAGAAAGCCTTCCTGACCCCCACCCCCTGCAGGGTTAGGTGCCGTATGCATTGTGACAGCCTCTTATCATATTTGATTCTGTCAATTCTCTCGTGGGTCTCTTCTCCCCAGCACCCAGGACTGTGTTTGATATCAGAGTTTAAGAGTTGAGGAATTGATTGCAAGGTGGGCAGGATGAAGGTGGTGGGAAGGAGGGCAGCAACAGGAAAGAGAGAAAACAGAATAAAGCACATCATCTAAGTATTCCAGTCACCTCAAAATCTCAGCAGACAACAGGCAGATGCAGCTTTTAAAAACCAGAACCTTGGGAATTTTAATTATATCCAATCAAATATGTATCTTCAGCATCCTTCATTATTTATAACAGCTAAAAACAATCCTTCAAAAACCAAATTGCACCCTGACATTCTGTAATTTGTACTTGGATCTCTCTCCAAAGTGGATTTATATTAACAATCACTCCGAAATCACAGCCCAAGCCATGCCGTGAATCTTAAGGCGAATGTAATTGAATGATTGTATTATCAAAATTCATCTTTGAGGCATGTGGTTGAATGTGAACTAGAAACTTTTGGCAGCTGTACAGACAAGATGCATAAAATCAGATATTCCTGTCAAATCATGATAATCCTCCCCAATAATAAGGAAGGAGATGAGAAAGCCTGAATCTTTCAGGTTACTGAGTGTGTGTGAAAGGACGAACGCACCATCAAATTAGAGAAGCCACATGTAGCTGGGAAATAACTAATTATACCCGTGCTTTTAACACATTTGGAAAGGCTATACATTCAAATATTTTTAATATTTACAAAATGGTTTGAGAGGGCTCTTTGCCCAGGCGAAAGTGCAGTGGCCCCTGGGGCATGTCCCAGGTCTTCCTGAGGACACATGTTCACCTGCTCAGTTCAGGTACAAGTGATAGAGAGGAAAAGGTCCACTTACCCATCTGGCTCCCACCTCACCCTGGAGGGTGAGACCATCCCATTCCAGGCTGTTGGCCCAGCTCAGGGATGAGCATCAGGGTAAGAGGAAAGTCAGAGGTCTGAGGTTCTAGACCCACTTGGGCCACCCCTGAACCTGTCATGGGTCATCATTAACATGCAGAGTCCCTGATTTATGAAATGTAAAGCTAGAGCCATGAGACACTAGAGACCCTCAGGGTTTTATCCAGCTGTCATTGTCCACGTTCGGTGACCCTTTTTAGTGGCCTGAACAACCTGACAACAGTTCACAGCAGACAGGCGTGTTCTCAGCCCCTAGACACTGACTTAACACCCACAGCAACGCTATGGGCAGGTTCTCTTATTATACCAGATGAGGAAACAAAGGCACAGGGGAGCTAAGTAATTCATCCAAGTCACACAGCTATTAAATAGCAATGCTAAAATTTGAACCAGCTGTGCATACACTTTGTCACTGCTTCAGGAATCCATTCAGGAGTTAAATATCTATGGAACATCCAACGTATACAATGCACTCTGCTAGGTCCTGGTTACACCGTGGTGAACAAAACACACAGATCCCTTCTGTCATGGAGATTAAGGTCTATCAAATGTGCCAACATTCAACCTGACAGCTACGGAAATTATTACATACAGTAGGAGTCCACTGTAGCTCCTTAAGAGAATCCCATAACCAGGACCGGCTTTCAGGGAAGAGTTCCTGAACAAATGACACTTTATCTGAAACCTGACCTTAGTGAAACAGGTAAAGAGGTAAAGGAAGGGTGTCTGGACATAGGGGCGTATGCACAAGAACCTGGAGTGCAAGGCTGTTATGCCTCTTAGGGCCCCAAAGATGGACATGATGATTGGAAAGCAGTGACCAGGGAGAAAGTGGTCCTGTTTTTGTTTTTTTTTTAATGGTTGAGAGGGCTTTTGATAGAAGTAGGAAGGCCCAGCACAAGAGCTGCTGATGTGCCTTCATGACTGGCAGTGGATATTTTTTGTTTGGTTCCTTAGCACACATGCCCTGTGCTCTAGAAAAAGCTCTGAGTCCGCACGAGGAGTGGAGCATGGAACCAACCCCAAGTCAAGCAAAGCATTGCAGTGCTGTAGCCACAGTGATTCTTTTAGAGATAAGTGCACCATCTAAGCCAACAGTCAGAGTGAACCTCAAAAATATTTCCTGAAAATCTTGGGTCAAAGATTCATTGCAACTCACAGAAAATTTTAACCTAGAAGGATATGGCCCTTAAATTGTCTGTTGAGAATATACTGATGGTAGATTTTTTTAAAAAAACAGGTCTGAATCATGTTAACCAATAATATCCATTTATTAACACTGGCAAAAACATAGTATGGTTTCTACTTCATCACCTGAAGAAGTACCCGACTACTCTTTTATTATAAACAATTAGAAAACTGGACAAAATATATGAAGCAATTTTTTGGACATTGGGCAACAAGTGGCACAGAATTATGGTCCCTGAGAGAAGGGGAGAAATAAGACAGATCCTATGATTACCCTGTTTTTCTCTGTGGAGGGAATGATTAGATTGTAGCAAACAATCTACAGAACTTAAACAGTGCCTGGGAGTCTCACTGAGCAGATGAAACAAATTAAAGTTCAATGAGGCTAAAGCAGCTACAATCTGCAGATCACAGTTCAAGAAAGAGGTGAGTTAAACAGAGAAAGAATCCAGTAATGTAGAGTTAAGGAGTTAAGTCTTTGTCATAATACAAATTCAGGTATGCATAAACTTCAGAAGACTGGCAAAGAACCACCACTGGGGAAAGAAGTGGGTAGCTATACACCAAACAACTCTCAGAATCCACACTGTGCTTAATTCCCATCAGCCAGAGCAGAGACCTTGATGAATACATGGAACATTCAGTAGTGACTCTGAAAGATTCATGATGTAGAAATAGAACAAAGTTTCACATGTCCAGAATCTAATAAAAACTGACTAGGCACACAGAGAAGCACAAAGCCATGAACTATAACCTGCCTATAGAAACAGAACCAGAAATGACCAAAAAGTCCTGAAATTAGCAGACAAGAACCCTAAAATAGCTATTGAAAATTTTTCAAATATGCTCAAAGATGTAAAGAAAAACATGAACACAATTAAGAAAAATAGATGACATACAAAAGAACTAAATGGAACATCTATAGCAAAAAATATAATTAAAAAAATCACTAGCTGAGATTAAAAGCAAATTAAACACTGAAGAAATAAAGATCAATAAACTTGAAATAGCAAAATAAACTACTGAAACTAAAACAAAGGAAAAAAGATGACAGAAAAGGATAAGAGAAAGAAAGAGAAAAAAGCTTATGTGACCTTTGGAACAACAGCAAATGGTGTAAAATATGTGTCACTGGCATTCCAGAAAGAAAGAAGAGAGAGAAAGGAACAAAAAATATTTGAAAACTTTTCCAACTTTGATGAAAACTATATTCCATAGATCCAAGAAGCTCAATCAACCCCAAATCAGATAAACACACACACACACACACATACATAATACACACACACACACACACACACACACCAAGTACACCATAATTAAATTGATAAAATTATTGACATAAAAATCTTAACACATCCAGAAAAAAATATATGTAGAAAAAAAAAAGAATTATTACAAATTTCCTATCAGAATCTATTCAAGTCAGAAGATGATGTAATGACATCTTTAAAATGCTTAAAAGAAAAACAATCCATCATTCTAGAATACCATACTCAGTGAAAATACATTTCTAAATTAAAAGTGAAATCCTGTTGCAGGTAAATAAAATCTGAGAGAATTTAAAGGACATTCTTCAGACAAAATGAAAATGATACTAGATGGAAATATAGATCTACACAAAGAAAGAAACTGTTAGAAATTTTATTTTTTCATTTCAATTTTTCTCTTATTTAAAAATTTTTAAAAGTAAATTGACCATTTAAAGGAAAAATTATAGCAATATCTCTTGGGATTTATAACATATGTAGAATAAAATGTCTAATAATTTAGCATAAAAAACAGAAGGAGAGTAAAAGATTATACTGCTATAAGACACTTAATTATATAGTATTATTTAAAAGTTGACTGTGATAAGATATACATGTATATTGTTAAACCTAGAGATAAGGTTCTCAACCTTTAGCATAAACCAGAATTATGTGAAGTTTTTAGTTTAGTAGGTCTAGGGTATACCCCAATAATTTCTGTTTCCAACAAATCAAGGATGTCAGACTGCATTAAAAAATCAATATCTAACTATGTTATTCACAAGAAACCAATTTTAAATACAAAGACACAGATACATTAAAAGTGAAAATGATATAAAATGATATGCCATGCATGCACTGATCATGAGGAAGCTGAAGTAACTATATTTATATTCAACAAGGTAGATTTTAGAACTAGGAATAATATGAGAAGCCAAGCAATGACATTACAGAGTAATAAGGGATAAATTTATCAAGAAGGCATAGAAATCTTAAATATATATGCACCCGATAACAGAGTTTCAAAACATATAAAGCAAACTAAAGGTAAAAATAGACAAATCCACAATCACAGTTGGAGATTTCATCAATCTTCTCTCAAAAATTTGTAGAACAAGTAGCCATAAATCATTAAAATATAGAAAACGTGAAAGACACTATAAACTAAATATGCCTTTTACAAAAGGTAAAGAATCAAAATGACATTGACTCCTAAACAGCAACCTCAGAGACTAAAAGATCAAATTCTGTAAAATTCACTAGAATTAACTTCTATCTGTGATGAAATAACTGGATTAGAACAAACTATCCTACCAAAACGAACAAACAAACAAAAAACCACCTTTTGAAAGTACTGGAGAATAACAAAAGGAGTCAGCATTTGAGAGCATGAGATCTTTACAAAAGGAAGAAAAGATTGAGGTGAGACCTTATTTACCACAGTATTCCCTCACAGATGGGGAATAGCAGCAAAAAGTTTAACCAAACATGATGTCCTAGAACTTACTGCAGACCATTGGGCAGGGAGACACAAGACCTGGGGTTCAAGGTTACCAAGGAGACAAGGTTTTAGTGAGGTGAGCTCCTAGACAAAAGGGAATCAAAAAGAAATGAGTTTGATATTCCACATGTGAGTTCCTCTAAAGGCATTTGCCAACTCCTAAGTTGTGCATTGTAGGACAAAGCAGGTAAAACCAGAACAGTGGCTTCAAAATCAAAGAATTTGGAGGTCTCATCATGCTAGGGAGACAAAAATTGGATTTTAGGGCTTGCCAAGGAGAAAGAACACTGGTAAGCACTCTAGAGTTTCAAATAAGACTCAAGAAGAGTTGCACCCTAGCGGTTAGGGCAGTAGGGAAACAGCCCAGTCTATTTCAAGGTGACGTGTTCATATATTAGGGGACTAATATGTGAACTTCTCTAAGTGGGAAAAACAAGAGAAAAAAGGACCTACAAAAGCAAACCCAAAACAATTAAGAAAATGGTAATAGGAACATACATAACGATAATTACCTTAAATGTAAATGAATTAAATACCTCAACCGAAAGACACAGGTTTGCTGAATGGATACAAAATCAAGACCCATATATATGCTGTCTTCAAGAGACACACTTCAGGGAATGCCCTGGTGGTGCAGTGGTTAAGAATCCACCTGCCAATGCAGGGGACATGTGTTCAAGCCCTGGTCCAGGAAGATCCCACATACTGAGGAGCAACTAAACCCGTGTGCCACAACTACTGAACCTGTGTGCCACAACTACTGCAGCCTGCATGCCTAGAGCCTGTGCTCCATAACAAAGAGAAGCCACCACAAAGAGAAGCCCACACACAGCAACAAAGAGTAGCCCTCCTCGCCACAACTAGAGAAAGCCTGCGCACAGCGGCAAAGACCCAATGCAGCCAAAAATAAATAAATAAATAAATTAATTAATTAATTGTTTTTTAAAAGAGAGACACACTTCAGACCTAGGGACACATACAGACTGAAAGTGAGGGAATGGAAAAAGATATTCCATGCAAACAGAAATCAAAAGAAAGCTGGAGTAGCAATACTCATATCAGATGAAATAAACTTTAAAATAAAGAATGTTACAAGAGACAAGGAAGGACCCTACATAATGATAAAGGATCAATCTAAGAAGATATAACAATTATAAATATATATGCACCCAATAAAGGAGCACCTCAATACATAAGGCAAATGCTAACAGCTATAAAAGAGGAAATCAACAGTAACACAATAATAGTGGGGGACTTGAACACCTCGCTTAAACCAATGGACAGATCATGCAGACAGAAAATTAATAAGGAAACACAAGCTTTAAATGACACAATAGACCACATAGATTTAATTGACGTTTATAGGACATTCCATCTGAAAACAGCAGATTACACTTCCTTCTCAAGTGCACATGTAATATTCTTCAGGATAGATCACATTTTGGGTCACAAAACAAGCCTCGGTAAATTTAAGAAAAATTGAAATCATATCAAGCATCTTTTCCTACCACAATGCTATGAGATTAGAAATCAATTACAGAGAAAAAAACATAAAAAACTCAAACACATGGAGGCTAAACAATGTGTTACTAAATAGCCAAGAGATCACTGAAGAAATCAAAGAGGAAATCAAAAAATACCTACAGACAAATGACAATGAAAACACGACAATCCAAAATCTATGGAATGCAGCAAAAGCAGTTCTAAGAGGGAAGTTTATAGCAATAAAATCCTACCTCAAGAAACAAGAAAAATCTCAAATAAACAATCTAACCTTACACCTAAAGGAACTAGAGAAAGAAGAACTAACAAAACCCGAAGTTAGTAGAAGGAAAGAAATCATAAAGATCAGAGCAGAAGTAAGTGAAATAGAAACAAAGAAAACAATAGCAAAGATCAATAAAACTGAAAGCTGGAACTTTGAGAAGATAAACAAAATTGATAAACCTTTAGCCAGACTTATCAAGAAAAAGAGGAAGAGGACTCAAATCAATAAAGTTAGAAATGAAAAAGGAGAAGTTACAACAGACATCACAGAAATACAAAGCATCATAAGAGAGTACTAAAAACAACTCTATGCCAATAAAATAGACAACCTGGAAGAAATGGACAAATTCTTAGAAAGCTATAACCTTCCAATGCTGAACCATGAAGAAATAGAAAATATGAACAGACAAATCAAAAGTAATGAAATTGAAACTGCGATTAAAAATCTTCCAACAAACAAAAGTCCAGGACCAGATGGCTTCACAGGTGAATTCTATCAAGAATTTACAGAAGAGTTACCGACCATCCTTCTCAAACTCTTCCAAAAAATTGCAGAGGAAAGAACACTTCCAAACTCATACTAGGAGGCCCCATAACCCTGACACCAAAACCAGACAAAGGTACTACAAAAAAAGAAAACTACAGACCAATATCACTGATGAATATAGATGCAAAAATCCTCAACAAAATACTAGCAAACAGAATCCAACAACACATTAAAAGGATCATACACCATGATCAAGTGTGATTTATCCCAGGTATACAAGGATTCTTCAATATCCACAAATCAATCAATGTGATACACCATATTAACAAATTGAAGAATAAAAACCATATGATCACCTCAACAGAATCAGAAAAAGCTTTTGACAGAATTCAACACCCATTTATGATTAAAAAAAAAAACTCTCCAGAAAGTGAGCATAGAGGGAACTTCCCTCAACATAATAAAGGCCATATACAAAAAACCCACAGCAAACATCATTCTCAAGGGTGAAAAACTGAAATCATTTCCTCTAAGATCAGGAACAAGACAAGGATGTCTACTCTCACCACTCTTATTCACATAGTTTGGAAGTCCTAGCCATGGCAATCAGAGAAGGAAAAGAAGTAAAAAGAATACAAATGGGGAAGGAAGAAGTAAAACTGTCACTGCTTGCAGATGACATGATACTATACATAGAGAATCCTAAAGATGTCACCAGAAAACTACTAGAGCTAATCAATGAATTTGGTAAAGTTGCAGGATACAAAATTAATGCACAGAAATCTCTTGCATGCCTGTACACTAACAATGAAAGAGAAGAAAGAAAAATTAAGGAAACATCCCAATAGCTTCAAGATGGCGAGGAGTAAGACGTGGAGATCACCTTCCTCCCCACAAATACATCAAAAATACATCTACATGTGGAACAGCTCTTACAGAGCACCTACTGAACGCTGGCAGAAAACCTCAGACTTCCCAAAAGGCAAGAAACTCCCCATGTACCTGGGTATGGCAAAAGAAAAAACAGAGATAAAAGAATAGGGACGGGACTCGCACCACTGGGAGGGAGTTATCAAGGAGGAAAAGTTTCCACAAACTAGGAGGCCCCTTCACTGGCAGAGATGGGGTGTGGACAGGGGGAAGCTTTGGAGCCATGGAGGACAGCACAGCACCAGGGGTGCAGAGGGCAAAGTGGAGAGATTTCCACACAGAGGATAGGTGCCAACCAGCACTCACCAGCCTGAGAGGCTTGTCTGCTCACCCACCGGGACGGGCAGGGCTGGGAGCTGAGGTTTGAGCTTCAGAGTTCAGATCCCAGGTAGAGGACTGGGGTTGACTGTGTGAACACAGCCTGAAGGAGGCTAGTGTGCCATAGCTAGCTGGTAGGGAGTCCAGGAAAATGTCTGGACCTGCCTAAGAGGCAAGACACAATTGTTTCAGGGTGTACGAGAGGAGGGGATTCAGAGCACTGCCTAAACGATCTCCAGAGACGGGCGCAAGCCGTGACTATCAGTGTGGAAATAAGAGACTGGCATGATATGCTACGGCTGCTGCTGCAGCCATCAAGCGCAGGTGCAAGCGTGCAAGCACAGGTCACTATCCACACCTCCCCTCCCAGGAGCCTGTGCAGCCTGCCACTGCCAGGGTCCCGTGATCCAGGGAAAGCTTCCTGGGGAGAACACACATTGTGCCTCAAGGTGTTGCAACGTCACTCCAGTGTCTGCCACCCCAGGTTCACCCCGCATTCCATACCCTTCCCTCTCCCCCGCCTGAATGAGTCAGAGCCCCCTAATCAGCTGCTCCTTTAACCCCGTCCTGTCTGGGAGGGGAACAGACACCCTCAGGAGACCTGCATGCAGAGGTGGGGCCAAATCCAAAGCTGAACCCCAGGAGCTGTGTGAACAAAGAAGAGAAAGGGAAATCTCTCCCAGCATCCTCAGGAGCAGCAGATTAAAGCTTCACAATCAACTTGATGTACCTGCACCTGTGGAATACATGAATAGACAATGAATCATCCCAAATTGAGGTGGTGGACTTTGGGAGCAACTGTAAACTTGGGGTTTGCTTTCTGCATCTAATTTGTTTCTGGTTTTATGTTTATCTTAGTTTAATACTTAGAGCTTACTATCATTAATAGATTTGTTTATCGATTTGGTTGCTCTCTTGCTTTTTTTTTAATATATATATTTTTTTCCTTGTTCTCCTTTTCTGAGTGTGTATGTGTATGCTTCTTTGTGTGATTTTGTCTGTAATGCTTTGTTTTTACCATTTGTCTTAGGGTTCTGTCGGTCCATTTCTTTCTTTTTTTTTTTCCAGTATGCAGACGTCTCACCACTGCAGCCTCTCCTGTTGCGGAGCACAGGCGCCGGATGCGCAGGCTCAGTGGTCATGGCTCACAGGCCCAGCCACTCCGCGGCACATGGGATCTTCCCGGACCGGGGCACGAACCCACGTCCCCTGCATCGGCAGGCGGACTCTCAACCACTGCACCACCAGGGAAGCCCCTGTCCGTTTCTTTTTGTTTGTTTTTGTTAGTATAGTTTTTAGCACTTGTTATCATTGGTGGATTTGCTTTTTGGTTTGGTTGCTCTCTTCTTTCTTTTTTTTTAATTACGTTTTTATTTTTAAAAATATTTTTTATTTTAATTGTTTTATTTTATTTTATTTGGGTTTTTTCATTCTTTCTTTCTTTCTTCTTCTCCCTTTTCTTCTGACCATTTGGCTGACAGGGTCTTGTTGCTTCAGCCAGGTGTCAGACCTGAGCCTCTGAGGTGGGAGAGCTGAGTTCAGGACATTGGTCCACCAGAGACCTCTGGGCCCCATGTAATATCAAACAGCGGAAGCTCTCTCAGAGATCTCCGACTCAATGAAAAGACCCAGGTCCACTCAATGACCAGCAAGCTACAGTGCTGGACACCCTATGCCAAACAACTAGCAAGACAGGACACAACACCACCCATTAGCAGAGAGGCGGCCTAAAATCACAATAAGGTCACAGGCACCCCAAAACACACCACCAAACATGGTCCTGCCCACCAGAAAGACAAGATCCAGCCTCATCCACCAGAACACAGGCACCAGTCCCCTCCACGAGGAAGCCTACACAACCCACTGAACCAACTGTAGCCACTGGGGGCAGACACCAAAAAACAATGGGAACTACGAACATGCAGTCTGTGAAAAGGAGACCCCAACCACAGTAAGTTAAGCAAAATGAGAAGATAGAGTAACACACAGCAGATGAAGGAGCAAGGTAAAAACCCACCAGACCAAATAAATGAAGAGGAAATAGGCAGGCTACCTGAAAAAGAATTCAGAGTAATGATAGTAAAGATGATCCAAAATCTTAGAAATAGAATGGAGAAAACAGAAGAAATGTTTAACAAGGACCTAGAAGAACTAAAGATCAAACAAACAATGATGAACAACACAATAAATGAAATTTAAAATTCTCTAGAAGGAATCAATAGAAGAATAACTGAGGCAGAAGAATGGATAAGTGACCTGGAAGATAAAATACTGGAAAAAACGACTACAAAGCAGAATAAAGAAAAAAGAATGAAAGGAATTGAGCACAGTTTCAGAGACATCAGGGACAACATTAAATGCACCAACATTAGAATTACATGGGTCTCAGAAGAAGAAAAAAAAAGGGAAGGGGACTGAGAAAATATTTGAAGAAATTATAGTTGAAAAATTCCCTAATAGGGAAAAGGAAATAGTCTGTAAAATCCAGGAAGAGCATAGAGTTCCATACAGGATAAATCCAAGGAGAAAAATGCCAAGACACGTATTAATCAAACTACCAAAAATGAAATACAAAGAAAAAATATCAAAAGCAACAATGGGAAAGCAACAAATAATATACAAGGGAATCCCCATGAGGTTAGCAGCTGATCTTTCAGCAGAAACTCTGCATGCAAGAAGGGAGTGGCAGGACATATTTAAAGTGATGAAAGGGAAAAACCTACAACCAAGATTACTCTCCCCAGCAAGAATCTCATTCAGATTTGACAGAGAAATTAAAACCTTTACAGACAAACCAAAGCTAAGAGAATTCAGCACCACCAAACCAGCTTCACAACAAATGCTAAAGGAACTTCTCTAGGCAGGAAACACAAGAGAAGGCAAAGACCTACAGTAAAAAACCCAAAACAATTAAGAAAATGGTAATAGGAACACACATATTGATAACCATCTTAAATGTAAATGGATCAAATGCTCCAACTAAAAGACATAGACTGGCTGAATGGATACAAAAACAAGACCTGTATATATGCTGTCTACAAGAGACCCACTTCAGACCTAGGGACACATACAGACTGAAAGTGAGGGGATGTAAAAAGATATTCCATGCAAATGGAAATCAAAAGAAAGTTGGAGTAGCAATTCTCATATCAGACAAAATAGACTTTAAAACAAAGACTATTACAAGAGAAAAAGAAGGACACTACATAACAATCAAGGGATCAATCCAAGAAGAAGATATAACAACTATAAATATTTATGCACCCAACATAGGAGCACCTCAATACATAAGGCAAATGCTAACAGCTATGAAAGGGGAAATTGACAGTAACACAATCATAGTAGGGGACTTTAACACCCCACTTTCACCAATGGACAGATTATCCAAAATGAAAATAATTAAGGAAACACAAGCTTTAAATGATACATTAAACAAGATGGGCTTAGTTGATATTTATAGAACATTCCATCCAAAAACAAAAGAATACACTTTCTTCTCAAGTGCTCATGGAACATCCTCCAGGATAGATCATATCTTGTGTCACAAATCAATCCTTGGTAAATTTAAGAAAATTGAAATCATATCAAGTATCTTTTCCAGCCACACCACTATTAGACTAGATATCAATTACTGGAAAAAAATCTGTAAGAAATACAAACACATGGAGGCTAAACAATACACTACTAAATAACGAAGAGATTGCTGAAGAAATCAAAGAAGAAGTCAAAAAAAAATACCTAGAAACAAATGAAAATGAAAAGATGACACTCCCAAACCTGTGGAATGCAGCAAAAGCATTTCTAAGAGGGAAGTTTATAGCAATACAATCCTACCTCAAGAAGCAAGAAACATCTCAAATAAGCAACCTAACCTTGCACCTAAAGCAATTAAAGAAAGAACCCAAAAACCCAAAAGTTAGCAGAAGGAAAGAAATCATAAAGATCAGATCAGAAATAAATGAAGGAAACAATAGCTAAGATCAATAAAACTAAAAGCTGGTTCTTTGAGAAGATAAACAAAATTGATAAACCACTAGCCAGACTCATCATGAGAAAAAGGGAGAAGACTCAAATCAATAAAATTAGAAATGAAAGAGGAGAAGTAACAACTGACAGTGCAGAAACACAAAGGATCATGAGAGATTACTACAAGCAACTATATGCAAATAAAATGGACAACCTGGAAGAAATGGATAAATTCTTAGAAAACCACAACTTCCCGAGACTGAACCAGAAAGAAATAGAAAAATCTGAAAAAGAAATTAAGGAAACACTCTCATTTACCATTACAACAAAAAGAATAAAATACCTAAGAATAAACCTACCTGAGGAGACAAAAGACCTGTATGCAGAAAACTGTAAGACATTGATGAAAGAAATTAAAGATGATACAAACAGATGGGAGGATATACCATGTTCTTGGATTGGAAGAATTAACATTGTGAAAATGACTATACTACCTAAAGCAATCAACAGATTCATTGCAATACCTATCCAACTACCACTGGCATTTTTCACAGAACTAGAACAAAAAATTTCATAATTTGTATGGAAACACAAAAGACACCAGATAGCCAAAGCAATCTTGAGAAAGAAAAATGGAGCTGGAGGAATCAGCCTCCTTGACTTCAGACTATACTACAAAGCTACAGTAATCAAGACAGTATGGTACTGGCACAAAAACAGAAATACAGATCAATGGAACAGGATAGAAAGCCCAGAGTTAAACCCATGAACCTATGGTCACCTTATCTTTGATAAAAGAGGCAAGAATATGCAATGGAGAAAAGAAAGCCTCTTCAATACGTGGTGCTAGGAAACTGGACAACTACATGTAAAAGAATGAAATTAGAACACTCCCTAACACCATACACAGCAATAAAATCAAAATAGATTAGAGACGTAAATGTAGGGCCAGACGCTATAAAACTCTTAGACGAAAACATAGGCAGAGCACTCTATGACATACATAACAGCAAGGTCCTTTTTGACCCACCTCCTAGGGAAATGGAAAAAAAAAACAAAAATAAACAAATGGCACCTAATGAAACTTAAATGCTTTTGCACAGCAAAGAAAACCATAAACAAGATGAAAAGACATCCCTCAGAATGGGAGAAAATATTTGCAAACAAAGAAACTGACAGAGGATTAATCTCCAAAATATACAGGCAGCTCATGCAGCTCAATGTGAAACTAAGAAAACAACTCAATCCAAAAATGGGCAGAAGACCTAAATAGACATTTCCCCAAAGAAGATATACAGATTGCCAACAAACACATGAAAGAATTCTCAACATCATTAATCATTAGAGAAATGCAAATCAAAACTACATTGAGATATCATCTCACACAGGTCAGAATGGCCATCATCAAAAAATCTACAAACAATAAATGCTGGAGAAGGTGTGGAGAAAAGGGAACCCTCTTGCACTGTTGGTGGGAATGTAAATTGATACAGCCACTATGGAGAACAGTATGGAGGTTCCTTAAAAAACTAAACATAGAACTGCCATATGACCCAGCAATCCCACTACTGGGCATATACCCTGAGAAAACCATAATTCAAAGAGTCATGTACCACAATGTTCACTGCAGCTCTATTTACAGTAGCCCAGAGATGGAAGCAACCTAAGTGTCCATCGACAGATGAATGGATAAAGAAGATGTGGCACATATATACAATGGAATATTATTCAGCCATAAAAAGAAACAAAATTAAGTTATTTGTAGTGAGGTGGATGGACCTAGAGAGTATCATACAGAGTGAAGTAAGTCAGAAAGAGAAAAACAAATACCGTATGCTAACACATATATATGGAATCTAAAACAACAAACAAAATGGTTCTGAAGAACCTAGGGGCAGGACAGGAATAAAGATGCTGATGTAGAGAATAGACTTGAGGACACAAGGAGGGGGAAGGGTAAGCTGGGACGAAGTGAGAGAGTAGCATGGTCACACATACACTACCAAGTGTAAAATTGATAGCTAATGTGAAGCAGCAGTGAGAAGAATAGAAGAGGTTGTACAGGAAAAACAGAAATGATTAATAAAATGTTAGATTAAAACCCAAATATATTAGGAATTACATTAAATATAAGTGGAACAATTGCTACAAATAAAATAATAAGATTGTCAGACTGGATTTTTAAAAACCTATGATAGTATCAGAAGACACACCTTAAATTATAAGAAAGGTTAAAAGTAAAAGAAAGAAAAAGATATGTTGTACAAATGCTAGGTAAAGCAAGATGGTATATCTATGCTAATTTCACACAATGCAGGCTTCTATACCTAAGTATTAAAGAAATTTTTAAAAGCTTACAAATGTAGAACAATTCTAAATGTGTATGTACCTAATAGGATCAAAATATATAAATCAAAAAATAATAGTACTAAAAGAAGAACTCACAATCACCTTTGGAGATTTCAAACACATCTTCTCAGTAAAGTTTAGAAAAAACTCAAACATTAACAAAACATGTGCAAACCTCTACACAGAAACAGACTCAAGTTTGCCAAGAAAAACTAAAGATCCAGATTTACAGGGGGGAATGATCCAGGACATGGAAGCAACCTAAGTGTCCATCAACAGAGGAATGGATAAAGAAGACGTGGTACATACATACAATGGAATATTACCCAGCTCTAAAAAAGAAAGAAATTCTGCCGTTTTCAGCAACATGGATGGACCTATAGGGTATTATGCTTAGAAATAAGTCAGAGAAAGACAAATACTCTGTGATATCACTTACATGTGGAATCTAAAAAATAAAGCAAATGAATGTATATAACAAAACAGAGACAGACCCTCAGATACATAGAGCAAACCAGTGGTTGCCAGTAGGGACAGGGAAGGGAGGAGGGGAAAGATGAGGATAGAGGATGAAGAGATATAAACTACTATGTATAAAATAGGTAAGCAAAAAGGATGTATTGCACAGCACGGGGAATTATACCCATTATTTTCTAATAACTTTAAATGGAGTATAATCTATAAAAATATTGAATCACTATGTTGTACACCTGAAACTAATATATTATGGTAAATCGACCATACTTCAGTTTTTTTTTTTAAGTCAAAAAGTCAAATTTACAGTGGGAAATACAACCGATTCTTGTTGTTCGCAGTACTTATGTTCTATGATGTCTGCAAACACTGGATCAGTGAATACTGACCGTTGCTCCCCGGGGAAACCTGAGGTTAGATTCCTGCAAACCTCTGGTCACAACATTTTGACAAGCACCTTATTTAATGTATGCTATTGATTAATTAACATCGAACTCCCGACCAACACCATTATAATCCATGACTAAACACAGCTCCTCTAACACGTGTATTTTATCCACAAGGCACATCATAACCTTCTTGTGCTGAGCATCCCTAGGCATCACCACATTTTAAACAGAAAAATCGCCAACAAAAGGCACAAAACTTTGAAAACTGTGGCACTAAATTAACCGTGAAAAGGACGCTTGTTTACCACTAGTGTGAGAGCTGAAACAAGAAAGCGGGGCTCGCCTTGCTCTATCTCAGCTGCAAACGTGTCCACCAGGCAACCTGAAATCGTCACCACTCTAATCATACCCACAACGACCCCCAAATGCCACAGGTATCGATTTGGGGATACAAATTTTAACAAGCAGGATAATTTGGAAATACAGATTTCACAAATCATAAGGACTGGGAGACTAAAACAGAAATCAATTCTCCTCGAAGTGATCTATATATTCAGTGAAATCTCAGCTGGTATCCCAGTGGACTTTTGGTGGAAACTGATAAGGCTATTCTAAAATTCAAAGGAATGGAAATAACAAAGATAGTTCTGAAGAAGATGACGTTGGAGCACTTACACCACCAGCTAGAAAGACTTGTCTAAAGCTGTATTGGTTAAAATATTGTGATACTGATGCAAAGATAGAAAACCAAACCAGTGGAACAGACCCACACATAAATACGGCCACCTAATTTCCAACAAATATGTCATTTCAATTCATCACCCCAAATCAACAAAAAAAGATAAGTAACTCAGTTAAAAATGGGCAAATACTGTCTAGATCCTTCACAAAAAAGGATATCCAAATGATCAATAGCATATGCTAAGGAACTCAACATTACTGACCAGCAGAAAAATGCAAAATAAAACCAACAAGATACAAAACACACCCATCAGAATGAATAAAATCTTTTAAAGACCATACCTAGTGTTGGGAGGATGTAGATCAACTGGAAGGCTCATAAGTTGCTGATGGACATATAAATTTGAACTATCACTTTGGAAGACAATTTAGCAGCGTCCACTAAGCTGTGTAAGTGTGACCCTGTCCCTCAGAAATTCCTGTTAGGTACCTAATAAAAATGCCTGAAAATTCACTCAGTCACATCCAAGAATGCTTATAACAGCTCTATTCATTATAGCCCCAAACTGGAAACAACCCAGATGTCCATCAAAAATAGAAAGGAAAAATAAAGTCTGATTTATTCATACAATGAAATGCTGTACAGCATAGAGCAAGCACAGCACAACCACGAGGATGAATCTAACAAATGTTTTATTCAGAAAATGTAGACAGACACAAAATACTGTGTGATTCCATTAATACAAGTTTCTATAAGAGGCAAAACAACATTACAGTGACAAAGTCAGAATAAAGGTCACCTTTGAGGGGAGGGTAATGACATGGTGGGGACTGTAGGATGGCTCCTGGGTCCTGGGAATATTCTAGATCTTGATTTGAATGATGGCTACGTAAGTGTGAATGTTTTATAAATATTTGTTATATTTTACTGTATAATTACTTCAATAAAATGTTTATTGAAGGTTCCTGAGATAAATTACTTTTTTTAACCTAGAATTCTCTATCCAGCCAACCCAGCAATTGTACAGTTGTCCCTTGAACACTGCAGGGGTTAGGGGCTCCCACCTACCCCCAAACAGTCAAGGAATCTGGCAACTGCTATCTCTGCCTCTAAAACCGAGGAATTGATAAATGATTCATCTAAAGGCAGGAAGCTGATACAGTCTGGATGGAATCGGGACTCAAACCCTAGTTCTTTTGATTCCACGTATTGTGATCTCTCATGGAACACAAACTATTCCCCACGCTTAGTTCGTTTAAAGATCTGTACAATGAAAATACAGGCACTATATATATGGAAAAACAAATCTGCATGTAAGTTGGCCTGGGCAGCTCAAATCCATGTTGTTCAAGGGTCAACTGTCGTTGAAAATAGAAAATAAGATATTTCAGGCCTACAAAGTCTCAAACATCTTTATATTCTTCCCTGTAACCTTTTGGAAATAGATGAGGTACGTTGACACAAGGATAGAGTAAATGAAGGTCTGGCAAACTTTTTTGTTAAGGACCAGATAGTAAATATCTTAGGCTTTGAGGCTGTGTTGTCTGTCTCCACACTCGGCTATCATTGTAGCCTGAAAGCAGCCATGGACAACACACAGGTAAATGGGCATGGTTGTGCCCCAGAAAAACTTGATTAAGAAAAAAAAAAAAACCAAAAACTATGTCTGGGGGCCATAGTTTTCTGAGCTTTGGACTCAACCAAGAAAGAGAAGGGCATGAGGGACAGGAGAGAAAAAAATGGGAATCCTCGGAATATGGGAAAGGGAAATCCCAAGATGGAGTCTGTGTAATAAATGTAGCCATTGATCAATGCACATTGGAGCAGTCCAGGGGCAAACTAGACAAGAAAAGCAGTAACTCCAGTAAGCAAGAATAAGGAAAGGAAAAGTGATTAGTGTGTACTACACAGCTCAGCTGTCCATAACAGTTATAAAATCGTGATAGTGGGACCACTAAATACTTATCCAACTAAAGTGATGATGTAGATGTTGGGTGGATAGAGGCATAGGAACTTACACGTATGGGGCTCTAGGCTGAGAAGTAAGCTAAGTCCTCATCTTCCGTGGTGGGAAACTAGTAGATGACATCTAAGGCCGAAGTCAGCAAGCAGCAATGTGTGCCGTTATTTACAGACATGAATGTATGTATTTAAAAAATTGGTGGAGAATTTAAAGGTCATTTCCTGCAGGGAGGAAGAAACGATGGCAGCAGAGACAGTGAACATACTCATAATTTGCGTAGGAAGTCTTGTAGAAGGATCATAGTGTTTAAACCATATGCATACACAGTCTTGATAAAAACAAAAAAACAAACTTAGAAAGCAGAAAATGAATGGGTACCCAAGACTCAACTAAACTGAAATCAAACCCCACATGGGTTGACATAGCTTGAAATGGTCTTGAACTTTCATCTTAAAAATTCAATGCTATGTTGCATTCTACTTCATGATATTTGCCTTTTCATAGATTTAACCTTTATGTCCCAGACCTCACACACCTGTCATTACAAAATATTATGCCTTTCAGTTTTCCTTTTTGTTATTTTCCATGTATTTTTTCCAAAATTTTTGTTGTTCTAAAAGACACACGTGAAATATGCCATCTTAATCATTTGTCAGCGTACAGTTCAGCGGCATTAAATACGTTCACACTCCTGTGCCACCATGACCACCACTGGATCTCATCAGTTCCGACATATTTTAAAGTATGTGTCGTCGCACTCTGACACTGCCCTGCACAGACCACCATCTCCCAGCTCAGCTGCCATGGCAGCGTTCAGTCGGTCGGAGTTTGATGTCATTTGTCGGTAAGACCTTTACACTGCTGTTTACTTGCGATCGGATGATTTCAGGAACAGACCAGTTGTTTCGAAGCTTTGTTTTGACCCCTGAACACTCAGAGTTCTCTTTATAACACGAACAGCACCTGAATAAACCTGGCACCTTGCTATGTGAAGTGAACCCCACATCAAAGACTGGGTTGAAATTACTGCTTAAATCTCCAGGTGGGTTTCTCATGAATCAATCCACAATGGCTTTCCAGAGCTTATTTTCAGTGCTTCCCACCTTTTTACCACAAAAATTGTCTTCTTATTCTCTCCTGGTTTTCACTTTTCTGTTTCACATGCTGTCTGATAGGGAAACTTCGGGATTTTTCAACTCCTTTCTCCTATGGAGGGAAAATCACCCTGCTTTGACGGAAATATCTCTAGTTTCCAATAGTCAGCCTCAGCCCACATCTTGCATTTTGTAACCAGTTAGAGGCTGCAAAGATGGATTTTCATACATCCTAATAATAGCACCTTGTCTAAAAATCTGGACTCAGATCTATTTATCTATGCTCTGGGTAAACATATAGGGAAATCAGGAGATGAAATCACGGCAGAAGGTAATTTTCTTGTGATGCTAAAGCCTGGGCAGTGAACCTTTTACAATTCATATTACTGACATCACAAATGAACTGAAATGGGATTTAATGATCAAAAGTGAGATGATTAAAAACTCTTATGGCTCAGGTCTATTATACTGATATTAATATTTAATGGAAAATGAGACATGGTTTGTTTCATGAAACAGTCTGCGAGTCTTGAATAGATAAACTCTGAAGGTAGAATGAAGGACGAAGCGCCAGTGAATTGGAGAAAAGATCAACAACCTTGGAAAAAATGGGAAGATGAAAGGACATTTCTGAAGAAAGCAGAAAAGCATTTGCAATGGATGTGAAAAATGATTTAGAAAGACAGTGATTGCCTTTCTTCCTGCCTGATGCTTGCAATTGCCTAGAAAAAACTCTTCTAACTGAAGAAAAATGCAGCCAAGGGTGCTGACCCTGCCCTGTGGCTTTGACGTTGACCGCTGTGAGAGCCAGCCCAGAAGGGGCCCGGGCACCAGGCAGGCAGGGCTGCTCCAGGCTGCGTGGCAGAGCTAGGGCACCCCCCACCCAGGTCAAGGTTTGTGGAGCCAGAGGGGGACCAGGTGAAGGACTTACTCTCTTCAGGTGATCCGAGTGGGCGGCCAAGGTTAAAGCTACGGAAGGGGACAGACTGGCTTTGCCGGTTGGACCATCTGTGGGAACTCGGGCCATTGGCTGACCTCCTGCAACCTCAACTTTCTCAACTGCAAAGTGGGGTAATAACAGCACTTATCTGACTGCGAGATGGTGACAAGAGCTTAGACACTGTGTCCAGCAGCTGTAAAAGCCAGGGAAGCACCACCTGTGATTGTTACCATTGACACCACCCCTGGCTTTGGGAATCTGGAGGTAGGGAAGGTCACCACACCCCAGGCGGTGACAGCATCTCCTTAGTGACCAAAGCCACTGCCAGAGACCGCAGGCTCGTGCAGGTGTGGATAGCGGGGCGAGGCCCCGGAGAGGCCCCAGCAGGGCCCATTCAGCCATGTGCAGGTTCTCTGTGGGTCCCCAAGTTCCCAGGACAGCAACCCAATGTCATCAGGGCCTCAGGGGACAGGCCTGGCTCCTCAGCCACACCTCAGTTTGCTTTCAACTCCAAATAAAGTCAGATGAAGAGACCGTTGGAAAACTCTAGGCCACACTTCACTAAGGACAAAAGGACACAGGCTTTCCCTCCCACGCTGACCGGTCAGACAGGCCTGGCTCCAGCCCTGCCATTCGAGTGTCACCCGTGTCCTACCTGGTCCCCATATCGATGTCTGAGACCCACCTGCTGCCCTCCCGTGTTGGTGCCGGGCTCAGCCAGCCTCTGCCCACCCCAGGCCCCACTGAACACACAGCACTGGAGACCACGTAGGTCTCCTGTTACCCCCATCACCCTGGATGGTCTTTTCCACCCCACATGGTGCAAACATGCCTTGGATTTGTGACTTGGCCAAAGGGACCCCCTCTGAGAACACATCCTGCAAAAATGCTCTATGACTAGCTCTTCTCTGTGGGAAAGGGCCTGGGGCCCCTGTAGCCGCAGAGGAGGAGGGTCCTTTCTGCTCCATTGTCCTGCAAAGCTTCCCCTCATTGCTCAGCGACCTTGACCTTTCTCCCACTGTCATCATTCCCCCACAGACACAAACCAGGATGGAAATTGATGGGTTTGTTGCCAACAAAGTTTCCGTGTTTTTTCCCCCTCATTCTCACCTTCCACGTGAATTATACAAACTCGTACCAGATTTGTGAATTCTAAGGGTCAAAGCAGGGATCAAGGCTTATGGGTTTGAGAGAAGTAAGTGTGGCCTAAATAAAAGGTAGCTCTCCTTTCACTGTTAGGAAGCGGGAGACGGAGATTCACAGAGAGCACATGGGGCTCCAGCACGGCAGCCCAGTGACCACAGACCCGACCTCAGCGTGGCCGCTCTTGGGACAGAGGAGGAACCTGAGGCTCAGAGAGACGACATGACTTGCCAGTTTCTCGCGCAAGATGGGATTTCCCATCACATATGCCTGACTTCACCCTCCGTGGTCCTTCCGCCCTACCCCTTCCTCCCACAGGGGAAAGGATGGAAATGCGTACGGTCACAGACAGCGTTGTACGATAAGTATTAAGGAAATCGGGCTCCTTGTCCTGGTGGGACTGTACTCCGAGGGGCCGCTGGTGCCCACAGCCCCTCCAAGGACAATCCTGGAGCCACATCTTCTGCTGAGAAGCTGCACGAGGGGACCGTGTTCCTTCCACCCCCCGACACCTAGCCTAGACTTAGGCGTCTGGGCCTCGGCACAGGAGTCATTCTGGGGCAGGGTTCAGGGAGTCCTGCAGTCCTTCCAGGCTGCTAGAACAGAGTACCCTGGACCGGGGCTTACAAACAACAGACATTTTCGTCTCAGAGCTCTGGAGGCTGGAAGTCCAAGATCAAGACCCCAGCAGACCTGGTGTCTGGTGAGGCCCCCTTCCTGGTTCACAGACGGCTGTCTTCTCACTGTGCTGTCACATGGTGGGAGGGGGAAGGGCTTCTAGAGTTTCTTTTATGAGGACAGTAATGCCAGCAGGACGGCTCCACCCTCACGACTTAAGCTGCTCCCTAAAGCCCCACCTCCAAAGACCATCGCCTTGGGGGCCAGGTTTCACCTCACGAATTTGGGGGGGACACGGCCATTCAGTCTGTATCTAGGAGTGAGGTCCTAAACCAGAGGCAGAGGGTCTCTTGTGTAGCTGTTTCCAGTTTGCACAGGGCTCCGAATCACGTTAATGTCTCAAAGGGACCAGTCGCTCAATCCCAGATATTAAGCAGAAGTTCTGTCACCTGCCTTTCTCCCTTGCTTCCCATAAGAAAGGATTTATGGGGCACTCAGCCTGTGCTTTGTGTTTTGCAGGGGACTTGTGACTTTACATCTGAATGGGACATGGATTATGACCTCATAAGGATCACCACTGAACCAGCAAGATAAACAATTGAATAATCCAAATACAGAGCTCTAGATGGATAGACTGCGGTCCCAGGCACGACACGTGGAAATAAAGCTCCCCAGGGGATGGAATCAGAGATGGCTTAAAAGCCCAGGAGGTCATTTACCTGGGGAAGAGTGGCATTGTATCAAGGTCCTTTGATGAAGTTATTAAGTCCCTGAACTAGTCAACCCTGAGGCCCTCCTGCCCCCTCCTCTCTTGTCAGATAAAATAATAAATCCCCTTTGTTTAAGCAAGTTCAGTTGAGGTTTTCTGTTACACAGAGCTGAAAGAATCTTACCTGACTTAGGACAGAAAAAATAAACACAAACATGAAATTCTCCAAGAAACGCCAGTGCCCAGGGACCTACTTCTGTAACACTTTTTCATAAGCCCAAGAATTTCAGCCCCAATATACACAGTGTGACTCACTGCTACCAGGAGCAGTTAGGAAGGGGACTGGGGTTGGGAGGCAAAAGCAGCGGAGCCCCAGGCAAGAGGCGTTAGAAATGAGCTTAGAAGAGATCAATGAAAATGCAGGCAAGAAGGCGCAGCTCTTGGATTACACTTTTTTTTTCTAGCAGAGGAAAATAGCTGAGATGATTACATGAGATGTTTTCCCACAGAACTGAGGCTACACCAGGCTGCTCGTCATGATGAATCATTACCAGAGCCTGGCTGGAGCCCTGGGAGCACACCATGCTCATCACCCAAAAGGAGCCTGTCATTTCCTCCACTTTACTGGTTAGAACACTAAGGCTGACTTACCTCGCTTAGTGTGATCATCTCTAGGTCCATCCATGTTGCTGCAAGTGGCATTATTTCATGCATTTATATGGCTGAGTAATATTCCATGGTATATATGTACCACATCTTCTTTATCCATTCCTCTGTCAATAGACATTTAGCTTCCATGTCTTGGCTATTGTGAATACTACTACTATGAACATAAGGGTGGGTGTAACTTTTTGAACTGTGGTTTTTTTCCAGATATATCCCCAGGAGTGGGATTGCTGGATCATATGGTAGCTCTAATTTTAGTTTTTTGAGGAACCTCCATACTATTTTCCATAGGAATGGGAGTTTAGGATTAGCAGAGGCAAACTATTATATATAGGATGGAAAAACAACAAGGTCCTACTGTATAGCTCAGGGAACTACATTCAATATTCTGTAACAAACCATAATGGAAAAGAATATGAAAAAGAATATATATATATATAAAAATTGAGTCACTTTGCTGTACAGAAGACATTAATACAACATTGTAAAGCAACTATACTTCAATAAAATTTAAAAAAAAAGGAAACTAAGGCTATTAAGCCCTTGGCTAAGGAAGTGCAGCGGTGGGTGCAGCTGTCAGGACACCATGTTGTCACCTCTAGGACGTGGAGATTAAGAAGCACCCACAAAGCAAGGCTGAGAGCATTGGGAAACACTCAAGGCCATTCCCACATCAAATATGCAAACACCAGGCCTCCAGAAGGGCCCCAGGACCAGGATTCAATAATTCTGACTCACAACACCAGAAAGATATTGGATGTTTTGCTGCTAGACCATACACATAAGCAAGACTGTCTCCAACCATGTATTATCACCTGCATCAGAGCAAAAATAGAGATAAACATCTTATTGAAATCCCTGGGACAGGGTTTGCAGCATTGCTGGCAAGTAAGGATTGGTGAGAAAGTAATTTTACAAAACTGCTTGTTACTCATTTAAAATGGGAACTATCGTTTGTCATCCTTTTCCGCATTCTGTTTTCTTAGTGAACATAGTTAATATTTATGGACTCTATTTTTTCTCTGGCTTTTAAGAATGTCAGTTGCAAATTCTCTCCTCATCAAGTTTTCACTAACTTGCCTTTACCGTGAGGGACAGATTCTTGTACAACAAAAGAGAAGCAAAATAAACAGAAGCCATATCTTTAGAAACAGGATAGAGTGACACTTGCATAGGAATTATTAGATAGATTAAGCCAGTAGGAGACCTGTGGAATTATTTCTATAAGGATGCCTGTTGCAGGTGAAATGGAGATAACAAACCAAAGGAATTGTCTGAATCAGCTGAGAATTTAACTCACAACAGAATTAAGCATAGAAACATCGACATGGTTGTGTAGGTCTTGGTGCAGGTCAGGGGGTTGGGGATGCGGCCTCTCTTGTCTGGAAGTGCCCTCTTCCTGATGAGGAGGTGATGCTTGGCTCCTGTTTCTGAAGATGAAAAGACAGATACTTTTAAATGTCATGGATATGGGACCTGTGAAAGTCCCAAACATTAGTTGGTGACCTTAAAGTGCATCTTACCAAGATTACAAAATTAATCACATAAGTATAGTTTATGTGCTCAATACACACACTACAAACCCCTTGAAGGCAGGGATTATTTTGTCTTCCTGGCAATCACTGCAATGACCTACACATCAGAGACACTTAGTAAAAGTGTGCTGACCAAAACTGAGCACAGAGAATGGAACGAGAATCATTAGGTTCAATAATAGTGATGACTTTTTGGATATTGCCCCCTGGATGGTCAACGGGTCTGTGTACCAGGATTTCAGGAAGACCCTGGAACAAGTACATCATACCTCTCTAGACACAACTGGAATGAATGGCTTGGAGATGGCCCTGTTATGTGGATTAGTAACTGCTTGAAAATACACGCTCAGAGGGTGAAAACTGATGACTGTAAACACGTGTGAGGTCTCCAGAGACCTGTGTTCAGTCCCAGTTGGTTTTTTTTTTGACATTTTATCCTTCACACTGATGAGAAAAAATGTACATTATTTCTGCTCTAGATCATGCAGTAAATATGGTTTCAGGTTTACTAGAATTTTTAATAGGAATATAATTCCTTGCTTAATTAAACTCCATAATTTTTAAAATGTGTTCAGTTTTCAATACAACATTGTTAACCATTGTAGGGTCATGTCATAATTAAATTCAACTCTTTTCATTTTTTTATCGTGGTAAAATATGCATGACATGTCATTTACCATTTTAACCATTTTTAATTGTAGAGTTCTGTGGCGTAAAATACACTCACGTTGTTGTGTGTCCATCACCGCCAACCATCTCCAGTACATTTTCCCCTTTCCCAACCTGAAGCTCCATCTCCATTAAACAATAAATTCCCATTCCCTCCCTCTACCAAACCCCAGGCAACCACCATAATGCAAGAGATTTAAACAGTCAATGTACCACTCTTAAATGATGAATAGCATATAGAAAGAGACAATTTAAAAAAACATAGCTGGGCTCAAAAATGCGATAAACCTTCCTATGGAACAGAAATGAAACAGTAGTAATGCAGGAAAGAGTATGCAGCCCATTAGTCTGATGGGTTGTGAGCCTACAGACAGGCCATGCTGACCAAAAGTTTGGTGCCTGTTGGATACTAAAGAAGAAAATTCCTCCCTGAGGACAGAGACCAGAGTCAGGCTCAGTACTGGAACTCACTGCCCAGGACAGCACGCACACTGCACATCAGAACCCAAACATGCTGGCTGGTGTGTGTTACCCACATATCATGGAGACACAGCTCCAAACCTATATGTGAGCTGGTCTCTTCTAGGGACATGTGGGTGACAGATAAAATCAACAACAATATCTTTGAGAAGAAAGTAAGCATGAAAAAGGAAGGAATAAATATCTCCTACTCAAATGAGGCTCCAAACCAAAATAAAGGAATGTAATACTAAAAAAAAGAGGAAAATTTTTAAATGGTTTAATAAAGAATATATTGTGAATATGCATATGATGCTCCACGAGTTAAGTGAAGGAAGAGCAAACATCAAATATCAAGTGAACAGTGAATTGTGAAGTAAAGACAGAGAGCACTTCCAAGACCTATTATAACTGAGGAAAATCCCAGGGACCGACTTTCTCCCAGAAGACAATTGTCTACTCTGGACCTGGAGGCCCTGGAGATGGAACAGAAACTGGTGGATTCCAGTGGGGAGCCCACCCTCTTGTGTGTCTCCTGCATTCACAGGCAGGATGGCATAAGGTGGCAGAAGTGCAGGGGGAAAACCAGAGTCTGAGAAGCCCAGTGAACAAGAGAGCTGAGTGTGGACATCCATGGCTGATGGAAGAGGGAGGTAGACCGTGGAAGCCTGGAAGGAAAATTGTCAGAAAGGAGATCTGTCATTTCTTCCTGCCCACATCTCTTTCTGACCCCTGACATACACAGGGAACAGAATGAAAATACCGCACAAGAAAGAGAATGCGACCAAGTTAATTCCTGGCTACAACAAAAGAAACTACACTTATCAGAGAAAAATAACATATTTCCAACTCTCCACAGCTTAACAGTCATGATATTTAAGATAAAAAACAAAATTACCCAACAAAGAATCAGGAATATAGGATGAATTATTTTTTTAAAAGGAAAAGAAGACAATCAACAGATATCAGATGAGTGAGATTCAACTAGGCTGGTCTTCCCACAGAGAACAATTCTATACTATGCATGTCATAAAAAAGGATATCCTGAATGCACTGCTCAAGACTGTCAGCACTTTAGCCTTCCTAATGTTTGTAGAATACCACATCTAACAGCAAAATGCACATTTTTCATTGTGCATGGTTAAGTTCAACAGAGTGGGCCATAAAAGAAGTCTAAATAAATTCATAAAGACTGAAATCTTACAGGGTATATTCTCTTTCCACAACAGAATTAAAAACCAATAACTATAAGATAGAGAAAATCCCAACTATTTGGAAGTTAAGCAACATACTTCTAAATAATCCATTGATCAAGATAGAAAACATAAAGGGAATTACACAATATTTTTAACTAAATAATAATGAAATATATCACACAAAGTTTATGTGATACATCTTTAAGAAAAAAGCTTAGAAGAAAATTGTGCTTATATAGGAAGATCTAAAATCAATGATTTAAACTTCCATCTTAAGAAGTTGGAAAAAGAAGAGAAATTAAAGTCAAAGTAAGTAGAAATAAAGAAATTTTAAAAAAAATAAGAGCATGGATCAATTAATAACAAAAACAAGAGAAGATAATGAAAAATAGCAATAGAGGGAAAAAAGTTCGTTCTTTAGAAAAATTTTAAAAGTCCTGAATAAATGGAGGGAGATACCATATTCATGAATTGGAAGACTTAATATGGTTGCAATATCAATTCTTTTCAAATTGACACATAGATTTAATGCAATCCCAGTCAAAATTCTATCAAGTTTTTCTGAAGAAATTGACAAGTTGATTTAAAAATTTATATGGAAATTCAAAGTACCTAGAATAGCCAAAACATTTTTTTATATTTTTCCCTTTTTATTTATTTCTTAAAAAGAAGTTTTAAGTTCACACTAAAATTGAACAGAAAGTACAGAGTTCCTATACAGCATCCCTGCCACACACATACACAGTCCCCCCACTATCAACATCCCCCACCAGAGGGTACATTTGTTACAATCAGTGAACCTACATTGACACTTCAATTTCACCCAAAGTCCATACTTTAAGTTTCACTCTTGGTGTTGTACTTTCTACAAGTTTAGATAAATGTATGATGACTTGTATTCATCCTTATATAGAGTATCATACAGAATAGTTTCACTGCCTTAAAAATCCTCTCTGCTCTGCCTATTTATCCCTCCCCACCAACCCCTGATCCTTTTACTGTCTCCATAGTTTTGCCTCTTCCAGAATGTCATAGAGTTGGTATCACAGAGTATGCAGCCTTTTCTAATAGGCTTCTTTCACTTGGTAATATCCACTTAAGATTCCTACTTGTCTGTTCATGAATGATAGCTCATTTCTTTTCAGCACTGAATAATATTCCATTTATTATCCATCTGTTGTCTGGATGGACCACAGTTTAATTATTTACCTATTAAAAGACATCTTGGTGGCTTCCAAGTTTGGAAAATTATGAATAAATCTGCTGTAAACATCCATGTGTAGGTTTTTGTGTGGACGTATGCTTTCAACTCCTATGGGTAAATACCAAGGAGCACAATTGCTGGATCATGTGGTATGAATATGTGTAGTTTTGTAAGAAACTGCCAAGTTTTTTCCAAGGTGGCTGTACTATTCTGTATTGCTGTCAGCAATGAATGAGAGTTCCTGTCACTCCACATCCTCACCAGCATTTTGTGTTGTCAGTGCTCCAGATTTTGGCCAATATAAATAGGTCTATAGTGGTATCTCATTGGTGTTTTAATTTGTAATCCCCTAATGACATATGATTTTAAGCCCTTTTCATATGATTATTAATTTTTAAAAAGAAGAAAAATGTGGAGGACTTGTACTATGTAATTTCAAAACTTAAGTACAGAATTCAAGGCAATGTGGAACTGATATATTGACATACATCTGGACCAATGGAACAAAATGGAAAATGTCTGGAAATAGAGCTTTGCTTATATGGCCAAGTGATTCATGACCAAAAAGGATAATCTTTACCCATATTGCTCCTGGTACAACTGGATATTTGTATGAAAATAAATGAACCTCAATCTTTACTTCATAAAACACTAAAAATAAACTTAATTTTATCATAGACCTAAATGTAACAGATAAATTATAAAACTTCCAGAAGAATACACTGGAGAAAATCATTGTGACTTTGTGTTAGGCAGTGATGATTACAGGATACAAAAAGTCAAACCACAGAGCAAAATATTGGTAAAATGAACTTCATCAAACTTACATATTTTGCTCTTTAAAAGAACATTAAGAAAATGAAAAAACAAGCCACAGAGTGGAGAAAAACATTTGAAAAGCATATACCTGACAAAAATTTATATCCAGAACATATATTACCAATAAATATGTTAATACATGTACAACATTGTTAGTTGTCAGGAAAATATATATTAGAACCACAATGAGATACACAGGCACTAGAGTGGCTAAAATTTAAAAGACTGACAATATCGAATGTTGACAAGGATGTGGAGCAAATGGAAATCTCATATCCTGTTTAGAATGTAAAATGATACAGCAACTTTGGAAAACAGTTTAGCAGTGTTTTATAAGGTTAAACATATATTTACTGCATAATTCAACTATTCCATTCCTATTCACCCAAGAGAAATGAAAACATGTCTGCACCAAATATAAGTGAATGTTCATAGCAATACTACTATTTATAACAGCCAAAAGTTGGGAACATCCCATGATTCCATCAATGAATGAATGAATAAACAAATGATATCTATACCATAGAATACCACTCAGCAGCTAAAAGAAATAAACCATCAATACATGCAACAACATGGATAAATCATTAAAATGTTATACTAAGTGAAGGAAGTTAAAAGCAAAAGACTACATAATGTAGGATTCCTTCTATCTGAAGTTCTAGAAAAGGTAAAAGCAGAAGAGCTATTGCCCAAGGCTAGGAGCCTAGGGAGGATTAACTGCAAAGGTACAAGAGGGAGCTTTTGGGGGTAATGAAATGCTTGGTATCTTGCTTGTGAGGGTGGTTACAAGACTTCACAATCACCAAAAACTCAAAAAAAAAATGAGAAGTAAACTGGAAAAAAAAGTGTAAAAAAAAAACCAGTCTTAGAAATAAAATATAGAAATATTCTTAGAATATTTTTTTCTTAGAAAAAAAATTTTCTTAGAAAATTTTTTCTTGGAAATAAAAATATAGACACTAAAATTTGATAAATCAAAAGACTGAATGAATTCTAAAATAGATGCAAAAACTGAATTTGTGAGCTGAAACAGAATTAATTCAAAACTCAAACTAGAGAAACAAAGATTTGTTTAATGAAAGAACAGTTAAGATATATAAAGAATAAATTTAGAGGCCACATATATTTTTAAGGAATTTAATAAAAAGAGCAGAAAGGAAATAACAGAAAATAAATATTTCATGGGATAATCACTGAGAATTTTCTGGAAATGTAGAAAGACACGATCTTTCAGGCAATTCACTCTGAGTTCTAACCAGAGCAAATAAAAATAAAATCTCACCCCCACACACAGCTGTGAAATGGCAGAACATCAAGAATAAAGAGAGCATCTTCGAGCTAACACAGAAAAAAGACAGATTACCACAGAGCTAGAACACGCTGCCAGCCGACTCCTAATCAGCAAGAATGAAGCATTATCTTCAAAGTAACAGGGAAAAACAATGGTCAACTCTGAACTTTGAACATGCTCATTCTTCTAATGAGAGTGAGAAATAAAGGCATTTTCTGATTTTCAGATACTAAAAGAGTTTACCAACTACAGGTCACTAAAAATACAAATTAAGAATGTTCTCTGTAACAGAAAAGGAAACTCAGAGGAAAAGACTGGGATAAGGAAACATAAGCATAGAAATAGGTCATTCAATTTAATTAGACATTGACTGTGAAAAATGACTGTTCTATGTTTTAAAATAAAAGTTTTCACAATGAACAGGGGTGGGTGTGTCTCCTGGTCTGGAGGACAAACACAGAATGATGTTAGACTCTGGAAACATTTATACTGATGCATGTCACAAAAGGCAAAAATAACACCTGCCCACCACAAATTTCGATATGTGAGAAATCAAATATGGCCAAGCCTATGAATTCTATGAAATTTTGGCTCTCCTCCAGCTTTTTTCCATCTAGATGAGGGGTCTCTGTGTAATCCACCCACCCGAGTCAGAGGTCCTTATTAACGTGATACTTTTCTTTGATGCCTAAATTCTTTCCCACACTAATTGAAGGCTTTGGATATGAGATATAAAACTGGATGGTGGAATTCCTGTTTAGTATATAGTGGGAGTTTAGGTATTGTTGCTGTATTAGAAATACGAGTGTGACTGCCTTTTACCTACACAATCTGCACTCTCCCGCCTCTGTGGCAGAATCACTTTTTAAAAATTATTTTTGCCGATGTTGTTGTTGTTGTGTCTTATTGGTTTCCCTGTTTCTTAATTTTTTACTGAATATCACGCATAAAAATGAGAAGTCAGAACATAAATATTTCAGCTCAACTAATTACCACGTAGTGAGCATAATCATGTAACCACCTCCCAGTTCTAGAAATAGACGATCCCCACCCAAGAAACCACTGTGTGGCTCCTCCCTCCTCTCAAAGTGTTGCAAACCCTTACTTCCGTCACTGTAGTTTAAATTTGCCTCTGTTTGTATTTTCCATATGTGCAATCTTATACCATATGTTCCTCTACATCTGGCTTTTTTTTCCACTTAAAAATATGTTTGTGAGATGCATCCATATTGCTGTGTATTTGTTTATTTTTGTTTCTACATAGTACTATATTGTATGAATATCCCATAGACTACCCAGTCTTCTGCTGGAGAATTGCACACATTTTTGGTGAAAGTCAATTGCACTTCTATAGGGTGTGTAACTAAAAGTAGAATTTCTCTGTCATCGGGTACACATATAATCAGATTTAGGAGATAATGTCAGTTTTTCAAAAGTGGTTTTTGCCAGTACTTCCACCCACCAGCAATATCTGAGAGGTCCTCTCGCTCTACATTTACCCCGAGATTGGTTACGCCCGCCATTTTAGAGGTTGTGCAGAGTTATCTAAGGTTTTCATCTCATTTCTCTCATTACTAGTAAGGTTGAGTCCTTTTTCATATTTTTAATGGCCAGTTGAGTATCCTCTTCTTTGAAATGCCTCAAAGTTTCTTGCCCTTCTATTATGTTGTTTTTCTTTTTTTCTTAATTTGAAAGAGTTCTTTATACATTCTGGAAACAAGCTCTTTGTCAGTTATATGCACAGTAAATATCTTTTCCCTCTGTGTTGTTTTAAGACCTTTCAATCATTTCTGGTCATTTTTCAAAACTTTTAAATTCAAAATAATATCAGGTTTACAGAAAAGGTGCAATGATCCAAAGAATTCTCTTATGCCCTTTACCGATTACATATATGTTGATATATAACTATTTTTTTCTTTCATTCTTTTCTCTTTTTCCAAATCATTTGAGAGCATTTATTTTATCCCTAAATACTTCATGTGTATTTCCTAAAAATCAAAGGCATTCTCTTATGTAACCATAGTACAAATGAAGATCAGAAAGTTTACGTGAATTCTGTACTGTTATCTACACATCTTATTCAAATGTCACCAGTTGTTGTAATAATGTTCTTTATAGCAAAAGAGAAAATACGTTTCTGGTCCTAGTTCTGATTCAGGATCATCATGCCTTATATTTAATTACCATGTCTTTAGTCTCCTTTAATTTTAATTCCTCATGCTTTATATTTCATGACAGTAAAAAATGTTTAAGCAATTAAAACTGGCTTTTTTGATAGACTGTCCCTTGAGTGGATATAACTGATGTTCCTTTATAATTCGATTCAAATCATCCTTTTGCAGCCGTAGTAACACAGAAGTGATAGTGTATTATTTTCATGGCATCATATCACGAGGCACATGATAAATTGTCCCCTAACTAGTGATGTTAACTTTGATCACACTGACTAAGGAGTGTACTGGCAGTTTTCTCTACTGTAAAGTTGCAGGTTTTTTTTGTAATTAGTAACTATTTGATGGGGAGATAGTTTGAAACTATGTAAATATCCTGTTTCTCAAAAACCTTTTACTCACTAGATTTAGCCACTGATGAATCTTGGCTGAATCAATTTTACTACAATTGTTGCCCAATGACAGTTTTCAAAAGAATAACAGAATTATTCCTTTGGAATGGAATTGTTTCTTCTACATTTATTGATTGGTATTCTGTTGTAAGAAATATTTTTCCATTCTCCCATTCATTTATTCATTTCTGTTGGTATGAACTTATGGATTCTGATTTTCTTCAATAGGTTAAAATCCATTACTAGCATTGACTTTGAGTCTCAAATTGTTCTAGACCTTGCCAATGGAGTCCCTTCACCTGGCTCTGTATCCTTTTGAAATATTTCCATCATTCTTTTAGCAGTTCCTTACTTTCTTAAATAGTAAGATGTTCTGGATTTGCCTTGTGTTTTTCCAGTACCAGATCTGGAATGAACTTACTTATCCAAGGAGTCTTCTTTCTTTTTAACGGAAAATATATTTAGAAATCAAGATCTTGGCAATATGTGTGTTCATAGCTGCTCAGTGTAATTGCTTTCGGCTCTTGGGCAGAGCTAGGAAAAATAGAGAAAATGGATAGATAGATAGATAGATAGATAGATAGATAGATAGATAGATAGATATCATGAGTTCTTACTGACTCCTCCAATTACATGCCAATACCCAATTATGCTCCAATAACACAAAGTTTATTCCAACTTTCCCTATACTCACACTTGCAATTACCTTCTCTAACAGTGAGTAAACGTGTTCCCATTTTCCATCATATATTTACTTATTACTTAATCTTATAATATACTAGAATGTAAAAAAGTACTTTCAGAATTGCTAGGTCACACCAAACCTCCCACCTAAAATTTAATAAATTGTAAATAAATACAAGTTTTTGTGTTCAGCCTGAGTATACACAGTCAAAAAGTATTTGAAAATTACTTGAGTTTATTTTTTTCCATTTGATGTGGTTCTATTATTCCTTTGAAATATAGATAAGTTCATTTGTTTTGTATACATTTGAAGGCTTTCTTTCAACATCTTTGTTGATTTTTTAAATGTATTGCATATGTGAAACATTAACATGGTTCCAGAAGTCCAAATTACAGGAAAAATAGCACTCAGAAAAGGGTCACTACCCTATTACAGTTTCTAGTTTTTCTTTCCATGTTTCTTTATGAAAAATAAGTTGCTTTATGTATATCTCTTATTTACCTTCATTTTTACAGAGCAGGAAACATACCATAGCTATTCTTTCTCCCTTTGTTTTTTAAATTTAACAAACTGTCTAGGAACTTACTCCAAATCATTCACAGACCTCTTCTGCATTCTTTTTTTTTAATGGCTGCATATTACTCCATTGTGTAAATGGCCATAGATTACTCAACAGCTCTCCTGTGCATGTGGTTTCATATATTTTGCCATTGCAAACAATGCTTCATAAATAACCTTGTGCATGTTTATTTTTTGCATTGTTGGAGATGTATCTTCCAGGTAAATTCTTACAGTTCGAATTGCTGGTTTAAAAGAGAAGCGTCATATAGTTTTTTTAGATATTGCCAGAGTTCCCTCCAGAATAATTGCACCAATTAAATCCCCACTAGCAATGAATGAAAGTACCCCACAGCTTCATGCACAGAAAGTGTTGTCCTCAGTTTTAACTCCTGTCAACCTGATAAGTGAGAAATGATATATCCGTGTTGTTTTACTCTACAATTCTCTTATTCTGAGTAAGATGGTACACGGTCCCTATATTTGGTAGAACTCGGATGAAAAACCTCTGCAAAAGCCTGCTGCTTTTTTATTGGGTAGTACCTTTAAAACTGATGAGTGAATCTTTCTATTTCCAATGGGTACAATTTTGATAAACTAGTTTTTTCCTAGAGAATTATCAATATCATCCAGGTTTCAAACTTTCTTTTCATGGAGGTCTGTAAAATAATAGTTTGAGTTTTAAAAATTTCTCCTTTTTCAATGTTATTTTCCCTCCTGAAATTTCATATTTTGTACATTTATCCTCTCTCCCTCTTTCCTTGATTAAGCTAGCTAATGCTTTGTCTATTTGTTCATTTTTTACATAAAGATTTTGATGTTTTAATTGAATTTACTGTTTTTCTATTTTCTGCCTCATTAATTTATGCTTTTATCTTTATTTTTCCTTTCTTTTGTCCCCGCATTTAGTTGACTTTATTATTGTTTTTCTATCTTTTGGAGTTGAAAGTTTAGTCCATTTTCATTCTTTCTTTTTTATTCATGTGTTTTTAAGGAATTTTCCTTGGATAACTGTCTTAAATGTATCCTATAGATTCTAATACATAGTGTTTCCATTATCAATAACTTTTAGAAATTATGTAGTTTCTGTTTGTATTTCCTCTTTTGGCCAATAATTGTTTAATAGGAGTTTTTATTTTTTAAATTTCAGGTGAATGGGAGAAGGGTCTTTATTTTGTGATATATTTCTAATTTTATTACCTTGTGATCAGAGAGTGTGGTAATAATTCTACTTTATAGAAATCTATGATGTTTTCTAATATATTAATATGATCATTTTTGGTCAATATTGCATGTGTGGTTAATAAAAGATGTATTCTATATTATAAGGTTGTAAATGACATGTAAACCATAAGATCCACCTTACTGATTGTGTTATTCAGATCTTCTATTTTCTTACTTATTGTTTCTACTTGGGTCTGCCTTTTATTAAGAATGGGTATTAAATTTTGCCATTATTAAGGTGTTTCTATGTCTCCTTGCATTTCATGCAGTTTCTATTTTATAAAGATGTTTGCTATGTTACTTGGTGCATAGAGTTTATAACTGCTATGTCTTCTTTGTGAGTGGTGGTGTCCTTTCTCGATAAGTGTCTTTAGTACTAAAAAGTGTCCTTCCTAGTCAAGTTTAATGCTTTTTGACTTGAATTATACTTTGCTGATACCATGATTGCAACCTCTGCACATTTTTTAAATTGTGGTATAGTTGATTCACAATATTATATTAGTTACAGATGTACAACTTAGTGATTCAAACTCTTTGTAGATTATACTTATTTAAAGTTACTATAAAATATTGACTATATTCCCTGTGCTGTACAATAGCAATCTCTGTACTCCTTTTTTCTGTTTTTTTTCTGGTAGAAAAATCCCTTTATTTTTCTTGAAGAACTTTTGGTCCTTGAAATTTGGTCCACTCCAAAATGTCCATGAGTATATTTGATCCATGCCAAATGGCTTTGGACAGGACCTAATATCAAGGACCTTTTGGCATGGACCAAATGTCTCCATAGATGTTTGGACAAGACCAAATACGACCAAATATCAAAGACATTTTGGCATGGACCAAATGTCTTATGGATGTTTTGGACAAGACCAAATGTCTGCTAATCCTTTATTTTTAGCCTTTCTGACTCACTCACTATTTTGGTGGTAAGGGAGGGGTTCTTGTAGACCAGAATTGTATCTTGTTTTGTGAGCCATGTTTAAAATATTTTTTAAAGAGTCAATTAAACCCACTCACATTTATTAATATGACAATTATGTTTGGTCACAACTCTGTCAAATTATTTTTGTTATAATTACACTGTGTTTTATATTTGCTGTTCCTTTACATGATATATTTTTCTTCATAGCTTTACTTTTAAACGATTTTATTTAAGAAGATTTGTACTTTTGTGCTTAAACTTTTATTAACTGCTTGATTCAGTTTTTAACCATCCCATTTGACTCCCATGAACTTAATAATTAAAGAGCCGATTGTACTTTCGTCTTTCACTCCCCCTTCGTCAGTGCCTTTGATTCAGGCTTAGGTCTACAGCTAAGAATGTATTAAATGCTCTCACCTGACAGTTTAGTAAAGTCTTTCTTGGTTGCTACCTTCTGGCTGGATGAAGCTTATCTTGTCATAAATTGGTCAGGAAGGCCTCATGGGTATAGTACTCCCTGATTCCTGCACGCAAAAAGCTTTTTCTACAACTTTTCTACTTGAGAAATAACTTGGTTTAATATAAAATATTTGGTTTGCATTTTCCTTCCTTGATTTCTTAAAAATGCTGCTCCATTATTGCTTTGCTTTAAATTTTTTTTTTTTTTTGAGCAGCATGATACCACTCCAATTTTGTTGTCTTGAAGTTATTTAATCTTCTTGCCTGAAGGCTTTGGGATTTTTAATTTTTTTTTAAGTCTAATAATTTTATTAGAGTATGTCTCAGAGTTGATGGTTTTGGATCAACTTTCACAACTACCTGTTGGGTCTTTTCAGTATGTAGATCCAGCTCTAATTTCTAGAAACTTTTATTGGATTCGAGTTTAACTATTAATCCTTTTCCATTGTTTTGGGATTCAAATTGTGTATAAGTTGCATCTTCTTTGCTGTCTGCCATTTCAATGACTTTCTATCTGACCTTTTTTCTACTTTATCTCATTTTCATTATCTTTGGTTTTGTCTTGCTTTTCTTCTTTGTCCTTATTCAGTTTTTTGCTTGAATCTCTTCTTCCTTGGGAACTTAATTGCATCTTCGTCTCTGATATGTTGTGTGTCATATTTTTCTTTTTTTCTTTTTCTGAAAATTTCATTTCTTCCAATTTTCTGTCCATTTGTGTTCTTAGCACTTAAATTTTTGATTCAAGGTGGATTTTTTTCACAACCCAAATACTTCTTTAGGGATATTTAATTCAGTTTGGAGTGTTAAAATACTTTCTTCTTCTTCAGGGTTAATGTAGGCAGAGGAGTGCATTTTCATCAGCTTAAGTATTTAATTTTCCTGCTCCATTTTCTTCTTAGAGTGACATTGTAGAGATGAAAACTCTTACACCTCTACACTCAATGAACAGGGCTGGTGGTTTGGGGTGCTTGGAACATTCCTAGTTCAAGACATTTTCTTTTCTTGGTGTATCAATGTGTGATTTCTTTTCTGGGTGACTGTTCTTAGGAAGCAATGATGGGAGTGGTTACGTGACCCTGGAGTTTTTTTTTGGCTTTGCTTTTTGTTTGTTTTGTCCTGTAGGATCCAAACTTTCTGCTTATTGCTTATTCTGTCCTTCAAAACTCAGCTTCCAGAGTTTTCCAGAGTTTTTAGTCTCTCATCACTAGAAGTGTTGCCTTTCCAAGATGTCTCTTTAGATCTCCCAGGCCCCTCTGGTCCCTTCCCTGAGCACACTGCTCTGAAATACCAGTACTCCTTTTCAGGTTTGGGGTTTTTCTTTTTGTTTTTTTTGGGGGGGGGGATTTTTTACTTATTGTTGACTCTTTGGAGATGGCTTTGGGTCAGGCATGGTTTCCCTCTTCTTGCCTCTGTGCAGACTTTTGAGACCCTTGTTCTCTGCAAAGTCTTGGGATGAAAGCTCAAGAAAATAGTTCCACTGTCAATCAGTGCTTCTGTTTATGAATTTGTAGTAATTTCTGTTGATAAAAGTGTAGAAGGTGTGGAAGTTATGTGGTTTTGGTTCCTGTTGATCTGTATTGTTTAGGGAGGATTGTGGAGAGATTACAATTTAGGCAGGTGTTCCGGCCGTGTAATGGTCACATCCCTTCCCTGAGTGCTCTAGACAAGAGACGGGGTCTTTATCCCATTTTCTGTGATTTCCTGTGATAACAGGACCTACATTCTGAGGCCACCAGGGCACCAGTGGCTGTTCTTCAGACCAGACAAGGAATAAACCCAATTTTTTAGGGACCTAGAGGCTGTCTGAACTCTACAACCACTTTTATTTATCCTCTATTGTTAGAGATACGTGTCCTTGGAAAGATGAGAGGAGGTCAGGTAACATCCCTACTTTTATTTCACCCATCCCTGCGATTCTGTGTTCTTTGTAAAAGCCATCACCCTCAGAAGTTCTAGCTTTGGACAAATAAGTCAGTTTTTAACTAAACCAACACAACCACTGACCCTTTCTAGTTAAGAAAATGTCTTATTTCAATAACTGAAGCAAGCATTCCCTTGACTTTCAAAATGATAAGACTTTTGCCGCCATGGGTTCCAGAATATAAGCAGGTGGTCCCCGAGGCTCTGCATACTCTATTCTTGCCTAATATCCACACTAAATCCATTCTTTCTTTAGAGAGAAATGTTGAAATTGGATGATTTTATGCAAATATTTTTATAATTTGGCAAAAGAGTCACTCAGGTTCCTTCAACTCTACTCATCTTTATCTGCAGTTTGCAGTGTCAATATTCTGTGTTTGTGACTTTGGATCAACAGGCAGAATATTCTTTTTGAAAGTTAGAATTCACATAACCAAATCCTTAGAGGGAGAAAAAATTGCTTAAAGTAAATTGTGCTCAATAGTGTCTCTTGTAATTTTGCTTTCACATGTGGGCCATTACAGACGCATTTGATATACATTTTTTCTTTTTTGGCCATGCCCCGAGGTATGTGGGATCTTAATTACCCGACCAGGGATCAAACCCATGCCCCCTGCATTGGAAGCTCAGAGTCTTAACCACTGGACTGTCAGGGAAGTCCTGATATACTTTAAAAGCCAGTGCCAGTGGATAGAATTCATGGGATGGTGAATATTCATCCTGGCAAAACAAACCAGGAATCTAGGTGGTAAGGATACAATTCTACAAGCACCACCTCTACATGGCCTAGCACATTGATTTGATTTTCTGTGTCTTTTCTTACGATCTATGTCTGTCTGTTTTTCTGTCTCTGTCTCTCTGTCTCAGTGTGTATATATCTCTCTCTTTCTTTGTCTATCTAATCTCTCTCATTTTCTTACCCTCTGTGTATTTTAATATGTACCATTTTAACATCAGCTAAATGATATGATAAAATTGTGTAAAGTAGAGGATTTTTATAAGGATCGTAAAGTATTTTCAGACATTAGCTGGTGACTCTTAACTTCCTGATAAGCTTTCTCCACAATAAAAACAAAAACGCAAAGAGATGGGAGAAATACCTAGAACTTGACAAATCACCTCGTATCAAATTAAATATGAATTCAAGCTCAGGGTACATATGACAGAAATCTTATTTTCTTAATCTAGTCAATTTGAGGCTCAAAAAAGTATAAAGATGAAACTATATTCTACATTAAATAAATTGTCTTTATCATAAAAAAATTAATAGAATTACAAAGGAAATGCCGATGTTCAAAATAAATGTTTAGCAATATTAATGATTAAAAAGTCATTTAAAAAGTAATAAACTTTGAATATAGGAAACATATTCAATCTCCTGTGATAAATCATAATGGAAAAGAATATGAAAAAGAATATATATATGTATAACTGAGTCACTTTGATGTACAGCAGAAATTAACACAACATTGTAAATCAACTATACTTCAATAAAATTATTTTTAAAGTAATAAGCTATTATTTGCTTAACACACTGACAAAATGCTAATACTGTTGTCAGCAGGTGGGAAAACAGGCCCCCTCACAAGTGGGTGGTGGCAGAGCTGACGGCCCAGGCCACTCAGGTGGATGGCTGACAAGCTGTGCCGTGTTGCATGTAGCTGCACCAAGTAATTCCATTCTAGGCTTTTGTCTTAAAGAAATAATCACGAACGTGAACAAAGACTTAGCGAACAGCACGTTCATTACACATTGCTACTGATAGCAATAAGCAAGGAAGTAAGCAAGTAGTAAAAACAATCCCAAACCCCCTCCCTCCAAAAAGGGAAAATAATTCAATATCCAAGCACACTGTGCTTGTAGGTTTTGGGGTTTTTTGGGGGGGCACATTGCCAGCTGAGTTCCTCCAAGGACCTGGGTGGTACTCTTCTGTCCCTGCATCAACACCACAGCTTAGAGATGCCCACCTGCCAACTTGCCAGCAAGTCTACCCCTCACGTCCCCACATTCATGCTCACCATTTCAGGGGAGGCGACCTCTGTCCCAGTCCTGGGAAAGTGAACCCATGGGAACTGCCCTTCCTCTTGCTCCATCCCCTCCACTCACACCCCACCATGGACCTCTGCTAAACTCAGCTGTGTTGCATGAAATTGCCAATATTCAACTGTTTTTTATCCAGAAAAACAGCAATTTTGTGAAGTTGAACCTGACAGAAAATTTTCCGTTATTCCTGCCCCAATTCCCATCAGACACTCCGTGTTGGGTTGTCAGTCAATCTGATTGACACTAACATTTGTCTTTTGCTGTGAAATGTTTGCTTTGCTGATAACTCCTCAGCGCACAGCACAGCACAGAAAAGAGTGCTGAACCAAGACCAGATCAGGGAGTCACAGGAAGCAGGTGCAAGAACGGCCAGGAGTGTAGACAGAGGGCTGAAAGCGAGGGTGCTGTGCCCACATAGGACAGAAGGATGTGCTGCCTGTGAGATGAGTCTGTGCTGGACCACAGGTGAGGAGTTGTCAGGTGAAGAATGACAGAGGAATTAAGATGCTGGGATGAGGAATTTAGATGTGACAGATTTTTCAACACAGAGGAGAAATAAGGGGGAGGGCGTTTCATTACATTTTGGTGCAAAGTTAATGAGACCAGAACAGGCTCCAGTTAAGAGAACATGACAAAATTGGGGTATAAAGGTTTGAGGGTCTGTATGAGGCTGGAGAGTGTGGGATTGGAGAAAGCTCGAATGAGTGATAAATCTCAGGAAAATCCACAGGAATTGTTGACTACTTGAAAATTACAGTGGAGGAACCAGGAAGAGAAAAACTAATCCAAGAAAGAGGAATTCTGGTGGAGCCACTGATATAAACACTGGTATAGCCACTGATATAACATTCTTACCCCAGTAAGAATGTTATTTTACAGGAGCTGATAAGCATTCTTGCTAAACCAGACGTGATGTCTGTACGTCAACTTGGCTACGTGCTGATCCCAGTTATTCCATCAAGCCTTCATCTAGGCATATCAGTGAAGGTATTTAGTAAATGTGATTAGTATCTATAATCAGCTGACTCTGTCTAAAGATTATCCTAGATAACCTGGGGGGAGACAGGGGCTTATCTAATCAGTTGAAAGGCTTTAAAGTGAAGAAATAAAGTTTCCTTATAGAAGAAGAAGAAATCCCACTTGTGGACTTTCCAGTCTGCCTTTCCTGAAGGTCCATCATACAGACTTCAGACCTGCCTAGCCAGCGTCAGCCCTCAAGTAAGACTTCCAATATATCTATGTATCTATGTATCTATATCTGTCTCTCTATATCTATCTATCTATCATCTATATCTGTCTATCTATATCTATCATCTATCTATCTATCTATCTGTCTATATCTGTATCTCTCTATCATCTATACCTGTCTCTCTATGTCTATCTCTGTCTCTCTATGTCTATCTCTCAACCTATAATCTATCTGTATCCATCTATCTATCTGTCTAGCTAGCTAGCTAGCTAGCTAGCTAACTATCCTAGTTCTCTCTCTCTGATGGGACACTGACTGACATACCAGGTTCAATTATTTGGGACAAATTCAGGTCCTTTCCTCTTTCACAGAGAAAATACCACGTTGCTCCCCCTTCCGGCTTCCCTGGTGGTTCTCTGTGCGACTGTCCATGGAACCCCTTCCTATGCCCAAGGCTTCTGACAATCCCCATAGCTGTGAGCTCCTGGTGGAATTCCCTCCATTCTAATCCATGAAAATCACGCTGACGAGGTTGCTCTCGACCTTCATTTGTCATATGTATCACCAGGCAATCGGGCTCTGATCTCAGGAAACTCGTGATCAGCTTCACAGTGTGTGCTTCATTTTAGGCAAAGGCTGAATGACACTGCGTTTTGTCTCCATCCCCCATTAGAACACGGGAAGATGGGAAGAGTAACATTTTAATGGCTTGGAAACCATTCCCAACAGAATGATCTGAGAGAAAATTTTTCGAGGGTTACATCACTAAATGACCAAACAAAGACACAGTGTCTGGCTGCTGCCCACATGACTCCACCGTGAGCCGTACTTTCACACCCATGTGGCAGCATCAGACACACCTCTTTTCTAAGTGGTAGAAGGAATAGTAGCACAGAAATGAAAACCTCAACCTCAGAGCTAGGAAGCCAGCAAAGAAGCTTAAAAATGGAGTAAACCCTATTTCTGTGGTTTGTTCTTAATAATAATAATAATAGCTGAAACAGTTTGGGCGTTATGCACATAACATGCATTACCTCATATGACCCTCCTAAGAGCCCAGCGGGATGAGTCTTATTGTTATATGTCCTGGTTTTACACAGGGGGACACTGGAGGCTGAAAGAGACTTTGACCAGCTATGGAAGGGAGATGTGGGGATGTGTCCCAGGTGCATGTCACTCTAAATTCCCTTCTCTTAGCTGTCAATCCTGATTAAGCAAAACTGCGTTAATTAAAGGCTGAAGTACAGAAAGTAGACCGTCAGCCAAGTACTGTCACATTTCTCCACGAATGATATGCATATCTGGGATTTTTAAAGTGTCACCTTTAAGTTTTTAAAAAGCCCTTTTAGGTAAAGAGAAGTGATTTGAATGAAACATAATTTGGTTGTCTTTAAGGGTATTTACAAGGGTTTTGTTTCTTTAATGGGTTACATATTCTGCAGAGCTGTCTCCCGCTGACCCGACTTAGCAAAGAAGTCCCCATTTCCACTGAAGGAACCAGAGCTGAATGAGAGAAAGCTCATCTTTGGAGCCAGATTTGTGATTTGTTCTCCTGTCTTCTCCTTGGCTACCTTGTGAATGAGCCCTGTCTTTTCTGTAAACCTCGGATACCTCAGCATTTTGGCTTGCTGTGTTTCTGACAAAGCGAACCTGGCTCAGATAAATCACCCAGCAAAGAAAAATCCAACATAGCAGTCAGATCGTTACCAAAATTGTCTGCGCTATGTGGCTGACAGGGTCTTGGTGCCCCGGCCAGGTGTCAGGTCTGAGCCTCTGAGGTGGGAGAGCCGAGTTCAGGACACTGGACCACCAGAGAGCTCATGGCCCCATGTAATATCAATCAGCGAGAGCTCTCCCAGAGGTCTCCATCTCAATGCTAAGACCCAGCTTCACTCAATGACCAGCAAGCACCAGTGCTGGACACTCCAGGCTAAACAACTAGCAAGACAGGAACACAAACCCACCCATTAGCAGAGAGGCTGCCTAAAATCATACTACGTTCACACACACCCCAAAACACACCACTGGATGCAGTCCTCACCAGAAACACAAGATCCAGTCTCATCCACCAGAACACAGGCAGCAGTCCTCTCCACCAGGAAGCCTACACAACCCACCAAACCAATCTCACCCACTGGGGGCAGACACCAAAAACAACGGGAACTATGTACCTGCAGCCTGCAAAAAGAAGACCCCAAACACAGTAAGTTAAGCAAAATCAGAAGACAGAGGAATATGCATCAGATGAAGGACAAAAGTAAAAACCCACCAGACCAAACAAATGAAGAGGAAATAGGCAGTCTACCTGAAAAAGAATTCAGAGTAATGATAGTAAAGATGATCCAAAATCTTGGACATAAAATAGAGAAAACACAAGAAATGTTTAACAAGGACCTAGAAGAAGTAAAGACCAAACAAACAATGATGAACAACACAATAAATGAAATTAAAAATTATCTAGAAGGAATCAACAGCAGAATAACTGAGGTAGGAAAACAGATAAGTGACTTGGAAGATAAAAGAATGGAAATAACTACCACAGAGCAGAATAAAGAAAAAAGAATGAAAACAATTGAGGATAGTCTTAGAGACCTCTGGGACAACATTAAATGCACCAACATTTGAATTATAGGGGTCCCAGAAGAAGAAGAGAAAAAAAAAAAGGAGACTGAGAAAATATTTAAAGGGATTATAGTTGAAAACTTCCCTAATATGGAAAAGGAAATAGTCAAGTCCAGGAAGCACAGAGAGTCCCATGCAGGATAAATCCAAGGAGAAAAATGCCAAGAAATATGTTAATCAAACTACCAAAAATTAAATACAAAGAAAAGATATTAAAGGCAACAAGGGAAAAACAACAAATAACATAGAAGGGAATCCCCATAAGGTTATCAGCTGATTTTTCAGCAGAAACTCTTCAAGACAGAAGGGAGTGGCAGGACATATTTAAAGTGATGAAAGGGAAAAACCTACAACCAAGATTACTCTACCCAGCAAGGATCTCATTCAGATTTGACAGAAAAATTAAAACCTTTACAGACAAGCAAAAGCTAAGAGAATTCAGCACCACCAAACCAGCTTTACAACAAATGCTAAAGGAACTTCTCTAGGCAGGAAACACAAGAGAAGGCAAAGACCTACAATAAAAAACCCAAAACAATTAAGAAAATGATAATAGGGACATATATATCAATAATTACCTTAAATGTAAATGGATTAAATGTTCCAACTAAAAGACATAGACTGGCTGAATGGACACAAAAACAAGACCTATATATATGCTGTCTACAAGAGACCCACTTCTGACCTAGGGACACATACAGATGGAAAGTGAGGGGATGGAAAGAAATATTCCATGCAAATGGAAATCAAAACAAAGTTGGAGTAACAATTCTTATACCAGACAAAATAAGCTAAAATAAAGACTATTACAAGAGACAAAGAAGGACACTACATAATGATCAAGGAATCAATCCAAGAAGAAGATATAACAATTGTAAATATTTCAGAAACCAACATAGGAACATCTCAATACATAAGGCAAATACTAACAGCCATAAAAGGGGAAATCGACAGTAACACAATCATAGTACGGGACTTTAACACCCCACTTTCAACAATGGACAGATCAACCAATATGAAAATAAATAAGAAAACACAAGCATTAAATGATACATTAAACAAGAGGGACTTAATTGATATTTTAGGACATCCCATCCAAAAAACAATAGAATACACTTTCTTTTTAAGTGCTCATGGAACATTCTCCAGGATAGACCAAATCTTGGGTCACAAATTAAGCCTCGGTAAATTTAAGAAAATTAAAATTGTATCAAGTATCTTATCTGACCACAATACTGTGAGACTAGATATAAATTACAGAAAAAGTCTGTAAAAAATACAAACACATGGAGGCTGAACAATACACTATTAAATAACCAAGAGATCACTGAAGAAATCAAAGAGGATATTAAAAATATCTAGAAACAAATGACAAGGAAAACATGATGACCCAAAACCTATGGCATGCAGCAAAGGCAGTTCTAAGAGGGAAGTTTATAGCAATACAATCCTGCCTCAAGAAACAAGAAACATCTCAAATAAACAACCTAACCTTACACCTAAAGTAATTAGAGAAAGAAAAACAAAAAAATCGCAAAGTTAGCAGAAGGAAAGAAATCATAAATATCAGATCAGAAATAAATGAAAAAGAAATGAAGAGCAACGATCAAAAAATCTGGTTCTTTGAGAAGATAAAAAAAATGATAAACCACTTGCCAGACTCATCAAGAAAAAAGACAGAAGACTCAAATCAACAGAATTAGAAATGAAAGAGGAGAAGTAACAACTGACAGTGCAGAAACACAAAGGATCATGAGAGATTACTACAAGCAACTATATGTGAATAAAATGGACAATCTGGAAAAAACGAACAAATTCTTAGAAAGCACAACCTTCTGAGACTGAACCAGGAAGAAATAGAAAATATAAACAGACAAATCATAAGAACTGTAATTGAAACTGTGATTAAAAATGTTCCAACAGGGACTTCCCTGGTGGTGCAGTGGTTGGGAGTCTGCCCGCCGATGCAGGGGACACGGGTTCGTGCCCCGGTCTGGGAAGATCCCACATGCCGTGGAGCGGTTGGGTCCATAAGCCATGACCGCTGAGCCTGTGCGTCAGGAGCCTGTGCTCCGCAACGGGAGAGGCCACAACAGTGAGAGGCCCGCGTACCGCAAAAAAAAAAAAAAAAAAATGTTCCAACAAACAAAAGCCCAGGACCAGATGGCTTCACAGGCAAATTCTATCAAACATTTAGAGAAGAGCTAACACCTACCCTTCTCAAACTCTTTCAAAATATACCAGAGGGAAGAACACTCCCAAACACTTTCTACGAGGCCACCATCACCCTGATACCGAAACCAGACAAAGATGTCACAAAGAAAGAAAACTACAGGCAAATATCACTGATGAACATAGATGCAAAAATCCTCAACAAAATACTAACAAACAGAACCCAGCAGCACATTAAAAGGATCATACACCATGATCAAGTGGGGTTTATCCCAGGAATGCAAGGATTCTTTGATATATGCAAATCAATCAATGTGATACACCATATTAACCAACTGAAGGAGAAAAACCATATGATCATCTCAGTAGATGCAGAAAAAGCGTTCAAAAAAATTCAACACCGATTTATGATAAAAACTTTCCACAAAGTAGGCATAGAGGGAACTTACCTCAACATAATAATGGCCGTCTATGACAAACTCACAGCCAACATCATTCTCAATGGTGAAAAACTGAAACCATTTCCACTGAGACCTAGAACAAGACAAGGTTGCCCGCTCTCACCACTATTATTTAACATAGTTTTGGAAGTTTTAGCCACAGCAATCAGAGACGAAAAAGAAGTAAAAGGAATCCACATCAGAAAGGATGTAAAACTGTCACTGTTTGCAGATGACCTGATACTATACATAGAGATACCTAAAGATGTTACCAGAAAACTACTAGAGCTAATCAGTGAATTTGGTAAAGTAGCAGGATATAAAATTAATGCACAGAAATCTCTTGCATTCCTATACACTAATGATGAAAGATCTGAAAGAGAAATTAAGGAAACACTCCCATGTACCACTGCAACAACAAAAAATAAAATATCTAGGAATAAACCTAACTAAGGAGACAAAAGACCTGTATGCAGAAAACTATAAGACACTGATGAAAGAAATTAAAGATGATGCAAACAGATGGAGAGATATACCATGTTCTTAGATTGGAAGAATCAACATTGTGAAAATGACTATACTACCCAAAGCAATCTACAGATTCAATGCAATCCCTATTAAACTACCAATGACATTTTTCACAGACCTAAAACAAAAAATTTCACAATTTGTATGGAAACACAAAAGACCCCGAATAGCCAAAGCAATCTTGAAAAAGAAAAACGGAGCTGGAGGAATCAGGCTCCCTGACTTCAGACTATACTACAAAGCTACAGTAATCAAAACAGTATGGTACTGGGACAAAAACAGAAATATAGATCAATGGAACAGGATAGAAAGCCCAGAGAAAAACCCATGAACCTATGGTCACCTTATCTGTGATAAAGTAGGCAAGAATATGCAATGGAGAAAAGATAGCCTCTTCAATATGTGGTGCTAGGAAACTGGACAGCTACATGTAAAAGAATGAAATTAGAACACTCCCTAACACCATACAGAGCAATAAACTCAAAATGGATTAGAGACGTAAATGTAAGGCCAGACACTATAAAACTCTTAGAAGAAAACATAGGCAGAACACTCTATGACATAAATCACAGCAAGATCCTTTTTGACCCACCTCCTAGAGAAATGGAAATAAAAACAAAAATAAACAAATGGGTCCTAATGAAACTTAAAAGCTTTTGCACAGCAAAAGAAACCATAAACAAGATGAAAAGACAACCCTCAGAACGGGAGAAAATATTTGCAAACAAAGCAACTGACAAAGGATTAATCTTCAAAATATGCAAGCAGCTCCTGCAGCTCAACATGAAAAAAACAAACAACCCAATCCAACAATGGGCAGAAGACCTAAATAGACATTTCTCCAAAGAAGATATACAGATTGCCAACAAACACATGAAAGGATGCTCAACATCACTAATCATTAGAGAAATGCAAATCAAAACTACAGTGAGGTATCTCCTCACACCGGTCAGAATGGCCTCATCAAAAAATCTACAAACAATAAGTGCTGGAGAGGGTGTGGAGAAAAGGAACCCTCTTGCACTGTTAGTGGGAAAGTAAATTGATACAGCCACTATGGGGAACAGTATGGAGGTTCCTTAAAAAGCTAAAAATAGAACTACCATATGACCCAGCAATCCCACTATTGGGCATATACCCTGAGAAAACCATAGTTCAAAAAGAGTCATGTACCACAATGTTCATTGCAGCTCTTATTTACAATAGCCAGGACATGGAATCAACCTAAATGTCCATCGACGGATGAATGGATAAAGCAGATGTGGCACATGTATACAATGGAATATTACTCGCCATAAAAAGAAACGAAATTGAGTTATTTCTAGTGAGGTGGTTGGATCTAGTGACTGTCATACAGAGTGAAGTAAGTCAGAAAGAGAAAAACAAATACCGAATGCTAACACATATATATGGAATCTAAAAAAAAAAAAATGGTTCTGAAGAACCTGGGAGCAGGACAGGAATAAAGACACAGTCATAGATAATTGACTTGAGGACATGGGGAGAGGGAAGGCTAAGCTGAGATGAAGTGAGAGAGTGGCATGGACATATATACACTACCAAATGTAGAATAGATCGCCAGGGGGAAGCAGCCACATAGCACAGGGAAATCAGCTCGGTGCTTTGTGACCACCTAGAGGGGTGGGATAGGGAGTGTGGGAGGGAGGGAGATGCAAGAGGGAGGAGATATGGGGATGTATGTAAATGTATAGCTGATTCACTTTGTTATACATCAGCAACTAAGACAACAATGTAAAGCAATTATACTTTAATAAAGATTTTTAAAGAAAGAAAGAAAGAAAGAAAGAAAGAAAGAAAGAAAGAAAGAAAGAAAGAAAGAAAGAAAGAAAGAAAGAAAAGAAAGCAAGCTTGTCTTTGGCCCCATCTGCTTCCACCCCTTCCTCCTGCCACCTGGAGTGTCCCTCCTGCCCATCCTCAGGGTGTGGGGAGGGTGAAACAATTAACAACAAGGTGGCTGATGGGGCCTCCAAATGGACTCCACCTTCTGGGTGCAGGAGCGCAGGACCACAGACACCTGGCAAATGTCCCTAACCCCCCAGGGACCTGGCAGTGAAGTCACTGTCTGAGACACACAAATGCACAAGCCCCCTCTGGAATAACCTGTGGCTTCAGCCAATTTCACATCTTTCACTCACGTCTTTTACAAGACAATTTTGTATCTCGTTCTGGATGGCTCCATTAGATTCACTTCTCCTCACATACTCTAAGCCCAGTTACACCAAATGTGTTGCTGTTCCCTGACACTGCAGTGCTGCTTCACACCCACGTGCCTTTGCCGTCCCCTCTGCAGAGACTAGCCATCCCTCTTCACCTCTGGCTCCTCCCTCAGGGCCCTGGGAAATGGCCGACCCAGTAGATTCTGGCAAGAACGTATTGTCCACTAGTAGGGAGTGGGAGAAAGGTTCAAAGTACCCACAGTGACTCCATAACATATTTATTATTAATTTCCAAATTATGTGGGTCCGACGGGCAATGTGGGATATTTTGTCCCACGTTGGAAGAGAAAGTGGATTTAGACCCATGCATCATGGAACCCAGGGTCTTCGAGGTCAGACACCAGCACTAGAGAGATGGAGGTCTGGCCCCATGGGGACCGGGATGCATGAGCTTCTGCACTGCAAACTCAAGCTCACACAACCTGTCACCTGCACCTGCACCTGCCCCTCTGCCTCAGTCCCCATCGCATCTGGGGTACCTGGGAACGACTGCCATGCACACATGCTCAAATAGCATGGAGCCTCAGCCTCAATCACGCGTTTAGACACAGACAGTCATCCTAGAAACTCTTCATCCCAACAGCCACACCTTGCCAACGGGGTTGGAGAAGCCAGGCCAGCCGGGACTTGGAACCCACGTCACCACGCTCACTGTCACTGGTGCTGAACTCCGCGCTGGTCCATTTTAAATGAGGAAGCAAGAGGGGAAAGAGAAGAACCCACGGGTTGGAGTTTATAGCGTTTCTGAAACCATGGCAACCGAGGTGATATTTGTCTTTTCTTGTTATACGATGCAACTGATGGGGGCATATGTGATATAATTTAAAAGGGAACCCAAAAATTGGCGGTGGGGGAGGTTTAAGGCAGAATCTGTTCCCACCCTCATACCTGCTGAGTCTGAACACACCAAGGACAATGGCTGGACCATAAATAAAAATAGAACTCTGACCCACGACCTGTGAGATGAATATTCAAAGTGTTCGGAAACTTTCAGAGCAATGATGTTGTATCTCTTCTAATTATAGCCATTGAAACCTAACTTTATGTCTATTGAATCTAATAATAAAAATTGGGGGTTTATTGTTTGTATGTCTTTTTTCTTTCTTTTTTCATAAATTCATTTCTATTGTATCTATGAAAATGTTGGCCTGCAATGGATCAAAAAAATAAAAAGAAAATGAAAACTGATCTTCACTACAGAGAGACGGAGACTCACTGTTCTATCCTGCTCTATTCCCTTTCAGCAGTGAATAAATAAACAAATGTTAATTGAATGTGAGAATAAATCATTATTTATTCAATCCACATGAGGTCAGTGTGATTTTAAGAGGTGAAGATTCCTATTCCAAGTTTCCCAAGGGAACCCAAGCCCTCTGTGCTATAGGTTTTTGAGCCATAGAGCGATGCTCTTAAGAGCTAGAAAGTGCGTCACATTAAAACCTAAACCAAAAGCAAATTGGCCTGCACACGACAGCAGTAGATAGCAGTAAATTACTTACTGAACAAGTGAGATTTGAATGACATTTCTTTTTTTTTTTTGAGTATATCTTTTTTTTTAATGTTACCTTTTGACAATGCTTCCTGTGTAATATAATATACCAAATATACCAAATACGCATAATTAAGTCTCTCTCTTCGAGATGCTTCAGGACAATATCACTTCATTTTCCCTTAATAAAATCCATTTCCTTTCTTCATAACTCTTTTGTTTTTTACATCTTTATTGGACTATAATTATTTTACAATGGTGTGTTAGTTTCTGTTTTATAACAAAGTGAATCAGTTATACATATACATACATACGTTTCTGGGAATAAAATAGTAACAGAAATACAGAGAAATCAAAGGTATTAGTATTTTGTTAGGTATTAGACTATTTGTAATTCAAAACAACTGTTTTAAAGGACAGCATCTAGTTTTCATATACTAGAATCCACTGGGGCCACTCTCCATGGATGTGGGAAACATTTCCTCAGGATCCATCTTATTCAAAGGGCTGGTTTGGCAAGTAAATACGTCTAGAAACAGCCTTGGAAAGTCCCATTCCTGCACCTGCGAAAGTGCACACTTTTATCAATCTCAGGTCGAATTTCAGAAGTTGCTTCACTGTTATTCCCATAGCCAACAGAACATTGACAAAAATAGTCATGATAATTAGCATTATTGTGAGAAACGCTCTGCCCCAAACCAACACTGTCCAAGTATCCTACTAGATAAAAGTACAATAGACCCTTGTTCGTGTGCCCTGATCACCTGTTCAGTCACGAAGAAAACAACACTCGTGACCCTAAACCAATGGTTCTTGACCATTCATCCACTTTGGCACATGTGACTAATGGGGCTTCCTTACGGGACACAGCCCCTTGGGCAATATGACATTAACCGCATTCCAGAGACGGCAGCTGTAACTCAAGAACATGTAACAGGATGCAGGTCCATGACGGGATGCTGTGAAAGGGCTAAATATTAGTACATCCCCTGCAGACTTTGTTACATCACCAGTAGCAAACTTTGACACCCCTCACAGATGGGGTACAGCCCACCAGCATGTCACAGCTCCGGGGTGGAAACCTTATCTACAATCACGGTGGCATATTTCATCAGGCCCTGGGGGTGACCAGAGCAATGGAGCCATACTCGCCCAAGCATTCACTTCGTAAACACATACTCCATTGAGAAAGCCATTAGGACACAGAAGTCGGATAAACCTAGGAACTCTGTCCTCGAGCAGCTCATAGCCAGTGGGAAAGCCTGCTAAGGATGCCACTGACACCTGTGGGTGCAGAAGTGATGAAGGATGAAGACGCGGGACGCAGGGGTCTTTGGAGACAAGCATCTCAGCTGTGATGTTTGGTACTTGGAAGCAGAATGTGATTGGAAAGTCTGGCCATGCCACACATGATCATTTTCTTAGTTTCATTTTAATTATATATGTACCCTTCAACCCCTAAAGCACAGAGGATCTAATTAAGGTCTTTAAAGGATATCTGGGATTTGTTTAATCAAGCATTGTAAGACACGCAGATATGGAAATGACTGCCACGCGGGAAGAAGTCTGTACTCACAGTTCCCTAGAAGCAGGAGCGTCCAGAGAAGCGCCAGGATTAGGCAGGAGGTGGCGGGGGTGGGGGAGGAAGACGGGCGAGAGCCTTGATGGTGAAGGAGCAGACGAAACAGGGCCAGCAGGTTTAGAGCTAGCTAGTTGGAATCATTTCACTGTCGTGCCCTTGGGCCTGGGATGAATAGGGCAGGTGCGTAGAGGCCCAGCCCAGCGTGTGAGAGCCCGGTAAAGACGGTGTTCTGGATGGGTTGGCTGGCATATGGGAAATGTGTTTGGAGACAAGTCCTTCACTACCTCTAGGAACTGGCTGCCCTGGGAGAGGCAGGGCCTCCAGGTTCAGCAAGGCCCCAGATGTCAAAGCATCAAAAATACAGGAAACAAAAAGACATCACGAATATCAGAGGCAGGTGCCCCTCAGCACCGTGTCACGGTTACTCCCCTGCCCGCCTGAGTCACAGGAAACCTGCAAGTTGGAAAACTCACAAAAGCCTTTGGCCACCTTGGAGGACACACACGTACACAGTGTCCTAAATATCGGATCCCATCAGACACTGTGAGGTCCTAAATATGAGACCAGAGAATGTATTCTTTCAGCTAAGCTCGGTAGGAACTAAAGGGTAAACTTGGAAAGCTAACCCCCACAAGCATCACCCCTGGAAATGTTGAGGGGATTTGGGAGGGAGCTTCATCTCCTGGCAGTAGACTCCCAAGCCTCACTCCCCACTAACTCCCCCTCTTCGCTGACATATCAGCACCACCCATCCGCCTTGTCGAAGGCCACGTGGGCCCTCCACTCTGCTAGAAACGTTCTGTGTACTCTGGCATCTGACCCTCACAGCCCCTCGGGAGGGAGGAATTGTGCTTACTTCCAGAGGAGGAAAATGAGAGTAAAAGGCTTAAATAACATACCCGAAGCCACACAGCTGGGAGTTAGTGCAGCCAGCTCGTCGCGACTGTCTGACTCCCACTGTCCTCCCGCCCAGCCTCTCACCACCGTCCCAGGTGGGCGCCTCTGAGCAAGCCGAGGCGGTTCCCCCGGGCGTCTTCCCGGTCCCTTGTGATGCCTCGTGGTCTCCGAAATGGAAAAGAAGCATTGAATCTGCCCCACTGGGGGCTCAGCCAGCTCAGCCCACAGAGCTGCCCTGTTCTGTCTGAGCCATTTTCCTGCAGGATCATTGAGAGGGCTCATCTCGGGCTGACAGTAAAGGAGCATTTACTTGGCATGTCCCAGGCAATGGACTCTAAGCGATTATAATCAGCTCATCTTTACAATAATGCTGCAAGATGTAACCTCTGAGAAGTCACCCTTCTTCTGCCCGCACTCTCTACCTACAATCAAGGCTTGCTCCTTGACAATTTCGGCCCCACTCCTATTTGAGGAAGGGTGTTAATAGTTCTTTAAGTCATGTATGTGCGCCAGGAGCTTTACATACCCGTGGGGGAGGAAAAATAATTTCCCCTCTACCCTTCTAGGTTCTCAGCTGAGAGCCTCCTGTCATAAAAGGCAGAGTGACTGGAGAAAACGAACAGAAGTTTACCAATACGTATACCTCCTTTGTACACAGAAGATACCTAGGAAGACTGAATAACTCCCAGAAATGTCCCACACCATCACCTTAAATGCCATCTGCAGCTAAAGACAAAAGAAGATACTGGGGGTGGGGTGTGGCCAGTTACAAGTGACCAGGAGAACACAGTGAACAAGGATGAGGATGCGATGCAGCAGGTTTAAGACTTGCCTTCTCTACTGATGAGAGTTTCGAGAGATTTTGTCGTCCTTTTCTTCCTGGTCCAGAGGGGAGATACCCTTACAGGAGGAGATTTCCTTTACAAAGGTAAAAGTCTCCTTTAGAAGGGTAACTTCTACTTGGTTTTCATAGACTGTCCTATGTCCACTGTTTCCTAAAAATAATATTCTAAAGATAATCCTTACACCAAAGAGGCGTAATATTTTGGGGTGCATGTTCGGCTCTCCTTCCCACACCGTCTCCTTAGTGCCCACCTCAGATCCATGAAGATGGCCCAGATGAGAGTGGCTAAGACGCTTGCCGGGGGTCATGTGGCCCATAAGGGTTACACGCCGGATTCTCACCCAGAAGGATCGGGTTAGAAAAACCCAGTCTCTCCATGCACAATATCCTAGGCTTTGGCAGAAGGCAAACCCAGCTGCCTGGAGCCCCACCACTGGTCCTTCTCGACTTCTGCTGCCAGTTGCCCCATGGGTCCCAGACAGGCTGTGGAGAGACCCCAGCCGGCTTTCTCACCCCCACTTCTGGAGCTAGACAATAGCCCTCCGCAGAGGCCCAGAGGTAGAGCCTCTTCCCTCAGCATTCCTGCCTCACACCTGCTTAAGGGAGGATTTTCTCAACTTCCAGACGAGGAAGGTACTGGTGTCACCAACGTTTCTGCTGGAAACAGTGTCCTGGAAGCCTGGGTGGGGACCAGGGAGAAGGGAGTGGCCGAGGTTGGTGGGGAGGGAGATGAACGAGCCAGTAACGGGATGCCCCCTCAGAATGTTCCTCCCGAAATAGCAGTTTAGTATGGAGGTGAAGAAAATGTGACTTTATGTAAATAAAATTTCTGACTTACTCACCCTGCAGAGCGTGGAGTCCCTCTCCTGTGCAGCCTCTCCCGACGCAGGCATGTGCCTTCCACCCTTTTATATGCTCCTGCCTAAGTCCCAGAGGAAGCAGATGCTTGTGGGTTTGAGATCGTGCTTAGGGGAGGCCAGCGCCGGAGGACAGACAGGAGATGCATTCCCAGACTGGCCACGACCTGGCCTCAAGGGCAATGGCTCACTCGGTGTCCAGACGGTCCTCAGAGTGGCAGCGGGGAGCACCGGGTCTCAGGAGCATCCATCTGGGGGGGTAGAATTGGCTGCCAGCTCCCGTCCCCAGTGGCTCAAACATTCTTCCGATGGGAGTCAGTATCCCAGTCACCTTCCTCCCCGGAGCTGGGGTTTGGCAGCCGCCTGAGTTTGTAACCGTCACCCTGGGAAGCGACTCCACAGAGATGGTCAGTTCGTGTTTCCTGGTGAGTCCACTGAAGCCAAAAATGGCCCTTTTCCAATTGCCATGGGCTCCTTCCTGTGTCCTGTCCCCAGGCATGTCCACACTCGAACCAGGATCTCCAACCGGGCAGACGTCTAGAGGGGCAGGAAGCACAGACTCCCAGGGGTGCCTGGAAGATACCATGAAAGGGTTAATCATGCCTCCCCCTCACTTCCTTCCCAGATGTGCACATTCTCACCCTATAGACCAGCCGTCGGTGAACACATCGATGCATCAGTGTTGCATGAAAGAAGCTTCACGCATCAGTCTTGTGTGAAAGCACCCCGTTCAGTCAGGGCCCTGCCCCTCAGCTGAACTTGTCACAGGCCATTCCACGGTCCCATCCGGCTGGACGCTTCTGGGTGGAGGGTCCAGGGTAAGATCATGGATCGTGGCTATTGCAAACTGTGGCCTTTCTTTTGCCATGAAATGGGTGCCTTGGTGTATTTGTCCTGCAGGGATTCCCTAACCAAGTAAACGGGATGGTTTCAAACAACAGAATTTTATTCACTCTCCGATCTGGAGGTGAAAAGTCCGAAACACAGATACCAACAGGCTGACTCTTTCGGGAAGGTCTGGGGGAGAATCTGCTCCTAGTCGCCCTCCCCGCTCCTGGCGGCTGCCCGCCACCCTGCTGCTGCCAGGCGTGGCTACATACCCCCGCGGCCTCTGCCACTGTCCTCACGTGGCATCTCCCCACACTCCCCGACTGTGTCTGAGCCCCTTCTCTTCTTACAAAGACACTTGTCACATTGGATTAAGGCCCCCCCTGCTCTAGGGTGACCTTTTAGCTTGATTATGTCTGCAAAGATCCTTTTCCAAATAAGGTCACATTCAGACGCTGGGGTTAGGCCTTCAACGTATGTGTCAGGGGGACACAATTCCACCTGTGGCGCTGGGCACAGGATGTCCTGTCGAACTGTAGACAGAGACGCTCTGTAGGTCTTGTATCGGGGGTGCCGGTGGGGACACGGGGACGGGGGTCAGACTCACGTTCACTGCAGCGACACATTGATTGTCCCTCCCGGGTAGGAGGTGGCCATGTCTCTGACCCTTTATACTTAATACTGCCTGATCAATATTTGAAATATACGTTGACTTGATCAACTGTGCACTAATGATCATTACGAGGCTTATGTCTTCAAGCCAGAAGAAATGTTCTTTCTAAACATTTGTTTATCAAAAATGTTTACATTTCAATTATAGACATTCCAAATGCTAAAGAAGAGCTTGCAGTGTCCGTTGGCTTTTTCACAGATAACAGTCAGTATCAGATCATCTGTGTATTTATAGTCCATGGTTACATTTTTTAAAGTGATGAAACAATTTTAATCTAAAATGTCTGTGTTCGCGTATTGATATCAGCAACGTCCTGGGCAACTGTTGAAACTTTTATGAAAACCTGCAGACAGATGTCAACTTAACAGTGCACGAGGAAGAGACACGGTTTTTCAAGTTCATCTTGGCGGTAGATAGGTGTGAGGCCCCCTGTCCTAGGGGGGCCCGGAGATGGCGGGGGAGGGGAGGCAGAGTCTAGCTGGCTTCCCCCTGCTCCTCCCGGGTCTCCCGGGGGGAGTGGGGACTCAAAGGGGGTGGGGCAATGGGGTGACGGTTCCTGTCTCTCAGGCTGGGGGCAAAGGTGGATGAGAGGGGCAGACCTCTACCCTTTGATCCCCCAAAGGCGTATGGGCAGAGAAGAGAGTTCCTGAAAGCAGCAGGCAGACCAACAGGGAGCTGCCTCCTCCCAACAGGCACTTACAACCTACCCCTCCCCATTGCACACCCTCCCACCATCCCCCCAGGCTCAGCTCATCCTTCGTCTCAGGTTCCCCAAGGGTTTCAGTGACCCGCACACCCGCAGGAGGAAGCCTACACCCCTTTATTGAAATTCAAGGTCACTGCAGACAGGCTGCTCATCTCCCATCAGTCGCACTGTTGGCTGGCCAGCCTCCCCAGCCCCAGACCCCCGCATCTCCTGTCCCCCAACCCACCCCGCCTCATGCAGCAGGGAACACCCTCCCTGGGCCACATGCTCCCCACAGGGCTCAGTTCAAGCACCCTCTATTCCCGGAAGTTGTCTGGATCCCTGGAGAACAAGAGTTCAGAGTCAGAACACACAGAGTCTTAAAAGTGCCGGCCCTGAAGGAGCGGGGAAGGTGGGGACTGTCACTCGAGGGGAGGCCAGGGGGAGGGGGCAGGTACCCAAGAGGCACCTGGCACTCCGTGCGGGGAGCGGGGGGTTAGGCTACGTCTTCTCCTTTAAACCTTAAAAACCCCATTGCTCCAAACAGCATCAACTTTCACATCTTCCCCGACGTCCGGCAAACTTCCTGAGAGCACATAGAGCTGCAGAACCGCAGAGATGGATACGGCGCAGCCTCTGTCCTAAAGAGCCCGTGCCAAATAAGGGAGATGGATCACCAGACACAGTCTCTCCTGTCTGCACCCACTGCTCTTGGGGCAAAGGTGAGTGACAGAGAACCCTGTGGCCACTTCTTCCCCTGCCAAAGTGACTTCTGGGCGGAGGTAGCAGAAGCCAGGCAGTGACTCTGCATTTGAGCTTCAGTGCAGCCTGGATCCCCGTGTCCCCGGCCATCATCAGAACAGGAGCCGTGTCCTGTCCATCATTTTGATGTTTGTTGACAGCCGACTGGTGAAACACACCCAGGAAGGTACGTGAATGGGGTGAAGGAGCAGAGAGCGTGGCTGGGGGCTTCTCTGTAAGCAAAACACATAGAATGTCCATCGGTTCCTCGGATGGGGAAACTGAGACCATCCTTCTTTTTTTTTTTTTTTTTTTGTGGTATGTGGGCCTCTCACTGTTGTGGCCTCTCCCGTTGTGGAGAACAGGCTCCGGACGCGCAGGCTCAGCGGCCATGGCTCACGGGCCCAGCCGCTCCGCAGCACGTGGGATCTTCCCGGACCGGGGCACGAACCCGTGTCCCCTGCATCGGCAGGCAGACTCCCAACCAATGCACCACCAGGGAAGCCCGAGACCATCCTTCTTAAGTGACCCAATATTAAGTTGAATGTGATGAAGCTTTGATTTAAAAAAAACTTGAGAGTAAATACACCAGATCGGTCAAGGCCGCGGGATTATTTTATGGCTGCTCCCTTACTTTTCTTTCAAATTTAAACATAGTGTTTAATGGAATATTTTTTAAGAGAAATAATGGAGGCTACATAGGAACAGGACTATTTCTACTACAAAGAGAGCGATGAAGGTGATCACTAGGTAACCCCCTCTCTGGCCCATCCCCACGCGCTGCGGCTCCTGACACCCCCAGCCCCTGCCCCTCCATCACCAGACGGGACCCCTGGACCCCTCCTGGGCGCTCAGCCCCCATCAGCCAGGGGGCGCCCCAGAGGGCTTCTCCCTGTGCATGACTCAGAGTCTCTGCCAGGCCAGTCCAGCCCCTGGGGAAAGCTGCCTCTTCAAGAATGATTCTCCAGCACCCCACGAGGTGCTGGCGACTCACCTCGTCCCGCCCAGACCCTCCCAGTCCCCCTGCAGCCTGCAAGCTCTCTCCCTCCCTCCTTCCCGCCCGAAGGCAGCATCCCCTTTCCCTTAACCTCTGGAGCTACCTGCACTCAGGCTGGGGGGCTCACCCTGCTCAGTGGAGAGTCACCCACCCAGCCACAGCTCTGTGTCCTTCTAGCCCACTTCCTGCCCGAACCTGGGTGGGCAGGTCACAGCTGTGCCATTCCCAAGACTAAGGTCCACAGAGGGAGCTGGGAGTCACCCCTGCTTTCTCCCAGCCTGCTGACAGGTCATAAAGGCAACGCCTCACCTGCTCCCTGTTAATAGTTCTCTGATTTATTAATCCCTGTAGGGAAAGAGGGAGGGGCTGGCTTCCCCGGAGCTTGGCCGCGTCCACCCACAGGGCTGCATCTCCGCCCGCTGAATAACACACACCCGTCTCAGCCCTTGGACCCTGCTATGACCTCTGTTCCTCCACCTTGGAAACCCAGTCCCAAAGCTGCCCACCTCTCACTACTTCCTGCCCAGCTCAGAGGACCTCCCTTCACCCCCATCTCTCCCCCATGTCTCCATCCTCCGGGCTCCACTTCTCCCATCGTTTGCTGTCTTGACCTGCATCCTCTCCAGAACCTTGGATTCCCTCAAACACACACCCAAGCCCCACCCTTCCGGATGTGTGGACAAGGGTGCCACCCCTGCCCTCAGCCGCGTCCCCGCCCATGTGAGCACGTCCCCCGCACTGGACTCTGGTTGATTCTCAGCCCTCCCTGTGCTGGACCTCAGTCTCTTACTGTCGGGGTGGGGGTCAGCCCCCTCTCAGTTCCCACGACAGCATCTACCAGACTTGGCCAAAGTTTTCAAACGTGCCCTTCCTCCACCTTCTTCCCTCCCCGCCGAGGACCCCGCTCCAACTTAACGAGACAGTAGAGGCCACTCCTGCAAAGCCCTGGACCCTCACCCTCTCCCTCCACCCTCCCCTCCTTCTATTTCAAAGACACAGGATGTCCCCCCCGTTCAGTTGGGACCCACAACCCTGCTTCGCAGACCCTGGCTCCCTTCCCCTTTTCTTTGCTTTTCACCTTCATCCTTAACCTCCTCCTGCCTACTGTCTGTCCCATTCTCTTTAACAAACAACCCAAACAATCTTCTGGCTCCAATTTCCCCATCTGCCCTGTATGCCCCCTTCCCTTCCCACCAAGCATCCAGAAAACTGGATTTGGGACTGTCTTCACTCCCCCCCACCACATTCAGAAGCCCCCTGGGCTCAGGGTCATGGCCTCCTGCAGCTCTGACACCACTGTCAGAAATCACCTGGGCCACCACACCCAAACCCACCACGGCTCAGAACTTGTCCTTCTCCAACTCCCACACTGGGCTTTAATCGACAGTTTGCCCCTTCTACAACAGAGACAGTCTGCTTTATTCACCGTCCAATTTGGGGGCCACTCACAGTGCCTGAAACATCTATCGAATGAATGCAGGAATCAACGCACATGTGCCACGGCCTTGTTCTTGAAACCCTTTCCTCCCTCAGTTTCTCTAATATTATTCCCTTCTGGATTTTCTCTGCTGTTTCTCCCCAGGTCCCTTCAGGGCATCCTCTAGTGTCTGTTCAGGGTTCTGTCCACAGCCTCCTTTCCCACCTCTCTGCCGGCAGATGTCGGCACAGTGGCCACGAACAGACCTTTCAGAGCCAGACAGAGCTGGGCTCAGATCTCCGCTCCCACATGGCCTTGCAGGGATGACTCAGCCAGTTACTAAGCAATGCTGAGACTGTCTCTTTTTCAGAAAAATGGAGATAAGGCTGCCCATCACGTAAGACGGTGGTAAGAAAATGAAGTAATGATAAAAAGTACAATGCCAAGCTATTGTGGTGTCTAAATAAATGGTGATGAAGAAGATGACAAAGCAGTGTCCCCAGATGAGCTCAGGCCCTCCCAACACTTGGCCACTCCTGTGGTTTGATAGCTCCCAAATATTCGTGTTTAGCACAGACCTCACCTCTGAGCTCCAGACCTGCATCCAAAGTTTACACTGCTATACATAAAAGGGATAAACAACAAGGACCTACCGTATAGCACAGGGGACTACATTCAATATCTTGTAATAACCTATAATGGAAAAGAATCTGAAAAAGAATATATATATGTATAACTGAATCACTTTGCTGTACATGTGAATCATTCTAAATCAACTATACTTCAATAAAAATTGTTTTCATTCAAAAAATAGAACTCCTCACTTTCCTCCTCAAAATTTGCTCTTCCTTGGGCTTCCCTGGTGGCGAAGTGGTTGAGAGTCCGCCTGCCAATACAGGGGCCACGGGTTCATGCCCCGGTCTGGGGAGATCCCACATGCCGCGGAGCGTCTGGGCCCGTGAGCCATGGCCACTTAGCCTGCGCGTCTGGAGCCTGTGCTCCGCAACAGGAGGGGTCACAACAGTGAGAGGCCCGCGTACCACAAAAAAAAAAAAAAAAAAAAAAAAAAATTTGCTCTTCCTCCTATGTTGCCATTCTTAGTGAATTATGCTGTGGTCTACCAAGTTCATTGCCAGAGTGGATAGTAAGAAGAAAAAAAAAACAAACAGAAAGCAGCTTTAGTTCACTTGTTGAAGAATGATCAAAATAGCTATGAAGGACATTTTAGAGACAGTTGGGGAAATTTCCTTATGAACTAGATGTCAAATTATATTGAAGAATTATTGTCAATTTTCTTGTGTGTGTTGGTAGCACAGTGGTCATATAGGAGATTGCCCTGGTTCTTAGCAGATGCTGGCTGAGGTGTGTAGGGATGAAATGCATTGATGTCTGCAAAATCTACTTTCAAGTGGTTTGGAAAAAGTTTGTACGCAATATACATACACACTCACACATACATATACATATATATAGTCTCACATACACATACATGAATGGATAAAGCAAATGTGGCAAATGTTTAAAAATTGTTGAATATATGAGTTCATCATAGTACACTTCCAAATTCTCTGTTTGAAGATTTTCTAATAAAAAGTTGGAACGAAAAGCAGAATAAAAATGTTTGAAAGGAGTGGCTGGGTGGTGGTTGCACTATGTCCCCAGTGGACTGGGACTTCTCCTCAGTCTAGATTTTACTAAAGAGCAGATTTGCATTTTTGGCAGCCGAGTCATTACTGCTTACTGCTTGCTCTGATCTAAACCCTAGCGTTCTCCTTTCTCATGTACCGCTTACTACTTGCTCTGATCTAAACCCTAGTGTTCTCCTTTCCCATGTACCGCTCCACTGCCCAGCTACCCCAGCCCCCAGGGGACAGCGAGGTTAGGACTCCAGTCCCTGGAGGATTCCACTTTGAATGGCTTGACTCTCCACCCCAGCATTGTGTGTTATTAAAAATTTTTATCGAAGTATAGTTGATTTACAATGTTGTGTTAATTTCTGCTATATAGCAAAGTGGTTCAGTTATACATACATATATTCTTTTTCATATTCTTTTCCATTATGGTTTATCACAGGAGTTGAGTAGAGTTTCCTGTGCTGTACAGTAGGACCTTGGTGCTCATCCATTTTATATATAATAGTTTGCATCTGCTAGTCCCAAACTCCCAGTCCTTCCCTCCCCCACCCCCTCACCCTTGGCAACCACAAGCCTGTTCTCTATGTCTGTGTGTCTGTTTCTGTTTCATAGATATGTTCATTTGTGTCATATTTTAGATTGCATATATAAGTGATATTATATGGTATTTGTCTTTCTCTTTCTGACTTAGTATGATAATCTCTAGGTCCATCCATGTTGCTGCAAATGGCATTATTTCATTCTTTTTTATGGCTGAGTAGTATTCCATTGTATATGTGTACCACATCTTCTTTATCCATTCATCTGACAGTGGACATTTAGGTTTTTTCTGTGACTTGGCTATTGTAAATCATGCTGCTATGAACATAGGGGTGTTTTATGCATTTTTTGATCATTTTAACTTATTTATCTTTACCCAAATAATGGAGAAAAAAGGTAAGAAGAAGGTCAGGTTTGAGGATAACGTCCTTGCCATGGTCCTAGACACTATACTCCGGAATCATCCTTTGAAGCTTGTTACAAACACTCATTGTATTACCTCCCAGTGCATCTCTCTAGCTTGTCCATAGAATTTCTCTCTCTTTTTTTCAGTATTGCAATAATACTGCTCACTTCCAGTCTCATAGCATCAATGTGGTGTTCTAGGATTCCCCCCAGCTCCCCCACAGAAGTTCAGTGTTGTCATTAGGAGGTCCTCAGGCCCTGGATCCAGGAGGCGTGAGCTGAACTTGAGCCACTCTGTCAGGGGTCACAGAGTCAAGTGTCTGTAAGAGCCAGGTGGGGTGGAGAGAGCAAAGGTCAGAGGGATGGGGTACCCATCTGAGGTCAGCAGGCTGCTCAGAATTCACCATCTAGGAACAAGGGTCCACTGGCCAAATTTTCAAATGTTGCAATAGACACCAGAATTGCAAGGAGTTTTAAGGAGAAATATGCAGATTTAAAGATTTTTGATTCCCACTTTTAATAGGAGATTCCATGCAGGACAAAAAAAAAACCATCAGCGGAACATCTGACGGCGGCTCCTGGGAGGCAGGCATCTGGACCCTCCCACACGCCCACGTGGCTTCATGCTGGCGCTAGTACCGGCTGCTGCTTGACGCAGGAACAAAGAGCCAGTTTACTGCGATTGTTGCCATCATTTGGTTTCTGTCTGTCTGTCAGTGTCTGCCATCCATCATAATGCCACAAGCCGCAGGCCTGCTTCAGCCCGGTTCTTTGGTCTGAGCTCTTTTGTTGCTTTAGGGATTCCTGTGACCACCGCCCCACCCCAGCACACATTAAGCCCTTTCCTCCCTGACGCTATTCTTATAAACGCAGGCTTCTCTCATAGCCCCTGTGGGATGTGATGCCATTTTTCTATCTTCTATTGCTGTGGTGTTTAAATCTGAGCTCGCTAGAGCTCCTTAGGGGCTTTGCCATTTTCTCTACTTGCGAGCCCTGCCCCTGATCGTCTAAGTGATTCTTTTTTTTTTCTTTTATTAAGTGCTGAGAGCATTTAACATGAGATCTACCTTCCTAACACATCTTTAAGTGCACTACACAGTAGTGTTGACCACAGTCACACTGTTGTCCAGGTGGGCTCCAGGACTTCCCACCTTGAATAACTGATACTCAGAACAGCCCTGCCCCATTTTCCCGACCCCCGGCCTCTGGCAATCACCCCTCTGTCCCTGTGCATTTGATTGTTTTAGATTCCTCATATAACTGGGCTCTTGCAGGATTTGTCCTTCTGCGTCTGGCTTATGTGACTCAGCACAAAGTCCTCCAGGTTCATCCGTGTCTTCAAGTGATTCTGACTTGGGCTCAGGAGCCAGTAGGAGATGGCATTCCAGGGAAAACCTCGGGACCTGCTCCACCCCCCACCCCCACCCCATCTCCTTTTTGTTCCTAAACTCTGTTTTCTTTGTCCTTATTTCTACCTGACTCTGAGCTCCCTCATCCAGCCCTTACGTGTGTGTCTGGCCCCTTGGGATTTAGCATTAACCTGGTCCTGCCGGCCCGTTTTGAACTTGGCTCTCTCTGATGGCTTCTGTCTTGACTCATTGCTTTAGCGCCCAGTCACTTTGGAAGGAACGTCATATCCTCTTCCCGCTTCCTGAGAAAGGCAAGCCCTGAATGACTCCCAACTTCCACCTGGCAAGACAAGTCCCGTGCCTTTCTTCCCTGTTTGGTTTGAAAGGAGGAGACGAAGGATTCATATTACATCCCCCTCCTTTACCCTCTTTAAAGGGCACAGTAAGAATAGATACCTCATTGAGAAAAGTCCGTAGTTTACATTAGGGTTCACTCTTGGTGGTGTACAGTCTATGGGTTTGGACAAATGTATAATGACACGTATCCATCATTTTCACAGCCCTAAAAATTCTCTGTATTTCCCCTATTCATCCCTTCTCCCAACACCCAACCTGTGGCAACATCTGATCTTTTTTTACTCTCTCCATAGTTTTGTCTTTTTCAGAATATAGATGGAATCATAGAGCCTTTTCATATTGGTTTCTTTCACTTTTAATATGCAATTCAAGTTCCTCCAAGTCTTTTCAGGCCTTGGTAGCTTATTTTTTCAGAGCTGAATAATATTTCATTGTCTGGCTATACCAGACACTGTTTATCAATTTACCTACAAGAGGGCATCTTGGTTGCTTCCAAATTTTGGTAATTCTGAATAAAGCTGCTATACACATCGCTATACAGGTTTTTGTGTGGATGTAAGTTTTCACCTCATTTGGGTAAATACCAAGAAGCACAGTTGCTGGATCATATGGTAAGAATATGTTTACCTTTGTAAGAAACTGTCAAACTGTCTTCCAAAGTGGCTGCACCACTTTTTCATCCCCATCAGCAATGAATTCCTGTTGCTCCACCACCTCACCAGCATTTGGTGTTGGTGTTGTCAGTGTTCCGGATTTTGACTTTCCCTAATGACATATGACATGGAACATCTTTTCACATACTTTCTTGCCACCTGTATATCTTCTCTGATAACATTATCTTTTTTGATAAGTTTAAGGTCTTTGGCCAATTTTTAATTGAGTTGTTTGTTTCCTTACTGTTGAGTTTTAAGAGTTCTTTGTATATTTTGGATTAACAGTTCTTTATCAGATGACAGTGCCATTTGCAAATACTTTTTTCCCAGTGTGCGGGTTGTCTTCTCTTCCTCTTGACCTTATCTTTCACGGGACAGAAATTTTTTACCTTAATGAAGTCTAGTTTATCAATTATTTCTCTCGTGAATTGTGCCTCTAAACGTCCTTGCCATACCCAGGTTTTCTCCTATGTTAGCTTCTAGGAGTTTTACGGTTTTGCATTCTACATTTAGGTCTGTGATCCATTTTGAGTTAGTTTTTGTGGAAGGGTATCTAGATTTTCTTTTTTTCTTACATGGGGATGCCCAGTTGTTTCAGCATCATTTGTTGAAGAGACTATCTTTGCTCCATTGTGTGGTGTTTGCCCCCTTTCACAGATCAGTTGACCATATTTCTTTGGTTTTATTTCCAGGCTCTCTACTCTCTTCTATTGATCTCTTTGTGTGCTCTCTCACCGACACAGCATTGTTGGATTACTGTAGCTTTATGATCAGTCTTGACGTCAGGGAGTGTGAGTCTTCAACTTTGTTCTTATTCAACATTGTGTTGGCAGTTCTGGGTCTTTTACTTCTCCACACAAGCCCTACTATATAAGGTACACCATATGGTACACCTCTCCATATCAACTTTAGGATCAGTTTGTCGATATCCACAAAATAACTTTCTGGGATTTTGATTTGGGCTGCATTGTATCTATAGACCAAGTTGGGAAGAACTGACATCTTAACAATATTGAGTCTTCCTATCCTTGAACATGAATATCTCTTCACTTATTTAGTTCTTTGACTTTGTTCATCAGAATTTTATTCTTTTCCTCATATAGATCTTATACAAAGTTTGTTAGATTTATACCTAAGTATTTCATTTTTAGGGTGCTAATCTAAATGGCATTACATTTTAAATTTCCAATTCCACTTGTTCATTGCTGATATATAGAAAATCAATTGACTTTTGCATATGAACTTTGTATCCTGCAACCTCACTATAACCACTATTAGTGGTTATAACCACTTATTAGTTCTAGGATTTTTGTTGTTGTTGTTGATTCTTTCAGATTTTTACATAGACTATCATGTCATCTGTGAACAAAGTTTTATATCTTCCTTCCCAATCCATATACGTTTTATTTCCTTTTCTTATCTTATTGCATTAGCTAGGGCTTCCAGTACAACACTGAAAAGGAGTGCTGAGAGGGGGAAACGTTTGTTTTGTACCTCATCTTAATGACAAAACTTCAAGTTTCTCATCATTAAGTATGAAGTTAACTTTAGGTTTTTTGTAGATATTCTTTACCAAGTTGAGGAGGTTCCTCTTTATTCCCAGTTTACTGAGAGTTTTTCAGCCAAATGGTAAAGTCTGATTTTTAACATGTACCTATAAATATTAATTATACATGACATGTCAGGATTTGTGCTGATAATGGGAACAGACCCAGGCTTCTTTCCCACGCAGTGGTTAAGTCATTGTGAAATTTCCTTCACACACACTCACACACATGTGCTGCACGTGCTCCACTCAGAGGGACTGCCTGCTTCCATTCAGGTTCCAATGGATTCATACCAGGTAGTTTCATTTTCATGGTTCTTTTTAATGATGTCCAAGAATTTCTTGTCCAACAGTAATGTTATGGTTTTTCTTTCGGGGTCTTGCTTCTGTGACATCACCATTTTTAATTTTGCAAGTTTTCTTTTCCATAAATGTGTACTCAGGGATCTCTTGACAGATCTTGCACTCCTTTCATTTATTCCTAACCCTGGCCCATGAGTACACATTGAATTGTTAGTTTCCTGACACATTATTAATATGATGATTACCACTATAGTTTCCCAATAAATAGCTCCAGTTACTTTTGCCTGGGGACAACTTCTTGCTGTAATAGAGACAATTTAACATAAGTATGGGGCTCAGATAAACATCACAGGCTTGACTACAGTTGGACGGACTAGGGCAGGTTGGGACTGCCATCCTCTTCCCTCCCAAAACATTGATTTATTCATTTCATTCTAATACTTTTGGTTGCTCTATGTGCCAGGAATACTGGGGATACAGCAACAAAAGATGGATAAGAAAGTAAAACATCTCTACCTTTAAAGAGTTTATTTTCAAGGCAGAAGAAGTTACAAAAAACAAGGTGAAAAGGTACAGAAATAAAATACCAGATATGTTAGCTGGTGATAAGTGCTGTGGTTGAATATAAATGAGGAAATGGGGACAGGGCTGGGGACTTACAGAGAAGGTGACATTTGAGTAAAGACCCAGAGGTAGTAAGGGAGTGAGTTTGTCATCATTTATGGGGGATAATCAGAAGACGAGGGAAGAGCAAGAGTAGAAGTAAGTGATGGAGCTTGCCCGGCACACCCCATGCATAGCAGTGGGGAGAGATACGGTCAGAGAGGTCAAGGGGATGAGATGGGGAGGGACTCACAGGCCACCATAAAGACTTTGGCATCAACTCAATATGAAGGGATGCCATCAGAGTTCTAATGGAGAGGAGACAGGCTGTAACTCACATTTCAGCAGGACCACTCTGGGGCCATGTAGAGAGTGGATGAAGGGAGAGCAGGCGTGGAAGTAGGTGAGCACTCATTCTCCCTAACCCACTGGCTCCTCCTCCATGTTTTCTGCTACACACAACTTGGGAATGGAGCCCAGTCTGGGGTCCCACCACCAGGTGGTGTCTCCTGTCAAACACAGGTCACGGGATTTCAAAGTCAAGTCCCTTTTCTTCCTCTAAGTTTGCACCTCCAGATGCTAGGCAGACCTGTCCCAAAACAAAACTGTGGGCAGGGTCTATAGAACACCAAAGAGAAATCCTCCTGGATAGACAGAGGGAAGGGGCTCACAGTGCAGCATCTACCATATGGCAGCTTAGGCAAGTTCTAGGCACTTGACATATGTGATTTGATTAACCATCACAACAACCTGTAAGATTCAGAATTGCTGGGGGTTCAAGGTGGACTTTGGTGAGCAATTTCCTCCCTTTACCTCTTTCTCCCTCCCGGAGTCTCACTGATCTGAAAAAAAGTGTGGCAAATAATTAACTTGATTATGAAAAGTAGGTAGCTCCCTGGAGAGGTAGATTAGAGGGAACAGTGGACTTCACAATTCAGTCTCCAGCTGAGGCCTCAGGAGCTCACAAACCCAAGATTACACATTTGGTCCCAGGCTAAATGAAGCCCTACCTCAGGGAGCTAACTGTAAGATAAAGGTGGAGCACGCATAAGCTGAAACTTGAAGCCATTAAAACTGTGCACTGAAGGCTGTCACCATTTTCCCCCTACTGAGGAAGAATGAGTAAAGGTTAAGGAGGAAGAGCTAGACCTTCCTCTTGCTGGATTACCTGGGGCAGGTGGGGGAGACAGAGGTGAATGAGTGAGGTTGGGTTGGAGGGACATACTTGCGTTGCCTTAAATGCCCATCCGGTCTGGGAGACCCCACCCCTTGTCTTTGAGGTGCTCAAACTTTCATGTGAACGTGTGAGGAAGAAGAGGGGTTCTATCATTCCCACTGTCCTCCACAGGAAGCATTAACTGAAGGTCAGGACAAGATGTGCCTCAGCTGTTGACTGATCCCAGAGGCTGTGAGGGCCAATGACAGGCAGACACATTCTTCCAGCAACAGAGAGATGTGACCAGAGACCTAGGGTCCAGGGTCTGAACTCCCAGACAGGGGAGAATAACTCAGGACCGTGATGACTCACGCACCTTGAATGAGCTCTGGGAGATGGAACATCAGGCCACCCACAGGGGTGCTGAGGTCACTATTAGGATCTAAATGGTCTCCAAAATTCATTTGTTGAAATGCTAACCCTCAGTAACTCAGAGTGTGACTGTATTTGGAAATAGAGTCTTTAAAGAGGTAGTTAAATTAAAATGAGTTTATTAGGGTGGGTCCCAACTGAATAGGACACTAGGACACGGACAGGCACAGAGGAAAGACCATGTGAGGACACGGGGAGAGGACAGCTATTCCAGCCAAGGAGGGAGGGCTCAGGAGGAACCAGCCCTGCAGACACCTTAATCTCGGACTTCCAGTCTCCAGAACTGTGAGAGAATAAATGATGCTTAAGCCACCCCATCTGAGATATTTTTTTATGGCAGCCCTAGCAGACTAGTACAGCTGCCTTGACAATGATACTGGCTCCTTTGGGTCTCTAAGCAGCATTATGGCTCTAATGCCCCAAAAGAGATGGAGCCTTGCATCAACGTGACTCAGAAATAGAGTTGTGTTTGTGAACAGGATTGCGAACACCCTTGCTGCAATTCTGGTCCTGTGACCTCCACATCTGTTGCCTCCTTCCATCAGCTTCTTCACCCTCTGCCAGGCCACACCCGTCTCCTCCATCATCAGGACTCTAGTTGGGTTCCCCTCCACCCCCTCATCACTGCACATCAAACACGCCATGGCATGACTTCCCTGCAACATGCTGACCCAGCAACACGGTGAAAAGCCTGCCCTTATTCCAAGATTTTGGCAGAATCTCTTTCTCTGGGGCGTGTTCCTTCACTCTTCCCTGGCACTCACGTTTGGATCCTCTTCCATCTGTTAGAACCTGCGCTCCCACGTTTTCTGTTTGTGTTCACACAGTCAGAATGGCACATGAGCAGAAGCTGTGCCGCTCCTGTATTCTGCACCCACAGCAGACATTACTAGGTGATCGGTCACTCCCAGCCATTCAGTTCATTCAGGCATGAAAACTGTTCTCCATGCGTCTTTAGGTGGCGACGCCGATGGATAGAGCAGTGAAGAAGAGAGAAGATGATCAGCCTGTGAGAAGACAGTTGCTGCCCGTGGGTTTCATCTTCTCCTTTAGCAGGAACGCAGACTGCAGACACGTACACGCACACACACGCAGATGAGCCTTGCCTCCAGCGGGAAGACGGGCATATTTACTGCTTGCTGGTCCCTGGACTTGTTGACTGACCTTACACACGTCTCCCTTACGTCTGGATTGCCAAGTGAAATTCTACCCTTCGATCGCTCCCTTTGGAAATTCCCTAATTGCCACAGTAAAAACCTCCCTTCCCTCCCCAGCTCTGCTGGCCCTCAGCCTTGAGATTTCCTAATGGAAACCGCTCACTTCTCCTGGACTCCCAGGGGGTAATTAGGAGTCTGGGACTACAGCTCCCTTGCTCTCCGAAGTATGAAGGCAAAGCCATTGCCAAAACTGCTGTCGATGTCAACGCATCCCTTCCTTGAAGAGAGCATACGAAGGGGTTGTTTCATGTTGACTGTCTCTGTATATTTATTGACTGAAACATTTGCGCTGTTGATTTTCACATTTGTAATTTTAGACCACAGATGCCGAGCATGTTTAATCATAGAGCAAAGCTCACATTTAATGAGAAAAATGTCAAGTATATTGTTATCCACCATAAAAGCTGTGAAAAATATCTCTGCCATCTGCAATGTGCCTTCTGCTGTTGCATCTAAGAATTTTACTAGTAACAATGTGAAATTAACAGTAGGGCAAACATTTAAAAATGGAAACGTGCTGAACTTCCTCCTACAAAACCAGAAAGAAGTACAGACCATCCCTCAAACTCATGTCCGTATCCCTTGCCCAGATTCCTGCAATAACCTGTGACTGGATCTCTTGGCACCCTGTTCCCCCAAATGCATCTTCAACATTGCTGCCAGAATGATTTTCTAAATCCTAGACCTGGCTGTCTACTCAAACACTTTATATGGTATTTCCTTTCCCCAGCACTGCCAGCTCTGTGACCCAGCTCCTGGCTGTCCTTCCAGCCTCCATAACCACACCCTCATGTTGCCCAGGCCAAGTCACTGATCACTGACTGACCTCACCATACCACGTTGTCTCTGATGGGACACGTTTGACCTCAAATGTCACCCCCTCTGTGACGCCTGCGGGCAGAATCAATTGGTTTTCTCTTTGTGTGCAGGGAGCAACATATGTCCACCTCTATAGGAGGACTTGTCATGTGAAATCCTAACCCTAAGACCAGCGTCTTCCCAGTTCAACTCTGAGCTCCTCTGTTGCAGGGACAGTCTTTCCTCTACGGTCACTGTCCAGCCCAGTCCAGCCCAGCCCCTGCCGCCATGACGCAAGCTTCTATGTTTTGAATTGACTTGGATGATAACAAAGTCACTGTAAAAGGGGCAGGAGAAGTGGATGAGGTTTCCTCCCCAGGAACTTGCTCTTTTGACTCTGGCAATACAAAACCTTGCCATTATGCCGCCCGTGTTTATTTCTAGGGTTTCTCTCTGTATTTTAGCTCTCTCTCGTACTGAAAGAAATGACAGCCCTGTCAGTCAGAGAGCAACTGATCGTGATAAAAATTCTCCTTTTAGACAGTGAGTTCACTTGTTCTTAGGTCATTCTTCACCACAAACTGCAGGCTCATTATACGAGGGGACTGTGGTATCTCTGTGAAGCCACACGCTTAGAAGTTTATAATTTGCCTCGACAGATGACTCAGGTCTGGAGATTTCACTGCTTATTTGAGCGTGGCTTGGGTGGGGACGTGAGGGTAAACATGGCCTCATCTTGCACACTGGCACGGACCTGTAGATTCCAGGGAGCAATACCTGTTCTCGGGAAAGATGCCTGCTTCTTGTTTGGGTGCTGGCGAGAAGGAGCAGTTCTCTCCTCTGGGACAGACACCTGCCCGCTCAGCATGTATCAGCCAGCTCTGTTCCTGACACCCCACCCTCCCTCCCTCTGAGTCCCACCAAGACTTCAGTTGCAAGAGATAAACTCACCTTACGTGATTTTCAGCAAGAAAAATGGAACTTTGGTAGGATATTGGGTTATCTCAGGAAACCCAGAGAAAGGACGCATTGGCAGGCTTCACGTGGAAGTGGAACCAGGAAATAGCAGGAAATGAACTCCAGGCAGGCTTTCCCTCTCCACCCTCACCCCAGGTCCCACTCTGGAAAACAGGGCCAGCTCTGAGGTCATAGGTTCACAGAACTCCGTTCAGAGACCAACCAGGTCCTCCCAATCTTCTGATCTCCCAGCATGAACCTAGTTTCTGCCAGGAATCTGATTTCCCAGGAGATAGATGCATGTGATATGCAGAGAGCCTGTCCCTGCAGGGGAAAGGGTGTGGACCGCATGGACACCCAAGACGATGGTGGCAATCCATCCCCTCCTATCCTTGCCTTGTACCAAATCTTCTGGAGCAAATAACGGGCAGGTTGACAGGGGAGAACATCTACTCCCACCTGCTCTCCATATCAGTCATGTGGTCTGGCTTGGGGTGAACTGTATCCCCTCAAAAGATGTTGGAGTCCCAACTCCCAGTATCTCATTTGGAAATGAGGTCTTTCCAGATGAGGTCAAGTTAAGATAAGGTCTTCCAGTTGGGACTTAATATGACTGACGTCCTTATAAAAAGAGGGAATGTGCAAACCAAGCATGATTTATGCTTGGTTATGCTGTCAGACATGTTCCACTAAAATTCTAAAAAGGAAAAAAGCCCTGGAAACAATTCCAGAATAAGCTATATATTATGAATGTGATTAATAATGGTGAGAATGCAAAACTAATTGAGTTGAGGAGACATGGTTCTTTCCTTTTATGGTCAACGTGCAAAACGTTGTGGTGCCTCACCAGATAAACGTTAAGCCCATTATTACACACACACACACACACACACACACACACACACACACACACACACAAAGAGGAAATGTGGGCACAGAGTGACATGCACTTGCAGAAACCACGTGAGCGTGAAGGCAGATGTCAGCAGAGGGATGCCAGAGATCACCAGCAAACAGCCAGCAGCTAAGGGACAGGCATGAGACAGGTCCTCATCACAGAAGGAAGGAAGCAACTCTGCCAGCACCTTGATCCCAGACTTCCGGCCTCCAGAACTGAGACAGCACATTTCTGTTGCCTAAGCCACTCAGTCTGTGGAGATTTGTTATGGCAGCCCTAGCAAACCAACACACGGCCCTTCACAAAAAAAGAGCCAGGCTGGGCGGGGTTAAGGTGATCTTTCTGTTGCCCTCAACTTGGAAGGGGTGAGAATGACTTGGGCACTACCACTGAGGCCATAACTTATCCTCAACACGGATGGTCCCTGAATTGGAGATTTTCCCTATAGGCAGGTCAAGAGGGTTGAGTTTAAGTGTTCAATTACCATATATATATTATATATAATATATGTGTAATATAATATATATATATATATATACACATAAAGTATAGACTGAATGATTCCCCTTAAAATTCATACATAGAAATTCTAACTCTAAGGTGATGGTATTTGGAGATGGGGCCTTTGACAGTTGATTAGGTCATGAGGATGAAGCCCTCGTGATGGGGTTAATGCCATTATAAAAGAGACCCCAGAGAGCTAGACACAGTGAGAAGATGGACATCTAAGAACCAGGAAGCAGATCCTCACCAGACACTGAATCTGCAAGAGTCATGATCTTGGACTTCCATCTTCCAGAACTGTGATAAATAAATGGTGTATTTATATATAATATATGTATGTATATTTACCAGAGAAGTCACATAGAAATAGAGAACTTCAAAATCAAAGAAAGCTTTCTGTTTTGAGGAAATACTTTTCTTTTGACCATTTGTATTATTCCTTTTACCCACTGTTCTCTTAGGCTCAGTAGTGGATTTTTATTTGAGACATTTTTCTTTTTGGCAAAATTATTGGTTGGAACTGTTGGTGGAATTCTCTCTTTTTCTGGAAATCAACTAAAAACCCAGGTTGAGAACTGCTCATCTATTAAGCATAATTCAGGCTGAAAGAGGAAAGGGCTGGGTCTGTCCACCATGCCTGGAACTGTGCTGTCCAAGGTGGCAGCCAATGGCCACGTGTGGCTTTCAGTTACAATTAGTTAAAATTGAATGGACTTCCTCAGGCACACCAGTCAGGTGCTCATCAGCCACAGGTGGCTGCCTCATCACAGAGCTTAGCTGTAGAGTGTTTTTGTCCTTGAGGACAGCTCTGTCATGCAGTACTTACTGCTCAGGAGAAGCAAATGCTGGAGTACAAAGACATGACCTTCCAATTCCAGCTCTGCAATTTCCTGATCATTTGCCTCACCTGAGGCAAAGTGTTCTCTGTTTTTGAGCTTTTTATTCCCTTCCTACTAAAAGAGAAAGAAAAACAGCTTTTTCCCCTAATGGACTTGACTTGGGATTGAAAGGAAATGGATGAAATTGGTTTAGTGCAACAGATATGAACCAGGCATTGTAGACAAAGACATAACACATCCTCCTAGCCTCATGGGGCTTGCAGCCACATAGAGACAGACAAGGTTTTAAAAGAATTCTAATACAGGCAATAACAAATATGTGTGAGATATTAAGATAGGATGAAATGATGACACAAAGATGGAAGGATTCCTTGGAGGGCTGTGCAGGCATTTGCAGAAGACTCCAGCTAGGAAGTGTTTCTAAAAGAGACAGTGTTGAGGATTAATAGGAGTTTGACAGGCAGATAAGGTGCCCCCTAGTTTTCTGGTATGGAATACATACAGTAAAATCTAGATCTCTCCTTTCCTACACTATTCCTTTCCTGTGTTTATGGATCTAATTAAGGAAGCATTCAAACTTTGTTTTCCAGAACACACTATTCAAACAACATCTTGAATGAAAATGTGATATATAAAAAAAATGTTAAAAAGATGCTGGGGATTCTACTTCTGGCCAACACGGGGTAACAGATGTCGTATTTATCCTCCTGACTGGAAAAAAAATAACAAAAGTTAAGAAATAACAGTTTTCAAGATACCTGACAACACTTAAGAAAAGACAGTGATCACCAAGAAACAGGAAACAGATTAGATGAGACCTGAAATTGTAGCAGCACACAGGGAGTGACCCAGGAGCCAGAAGACTCCATAATTTGAGGAGACAGAGCTGAGAGGCCAGTTTGTTAGGCAGTCAGAGTTCACAGGTCAGAGTGCAGGAGGGAGAGAGAGAGAGATCTGCAAAGGTTCCCCTAGGAGTATTCACAAGTACTGATCTCTGAATTAATGTGAAGACATTACCTGAGGCCAGGGTTAAGAACCCAGTAATCCCGGTAATGATCATGGGGAACACTACTGGAACTCACACACCAACCAGATGGGAAACTTCAAATATCACGGGGGTAGAGTAGTCAGAAGGATGTGCCAGGGTCCAGCACATGTGGGCTCTGCTCTGGTCCATGCCCTGGCTGGGAGGGGCCAGCCTGAGGTCACATGCACAGGCCCTGGTGGTCAGCAGCATGCCATCCTTCCTTGGTCCTGCCTAAAAAAAAAAAAATTAAATAATTTTAGTTTTCAAGCAGCTCAACTTTTTCCTAGAAGAAACTTGCAGAATATTTATGAGAATACAAAAATATCCAGTCCTCAACAAGGTAAAATTCACAATGGCTGCACTGTGAACAAGATTCCCAGGCATTCAGAGATGTCAGAAAATACCTAATAAGGAGGAAACACCACCAGTGAGAATGGACCCAGAAAGGACACACATGTAAGAATTATCAGACAAAGATATTAAAAGCTATTATAATTGTGTTCTGTATGTTCAAAAACTTAGAGCAAAATATGACAGGTATTCCAAAGACACAAGCTGAATTACTGGAGATGGAAACTGTAACATCTGAGACTGATGATGCACCGCATGGAATTAATGGCATACTAGGCATTGTGGAAGAAAAGATGAGTGAACTTAAAGATGAAGAAATAGAAATTTTCCAAAATAAAACATATAGAGAAAAAAGAATAATAATAAAGAGATGAAGGGAGGCTCAGTGCACTGTGACACGAGCCCAAGCAGCCTAATAGAGATGTCCTTGGATTCCTCAAACGACAGAGGAGAAAGTAGCTGAAAGTTTTCCTAATTCGTTGTCTTTATAAAGTCATATATCTAAGAAGCTCAATGAACTTCAAGTACCAAAAAACGTGAAAAATAATTAAGTCAAGGTACATCATACTCAAAATACTCAAAACCAATGATATAGAAAAAAATCTTAAAAGCAGTCAGTGGGGGAGAAAAACTATTGCATAAAGAGCAACAAAGTTAAGCAAGACAGCAGAATTCTTGTTAGAAAAGAGTAAGCGACTAGAGAGTGGAGTAACATTTTTAAAGTATATTTTTAAAAAATCCTGTCAATCTAGATTTCTATACCTAACAAAGATAATTACTGAAAAGCAAACAAAATAAATAACTTTTCAGTTATAGAGACCTGCAAAAGAAAAATGATACCAGATAGAAATCTATATCTACACATAATAATGAACCTCACCAGAAATCATAAATATGTGTGTAAATTAAAAATGACTTTTGGGCTTCCCTGGTGGCACAGTGGTTAAGAGTCCACCTGCCAGTGCAGGGGACATGGATTCGACCCCTGGTTCGAGAAGATCCCACATGCCGCGGAGCAACTAAACCCATGTGCCACAACTACTGAGTCTGTGCTCTAGAGCCCATGAGACACAACTACTGTGCACGCACACCACAACTACTGAAGCCCTCATGCCTACAGTTTGTGCTCCACAACAAGAGAAGCCACAGCAATGAGAAGCCCACGCACCGCAACAAAGAGTAGCCCCCACTCGCCACAACTAGAGAAAGCCCGCACACAGCAATAAAGACCCAATGCAGCCAAAAATAAATTAATTAATTAATTTTAAAAGATGATTTAAAAAAATTTTTTTAAACATCTCTAAAAGGTAATTGACCACTTAAGCTAAAATAATAACAATGTAGTGAGGGGTTTATAACATATGTAGAAGTAAAACATATGACAAGAATAGCATGAAGAGCTAATAACAATAATATTAGTATCAGAAAAATAGAATTTAAGACCAAAATTGCTACTAAACACAAAAGGGATATTTTATAATAACAAAAGGATCAATCCACCAAAAATATATAACAGGTAAATATAAACACATATAAACCTAACCAAAGAACCCTATAATACATAAAGAAAAGACTGAAAGAATTGAAGGGAGAAATAGACAATTCAACAATAAGAACTGGGGACTTCAGTACTCTACTTTCAATAATGGATTAAACAACTTGACAAGATAAACAATGAAAAAGAAGATTAAACTACACTCTAAAGCAACCAGACCTCACAGACATCTCATGAATCCTCTACCCAACAACCACCCCAGACATGTTCTTCTCAAGTGCCTGTGAACATTCTCCAGGGCAGACCACAAGTTAGGCTACAAAATAAATCTAAATAGAATTTAAAGGCTTGAAGTCGTGCAAAGTATACTCTCTGACCAAAAGAGAATGCAATTAGAAATGAGAAACAAATGGGAATTTGAGAAATTCACAAATATGTGGAAAAGTGTTTTAATTTTAGATTTACAGAGAAGTTGCCAAGATAACACAGGGACTTCCTATACACCCTTCACTGAGTTTCCCCAAGTTGTTAAACTCTTTCACAACTATGGGATGTTAGTCACAACCAGGAAGTTAGCATTGGGACAAACCTATTAATGACACTGCAGACATCATTTGGATTTCATCAATTTTTCCACCAGTGTCCTTTTTCTGTCCCATGATTCCACCTGGCTTTCAGTCTCCTTAGTTCCTCCCATCTGTGAGAGTTTCTCAGCCTTTCCTTGTTTTTTAAGACCATCAATCACACTTTTGAAGAGTGCTGGTCAGGAATTTTGGATGATGGCCATCGAGTTGAGTTTGTCTAATGTTTTTCATGATTAGGCCGGGGCTGTGTTTTTTGGAATGAATCCCACAGAAGTGAAGTGTCCTTCTCACTCGTCCTGTCAGGGGTCCCTGACATCAACATGACGTGTCACTGCTGAGGTTGACCTTGACCTGGGTTAGGGTGGGGCCTGCCAGGTTTGTCCACTGGAAAGTTACCATGTTTCCCTTTCCATACTCTCTCAGAGGAGGTGAGTCCCTAAGTCCACCCATACTTAAGGGGAGGGGAATTAGGCTCCACCTACATCTTAGAGCGGGCAGTATCTACACAGACACCCCCTCTACTGTTTGTAGTTCTTCAGTAAGGAGGGCTCATCTCTTCTCCCTTATGTATTTACTTTTTCACTCATTTTTTGCATCAGCGCAGACTCATGGATTGTTCTGGCTTTGGCCATGGGGCACTCTTTCAGGATGGTTCCTATGCCCTTTTGACATGTTCCCATCCTTCTTTTATTTTCCAAATGTGTCTTTACCTTCAGCGGGCAGATATAATGGTTTCCACTTTTCTGCAGCTCCACCAGTTTCTGCAGAGGGTTGAGCGTGTGCTGTCGTTACTGCTTACTCTGGTTCACACTCTACTGTGTGCGCGTTCCCTAGTCAGTGACCGATAAAAGCTCACTGATGGATTGAAAACAAAAAGGCGGAAGAGGGAGCAGATCCCTTGCTGCTTCTCTGCCACATGCCACCAGGGCCCTGTGTTTGTTTGTTTTCCTTCAGCTTTGCTAGAATTTCTTCATTGCAAATACAAGAAAGTAACTATCTTTTGTCCCATTATAGAGCAGTTGTCAGGAATATATCGGCTTCTTCTGCCACTTGTTTAGGGTGAGAAGATCTTGATTCTTCATGCTTAGAATAAGAAAAAATAGAGGACACGTACCAGTCCTTTGGGCTTTGTTTCCAATGAACAAATCAAGGATCCCATCACAGTGAAACTGGGCTGCCTGGTGAGTTTCACGGTGGTGAACAGGATGTGTTCTTACTGAACCCCGATCTCCGTCTCTTGTCAATAGTAATTTTTAAAAAGCTACTCTCGTGGTCACGATGGAGAGATTTACAGATGTTCCAGGAAAGCTCTTCGTCTGGAATTTATGCAGCAAAGCACATATTGACTTTGTGTCCCTCAGAGCACCAGGATTTATTATTCCTGAAGATGTAGTAGCCCTGACTTTGGCTTGGTCAATATTTATCTCATGAGTCGATAAATCTGCCATAAATTTCAACAAAAGCCAACAGCTTCTGATCCTGGACTGTGCTCTGCAGAGACCCACACACACATTCTGGCTCTTTTTCGTAGCGAACCACTGGTGAAACCTGTGAAGTATTCTCAGGGATGCTTTATTTTTAGTGAATTCGGTCTGGTTATGACAGCAGAGTCTTATCCAAATAATGTGGGTGGAAATTATAGACTCTGAATCTTTTTGTCTTTTTTTCAGTCGTTTTGACCAAAGGATCTTCTGCTTAGCGCAGTTTTTTCAAAAGCTGATCTAAATGCCAACCTCAGCCCAGCCAGGGAAGGTGACATGTGACCTCTCATTCCTGTGCCCGTCACTCAAGGCTTAATCTTAGTTGCCCTTTTTTAATTTTACCAGGGCGTGATCTCCTACTAGCCTTCCATGAGCTGAAAATCCTGGTTCGGTGTTTGTTGGTTGAATAGTTTGTCACCGTTTAAAACTACAGAGTGCCCCAGGGGCAGCCAAAGAGCCTGTCTCCTCTACCTGGAAGTGACCTGGTGGTCGTGTCGCCAGATGACTCCTCCTCTAGAGCTTGAAAGGACCTCTCCCCACGATGAGGCCCCGCGCAGCTCCCCTCGGGTGGAATACGTAGTACAGTGTGTAAGTTTGTAGACACCAGCACTCCTGGTTGTGTGCTGTGTTCTGCCTACCCTTCACAGAGCACCGACATGGGGATGCCCGCTTGCCACACAATTGCTGGACTTTACCATGTGGTTTTACTGGGGCCCAAAGGGGCCTGACTCACAGAGAAAACAATTTAAATTTTTAAAAAATTGTAACTATTTCTTTGAATTTTAAAATTGCTTTCCAGGTTTACTGAGATGTAATTAACATATAACATTGTGTAACTTAAGGTGTACCACGGGATGACTTGATATACATTCATATTGTGAAATGAAGACCACGATAAGGTTAGTTGACAGACATCTGCTCACATAGTTGCCATTGATGTGTGTGTATCTTTTGCTGTTGCTTTTGCTTGTTTTATTAGCCTAGATTTCTGGAAACGTTAAGGTGGCATTCCCTGTTCTGTCTTTCACAGTAAGTCATCAAAACGTGAAACAGTCCCTAATGAAGGCAATCTCTCACCTTCAAGTGTCAGAGTAAGCATACAACAGAAAGTCTCTCAATCTAGGGCAGCGCGACTGTGACTGCTAGTTGGAAAAGGCAGGTGTTTCCAATCTTTCTTTGAAAACAAAGTATTGGACTTCGAGACGAGAAAGCTCTGCTTTGCCTCACAGAGAAGATGCTTTAAAGTCCACTCGGTGTTATCCTGCCCTGAAGAGAGCTGTTTTGATGTGTCAACAGGTGAATCTCTACAGAAGGTTTGCTTTCCACGTTCCACCATAGATCTCCACCTCATGGAGATCTTAGGAAAAGATTTTTCTGCTGCCCAGGTCACGTTTTCATTCATCAAGAAGACCTTGTGGTGGTGGTGGCAATGGTGGTGGCGGTCGTCTTTTGGAGGGGTTTTTGGAAGGGAGGGGTGGGTTTATTTATTTTATTTTGCTTTGTTGCCTGAACTGCTAGAGAAGTTAGGTTGTTGATGGAATACTGTACTCTATAAAACCTAAGACGTAGGCCTGTCAAAATGACCTCAAACAATTACTCAAGCATTCAGTGTAGCAAAAGTACTTCCCAGGTAGTAGGGTATGTCTTTTCTAATATTTATGTTGGGGGGCCGTAGTAGATGAAAGCAAGGATTCTGGAGCCAGGCCACCTGGATTTGGATCCAGTTTCTCCCACTTACCTGCTGGCTGATTTGGGGGAAAGTAATTTTCTCTTTGTGCCTGTTTCCTCATAAGTAAAACTGAGATTGTTGTAGTACTCTGACTGGCATTGTTATGAGAATTAATTGAGTTCATATTTGCAAAGCACTTACAATAGTGTAGGGCATACGGTAAATACTACCTTCTGTTTTATAAATACGCTGGAATCTTAAAACGATAATGGCTTTTGTTTAATAAACACCTGCAGTCAGCCAGTGTCTTCATGCACTTGGTCACATTTAACCCTCACAACAAGGGTTGTTTTACTTTACAGATGTAGAACCAGACCTAAAAGAGAGCAGGTGCTTTGCATCAGGTGCCTGGGCAAGTGGAAAGATGTAGGATTTGAATTCAGGTCTTTTGAGTCAAAAACCCTGACAGTACTTTCATTATAACATTGCCTCTCATAAGACTCAAAAGCTACATTAGTTGAGCAATTATTATGTACCTGCCACCTTCACATATGTTATCTCAATGACTGCAACAAACCCACTGAGTTTCTTGCTCCCATTTCAAGGCAGGACGTGGGGATCATAGAAATGAAGTTGTGTGTGTGTGTGTGTGTGTGTGTGTAGTAGACCCAGGGTTCAAATCCAGGTCTTCTGTGACAGGGCACCAGCCACCACACCCCCAAAACCACAAGGACTCACCTGTGTTGAACAGGCATTCTGAGCAGCTCTCACAATGCTATCCTCCCATACCCTGGCTTTTTGATTTGAAATTTTTCAGGCCTACAGAGATGTTGAAAGAATTAGACAGTGAATATCTGATTATCCTTCAACTAGGTTCAAAAATTATTGTTATTGGAAGAGTTTTGCAACATATAGAAAAGTTGCAAAGAAATATTAAGTGGGCCAAGGAAGGCCACTTTTCAATAAATAATAAGTATATAAAGGGTAAAACACACAAGATACAGCTGTGTTGAATAGGTATGCACCAGATAACATACCACCAAAACTCATAAAGCAACTACCATAGACGTTACTATGAGAACAAACAGAAACACACCCAGAGGATGACTTTAATCCATTTCTCTCCACCCATAAAACATTAAATAAGGACACCAAACATACATAAACCCTAAATAATAAGTGGTGCTCAAAGAAGCAGTGGGATCCCAGAGGGAGGGACCTGCTCCAGGGTGGCAGGACAGCCAGCCAGGGCAGGAGGAGGGCACACCAGTCAGAGATATCTCTTTGTGACCATACCTACAGCCGGGGGGAGGCCTCAAACCCCAAACTGCTACGTGGCAAGATAAAAACCACAGCCCTTGAAGAAAAATGGGGACAGGAGTCCTTCCTCCCTCTGCCTAACTACAAAAACAAACGGACTCCCTTCGCGTGAAGCTCTTCCTTTGGCGACTCACTCATCAAAGCAGCCTCTGCTTAGGTGGCCGGGGACAGAGGTCCTCAGAAGCCAGGTGGTAGCTGTGTAGAAAGCAAGGGAGCAGTCGAGTTGCCTGCATCGAAAGTGCAAGCTCTTCCGGGGCATTTTTTTGAGCACCGTGCAGACCACACGGCATCCCTCTCCAAGGGCACCAGTTTTTCTCTCTTGATTTGTACCTAAGGCGATCTTACTTCCCGTCCCTGGCCCAAAGTCTGAGACTGGGATTTTTTGAGATGGTTTACTGCATCTGTCAAGAAGGAGCTGTTTAAGGATGCATCTTGCGTAAGGGCAGGGGTGCCAAGGCCTGAACGGGCTGCAGGTCTGTTGGCAAAAACTCTAGGCATCTCTAGCTCCTCCTAATTCTCATCCAGAGTTTTCTTCATATTCAAGTGATAAATAAATATTTTATTTATATTAAACATTATACTAAAGTGTAACAAGGATATTAGACACCCAAATCAGACATAAGTACCAAATAGTATCTTCCGTTTGGGTGGGTTTTATGATTTTCACATGCTTTGGTGTAGATTGTTCTCTCTAAGAGTCTCACATTCATGCCTCATGGGACCTTCAGCCAACTGTGTCCAGGTGACACAGGTGGGATGAGGGTATGAGGGAGACCAAATCCTCAGTATTTCAGAAACAGGCTGGAACCGTGAAAGAAGGGGAATCATGACAGGTAAGCCACTATTACATTTTTTTCGTGACCGTGTACAAATCATAACAATTTCCACCAATAGTGGAGTAAGATAAGTCTTGAAATATTAATCTCTGTGCTTTTCTCTTCCCACTTCCCTGCAGGCGACCTCCTTCCAGTGGGTTGGGAACATCCACAGGGCTTCCAGGAGGAACAGAACTGTTCCAGAGAAGAAGGAAGGGAGCGAGGGATGGAGGGGGGAGAGAGGAAGGGAAGCAGGAAGGGTGAAAAGAGAGAGAGAGCTAATATTCATTTATCTGCGTGTGTGTGTTGACTATTAACAGGGGTCTGAGACGCAAAGGGAAGGCTTCAGGGGAGTAAGGAGGAAGGTGTAAACAGCCAGCAGAGGCCACTCTGGCCGGCTTGGGTGTTAGGCAGCTCACGGCTTCTCTGGGAAGCAGAAGAGCCAGGTCTGCAACGGCCACAGGAGCATCAGCCATTCCTGCTCCTCTGCGGGCATGGCCCCCTCCTGCCACACCAGCCTCAAAAGGCAGTACCCTGCTTGCTGCTCTGAGAAGCAACCCGATCATGGGGTCTGCAGAGGACCTGACACCGTTCCTCCTTCACATTACGGTCTCCTGCAAGTGTATGGGATCGGCAGAGCCCAGGTCTACCTGAACCTGCAGGTCTACACCCCGGCTGTAGGTTGGGGAAGTGAGTCCTGGCTTCTGTCCTGGGGGCGGGACTCATAACATGGAAAGTTACCCCCACACGGGACAGGTGTTCCGGGGGTTGTCCACCACCCCAAAGAGGAAAAGTGGAACCAGGATGGAGAGAGAATTCAACAGCCTCCCCTGCTCAGGCACAGCCTCTACCCCGGGGAAAAGGTAAGAAGGAGGAGAGTGGGGGCAGGGAAGGAGAGCCACCGGTCCTGTAGGACTGCAGAGGGGGACTCGGGTCCTCAAAAGGAAATGGCCACGCATCCATTGTGCCTGGCACTTGGTGCCCACGTGGCAGAGGGACGTGGACAAGTCACTCACTGCAGGTCAAGAGAGCATCCAGGGCCGCCTCCGCGCAGCGGCAGGGCTGCAGGGCCTGGGCTCTGCTCTGAGACCCGTCGGTGACACGCACTCCCCGTCTTCCAGCGAGGGATGCCTGCCTGGGCCTTCGGGCGTGTCCAGCCCCATCCCGACAACCTCATGTGGACCCTCTCCCCTTGAGTAGCCCAGGAGCAAACAGAGAACAGGGGCCTCAGCATCCCGAGGGGTGGGCGTGTGGTGGGAAAAGAAGCTGTCCCAGAACTAGGGGGGAACTCACATGTGATGAAGCCAACCCCCACTGCATCCTAAGGAGATAGACTATTTTTGCAAATAGGTTATCGTTTGGAAGCCAGGCTCTGCTGAGACAAGGAAAACACAAGAGCTCAGGAGAGAGCACAGGCACGAGCAAGCAAGAAAGTATCAATAGAATATTTATATATCCTCCAAGGTTCCTCCCACAGGACACTTGTTGATTACAGAGGGAAAATGATAACTTTACAGTGGGAAACATGGTTGAGGTCATCTTAATGAAGTGGTCCGACATCACGGTACTCCTGACAGGATGCTCTGAGAAGAATAAACATTTCTGGGGTATTCTTGCCAAAAATGTACAACCTAACCCTAGTCGGGAGGAGACATGAGACGAACCCTAAATGAAGGACATTCTAGGAAATAACTGACCAGCACTCTGCAAAAGGATCAAGGTCGCGAGAGACAAAGAAAGACTCAGGCACTGACAAAACATAGCAAATAACTGTAACGTGCCACCATGGGTTGTTTCCTGGACCTGAAAAAAGATATTAGTGGGAGGGGTTTTGAAATGTAAGTAAGGCTGTAGATTATTAGTCGTGTTGCATCAGTGTTAATTTCATGATTTTGATAAGTGGTCTGTGGTTATATAAGGTTTAGGGAAGCTCAGTGAAAAGCGTATGGGAATTCTAGGTATGATTTTTGGCAACTTTATTGTAAGTCTGGGTTTATTTCAAAATGCGAAGTTGAAATTAATGAAATTGTATGAATTGGTATAGAGAAGGAGGAGGGGAAGGAGGAGTAAGAAAGAACAGTTTGCAAATGTCTTTACAGAGCAGCAACCAGGTCTGGATGACTCTGTTCATGGTTCCTGAGAGTGGGTAGAGAAGACTGCCCTCTGCCTACGACAACTTACCCACTGAGGAGAGAAGGACAGGACTGAGAAACAGGTATATCAGAAGTACTTAGTCTGGGGCTTCCCTGGTGGCACAGTGGTTGAGAGTCCGCCTGCCGATGCAGGGGACAGGGGTTCGTGCCCCGGTCCAGGAAGATCCCACATGCCGCGGAGCGGCTGGGCCCGTGAGCCATGGCCGCTGAGCCTGCACGTCCGGAGCCTGTGCTCCGCAACGGGAGAGGCCACAGCAGTGAGAGGCCCGCGTACCACCCCCCCCCACACACACACAAAAGAAGTACTTAGTCTAGTACAGGACTGTAAGTTCTCTGGTTAAGTCAGCACCAAGTCTTCTTCCTTATTTCTCTCTAGACTGAACCTCCAGGGTGACACAGTGGGTATGACTGTCACCCAAATAGGCATGTTCGAACCCCAAACACTGGTGCTATTGGCAGGGCTGAGCAAATGCACTAGTTGGGGAGTTTGTCCAGGGAAGGCTATACATTCCTGCCTGCAGGAGAGCCTGCCTGTGGGCACCACAACCACAACAGCAGCAGGTGTGTGGACAGGTGAGCTCGTGGCACTTCTCCCAGCTGCCTGTGGCTCATTTGGTGCACACAGTGTCCGAGTACCCAAGTGAGAGAGGGAAATGCTGCAAGTGTCAATAACTTGGCAGGGGCATGGGTCATGTAAAAGGTCACTGCTGATGGACATTTGAAATTGAGGAAAGGATTTCAGCTTCAGGCTAAGATGGAATAGCAGGGGCCAGATTCGCCCTCCCACCTGAAACAAGTAAGCAAATGGACAAGACACATGAAACAGTGGTTTTCCAACACTGGACATCAGGCAGCACAAGACAGGAACCCCAAAGTGGGGAAGGAAGGAGGTGAGCTCCATGGTGGCTGCAGGACCCTCCTTGGAGAGCTTCCAGGGGTCAGCGCAGGGAGGGAGTCCTCAGGCCAAGCCCAACAGTCCCCGAGAGGAGGGGCAGGGACACCATGGTGGTTACGGTGCACAGAATGCAGAACCAGAGAGGAGAGTCTGCAGAGAGGGAGGGAAGCTCTGAAAATCTGATCCTATACACCAAGCAGAACACATGGATAGAAACTGAACCAAAGCTGGAACCACCCAAAGCTGCAGAGGAAACAACACCTCCCATTGACACAGAAGCAGGGATAGTTCCTACTCCCACAAGTCAGAGGGGGACACTTCTTGGGTAGAGTACCCAGAAGATGTCTCAAAAATAAAGCAGCATGAGCTCTAGACAAAAGGTTGCTTTGGACCTAACCAAGCTTTCAAGCAAGTCTCAAAAGTATCAAACTGGTTCCAAGTAATTTAGTGGCATGACAGAACACAGACCAAAAACATTTACAGGAATAAAAAAAAATATGGAGAACACAAAACCAATATGTAATTCACAATATCTGCATCCAATCAAAAATTATTACTCACACAAAGAATCCTAAAGATACATCCCAAGATGATGATAAAAATCAATTAGTAGAAACAGACCTGTAATGACACAGACAATGTAATGAGTATACAAAACCATTAAAAGAGTTAACAGTTACTAAAACTCATTCTATGTGTTCAAGAAAGTAGAACAAGGTTGAGCATGTTAAGGAGAGACATAGAAGATATTTTAAAGAATCAAATCAAATTCTGGAGATGAGAAAACTCTGGAGAGGATTAGACACTGCAGAAGAGAAGCCTCGTGAATCTGAAAACACAGTAAGGGGACCTATCCAAAATGAAACACAGAGATGCAGAAAACAGGGAAGGAGCACCCATGAGCTGCAGGACAACTCCACAAGTCTAATGTGTGCATAACTGAAGTCAGTGAAAGGGTGGAGAGGGGGCCGAGGGGAGAAAAAATAACTGAAGAACAAAGGGCTGAACATTCTTCCAAATCTGGTGGAAACTATTGATATAAAACCATAGACCCAAGAGCCTCAAAGAACCCCAAACAAGAAATATGAAGAAAATTATGCTAAGGCATATGTACAAATTAATAAACAGAAACATTAATTGAAATGGAGTTGGGGGGTGAGAAGGGAAAGCTCTCATGCCCCATGATGACAGCAGAGCCCAGCAGGAAGAAGAGAGACTCCTCTTATTGCCTGGCAAGAGCATGGCCAACAAGAGACGGTCACAACCCAGCCAATGAGAAGCCTCTCTACTTGGAACTCTCACTTCCTCCAGTGGACTCTATTGACCACAGCCCTCCCACCTCCCTCTTCCCCTCTTTAAAAGAGCTCTCCTCTCCTTGCTATGGGGGGACTTGAATGTGTCTCACGACGGCTGTAGATTTCAAATTGCAATTCTTTGTTGATCCCCCCAAAAATCATTTTTCTGGAGAAATAACTGGCAGTCTATCAGTTGTAGATCGACATTTTGTGGCTCCTACAGGGATCCAGAGAAGACTGCTGACCTTTCCGAGGCTGGTGAGGGAACAGGTGCATTACCCACCTTGAGCCCATTGGTGCTCCCTGCTTTTTTCACCAATCCGGGGGTTTAAAGGTAAGTGTTTCTCCTGAATCTGAGCTTCTGCCCTGTTTGCATTTTGAAGCTCTCCAGGTTTTATTTGGAATCTATTTTTAAAGGTTTTTCCTTTCTAGATCAAGGCCTTGTTCCGTATAAGTGTACTCGTTGGCACTTGGCCCTGACTCCTCTGAAAACAGGCTGTTCCAAGTGGAACTGGCAAGCCTCACACCATTCCTTTGGGAAGAGGGTCTGATTCATTGGAACTGCACAGATAAGCCTTTGGCCTGACTCCTTCAGGACTGGGCTACCTCATTAGAGCCGAGCTGAGCATCCTTCAGCCTGGCTCTTTTGGGAGCAGACTCTTCCCTTAGAACTCACTGGTATTAGGTCTAGGGTTGTTTGAGCTGTTTAAGCTGTTTCAGCTGGTTAGACTGTTTTGGAAATTGTTCTTTTATTCTAGAGAAAAACCCTGAGAAATGGGACCCCAGTTATCTAAATATTTTAAGGGCACACACAAACACACAGGAACCCCAACTGATTTTACGTTTAAAAACTGTGGTCCTTCCTCATATGCATTTGTAAATAAACATATTGACTTAGCCAAACACAATTCAGAACATCAACAGCCATTATGGGGAACTTTTGAAATCCCTAAACACCTCTTAAAACTGGATAATCGTAGCTCTAAAATTTCCAAAATTGAATGGAATATCTATTTTGATTGGTATTTTGAGGTTTCCAAATGTTATCAGGAGCCTAAAATTGCCTCTCTGCAAAACAAGATTTAAAGATTCACTGAGGCATTTAGGTTGCTTCCATGCCTTAGCTACTGTAAATAGTGCTGCTATGAACATTGGGGTGCATGTGTCTTTTAGAAATAGAGTTTTCTCTGGATATATGCCCAGGAGTGGGATTGCTGGATCATATGGTAACTCTATGTTTAGTTTTCTGAGGAACCTCCATACTGTTCTCCATAGTGGCTGCACCAATTTACACTCCCACCAACAGTGTAGGGTTCTCTTTTCTCCACACCCTCTCCAGCATTTATTGTTTGTAGACCTTTTAATGATGGTCATTCTTACTGGTATGAGGTGATACCTCATTATAGTTTCAATTTGCGTTTCTCTAATAATTAGTGATATAGAGCATCTTCTCATGACCTATTGACCATCTATAATTCTTCTTTGGAGAAATGTCTATTTAGGTCTTCTGCCCATTTTTTTGACTGGGTTGTTTTTTCTTTTTTTATATTAAGCTGTATGAGCTGTTTGTATATTTTGGAAATTAATCCCTTGTCAGTAGCATTATTTGCAAATATTTTCTCCCATTCCATAGTTTGTCTTTTCATTTTGTTTATCGTTTCTTTTGCTGTGCAAAAGCTTTTAAGACATGGAAGCAACCTACATGTCCATCAATAGATGAAAGGATGAAGAAGATGTGGTGTGTATACACACACACACACACACACACACACACAGACACAATGGAATACTACTCAGCCATAAAAAAGGATGAAATAATGCCATTTGAAGCAACAAGGATGGACCTAGAGATTATCATACGAAGTGAAGTAAGTCAGTTAGAGAAAGACAAATACATATGATATCACTTATAGGTGAAATCTAAAATAATGATACAAATGAACTTATTTACAAAACAGAAATAGACTCACAGACATAAAAACAAATTTTGGTTACCAAAGGGGACAGGGGGGTAAGGAATAAATTAGGGATTTGGGATTAACAGATACACACTACCATATATAAAATAGATAAACAACAAGGACCTACTGTATAGCACAGGGAACTATATTCAACGTAATAACCTGTAATGAAAAAGAATCTGAAAATGTATATATATGGATTAACTGAGGCAAGCAAATGATTAAAGAAAGATAAGGTGGCATCTGAAGCCTCAGGTTCCTCTTGCCTGGCTCCTTTGCCTCAGACTCCATCTCCAGTACCATCTTCCTCCTTCCCTTCTATACCGCCTATACCTACACTATACTCTCAATTGCCTGACACTAATTCTTTTGCCGAACTTCTTTTCTTCTCTGGAACTCTCCTCACCCCCTTTTCTTCTGAACTTGTCAGAACCTGTCCCTTTAAAATTAAGCCTTCTGAGGACCCAGAGGCTAAACCCTTAATTTCTTACATTCCCTGGACTAAAACAGAACTGTGAGCCATAGTCAGAGATTTTCCCAAAGTAACTAGAAATCCTCACTGATTTGCTGAAGAATTTAATACAGTCATTCAAACTTACCAACTTGATTTCTATGACTTATATCAGCTGGTTTACATGCTTGTCAGTGAAGGCCAGGCACAGCATTGGATAAAAACCACTAACTGGAAAAGTCCTGAAAGGTCTCTAGGATTACAACTGGGATACCAGCCCACTGACTTATTATACAATCAGGCTCAGGCAATTGCTCGCTGACTTCACTCAGCAATCCCTGGGGCTTTTCTAAAACCTCTTGATTGGAACAAAATTCAGTCTTGTGTACAAAAATCTGATCAACCTGTTCATGACTATTATAATCAACTTCAGGTTGTTTTTAAAGAAAATTCTAGGGACTTCCCTGGGGGTCCAGGGGTTAAGATTCTGCACTTCCACTGCAGGGGGCACGGGTTCGATCCCTGGTCAGGGAACTAAGATCCCGCATGCAGTGTGGCCAGAAAAAAGAAAAAGAAAATTCTGGTCTTCCTTTAGATGTTGATCTCACCTGCGTTGCTTTTAACTCTGTGTTTATTAATGGGGTGAACAAAGACCTTTTCACTCTAATAAAAATGACCAGGATGGAAAGGGAAACCATGTCCTCTCCAGGTCTGGTTACTCTGGCAAACCAGCTCTCTCATTCCAGATGAGTCATCTCGAAAGAAGACCACCAAAGTTCCTAATCTTCAACTCCCTCAAAGGAAGGTTCCTAAACAAAACTAAAACCCTCCTAGTTTCTGCTATTATTGTAAAGAGCCAGGACATTGGAAAAGAGATTGTTACAAATCTATAAACTCTTCAGGTGCCTTCAGCCCTCTAACCAGCCTTTCCAAGTCCCCCCAGTTTTCAAAGATGGGGCTCTGAAGAGCTATGGGAGCTCTTTCTAATCCTGCCTCTTTTTTGAGAAACACTTCTCCAGATGGGGGATGAATCTCTTCCAGTCCTAACTGACCCCAGAGCCACACTCTCAGTGCTCAGCCCCACTACTATAGAGCAGCCCCTGCGTCAGAGGACTAAAACAGCGCAAGCAGTGGGGAATCTCCATTGAACCTCAGGAGGTTCCTGTCTCCGAATCTATTCCTTTTTGTTTAGACGCTTTGAGAGATACACATCCTTTTCTCCTTGGTTCCTCCACCCCTACCCATTTATGAGGCTGAGACTTCTTAGAGAAATATCATGCTAGAATTTATTTCTCCCCAAAGGGGGAAATGATTCTAGAATTTGACAGTAGTCATCCAAGTAACCCACCACATGAATTAAATGACCCTTTGACATCTTTTATTTCCTCTGTCTCTCACAGTACTAGAGCTCATTCTGGAAGCACTTTATCATCGGTCCCTGTTGAGTCAGCTACCACCCTCCTTATGGACAAATATCAAACTGATGTTGGAAAAATTTAATTTTAATGCCTTAAAGGGTTTGATGAACCCACCTGCCTTGGGTATCCCAATTATCATATTCCCTTTTTCCTTTTTGTATATGAAAAGGAAGGGAATGCCCTTCAGTCCTCACCCAAAACAGGGGGGCCGGCCACCATCGACCCATAGGGTATAATAGCCGGTAAACGGACCCTGTGGCATGGGGATAACCCCTTGCCTTAGAGCCATTACGACCACTGCCTTTTTGGTTAAGGCCACCAAGAAAACCACTGTGGGACCCCCTTAGCGATCTTTGTACCGCATGCAATAGAAGCCCTCCTGAATTCTCATCACACTCAGCATCTCTGTCATCTGCCTCAATTCCTATGAAATCTTTCTGTCAACTGCTCCTCACATAACTCTTTTACATTATAACATAGTAACATTGTGTTCTAATAACATTAACCCAGCTGCTCTTCTCCCCTCCATCACTTACGAAGTCCCTCATGGCTTAGCACTGACGGACTACCTCCTGACTCCTCATAACGATCTGCAGGAAATTCCTCTGGGTGATGCTGACTTCTCATGGTTCACTAACAGGTGGCGATGGCAAATGCCGTGCTGGGTATGCTATTGCAACTCCTTTTGATGTTGTTGAGGTAGCACTTCTACCTATGGCTACTTCAGCCATCGGGCTGGAGTTTACACTCTTAGATGGGCTTGTACTTTAGCCAGCAACAAAACTGCTAATATTTACACTGATAGTAGACACACTTTCAGAGTATCTCATGATTTTGGAATGTTGTGTAAGCAACGTGGCTTCCTTACTTCCAGTGGAAATAAAATTTAAAATGGCCCCTACGTTCCGAAATTGGATGTAATACTCTTACCTGCCACTTTAGCTGTTATTAACATTCCAGGGCATTCTAAACTTGACTCTCTGAGAGCTAAGGGAAATTACTTTGCTAATATTTCTGCAAAGGAATATTGCCCTTAAAGAGACCAAGAGCAGCCAAACCTCCATCATGGTCCAAAGGGATATTTCCCCAAATGATAACTTAGAAAAACTGGTTAGAGAAGCCCAAAAACTGGCCTCAGGAAAGAGAAGACAAGATTGGAAATTCAGCAATTGTTGGTACAATAAAAAGAGAAAGCTCTGGTTCAGACCAAATAACAACACACTTCTACAGGAGTATCTAAAATTTCCATTCCTCACCACCGTATTTTGCATTGTCATCAGTCTACTGACAAAATGATAGCCATCACGAATCAATACTGGCGAAAAACATTAACAAGGCTACAAAATGTGCCTCCCTCACTGGTCTCACTTGTCCACAATACAAGCCAGGGAAGCCTGTACTGTTCCCGGACATTTTAAACTGCCTGATGGACCATTTGAGGTCTGGCAAATGGATTTCACCAGCTTCCATCATCTCATGGATGTAAATACGTTTAGTCATGGTCTGTATGTCTTCACACTGGACTGAAGCTTTCCCTTGTAGACAGGCTACTGCCTTTTCAGTGGCTAAAGTCCTTTCGGGTGGCTTGCTGTGGTTGCAGACCCCAAATTGCAACTCTTTGTTCATCTCAAGTAAACCCATTTATGTTGTAGAAATAACTGTAGTCTATTTGTTTTAGGTCAACACACATCATAATCAAATTGCTTCAAACCAATAATAAAGAATCTTAAACGCAGCAAGAGAAGAAAGAACACATCACATACAGAGAAGCAAAGCAGACCGTAGACTGCTTGCCAGAAACGCGCAGAAGTAAATCAGACAGAGAAAGACAAACACAGGCAGACTTTGTTTTGTTGTGCTTCACTTTACTGTGTTTCACAAATATTGCGTTTTTTACAAATTAAAGCTTTGTGGCAACCCTGCATTGAGCAAGTCTATGGGCACCATTTTTCCAAGAGCAGATTCACAGTACAAAAAAATGTCCTTCCTTCAGGCAGAAGGAAAATGACACCAAATGGAAATCTACACATAGGTATAAAGGATATCAGATGCAAATATGTGGGTAAACAAAAGATCTCTTTTTCTGGTTTTTAAAAAGTCTCTAAAATATAATTGACTGTTTAAATCACTCCAAATACAGATGTCTTGTGGGGTTTATAACACATGTAGATGTAGAAGGCAGGACAATGATGCCCAGAGGCCAGGAGAGGAACTGGAGTGCCCTGGGGGCAGGTTCGTGGAGTGACATGAGAGGTGCCCTACCACCTCATACCCACGTCTTCCTGCACTTGGACTTGGGGAGCTAGTTGGAAATCCTGGTTTCCTTCTGAGCTTTGAGAGACTATGGGAAGGTCCACTAATGTTTCTGAACCTCGTTTTTTTTCTTCTAGCGAAAAGGGATAGAGATTTTTGTCATTGCTACTCATGTGGTTCACAAGAATTTTAGAAATTCAGAATCTCGGGTCCTACCCCAAACCTACTGAACCAGGATTTTCATTTTAGCAAGCTTCTCATATGACTCATACACAGCAAAGAATCAACGCGAGAGGACCCAGCTGGTGGAGAGCAGAAGCACATTCTTCACATGCACACACTGCTTCCCTGGACAGTGATACGGCTGCCAAAACACAGGCCCCCAGGCATGCATCCCGCACTAACGGCCAGCGTGATTTCAAGACCGACCGATGATGTCAGAGCCATTTTTAGACTTTGCTAACAGGCCCTGTAGGTGAGAGGGAAGTGCCGGTTGTGCGTACCACAGCTACAGCAGAGGAAAGTGCTGCTGGTGTCCAGCGGTGAGGGGCGTCAGGCAGGGCTTGCTCCCTGGCCCAGGACAGTGTCCTGCCAGGTCCCACTGTCACACCAGAATGCCGGTCCAGGCTTTGAGGGACGCTTGGCTTCATACGTGTCCGAAGCTCTTTGGTGGACAGCTTTTTGCCTATCATCTTGTAAACCCGTGGACAGCAACTTCTGTAAATGTATAGGAATGTTTGCCTCCTCATCAGCGGGAGAGTGCATTTCCTGCTGGCAGGGGATCAGGGCAGGGCCTTCCTCTGTGTGGGGGGAGCAAAAGGGGAGGCACCAGCTTCTCTTCTCAGGAGGTACCAGGTCCTTCTCTTGTTTGGGGCCGCTGAGTTCAGCCCCATAGGGTCTGGAACTTGGCAGTGAGGTGCTGCAAGGCTGCAGGTGGGTATTTAAGCATCTCTGTTTCTTTCTGTAGCACAAGACGGAGGGCAGTCCTGTTGTCTTTCCCGTCCTGAGAGAAGGACAAGTGGCCCCTGGTCACCTGAGGGCTTAGGCTCAGGGCCAAGGGTTGTGAGTTTCTTAGTATGTGTGTGTGTGTGTGGGGGGGGACCTGGTCTGGGGTTCCCACTGCCTTATCCTCCTTGACGTGTGGACGGGCAATCTGGCTCCAGTAGCCAGTTGGAAGTGAGCTCTTTGCAGTTGGATATTTATTCGTGTTGTCATCTTCTCAGCCACTGGCTATGGGTCCCTTGCCTCTACAATGAGGGGTCCAATTCCACAGTTTGGGGTGGGGTTCAAGAATCTATTTTTAGGGGAGGGATCACAATGGCAGAGTAAGAGGATACGGAGCTCACCTCCCCTCACAAACACATCCAAAATACATCTACACATGGAATAATTCTCACTGAAAACTAACTGGAAACTGGCAGGATGACTCCTGTACAAGCTAGACTGTAGGAAAGGTACACCTGTAATCTGGTAGGAAGGGAAGAAAAGCATCAAGACCTGTGTCCCTGGGAGGGGACCCAGACGAAAAGGGAGATTACGTGGGTGGAGATCCTCCCTGGGGAGTGAATGGCTCAAGCCACAGACTGTGGTCCTACATGGGGGAGACAGTCCCCTTGGCTGGCTGGAGGACCACGGGGACAGATAGAAGGGCTGTGGGGAGCCTGGACTCCACTTGTGAGGAGCGAGCGCGCTGGCTGACCCTAGAGGCAGGGTGGAGACAAGTCCGCTCTAGTGGCTGCTGGGGTTAGTGGGTTTAGGTCTGCTCTAGTGGCTGCCTCTGTGACCACCTCGCTGTGTGCCTCAGTCCAAGCCAAGCAAATGCTCTGGCCTCCCTCATTCCCCGTCGCAGCGTGGCACTGGACCTGGGGCAGCCAGGACTGGGGAAAAGACTCAACAGCGGGACGCAAGGTGACCCAGTCCCAGGATGGAGCCTGGGTGTTGGTGGCCATTGTCAGGCGCTGCCCCAGAAGCTGCCCAGACCTCTGACAGTGGCCCTGACACAGATACGCGCTGAGAGTCCATGCAGGTCCCACCTGCCCGGGAGTGTGGCGCCACAACAGGGGGAAAGTGGCAGAGGCTGGGGGCACTGACCAGCTGTGAGGGACAAAGGGGACTTGCACGCGACGCTGCATCTGAGCGTTGCCTTGGGCTCCTACACAGGGAGTGCATCAGACCTCCGTCTGTGCATGGGCCACACTTGCTTCAACACTCCTCTTCTCTGGGGCAAAGGTCCTGGTGCAGGAAGAGGGGGAACACGCACACTTAAAAGGAACAGAGCCAGCCTGTGCCTGACCCTCAGGGTTTCTGCTCCAGCAACCTGGGATCAGACCCTGCCCCTGAAAGGGCGGTGACACCCACTGAGCAGAGAGGAAGTTCCACCTCACACCTGGCTCTAGCTCTAGCCCCTTCATCCCCAGCCCCATCCCCTACCAAGGTGAGAGTGGCCAGCACACCCCGAGGAAGAACATGACTGATGTCCAGGTGAAATCCAGCCCTCCCGCCAAAGGCGCTGGGCACGTGCAGTCTGTATAGGCACGCTTCCCCGTGAAAACACCCCTTCAAGACCGCAGTAGGTAACCGTTTCAGCTAAATTCATACAGGCAGAGAGAGTCAAACAAAATGAGGAGACAGAGGAAATAGTCTCACGGGAAAGAGAAAGAGAAAAGATAACCCCTGAAAAAATAAATAATGAAGCAGAAATAAACAATTTACAAGGTAAAGAATTTAAAACTTTGCTAATAAAAATGTTAACTGAATTAGGGAAAATAATTGATGCAAACAGTGAACACTTTAGGAAGGACCTAGAAAATATAAAAAAGACCCAATTCGAAATATAAAAAAGACTCCATAAGAAATGAAGAATTCAATAGCTGAAGAAAAAGACACACTGGAAGGAATGAGAGCAGAATAAATGATACAGAAGGATGCATGAGTGATCTGGAAGCTAGAATAATGGAAATCACCCAATCAGAACAGCCGACAGAAAGATAAATTTTAAAAATGGAAAGCAATTTAAGAGATCTCTGAGAAAACATTAAGCATACCAATATTTGCATGCTAGGGGTCCAAGAAGAACGGAGAAACCAGCACAAAGATTAAAGACAAAAAATTATAAAAGCAATTATAACTACAATAAACAGTTAAGGGATAAACATGAAGCTGTGAAAAATAATTTCTTTGTGTCATCTTCAGAACACTTCCAAATTCATTCTACAAGGCAACCATTACCCTGATACCCAAACCAGACAAAGATGGTACCAAAATTATGAAATTACAGGCCAATATTTTTGATGAATACAGATACAAAAATCCTCAACAAAATATTAGCAAACCAAATCCAATGATATTTAAAAGGACCATAAACCATGATCAAGTTGGATTTATTCCAACTGATCTGAACTGATGGTTCCATATTTGCATATCAATCATTGTGATACACCACCTTAACAAAAGGAAAGATAAAAATCACATAATCATCTCAATAGAAGCAGAAAAAAACATTTGACAAAATTCAACATCTCTTTCATGATAAAAACTCTCATCAAAGTGGGTGCAGAGGGAACATATCTCAACATAATAAAGGCCATTTATGACAAACCCACAGTTAACATCATACTCAATGGTGAAGAGCTGAAAGCCTTCCCTCAGGAAAATTCAGAAACAAGACAAGGGTGCCCACTTCACCACTTCTATTTAACATTGTATTGGAAGTCCTACCCACAGCCATCAGACAAGAAAAATAAATAAAAGGCATCCAAAATGGAGGGAAGAAGTAAAACTGTCACTATTTACAGACAACGTGATACTATCTATAGAAAACCCTAAAGCCTATACCAAAAAACTACTAGAACTGAGAAATGAATCAGCACGGTTGCAGGATACAAGATTAACACAGAGAGAAACCTGTTGCATTTCTATACACCAGTAATGAGTTATCAGAAAGAGTAATTTTAAAAATCCCATTTAAAATTGCATCAAAAAGAATAAAATACCCAGGAATAAACTTGACCAAGGAGGTGCAAGACCCATACTCTGAAAACTATAAAACACTGATGAAGGAAACCGAAGATGATACAAAGAAATTGAAAGCTGTCCCATGCTCTTGGACCGGAACAATTAATACTGTTAAAACGGCCACACTGCCCAAAGGCATCTACAGGTTTAATGCAATCCCTGTCAAATTACTCATGACATTTTTCACAGGACTAGAACATATAATCCTAAAATTCATATGGAACCATAAAAGACCCTGAATTGCCAAAGCAATCTTGAGAAAAAAGAACAAAGCTGGAGGTATCACCCTCCAAAATCCACACTTTACCTACAAAGCCACAGTGATCAACACAGCATGGCAGGCCCAAAAACAGACACACAGATCAATGGAACAGGATAGACAGCCCAGAAATAAACCCACGCACCTATGGTCAATTAATCTACGACGAAGGAGGCAAGAATATACAATGGAGAAAAGATGGTCTTTTCAATAAGTGGTGCTGGGAAAACTGTACAGCTACATGTAAAGGAATGAAATTAGAACAATTTCCTCACACCATACACAAAAATAAACTCAAAATGGATTAAAGACCTGAAACCATAAAACTCCTAGAAGAGAACATAGGTAGAACATCCTTTGACATAAATTGTAGCAATATTTTTTTTGATCTGTCTCCTAATGCAAAAGAAATAAAAGCAAAAATAAACAAATGGGACCTAATTAAACTTAAAAGCTCTTGCACAGCATAGGAAACCATTGACAAAATGTAAGGACAACCTACAGAATGAGGGAAAATATTTGCAAATGATATGACAAAAAAAGAGTTAATATCCAAAATATATAAACAGTTCATACAGCTCAATAACAAAAAAACAAACAACCCAATCAAAAAATGGGCAGAAGACCTGATTAGACACTTTTTTAAAGATGATATATGGATGGCCAACAGGCACATGGAAAGATGCTTAGCATCTGTAATTATTAGAGAAATGCAAACAAAACAACAAGGAAATATCACCTCACACCTGTCAGAATGGCTATCATCAAAAAGTTGATAAATAACAAATGTTGGCGAGGACGTGGAGAAATTGAAACCCTCCTACAGGACTTCCCTGGTGGCACAGTGGTTAAGAATCCACCTGCCAATGCAGGGGACATGGGTTCGAGCCCTAGTTCGGGAAGATCCCACATGCTGTGGAGCAACTAAGCCTGTGCGCCACAACTACTGAGCCTGCACTCTAGAGCCCGCGAGCCACAACTACTGAGCTCACGCACCACAACTGCTGAAGCCCACACACCTAGAGCCCATGCTCTGCAACAAGAGAAGCCACCGCAATGAGAAGCCCGTGCACCGCAACGAAGAGTAGCCCCCACTCGCTGCAACAAAGACCCAAAGCAGACAAAAATAAAATGTAAATAAATAAATTAATTTAAAGAAAAAAAGAAACACTTCTACACTGCTGGTGGGAATGTAAATTTGTGTAGCCACTATGGAAAACAATATGGAGTTTCCTCAAAAAAAATAAAACTAGAACTACCATATGATCTAGGAATTCCATTCCTGGGTATATGTCCAGAAAAAAATGAAAATACTAATTTGAAAAGATATATGCACCCCAATGTTCATAGCAACACTATTCACAATAGCCAAGACACAGAAGCAACCCAAGTGCCCATCCACAGATGAATGGATAAAGAAGGAGTGGTACATATATACAATGGAATATTACTCAGCCCTAAAAAAGAATGAAGTAATGCCATTTGCAACAACATGGATGGACCTAGAGAATATTATACTTAGTGAAGTAAGTCTGACAGAGAAAGGCAAATACTGTATGACAGCACTTAGATGTAGAATCTAAAAAATAATACAAACAGATGTGTATAGCAAAACAGAAACAGACTCACATAGAAAACAAGGCAGTGGTTACCAGTGGGGAGAAGGAAAGGAGGAGGGGAAGTTAGGGGTGGGATTAAGAGATACAAACTACTGGGCTTCCCTGGTGGCGCAGTGGTTGAGAGTCCGCCTGCCGATGCTAGGGGACACGGGTTCGTACCCCGGTCCGGGAAGATCCCACAGGCCGCGGAGCGGCTGGGCCCGTGAGCCATGGCCGCTGAGCCTGCGCGTCCGGAGCCTGTGCTCCGCAACGGGAGAGGCCACAACAGTGAGAGGCCCGCGTACCGCAAAAAAACAAACAAACAAAAAAAAGAGATACACTACTATGTATAAAATAGATAAGCAACAAGGATCTATTGTATGACACAGGGAATTATAGCCATTCTCTTATAATAACTTTAATGGAGTATAATCTGTAAAAATACTGAATCACTATGCCATACACCTGAACCTAACATAATATTGTAAATAATATATGCTTCATTTAAAAAAGAACCTATTTTTCACTACTGCCCCAGGTCACATTCACTATCAAGGAAACTGGTGAAATATTTTGCAGAACATTTGATTCCCACAAAACAAAACCTACAGCTCCTTTTGAAGTCTGGGGAGAGCCGCCATGAGACTCCTGGAGGGCTCCTTAGAGAGAGATCACTGCCCCGTTCCCAGTCAGGAGGTCCGGGCAGGGCCCAGGCCCCCAAGCAATGCTGATCTTGCTGATGAGAAATCTCACTTTGAAAACACCGACTTAGGCAGTACTTCACAGTTTACAAAGCCCTTTCATGCATTCTAAGTCACTGAACCCAAGCTACTAAAGAATTGCTAAGTCAAAGCTGCTTGGATTTCAGGAGTCCTGTGGGTAACACTGGGGAATTGCGACACAGCTGACAGGGCCAGGACCTCGAAGAGATTTTAACTGAGCACATCTTTGCTCCAGGCACTGGTCACCATTGGTTCAGAGAAGTGAAGTCACCTGTCCAAGGTTGAGCAGCTCGAAAGGAGAAGTCAGATTTGAACCCAGGCAGTGGCACTGCCTTTCCTACACATGACGAGAAAGTACTTGGTGTTCAAAAATACTTGTGATACATGCCGCGGAGCGGCTGGGCCCATGAGCCATGGCCGCTGAGCCTGCGCGTCCGTTGCCTGTGCTCTGCAACGGGAGACGCCACAGCAGTGAGAGGCCCGCGTACCGCAAAAAAAAAACAAAAAAAAAAAACTTGTGATGTGAAGCCTAGGTACCGGATCCTGGGTTAGCCCGCTTCCTCTGGTTTTATAGAACGGAGGCTCAGTCAGTGCACTGCCCCACACTGGGACGCTGCAGAGCCAAGAGCCTCTGTGCTTCACGTCCCGCCTCCGTCTGTCAGCAGGGACTCCTTTCCCTGGGGTACCTTGGCCTCCCAGCAAATCTCCATTTTCCGCTGTCCATCACTTGGTTTCTACTGCTGATTCACGTATGATCTCATGGCCTTGTCTTGCTGCTACCTCACCGTGAACTGGGTCAGTGTGTCCTTATTTCCCAAACAGATGCTCTCAGGCGGGAACTGGAGGTGGGCCCTCAGTCGTGCCAGGCTACCTCATCAGTCACCACTAGCCTCTGATTGGCTACTGGGGGTCAGGTGACCATCTGGGGCCCTACCCCTGGGCAGGGGAGAGAGGCGTGGCCTCATCTCAGGAATCAGAGCCCACGGCGTGAGCAGTGTCTGTCCACTAAATGAGTTAGCATGATGGTGACCTAAGAAAAACGTCGAGAGATGCCAAGAGTATCTGGTTACAGCTAAATCACACAGATTTCCGCTAAGCCATCTTCTGCTTGCCACGGCGCCTTGGGCCGTTTCCGCAGAGCTGGGCATGGGAGAGGCTCCCAGGGACTCTGCCCAGGTAGGGGGGCTACGGGGCCACCATCCCGGGCTGAGTGCTGTCGCCCGGAGTCATGTCCTCTGGGGCCGAGACAGCCTGCACAGCACACCTAACGTTTTTAAATGGGTGTAAATGTGGTTTAAATAAATGTCAGAGGCGATTTTACTCAACAGAATCTGTAGCAGGAAATGCACTGAGCACCCAGGAGGTGGGGGCTGCAGGGAGCCAGCTGACATCTCCTTCCTTCAGCAGTAGCTCCACCAAAGGGGGGCCTGGAGACTGGTCCCATTCTTCTCATCCATCAGGACATCTCTGACACTGGGCTGCTCATGGAATCAATGCCACGACAGCAGCTCGTTTCAACAAAACGCACGTGAGCCCCACTCCACGCTGGACACAGAAAGCACAGGTATAAACAGTGAGAGGAACCAAGGGGCCCCTGTGGTCTGATGGACAGAAAGCAAGGACCCACTGGTAAGAGTAAAAACAAGGGGGCACAAAGCTTTGGAGTCAAGATCCGGAGTGTCTGTATGGAGTCTTCCCGCCTCTAAGCCAGTGGTTCCCTAAGGCCGGCATGCCAGGCTTGCCCACCCCCAGGGTCTGATCCAGTCGGCCCGGGTGAGGCCCAGAATCTGCATTTCTAACAGGCTTGCGGGAGGTGCAGACACTGCTGGCCAGGGGACTACACTTAGAGCTCTGCTCGACGTAGCTGCGGAAGATCCCTCTGTGTCTTGCCAGGCAACTGGGGAGGCAGGGACGGCGCTCCAGCCCGTGAGAAGAAAGTGGGGAGCAGGTCGGGTCCCCCCACTCGTAATGGCAAGTTCCGTACTGGACCTGCCGAGACAGGTCTGTGGGTTGAGAACGTGAGTCAGCTGAGGACATGCTGCCCTGCAGTCATCGGCCAGTCGGTGAAAAAGGGGAGTCGTGGAGGCGGATGGGAGGCTGAGACAAGGAGGATGGAGACGGCCAACAAACACAAGAGAAGATGCTCTGCTTCGCTAATGATTAGAGAAATGCAAACCAAAACTACAATGAGGTATCACTTCACTCTAGTCAGAATGGCCATCATCAAAAAAATCTACAAACAATAAATGCTGGAGAGGGCGTGGAGAAAAGGGCACCCTCCTACACTGTTGGTGGGAATGTAAGTTAGTGCAGCCACTATGGTGAACAATATGGAGGGTCCTTAAAAAACGAAACATGGAGTTACCATATGATCCTGCAGTCCCACTCCTGGGCATAAACCAAAGAAAACTCTAATTCAAAAGGATTCATGCACCCCAGTGTTCATAGCAGTACTATTTACAATAGTCAAGACAAGGAAGCAACCTAAATGTCCATCAACAGATGAATGGATAAAGAAGATGTGGTGCCTGTATACAGTGGAATATTACTCAGCCATAAAAAGGAACAAAATAGTGTCATTTGCAGAGACATGGACGGACCTAGAGACTGTCATACAGAGTGAAGTAAGTCAGACAAAGACAAATATCATATAATATCACTTATATGTGGAATCTAGAAAAATGGTACAGATGAACTTATTCGCAAGAAAGTAATACAGACACAGATGTAGAGATCAAACTTATGATTATCAAGGGGGGAAGGAGGGTGGGATGAATTGGGAGATTGGGATTGACATATATATATACTATTGATACTATGTATAAAATAGATAACTAATGAGAACCTACTGTAGAGCACAGGGACCTCTACTCAGTGCTCTGTGGTGACCTAGATGGGAAGGAAATCCAAAAAAGAGCAGATCTATGTATACGTATAACTGATTCACTTTGCTGTAGAGCAGAAAGTAACACAACATTGTAAAGCAACTATACTCCAATAAAAATTAATTTAAAGAAAAGAAGAAAAGAAAAGGAGGACGGCTGCCCGGAGAGCCAGACAACCTCATCCTCCTGTTCTCCCCTCCCTCCTTCCGCCACTCCCCACTACCGGCTACTCCCCTTCCCTTTCCCTCCTTTCTCTCTCCCTCCCTCTCTGTCTATCCCTCCCAGACACACGCCTTGACAGTCTACCTCCCTAGTCTGCATTTACCATGTTCACATGAGCTTTGACAGCACTTAGCCTGTGGACGGGTCAGGCGTCCATGTACTTGCTCCAGTTCTCTTCATAAGGCCCACCCTGAGCTCACACCTAGTCTGGCCTGTGGGTGACCTTCCTGGAGGCTCTCAGTCCCGGGCCAGCCCAGCACCCGCCCTTGAGGTCCTCAGCCTTGGTTTCTGGGGGAGGGGGCAGTGCTAGAACCTAGGAGAACAAGGGACGAGACGGTGGCAGCGAGGATGCAGGCCATAAAGAAGCCAAGGCGTGCCCCGCAGAGGGCTGAGGCTGGCCTTAATTAAGAACGTGTCCTAAAGGCCTCTGGTGGAGAGGAGTGTTATGAGGGTCAGCACACATGGGGCCAAGGGGCTCTGTTTAGGTGGAGGGGAAGTAAAAAACTCTCCTTATTCCATAATCACACCTTATATTCCAGCTGGGAGCCAACCTGCCCTCTGACCACAGCTGCAGGACTGACCCCAGGCGAGGCCACGGGAAAACCTCTCTCCCAGTCCAAGTCAGCGCCCAGAAAATCGTGAGGCAAGAAGATGCTGATGGTTTCTGGATGCTGAGTTGCGTGAGTGGCCTGTGAAATTCCTTTGGAGACAAAAGCAAACTAAATGTGGTGCTCTCTACGGCCAGCCTGCCCCGTCACACCCCCTCCCAGGACCTGCAGCCTCGTGTAGATGATGCAACTCCTCACCTATGAGTATGAACCATGGCATCTCAGAAGGGGCTGCTGGCAATGGAAGAGGGGCTGTAGGGTGATTTATCGGCCAGCGCTGACGGAGCCGTGACAACCTGAAGGAGGCCCGGTCAGGAGAAGCAGACACTGCGGGGCAGGTGCTGGCCAGCAGGCGGGAGGGCAGGGAGAGGCCAGGGCGTCCAGAGCTGATGCCCCTTCCTCCTACTCCCGGCCCATCCCCAGAGCAGCCTCTCCTGGGTGACGTAAGTGAACCTCCTGATGAGCGAAGGGAAGGAAGACTGCAATATTCTAAGAGATATGTAAAGGAATTAAAAAAAAAAAAAAGCAGCTTGCCCAAAGGTGTTTATTGCAGTGCTGTTCACAGCAGCAAAAAAAATCGGAAAGGGCTGAAATGCCCCCTCCCCCGACCCCAAGAGGAGCCTGGGGAGGGGCGATGCCTGCAAGCAGCTTGGAAGAAAACTGCAAACTCCCTCCCAGCACGTGGAGATGGAGACCCGCACATCATGATGCTTGGGAAAAGGCAAAAGGTTATATAAATAGTTGACATTTTCAACTGTTCCTGTAAACTTGTGAATATCAGGGAAATTCACATGAAAGGAAAGCTCTTCTTTCACAGGAGGCTATAAAAAGAGACGCTCTGTGCTGACCAGCATCCTCTTTCTCTTTTCCTTTCCTCAGCGCATCTCTGCCAGCCACTCCCTCCCCTGTCTGTTGCGACTGGTGTCTCCAGGGCTGTGTGAGCACCCCTCAGGGGAGGAGGGGTCAGAGGGCTCAGCTCACATGCGGCCCTGCCGGCCCTTCGGAGGACCTGTGAACACAAGAGGGCAGGGATGCCACAGGCCGTCTTGTCCCAGGCAGGAGGCAGAGAAGTGCTTTCCTGCGAACACTGTCGTCTGACTCATGAGTGTTGTTCAAAGTCTCTTCCTCCCCCAGAAGGAAGGCAGCAAGGCTTGTACCAGGTCGGGCCATCCTTCTGGCAGGAGAAGCACAAAGAGTAATGTTCTTGGGGGCTGTGTGGATCCCCAGCGTTTACTGACGGCTCCCCACCTGTGTGCTATTACTTCCCCCGGGTTCCAGGTGGGGAAAGAGGGCCGAGGAAGTGCCACAGCAAGCACCAGAGCAGGACGGCACCTGCTTCAGGTGTGGCTGATCTGAGCATCACCGCGGTGCCTCGCAGGTAACAGTTCCAATAAACGCACTGATGCAGCACACGCCCTGGGTCGGGACCTGGTTGGGGACTCTAGGTGCTTTATCTAATCAGTTTCATCCCACTGTGAGTGATCCTGCCTTATGTCTGGGACACCGAGACTCAGTGCGATTGGGTGAGCTGCCCAAGGCCCCAATTAAGTGAAATCTGTGCTCGTCACCATAACAGCTCTCAGCGGCTTTTCTGGAAGAAGGAGCTGTCCTCTGTGTTGTTGGAATGGGCACACCGTCCTCGAAAGACCCTAACGTGGGTTCAGCGAGAGCGCCAACTCTTGGGTTGGGTGGGGGCCCTGCGCAGGTGTCTTTTGCAGTTAGTGAGGGCATTTGGCATGCTCTGGGACATGTGATTCGGATGCCAGCAACAGATGTGGGTGACCTTATTCCCTAGAAAGTTCCCCAAAGCAAAGTGTTATTGTGCATCTTCTATACCTTTTTCAAAGACGATACAAATAGAGCATAGCAGAATGCCAAGGGCATCTTCTGGAAGCACCTCGGCTCTGTTGCAGCCAGAGTTTTCCCACAGGATCTGGGGGATAAGGTGACAGCCCTGAGTCTCAGGAGAGGGCTGGTCCTTTTCCAGCCCGGCCGGCGTGTGCAGCTTCCCACGCAATCCCTGGGCAGGGAGTGTGCTCCGTAGATGATGTGGTCCTGGAGCCCTACCTTACGCGTGAAGGTCTGGAGTAGCTTTGCTGCCAGGACAGAAGAGCAGAGGCTTCTGGGCAGAAAGGTGCCGCTGTGATGCTGCTTCTCTTTAGTGGGTGTCTTCTCTGCGCCCTCTGAGTGGGCATCTCTATCCCTCATGGTGCTTGGAGCTGTGAAGAAAAACAGCAGTTGGAAATCTCCACGGTGAGGACATGCGCTGGCTCTTGGGACCAGAAGCCCAGGGCTGGGTGGTCCAAGAGGACTTCACGGCTGCGTTCCCTCCGCTGCTCCACTGGGAGGTCCACGGGCGGGCTTCCTCCTCAGCCGGCCCCCTGGAGCCAGGAGGGCTGCCAGAGCGATGGGGACACCCTGCTTTCCTGTTCACAACCCGTGGCCCACAGAGAAAGGACCCCATGTGGTTTTGTCCAAAGGGACACCTGAAGGGGCCCCATGGAGGAGCTCAGGACACAGACCTCACGTAGATGTGTGTCCAGGTTTTCTGGCCTTGGGGCATCTGCATTTTACCCACAGCTCTTGACTTCCCAACTCACTCCCTGCTGGACCGAAGCCCTGTCTTGTCCTTGGCCGGGCACTGAGGACCTGCCATGGACTTCTGCCAGTGACTGCACCTGGCAGCCACCTCCATCCCCTTGCCCTACGATGGATGCTCAAATGCCACCTGGCATCTCATCATCAGGAGGGTCACCCACTTGCAAGGGTCCTACCTCCTGTGGACTTTCGGGTTTGCTACCTGGCTGCATTTGCTCCAGCCGCCTTCTGTCTTCTCTAGGGATGGCTCCTCCCATGGCCTATTTCTGGGTCTGCCCACCTGTGGGTGCCTCTGGTCTCAGATGGTCAGAATTCTCAAGCTGGCATCCAGGCCAAGTTCTCAAACTCCCTAAAAGCTGGTGCGGGGGGAGCTTTGCAGGTCAAAATCCCGAACTTGAAAAAAAAAGATGTCCTATCTTCCTCCGCACTGGACTCAGGGCCACAAAGAAAGGAGATCACGTTTTATAATCCCCAACACAGATGACAGCCCTTTTCCTGAAGGGAGAGAAGTTCACTATATTGAAATCTAATTGCAGAATTTTACCCAAAGAAATCTCACTAGGTCACACATTTAAATAACCCATTATGTGGAAAATAATAAAATGATGAGAAATGACAGTGGACACAGCTGGGAAAGGAGGACAGGGGTGGGACTTGGGTGAGAAAAGTGTGGCTTTAAACCCTAGAGCTGTCATTTACTGGCTAGGTGACCTTGAGAAGTCAGCTAGCTTCCCTGAGTCAGCTCTCTGAACTATAAAGTTGGGAGGATAGTTGGTGGTAATGTATATTGGTACGGCCACTATGGAAAACAGTATGGAGGTTCCTTAAAAAGCTAGAAATAGAGGTATCTTATGATCCAGCAATCCCATTCCTGGGCATATATCCAGAGAAACTCTAATTCTAAAAGATACATGCACCCTAATGTTCATAGCAGCACTATCTACAATAGCCATGACCTGGAAGCAACCTAAATGTCCATCAACAGGTGAATGGATAAAGAAGATGTGGCAAAAAAAAAAAAAAAAAAAAAAGATGTGGTACATATATATCATGGAATATTACTCAGCCATAAAAAAGAATGAAATAATGCCACTCGCAGCAACATGGATGTACAAGAGATTATTATACTAAGTGAAGTAGGTCAGAAAGAGAAAAACAAATACTATATGATATCACTTATATGTGGAATCTAAAAACATAATACAAGTGAACTTATTTACAAAACAGAAACAGACTCACAGACATAGAAAATAAACTTATGGTTACCAAAGGGGAAAGGTTGGGGGTGGGGGAGGGATAAATTAGGAGTTTGGGTTTAACAGATGCAAGCTACTATATAAAATAGATAAACAACAAGGACCTACTGTATAGCAAAGGGAACTATATTCAATATCTTGTAATAAACCATAATGGAAAAGAATATATATATATATATATGTTTAACTAAATCATTTTGCTGTACACCTGAAACATTGTAAATCAACTACACTTCAATAGAAAAAAATAGCACCGTAAACCACTAAATAAACACTTATTAAATGTGAAAAGAAAGATTGGAAGGATAATATTTACCTCAAAATGTATTGCTAGGATTAACTGAAATAGGTATATATATACATATAAAGTATGGTGTATAGTGTGAGGTATGCCTCATAGTTCTCGCCTGCCAGCCTAGGCAGCTGCTTAAGAAACAGGGCTTGTTTTGAGGACAACGAAAAAGGAGGAGAAGATGAAATAAAAGGTAAGGGGAAGAAGAAGAGGAAATACTGAGTTTCTCCTGAAAAAATCTATCACAGAGTCCCTCAATCTTTAAATCTTATGAGTTCTAAACAATAATGGTCCTGGGTGACACCTCTGCACAAAGAAGAAAGACTTTGCACGTTATCATAAAACACGATTCTCCTCTGTGCAGCTGACACCTGCACACGTGCCCAGCAGAAGCACCGGCCCCAGGATGGTCGCCCACACTCCCCTGATCCCTGTCCGCCTGGGTGGGGCTTCTTCTTCAACAGCGAGGGCTGGTTGCGGGATGCTTATCAGCTACATCTCCAGGATTAGTTGTTCTATTTTCTGTGAGTCTCACACCACTTGCTGGCAGATTAATCCTCTTAAAGAATGACTAACTGAAGGGGTTTCTGGTTTTAGCAATTTAAACATTAAGATGCTGCTTCAGGGCTTCCCTGGTGGTGCAGTGGTTAAGAATCCGCCTGCCAATGGAGGGGACACGGGCTCGAGCCCTGGTCTGGGAAGATCCCACATGTCACGGAGTAACTAAGCCCGCGAGCCACAACTACTGAGCCCATGAGCCACAACTATTGAGCCCGCGCGCCTACAGCCCGTGCTCCGCAGCAAGAGAAGCCACCGCAGTGAGAAGCCCACACATCACAATGAAGAGTAGCCCCCGCTCGCCGCAACTAGAGAAAGCCCGCGCACAGCAATGAAGACCCAACGCAGCCAAAAATAAAATAAATAAAATAAATATATTAAAAAAAAGATGCTGCCTTAAAATCACAGTCACTACCCTTCTCACACACCACACCAGCTACGCTTGCGCATACAAAATCTTCCATCGCTCTAGATCAATTTCACCAATTAAATAGTTCTGTGCTTATTTTAGATTCTCCTATTAGCTCTTGAACGTTGGTTATTAAAACCATAAAGTGTACTGGGCTGAAAATCTATTTCATTAAGGAAAGTTTGTACACTATTAGTGGTTAATTAACTTCTAATTCAGTGAAGGGGCTGACTTGACTTTTGTTTTAAGTAGTTGAAAAGGAGCTCCTGATTTAGAAGCATGAGCTAGCCTACTTAGGGATTCAGAACTGTATGTCATCCCCCAGATCCTAATTCCCAGGACTCTTCTTCTACAGGAGGTGGGGTCTTGGCTTTCCACTGCCACAAGGGCCACGTCCTTTTGTCTAGAGGTGGCTGGCTGTCCATTTACCAGCCACCCTTCTGAACCTTCTTTCTTGTTAGGTTAAAAGTGCCCAGTGCTCACTCACCTTTTTACCTTTTGCTGCCAGGGCGTGGGCCCGAGACCACATTCTGGCCACATGAGAAGAAACCTCCTGGAGCCTTCTGGAAGGAGGCAAGGGAGGAGAAGTGTCCCCGTCCTGCTTGTGAACACAGCTATAAGGAGCAGCAATGTCCAGAGCTAGACCTCTACACCAGAGGCACCGTGACCTCTACGTCAAGGGTGACCAGGGCCCGGGTCATGATGACGGTGGCAGGCCCTGCTCTGTTCCCTGCAGCCCAGAGCATCCTGAGGGGCGCGGCATTCTTTCAGCTAAGATGGAGATGACTCAGAATGAGCACGGGAGGCGGGGTGCAAAGGCTCCCTGTCCACGCCAGCCACAGGCCACGCTGATGGATCAGCAGAGCTGCCCTCTCTGCGAGCCGGGCACCGTGCTCACTGCTGCCCGTGGTCTCCACCGCCGCCAGAGGGGCTGCCTGAGAAACTCAGCCTGGAGGAAATGTGTGGCTCACGGGAGGGCATCTACGGCTTTCTCCACAGCCACGAGACACCGATGGAAGCAGGATTCCCAGGCAGCTCGGTGGACCCGCGGCTTTGCGCTCTCCCCCGCGGCAGGGCCATGGCCTTGGCAAAGCGGCAAAGCAGCCCGGGGGGGAACCTACACGGCCCGCAGCCAGGCTCGGGGGCCCCGGAAATGGCTGCCACTTGGGAACGGGGACCGCTTTTGCTGTCTGTGCTGAGTTTTCAAGGCACGCTAAGACTGTGATTTTAGGCAAAAGATTCAGACTTTTAACCCTATTCTAAACATTTTAAGCACAGTAGAGACCACCCCCTTTCTCTCCTCTCCCAAGCCCACCAAAAATGCATTGACCACAGTCAGCTCGTGCTCGGCTGCCTGCGGGAGTTTCCTGCACTTCCTCTCCCTCCCCAGCTCCTCTTCCGCTCTGCCAGGAACCTCCAGCCCCACCCACGGCCTTCAAATGCCTGCCTCCAAGAGAAACTCTTGTCCTCTCCGTCACAGGCCACCAGCAGAAGCCCCCCAGCAGGTCTCCTGGCACCACAGTGAAGCCAGGTGGAGCCAGGACACAGCTGGGATCCTCCAAGTCTTGCAAGTCACCCAGTGGAGCAGGTAGACATCTGTATGCAAAACAAAACAAAACCTTGACCCGCACCTCCCGTCATCTATAAAAACTAACTCATAAAACTTAAAGCTTAAAAACTGTAAAACTTCTAGGAGAAAACATAGGAGAAACTTGTTGCAACCCTGGGTTAGGGAAGAATTTCTTAGATGGGATACAAAAAAAATGCAAAAGGATAAATTGATAACTTTTACCCAAAAAATGAAAAACTTCTGTTCTTTGAAAGATACTGTTAAAAAATGAAAAAGTCTGGGAGAATATATTTGCAAAACACATATCTGCTAAAGTCCAGGTATGCAGAATATATAAAGAATGCTCAGAACTCAATGATAAGAAAACAAACTGTAAAAAAAAAAATGGGCCAGAGATCTGTACTTCAGAAAAGAATGTAAATGTATAGCAAGTAAGCACATGAAGAAGTGCTCCATGTTATCTGCCATGAGGAAAACGTGAATTAAAATCAGAATGAGACATCATTACACACCAGTCAGGATGGCTAAAATTAAAAAGGCTGACAACACCAAGTGCTGATCAAGACACAGAACAACTGAAACACATGTTTTTTGGTGCAGATGCAAATGGCACAGTCACTTTGAAAACAGCCTGTCAATTTCTTACAAACTTAAACACATTTCATTTGACCCCGAGATCTCGCTCCTACTTACGTTCCCAGAAAAACCCACATAGCCTTTTTATTCATAATTGTCCCAAACTGGGACTAGCCCAAATGTCCATCAGCTAGTGAATGGATGAACAAATTGAGGAACATTGAAAAGGAACAAGCTGTTGGTTCACGGATCGACATGGATGAATCCAAAGGCTGCATACTGTGTGATTCCATTCACGTGACCATCTTGAAAAGGCAAATCGTTAGGACAGAAAGCAGCTCAGTGGCTTCTGGGTGTGGGGAAGGGGCACGAGGGAACCTTTGCGGGAGATGAAATTGTTCTACATCTTCACCGATGTCATGGTAACACAACCGTATACCTTTACAAAACGCTGCAAAATACGAATTTTTCTGAAGGCAAATTGAATCTCAATAAAAACCAGACTTAAGAAACATCCTTCAGGTGACTACCTGGTTGTAAAGTCATCTGATTCAAGCTTCCTCAGGAAAAGGAGAGTTTTCTATATTAAGACATCATAAGGAAAATGGGTTTCATGGAAATTTGACACAAGAGGTACAGGAGCCCAGGCTCAGGGAGACAGGAGAAAGAGGGTGTCTGTCTGGGGCTGACTTTCAGCCTCTCCCTTCACAGACTAAGCCTGGAGCAGTCAGTTGTTCCTCACCTGGTCTCTGGGGCCAGACCCCCTGCGGATCCTAGGTGCAGACATCTGGCTGGCCCGTCCTTCCACCCACCAGCAAACACACACCTTGGGCCAAGTGTCATCAATTGCTGTGTAGGGGCCAAAGAAGGGTGTGGGTATTGGGGGACTATGGACAGTTCCACATGGGGGGAAACTGTGCCGGTGGACCCCAAACAGACAGATCAGACCCTCCCACCACCTTTGGGATAAAGCAGAAACGCCAGAGCATGATGAAGTCCCTTCTTACCTTTGCATCCTGGTGTCTCGTCAAGCCTCCTGACGCCCTCGTTTGCTCTGGCCTGGTATTTTATGATGAAATGCAACTACTTGGTAAGTTCCTTCTTGGCTCTGGTAGGGCCCGGAAGTCTCCCTCCATCTGAGAGGCCTTTTCTTTGGGTCCCTCTTTGTGGAACTGACCATCTTGGATACTCCGGGACTCGCTGGGGCACTGCTGCCTCTAGGAAGTCTTCCTGGAATGCTGCCAGGCTCCCCACCTCTGTATGCCAGGGGCAGCCTGTATTTCTTATTCTGACTGCAGGTGGGTCCCGCCCCCACCAGTCCTTACCGCTGACCACCGGTTTCCAGCACTCCCTGCCTGGTGCACCCGCCTGTGTCCAGTGGGGCCATAGGCCTGGCCTCCCCCCACAGGAGCGGGAGTGAGGCCGGGCCACTCTGGCCAGAGCATTTCACTGTCAGGGTGCCATTCGCCTCATTCTCTTTTCCTTCATCAAGGCCGTTGGCAATGTTTGAGCCGGAGCCCGGGCCCCAGGGCGCAGCATTCGTGTCCTCCATTCATTTGCTCTGCTGATGCATTCACCTGCAGGATTTGGCTTCCCAGCGACGGATGACATTCCCCCAGAGCGCCCACTGAGCGCCAGGCACTGCCCCTGCTGGGATGGCACCTGGTTATCCTTGTCCCATGCCCACAGCCAACAGGGGAGAAGGTATTAATCAATTCCTTCCTAATTATAATTAGTCTATCAAATTCTCTACTTCCAGCTGAAGGAGCCTCCAGCACATCCTTGGATAATTGAACTCCTCATGATCACGAAATCCCGTTTTCTGTCCTGACGCCTAACTGCTACCAGTGCATTTCCCTCAAGTGAAGCTCTTGAGCCCAAAGCCACACCGCGTGGCTGGTTCTCCAGGGTAATGGGCATCCCACGTGGCTGTACCGTACGGTGGCGGCTTCCATCCTAGCGAACAGGAGCACGCGGCCCCGGGGGCGTTTAGAATTTGCAGCAGGAGAAGGCACTAAGCTGCAGTCTGCCCACGGGACCGGCTGGCCCGGGTCGCCACACAGGGGACAGCTGCAGCTTCTACAGCCATAACCAGAGTGACAAGTTCATGAACTTGGATCACGTAGTGGCGCTGAGTGGGCCCTGCCCAGAAGGACCATGCAAGGTCTACGCGGAGCTGGGAAATGTGGGGAATGAGGGCCTGTCCTAGGAATTCTGGGGGTTGCTGTCACCATGAAAACACTTGAGGACATTTATTTTCATCCCTTCTCAGTGAAGAGTAATGTTTGAAAACCCATACGTTTTCAGACAGCTAAATACGATACCTGACCCTACAGTGGAGGTTCTTGGGATGGAGGGGAAAGAAATACTATAAAAGACATGGTCAGACCAACTGGCAAAACTGGAATATGGACCAAGAATAGATACACATATTTTATCAATATAAAGCTACGAATTTGGTAACTGTACTGTGATTATGTAAGATAACATCCCTACTCGTAGGAAAGACATATCAAAATATACAGGGGTAAGGGGTTATAATAGGGTGTGGAACTTACCTACAAATGATTCAGGAAAAAATGTCTATGCATAAAGTGCTTTTCAAATATCTGTTAAAGCCCGCTGAGTATCAGCCTTTCCGGCTGGTGCAGGCTCTCCTTGCTCATTGGAGCCTTTGGCAAAGCTGTAAAGAGTCAAAGCTCATACAACTTTCGAGAAGTGGCCCAACTCTTTCTTACTCTTCTTTAATTTGCTCTGGATCCTTTGTCTACAACAGGAGTCTTTGTGCTCAGTTTGGTTCTTCCAGAAACTAAGCTCCTTCCCATTATTCCCTCTAGATTTTCATCCTTGGGGTTTTCTGAACTTGGACCAATGGGGAGATATTTTCTGGAGGCTTATTTCAGTTACAAGAAAGGATGAACTTTCATGGATAAATCAGGCCAAAGGTGGGAAAAACAAGAGCTATAAAAAGTGCCCTAAAGGGTTTTGGCAGAATCCTTATTCTGCACTTACCAGTTACTTGACCGGCGGCAAGTTATCTAACCTCTGGGAGATTTGGTTTCCTAGTCTGTGCAGTGGGCATCTCCTAGTAACAAGTTCAGAGGGTTAAATAAGAGGATTAGTGAAAGTTGGGCACAAAACGCATGCTCAGTAAAGGTAAGCCGTTACTGCGGCTGCTTTTATAACATCAAACCCCAGAAAGACATAATTATTATCATCCTATTTGTATTATAATTTTGATTCAGTAGAGATTAATAATCATATTAATGACAATGGTTTCCACTAATTCAGGGGTTCCTTCTTACCAGTTGTTTTATGTTGCAAGTAACACCTCATTTAACCCCCAGGACATCACTCCGGAGGCGGGCTTATTAGCCCATTTCAAAGATAAGGACTTTGAGGCCCGGTGGCATTAAGAAAATATGCAGGGCCTCCCACTCCACCCGCGCTCTGGTGCTGGCACTCAGATAGGGAAACCGTGGCTATGAGAGAGTCTAGGCTCCAGACCCGGCTGGCGGCGAGCGGACACTCGACCCCAGGTTTCCCGGTCCCGGGAGGGACCGCAGCCCACGGAACAGCCCGTGCAGCCACCTCTCCTCCGTCCTGTCCTCTCGCTACGCCCGGGACGTAGGATCGAGGCCGCACAGTTCCTTCTTGAGTTTCAAAGAATTCGCTTGCAAATTGCCTTCCAGGACAGGTCCGATGTGTGTTTCGCGGACGCCCCAGCCTGGGTGGTCGGGGTCCCGCGTCCGGGGGTCCCGGGGGCGGGACGAGGCGTCCCGGCCCCCCCGCCCGGCTGCGGGTCCCCAGCTCCCCGCGCCGGCCCTCGGCAGCAGCGGCGGCCTCCGGGAGCTCCGGCCCCGCGCCCCCCGCGCCCCGCCCTGCGTCCAGGCCGCGGCCCCGCCCGCGCTGGCGCCCCCGAGCGGTCCGGGCGGCGGCGGCGGCGGGAGGAGGAGCAGGAAAAGCGACCGGGGGAGGAGGCGGAGGCGGAGGCGGCGGAGGCGGAGGCTGAGGCGGCGGCGGCGGCGGCGGCGGCGGGCGGGGCCGGGCGGGTTTAAAGCCCATCGAGGGGGTGGGGAGGCCGGGAGGAGGCAGGGAGGGACGCGAGCGGCGCGCCGCGGCGGGCTGGGCGCTCGGAGGCCGCGGAGCCCCGCGCGGAGCCCAAAGTTTGCGCGCGGTCCCCGGGCGGCGGCGCGCGGGGGCCGGGACCGCCCTGCGCGCCGCCCTCGCCCCGCGGGACCCGCGCCGCCCCGGCCGCGCCGAGGGTCGCGGGCGGCCAGGCGGAGGCGGCCGGGAGCGGCGCCGCGGCAGGTACGGAGTTGGGCGGCGAGCGCGGCGCCAAGTTACTTTGTGGCCGGCCGGCGGGAGGGCGGCAGTCCCGGCGTCATTGTCTGCGCGCGGGCCGCCCGGGCCGGGGACGCCGGGCGCCGCGGGGGCGCGGCGGGCGGAAGGGCGTCGCCTCGGGCCGGGGTCTGCGGCGCGCGAGGGCGGGGACCGGGCGCGGCGCGCGGCGTCTGCGACCCCTGGGAGCCGGGGAGCCCGGGCGACGCCCGCTGGAGCCTTCCTGTCCGACGCCGGCGTCTCGCGGGCCGGACCGGGGCTGGGGCGGGGCTGGGGGCCGCGTCGCCGGGCGGTCAGGGCCGCGCTCCCGGGCCGCCCGGAGAGTGGGCGCCGCGCGCCCCTGCAGCCCCCGGTGCACCCGCGCCTGGGCGGTGGGGCCGGACCCTCCCGAGCCGGAGCGCGCCCGGGCCTGGGATCTTTCCCTCTGGTTCTGCCGGTGACCCCGCTGCCAGGGCCTAACCCCAAGTCGAGGGCGCGCGGGTTAGCGGCCCGCCAGCCGGGGAAATGTGATAAGAGCCGTGCCGTTCACAGAAGGCAGTTTCTGATGCAACTCTCGGCCTCTGCGATCTCCTCTCCCCACGCCTGCCTGGCGACGGCCCTCGAGCATGTGCGTTATGGAAATGAGGGTATTCTCCACTTTTTATTGTGTTCGTCTTGTCTTGGGGTTGGAAGAAACGCCAACTTTCTGTCGTTTGCACTGACGAGGCGGTGGGTCACGTAGGCGAGCCACAGGTGACTTGGCTCGGGCCCGGACCTTTTCGGCTGCTTTCTTGCAAACGTTGTCCCCAGCTTCATTCAAGAGATGCGAAGAAAAGACCCAAACAAGTAGCGCTCGTGAGTAAACACGCGTTATTGCACAACTTTCTCTTTGCTGCTGTTTGCGAGGCCAGGCCCAGGACACTTTGTTTCTGAAAATGCTGATTCAGCCGTTTGGAGCCCCCGAGTTTCAGAAATGGTGCTCTCTCTAACGTTTCGCTGAGTTTTACTAGGAACACATGTTGTTAGCACGGCAACAGGCGTTGACTGGGGTTTACAGCACCAAGCTGGACGGTTTTCACAAGAGTTGACCTAGAGTTCCCTTCGTTCTTTCCAGGAGGAAAAATGGATAGGATCTAGGTTTCTGTAGCAAAAGAAATGCTGACTTCTGGCGATGGTGGTGTCTTTTACGGTAGTATTTTATTAGGGAAAAAGCTCTGAAACCGAAGTGTTTCCAGGAATGATGGTAGATGACTGCGTTTTTCGGTTAAAAATCAGAACTCTAGGATTACTGCATATAATATTTGAGTTTTACTGAGGACCCTTGAAAGAGAAGGACCACACAGGCCAACCCCAGGATTACAGGAAGAGAATTTGAGGACAGAGAGAGTCACACACCCAGCAAGCTGCTTGCGTAATTGAGAACTGTAACGAGGGATACTTCTGTAGCATTTCGCGTTTTGTGAGACGCGTTCAGACCCTAACTGCTTTTAATCCTCTACAGCCTCCTGCTACCCATTTTACAGGCATGGAAACTGAGGCTCATGAGATTAGTTGGCATGCCCAGGGTCACGGGGCCAGCAAGTGCCCGAGTTATCACCAGAGCCTAAGCTTTGGGTTTTTTTTTTTTTTTTTTTTTAAGCTCTGTTAGGTTCATCCTTCTGTACAGGTGCATCTGCCTCTAAAAGAGAAACGGCCCGTCTCCTTGCCGGTCACACACCCGGAGAACCCAGGAGGCTCTGTTACCATTCCCGGGGCTCCCAGCCTTCCAGATTTTTGCCCTATCACCAGGCTATCATCAATGCCTTCTTTTGTCCACTCACTTTCTGTGCTTAAATCCACATTTATTTTGGTAGGAAACTTTGATACCCATGAACTAATGAGTCTGAAACAGTAGTTATGTTTATTGTAATTAAAATCATGTTTTAATAAAAGCTGTGTCCCGCTGAAGTCATGTATTGCGTATTGCCCACGGTCGGCACTGCTTTGGGGGCAGCATTGGACTGGGCAAAATGCCATTCATTGTGGTCCAGGAACGCGGAGCTGGGCATGGGCATGTTCATGCCAGCTACTCGTCCAGGGCTTGTAGGGTGGTGGCTGCCAGGATCGGAACCTGGGGCAGCCCTGGCCCAGTTACAGTGACCATCTCTGTGGCCGCTGACCCTCAAATGGGAGAGAGGAGCAAAGCCAGACTCTAAGAGCTATTCCATGAACTTTTGGTTTAGATGATGAGGCTGGTCTAAGACGTTACAACGTGTAGAAACCAGACTCCTGCTCGAACAAAGATTACCTGCCATGCCTTCACCTTCGTCTGACAGCTTTAGAAATTCTAGGTTGGTATATTTGATAAAACCTAATGCTTTCAAGGCGACATAATTTAAGAAACTTATTTCCTTGGAGTTCTGTCCAACTCTTAACCACAAGGGAAGAGAACCGTGCACAGTGGTTGGCTGGCCTGCCTCTCAGAACTGTGAGACTGACCGCAGGGAATTCTGTCCTGCTTCATAGGGAGAAGCGTGTGCGTTTGCAGCTCGGGGTGTGATCCCTGTGTCTGTTTCTCAGGCCGTTAAACCAAGGTGGAATCGTGTGGGCCCATAAGGAGAAAACATTTGCTATGCCTTTCTTTTAAGTAATCAGTCATATGTTCAGAATTTAACTAACACTTCTCCTGCCGGTTGAGAATGTATTTCACCTGTCTTTACTTTTTGCTTAACTGTGGATGTATGGGAGATTATGGAAGACGTCAGGGCAATCAAGCGACTTGGTTGGCAAGGCTTGTCAAACTGGTGCTTTGGGGATCTGGGAACCTCCTCCAAGGCTAACTTCCTCCTGTGTGCTAACCTCCTCCTGTGTGCTAACTTCAGTGTCTGTAACTGATCACACCCATCCAGGCGCTGGCTGGCGTTTACTTCGTGTTAGTGTTTTATGGCACATTTCTGGGGAGCTGGCTGTGCCCCCACCGTCTCCGTCCAGTGTCCGTGCTCCTGGTGACCGTGGATCTTGTTAAGTGTCAGGAGATGAAAGCAGGTGAAGCTTAAAATCGCCAGGCTGCTGGCTTTTCTTTAATAATGTAAGGCATGGTCTGACTGTTTGTTGAGCTGGCAACAAGCAAAGCCATGTCCCAGGGTTATCAGAAATCCTCCCAGAGGTAGACGTGAGTGCTTGTGACTTTCCGCTTTGGGGATATACCAACGCCAAAAAGCTATCCCTTTCTGCTCGTGCAGTGGGAGAGGTGGGCTTGAGAATGAGAGAAGCCTTGCTTGCCCAAGTGCTCCTTTGTCCATCTGTGAAAGGGATGGGTGTTGAGGTGGAGAGAGCTTCTCTGCCCCTTAAGTCGTAGTCTCGCTTGAGAATCCCTGTCCGGAATGCATGGGATGAAGTTGGTGGGTAATGACTGGATGCCACGGGGAAAACTAGGACATTGGTCCTGTTTCTCCACCGTTGAATTTACATGTGGATTGGGGGAGAGATTAGAAGACTGTTCTGATGGTCACAAATTGCAGTGCCTGAAAACATTCTTGAAGCTGATTGTCTTTTAAAAAAAAAAAAAAAAAGACATCTTGTTCCCTTTTGCTTTGCCCGGGTGGACACCTGGTTCTTCCATTTACTAGCTGCGTGAGCGGGTTAACTAAGCTTATTGGTAAAATGAGAGTCACAGGGGTGCTGCCCTGTAGGGAGGGTGGGGTGCCTTTGGGATCGTGTGTACCTTGGCATGTGGCACGTGGGAGGGCTCAGAGACGCTGCTTCTGTGACACTGAGCCTGTCTCAGAGCAGCCCGTTGGCTTGGTTATGCTGTTTCCTATGGATGTGCAAGGTCTCTCTAGTAATCGGAAGGGAGACTCTGCTTTTTTTGTATTTTTGTCTCTGCACCCCGTTAGCTGTACAAAACCTTGTGGCACTGACTGAAACTGGCTTTGAGCGCCAGTCACTGGGAGCGAGAAGCCTCTCCTGGCCGCTGAGTAGCCGACAGTTTGAACTGCCCACAGGTAGGATGCTATGAGCAGAGGCGGACAGGTGGGATGGAGACCTCGCCTGGCCGCAGACCACTTGAACCAGACCACGGGGAAGAGCAGGCGTCAAAAACTGGTTCTTTGTGACCAGGAGCGAGAGGTGGGCAGCGGCTGAGATGCACGGGCTCAGACCGGCTGTGGCGCCGGGCGTCTGCATGCAGACCGCTAGGTGCAGGCACGGGCTCAGACCGGCTGCGGCGCCGGGAGTCTGCATGCAGACCGCTAGGTGCAGGCAGGTGGGGACACACGGCGTCTGTCTTCAGGACCCCGGGGTCTGGAGTCTGCAGAGACGCTTAGCCCAGCTGGGACTGAAGTGCACGTGGACTGCCGGTCCTGACGGGCTGGCTTTGCCCCAGGGAGCAGCTCCTGCACCCTGTCCCAGGGCTGTGTGCTGGGCGGCCCTACCTCTCCCTGAGGTCCGGCTGGGTTTTCGGGCCAGGTCAATGGGCCCGGGCCCCAGCAGCTGCAATCTCGCCTAGTAATGTGGGCTCACAAAGCACTTGGCACGGAAAGAGGTTGCTGTGTTTTGTCCTTCTTCACTGTGTTACTGTCACCACAACTGAAATCAAGGTGGGCAGCTGGGACCCTCCATTGTCCTTGCGCTGCCCCTGGAACTGCCCGGTGGCCTCCTGTCCGGCCCTGTCTGTGAGCTCTCTGGTGTCTCACTCTGCAAGAGAGAACCCTAAAGACCCCTGTCAGGTGGGCGCCAACAGGGAGGGGCCTTCAGCTAGCCTGGGTCACACTTGAGATGCTTCTCAGAGGAGAGAGACTCTGAGTACTCACTTTTCCAGCCAGCTGGGCCTTTGGTTTCCTTATTGTTTTGGAAACTTTCATCCCTGGGAGTGTCTTCTTCCAACCTTTTATGAGTTGCAAACATCCTTTAATCTAAAGACTTTTATTATGCCCCATATCTGATAGTAATCTTAGGGTTCCCTGCTCCAAGAAACTCATCGTGACCAAAAAGCTACTATGAACTGAGGGACGTTTAAATTCAGGAGTTTGTACGGTAGCATCATGCACGTGGGAGGTCTCCCCTGGCCTAAGGGTGATGCCTGCACTAGATGCAGGACACTGCTTAGGAGTCCTCCCGTGGGCTGGGAGGTTGAGCTGGGTGATGTCCTGGGTGGACCGGCACGGTCTGTGACTGTGCTACCCAAGTTGCTTTTTCTGGAATGCCGCTATGCTCCTCTGAATAACTGTGTAGATCTCCTGGAGACCGCTCCAGGGTGTTTCTAGATAAAGGAGTGCATGAGACCTTCATGGCATCTCCCTAGTGGAGGAAGGGTAAGGCAGGACAGCTTCTTGTTCCCTAGTTGGGCCATTCCTTAACTGCAGGCATGTCCTGGCCCTTCTCGCCACCGCGGGGCCTGCAGGGCCACGGTGGACACAGCCAGCCTCTGTCGTGTCCTGCTCTCCCCAGGTGGGGCCCCGTCTTCTGCTTTTCTGGCCTTCCCAAGCAAGTTCTGTCCATTTGAAGGGTCACTGGCTTTCTAATCCCTCAACACCCAGGGCAGACTTTGGAAATTTAGTTTTTTTAATCAGTGATAAATGTACATAGTTTAAAGAGTCAATGCCCCAGAAGTAACCAGGCTTATCAGCCGACCTTTTCTGTATTCACCTCCATGTTTCTAAGCAGATGTCTGTATAATGTATTGTAGTTCCTTGCTACCTTCCTTGCTGCCTCTCCACCCTCCCAGACCCCGGCTTCCCGTAGGATTCTTTGACTTCCCTGCTTAGAAGTTGAGGAGGCCGACCTCTGTCTGATCATCCTGACCTATACTTCCTGTCTCCCATTGTCTCTATGGTGAGATTGGCTGGACCGGCAGGCAGTGCTGACGCCATGGCAACAGCCCTAAACACTGCTGGTGGAGCCAGGTAGTGTGCTGTGATCACTTTCTCTGTCTTGCAGGATGCCTTGCTTTCTTCTGGAGTTGTATTTGCATTTGCTTAGTAGTTTAGGTACTTATCACTCTTGACCCCCACCTCCACTCCAGGCTGACACAGGTGTGCAAATATTCTCGCAGACACCGTAGGTATCCAGCCAGTTGTGTCTTTGGGAAGCAGCCTCTTGTGTGCCTTTCGTCCCCAGGTGCCTGGCTGCCCTCCAGGCTCCCTGCTCAGCTTTATCCCGGCCTCTTCCTTCCCCATCATCCTGAGCAGGCCCTTTGTTCTCTTCTTGGCTCTCATGATTCCTCTTTCCTGGTTTCTTCCCACGATTTGATGGAGACCATTCCGTTATAGCTTCCAAAAAAAGAGGTGAATGCACATTTTTGGAGTCCTTTTGCGTGTCTGAAAATGTCCTTACTGTACTCTTCACTCTTCAGTGTTTTTTCTTTTTCCTTTTTTTTTCATGTCTGGATGCTTGTAGGATTTTCTCTTTGTGCCTTTATTCAGAAATCCCTTGTAGATGTGCCTGGTTGGGTGTCTGCGTCTATCGTGCAGGGTACATCAAGAGCCCCTTCAAGCTGGAAACTCAGATCCTTGGCGCTGGGACCTGGTTTTGAATTAATTCTTTCATTTCTTCTTTTTCCATCTTCCTCTTCTTTTTGTCTACAGTGGCTTTTATATGGGTATTAGCTGACCGGACTGGTTCTCTAATTACCTCTTGTCTCCTATTTGAATCTGTTGAGTTCTTCTAGGTTGTGGAGTATATCATCTAGACTTTTTAACCTTTTTACTGGATTTTAAATTTCTGTTTTCATTTTTAATTTCTAAGGACCTCTTTATTTCTTTTTTGATTAGTATTTGTATGTAGACTTTATTTATTTATTTATTTATTGTGGTACGCGGGCCTCTCACTGTTGTGGCCTCCCCCGTTGCGGAGCACAGGCTCCGGGCGCGCAGGCTCAGCGGCCATGGCTCACGGGCCCAGCCGCTCCGCGGCACGTGGGATCTTCCCGGACCGGGGCATGAACCCGCGTCCCCTGCGTCGGCAGGCGGACTCTCAACCACTGCGCCACCGGGGAAGCCCTAGACTTTATTTTTTGGAGCAGTTTTAGATCCACTGCAAAACTGAGCAGAAAATGGAGAGATTTACCCCCCTGTCCTCAAGCCTCTCCACTGTCAACATCCTCCACCACAGTGGGACGTCTGGTACAGTCAGTGAGCCTACAGCACAGCATCGTTACCCTGAATAATTATTCTTCTTTTAATGGTGCAATATTCTGATTTCATAGATGCATTATTTTTTTAAACCTCTTTCTGGATATATTAGTTACCTTTTTTTTTTTCTTACATAGTTTCTTCTCTCCAATTTTTGCATTATTTATTTTCCTGCAGGTTTGGGTCTGGTGTACCCAGAAAGCAGAGCCTATGGCAGGCAAGAACTTGTGGGTGTGTTTTATGTTTTATTTGGACGTGCAGGGCTAGGGAGGCAGCGGTGAGGGAAGGGGGGGCCCTGGGGCTGGTCCCCAGGCGGCTGCCTGGGCAATTGAGGGAGCCCGTGGTCCATATTGTGATTCCCCAGACGATCCTGGGGGCGGCAGGGGGGAGGGGAAGAGCTTCCAGTCGGTGCCCATTCCCTCCATGGAGCCCTGGGCGCGAGCCTGCAGGTGCTGGGTGCAGGCCACGTGGGCAGGCCGTCCCAGGCCTTGGGACTTGTCGCGCCTGAGCCCCGGTGGTCGCCCCAGCAGCGGCCAGACAGAGACACAGACAGGCGAGGCTGATGGGGTGGTGTCTGACCCATTAGGCTTTGCTTAGATGTTGGGGGCCCTGCTGTGCCGTCCACGTTCAAAGGCGTCCCTGGGAGGCTGATGGTGGGCCTCGGGGTACGGCTGTCTGGTTGCCCCGTTGTGTGGGGAGCCCCCGGTGCTCCAGTCTTGGGTCTTTTCTCCTCGGAAGGGGCCAGACTGTCTGAAGAAGCCTCTTTTCATCCCCGCGATGTGGGTCTGGGAGCCCTGGAGCCGTCAGCCGTCCCATCAGAGTCAGCAGCACTGACCACCTGTGCTCAGTGTGGTACCGGAGGCCACAGCCCTGTCGCTGCTTCAGGAGAGAAACCCACCTGCTGGTGGTGCGAGCGGGGCACCGAGGGGTCCAGCCGAGCCCTGGACTTTCTGAGCGCTCTTGCTTCCTTGCTCCTGACACTTGGGGCTTGTGCTGTGTGGGGCCCCATCTCCTCTTCTGGCCTGGCGTTCAGCACACGCCATCCAGCCTTTATGCCTTTTAAAAGACTCCCTTTGGAGGCCCTCTGTTCCCAGCCCAGAGGCTTCAGGGTGCGTGTGACCAGGCCGAGGAGCGCACGTCCAGGTTGAGAGCAGCGGGGTGGGGGAGGCCGGCACACCTAAGCCACCACCTCGAGGAGCAGCAGACAGGCCTCAGGTGTGGATCCCGAAGGAGAGCTGGGTCTCCCCTGCCAGTGACTGGCTCTGGGACCGTAGGAGAGTTAATCGCTGAGCTCTGAGCACTGTGATTTCCTCTGGATTCTCAGGGTTGCATCCCGTGGCTCGGTTCCCTCTGCAGCATCTCCACCTCCCGGAGAGGCCAGGCCTTGCCCTTGGGGCCTTGCCCTTGGGGTTGGATGCCCTGCTCTCAGCTGCTCTCAGAACTGGCCTCCACGGCTTTCATTTGATTGACTTTAAAATATTAAAATAACGTGGCCCTGCTCACCGTGGAGCCCCTCTTCTGGCCACTTTGTCCTGGGAGCTGCACATTGGTGGCTTCTCTGTGCGTCTGAACACAGCACCTCGATGCCACTGCCCACCCCCCCACCCCCCACCAGCTCCCCGCTCCCCAGTCCCCGTACCTGTGAACGTGGTTCAGCATCCAAGTTTACTGTTCTAAGTGCCATCCCAGCCCTTCCCGCCATGCACTTCAGGAGGGAGGACTGTGGTGTCCTTACTAGCTCGGTCGCCTTGTGCAGGTCACTTACGCCAAGCCTTCTTTTTTCCTTCGTTTGCTTCAGGGTTGTGTTCACATTTGTGTATACAGAGTTGTATGTGTGATGAATTTAAAGCGACCAGCACAGTGCCTGCTCCACAGGCAGTAGTGTTATTTCCTTCGTATTGTTTTAAAGGGAGCCCCGCTTTCTGCATGACATCCAGTAGCTTTGCACTTGCGGCTTCAAGAAATAGCCTTTCCCTTCCTTCCCTTCCTCGCTGGGAGGGCTGTGAGAGGATTCTGACCCCGGAAAACCAGAACTGGCTGGCCTGGGTGGGCACACGACCCCCCTCCCCCAGGTGAGGGGAGCGAGTGGAGGTACCCAGTCACATGTCTGCTTGATGTTGGGTCTGAGATTCCCCCCACCCGGGGCTCTGCATGGTTTCACGGGCGGGTCAGGAGGATTTTGGCATCTGACAGTGGCCAGTGTGTCCTTGTCCATCAGGGTGCAGGTAGCCCGGGGGGTTGTGGATGGGATAACGGAGGGAGGAAGGGGTTCTTTGGGATTGCCTTGAGAACCGGGGATCCAGGGCATGCGGGGCCTTGGGGCATGACCTTGTCACATGGAGTTTGGTCCTGGGATTCCTGTAGTGAGCCTCGACCAGGCTGTGCGCTGCCCTTTCCTTAAAAGTGCCGTCCCCTTGAAGTGGAGGAGTGTGGTCCTAGGACGGGGGGCCGGGGTTCCGCCGCAGGGTCCTGTGTGCACGTGATGGGGTGAGTCCTATCGGGCACGTTTGGGAGGCAGGGTGGTACCCACTCTTGCGGGGTTGTCTTCCACCCTTCTCCGCGTTAGAGCACATTAGGCTGTGTCTAGGGGTGCTCGGGACCCCAGGATCCGTTTTTCTATTCTGAAGGCTCCTGACTGGGGCGGAGCCGCGCGGACCCTGGTCGCGCTCCTGCCCTGCGCACTGCGCCCTACTCCTTAGTACCCGAGCCCTGGCTGCGGGAGTGCAGCGACCCCGTGCGGCGGCTCCGGCACAACCTGTAGCGGGCTGGCACCAGGATGCGCCGGAGTCCAGCCCACGGTGGGCTCTGTTCTGGTCCACGCCCCGGCCGGGAGGGGCCAGCCCGGGGTCACCTGCACAGGCCCTGGCGGTCAGCGGCGCACCGTCCTCGCTGCGCCTTTTGGTGGTGGAGGGTCTCCGAGGGGCGCGCGTTCTTGGAAGCGCGACTCCTGGACCGGTCTCAGGCCGTGCCGCCGCCGGAATCCAGGATCCCACGGCCTCTGTGGACGTTAGCCAGGGGACGGTGTTATGTAACCATTTGTAATCTTCATTGTTTAATGTGTAACAAGTAGTAACTGCACCCAGATAAGCGCGTCTACTATCTCTTAGCCGAGTGGAGGGCAGTGGGTGTGGGAACCAGCTGGGGAAACGAACAGATGGGGCTTCTGGGAGAACGGGACTTTTTTCTCTGCTGAAAATGGAATGCCAAGACCTGGCTGGACTTCTTTTTTTTTTTTTTTTAACATCTTTATTGAAGTATAATTGCTTTACAATCGTGTGTTAGTTTCTGCTTTATAACAAAGTGAGTCAGCTATATATATACATATATCCCCATGTCCCCTCCCTCTTGCGTCTCCCTCCCACCCTCCCTATCCCACCCCTCTAGGTGGTCACAGAGCACCGAGCTGATCTCCCTGTGCTATGTGGCTGCTTCCCACTAGCGATCTATTCTACATTTGGTAGTGTATATATGTCCATGCCTGGCTGGACTTCCTGTAACCTCGATGGCATGTGTAATCTGGCCTCAAAGCCTCGGATAAACACATCTGGTCATGTTGCGTCTTTGCTCGTGAGCCTACGCTCTCATTGGGGGACACCTCTTGGACCATTAAGGTCAAGTGAGGCAGATGTCGGGGAGATCTCACCGTCTTGATGGGGTCCAACTAATTGCCCCAAGCGCAGGTGGGACTTCCTTGCCCGCCCACTTCAGAAAACAATCCGACCACCTGTTAACACGTGGCTTTTCCCTTTGATCAGCTGCCACTTGTCGGTTGGTGGCAGGAGTCCCTGCCAGGGTGTTGATAGAGGTCTCACTGGAGGCACAGCGCACAGGTAGCTATTGTCCTGCTGTCTGTACTGCCAGAGGTCTCCCTCCCAGTGAGTGAGCAGGAAGTGGGCGCCTTCGCTCTTTGGTCTCTGTAAGGATGAAAGGCCACCGGCGACCGATCAGGGGTTTTGATGATGCCCCAAGGTGCTGAGCTTCAGGTGCAGTTAGACGTGGCCCCCCGGGGACCAGGCCACTGCCTTGACTCTGGTGCATGTCTCTGCTCCTGGGCCTTCAGTGGGGCTGTCCCTGTGTGCCGTGGAAGCCGGTCATGACCCCTCTTTAGCTGGGACCCACGAGCTCCGTGTGTTGGGTGGGGATGCAGGTGGCTCGTGGGGAATTTGCTCTCCTCTCCGGAGCATCGGGTGGCGAAGACCCACAGAAGAACACTTACTTAAAATTTGGGGTACTGTACGCTGAGGTATGGTCTCCTTGTGGGGTGCAGCGGGCGTCAGGGTGAAGCAGGGACCACGGGTACTGCCCTGGAGGGTTGCTCAGGATGTGTACTCGCTGCTGAAAATGCACTCGATAGAATTAACGGGTTCCACTATCTGTTCATTTTCATTGGGGGTTCGAGGAATTCCTGAATGGAATTTCCCTGGCTGCGTCTGGGAGCTGGCTTCTGAGTGCGGTGCTGGTGGCACCTTGGCTCTTGGTCTGTTTGTAAATCACATTTGGCCCCTGTGGCCATGGAAGACCCAGTGGAGGGTCCGTGCTCAAGTCGGGGAAGGGTTTTGAAGACTGCTCCAGATGGCTGAGGGCCTGCTGCATCCGTCCTTGGACAGATGCTGGAGGAGCCTGTCTGCCTCCTTCGTCTGGGCCCGCCCCACTTAGCCTGAAAGCGGGGCCTCCTTTGGAGGAAGGGGAACCGCAGCAGAGGGATGGTGTGCGTTCACCCAGCAATAAAGAAGTGATATAAATAAGCTTCAAGGATATATTGTACAGTGCAGGGAATATAGCCAATATTTTATAGTAAGTATATGGAGAATAATCTATAAAAATGTTGATCACGTTGTTGTACACCTGAAACTAATAAAATACGGTAAATCAAGTATACCTCAATTAAAAAAAAAAAAGTGATGTGTGTTTTTCACTTATTTTCCTGGAGGGCACTGGCAAATTTCAGTATGGACACAGGTTAAATATGAACAGTGTCTGAAAACAGCACTTCTTAAACTTCGGTATACCCATGAATCTCCTAGGGATGCTGTTAAATGCAGGTTCCAGTTCAGTGAGATGGGTGGGGCCTGACCACCCACATCTCTGTCCAGTTCCCAGGCCACACACCTGCTGCTGGTCAGGGCCTCGTTTTGTGTACTAAAGTCGATGCATTTCCTCTCCCTTTATCTTCAGGTTCTTTTTCTCTAGAAATTCTCTGAAAAGGACACTTTACCTTCCTTGGAAGAGCTGTTATCACTGATGCTATTACTTTAGTCTGAGAATTTTTAGTGATTAGCCCTACGTTGTTATATGTGGCATTCTGTTTTATTTATTTTGTGCCCTTTTTAAGATTAATTTAAAAAAATTTAATATAATTTATAAAGGTTACACTCCATTTACAATTATTACAAAGTATTGGCTATGTTCCCCATGCTGTACAATACATCCTTAAGCCTATCTTACACCCAGTAGGTTGTACCTCCCCCTCTCCCCACCCCTGTATTGCCCTTCTTTCCCCCACAGGTAGCCACTAGTTTGTTCTCTGTATCTGTGAGTCTTCTTCTCTTGTTATATTCACTAGTTTGTTGTATTTGTTAGATTCCACAGATAAGTGATATCAAACAGTATTTGTCTTTCTCTGTCTGACTCATTTCACTTAGCATAATACCCTCCAAGTCCATCCATGTTGCTGCAAATGCCACTGTATCCTTTTTTATGGCTGAGTAGTATTCCACTTATACGTGGCATTTGTAAATGTGCCCATACTTTATTCCATTTATGAATATGGGCACAGAGTCCTGCTTTGACATTCACTTGGGTTGCCGTGGGTTTTATTCAGTGGTTTCTCTTTTGTTTATGATGAGAGAGAACTTTGAGAAAGGTTTGCAGCCTTTTGCATGGTCTAGAAGCCCTGCCTGCTTTCATTTTAGGAATGTAGGGTTTGTGGCCCCATTGTGGCCTTACTGCTCTTGAGGCCCTGCTTAGCACCTTTACGTCTCAGCATCGGGTGAAAACCCCGGGTGACCTCAGGTTGTGGAGAGAGACAAGTTCTGTGTCCCTAGGAGACTCCCTGTCCGTCTTCTGTCAGCCTGAGCTTTGCCCTCTACTGGATCCTGGGGCCAGGTGGTCTTTCCCATTAGGGGAGGTGGCCTTACGGCAGCTTTAGTCTTACTTGCATCTGTGAGCCTGTGTCCTCTGGGTCAGGCTCCACTCTGCAGTGTCACCTCTTCTTCTACCTTTTGAAGAATTCTGCCACCAACATCCTTCCTTCGATAACGAGCCCTTGGGAATTTTTGTGTTCTTGCCTCCTCGTTGGTCAACACGTGCATTGAAGGACCCCGTGGGGCTTTGGACTTCGCTCCTTTGTCGTCTTTTATCAAGCACTGTGGTGATGTTGAACAACTTAGTGTTTCTTGAAGGTTAACACGTGCCACAAGGCAGACTCTTTTCCGCAGGGGCTGCACCATACTGCATTCCCATCAGCTGTGCACAAGTGTTTCAATTTCTCCCAAATCTACACTAATACTTGGTAATGTCCAATTTTTCTTTGTCTTTTTCCTTTCTTCCTTCCTCCCTCCCTCCGTCCCTCCCTCCCTCCCTCCCTTCCATCCTTCTTTCCTTCCTTCCTTCCTTATAATAGCTGTCCTAATAGGTATGAAGTGGTATCTCACTGTGGTCTAGATTTTCTTCTTCAGTTGTTGGCACTCTCCATCTATCCTGGATATTAATCCCCTATCAGATATATGACTTGTAACTATTTTGTCCCTTTCTGTGGGTTATCTTTTCACTCTCTTGTCTAATAGTACATAAAAGTTTGTAATTTTGATGAAGTTCAATTTATCTATTTTTTTAAATTATTTTTGGAGTATAGTTGATTTACAGTGTTGTGTTAGTTTCTGCTGTACAGCAAAGTGAATCATTTATACATATACATATATCCACTCTTTTTTAGACTCTGTTCTCAGATAGATCATTACAGAGTATTGAGTAGAGTTCCCTGTGCTATACAGTAGCTTCTTATTAGTTATCTATTTTATATATGTGTGTGTATGTCAATCCCAACCTCCCAATTTATTCCTCCCTCCCTCCCCCCTTGGTAACTATACATTTGTTTTCTACATCTGTGACTCTGTTTCTGTTTTGTAGATAGGTTCATTTGTACCATTTTTTTAGATTCCACATATAAGCGATGACATAAGATATTTATCTTTGTCTGACTGACTTCACTCAGTATGACAATCTTTAGGTCCGTCCATGTCACTGCAAATGGCATTATTTCATTCTTTTTTATGGCTGAGTAATATTCCATTATATATATGTGCCACATCTTCTTTATCCATTCATCTGCTGATGGACATGTAGGTTGCTTCCATGTCCTGGCTATTGTAGATAGTGCTGCAGTGAATGTTGGAGTACACGTATCTTTTTGAATTATGATTTTCTCTGGATATATGCCCAGGAGTGGGGTCATATGGTACCTCTATTTTTAGTTTTTTAAGGAACCTCCATACAGTTCTCCATAGTGGCTGTACCAGTTTACATTCCCACCAACAGTGTAGGAGGGTTCCCTTTTCTCCACACCCTCTCCAGCATTTGTTTGTAGATTTTTTTGATGATGGCTATTCTGACCGGTGTGAGGTGATACCTCATTGTAGTTTTTTTATTTTTTAATTCATTTATTTTTTTATTATTTTTGGCTGTGTTGGGTCTTCATCGCTGCGCGTGGGCTTTCTCTAGTTGCTGCGAGCGGGGGCTACAGTTCGTTGCGGTGCGTGTGCTTCTCATTGCGGTGGCTTCTCTTGTTGCGGAGCATGGGTTCTAGGCACACGGGCTTCAGTAGTTGTGGCATGCGGGCTTCAGTAGTTGTGGCCCACTGGCTCTAGAGAGCAGGTTGTGTAGTTGTGGAGCATGGGCTTAGCTGCTCCACGGCATGTGGGATCTCCCCAGACCAGGGCACGAACCCGTGTCCCCTGCATTGGCAGGCGGATTCTTAACCACTGTGCCACCAGGGAAGTCCCTTATTGTAGTTTTGATTTGCATTTCTCTAATAATTAGTGACAATCATCTCTTCATGTGCTTTTTAGCCATCTGTATGTCGTCTTTGGAGAGATGTCTATCTAGATCTTCTGCCCATTTTTTTGACTGGGTTGTTTGTTTCTTTGATATTGAGCTGCATGAGCTGCTTGTATGTTATGGAGATTAATCCCTTGTTGGTTGATTCGTTGGCAAATCTTTTCTCCCATTCTGTGGGTTGCCTTTTCATTTTGTTTATGGTTTCCTCTGCTTTGCAAAAGCTTTTAAATTTAATGAGGTCCCGTTTGTTTATTTTTGTTTTTATTTCCATTACTCTAGGAGGTGGATCAAAAAAGATCTTGCTGCGATTTCTGTCAGAGAGTGTTCTTCCTGTTGTGTCCTTTACTTTTGGTGTCGTATCCATGAAGTCATTTCTAAATCCAGTGTCACGAAGATATTCCCCTCTGTGTTCTAAGAGTTCTAGTTTTAGCTCTTATGTTTAGGTCTTTGATCCATTTTGAGTTAGTTTTTGTTTATGGGTAATGTAAGGGTTCACTTCATTTTCTTGCATGTGGATATCCAGTTTCCCCAGAATCATTTGTTGAAAATACTGTCCTTTCCCCATTGAATGGTTTTGGCATCTTGTTGAAAATTTACCCAGCATATGTGTGAGGGTTTATTTCTGGGCTCTCTGTTCTATTCCATTAGTCTATGTTTGTTCTCATGCCAATACTACACTGTCTTGATTACTTTGTAGTAAGTTCTGAAATCAGGAAATGTGAGTTTTCCAACTTTGTTCTTCTTTTTCAAGATTGTCTTGGCTATTCAGGGTCCCTTGAGAACCCGTATAAATTTTAGGATGGCCTTTTCTATTTCTGTAAAAATGCCAGTGGGATTTTGATAGGGATTGCATTGAGTGTGTAGATTGTTTTAACATTTGATATTTGATATTAAGTTTTCCAGTCCATGATTTAGAGATGTCTCTTCTTATTTATGTCTTCTTTATATTCATATAGAAATGTTTTATAGTTTTTCAGTGCACAAGTGTTTTGCCTCTTGGTTTAAATTTACTCTTAATTATTTGATTATTCTTGCTATTGTAAATGAAATTGTTCTCTTAATTTCCTTTTCAGATTGCTCGTTGTTGGGACATAGAAACACAACTGATTTTTGCATGTCGATGTTCTATTCTGTAACTCTGATACATTTATTAACTCTAATACTTTCTTGTGAGTATGTGTAATTTTTAAGGTTTTCGGCATATAAGATTATGTCATCTGCAAACAAATAATTTTAGTTCTTCCTTTCCGTTTTGGATACCTTTTATTTCTTTTTCTTGCCTGCTCTAGCTAGAACCTCTAACACTATGTTAAATAAAGTGTTGAATGTGGACATCCTTGTCTTGTTCCTGATCTTAGAAGAAAACTTGCACTCTTTCACCACTGAGTTATGGTGTTGGCTGTGGGTTTTCATATATGAAAAGCTTCTTCTGTGGCTGAACATATCCTTGAGGAGGTTCCACGCACGCTTCGGAAAAATGTGTGTTCTCCTGTGGTTCGGGGGAGTGTTCCGTGTGCATCTGTGATGTTCAGTTGGTTTGCAGTTTTTCAGGTTCTCTGTTTCTTAGTGACCTTCTGTCTGGTTGTTCCCTCCATTACTGAGAGTGGAGTGTCACAGTCTCCACCTAGTAGTATCGTCCATCAGTCTGTCTCTCCCTTCAGTTGTGTCAGTGTTTACTTCATATATTTTGAGGCTCTTTTCTCAATACATCATGTCCTTCTTTGTCTTCTGTAATAGTTTTGACTTACAGTGTGTTTTGTCTGATGTCGGTATAGTGACCCCAGGTTTCTCTCTCTCTCTCTCTTTTTTAATATTAACATTCCCATCTTTTTACTTTCAACCTGATTGTGTCTTTAGATCTAAAGTGAGTCTCAGCATATGGTTGGATTATGTGGGTTGTGTTTTTTTTTTTTTTTTTCTTCATTCTGTCAACATCTGCCTTTTGACTGGAGGGTTTAATCTATTTACATTTAAAGTAATTACCGATAAGGAAGAACATCTGCCATTTTTCTGTTTTTTGGTTTGTGCATCTCTTCTAGCTTTCTGTCCTTTATTTCTCTAGAATCCTTTCGTCTTAGAATGATCCTTATGTTTTAAGAAAGACTGCTAAGGTGTGAACAGTCACAGAGTAAATTACATTTAGGAGAACGTTTTACAGAACACCCAAACTTGAGTTGGTTTTTATGGGACCCTTGCTCTCCCACTGCCGCTGGGCTGGGGTGATGGAGAGGGGTCTGCAGAACTCCAGAACTGCTGGGACGAGATCCCGTGCTGCTGTTTGGGAAGGAACAGAACAAGAACTGGACTGGGTGGGGGTGGATTCCTTCTGCGTAGCTCTGAGTTTACAGGGTTGCATGTGTTCTTCTGGACAACACTGCAAGAGAGAGAGAGTCTTCCTTCTGCAGATGGGGAAATGGGAGCCCTTACAGTCAGATGCCTTGTTCAGGGTCAAGTGGGCATTAGTAGGAGAGTTCGAATTGCCCTCTCAGGTCTTTGGACGCCAACTCCATCATTCTCTGTATCCCTGGATGCCACCACGGAAGGAGGAGGTGGTGTGTTTCCACCAACGAATGCATAAGGATGTGTGTGGCCGTGTAACCTAGCAGGACCCCGTGGGGCCTTCCCGGGACAGGCCTTCCTCATATCCTCTGCTTTAGCTCCTCTCTGAATTACCTAGATAATAGTATTTGATGCACATTTCCTGAGTTTTGCAGATGTGAAAACTATCCCCACCAAATGGAAGAACTACTTGATGACCACGAGCCCATTGCCGCAGGTCTCCTGGAGCCTAAGGACTGATAAGGTGAACTCCCATAACACCGTCCTGTAGCCTCACCATCAGCCAATCAGAGAATTATGCGCAGGCTGATCACATACCCTACGACCCGCCCTCTCGCTTGGCCGCAACTCTTCTCTCGAGGCCTTTCGGGGCGTGAGCCACCACACCTCCTTGCATGGCCCTGCAGTAAACCTTCCTCTGCTCCAGACTCCGACGTTTCAGTTGTTTGGCCTCACTGTGTGTCGGGCACACAGACTTGCATTAACAGTGAGAGGAAGGACCTTGTCCAAGATGTGTATTCTTTGCTCTCAGCATGTGTAAACATTAAAGGAAAATGTAAGTAAGTTCATTGCACGGTGCCTGGCACACAGCAGGTCTTCATCCATTTCCCTTTCCCTGGGGGAATTTTTCAGGAAAGATTCTGTGTTCTTGACAGTCCTGGGACTCTTGGGTTCAGGATGGTCTAGGAGCTATTAAATCTAGAGGCAGGGGTGCGTTTTGCCCTGTTTCGTGATGTAACGTCATTTCACCTTTGTTTCCAGGCCAGGTGGCCACCTTGGAGCTTTGCGTGTTGCAGCAAAGGCCTTGGGTTTTGAGGCCTTATGGAGGCTGGAACCCCTCTTGCCCCACCAAGCTCACAGTTCTGTCCTTTCTTTATTTCTCACAACACTGCCGATCGTTGGGGGTGATTGCCAGGGTGAAGGAGGCCTCCTGCATGGGTCTCCATCCCCCGAGGCAATCTCACTTAGGCTCCGGTACGTTACTGCCGGCTTTCAGGGCACACAGATGCCATTTGAGTTCGCTGGACTTCTTTTTTTTTTTTTGCGGCACAGGCGCCGGACGCGCAGGCTCAGCGGCCACGGCTCACGGGCCCAGCCGCTCCGCGGCATGTGGGATCTTCCCAGACCGGGGCACAAACCGGTGTCCTCTGCATCGGCAGGTGGACTCTCAACCACTGCGCCACCAGGGAAGTCCTCACTGGACTTCTTAAAGCCTGGCAGGGTCACGTGGGGCCTTCCCGAGGTGAGGACGTGCACGCAGGCACTGGTCCTCTTGGGTCTGTGCAGGGTAGGACTCCTGAGGCTGGAGATAACAGGTATTACAGAGGCTCTTGCCCTATTTAGAAGAGTCAATCTCATGTCCTCAGGTCAGCAATAGATCCTCTTTCCCCTTCTTAAGCGGGGTGCAGCCCCGGGATTGGTAATCCTCCCGCGGGAGCCCGGAGCGGGGAGACACCGTGGTCCCAGGGCCGTGGGCTCCCTGGTCGCGGGAAGGAAGCGCCCCCTGGATCAGCGCTGTTGGGGGCAGGGGTGTATTGTCGCTGTTGCCTTCGGAGCTGCCCTGCACTCTGGGTCTGCACTCGGCTCCCCGGGGTGGGGGGGGGCCTGCCCGGCCTGCGGCTGCTCTAGAACTCTGCTTGAAAACTGGAAATACTGGACGTGTGACATTTCCCTCTGCTGCAGCCCATTTGGTGGCTTATTTAGGGGGGAGCGGCGAGGGGGGAGGGAAGAAGGTGCTGAGTGACTCAGAGCCTTGCATCTTGCCAGAATCAGCAAGGGACCAGCCACAGTCAGAGGGGACGAGCCGGGTCCCCCTGTGCACCTGGAGGAGAGTACCCTCCACGTGGGCTCTGGCTGGCGACTCTTTACAGGGCCACGTCTGGGGTTCAGTCTCATTTTGAAGAAAATGCGAAGGGAGGAAGAAGTCTCTGTGGGTCTTGTCCCAGGAGAGACAGGAGAGCTGGGGGCCTCAGGATTGGGGCTGGGACTGTCCCCCTGTGGGCAGGGCCTGGCCTGGGCGCCGTGGCTGCTTTCAGGAACGCTTGACGCTCTTACAGGTGGCAGAAGACCTCGAAGAGCTTCTGTTCACGTGGCCCTGTGTATTGCTGTTTATCATTTTAGAAATGAAGATAGAAATTTAAAAAATACTGTTCTGTAAAAAGAATAATAAACTCACTATATGTAAACCTAAGCAACATCTTTTAAGAAAAAATAACTATTTTTCGAAACAACAGAAGTTTAATGAGACTGACAGCATTTTACATGTTGTAAATCCCTTTCCCGTCTGGCAGGGAGGGGGTCCTGGGCTCAGCTCTGCTTCAGTCACGTGTCATGTGGCCTCCAGGAAGCTCTGGGATGCAGTCGGGAGGGACCAAGAGGGAAGGGACGGGTCACAGCGTGCCGTCTTGCAGGAGGTTTTGGAACAGGGGCTCAAGATGCTGGGGTCCCTGCCCCCTGGGGAAGCTGGAGGAGTGCCCGGCAGGGGCACCAGCAGTCCCTTTGATTGGTTGCTTGTTTCTGTTGTGTCACCTGTAGCTCAGAGAGGCCTGAAGCCTCCAGGTCCAGAGTTATGGAGGCCACATAAAGGGGAGCCTGGGTCTTCAGTCTCCTGGCATTCTCAGGCTCTTTGGGGGGTTAAATGAAGTATGGAAGCCAAGTGGAAATGATGGTGCCAGGAGCCACGTGTCAGCTGAGGTGACCTGCGCTGCTCAGATGGGTCTGGGGAGTGGGTGCGGGTGTCCGCCTCCACGGGGTGGCAGGAAGCTGTGCACGACCGTCCAGGCTGCGAAGTGCGGGCGGTTCCGATGTCAGGTCCAGCTGCGTTTGCTGAGCGCGTCCTGCCCGCGTGTCACCCGGTGTGGGCTGCCCTGTCCTAGGTCACGGTTACAGGCGGGGAGTCTAAAGAGTCTCAGGTGCCTCCAGGAGCACCTTGGAGCCAAGGAAATTTCTCCAGCGGAGACCAGGAAGGCAGAGGGAGGTGGCGCTTTTTATCGGATGCGGAAAGCGCGAGCTGTGATGAAGCACAGGGACCGGCGTTCTCTTCCTTCTGCCCTCTTCCTGCTGGGGCATCGGAAGGCCCGGGATGCCCGCAGCCTGGGGGGCACGAAGGGCCCCAGTGTGCTGCTTGGAGACCTCAGAACCCGCGGGGTGAGGGTGGGAGCCGCAGGCCAGGGCCTGAGCGCCTGCAGGGTGGGGGGCCGGGCAGTCTTGGCCACGGGGCCTGTTTTTCCTCTGTTGGGTTGAGCTGTTTTTACTCACAACACTTCTGACACCAAATGTCAGGTTTTGTCCTCCCGACATCAGTTCTCCGACTGTCCGGGCACCAGTTGGGTGTCCTACAACTCGGCTCAGCTCTGACACTGTCTGCCTGGAGGGAGAATCGGATTTCATAGGTTAAAGGGCTTGAAACTACCCCGAGGGATTGTAAGGGGCACAGCTCGGGAACAGACAAACGGGAGCAACGCATGAGGTGAGGTATGGAGGTGGGGTGCACCCCTCCCAGCCCCCCAGAGTGTTCACCAGCTGGGAATCTCCCTGAACCCTGTCCTTGAGCGGTTTTTGTGGAGGTTCCAGTCGGCAGGTATGATTAACTCATTGGCCGTTGAATTAATTGAATTCATTGAGACTGAGATGAGCTCAGTCTCCAGCCCCTCTCCCCCACTGGAGGCCATAGGATGAGGCTGCAAGTTCCAACCCTCTAACTATGCCCCCGCCTTTTGGTGACCAGCCCCGATCCGATCCTGAAGCTGTTTAGGGGCCCCCAGCTGCCTGTCACCTCATCAGCGTACAAAAGACACCACTCTGGGGATCTCCGGAGTTTGAGGGGCTGTGCCCCAGGAACTGGGATGAGACCAGATACTCATTTATTCCTTTAGCATCCAGGTAACGTGTGAGAGCCTCAGAGCACATCCTTGGGGTGTCGACACCCGGTGAGCTTGGGAAGCGTGAAGGGCAAGGGCCGGGAGGAACATGGGATCTACATTTGCACAGAAGCCTGTTCCAGTCGCTAACGCAAGTGGTTTTGGTCACAATGGAAGATTCCTTCTTGAGTCTTGATACTGTCTTTCCTCCCGTGAAGCCCCCTGTGTGGAGTGATGGCTGACCTTTTCTGAGCAGGGCCTCACAGCCATGGCAGACAATAGAATTCTAAGAAGATTTAGTAATCTTTATAGGAGACCATTTGAAGTTAGTCTGTTGTGACTATTTTCATAGTTCACATTGCCGGGAGAAGGAGAAGGAGATGCAAGGTGTGAATTTTGATGCCGGAACTGAAGTCTGAATTAGCTTTGCGGTGGGAGAGGCAGCCTCGCCCCTCAGACTCTGTCCACGTGAGGAACAGTAAATATTCTGAGGTGCACTCACCTGAATGCAGAGGTGGGCTTCAGAGTGATGTGACGCCAGGCCCCCAGTCGCCGTCTCACTGGTGAATAAGCTCCCCCTTTTCCCTTTCCTTTGCCTCTGTTCCGAGGGGCAAACTTTCCCAGACGGGAGGGGGGACCTGATCTTTGGTCAGTGATGTGTGAATGGCTAGAATTCCTAAAGAAGTTAGCGCTTGTTTAGGGCTGGTCCCCGTGGGGATCATCAACAGCTGAGGGTCCCCTGCTGGATACCTGAGAACAAGTTCATTTCGAAGGTGTTTCAGCCCGTGAGTGCTGTTTTTGCAGAACTGATAAAGGCAACGATCGGGCACGCGTGCCGCAAGCTGTTTCTCTTCCCACATTATTGTTCCAGGGTCTTGACAGTGATTTGGCCACACGCCTGTATCTTGCATGGATCGCCCTGAAAACAAGGTTAGGGACCATGTTCTGATGGTGCTGTAACTCTAAGTGCTAAGGTTGAGAACACAGTGCGTACTCCATGCATGTTGGGGGAGTTGGATTCAGGAGAATTCGGGAGAAAAGTCACGAATTTCAGGGCCCAGGTGAGCATGTGAAAAGGTGGTTAAGGAAGGGGGCACCAAGCATTCGGCGGTCGGCTGTGAACTCCCGGGTTGATGAAAGACTCGGGGTGGTGCACCGTCTTCAGCGACAGAACTGGCATGGAAAGAACACGCTCTTCCTTCAGGGGAATCGATTCTAAACTGAGATTTATTTGGGGGTCGAGGTAGCAGTGTGAGTCTTCACCCTTTCTACACAAATGACTGCAGCCGGGTAAAAACAGAATTGACTGCCTAGCCCCCCACATTGGCTTTTCGTACTACAGACCGTTTGTACTATTGCAGGTCGTCTCCTTCACTTACGTGAAGGAGAAGGGCCCCAGCTTCACCCCGTGTCTGCGTTGTCCTGGCACAGCCATTCCTAAGTCGGGGGGAACAAGTGCCGGGCCAGGAGAGGATGCAGGCTGGGTGTGTGTGATGTGGCCGCTGTGTCTGCAGTTTGGAGAACCCAGCACTTTTTTACCCAAGTAAACCCTCACTCCGCAGATGCGTGTCTGAGGCCCTCCTCACACAGAGCGGGAGCCTGAGGTTCAGAATGCCCCAGGGGTTCTGCTGCTCACGGGGCCGTCTCCCCGGTCCCAGGCACTCGGAACCGGGTCACTGGTACATGACAAGGGCACAGTGGGTGGATGGGCAAGGATGGAAAGGTGCAGTGAGGGCCAGGAGGGTCTGCTCTGCCCGGCACCCCCGTTGGTCCAGGCTCCAGCCCCGCCGCAGGCTACGTTGTGAACAGGTTGATGACTTGAGCTGATGACCGGGCCGGAGCAGGGTGGTCAGGCCCCATCGGGGTGAGCTCACTGGTAGGTAGGATCTGGGAGATGACTTTGATAGAACCGTGCGTGAGCTGTTCCTGGGGGCCTGAGCCATGCCTGCGGCGTGGCCGAGGGCTGCGGGGTCAGCGGGAGGGGCTGCTCGTGGTGGCTGCCACGCCGTGACATCATGGGACCGGTGGACGTGGACCCAGGAGACCAGAGGCCGGCTCACGTGCCCGACCAGAACATTCTGCTTGCCGGGGAGCGGCCCGAGTGTCCCGAGTGAGGGGCCCCATGGGAGAGGAGAGCCTGTCGCCCGTGGGCGGTGCCTGGGGTAGCCTGGGCCAGGGTGTGGGGTTGGGGAGCAGCAGATGAGCCTTCCTGTCCCTCCTGAGCAGCTGTGCTGGGGGACGTGGGCAGGGTGTGTCCCCTGCCTGATCTGGGGGCGCTGCTGTCGCACAACTGGGGCTTAGACAACACACACTCCCCTCCCACAGCGTTGGAGGCTGGACGGCCTAGATCAAGGCACCGGCAGATTCAGTGTCTGGCGAGGGCCTCTTTCTGGTTTGCGGACGCCGTCTCCTCCCGTGGTGGACGTACAGTACACGCTGGCTCTCTGGTGTCTTCTTTGCCTCCTTCCAGTTTTACTGAGATGTAATTGACATGCGGCACCCTAGACGCGTAAGGTGTAGGGCGTAATGATCTGGCCGACGGCCATCGTGAAATGACCACAGTATGTTTAGTGAACATCCGATCGTCTCATACAGAGACAAAGTAAAAGGGAAGAAAAAGTACTTTTCCCTTATCATGAGAACTCTTAGGGTTTACTCTGTCAACTTTGTACATAACGTGAGCAATGCTGATTACGTTAACCATGTTGTACGTTACATCTGGGCTCTTCCTCCAAGGGCCTAATCCCATTATGGAGACCCCACCCTCATGACCTCATCTCACCCAGTGAACTCCCAAAGGCCCCACCTCCTAACACCATCACCTTGGAGGCTCGGGGTTCAACGTGTGGATTTGGGGGCACACAGCGATGCAACCAATGACAGCCTTTCGGGGGTCCCATTCCTGCCTGTGCCATCCCTTCAGGATTCAGGTGTCCTTGTGGCTGGGGCATGGGGAGCTGGCTGGGCTGCGCTGCTCTCTGGCCACTGGGAGGGCTGACTGGCCAGCGGGAAGCTGCTGACGGGGCTGAGCACAGACGGAGGAGGACTCATCACACAGAGACAATGAGAAGTCATTAAGGGTCCATGCTGTTAGCTTTTCTAAAAGTAATAGCAGTAGATGTAATTGTTAAACGTGGTAGTTTCGAATATGCCTACAACTGGGTCAGCGTTCAGCCCCACCAGATCCACCCACCACGCGTCATAGTGCATTTCAGAGCCGCTGGTCATCCTATCCCGAGCCTTAATGCTTTGGGTAAATCCTAGGTGTCTGATCCTTCCTCACATCTCGACTTCTGAGCTGAGGGACCAGCCTGTAATACCTTATCCTGGAAACCTAGAACCCACAGTCATGACTTAACTGCATGTGCTGGACGATCCAGAGGAAGGAAAGATGTTTCTCTTTGAAAGTAGAAGGTCTCGAGCTGGGGGCTGGACTTCGGGGTGCACCCTGTGACTTGGCGAATGTTGATAACGGGCTGTTGGCAGAGTGGCGATAGAGCTTTGGAACCAGATTGACTCTGTTTGACTGTTTCCTGTCAATTTATTCAGTGAGGAGGGGAGAAATCCTAACCAGCTGTTGGCCGAGCCCCCTTCATGTGAAACCATTGCTTGCCTGAACGATAAGTCCTGTGCTTTCTCCACGAGCTATAGCGTGTTCACTTACTTTCCTGTTATCCTGTTTTTTCTTTAACCTCTTGAGGGAAGAAAGAAAGTGCAAAAGAAAGAAAAAGAAAAGAAAATAGAGGCAAATACTTTGCATTTCTAGAAACAGCATGTCCAAAGGACCCGCGGAAGCACTTAATGGCCTCATTGTTGGAGGGAGAGGGCAGGAATCCTCTGGAATTCCTAGAATGGGCGGGAGAAGCTGCTGCCGGAGCAGAGGGAGGGAGACCGCTAGGAGAGCCGGGGTGCGGGGCAGGGAGCGAGGAGAAGCAGGCAGGACCACTGGTCTGAACCTTGACTACAGTTCTTCCTAGAAAGACAAATGTTAATTCTGCATAAGGAATTCGCATTCCTCATTGTGAAAACTCCAACCCAGAAGTCTGCGGAGGGAGTAGAGTTTCTCTCGCTCTCTGTTCATCCTGGTGGCCTCCCGCCGGTCAGAGTTGTTCTGGGTCTTTTTCTGTCAAATTCCTGGACAGGCCCATGCACGTAACTTTCCTCCTTTTGACACGAGCATTGCCTTAGCTCTCAGCCCTTTCCCTCATCCATCTGCTAGTCACCCTTTGTCAAGTGCTGCCTCTGCCTTGTGAGGAGCACTTGTGGGAGTTGCATCGTTCAGTCCTCGAGTGAGCTTGGGACTCTTTCATTCTCATCACAGGGCTGAGAAGTTGAGGCCTCGGAGGAGGCAGGCAGCTCCCCGCCCGGGGCTGAGCCAGGCCCTCGCTTTGTGGGGTTCGCCTACCAGCCCAGAGAATCCCTGCCCTGGAAGACTGTCACCAGGCTCCCACTGGGATGTGTTTTCATGTGCTCAACAAAGCTTTGAACCCTTGGCCTTTGCTGAGAGCTGAGGACGTTACAGTGTCCAGGACAGATGTGGTCCCCGGCTGCAGAGTGGCTCCGTGGTGGGGACACAGACACAGTGTCAGTAGCAGGAGAGCGGCCCCAGCACCCCTGGACGTGTTTGCAGGACCAGCAGGGTCCCAGGGCCGGGACAGGGTGGAGAGGAGGTGGGGAGGGTGTTACCAAACTGAACACAGGCCCGCTCGCCTGAGTGCTGCAAAACCCATCAACAGACGGTGGGTTGTGGTGAAGGAAAGGACAGCGTTTATATCGCAGGCGCCACGTAAGGAGAACGGGCAGCTCGCACTCAAAAGACCCCCAACTCCCGGATGGCTTTCAGGGAAGGGGTTTTCAAGGGCAACATTTGGGGTGAGGGTTGCAGCTTCTGATTCATTGGTGGTGAGGTGACAGGAATCTTCAGCACCAACCTTCTGGTTCCAGCCAGTCTGGGGTCTACGCTTTTGCTCAGCATGTAGTCACCGTCCTCCACCTGGGGTGTGAGGGAGGGTCTTAGTTTCTGCAGAGCAACTCAAAGATACACGTCAGATTGTTACGTTTGTTTATCCCTTGAGAAGGAGCTAGCACTCTGTTTTATTGATAAACTATTTTCATTACTTTTCTCGCTGGACTGCTTTTCCTTTGTTTCTGTATCTCTTCCCTTCCCTAATTAGTAACTGCTTGAGTCTGCTCTTTGGAACTCAGGGAAGCCCTAGGAGACTAAAGCCTTTTTCTACAAACAAGGAACGGGGACATAGAGGGGCTTTTGTACCCGGGAGGTCCCCGAAGGGTCCTGCTCGGTTTCAGTCCCCCCTTTTCTTTGTTAACTCTTCAATCTTGAGGGGAACAGGTGCACAACTAGAAAGGGAATAACGTTTTGGATAGAGAGGTTAATCAAAAACTTGGCAGGGGAATTTGGTTTTATTGGAACTCAGTTTCAAGGGGAGGAGGAAGAAAGGTGGGGTCACCCCTGAGAGAGGACACAGAACCTGCAAGGGCCACAAGGAGGGAAGCGGCAGGACTTGGGGGAGGCCGGTGGCAGGGTGGATCTTGGGTCAGCACTCCCTGGGAGCCTGAAGGGGACGCAGGGCCCCCGGGTCTGGGCTGGTGGCTGTTGGTGGGTGGTGGGGTGTGTCTGAAGCCCACTGCTGGCTTGAGAGGGGGTGAAGATGCAGCGGGTGTTGGGAGCTGGGTCCAGGTGAGATGGGAGTGGTGGCCTGGCGTAGGAAGGCAGTGGGTGGATTTCAGGTGCTTCTGACAAAATTAAGTGGCCTGGTGGGCTGCACGGGCGGGAGGTGCGAGAGGCAGGAAGGCCGGAGGCACCCCGGGTTCTGCATGCGTGCCTGGTGGGAGCCGATGCTGGGAGCTGCAGCGGGTGGTATCGAGCAGGTGTGTCTGGGTTGTTTCCAGCTCTCCCGTCGCACACGTGCGGGTGAGGATCAGTTATGAGAAGTGGGATTCCCGCTCCTAAGACTGAAGTTTAGGGGATGCTGCCCAGTTGTCCCCCCAGAGCCTGTTCAGGGAACCCCACCTACGACTCAGGAGAGCCTCCCTGCTCCCAGGCCATCCCCAGCTCTCGGGGCTCATCCCAGTTTTTAAATTTTTCAGCAGTCAGAGGCATCAAAATTTGTGGCTCATTTGTTGCTATTATACTTTGTTTCCATGGTTACTTGTGAAGCTGAGTGTGTTTCACGTGTGTATTGGCGAATTGTTTGTTTCTGTCCTCTCCCTGCTCTTATGTTGGGCTGCTCATCCTGTGTTATTTTAATAAACGAGAGATTTACTGAGTGCCGGTTGCTGCCTGCGTTGATGGTAGTTTCTCCTGAGGCTTTGTGCGCGTCTTTGGACTTTGCACAGAGGGTCTTCTGCTGTAAAGGAGCTGACTTCTCCTTCCTGGCCTCCCGGTGAAGAGTCTGGCTTAAAAGCTCTTCCTCGGGCTTCCCTGGTGGTGCAGTGGTTGAGAGTCCGCCTGCCGATGCAGGGGACACGGGTTCGTGCCCCGGTCCGGGAAGATCCCACATGCCGCGGAGCGGCTGGGCCCGTGAGCTGTGGCCGCTGAGCCTGCGCGTCCGGAGCCTGTGCTCCGCAATGGGAGAGGCCGCAACAGTGAGAGGCCTGCGTACTGCAAAAAAAAAAAAGCTCTTCCTCACCCAGATTTTGTAGCATTATTCTTCCAGATTTCCTCTTAGGCGGTTTTATCGTGCTTGCCATTGATCCATCAGGACTGGCGGCAGGTGAGGACTCCGCTGGGGCTTGTTGGGCGTGAATGATGCTAGGTCTCAATCTTATGTCGTCATTCGCCTCATCCAGACTCCTTCCTGGGCTCTGGACCTGTGTCTGCTGCTGCCTGTGGGTCAGTGGGCGGGGCCCCCGGCCAACTGGGGTGTTCATTAGGTTGGGGAGGCGGTCCTGCTGTGCTGTTCTGTCCTCCTGCAGGTGTCTCTCAGGTTACTCACTCAACCTTTTGCTTGTTTCCAAGGGTCTGGTATGTATTTTTTCTTTCCTTTTTTTTAAAAAATTTTTATTTTATATTGGAGTCTAGTTGATGTTGTGTTAGTTGTGTTAGTTTCAGGTGTACAGCAAAGTGACTCAGTTATACATATACATGTACCTATTCTTTTTCCAGTTGTTCTCCCATTTAGGTTGTTACAGAGTACTGAGCAGAGTTCCCTGTGCTCTCCAGTAGGGCTTTGTTGGTTATCCATTTTAAATACAGCAGCGTGCACACGTCAGTCCTAAACTCCCAGTATATCCCCCCATCCTTCCCCCACCCCCGACCCCATAACCATGAGTTCGTTCTCTGTTTCTGTTTTGTAAGTTCATTTGTATCATTTTTCTTAAGATTCTGCATGTAAGTGATATCATATGATTTTGTCTTTCTCTGTCTGACTTACTTCACTTAGTAGGCTAATCTCTGGGTCCATCCATGTGGCTGCAAATGGCATTATTTCATTATTTTTTATGAGTAATATTGCACTGTGTATATATGTATACTACATCTTCTTTATCCATGTCTCTGTTGACGGACCTTTAGGTTGCTTCCATGTCTTGGCTATTGTAAACAGCACTGCAGTGAGCATTGGGGTGCATGTATCCTTTCGGACCATGACTTTCTCCAGATGGTACATATTTCTTAAGTAGGTGACTTCTGCTGCGTCTGTGGATAACACTGTTCTCCCATTAGAAGTTCTCATCGTCTTGGAGCCTCATCCAGAAGAGCCGTGGACGTGTGGGCTCTGGGATCGCCACCTTATTAGATGCTCATGTGAGCGCTAACATTTTCCAGCCAATTGTCCAACCTTTTGTCTGTAAATAATGCCAGGCTTATTCTCTTTTTCTAGTCAGTGTTTACACCACATTTCTGTTCCTTATCTCATTGTATTGTCTAGAACCTCCAAAAGTTGTGGCTAATACTGTAACCGTGGGCTTCCTGCCCTAAGTTAATGTGGAGGGTGTTGGTGTCTCTTTCTCGTGTTAGCCACCTGCCCGCAGGAGGTGCCTGTTATCAGGTTAAAAGGGCTTCTTATTTTATGCCTCATCACTGAAATCTCAGTTACCTGCAAGCAGGGTATCCCCTCCACCCCCTACGCCCACCCCCTCCAGTTATCCTCTATGCTTTGAATTTCAGGCTCTTCCTTTTGGCTGTTCTTTTCTCTAAAAGAGAAAAAACAACAACTGTGCTGCAAACAATGGAATTGAAAGACACAAAAATGAAGAGCAGCCTTACAAATAAGTGCAAAAGGTGTCTATTCTCTTTTCTTATCACACAACTGATATTTTATCCACAAGATAAAGCAGGTGGGGTGGATTCAAACATCTGTGGATATAAATCTCGGCTCTTCCGTGTGACCTAGGTGGGTACTGCGTTGTCTCCTGGGCTTGGTTTCTCCATCCGTCAAATGGGGTGATAATTTTGCCTTAAAGAATTGACAATATTTAGTTACTCTTAGTTAAGAGCCACTCATTTCTGTGTGTCTCATTATGTGTCCCGCATGTATTTACTCCTAATCTTTGGGAACCTCTGACATGGGAGGTCGTAGAGCATTTGGTGAGGTATCTGATGTGTATGAGGTGGTAGGTCAAGGGTCATGGCCATCTCTGCAGTCATCACGGTGTTAACCTTCATCTTGGGTGACCTCGTCAGAGGAGTCAGGGGGAGCCCAGGGATTCCAGTGCCACGGGTCCTGTGTGTGCCAGGAGTGGAAGCTTGGTGGTTCGGACTCAGTCTCCGGTTAGGATAGCACGTGCTGCTGTAATGAGATTGTAACACTCATATTCACAAGCCCAGCCCTTTGTGATGGATGCTAGCACGGATTTCTATGCCAGCACGACACTGTTTTAATTACTTGTGCTTTAGAGTGTCTTTCTCTGGGATGGGAGGAATTCTCCCTTAATGCTCTGTAATGGGCAGTCTTACCATTTATTTTATTTTGTCAGTTTTCATGACTTCAGATGGATACTGCCTTTCGTTGACAATATTAATTTTAATTTTTAAATTAATTACTTGGAAGAGAATCAAAATCTTTGTGATGCTTTTTATCTTCCCATTTAGGAACGTAGTATGTTTCCATTCACCCAGGCCTTTTATGTCTCTCACGGAGGGGTGGTGATATTCTTTAGTTTATGTCATAGGGCTGTTCGAATGGCCAAACTAATGCATGCATGTATACATGTCAGCTGTGAAGAGTGGGGATTTTCCGTCTGTCATCTGGTCAGTTTGTGTGTGTGTGTGTGTGTGTGTGTGTGTGTCTGTGTGTGTCCTGCCCCTCACTGCCCTGCGACTCTGGGCTAGTTTTGGGGAGAAGTGTCCTGCCTTTTCCAGGGAGGCAGTCCCTTCATCCAGCTGCATTTCCGACCTGTGTGGCCTTGGACAGGCTTCCTCTGGATAACCCGTCTTTGGGCTTGCTTGGCGTCCCCTGGAAGCCCCATGGTGAGGACTCGTAGGCCCCTTGCTTCTGCTTGACCCTAGACTTGAGCACCGGGTGGGGTCTGGGCCCATTCATATGTTTTGGATAAGTTTTGTCGGTTTTCGTGGTGGCGTCCAGTTGGGAAGCTCTTTCTGAGACCTGAGTGCTCCGTCCTGGGCCACGCTCTCCATCCTGTGGAGCCCCGAGGGTCTGCTGGTGGACAGGCTACTGCGGGAGATGCCTTCCTGGCTGGGGCCAGGGTGTCACTGCTGAGTTGTTGCCAGACCTTTGCTGTGTGTCTGTGGTTTGAAAGCATGATGTCGGCATTTGGGTGGGAAGGTCCCTCTGTTTTAACTTCCTTGTGTTGCCAGCATCCTTCATCCTCAACGTTCTGTCATCTCTGCCCGGGAAGCAGCTGTGGCATCGCTGGGACACAGGTCCCGTCTAGGTGCACCTGACAGCACTGAGCAACAGTGCAGATCCTCAGTGCAGATCCTTTAAGCTGACCACAGGGTCTGGCAACAGCATTCTGAAACTTTATAATTACTTAAAAAACTTTGCCTTTTCTTCGATTCCCTTTCATTCATGTATTTCTCAGTTTGTCTTCATAAGCGCCTTCTTACTCTGTGAAAACAGAGTGGCCTGTGAGATCAGTAAAATACTGAAATTAAGTTTTTTGATGAAAGGTGTTCTGTCCCCTTTTGAGAGGCCCCAGACTTCATTCCAAACAGGCCGAATAGCCTCATCATGAAACTTGGGGTTTGTTGAGTGTCTAAATAGTCCCTGTTATGACTCTAAATATTTAGTGTGAGAAAGCTAGACCGAAGGAAAACTTTATATTAACTCAGGAATTTCTGGAAGATATCAGAGCCACTCAGCAGACATCAAGAGGTCCTTTGTTCCTGAAATATTTTCAAAGTAAGTTAAGACATTCTTTTTTGCCCAAGTTCCTATATTCTTTAAGATTTCAAGTTTATGTCGTGTCTGCCTGTGAAACTGCGTGAGAAGCGCTGTTTTGCCAGAGCAGCGATCAGCGCCCAGAGAGTTCCATCACTTCTGTGGGCGTGGGTGCAGCCGGCCAGGTCCCCGCAGGACGCCTTTGGGGCTGTGCTTGGCGGGGGGTGTGGGAGGTGGAGGTCCCAGCTGTGGGTGCCGGATGGGGCCATGGAAACAGCCCCTAGAGGTTTGTTCCTGATGAGGTGCTATGTCTTAGTAACTCTTTTCGGTTCATCGGGTTCAAGAATCATGTTGTCTTGTTTTTGTCTGCTGTGAAGTGCGACATCCACTTTCTTAAAAATAGACAAAAATGGTTGAAGTGGTGAGCAGTTTGACAGGCAACTATATGTCATTTTTCTTTAATTGTGGATTAACTTATGTTGCCCATTATAACAAGTAAATCTCGCGAACGTATGTTGTCAGTTGGAAGGTGTAGGCCTGAAAGGTGCATTTGGAGGTGGTCCTGGGGTATTTGGATGGGCCTCCAGGCAAAGGCTGGTTCTCTGGAGACGAGGGAGACCTCTCAGAATGAGATGACAGGCATATATGATACACTGTCGTTTTGTGACCTGGTGACCTTGCCGGACACACGAGCTCATTGTCGTTCAAAGACCCTCACGCCTCTGTGACCATGTGCCTTTTTTTTTTTTTTTTGTAAAACTTGTGGTCAACTTAGCTACTCGAATGTAGAGATGTTCCACTCGACATAAACATTATAACACTTTCCAGACTTACAAATTCTTGGAGGACCTTTCCTTCAATGCCTTTGCTTGTACGCAGTCAAATAATCTTGTGTCAGGTGTCTCCCCTTTTGACCCTGAAAGGTCAGCATCACCTCTAAACATCGGCAGCCTTTACAGCTTGCAGGTAGCTGACGTGTTCAGCACCTGACAGTGGGAGCCTTGTGTGACATGTCCTAGTCACAGTAACTAGCATTTGTCTCACATTTGCCGTGTGTTGGATCCTAAGTCTTTCCATGCATGCCCTCATCCTCATAAAAGCCCTGGAGGGAGATACTATCTTGGTGTGGATTTTGCAGCCGGGGACCCTGAGGCTTAGGGAGTTGGTGATCCACCCACAGGTCACCTGCTGAGACGGGGTGAGGTCAGGAGGCGGCCCAGGCTCTCTGGCTCCCACGCCTGATTCTTAGCCGGTGTGCCCAGCAGGACCTTCCGCAGTGGTTTTCTACTTTCTGGACCCGTGACGTCTTCCATGTCAGGTCGGAGGCAGGGCAGGTTTTGCTTCCACTTGTTGAATGATCAGGGTAAGTTAGTTTAACTTCCCTGAGTGATGTGTTCTCCACCCAAGGACACCGTGTCACAAGCAGTGACCATCTCAGATAAACAGGCACAGCGGTGCTCAGGACTCCCGTCCACGGAGCATTTGCTCTGTGCCGATTTCCCTGCTAAGTCCTCGAGTGAGCGCGTTTCATTTGGACTTGGGGAGGCTCGGCGGTGTTCCAGGGCCGTGCGCTAAAATCCTCCGGGTGGCGGGCTGTCTCCCCTCTGCCCTGTGGCGGTGCCTAGGTGAGCAGACACTCCCCTGCAGCAGGGCGAGCTTTCATCTTGGTCCCCCACCGTCTCCTCCACCCCTAGAACACTGCCTCGGCCCCCAGAAATAGCAGTTGGATCCTTGGATCGAAGGAAATAGGCAGGATTCAAACTCCCTCCCTTGGAACATGCAGGGGCCACGTGCAGAGCCTTCCAGAACCGTGGGCCGGAACCTGGTCTGAGATGAGGACAGTCCCTGTGGGGTGGTGTGAGGGCTGCAGCCTGGGAGGACCTGGGAAGAAGGTGGGCTGTGATCTGGGCCCCAAGCATGCCTGACAGGTAAACTTGGCCTTGCAAGTGGGTGGAGGCCTTGCCCGTTCCTTACCCGCATGCTTCGGGGGGTAAGGGGGGGGTGGGAGGGGAAGCTCGAGGGCAGTGACCTGGGACCAGTGGCTTCGCGTGGCTCTTCTGGCGTCTGTGGGCATTTGTCCCTGCAGTCAGTTGACGGGGCATCTAGAAACCTGCCTCTTGTGGACTTCTTTCAAAAAGAGTCTGTCTTTTAGACGGTCTTCTTGAGAAAAACAACTTCTGGAGGCCTTTTAAAAAGTATTCCTGGGCGCAGGGCATACAGTTCACACTTGTGCAACTTCAGCACATTCAGTGACGGCCTCTTTGCCTTTCAGCTTTGGAGTTGGGCACTATGCTGAGCCCGAGGAGGGGGCTGCGGGGAGCGACGACCCCGTGACCGTGACCGTGACCGGCTGCCGCTTCTCACTTGGGTCCTCTCGGTCCAGCCAGGCGGCCACCAGACACCCAGAGCCCCAGAAAACCCCCGACAGGTAAGCTCTGTTTGGTTTCTTTGCAGGGGACAGGTCTGTTCACTGTTGATTAAGGGGAGCTCGGTAAGTGCATCTTATTGCATCAGAAATGCAGGCAGAGGCATCTCACTAGGCGCTTCCTTTCAGGGTTTCTGCAGGGAGTCTCCACCTGCTCGGTGGCTTCCCCCCTTTCCCGTCTTTGAGCTGAGGTGGGTGTGAGTGGGAGATCTCGAGAGGGTGGGTCCGGGCCCTGCAGACCCCCCTCTTTGCCGCCTGCCGTGCTGCTCACTGACTCCAGCCCCCTTGCTTTCTGTAAAGTGGGTGGTGGTCTGCTCCCAGGTTATTCTGAGATGGGCCCTCAAGAGTTGGCAGCTGGTAGTTTTAGAGCTGGGCCAGAACAGAACCAGGGTAGAGGGCCATACTCAGGCTGTTTTCCAACCCTGTGTTTGGGGGTCTTCCTACTTTTAGCGCTGCAACTGGGGGCACATACATCATGAAGGTCTAGGGCAGGTGCGGGCCCCTCCTGCCTCACTGCTTCCTGAGGTGGCCGCTCTGGGGATGGACCTTCTCTCTCATCCCAGCCGGCCGGGGGCTGGATTCTTATGTTGCTATTGGTGGGTCTGAGATGGCAGTTAGAGAACTGAGGCTGGAATAGTCTTCCAGCAGAGGCGCCTGCGGGGGAGCCTTTGCTCCTACTGGAGAGTGTATCAGTCAGCTCGGCCGCCGTAACAAATACCACATTCTGGCTCACAATCCTGGAGGCCGGAAGTCCAAACTCCAGGTGTGGGCAGGGCTGGTAAGAATTCTCTATCCTGGGTGTGTGGATGGCCATCTTCTCCCTGTGTCCTCACATGATGTGTTTCTATGTCTTCTTATAAGGACGCCAGTCATATATGGGATCAGGGCCCCTGTGAAGACCTCATTTTACCTTAATTACATCTTTAAAGATCCTGTCTTCAAGCACAATTGCATTCTGAGGTCCTGGATGTTAGGGCTTTAACATGGTGCTGTTTGAATTTACCCCCTAACAGAGGGGAACCACAGACCAAGTGGCTGACAGGGCTGGGGAATTGGGGCCCACGGTGCTGGTGTGAAGGCTGTGGCTCTGTCCACGTCCATCTTGCCTCCCTCTCCCTTTCGCATCTCATTTCTCCACCTCTTCCTTTCTGTTGCCTACCTGCTGACCTATTACTCCCCTCGGGGTTTCCTTTACTGTCCACAGAGCAGAAAAGAAGGGTTGTTAATCCTTTGTGTTCACTGGGTTCATTCAGCAGATGCTTCCTGAAGAGTCAGCCTTATCTTAGAGGCTGAATAACATTGTACATAACCTGTTCCAAGTTCAAAAAGTGCACATGTGAACTCTCCGTGTTTCTCTCCAGATGGTGGTCAGGACAGTTGATCTTTTCCTGGGGTGTGACATTCTTAGTCAGCGAGACTTCTCGAACTTTCTCGAACTTTCATGGCCCTCGTGGTGAACAGCTTGTGCCTTCAGACAGGCTGCTGTTTGTGAAACGGGGGGCTTTACCCTCTTCTCCCAGCAGAGGTGAACAGAGGTCACAGGAGCACTCAGTCTCCCAGGAGAACGAATTATAGTGAACACATGCGCTTCGTGGCTGATTACAGCGCCACCTCTTTGGTGTCCGAGGCCTGGAGCGCAGGTGCTGGCCACCGGGGGCTTTGTCTCGTCTCTGCGTGGACGGCATGGTGCGCAGGGAAGACCCCTGCGGCGTGGGTCTGGGTGATGCTGTCGTGCTGGCTCTCTGCTCCTGTGTGCTGCTTTCCCTTCAGCTGTGACCCTGAGCCCTTCTGAGTGGCCCTCAGATGCCTGGAGGGTGGGGACTGTGTTTGTTTCTGGCGAGCCTTCACAGTGTCAGAGAGACACGTCTGAAAAAGGCAAGAAGCACCCCTGAGCACCCTGAGACCCCACTTCTTGGAGCACCTGACCAGCCTACACCTCCTGTCCTTCTTCTGGTCAGATCAGTCAGATGCAAAGACGTGAGCCTGTGGGTTCTGACGGCCTGGCCAGGCACCTCTCGGCATGGACACAACATTGAAATGAAGCCTCGTTTCACAGTTAATCCTGTTTGGGGCTTGAAATCTAATTATCAACGCAGTTTAAGCAGTGGGGTCTGCTGGTGTGGAAGGCATTGCGCAGGGCTTCTCTCGCTGACCTCCGAGGGTGGGAGCTGCGTCTGTGGCTGCCCCGGTCCCCAGAGGGATCAACAGGTGTAGTGACTAAAGGGTGGCCCCAAAGATTGCCCTGGGGTGGGGAGTGGATTTCCAGAACTTTTTCAGCCCCAGAACCCTTCCTTGACCTGGACTCTCCCCACGTGAGTGTGCCCCTGTTTCTTCCCTGTGTCACCATGACACCTCTTGTGATGGGGCTTCCTCAGGGATGAGGAAGTCTGCAACTTTTTTAAGCCAGTTTGTATTATTCTGTGGCTGCACACTGCACCCTTAGACCTGGCCAGACAGAGTTGGGGGGCAGGGTGGGCTCCACGCTCAGGCCATTGCCATTGGCCATCTGAAATGTGCATCTCCTCCAAGGCAGTGCCAGCCTCTAGGGGGCAGGGTGGAGCCCCTTTGCACCCTTGATGAGCCCCTGCAGTAAAGGGAACACATTGGACCAAAGTTAGACTCTGCTTACCTGAGCACATTAAATAATGTGTTTGATTGAAACCATTAGTAGATTTGTTCTCACTTCCCTGACTTTTTTCTACTCATTCTGTAAGTTCCTCGTTAGCACCCATGTGGTTGGTACCAGGTCTGACTAGGCGCTGGGGCCACCTTGGTCTGCAGACACGGAACACACCTTAGTAGCAAGACTCCATTAAGAACTCATGTTCTGGGGGCTTCCCTGGTGGCGCAGTGGTTAAGAATCCACCTGCCAATACAGGGGACACAGGTTCGAACCCTGGTCTGGGAAGATCCCACATGCCACGGAGCAACTAAGCCTGCGTGCCACAACTACTGAAGCCTGCGAGCCACAACTACTGAAGCCCGCGCGCCTAGAGCCCGTGCTCTGCAACAAGAGAAGCCACCGCAGTGAGAAGCCCATGCACTGCAACAAAGCGTAGCCCCTGCTCTTTGCAACTAGAGAAAGCCGCGTGCAGCAACGCAGACCCAACGCAGCCAAAAATAAAATAAATAAAAGTAAATAAATTTGTTAAAACAAAACAAAACTCATGTTCTGTTGGATCTGTGAGTTGGGTGGAACCTGGTCCCTGGAGTGTCAGAAAGATGCTGCATCACAAAATAAGAGGGTCCAAGAGGGACCATTTGGAGGCTAATTAGAGGAGTAGTTACTGTCACCACAGGCTTGTTACACAGTGTCCGGCCAGGGCGCCCAGCGCCTGGACGTAGGTGAGCCCACCATGGGAATCACGGATCCAGGGGCGGTGAATTGGGGATGGGGATCGGACGGCAGCAGGGTTCACAGCATGTCAAGAGGCCCGCTTGATTTGGGGTCATGGGGTCCGATTTCCGTTTTCCCACCCCTTGTCCCAAAGAGGCTTCTGAGTGTTTCCCTCAGGGCTGCAGCCCCCTGGGACCCCGGCTTCGCCGTCCTCTGGCCCCATGTTTTGGTTGCTTGTTTTGTTCTCACTGGAGAACTTTTAGGGTTTGACTCTTGGGTCAGAGCATTGCATCTCCAAGCTTGGCGTCCCTGCAGTGGCCCCGCCAAGGGCCCAGCCTCTGGTGAGCGCCCTCCCGCCATGGCCAGCAGAGGTGGTCCTGCCCCCAGCAGTGTGGACAACAGGAGGCCGCCACTCTCAGTGGCCCTATTGCCCTTGAGATGCAGTCAGAGGAGGGCTAGTTATTGTTGCAGTTATTATTTTTTAATTTTTTTTGCGGTAGGCGGGCCTCTCACTATTGTGGCCTCTCCCACTGCGGAGCACAGGCTCCGGACGTGCAGGCTCAGCGGCCATGGCTCACGGGCCCAGCCGCTCCGCGGCATGTGGGATCTTCCCGGACCGGGGCACAAACCCGTGTCCCCTGCATCGGCAGGCGGACTCTCAACCACTGCGCCACCAGGGAAGCCCTGTTGCAGTTACTTTAACTGATTTAGCAAGACAGGGTTTGGCCAAGGGTAGAAACCATTTCTCTGCCCAGTTGCATTGATCAGTCATTCCTTCCCATTTACAGTATCGTTTAAGCCAAAGCATTCTCAGAATCTAACTAAATATGGAATGGCCTCTGCCGTCCTCTTTTCAAGGACAGAAAATCACAGTGTGCCACACCGCTGTTCCGGTCCTTGCGTCAGCTCACCATGAACAGATCTTTAAGAGACTCTCATGCACTTGGCGTTGTGCTTTCTTTCCTTCCTTTCTCGGCATCCTCGTGTATTTTGGCTTCTGAATCAACACGCTCCCCTGACACTTCTATTTCTGCTTCTCTGTTTCCCCTCCCTCATCTCCCCCTGTTCACTGTGTGTCTGCTATCTACACCGTACTGAGGGCACCCTCGTGTTCTTTGGAGCACCCATATTGTTTTATTTCTGTCTCATTTTGGGTATTTAACCCCTCTGGCCCTGAGCTGGTGATGTTGCCTGTGCCTCTCCCCATCGCTGGTTTGAACCAGAGAGCAAGGCTCGTGAGGCGTCGCTGTGACCCTGCTCAGCCAGTGCGACCTCACCCGTGGCAGGATCCCAATAAATGTCTGATTCGCTCTGTTGGGTCCAGATATGTTGGGGTCTTATCTTAGCGCATTATTCTCTGATGGAAAGAATCTAAAAGTCACTAAGATTGAAGGAAGAGAAATAATCAGTTTCTCCCTGCTTTGGAGTCACGGGGAGATGTAGCTCTTCAGCTTGCTTTTTTTTTTCGAGAGTGTTTGTGATTCTCGTGGAAGCATGTTTATGACAGCTGCTCTGAGGCCCTCCCAGGGCTGCGTCTCTCGACTGTCTTCTCTCATGAGCTGCAGTTATCCTTGTTCTTGGTACGACAGGTGGGTTTCACTCGTGTCCCGGGCATCCTGGGTTTGCACTGGGTGACTGGATCCTGTGTAACCTTCTTGGCGGGGAGCTTCCCTGGTGATGTGCAGACACGGGCCTTGCAGGGTGGGTGTCTGCTGCCTCAGGGCCCTGGATGCCCCCTGGTGACCACACCCCTCACCACTCATGGGTGTGAGTCCAGCTCCTTAGCCCCACTGACGCCTTCCCAGAGCACTGCACCCCTGGGCCCCCGAGAGCAGGTGCAGGTGCTCGGCCTTCTCACTGTGGGGTGGAACGCAGTTCCCACCGGACCCTGCTGGCCCGGAAGATGGGGGAGGGGGAAGAAATGCCAGTTGGCCCCTCCTCTCACCTCCTGTTCCCCTCCTGACGCTGGCAGGGCTGGAGGCAAAGCTGGCACTGCCCCTGCAGGGGAGCTGGGTGTCTGCTTCCTCCAGGTGGGAGGTAGAAGATCAACCCCTACCCGGCCAGCTGGCATCAGGCAGAGGATCTGAGTAGGGCCGCCTGCTTCCTCCAAGCCAGGGCGGGGAGGGGAGGGCAGTTGGCTCCTCCCTCCTGCTGAAACGGGGGTGGGTGGGAGCAGTTGTCCTCTGGCCTGTGGTTGGAGTAGTGTGGGTGTCATTGAAAAGGTTCTGGTCTGGGGCTTCCCTGGTGGCGCAGTGGTTGAGAGTCCCCCTGCCGATGCAGGGGACGCGGGTTCGTACCCCGGTCCGGGAAGATCCCACATGCTGCGGAGCGGCTGGGCCTGCTGAGGCTGCGCGTCCAGAGCCTGTGCTCCGCAACGGGAGAGACCACAGCAGTGAGAGGCCCGTGTACCGCAAAAAAAAAAAAAAAAAAAGGAAAGGTTCTGGTTCTGTTGGGCATCCTTTTCTAGGTTCTTTAGTGGTGGGAACAGGCTTTCTTGGAGCTTTTCTTTTTTAAAAAATATACATATAAATATATTCTTTTTCATATTCTTTTCCATTATGGTTTTTTAAAAATAAATTTATTTATTTATTCGTTTATTTTCCGCTGCGTTGGGTCTTCGTTGCTGCGCACAGGCTTTCTCTAGTTGCGGCGAGTGGGGGGCTGCTCTTCCTTGCGGTGTGGGGGCTTCTCATTGCCGTGGCTTCTCTTGTTGTGGAGCACGGCTCTAGGCGCGCAGGCTCAGTAGTTGTGACTCACGGGCTCTAGAGCGCAGGCTCCGTAGTTGTGGCGCCCGGGCTTACTTGCTCCGCGGCCTGTGGGCTCTTCCAGGACCAGGGCTCGAACCTGTGTCTCCTGCATTGGCAGGTGGATTCTTAACCACTGTGCCACGAGGGAAGCCCTCCATTATGGTTTGTTCCAGGATATTGAATAGAGTTCCCTGTACTATACAGTAGGACCTTGTTGTTTATGCATCCTATATGTAATAGTTTGCATCTGCTAATCCCAAGCTTCCAATCCTTCCTTCCCCCACCCCCTCTCCCTCTTGGCAACCACAAGTCTGTTATCTGTGTCTGTGGGGTCTGTTTCTGTTTCATGGATAAGTTCATTTGTATCATATTTTCGATTCCACATATAAGCGATATCTTATGATATTTGTGTTTTTCTGACGTACTTCACTTAGTATGACAATCTCTAGGTCCATCCATGTTGCTGCAAATGGCATTATTTCATTCTATTTTATGGCTGAGTAATATTCCATTGTCTGTATGTACCACATCTTCTTTATCCATTCACCTGTTGATGGACATTTAGGTGGCTTCCACGTCTTGGCTATTGTAAATAGTGCTGCTGTGAGCATAGGGGTGCATGTATCTTTTTGAATTAGAGTTTTGTCTTGGCGCTGTTGTTGACTGAGCCTGTGAGTGGTTCCTAGCTGGAGGCTCCTGCCACGTGCTGTCCTGGGGGTGATAAAGAAGCCCAGGCCCTTACCGCTGGGCTCTTCCTCGTGTCCTGAGGCCCCCAGGCTGCCGTTCTCTCCGCCCCTTGCAGACTTCCTCTGCTGGTAGTAGTGCTGTGTCCGTCCTTTCTGGGACTGGATCTCCCGACTTTGGCTTTCAGGGTTTCCTCTTCAGTATCTCTTATCCCCACACAGTAGTTGAGTTTCAGGAGGAGGGTCAGAGGTGAATCGGCGGCTCCTTGGGAGGTTCAGCCGAAAGACGAAGCTGAATGTCAGAATTCTGCCGATACCTGTTGGAAGCCCAGTGTTTGTAAGGTGGGCAGTTTCTAATCTTCAGGACTCAAACTGGAAGGATTATGACTCAACAGTCATTTAACGGCTGGTAACTAATCAGGCTCCCATTCGTTTTCGAGTTGCAAGTTCATCTCTGCCATCGTTCCCCGACTCAAAACCAGAAGCTATTTCTTGCCATTGTTTCCGTTCATTAGAGTTGGGAGAAGATCTGATGGCCACTCAGGAAATCTTGGTGCCCTTATTTTGGTGACGACCAGTATAGGTACAAGGCAAGAGCTTCTCAAGACAACTCAACTTGTCCTCTAAAATATTAAGTATTGATAAATTCCTGAGAATGCTGGCTCTTTGAATATTGAAGTGTAAGGTAACAGGCATTATTTCTTGAAGCTTCGTGCTTTTAAGCAGTGGCAATCAATGTCGAAGTTAAATTTGGACAAAGTGCACTACAGGCAAAAAGCAGTTGGTGTGTTATTTGAGATAAGTAATAGGGATCTAAACCCAGTGTTCTCAGCTCAGGTTCAATCTCTCTAGGACGCCCCTGATGTCACAGGACGTGGTGGAGTCGTGCCTGGCCTGGTCCTTGCACTGTCCACAGACAGTGGGAGCTGCAGGCAGTAGATAGCCATGCAGAGCATATGCTCTGTGGACAGAGGAGGTGCAGAGACCAGATGACGGTGACACAAAGGACAGCGACAGTAATAAAGTACACTGTGCACATGTGTGTCGGGGGCTCTTGCTGGCGGTTCTGTAGATTAACTCGTGTCATCTTCACAACGGCCTTTGAAGTGGGTATAAGCTCGACCCATTTTATAGAGGAGGACACCAAGGCACCAGTAAACTAGATACAGCCCATCCCCACTATTCACTGATCTCATATTGCTAAAATTTATTTGTAACCCAAAACGGATACAATAGATGAGTTTGCCTTTTCTAGAATGTTACATAAAGGCGACTGATTTATTTTGTCTGGCCTCTCTGACTCAGCATCGTTATTTTGAGATGCGTCTGTGTTGTAGCAAGAACTCGTTCCCTTTTATTGCTGAGTAGTGTTCCTTCGTGTAACTCCATCACAGTGGGTTTATCCATCCACCTATCAGTAGACATCTGCACTGTTTCCAGGTGTTTTGCAGTTTCGATGCAGCTGCATTCTTTACTGCGTGGGTCCTTCTTTCTAGGCTCGTAGGAATGCCCTGCCCTCCTTCCATCCTCCTGCCGAAGTCCGGGGTGTCCGGTTTGGGGCATGGCTGTGGGTCTGCCGGCTAGGTCATCTGCGTTCTGGTCTGGGAGAGAGCAGGGGTAGGACTGGTCAGGAAGACGACGTCCCAGGCCAGCTGAGGCAGTGGCGAGGCACCAAGACAGAGAGGTCCCCCACCTCACAGCGCTAGACGTGTGTGGGCCTCCACCTCTCTAATTCTTGCCGAGTCTGACTGTAGTGTTAGGGGTCAAAGCGCTGTGGATGCCCTGAAGCCACCCTTACTTTGTTGACTTCACTCATGTTTCAGATGGTTAGAGGTGATTCCTGGGAGCATAGAGAACTTATTTTAGCTTTCTTCTCAGACAGCCCAGATGGCAGTCTGGGAGGCCCCGTCCCCATCTCAGCAGCAAGTTATCACGGGACGGGATGCGGAGGTCCGTGCAGGCAGAATCTGCGGCCTGGAGAGATCCGTCATCTCGGGTTTCTGCTGTCTTTGTCCTCCTAGGAAAGCGGCCAGCAACGTGAGACTGGGGACTCGTGGGTCTCTGTGGTATAAAAACTTAGCCCAGGGCTTCCTTGGTGGCGCAGTGGTTGAGAGCCTGCCGATGCAGGGGACATGGGTTCGTGCCCCGGTCCGGGAAGATCCCACATGCCGCGGAGCGGCTGGGCCCGTGAGCCATGGCCGCGGAGCCTGCGCGTCCGGAGCCTGCGCTCTGTGACGGGAGAGGCCACAACAGTGAGAGGCCCGCGTACCGCAAAAAAACAACAAAAAACTTAGCCCTTCTGGCCTTGGCAGTGGGCTTGACTTGGCTCTACATGTTGAGGAGTAGACAGACCCTAAGCCTGAGAACTACCTGTGTGTTTCTGCCTGTGGCTGGTTATTTGGAATTAAGGCTAGCATACCCTAGCCCTGCTCGATGTCTCAGTGTCTCAACCTGTTTGTAACCCTGGAAGCTTCTGCTGAACAGGGCTGCCCGGCAGTGGAGGCTTGAAGGAGAATGGCAATGGGAACCTTCACGTGTGCACCTGCTCAGGTAGAAACGAGGAGAGATGCAGTAAGGAAACCTCCTGTGTTTGATCTTTGGTCCTTATCCAGTGATGGTAGTGCATTCAGCTTTCCAAATAGTTTGACATGTGAATGGTCAGAGCCACATTTCCCAAGATGTTGTTCATGGTCACCTTTGAAGTTTTGCAGCGGGCTTTCTGCTGTGGTACCTCCTGGGGGAGCTTGGCTCTCTGGGTAGCAGAGGGGGCTCCTTCTAGGGAGCTTCCTCATGGAGAGCTGCCACCGGGCTCCCGGGTAGTCTGCAGGCCAGACAGTCCAGCTGTTTTCCAGAAACAGATTTTCCTTTTTTTCTTCCTGCGAGTGGGGGCAGCCGGGTGGCAATATTAGTCACAAGTCCCGGGACCCACAGGCCTTTAGAGTCCATTCTTAGTTGAAAGGAGGATTGGTTTATTTCAAGTTAGAGTCTCAATTACAGGAAGATGGAGGAATGTAATAACATGCAATGAGGTTTATGATAAGTACAAACTGATAAAAGAGCTCCATTTAAAGGCATTTCATGCTTTCAGAAGTAACAGCACTGTGGTCCGAAGACGGGATGGAGCAGGGAAGAGGGAACCTTCCAAAGGTGCTGTTTCTTTGCACCCTTGAGGGTTATTTGGACGAATTACTCCCCAGACACGCGAGTTGGTGTGTGAGGCCCAGAGGGTACACGATGGATTCGGGTGACTTCACCACGAGAGAATTACTTTCTTAGCTATTGCAGTTCTTAGAACCAGTGGAGGAAAATATTGCCTTGAAAATGACAGATCCTGCGAATTATGCAAACTCCAGAAGAAAAACTCCTTGTGCCTATTTTTAGTGACTGATAATGTGGGCGTGGCATGGCCAGAGTAGATACAAATCTTTTTCTGTTTTGAAACAAAACAATTTAAAATTCCATTTCGTCATTATACAATAAAGGATTTTGTAATCCAAAGCCAAATTTCATACAAAATAGATTTTAATATGTTTGTAAATATCTAGAACTTTGGAGTTTGAAGAGTTTTTGGCTTCATCTAGATTTGTGGAGTGTGAACCCATTCAACCTATTTTGAGGGAGAAAACAAGAGGTTTTTCAAATACGTATTTTAATTTAGCACTACTTCCTAAAGCGGAGGTTGTGATTTTGCAGGATGTTTTTGAAAGAAATGCCACGGTAGCTTTTCCCCTTTTGCCTTGTGCATGAAAGCAGAATTGTTTGACCTCAGAGCTGTGGCTGGAATGGATGCCGTTGTGTTTTCCCTGGACCGGCCTCAGCCGTCGGTGCTCTGTCCGCTGCCTGTGTCTACCTCTCCCCAGTTGCTTCCGCTTTCCCAAGCTCAACCCGCACACCCACCAGGCAGCCTTCCCTGCACACCGCAGTCCTTATTCGTGTCCATCGCGACCTCGTGGGATGATGTACAGGTCGGTGTGTACTGTCCAGTGTCGCACCGCTGCCCGGGGCGCGCAGAGCTCAGGTGCCGGGAAGCGTGTGATGTCAGGTGTGTCCCCACCTCCCTGTGAGGCCACGCCTGTGCCCGGGTGTCAGTCCTGCCGAGTGAGTCTGGGCAGGGGTCTGGGCAGGCTTCCTGGACCCCTCGGGTGTCCCCTCCTGGTTGTGCATCCCCCCGTCCCCCAGACTCTGTGCTACTCTAGGCAGCCCCACCTGCCACCCGCCCACCTGCCTACCCGGGACTTCACTAATTACCCAGCTCCCCGGGACCTCCAAGGATGGTGAGGGCGATGTGTTTGTTATTAATGGGGGTCTGCTTCTGCCCTGCCCCTCCCCCCCCCCCCCCCCCCCCCCCCCCCCCCCCCCCCCCCCCCCCCCCCCCCCCCCCCCAGGTAGCAGGTTATTCACATCTGCCCACAGAGGCCAGAGGACCTCTCCCGGGTCCTGTTTTCTGTAAGTTGGGTACATACATTAGCTCATCTCTTGCAGATTAAACCCTTCGGATAAATTTTCCTCTAACATTTAGGGCTAGTCTGTATCTAAACTGGGAAGCCTTTACCTGGTGTAAATATAGGCTGCGTTTTAAAATAGCTGGAAATGGTTTAAGGAAGCAGTGAGTGAGCGGTCTTTCACGTGGATTTGAAGCGCAGGGCAGTGGTGGCGACGACCCCGCCCCGTGTCGGCAGTCAGTCACTCGGGGCGGCACCACGGTGAGCGGGGCCGGAATCTCCTCCGGGTCACGGGCGGTGGGCACGAGTCTGCCCTGGCCTTAACTCTGCCCAGTTGTCTTTGCTCTTCACGGGGCAGCACGCCCGCTGCCCATGTCCCTTTACTGTGAAAAGACCTCACAGTGGAATCAGTGGGTTTTGTGTGAAGCCAAGTGGTTTTCTTTTCCTCCTGTACTTCTCTGAGGCTTTGATCCGGCAGAGCTGTTCTCTTGAGTAGAAGTGGGATGGCATACTTTTCAGACGTGGCCTGACCTCCTCTGTGGTCCTCGGGTCAGAGCTTCTCCCCTTCCTCCGAGTCTTCCCCTCGTCCCCTCCCACGTCATCCCAGCAGAGGCTGGTGGGGATGCAGAGCCTAATTTGAGGACATTACTCTAACTCGGAGAGGGATGCGGGCCCCTGGAAGCGTGCCGAGAAACCCGGCGGCAGGGTGGTGTGCTTGGACCCCACGCAGTCGGGGGAAGTGGTTGGAGTCTGGATCCGTTGCAGGGGTTTGTGGGAGAAGGTGGAACCAGGGTGGCATCCCAGTCTGGCCGAGCAAGCAGACGGAGGCGTTTCTGCTGGGATGCAGAAGTGGTGACTGCAGGAGGGCCGGGACTTTGACTTTGGACACTTGGGTTTGAGAGGCCGGGGCACAGCTGAGTGGCGGGGGGCAGGGCAGCTGTGTGTGTGGCCGTAGCATTCAGGGCGAGTTGGCAGTGAAGGCCTGGCGAGAGCGCCCGTGGCTTCCCGTGGATTTACGGTGGTGAAGATGGGTGAGCCCAGGGAGGGAGGGAGGGAGGAGGTCTGAGCCGTGGGTGCTGGGACCCCCGCTACTTAGAGGACTTGGAGTTGGGAAGTCACCCGCTAAGGAGACTGGGGGCGGGGGGCCGGTGGGGGCGGAGGGCAGCAGTGGACGTGGCCTCCTGGGTCCCAGGAGGCAGGGGGTCGGTGATGTGGGTGGGACCGGGGGCTGACCTGTTTCCCTGGCCCGGGCAGAGCCCGTTCAGGAGCAGAGGCCTGGCAGGTGGATTTGGGAGAGCAAGGAGGAGAACTGGCTTGCAGGATAGAAAGGATAACCCTGGGGGCTAGGGATTTTCCCACAGAGTAGAAACTTCCAAGCAGCATCCTGTTCGTGGCCACCACCCTGTGTACATCAACTCCCTCGGGTACCCCAATGGCATGTGCGCATGTATGTGGGGTCCGTGTACTTACACGCACACATACTGACCTGCGCACATGTCCCTAGAGCCAGGCATTTAGGTTGTTTCCAACCGTATTGGAATAGAAAAGTACCTGTGTTCCCAGTTAAGGTCGTTGGATTAAGAACACTCCAATGCAGCTCGAGGGCAGGTACCCGGAGAGCTCCGGGCTGCGGGGAGTTTGCAGTCGAATCCACCACCTTTCACTCTGACCACACCTCACGGGTCACCTGGACAGTTCTTTAAGTAAAGTACCTGTGCCCAGGTCTGGCTGCAGGCAAGTTACAGGGACTGGGGTGTGGGGCTTGGAGCAGGATTTGGAAAGGTCTCCCGGGATTCTAGTGTGAGACCAGAGTTAAGAATCAGGGTCCTGCGGGGTGATCCCGGGGTACTGAGAATGGCCAGCGGGGCGGAGGAGGGAGGGGCCAGACTCTGCAGAGGTACGTTGAGTGGAGGAGGGGGAAGGGGGCACTTAATGACTCATCAACCAGGGTGGGACCCTGCAGGAGGGGCAGGTGTACTGGGGCGTCACTCAGCTGTTGGCGAGGCGGGACCCGTATGGGGACGGTTCCGGGCCGTGGGAGCTGCGGCAGGTGCTCCCCAGAGGGCAGGGCGGGGAGAGGACACTTAAGCCACGTCCCTGCGGAGCTAAAAGCTGGGAGTGGTTGGCAGGGTGCAGTGGCATCACTCGGAAAACGCGACTCGTGTAGGATGGTGTCAGGGGCTGGAGAGCCCACAGAAGCACCTGTGATTGGCAGGAAGAGTTTCTTCTTATTTTTGAGATTTAAAAAATAAATAAATAAATTTATTTATTTATTTGTTTATTTTTGGTTGTGTTGGGTCTTCATTGCTGCACACGGGCTCTCTAGTTGCGGCGAGCGGGGGCTACTCTTCATTGCGGTGCGCGGGCTTCTCATTTTGGTGGCTTCTCTTGTTGCGGATCATGGGCTGTAGCTGTGCGGGCTTCAGTGGTTGTGGCTCGTGGGCTCAGTAGCTGTGGCTCGTGGGCTCTAGAGCACAGGCTCAGTAGCTGTGGCGCACGGGCTTAGTTGCTCCGCGGCATGTGGGATCTTCCCGGACCAGGGCTCGAACCTGTGTCCCCTGCATTGGCAGGCGGATTCTTAACCACTGTGCCACCAGGAAAGCCCCTGAAGACTTTATTTTTTAATTAAAACTGATGTATTTAAAGTGACTTTATTTGGGTTAGTTTGAAGCTATGGACACTTCCTGTAACTAAACTAGATATAATAAACCCAATCTTATCCCCTGCCCTGGGGCCCTTAAGGCAACAAAAAGGAGCACATCTTCAAGAAGCTTAAAATTCCAAGGCTGCTGTTACCAAATCCAGCCTTAGGCAGTCAGAGCCCTGGAATTAGAGGGTCTCCTAGCAGCGTGACATTAGGTTAGCCTCGATGGCGGTCACTGTTCAGTTGTGTGGTCGTGTAGCCTGGTCACCTTTCACCTTGTGCTACTGGCAAGAGTAACGTGAGCAGGTTTGCAGCCCTGACTGTGTGTTCATCACAGGCGCTGTGGGCGGAAGATTACCTGAAGCTCCAGCCCTGGTCCCAGGGGAGGGATGCACAGTGGCCTCCTGGACCATCTCCTCTTTTCCAGCCCCCGTGGCCTGATGGTCACTGTTAGGTGAACCCATGTCATCTCCCATGGGAACGAGAGTGGACACCTCATAACTCCACCCTGGAGAGTGACTTAGGATGTGTGAATCCTGGGTTTGGTGGATCGGCGTGTGGGGGACTCTGGAAGGGGGGAATACAGCTCAGAAATAGATATTCCACGGGAGGATCACTTAGGGTCTCCAGGCTGAGCTGTGACTGAGAGCTCCCCCGAGACGTTTCTAGGCCAAGACGACATCTCCCCGGCAAGAGCTTAGAAGGGCTTCACATGTCAGGGCTTTTTGCTAAGTGTGAATTGATGAAACACTGAATTAAGACTTAAAAATAAGATTATTTGTTTGCCCCCAGATTGTCAAGGTGGTGGACAAGGCAGGGCTTGGGGGTTAGGGTTAGATTGATGTATTGAAAGGGCCGTGAAATCTAAGAGTAAGTCCAGCGTCTGTGCTGGTCAGAACTGGCGGAAACATCCCAACACAGGACACGCTGCCAGTTGGCAGCGTTACAGCTGTTGTCCCCAGTGTCACTCGGGGTGGCCTTGTGTGCTGTGACCGGATTCCAGGCCCCTCTCTGAAATGCACTTCAGATCCTGAACTCTGCTCCTTTCTGAGAAGCAAGGCTTGCTCTTCTGACCCATAGTTTATATGAATCTGATGCTATGACAGTCAAAAAAAAGAAAAAATGATATACTTTGCTGGATTCACTAACAATCATGGCAAAGTTTCAGAAGCTCGGGCTGCATCAGTTCTTCTAAGAATTAAAATACAGCTATCGAGCTCACTTTTTTGGGGGGTAGGTGATTCAGGGACCTAGTGCAACATTTTACGGGTCCAAAGGGTCTTGCGGGGGAAAGTAAGCCCCTGCCCCCAAGGGCTGCCCTGCTGCTGGCTGTCAGTACTCTCCTGAGAGGTCTCTGCTACCCCAGTGGCAGGAGTGCTGACCCTCTGTTTTCTCTTCTCTGCTCCGCGTCGCCCCCGATACCTTGGGGCACCTGCCTAGGGAACCATCTTGTTTACTTGTTTGTTTATTTTTAATTGCAGTATAGTTGATTTACAATCTTGTGTTAGTTTCAGGTGTATAGCAGAGTAATTCAGTTATATATATATATTCTTTTTCAGATTCTTTTTCATTATAGTTAATTATAAGATATTGAATATAGTTCCCTGTGCTATACAGTAGGTCCTGGTTGTTTATCTTTTATATATAGTAGTATGTATCTGTTAATCCCAAACTCCTAATTTATCCCTCCCCGCCTCTCTTCCCCATTGGTAACCGTAAGTTTGTTTTCTATGTCTGTGAGTCTCTTCCTGTTTTGTAAATAAGTTCATTTGTACCTTTTTTCATATTCCACATATAAGCAATATCATATGATGTTTGTCTTTCTCTGTCTGACTCACTTAACTCAGTATGACAATCTCTAGATCCATCCATGTTGCTGCAAAGGGCATTATTTCATTCTTTTTAATGGCTAATATTCCATTATTTATAGGTAACACATCTTCTTTATCCATTCATCTGTCAGTGGACATTTAGGTTGCTTCCATGTTTCGGCTACTGTGAATAGTGCTGCTATGAACAGAGGAGTGCACGTATCTTTCCGAAGTACGGTTTTCACCAGATAGATGCCCAGAAGTAGTATTGCTGGATCATATGGTAGCTCTGTTTTTAGTTTTTTGAGGAACCTCCATTCTGTTCTCCATAGTGGCTGTATCAGTTCACATTCCCATCAACAGTGTAGGAGGGTTCCCTTTTCTCCACACCCTCTCCAGCATTTATCATTTGTAGATTTTTTGATAATGGCCATTCTGACCTGTATGAGGTGATACCTCATTGTAGCTTTGATTTGCATTTCTCTAATAATGAGTGATGTTGAACATCTTTTCATGAACCTTTGGCCATCTGTATGTCTTCTTTGGAAAAATGTCTCTTTAGATCTTCTGCCCATTTTTTGATTGGGTTGTTTTTTTTTTGGTATTGAGCTGTATGACTTGTTTGTATATTTGGAGATTAATCCCTTGTAAGTCTCATCTTTGACAGATGTTTTCTCCCAGTCCGTAGGCTGTCTTTTCGTTTTGTTTATAGTTTCCTTTGCTGTGCAAAAGCTTTTAAGTGCAGAGCATTTTACTGCACCTTGTTTTTTGTTGCCACATCAGTATTTGTAATCCAAGCAGCTTGGTGTTTTTAGGCTGCGAGGTTGTTTCCAGCATTTTGCCATCATGGTCAGCTTTACGGTGCAGCCGCTCGTTTGCTCCCATTGGGCGTGTGGGTGCAGGTGCCCACGTCCGTCCTCAAGGCACCTGACGCTCTCCCAGCTCCAGCACTGGGCTCGGGGCTGGCTGGGAAGAGAGGGAAGCTCAGGCCTTTTATGAGATTCACTGAAAGAATGAAATTAAGAAGATCTGATGCCACCATCTTCAGTATTTTGTAATTTAACGAGAGACCTCAGTCCAGAATCTGGGAAGTGTGATTTAGATATAACCTCTTGGGGCTTTTTTTCAAGTTTTCTTTAGGAGAAAAGAAGTCTCTAGTCAGTGGTCTGTGTTTTATTGTAGTGACAGTGCTTTCCTCTTAGGTGTTGATTGGAAGGATTTTGGAGTATATATATTTCGTAAAGTATTTAAAACCAAGGGCTGTTTTATAGAGCATCCTGGGTTTTTCTGATGAAGTTTGAACCACTTTCTCAAGAATTATGCAATCAGATTTGTAGGCAGCAAGGACACATCTGAGTGTTCTGTTTCCCACTGGTGTTAACGTCACTTATTCCCACGTGAAGATTGTGCTTCTGGGACGGTGGGTGGTGTGGCTGGCAATGTGGGTGGCATCTTGCTCGTCCCCCCTCCTCTTTTTTTTTTGGCTACGCTGCGAGGCTTGTAGGATCTTAGTTCCCCGACCAGGGATTGAACCTGGGGCCACGGCAGTGAAAAGCGCTGAGTCCTAACCACTGGACTGCCGGGGAAGTCCTTCCCCTTTTTGACTTAATTGATTTAGTCTCTTAATTTCTGTTTCTTGTTTTATAATTTTAATATGCAAAGATCTGTCCCTTGGAAGTTACCCAGAGGCAGTCAGTAATTTATAGTGATTCATGAACCTCAAGAATCAGGGATTATAAGTGATGATGTCAATAGTGAAAACAAAACATTAATGAATTAAAAAAATATATATATATGTAAGAGAAGATAAGTTCTTTTCAAAGGACCCCCATTTTAGATCTGTATGTAAGTTATCTACATTTTTAAAAATTAAAAAAAAATTTTAAACTTTTTATTTTATATCGGAGTATAGTTGATTAACAATGTTGTGGTAGTTTCAGGTGTACAGCAAAGTGATTCACTTATACACACACGTATCTATTCTTTTTCAGATTATTTTCCCATTTAGGTTGTTACATAATACTGAGCAGAGCTCCCTGTGCTATACAGTACGTCCTTGTTGGTTATTCATTTTAAATATAGCAGTGGGTACATGTCATTCCCAAACTATCTGGAGAAAAACATGGTCCAAAAGGATGCACCCCAGTGTTCACTGCAGCACTATTTACAATAGCCAGGACGTGGAAGCAACCTAAGTGTCCATCAACAGAGGAATGGATAAAGAAGATGTGGTACATATATATATATATAATATAGTATACAATGGAGTATTACTCAGCCATTAAAAAGAATGAAATGATGCCATTTGCAGCAACATGGATGGACCTAGAGATTGCCATACTGAGTGAAGTAAGTCAGACAGAGATAGTTAGGGAGTAATCCACATTTTAAATTATAATGGCTTTTCTTCTTGCCCCATCCTCCCTCCTCCAAGGTCCCCTGGTCGTGCACGGGCAGGATCCCATAATGTTGGGGGGCACCCCATCCGTCCTTTGCTCTGACTCTCAGGCCCTCAGTGGTTCCCCGTCCGTGAGGTCCTGTGTCACTGTGTGGCCCTGGGCAGGTCGCCCGGCATCTCAGAGCCTGTGCCTTCATCTGCGACACTGGGATGGCCACGCTCACAGGTGTCAGAGTGGTCTAGGTTTCACTGCGCCCGTGTGGGTTTCACCTTGTCCAGGGCACACATTTACCCAAGGCAGGCGGGTGTCCTCCTTGTCTCTGCAGACGTGGGCGTGAGCAGGACAGGGTGTGGTCCCTGTGATTCTGTGTCCAGTGCTGTCCCCAGGTCTTCTGCCCTGTGCAGCCTGCCCATCCTCTGTGGCGGTCCTCCCTCCCTTGTCTCCTGACGTCATCCAGTGGTGCCACCTCGTCTGAGCATGGGCTTAGCAATCCCGTCTTGTGCCCGACGCACAACCTCCGTGCCCGCACGCCCCTGCTTCAGAGGTGGGGACGTGTCTCAGAAGTCCAGTGCCCTGGTTGAGGGTCTGTATTGGCTTTATTCCCCATGTGGTACAATGCATCCTTGTAGCTTAGTTATTTTATACTCAGTAGGTTGTGTCTCTTAATCCCCTACCCCTACCTTGCCCCCTGACCCCACTGGTAACCACTAGTTTGTTCCCTGAATCTGTGAGTCTGCTTCTGTTTTGTTATAGTCACTAGCTTGTTGTGTTTTTTAGAGTCTAGGTGTAAGTGAGATCATACAGTTCAAACAGCATATTTCAAACAAGTCTCTCCAAGCGCTGAGATGTGCAGTCCTATGTCCTGCTCGCACACGTGGTCAGAGTTAGACCCTGGTCCCTAAGGACACACGGTTTGCAACGATGGGGTCATTCTTTGCTGCAGGTAGTTCTGATGGCTGTTTAACCTGCACCCCTCCCCCTGCCCTTCCACCAATGCCTGATGGAGAAAGGCGAAAACCGGCCTTCTAAAAGGGATTCTTTATATTTGCATAGGAAAAAATAATAGATTTTTCAAAGGCAAAAACAGACGGGGCACAAGCTTCCAGTTGGGAGTCTAGCCCTTAGCGTTCAGTTATGGCCATTTTGAAAGCTGAGTGTAGTTTTCACTTCAAACAGCTTTGTAGTTGTAGGGTCCCCCCAACCCACCCCCCAGAAGGAGAGGCGTGATTCTTCAAAGCTTTGTTGCACTTTTCTTCCATTTTTTCCCCTTGCCAACATCATAAAAAAAAGGAATAATAATTGTAAAAGAAAAAGATGAGAGCGGTGGTTCTCAACATCAGAAGCGCCCGAGGAGCTTAAAACAACGCCCCTTCTCCCAATTCGAGATCTTGTTTTCACTGGTCTGGGGTCCAGCCCAGGTAATTGGAGTTTTAAAAACTCCCGGAATGGATTTGCTGCACAGCCCAGTGGTGGGCGCCGGGTCGGCCCGAGTGTATCGCCTGACAGTCCTGAAAAACATGTTGCTTTGCAGCCCTCATCCCCAAAGTCTCTGATTTAGTAGGCCCAGGTCTGGGCTGAAATTTGTATTTTAACAAGTTCCCAGGTGATACCTGTGCTGTCTGTTCATAATCTGAAAACCATAGGACTGTTGGGTTCTGGTTAAGGGAGTGGACTTCTGGACTGAGCTCTCCTACCTTCCTCAGTCCTTCCCATCACTAGCCCTGGGACCTTGACCGTTCTGCTCATTTCCTCTTGTAAACAGTGGGAATCATACACACACAAATCCATAGACACAGTTAGCCCAGGCCTGGTCTAAACAAGTACATGGTTTTCTTTATACTGGAAATATATAGGTGGAAGGAGGGTGGGTTGGTTTTTTTTTTTTTTTTTTTTTTTTGCGGTATGCGGGCCTCTCACTGTTGTGGCCTCTCCCATTGCGGAGCACAGGGTCCGGACGCGCAGGCTCAGCGGCCACGGCTCACGGGCCCAGCTGCTCCGCGGCGTGTGGGATCTTCCCGGACCAGGACACGAACCTGTGTCCCCTGCATCGGCAGGCGGACTCTCAACCACTGCACCACCAGGGAAGCCCAGGAGGGTGGGCTTTACTCAATTTGATCGTAAGATTTATTTTTTAGTTTATTCTGATTTTGGTATATATTTCTAATGAAAGTTATAATTTCATTAAAATTACCATATGATGAAAAAAAATCATTATATTCCTTTTCTTAATTAAAATTTCGTGTATTGGTGGGTTTTTAAAGTGTATTTTTAAGAATTTTGTCTTTTATTATCTTTCTTGGATTTTCATAAACTTTGTTATGTTTTGCTTTCTGGTTTGTTTTTGACCAGATTTCCTTCCTTCTGGTTCAAGGCTGGATTCACATTGTTTATATAATTTCTTTTTCCCTTTGTAGACGGTGCAGGAGTCATGGCCTTATGTGTTCTCCTGTCATGTCTCTTGCTTTGTGTTACCTCTCTCCACGAGGGACGGTGCTCATTGACTTAACTGTCCAGAGACGGTTACTGTATTAATTTTCTCCTTGGACCAGCTATTTAGGCCAGTGCTTGTTTTTGATTTTCAAGTGGCTGACTTGTTGCTTTTTACACAGATGTTTTTAATTTCTAGCTGTGTTGTGTTTGGCTGTGGCTCAGGGCGGGTTGGCACAGTGGCCGGCTGTCCCTGTGTCCACCCTGGCACCCGTGGAATCGGGTCTGTGCCTTCACGTCACAGGGGGAGGGGCTCAGCACAGGTGTTTCTTAGCTCAGAGATCTTTATGTGTTAGCAAGAGGCGCTGATACTCTTTGTGGCTTAGTATTTTTTAAAATCATTTCACAGGTGTTTGTAAATATTTGCACGTGTGCACTTTTCATGCCTATTCATTAATTCTGTCTCACCATTGCAGGGTGTTGTGCATTCTTTTGATCCCACTTTGATTCCTTCCTTTGCCCTCAGTGATGAGCACAAGTGTCCAGCAACAAACGCTTTTTCTCACTTCCTCCTTGGAGGTCTTAGGGTTTTGGTTGGTTGGTTTGCTGTTAGTGTAAACTTTTTACGGAAGCACAGCATCCACTTTTATAATTGAAGGTTCGTTTATAGTGTTGATTTGTTATCTGGAGGGTGAAGACCTAATACTGCTTTTGCTCATTACTAATTACACTTCTATCTGTGTGGATTAGTGTTTCTTTGTTTTAAAGATACTTTTCTATCATTGCCGCCACTGTTATTGTTGTCTTTGAGTGTGTGTTCTTGTATCTTTGCCTGTTCTGTCTCTGTCTCTTCCTTTTCTAGCTCTCTTTTTAAAGCTTTTCTATTTCACTTTGCTTTGGGTATTTTGTTTTACATCGGCATTTTTTTTTTTTTTTTTTTTTTGCGGTACGCGGGCCTCTCACTGTTGCGGCCTCTCCCGTTGCGGAGCACAGGCTCCGGATGCGCAGACTCAGTGGCCATGGCTCACAGGCCCAGCTGCTCCGCGGCATGTGGGATCTTCCCGGACCGGGGCACGAACCCGTGTCCCCTGCATCGGCAGTCGGACTCTCAACCACTTGCGCCACCAGGGAAGCCCATCGGCATATTTTTGAATATTATTTTCAGAATAAGGGACTTAGACAGTTGACATTTATTGCTCCATATGTCATCCATCTTCTGAACCAGTTTTTTCTGCTTTGAATGCTTCTTCATCTGCCTGTTTTCTATTTTCCCTTTGATGTTTCAAGTATTACTAGTTTATTTTTATCCTCTTATTGTGATTGAAAAGACAAGTATTCTGCTTTCAGTTCTGCAAGTGATTATCTTAAAATATCGTGAACATTGCAGTTATATTTTCCCTAGTAAGGGGCAGGATCGCTGCCTTTTATGAAAGGCACAGATTTCTTTTTAACAAATCCTACAGGGATTCATTTTAAGATTTGAAACTTCTCTTTTAATTTTTTTGTTTTTTCTTTTAAAAATTGTTTGTTAATTTTTTCCAGTTTTATTGAGATATAATTGGCATACAAAACTGTATAAGTTTAAGTTGTACAGTGTAATTATTTAAGTTTATTATGAAATGACCACAGTATTTAATTTTTAAACTCAATTTTATTATTTAACCTGTCCACCGACAATTGTACTATTTAGTTTTATGCTATTATACGTTATATGTTATACATTATTTATTGCACATTGTTTATTATACTGTGATACCGTTTAGCCTTATTAGTTGGCAGATGCTTCTTGAGGCCCTACTACGTGCTGTCTGGGTGTGGCAGGCATCAAAAGGTGGGCGGCGTTTGCGGGGAGAGAAGAGAAAGAATGAAACAGACGCTCTGGGGAGCACAAAGAACATTTCCTGAGGAAGTGGAGCGGAGCTTCTCAGCAGTATTAAATGCTCATTCTGGATATGTGGTTACCTGAAAACAGAAAGGGCCCATTCACACAGTCTGGGATTCAGGGGGTCCTGGGCATGGCTGGTTGCCTTAAGCAGAGGCGTCGTGTTTTTCTAGAGTGGGTCAGAGATGGAGGTGGGCACAGGGACCAGTCTGGAGCAGGTGCCTGGAAAGCAGGGGGCAGTGTGGGGATGGACAGGCCAGTGGGCAGCAGCCTCCAGGCTGCAGGAGGACAGCCCATAAACCTGGAGGTGGGCGCGGACCGCAGGCCCCAGCCTGACCCTGTTTTCACACTGTGGGTCGCAACCCATTGTTGTTCCTGGAAATCAAGTCCGTAGGTCACGAAAACACCTTTAACGAGGAGAACAGAGCAGAAGGGGATGGATTGGGGCAGGCTGCGTGTAGTCTTCGCACTCGCTGAGCCGGGGTCACGGGGAGGCTGCAGGATCCACCCGGGCACCCGCTGCGTCCACCACAGTCAGCCTTCTCATCAGAGTCACGCTCACGGCAGGCGGGGTGCTGAACGGCTGAAATCCACCGTGAGTGTCATCTGTAGCTGGTCGTGATGTGAAAGGCACGGATAAGCACGTCATCTGCGTCAGCCTGAGTCTGCAGGGTTCCAGGGAGGAACGCCCCACGTACTTTTCAGAAAAAGGGTTGTTGAGTGCAGCACTTTTCACGTTTATGACAATTGTACCATTTTAATTTAGTACACATTGCCCTTAAAGTGGAAAAAAAAGAAAACCACATAAACATGAAAAGAACAAAGGCATGTTCAAGTTCAGCTGCTGGGTCCAGAAGTGTAAATATTGACAGTGTTAAGAAAAATGTTGACTCTAGAATCAGCAAACTTTTGACTTTGCCTGAACTGTGTTTCTGAACTACAGTCCAATAAGGAGAACAGGGCAAACTTTATGAAGAAGATTATTTAAATTTTTATCACAAGTTCAAAACTCAGTTGAAATGGGACATACATTATTTAGATTGGAATTCACGCACAGGAGGACTGAACTTTCAGAAGTAAAGGGACGTATGGAAATAAGACAGCAAGCGGAACTTAGCGATGAGCCCCTTGAATCAAAGGAATGAAAGAGACAGTAGTGATGGGTACAATTTCTTCGTCATTCTACGCGTGTTAATGAGAATCCCTTTTATCACCGTAGATAGAAAGTTGCCATGTTGACCTGCTTTGGAAACTGTTCCTCAGTACCTGTATGGAGCACACCATTTTTGTTAAATCCACGGATGACTAACAATTTAACCTCGTTAAAGTAGCACAGTGTATCATTACCTCTGTACTGTTGTAGGGCATTTAGAAGTAAGGTTTCCTCGGACTCACAGACATAGAGAACAGACTGGTGGTTGCTACAGGGGAGGGGGCTGGGAGAGGGAATGGGTTGGGAGTTTGGGGTTAGCAGATGCCAACTGTTACACAGATAAACAACAAGGTCCTACTGTACAGCACAGGCAAGTATATTCCATATCCTGTGATAAACCCTAATGGAAAAGAATATGAAAAAGAATGTATATACCTATGTATAACAGAGTCACTGTGCTGTACAGCAGAGATTAACACAAGATTGTAAATCAGCTATATTTCAACTAAAAAAAAGAAGTGAGGTTTTCTGTCCAGAGTGGGTACAGGTTTTTTAGTCTCCATGAGAACAGGATAATGATAGAGCTTTTAGTCTTTGTCAGGTGTGGGTGACAAATTATGAGATAATTTTTATGCAGGACTTGATGGATGGGTTCAATTTCGCCTCCTAGACAAGTGGGTTACACAGAGTCACAGAACTGAGAAGGGGTCAAGATACATCAAAATGGAAAAGCTTGAATAAACAAAAGCTATATTTGGAATCACTTCTTTATACATCTCTGAGTGTTAGTATCCTAAGAAATTCTGCCTGCTCTCATGGTTGTGTTATAAAAATTAGTGAAAGTTGTCAATTTTATTAAAGGAAGCTCACTGAATAGCCAACTTATCAATAATTTTTTTAAACATGGGGATAAAATATACAAAACATAAAATTTGCCATTTTAACCATTTTGAGTGTGCAGCTCAGTGGAATTATGTTCATAAAGCTGTGTAAACATCACTGCTGTTTATTTCCAGAACTGCTTCATCATCCCAAACGGAAATTCTGTGCCCATTAAACAAACCCCCCACCTCCCAGACCCTGGTAACCTTTATTCTACTTTTTGTCTCTAAACTAGGTGCCTCATACAAGTAAGATCATACAGTATTTGTCCTTTTGTGATTGGTTTATTTCACTTAGCATTGTTCGTCTTTAAGGTCCATCCATGTGGTGGCGTGTATCCAAATTCCATTTCTTTTCAAGGCTGAATAATAGTCCATTGTTTGTTTATAGTACATGTTGCTTACGCATTCATCTGGCGACGGACACTGGGTTTAGTTCCACCTTTCAGCTGTTGTAAACAGTGCTGCTATGAACATGCGTGTACAGGTACTTGTTTGAGTTCTTGCTTCCGATTCTTTTGGGTGTATATCTAGAAATAGAATTGCTGGAACTTGCGTTAATTCTGTGTTTAATTCTTTGAGGAATTGTCATGCCAGTTTTTACAGAGGCTGCACCTTACATCCTCACCAGCAATGCAGAAGGGTTCCAATTTCTCTGCATCCTCACCGTACTTATTATTTTCCTGGTGTCTCATTGTGATTCGATCTGCATTTCCCTAATGACTAGTGATATTGAGAGTCTCTTCATGCTTGTGGATCATCTGGGTATCTTCTTTGGAGAAGTGTCAAGTCCTTTGCCCATTTCTGAATTTGGTTTTTGGCTTTTTTGTTGTTGAGTTGCAGGAGTTCTTTATTTATTCTGGCTATTAAGCCCTTATCAGATATATGATTTGTAACTATTTTGTCCCTTTCTGTGGGTCTTTTCACTCTCTTCAGAGTGTCCTTTGATGCACACATTTTTTAAGTTGGATGAAGTTCAGTTTATATGTTTTTCTCTTTTGTTGCCTGTGTTTTTGGTGTCGTATCCTCGAAATCATTGTCAAATCCAGTATCATGAAAAATTTTCCGTATGTTTTATAGTTTTAACTCTACATTTAGGTCTTTAATCCATTTTTAGTTACTTTTTGTTTGTAGGGTAAAGTAAGAGTCCAGCTTTATTCTTTTGCATGTGGATATCCAGTTTCCCAGAACCACTTGTCGAAAAGACTGTCCTGCTGCCCAGTGAATGGTCTCGGGACCTTTGTTAAAAATCAGTCCACCATGTGTGAGGGTTTATTTCTGGGCTCTCTGTTCTGTTCCATTAGTCTATGTCTGTCCTTATGCCAGTATCACACTGTCTTGATTACCATAGTCTTGTAGTAAGTTCTGAAGTCAAGAAATGTGAGTCCTCCAACTTTGCTTTTCTTTTTCAAGATGTGTTTGGCTATTTGGGGTCCCATGAGAATCCTTATGAATTTTAGAAACATTATATCGATTTCTGCAAAAAATGCCAGTGGGTCTTTGATAGGGATCACATGGAATCTATAAAATGCTTTGGATAGTATTAATCATCTTAACAATATTAAATATTTCAACCCATGAATACATAATATTTGCCTTATAGCTTATTTATGTTCTTATAGCAACATTTGGTAATTGGTGCACAAGTCTTTTGCTGCCTTGGTTAAATTTATTCTTAATTATTATTTTTGATGCTATTTTGAATGGAGTTGTTTTCTTAATTTCCTTTTCAGATTTTTCATTGTTAGTATTTGGAAACACACCTGATTTTTGCATGTTGACTTTTGTATCCTATAGATTTGATGAATTTATTTATTAAGCTCTAGGGGGTGTGTGTGTGTGTGTGTGTGTGTGTGTTTGTAAATTTTAGGGTTTTCTACAGATAAGACCATGTCATCTGTGAACAGAGATAACGTTAGTTCTTCTTTTCCCATGTGGATGTAGTTTATTTCTTTTTCTTGCTTGACTCCTCTGGCCAGAACTTCCTACACTTTGTTCAGTAGAAGTGGCAAAAGGATCATCCTCACCTTCCTTGCTTGTGATCTTGGAGGGAAAAGCTTTCCATCTCTCATCATTGAATGTGATGTTAGCTTTGGGTTTGATCTATCTTATTAGAGGCCAATTAATCCAAACCTTTTGCTGTGTCTAACGGTAGTTTTCTTTTCCCAGAGAACCTGCTCAACAGGGCTTATGGGATATGTATTTTTCTGGCTGGGAAGCAACCACATCTGGCAAATATTGGGTCGGCCAAAAAGTTCGTTCGGGTTTTTCCGTAGCCGCAGAAAAACCCGAACGAACTTATTGGCTGACTCAGTACTTTCAAAGGTGATATTTAGGTGGTAAAACTGGCACATTTAAATATTTTCGGCACTCTTAACCTCCATTAAATTTGCAGCTTCCAGGGGAAAATAAACAGTACGTCTCCATACGTCGCCTACATCCAGGAGTTCCTGAGGGTGTGCAAGATAGGGCAAGCAGGCTGCACGGGTGAGCGGGGGACAGGGCAGTGACAGCAGGGGAGGTGGGGACGTGGGACAGCCTGATGGGAGGGGCACAGAGAGGATCCTGAGGGGCCAGGGGGGCTGTCCTCTGTGCAGAAAGGAGGGGCCTGGAGCACACTGACCCCTCCCCCAGGCCATTGGGAGTGAGGTGAAGGGGAGAAAAACAGCACCCCCAGGAAAGCGCGGCCACAGTGAGGGTGGAAGGCAGGAGGCGTGTTTGTTGAAAGGGCTGGGGGGTGGCGAGGACGTGGCGGGTGCCGGGCAGTGGCCCATAGAGTCGTCAGACCCACGCGGCCGTGTGTTTGCGGTGGGGAGGCCTACGGGGCATCGTGGCGTGATCCTGGGCTCTTACAGCTAGTGGTTGGGGTGTTAATGTGTGTGTGTATTCGGAGATTTATTTTAAGGAATCAGCTCCAGTGAGGGTGAGGCCGGCAAGTCTGGGATCCGTGGGGCAGGGGTTTGCTACAGCCTTGAGGCCAGATTCCTTCTTCTCCAGGAAACCGCCATCTTTGCTCTTAAGGCCTCCAGCTGGTGGCACGAGGCCCACCCCCACCGTGGAGGGGACTCATTTTAAGTCCCGTGTCTGCAGATGTTTCCACTTCTACAGAATGCCTTCGGAGCAACCCCTCACTGGTGTCTGGTTAAAGGGCTGGGTGGTAGAGTGTGGACAGACGGACACAGCAGACTAAACTGCCACGGGGGCGAGTGGCCTCAGGGCTAGAGGAGCCTGAAGGCCTGGGGGCTGCCGGTCCTGCGGAGGCTGCAGGGAGGCCACCAGCCTCACCCGTCCTGCCGTGGGGACAAAGCACCTCCGCCATCTTGTTACCATTGCCAGGTCTCTGCAGCCCAGCGGCCTCTCACGGGCCGTCCTTGTGTTTCTGTGCGGTGACTTAAAGAGTCCCAGAGACCTCGCAGAAGACATAACTGGGTGACAGTAAATGCTTCTGCTCCTTTTAGCTGTGAGGACAGTTTGGTAGTGTTTTAATAATTTGGGATCTGTATTAGTTTTCTAGGACCCCCATAATAAAATATCATAGACTGGGTGGCTTAAACAACAGAAATTTATTTTCCCATAGCTCTGGAGGCCAGAAGTCTGAGGTCAAGGTGTGGGCAGGGCTGGTCCCTCCTGAGGCCTCTCTCCTGGGCGTGTGGATGGCCGTCTTCTCCCCGGGTCCTCACGTGGTCGTCCCTCTGTGTGTGTCTGTGTCCTCATCTCTTACGTTCGATCAGGACCCATGGTAATGTCTCATTTTGCCTTGATTACTGCTTTGAAGACCCTACCTTCAAATATGGCCACATTCTGAGGTCCTGGAGGTTAGGGCTTCAACATATGAGTTTGGGGCGGGGTGAAGGGGACACAGTTCAGCCCATAACTGGATCTGACCTTGATTATTTTTGCAATCATGTTTGGTGGAATTAGTATCCCCAATTTTATGCCCTACCTAAGTCTTTCAGTTTTCCTCTGAGAAGCTTCTGTGAGTCTTTTATTTCTGAGTTCTAGAAAACTGAGCCTGTGATGTGAGTTGAGGGAGAAATCTGACATGTGAGGAGCCCTGTCCCGTGACGATTTCTGGTCTTTCCCGGTCTGTCCTCTGCGTCCTGCATGTCACATTGTGCCATTGTGCTTTAGCTCATCCTCTCTGTGGGCTGTTGTGGTGCTTCTGGAATTTCTCTCCCGTGGATTTAGTTCCCTGCAGTGTTGGTTCAGCTGGAACCAGCATCGGTTTGTCTTGTCCTGAGCAGGTCCTTGTCTGTAGTGTTTCTTCCAGTACCATTTTTCCTGGGTTTTCTATTCTTTCATTGAGAGAAGTGAACCGTTTTCTCAATTTCTCTTATTTTTCTCATAGTAAAGCTACTTCAGGGAAATAAGCCTTTACAGGCCCCGGAGGGTAAGATTGGGAAACACCTTCTCAGCTCTGTTTCCCGGTTCACGCATCATCGAGGCTCTGGTTACTGTTCACTGAAACGCAGCCTCAGGGGTGAGCTGTCCCCTTGGAGGGGACACTGGACGCCCACCTGTCCCCGTAGGGGCGGAGGATGTCCCTCCAGGTAGCCCTGGACGTGGCAGGTGGCCCTTGTTGCTGTCTGGTTTTCTCCCCTCTGACAGGGTGATGCTGAGGGCCCCCTGAGCCCCCTTTGTGAACCCTGCCTGCGTGGACACAGGCCCTGAAGAGCCAGGCAGTGTCTCTCTGCCGGTGCTTCCTGAGAGTGAGGCTGGGGGCTGCCACGGAGAGAGTTCTGTTACCAGGGAGCACAGGGTTCATCTGTGGGGAGTGAGACCAAGAAGGGGCATCTGCAGCTCAGTGTGGCAGATGGAAGGACGGGTGTGAGCCCAGAGTGGACACTGACTGAGCTATCGTGGGTGGTGGTGATTGGTGAGGGGCAATTCAGGGGGGCTTCCTGGAGGAGGTGATCCCTGAGCTCATTCCTACAGGGTAGCAGGACTTAGCTGCTGATGGAGTTGAGAACAAAGCCTATGGGTGCAGAGGCTGGAGAAAGCCTTGCATGGTCAGGAGTCATGAATTGTTCAGGCGTGGCGTTTTTTGTGTCCAGTCCGGACCAGGGTGCTGTGCCGCCCACCCCCGCCCCAGTCCTCTGCATTTTGCGGGAGGTGGGGTTTGTTGGGGTCGGCTCCGAAACTCTCACTGACTGCCTCGTACAGATCAGGTGTGTGGTTGTACCCCAGGAGATTCAGGAGGAAGACAGGACCTCCCTTCCCTGCCCGTCGGGGGCTCCTTGCAGGAGCCCAGTGTGCGTCTTCACGGAGCTGATGTCGCTCCAGCCCTCCCGGGAGTCGGGGGCGGGTCTTAAGGTCCATCCCAGAGGCCCCGCCCATGAGTGTTGTTCCCAGCATGGCGCCTGCAGGGAGCGCCTGGACTCTGTAGGTGGCGGCGCGACGTCCACTGACAGTGGTTCCTTCTAGGCTGTGGCTGGTGGAGGCAGCATTTACACGGGTGGTGCTCAGAGGACGCCGGCAACGCCCCACCACCCCACAGTGCTTCTCTGGACTCAGGCGGTCTGTGTTGCCCAAAGTCTCAGAAAGTCTTCAGGGTGTTAATAACTGTGGATGGCCGCCCCCTCACCCCTCTGAGTGCCTCTGCCCCACGGGCCCTGTGACCACAGGTGGCTGCTCGAGCTTCTGGAGTTGCTGCCAGCCCCCTGGCGCCCCCAAGATCCGAGTGGCGTCCGGCGTCACCTGTGCAGGCGCGTTGCCCCTGAGCCGCCGGTGAGCGGCGGGCTTTCCCTCTGGCCGGGCTTCTCACGGTCTGTCTTCGTTCCAGGTGCCGCGGCCCAGTCCACGCGATTTGAAGACGGCAGGAAGGAACCGATGGCTTTAGCGGGCGGCCCAGACTCCTTTCTGCACCATCCATACTACCAGGTATGAGTGAGTGTGGCAGCGGATTCTGGCAGTGGTCTGGCCCAGGGCCGGGGCACAAATGTAGCTCATAACCTGACCACCCATCACTAGCAGGTCAAGGAGGAAGTGCTGAGTGGGGCTGTGGACGCGCCCTTTAGCGCAAAGACCAGGCACTTTCACATGGCCTTCCTTGCTTTGCTTGGAAGAGCTCATCATCACTGTGACCGCAGCATCCTTTTCTACAAGACTTGCATTGTAGTGCACACTTCCCTGCAATGAAGCGGGCCCTGTGTTGTCTCCTGCAGGGCCCTGAAACTCCAGATGGTGAGTGGGAAGGGTGGCGAATGTTGGGATTTCAAGCAGAGGCATGAGCTTCTGGGACGAGGAAGTAGGAAGGAGAAGATCCTCGGCCCAGCAGTGACCTGCCTGTCACAGGTGGAGCCCTTCCCACCCCGATAGCATCAGGCAGGCTTTGTGGGACCGCAGGTTCACCTCCAGCCCTTCTGCATGGGCTGCTGGACGAGTTTCATCTGTAAGTGTCCTTTATCTCCTGTGGCAGGTTTTCGTTTGAACTTTTGCTTTATGGTGTAGACAGATACGTTTGATCCTTAGGTCTTTGGATTTGACAAGTGAATCTTGGTTTCTCCTTCTCAGCCCTGCAGCCTGTGAAGCACTTGCGCCACCTTTCTCCCGGCCTCTGTTTTGCCAGCAGGAGTCGTACGTTTTGAAGTCCCTTGATGTGATATTTGCACTCCTCTGAGCTTGCTTTTCTCTCCCTTCGTCTGTGAAGTCTGTGCTTAGCTGCAGTGATGATAATTTGCCCATAGCATAGGGGCTGCAGAGAGGTATCTTTTTAATTTTTTTGGTGTCAGAGAGCAAGAGGTCTTGGAAGAAAGACTGGAGATTAGGCGTAGCATTCACTGTGATTTCTGGATTTGAGACAAAGCCACAGTCAGTTTCAAGCGAGACAAGGGGACTGAAACCTTCGCAGAGCCATGAAGTTTGCTGGGGACCCCCAGCCTGTTCAGTGGGTGAGCGTTCTCCGGATCCTGCCCTCTGCCTCCTGGGTGATCATTCCCTGGTCTTAAAGAGGCCGTGGTTGCCTCGCCCTGTCGGTTGAAACGCCGTGATGCCGCTGTGGTCATGGGTTCAGCTCTCACTTGACCGTTTAGCTTTGGCTGGCTGTCACCCCAGCCTGCCAGCCTCACACTTGGCACCAGCGCTCCCAGGGAAATGGCATCAGTGAACTGCAGGGAAAACCTTCCCTGGGGAAGTGTGTCTGCAAGTTAGCCGAGCAACGTCCTCTTTGCTGGTCACAGAGTGAACCGTAAGGGCCAGATAGGACGTAGGGAAGGTTCCACCCCAAAGCCCTCTTAGCTCAACCCACTGGCATCTCAGATTTCCCCTGGTCCGGGCAGGGATGGCAGGAGTGCCAGCTGTAGCCAGTGCCTGGCTTCGCGGACGTGTTAGGTGTTTGTAGTCGCCGTCCCAGTTGCCCAAGGCTCTTCCCAGGAGCCAGGAGGCCGCGGACACACGGTGGGCCCTGCCAGCGGAGCCTGTCACCCCGGGAGGAAGGGCTCCGTCGTGCCGTGCCGCGGCCTTTGCAGGCACTGTTGCGCTCCTGCGAGAGTCCAGCAGGCGGGCTTGGCAGCTCTCACCCTCTGTTCCTGGAAAAATCAGCCGACAGTTCCAGAATTTCTCAGAACATGGGATGATTTACAATGCGTTCGGTCTTGAGTAATCTGCAGTTACAGCAAATAGATACATCTCCAAGTTTTTAGCGAGAAGAATTTCTTTGTAAGATCGTCAGCGTACAAATAATGTTCTCATTCTAGCTGCTCACTCATCGCTGTGGCTTGGATTAGGGTTCAGTCAATGAGTCGCTGCTCAGTCGAGTTTGTTCTGGACATAGAAGCACCAGAAGGATTTTGTGCATTTAATCACCCTGCTTCCTGCTTCAGGGACAGAGGCAGCAGGTTGGTGGGGGGCATGGGATGGGGGGCTGGTGGAGGGGGGGTGGACTACTTCACTGTTTGACTTAGGCTGTTCCTTTAAACTGTGATATTGTCATGGTTCTCTGGCCTTGGGGGAAACCATGAGATGCCTCAGTGCCCCTGCTGGTGAACAAGGGTGCATGGTGTTGTCAGGGTGCCGCGGGGATTGGGAGAGGGGTGTGGAAGTTACCCGGCACCGGGCCAGCCTGGTCTCAATCGCCCACCGAGAGTCGTTCCCTGTAATTCCTGGGGTTTTTTTGTTGTTTGTTTTGTTTTGCTTTTTTTCTTTTTGGCTGTGCGGTGCAGCTTGTGGGATCTTAGTTCTCCGACCAGGGATCGAACCCGGGCCCTCAGCAGTGAAAGTGCGGAGTCCTAACCACTGGACCGCCAGGGAGTTCCTCCTGAATTCCTTGGATGCTGATTGAACACCAGCCGGGTGCCACCTGCAGTGTGAGCGCTGGGTGGCAGCTCTTCTGCAGAAGCTGCTTTCCTGGGGCTCCTGACTCCTAGTCGGGGAGAGGGTCATGGGGAAACTGGCAAATGAGATAATTGTGAGTAATGATCATGATTCTCAAGCAAAGAAAATCTGACAGTGGGAGAGAGAGAGGCCAGGAAGTTAGGGAGAACCCCCTGGAGGGAGTGCCCAGAGCCGGGGGGCAGCACCCGGGCCGGGCTGGGGCAGAGCCTTTTCAGGGGCCAGAGGCCGGCACACCTGGCCTAAAGAGCCAGGGAGGGGTCTGGATTTCAGTCACTTAGGAAGGAGAGGTCTTTGGGGATTTATAAATAGAGGCCTACAGCCCACTGTCTGCAGTTCTAAAATCCCCAAAGCTATGAACCAAGAAGTTTCTTCATGGCTCACATCTTGCAGAATCTGACTCGACCTGTCGGAACTGGGTCCCTCAAGTACACGGGGGGGTGGGCTCGGTGACCGGGCCGCCCTGGACCCTGGGTCATCTTTCTCAAGTCCAGAAAATTTTTATTTCCTAGCCATATCCTCCAGGGTTCTGGTTATGTACCTATTATGAGGTACATTTTGTTTCTCTTTTATACATAAAATAGCATTCGCTATCCTTCAGAAACACACACACACACACAGAAAATAAAAATGAGTTCAGGTACAGGCATTTGAGTAAAGTGTTGAACTGTGATGTAGAAACGAGATGCTTGAATGTAGGTTTGAGATTCAAACCTGTAGGTTTGAAACTTGAGATAGGTTGTTAAGGTTCCTGTCAGTCCTTAAAGATCTTGGGGGAGAAGGTGTCCGAGATCCCACTGACAAGAGACAGCGGGTCTGAGATCCTGCGCGGCCCCTCATGGCCTATGGAGAGGAGACGGCCCTCGGTGACAGCCTGCGCACCCAGCCTTTTCAGGCCTAGCCACCCCAAGAGAAGGCTGCTGTCTTGGCCTTCCTTGTGCAGTGGCTCCGCCCTCGGCATCGGTGAGATGACAAGAGTCTGGCCAGTATGTCCCGCTACAGGAAAAACACGTGGATTGTTGAAGGCCCGCACCGGAGACTGAAAACTGCTCTGACCAAGCGAACCGGGCGACCTGAGGTAGAGCTCCGGGGCCAGAGGAAGGCCGGGGGCGGAGGCGTGGCCTTCCTCGGATCCTGGAGGAGACCAGTGCTGTGGAAGAGGAGGAAAAGGAGGAGGAGACTGCAGCTGCCGTCCGTGGCCTCAGGGGTCGAAGTGATGGAGAGGTTGATAGCACAGCTTCTAGCATCCCGGAGCTGGAGCGCCAGAAAGGAAAACTCAGCGAGCGTCAGCTCTTCTCTCACGCGAAGCGGCTTCGCTCGTCCCAGATGCTTCGGGCGGTCTCCCTGGGTTAGGACTGCTGCAGGTGCCGATCCTGGGTGTCACGCTATTTGACGGGTATCTTTGTGGAAGGAACCAAGGGGAGCTTAGTTCCTGAGGATGTGATAACGCGGGAAACGGATTCCTTGAAAGTGGCAACACCCAGCCCAGCCTCCTTCCCTCTGAAGGGTGAGTTAGCTGGCTCCAGCGCCTTTGCCACTTGTCTTCCCCAGGCCCGAGGCCAACCTCGGAAAACTAAGCCTGGGTCTATGCCATCTAGGCACCTGGAATCTCCTGTCAAGGGTCAAGGTTCAGAACAGCCTCAGGCCCGTCCTCATCTTCAGACTCATGAATGCAGTTTTTTGTGAATTTAAATTTGTTTCTACCTATATTTTTAGGACCAGTCTCATTTTTAATAAGGTAAAAAAAAGTCTACAGACAAAAACTCCTGTTTTTGCCATGTGAAGTTCCACAAGTGCAGCTATAGAAAAGTGCCTGTCAGTTGAATAAAAACCACATTTGATAGAGGGGAAAAAAAAGATCACTGGCGCATCTTCAGATATTTAATCCAAATATTTATTTCTACTTTTATAATTTTTTTTCCTGATTTCTGATTTGAAAACGCATCCGCTTGAATTAGAAGTCAAACGTCGTGGAAACTGTCCTCGTGATCCGGCCCTTCTGCAACTCCATTTGCCAATACAGGGTGAAACAGCAGCCTTCCTGCGATAGCCCCTCTTCCCCTGCATCCCCATCGGTAATTTCATAAATTCTGTCTCAGTCCCACGTCTCTGCAGGTTGCTTCCTTGGCCCCATTTCAGTTGTGCATTCCTGAGCCCTCAGGCCAGGAGCCTCCCCTTGCATGGCAGGGGTTGGCAAGCCACAGCCTGTGGGCCAAATCCGGCCTCTGCCTGCTTTTGTAAATAAAGTTTTATTGGAACACAGCCATGTTCCTTCAGTTAACATCCCGTCTGCGGCTGCTTTGGGGCCTCACCAGCAGAGTTGAGCAGCGGCTGGCCCTCTGCAGACCACCTCCTGCTTTAGGACATCTGTTAGTGCAGTGAGTCTTCTGGGTGGACAGAGTCCCAAGTGGGCCTCCTTGTGTCCGCCTCTCTCCTCCCTCATCGTGGGGACAGCAGGGACAAGACTCAGCTCACCCGTGAGACCTTGATTGGCAATCACACACAGCTTTGGGTCTTCGGGTGGGTTCACATCTGGCTCCTCCATCTTTCAGCAGCGTCTGAAGGAGCTGGATGCTCTCATCCCTTATGGTCTGGACTTGGGATCATTCTCTGGAATCGAATTCCATTCCCAGAGTTGGTCACTCTCATTTATTTTTTAGCCAAGGAGTCGTCCCATGGCTTCTCCATTTCTCATCTTCTTCACCCATACTTCGGCAAAGAGGCATTTTCATTGGACTTCGTTTTCTTCAAGAAATTTGTGGACAGTTCCTCCCAGTTGTCATGGTAGGAGGAGACGGATGCCAAGAGCAGTTGAGACATCACTTATTTATTTATTTTTTTCATTGAAGTGTAGTTGACTTCCAAAGTTGAGTTAATCTCTGCTGTACAGCAAAGTGACTAAGTTATACATATATATGCATTCTTCTTTTTCATATTCTTTCCCATGATGGTTTATCACAGGATATTGAATAGAGTTCCCTGTGCTGTACAGTAGGACCTTGGTGTTTATCCATTCTGTATGTAACAGTTTGCATTTGCTAACCCCGAACTCCCAGTCCATCCCTCCCCCACCCCCTTCCCCTTGGCAACCACAAGTCTGTTCACCATGAGGCATCACTTACTTCTATGAGACTCTTCCAGTGGATAGGATCTTCACCTAAAGCAGTTTCGCAAATCGTTCAAGATGATTTCTGAACTTAGTAACAGCCACTATTTAATAGAGATGTTTTGCACAGTGAAGCTGGTAGCTGATGAATGCGTTGACAATACGCTCTTCGTGACTGGACGCCTTTTAGGTTCTCTGTACGTGCCTTGCTCACAGTGTCACTGTGAGAATGAAAGTCACTTATGTAGAGCCCCTGGCCTTGTCTTGGCGGATAAACAAACCTCATTAAATGGGAACTGTTATTTTGATACACGACGTGAGCTGCTGATTTGTTAGAGTGTAGATTCTTTTTTTGTTCTGTTTTGTTTTTTTGCGGTACGCGGGCCTCTCACTGTTGTGGCCTCTCCCGTTGCGGAACACAGGCTTCGGACGCGCAGGCTCAGCGGCCATGGCTCACGGGCCCAGACGCTCCGCGGCATGTGGGATCTCCCCAGACCGGGGCACGAACCCATGTCCCCTGCATCGGCAGGCGGACTCTCAACCACTGCGCCACCAGGGAAGCCCAGAGTCTAGATTCTTATTTAGCAGTAGAATTTGTAAGTGTTTTTTTTGTGATGCCTCTGTCACTTCAAGGTTATAATCTTTTCAAGTTTTTGAAATCACTGTAGAAAATTCACTTCAAAAGGAGGGCTTCCCTGGTGGCACAGGGGTTAAGAATCCACCTGCCAATGCAGGGGGCACAGGTTTGAACCCTGGTTTGGGAGGATCCCATGTTCCGCGGAGCAACGAAGCCCGTGCGCCACAACTACTGAGCCTGCACTCTAGAGCCTGCGAGCCACAACTACTGAGCCTGTGTGCCACAACTGCTGAAGCCCACGTGCCTAGGGCCCATGCTCCACAACAAGGGAAGCCACCGCAGTGAGAAGCCCGTGCACCGCAACGAAGAGTAGCCCCTGCTCACCGCAACGAGAGAAAGCCCACGCGCAGCAACGAAGAGCCAGAGCAGCCAAAACTAAATAATTAAAATTAAAATTACAAAAAAATAGATGAGACTTGGTTTGGGTAAACATTTTCTCCCTGATGTGACAAACTCTAGTCATTTGGTTTTATTTATTGGAATCCTGGATGGTCAGTGACATGTTAGGAAACAGCACACGAGTTTACATTTTCTGTCACTTGTGGAATCAGTTGAACGCCCTTTTCTTTCAACACTGGGAGTCACGTGGCAGATTTGTTCATTCCCTTCGTGTTCTGGGAATGATGAGCCGACCATGGCTGCACGTTAGGATCAAGATGCAGGAGGAGGGAGCCCTGCCCTGGGAGACTCCCAGCCCTGGTGGGACAGACAAGCAGAGGAAACACAGACCATCAGTGTCAGCCATGCGCTTGGTGCGGGGGGCGGGGGGGGGGAACCGCGGGGACCCTGCGTCGTTTCCTGATGGAACCCGTCGCTCACCACTCAGTGGAGGTCGGCTATTGGGGAGAAGATTCAGCACTTCTGGATCCTCGACTTGGGTTCTCTGATTTTACCCTCCACCAGCCCTCAGAGGTGGGACCTTCGTACCTCTGTGATACCCATTTTACAGGTGAGAAAACCAAACCGCTGACTGTGTGCTGGTTGGCATGCCGAGGACTTCACTTGGATTTTCCTAAGTGGGAATCTTCCCACCACCCCTCATGTTCTCCCCTTTTCAGATGAGAATAGCAAGGCAGACCAAGGCCATTTCCCCTACCGGGTAGCAGGTGTGCTTTTCTTAACGTTTGTACCTGCGGAGGATGTGAGTGTTCACGTTGTCGGGACCACACGGGTCCCACTCTCCTCAGAGCCTTGCGATGAAGCGTGGTGTTTGTGTCCTGGGATTCTACACTCACTGAATTTCCTTGATCCTAAAGTGCCATGGGATAAAGGGTCAATTTTAATGACAACTTTTCATTCAAAATAAAGATTATCACGTATAATCCTTAAATGTGGATAGGTTGGAAAGTGTTTAAATTTCAAAATTGTTAAAATGGGGGAGTGTCTTAGAATCCGTGAAAAATGAAGATTTTAAGAGTATACATTTCTTATGAGAGAGGGACAGACTTGCTCTATCCTGAATGCTTTTGTTTGTATTGACTAAATACTTCTGGAAGAGTGTGGGCTTGAGGTCTTGGATTTCTTCTGAAGTATCACAGAGCTGTATTTATTGAGTACCTTCTATGTGTTCTGTTCTGCATCTGATACCAGGGCAAGCCCCGTGCGTAGGTTAGGCATCTGTTCTTCTAGGGGGACCAAGGCTTGCAGGTGCTGGTAACTCCCAGGTCACGCGGCTGGTACCCGGTAGCTCGGGCTGGGGCCCGTGGGCCGCGTCTCCCCATCCTGTCTCTTGGCTTCTCCTGTGCATGGCTGGGCAGGTGTGTGATGCCGGCCGGCAGGCCGGTCAGTCGATGGAGGGGCCGGACTTAATTAATGCTCTGTCTAGTAAGGTTTCATTGCTGCAGCGGGGGCAGGGCTTGGGGCCAGCGGAGTGAGAGCGGGGGCAGGGAGAGGGCAGGATCCGCTTGTGGAATGGTGACTCGGGCCCTGGGTTCCTGGTGGGCTGCTTAGCGTCCTGGCTTCTGTTGACAGCCTGGCTTCTGTTGACAGCCACTCCCCTGACTCGTGTTTATTGCTGTCATGTGACAGGGCCTGCGGACCTGCACTTGCCCTTTCTGGTGTCAGCTGACTTCTGGCTGTCATCTGCGTCATCCCTTGGGGCCTGGGCGGGCCTGCTTGGTCTGGCCGCTGGCCATCGGGGCCCCTGTGCACCCTACCTTCTGCACATGTCCAGGCGGGCCCCCGGGTCTCAGGTTAATGCTCCCTCTTTGCAGGAAAGGTGGCTGGACCTTCTAAGGGAGGTGGACGGGGGTCGTGGTGTGCCCGTCACAGACCTGAACGCCACCTGCTGTGCTGTCCTCACTCACACTGCCCCCTTCTGCCCACGCGACCTCCACGCTCAACCCTGAGTTGTGTCTCACCTGTGCCCAGCCCACGTGGAGGCTCTGCCCCGTTTCCCAGAAGCAGGATGGCCCTGTTGGAAGCTGGGGAGCCCAGGGCTTGCCCGTGCCTTCGGCTCTGGGTTTGAAAGTGCGCTCTGGCCGTTGCGGGGAGAGCCTGCTCCCCCTGTCTCCCCAGGGGTATCCTTCCCGGGGCCGCAGATCAGAGGCCGTGCTTGTCTCCTGTCTGTGGGCCTGTTTGGTGGATGGCGGCTTGTGTGGGGGGCCAAGGCTGCAGGCGCAGAGCCTCTGGGGTGAGCTCTGTGCTCTCTGAAGACGGGGTCACGGGCGGGGCCCTGTCACCATGTTGTAATATCTGATTACGGCCCGTCGTGCACACGGTGGTCCTCTTAACGACTGGTTAGATTTGGAGATGAAGCAGGATGTGTCTTGGAGGTGATGGGGTGGCGTGGCACTTTCTTGGCTGGTCTGGGCGCTGGAGAACTTCCTTTTCACTCGGCTGCAAAGAGATGAATAAGCTGGATCCTTTCTGCAGGTGCATTGGACGGGCAGCTGGAGGACAGGGGCAGGTCGTGATCACGCAGAAAATGTTTCGATGGATGGAAACTTTGCAGTTGCAACTGTTTTTCAAAAATGGTACATTTTTGGAGAAGGAGGAACCTGAAAATTACTCCTTGTATTAAAGCATATGGAGTAATTTCAACACGAGCTTCTTGACTCTAATTTCCTATTTAAGCGTGTGGTCTTTATAGTAGCAGCTAGGTTTCCATAATATTCAGTGCCGTATTTAGCTCATACTGCGTCTCACAGTGGCCTGCCTGGGTCCTTGTATTGTTCCTGGCTACTTTTTCCTCTTTGGGCAAAGTGTCCTCTGCTCCCTGGGCCTCCCCTGCAGTTATTAACCCAGCAACGATCTTCTTATACAGTAAACACTCACTTTGGCATTTTCCCCAGAACACGCTAAATATTTATGCATGTTCGAGGGAGACCATGAGAATGTGGCCACTGGTCCTTTAAAAATTATTATTATTTTTTTTTATTAACTAGGCAGAAGTCAAAAGAAAAGTGTTTGAAGTTCCTATAATTGAAGGCTACCATTATTATCAACATCTATGAGATTGTCCTCTAATTAATCTTTAAGGAAAGATCTTACTGAAATTTCTGTCACTGTGCTTTAGTTTTTCTGGAAAGCTGGTGGAAATCTGACATTTCTTTTTCTGGCCTTCAGCCTTTGGGGAGTTCTCCTGGGCTTGCTGAGATGTAGGAAGTTCTGTGAAGGTTTTCAGTCCCGCCCCGGCTGCTAGAGATGGGGAGGGGAAGGCTGTCTCCGACAGCTGCTTCCAGGTGCCGCGGAGCCCGCTCAGGAGAAAGGGACTGGGCTTAAATAATAAATTTAAAAAAAAACATAAAAGGAGCATAAGCTCATAGGAAAAACACGTCATTATTGGTAGAAACTTCCAAAGTATGATGGAAACGTAAGAGGCTGCATCTGACATTTATTTCACAGGGAAAGCGGCATCTACTGTGGTTGTTAAGGATGGTCACGATCAAGATGAAGATATTGAACGCACTTTGCCCAGGCTGCCACCAGTACCTGGGCAGAGGTCCTTGGTCCGTATCGCCCTTGACACCTGGGCCTTCCGCCCTCCAGTCTTTGCTCGAGGCCCCTTTTCAGAGAGTGAGGTCCTCCATCGAGTTTTATTTAAATCGCAGTTTCCTTTCCTGCTTACCCTGCTGCAAGCTATCCTTTTATTATCCCATGGCCCCGCCCTCTTAAATTATAAATAAATAAATTGCATAGTATGTTTAGTGCTTACTATCTGTTTTCTCCAGACAAAAGGACAGGATCTTTGCTGTAAGCACTAACGTGCCCGCCTTATACTAGAAGCTTGGTGTGTTTGTGTTGAATGGGTGAGTCTCTTTGAAGATCAGCTATATTTCTCTGATCCGTAGGTGACCCAGTGGTGGGGCACCCTCACCTCTGAAGCACTGCGATTGCTGGCCTGGTCACTGTGTCACCCTGGGGAGGATTCTCTCGTCCCCCATGAGCTTAAAGCCATTGATCGCTAACTGTAGGCTTCTTTTCTTTGGTTTGGCAAAGCTCTCTTGTACCGAGAGCCGTGAAAGGCAGTTTCTGCTTTCAGGGTTTCCAGGGCTGATCGTCAGGGTCGGTGTGTTATGTTTCGGGGTCCCAGTGAAGTGGGGGTTGATGCATTTACAAAACCTGCTTCTTTTTTTTTTTTTTTTTTTTTTTTTTGCGGTACGCGGGCCTCTCACTGTTGTGGCCTCTCCCGTTGCGGAGCACAGCCTCCGGATGCGCAGGCTCAGCGGCCATGGCTCACGGGCCCAGCCGCTCCGCGGCATGTGGGGTCTTCCCGGACTGGGCCACGAACCTGTGTCCCCTGCATCGGCAGGCAGACTCTCAACCACTGCGCTACCAGGGAAGCCCTACGAAACCTGCTTCTTAAGGAGCAAGTTCTCGGACTGAACTAGGGCCACAGTGCGAGGATTGAGGGTGCAGGCTCGGGGTCCCTGGGCTTGTCCTCTGTCTCCCATCCTGGGGTGTGATATGTGCAGGACTCACGTCTTGGCTTCTCCCCAAGCCAGCGGTTCAGGGTGAGCTGTGGCACGGCCTGGGTTCACATGCTGCTGTGGCCACACGGAGAGTGTGGGGGGACGTGGGGTTAGGAGGCTGGTCTCCGGGCTGGGGGCTGGTTAGAGTGTGGATTAGGAAGGGTTTGAGGCTTCTTCTTGTGTCTGGCGTAGGCACCGAGCTGAAGGGTGGCTGAGTGGCCTTCACTGAAGTATCTCTGGGTTTCCATTGCTGAATCTTCATGGGGGCTCTGCTACCCCAGACCACCCCAGCCCTCGGTGGGAGGGAGTTTCCCAGTGTGTCCTTGGAGATCAGACATCGGGATGGAGGGAGGGCGGGGAAGGGGTGCAGCATCTGATCTGCTGTTGATTCCATTGGTGTATTTTTCCTCTCCAGAGGTTGAATTTGGTCATTGTATATCTTTCATTTTTTTTTTACTTATCAGGTCATGCTTTCCTTTCCCTTCCTGAACACGTGGAATATATATATATATATATTTTTTAAATAAATTTATTTATTTTTTGGCTGCATTGGGTCTTTGTTGCTGTGCACAGGCTTTCTCTAGTTGCAGCGAGCGGGGGCTACTCTTCATTGCAGTGCGGGCTTCTCGTTGTGGTGGCTTCTCTTGTTGTGGAGCACGGGCTCTAGGTGCACTGGCTTCAGTAGTTGTGGCGCGCGGGCTCAGTAGTTGTGGCACGTGGGCGCGGGCTCAGTAGTTGTGGCACGTGGGCGCGGGCTTAGTTGCTCTGCGGCATGTGGGATCTTCCAGGGCCAGGGCTCGACCCTGTGTCGCCTGCATTGACAGGTAGATTTTTAACCACTGAGCCACCAGGGAAGCCCACATGGAATATATTTATCCCAGTTGTTTTAACACACCTGTCTTCTCGTTTTATTGTCTTTGACATTTCTAGGTCTGTTTCTCTTGGTTGATTTCTCTTATCAATATGGGTCTGATTGTCGTGTCATGCCTGGCAGTTTTTGATTGGATACCAGACGTGCATTTTACATGCTTGAGTGCTGGCTTTTTTGTTGGTTTGTTTTTTGTTTTCTTTCTGTGGGTGTTCCTTTAAATATTTGGGAGATTTGTTACAGGAACAGTTAGGCTTCTTGGAAGCAGTTTGCTCCTTCTGAAGCCTGCGTTTAAACTTTGTGAGCTGGGCCTAGAGTAACTTTAGGTCTAGGCCTGATTTGTTCTCACTATTAAGGCAAGACCCTCCTGAGGACTCGATTCAGCGTCTCGTGTGTAAGGAGGTTCCCCGCGTGGCTGCTGTGAATGCAGACGTCATCCTGCCCTGTGCGAGCTCTGGGGATGGTGCTGCCTGCTTCTTTCTCGTGGTTCTTTCCTGGCCTTGGTAGCTTCCTCGAGTGCCTGCACAGGGTGCCTGCACCCTGCCTCGAGGGCACCCCCTGCATGTCTCTAAGGCCCTCCTCCATGCCACAACCTCCTCTCTGCCCCGGCCTCCCTGAACTTTGAATTCCACCTCCTTAGAAGGACCCCCAGACACTGCCTGAGACCCCTTCCTTGCACTGCCGATTGGAACCTCTCTGGAGCCCTCGAGGGGGGGTTGCCCTGGGAGATCTCCCCACATCTGCTTCCCCTCTCTCTCGAGTGCTGTCCTGTGCTGCCTGGTGTCCAGTGTATGAAAACCACTTCAATTTTTGGTAATTTAAGAGGAGAGGGTACGTGCAATCCCTGGTATTCTATCTTGGCTGGAAGCACAGAAGTCCCCATAATATTATTTCAACCATGGTTCTAGGGATAAATTAGCCGCAGAACATTTGTATGTAATATATGGAATCGGCTTTGGGGCTGAAAAGAAGTACAGAGGTCATGTGGTGCAAAGACCTCACATCATAGATGAGGAAACAGGCACAGTGAGTGCAGTTATTTGCTCAGGATCAGAGAGTTTGTCACAGTGGCGATTTATGTGTTTGGCTCGTGTCACAATAAGGTTTTTCATACACGAAGGACATGGTGCACAGCTTCTTGGAGCCCGTGCTGAGGTTGGGACCCCGAAGTCCCCCAGGGGCAAGCAGACCTTCGACGGAGAACCGAGTGTGCTGTGCCCTGGGATCTGAGGTGCTGTGCTTCCCACGCCCCTTTTTTTAAAAACTACAGTGTAGTTGATTTACGATATTGTGTTCGTTTCAGTTGTACAGCAAAGTGGTCTAGTTACACATGCTTTTATATATATATGTGTGTGTGTGTGTGTATATATATATATTCTTTTTCGGATTCTTTTCCACTATAGATTATTACAAGATACTGAGTAGAGTTCCCCGTGCTCTACAGTAGGTCCTTGTTGCTTTGTCCTGGCCACTTGCTTTGCACAAAGCTCCGAGGAAGATAGCCTCAAGGGAACATCACCTGACCTGTCAGCGGGGGTGGGGGGGTGGGGGGGCCCTTCACCATGCTTCTGGAAGCTCTGCCTTGCCCCGCCCCGCCTCATACCTGCCCTCTGAGGAGCCAGGTGCTGTGTGGGAACCCAGGTGGGATGCGCTGGGGACCCAGCTTTCCTCGTTCTGACTCCAGAGTCTCGGCTGGGGGCTGCCAGTCACCCCTGGCCTCGTGCCCTCTGCTCGCCAGAGGGACGTGGAAACAAGGAAGAGCCACCCCAGGGTTACATCATATGAAACCCTGGGGCCTCTTCCTAGTCCACCAGGGCAGTGAGAACCCTTTCCAAGTTCTGAGATGGCTGTTGAGAAAGTCCAGGGAAGCGACGCCTGTCCTCACCCTGCTGACTGGGGGCAGGGAGTACGGGGCCGGCGCTCTGCTGGGAGGGTGGCCCCGCCGCAGCTGATCCCTGAAGCACCCGGTGCCCGGTGCATGCCTGCGGGGCTGGTAGACGCGGGGGTAGGGCTGGGGGGCCGCGGGAGCAAGCGGGGAGCTTTGTGCTGACAGACCCTGGCTCTCCTAACCGCGGTGCCCTGTGTGCCCCACCGGGGGCGGTATCTCAGGACTGGCTCCCCACTCTAGACGAGGAAGCTGAGGCTTGGGGTGTAAGGGGTTGTCGCCCGGCCAGTGCGCCTGGATGTTGAACCCATCTCCCCGACTTCCACGCTGGGCTCTCATCAGCTGGTGCCTCTGCCTTGTCAGCCAGCTTCATTACTCGGCCCTTTCCATTTGAGGTCCTTGTGTAGCTGGGTGACTGGACTCCCTTCGTCTCCTGGAGGGATTCAGCCCGTGGCTGGCGTTGGGCCTGGTCCTGGAGGCTCCCTGAGACTCAGTGTGGGCAGTCACCTTCTGTGATGGGGGAGGGTCCAGGGAGGGGGGACCAAGATTCGCTTCCAGCATGTGGAGTCCTGGTTGGCCAGAGTGCCCCGGGGACAGTCAGAACACATTCGATTCCGTTTGGAAGTGTGCTGTTTGTTTCTCAGATTGCTCTGACACCCTGTGCTGCATTTTGTCTAGGGTGCTTTAGACGGCAGACGTCCTCTCGCTTCCCAGACAGGTCCCTCTAGAGCCTGAAGCTGACCCGGGCGCTGTGTGCTGGCCCAGCTGACAAGTGGACATTGTATTAGTCCACTAGTTGTATTAGTGGGTGTTTGGTCTGTATTCATTTTCCTTTTCTCGAGGGAGGAGGGTCCCAGGGAACAAACCAAGCGGGTGGTAGGGCGAGCGGGCCCTCCTGTCCTGTCCTACGTCTGCTGCTCACGCGTTTGTTACGCTACCAGCATCCCCTCCCCGGCCGTCTGGTAGAGGGGCCGCGATGCAATGTCATGCCTGCCCCGGCGGGATCGGCCGCAGTAGATGCCCAGCCGGGGGGCGGGGCCTTCGGTACTTGATGGGTCGGGTCACGTCCACAGCCGTGCTCCGTCCGGAGTGAACCCCTGCTCTCCTGTCACGTGGGCTGAGCGACCAGGTCATCAGGAAAGTGCTGCCTCGCTCTGACTCATTGGTCCCTCCCGAGGGGGGATAGAGGAGGACAGGGTGCAGATGGCCGGGTGTTGCTGAGAACCAGTGACCCGGCCGAGGGTTCTCTTCCGGGAGAGAAGGCCATGAGGTATCTCACATGGCCTCTGGCTTCTAGTCTGCATCGAGAGAGTTCTGGGGGCCCCCGTGGGCAGCCAGGACACCCGTGGCAGGGTTTTTGACAGGACCCACCAGTTTTGCTTAAAATCAGTAAGTTAGTAACTTGGGAAAACCTTCAACCTCACAGGAAAGCAAGAATGGAAGTAGAGTGAGTGGCACAGGGACCCCTGTGCTGTCATTACTAAGCGGGCTGTTTGTGACGTCATGTTTCTGGTTAGTTACTATTTCACTGGCTTGAGATGTTTGGCTGCTTCTCTGAGCCACAATAATGGTTTTGGCAGGAATTCCCCACCTTTCCCTAGCTCCTAAGACACAGACCCCTTGTAAAAGTGTACGGTCGTGAGACTGTTGGTGTTTGCCAACCACCGACCTCCCTGTCCCATCTCCGAGTGACAGCTGCCCCTTCTGTGAAGCAAAACCTCGTCTTTGCTGTTAGTCACCCAGCCCTCGTTCTGAGTTTTACGCAGTGTGTTACCTCCCCATGTGTTAATTTACAGCTTAACTTATATCCATACTTAAGGACTAAGGTATAGTTAGAAGCCCTCAAATACTGTAAGAGTTGCTTTTTCCTTTGAGGGCTGGAGAGGAGATGGGCGGGGTCCTGGATCAGGGTGTAGTCAGGTGGGCAGAGACCCACTGTGACTGATGTGAGGAAGGGGTTCATGGGGGGCATCTTCCTCTTTTGGAGAAAAGTTTTTTGTACTTAGAGATGGTCCATGTATTTGCAAGTCAGAGTCAATAGCCTGTATTCATACAGCATAACTAGAATGTATTCTTATCCTCACTCCTTGATTCGGGAAGGCTGGCGTGGTAAGTTTTCCTTTCTCTTGATGAAGTAAAATTCATATCTTATGGCAAGGGAAGAAAAATTTAAACATAAAACTTCCTTTGCCCGTTTGGTCCTCGTCCCCCACGTTTAGTGTGGGTTGGGCATCTGCAGTAACCAGACCTCCTTAGGAGATAACACTCCTTCATCTCATCAAGGGTCACTACTCCTTAGGAGATGACCTTCTTTCTTCATCTTGCGAGGGGCCACGAAGACCCCTGACCCACTACTCACTTTGTGCGTGTAGATCTGGGTCGTGTACGCTGTCAGTAACACACCATTTGATGGGTAACCCTTTGTCCAAAAACTTATGTAACTTTGCTTTGACCTCTATTAGGCGGAACAGTCCTCAGGGCTTTACTGAAGGACTGTCTCCCGGGTTATAATCCTCAGGTTGGCTCAGATAAAATTTTCCATTTCTTTCTTAGATCGACTGTGGATTAATTTTGTGTGTGGATACGCTCATCACAGCTTCTGGGACCCAGGTGAAGCCACGTGTGTGATTTGGTTTTAGGGTTCGTTTGATGAATACCTCTTGTTGTCTGTGCTCTTACATAGAATAAACAGGCCGAGTGCCACCTGGGGCAAAAAATGGCTCTAGGTCATTTATTATGAGCGTTATTTCCATTGGGGGCAGGGGCTCATTTTGCAGACCTTGCACCTGGCAAAATGTGGCGTGCTGATACTGCAGGTTTTGTCAAGTTCTCTGACGTTTCAGGACTTTGCATGGTTGGTTAGTAGCGTAACAGCTTGTGTAGCACCCGTAGCTCAGTACTGGTGAGAATGCATTCTCCTACGGGTCACACAGTATCTAGCCATGGTGCTGGGGGCCGGTCTCCTTCCTCCTCGTCTGTAAGAATGGGGGTAAAACAGTACCTGTGAAAGAAAGGATGGAAATGAGAATTCATGTAATTGTCTAGCACCATGCCTGGTCCCCAGGATTGTAATAGAAACCTTCTGTTTCTGCATTTTTTTAACCCTTTGTTGACCCCCTTCACCCATTTTTCCCAGCCCTCACCCCCGTCTCTGGCAACCAGCAATCTGTTCTTTGTACCTGTGAGCTTTATTTTAAAATTCTTTTTATTTTATCGAAGTATAGTTGATTTAGAGTGTTGTGTTAATTTCTGCTGTACAGCAAAGTGATTCAGTTATACATATACATACTCTTTTTTTTATATTCTTTTCCATTATGGTTTATCACAGGATGTTGAACGTAGTTCCCTGTGCTCTAGTATGTTTATCCATCCTGTATATAATAGTTTACATCTGCTAATCTCAAACTCCCAATCTTTCTTTTTTTAATTTTTTAGATTCCACTTACACGAGAGACCAAGAGATCATATAGTATTTATCTTTCTCTGTCTGACCTATTTCACTTAGCATAATGCCCTCAAGGTCTACCCTTGTTGTCACAAATGGCAAGATTTTATTCCTTTTTATGTCTGGATAATGTTCTGTTTATATGCCATATCTTCTTTATCCATTCATCCATCAGTGGACATGTAGGTTGCTTCCGTATCTTGGTTATTGTAAATAATGCTGCAGTGAACATGGGGGTACATGTATCATTTCGAATTAGTGTTTTCGTTTTCTTTAGATATCCAGAAATAGAATTGCTGGATCACATGGTGGCTCTGTTTTTCCTATTCTGAGGAACCTCCATCCTGTTTTCCATAGTAGCTACACCATTTTACATTTCTGTCAATGCATAGTTTCCTTTCACCACATCCTCTCCAACCCTCTCATTTCTTGTCTTTTTGATAATACATCCTGACAGGTGTACAGTGATATCTCATTGTTTTGATTTGCATTTCCCTGATGATTAGTGATTTTGAGCATCTTTTCATGTGCCTGTTGGCCGTCTGTGTATCTTCTTTGGGAAAATGTCTATTCAGGTTTTCTGCCCATTTTTTAATAGGATTGTTTGGTGTTTTTGTTTTTTTTTTTTTTTTAGTGTTGAGTTATATAAGTTCTTTATACATTTTGGGTGTTAGCCCCTTATCATATATACAATTTGCAAATATTTTCTCCCATTCACTAGGGTGCCTTCTTACTTTGTTGATGGTTTCCTTTGCTGTGCAAAAGCTTTTTAATATGATATAGTCCTACTTTTTACTTTTGCTTTTGTGTCGTTTGCTTTGGTGTCAGATTGAAAAAATCATCACCAAGACATCCTTAACATAAGTCAAGGGGCTCACCACCTATGTTTTCTTCTAGGAGTTTTATGATTTCAAAGTCTTAAGTTCAAGTCTTTAATCCATTTTGAGTTAATTTTTTGGTATGGTATAAGATAGTGGTTGAGTTTCATTCTTTTGCATTCTTTTGCATTTCATTCTTTTGCATTCTTTCATTCTTTTGCATGTAGCTGTCCAGTTTTCCCAACATCATTTATTGAAGAGAGTGTCTTTCCCCATTGTATATGCTTGGCTCCTTTGTCATAAATAATTGCCCATATATGTATGGGTTTATTTCTGGGCTCTCTGTTCTGTTCCTTTGATCTGTGTGTCTGTTTTTGTGCCATTATCATATTGTTTTAATTACTATAGCTTTGTAATATACAGTTGTCCCTTGGTATCCACAGAGGATTGGTTCCAGGACCCCTCTCAGATACCAAAATCTGCAGATGCTTAAGTCCCTTGTATAAAATGGTGTAGTATTTGTGTATAACCTGTGCACATCCTTCCATATACTTTAAATCATCTCTCAATCACTTATAATACCCAGTACCATGTAAACACTATCTAAAGCATTGGAAATATACCATAAATGTGTTGCATTGCTGGTGTGCAGCAATTCAAGTGTGCTGTTTGGACTTTCCTGGAATTTTTTTTTCAAATATTTTCAATCCGCAGTTGGTTGAATCCTCACATGTAGGACCCATGGATATGGAGAGCCAACTGTGGTTTGAAATCAGGGAACTTGAAGCCTCCAACTTTGCTGTTCTTTCCCAAGACTGCTTTGGCTATTCGGGGTTTTCGTGGTTCCATACAAATTTTAAGACTATTTGTACTATTTCTTTGAAAAATGAAAAATTTTGATAGGGATTACATTGAATCTGTAGATTGCTTTGGATAATACAGACAGTTTAACAATATTGGTTCCTCTAATCCATGAGCATGGACTATCTTCCATTCATGTGCATCTTCAGTTTCTTCCATTAATGTCTTATTGTTTTCAGTGTACAGGCCTTTCATCTCCTTGGTTAGATCTATTCTTAGGTACTTTATTCTTTTTGATGTAATTGTAAATGAGATTATTTTCTTTATTTCTCATTGTTAGTATATATAGGTGCAATTGATTTTGTATCCTGAAACTTTACTGAGTTCATTTGTTATTATCTCTAACAGTTTTTTGATGGAGCCTGTAGGGTTTTCTATATACAATTTCATGGCATCTCCAAACAGTGAGTTTCACTTTTTGCTTTCCAATTTGGATAACTTTTACTTCTTTTTCTTGCCTACTTGCTCTGGCTACTGCTTCCAATACTATGTCGAATAAGAGTGGCAGGAGTAGGCATCCTTGTCTTGTTCCTGATCTTAGAGGAAATGCTTTCAGCTTTTCACCACTGAGTATGATGTTAGCTGTGGGCATATCATATATAACCTTTATTATATTGAGATATATTCCCTCTATACCCACTTTGTTGAAAGTTTTTATCAAAAATGATACTGAATTTTGTTAAATGCTTTTTCTGCATCTGTTGAGATTATGATTTTTTTAACCTTCATTTTGTTAATTTGGTGTGTCATATTGACTGATCTGCATATGTTGAATCATCCTTGCATCCCTGGAATAAATCCCACTTAATCATGGTATATGATCGTTTTAATGTATTGTTGAATTTGCTTTGCTAATATTTTGTTGAGGATTTTTACATCTATGTTCATTAGGAATATTAGCTTATAATTTTCTTTTCTTGTGGCATCTTTGTTTGGTATTAGGGTAATGCTGTCCTTATAAAATGAGTTTGGAAGCGTTCCCTCCTCTTCTGTTTTCTGGAGGAATTTGAGAAGGATTGGTATTGATTCTTCTTGGAAAGTTTGGTAGCATCCACCAGTGAAGCCATCTGATCCTGGACTTTCATTTGTTGGGAGGATTTTTATTACTGATTAAATATCCTTACTAGTAATAAGTTTGTTCAGGTTTTCTGTTTCATCATCATTCAGTCAGTAGGTTGTATGTTTCTAGATATTTATCCATTTCTTCTAGGATGTCCAGTTTGTTGGTGTGTAATTGTTTGTGGTAGATTCTTATGTTTCTTTGTAAATTGTGATATCAGTTATAAAGTCTCCTTTTTCATTTCTGATTTTATTTATTTGTGTCCTCTTTTTGTCCTGCCGAGTCTAGCTAACGGTTTGTCAATGTTGTTTATTTTTTTCAAAGACCGGGATCTTAGTTTCATTGATCTTCTCTATCGCCTTTTTAGTCTCCATTTCATTTATTTCTGTTTTAAATTTTATTTCCTCACTTCTCCTATCTTTGGGCTTTGTTTGTTCTTCTTTATCTAGTTCCTTGAGTTGTAAAGTTAGGTTGTTTATTTGAGACTTTTCTTGTTTCTTGAAGTAGGCCTGTGTCACTGTGAGCTTTCCTCTTAGAACTGCTTTTGCTGTATCGCACAAATTTTGGTTTGCTATAACTCCATTTTCATTTGTCTCGAGGTATTTTTTATTTTTTTATTTCTTCTTTGAACCATTGGCTGTTCAGTAGCATATTGTTTAATCTCCACTTATTTGCCAATTTTACAGTTTTCTTCATGTAATTAATTTCTAGTTTCATATTATCGTGATCAGAAAATAGCACTTGATCTGATTTCTGTTGTAAATTTATTAAGACTTGTGTTATGGACTAACATAAGATCTAGCTTGGGAAGTGTTCCACGGGTACTTGAGAAGATTGTGTATTCTGCTGCCTTCAGGTGTAATGTTCTGTGTATATCTGTACAAGCCATGTATTCTGGTGTATCTTTTAAGGCTAATGTTTCCTTATTGATTTTCTGTCTGGATGATCTAGCCATTGATGTAAGTGGGGTATTAAAGTCCCTACTATTACTGTATTGCTATCTATTTCTCCTTCTAGTTCTGGTAATATTTGCTTTATATAGTTAGGCACTCCTGTGTTGAGTGCATAGATATTTACAAACGTTATATCCTCTTGTTGGGTCGACCTCTTTATCATTATGTGATGCCTTTCTTTGTCTCTTATTGCAGTCTTTGTTTCCAGGTCTTTTGTCTGATATAAGTATAGTTACTCCAGCTTTCTTTTGGTTTCCATTTGTAGGAAATGTCTTTTTCCATCCCTTCACTTTCAGTCAGTGTGTGGTCTTATATGTGAATTAAGTCTCTTGTAGGCAGCCTATAGATTGGTTATATATATATATATATATATATATATATATATATATATATATATATATATATATATTTTTTTTTTTTTTTTTTTTTTTTTGGCGGTACACGGGCCTCTCGCCGCTGTGGCCTCTCCTGTTGCAGAGCACAGGCTTCGGACGGGCAGGCCCAGCGGCCATGGCTCATGGGCCCAGCCGCTTTGCGGCACGTGGGATCCTTCTGAACCGGGGCACGAACCCATGCCCCTGCATCGGCAGGCGGACCCCCAACCACTGCGCCACCAGGGAAGCCCTGGTCTTATATTTTTATACATTCAGTCACCCCATGTCTTCTGACAGAAGGGTTTAGTCCATTTATATTTAAATTAATTATTGATAGGTATGAATTTACCGCCATTTTCTTTTTCCGGGCTGTTTCTCTAGTTCCTCTCTGTTCTTCTGTTCTCCTCCTTTATGATTTATGACTTTCTTTAGTGCTTATATAATGCTTGTATTCCTTTCTCTTTTTCTTTTGTATGTTTTCTATATAGGTTTTTGCTTTGTGGTTACTGTGAGGCTTAATAAGTTACATCTGTAACAGTCTATTTTAAGTTGATAAGAACTTAAGTTTGATCCCATTCTAAATAAACTCAGCATTTTTACTCTCCCACTCCACCACGTTTTATGTTTTATGATGTCATATTTTACATCTTTTTATCTTGTTATCCCTTAACTAATTATTTATAAGTGCCTAATTTATATCTATACTATATAATTACCTTTCAGTGAGATTTATTATTATTTCATACGTTTTCTTGTCAACCCTACCCCAGCTCTTGGTCATCAGTCAAACCTTTGTGCTTCTCTCGGAAGCCCATTGTATTTTTGATGTCGCCCAGTCATTGATGATGTACCACAACCTGTCAGTGTGTTTAAGGGGAGGATCTCAGCACCTCAGTACAGGCTGCTTGGAAGCCAGACCCTCAGGCATTAGCTTTCAAAAGTGTATAAATATATACAGTCGTGTGGGGCCCCAAAAGTAAGCCCCGTTGGACAGACTATCTCGTGGTGTCCCCTGGGTGGCCGTCACAAATATTGGGGCTCCATCTGCTCTCTGTGCAGTGCCGTAGGGTGCATCTTTGCACGAACCATCTCTCTGATCGCCAGAGTCTTGTGAATCCCAGGAATGCAGACCCTCTGGCCTCCAGAGCCAGGTGACCAGGTAGCATCCCCTGGGTAGCAACTGCTGAAACCAGGGCACCTGACCTGGAAATAAGGGTACCTGCAGTATGTAAAGCTCCCCTCCAGGAGATGCTGGTGCTCTAGAGTGCAGCAGAGAGAGGTTGTGAAGATGGCACCGACCTCTGAGCTGGGCTCTTGGGCGGGTGAGTCCAAGCACGTGGGCCCTTCCAGATCACTGCAGTCCTGTGCATCTTGGGACATGAGCCCCTTTGGTTTTCAATAGATGTTTTTTCAGGCTTGCCTCTCAGGTGCAGACCCTACACATTGAGGTACTGATGTGGGGTTTGAACCTTTGCTCCTCGGGAGAAGCTCCAGATTTCGAGTTTTCTCCCGGGTGTGGGTCACTGAGCCAGGGGTGGGGTTTATGGCCAGGTCGTGTCCCAGCCCCTCCCTCCTGCCTTGATATGGTTTCCTTCTTGTTTGCCTGACGTGCGGGCATCACTCAGCCAGCCGTAGGCTTTTTAGGAGCAGGTTGTTCCCTGTGTAGCTGTAAGGTCAGTGTGTCCGTAGGAACAGGTGAGTTCAGGATCTTCCTATGTCACCATCTTGAACTGGAATCTTCACACCCATTTTTAATAAAAATTAGTGATTGTCTGTGGCTCAGGGGAGGGTAACTATGAAATCTGGATCACACCTCCCCACCTGTATATGTTTGAAAGTTCTACAGTAAGACAGATATGCCGTGGACAGAAGCGGGCTTGGGCCGTTTAGTTGCCTGTTCTTCACGAGGACAGCCGTCTCACAGCTTAGTGGATTTCCATTTTGATTTGTTTCACAGCTTTAACTGCACCTTGTGTGAAATGACAGAAGCCATGACACTTGCATTTCCCATGTTGATTTTCAGAAGCGTTGGCCTGCTGTGCCTTAGCTGGGGGTCAGCAGTTTCTCCAGGCAGCAAGGTCAGGGGGCAGGAGGGCTACCTGGTGGGAAAGGCCTGGGGGAGGCCCAAGAGCTGCCGGGAGCTGGAGCGGGGATCCCTTGTCATTATGTCTTTTCCCTGCTCAGCAGAGGGCCAGCTGGCGGTAGGGCTGTGGGTGGCTGGGAGCCACTCTGGCTTTGTCTTAGCCGCCGCCTCGGGCTGCTGTCCTGGGACTGCCCGTTCCCCTACACCATTCTCGTGCACTGTTGGCCGGTTGGCTGGTTGGTTTTGAGTCCTCTAGTGTTTACGTTTATTCACGTTAGATTTCTGCTTGTAGATTCTGATTGAGCATTCTCGCTTGTCGAGTACATTTCAGTTCCTCTCGTTCTGTTTTCTGTGGTGTTGATCTTTGTTCAACTTAGCAGGGTAACTAAGGGCACCTACTGTGTCCTTATTCAGGTCCCTGAGAGATTGTATACAGGCAGGTGTGAGGACAAATCCCTGGGACGCCCACTAGAGAGAGATCTTGTTTACGGACCTCTTGTCCCTGTTGCTTACTGACCATCACTGAACACCTGGTAGCTTTAGTCACTCGACAGACCCTTTGTTTACATCATTTTAATTTAATCATCCCAACCGACCTGTGAGGTCCCCATTCTTCCCCAAGGAAGCACAGAGATGCAGGAAGTTGCCCAATGTCACAGGACTAACCAGCAGGTTGGAAACTGGGATTTGATCCCAGAGTCTGGCCTTACCTGTTCATTCTCATTTGTTACCTGGCAGATGCTGTCCTGACTGTTACACTCCGGTCTCATCAAATTCTCCTAGCTGCTCTCCGAAGCATATGTGACCCCAGAACTGCTCACCTGCCCAGTGAACGTTTTCTGGTCCCTGGAGCAGTGTTCTTCTTGAGCATCTTGTACTGTTCCACAGCAGCTTAGGCCAGGGTTTATTAGACGTGAGTGCCAGCTGACAGTTGGCCTCTTGCCTGTTCTGCACCCAGGCTGCATTGTCAAGGTTTTTGCTGAAACACAGGTCGTTCTGCTGGCCTCCAGCAGGGGGTTGTGTGTCCCAGGACAGCGTTCCGAGGCCTTGCTTCCATCCTGGGGCCTCCACCTTCACCGCCTCCCTGAGAAGCAGTCAGCGGTGAGGCTGGAGTCGGGCTGGGGGTGGGAGGAGGGGACAGAGTGGTCGGTGCTCTAGGGGAGGAGGGGTGCACCCTCCTTACTTCTCACTTTAATTGAAGCAGGGCAGCGGGGTGAGGGGTAAGTGACCATGGTCCTGTGGGCTGTCACAGAAAGCTCCAGAAGGGGGTGCCTTTTGGGCTGGACCTGGAGGTTGAGCAGATGGTGTGTATGGAGGGCAGAGAATATTCCAGACAGTGGGGACTCCACAAAGAGCAGGAGGGGGAGGCACACGACTGTGGCCCCTGGAATGTTCCAGTGAGTGAATCACCTAAGGTAAGGAGCTCAGACTCCAGCTCAGACTCAGGACTGAACAGGGCCCTGGAGTCTGCATTTCTCCCTTGTTTCTCCAGGTGAGACTAGCGTGATGCTCTGGGAATGACAGGGAGGGGCCCAAGCCCTGTCGCCAGGCCCTGTGGAGTCCTGACCCCAGCTTGAGGCACTTTTTAGGTGTAATCTTTGAACCTGCAGGTTCCCCCCCCCGCAGCCCCTCCATGGGCAGAGGCCTCAGCAGTGGACAGTGGGTGCTCCCGGGGGGTGAGGAGGACAGGTCCAGGGTGGGACTGGAGGGTCCAGAGGAGCTGGCCAGGTTGGTGCCCCAGCCTGGAGCCAGCAAGAGGCCCGAAGGAGCAAGCCTGGGGGCGTTCATGCGACCCCAGAAGTGGGGCTCACTAAGGAACTTTCTAGAGGAATCACACAGCCGTGCTGGAGAATCAGTCCACGTCTGGCCTCTCCTGCCTGCCCCTTCGCACCCTGTGGCTCACCCCCCACCAGCTCCCAGGGCTCAGCGAGGCTTGGACGAGATCACTTAGCACGAGGTCACCCTGCAGGAGGAAGTTGTCTAGGCCTTGCCTGCTTCCGACTTTGGAAAATGTTTCTAAAGCACCTGGGTTTGGGATCCAGCACTAAATGGTGAAGTGACCCGTGCAGCTTTAACGAAGGGGCTCCCAGCCGCCCGCCTCTCCGAGGGGTAAACAGCACTGTGACCAAGGACTGTGCTTCAGAGAAGCATCGTCGGCTAGTGGCCACCTTCAGAGAAGAACCCGCGCCTCCCTCTGCAGGCCATGGGCCTCGTGCAGACAAGGAGGCTGTGTAGTGCTGGCCCTGGGCCCCGGCCTGGCCACTCTGACCCCCTCACCAAGAGGGAGGCCCACCAACCTGGGACGGGAGAACCCCCCCAGACAGACCAAACTAGCCCTGGAGGAGACCAGGCCAGCCCAGCGAGAAGACTTTACCCTGGTCCCAGTTTGTATTATTGTGCACTTCCTCTGCACTTGGCCTTCCAGCACTGTGGGGAGTCTCTGTTCTATGCCACGGTGGGCCTTCGTGCTCCGGCTGTAGTTTACAAACACCATCAGTTTCCGTACTATTTCATTTCTCTTGGCTTTGCAAGATAATAGAATTCTTGTCTGAATCTTCTATATGCTGACTTCTGCTCTTTCGATCTGGGAGTTTTGAACAAATGAGGCAATTGTCGAGATTTTGTTCTTACTGCTGTAATTTGCCAGGCAAGCCTGTCAGATTTCAAATGGTACTTTAGGTGTAGAATTGCCAGATGAACTAGAGCCTGCCAAGTTAAATTCAGATAAACCACAACATTTTTTTAGGATAAGCCCCATGCAACATTTGGGACATACACCAGAAAAACTATTAGTTGTTTGTCTGAAATTCAAGTTTCACCGAACGTTCTGTATTTTTAGTTGCTAAATCTGGTCACGCTATTTAGACAAGGTTGCCTTAAATTAGGTTAGAAGGTTACTTGTTTTCTGAACAGAGGTCTCGGTGGGGTCTGCCGTGCACATCGCTGAAAAGAGGCGTTCTCAGGAGGGCAGCGTGTTGCTGGGTGACTGGCTCTCAGAATGGCAGGTGCACAGGAAACACCGAGGTGTTTGTTTACCTGTCAGGCCACGCCCAGCCCCAGAAACGCCTTGAGCAGGGCCTTGGGTCAGCTGGACCCCCAAACCCTTTGAAATACGTGGAGTATCACAGCTTCTTGGTTTATACTTTCGATGCTTGTGTGGTCTGATTTCAGTCAGACGGTCCACTCCCAACATTCGTGTTAGTAATAGGTAGTAATTCCTTAAATATAAGGAAATATTCCAGATGAGAAGTTGAAATAATCTAAGCAGACTTTTGTTACCAAACGCAAGTCCCCGTTCCTGATGCACAGTGAGGCCAAACTATACTGATATATTGGAGTTTGGAGCAGAGAAAGGTTTATTGCAGGGCCATGCAAGGAGGTGGGTGGCTCATGCCCCAGAAAACCCCGAACTACCCCGAAGGGTTTCAGCAAAGCATTTGTAAAGGCCAGGTGAGGGAGGGGCATGGTTGGTTGCTGCAGGCGTCTTGGTGTCACAATCCTTTGTTCTTGCAGCTGTCCACGGATGTCAGTTCACAATGTTCCTGTAAACCTTCAGCAAGAGGAATGTGACTCTCTGTTCTGCAACTTTTTATTTCTATATGAATGGAAAAGTGTTATATCCTTAAGGGTCAGAGCCTTGAGAATGGGCTCTCCTGTATATTTAACTCGAAGCAAAAGCAATAGAGGACAAAGGTTAAAGTAAAAGAAACAGATCCAGTATGGAGTCAGATTTGTTCTTCCCTGTGACACTTGGACACTGCTTGTTTAGAAGAAAGTGGCTGAGGAACTCATGTAAAAGCAGCAAAGGGGGAAACATGTGCTGATGATAAACGTGTCCAGCAGCAGTGAGCATGGGAACCTGGGAGCTAGCCCAGGAAGGAGCAGGTCTGTGGCACCAACGAGGACCACAGACCCCTGTGTGCGTGGATTGTAACGTGGGATGTGAAAGTGACCTTCCAGACCAGGCACCAGGGAAGATTGGGTGATAAATGGGCCTGCGTGGACTGGTCAGCTTTTGGCCTCACCTCTTCCTGCCCTCCAAAATAGATGGCAGAGGGATGAAAGAGAATGCGCCCAGTCGGGGAGGAAACCAGGACAACACGTAAACGGATGCTTCAAGCGTAAATAATGAGCCCCAAAGAAAAGGTCAATAAACTTGACTGCACTGACTTAAACTCTGAGAATCAAAAAATGTAATTAAATCTCAGACAAGGTGGGAAGAGTATTTGCTACAAAGAGGGCCAGACTTTGTTTCTTAGCACATAAAGAGCTCGTCCTGGGAGATTAAGAGACAGACCGACATATCTGGGGAGTCCAGGGCCTCAGGGCTGGTGCCCTCCCAGCCGTCCTGCAGGCGGTGTGGGGCCCATTTGACAGATTTTGCCAACTGACTCGGCGAGTCCAGACGCTGGTCCCAAACCCTCAGCTGGGTGATGGGGGCTGAGGTTCCTTCACGGAGGCTCGATTGGGAGCCCTTGCACTGGTCCAGCTGGCCTGTCAAAAAAAGGGTAGTCCAAAAGGAGAAACACAAAGGCCTGATAAGCATATGAGAAAAATGTCCAACTTCAGGATTTAAGACCTGCTTGTGAAAACCACAGGATTAGGCCACTGCCTGCCTCTGGGACTGACTGGCAAGATAAAAATTCCAAAACAGTCACCATCGCAGTGTTAGCTGCCTGGGATGTTGGGACGTGGGCAGGTCTCTGTTTCAGGTGGAGGGGTAAGCTGAGTGAACAAGAGCTTGACAGTGTGTGTCTAGACTCAAAAAAAAGCACCTAACTTTCGACCTAGGCCTTCTACCTCTGGGGATCCTAAGCGAATAATCAGAAATGTGGACAAGGTTGTATGCACAAAGGTATTTGCTTGATTGTATTTATGTTATCTGAAATTTGCAAATGGCTGAAAGTGTTTCTGAGAGTAGTTTAGAATCTGAAAAAATGATATTTACCAAGGTTTTAAAATAACCTCTTGTGATATAAGTTGGGGAAAAAACACAAAATTGTTTATACCATGTGATTTCCGCAGTGTCCAGCTATGCATAGTAAAGGTGCAAAGTCCAGGAGAATGCTACCTTACCCCACTGTCATGGGATTTAGGCTAATTTTTGTGTCTGCTTTGTATTTGCAAAAATTTATAGGGGTGGTTTTAAGATTTGGAAAAGAAGGAAAAAAATATTTCTCTCAGGTGGTAAAGAGCCGATTGGATGGAGAGACACTGGGCTGTGGAGGTGCTGAAAATAGGTGGGGTGACCCCGGACGGGGAGACTGCTGAATCTCTTAGGCTGGGGGGACCACCCTGTACTCTAACCTTGACAGCCCAGCTCCACCTTCAGCACCTTGTGGGTGGGGGAGGGGGGCAGTCTTAGTGGCATCACTCTTGCCTCCCAGACACCATGTTCTCCAAACTAATCCCTCTCCTCTCTCCCAATCAAAACCTTACTTTCTTAACAAACTCTACGTTCGCCAGTTGGGTATTAATGAAAGAAATCGTGTTACACAGCTACTTAATGGGGTATGCTAGAATTATGAAAGGGCTGATGGGGAATGTTTGTTGCCATGGAAAATTTCAGAAAGCTACGTTAAAATATAGCAGTAGGTGTCATGACTGTGATTCCATTTTTTATCAGAATCATTTGTAACCCCCATGTGATTCAAATATAACATATACGCTATCCATAAGCAATTCAAACGTTGCATCTGTACACACTCTCTGTGTGTGCATTTTTTTTTTTTCTCTGAAATAACAGCCCAGAAACTGCTGATAGGATAACATCCTTGGGTGAGAGAAGAGAGGTTCATGTTCACTTTTGTCTTTATACTTTTCTTTAGCATCTAGATTTTCCTAACTAGCAAGCATTATGTCTGTGGTTAAAAAAGCCAAAAGAAAGCTGTTCCTTTTGAAGGGGGAGAGCAGAGAGAGAGAAGCGTGTGAAAATCTCTCCCTTACCAGAGGTCTTTGTTCAGTTTTCCCAGGTTTTCTGGAGGAAGGTGTGAAGGCGGCTGTGTGCTCCCCGGGTAGCAAGCATCTTCTCTCCCTTCTGGACTCTCTCCGTGCTGCTCCCCACTCTGCCCTCCCTCTCTTGGGAGTGGCCCCAGCAGAGTGTGGACCAGACCCTCACCTGTGGACACACAGTGGGGTTATCACCCATCCTCTCCTACCCCCGGGCAGGCCAGGGCTCTGGATGCAGAAGCCACTGGCCAGGGGGTGGGGGGAGCATTCAGGCCGTGAAGTGTCTTGTCAGAATAATGTGCTTTTTTGGAGTTTCTTGTGTGAGCAGCTTGGGCTGGAAGGCACTTGGGTTCTGGGGCCCAGCTGCCTGGGGTCCAGTCCCAGGGCTGCCCCTAACCATGGGGTGATAGCGGGTGGACGCTCCTTCCGTGCCTCAGCTTCCTCATCTATGAAATGGGAGTTCGGCTGGCAGCATAAGCTCCACGCCATGCCGGCACCCAGGGGGTGGGGGAGGGGGACTTTCCATGTGCGGAGCTTTGTGGTACCAGGATGCTGAAGGTAGCTACTTGTACTGTGTCAATTTTTATTAATATTAATAGATTTTCCATGCAGATCTTATACTTTCTGACACAGTTCTAAAACCTTTCCAATTACAGAGGCAATATCTGTGCATTTATACAAAATTACGAAAGCTTCTTAAATCTACCGGAGAAGTCTGTCATCTCTCCACCCCAAGTTAATCACTGCTAATACTTTATTTTAAGCATGGAAATATGTTACAGGCCCATTTTCTTTGTCCATGTTTTAATGTATCTTTCATTGGCTTGATTATAATCCCATGAAGATGTTTTTCTGGAGTTGTGGGCTTTTTTTTTTTTTTTTTTATTGTGGTACGCGGGCCTCTCACTGTTGTGGTCTCTCCCGTTGCGGAGCACAGGCTCCGGACACGCAGGCTCCGCGGCCATGGCTTACGGGCCCAGCCGCTCCGCGGCATGTGGGATCTCCCCGGACCGGGGCACGAACCCGTGTCCCCTGCATCGGCAGGCGGACTCTCAACCACTGCGCCACCAGGGAAGCCCTGGAGTTGTGGGCTTGATTTTAATGTTGCTGTTTTAACTTTTGCTGAAAATTTTTCTCTTCACCTGAGGTCTAAAAAATGCCACTGAATGTACACACTACTATGTATAAACTAGATAACCAACAAAGACCTAAGTATAGCACAGGGAGCCTTACTCAGTATTCTGTAATAACCTACAAGGGGAAAGAATCTGAAAAATAATGAATGTGTGTATATATATAACTGAATCACTGTGATGTACACCTGAAACTAACACAATATTGCAAATCAACTAGACTCCAATAAAATTAGAAAAAAAAAGTACTGAAATAGAAACAAAATACAATAGAGAGGGTCAAAAAAGCTAAAAGATTATTCTTGGAAAATATCAATAAAATGTATTTCCCACTAATCAGTGAACCAAATCAAGAAAGATCCCACCAACAACCAGCAACAGGAAAATTATAGTGACATCTCTTCAGATAGTAAAATAAAATCAGAGGATGTTATGAATAATATGCCAGTAAATTTGGAAGTTTAGATTAGACAAGCATCTATAAAAATATGACTTATTAAAACTGATGTAGGAAAAACATTGAATGTGAATACATCTATACTATTAAGGAAATTTCTTTTTGCAGTGCCACTGAGCTCTGGGTGCTCTGTGGAGGGTCCAATTATAAAACAGTCGCTGGGCATTTCCTTCCCAGGTAACAGACCGCCTAGGGCTCGATCACCAGGAGTTGTTACAGAAGATACCTGTGCCCCATGGAATGCTAATTCTTTACATTCAGGGCTTAAAGCCTGCAGTTGACAGGAATTCTTTTTGAATTGCTATTCAGGGAAAGCAATGTAAGCCAAAAACAAGGAGTAACTTTTTCTTCCAACTCCCTAGCCAGCAGGCTCTCCCTTTTTATGATTAACTTTCCTTTTACTGCATATTTCAAACAACTGTCGTTCAAAACTAAAAAAGTAAATAAATCGAAAAAGTAAGAAATGGGGGAAGAAAGACAAGAAATGCTGGGGGGGGTGGATGTGACCCCTGTGAAGTGCTTCTTTTGACCAGAGCCTTTCCCCACCTGTCTCTCCAGGACCAGGTGGAACAGACATCTCCTCGCCGTCCTGGAAATCTGGCAGGACCCGGCTTCCCAGCGCCGCCTGACCGGCTGGCGAATCACCAAGGTAAGGACGGAGTCACGAAAGCGCCCTGACGCAGATGCCCTGACTCTCACTACAGCGTTGCAGCGATGCTAGGCTTTGTATTCTAAGAAACTGTTCCTGGCTCTGATATAAGAAGATGCTGACCTTAGCTCTTCTCTTCCCCTTTAAGGAAAATAAAGTCTATAAAAGAGAGAAATACTTGATTATGACATCTTCCTATAGTTTCTTTCAGTGAACCAACTTCAGTGAGCAAAACTTCCAAATAGATTTCATGTGGATTTTCCCAGGATTCAACTTCAAGGCGACCTTAGAGGCCCCTCCATGGTGGGACCCTCTTGATTTTGGCACTTTTATTTGCACTTAAGCTGGTTTTGCGTGTATGTACTCTTGGCAGTTCTCTACTTTCCTAGGATTCCTTCTGTTTCTTCTGGTTAAATGGTTACAAGGTCTGGTAACTTAGGTCTAATAAACCCAAGCTTTCACGTAGGACAAGACTTAGGAAGATAATTGGTCTGATCATGAGATGGGACAGGAAGAGCACACATGGCTGGTGGTTGAGATTATTAGAGAGTTTAAGTATCAGAAATTGTAGGGTTTAGAACTGGTAGGAATTAGAATAATCAGATTTTCTTAATTGCCTAAGGAAAAAGAGGATGAAATTTAGCAAAAATAGAGTCTGGGAGCTAGCCATGAAGTCAAAAGGATGTTTTCTCAAGCATTAGAAGATTTGTAAAAGCTGTCGGGATTTCCTGTGTCAAGCGTAATTTTAGGGTGCCCTTTTAGAAAACTCTCACACGAAGTGATGCAAGAGGAGTACCGGTTTGATCACATTGGCTATGAAACTCAGGGAAATCTTAACTTATTACATCTCACTGCTTACAGTGAGTGACCTGGGGTCTGTGTGTCTCAGCAGCTGCAGCTGGGCCTGGGGGAGTGAGTGGACGTGACTCCAGGCTGAACTCAGCTCCCCAGACAGTGCAGGCTTTTAAGCCATCATGACATTGACCACCTTTCCCTCCAGTCTTCAGTTTTTCTGCACACACGGCACATAAAACAGGAAAATCAAAAGGACTCAGCCTGGCTCAGACACAGGACGGAGATGCCCCCAGAGCAGTGAGCAGTGCTGACACCCGTGCCCACCAGGCTGCAGGTCCCAAAGCCACCACTGACGGCAGCGGTTCAGGTCCCAGGGACTAGTAGGGGCCAAGCTCCTGCAGCTCGCTGGGAGCTGGGGTGGGGCACACCCCCCTCCTGAAAGACCCTGGAAAACAGTGCATGTGGACCTACGGCCAGGCAGCTGGCACGGCCCCACAGCACTGCAGCCTCCCCTGAGGAGGTCCCTGAGCATCCCAGTACCCCAGCACACGGGAGGGTGGGCAGGGGACGCAGAAGCACAGCCCAGCCCAGGTACCACTGCACGCCGGTGTTCCCAGCACGGGCAGCAGTCTGCTACTAGGCAGCGCAGCTCCCAGGATCGAGAGATTGCCTCTTAAACGTGCAGATAAGTGTGTTTGTAATGCCCTGGAGATGAAAGCAAGAATAACATCCACCAGAGAGAACAAGAAACTGTGAAACACAATGGGAAGAAATGAAGCAAGAACGGGGGGTGTGAGAGAGTCCCTGAGAAGCTTTGGAAATGAGATGACTAGCCATTGGCATTTCCAAAATGCTGGATTTGGTCTAAAGAGAATGGATGAGCCGGAGTCACCTCCCTCTAGCCCAGAGAGTCACGGGAAAACGTGGACGGGTCATTGGACACGGTCATGTAGACGCGCACGAGGACAGGAGAGTAGAGGGGATGGGGGTGGGGTTTGAAGAGATGCTGGCCAAGAACGGGCCAGAAATGAGGAGACAGAGCCTCCCCACCGCACTCAGAGAACTAAGAGGAAAGATGACGGTTCTTCCGCATCTAAAAGCATTTAGCGTTATTCCAGAAAATGGAAGACAAGAGAAAATCCAAAAGGAAACAGATGTCACAACCCAGGAATGGCCATTGGATGGATGGCCGACCTGGGCCCAGGAGGAGCCAGAAGACAATGTGGGAGATGTTTAAGATGTTGAGGGAAAAAGAACTGTCCGTCTAAAATTTTATCCCAACAGCTTGTGAAAGCAAAACAAAGCTTTCAGATGAAGGTTGAGACAGTTTATTACTGGCAGTCCTCACTAAAAGAATGATTAAAAGTTGTACTTCCAGGGCTTCCCCAGTGGCGCAGTGGTTGAGAGTCCGCCTGCCGATGCAGGGGACACGGGTTCGTGTCCCGGCCTGGGAAGATCCCACATGCCGCGGAGCGACTGGGCCCGTGGGCCATGGCCGCTGGGCCTGCGCGTCCGGAGCCTGTGCTCTTCAACGGGAGAGGCCACGACAGTGAGAGGCCCGCATACCACAAAAAAAAAAAAAAAAAAAAAAGTTGTACTTCCAGAAGAAGAAATGTGGGTGGTGAGGAAGGCCCGGAGCATGAAAAGAGTAACGGGCTGAGAAGGAAATGCTGTGTCATAAGCTGAATTCTATGTGAATTATTAAAACCAGGTTAAACTAAAACTTTGGTTAATTAGCCATTGGGAATGAGTGTTAAATGTGTGATGGAGTCAAAATAAGACCCTAGTTAGGATAAAAGGAAGGTAAAATGTCTTGAGACTACATTAGAAAAAAAGATAGTTAACGTATTTTAAAATATTAGATGCAACTAAAATATTGACTGTAATTACTCAAAGAATATGTTGTATAATCTGTAGCTTCTAACCTAGCAGAAAAAAATATAAGGGAATCTACAGTTTATAAAAACAACCAACATCAAGCAGAAAAGGGCGAAAAACCAGATGTGAACAAAAAAGGATGTCAGACAGAAAATATAAAATACGACGATTATTATTTATATACAATTATAGTATAAATTATAGTATTATTTATATATAATTATAGTAGTGTTATTGTATTATTTATATATAATACTGTTAGGATATCTCTAATAGTATTAACAGGTTCAAATTAGTAGAAATACGTAGAACCCTGCACCAACAGACAAGACACTTGATTCTTCTCTAAAATCTGTATAACTTTTTAAAAAGTTGACCATATATGGAAAGTTGAACTGAATTGTAAGCATTCTGTTTCATGCATGCCACGGTCTTTGACCCAGTGTGATTAAATCAGAAGTCAACAGAAAAAGTTCAAAACAAAACATGTAAACATATTGTGGAAACGTTACAATACCTCCTTACTTCACTCATGGTTAGGAGATCACAATGAAAATATCAGTCGTTTAGAACTCAATGAAAAAGGCATGTACGGGCTTCCCTGGTGGCGCAGTGGTTGAGAGTCCGCCTCCCGATGCAGGGGGCGCGGGTTCGTGCCCCGGTCCGGGGGGATCCCACGTGCCGCGGAGCGGCTGGGCCCGTGACCCATGGCCGCTGAGCGTGCGCGTCCGGAGCCTGTGCTCTGCAACGGGAGAGTCCGCACCAGTGAGAGGCCCGCGTACCGCAAAAAAAAAAAAAAAAAGTTCAGAAATCATTGAAATGATGAAGAAAATATCAATAGACAGAAACAGAACTAAAGCCAGTGTTTCCTAAAATCTACCAAAATCACAGACGCTCAGGAGGAAGAAGGACGTGCAAGAAAATCATATGAAGCCATGTCAGAGATAAAAAGTATCGTCAAACGAGAAAACCATGAACAGCTTTATGCCAATAAATGTGAATGTATGAGGGAAATGGATAATTAACGTATTGCAAAAATATACAGACAAAATTGCAACACCAAGTGCTGGAGAGACTGTGGAGCAACAGGAAGTCTAATCATTGCTGGTGGCGATACAAAACGGTGCAGCCACTTTGGAAGAACGGTTTGATAGTTTCTTGCAAAACTAGCCATCCTCTTACCATATGAGACAGCCATTCATGTTCCTTGGTATTTGCTCAAATGAGTTGAAAATTTATGTCCACCTGAAAACTTGCACACAGATATTTATAGTAGCTTCAGTCATAATTGCCAAAAGGTGGAAGGGACCAAGATGTCCTTCAGTAGGTGATGGGTAAATAAACTGTGGTGCAATATTATTCAGTGTTAGAGAGGAATGAGCTATCAAGCCATGACAAGACACAGAAAATCTTAAATGCATATTACTAAGTAAAAGAACCAGTTTGAAAGGCTACATACTGTATGATTCCAACTATATGACATTCTGGAAAAGGGAAACCTATGGAGACAGAGGCAACAGTGGGGAAAGCTGAACAGGCAGAACAGAGAGGATTTTAGGGCCGTGAAAATACTATGTGTGATGTTAGAATGCTCGACATCACTGTGGATACATTTGTCCAAACCCATGGAATGTACCAGGGTTCACCAAAGGTGGACCCTAAAGTGCGCTGTGGACTTTGTGTGATTTTGATGTGTCAGTGTTGGTTTATCCTTGGTAAAAAAAAAATGTACCATTCTAGTGAGTGATGGTGCTTTTGGGGCAGCTATGCATATGTAGGGAGTACAGGATAAATGGGAAACTCTGCATCCCCCTCTCAATTTTGTTGTATACCTAAAACTGCTCTAAAAAGAAGGCTTAAAAAAAAAACATAAACAAAAACCTGATTGCATCTGAAAGAGGAAATAGCTTAGAGATTACCTAAGAAAACCAAGAATGTTTCTTCTGTGCCATGTGAATTAAACATTATGTGACCTGATGGAAAATATAGCTCTGTGAGTACAGACAGCACTCAAAAGTTTTAGGTGGAGAATCCTGAAGGAATAAAGAAGAATAGTTGAAAGGGAGAAACAAAACATAGTTGACACTTGGAGAAATATCAAATTTTAATAAAGAACTCTGGCAGAGTGGAGTCAGAAAATAATACCACCTCCTCAGAGATGCTCAGGGAATTCTGCAAATGAGTGTCATGGAGCCTTCAAAAAACAAATAATTTCTCTTTTTATGCCAGTGGCTGGAGAGAGAGAGGAGAAGAGCTCTCCCACTCATTTTATAACGTTCTGTAGTTTTGTAAGAGACGGTCCAAGAAATCCAAGTACGGGCCTATTTCACATTTTAACGTACAACCAAAAAGTCTGTGGAAAGCATTGAGGAATCACGTTTAACAGTTTATCTTGAATAAAACACAGGACAAACAAATGTTATGACCAAATTGGATTTATTATAATAATGCAAGGATGCTTTCCCATCGTTAGACTGTGAACACATTTAGCACGTGAAAAGATTAAAGGAAAGAAAATGGTCATTGTACCGGAGACAGAGTTATTTAATACAGTTCTCCACTCATATAATACAAAACAAACAGTAACAACCAAACTCTTACTAAACCAGTACAGATCTTCCTTGACTTACATCCCTATAAACTGATTGCAATTTGATAATATCGTTAAGTCAAAAATGCATTTAATACACCTAACTCACTATAGCTTGGCCTTGCCCACCTTAAATGTTTTCAGAACAGTTTCATTAGCCTACAGTTGGGCAAAATCTAACACAAACCTATTTTACAATAAAATGTCGACTATCTCACGTAATTTACTGAATGCTGTACTGAAGTGGCAGGCAGAATGGTTGTCTGGGTCCAGACTGGTTGCAAGTGTATCAGTGGTTTGCCCTCGTGAGCTAGGCTGCTTGGGCCCTGAGGCTCCCTGCCCAGCGTCACGAGAGAGGGTCGGATAGCATGTCGCTAACCCAGGAAATGATTAAAATGCAAAATTCGAAGTACGATTTCTACTGAATGTGAATCACGTTCTCACCATGTTAAAGTAAAAAAATCCTAAGTTGAAGTACCATTAAGTCAGGGACTGTCTGTAGTAAAAAGAAACCTCTGTAACCTGTTTAAAGTCTGTTTGTTGAAGATATACAGCATCCAGCATCCATGGTGGAGAAATAGAGTCACATCCGTGAAAGTCAGGAATGACGCAGAAAGGCCTGCTGTCACAAGAGGTCTTCACCAGTGTCATAAAACAAACACAGAACCAGAAATGCAAACACCAAAAGGAAGAAATGGAATTGGTGCCTCTTTGCAAATGATATTATCTTACAGAAGAACCCAAACGAACTTTCTGGCCAACCCAATATTATCCAAATAGAAAATTCATTTAAAATAAATGAGTTCTGCAAGATGGTAGATAGGTGAGATCAACAGATAAAATGTAAAAATACCTTGTGCAACGGTAGAAAACAATCAGGAAGGGTAATGCAAATAGAAATCCCACTTACATAATTACAAAAATGATAAGGTATCTAGAAATAAATTCAACTAGATTGCTTGATGTTCTAAGATGTCTTTAAGGGACATAAGAAAGACCTATGTAAGTGGAGAGTTATCCCATGATCACAAATGAGAAGACTTAAATAGTGAAGATGTTACGTCTTCCCAAGTTTATCTTTAAATTGAATACAGTTGCAAGCAAGTTTCGAAACGTTTGGTGTGACCTGATAGATGGTTCCTACCTCTAATACGGACATGTGAAAACTCCGTAACAGCAAAGAGAAATTTGAAGATGAGCAAAGCATACGTCGGCAGGAAGGGGTGATTTGCACCATCAGGGAGCAAGGCTGCTTATGAGGCATCACAGTTAGGAAAGCACGTTATTGATTCAAGGACGGACAAATAGACATCCCATAGAGACCCACACAGTTATGGAAACTCAGTACAGCACAGAGGAGTTGTGGTAGAGCCCTGAGGACAGGGGGCCTGTGACTTCTCCAGGGGTGGTGGGCATGGGGGATGGGGGGCAAACTGGGTCCCTACCATATGTGATCCGCAACCATCAATTTCAGGTGAGTGACTGACTAAAAGTGGAAAACAAAATTTTTTTTATTTTGTCTAATAATAAGAATTAGTGATTTCAAGATCTGTGAATCTGTTTTTGTTTTGTGAATTAGCTCACTTGTATCATTTTTTATTAGATTCCACATATAAGTGATATCATATGTGACATTTGTCTTTCTCTGTCTGACTTGCTTCACTTAGTATGATCATCTCTAGGTCCATCCATGTTGCTGCAAATGGCATGATTTCATCCTTTTCCATGGCTGAGTAATATTCTATTGTATATATGTACCACATCTTCTTTATCCATTCATCTGTCGATGGACATTTACACAGATCTTGAAATCAAACTTATGGTTACCAAAGGAGAAACGTGAGGGGAAGGGATAAAGTAGGAGATTGGGGTTGACATATACACACTACTATATATAAAATAGATAACTAATAAGGAGCTACTGTATAGCACAGGGAACTCTACTCAGTATTCTCTAATAACCTATATGGGAAAAGAATCTAAAAAAGAATGGAAATATGTATGTGTATAACTGAATCACTGTACTGTACACCAGAAACTAACACAACATTGTAAATCAACTATACTCCAATAAAAATTAAAAAAAAAAAAGAATGAGTAATGAGCATCTTCATACACTCAGGCTGAGAAAAGACTTCCTAAGTAAGACTTAGCACAACCATAAAGGAAAGATGTTTGAGTCCATAACACACAAATTGCTGTACAAACCTGACAGCATCTAAAACACTGAAAGGCACACTTTGGCCCGGGAAAAATATTTGCAGTGTGTATAACGGGCAAAGTATTAGTATCCTCAGTTTACTGTAAAAAATCCTATACGTGAGAGAAACAATCGCATAGAAAAACTGGCGAAAAGCAGGAGCAGGCAGTTTGCAAAAGAGGCAAGCATGCTGTGTTTGTATGTGATGCTGCACGGTCATTTCACATGGAAGCGTGGAAGTGGCTGGTCTGGGGCTGGAGGGAGCCTGTGCTCCCAGGTCTGTGACGTGGGGCAGAAAAGCGCAGGTCTCTCTCTCTCTTTCAAGTGCATCCAGGTGCCGCGTGCTCAGCCTTCCTTGGGCACTCCTGCGGCCCCGCGTGTCCCTGTGCCTGTTTGTGTGCGTGGGCTGGGCTTTGCAGTGTCCAGCTGTGCCGCACAGAGGCCGGTGCCCTCCTGGTGCGGTGGCTCTGCCCCCTCCCAAGCCGGGGTCTGCACAGCCTGCAGGAGCCTGCAGCCTGTCCCGTCCGGGGTGGAGGGGGCCCTCCTGCAGCCCTGAGCCATCCCTCCTCTCCTTACCACCTCTGCGCCGGAAGTTCTTCCTAACGAGACAGCTTGGGATACGGGGCAGCGCTTGACAGGGACAGAACGCTGTTCTTTCTTTGCTTCCTTAATCTGCAAGGCATCCAGGGGCTCCAGCTCTAGGCCTTAGGTGTCTGGGAGGTGTTTGATCTGGTCCTTTGCGAGGGACCTGATGTTCAGAATAAAAGATCTGCCATGACTTTCTTGACCTGTTCCTTCTGTCTGGCAAAGAGGATTTAATGCCCTGGTTTCTGTTAGCTCATTCCTAACCTAAGCAGCTTATTTTTGTGTGACGGTTGTTTAAAATGCTTCAGACATTTCCTAGCAGCAATCTGTGAAAGGGATGTGTCTTCTTTGGAAAGTGGGAGGTTTTGCAATAGCTGGAATTAATGACTTGATAGTATTTTAAAAATATATTTTTTTACGAGGGTAAAACATAGATACCCTAAAATTTACCATTTTCACCATTTTAAGTGTGTTTCAATAGCATTCAGTACATTCACAGTGTTGTGCAATTCTTACCACTATCTATTTGAAAAATGTTTTATCATCCCAAACAGAAACTCTGTACCCATTAAGCAAGAATTCCCCCAGCTCCTGGTAACCTTTCTTCTACTCTCTTCTGTCTCTGTGAGTTTGCCTTTTCTAGGTACCTCGTGTGCGTGGACTCATACAATGTTTGTCCTTTCGTGCCTGGCTTGGTTTACTTAGTATAGTGTTTTGAAGGTGCATCTTGGTTGTAGCATGTATGAGAGTTTCATTCTCTCGATAGCTGAATTGTATTTTGTTGTCTGTAGACTACGTTTGTTCATCACTTCATCTGTCGGTCTACCCTAGGTCTCCCTTCACCTTTTGGCTGTTGTGACTGATGCTGCAGTGAACACGGGTGTGCAAATATCTGTTTGACTCTCTGCTTTCAGTTCCTCTGGGCAAATATTTAGGAGTGGAATTGCTTAATAGTATGGGAATCCTATGTTTAGCTTTTTCTTGACAATATTTTTTGAGATGTGAGGTTTCAGAGAATTGCGGGTTTTGGAAGTTCGGCCTCTTCTCATTTTAAACAACTTGGTCTGATTGTTATTCTTGCCCAGCTCTGAAGCTGAGTGGTCCAGCCCTGTCCTGCTCCACTCAGCAGACCACAGCTGAGCAGAGATGCCCCGAGTAGCGGAGAGGTTTGAAATCCACGCAGGAGAGTCACTGCACATGAGTTGGGACTCTGTTCCCTTTGGAGGCGGGGCCATGTGTGCACACAGCCAAGCCTCCTGAGATGTGATCAGAGCATCGCCCACGATCCCTGGGGTTGTGAAGCCCAGAAACGGCGTCAGTCCCCAGTTCAGAAGGAGACTCAGAAATCCAGCACCTCGGCTCCCTGAATTGAGGGATGCCTTCCGGGCTCCGGCCTCCCGTCGTCCTGTCACCCCGTCACAGGTCTTTTCTGCTTTGGTTGCTTCACTTGGTTTTCTTTAGACCAAAAGTTTTGGTTATTAGGGTGCAGTTTTAATGTGCACAACTGTATTTGGTGGAGCTCTTTTTTGCCCCTAGGAGCCTATACGTAAAAGCTACCTTCTACGTGTTCCTTTATGTTTTGTATTTTTCCCCTTTCTCCTGAGATGATGCATGTCTTGAGGGCAGGAACCATGTCTTCCTCATCTCGAAGGTTCTGCTGTAGTGCCTTGTCCATAGTTGGGTTTTACAGATACTTGTTTAACGGATTTCTGAACTCGCATGCCATATATATACCTGTGGGTTCCAGAAAGGGCCTGAGATCCTGCCTGTACCTTCCATGGGTTCGGATGATTCCAGGCGAGCAAAGACAAGACCAGTTAGCAGAGCCCTTCCCTTCTCGTGGTGCCACTGATGAGGTGTCAGGAACATTGGGATGAGGGGGTGTAAGTCAGCCAAGAAGATGAGGTTGCTTTCATTAAAATTATTAAAAAAAATTTTTTAATAGCCAGAGTAAAATAAAATGTATTATTATTATTATTTTTGCGGTACGCGGGCCTCTCACTGCTGTGGCCTCTCCCGTCGCGGAGCACAGGCTCCGGATGCGCAGGCCCAGCGGCCCAGCCGCTCCGCGGCATGTGGGACCTTCCCGGACCGGGGCACGAACCCGCGTCCCTGAATCGGCAGGTGGACCCCCAACCACTGCGCCCCCAGGGAAGCCCTGTATTCTTTAATTGAGGCATAGTTGATTTACAGTGTTGTGTTCATGTAAGATGAGGTTGCTTTTGAACCGAGCTTGCGTCCTGGTTCATGGATACCATTTCATCCAGTTCACCCTTTACTGTATGATGGAGAACATCTCCAGTGCTTTACTCACCATACACACACACACACACACACACACACACACACACACACACACACACACACGTAACTTTTATTTTCTTACTATCATTTCCTTATAGTGAAACTAGCCTGTCTTCCAAAGACAATGTTCAGAAAGAAATGCTCGACAAAATCCTGAATCGTAATGAATGTCAGCCTCTGGTTGGATGTTGATTCCAGAGCTGAGGTAGTTTGGATTTCTTTTACCCCTTCCCTGTGCCTAAACACCTTTGACTGGGTTAAGATGCAGAAAAGCCCTTAAGGATGCTTCTGCAGCATCCTTTCAAGTAGTGATATTATAGCCCGTCCAAAAGGTGTCGTGTCCTCTGTTTCTTCCATGTTTACCTGACTTCCCTGTTATAAAAATAGGTTCTTCACCTGTTAAGAACTTGTGTTTCATGTTTTAACTCACCAAATGCACTTAATTGTCCTGGGGTGGGCACTGTTATTACCCCATATTTACAGGGAAGGAAATTGAGGCACAGGCATTAGTCATAAAGTCACCCAGATCACACCCCAAAGGAGTGGCGGAGCTGGGCCCGAACCCAGCTGGGCGGGGCGGGGGGGCTCTGGCATCTGCGCTTCTCACCACCTTGCTGCTCTGCCTCAGGGCTCCTCCTCCATCCTTATTAGAGTCCATGCATGTCTTCCTTTCTTTTTGACTACTCACATTTTCTAGGTCCTCAAACTGAGATTTTCTTGGCTGTAGTGACTGGATTTCCCTTGTTCTTGAAAGCAGCCAAGTGGGTAGGATCCCACGGTCACCACCCCCCATCCTGGATGGTGGTCTCCTTTCTGTTACACTTCTCCCAGCCTTCCACTGGGACAATCATCTGTCTCCATAAGGAAGAGGTAACAGAAAGGCATCGAGGTGCCGGCTCTCACTCTGTCGTCCCAGGGTCAGGCAGGCGGCAGACCTCGCCCTTCCCGGTTCTCACTTGGAGCAGAATTGAAACCCCCGCCATCGTCCTGTGTAATTTCTCAAGTCTCGGCTGTTCTGGGCCTCCGCTTCCCTGATGCTCTGACAGCTCACATCACTCTTGCCTGTTTCCTTTGAGCGGATACTTGGACTCCACTCCCGTTTCTTGTTTTCTCTGGCTGTCAGGATGCCCGCCCTCCACTAGAGGCTTTATCCCCGCAGTGCCTTCTGTTCTGGGGCCTTTGCTTTTCATGCTCTTCGCTGTAGTTGTCCTGTTTCTTTCATTTATTTCATTCATTCAACAAATATCTGTTGTTTGTCCAGCCCACACCAGGCATGGGGCCCAGGCCCTAGGGATGCAACAGGAAGCAGTGGGTCCTTTTTAATTTATTGGTCACATAACGCATGGGCCTTTTCGCCCAAGGAAGTATAAGTCCCTTTCAGAAGTGTTGGGGCACAGCTTAGATATATCCGTGATGAATGAATATCTTTAGATTGCTCTTAGGTAGGAAACTAGAATATCCTAGCTCCTGAAATCTAACAATATATGTCTTCTTTTATATTACACTTTATCTAAATTACTTTATTTTTTTAACTGCAATTAACCAGCCATTTCAGGTAAAAAAACATTTTTTTTGGAATGAGTTATTTTTCTTTTATAATTTTAAGGTCTATCCCCAAAGGGAGATCTCAAGCTAGAGATTTTTCGTAAGGAAAAGTAACCCTCCGATCTTCAGGACACAGTGTACTGCTGCCTTTAGAAGTACTTCGGCAAGGTTACAGCATCCCTTGTTCACATGTCTAATATTAGCTAATATTCTGTACCCCCACCGTGCGTTAATCTGTCTCCAGGAAGGCCCTCAGAGATCTCAGCTCCTTACCTGGGGGCAGGCCCTGCAGGTACATGACTAGTTGACCCTTTCGGAGATCTTGGGAGGAGCAGGTGTTTCCGCAGAATTAAGTAACCAGGCGCCGGCCCCGGAGCCAGGAGCCTGCCTGGTGGTTCCCACCGCCCTTTGCTGCTCCCTTAGAACTGGGCCCCTGCCAGGGGCGGGTAGCCAACACTTGCTCAACCCTGGGCCTTGTTCTGACTGAGAGAGACTTTAATAACAGTCCTGACCTTTTCAGGAGTGGGGGGCAGGGACTAGAGGAGATGGGGGACAGGTTGTTAATCCTTCCACCTCCAAGGGTACATTTGAGATATATTTTGAAAAATAATCCCGGTGGACTCCATCTGCTTGTGTGTCAGATGGCTAAAAGCACCTTTGCATCACGAATGCTTCCTGTTTGGGGGGCTCAGTGTAGTGAGCCCCAGGGGCCGCCGATACAAGGCCAGCTAGAGGTCTGCATCGTAGGGGGATGGTTCCTACCTGCCTTGCAGCAATGGACTAACTCTCAGTGACACCAGTTTCTGTGTTTTCTCACTGCTCGTCCCCTCTGGCTCTGCACTGTGTGGTTGCCGGTGCCTGCGCGTCCTGAATGGAGACAGAATCCTTTTGTGGTCTCTGCGACCTTGGGGATGGCCAGGTGGGCCTGACGTGGTCAGGGGGGCTCACAGGGACAGGCGGAGGCCTGGCCTGCCAGGTGATGCTTCCTGCAGGAGACCCCTGGGCCTCAGACAGTCCTCCATCCCTGCTGGAATTAGAACCTCTGGCATTTATTCACTTGGTGGCCTGGGTGTGACTTGCCCGGTGGGCCTTTTTCCAGGGAACTAACAGACAGGGGACTCAGCAACCCCAAGAGAGTTTGGGAACTCTGCCTGGCTGTCTGACCTTCTGGAAAATTCTACAGCTGGTGGCTCTATTTTCCACATACTCAGCTGACATTTACTGACCACCTACTGTGTGCCAGCTGTGAAGTTAGGTAGGGAGGAAGAGGCACAAGGACGTGCAGGTCCAGCCTCTGGAAACTCAAGGTTAGTGACAAAGAATGATGTGTACATAGGGAATTAAACTAAAACTAAAGTTTAGTGAGAAAAACTGAGGAAAGTTAAAATTATAATGTACCAGGGAAGCAGGATGTCCACGCTTGGAGTTGGCTTTGACCTCCGTCTTCATCTTGGGAGAGCTGAGTCACCCTGTGTCTTGGCTTTTTTATCTGAAATCTTAAAAATGCCTACTTGGCTGGTTTGGTAGGAACATTAGAAACTGCTTGACCTACAAGATATGCCTGGCATGAGACCTGGTGCCAGCAACGGTTGCTACTGTGTGTCTTCATCATTAATAAATGCAGCGTTACATATGTAGAGAGAGAGTGGAAATCAAAACCCTCTCTCACGGATCCAGCACGTGCAGCCTCTCCCTCTGGGCTTGCTCCTTCAGAACTCGTGTCCATCGAGGCCCAAATTCTGAGAAAGACTGTCATGAGTTTTCCTTCTGCTGGGGTGTTATTCAGAAGGTGCCGCTTATACGTGTGCTGTTATTGCTCTTGGTTGACACATCATTTTCATAAGAATCATAAGCCCTTGCTTAGGAACTCTGTTCATTCCTTGACCCGACTCCAGAGATTCGGATTCAGAATGAATCCAAGTGAGTCCCAGGAACCTGTTTTCACAAGTGAGCCTCCCAGGGGGTCCTGCTCATCAGACAGATTCCCGAGGGAGTGGATCTCCATCATCCCAGCCCCACCGGCCCCCTCCTGAATGTTGCCTCTTTCCACTTAAGCCCCATTTCCATCACATCCTGCAAAGACAGCTCCTCTCTCCTGGGCATTGCAGTTCCGGGAGACGTGCCATTTCTTGGAACTGCCTGGTACGTTCTCCTGGAAGGAGTTTCCCCATCCTGATGCCTGAGAAATTGGGCTCTTCGTAGAGCTGAGTGCCCTCTGCTTGATCGTCTTGCCTTACATAACAGAGATCTCGTTGTAAAGTCCTCGTCTTCTGCCAGGTAGTGAGCACAGCCGTCCTGGGAGAGTGTCTGTCCTCGAGGATACTTTTCTGGTTTGGGCAGTTCATTAACTCTACCAAGGCTGTTTCCATCTGAGCACACAAAGTGTCCGCTGTGCCACTTCTGCTGCCCGCATGCCCCTAACCTCTCTTGTAAGACGCTCCGTTGGGGTTGAGGTCCCCCCTTAACACAAGGAGTCCAGTCTCTGTTTGGAATATCTCCGTCTCCTCCTCTCGTACACCAGAGTGGGTTTTAGCTTCTTCACAGAGGGAATTATTTTTCCAGAGGTGGTGGAAGAAGTTTCACGTCCTTCCTTGCAACTTTGCATTTAGCACCATAATCCTTTTCCAGAGTGTGATGCCTAGGACTTCATTACGTTTAGGTGGTAGGATTCTTTTCTCTTTTGTTAATGTCTGTATTTCCAGTAGCTGGACCAATGTCAGAGATGTAGTTGGTGCTCGGTCAGTATCTGTTGAATGAAGAAAAACATGGGTTACATGAGGAATTTTACATTTATGGAGGTAAATACACAGAATCATAGAGAGTTAATGTTGAATGGGGTAGTGAAGATAATTTACCTTTAAAAAAATTGCCTGTTTGCAATCACAGTGCCAGTGAGTGACAGGCTTTTGGCCCGTGCCCTGGATTTTCCCTGTTCAATTGCAGTGTTCTTGGATTAATATTTTTAAGATTAATGGAAAATGGGAACCTTCCAGAATGACAAGTTATTTGCATAGTTTCTTGCACCCAGGTTTCTGCCCTGACTTATGATGTAATAGAAGAATTGGGAATCAAAATCAGAAGGTTGAGGAGAAAAAGATTAAATTGCTAAGGATGACTTGAGAAAGCTGCAATTAATCTTTTGCCCCTTTTGAGCGATATTTTGTGAGTATGTTTCTGTTCTCCCCACTCCTCCAAATTGCCCTCTAATAGTGCAGATAGAGATTACACAACAGAGTCTGTAGTTTTTTCTGCCATTTGTAGCTCGGGTCCTTGGTCCTTGCTTGGCAGTTTTCAACTTTTTGGTCGTGGAAAATTGTGCTCCCAGGTGCAGAAAACAAACAGTCTTAAAGACCTGAAAGAAACTTGTATGATATCCAGGTCTTTCCTGGCAACAGTGTGACAGGATAAAAATCCAAGAAAGGGGGAAACTTATGCTCTTTTCTCTTACGCCAGTTCTTGAATTTCAGTGAATGGGATCACTGAGTGGAATGTGTAGCTTTCCTCATTTTCTTAGTTGTTCTCTGGGTAGAACATTCTCCAGCTCTCTCTTAAGACGTAGATTGAACAAGTACATCTCACGGGAATCAGAGTCCAGAGTGATTCATCATTAATCACTTTTTTGCTCGTCGGCTATGGTGGTGGAGCTGGCTGGTCAGGCTGCTAGGATGTCTGCATTTGACTCTGATCTGCCCCGGAGGTAGTGCCTCGTCCTGCCCCCCAGTGTGTTACAGCCTCCTGGGCTGTCACAGACCCGGTGGTGAGACGTAGCCCAGCTTCCTCCCCGAGGGTCACGGTAGTAAGCGTCCGGGCCCTTCCAGCTGCTCGGGGGAGACGGGTGAAGAGCAGTCGGCAGGGCTGTGAGAGGATGCCGACTGGCTGTGTTTCTGCGGGTCTGTTCGTTCAGCCTCCGTTGATGGCCAGGCCCTGCACAAGCCATCGCAACATGAACCCCTTATGGGAGGATGCACACAGGTATGGTTGAATACCTCCCTGTTGCATTCCGTGGCGTTGGCGGAGAAGCATACACGTGTGTACTAAAAGTTAATGTTCGTTGGGAAGAGGAATTCATGTTCCGTGTAACTCGGGAAACGAGTGTGGTGGTCCTGGGCCTTCACGAGCCAGTCCGCCCGGGCGTCCTTGGCCAGTCACCCAAGAAGCCAGCCCCAGCGGTCCCCCCGTGGCCCTCAGCCTCCGTGGCCTGGGCACCTCCTGAATCTTGTTTATCTCTTGCCTAGGTTCTTGCATCCATCGCCTCAATGAAACATTTCTTTTCTGGGAGGGACCCTTGACTCTTCCACACTAAAGTCCTGTCCCCACTTGTCACCCTGGGCCACCTGCACTGACCCCAGGAGCCCAGCCCCTGTGATGACTGACAGGAGTGGCGTCCATACTGTTTCTTTCTGCTGGTGGAGGAAGCCACACGTGTGCAGGCAGAGAGCAGTGGCGGGGGGTGGTGCTCATGCTGGGGACGAGTGAGGACCACAGGTGTGCAGAGTCGGGGAGGGGGGGGGCACCTGTCCGCCAGAGGGATGGGGCTTGAGGCCAGCGGGTGGGCAGGGCGTCCCCTGGAGTGGGCTCCGGGGAGGGTGGGGCAGCCCAGGACGCGCTGCCCGTGAGGTCCAAGCGCGTGGCATTGGTTGCAGGCAGGCAGGTTTAGGGTTGAGGGCTTCTTAAAGGCACCCAAGTAGTTCAGCCAGGAGAAGACCTTAAGTGAATGTATTTAAGAATATTAAGCATTCCAATTTAAAAGGTGCTTTCACTATTATTATTATTTTTTTAATTGTGGTACAACATACCTAACATAACATGCACAAACCTCTAAGCAGTGCCCACAGCCTTTCTCATCTGTGTGGTTGTAGACAAGGGTTTGTGTCTAAATCCCGTCCTGATTGTGCTAAGTCACAGCTGTAGAGCCTTAGGCAGTCATAAGGGGTGGTGCTTCTTCAGACAGAACATGTAGACCTAAACGTGGCTTTGAGGAAAACAGGTTGCAGATGTCGTGGAGGCAGAACGTCAGCGGTCTGCGTGCTCTGTGTTATCGACAGGGCTGCCTGGTAGGATGCTGGCTTTGTCACTTGCTGAGGGATGCTCTAGGGAGGGGTGCTGGACGCAGTTCCTGAAGAACAGAAGGAAGTGCCAGGGCTCTCCAGGAACTGGACACACGACTAACTAAATATGCACGTCCCTTTTCTGAGTGCACAGTCCTGCATCTGAATTAGCAGAAGGAAAGGCATTCCAAGAAAAATAATCAGCCTACCAGCTATTGACACAAAGCAAGGCACAGATTGCCCAGAATCAGCAGATTGGGAGGGTTGTTTTAATGTTCGCTTTGTCTAACTGGATTGGTCCCAGGGTGTGTGTGTGTACTTGTCCAGTTTCATGTCACCAGCTGACCCTGACTGTGCTCTGGGCGGTGGTTCCACCCACATGGCCTTTGGGTCCTGGGAGACGGCGGGGGGGGGGGGTCCTCTGAGCGCCACAGCTGCCCAAAAAGTGTAGGCAGCACTTTTTCAAATGTATATATGGTCCTAATGAAAAAAAAAAACAAAAAACACGCAGATTCTTACAGGTTGTTTAATTCATCATTTTGTTGACCTGTATTTCTTAATTTAATAGACATTGAACTTGGCAATTACCGTTGTCTGTGGTGGTAGACGGGAAAGGACGCCAGTTTTCCCGCATGTTGGGAAAACGTTTCTCTTGTAAACATGGAAGACATCAGGAGTTGTGAATCTCTGCAGTGCTGTGTATGTATTTCTGTACATATGCCAGACAGACTAATTCTGAGGGTTTTTATGTCCTGCCTGCCCAAGTATCCACCGAAATAAAGCATCGGTTTTGTTTGTTTGTTTAATGACAGGACTTGGGGGTTGCATTTGTATTTTTATTTGGAGTTGGGGCTAGGTGATTTGCTTTTATATTGTCTGAGTATCTTTAAATATCATGAATCAGAACAGAAAAGACTCCTCTAATGGTGTAATACTTCATTTTCTTATTCTGCTTACTTACGTCCAAGTACCTCTACATACTAAAAATTAAATACACGTGACTAGAATGCACGAGGATTGAAGATGAATTGGTGTGCTGCAAAAAGGTATTTCAGTAGCATGTTGAGTTATATTTGTACAAGGTAGAGGTCAACGAGAAAAGCTTGCCCAGGGAACATGGTTTAGGTTGAAAGTGCTTTTGCAGGCTGGGCCTTTAGTTCCTGTGCAGGTAGAAATGTGTGAGAACTTTGGCCTTTGCACACGTGCTGGGGAATTTTCAGGTCTTGTGCTGTCAAGAAAACTCCCTGAATACTTTTGTTCTTAGAATTACTCCAAGTAATTCTCCCACCCCAACTGGCTGTCCTACAGTTCAGTTCAATTCTGATGCTACGTACCTGGTTTGATCATTTACTGGAGCAGCCCACAGAACTCAGCAAGACGGTTTACTCACTAGATTACCAGTTTGTTGTCAAGGGTACAACTCAGGAACAGCCAGGTGAAGAGATGCAGAGGGCAAGGTACCCGGGGAGGCGGGGTGGGGCTTCCTGCCCTCGGGGTCACCCTCCCAGCGCCCGCACCTGCTCACCGACCTGGAAGCTCTCAAGGCCCAGGCTTTTAGGGTTTCTATAGAGGCTTCATCATACAGGCATGATTGATGAAATCATTGGCCATTTGCAATTGGCCTCCCTGGAGCTCGGGGGTGGGGCTAAAAGTCCCAGCCTCTCATCACACAGCTGGTTCCCCTGGGAGCCAGTCTTTATCAAGTGCTTGTCTGGGGGCTTTCCAGAAATCACCTCATTCCCATAAATTCAGACCTAGTCGAAAGGGGCTTGTTATGATTAACAAAACACACTTCTGTCACCTTTACTAGTGGCTCGGGAGCTATTTCAGGAACAACAGAAAAGGGCCAGATATTATAACGAAGGTACTCCCCTTAACCTCGTATCAGTTAGGAAATTACAAGGATTTTAGGAGCCGTGTGCCAGGAACCATGGAGGAAGATGAAAATACATACTTCTTCTCTTACCACAGCCTTACAAATGCCGTCTATTATTTTCTTCAGGGACGAACCTCCTCTTACTTAAGACTTTATCACCCTCTTTATCACCGACTTGTAAGGAAGTCGGCGCCCTGCCCTGCCAGCTCTCTGTTACTTCAGCGCGCGCCTCATACGTGAAAATGGGGGCAGATGGGGGAGAGGCTTCCGTGGGTCCGTCAAGAAAGGACAGGAAGGATGCATCTGGCGCACACGTGGTGCAAGAAGCATTTCTTTAAGGTGCCCAAATAGTTGCATAAAGCGGATCCGGTGTCATCTTTACTCTCTAATTAAAGAAGCCACTAGAGGGCGCCGTGAACCAGGCAGGGGGCAGTGGAGCGAGTGGGGTCCGGGGGGTGGCAGGAGGCGGTGCCGGTCAGGTCCTCCTGTGACTCACGCTCTCCTCTCCGCCTGCAGCCTGCCCTCTTCCTGGCTTGGCTTCTGGAAGACATTCTCCCGGAGTAATCCAAACTTGAACGTGTTTCACTGAATTCGTACTCATTTTAGACCTCAGCGAGCCTCCTTTGCTAAAGATGACAGCGAGACCAGATGCACCTGTGATTTGGGGATCCGATGAACGACTCCGACGTTTGGGACAAAAGTCTCTGACCAGCTTAGGACTGGGTTATTTAAGGAAGGAAAATAACTATTAATAACTTGATTTACAGCCATGTTGTTTGACCTACATTTGGCCAGTAAATATACCCTCCCAAATTCGTATGGAGTGGAACGTCGCGTATCGAATTGTTTCCCTTCTCCGTTGCAGGACTCCTTTCAGAGGTACCGGCTCACAGCAGATACTTTGGCCTCAAGGTAGCAGCTATAGACACTTAATCTTAACGGTCCTTTCCAGAAGCCTCTGCTTTGTTAATGCCCTGGTGTTTGATTCTGCCACTTGCACGACGCTGCAGGAAGGCTCCCTCACGTGGGTGAGCACCGATGCACGTGGATTCGTGCAGACGGCCACACGTGTAGGAGGGACACGGGGCAGCCTTGCTCCACGATGGACTGGCTCGTGGAACATTCGAAAGAATTGAATGTCATTCCAGCAAAATCTCAGTGTAGTAATTTTTTTTTAAGTGCCGTCGCATGTGGAGAAGCGTCCTCTTCAGAATCAAACCCTTTAAAACCCTTGTTAGGAAGATTTAATTATCAGTCTTTATTAGAATTTAACAAAGTTTAAGTAAAATCAGACGACGCTGAGTGATGTTACTATCCAAACAGACGAAATGCTAACTGACCCCACAGGAAGTGTTTAACGTTTGTTCTGGATTAGGATGTCTTAGTCTCTATTCTTTGCTCTAAGGTCTGTGGAAAATAGGCAAGTTTGAAACATGCCAGTATAGTGGTTGGAGTTGATCTGTGAAAAGTCTGACCTACGAAGTGAATGTTAAATGACTAACCTGGCACCTGGCTCTAACAGGTTCACCATTAAATGTATTAGCGTAGAAAGTGCTTTTATCGATAACCCACCTCAGAGGAGAGTTAAAGCGCTTCAGGGCGTGCATTGCACCTACACCTTTTACCTTTATATTTACCAGCTTACGTCCAATTTGCCTTTATGTTTACTTTGAATGATGTCAGAATCACTCTGTGTTCCTGAAAGCACAGTGACCTGAGTGCAGCGCGGGGTGGCCCAGGAAGGACCTGGCTGGTGGGAGAAGGAACAGAAAGAAAAGGACGGGAGACACAGAGGCCTGCCCCCGTGGGCACAGCCAGAGGCTTTCAGAAATGCGTAGGGAAGAGGTGACTGGCAGGAAGATGCACCTGAGGGGATAGGACCTTTTATTTTCTTGGCTGAAATCTGTCAGAGAGCGAGAACGCTATTCCTGTTTGATTTCTAAAGCCGGGTGAAAGCCAGGAAGACAGTGGCCTTTGCGTTTTGCAAATGTTAATGTTAATCGAGTTAATCAAGTTTACTTAATACTAGACAACGCATAACCTGGGCTGTAGCAGCATCTTTCGACTCCTTCCCCCACCAGGGCCTGGAGGTGCGGGGCTCTGCCCTCTCCCCCGTCAGCCCTCCCCCGGGTGCTGGGGTCTCTGCACAACCCCCCCCCCGACACCCCGCTTCTTCCCGGGTTCTGCCCCACCCACCCTGCCTGGGCTTCTGTCCTTGGCTCCAGTGGGACTGCACTCTCATCGCTGCGATTTCAGCAGCCGCCCATCCTTCTCCGCCCCCCCCCCCCCCGGGCCATCCGTGTGTCTGTCTGTCTGTCTGTCCGTCCTTCTCAGGGCCTGCCTGCTCGTCTGTTCCGGACGCTCCCCAGACCTCTCTTGCGGGCACCACTGCCTGAAGGGTAAAGGGGCCTCGGGGGAGGGGTGTTCTGTGGTCTTCCTGCCTCTTCCTGGATCTCTCCGTACCAGCACTCCACCCCCCGCACCCGACCAGAGACTCCCTGATCCTGAACACCCCCGCCGACCCCACCCCCTGCACCCTGCGGCTTCTGTGCCTTCTAGGCTGGCTTTTGTTGGTTTTCTGTTTTGTTTCCTTCTGTCTCCTCTTGCCCTTCTGCCTCGTGAGACAGGGAGGCTGAACATCGGAGACATTTGTGGGGGGAGCGGGAGGGGCAGGGAGGTCAGTGTTCCAGAAAGTTCCGTGAGCTCACGGGTGGAGTGCGCACCTGGTGAGCTCACGTTGGCAGCTGCAAAACTTGTTTTCAGATTCCAGGTTCCCTGCTGACTGCTGGTGTGACCTGGGGCAGGTTACTTGACTACCCTGGACCGACTTCCTTGGCTGTTAAACCAGGTTAATAGGCACCACTCTGCATTGTTTTGTGAGGAATAAATGAAATAGAGCAAATAAATAACACCGACCAAGTGTTTACCCTGGGCCAGGCTCTGTTACAGAGCAGGTGAGGACTCACTGATTCCTCACGCCCACCTGCTGGCCTGGTACCACTGTGAGCTCCAGTGAGAGCTGCAGACCCGGAGGGATGGAGACCCGGGACTGGGGCTTGGGGCCCGAACCGGCAGGCGCAGGACAGGGGCAGGGGTGGGGCAGCAGGACTGTCCTGCCCCTCGGGGGCTGCTCGGGTGGGCCGAGGCCTGGCTGTCTTGGGCCCTGGCTCTGGTTTGTTCCCTGGGCTCCGGGGAAGCCAGATAGACTGTGAATTGCTGACCTGTGACCTCTTCGTGAGAGGCAGCCTCAGTGGCCTGGGCCCTGTTGTCAGAAAGGGGCGGATCTCCAGAACTGAGCCCACAGGATGTGCGTGTGCCTGTGTTTGGGGTTGGTTCCTGTGAGGAGTCGACTCGCACAGCCGTGAGTCCACGTTCACGTCTGCGGGGGCCGCAGGCTGCAGACCCGGGAAGAGCCGCCGCCCCTCTTCCCGGGGCCCTCGTTGTTCTCGTCTCTCTTAGAGTCTCGTCTGAGAATAGCTTCACGGAAACATCTAGAATGATGGTTGACCGGCTTCGGCCACACCAACACATAAAAGCACCCATCTCTCTTTCTGGCGTCTCCTGTCGTCCTCTCTCTGCGTCGGCCTCGGGCCTGCTTGTGTGAAAGCAGCCTCCCTCTGGCTGTCGGGCACCCAGAGGCCTGCAGGTGCGGGTCTCACAGGCAGCAGCCCTCGGGGCCCGTCTGCCGCGGCTGCGGCCCTTCTGGTGGCCTTCGCAGACGAGGCTGGGATCAGGGTCAGGTGCTGCCCCGTTCCTGTCTCTCTGCTTCTCTTCTGGAATTTCGGGGAAGGGAGAAGCCCTGACTGGCCTCCTTAGGACTCCTTGTGCCCCTGCGATCAGCCAGCTGAGGTCGGGGCTCAGGCTGTGCGTGGCCCCCTGCACTCCAGCAGATGCCCCCAGAGGGTCTCCTGTACAGATGGGAAAGGCAGATGGGCTGTGATTTCTGGATTGCTTCTGGAGTATCGACAGATATCAATGCATAGGACACAGACGGTTCCTCATAGAAATGTGGGCTTGTTTCAGTTACCGTCCTCCACCCTCACGTCGTATTTTAAGACGGTGTGAGTCTTGGAACCTGGCCGTGGCCCCTCGCTGCCGCTGACGTTTGTCTTTCTCTCCCTTTCGACGCACAGAGGACGACGTGGACCTGGAGACGCTGGTGAACGACATGGATGCGTCCCTGGAGAGCCTGTGCGCGGCCGCGGAGACGGCGCCCCTCCTGCGCAATGGCCAGCATCCCCGCGGCCGGCCCCCCGGAGCAAGGCCCCTGCAGGGGCAGGTGGCCCCGCGGCAGAGGCTGCAGCGGTCCCAGCCCATGCACATCCTCGCCGTCAGGTGGGCCCTGGCCTCCCCACCAGGAGCGAGGGGTGGGTCTTGGGGTCATGGCGCCTGGCTCAACTTGGTGGGCCCCTTCCTTCCCTCTGTCTAGCAGGGCCACCGGAGTACCTGCTGGTACCTGGTTCAGTTCAGGGCACTCGTATGTTATGAGCACCTGCTCTGTGCCAGGTCGGTGGGGTGTGCAGAAACCCTGTCAGAGGAGACCGCCCTGGAATAAATGAGCGAACGGCCAGGCAGCCCACGGAAGGTTCCCAGGCCTCACTGCCCAGAGGGGACCAGGGGCTGGTCAGGAACGTGCAGTCTCAGACACCTGTCCCATTCCCCCGGGGGCCAGGTGGAGGAGGGCTCCCTGGAGGAAGCAGACCTCTGAGCTGGGTGTTTAAGGGTGAGAGGAGCTGAAGGATGCAGGAAGAGATTTCCTGAGCAGGAGAGCTGGGCCCTGGTGTCGGAAGTGGCCAGATCCCCTTCCTTTTTCACGGCTGAGCGTGTGTATGTATCACGTTTTCTCCGTCCGTTCACCCATTGCCGGACAGCATGGACAGTGTGCCGGGTAAATAGGACCCACGGAGAAGGACAGTTACTACGTGATTCCACTTCCACAAGGAACCTGAAGGCGTCAGGAGCGCGGAGGCGGGGAGTGGAGAGGGTTGCCGGGGGCCGGATGGGAGGTGCCGGTCGGAGGGTCCAGCGGGTCAGGTTAACGCTGCCGGCCTGCCGTGCAGCGCGGCCTGACTTAGCAGCGCTGCGCTGCGTGTTGAGGAGCTTGCCACAGGGCCAGGTCTCGTGTGGCGTGTTCTCATCACACACACGCACACAAAATAATCACAATAATAAGCAAGTGAGGAGGGTGGGCGTGAACATTGGAGGATGTTTACGGCCAGACTGTGGTGACGGGTCACGGCGTGTTCTTCTCTCTAAGCTTGTCCAGTTGTGGACATTGAATACGCACGGCTCTGTGTGTCTATCAGACCTCCACAGAGAGGGTTAGAAAAGAGATCCCAACAGGTAGGGCCAGATCCAGAGGCCTTTGGGAGCCCCTCCCAGGGGAGGGACGGGGGAAGGGTTTGAGCAGGTCAGGGAGGCTTGGATTTGGGTTTTGGTGGGTAGTTCTGGAAGCCTGGGGTCAGGGCTGGGGGGGATTTGGAAGGTGTTTCGGGGACCAGCCTAGAGTGGCACTGTGCTGACCGGGGATGGGGGGGTGGAGGAGATTTGCAGCTCGTGGATTTGGGGGGTGGGGGACAGAGTGTTGGGGGCACCTGGGCTCTGTCTCTGCCTGGGAGAAGTCGGGGCAGTGGTTGTGAATGGAGGCAATGGGAGACCTTCTGGGTGGAGGCCTTTGTGAAATGCAGCAGACGAGCTCTCTGCGGTCCCCACCCCGGCCCCGCGGCAGCTCTGGCAGGTTTTCAGGCAAGGGAGGTTGAGGGGGTGACTGACACCTGCTGCTCCCTGGGCTTTCTCGGGGGAGGGTGTGCGGTGTGCTGTGGCTGGGACGTCTGTCAGGCTGGAGCGTCTTCTTGGGAATCTCCTTTCCTTGTGGGGATGGAGTGTTTGCTGTGCTTCTGGAAACTTCTGTGAGCCTTCTTTCCAGCCCGGCATCCTATGTTTTCTGCAGCCAGATGACCCTCTTGCCAGCTCTGTCTCGGGGGGTGGGAACCGAGTGTCTGCAGGTGGGGTGCAGCGGCCGGGGTGGCCTGGGGTCACTGCTTCTCGGCATCCTGCCCTTTGTCACATCCATCCTCCAGTGTATGTACCACTTTGCTCCCTAGACCGTCACCCCTGTGTTCTGAGCTCCTGGTGAGTTCAGTCTGGGGGGAGACATTCTCTTCTCCTGCAGGCTTCTCTGGGTCTGGAGTGTGTTGGCCACCCATCTGTGGTGGCCTCGGGGAGGCCCCGGGAGGATGGAGTGGCAGCCGCAGTGACGGTGCATGAGGCTGGACCAGGCAGGGAACAGGGGTGCAGGAAGGCCTGGTTCCCTGCCAGTTAGTTGTCCAGGGCCCTTGAGTCTGGAGTCCTGGCCGTACTTGTCCCTCTGCCCAGGGGCTGCAGGTACTGAATCCCAGGGTTTGATGGACAGAGGACAGGAGGCTCACTCCCTCCAGAGAGCGGACACCGGTCCCGGGCCCAGCCTCTTCTCAGCGACATTCTCTCACGTTGTCATATCGTTTCTTATCTTCAGGTGCATTTTAAAAAATGGGACAACCAATATAGGATCCCCAAAGACTCATTTTGTAAATGAGTCTGCTGAGGATTTCCTGTGTTTGCTGAGCACCTCCTGTGTATAAGTCTGTTGGGTCCTCATATAGTAGCTGATGGAACGGTCACTGCAGCCTTACTAGGTGCTGGCGTGGTGACCCTCAGTTCCCAGGTAAGGAAACAGGCACCAGGGGAGGTGACTTGGCCCATACCTGCTGAGTGGGGGCCCCAGATGCAGACCCAGGTGAGGGGCCCAAGGAGCAGGTCTGCCCTGCCGAGGACTTCAGAGATTGTCACACGTCTGAAGAGAGCAGGTACAGAGCAGAAACTGGAGCAGTAGAGGGGTGACAGGTGAAGGGGGCGTGCTCGCACCTGGACAGGTGGAGGAGTGTGGTCCCACCCTCCCGGTCCCTGACCCCGCCTCCCGTGTCTTGTGAAGGGAAGTACCCTTTGGCCACGGGCCTCTCCCCTGGGACTCTTCCGCTTTGTCTGATATACCTCGGTTTGGCTTCGGGTGATACCTGTGAACCGCTGAAACCACTTTGCTTTTCAGTGTTTAAAATAACGTATTGAAATGAAATTTGCACAAGCGTAGACTGAATCACTTCACAGTGTGTGTTGGGTGGCGGTTAGGACACTCCCAGGGCTGTGCAGCGCCCCCCTCGCCCTGTGTAGTTCCCGAGCACCCCCATCTCCGGCCAGAGGAACCTGGCGCCCACTGAGCAGGGCCCCCCTGCTTTCCCCTCCCCACAGCCCGTGGCAGCCGTCCATCTGTGTCCTGTGCTGTGGATTGATCTGGTCTGGATATCTCTGACAGATGGAATCATACCATATGTGACCTTCTGTGTCTGGCCTCTTTCAATTAGCACCTTTTTTTTTTTTTAAGATTTTATTTTTAAGAGCCGTTTTGGTTTCACAGCAAAATCGAGAGGCAGCTGCGGAGGTTTCCCCCGTGCTTCCCATTCCCCTCAGCATACACTCAGCCCCCTCCCTCAGCATCCCCAGCGGGGCGGCACCCTTGTAACCGATGACCCTTAGCACCATCGTTAGCGCCCAGAGCCCCTGCTTCACACGGGGGCTGGCTCGTGATGGTGTGTATTCCGTGGTTTGGACAAACGTGTGATGACGTGGGTCCAGCCTCGTAGTATTGTATGGAGTCATTTCACTGCCCTAAAAAAGAGGACTCTTAAAATGCTCAAGACTGTCTCCTAGAGAGAGAAGCTTGTGAACTTCTGTGAAGCTAGGATAGCAGAAAGTCAGCCTCTTGCGCGGTAATTCAGAAGAAAGTAAACAGTCTCCGGTGAGTCACTGCTTAGCAGTACTTTGGGGCCGGGAGGTCCTGAAGGTGAGCATGGCTGCACCTCCTCCCCTCTCGCTCTGTGTGACAAAGGACTCCTGCGTCCCCCAGGTTTTCTGTCACCAGGAGGCTATCATGGCGGAGTGGGGTCTGTTAACAGTCCAAGTAAGCTCCTGGGCACGTGGCCCAGCGGTTACAGGAAGTGCCCTCCTCTCTTTCCTCTGTGTCTTACACCTGCAGGACTTGCACATCTGAAACCCTGTCCCCACTGGACAGTGACCCCCTGGCCCCGACCCCTGGCCCTCCACTCTGTTTCTGTCTCTGGGTGTGACTGCTCCAGGTGCCTCACTGCAGTGCCGTCCTCACGGTTCACCGTGTGGTAGCTCGTGTCAGAGTCCCCTTCCCTGTGCCGGCTGAGTGATGCCCCGCTGCACGTTTACACCACGTGGTGTCATTGTTCCTGGGACAGTGGGCCATTGGTTGCTCCCACCTTTTGACAGTTGTGAGCAGTGCGGTGTGGACACAGGTGTTCAAACATTCGTCCAAGTCCCTCCCTCGGGGTTCCAGGCAGGTTCCCAGTCGTGGGACCCCTGGGTCCTGAGCGGACGGCAGCTTCTGACGGGCGTTGTCTCTCCTGCAGGCGCCTGCACCAGGGGGACCAGCAGTTGAGGACGTCGTCTCTGCCGGCCATCCCCAACCCCTTCCCCGAGCTCTGCGGCCCCGGGAGCCCCCCTGCGCTCACGCCGGGCTCCGTACCTCCCGGCCCAGCTGCTGCGAAGCAGGTGAGCCACCCCTGGTTGGAACGCCAGGCTGCTCGCGTGCGGAGTGAGGACCGACGAGCTGGCTCGTGGCTCTGGGAAGAAGGGAGGGAAACTGGGATCTTTTCTCTTTGCTCCTCTCCTGTTGCTACCAGCCTTGTTGCCGGGCGAGGCTTTTTACTTTACTGGCCAAAGTGCCACTTAGGAATGATTTAGGAACAACATTTAGGATGTTTGAGATGTTTATATGTTATAGAAAGAGTCTTATAAAAATGGTAAAAGAATAATAGTACTGATCATTTGATGCTGAAAGATGAATTTTAGGTTCTCTGAAAAAAATGTCACCACCATCATCTTCGTCTGGATCAATGAGGCATTAAACCTGGACGTTCCCGGGCACCTGGACTAGAGGGTAATTGAACAGTGTGTAACATTCCTGGCTTTGAATAGGATGTGCTCAGGGCAGAAGGATTTTGACTTGACCCAGAAGGTGACAGCCAACTAAACCAGCAGTTTCTGCTTTAAAGTAAGACTGTGAGGTGCCTGTGATACACACGGTGTCCCCAGCGGAGGAGACAGGCAGAGCTTCAGGAGGTCATCCGTGGTCACATCGCCAGTCGTCACCTTGTCGGAAGGGTGGGCTGGCAGGTCCGTCCCTCCTGGCTGGCAGGGCCTGGCCCAGGGTGGGCTGCAGGCTTGGGAGGGGGACCCGGTGATGTTCCACAGTGGGGTATAGCGCTGACACTAACAACAAGAATAATAACAACAAAGATGAAGAAAACAACATTCTGTGTGGTTTATATGTTTATGTATATAAATAACATTTACTCTCAAAACAAACCTGAGAGTTAGGTGCAGATGGTACATCGAGTCTGCATTTGGGAAACTGAGGCCCAGCTGTGAGCGGTAGAGCTGGTGGGGGTCATGGTGTGGGCGGTGGAGCTGGTGGGGCCCCGGTGTGGGCCGTGGAGCTGGTGGGGGCCCCGGTGTGGGCGGTGGAGCTGGTGGGGGCCCCGGTGTGGGCGGTGGAGCTGGTGGGGCCCCGGTGTGGGCGGTGGAGCTGGTGGGGCCCCGGTGTGGGCGGTGGACCTGGTGGGGGTCATGGTGTGGGCGGTGGAGCTGGTGGGGGTCATGGTGTGGGCGGTGGAGCTGGTGGGGCCCCGGTGTGGGCGGTGGAGCTGGTGGGGCCCTGGTGTGGGCGGTGGAGCTGGTGGGGCCCCGGTGTGGGCGGTGGAGCTGGTGTGGGTGCTGGAGCTGGTGGGGCCCCGGTGTGGGCGGTGGAGCTGGTGGGGCCCCGGTGTGGGCGGTGGAGCTGGTGTGGGCGGTGGAGCTGGTGGGGCCCCGGTGTGGGCGGTGGAGCTGGTGTGGGCGGTGGAGCTGGTGTGGGCGGTGGAGCTGGGCAGCACCTGACACCAGGGTCTGGCACCGCTGGCCTTAGCCACTAAGCTAGGTCTTCCTGGGCCCTTGATGTTCTCTCTTCAGTGAGTGTGTTTCAGGAGCCTCTTTGCCTTTTCTGGTGGAGCCAGTCTCCTCTGCACTTTTCCACCCTTGTCCTCAAGCACATCCTCTTTCTCTGCATACCCGTCCCCTGCAGCGTGCGGGGTCTGCACGCTTAGGAGGAGGTCGTTTCTCCCGAGGCTTGCCCACTCCCGAGAGCTGCTGCCTTCTGACCTCACGCCTCGCGAGCGGGCTGCGCCGTCCCCGTGTCAGCACTCAGAGGTGATGTCAGGGTCCCTTTCCGCGGCCAGTGCCTGCCGGGCTGCAGCCCTCATCACATGCCTGAAGTCCATCTGGGATGTCTGCCTGCCTGGTGACCTTCTGCTTCAAATAAGGGTCTAGACAAGCTGTCTGTGGGTTGGGCACTGAGGTTGTTTACAACATTACCCGTCCTAAAATAAGACCATGAAAATATTATCTGGCTCTCGCAGCGGCTGGCAAGAAAACCGGCCTCCACCCCGTGGACTGTACAACTCTATAAGCAGAATCAGGAAACCCAGGGATTTTGCCTGCTGTTTTTCTTGGGATCAGAGTCAGTTCCCCCACAAGAATGTTGCATTTGGTGCCTGAATTTCTGTCACCAAGATTCCTCCACCCTCTGGGGCCAGCGACCAGGAAAGATGTTCCACACTTAGCCCTACGCGTAGAAACGTGGTAGCTTTCGTTGTTTGCTAACTGGCTCAAAGGGATGTCTCTTGACCACACTGGGTTCCAAGCTCCTGAATGCGTGTTTTGTTGGTGCTGCCAGTGGCGATGCCTGGCAGCCTCAAGCTGCCCGCCCGGGCTCAGTGCCCGTGATGGGGGCGGGGGCCCCTCCTTTGCCACTTACCTGAGGGCAGGAAAACCTGCTCTCCTTCTCTTCCTGCAAAGTCAGAGGAAGCAGTGGGATCAGTGTCAGTCAGGAGCTCTGACAGGGAATAAACATGGACACAGTGTGCTGGACACGTGGGCCCACCTAATACCACCTCGTGCCCTGGAAGGACCAGGTCAAGTGGGAAAGAGGAAAGCATAAGCCGTCTGGAAGGAGCTGGGCACAGGGGGGCATCGCAGGCCTCTGTATTCACTAGTCGGGGCGGTGGAAGGAGTGAACGATTCAAGCAGCCACTCGAAAGGAAGAACCCTTGTTGCCCAAAGTGGTCTAGATACCCCTCAGATGAGTCAGGGCCGCCTCCACTGTGCTCTGGCTTTCTTTCTCTGTGACCACTTGATAGCTGCTCAGTGGGCAGATGTGGTCAGGCACGGGCAGGTGTGGGCAGGGGTGAACAGGGGTGGGCAGGAGTCGGCAGGTGTGAGCAGGGGTGGGCAGGTGTGAGTCTGCAGCCGCTGTGATGTGATGTGACGGAGCCATCCGGCTTCCCGCGTCCTGCACGTGAGGCATCCAGAGGGTGCAGGTGCCTCTGGGCAGGCCATGCCAAGTCTGCCCTGGCTTTGTGTCCACCCTGTGGCCATGTCCTTGCCAAATGCTATGGGAGAGGCATCCTGCGCTCATCTGAGCCTACCAAGTCGGTGTGGTCTGGGTGACCTGTGGGCTGCACGCCTGTGTCCCCGGAGAATCCCTCTGTTCAAGCCCTGACCCCACTTTGATGGCCTTAGGTTCGGGCCTAGGGAGGTGGGTGGGTTTAAATGAGGTGATGGGGTGGGGCCCCCGTGGTGGGATTAGTGCCCTCAGAAGAGACCAAAGCTGCTCCACACCCATGAGGACACAGCAGGAACACGGCTGCAGACAAGCCAGCAAGGGTCCTCTCCAGAACCTGACCCTGTGGGACTTTGACCCTGGACTCCCGGCCTCCAGAACCATGAGAAGTAAGCGTCTGTTTGAGCCACGAGCCTGAGTTCTTATATTATGGGAGCCCGGGCCATGGGGGTGGGAATAGCTGAGTTTCATACAAGCATCCTGGTTCTCCAGCTTATACCCAGCGTGGGGGACACTGTGGTGACCTTTGCCCACCTTTCCCTTGACCTTCTCAGGCCTCCTGCACTCTGCATCCCCCCACCCCTGGAGCTGGGGTCCTGCCTCTGCCACCGTGTGGGCTGTCACCTGTGGCACCCACCCTGCCCCTGCTTACATGTCCGACCCCCGCGGGCCTGTCAGTCATAGCCTGGCGGGTCTGACCCTCCTCGGAAGTCACTGGGGCCCCAAACCCAGTGATGCCTCCTCCTGCGTGGGTCCCCCTGGAGGGGTGGGTGGTCACTGGCCTTGTGTGAGGTCCGAGGGTCTCTCTCTTAGACACAGGCTTCTTGGGTTTCCTGTTTCTTTTATTGTGTTATATGAATTTTAAAACAACCACATTTGGTTCATTTGATAATATTTTTAAACCAGAGTCTGTCGATCGCATGGAGCTTGGGTTGCACTGGGGCTTTGCCAGTAAAGCGCGAGAGCACGGACCTGTTCATTCACGGCGGGAATGATGTGTGCGGTGTGTCAGAAGAAACCGCCCACTTTGCCCATGAGAGTCTGGGAACAGTGGCTGGACAATTTTGCATAGTGTCTGCAGGCGCCTACCAGTCTTCCTGGGTTATCACAAACAGATGAGTGCGTCTTATCTGCAGGTCCAGGTCTTTGACAAGCATCATTCCATCATTTATGTGATGGCGTATCATTTATCTAGTGATTTAGTTTAATAACATCGCATCACTGATTTACCAGAAATGCAGACACCTAACTACTTCTTTCTGAGTGATAACTTTCTTACCTCTAGAGAGGAGTGAAATTAAATTAGCATCAGGAAAGAGAGTGTTGGTGGGAGAAATCACCGAGGCATTTTTAAGTCCTTTGTGACTCATTTGGAAAAGACCGGCTGTCAGGTGGACGGCGATGATGGTTCCAGCAAAGATTTCTGAGCCGTGGGACGGAGCGTCTTCCCCGAACCTCATCCCACAGTCCCCGTGGTGCTGGTGGCTTCTGTGATGAGGGTCCCGTGGCTCTTGGTGCCTTGGTGGACCCAGAGGACCTTAGTCTTTCTTCGTGTGTTGCTAAGCGTGCGTCGGATCCGCTGGGATCTTTAATGCCCACCTGGCACATTGCCTGGACTCAGGTGGACCCACAGGCTGTGGCCCCCAGGCCTGGCGCGTGGGGGGCACTCAGGGATGGCTTACAGGAGCTGATGTGCAGAAAGGGCTCCACAAGCTGGAATGTCAGTCCAGGTCTGGAAAGGATTATGTTAAATAGGGTTTAAAAAACGATGCTGTGCATATGCAGCTGGGAAGACGGTGCCGGGGCCGCTCGTGGAGAGAGAAGGGCTGCTTTGATTAAAAAATGGGTTTTGAGAGCTTCCCTGGTAGCGCAGTGGTTGAGAGTCCGCCTGCCGATGCAGGGGACATGGGTTCGTGCCCCGGTCCAGGAAGATCCCACATGCCGCGGAGTGGCTGGGCCCGTGAGCCATGGCCGCTGAGCCTGCGTGTCCGGAGACTGCTCCGCGATGGCAGAGGGCACAGCAGTGAGAGGCCCGCGTACGGCAAAAAATAAATAAATAAATAAAATAAAATGGGTTTTGAGTCAAAAGTTCAAGGTGGTCTTTGCAGAAAAGCAGGTCTGACCTCTGTTGCAACAGAAGGTTTCCTGAGTTAGCAGCTTTGCTATGCTGTGTCTCAGAGCCCGCTGTCCTGTGACAAGGAGGACCCGCAACATAGGAGCCGCCCCACCCCAAGTGGAGGGACCAGATGTGGAGGAAGATGGACGAGGATGGGCCAGGGACGGGGATCACAGGGCTCTCCGTCAGCCACGTGCGCGGCCTCGTCTAGGCCGCTGTGGGGAGTGGGCTGCCCCAGGTGGCCCTGTAGGAGTCCCAGCAGCCTTGGACCTGAGCATCCCCCGGCAACCCCGCCCCTCCGGGCTGTATGGGTGCAGCCTCTCCCGTCGGCCTTGGAGACAGACCCCAGCTCTTGTCTTTCACCCTCACCCTCGGAGTGCGGACAGCAGGTGACCTTTCAGAGAAACACTTTGTGTAAACACACACGTGCAAAAGTGATGAATCAGGATGAATGTGTACTGTGGAGGGAACCTGTGACGTGGCAGAGGCTGGGTCAGATCCTCTGAGGGGCAACTCGTGTGTCTGGAAGGGGGTCACCAGAAAGCATGAGGAATCCCTTCCCTCCCTTCCAGCGCGGACAAGCAGAGGCTGCCTGTGAACCGGCTGATGTTGAGAGGGGTCACATGCAGTTCCTGAGCCCATTGGGAAGGTCCTGGGATGTTTAGCATCTGTCTCATGGTGGTCAGTGTCACAGCATTTCTACACACGGCAAGGAGGAGACTGTTTCCATGGGCGAAACCACGGCCCAGCAGCTGCAATACTTTGGCAGGTGCGGAGGCAGGACATGACCTTGGCCTGGATGAGTCCACAGTCCCCGGGGTCCTCCCTGTCCCTTGCAGGGCCCCAGCGCTGCACCCACTGGGCTTGGAGGAGACCCCAGACTACTGGGCCTCTTGCGAGGGCGGAAGCTGCTCTCCACAGTGCAGACTGGCGCACTGCAGACTGGCGTTTGCTGTGGGGAAGGATGCTTTTGTATGCGAAGTGGCGGGAGCTCGACACGTGGTTCTGAGTAGCCCTTTATCCTGTGGAGGGCGGATGGTCTGGAAGCTCTTAATCCACCAAGCAGGAGCCCCTTGTTGGTGACCGCCGTGGGAGGTGACAGCCTCTCAGAGAGGCCCTGGTGTCCCGTGGGAGGCTGCTGTCCCTCCTCGGTGTGCCGGCCTGGAGGCAGCACCGTGCCTGGGACTGCCTGGGACTGGGTGGGCTGAGGAGGGCTGGCTCTGTGGCCTCTGGAAACGCCAGCCAGCGATGGGGAAGGAACAGGGCGGCCACACCCCGCAGCTCTGACACCTCGGAAACAGCACCACCAGCCGCCAGGATTTGTGGGGTACCCCAGGGAAAATGGGGGGCCAGGATTCGTGGGGTACCCCAGGGCAGATGGGGGTTAGGATTCGTGGGGTACCCCAGGGCAGATGGGGGGCCAGGATTCGTGGGGTACCCCAGGGCAAATCAGGGACTTCTGCTTCACTGGCTCTTTCAGGATGCGTTTGGCTGCAAGAAATAAAAGGTCCAGTTGACTTTAATTGTAAGGAAATGAATTTTTTTTTTTTTTTTTTTTTTGGCGTTACGCGGGCCTCTCACCGTTGCGGCCTCTCCCGTTGCGGAGCGCAGGCTCAGCAGCCATGGCTCACGGGCCCAGCCGCTCCGCGGCATGTGGGATCTTCCCAGACCGGGGCATGAACCTGCGTCCCCTGCATCGGCAGACGGACTCAACCACTGCGCCACCAGGGAAGCCCAGGAAATGAATTTTGCCTAAGGACAGTCTAGGGACAGAGACCCCGGGGAGGGCAGCCTCCCTCTGTGTCCTGGGACCTGGTCCTCTTTCCACAGCCACAGCTGGCTAGGCCCAACTTGTGCGCTTATCCACAGGCAGCCATCCCATAGGCTGGTCCCTGAGCCAGCACCCCCCCACCCGCCCCCAGACAGATGCACACCTGGAGGAAGCAGAGAAAGCAAAGGTGCAGAGATGCAGAGAAAGAGGGAGGGGAGGGCTGGTTAAAAAAAGAAAGAGCATCGGGCTTCCCTGGTGGCGCAGTGGTTGGGAGTCCGCCAAGCGAACACGGTGGGTTCGCTCGGCCTTGGAGATGGAACCAGAGACCCTCTGAGGAGCCCCGAGTGTGGCCCAGCTCCGTGGCCACGTGGCCGTGTCCTTGAGCACCAGCCTAGGTCTGAACGGCATGGCCGCTGTGCCGGGTCCCTTCCGGTCAGCTAGGCTCTCTCCTGGTTCTTCTGCCTCTGAGCGGTGGCTGGCCTTCCCTGCTTCCCGCCTCGTTGCCCAGCTGACAGCTCTGCGCCTGCGCTTCTCACCTTGCACTTTCTAGAATCCCGGTCACCTGACTTGTCGTGAGAAGAAACATGCAGGAAGTTAGGGGACTTTTGCATCCCTTGTCACTTTCTTGGAATTTCACATTTCATATTGGGTTTTGGAGGATTCGAGGAACGCTACAGGGAAGAAAAGCTATGTCATAGGCCAACTCGAGTCAGCCTAGAGCTTATCAGATGTTGATGATCGCAGAGCCACTTTGAATATGGCAGGCTTCCCACGGAACCCACTTTGGGGAAGGATGCTGAATCGTCCTAGATCATTTTTAAATGGTGAAGACCATCCCCTCAGATTTCTCTGGGAGTACTGCTGAAACTGAGGTGTTTAAGAGCCCTCTGCGAATTGCAAAGCTCTAAGGTAACTGTCTTCCTGCATCTGTTTTATCCGAACAAGGGATGCAGTCCAGGTAGGTAGCTGTGACCTGCAGGCTGCATGATTAGCTAAAAATGAAACAGGAGATTCTCTCAGGAACCTGCTGTGAAACCCCAGCCACTAGTGTTTCTCTGGACTATTCATATCTTTTTCTGTGTGTGTGGTACGTGGGCCTCTCACTGTTGTGGCCTCTCCCATTGCGGAGCACAGGCTCCGGACGTGCAGGCTCAGCGGCCATGACTCACGGGCCCAGCAGCTCCGCGGCATGTGGGATCCTCCCGGACCGGGGCACAAACCCGTGTCCCCTGCATCGGCAGGCGGACTCTCAACCACTGCGCCACCAGGGAAGCCCCATATCTTTTTAAATATAAATTCTTTAAACTTGGGATCCTCTGTGACAGCATTGAGTGTCTCTTGGTATCTGTAGCTGTCAGGAGTACTGGAAAAGTGGGCACTTACATTATCTATATCTTTCATGGGAAGAATCCCCATACTTTTACCAAAAACCTAAGTGTGTGTCTTGACCAGCGTGGGCGTCTGTGATCAGGTCCTGCTGCAGAATCAGGGGCCGGGCAGAGCAAACGGCCATTGAGGTCTGTGCGCAGTCTCAGAAAGGGCTGCCTAGTTTGCTGGATCAAGAAAAATGAGTTCCCTTGGCCAACTGATCTGCTGTTGCTTTGACTTGAAATGTCTTTAGGAAAAGGTGAAGAACTGGAAAATGAACTTTTGGCCCGATTACCCTCCCTGACGGTTCCGACCTAAATGCACATGATTAAACACCTTCATTTCCGACGGACCACAGTTCATCCTGTGCAGAAGGTGTCATGTGCTTGGAGCGTGGACACCTTTGCTTTCGTAAAAGCCTGTGGACGGTCCCAGAGGGCCTTTGCTTCCATTCTGTGGTCTCAAATATGTCACTTTTTGTCAGTTTAAGATAAAGTGTTTCATGAAATCACAAGGTTGAAAAGCATCTGTCGGACCTTTGGGTCTTGGTTGAAGGGGTTCCATGCTTTGGTGAAATCCCTGCCACCTGCTGGGTCCAAGCTGAGTCTGTGCCTGTCCAACATCACTGGACGCTAACTAGAACCTTCCACACGCGTGTCCCCGAGTCCGTGCCTGTCCAACATCACTGGACGCTAACTAGAACCTTCCACACGCGTGTCCCCGAGTCCGTGCCTGTCCAGCATCACTGGACGCTAACTAGAACCTTCCACACGTGTGTCCCCGCTGCTGACTGTGGCCTTTCTGTGTCTCTGCACTGCTCCCGGCTGGCCTGCCCATGCCCTGGCCCGATGGGGCGGCCCCTGTGTGGCCCGGTGCCTGCATGGAGTCTGGCCTTCTCTTTCTCTCCATAGCTTTTCTATCTTTCTTTTCTTGGGCTCTCACCTCGCTGTCTTAGGAAGCATGATGGAAAAGCAGTTTGAGTAATAAAAAATGTTTAAAGAAAAATTGGGAGAAACACTGGAGGAAACCAAGTGAAGGCGTTTTGAGTGTCTTCAGAGAGAGAATTCAGTTAACATCCACCCACACCCCCTCCTTTCACTGCTGTGCGGCCAAGTCTCGGCATTTCTAGGAAAAGAGAACACAGACGTGACCCCGTTTAGAAAGGTTCTGAGTGAACAACCTCTGCTGGTAAATTTGTTTTAGAACCCAGTGCTAATGACGCGTGCAGTTTATTTTTTCCTCACCCCAGAATAGCTTCCTCGTCGTAATCCCACAGCGGAGATGCGTGAATCGCAAAGCAGCAGTATTTCTCGCTGCCCTCTTTCTGGAATCCTGGGTTCTTGGGGTTCATTCGTATCAGGAAACCCTGCACAGACACAGATGGAAGTGTCTCGTGTAGCAGCTCCACGGGAAGGGCAGGGGGTGGCAGCCGCCCCGCGGCGGGCATGTCCCCACTTCGAGGCGGCGGCAGTGCTATTGTGATGGGACCTTGGATGTTAGGGCCACTGGCTTCCTGCAGACCACGGTCAGTGGCAGCGACAGACGGTACCATCTCCATTCCAGTCCCTGCCTCTTTTTTTTCATGTTATTTTCCATATGGTTTATCACAGGATATTGATTATAGTTCCCTGTGCTCTACAGTGGGACCTTCTTATTTATCCATTCTGTACATAAAAGCTGACATCAAAGCAGACGTAACCATATAAATGTTTTTATGTGTTGAACATCCTGCAAGTGTTTGCTGTGTCTCTTCTCCATGGTCTTCGCAAAGAGCGCTCGTAATTGCTGAAAACACTATGAACGAGTGTGTATTTGGGCCACACTCGGACCCTTGGCCGTGGCCGGCTCTCTGCGTGGTTCCAGTTGGCTGTGCTGTGGGTGTCGCTTCCCGGAGCCACTGTGAGGTAGGTAGGTCTTGTCACGTTTTCAGTGCTTTCCTGGAAGCCAGGTTTCCAGCCAAAGCCCGTGCGTGTCACTGTGTGTGCACGAAGGCCACTTTATTCTCATCACCAGGTTCAGGGCGCGTGAGTTTCAGAACTCCTGAGCGCTGATCCCTCACCGGCGGCCTCGCACGTTCTCTCTGTGAGAGGGGCCTGGGGGCCCCCGTGGCAGCACAGCCTGGCTTTGGAAACCTGCTGTCCCCCAGCTGGGGTGGCCCTCCCTACGCAGGTGGGCAGCTGCTGGCTGCAGGGACCGCAGGGGCTGGGGTTGTGGTAGGGACAAGAAGGCACCGCCTGTTCTGTCCGTCCTGTCCTGTCCCGTCCCGTCCGTCCTCTCCTGTCCTGTCCTATCGGTCCTGTCCTGTCCCGTCCGTCCTGTCCTATCCTGTCCTGTCTGTCCTGTCCTATCCGTCCTGTCCTGTCCCGTCCCGTCCGTCCTGTCCTGTCCTGTCCTATCGGTCCTGTCCTGCCCCGTCCGTCCTGTCCTATCCTGTCCTGTCCTATCCGTCCTGTCCTGTCCTGTCTGTCCTGTCCTATCCATCCTGTCCTGTCCCGTCCCGTCCGTCCTGTCCTGTCCCAGTGGTTGAACACGCCGCGTCTTGGGCCTTCAGACCCTGCGGCAGCCTTAGCCCGTCTCTGGCTGTTCCGCAGCACTTCCCAGGAGTATAGATCGCAGTGTGTGGCCTTGCAGCACCCACAGAAGTGGGGAGGAGGCGCTTCTGGTCCATGTGCTGTGAGGAAGGCTCCCTGTGCTGGTCCCCATGCAGTGCTGTGGGGGTGGATCACTGCGTGGACCTAGGTGTGGAGAGCGGGGTCAGGTGATCCCGTCCTGACTCAGGCCCCTGGGCTCGGGTGTACCCCGTCTCCTCAGCCCTGCAGCACAGCCCGCCTTACCTCCCCCACGTGGTCTCCAGTCTGGGAGGATGGCCCCAGGAGGGAGCATCTGAGTGACAATGACCGGCAGAGCCCCGAGAACCCGTCTCCAAACCCCGCACCTGGAGGCTGGCTACCGCCCGCCCTGTACCCGGCACGGGGCCAGCAAGGAAATCAAGCCTCCGCCGCCTGTGTCCATCTCACGGGCCCGCTGCCCAGTGCGATTTGAGCGGCTTCCCCATGTGGACACTGCCCTCGGGGGCCCAGGAACTGGTGGGAGAGACAAGTGCCGGCCAGTCCTCGGGGGCATGGAGTCGCCAGCAGGTCAGACGTGGGACATTCCGGCTGCGGGAAAGGCACCAGCCAGCCAACCAGCCGGGACTGGAGGATGACGAGCTGTTAGTTGGGTTGGAAGCAGAGAGTGTTCCAGAAAGAGGGAGGGAAGCCAGTCGGGAAGGACACGGGGTGGAGTGGGGACCCCGGGGTCAGGACCTGGAGGTCTGGCGAGGACCCATCTCTCTGCAGAGCTAACTGTGCCACGCGTCGCTACAGGAAGGCAAGGCACCTTTGCTTTTTTTTTTTTTAATTGAAGTACAGTTGATTTAGAATTTTGTGTTCATTACTGGTGTACAGCAAAGTGATTCAGCTATATACGTATATATATTCTTTTTCATATTCTTTTCCATTAGGGTTTATCACAGGATATTGAATAGAGTTCCCTGTGCTGTACAGTAGGACCTTGTTGTTTATCCATCCTGTATGTAATAGTTTGCATCTGCTCATCCCAAACTCCCAGCCCTTCCCTCCCTCAACCACCCCCCACCCCCCGGCATCCTTAAAAAGTCTACAGGTTGCATTTTTATGGGCTAGACAGGCAGGCGTGGGGACAGCCAGGTAGGATGTGGACACAGCAGAAGCTGAGATGGTTGGGTTGTGGGTGCTGGATGGATTCGAGCAGATCAGCTGCGCTTGGTGATTTCTTGCCCTCCTGTAGCTTCCATGTCCCTATGATAACTTGAAGCTCTGCTTCCCTCGTTTAAAAATATGTTCAGTCCTGTCCTCGAGTCTCAGTGCCTGAATTCCATTCTCTACTCAGAGGAGGCAGGGCCGCCTAGGAGATACTTGAAGTGTGGAGGGGGCCTGTCACCAGGACCCAGGAGCCGCTCGAAGAGCAAAGGCAAGGGAGTAACTCAGGCTTGTGGAGAGACCGGCAGGGGTCACCTTACCAGTCAAGGGTCCCCAGATGACGTCACCAGAATGGGGCATCCCGAGAAGGACACGACCCACTTCTGTGGCGCCAGCAGGACCGAGGACCTTCCGCCAAATGTCAGGACTCCTCAAAGGCGTGGAGGTCATAGAAGACCCCAGAGTACAGAACCACAGGGACAGCCAAATCTGAGGACCTGTCTAGCTGCCGGAGACCAAGGAGAGCCAGCAGCTGAGGGCGGCCTGTGGGCCCAGATGGGATCCTGAATCAGCTCATGGTAGGGTATTGATGTGATCTCCCGATTTCCATCCTTGAACTGTGTTCCCCTAATAATGCAAACGGCTTCTGTAGACACTGAAGTTGTTACTGTAGGTGGACTGTTTCTGTCAGAGACCAGAACAGCTACGCGCCTGCAGTGACCGAGGCCCTGGTGGCATCCTGGGGACCCGCTGCCCAGAGGGCCAGGTCTCAGGTACCTAAAAGAGGTCTATAGAACTAGCCAGCTGTGTGCTCTTGTTTTCTCTGTCCTAGATACTAGTCTACTTTCATAGGTGGAGCGTTGGTTTTAATTTAGTTTTATATTGTCTTAGCCACCAAATCAGCCAGAACCCCGATTTGCAACTAGGAGTGCACGTAAGATTCACAAAATTGGAAATCCAAACTCCTACCTCGGAGTCCAGAGTAGGCAGGGGCCCTCTAAGGGGTGACTCACGCGGAAGCCTGAGGTGAAGCAGTCAGAGCTAGGACAGCCTCAGAGGGCCTGGGGTCTTGGGCAGCCAGGGGCCGTCCGTGGGTCCCAGGCTGCTGAGAGGTTGAGTTTTATGTGAACCTCGAAGAGGCCCTCTGGATTTGGTCTCTGGGTGTGACTGGCTTCCTCCTGCAAAAGGGTGGTTTTGACCTTATAAAGCTGCTGTCATGAAAGCCACGTGGTGCTGATGTAAGAGCAGAGACTTGTGTGCTCTGGATCAGGTACCCAGAGAGAGACCCCAGCACCTACGAGCATCAGAGCATCATAAACAGGACATCATGATTTAATTCATTGTGCTGCAAGGTACCAGCTAGTTGGAGGAAGAGCTGACTTAGGGTCTTACGCTTCATTGCATGTTGTTATGGGTTGAATTGTACCCCCTTCTACAATTCAGATGTTGAAGTCCCAAAGCCCCCAGGACCTCAGACTGTGACTCTGTTTGGAAATGGAGTAGTTGCAGGTGTCATTTGTTAAGTTTAGATGCAGTCATGCTGGAGTAGGTGGGCCAACCTGGTAGGACTCGTGTCCTTATAAAGAGGGGACATTGGGACCCACACAGGGAGAAAACCCTGGAGGTGCAGGCAGCGATCAGGGTGATGCTTATACACCAGGGACAGCCAGCAGACCCCCAGGAGCTGGGAGAGAGGCGTAGGATGGAGTCCCCCTCACAGCTCTCGAAAGGGACTAGCCCTGGGATCACAGACACCTCGTCTCTGATGTCCGGTGTCCAGAACTGAACACATCCAGAACCGCGGGACATTGCACTTCCGTTGGTTAAGCCACCCCGTTTGTGTACACGTAGACTGAAATAAATTCTAGGTGGCGTAAACTGTTAATAAAAATTCAGCTGCCGGTGGCAGCTCCCTGTGCTTGAGACCCAGGATTGGACTTTGGATCTTTATTCTGGTTTATCCCAGAGCCCTCCGCCTCCGTGGGGGATAAGGCCTGCACCGAAGCGAGAGACTGGAGGCTGGCTTCCCTCCCCTACAGGCGTTCACGCCGGAGCGGTCCCTCCCCCTCATCCCCATCCTTCCAGAGAAGCTGGTCCGGCCAGGAAGACCCGACAGTTGGCAAAGTGTAGGCACTGAAAGCGGAAATAAGAGTAGGGATTGCAGTAACGTGACTTCTTACCACATCATCTGTGGCCAACCAGGGACCAAACAAACAAAAAGTAAATAGTTTTAAATTATAAAAGGAATAAATGAAAGAAAAAAGTAATACATGCTCGTAGTAAAAGCAAAAAGTGAAACTTAAATAGTACAAGAAAGTTTATGATAAAAAGTAAGGTTCCCTTTCTCTCAGTTCCCAACTCTTGTCTCATTCTACAGACGTGAGCGGTGTGGACGGACGTCGTCTTATCTTGTCCAGAATTTACCTGCGTTACCGCATTTTCCCCAAAAGCTTCATGGTGTTGCATCGCATGGGGACCATAGTTGGTTTAGCCAAACCGTCTTTTGACACGCACTGTTATTGTGTGCAGTTCTTTCTTATTGTAAACAAAGCTGAAATGGACATTCTTGTACGTAGGTCTCTGGTCACTTAATGGTGAGAGCTGGGTGCAGAGATACATAGGTGATAGATAGATAGATAGATAGGTGATAGGCAGATAGAGACAGACTAGATAGATAGATAATAGATAGACGATAGATAGATAGGTGATAGGTAGATAGACTAGATAGATAGATTGATAATAGATGATAGATAGATAGGTGATAGGTAGATAGACTAGATAAATAGATAATAGATAGGTGATAGGTAGATAGAGACAGACCAGATAGATAGATAGATAGATAGAAAGATAGATAGATTCTCAGCATTGTAATTGCTGGTTAAAGGATTTGTGTGTTTATGGCTGTGTATGTGTGTGTATGAAGTTCCTTTTTACAACTGTCGTCAAAGGGCCGTGTACCCCATATAGTACAGTGTAGAGGCACTGGAGCCTGGCTGACCCCCCGTTTGAGGAACAGAGCAACCCGGGATGGGTGTCATTGTGTCTCATTCCCCTGGCCCCCGAGTGCCAGCAAAGTCACTCCCCCAGTGATGAAGCAGATTCATTTTCATTGGCTGTATCTGCAGCTTCTAGAAACTCTGTAAGGTATTTACTGAGCCCGTCTGGGAGCAGAGGGTCAGACGCGCAGGGAGGTTTGCAGAGGGCGTTTGCTCACAAGTCGCCCTGGAAACCTCTGAGTTGGAGACTCCAGCGGCCGGAAGGCGGGGTAAGGTGCGCGCTGTCACGTTCAGGTACTTACTCTTTTTGGTGTTGGACTTTCTGAGCTCGCACTTAGTAGAACCTTGTGCTTTCCTAGTTTTTGAGGAGTTGTGCCTGACTGTGGTGTTTGGCCTACATTTCTCCCCTCCGGATCCGTGGTCTAATGTGAGCAGAACTGAGAAGCCCTGCTTATCCGACAGACAGACGGCGCTGCAGGCTCGGGGTCCAGCTGTCGCCCTCAGCAAGGGGTTTTGCTTCCGTTGCTAGATTTTAGTTCTGAAAATGTACCAAATGAGATGCTCACTGATACCAGTGAACATGTTCTGCTTTTTAAGAGAATTCTCAGTAATTCCTGTCACTAACTCTTGATCGTGATCAGTATTTTTGTAATTATATTGAATGTCTCACCATAATGGTAGATAAGCTTACTTTCCCAAAAAGAAGGTGTTATGGGTAGTACAAAGGTTATTAGTATAAACTGCATTCCTAGCAGATGTATCTTGGAAAATCGGGATTTTGAGAGTGAAAGACTTTATCTACAGATACCTGTTCTTGACTCTTGTAATTGAATAAAAGGTAACCCGATGTGGCAGCCCCGTCTGAGATTTGTACGATGGCGCTCACTCTCTGCGTTGTCCGGAACCAAAGGAAGCTCTGGAGGTTCTTGTCCTTTTGTAATCTAGCCACTCAGGACTCTCTCAGCTCCTGGAATTTCACTGTCTTCTAAACTTCCAGTAAATCTGCCAGTCTTCCCAGGTTTCCTGTGTTCTTGGCATCCAGCACTGTGCCCCCCCCCCGCCCCTCCCGACAGCGTCAGCACAATGGTGGGGCTTTAGCAGGTGGGACACCTGTGTTGGCTGGGTGGGCACTGGCTGGAGGCCCCTCTGCCCCCAAAGAACCGTAAGACCTTCCCTGCCCCCGTCTCTCAAGCCAGACATTCGCTGAAACTGGATGCCAGTAAATACATCAGGCAGTTTGAGATAAAGATAGTACATTGGCCTGAGGGCAGACCCATGATACTCGATGGGGTTCAGACGGTCTGGGGGAAGGGCTTTGACGGGTGGCCTGTCCTGCCGTTACACGACAGAGGGACAGGCAGTGGCAGGCGGGTGCCGTGTCACAGCCCTGTCTGGTGGTCCCGTCATGCAGCCACCTCGCAGCGTGCAGGCGCGCACGTGGGCCCTCCCCGGGCAGGGGCAGCTGCACACCTGTGTGGGCCTGACCTCCCCAAACGCCGTCTTTGCGTTTCGGACATTTTACTGACCCCGACCGTGATTGAACTGCCTGGTGCCTGCGGATTTGGGATCTTAGGAGTCCTGCACAGTGAAGACAGAGGCTTAATGGAGAAGGAGGAGGGGCCTCCTGATGAAGAGAGCAACCAAGCAAGAGTCCCCTCATGTCATCTTTGTGACCTCGCCTCTGTGGGTGATAGGACACCGGTGAGATGCCGAGTGACAGAGGGGACCCATGTGCCATTATTTTTGCACAATGTGTCCTTTAAACTTTTACGTTGAAATAACTTCGGACCTATAAGAGCAGTTGCAGTAATAATACAAAGACCTGTCATAGATCCTTTGTTCGGATTCCCTAGTGGCTAACGTGCTGCCCCACTTTAAATCGTTTTCCCTGGTCCCATATGCGTGTATGTGCACACACATCTGTATGCACATGTGTATAACTAGTGCATTACAGGGAGCGTAGCACACAGCCGTTTCCGAAATCAGGACCTGCAGGGATCCAGACCTTATTCACAGTTCATTAGTTGTCCTGCTGATGTGTTTTATGGCTTCTTTTTTTCTGGCTCGTGAGCCAACACAGGACCACCCTCTGCACTGGTTTTAACGTCTCTAATTCCCTTTCACACGGGGGCACTTCCTGGCTGCTCCGCGTCCTTTGTCACGTAAGCGGTTACCGGAACCCCCTCTTTGTTGGTGGGGAGTTGCCTTGGGGCCCCATCAGGCTGTACGTGGCAGAGAGGCCACAGACAGCTGCGTCCTTCTCGGGGCAGGAGTTCAGGATGCTGTGATGTTGGTTTCTCCATTATCACCGATGTTGATGTTTATTACCCACGTCTGCTAAGTTTCTCCATTGTGAAGTTGCCATTATTCCCTTGGTAATTAAAAAGTACTGTAAAGGAAGGTGACTTGAAACCAGGTTGATACGCTTCCTCCCTCCGACTCCACTGGCTGCTTCTGTCACCTATGGGTGATCCTGCCTGGCGATTCCGACTCTCGTTCTGCATTTGTGAGTTGGCCTTGGGCACTGAGGAAGAGCAGCCCTTCTCTCCCAGCTATTTACCTGTGTGTTTCTTTATTTGTCAGTAAGGACACATTATTATCTTATTACAGCCATCGCTTTGACGCTCACGGTGTCCCAGTGGGGCTGGTTCCTATTTCCTTGTGACACATCCTCGTCAAAGTACTACCTCGCTTCCTAGCACGAGATTCCCCTTGCTGTGCACTCAGCATGTTTGACGTGTGGGCCTGGGGAGTCCTTTGATGTGAAGCCGTCTTGTGCCCTGACACACACACACACACACACACACACACACACACACACACACACACACACACACACACACACACACCCCTCGGGGGGCAGAATCCACCCCTCCCCTAACCCCCATCAGGAACCACCGAGCGAGTGAAGGGGTGCTGTTTTCTCTACCCAGGGGTACTGGGCTCAATTCTTCAAACCGATTAGGTAGGAAAAGGTTTCAAATAGGCTTTATTTCCTCTGGCATCACAAGGCTAAAGGGTCTGAAGGCATGTTTAGGTTTTGTTGATGAAGAATTTAGAGCCTGCGCAAAAGTCGAATAGGGGGGTGAACACCACGTGCCCCCCCAGCCAGACCCCACAGCTGTGAAGCCACGCCCCCCATATACTCTGTTGACGCAGATTCCAGCCATCATGTCATTTACCTATAAATTTTTTAGCATGTTTCTGTAAAAGATTGACTTTTTTTTTTAACAGGACCATTAATACCGTTGAGACCCCCAATTCCTTAATCTCATTAAAGAAATTCCATATTCAAACAGGAATTGCATTTACACTGCACGTTTGCAGCCCTAGTTCCATGAGTTCCCCTGGAAGACATTGCCCAAAAGACAAAGCCTAACCCAGGAAGGGCTTGGCTTTGGGAGTTTGCTCCCACTGAGGGCTCTATCTGGATGGAAAGACCCAGCCCGGGCTGCCCTGCAGGCTTCAGCCTGAATTCACGTTGCAGGGGTACCTGCCCACCAGAAGCTGCCACCTGCCACCGGCAGAGCCGTAGACGGACCCAAGTTATCAGGCCTCTTAGGGATCATCTGGTCAACCCCTGCTGTGGGCGGACAGCTCTCCACGGCCCCCACCCCACCAGGATGGGCAGGCCGTGATGGGGCCTCTTTTCCTGAGGACCGGCACTGCCTCTCGTTGGGGGCTTCAGCTGCTTGAAACACAAAGCCGACTCCTAATACCTGGCTTTTCAACTCCATGCTAAGACCAGAAACAGCTAAAAGCCCCGTAGAAGTCTTGGAGCAGAAGCTTCCTGCCAAATGCTCCCTCTTCCTGGGTGACGCCGCAGGGGTCGTGGTCCTGCAGTGCATGGGGAGGGGGTTCTTTTAGGCACGTGATGCCCGCAGAAGGAGGAGACGAGTGTGTCTGGAATGATCATCTGTGGAGTGTTTGCCGTGGGACGGGACTTGCATGCGTTTCTCTGAGTGACACTCACCGTCAGCCTATGTGACAGTCCCTCCCTGTCACATAGGCTGGGGATTGAGGGTTGTCCAAGGTCAGAGCGGGTAACTCGTGCAGCGAGTGGCGAGCAGGAGCTTGACCCCAGGGCTGGCAGGTTCACAGGCTCCGTAATTGATGCACTTGGACAGTGGTCGGGGGGACCCGTGGACATCCAGGAGATTGGGGCCAGCACAGAGAGTGTGCTTGGTGAGTTCTTGCTAAGTGGGAGGCTGGAGGTTTGGGGATACTCAGAGGATGCCCGCAGGTCCACCGTGCCCCTTAAATCCTGTTTTAAGGAATAGCACGCATTCTGCCAAACACCCGGCATCCCCATTCTTGGAAACGTTTCCCTTATTAGAGGTGGCACTTTAAGAAAGTTGACATCCGGCCATTTATCCTGAGAAAATAATTCAACCCACACACGAGCCACCAAGGCTCATGTACAAAGGTGTGCCAGGGAGCACTTGAGGAGAATGAAAGTCTAGAAGCCGCCGGACGGGCAGCATGACGTTCATGTTGATACAACATGACATGTGAAGAAATCCCTCGCAGGCACTAAAGCACCAAAGAGACATAAAGACCCGGTGGATGTTTATGGTGTAACGTGAAGCTGCACGGCCCGATTGCAAAACCGCGTCTGCCGTCTGAGCCCAGTCATGTCAGTGCATCTATTTATAAACACCTGTGCAAGAAAATGCTGGAAGGGCACACTCCAGGACTGTAACAGCAAATCTGGGAGTCGTCAGTGATTGTCAAGTGCTTTCCTCGGTCCCTTAGGCATTTTCCAAATGTGTTACAGTGAAAACCTGTAAGAAAAAACGAATATATCTGTGTACCCTTGAGCAGCTCGGGTTTGATTAGGGCTGTGTGCCCTGGATCTTGCCCGTGAGTGCCAGGCGGTGAGGGTGTCCGCAGAGGGGCTCCGGATCTGCGGTTGACTTTAAAGAACTACTTTGTGAGTCCTTTCTAGAGCCTTAACTCCTTTGGAAAGGATTGCAAGGACTTAAAATATTTTTATCAGTAATTCTTTCTGAAACATGAAATAAATCGATTATAACTCAGATGCTTATTTCTTTTAAGTCACTTCGGGTCCCTGTAATGAAACAGGAAGATAGTGATATTCTTAGCCAAGGTGAATAGAACCACGTACTTACGTGTAGCCGCTTCAATTATCATTCCCTGTGGCTCAAAAGAACATCATTGATTTAGACCAGAACTGAAAAAAAATTGGTAGAATTACCTTCTTTTCACTACCATGAACCCATCCCGGCCCTGGTTCTGCCCTCGCCTGAAGTGCATCTAATTTCACGCATACTCGCTCGGCCTGCCCCATCTGGGGGCTTCAGGGCCCCCAGAACCAACAGCCTCGTGTAGCTCCTGGGAAGCGTCTTGCTGACAGAAAGGCGAACAGCAGATGCCCTGGTTCACACCTGGGCCCCCGTGGGCCCATCGCCTCCATCTGGGCGAGCTGTTCTGCTGTCCCGAGGCTTCCACCCCGCGCCTGGTCAGGAGACGGTTCCATCAGCCTTGGAGGGCGTGAACTTGGGGCCCTGGTGTGGCCACTGGGCTCTCAGAGGTGTACCCGCCACGTGCCTGGGCTCAGCTGGCTTTCCTGCTTTCCCTCCCCATGACCCCAGCAGGACCAGGAGCCCCTCAGCCCTTCCCACGTCCTGTCTTCCACAGCCTTGCCTCCCTCTCGATATGTATATATATTTACATATTTATTGGAGTATAATTGCTTTACAATGGTGTGTTAGTTTCTGTTTTCTAACAAAGTGAATCAGTTATACGTATACATATATCCCCATGTCTCCTGCCTCTTGGGTCTCCCTCCCACCCTCCCTAGCCCACCCTTCTAGGTGGTCACAAAGCACCGAGCTGATCTCCCTGTGCTATGCGGCTGCTTCCCACTAGCTATCGATTTTACATTTAGTAGTGTATATATGTCCATGCCACTCTCTCACTTCGTCCCAGCTTCCCCTTTCCCACTGTGTCCTCAAGTCCCTTTTGATATTTTTTCTTTATTGAAGTATAGTTAATTCACAGTGTTGTGTTGTGTCAGGTATACACCGAACTGATTCACTTCTACATGTGTGTGTGTGTGTGTGTGTGTGTGTGTGTGTGTGTGTGTATCCTTTTTCAGATCCTTTTCCATTATGGTTTATTACAACATATTGAATATAGTTCCCTGTGCTATATAATAGGACCTTGTTGTTTACTTTATATATAGTACTTTGTATCTGCTAATCCCAAACTCCTAATTAATCCACCCCTCCCTTTCCCCTTTGATAGCCATAAGTTCTCTGTGTCTGTGAGTCTGTTTCTGATTCGTAGATAAGTTCACTTGTGTCATATTTTAGATTCCACATATATATAAGTGATATCACATGGTGTTTGTATTTCTCTGTCTGGCTTACTTCACTTAGTATGACAATCTCTAGGTCCATCCATGTTGCTGCAAATGGCATTATTTCATTCTTTTTTATAGCTGAGTAATGTTCCATGGTATATATGTACCACATCTTCTTCATCCATTCATCTGTCGTTGGACATCTAGGTTGCTTCCATGACTTGACTGTTGTAAATAGTGCTGCTATGAACATTGGGGTGCATGTATCCTTTCGGACCACATTTTTCTCCAGATATATGCCTGGGAATGGGATTGCAGGTTCATATGGTAGTTCTGTTTTTAGTTTCTTAAGGAACCTTTGTACTGTTCTCCATAATGGCTGTACCAATTTACATTCCCACCAACAGTGTAGGAGGGTTTCCTTTTCTCCACATCCTTTCTAGCATTTATGATTTGTAGACTTTTTGATGATGGCCATTCTGACTGGTATAAGGTGGTACCTCATGGTAGTTTTGATTTGTGTTTCTCTAATAATTAGCCATGTGGAACATCTTTTCATGTGCCTCCCTTTCAATATTGACCCTTCCACCGTGGATGCCCCCTCGTGGCCCTTGGATACAGCCTGGCTTCTTCCTAAGTGTTTACCCCTAGCATTTACAGGAGGCTTCGGGAGTTACTGAAAAGCCCAGCTTACATCCTCACTTAGAAAAATGCATTGAAACAGGACCCAGGGAGCTTTTGAACTAAGAAGTAAGTTGGAAGATGAAGAACTGAGACAAAGCCGCTCGAACGCCCCAGCTCAGACCCTGCAGACTCTCTGGGTTTCTCTGCAGGGTTGGGGGCCCTCTGCTCTGCTCAGCCCAGGCACCTGGAGGCTGTTGTCCCCCCCGGGACGTCCTGCACCTGGGACAGGTCTGGGGCAAAGGGCTGAGAATCCTCCATTTGCTGTTTTCACGGGTTGATCTCAGTCAAAGTCAAGAGTCTGTGGAATTCAGACAAGATCCTGAGCCTGCACGTGCCCAGCAGGGAGTGTCCGGGGCCCGAAGCAGGAGTGCGGGTGACAGCAGGGAGGAGGCCCCAACCTCTCTCTGCCTGCTGGAGACCACGACTGTGGATACGACGTACCTTCAACCCTAACTGTTCCTAAACTCCTTCCTGCACGTTTGCCAAGATTTAGGCTCTTACTTCCCTCTCCATACGATGAATGCATAAAAGGCATCAACAGAGCTCCAGGAAGGACAGAACCTTCTATTACCACTTCGGGGCTTTTAAGACGGGCCCTGGTGCCAAGCCAGTCAGAGGGCTAGGTAGCCTGCCTCCCCCTGCTAACCCTGAAACGAAAGGATCTCAGGCTGGTGGCATAATTATGCCCTCTTTAATATTACTTCCTTTTTTAATTCAAAGTTTCTTTCTTTTTATCATTTATACCGCAAAAGCAGTATGGTCAAGGAATTTATTACAAATTTCAGAATCATAATTACGCCATGCAGATGGCATACGTTCTCATATTTTATAAGTATTGAAGTGGCTGTTGCCTTGAAATTGATTTGCTCTTTTCTCTGTTTCTTTTTTAATTTTTATTTTATATTAGAGTATAGTTGATTTACAATGTTGTGTTAGTTTCAGGTGTACTAACAAAGTGATTCAGTTATACACATACATATACCATAAGTCCCCTACATACAAACCTTCAGGTTGTGAGCTTTCAAAGACGCGAATGTGCATTTGCATATCCAGTCATGTAAGTTAGTTCACGTGTCTGGTATACATTGTCACGTGCATGCATCCTCCACAGGGGGTTGTGCTTTCGTGTACTTACTGTACAGTAGTACTGTATAACAGAGTACAGTAGTACAGTGTCTTTATTTCAAGCTAGATCTGCAAGAGGACGACTTCATTGAACTCCTTGCCGTGCAACACGAGGAGGTTACTAATGAAGACCTGATGGAATTGGAGGCCCAGAGAAAGGACGAAGAGGTACAAGAGGAAGAAGAAGTAACTGCAGAACCGAAGAGATTCACGATGCAGGAAGTGGCAGGGGATTTTCTTTATCTGAGGAGGCACTGTTAGTTTTTGAGGCACAGGACCCAAACGTGGAACAGTACGCAAAGGTTGCAGCCGTTCAGCATGTAATCCATTGCTACCGTGTCATCTATGACGAGAAAAACAGAGCTACTACCCAGATACCACTGGATCGTTCTTTGAAGAGGAATTGAATCCAGCAAGGAACCAGAACCTCAGGCATGAGAGAAGTTGCAGCTCGCCCTCCGTCCCCTGTTGCTGACGACCCTTCAGCTCTACCATCTCCCACCTCTTTTCCCTCCTCCAGTCAGTAACTCTTTTCTTTTTTTTTTAAACATCTTTATTGGGGTATAATTGCTTTATAATGGTGTGTTAGTTTCTGCTTTATAACAAAGTGAATCAGTTATACATATACATATGTCCCCATATCTCTTCCCTCTTGCGTCTCCCTCCCTCCCACCCTCCCTATCCCACCCCTCCAGGCGGTCACAAAGCACCGAGCTGATCTCCCTGTGCTATGCGGCTGCTTCCCACTAGCTATCTACCTTACGTTTGTTAGTGTGTATATGTCCATGCCTCTCTCTCGCCCTGTCACAGCTCACCCTTCCCCCTCCCCATATCCTCAAGTCCATTCTCTAGTAGGTCTGTGTCTTTATTCCTGTCTTACCCCTAGGTTCTTCATGACATTTTTTTCCCTTAAATTCCATATATATGTGTTAGCATACGGTATTTGTTTTTCTCTTTCTGACTTACTTCACTCTGTATGACAGACTCTAGGTCTATCCACCTCATTACAAATAACTCAATTTTGTTTCCTTTTATGGCTGAGTAATATTCCATTGTATATATGTGCCACATCTTCTTTATCCATTCATCCGATGATGGACACTTAGGTTGTTTCCATCTCTGGGCTATTGTGAATAGAGCTGCAATGAACATTTTGGTACATGACTCTTTTTGAATTATGTTTTTCTCAGGGTATATGCCCAGTAGTGGGATTGCTGGGTCATATGGTAATTCTATTTGTAGTTTTTTAAGGAACCTCCATACTGTTCTCCATAGTGGCTGTACCAATTTACATTCCCACCAGCAGTGCAAGAGTGTTCCCTTTTCTCCACACCCTCTCCAGCATTTATTGTTTGTAGATTTTTTGATGATGGCCATTCTGACTGGTGTGAGATGATACCTCATTGTAGTTTTGATTTGCATTTCTCTAACGATTACAGTCGGTAACTCTTCTTGCCTGTTCCCTCGATGCCAGCCCCTGTGTGCCAGCTGTTGTACAGTACCGCTGTACTTTTCAAGGTACTGTACTGTAAGATTAAAAGTGTTTTCTTTATTTTTTGTGTGTTTTTTAATGTATTATTTGTGTGAAAAGTATTGTAAACCCACAGTACAGTACTATACAGCTGACTGTGTTAGTTGGGTACCTAGGCTAATCTGTTGGACTTACGAACAAATTGGACTTATGAACGTGCTCTTGGAACGGAACTCTCGTATGTAGGGGACTCACCGCATCTATTCTTTTTCAGATTCTTTTCCCGTATAGGTTACTCTTAATAAATTATTGTTTTATTTTTAAAAGCAATTAGCTACTTAATTTCCTTTGTGGTGCAGAAACAGAAGTTGAAGTTTCAGTGGTTGGTTTTTCCAATTGAGTTGCTCCCGGTGCATCTTACCCGTCATGGGTTTGCTTTCTCAGAACCGCACACCTGAGTCGGTCGTGGCTGTCAGGATCCCGCCATCCCCACCCGCCGCTGCTGGGTCTCAGGCCTTCGGTGGGAACCTGCCTTGTCCCCAGGTCCTTGGTCCGTCCGAGGGCACCCCGGAGGCAGGCACAGGTGGCTGGGAGCTTTTCAGGAGAGGCTCCCGTTGGCCCAAGGCAGGCTGACCCTGTAAGGCAGATGCTGCTGACAGATTCCCCATTTTACAGATGAGAAGGGTGAGGCACAGACAGGCTGGGCCAGTAAGCCACGTTCCCACGGCTAGTCGGTGACGAGGCCGGACTGCAGCGGGTCTGATCCTAGAACATCTCCCCTGAAGCCCCGCCTGGGCCAAGGGGGCCATGAGTGATGGTTCACCTTCCATCACTGGGGTCACAGCCAGGGAGGGGCTGGGCCGGGCTGGCACTGCGGATCGCTCGGAGTTCTCCCCGATCCTGGCAGGACCCAGATCCACCCGTGTGTTTCCTGGAAGTTTTACCCCAGATGCATATGTGCCCTTGGTATTGATCTCCTGGCTGAACTGTGAAGCGGTGGGGCGGAGGCCTCGGCCGGCTCGCAGGGGAGGCGCTTCCGCATCCCGCCCTCACAGGATGGGCGAGCGTCTGACCTGCGGGCCTCAGCCTGCTCCCTGGCGTCCTTCGGCCCAGGCCCGTCGCGCTGAAGGTTGAGATGGAAACCCTCGTTTGCTTCCAGAATGAGCCCCAGCACCGCCCAGGAGCTGGCTGCAGGGCCAGTGGGCACAATGCAGAATGCTGCTTCCAGAGCTGCCGGCTCTAGAGGCGCAGTGGGGACAGCTTCCTTTGTGCGTGTGTATTCGTTACAGATACTGTCACCTGGAGCTCCAGACGTGCTCCCAGTGTGAGATTGCAGGGGTGTGTGGTGGCTTGCTTGTCTGTCTGTCTGTCTTGGGGCCTGTTTCGCCTGTGGTCAGCTGGCCCTGGTGAGTTGGGGGAGGTAGCTGGACAGCACGACCAGGAGCAGCATGGACAGTGCAGGATTCGAGGTCCTGTCCTGGAGCCTGTGTCCCTCTGTGTCTGTCCCTGTCGCAGGCCTGCAGCCCGGACCCAGCTTCCCCTCCTGGCCCTCCCCCAGCCGGCTCTGGGGATCTGAAAGCCGGGGACGTGGCCATATGACAAAGCACATCTTAGATTTTAATACTCGGACTATATATAGACCTTCGGGGGCATGGCCTCGGAGCCACAGAGAAGTGAGGGAGAGAGTTTAAAGAAAAGTGCAGCAGGGCTGAAAAGAAGGTTTAAAAGCTGGTGCTGTGGATGATTTGGGCAGGAAAAGACTTGGAGAGAGAGATGGGAAACACACTTCAACCTACTTTAAGTTTCCTAGGGAAAATAGTGTTCACTGTAGTCACAGATAAGCTCACTTAGAAACTTAGGAAAGAAGGAGAATTGGGGTAGTTGATTGGGTGGTTGTATGCACGCACTGCTGTAGCATACGTTATGTATGTATGTAATTATATATAATTAGCATGTATATAAGGAATTGTATGAAGTCATTGCTTTTTTTAAATTTGTTTTTCTTTTATGTTAATGCATTTGTTCTCACAAAGTGTTTACCTATAGACCAGAGACATCTTCTCTGTTGAAATTAAATTTTATTTTTATACACTTAGTCATGACAGCTGTGTTTGCATATTTAATTGGTTTTGGAGAAGTAGAGCTGTCATTGAGTGAAACATCAATTCCAGAAAAGACAGGGGGTGGATTTCTTTAAAGATAAATGTGAGCTGTAAGCAGACCCCTCAGTCCTGACCCAGCCCGGGTTGGGGGGCTGGCAGGGAGGTGGCAGGAACAGCGGGGGCAGGGACCCTGCCCTGCTGAAGGGCTCTGTCCCCCAGGCTGGTCCTGCCTCCCCTCCGGCTGAGTGAGCCCTACGGCGGCTGGGACGGTCCTTGTGGGAACGTGCCATCCCCGTGGGACGTCATCCCGGCAACTCACTGCCCTGCCAGACTCCGTGCTGTGGAAATAAACGTTCAAAGTCTGCACTTGATCAGAAACACGGGAAAAAGGACGGAGAGAGAGACAGACAGACAGAGAGCTGCGGCCAGTTCTTTAAGACCAGCTGACACTCAGGACACAGAGAGCTCCAGCTCCAGACTCGCAAGTGACAGCATGGGTTGCAGGGATCAAGGTTGCTGAGCGATTTGGCAGACAGGCCTGCGTTCAGAGCACACACGTGCTCAGGCCGAGTGTCCTGCCTGTTAGTTCACTGCCATGGGAAAGAATGAGCAGGGGTTTTTCTGGAGTGTTGGTCTGAGCCTTGTGTTGTCGTTGGGTTGTCATCACCTCCGCCTCGGGCGGGGGCACCGGAGTGGGAGTGGGGGGCGATTGCATCAGGCCCGGCCAGGGACCTGATTGGTCTGCCCCTCGTGGCTTGATTCACGAGCTAGAGGACCGAGCCCGAGGCGGCCTCATAGCCGCTTCCCTGCTGCCCAGAGACAGCCTGCCCGCTGGGGCTCCGTCCCCACCATTGGTGCCCGGAGAGGGGTCCCTGCCTGCCAGGGACAGTGGGAGAAGGCCGGGACACACTCCCCTGCAGGGACAGTCTCGATTTAAAATGCCGTCTCGTTCCTCGGACTGCTTTTTCCATGCCGTTGAGGTAAGATTTCTTGAAGCATCTCACGGTTCCCCTAAAGGCGGCACCCCGTCAGCTCTGCAGCTGGCGCAGGGTAGGTTTTTGGTCCTCTGGGTTTCTGCTTGGCCAGCCCCTTGCCTGGGAGCTGTTGGTAGGTCATGGCTTTGAACAACACTGGGAAAACTAAGGTGGCTTGTAATTTTGTAGGGGGTGGGGCCAGAGGGTTTTGTGACTGCTCTTACTATGCCCATCATTTTAGTATTTTCAATTTCAGCATATTCACATTACTTCTTCTCATCTTCTCCCTACACCTCAATGAGCACGAGGTGAGTGGCGGTGACAGGAGGAGGCACTGGGTGCTGTCTGCTGCACTGAGGACCCTAGAAACGGAGAACGGCTGGAGTCGCGGAAAGTTAGGATTTCTGCGGGCCTTCTGTTGCTTTGTTTGTTCTCACAATTGGTTCAAGTGTAAAATGTCCAGTTCCAAGACCGCCAGCAGTATTTTAAAGGAATTCTGTTGCTTCCCAAGACAGGTGGTAGAGAAGTAGCTCACACACTCTGGTTTGGCCATGTGTCCCCGAGGTGTCTTGGGTGTTGTAAGAGCCTGTGTTGTGATCCCACGGTGCCCTGCGCATCCACGGGTGCGGGGGGGGGTGGCGGAGAAGGGAAGGGGAGTGTCGATGGGCGTGGCCTGCAGACCCGCAGCCTCTGGTCACCTGCCGCCTGGAAGAACAATTATACATGTGTTGGAGCGCTGCTGTCTACACATTTCCTGTTTATTTTGTTTCAGTGTTTATTTCTGAAAACCCAAGGTTGTTCATCTGTAAGTGTCACTGCCTTGTGTTGCAGGATGTTAAAGTCTTTAGCGAAGACGGGACGAGCAAAGTGGTGGAGATACTGGCGGACACGACAGCCAGGGACCTGTGCCAGTTGCTGGTTTACAGAAGTCACTGTGTGGACGACAACAGCTGGACGCTGGTGGAGCACCACCCGCACCTGGGATTAGGTAGGGAGCAGCTCCGGGTGGGGGGGAGCAGCTCCGGGTAGGGGGGGAGCAGCTCCGGGGGGGGGAGCAGCTCCAGGTGGGGGGGAGCAGCTCCGGTGGGGGGCAGCAGCTCCGGGTGGGGGGGAGCAGCTCCGGTTGCGGGGGAGCAGCTCCAGGTGGGGGGGGAGCAGCTCCGGTGGGGGGCAGCAGCTCCAGGTGGGGGGGAGCAGTGGGGTGCTCGGTGGGCCTTCAGGTGAAGACCTCTGCTGCCAGATGCCAGACTGTCACTGCAGTGTCCCCTGCCAGCCAGCGTAGCAGGCGGTCTGTGTGTCGTCCTCCATGCTCCTGCCTCTTTTTCCTAAAATCTCACCTTCCTCCCTCCCAGGCCTCTCTCCCCTGGTGCTTTCAGAATCTCGCTCTTGCACAGTTTGAAGCAGTAACTCCCAAGAGCTCAGCCACAGGAGGAGGGAAGGGTCCCTGTGACTTGTCCGCAGGAGGCGCTGTGAGGGGCTCAGGGGCTCGCTGCACACCTGTGGGCTGGGTGTGCAGCCGGAGGCGCCCTGGGGAGATTCTGGCATCACTGCAGAGAGCAGCTCTCTACCTGACGGGGTCGGGGAGCCATGGTGACAGCCTGTAGGAGGGCACGGGGAGGCCCCCGGGAGTCGAGGGTTGCCATAAAGCAATGTCACCTAAGCTTGAGTCTCACACAGTGTCTCTGAGTGATTCGAGAGAGCAAGAGATTATTTTTAAATAGGTGCTATTTACAGAACTCATTGAGGTCTTTGATTGGTTGGTTTGTTTGGTTTAGGCGGCTTATTTTCAGGTAAAGAAGCTTTTCAGACTTCCGTTGAAATTCTTTTTGGATAACGTACGGTGCTTCCAAATCATAGGCACATATTTAAAACTAGAATTTTTTCTGAATCAACAGCTCTATTTTCTTCTGTGTCTCGAAGGAGAGAAAAACTACACCGCTTGCAAACTTCTTCCCATAGTTTAACATTTTTCTCTTGACCTTTAAGAATGACAAAGAAATTGAAATTAAGCCTCTAGGTCTGGAATATTCTTTCACTAAATGGCATTTGGGCAACTCATATCGTACAGTCTAAGGTTACATGACACGAGGTACATTTGAGTTGGCGTTGCTGGAAGTCACGTGTTCTGGCTCCCCTGTGCCATCAGACAGTGTGCGTTGTAAAGTGAACGCTAAGAACTCCACCTTGTTTCTTTCCCGTCACTACGGATCTGCAGTGCACTTGTGTGTCATCAGATGCTTTGTCCTTCGTCCCCAGCAGCCTTCTCCTGACAGGTACATTCAGTGGTGCCACAGCACAGCGACCGGCTGGCAAGCTCCAGTTTGGGACATCCATAAATGGTCCCGAGTGGTCTGATAGGGTCACCAAAAGCATCTGTTGACACACAAGTAATTTGGAAACTAAACAGTAGTCGGAACCCTGCAGTTTTTATGGACACACGTGCACACGCATGTATATACAGATACATATACACCTGCATGCATACACGTGTATATATACCCATATACATGCATTCACACACACATAGAGAATTACAGTAAGTCCCCTACATACAGACCTTCAAGTTGCGAACTTTCAAAGATGCAAATGTGCATTCCATCAACATCAGGCGTGAGTGAAGTTGCAGCTTGCCCTCCTTCTCCTACTGCTGTCGATCCTTCAGCTCTACCATCTCCCACCTCCTCTCCCTCCTCCAGTCAGTAACTCTTCTTCCTGTTCACTCGATGCCAGCCCCTGTGTGCCAGCCGTTGTACTGTACCACTGTACTTTTCAAGGGACTGTGCTATAAGATTAAAAATGTTTTCTTTATTTTTTGTGTTTGTTTGTTTTTATGTATTATTTGTGTGAAAAGTATTGTAAACCTATCACAGTACAGTACTATACAGCCGACTCTGTTAGTTGGGTACCTAGGCTAATTTTTTGGACTTATGAACAGACTGGACTTACGAATGCACTCTCGGAACGGAACTCATTCGTATGTAGGGGACTTACTGTAATTTTAAAAATGCATCTGCATAGTTGGAGCCAAATATAAGTAACGAATATTGTTGAAAGACCATTCAAAAGTCTGACTGTGCTTTTAATTTGAAAAGAACTATGAAAAAACTTCTGTAGACATTATAATACGTGAATATCACTGTCCACACCTAGAGAACATAACGGAATGGATGCAGATACACAGAACATTGTCCCATAGGGACTGCTTGAGAAATTCTGATTCCATTGTTATGTGGTAGCACTTGATTTCTGCAGCATCATATAGTAGACGATAAACTTGGAAAATGATCAATCAGTTGAAAATTTATTCTGAGGGAGTAAAATACGAAATGCACATGCACACACCACTCTCAGGGATGTGATGTCCATACGTTTTATTCTGTATTCTTTCTCTTATTCACAGATGGATTGACATACTCCCCTTTAGGGGACAATAGTTTATTATAAAACCAAGTAAAAAGGGAAGAAAAGAAAAAAAGGAGAGGGGCAAGTAAAATGATGAAACAAATAAAAAAGAACATGTGGATCAAATTTTAGATCCTGGTTGACAAAAAGAAATCAGTGAGCTGACCTTCAGATGCACGAAGCCCCCTTAGAGGAGTCTTCCTCCCCTTCTCCCACGAGCTCCTTTCTCAGGAGCAGCGAGGGGACGCATTGTCCTGATGCCTGGGTTCTGCAGGTGTTAGTTCCACCAAGTCAGTCATGCCCTCCTGCAAGGGCAGGGCCCAGGGAAACCTCCCACTCTCCACACAGAGCTTATTGCATCCCCGGCCATGTGTCTTCCCTGCCTGTTCTTGTTTGTGATCCAAGCCTATGATTTAATATTGGTTTTGATCCATTAAGTTGTTATTTAGGTGAAAATCCTCTTCCTTCCATTATCCGCCAGCATGTAATGGTCAGATGCCCAGTGGTGGGAAGAGGAAGGTCCAGTTCCCTGTTTGATGCCTCCCGTGGGGCAGGGCTGTGGGAGGGCCTTTCACGGCTCCCTGTGGTGTTTCAGCATAAACCCCCTTGGGTGGGGTGTGCAGCGTTCTCTGTGATTGACAGCGTCCTGGGCGTGTTCCTGGGTCCCCTGGCACACGAGTCCGCCGCCCCCATTCTCAGGGCAGAGCCACCAGCCCTGCCTCCGCAGTCACTGATTCTCCCTTTAGAAGGTCACTTTCTCATGGGGTGTACGTCGGGGATGCTCCTGGGACCTGCACATACACGAGGCTGGCGGCTCAGGCCGAAGGGAGATGATGCTTGCAGATCCCTAAGGCCGGTGGTTCCACCAGTCCCCAGTAATGGAGGGGTGAGCAGCCCACTCTTAGAGCACTGAGTTGATGTATAGCCTTAGAAATTGAGGATTTCCAAGCACAATTACGATGCCGATCTTTGCAGCTAGATATCATATCCTTAACCGTATTAAACCTTTTCGCGCTCAGAAACGAGCGATGATTTAGGAGACATGGGGCAGTTTCCAGGATGGCCATTCGAGACGGCTTCCTTTCCACTAGCAGGAGACCACGTGCGTGTGTGAGGTCCGCAGCCCCCGAGGGTACCCGCGGGGCCAGAGCATCAGGCTCACGGAGGGGCAGGAACCGCGGCAGCTGCCGGCGCGGGCAGCATCTCTTGCTGGAAGGACCCTCTCTGCCATCTCTCTGAACTGGGCTTGTTGCCAGAGCCAGGTCCAAGGGCCCTTCCTGGTCCCCAATGTGGGCTCCTGCACCACTTGCTGGTTTGAAGAGTTGGGGCAGAGCCCTGAGTGCATAGTGGTCTTAGGTGACCGTGTCCTGTGTTTCCTGATTTCCCGGGAACTCATACCTTTCCTGATCTCTCCAACCATTACTGGCCCCAAAAGTCCAGCCTGGATGGGATGTTTCGGCTCCAGTATTTTGGGTAGAGCTCAGACGTGGAACCACTGTCCCCAGCCAGTGCCACCGGACAGCCCCCGAGTCCAGCCAGCAGCTGGGATGGGGCCGTTGCCCTCCTGTCTGCAGGTGAGCAGCCAGGCTCACTTCAGCCAGGACACTTTAATAGGTAGAGGGCATAGGGATGTTACACAGCCAGCCTGCAGCTGTATCAAGTACACAAACTGTATTTTAAAGGAATCTCGAAAAACAGGAACTTTGGCATGAAAAATAGCATCTTGGTGCCCCCCGTGAACTTGAAGATGGGCCCACCTGTAAGTTCCGTCCCCCTGGGAGTGCAGCGGCTCCCACAGGCGGGCCCTGAGTGACCACGGGCGTCAGAGTGGGTCAGCGGGAGAGGCTGGGACTTAATTTTAAGCCTGGGGCACCGTCACCAAGGAGGGTCACAGCCGGGTCCTGTGCACCTCAAGGATTTGGGGGGTTCTGTTGTCGTGTGAATCAGGACGAAACACCTCAGGAAGAAGCAGGAACCCTTCCTCGGGCTGTTCGCTGCTCTGGGTTTGTTCCTGGTCAGATGAGAAGGGCGTGACGGCCGCCCTGTGGCGTGACCGGTGCCTCCAGATGCTGACATCTGCACAGACCGGCCGGGGAGGAGCGGCCGCCTTGCCTTCAGCCTTGGGGCTCAGAGCGGCCTCTGCAGGCTGATCCTTTTCTATCTCTGTCTCTGTGTCTGTTACCTCTGAAAGGCACCAAATGACACCCTTTCCCCACTAAAATACACACCTAGCGGGGAGGCTGCTTACGGGGCAGATCCAGACGTCAGGATGTTTGCTGTGGGCGTGTTCTGCTGCACACAGCTCCGCACAGCCCGGGAAGCCCGGGGCAGCTGTTCAGCGCTCCCGTCTCTGTGACGTGGGCTGCGCCAGGCGGTGAGGGGCTTCAGGGGGCAGTGAGGTGGGATGCTGACGCCTCCCAGTGCCCTCGGCTGGGTGCTGGGTCTGCCAGCCCCACCTCACCCCTCGGGACCGCCCAGGTTTCTGCCGAGGACTCTTGTGTCTGCTGCACGGCCCCAGAAGTAAGATACGCTGCTTTTTTTAGTTGAAGTGTAGTTGATGTACAGTGTTGTGTTCATTTCTGCTGTACAGCAGAGCGACTCAGTTATCCACGTATATACATCATTTTTTATATTCTTTTCCATTATGGTTTATCACGGGATGTTGAGTATAGTTCCCTGTGCTCTACAGTAGGACCTTGTTGCTCATCCATCCTGTATATGCTAGTTTGCATCTACTGACCCCAAACTCCCGATCCTTCCCTCTCTCTCCCCCACTCCCCCTTCGGCACCACAGGTCTGATCTCTGTGAGTCTGTTTCTGTTTCATAGGTAGGTTCATCTGTGCCATACCTTAGATTCCACACATAAGCGATATCATATGGTATTTCACTCAGTATAATAATCTCTGGTTGCATCCATGTTCATTATTTTATCCTTTTTATGGGTGAGTAATATTCCGTTGTATGCGTATCTGTGTACCACGTCTTCTTTATCCGTTCCTCTGCTGATGGACATTTCGGTTGCTTCCCTGTCTTGGCTGTTGTGAATAGTGCTGCTGTGAACATAGGGGTGCATGTATCTTTTTGAATTAGAGTTTTGTACAGGTATATGCCCAGGAGTCGGATGGCCATCATTGAGAAGTCTACAAAATATGCTTTTTTTTTTGAGTTGTCTGAGTTTTAAATGTCTTTCATGTAGAGTATGGTGGCGGCATAGATGCTGGCCTTAGTTCCGGAAATCAGAAAACTACAGATACCCTTTGAGGGACGTCTTCCTCTTCCATTTGTACAAAAAGTCCTTTTGGATGAAAAGTCACATGGCAGTTTTACTTAAGGCCATTGTGATCATATGACATCTGTAGCTGGTGATGTGAGCGTTTAATACTATTGCCTGAGGTCATCTGAAAATATGTGTCTTTAGAATCAGAGAGAAAATCAGACCTGGACAAAAAGAGCTTTGAACTGAGGTTGTCCCAGTGGCCTTTCAAAAGCTGTGAGCACAGGTCCTGGGCCTTCAGTGGGAGGCCAGGCCGACAGCTCTGGCATCTCTGAGGAGCTCAGTCCTGGTCCCACCACTGGCCGCAGAGGGTGCAGCGGCCTTGGTTTCCACCTGTAGGTCTCCCAGGCCTCGTGGGGTCAGCGGAGTGGCCTGGGGCAGAGAAGCACCTCCTGTCGGGACTGCTGACAGTCTATTCACGCTGCCGTATGCGGCTGTACCAGGGTAGCTAGGCCTGGGAAGAGAGGATCCTGCCTGGGTTGCAGCATCCTGGGGCCCTATCGAGCCAGTGGCTCCTGCTGGGAGGGCCCTGTGCCCCTGAAACTCGACATCTGCCTTGACCTCCCTTAGGTCCACCCCGCTCTTTTCTTTCTCCTTATTTTACCTGGTAAAAAATTTTAATTCTATAAACCAGCCATCAGCAGGTTATTGGGTCATAGTTGTTTTTTTCCCCATAAGCACAGAAATGTTTTCTCTGAACAAAAATCTCAAGGAAAGTCATGGGTTTGTCTTAAATGAATGACATTGTGCTAACCCCTATCTTGGCAGCAGACATAGCTGTTGTAACCGTGCTCAGGCTGCCCCTGGTTCTTCCCCTCTGTCCTGGGGGCGTCCTCAGGCAGGGTGTGCGGTTCCTGAATCGCTTGCCAGTGCCCGCCTCATCCGGGGACCAGTGGGCCTGTCTGTGGCTCACTGGTGGTGCCAGGTCTGGCCCTTCCTGAGGTGCCTGAGCTTTCTGTTCATCGTGGGGAGGAACTTCAGGCTTTAACTGTGTCTCTACCGAGGACAGCCCGTTCTCGTGTGCCCTGTGTGCCCGCGGGGCCCGGCTCAGACCCCTGGCCTGGTGACTGTCCTTCGTGGACAGGAGTTCTCCCACGTTCGCAGATGGCTTTGACTCAGGAACGCTTTCACCCTGCACCTCGTCCTTCCTGGGGATTCCGCGCTGGCTGTGTGCAAGGAAGCGGGAGCTGGGAAGGGCCGACGGAGCGTTCGTGTCAGTTTCGTGGCATCTCCTGCTCCGCCGTTTGGGCCTCAGTTCACACGTCGAAACCGCCCTGGGCTCGTTTGCTCCTGTCGCGTATCCCGTTATTGAACGTGGTTGGTTCCCTGCCGCCCGGTCAGCAGGCTGTGCAGGGACACGTGAGGGCGTCAGGCCACGTGCCTCTCATGTTCCACGTGGAGCCAGAGTGTCGGACTGTGAGGGAAACGCCGCCCCAGGTGATGCCGCTGCTGAGTCAGGCACCGAAGCGTGTGTCCGTGCACGCTCCCCCGAGTGCTGTGCCACGTGTGTGTCCTTCCCAGCGGCACAGTCCCGCCGTGAGAACAGCTCCGGGGTGTGCGTGATTAGCGTGGGCTCCAGCGGACAGCCGGGCGTGGGGACGGGCTGCCTGCTGGTAGCCCACTCCCTCCCGTGTTACGCCCTAACACCCTCCTAGGCAGCTGAGTTTCACGAAATCAAAGCCGTCCTGCTTCTGCCCCCCACCTCTACCCACCCGCCCGTGCGTCCTCCTTGCTCAGAGCCTTCCCGCTGTCCTGTGTCTTGGGACATTTTCCCAGTCATTAGAGTCCCTGTTCTTTCCAAGAGTTGACATTTCTTAATTTAAAGGCAGAATCACCTGCGCAGAGTCTTTTTTTGATGCCAAATTGAGAAGAAGTGTATGAAAGTTAAGACTGACCTGAGTTCCTCATACTCTGTGTCCTAAGACCTCCTATGCATTTGAGATAACACATTAGAGGTTTCGGTTTACTTTTGGTTCTTGACCTCGTCTTTGCTCACGAAGTTTGAAGAGGAACAGAAAAGTCAAGCAGATTTTGTAATTGGTTGTGAGGCTGCCTTGAAGGTTCTGCCTGTTTATCTCACACAGTACTTTTCCTCTGCAGAAAGGTGCTTGGAAGACCATGAGCTGGTGGCCCAGGTAGAGAGCACCATGGCAAGTGAAAGTCAATTTTTATTCAGGAAGAATTATGCAAAATACGAGTTTTTCAAAAATCCCACGGTGAGTCTTTTCTCTTTGAGTCTGGGGTTTGGCACTCTTGAAATCTTGCAGTTTATACTTGAGTTTCGTAGTAGCAGGTCACAAAATAACTGAGATGTAACGGGTGGCAGTTGGGTTTGAGAATCTGAGTGGCTAGTTAACTAAGCAATCCTGGCTTGAAACTCTCTCTCTGATGCTTAACTAAGTGCCTCTGTTCTGGCCGGAGCTAACCATCACCTTCTCCCAATAGCTGGAGTGGGAGAGGGGCTTAGTCTCTAGGAGTAACTTAGTCAAATACTCAGCAAAATAAAAACTCATTATTCTCTGCAAATAGCAAGTATTACTTCGGGATTATTGGGGGAAGAATCAGTAGAGAAATCAAAATCCAGGTGGGTTGAGCTACTCTCCTTGATTTTTCTTTTCTTTTCTGCTTTTTGCAGGGTGGGGCCCTTGCCTTGTGGGATATCGGGATGGAGCTCGTACCTGCCGTGGTGTGAGCGCCAGTCCTAATTCTGAGTTACAGCAGCAGCAACTGGGTGGGGGTGGGGGGGGTCCCAGCATCAACTTCTGGTTCTGATAGTTTAGCTGCTTTTTCATTGAAAGGAAGAAATTTGGTAGCTACTTTTGGGCGATGCACCAGAAAAGGCCTCTTCACATCTCTGTGCGCATCTCCTAGTTTCAGGGGTTCTTTATCTCATGCCACGCGTCTGTGTCCCTGAGTTAGGACACGCGGCAGCCCTCTGCCTTGGTGCAGTGCCAGACGTGGATCATAGTGGGCATCACAGACACTCCAAACTTGGTGCAGCGTTGAAGGGAAAATGCAGCCCGTTGAAGTCAGTGTTTCCATTGTGTGATAAAGGAACAGAAAGCACTGTCATTGTAAATACAAATTGTACATAATTTTACCTGGAGGAAAGTTTTCGGTACTGGCATACCTGTAAGTATGCTTTTCCCCACTCTTAAGCTAACCTCTGACATCTTTGTTTTTCCATGGCCTAGAATTTCTTCCCAGAACAGATGGTTGCCTGGTGCCAGCAGTCAAACGGCAGTCAGACCCAGCTTCTGCAGGTACTGGGCAAGAAGAGGCTTCTGCTGGAGTCTCTGCGTAGAAGCTCTCAGGCTGTCCTGGGGGCCTGGTAGGAGCCTGGAGCGGTTGCGTTGTTACTCATGTACGAGCCTTGGCCCCTCGTGGAATTTAGAGTCACCAGAAATGAGTGTTTCCCTGGGAAAGCTGCATGTAGCCAGACTCCTTCAAAGCAAAACAAGCGCTTAGAAACAGGATACACTGACCTAGAGGCCATCGGGTGCCTCTCCACGCTTACTGCTGCCTCATGCTGTCCCGGGAAGTCAGGATATTCCTCTGCACCCCTAAAGACGTGTCTCTTAACGGCACGTTAAGTAGTAAGGGAATAAACCATTCCCTAAGGCAGCCAGCACTCTCCAGGTGGCACTGAATGTAAGAGAAAGTACTCGAATGTAGTTGCTGCAGAAGTCTGCCCTGAGCCCTCCTTTTCCTGCTGTGTTTCTGCCTCTGGAAGCTGAAAGCCGCTGTGCTGTGTCCTGGGCCCTCCACGCAGGGCATCTGCCTGCCCTGGGTGAGAGTTGTCATACTAAGTTATCGTGGCCCGTGCACAAGGAGGGTAAAGTGGTTTCCTGCTTTTTAGTTGCCTGATCCGAGACGGCTTGATGCTTGGTGAACGTGCACGGTGATGTCTTGAGGTGCCGGAAGCACTGCCCGGGGGCACCGGGACCTGCCCAGTTGGCCCATACCGTCTGCAGGAGGAGCTGTGTCCCTCTCAGTCAGTGTAGGGGACCCACGAGGGTCACCCCAGATCTGGTTCCTCACCTACCTTCCCTGAAGAAAGAGGTGTGGCTGGTGGGAGGACTTAGCGGGGGAGCAGGCCGTCGCCAGGGTGTTCGTTCCAGGAGCTGGACAGACACTGGACACACAGCTTTCGCTGGAGGGCACGCGGTCAAAGTGACGGCCGGATGCTTGCTCCCAGCCCACCTGCTCGTAATCAGTGCTCCTGGCACTGCTGTTGCCCCAGCTCTGAGGACCAGATTGGGATTTTTATGGGAAACCAGAATAAAAGGCAGGATGCTTAAACACACTGTCCATTAGGAGATTTATGACTTTGTGTTTTCTGTCAGAGTTAGAGAAGTCCATTTGCTTGTGTATGTTTAAACACTTAATTATGTTTTAGAACCCCAATTTAGATGGAAATTTTAAGACTTTTGAAAGGAAAAATATCACTTGAGAACACTCAGTTTAACCCCAAAACAGTATTTTACTAATTCGTAAAATGTTCCAGTGTCAGCGTTGCTGATAATATGTCTGCTTCCATATTTTCATGTCAGCATTATCTAACTTTTAAAATTTGCTCTTCAACAGAATTTTTTAAACTCCAGTAGTTGTCCTGAGATTCAAGGCTTTTTGCACGTGAAGGAGCTGGGAAGGAAGTCGTGGAAGAAGCTGTACGTGTGTTTGCGGCGATCCGGCCTCTATTGCTCCACAAAGGGAGCTTCAAAGGTGAGTCTTAAAGCCGTGACCGCCGGTCGCACCAGGCTGGGAGGGTTCCGAGTAAGCGTGGGCTTCATTTTAAATTGCACCCTGGGCTCCGCCCAGCTCGTGACTTATTAAGCTGATTGTGTAGCAGCTAAACTCTGATTTCCTGGTGCACAGCCCCACCTGGGAAACCAGGTGATGACACAGACCTAGGGATCCCGGGGCTGTGTCACTGCCCCACCCCCAAGCTGGCCAGCCCGGGCGCCTTCTGTGGGCTGGGAGCGGAGCCTCCTGCCTGCCTGAGTCCCTTGAAAGATGCTAACTTAGTTTCTATAATTCGGAAGTTGGCATCCAAGCTAGCCGCAGGATATACGATTGATTATTGCTACCCTAATGGCAATCTAATACATGTTATTGTAGGTATTGCGTGGAATAAATTGGGGTTTTGTGCGCACCCCCAGTGGGAAGAGGAGGCGAGGGGTGGAAGACGGCTGCCCGCCTCCGAGGACAGTTGGGGTGTTGTGGGCTGGCCTTGCCAGGGTCTCCTTTGGTGTCTTTGCACCTCTGACCTACTCTTTCCTGTAACGTCTGAGGACGCCTGCCGTGGGAACGTACCCAGCTGACCTTGGCCTTGCTTTTACACCCGAGAGCTGCGGTCTCTTCTGTTCTCGAAGGAAAGAGGCGGGGAGGAGCTGGGGACCCCAGGGGAAAGTGCTGACCCAGCATCAGGCCACAGTCCTACTGCTCTGGGAGGTCAGGAGAGCAGCGGGCAGCCTTCGGCGAGGGGGCGTGGCCTCTGGGAGAAGGGGCGTGGTCACCAGGGAGGGGCGTGGCCGCAGGAGAGAAGGGGCGTGGCCGGCCGCCCTTCCTTCTGCAGATGGGGTCTTCAGCAGATGCAGTGGGGAGGGTAACTTCCTGACTTCCCAGCTCTGATGTGTGGCTTATGCATCATCGTCATCGGTGCTGAGCCCAGGGATGCGTGTAGCCTAGAGCAGGCAACAGATGCGGGATGGGGAGTTCAGGAGGAGGTGGGACGGTTGCGGACGCAGCTGGACTCTGACCACGCAGCATAGCAAAGGTGCTGTGGGTCCTGCATTTGAGTGTGTGCTCCGAACCTTGACCTTAGCTTCCAGATCTTCTGGTTTTCACTTTATGGGGCTTTGATTTGGCAGTGTCAAATAACATTGTAACCGTTTTCTGTCTGGGAACTGGGAGGGTGGGTGTTTTTGGGCGGGGGCTGCGGGATGTGGTTTTAATTTAGCACTTATTCTACACGATGGGTATAATCTGTAGACTGTCAGAGGGGAGAGGTGTTGAGAGCACGCACAGACTGCCCTCTGTTGACGGGGGCGTGAAACACTGGCTCTTGGCTGTGCTGAGAAGTTCTCCCCCGTTAAGTCTGACCACCTTCCTGCAGGAGCCCAGACACTTGCAGCTGCTGGCCGACCTGGAGGACAGCCGCATCTTCTCCCTGATGGCTGGCAGGAAGCAGTACGGTGCCCCCACGGACTATGGCTTCTGCATAAAGGTACCCCATCCGCAGCCCTTCCGAGATGCCCAGACAGCATCCCACTAGGCACTTTGGAATTAAACCAGGGACCTCCTTTCTTGGGTGCTGCTTTTCTTTGTTTGTTTGTTTTTAACAGAAACGTAGTTTCACGCTAGATTTATTCATTCATATAAAAATATTTCTTGTGTGCTTATGACGTGTCCGTCCTTGAGTAGCTCAGATGCTCAGAGAGAAGCAGAGTCTGTGATGGACAATGCCCGTCGACGGGCCCAGTGGCTTAGGGACCGCCAGCCTGTCACTGGGTGGCCTCCAGCGTACTGAGTGAGCTGACACCTTCTGTGTGGGCTTGTTGTCCCCAGGACATTAGACTAGGGGTGACCACAGCTCTGCCCTCTCTCTGTGCACATGCATGAGGACACAAACTCACACATACGCTCCCATGTGCACTCGTGCATGTGCATGTACACACCTGCACACACCTATGTGAACGAACACATGCACACATGTAGACATACGTGTGCATGCCTGTGTGTGCGTGCACGGGCACACACAGGGGGCTTCTCTCCACACTTTGGGGGGGCCCGCTCCTCCCCCCTCGGCGAAGCTGTGGTGATGCTGGTCATCGCACTAGTAGATATTTACTGAATACCCACTGTGCACGAGACCCTCTACTGAGGCTTCTACCTCCGTCGTCTTCCTGGGTCTTCGCAGGTGCTCACAGGGTGGGAACTGACCTGGCCCCATTGCCCACATCGGGTAGCCAGTGAGCGAGCCCGAGTCCCCCAGCCAGGCTGCCTCCTGAGCCTGCGGAGGAGACAGGGCACAAGGAGCCCGTCCCATCCGAAAATGCCGTCTTCTGCTTCACTTGGTGAAGCTTCTTTGGTTACAAGTAATACGAACTGACTTCAAACCAGCTAAAGGCGCAGGTGCACGGGAGGCTGGTGGGAAGTGGCCTCGGGAGGGGCTGGAGCCGTCGGGGCCCAGGCGGCCGGTGCTTCCTTCCCCCGGCCCACGTGCTGGGTGTCGCGGCCTCTGCTTCGCCCGCAGCGTCAGCGGACTCGGGCTGTCGTTCCGGCCCTGCTCCCCCTCCAGATTCCCGAGGTGGAGAGCTGGGCCGGTGTCCCCCCCAGCACTGACCCTCGGGCCTGCGGTCAGAGGGTTCCTGTGGACACCCGCCAAGCTTATGCCTGCAGGCTTTCCTCCGTCGCAGCCTGGCCCTGCTTCTGGGTGGGACCACCTGCCTCCGCTCCTTGCCCTGCTCCGGTTCCCTGCTCTGGGGTGACATTGGTCTCACCCCCTGGGCCTTTCCACAGGTCTGTCCTTGGGGCCACTCAGATGCCCCAGAAGCCCTGAGCCCCGGGGGCTTCTCCCCACGGCGGCTCACCCAGCAGGCCCTCCCCACGGCTGTGTCCTCGGTCTTCCTGAGAAGCAAGTGAAGACGCCTCCTTCTGAGACCCCAGAGCAGGTCCCCGACCCAGGAATCGGCATTCTCTGCAGGGAGCTAGATGCCCCGTCAGCCACCCCCACCTTGTGGTTTCTTTTCTGTTTGTCTCCCCCAGGACCTCCCTTGGGAGGACGGCTGACCACTCAGCTAAGTACTAAGTGGCCGCAGCCGCCCGGGGCCGGTCCGTGCCCGGCAGAGCATGAGTGATGCTCGGCACGTCCTGCCGTGTGTGGGCTCAGCCCTGCCTGACGGAAGGTGTGTGTCCGATTCCCTGTGATGCTCACGGGGTCTTCCTTTAACTCCTTTAGCCAAACAGAGTCAGGAACGAGGCCAAGGAGCTGCGGTTGCTGTGTGCCGAGGACGAGCAGAGCCGGACGTGCTGGATGACGGCCTTCAGGCTTCTCAAGGTGGGTCCCCTGCGGTCACCGCCTGCATCAGCGCACCCCCTCCATGGACAGTGCCTGTCACCCTCCCACGTTCCGTCACCAGCTCCAGGAATCAAGGGTCCTCACACATTTTTCCAGAGTCTCAGAAGCTCCCCACAGAGCCTTAACGTTAGAGGAACCAGAGCCAGTCCCAGCCTCGGCACTGTTGGCATTTGGGGCCAGGCAATGGGCCGTCCTGTGCTTTGCAGGACATTTAGCAACCCCCTGGTCTCTCCCCGAGATGCCAGTAGCACCCCAAGCAGCTGAGACAACCCCAAATGTCTCCAGATGTTACCAAGTGTACCCTGGGTGTGGGGCGGGGGTTGAGAACCAATAGGAAGAAAAAGGTCGAGACCGGGGAGTCGGGTCAGGGAGGGTGCACGTAGGTCATCAGGAGGTTAATGGTTTTCCTGACGGAGCGTCAGACTCCCGAATTCTCAGAAAGCCAAGGCCATGAGGGAAACATAACGAATCAAGTGGCTCACCGTAGAGTCTCAAGGGAAATGGTGTCTCCTGACAATAATTCTAAAAGAAATGTCTTGCACGGACCCTCACGTGGGATCGCACCCGACAGTGATTTCACAGAAATTGCCAAGATGACTTCACACGCCCTTTAGTACAAGCTCAGTGCACAGCAGGCGCAGCTCACTTGGATGTCCCACAAAATGTTCCTTTGCACGTACACACATCACGTGTCTGGAATTCCTTAGGTACATAAAGTCCTCGTGGGTTACAGGTTAGTTGACAAGACGAACTTGGCCAAAGTCAAGGGGCCTGTGGGGGAAGTGTGTTTGCTCAGCTGTGGCCACCACATGCAGTGGTCTGGGTGTCTCTTTACAAAAGTCCCCAACCCTCACTGAGGGTCCAGCTGGTCCAGGATTCTCGGCAGAGTCACTTAGATCAAGAGAGTGGGAGGCTGAGCTCGGAAAACTCCTTGGAGATGCCACGGGCTCCCTGGAGAGGCAACCCGTGTCCCTCTCTCCCAGAATCTTCCTTTGTTTTTTTTGTCTTGTCACTGGTAAAACAAAAGAAGGTGTACACGGGACTCTCCTGGTGGTGCAGTGGTTAAGAATCCGCCTGCCCATGCAGGGGACATGGGTTCGAGCCCTGGTCCCGGAAGATCCCACATGCCGTGGAGCAACTAAGCCCGTGCGCCACAACTACTGAGCCTGTGCTCTAGAGCCCGTGAGCCACAACTGCTGAGCCCACAAGCCACAACTACGGAAGCCCGCGTGCCTAGAGCCTGTGCTCCGCAACAAGAGAAGCCACCCCAGTGAGAAGCACACGCACCGCAACAACACTCGCCGCAACTAGAGAAAAGCCCACGCGAATCAACGAAGACCCAACACAGCCTAATTAATTAATTAAAAATGGTGTACATTTAAATGTTACTGCTCTGTAATAGAAGAAGAAATGCCCTGTTGCTTTAAGATGCCGTATGTCGTCGGCTGCGCCCTGACAAGCTGGTGTTAAATCCAAGTGCCCCTCAACAGGGGGCTGGTTCCCTGGCTTATGGGACGTGCACACAGAGGAGCCCCCTGCGGCTGGAAAGGAACAGCTCCTCTCTGGGTCTCGTTGTGGGAAATTTTCCAGGATGTATTATTAACAATTCACAAGCAAAGTGCAGATTGTTGTGTAAAGAGGTCACTGCATTGGTGGGGCGAGAATGGAAATGCGTGTTTAGCTTCGCTGGCACATATGCAAACACGATACTGCAGGGGAACACAGAGGCCGCTCACGGGAGCCTGGAGGCTGCGGTGTAGATGGGGCAGACGTGGAGGGAGACCTTCAAGGTTTTATATATTTGAGTGCTTTCTTTTCGTTTTTTCTGTTGCTCTGCAAAAATATTATCTATTTTGGAAAAAACAAAAAGGAGATGAAAAAGGAACTGGTACTAATGCGTCATGTTCCGTGGGTGACACGAGGCGATGTGGCAGCACCTCTGATGCCGGCTCACAAGGGCGGAGGGCGGGGGCCTCTTTGGCGCCATCGTGATGTGACGAGGTGACCGGGCCGCGCTCACAGTGGCAGCGCCGCCTGGCTGTTGTTAGTGCTAACGGTGCGAGCCCCGTATACGTTGACACGATGTGATGGCCGTTTTGGAGCATCCGCTGTGGACCAGGCAGCGCCTCCCATCTCTGACCTCATTGCTACTCACGGCAGCTCTGTACATACACGTACGACCGGTACAGGTGACAGTCCTGCAGCCCATGGCGCTGTGCTCCACGTGGCCACTGGCGTGTGGCAGAGTCAGCCCTAGGACCCCGATGTTTTGGCCCCAGAACTCCATCGCTCACCAGCACGCTTGCTGCCCCCGCGAGAGCCTCCAGGAAAGCTGAAGATCCGTCCAGTTCCAGCCATGGCCCCGTTGTCCCTGAGCGAGCAGCTGACTGCACATCCCACAGCGCCATCCTGTGTGAGGGCGGGGCCTGGCTGGCCCCGCCCTGGGGCCTCCTGCCTCTACCAAGGGGCCAGCACCAGCATCTGAAATGAGGAACCCTTACAAACATCTAGGCCTCCTCCCTCCCTGCCCCCGCAGCCGCCCCTGGCTCCAGTCACCTTGCTCTGGGGGGAAGCGTAGTTAGAAGACCAGCTTCTGTGTGATGGCCCCTGCCCTGCACCCACACGTTGCCTCCAGAATGGCGTGTGCTTTGCTCCGGGGACTTAACGCCCTTTGAAGCGGTGGGGAACCTTCTCAAAAGCCTCCTGTTTCCCTGGCTCTGCTGCGTCGCGAGCTTCTTGGATTGTGAGCGCTGGCTCAGTCCGCAGCCTGTCTCTTCTCCTCCACGGAGAGACCGGTCTGCAGGCTGCAGGGACCTGGCGGCCTCTCCGCACCTCCCAGTTCTTGCCCTCTACGTGTTCTCGTGCCTGGGCGTCAACCTCAGATCCCCAGAGCTGGGACGGCCTAGCGCTCGGAACAGAAGAGACGCTCAGAAAAGTTGAGTTGAATGAAAGTGGCAACCGACCCAAACTCCCGTATCTGCGTTGGCCTCCCCACTCTTTTTTTTTTGGCGGTACGCGGACCTCTCACTGTTGTGGCCTCTCCCGTTGCGGAGCACAGGCTCCGGACGCGCAGGCTCAGTGGCCATGGCTCACGGGCCCAGCCGCTCTGCGGCATGTGGGATCTTCCCGGACCGGGGCACGAACCCGCGTCCCCTGCATCGGCAGGCGGACTCTCAACCACTGCGCCACCAGGGAAGCCCCTCCCCCCTCTTTTGAAACCGTTTCTCCCCCTTGCCTGCCGGATGTCATGGGTAGCGCCGGAGTCAGCCCGAGACGGCGCAGAGGGGGGCTTTGGACTAGGGACCTGCACCATCTCCAGAGGCCGGTTCTTCGGCCTCCGAGGGGGGTCTTGCTGCCGCAGACCAAGGAAACGTTGGTTGCCTCTTTCCGTGGTCTGTAGTGAGTGCTGAGAGGTCCCTCCCCAAGCTTTAACCCTCCAACACCCTTGCCCCCTAATAGTGGGTCGGATGTGCCACGTCCCTGTGTGGAGGACGCACGTCGGAGACCTCGGGCCTGAAGCTGATGTGTAAAGCTCTGCCCTCCCGGTGTCTCCAACTCTGACCAGGAAGCAGGTCTGTGGTGGCTGATATTGGGCAATTTGGACGGTATTGAAATCCCAGGGCTTTTTTGAGAGGAAGGCCTGCTTTTGAATTAACCTAGACCTTCCTGTGCCTTGAAGTACCAACACTGGTATACTTTCTTTAAAAAAAATGATAGCTCGAGCCTCCAGAGGAGAAAACTGGCTAACACCCGCTTTTGTTCCTCTGCCTGCTATTCCATTGTTTCCTAAATGATTTCGTAAAGACTACAGGGACAGCACAAGGAGTACGAAGACGGTGTTAGTTACCTACCGGCTCCTTCCCACCCCCTCCACCTTCTAGATGATTCTTAAGCTGCCCTAGAGATTCTTCCCCAAGAGCGAGGTCTTGCTTCATCAATACAGGTTTCTGTAGGGAACTCCCTGGTGGTCCAGTGGTTAGAACTCAGCGCTGTCACTGCCGGGGCCCTGGTTCAATTCCTGGTTGAGGAACTAAGATCCTGCAAGCCGCCCAAGCGCAGCCCAAAAAAATAAATAAAATTTTTTTAAAAAGTCTAAACCTCTTAAAGAGGCTAAAAAAAAAAAAGCACACAGGATTCTGAACTGAATTACTTGACATGGAGAAGACAGTTACAGTGGATGTTGGGCATGACAGCAGCCAGGGAGCCTCAGCCCTGGCACACAGGCGTTGTGGAGTCTGGGGCCAAGAGGAGGCGTCCAGCGCCCAGAAGCAGCGCAAACACGGAACGGTTCGCCGGGGAGCGCAGGGGCGTGCTGACCAGCTGTTCAGAGCAGAGGCAAAGCATCCGGGCTCTGGTGATAACACCGTGATGTTTGCTGCCTGCTCGCGCCTGCCGGAGGGAGCTTCACGTCACCCTGTTTAATCATCATGAGAACCTAGGGGAAGGGGGGGCCCTCGCAGTACAGGTGAGGAGAGAGCGCCTGGAGATGGGCCAGCTGAGACTCCATGCCCCTCCCGGGGGGGCTTCTTAGGAAGCCCAGGTAGAGCTTGGGAAATGGCTCAGGTGTGTTCCGCCCTCCCGTCTGACGGTGCCACCTGCCTTCACGCTCACAGCCAAACTCATGGCCTCTCTGGATCCCAGAGTCCAGACCCGTGGTCCCTAAAAGCCAGTCCTCTGACTACTGAGAAGTTGGGGAGACATCTTCTCTAGTGCATAGCAAAATGAAACAATCTGAAAGAATGAAAGGCCCTGATATAGCTCTTCTCTCTCATCCTCTTCCCTGCAAGGTGATCTCTCAAGTCTAGTGGTTCCCAGATTTTATTTTTATGTAGCAAAACCCTTTCCCCCTTCAGGCAAAATTTTGGATAATTCCTCAATATGTGAAATAGACAAAAAGACTGAATTACATGGCATCTCAGGTTATTGGTAAATGGCAAAAAAAAAAATCCAATCTCAGCAGTTCTAACAGCAAAGACGAATCCAGCTCAGACATGGCAGGTGGCGTGGCCCCGTCATGACCTCAGCCGGGGAAGGGAAGGCAGAGCCAGGGGGTCTCCCATCCACAGAAGTGACACATGTCACTCCCACTCACAGGCTCAGGTCCAGACTGCTCGCCTGGTCTGCCCCAGCCGCAGGGCCCAGGGAGAGTAAGCCCACCGTTTGACTCAAAAGCAGAGTCAGAAACTCCTGGCAGGCAGGCCAGTTACTAGCACACGGTGCAGTTTCGATGTTTGTTCAGAAACAGCGGCCGCTCTCAGCATCCCCGAAGTGCATCTCACCCTGAAGCCCTTTGGAGACCCGCCTGCCCCATCCCTTTCTGTCTCCCACCCACACGCTGTGCCGCGTGGTGTGTGAGCAACCCCCGGCCACCCTGTCTGAACTGCAAGCACAGACACCTGTCTTTTCTACACAGACAGACAGAAACAAGGGGGAATCGAAGTACGTGGGGAGTAGAAATGAAGGAAGGCACGTAAAACCCAGTCATTTTTAAAATGGGAAAACTGAAGACATGCTATGCATATCCACCTACTATTGTATTTTAAATCAAGATGAAATGGACTTTCTTTGCAAAAACAGAAAAACCTTGAAATTGACTGAAAAACGCAGGAGAAATTGAGCTACATTTTTTTAAAAAATGAGTTTCTCTAAGCTTTGAGGAATATTCAAGCTCAGTGCTGTGTAAACTGTCACAGAACCAGGACTTACACCGTATGCTGAGGTTTTGGTCACCTTCACACTTCAGGGCTGTGCTGTCCTTTGAAATCCTGGTCGGACGTGGCATCTTAAGTAGACACTGCAATTTGTTCTTTTTTTTTTAACATCTTTATTGGAGTATAATTGCTTTACAATGGTGTGTTAGTTTCTGCTGTATAACAAAGTGAATCAGCTATACATATTCATATGTTCCCATATCCCCTCCCTCTTGCGTCTCCCTCTTGCGTCTCCCTCCTACCCTCCCTATCCCACCCCTCTAGGTGGTCACAAAGCACCGAGCTGATGTCCCTGTGCTATGCAGCTGCTTCCCACTAGCTATCTATTTTACGTTTGGTAGTGTATATATGTCCATGCCACTCTCTCGCTTCGTCCCAGCTTTCACTTGCCCCTCCCCACGTCCTCAAGTCCATTCTCTATGTCTGCGTCTTTATTCCATCCTGCCCCTAGGTTCTTCATAACCTTTTTTTTTTTTTTTTAGATTCCATATGTATGTGTTAGCATATGGTATTTGTTTTTCCTCTTTCTGACTTACTTCACTCTGTATGAGAGACTGTAGGTCCATCCACCTCACTAAAAACAACTCAATTTTTTTTCTTTTTATGGCTGAGTAATATTCTACTGTATATATGTGCCACATCTTTTTTATCCATTCATCTGTCGATGGACATTTACGTTGCTACCATGTCCTGGCTACTGTCAGTAGAGCTGCAGTGAACATTGTGGTACATGACTCTTTTTGAATTATGGTATCCTCAGGGTATATGCCCAGTAGTGAGATTGCTGGGTCGTATGGTAGTTCTATTTTTAGCTTTTTAAGGAGCCTCCATACTGTTCTCCATAGTGGCTGTATCAATTTACATTCCCACCAACAGTGCAAGAGGGTTCCCTTTTCTGCACACCCTCTCCAGCCTTTATTGTTTGTACACTTTTTGATGGCCATTCTGACTGGTGTGAGGTGATACCTCATTGTAGTTTTGATTTGCATTTCTCTAATGATTAGTGATGTTGAGCATCCTTTCATGTGTTTGTTGGCAGTCTGTATATCTTCTTTGGAGAAATGTCTGTTTAGGTCTTCTGCCCATTTTTGGGTTGGGTTGTTTGTTTTTTTTGATATTGAGCTGCATGAGCTGCTTGTAAATTTTGGAGATTAATCCTTTGTCAGTTGCTTCATTTGCAAATACTTCCTCCCATTCAGAGGATTGTCTTTTCATCTTGTTTATGGTTTCCTTTGCTGTGCAAAAGCTTTTAAGTTTCATTAGGTCCCATTTGTTTATTTTTGCTTTTATTTCCATTTCTCTAGGAGGTGGGTCAAAAAGGATCTTGCTGTGATTTATGTCATAGACTGTTCTGCCTATGTTTTCCTCTAAGAGTTTTCTAGTTTCTGGCCTTACATTTAGGTCTTTAATACATTTTGAGTTTATTTTTGTGTATCGTGTTAGGGAGTGTTCTAATTTCATTCTTTAACATGTAGCTGTCCATTTTCCCAACACCACTTATTGAAGAGGCTGTCTTTTCTCCATTGTATATTCTTGCCTCCTTCATCAAAAATAAGGTAACCATATGTGCGTGGGTTTATCTCTGGGCTTTCTATCCTGTTCCATTGATCTGTATTTCTGTTTTTGTGCCAGTACCATACTGTCTTGATTACTGTAGCTTTGTAGTATAGTCTGAATTCAGGGAGCCTGGTTCCTCCAGCTCCTTTTTTCTTTCTCAAGATTGCTTTGGCTCCTCAGAGTCTTTTGTGTTTCCATGCAAATTGTGAAATTTTTTGTTCTAGTTCTATGAAAAATGCCATTGGTAGTTTGATAGGGATTGCATTGAATCTGTAGATTGCTTTGGGTAGTTTAGTCATTTTCACAATGTTGATTCTTCCAATCCAAGAACATGGTATACCTCTCCATCTGTTTGTATCATCTTTAATTTCTTTCATCAGTGTCTTACAGTTTTCTGCATACAGGTCTTTTGTCTCCTTAGGTAGGTTTATTCCTAGGTATTTTATTCTTTTTGTTGCAGTGGTAAATGGGAGTGTTTCCTTAATTTCTCTTTCAGATTTTTCATCATTAGTGTATAGGAATGCAAAAGATTTCTGTGCATTAATTTTGTATCCTGCTACTTTACCAAATTCACTGATTAGCTCTAGTAGTTTTCTGGTAGCATCTTTAGGATTCTCTATGTATAGTATCATGTCATCTACAAACAGTGACAGCTTTACTTCTTCTTTTCCGATTTGGATTCCTTTTATTTCTTTTTCTTCTCTGATGGCTGTGGCTGAAACTTCCAAAACTATGTTGAATAATAGTGGTGAGAGTGGGCAACCTTGTCTTGTTCCTGATCTTAGTGGAAATGTTTTCAGTTTTTCACCATTGAGAACAATGTTGGCTGTGGGTTTGTCATATATCGCCTTTATCATGTTGAGGTAAGTTCCCTCTGTGCCTACTTTCCGGAGGGTTATTATCATAAATGGGTGTTAAATTTTGTCGAAAGCTTTTTCTGCACCTATTGAGATGATCATATGGTTTTTGCTCTTCAGTTTGTTAAAATGGTGTATCACATTGATTGATTTGCATATTTTGTAGAATCCTTGCGTTCCTGGGATAAACCTCACTTGATCATGGTGTATGATCCTTTTAATGTGCTGTTGGATTCTGTTTGCTAGTATTTTGTAGAGGATTTTTACAACTATGTTCATCAGTGATACTGGCTTGTAGATTTCTTTCTTTGTGACATCCTTGTCTGGTTTTGGTGTCAGGGTGATGGTGGCCTCGTAGAATGAGCTTGGGAGTGTTTCTCCCTCTGCTATATTTTGGAAGAGTTTGCGAAGGGTAGGTGTTAGCTCTTCTCTAAATGTTTGATAGAATTCGCCTGTGAAGCCATCTGGTCCTGGGCTTTTGTTTGTTGGAAGATTTTTAATCACAGTCTCAATTACAGTGCTTATGATTGGTCTGTTTATATTTTCTATTTCTTCCTGGTTCAGTCTCGGAAGGTTGTGCATTTCTAAGAATTTGTCCATTTCTTCCAGGTTGTCCATTTTATTGACATATAGTTGCTTGTAGTAGTCTCTCATGATCCTTTGTATTTCTGAAGAGTCAGTTATTACTTCTTCTTTTTCATTTATAATTCTATTGATTTGAGTCTTCTCCCTTTTTTACTTGATGAGTCTGGCTAGTGGTTTATCAATTTTGTTTATCTTCTGAAAGAACCAGCTTTTAGCTTTATTGATCTTTGCTATTGTTTCCTTCATTTCTTTTTCATTTATTTCTAATCTGATTTTTATTATTTCTTTCCTTCTGCTAAGTTTGGGGTTTTGGGGTTCTTCTTTCTCTAATTGCTTTAGGTGTAAGGTTAGGTTGTTTATTTGAGATTTTTCTTGTTTCTTGAGGTAGGATTGTATTGCTATAAACTTCCCTCTTAGAACTGCCTTTGCTGCATGCCATAGGTTTTGGGTCATCATGTTTTCCTTGTCATGTGTTTCTATGTATTTTTTTATTTCCTCTTTGATTTCTTCAGTGATCTCTTTGTTATTAAGTAGTGTATTGTGTAGCCTCCATGTATTTGTATTTTTTACAGATTTTTTCCCTGTAATTGATATCTAGTGTCACAATGTTGTGGTCAGAAAAGATACTTGATACAATTTCAATTTTCTTAAAGTTACCAAAGTTTGATTTGTGACCCAGGATATGATCTCTCCTGGAGAATGTTCCATGAGCACTTGAGAAGAAAGTGTATTCTGCTGTTTTTGTATGCAGTGTCCTATAATTATCAGTTAAATCCATCTTGTTTAATGTATCATTTAAAGCTTGTGTTTCCTTATTTATTTTCATTTTGGATCATTTGTCCATTGGTGAAAGTGGGGTGTTAAAGTCCCTTACTATGATTGTGTTACTGTCGATTTCCCCTTTTATGGCTGTTAGCATTTGCCTTATGTATTTAGGTGCTCCTATGTTTGGTGAATAAATATTTGCAATTGTTATATCTTCTTCTTGGATTGATCCCTTGATCATTATGTAGCGTCCTTCTTTGTCTCTTGTAACAGTCTTTGTTTTAAAGTCTGTTTTGTCTGATATGACAGTTGCTACTCCAGCTTTCTTTTGATTTCCATTTGCATGGAATATCTTTTCCATCCCCTCACTTTCGGTCTGTATGTGTTCTAGGTCTGAAGTGGGTCTCTTGTAAACAGCATATATAGAGGTCTTGTTTTTGTATCCATTCAGCCAGTCTATGTCTTTTGGTTGGAGCATTTAATCCATTTACATTTAAGGTAATTATCGATACATATGTTCCTATTACCATTTTCTTAATTGTTTTGGGTTAGTTATTATAGTTGTTTTCCTTCTCTTGTGTTTCCTGCCTAGAAAAGTTCCTTTAGCATTTACTGTAAAGCTGGTTTGGTGGTGCTGAATTCTCTTAGCTTTTGCTTGTCTGTAAAGGTTTTGATTTCTCCATCGAATCTGAATGAGATCCTTGCTGGGTAGAGTAATCTTGGTTGTAGGTTTTTCCCTTTTATCACTTTAAATATGTCCTGCCAGTCCCTTCTGGCTTGCAGAGTTTCTGCTGAACGATCAGCTGTTAACCTTATGGGGATTCCCTTCTATGTTATTTGTTGTTTTTACTTTGCTGCTTTTAATATTTTTTCTGTGTATTTAATTTTTGATAGTTTGATTAATATGTTTCTTCTCGTGCTTCTCCTTGGATTTATCCTATGTGGGACTCTCTGCACTTCCTGGACTTGATTAACTATTTCCTTTACCATATTAGGGAAGTTTTCAACTATAATCTCTTCAAATATTTTCTCAGCCCCCTTTTTTTTCTCTTCTTCTTCTGGGACGCCTATAATTCAAATGTTGGTTCGTTTAATGTTGTCCCAGAGGTCTCTGAGACTGTCCTCAATTCTTTTCATTCTTTTTTCTTCATTCTGCTCTGCAGTAGTTATTTCCACTATTTTATCTTCCAGGTCACTTATCCATCCTTCTGCCTCAGTTATTCTGCTATTGATCCCATCTAGAGTATTTTTAATTTCATTTATTGTGTTGTTCATCATTGTTTGTTTCATCTATAGTTCTTCTAGGTCCTTGTTAAATGGTTCTTGCATTTTCTCCATTCTGTTTCCAAGATTTTGGATCATCTTTACTATCATTATTCTGAATTCTTTTTCAGGTAGACTGCCTATTTCCTCTTCATTTGTTTGGTCTGGTGGGTTTTTACCTTGCTCCTTCATCTGCTGTGCGTTTCTCTGTCTTCTCATTTTGCTTAACTTACTGTGTTTGGGGTCTCCTTTTTGCAGGCTGCAGGTTCGTAGTTCCTGTTGTTTTTAGTGTCTGCCCCCAGTGGCTAAGGTTGGTTCAGTGGGTTGTGTCAGCTTCCTGGTGAGGGGACTAGTGCCTGTGTTCTGGTGGATGAGGCTGGATCTTGTCTTTCTGGTGGGCAGGACCATGTCCGGTGTTGTGTTTTGGGATGTATGTGACCTTATTATGATTTTAGGCAGCCTCTCTGCTAATGGGTGGGGTTGTGTTCCTGTCTTGCTAGTTGTTTGGCATAGGGTGTCCGGCACTGTAGCTTGCTGGTCGTTGAGTGGATCTGGGTCGTAGCCCTGAGATGGAGATCTCTGGGAGAGCTTTCACTGTTTGGTATTACATGCAGCCAGGAGGTCTCTGGTGGACCAACGTCCTGAACTCAGCTCTCCCACCTCAGAGGCACAGGCCTGATACCCGACCAGAGCACCAAGACCCTGTCAGCCACACAGCTCAGAAGAAAAGAAAGAAAGAAAGAAAAGAAAAGAAAGTTATTAAAATAAAAAATAATTATTAAAAACAAAACAATTTTTAAGTAATTAAAAAAAAAGGGAGAAAGAAGAGAGCAACCAAACCAAAAAGCAAATCCACCAATGATAACAAGCACTAAAAACTATACTAAGGAAAAAAAAAAAAGAGAGAACCCTAGGACAAATGGTAAAGGCAAAGCTATACAGACAGAATCACACAAAGAAGCATATGCATACACACTCACAAAAAGAGAAAAAGGAAAAAAATATAGATACAGATATAGATATATCTATAGATCTATATCTAGATAGATAGATAGATAGATAGATAGATAGATAGATAGATATAGTTGCTCCCAAAGTCCACCGCCTCAATTTTGGGATAATTCGTTGTCTATTCGAGTATTCCGCAGATGCAGGATACGTCAAGTTGATTGTGGAGATTTAATCCGCTGCTTCTGAGGCTGCTGGGAGAGATTTCCCTTTCTCTTCTTTGTACGCACAGCTCCTGGGGCTCAGCTTTGGATTTGGTCCCGCCTCTGCGTGTAGGTCACCTGAGGGCATCTGTTCTTCGCTCAGACAGGACGGGGTTAAAGGAGCAGCTGATTAGGGAGCTCTGGCTCACTCATGTGGGGGGCGTGGGAGGGGGTGTATGGAATGCAGGGCAAGCCTGCAGCGGCAGAGGCCGGTGTGACATTGCCACAGCCTGAAGCGCGCCGTGCGTTCTCCCGGGGAAGTTGTCCCCAGATCATGGGACCCTGGCAGCAGCGGGCTGCACAGGCTCCCGGGAGGGGAGGTGTGGATAGTGACCTGTTCTTGCACACAGGTTTCTTGGCGGCGGCATCAGCAGCCTTAGCGTTTCATGACCATCTCTCGTGTCCACGCTGGAGCCGTGGCTCGTGCCCGTCTCTGGAGCTTGTTTAGGCAGCGCTTTTAATACCCTCTCCTCGCGCACCCTGAAAAAATGGTCTCTTGACTCTTAGGCAGCTCCAGACCTTCTCCCAGACTCTCTCCTGGGTAGCCGTGGTGCACTAGCCCCTTCAGGCTGTGTTCACGCCACCAACCCCAGTCCTCTCCCTGCGCTCCGACCGAAACCCGAGCCTCAGCTCCCAGCCCCGCCCGCCCCGGCGGGTGAGCAGACAAGCCTCTCGGGCTGGTGAGTGCCAGTCGGCACTGATCCTCTGTGCGGGAATCTCTCCACTTTACCCTCCGCACCTCTATGGCTGCGCTCTCCTCCATGACTCTGAAGCTTCCCCCCGACTCCGCCAGTGAAGGGGCTTCCTAGTGTGTGGAAACCTTTCCTCCTTCACAGCTCCCTCCCACTGGTGCAGGTCCCGTCCCTATTCTTTTGTCTCTGTTTATTCTTTTTTCTTTTTCCCTCCCCAGGTACTTGGGGACTTTCTTGCCTTTTGGGAGGTCTGAGGTCTTCTGCCAGTGTTCAGTATGTGTTCTGTAGGAGTTGTTCCACATGTAGATGTATTTCTGATGTATTTGTGGGGAGGAGGGCGATCTCCACATCTCACTCCTCCGCCATCTTGAAGGTCTCCCCTGCAGTTTGTTGTTCACTGAGTCTATATTCTTGTCTCCGGGACCAGAATTCCACTCAGCAGCTGTTTGAGTATGGGCCTGTTGGCAACAAAACTCTCTCTGTTTTTGTTTGGTATATTTTTATCTTATTTTCATTATTGAAGGAACTTTTCACTGATGGTTGAATCCTTGGTTAGAGGTTATTTTCTCCTGCATTTCACCCATCCCATTGTCTTCTAACTCCCATCATTCAAGTTAAAAAGTCAGCTGTTCCTCCCCTCATAGCTTCTGTGAAAGTAAAGTGTGTCTTCCTACGGTTGCTTTCAACATTTTCTCTTTGTCTCTGTTTTCCATGATGTTCCTGGGTGGTTTTGTTTGTTTGTTTGTTCGTTTTTGTTTCGTTTTTATCCCACTCCTAGATTCTGTAGCTTGGTGGGATTTTTTTAGTTTTGGAAAATTCTTGGCCCTTATCTCAAACATTTCTTCTAAGCCGTTCTCTCTCTTCGCCTCTCATGGGAGTGCAGTTGTACCTGTGTTAGACCTTTTCATCATGTCCCAAATATGTTAACTTTAGAAACGAGTACTGCAGGGCCTCAAGCTGGAAATGAGCTTACATCCATAAAGGACAGTGAGGAGGAAGATGCAGCCCACTTGATACCTGAGTTTTCTCTTCCTGACCTTGTTTCTTTTCTATGTGGTTTGAGTGGGTAATTGGGGAGCGTAGGTTGGGATGTTGGGAGTGTACGAGACTTTGCAGGACCCGTAGTGCTTATTTCCTGGGGAAATAAAGCATGAGCCACCGAGCTGCTTGGGCAGGAAGCCTGGTGGTTAGGAAGAGCGCTGGTTTGGGAACAGGCTCGTACATTCAGATCCTGAATCCATACTTTACCATGACCTTGAGCAACTTGCTTCACTTCTTTGTGTTCTGTTATTTGTAAAATGGGGATAGAGTACATATTTCGTAAAATGGAGAAGATTAAATAAAAGAGCAGCATAAAGCACTTAGAAGAGAGCTTTGCCTGTAGCAACATTCAGTAAGGTTGTTGTTCTTCTCTCATCGTTATTACGCTGTTACTGCCCTGCTTACTTCCTGCCCACCCAGGATCCCAAGACAGTCGGCAGTAACTGTCTATGGAGTGTTGACGGTGGCAGGCCCCAGAGACGGTGCTCTGTTGGGTGTTTGTTCTTGAGTTCACCAGCCTGTTGGCAAGGATTGCTCATTGTTCTGTATGACTGTTGCCCCCCGCGGCCGTGGGTTTGCCACATCTGGGGCTTTGGGGGCTCCCGAGGCCCCCCCCCCAGTGGCTGACTCTGGCCTTCCTTTCCCCTTCAGTATGGAATGCTCCTTTACCAGAACTACAGAATCCCTCAGCAGAGGAAGGCCATGCTGTCCCCCTTCTCAACTCCAGTGGTAAGTAAAGCTGCCGGCCCCAAAACCAAGTTCCTTCTCAGCTGCTGCGTCAGCGTGCGCTGTGGACATCTCGTTTCCGACGAGGCTGACCAGAGAAGCTGCAGAACGAGCTTGTGCGTTTCAGAGAAGCCAGAATATCTCTCCACCTTGCGTTTCCCAGAAGGTGGACCTGGTCGTCCCAACAGCGTGCCTGCCGGGAGCAGATTCCTCTGCCACCCTCACCCTGTCCCCGCGTCTCCCCGCAGGGTTGCCTCAGTAGATGGCTCCATTTAAGGGCTCTCTAGTCACGTGCTCAGAAATGTCGACAGCAACTCTCAGCTCCGCTGAGGAGCCGCCTTCCCGCCTTCGCTTTTGTCCATTTCAGCTGTGGGACCCGTAGTGCTGTTGACCATGACGCTTAAGTCTTTCTCTGTGAGAATTGAGACTGTAGTGAGTCATCTTGTGTTCTCAGGATGGACTTTAGTTCCCAGAGGTGCAGAAATGCTTCATCCTCTCCAACTAGGATCTTAACAGCCCCTCGATGTCCATTCCTAGATGTCAAACTATCCCACAGAACGAGTCCCTGGGTTTCTCGGAACTAACTTACCCGACTCGGCTGTGGTGAGGGCTGGCTTGCACTTGACGTTTCCATTTCTTTGATGAGTTTTAGTGCACGTTCGGGACCCCGTGAAACACCACACAGTCCCGACCCTGTGGGTACCAGCAGCCTCACCAGTGGCCTTCGAATACCTCGAGAGGACTGGAACGTTTCTTTGTTCTTCTTGAGAAAAACCCAAGCCATTTTTAGTCCAAGGGCACTTGCAGCACTGAATGTTCCATCTGATCCTTAGAGAGTTGGGGTGGTGGGGGGACTTGCCCGTCCTCTCCTGCCCCTCCCCAGGCACAGCCGTTCTGTGCCAAGGTTCCCACCTGCTCCCTGGCTGTTTCCCTGCATCTTAAGAACTCACGGCCTCTCGTTTCCAGCGCAGTGTCTCTGAGAACTCCCTCGTGGCCATGGATTTTTCTGGGCAAACAGGAAGAGTGATCGAGAACCCAGCTGAGGCTCAGAGTGCAGCCCTGGAAGAAGGCCACGCCTGGAGGGTAAGGCCATGGCCCTGTCCCGCCAGGACGGGCTCCCTCGCGGTGGCCACTCCACGCCTGGTCTGACCCCCGAAGAAGGGCTGTGTGCTGGCGTCAGGGGGTGAGAGGCTGGGAGGGTGGGTGGCTGTGAGTTCTCAGCTGCAGGAAGCCTTGGCCCTCCTGGGCTCCTCCATGTGCCCAGCACCCTGCCACCCCACCACCCTCGTCCCTGGGCTCCCGTGGGGGGAGGGGCAAGGAGCAGAGCCCTGGGTTCCCCCGGCTCGCAGCCCCGTTCCTGCTGGAGTCTTCCGGGCGGACAGAGTGTGAGGCCAGGTATTCCGAGTGTGGCTCGACCACTAACTAGCTTCACAGCCTTGGACAGTCTTTTTACTCTGAGGCCCAAGTTCCTAATCGCCAGATGGATGAATATCTCCCAACTTCCAAGCTTTTCTGAGCTTTAAAGACAGTGTACAAAACACAAGCCCACAGCTCTGGCTCCGAAAGCCTCCCCCTCCTTCAGCCTCAGAGTGCGCAGAAAAGGAGAATGCACCCAAAGCCACGACCAGTGTTCAGACCTGCCTGAGTTCCCCGGGAAATCTCGTGTTTTTCTCCTAAGATGTATTGGGAATTTCACTCCGTGTCTTGTGTGTGACAAACACGTCTCTGCTTCCATCCTGGAATCCTTAGAAATATACTAGGATGGGGATGCTTCTGGTTTTGTTTTTAACAACTGCCGCCTGTAAGCTGTCTGTCCTTGTGGTCACATGGGACTGAGGTGTCTGTCATTCCGTGGTCGAGGGCCCTGTCACCTGGCCAGCTCCCCGCCCCAGCTGTGTCCCAGGTGGCGTGCTGTTTGTGTCACTCCGCTGTCTCAGCGCTAACGTGGGGATTTCTTTTGCAGAAGCGAAGCACGCGGATGAATGTCCTCGGGAGCCAGAGCCCCCTCCACCCTTCCACCCTAAGTACAGGTAAACGCTGGCATCTTGGCCTGATGTTTTTGTACATAAATAAAATAAAAGAGCTCCCAACCCTCCCCAAGCTTCCCAACGTTGTCCAGGCCCAGAGCACAGCACGAAAGCTGCGGCCACGGAAATCCAGGCCCCGTGTGGACCTGAGTGAGCTCGCAGGGCAGCCGCTGTGCGTGGCCCCCAGGCTACCCACCTTTCCCTGTTTCCCGCAGTGATTCACAGGACACAGCACTGGTTTCACGGCAGGATCTCCAGGGAGGAGTCACACCGGATCATTAAGCAGCAGGGGCTCGTGGACGGGTAAGGGACGCGACGGACAGGGTGGGCGTCTGCTGAGGGTCTGCTGGGCTCAGCTCCTCAGAGCATCCTGCCATGGGGTGCGGGGCTGGGCAGCGGTTGCAGCCTCGTTCTAAGTAGGAGCAGTGTGCTCAGGGAAACGAGGATGCTGCAGGGTTTGCACAGCTACGGAGTGGAGAGAGGGATTGCAGTCCATTTCTGTCCACACGCTAAAATCATTCTCTACCTCCCTGCTGAAATTCGAACAGATGAAGAACGCATGTTGCTTCTTTTTGATCAGTAAGGCAGTGGGCCAGTGGAAAACCGTATCTTCTTGCCTAAACCTTTTGCTTTATGCCTTATATCGTTGGCCGTTGCCCCAGCCACCCCAGATCTTAGTGACGCAGAGCAGCAAAGCTGTATCATTTCTCACAGTTAGGGCTGCTTGGGTGGCTCTTCCCACCCGGGCCAGCAGAACTCACGTGCCTGGTGGCCAGTGCCGGCCGTGGCTGGGTGCCGAGGTGCCTGGGCACAGGCCTCTGGCAGGTTAGCTTGGGTCCACCGTGGCCATCACGGGGATCCCAAGGGTAAGAGGTCAACCCCAGTGCACAAGCACTTCTCAAGGTGACACCCCCATGGTCAAGGCAAACCCGGCAGCCAGGCTCAGCATCACTGTGAATGAGAGGAAGCTGCCCCGGGTGTGGCTGCAGACATGTGAGTGGCCGTGACCGCGGCATGGTCCCTCCCGAGCTCAGCCCGACGTGCCTCCACCCCCACCCCCCACCCCCACATAAAGAGGCCCAGACGAGTTAGTTGGATGCTCTGGTCCATCCTTGTCGTGGCTGCCTCTCCCTGGGTCTACTCAAAAGACAGGCTCTCGGGAGCTGCTCAGCTCACAGCAGTCCTTTTGTTCTTCAGATCCTTCATCTTTAAAAAGTTTTATCATGGAACTCTAAAACTTCACATGAGGGAGGAGAGGGTGAGGAACCCTGTCTACCTCTTGCCCAGCTTCAGAATTTGCTCACCTGAGCTGGTCTCTTCCCCTTCCTACATTTTTATTATTTTTTTCTCCTCTTCTCCTCTTTGCCTTCCTCTCCTTCCTTCTAACTTTTCCCACTTTTCTTCCTCTACTTTTTCCTTCTTCTGAGCTGTTTTAAAGGAAACCCCAGACGTTCGGAATTTTTACCAGTAACTGTATTTCAGTGAGTGTCTGAAAAATAAGGACCCTTTTCTTCTGAGACAACCGCACTATCGTCGTTGCATCTGAAATAAACAAGAGTTGCTTAGTGTCCTCAGAAGTCCCATCACGTTCACACACACGAAAGTCCTTTAAATGTAGTTGGTCTAAAGCAGGATCTCCCCGTGGCGTCTGGTTGAAGTGTCTCTGTTTCCCTTAATATAATAGTAGTCTCCCCACCACTCCATTTTCTTTCCTTTTTTTTTTTTTTAATATCTTTCCTTTGTGGAAGAAGTAGGTCATTTGCTAATTGTGTACCTGTGGTTTCTTTGACTGTGTTCCTCTGTCTCCCTCGTTTCCTGTAAAGTGTGGGCAGAGGCTTGCTTAGACTCAGAGCCTTCTTCCGAGAAGGCTTCTGCAGAGCTTCGGGGCTGCATGTCTATACTGCCCACTTCCTCATCCCGGGCTGGGCGGGGGTCTGGCGTTGTCAGCCGGGCCCCCAGTCCAGCTCCCAGCCCCCTACACCTAAGGGTCTGAGCCACTGACCCCGCCCAGGTTTATTGTTTCATTAGAGGTCACAGAGTCATTGTTTTCTAATTCTATTATTCCTTCATCATTCCTTAGCTAAAATCCTTTTCCTTGTCACAGATTTGTTTTTCTGGGAAAGGTAGCTAAGTGCTTGGTTTTTCTCTTTGTCAGTTTTCAGGATCACGGTTTGGTGTCTGCCGTCTTCCGGTGCTTACAAATGAGGTGTTCCGTTTTGGTTTTTAACTCTCATGATGAACTTAGATACTATGTGTTTAATTTGTTTCAGTCCAAGCTTAAAGTTCTTCATGTTCCCTATGCCCTCTTTTTGTCCCACGGGGCAGGCCTCTTTCAAGTTGGTTCCTGAGTTCTTTTGACCCAACACTAATAGCGTTTGCTTTCTGGTGTGACACATTCTCTTAAGGGCCCTAATTCTTTGTCGTGGAAAATGGCGTCTGGAAACCAAATCGGTAGGTCTTTTCCATGGACAGAACTAGGACATAGGCTTTTTAAACTGAAAAACAGATTACAGGTTCACATTGATATTGCCAATTCAAATGGAAAATTACAGGGTGTGTACGCCTTTGATTGTATTGTCTCTCTCTTCTCTTCCTCTGAAAAATCTTACTAATGACAGTCGCTTACTTGTTTTACCTCACTCTGTACTTGTCTGCTGTACCCCATATCACATCATGAAAATATTGATAATATTACTTCAGTACTACACTTCTTTGCAGCCCTTTTAATCCTTAAGGAATAGTCCAGGCAGGTCATGTTAAAGTACCAACCTTAAGGTACTTCTTCTCCGTGGTTCCACCACCAAACTGCCACGTCTTCAGGTTCATTCCTCTGTTTCTGATTTTTGTTAAGCGGATCTGATTTATTTCCTCTTCCGTTTCATGCTGCTTTTAAAACTATGTAAAACATAACATTGCCTTGGTCCCAAAGTCAAAAGTTATAAAACCAGGTACTTTGCCTGGTGACTCTCCTCTGCCCCCAACTCGACAATGGGTAAACATTTTCATCAGTGTTTGTTTGTTTATCCTTCTGTTGTTTCCTTTTAAGAATATAAGCAAAACCCATTTGTTTCTGTAGTCTGCCTCATCTTAGCGAGGGCGTGTACTGGCCACAGAGGTCCAACCCTGAGCGTAGCTGCAGCCTGAGGGTGCTGGGGTGGGATGGCCAGGAGGGCTGCCCCCTTCCTTGTCCCCTGCTGGGTTCTCTTTCACACGATAGAGCCTCATTGTTTCCAGGCTTCTGTTATGACACACTGTGCCCCATCTTCGTGTTTTTGCTAGTGTCTCTTTGCCGGTGAGTTCGAAGAAGTGGGAGTGTTGAACGGAGGCTGGGTCTCTAGCATATGATTAAGGGCCAGTTTCATTTCCAATCCTTTTTGTGTTGCTGAACTGTTGGTACATACTTGCCCAGTTTTCTACATCCATTTTTTTTGTATATACTGTTTTTTTTAATTAATTTTATTTATTTTAAATTTTGTCTGCTTTGGGTCTTCGTTGCTACACGCAGGCTTCCTCTAGTTGCAGCGAGCGGGGGCTGCTCTTCATTGCGGTGTAGTTGTGGCTTGCGGGCTCTAGCACGCAGGCTCAGTAGTTGTGGCGCATGGGCTTAGTTGCTCCGCGGCATGTGGGATCTTCCCAGACCAGGGATCGAACCCGTGTCCCCTGCATTGGCAGGCGGATTCTTAACCACTGCGCCACCAGGGAAGCCCCTACATCCATTTTTTACAAACATTTTTTTCCCAGGTTGTCCTTTGTCTTTTTGACTTAGCTGATGGGGGTTTGGGTTTTGGTTATACAGTTTTTCTAAGTATGGTCAAGTTTATCTTTTCTGTCCTTTAGCCTGTATCTTTCTGGATTTTTGAGTCTTAGTCATATAAGTTTTTCCTGCTTCTCAATCACAAAGGAGTTTGCTCATGTTATCCTCTAGAGCTTGTATTGTTTCTCTGCTCCCTTCCTTCCTTCCTTTTTTTTCATGATTACTTCCTCCTTTTTTGCTTGTTCATTTTTGTGCGTTTAGATCCCAGGTACAGTTCAGAATTTATTTATCCCGGTGCACTGTTTAAGGACGGATCTGATTTTTTTTCCCATGTGGCTGTACAGTTGTTCCAAACGACTTATTTGAAATGTCACTTGATCATAGAACAGTCCCTTTTAGAGCCTTAGAGATGACCCCTCCTGACTACAAACAAGATGCTTCCCCTCTGAACTTTCTGCCTAAGAGAGAAAAGCCTACCCTCCGAAATTCCTCTCTTAGTGATGTTCTTTGCCTGTAGGTTTGTGTGTGTCTCCAGGGCTTCAAGGACAAGATGCTTACCCATTACAGCCCTAAATCCTATCCAAAGTGAGCCCTCAGATGTTCTCGTGGTGTCCCATTTACCGTATCACCTGTGAGATTCGTTCCAAGGAAGCCAAGTGGGTTTGCTTACCAGGTGACGTAAGTCATAAGCCAGTAAGTAATTCAAGAGGCAAGCGTGAGTAGAAAGGAAAGGTGCTTTAATCACAAGAAAAGCCAGCAATCTGGGGAGAAGGTGGACTCATGTCCTAAGACCAACTCTGAAGATTCTGCTCAGCCATGACAGTTTTTAAAGGGAAAAACGGTGTCAGGTGGAGAGGAAGAATCCCAGTGAGTCATCGAAGCAGGAGGTTGGGTTCTGCATCCTTCTCCACTGCATGCAGACTGACTGATTCTTCAGCTGTTATCTTGCCAAGTGATCTGCCTGCAGTATTGCTAAGGGGGCTGTTGAGGGTAGAGAGCCAGTCATTTTTTAACTGCTTCATTCTTCATTCTTACCTCTTTTTATCCAGGAAAAGAATCAGCAGGTTAGACAAGGCACGGTGTGCCTTCAGGAGAGCATAGGTCAGGAGTTAGTTTCAATTGCCTAGTGATTCGTTCCTATAATTAGGTTCTTTTAACATTAGAGGGGGACAGAAATGGACCAACAGGAAAGGGGCAAAAGAGCTGCTTTTGACAATGCCAGAGAAGTGAAGGTTCCACAGGACGTGTCACTTGGTGCCGTGGCCACAGCATCCCTCCTGGGGCCCAGGGCGGTGGCACCGACATCCCTGAGGGACTGACACATCCAGGCTCAGGAAGGGGACGCGGGGGACCAGTGTGTTTTGAAGAAGCTTCCCCAGTGGTTGTGAGCTCAGGCCCAGCCGGCCCACTTTGCGTTAAAAGGAGCTGTCCTCGGGCAGGGGAGCCTGGGGCGGACAAACCGTGTTTGTCTTTCAGCTTTTCCTGGAGTCTAGCGCCAGTTGGTGAGGTTGCCTCTGTCCAGCCTTGGTGAGAAGTGCGGGCATCCTGCCACCTTTCCTCCCCCCGCCTGCCTTGTTTCTCTCTGTCCTCCCTGGGGTCTGAGTTGCGTCTAAGGTTATCATTTTCAATCCCAACATCCGGCTGCTGGCGCTCTAGCAAACCAAAAGGCAGGGTGACGGGACATGGCCTGAGTTGTCATTGCAGTGATGCCACGTCGTCCGTTCATCCCCTTGTGCAGGGCGGAAATGTGCTGGGAAAACAAGGTGAATTAAATCATCAATTCCTAGTCGTTACCCCTCCCTGCAGAGTAATGGAGGGAAGCCAACGTAGAGAGTCAGACAACAAGCAGAAAACAGCGCTGGAAGGCAGGCCAGGACAACCGTTACAAAACCCCGCTTCCTAGACCTTTAGCCTCAAATCACTGATGGAGTTGGGGTGAGGGGGGCCGGAAAGAGACAGCAGAGCCTGCAGTCAACCCGTGAGGCGGCTCTGAAGTCCGCTGGGTCCGGGCAGCCCCCCGCAGGTGACCTGTGCACGCGTGCAAGCACGGGTCTGTGCACACGTGTACGTGTGTGCGTGTTGCGCTCGCGCCCCCGGGCCTGCAGGGCCTGCCGCGGGGCCGGCACTCGCTGGCTGCCCGCTTCCTTCCCCTCTTTCCGCTGACAGACCATCCCAGAGCCTGGGACGGAAGGAGCTCTTCAAGGGGCCAGTCCCGCGCTGTGGGCCCCCCTGCGGATCTTCCCCCGGGGCTCCTGTTGGGACCTGTGGCGTTTAAGGCTCTGTGCCCCCCGTCCCGCCCCTGCCTCATTCACACTCAGGGTCAAGCCCCGCCACCCCCTTCTTGTCCCCTGTGCCTGTCTGTCATGAGCTGGTCCCTCTGTCCGTGCCCGAGGCCCCTCCGCTGGGTGGAAGGCAGCGTCTTTGTCAAGACTTGAGTTCTTTGCAGCTCTCCCTCCCCTGGGGCAGAGCGGGGTGCCGCCCCAGGGCTAACGCAGCCAGCTCAGAAGAGCGTAGGGTGCTCACCGGCGACGGAGGAACCACCTGCGCACTTGCTCCTGCTGTGCCGGCGCTCCTCCCTGGTTTCTGCTGGCTGTGTGACCTTGGAGAAGTTGCCTGACTTCTCGGGGCCCTGCTGCCCTCACTGTAAAATGGGGACAGTGACAGGGCCACTGTGAGTCCTGAGCGAGGCAGTGTGTGCAGTGCCAGGACCGCCACACACCTGAGCTGTGCTATCGCTCTGATCTCCCTCAGCCCCTTTGTGCTTTCGTGAATGGACACGTGAGCCTTGGCTCCAGTCCTCACATTCCTCAGCACTTTCGTTCCATGCTCCATTCTGATGACCTAAGCAGAGGCATCCGTGGCATGTTAGCCCCCAGCCTGGTCTCTGCAGTAGCCATCCCCCGGCCTGCCCCGAAATCCCTGCGCCTGTGGCTTGCCGGTGGCGATCACCAATGTCTCCAGTGTCCACACTGACTACACAACAGCCCTGAGCGTGTAGATGGTCCTGCAGGAGAGGCCGGCAGGGCAGCAGCCTGTGATCTGAAGCTCGCGAGTGTCAGATCCAGGAATCTCGCTGACTCCTAGGCCCTACCCCCTTTCCTCCGTGTGGACGACCGTTAGGCAGGACCTGTAACCCCAAGCTGGCGGGGCAGCCTCAGGATCTCCCGGGTCACACCCCAAACTGGAAGGCAGGCAGGCAGCGTCCTCCTTGGGGCTCAGAAGGAAGCATCAGGGGATTCATTGAGGGCTCAGGTGAGGAAGCACAGCCCCAGCTTCTCCTCCGGGAAGATTGAGCCCTGCCCATCCCCAGGTTTCTGCTAGTGAAACACTCGGAGAAAAGGGCGCGGACTGGGAGGCGCAGACGCGCAGCCCTGCCCAGGAGAGGAGCTGGCCCTCTCGTCTTCCTGCCCTCGGGCTCCGCCGACGCCGAGCGGATCACACAGGGGCCCGGCTCCAGCTCCGAGGCCCCATGTCTCCCGCCCGCCTGGCCGAACGGTGCAGTTGCATCCCGGTTCACACCTCCAAGGTGTGTCCTGCAAAATGCTATCAAAGAGGGGCTGGTATGTAGTAAAAGGTGCTGTAAAGAGTCAGGTAAGATAGGAAAACTCATGCTGGGGCCCTAAGGGTGTCGGGATGAATATCTACATTCTAACGCCTCCAAGACGTCCTGTGGTGAAATAAACCGTTTTTACCTTTTATAACATGGGATTTCCCAGGCTTATGTAACTGCCTTCCCTCTGACATTACAATCTAGAAACTGACGGTTTAGCTGTTTACCACCATTTGGTGTCTAATACCTTTAAAGTATGTTTCCTCTCAGGACATTTCTACTTTGTCTCTGGGATCAGGGCCTCTTCCTTTCTAAAGAATAACTTGGTCTTCCCATCTGATTCCAGATTTGTTCTGGAATCATTGTAAAAGCAATGACTTATGCTTCTTGGTGCTATTCTAAGTTTTAAAGTAATTTTTTAGTTAGAGTATAATTGATTTACAATATCGTGTCGGGTTCAGCTGTCCAGCATAGCAATTCAGTCTTTTTGCAGATTGTACTCCATTGTAGGCTGTTACAAGATAATGGGTATAATTCCCTGTGTTCCACAGTGCATCCCTGTCACTTATCTGTTTTATACATAGTAGTTTGTATCTGCTAATCCCATACCCCTAATTTGTCCCTCCTCCTTCCCTCTCCCCTTTTGGTAACGACGACTTTGTCCTCTCTGTCTCTGAGTCTGTTTCTGCTTTGCATATGTATTCATCTGGATTAGTTTTTAGATTCCACATACAAGTGATACCATACAGCGCTTGTCTTTCTCTGTCTGATGTATTTCACTGATACTCTGTAGTCCATCCACGTTTCTGCAAATGGCAGAACTTCATCCTTTGTCATGGCCGAGTAACACTGCATTGTATATATGTGTGTATGTGCCACAGCGTCGTCTGTGGATGGGTACTTGGGCTGCTTCCATATCTTGGCTGTTGTAACTACTGCTGCAGTGAACGTTGGGGTGCGTGTATCTTTTCAAATCAGTGTTTTCATTTTTTCCATCTATATGTGTCCAGGAGTAGAATTGCTAGAGCACAGGGTCGCTCTATTTTTAGTATTTAAGGACCCTCCATCCTGTTCTGCACAGTGGCTGCACCAATTTACATTCCCACCAACGGTGCAGGAGGCTTCCCTTCTCTCCACAGCCTGGCCATCACTTATTATTTGTAGACTTCCTGATGTAATTTCAAAATGTAGAAAATTTGCAAGAATCATATAATGGATTCTCCTGTGTACGTGTCACCTGGGCACCTGAGTCGTGAACCTTGTAGCACCTTTGCTTTGTCGTGTTCTCGCTCTCATTTTTTTATCAGAACCGTTTAGGAGTCAGTTGTAATTATTTCAATATAAAATTTCTCAAAACAAGGACTTCTCTTAGGCAGCCACAGTATCATTATAAAACGTAGGAAATTAACGTGAATGCGGTTCGGTCACCTGACATCCACTTAGATTTTACCAGGGGTCCTTGCTGCGTCCTTCATCAACAAGGAAAAGAACTTCTTGGCCTCAGCACCGCCCTGGACCTGCACGTGTCCTGTCTTCCTTTGTGTCTTGACACTTGGAGGAGCCAGTGAGGACAGAACGTGCCAGGTTTGGCCGTATGCTCACTCCCTGGAGGTGACGCTGGGTCACCTTTACTGCATCCCGTCAGGAGGTGCTGGGGTGGATTGTCTCATTCCTGGTGGTGGTAACTCGAATACCTGAAGGTGGTATCCGCCAGGTTTCTCTATTGGAAGGTTACTGTGTGTCCCTCTGTCATAAACGTTAGGCGGTAGATGCTGAGACTATGAAAATACTGTTTCTCATCAAACTTAGATGCTGGTTTCAGCATCTATTAAAGATCTCCTTAATCAAGTGGCCAAATAGTGGTTTTCTAATTCATCATCCTCCTCTGTTTATTTAGCTGGCTTTCTGCTCTTAGGAAGAGCTTTTGTTCCTCCCCTGTGATTCATTTATCACGCCAGTGCGGACTCATGGACTCTTGTTTTGGTCTGTGGGTTATAATCCATCCGTTCTGTTAAGGTACTTGGGCGCCCCGATTGGCCACATTGCCTCTGGGGCCAGCTTCCTGATTTTCTGGCACAAAGTATACCAGCGTCACCTTGTACCTTCCCTGCCTCAGCCCTAGAGGTGCGATGTCCCCAGGGAGCCCTGGTTCCTTTCAGTGGAGAGTGACAGAAAGCACAGTCTGGATGAGGAGGGTGGTCTAGCTCTACAGCTCACTCAGCTCCCCGAACCTCCTGAAGCATCATATATACATACAGATTCATATATATATTCGGTCTGGACTTTCTGAATTAACAGTCAATTGACTCTTTCCATTCCCAGGCTTTTTCTCCTCCGTGACAGCCAGAGTAATCCAAAGGCGTTTGTCCTCACGTTGTGTCATCATCAGAAAATTAAAAATTTCCAGATCTTACCTGTAAGTATTGATGTTTTTCACACTAATTCTTATTCTTCTGTGTGCCGGTTTTGTTCTTAGTGCAATTTTCAAGGTCTCAACTAAGCAGACTATGAAACAGGAAACATCAGACTGTTTCAAGCTCACCGGTGAGATCCTTTCAGGAGTTTCTTGAGAGGTTGGTTCTTTGAGCTTGGGAACGGTGTTTCCCTAGAAGGACACTGAAAGTGGTGGCGTTGTACTGTGGCCCCGACACGCCTGTGTAGCTCACAGGTGCCCCCGAGACAGCACCCGATGGGAAGAGCAAGGTCAGGTGATGGGCAGACACAGAGCAGAGCTGTTAGCCCAGGACCTGGTGCGGGAAGGATCACGTGTGGCTGTGCAGACGCGTGCTGTTGGCCACTTAATCTCAGGATTTGTCTGATTTGTGCTGTATGGACCAGGGGGACTCAGGAAGCCTGTAGAAAACTGACCCGTGGCCCCCAAAGAGAAGTGTTAATCCTTCCACTGGGTCCTTGGATCAGAAAACAGATTCTCCTCATTATTGAATATGATGTATTTGTCAACACGACTCTCTTTAAGAATGATGGTTCGATTTGCCGAATGTAACTGACCTCTTCCATGTGCCCAAGTTCAGATTCTAGTTCACGATTTGGGTGTTGTGTGGGAGACAGTTGTCAGCACCTCCGAGAATGTGTAGTCCCGTTGGGGCTGAGATACACAAAATGAATACCAAGTGTCTTATGTACACTGTACGTATAGATGTGGTTGTAGAGAAGTGGTCAATTCTGCAGGTAATAACAGCTCTCGTGAAATGTTTCCTCTGGAACCCGGACCTGGGAAATATGCTGCTGAACGAGGGTGGCCAGATATAAGTCTGTCCTTTACAGAGTGAAACCCTGAGAAGGCTTGAACCAAATGCATCCGTTTCACGTAGTGGGACCTGGCGTTTTTCAAGGGTGCTTGAGCCCAGGACTTCATACCGCCTGTCTGGAGAGTCATGCAGGCACAGGAGGCATGAACGGGAGCGGGAAGGGCAGGCAGGGCTGGCTTTGGTGACCTGGGGGCAAGCAGCCTGCCTGGCACTGTCTGTTGAAGTCGCTCCCTGCTGTCCCCGATGCCCTCACTGTATAAACGAGGAAAATGAGACCCTCCCAGCTCTCAGTGGCCTGTCCTGGACCACCGGGAGGGACAGACTGTGGGTTACAGCCCAGGCTTCACAGATTCCATAAAACATGGTAATAAGCAAACCTGGGGACTGTTGTTCACGGGAGAGTGCCCCATCCACAGTCCTTTTTGTTTTCCTGCTGCGTTATATTATTGACCAGATGTTATTCTCTTAGCCTCAAATATGAAATAAAATGAAAAAGTACTGGCCAGCAGAATATGTAATACCATTGTCCCAAATAACCCCAAATCCTAGAATTATCAGACAGACAGGAACTTGAGAAGTGTAGCAACGAGAATGCAACCTCAGGGCTTAAACACAGGCTGTGGGTGTGCTTGGGGCTCCAGAGTTTGTGGATTAAGAAGTGGTTCTTAGTTTATGCGTCGACACAGGTTTAAGGCTAACTTCCTCTGTGTGAACAGTGCAGGGCAACTTTCCTGACCGCAGTGTATTGCAGTCATTGATCTCAAAATTCATTCAGTTAAAATCGATGTGAATTCATTTCTGGGAGATATTGTAGATGTCCTCCATTTTAAGAAAAATAGCTACCAGATATTCCATGACCTGGGCCAGGTTCTTCTCCTACATGATCTCATTAATCCCTTAGAGTAATCCAACATTTGCTTTGTAATAGAGCAAAGTGAACGTCAGAGGGGTGAAGGAGGTTGCCTGGGGTCCTACTGTGAGAGCCCAGGGCTGTGTACTCTTACACGAGCATGCTGTATGCGTGGACACTCACAGGTTAACTGGTCAACCTCACCCTCCTCCTCCATGGGGTGTGCCGAGTGCACGGACACTCACAGGTTAACTGGTCAACCTCACCCTCCTCCGTGGGGTGTGCCGAGTGCATGGACACTCACAGGTTAACTGGTCAACCTCACCCTCCTCCGTGGGGTGTGCTGAGTGCTCGGACACTCACAGGTTAACTGGTCAACCTCACCCTCCTCCGTGGGGTGTGCTGAGTGCTCGGACACTCACAGGTTAACTGGTCAACCTCACCCTCCTCCGTGGGGTGTGCTGAGTGCATGGACACTTACAGGTTAACTGGTCAACCTCACCCTCCTCCGTGGGGTGTGCTGAGTGCATGGACACTTACAGGTTAACTGGTCAACCTCACCCTCCTCCGTGGGGTGTGCCGAGTGCACGGACACTCACAGGCTAACTGGTCAACCTCACCCTCCTCCGTGGGGTGTGCTGAGTGCGTGGACACTCACAGGCTAACTGGTCAACCTCACCCTCCTCCTCCGTGGGGTGTGCTGAGTGCGTGGACACTCACAGGCTAACTGGTCAACCTCACCCTCATGAGCACATGAGCCAGGAGGAGCTTGGGGCTCTTGCCCATGACCAGCTCAGGAGCAGGGGACCTTCTCTGCCCGGCAGCTGAGGGACCTGGCAGCACCCAGCACAAACCCCTCGCCCCCTCACCTCCCGCCCTGACGTCTTCTAGCTCACCTCGCCAGCTCCACGTGTGTCCCTTAGAGCCTCACTACGGGTGGACAGCACTGATCCTGACTCTGGGGCCTGTTCTGTCCCAGAGCTGTGGCCTCTGACTTGGCAGGTCTTCTTGTGTCTCTCTAGTGCGAGGATGACGGGCAGACCTTCTTCAGCCTTGACGACGGGAACACCAAATTCTCTGACCTGATCCAGCTTGTTGACTTTTACCAGCTGAACAAAGGGGTCCTGCCTTGCAGACTGAAGCACCACTGCATCCGCGTGGCCTTATGACCTCAGGTCTACCCTGGCTGCAGGCTGGAGGACGCTGACACTGGAGTGAAGAGGTCTGTGCATCGTTCAGAACACACGTCTGTCTGCACCTCGGGGCTCGGAGCAAGTTGGGTGCGTTCGGCGCTCACCGACCACGAGCGACTGGTTTGTTGGACTTGACGATGCTGTGCCGCTGCAGATCCAGCAGGGCCGCGCCCCTCTCGCTGGCCTCGTCGGGGAGGTCGGAAGACAGCAGACTCGAGCATAAACTGGAATGATGGTCTTGGCTGGGCCGTGGAGGCACACGAGCTGGAGAGAAGTGATGGGAAATGAACTCTCGCCCTGGAATAATCTTGACAATTAAAACTGATATGTTTACTTTTTTGTATTGATCCCTTTTTTGCACTCCTTGTTTTCAATATTGTATTCAGCTTATGGCAAGAGGGGCCGTGGCTTTTCAGTCTGTGCAAGATGCAAAGACAGTTGCGAAGGGGTAGCCCCAGAGGCTGTTTGCAGAGGGTGGTGCCCACCTTCTGCAGGTCACTCCCAGGCAACCGGCACCCTAGCCCTCCCCAGTTTCCTTGGAAGCTTTTTTGATACAAAAGGTGTTCCTGTGGTAGGCACGTGGCATGCTCTGTGGCCAGGCAGGCGGCGTGGTCAGCCAGCCCCTGCGCTGAGCACGTGCCCCTTCTCGTGCTGTCACCTGACTCCACGTGCTGTGCCCTGCACACTGCAGGTGGCTTGTTCCTTGGAAAACACCACGCAGGGCTGAGTGGTTGCCTGTAGTTGGCCGCAGGCCCGCCTGCCTGAGACACAGTGGGTACCCACCACCCACCCATGGTGGACACCAGGCCGCCTGGCCCAGCTGCAGCCCTTCCAGCCTGTTCTAGGGCCATCACTGCCTTACCCCCTCTGCAGTGGTGCTGGCCTGGCAGGGCTGCCCTCCCTCCTCCAGTGGATCAGAGGACCTAAGAGGAAGTGGCACCTGATTGGTCTGCTTCCGTGTCGAGTGGGTTTCCATGGTGACAGAGATGGAGACATTGGAGAGGGCAGCCCCGCAGCCCAGTAGGGGAAGGTCTTGCTTGGTGGCCTCCATCCTGCCGACGGCCCCGAGCCAGCCCGTGCAAGGCTGTGGGTGGCCCGTCGGCTGGCCCAGGTCAGGAATCCCTCACAGCAGTATCAGCTGAGGACAGGTTACAAAGACAACTCTGCATCCCGCTCCAGGAGCTGAGTCAGACGGTGGCTTGCGTTGTCCCCGTCTCCGCCCTGTCCCCTTAGCCGGGTCTTCCGATGTGAGGGTAGCCTTGTCTCTGCAGAGCAGGAAGGGCTCCCCTGACAGGCAGGCAGACTACTTGGTGAAGGACGGTTTCTTTTCCCCAGATCACGGTTGCCACGCTTCCATGGCCCCTCTGGCCTGCTGGCCACTGGATCCCCTGGACCCCGCCCAGTGCAGCACTTCCCAAGGGACACACATGGCTTAGGACACAGTGACACATACCCGCTGTACCTCAGTCTGTGGTATAGACACTGTATGTTAGTTCACTAGCCACACTCTGTCTACTTGTTTTCCATGAAGTGTCTACTTAGACAAATGAAGCATTTTTAGTAAAACATGTTTTAACCATGAATGCTCAGTTGCGTTGTTTTTTTTGGTTTTTCACTTTTTTTGGTTTTTCTGTAGCCTGTTAATCTTTCCAACCGTTGACAGTTAGGTCATTCTCCAAGTCATACCTGGCAGCCTGCTTCCGTTGGAGGGACTGATGCTCCAATTACACCATTAGACATTTTTCTCTTCACCGGTTGGAGGGAAAACCTTTAAAAAAACAAAAATCAAGCACAAAGAAAAAAAAAACAAAAAAAAACACCTCTCCAATTTCTTTTTTCTGTTTACATAGACCAGTCTCCACCAGTGAGATGACTCACTCCCCCCTCCAATAGACAGCTAGTATCGGCAGTATTGCATATTTATAAATATACGTTTTATTTAAAAGCAGAACTAAAGCTTGACTCTGACGCACAGTTCTGTGTGTACTTCCTGGCCGTGGTGAACTGTCACAGAGAGTGACCCTCCCGGGGCTCCAGCCACCTCCCTGGTACCGGGCAGCCGGGGATCCACCTGCAAACAGGCAGCCCCTGCAAGAAGCAGGCGTCCAGCCAAGCCAGCCAGGGGCTGAAGGACATTCGACTATTATTTTTGTATTTAAATGACATGAATGTAAACGGGACAGCTCAGGGTCGTTTTGGAGCCTGTTGACTTTTTAATCTCTGCCTGTGATTTTCTGTTCTAAATGGAAACTCCGTGTAGCAACCTGGTCTGAATGGAGAAGGAAAACGCCAAATGCTTTGGGGATTCGCGCTAAGTAGGAGAGCTCTGTGACCTTATGCGTTAGAGTTCCAGAACGTTCTTCCGTCTGCTAAACCTTGAAGAAGTATGTGCCTCAGTCTAGATGTTTTGTCTTCTCTTCTCTGCACTTAATACCTGAGGGTTTGACCCATGGGCACACCTTTGAGGGCGTGGGGCTGGCTCGTGGGGGCTGTGATGTCACAGTGCCACCTGCAGTGACCGTAGGATGGCCTGACGTGTAGGCGTTTTCAGGGATTGCAGAAGGGATGAACTGAAGAGACAAAACCTTTATTCCATGTGCTTTGCTCCTTTCTGTACATAGCTGTTCGCCTCATGAACCTAATGGTAAACGTTCAGGTATTTTTGTACAAATAAGGGACTGATGTTCTGTTTCTTGTCATTAGAAATAAACATAAATACAGTGTTCTTCATTTTCTATTGCTTGTAACGTCTGTTTCTGTACTTAAAAGCCCTCGGGCTGGTCAGCCAACGAAAATCTTGGGAGGTGATTTAGGATATGTTAACAGCGTGCCTCTAACCTGGCGGAAAACTAGTTACAGAGGAACGGGTGGGATGTGCAGGCTGGCGTGGCCCTGCTGGGTGGGCCCCTCCTCGCATCCCCTCTGCAAGAACAGAGCCCGCTGAACGCTCCAGGAGGAATCAGCTCCCCATTCAGGTGTAGCAAACGCCTCAAGAGACTCGTAAAAGCTTACATTTGTTTGCTCCAATGGCACGTTTCCCACCGCAGCGAGACAGTGACGGTGCGGGAACCTGGATTTCAGTCACACAGGAAATGGGCAGAGAGAGTAAGAGAGTGGATGCCCTGCGCCTCTGCTCCCACAGGGCCTCACCTGGGAGTCCGAGGGCATCGTCACGTAAGCCATCCTTGGGCCTGACTCGCCTCCTTGCACCCCACCCGAGGCAGAGAGTCTCTTGTCATGAGCCAGCCTATGGCATTTTGAACTCTCCCATCACTTGTTTTCAGAATGTGGGTCCTCAGCTTCGGGGAGCTCATCCCTCTAGGGCAGGCTGCCCTTAGAGCGAGAACAATAATTCGTAACTCCCTCCTCGTGAGAGGTGGGGGGGGGCTGGTGTGTGAACGTGTGTAGGGTGTGTGGCAAGGGCTGTGTGTGTCCGCGGCGTGGGAGAAGAGAAGCCAGCATGCCGTGTGGGGCGCAGGTGAAGGGGCATGAGGAAGGCTGGACGTGGGCAGGGCAGGTGCAGAGGCCTGTGAGAGTCTGTGTGGCGAGAGAGTGCATGGGGGCGGGATGTGCAGTGTACAGAGATGAGTGACAAGGAAGAACCCGCCGTTTCCGTCCTCCCCGGGGAGGAAACGCTGGGCCAGGGTCCAAAACGTAGCAAAGGTACGACTTTAAACTTGATCTCGCTGCCTTGATCACATTTTTTATTGGTTTTTTAGAACCCATTTTGAGTGATTTGTAAAATTATAAGAATTTTTTATGATAAAAGCGTTCACTTGGGAAATGTAAACAGGAAAATATCCTACCTCCTTGGGTTTTAGGACGGTGAACTCATAGCCACCCTTCTCATCTTGGGAATTATACAGCATTAACAAGGACAGGAAACAAGTGGGAAATCCATCCTTGGCAGAACTGGGAACATGGAAGAGGGGCTGCTCACCAAGGCGGGTTGAGACCAACCCAGGGCAGGAGATGCTGGTGGAAAATCTGTGACTGCAGAGCCCAGCCAGGCCTGCAGGGGGCACTCCAGGAGGAAAGACACACCTGGAAGGGGCACTACAGACCCTTTTGGGAAACAGCGAGACAGGCATGCGGTCCATGCTGAGTTACTGGTGACATTCCCCCCTCCACCACCCCGGGGATGCTGTGTGTACTTTCAATCTATAAAAAGATCCAAGTCCTGTTTGATCTCTGAAAGGTTTCTTGAATTACATCTAAATAGATTTGTGTTACATCACTGCAGGTCTTTTTTTTTAAAGACAGCAATTATATGTGTGTTAGGTCTCTCTCATCTGCCTTTCATAAGCTTTCCCTTTTCTCAAAACTTCTAATTCCAGCTTCCCTGGTGGCGCAGTGGTTGAGAATCTGCCTGCTAATGCAGGGGACTCAGATTCGAGCCCTGGTCTGGGAAGATCCCACATGCCGCGGAGCAACTGGGCCTGTGAGCCACAGCTACTGAGCCTGTGCTCCGCAACAAGAGAGGCCGCGATAGTGAGAGGCCCGCGCACCGCGATGAAGAGTGGCCCCCGCTTGCCACAACTAGAGAAAGCCCTCGCACAGAAACAAAGACCCAACACGCAAAAATAAATAAATTAATTAATTAACTACCCCCAACATCTTCTAAAAAAGAAACTTGTCATTTCCATTTGGTGTGCATGTCCATCTGTCCCGTCGTCCAGGTCACTCACAGTGTCGAGGCAGGAGGGTTCCTCCCTGAGCTGCTTCCAGCATGGACCCACTACCAGGGTGTTTCTTTCTCTCTCCCATTTCTCTTCAGAGCCATGCTGGCTTTCCTTGCATGTATTCCTTCATCTCCTGTATCACTGCTTTGAGCTTTGGTGAACTGATTGTTGTGTTTTAATTCATGATACTAGGTTTGGTTGCCGTTCCAAACATATTCCATGGCAATATGTTTCTACTGAACGCTCTTTACCATTTTTTTCCTACTCTTTTCTCCTTTTGTTTCGGGCAGCTTCACAGAAGATCAGTGCTGGTTCCTTGAGGAAGGTGAGTTCTTCTTGGCCGAGTCATTTATAGGAAGCTAGTGTGGGAAAGAAGACAGGGGTCGTGTCTGATGCTAGCAGGACAGAAATAAATAAACGCTATTTATTTATAAATAACCACAAAGGGTCACGGATGTGAACTCCAAGACCTTGACCGCATAAGCCATCAAGATTGGGCTTCCCTGGTGGCGCGGTGGTTGAGAGTCCGCCTGCCGATGCAGGGGACACGGGTTCGTGCCCCGGTCCGGGAAGATCCCACATGCTGCGGAGCGGCTGGGGCCGTGAGCCATGGCCGCTGAGCCTGCGCGTCCGGAGCCTGTGCTCCGCAACAGTGAGAGGCCCGCAACAGTGAGAGACCCGCGTACCACAAAAACTTCCAACCAGCTCCTGTTCGCATTCATCCTCCCACACCTTCCAGACAAGTCTCCCCGAACGATTGCGTATTAATTTGCAGTAGAACAACTTTTTTCCCTCAGTTGCTTTATGGCGAGTTATGCAATGTCATTTTTATAACTATGGAGTTTTGTTATTTGAAATAAAAATCATAACAAAGTCTCTTAGAACATAAAAAATTCCATTGTAATTCTACACTCACACACACACACACACACGTGCACACACATGCACGCACGCATAGATGTCTACGAGGGCTGTAGCATAAGATTCCCAGGGAAGCACTGAGCCCAGCTGGGGATTTGTCTGGAAGGTGTGTGAAGGATGAAGGTGAAGGCGGGTCTGAGCACAGGTGAACAGAGAGTATGCCCTTATCCAGGTGTGTGGTGTCCAATACGATACCACCAGGCACACGTGACTATTATTTAAGTTGTAATAAAAAATAAAATGAAAAATTCAGCTCCTTGGTTGTACTATCCACGTTTGAAGTCCTCGATAGCCACGTGCGGTAGTGGCTACTGTACTGGACAGTGCAGTGATAGGACATCCCCACCATCACAGGAAGTCTTACTGGACAGGGTTGGGCTGGGTGACCCGTAATGAGAGGCTAAGTTACAGAAGTGGGAACCGTACAGCTGGAAGGAGGAGGGTTGCCTTGCGAGTCAGCCTCCCTGTGCCTGGGTGATGTTCTGAATTAGCAAAGCGCGCCTCCAGGTCCAAGGCTAAGGGTACCTTCCCGTAAGGGACGCCTCTGCCCCACCCCACAGGTAAGACACACTAACCTCACGTTTGCTGCAACAAGGCAACACCATCCGCTGTCTCCAGTTTGCTTGGGTCCGCTGTGCTTTCCGGTTATAACTGAACGGCAGTGGTTTCACATCCTATGCATACACTGTATACAAGACTCAAGGATGACGGCTTAGCCCTCCCCCACACAGCTCCCCTGGGAACAAACACACGTCCCAATTTGATATCAACCTATTCCGTGAGCAGATTTCCTGGAGTGAGCCAGAGGTAGGAAATGCGCCTCCTCTCTTTCCCAGATTAGCCACCATTACTGTGAGCATCTCCCCGGACTGAACGTAGTTTTAGTGTCTAAAGCGTGTGTGTTCGCACACGGACCCTAAATGTAAGCAGGACTGTATTGCTATGCATTGAAGAAACAGTCACCTCTGTCTCTGCAAGAGCAGGAACGAGCTGGGTGGGACGTCTTGGGAGATACTTTGGTCCAGATGCAGTTACACGGGAGACAGGGCTGGTTCTTGACGCTCTGACCGAATTCACAGCCAACCTGGATGAAGAGTGCTGGAGTTTCTGTGGGTGCACCAAGGCACAGTGCAGGGTTCATCCAGCCAACCAGCTCCAAACATACACAATTCTTGGCGTAGTTTTTAATTGGGGGGAGGAGACTTACATTATTTTTTATGTTGTACAAAAAGTGAAATGATATTAATATTTTATTATTGCGCTATTTCTATTGGACACAAAATAGGACTGCACTGCACTTTCTGGGATGATCGAGGTATTTTCTAGGGTCATTTGGAACATTGACAGTTTTCTGCTGCAGTGCCGAGTTGACAGCTGAGCCCTGCTGTAAGGGTGGACCGCACGGGCTGTACCAAACCTGTGTTTCTGACACTTCCTCTCCAGAATGTACACCTTCAAGATGATGCGGGGCAGGCGTCCTCCTGGCCTTACTCCCAGGGGTCCTGACTCGGAAGATTGGGTAGGAGACAGAAACGTGCCTCTGTACCAGGCCCAGCATGATTCGATGCAGCTCCCACCAGGAAGGAGAATTCCAGAAGCTGCCCAGAGAACCAGGTGTGCCTTCTGCCTGCTCTTAGCAACGTGTCCTGGGGAATCACTTAACACACCTGTGAAAGGACACTACTGGCTCAGAGCCATGGATTTCACCCCATCCATTCATCAGAGTCCCCTGTGGGGCTTTGAACCTGCATATCTTCAGGCCCCTCGTAACCCTACAGAATTAAAATCTCCGACTTGGCAATAAAAACATTTGCCTGTAGACCAGCACAGGTGGACGAGACAGTCCCCAACTTACCATGAGCTCGGGAATTTAGGGTCCGTGCACCTGCTGCGTTTTCATCCCTCCCAAGCCACCAGGGACTTTTAAGCTTCTAAGGTAGTGGTCTTGGTAGAATGTGGCAGGAAAGGCTGGGGAGTACATTCAAAAAGGCCTGAGCTGTCCCGTGGAGCACCCAGTGAGCACACGGCCAGCGTACCCGGGAAGGTTGTGGCGGACTCTGGCCCTGGGAGGACTCAGGTGCCTCTGGCCCCTCACTGCCTGCTGACAGGCTCTGTTTGGCCTCACGTGGTGGAGGTGATGCAGCCCCCGCTGTGCCCTTTCCCTGCACCCCACATGCCAGCCCGATCGCCGCCCAGGTGGGCTTGTTCAGGTGTACACGGCCGGTCCCCGCACGGCCAGGCCTGGCCTCTCATCTCTTGATTCTCTGACTGGGGTTCCTCCGGCGCCCTCCGGCCACTCTCTTTGTATTGAGTCACTCCAGAGCCTGACGGTGGCCTTCATTACATTGCACGGAATCCACGGCTGGGTCTGTGGCCAGGTAACTGGGCAAAGACAGGGCTTCTCGAAAGACTGAACTGTGCTCTCTCCCACCTGCCCACCTGTGTACCCAGCAGGAACCTCTTCTGGCCTCTACCCACCCCTCTCCTCCTTTGCCAAACCAGTCCACTAACACCACGTCTGCCCTCCTCCTAGGTGAGGCTCAATAAGACAACGCGAGTGGTTAAGAATCCACCTGCCGATGCAGGGGACGTGGGTTCAAGCCCTGGTCTGGGAAGATCCCACATGCCGCAGAGCAACTAAGCCCGTGCACCACAGCTACTGAGCCTGCTCTCTAGAGCCCACGTGCCACAGCTACTGAAGCCCACGTGCCACAACTACTGAAGCCCACGTGCCACAACTACTGAAGCCCACATGCCTAGAGTCCGTGCTCTGCAACAAGAGAAGCCACCACAACGAGAAGCCTGTGCACTGCAATGAAGAGTAGCCCCTGCTCGCCGCAACTAGAGAAAGGTCGCGCACAGTAACAAAGATCCAACACAGCCCAAAATAACAAATTAAAAAGAAAAAAAATGCAGTAGGGAATTCCCTGGCGGTCTAGTGGTTAGGACTCAGCGCTGTCACTGCCGGGCCCAGGCTCGATCCCTGATCTGGGAACTAAGATCCTGCAAGCCGCACAGCTCAGCCAAAAAAAAAAAGACAATGCGATGAAACCCAGTGGACCGCATTAGCTTCATTATAATTAGAGCAGCTGAACTGGTGGCTTTGTCTCCGATCAGCCGAGCTGACTGGCCCCCACAGGGGGCTCCGCCACGGCCTTCGGGTCCCACCGGCACGCCAGCCCTGGCCCCCTCCCAGCCCCAGTCCTGGTCACTCCCGAGCTACAAATAATACAGTAAACGGAAGCCCAGAGTTCACAGAAAAAGACTGCAAATAGCTAAGGGACATAAGAGCATCCATTTTTAAGTGAAATGAACAATTACAGGAATAGCTGCTTCCTCCAGCTTGTGTGGTCACTGTTGAATCCTCACCTGCACGTATTTTACAAATCTCCGTCTCCTTTATTTCTCTAGAGAGAGCGTATGATCCTTAGTGGCGTCTGCCATCTTTGATCGTAACCTACGGTAAGAAACGCTGTCATCTTGCGGCCCAGCGCACACACGCCCATACATCATCGAAACAGAAATTTCAGGAAACGCGATTTCTCTTGTTAGGTGCGATGGCCCCTCTTTCCTAGTCTGTTCTGTTCTGTTTGCTTTCCTTTTTAAAGATGCTGGTCACGAGATCTCTAAACCGGTTTCATGACCCAGCGACAGGTTGATCCCAGTGATTTGAAAAACATATGAATTGGAGAAGAACTGGGTTGGAGGTATGACACCCCCGATTTCAGAACTCCTCTGAAGCTGCGGTAGCCAAGGCCGAGTGCCGTTGATGAAAGCAGAGAGAAATGGATCCGCGGAACAGAGTGGAGAGGCCAGAAACAGACCCACACGAATAGTCAAGTCTCTCTGACAAAGGAGCAAATGCAAGACAACGGAGCAGAGACAGTCTTTCCAACAAACGGTGCTGGAACAACTGACATCCCCTTGCAAAAGACAAATCTAGACACAGACCTCACACCTGCACAAAAACTAACTCAAAATGGATCACAGACCTGAACGTGAATGCAAAACTATAAAACCCCCAGAATATGACACAGGAGACAGTCTAGATGAATAGAGGGTTTGGTGATGCCTTCTTAGCTACAACACCAAAGGCACAATCCATAGAAGAAAAACTAAGCTGGACTTCATTAAAATTTCAAAACACTGCTCTACAAGTCGTATGGAATTGACATTCTCATCTGCTCCTAAGCAAAGCGGCTTTTCCAAGAAAATTTGACTCCGAGGACATTTCTCCTCTGCAGATCGGTCACAAGGCAGGCCTAAGCAGGTGTGTGACTCATGGCTTTTCACCCCCGACTTCACCAGAGTCTGCGGGGCCCCACTTTGCTCCAGTCTCCACAAAGTGGGAATACTGAAGTCCCTACACCTGCCTCCAGACCAGATGATGTGGCTTTGACACTATAGAGAGCTGCTCAGTGTAACCGAGACGTACAACTCACTTGGTGGAGGAAGAGGCTTCCTAAGACCCGTGCGGTGGGGCAGCTTCACTGGCTCTGCCCACCAGACAGACCCAGATTCTCCTCCCGGGGACGCCTGGGTGTCCACCTGTGACATCGCTAGAAGGGGTTCTTTGACTCCAAGCTGCATTCAGTTGAAAATGTGTTCTGTTGAAAAGCCCGAGTCCACATGGTATAGTGAAAAGTACCGAGAACTTCCACTCTTGCGTCAACAAGCCTCCAACGCAGACCTGCAGACGCAGGACTTGGTTAAGTGGCCTCGGCCAATGCCATCCACGAACCATCACTTCTGTGCACCAGCCGCGAGGTCTGGTGACTCTGCCCACAGCCGTCCCCGGGCACCAGAGCTTGCTGTGTCCGAGTGAGGGGTGTGAGGGGGAATTACCAGCCCTCTCAGGTGGACCCCCCCACCCATCCCAGCTCCCAAAGTCCTGCCGCAGGGTCCCTGCCCACCAGGCCACCAGGGGGGTAACTGGCTTGGAAGCAAGCCTGGTACTGCCTAACAAAATAACAACTAACAGGGCTTCCCTGGTGGCACAGTGGTTGAGAATCTGCCTGCTAATGCAGCGGACACAGGTTCGAGCCCTGGTCTGGGAAGATCCCACATGCTGCGGAGCAACTAGGCCCGTGAGCCACAACTGCTGAGCCTGCGCTTCTGGAGCCTGTGCTCCACAACAAGAGAGGCCGCGATAGTGAGAGGCCCGCGCACCGTGATGAAGAGTGGCCCCCGGTTGCTGCAACTAGAGAAAGCCCTCGCACAGAAACGAAGACCCAACACAGCCAAAAATAAAAAATAAATTAATTAATTAATTAAAAAAAAAACTAACAAAACAAGCAACCGGCACGTGAGTCTTTGTCTCAGGGGAAGATCTGGGGGAACCCAGACTAAGACGAGGACATGACCAGAGTTAAACGGTGGGGTTGTAGATGGGAAAACTCACTTCCTAAGAGGTCAGCTCCCCACAGCTTACCTCCGCATCAGTGTGCTTGCAACCCAGACCTCAGCAGAATTTTTGAATGTAGGAACAAATGATTTTAAAGTTGCTTTTGAAAGAGAAACGTGAAAGCAGCAAGGATTTTTATTAAAAGAAAACTGATAAGGGAACCCTTGCCCTTCCAAGCACCCCAATGCATTAGAAAGTGATCAAAGTTTACAGTTTGCTGTACACCTGAAACTAACACAACATTGTAAATCAATTTTACTTCAATAAGAAAATAAAAAATAACAAAAATATTTTTTTTAAAAAAAGGAAAGAGATAAAGTTTAAATGCTGTAGCCCTGGCACAGAAATGAAAGAACAATTCCACAGGACCACAAAAGCTCAAGAAACAGAAATATTTTTCAAAGATACTATTGGAAGAATTAGCTTACTCTATGGGGAAAAACTTAGAACTTTACCCTAAAATAAATTTCAGATGGAGGAAAGCTCTAAAGGTAAACATCTCAAAGTATAAAACGCTAAAAGCAAATAGAAGTAAATGTGTATACATTTTGAGTAGAGGATAGTTTCCTAAATTCCCTGAGACGATCTGTTCTCTGTAGGTTTCTCAAGATATCCTCGACCTTTATCACCATTAGAAATTAATATTTAACCAGCATATGTGGCTGAACAAGCTAGGCCTTGTGGATCTGAAGTGGCAAGAAGACTGCAGGGCTAAGCCCACCTCCTCAGCTGCTCTCTCACGTTCTCCTCAATCCCCAGAGCTGGCAAATCTCAGCAAGGAGCCGAGACCCAGCGGGGCCCGAGTTCCCAGCAGGTAAGTCCTGGCTTTCTACTTAATCGATTATGATTGTTGGAAACGGCACCGTCTGGACCTTGACTCTGCTGCCCCAGTGCCGGGTGTTGGCGTGAAGGCCAACTCGCTTGGAGGCTGGAGAAAACAGGGTCTATGTACATGCTGTCTGTGGGGCTACAGGCACCACGCTGTGGGGAGGGATGCTGGCGCTCACAGGTGCTCACACTTACCCATGTGTGATAAGGCGGGGGCGGGGGACCATCTCGGGGCCACCGCCAACACAGCAAACACAGGACACACGTGTGGATTCCTCTGCTCTCTACCGCTTGCCACCCGCGTGGTGGGGGCCTCTGAGCCGCTGTTGCTTCCTCTCTAAAGTGGGGATTTTAATAGTACCCACCTTGTCAGGTTCTGGTGAGCCCCGACTCTCATAACATATGGAAAATACCCGGCACATGGGAGACGCTGAATAAATATCAACTCTTCCCTTACCTTCTTAACATCTGTGACTCTGCAAATGCTCTCCCTTCATGACACGTGTAGTCTCCCCACAGGTAAATTCAGAGTCTACCCGTGCAGTGGGATTTGAGAGAATTAAAGGATCTCTCCCGCCAATCTAGCAGGCTCATTACAATCCCATCAGAAGATACAATTCTTGAGAAGGAACCTTTGCTTCTCCATCAGGCTGGAGTTAAAGCAATAACTTGTGGTTGTTTGCTATGTGCTGGGATTCACATGCTTGGCCTCTATTGTATCCTCATCTCACAAGGGAGAAAACTGGGACAGAGGAGGTGAGGAAGGTGGTCCAAGACCTCACAGCTCGTGACCACGGAGGTAGAACTTGGATCGTTCCTGCTGTACCACCTGGCGCTTTCCGCCCTGCCATTCTGGGAAAGTGGTGCCTATTTCAAGCACCTACCCTGTCCCTCGCCCTGTAGTGAGCACCACAGGAAGGGTTAAGCTGAGCCCCTTGGAGATCAGGGAGCAGGCTGTGGAGGGAGCAGACAGGAGATGCAGGGCAGCTGATGGGCTCGATGGGGGGATGGAGAGGGTGGGAGGTGGAAAGTGCAGGGCTGCACACAGGGAAGGGGGCTCTGGGCTCCCGCAGTGGGTGAGGGCTCAGAGGGGGTGGTCTTCTAGGGAAGCCTGAGCAGGCAAGCCCCTGATGGCCTTCTGCCCTGAGGACCTCGGATGGCTCCGGGTCAGCCGAGCGACACAGTGTCATGGGGCCAGATGACAGGTCTGGAAGAGTTCATCCTTGGATGAAGGTGTGGGACAGAGATGCCCCAGAGAGCTGTCACTCCGTGTGTCCTCAGCGTGGATTTATGACATTTGAAACCAGGAAAATGTTGGTGCTGCTGAAAATTTAAATCGTGACTTCCAGACTTAAAAATTCCTAAATAATGTGCGAAGAAATAGAGCCCTGAGCTTCACTGCGCCCCCAGCCTCCGACAGCTGAGGGAGAACAGGGGTGATTCACACTGCAACAAGGGAACTAACAAGTAATCTGTTACGTAACATTACTTTATAAAATGATAAAAGGTTCAGTCCACCAAGAAGCAATGCAGTTCTAAACACATACAGACCTAACAGAAAAGCCTTAAACGTATAAAGCAAACCTCGGTACGGCTATGGGGAGAAATTGCCAAATTCACCAGCATAATAAGAGACTTCAGCACGTCTCCAGCAATGGCAGCAAGATGGGTGGTAGAGCAAGCGAACAGAAACAGTAGTGAAGACTTAAAGCATTTAAAACATTTCAATAAGCGACAATCTCGGTTTATTGGACGTATATGGAACGCTCCACCTAGTAATTAGAAAATACACTTCCTTCTCAAGAGCACATGGAATGTTTATAAAAATTCAGGATGTAGCAGGCTGTAATGCAAGTCTCAATGTCGATCAGAGAACTGCTATAATACTAGCTGCTCTCTGACCACAAGTCAATTCAATTAATGAAATTATAATTCAAGAAAAAGATAAGTAAAAATTGCTATATGTGTCTGGAAATTTTTGGAAAGGTACTACACAGCTCATGAATCAATTTAAAAATGTGATAGAAGTTAAATAATACTTAGAAAAAATGATAATGAAATATGCTCATTTAAAAACTTGAGCTATGTATTGAAAGAAGTATATAGAAGAAAGAAAATAGTTTTAAATGCTTATATTAGAAAGTAAAAAAGGCCAAAAAGTAATGAGACAATCACTCAACTAAAGATGTTAGGAAAAGAACAACAGGATAAAGATCACTGAATGCAGTCAATAATAAAGACAAAGAGGATAAATTAGGGAAAAAGAAAATAAAGGTAGATGAGGGAGGATCAACGAAGCCCAAGGGCTATTTTTTTTTTAAGACTAATAAAATAGACACAGTTCTGGCAATATTAACTAAAGGCAAAAAGAGAGCGGAACAGGTAAAAAAATATGATAATAAAAGGGGATATAATTATAGATCCAACAAACTAAAAAGGTAATGAGTATATCATAAAAAACATTCTTGTCATTAAATCTAAAAAAATTGATGAAATAATATCAAATTGGGTTCCAGGAGAAATAGAAATCTTAAATAGTCCTATAGTAATAAAAAATGGATTTGTTAGTATCAAATATTCCCTCAAAAATGACAGGAAGGGACAAATGATTTTATGTATGATTTCTTATACTCTTTTAGTAACCGGACAATTCCAAATTTCAAAATTATATGACTGTTTCAGAGAATCAAAAAAGAAGAAATTACCCTCAGAGCAGTCTATGATACCATAGAATCTGACAATAAAACCAGAGAAAAAATTCTATTCAAAATGTTAATACACCATAGTTTTATTCCAAGAATGAAAGGATACTTGAAAATTAGAAAATTTAATGTGATTCATCACATTAACAGTTCAGAGGAGGAAAACCATAAGATTTTCTCCTTTGATGAAGAAAATCTTTCGACAAAATTGAACATCTATTTATTATACAAATAGGAATAGAAGAAACTTTTTAATAAAGAGTACCCAATAAAACCCTGTTGTCAATAGTGAGTGTTGGAAGATCCCTTCTACAGTCAATGAGATGAGACTTTCACTACCTCCATCACCACCGTCCCAGAGGCCCTAGAACGGTGCTGGGCACGTACAGGATTTTAAATGCTAAGTTTTCTAGCAGCCACGTTAACAAAATCAAAAATACATGTGCACTACAATAGCCTATATTATGTAATACAACAAAGTAAAATGTAGTCCTGCACTCAAATTATGAAATGGGGAAAATTTCCACACTGCTTCAGTTTTTAGATTTAAATTTAAATTATTAAATAACATTAACTGACGTATTCATTTCCTCAGTAGCACTGGCTGCATCTCAAGGGCTCAATAGTCAGATGTGGTTCATGGCTCTGATGCTGGACAGCACAGTCCTAGACAGTGTAATAGGGCAAGAAAAATAAAGTAAAGGGACTAGAAAGAACAACATCTTCCCAGTTCACTAAGGATACTACTGTTTACGTTGAAACCCACCTGAATTAACAGATAAGTTATTAAAAGTTCTAAGAGAATGTAACTAGGTGGCCAGAAAAAAAGATCAAACCTACAGAATCCACTGCAATTTCATATGTCAGCAATAAACAGTTATCTTCTTTGATTGCTAACAAGAAAAATCACTTTTTCACGTATTTATGAGACTCCTTTCCATTTCTGATAAATGCTTGTATTTCTACTGAATTATCTTTTTCTTATTGAAAAGTCCTTTTTATATTATAGACCCTAACTCATAATTAGCGATATGCATTTCAAATCCCTTCCTCTACCCTGGAAGTTGTCTTTCTAGTTTCCACTGTTGGAAGAACAGATATTCTTAACAATAATGTAGTCAGATTTGTCCGTCTCTTACGGTTAGCTGATTAAGTGAATCATTTAAGAAATCCTTCCTCTCCACAGTAATAAAAATATACTTCTCTGTTGTCCTAAGAAGTTTGCCTTTCACAGTTAAGGATTTAATCTATCAGGAGTTTATTTTTGTACATGGGGTGAGAAACAGATTCAAGATCATGTTTTTTCCAAGTAGCCAGCCAGTTGTTCTAGCACCATTTAATAGTTTATTCTTCCTCACTGGCTCTGTGATTCCACATATGTCCATTTTCCAAATCTTTTGTGGGATTTTTTTCTAGGTTATCTGTTCTGTTGGATTGGCCAGATGTCTATCCTTGCATCAAAACGGTTACATTTTCACAGCTTCATCTGTCTCATAAGTATAGAGCGAGACTGCAATATTCTTTCTCAAGCGCATGCTGTTCGTTCTCAGGCTTTGGCTTCTCCGTTCATATTTTAGAGTCAAATATCCATGTGGGATTTTGATTAAAATACTACTGAATCTGTTCATCAGTTTGAGGGAAATGGAAATGTTTATGGTACTGGGTTCTTTATCCATGACTGGGCATTTATTTCCATTTATTCAGCTCTTCTTTAATGTCCTCCCATGGGCTTTTATAAGTCTCTTCATACAAGTCTTGCAGACCTTTTGTAAGGTTTTGTTAGGTCCACTCCTGGTGTCCTGTTCCTAAGTCAGAGCTTGTCACTGTCCCTGGGATGGGGAAGCAGCTGTCCACAGTCACACAGCAGGTCCGGGAGGGAGGTCCAAGCCGGAATCTGCAGGCTGATGTCTCAGCCCTGTGCCGCATCTTCAGACCACTTCACATCTCCTTGTTTCTACTTCCAGATAAATCTCAAATCTATCTGTTCTCTCCCCTGCAATTTGCTCTCCAAGCAACAGCTGGCGTGACTTTTAAGCCCTCAGGCACGTCAGTGCTCTGCCCCAGACCCTTCAAGGACTGGATGTCCCCCCAAGGGCAGTCGGGCCCTGAGCTGCGGGCTCCCCTCTAGGCTGCTCCCTCTTCACAGGCTTGGCTCTGCAGCCCTCGTCACAGCTGGCCACTGTGGCTTTCTCTCTGCTTATTCTTTCACCATCTGCCTCCGACCCTGGATGCCACGCAGCAAGCTCACCTGGCAGTGCCGGCGTGGGGGCCCGCTGGCCTGTGAGGGACTCGCTGCTCAGCCACGTGCTAGCTGTGTGACCTCGGGCAAACCTCTCTGGGCTTGCGTTTCCTCATCTGTAAAGTGCAGATGATGATAATCTACCTTGTGATGAGAGTTGTGAGGGCCTGAGTGATCCTGTGGTAGGAATGCCTGAAAAAGAACCTTTATACATGCTAATTATTATCACTGTCACTCTTTACAAAACGGAAAGTTCCGTTCTTCTCTCACAGCCCCTCTCTCAGAGTTCCATCATCACACCTCTACCCCCTCTGCACAGCCTCCACGAAAGATGCAGGGTTCACCTAGGGTCTGCGCTGGGCCAGGCGCTGTGCTGGGTCAGGGGCCCCGCGCCTCGGGCACCGCGTCCAGAGCCCGCTGGAGCCCTGCACAGGCACAGCGCCCGGCCCAGCTCTGGCCATCCCTGCAACCTCGCCCCCTCCCTCCCCGGCCTCTCGTCCAGCAGAGCGGTGCTGGGGGGTGAGCGGTCCTCTGCGGCCCCCGGCGACGTGGTTCGGAGCTTGGTCGGCCCCGCACGGAAGAGCCTGATCCCCGCACCAGCCTGCGGTCCTCGCTAGGTGGAGGGAGGGAAGAGCTGCGCGGGGCGCGCCTGGCTCCCCGCAGACCCCGCCCACCCGCCCCACCGGCCCCGCCCACCCGTCGCGGGGGCCTCAGCCCCTGCCAGCTCCACAGATGCTTCAAAGGGCAGATGCTCCTTTGAAGAGATGCTGCTTCGTTAAAGCCAGGGGGGAATGGCTTTCCGTGGGAAGTTCCCAGCTCGTGGCTGTGCCGCAGGCCCTGAAACTGTGTTGTGTGTCTGTGTGTGCCTTGTGTGTACGTGTACGTTTACGATGGTGTGTGCACCTGTGCATGTGCACATGGCTGTGTGCGTGTGCACGTGCGTATGGCATGTGTGTATGTGCCCTGTGTTGTGTGTGTGTGTGTGTGTCCAGGGTGAGTGTAAGTGTTGGAAGCAGGGGAATCTGCGTGCCCTGCTGGCCTGGGGGGGGCTCCCTGCAGGTCCCCTTTCCAGGCTCTGAGCCCCGGGTCAGCCTGCCCGGCCAGGTGGGTGAGAAGGGAAGCCCAAGTCCAGGTTTGAGGAAGTCTGTGTTTTGAATGCTGGTCAGCTTCAGGGAACGGGGTCTCTGAATCCAGTGAACCTGGTTTCAAATCCTTGCCCGCCTCTACTTCTCTCTCTGCCTGGGCTCGTGGGCTTGGCACTCGGAGCCTCCTGCGGTCAGGTCAGCCTCCTGCACGGCACAGCAGGTCCCAGTGGCCCCGAGCGGGTATGGGTACAACGTTCGTGGCCCAGCGCTGGCACAGAGCGAGTCTCCTCGCTTGCCTTGCCCAGGCCAGCCCTTCTTCAGCCCATGAAAGAGCCTGGAGCCTTCCGCTGCTCAGAGGTTACCTGGAGAGACCCCAGGAGAACTGGCCCCAGCCTGGGTGTGGCACAGGGCACTGGGACACAGAGCCCCTTTCCCTTGTCTTCTAGGCCCGCAGCCCCTGCAGGCTCCACCGTCTCTGGGCCCTGCTCTGCCCGGCCCGACCCTCACGTCCTGTGGAGGATGGGAAGCAGGAGGGCGGGGGTGGGACGTGCTGCCGGGTAAATAAGCCGAGCAGGCCGCTCTGATTGGCTTCGGGGAGGCGGACACTCTGTCTACATAAATGGCAATCGCAGCCTCTGTGCCTTTTAACTGTCACCGAGGAGGAGAGAGAGAGACAGACAGAGAACGAGCACCTCGGGCTGCCTGTGAGTACCGCTCCTTTGTCCTCAGAGCCTGGGGGACCAGACTCGTGGGGGAAGCCAGCTCCTGGTGGTAGCGCCCCTCCGGTGTGGGGACTTTGGGGACAGGAGGTTCACCTGTTGATCGCAGCCGGGTGGGTCTCCTCAGGCCAGCTGGGAGGGGTGAGCGTCCAGCGCTGTGCAGGTATGGCATACTGGAGGGACTTTCTGAGACAAGAGGTGTCAACCTAAATCACCTGCTTTGGTGTGTGTCGTGTCCAAGTGACAAGTCAGATAAAGAATCAGAAACTTCCGAGGGTTTTTTAGCCCATGATCTCTGAGCCATAATAGCAACATAACAGAGCGAGTGGAAATTCTTTTCCAGGCTGGTTCATGGTGCATCTGGAGCCCACAGAGGCCGGGAGATGACGGGGGTGGGGGGAGAAGATGGACTCCTCTGGTCCTCTGCCGTGAAGGACATCCTCCTGCACGATGCTTGTAAAAATCAATTGGGTCTGATGTTTACGAAGGCTGAGCACACAGTAGGTGGTCACTAATGGGACCTACATTATTAATAAGCAAGTAAACTGCAGGTGGGAAAGTGGGAGAGGGGTCCCTCTGCCCCGAGTATGTTGTCTCCTCCAGTTTCCAAGGGAAATTCAAGCAGGTGGCTTGGGTTTTCCCCTTCATCGTATTTCTCTGAAGGGTTCCAAGACTTGGGTCTTTACAGTTGATTTCTCATTTAAATCAGCAGTATTTTCCTTCTGAGGAAGAACCAAAACAAAGGGGACAATTGCGGCATAAAAAGTGGCCAGGGCAGTGGTCACCCTGGAACAGTGAACACACAGGCAAGATGAGGGGCATCTGGGTGTATCTGAAAGAAAAAAACATGACGTTCACAGCAGGCTTTTCTGTCTCTCTGGGCCCATGGCAGGTGGGCTGCTGCACAACGCCAGTTTGCTTAAAATAATGAAAATAAGAGAAAACCCATTTAAACCTCCACAGATTCAACTAAATTGCTGGGGGGGGGGTGTTATTTACATATTTCCCCCTCTTCAGGCTGTTGTTTATTCTGAAGGTTTTACCCTGTTAACTCTCCATCTGAGTCTGGTGGTAAGTTTGGGGAGAGACCCCAGGAAAATTAGACGCTCTCGATATTTTAAAAGAGCGGTCCCAAGGTTTCTCTGGGTCTCATCGGCATTTCTGCAGGAGGATGCTCGGGGCCGACAGGGGCAGCGAATTGGCACACGGCCTCCGAGGAAAGCTCCAATCCCCCTGCATTCTCTGAGTGGCTAGGCTCCCTGTAAGCGAGAGTCGTGGGGGACCCCACGCCAAAGGGAAGTGGTCTGGTCTTCTGAGTGCACAGACCCACATGTGAAACCGTTCCTGAGCTGTGTGGCTTGGTCCAGCCCCTGCTTCCCCGAGCCTGTTTCCTCATCTCTAGGGTGGGGATAATTTTGCTTCTCTGCAGAGCGGCTGTGAAGACAGAGAGAACAGAGATGAAGGGTTACCCCCAGGCCCTGTGGACGGTCACCATCCGGCATTTGTCAGGGTTTGGAGGAACCGGGGCAGCAGCGCTGCTCCTGGGTTGTTCAGCTTCTGCCGGTTTCCGTTTGTGTGGGGACCAGCCCAGGCGGGGGCCTGGTGCCCGTACCTGGAGCGTCCTCTTCTGGGTGTGGTGATCAGGTGGGACCCCGACCACACTCTGGGTGCCAGGCACTGCCTCCCCAGCCCAAGTGGGGGCCCTGGGGTCTGTGGGCTCTGACCCCTTGGGCCGTGTGAGGGCACAGGTGGCAGGCATCCCGGGTGTGCCCCGGATGCTCGGCCACGGGGGTTAGGGGGAGGCTGGCTTCAGAGTCAGAAATGCCAGCACCACTGTTCGCATTACTGGTTCTCTGGCCTCCGTCGGGGCACCAGCCCCTCAGAGCCTTGGTGAAACAGCAGTAATAATACTGGCAGGGGTGATGAGAGTGTTAAGGGCATAAGGCATACGGTAAGCTTAGCAGAAGGTCAGGCGACACTGATTCATTTGGTTTCTTGGACCGTCAGATGTGGCCACCAAGGTCCAAGTGTTCTCAGGATTTGGCCTGGAGGAAGCCTCAGATGCAGGCTTCTTAGCCATGCGGGTGACAGGCCTGCAGCCATGCCCAAGGGGTACGTGTTCACAGTGAATCCAGGAGTCAGTGTTTACTGCTGAGCTGACTGGTGAAGAAAAGCGGAGACTCCCCAAAGCATGTGCTAGAGATGTTGCCTAGATGCACAGCGGCAGGTGTCCCGTGTTTACTCTCGCTGTGTCGTGTGTGTCGTAGTCACGGGGCATCCCGGCTGTCGTGGAAAGAAGCAACCAACTAGGACATCAATTAATAGTCTCAAGTCTATAGAAAAGGCAGAGGGTTGTGACCTTTTATCAACGATTAATGTGACTTCAATGAGAGAAAGGGGGGAAAGGATTGAGGGAAAGAAAGAGGAAATAAAGTAAGGGGGAGGAGGCCTAGTCTGACATCCAATTAAAATGGAAACAGAGGAGGAAAGTTCAAATTAAAATTACTGATCATTCTTATGTAAATGTTGTAGGAGAGCAAACATGAGTGAAAATGATAAAAGTGATAAAATTTTAAGCTTAAATTGAAACTGTGAGCGAACGATAAAAGCTAGCAGAGAGGGGGTGTTTGTCATGCCTACCCAGCCTGACGGTGGGTGACATTTCTGTATCATTCTGGTTTTTCTGGAAAGAAATTTGGCAACACGCAAAAGAACCGTGAAACTCGCACCTCTGGATTCCACTGGGGACTTAGTATATTTGAGGGACGAAGTCAACAGGGGGATAAAGTGACAAGCGCTGTGACGGGTAGCACACGGCCACGTTCCCCTCGGCAGTGCTGTTCGCAACAGCCAATGGCCCTCAATCCACGCGGGAGGCGACCCTGCGAAACCGGCAGGTATCGATAAGGGTACATATGTGCACGATATTAACGTAATTATGCACAGTGTAATTAGGGTTATGGGGAAAATAAGTGAAAAGAGGCTACCGGATGATACACATAGCCTGATGCCAGCTGTTGGAATGGTCTGAGCTCAGGGGTAAATTGGAATGATATCAACTAGTTTAATGTCACTGTTATTTATCAACTTTTGAAATTGCTTAAGTTGTGAAATTTTCAGCCAGCTTTATAATCCATCACAATCCGTTTGCAGGGATGTGAGTGGAAATAGTAGTATCTTCCCACGAGAGTAAAATTGAAAATCATGGTATAAATTTCTTCATGCCTCCACCCCACGGAGAGCTGTTGGCCAGGAAAATACTGAGATGGCAACTGTCTATTAATCAGGGACCGGATCGGAAACAGACGCAAAGTTCCTCGCACATCAGAGGAGCAAGGCTTTCCCCTTGAAGTCTGATCTGGGTCCAGGGTGGGCCTCCACCCTCCCCATCCCCCGATTCTCTCCTGCTGCCCTGGTGCTCTGTCTGACCTCATGATGATCCGACCTGCTTCTTTCCTAACATCAGGATCCGCAGAGGCCAGACACAGACAGCTTTACAGTCCTGAGTGGCTCCTGCCTGCAGCATCTCGCTGCCCCGTTACAAGGGGCTGAACTGAGACTCCAGAGGCCACGGAGGCAGCCGACAGCAGCCCAGCCTCTTGCAGCAGAGCCAGGGCTCGAGCCTGTTCTCTCTGACCTTAACCCCTGTTCTTTCTAGGCTGCTGGGAGGAAGATCACTAGCTGAGGATTGCAGCGGGGAAGAATCTTGTTTTGACAGTGTAGCAGGGAACCTCTGTAATCCAGACCCAGCTGGCCAGAGGGGAGGTGCTTCCGGCCCTGACCGGGGAAAACCCACTGCCTGTCTGCTCAGGCTTCTGTGAGATTTCCCCTCTGACAGCAGACTCCCTAGAGATGCTGCCATGGCATGGACCGCCAACCATATAAGTGATTTTGTACCCTATGTAGAATTCTCTGTAGTACTTAGTGTTATGGTCATTTTACCAATAGAAGATGGAGGCTCAGAAGTCAGCTGGCCCGGCCACGGGTACACACCTCACAAAATGTTGCGAGCCCCTTTTCTTCCTAGTTACCATTTGTCAGGAGCAAGGGAGGCGCCCGTGGACGTTGCCTCGCCTGTGGAGGTGGCCTCTAGGGAGCATCTGGGCAATCATTCCTGGAAGCTCAGGGAGAAACCTGTTTTTCAAGTTTCTCATCTGGAGGGTTCGTCGTACTTTTTTTTCGGGAAACCCCAAAGCTGTTGGAGATGCACTGCGCCTGTGTTTGAGTCCAGTGCGTTCAGGACGTGGCAGGTCGGAGGTCAGAGTGCTGGGTCCTGCTTCTCTGAGCCCCAGCCTTTATCATTTGTTCAGGGGGTGATAATAGTCCCAAGAAGGTTGTTATGAAGATTAATTAGAGCATATGCAAAGAGTTGACGTAGCACTTGGTGCATGTAAGCTAATATAAATGCTGACCATTAAAAAAATTGTATTGAACTACAGTTGACTTACCATGTTGTATTAATTTCTGCTGTACAGCAAAGTGAGTCAGTTATACACATATATACATTCTTTTAAAAAAATATTCTTTTCCATTATGGTTTATTACAGGATATGGAATATAGTTCCCTATGCCGTACAGTAGGCCCTGGTGTTTATCCATTCTGTATATGATAGTTTGCATCTGCTAATCCCAAACTCCCAATCCACCCCTCCCACCCCGCTCCCCCTTGGCAACCACAAGTCTGCTCTCTATGTCTGTGAGTCTGTTTCTGTTTCATCGGTAAGTTTACTTGTATCGTTTTTTAAGGTTCCACATACAAGTGATATTGAAATGGGACAGGACCCTACGGTCCTTGCCCCATGTCCTCAGCCTGACTTTCATCTGGGGAGAAACTTTAGCCAAAGAGTAAGTTTAATCAGAGAAGTGAGAAAATGCAGAAACAGAGGAAAACAAAGGAGACCAAATCATAATAGTTTAGTCATTAAGCATAGTCAAGGACTTTTGGTTCCTCCTTAAGGGCTAAAAGGGCTATATACAATTCTGAGCCATGTCCTGCGAGCTGTCTTATAGATACTGAAACCTCCACCAGGTGGAAGAAGTTAACTACGTGATGACCAGGCTGTAGCCATGACATAAGCTGCCACAATTCCGAGAACTGGTCTCAAAGAAATGAAAACAAACCGACCCTGGAAATGAAGATTAACTGTACCTAAAACAGTCAAGATGAGGCTGGTCAGACCACTGATGACCAATTTCAAGATGCCTGTCAGAGCTGCCTGTGCTCTTTCTGCACGTAGCCCGCTCCCTCAACCTATAAAAGCTCTTGCCCACTGGTTGTAGGAGGGAGGGAGTCAGCCTTTGGACAGCTGACTTTCCCCCCACCCCAGCCCCCCGGTTGCTGGCATGCAAAATAAAGCAAACTTTGCTTTCCACCAACCTGGCCTCTTTATTGGCTTTTGAGTGGTGAGCAGCTGGACCTCACTTTCGGTTACAATATCATGTGATATTTGTCTTTCTCTGTGTGACTTACTTCACTTAGTATGATAATATCTAGGTCCACCCATGATGCTGCAAATGACATTATTTCATTCTTTTTCATGGCTGAGTAGTATTCCACTGTATCTATGTACCACATCTTCTTTATCCTTTCATCTGTTGACGGACACTTACATTATTTCCATGTCTTGGCTATTGTAAATAGTGCTGCTATGAACATAGGGGTGCATGTATCTTTTTGAATTAGAGATTTGTCTGGATATATGTCCAGGAGTGGAATTGCTGGATCATATGGAAGTTCTATTTTTAGTTTTCTGAGGAACCTCCATATTGTTCTCCATAGTGGCTGCAGCAATTTACATTCCCACCAACAGTATAGGAGGGCTCCCTTTTCTCCACACCCTCTCCAGCACTTATTACTCGTAATGCTGACCATTTTTTAAACCAGTGAGACAGCCTGTATTTCAACGAGAACACCCCAGTTTAGGTAAAGCAATTGTATGAGTGGAAGAAAGTGGTAAGTGTGCGTGTGCGTGTGCATGCACATGTGTTCTACAAGGTACCGGGCTAACGATTGCAGTGACAAGTGGCAGCACTTTGGCTTAAGGAGCAGACTGCTTGGCAGGACGCATGAGCTCTGCCTCAGCTCTGCCACCACTGGCTTCGCACCTGGGAAGAGCTTAAACACCTCTTCCTCCTGTAAAACGAGGGCAGTAACGGCACAGACGTAATAACGCATGCAGTGAGTTAGGGCACCCCGCTTGGGTCTCTATTCCTATCTCTCCCTGCCCCACCCTCAGACCCCCACAGGCTGTGTTTCCCCGGCTCCCAGGACACCTGGATCCTGGTAGCCTTTTGCCAACAGGAGGCTCTGGTGGGAGGTTGAGGGGCAGAGGTATCCACCTCCTTTGTGACGCTGGCTGTCTCCTCTGCGGTGCCAGCTCCTTCTGGGCAAGGCTGACCAAGTTGCAGCTTTGCACAAATGACCCGGGTACCCCTGTCCCTAAGGCTCCTAAATACATCGCTGTTAACTAGAGTCTTAAGAGGGACAAAAGGTCTTAGAGGGGTGGGGTTTTTTTTTTGTTTGTTTGTTTTTGTTTTGAGGCAAGTTAACAGACTGTTTTTGTTTTGTTTTGTTTTTTTGTGGTACGCGGGCCTCTCACTGTTGTGGCCTCTCCCGTTGCGGAGCACAGGCTCCGGATGCACAGGCTCAGCAGCCATGGCTCACCGGCCCAGCTGCTCCGCGGCATGTGGGATCTTCCCGGACCGGGGCACGAACCCGTGTTCCCTGCATCAGCAGGCCGACTCCCAACCACTGCGCCACCAGGGAAGCCCCAGACTGCCATCCTTATTGTTAGAAAGCTCTCATTGTTAGACCCTTCCTGACCGTCCCTGTTAGAAACGTTTCTCCCGTTGGGTTTATTTATGCTCTTTGTGCCCACAGAGAAGATGTTCATCAAGAAACCAGTCGATTCAGGGGAAAATCAGCCAATTTCGTTTTGCGCCTGGATTGATACTTACGTGCCTGAGGTTAAAAACAAGAGACAAGGCCTCACAGTCCCAGAGCGAGAAGTGTTTTTTGAAACGTAAATTACAGTTTATTTTTCCTGGAATAGCGTAAAAAGAAAATGTAAACACTTTTCTTTTTATCCAGATAGAGAAGGAAAAGCAGGAAATGTTGAGTGAAGGGCCCAATGTCCCAGGGTTTGAAGCAGGAGCAGCGCTTGTCTGTACCGATAGGCAGGACCATGGGCAGGCACAAAGCATCTTGATTCTGGTCCTCTGCCCCCAGAGGGGTGGCCTTGCTCAGACCCTCATGCATGGGGCATGGCTGGCCCTGTGCTGGCAGTGCTGATGTGCGGTCACCACACAAGCTCTGCACTGAGGCCATGGGCCCCAGTCCCACCACCTCCACTGCCAGGGAAGCATCAGCTAGAGCCTGGGCTGGGTTCTTGCCAAACACCTGTGTCAAAGGTAGGGTTCCAGGGGTCCAGAGAGGGGGATATTTCCATCCAGGACCACAGGGACTGCTGGGGCCAGAGCAGAGGGAAGCCCAGATCCAAGATGAACTTCCGGGGCCAAGACTGGGGAAACCGAGTCAGTTCTGAGCCTGCAGGGTTAGAGGCTCAGCATGAACTGAACACCAGAGGCCCAGGGTGGCGGGGACCCGGTCAGGATTCCCTGAGGAAGGGGCCCATTGTTCTTGAGCCGTGATTGTCCCCTGTGGCTTTTTTGTGGCAGGTATGTGATGGGCTGTTGGCTTAAAGGTAGAGAGTAGGATCTAATATACCATATGTCAGAAACAAAACGTTCCGAGGACAAAAAGGTTTTCCGTTCCTTCGCTGGTTCATGCGCTCATTCATCTATTCATTCCTCATTCAGCAAACATTCATAGTGCTAACTGTGGCCCAGGGTCTGATTGGTCCCGAGAAAGCAAAATAAAGAGTTGAGGACTCTGCTTGGAGAAGCCAGCACCTAGCAAAGGATGTCAGAGGAATGATAAAGTACAAAAATGAATGACCCCCAGGTCAGCCAGGAGGTCCAAGGGCCTGCAGTGGGGTTCATACCTCCCCGAGCAGGTGGGGTTCGCCAGGCGCTTGCGTGTCCCACAGGGGCTGCACGTAAAGTACCGCGGCTGTAGCTGCTGGCGGGGGCTACGATCAGATTATGTCAACAGGCGCCGTTTCAAGGCCTGGAAAGATATCAGTCATAACCTTTATCATCATCTACATCTTTCAGCCAATATTTGCCCAGCCTGGAGGCATGAAATATCAGACAGCTCCAAAATGAACACAAGATTCTCTGTGGCTTTGCACCAAAAGCCTTCTGGAAAGGTCTTTGTGGGAAAGAACTGACAAATAAATGACAGAATGATTCGAAAATAATAATTAGGTCTTATCTTACAATTTGGTAGTATTTCTTTGGGGGGGCAAGTTGGTGTGTCTGTCAGTTTATTATTTTCACGAGGCAGCCCGTTTTGGCCACCGTACTCTTGCATTCCCATTAGAAGGAAGCAGCTGATACTCCAGGAACCCAAGCAACTTTCTTAATTTTTGCACGGCTCCTCCCCTGAGGCTTCAGCCTGTGCGGTGCAGGTGCTACCCTTTAATAGGGCAAACAGAGGTCGCGCGAATACTTGCTCTAAAAGGCATTTTAAATAGTCATACACAAGGAACAAATCACAAAGAAACAGATCCTGAGATGTGACTGCATGAAAATTAAAATTCTTATAGGTCGAAATAAAATTAAAAGCAAAACTAGGTCAAATAAAGATAAGGAAAATGTCTGCAAAATATATCACACACTTAGGGTGCAAGTATTTATTATATTAGAGCTCTTGCAGTTAAATAAGAAAACATCTAACACCCTAGCAGAAAAGAAGGCAATTAACAAGCAATTCATAAAAAAAGAAATACAAAGAAGTGTGAGAAAACTATTTAACTTCATTAATCAAAGTAAAATGAAATCATGAATGGCTGCCAGACTGGCAAATCTTAATATGTATCTCGAACCCTAGTATAAAACTAGGGTTCTCTCACACTCCCTGTGGAAGAGTAATTTGGTAAAAATATGTTCTGGGGACAAGTTTGGCCATATAATCTTAACACGCTAAAATACATATCTCTATAATAATTTGTTCTAAAGAAATTATAAGATAAATGCTTTTTAAAGAAAATTTTAACACAAAATAAAGTGTGCAAAAATAAAAGTATGAGGTTGTATATTTCAGTGCTTTATAGAAAATCTAACAACTAACATGTGTTGAATGCTTATTTTGTGCCTCTACTCCTTAGCCGTTCCCACGTACTTACCTAATTATCACCAAAAAAATTATTTGAGGTAGAACTTTATTACGGTGTTTGTTTTCAGTTGAGGAAAATGAGGTTTTTACTGCAGTGGCATCCCTGTCAGGCTGTGCAAAGCCTTTCAGTTCTTGATCATGAAGGGTTGGCCATTGGGCTACACCAACTCTTCCCACTAACATAGGTGAGAACCAGAAATGATGTAAATGTTCAACAGTAGTGATGCACATCCTGAATATAGCACATTCGCACTGTGAAACACCATGCAATCGGGAAAAATCATGCAATAGAAAAGTGTTTATCAACGTGGGAAACGTACTCGTAATTGCTTTGTGAAAAAAACAAGCTAGCAAAAAGATCTGCCATTTGATGCAATTTTGGTTGAATTTGAATCAAGTCAACTAAAAATACTTCAATTTGAGGTAAGACCCAGTTGCACTCTATGTGCGACGTTTGACATAATCAGAGTCATTCCAAATGAAAAATTCATTTCGAAGCCTGCAGACCCACGGAATTATAAACCTGAAGCTATATGTATAAAGCTTCATAGCTTTGCATTAAGAGCCTTTGGAAAATCTGGGCGTGACGTTTTGAATGATAAGCTTCCTTGGCCTGCAGTTTATGAAACACAAAGGTGCAATGGAAACTCAAAGACTCACTTTGGTTTTTCTCATGCTGTTATTTTAGCATTTGCTGTTGCTATGATTTTGAATTGTATCCAGCCCCTGTCGCCGGGGCATTCACTACCCCCAAACAATAATATGGAAATGGGGGTTTGGTCCAGTCACTGACCTTGAGGAAACCTGGAACCTTCCGTGGGATGGCTTCCATGCTGTTCATGGAGAACATCTGAACAAAGAACAGTGGAGAGAATTCTGAGAGAGGAGACATACTGTCAAGCTGATTCCCTTTGATGAAGACTTCCTCCTTGGTCAAACCCAGTCAGGCTCCAATGAACCCTCTTCCTGAGTAGGTCCCCACTTCAGTGAGTTGAGCCCAGCTGTAACAGAGAATCATGCGAAGTTGGTTTGTCGAGGAAGCCTCTACCCTTGGGATACAGTCCAGATCACCTTCCTCCACCTGGACACCCAGCCAAGCTGCTCTTAGTAATGTCCCATCTGTTTCCTAACCCTACCTGTCGGCTATACATCCCCACTGGCCCTTGTGATATCGGGAGACAGTCTCCCTCCCCTACTGCGATAGTCTTGAATAAAACCTGTCTTGGAGTGTTTAACATTAAAAGCGTCAAAAAACAAAGCAAAGCAAGGCAAAGCAAAGCAAAGTAGTACAGACAGTGGGAAGCCATGGAAGAAGTATTGGGAACATGATATCAAGATCAGGGTCTATGCTAATGACAGTGGAGGTAGAATCGCCCCCCAGCACTTACTCCCATAGGAAAATCACTCTTGACTTATGAAGTTTTGAGCTATGGGAGGAATTCAGAGATGCGTCCCTGGCTCAGCACACAATTGTCTCCTAAATATAAGAAACAATCTAGAAGGGTGTGTGCCAGAATTTTTTTTTTTTACCTTGCAGTACGCGGGCCTCCCACCGCTGTGGCCCCTGCTGTTGCGGAGCACAGGCTCCGGACGCGCAGGCCCAGCGGCCACGGCCCATGGGCCCAGCCGCTCCGCAGCACGTGGGATCCTCCCGGACTGGGGCACGAACCCATGTCCCCCGCACTGGCAGGCGGACCCCCAACTACTGCGCCACCAGGGAAGCCCGAGTGGTGGAATTCTTGATGAATATTTTTCTGTGTGTTGTCCAAGTTTCCTGTTTTGAAAATACAGTCTATGCTTATCATTCACAGATTTTCTGTATGCAGGTGTCACTCTTTGCTACAATTCATTCATGATCCCCACATCAGTAGTCGTGGTGCTTTCGTGATCATTCATGGGTGATACATTTGAGTTGCCCAAACGCACTTGTTCCCAGCAGAATCTAACAAGGCAATGCTCTGCCTGGTTGTTTCAACAAGCGGGCCTATTTAGTGCACATTTTTGTGTTATTCTTGGTTATTTGACTATTTTAAATGGCCCCCAAATATAGTGCTGAAGTGCCTTCTAGGGGTCCTACATGCAAGAAGGCTGCGATGTGCCTTAGGGAGAAATCACGTTTGTCTCATAAGCTTCATTCATGAGTCAGAGAGCTGTTGGCCAGGAGTCCGAAGTTCATGAGTCAGTGCATATTAAATAAAGTGTCTTTATCAAGAAACACATAAAAAAGATTATGTATTGATTGATTGACAAAAATGTGACCAGAGGGCTTCCCTGGTGGCGCAGTGGTTGAGAGCCCGCCTGCCGATGCAGGGGACATGGGTTCGTGCCCCGGTCTGGGAAGATCCCACATGCCGCGGAGCGGCTGGGCCCGTGAGCCATGGCCGCTGAGCCTGCGCGTCCGGAGCCTGTGCTCCACAACGGGAGAGGCCACAGCGGTGAGAGGCCCGCGTACCGCAAAAAAAAAAAAAAAAAATGTGACCAGAAACGCACAGGAATGTAACCTTGCATTTCCCCGGGAAAGGGCCAGTGTTTGCTAATTTGTGGAGACTTTATAGAATGTTACTACCACAGGGCACCAGGATCATCTGTACATTGTTATGTGATGAGGCAAGAAAGTGCGAGTTTTGAAAAGCAGGTTGTATGCAGGGGTGCGGCTCCATCTGGTGATGGAGTCAAGATAACGAAAGCAGACTCACTGATGGGGGTTGTGCTGCTCGGGCCCTGGTCTGAGTGCTGTACTCAGGCCATGCGATTGCCTTCATAGCTTCTGGAGAGATCAACACACTGTCATGTGCTCTTCTCAGATAAAGAGAGAGGCTCGGAGAGTCTCTGTCCCACAGCTAGCAGAGAGCAAGGTAGGACTTGGACCGAGGCTTGTTATTAAAGCTGGGAGGGACCATAGACATTCATGTGTGCCCTGGTCCATTTCACAGATGCAGGTAGAAAAAAACGAGACATGGCATTGTCTTCAGCTGAGTAGCTGGCGAATAGCACAATAGGCTCTTTGCTGCCATCTCCAAATCCAGGGTCATTTCCACCCCATCCAGACAAGGAAGGAAAGTGCTGCTGGCTTGGGGTCTGGTGGACTCCAGGGTGTTTGGGTCTCCACCCAGGCAGCCCCAGCTGTCAGCTTGCTTGGAACTGCCCTGCTCCAAGTGAGACCTCATCATGTTTGCAGACTGGTTTCTTTTCTCTTTGTGCAGGTTTTGCCTCTGAGGAAGCCCGGTCACCATGAATGCACATGAGTTCCGCAGGAGAGGGAAGGAGATGGTGGATTACGTGGCTGACTACTTGGAGGGCGTCGAGGGGCGCCAGGTGTACCCCGACGTGGAGCCTGGCTACCTGCGCCCCCTGCTCCCCACTGCTGCCCCCCAGGAGCCAGAAACATTTGAGGACATCATTAAGGACGTCGAGAAGATCATCATGCCAGGGGTAAGCCTGTGTCCAAGATCGGAAAACAGGAGGGCTAGTGCTAACTTAATATTGATACTGACTGGGCGTCAGGCAATTCGTATGAATTATTTCACCTAATCCTCACAACCATTTCCTTGGATAGAAACTTTTTTATTTCTATTTTATAACTGAGGCAACTGAAGCCCAGAGAGGTTGGGTGATCAGCCTAAGGTCACACAGCTAGTAAGTGACAGAGCCAGGATTACAACCCAGATTGTGTGGGCTCCAAAGGCAGTGACTGTGCTTTCCCCCCGGCCCTGCAATTTGTCACCGAACCAACTTGGGTCCGCTCACCCACATGCAGTAAAGCCAATCTACTGACACCAGGTTGTGGTGAAGGAAAGTGCAGTGTTTACTGCAGGTGCCAAGCAAGGAGTCCTGGACAGCTAATGCTCAAAAACCCTGAGCTCCCTGATGGGTTTCAGCAGAGCATTTTTAAGGCCAGGTGAGGGAGGGGAGTCCCCGTTTAAGTCATCAGCTAGTGCACAGTTCTCTGATTGGTTGATGGTGAGGTAATGGGAATTCTCAGGCGCCAGTAGGTCTGGGGGCTATGTGGTCATGGTCATCAGGTAGTTAATTTTTTCCATTTGGTGAGGGTTTTAGCATTGGTAAAATAACTCAGGAAATATGTGCATCAGATGCTGTTATCTGGGTACTTCAGAGAGGAGCCACAGCAGAGGACATGGGGGAGGGGTCTGTCCTGGGAAGGCCCCATGGGGTCCTGCTCTCCTACAAGGTTAGACCCCTACCCTGAGACCCTGGTAGGTGAGAGAGTCGTCACATGACTGTTGAGGAAGTGAACCCCTGGAGGCTGGTTTCAAGTAAGTTAATTGCTCCAAATAAAGCACACTCTTACTATTTTGTGTTCAGCAGAGGGGAGATCACACGTGTGGAAGAAATGTTTCCTTTATTTTACGTGAGAATATGGGCTGCGTGGTGCTGCGTCCTCTTTGAGGCCAGTGTGCCTCGGTGTGGGGTGCGCCGGGGCCGCAGACAGGAGTGGGGAGGATCCAGGACAGTTGTGTCCACAAGAGTCACTTGGAAGGGAGCAGACAGCTCCAGTTCAAAAGAAACTGCACTGCGGCTTCATGCTTGCGTGGTGAGATGTTCCCTGCCCAGGACTCGCCTAAAAGCATGTTCACTGCTGTGGCAGGAGGGCCAGCCCCTCAGCCTTACCCTCTCATCTGCAGTCAGGACCCCGGGGCCTGGGATCTCAGGACCTGGGGCTCAGGGTGCAGAGCCCCTGCCCACGGGGTACTGGGCCTCCAGCCTCAGCTCCCTGATAAGTCCCTCAAGCCCAGCTCCCCTCTCTCGTCCTCCCTGGAGTTCCCGTGACATTTGTGCTTTGAGCGGAGCACAGGATTCCAGTTCTCACCTGCCGGGAGGTTGTCTGTGCAAACACGAGAAGCCGCGCAGCATCAAAGCCCTCCCAGGAGTGTGGTTAAATGTCAGGCCCCGGGCTGTCCTGGCTGTTCTGCAGCTGCAAACACCACCGCTAACGTCTTGGACAGCGCATCCACTTCTCACGGGGCTGAGGCTGGGCGTCCGAGGTCAAGGTTCCTGCAGATTCCCCTCCTGGGAGGTCCTCATCCTGGCCTCTCCTCCCTGCGGGGGTGAGGTTAGGGGGGCCCACCCTCACCATCTCATCCTACCCATCACCTCTCAAAGGCCCCAGCCCCGGGCACATCGCACAGGGTTAGGGCTTCAACACAGGAATTTGGGGACACACACTACAGACCGTGACGGGGGCACAGGGAGACTGTGGAACCCGGAAGCTTTGCTCCATTAGCAAGGAAGCGATTGTATGGGAGAGTGAGGGGGCAGCAGTAAGGCGGCTAAAGAAACCTCAAAAATCAGACCTCTTTTGTTCTTTTTGATATAGACTAGTTTTTGGAGTACTTTCAGGAAAAACAATCTCGTAACTGGAAGAGATGGGGCCTCAGGGGCAGACCCCTCACTGGCACGTGCTCCTGGCCAGGATTTAAAGCAGGGTTGTTCTGAGAGACTTGGTTGACCATGGCAAACCCAGCGCCCTGGGTCCCCTGCCCCCGGGGCCGGCCTCCCTGGCCCCGAGTGACCGCCATGTCCCGTACAGGTGACCCACTGGCACAGCCCGTACTTCTTCGCCTACTTCCCCACGGCCAGCTCGTACCCGGCCATGCTCGCGGACATGCTGTGTGGGGCTATCGGCTGCATCGGCTTCTCCTGGGTGAGTGTCGGGGCGCCCTGGGGGTCCTGCACGGGGCCATGCTACCAGGACTCCGCCGGGGAGCAGGTGGCGGTGTCCCCGCAGGAGGGAGGTGGACTCAGCCCTGGGGGGGGGGCCTCATGAGGGCATTTGGGGAAAGAGAGGGGGAGTCAGGTCCACATGCAATAGCCGGTTCTGCACAGCGGTGTGTTTAGAGGTACCTGGCTTGCATCCAAACCGCAGCCACGGCCCTGGAGCCTCTGCAGCCCCAGCACGTCTCCCAGGCAGAACAGGGATCTCTGTCCAATCTGCAGTTTGAGAAACACTTCTGCCCTCCTCCCATCCCCTCTGTTCTCGGCCACGCCTGCCGTCCCGAGAGAGACCCCAGCCCAGCATAACGGGAGAGAGTCCTGCCTTCCCAAATGCAGAGCGCTCGGAAGGAGGGCTTCTTGCTGACTGCGCCCAGGACCCCAGGGCTGCCCGCACGCTGGGACTTCTCCCCAGGCCAGCGTCTGCTCTTGGCCCTTTGGGTCCAGAGTGCCTGCCTACTTGCTTGTGCCTTGGAGCTAAGCGGACTCACGACTCCTGCCTGAGGCCTGCAGGAGATGTGGGTTCCTGAACGCACGAGCAGAGCTGTCTGCTGCCCCTGCCACCTCCCCCTTGCCCCCAGCTCCCCACTTCCACCCCCCACTGCTCCTCTTTAGCCTGGGGTCCGCAGTTGCTGGGGGGGTGGGCCTCGGCGCCCCAAGGAGCAGGGTCGGAGGGTCACCCCCGGGTCCCGCTGCAGTTCTCGGCGGAGAGCAGCCTGGGGCCGCCCTGTGTGGCCTCGGGGACCTTCCTCTGTCCGGGCTGAGCACACCCTCCCCTCAAGGACATTCCTTACATTAGACACCGCAGCAGATTCCACTCAGCTCTGCCACTCCAGAGCCATCCAAGGGGATGATAGCATCTTTCCAACTATGTCTGTCCTTCCCAAGGACAGTCTGATGGTCTGGGGCCTTGGAGGGCTTCCTTGCTGTCTCTAAGGTGTGCTGGCTGAGCCCCGGGTTCTGCACAGTGAGGAAGGTCCCCATGCCTGGAGCCGGGCTCGGCCGGGATGGAGTGGGACCCTCCGTGTGGGGCTGGCCAGCAGTGCATGGGGAGCTGGAGAGCACTCGAACCACCACAGTGAGACCCACACGGACGGGAGGTCCGTCCACCCTCCGGCAGAGTCTGGGGCCAAGCCGCCCCCCCCAACCCCGAGCGCGGAAGGCAGGATTAGGGGCCTGGGGGGGCTCCCGGGGCTGCACCTCCTCTGCTCAGCCCATCTCACTCCTCCCACTGTGACTGTAGACCAGGGTCCACCAGGGAGGCTTTCTGGCTCCTTCTGTAAACAGGTGGCTGAATGAGCTCCCTGTGTGGGCCCAGTGCGGCTGGGGAGCAGGTCATCGTGACGGTCACTGCCTTCCTGCCCAGGCATTCTCCTCGAGTCACTGTCAAAGAGCATGTTTGACACCTTTTGGGGGCATTTGAACAGCATCTTGGATTGGGAGAGTTTAGTCTGGGTGGGATTCAATGGAAGATTTTCAGCAAGACCTGGGCACTTGCTATGGCCCCAGCCCTTAGAGGTTTCTCTTGGAGAAGCGTGGGGTGACGTCAGAGTCAGAGGTGACGTCAGCAGGGACCCGTGCCTACGGGTGAGGCATGTAGAGACAGGCAAACCCCTGCAGGCAGTGACCTTGGACTTCCAGCGGCCGCCCTGGGCCCCGGGGATGGTGGCTCCTTCCATGCCTCCAGGTGCCGGGGTCGGGGGGCGGAGCAGAAGGTCACATGTGCCGCTCTCAGCACCAAGTTCCCCCGCAGTGATCCTCAGTGATGCTTTGGGGTTGCTGTGGGGCAGGAGTCCAGCCTCTGCCACTGCTTCTCTGGGAAATCTGCGATGGGAGAGCCCACCTTCAAAGGGGTTCCCACCCAGGGATAGGCCTTTTGAAAATGTTGAGAACTTTTTGCTAAATCGACCCATCAAAAGGAGGGGAGTAAGGAAGGCTCCCTGTTTGTCACTCCACTGGACACCAAGCTGGCGGGAAGCTGAGGGCGGCCAGCCTATGGCTCACCCCCACCTCCCACCGCAGGCTGCCAGCCCAGCGTGCACAGAGCTGGAAACAGTGATGATGGACTGGCTGGGGAAGATGCTGCAGCTGCCTGCGGTGTTCTTGGCTGGAGAAGCTGGAGAAGGGGGTGGAGTGATCCAGGTAAGGCACAGAGGGCGGGGGTCCCACCTCTGGGGTACACGGGCTCCCGGAAGGCGGACAGCAGCAGGTGTCCTGTGCTGTCCTGTGTCCTCATGTTTCTTCTGGAGAATAAGCAGGGCTGAGCCTTAGGAAAGCTCTGGATCTGGATCCCCGAGCCAGGCCCCCCTTTAGGGTGGGCAGAGTAGTGGCTATCGCCTGGCTGGTGCATAGCAATAAAAACAACAGTGGAGGGCTTCCCTGGTGGCGCAGTGGTTGAGAGCCCGCCTGCCGATGCAGGGGACACGGGTTCGTGCCCCGGTCCGGGAGGATCCCACATGCCGCGGAGCGGCTGGGCCCGTGAGCCATGGCCGCTGAGCCTGCGCGTCCGGAGCCTGTGCTCCGCAACGGGAGAGGCCGCAGCAGTGAGAGGCCCGCGTACCGCAAAAAAACAAACAAACAAACAAACAAAAAACAACAGTGGAGATTTGCGTGGTTCCCCATTGCCTGCCAATGTGCTGGAGCACTTCCCAGGCGTGGACTCAGTTCTCACAACGCTATGATTAGGGGCCATTTGAAGATTCCCATTTTACAGGTGAGGAAACTGAGGCTCAGAGCAGTCAGGGAACTTGCCCATTGGTTCCCAGCTGGTAAGTTCTAGAGCCAGGGTTTGAGCCTACACCCGTGTGACCGCCACTCAGGGCCATCCTCAGTGGCAGAGGCCACTAGAAACGGCTGCACCTATGGGAACCCACCGTTCACCTAAAGATGCTGCCTTTTCTATGCGCTGATTTAATTCATTCTTCACCTGACATGTACCTTTGAGCACAACTACGTGCCAGAGGGCCCATCAGGGGACAGGACACGCACAATGACAGTCACAGTGGAACACCTGCGGCACAAATGCCACTAAGAAAACTTGGAGTTCTTGGCTTTCTTCTTTTCTGGTAGGGAAGAGGGATGCCCCTAAACCCACCGCCCTCCCAGGGAAAGCGACCTTTACTTTGCAGAAGAGGGAATTTCCTTTTTCAGACACCGTCTTCTCTCTAAGAATCTGTCATGGCAGTTGTGATTCTGTCCGCTCAACGATGAGAACTGAGGCCCGCATGCCTCAGTGTGAGGTCACCTGCCGGCGTGGCCAAATGTGACAGGATGCGAGCCCCAGCCTCCAGGCCCGAGGCTGCTCAGCCGACCAGGGTTTTTAAACTCCCATGTGTTTGTTTTCTGACAAACCTATTATCTTACAGTTCTGTAGGTCGGGAGTCTGAGGTGGATCTTACTGGGCTACAATCAGGGTTGACAGCTTGGAGGTTCTGTCCTTGTCTTTTCTAGTTTCTAGAAGTTTCCCGCATTCCTGGACCATGGCGCCTCCTCCGTCTTCAAGGTGGCTGTGTTGCATCTCTCTGACCCTTCTTTCATGTCCACCTCTCCCTCTGACCACAGATGAGAAAGGTTCTTCATGTTGCAGGATGCATGAGATTAGATCAGGTCCATGCAGATGATCTAAAATAATCCCCCCTCCCCTCCTGTCAAGGTGCTTAAATTAATCACATTGGCAAGGTCCCTCTTCCTTGTCAGGTAGAGAATCACAGCTTCCAGGATGAAAGCGTGACATCTTTGGGAGGCCTTATTCTCCCAAACACAGGCAGTACGGCTTAGGGTCAGGGAGGGAGTCTTCCTCTACCCTCGCAGATTCAGATTCAACAAGTCTTAGGCGGGCCCAGGAATTAGCATTCTAACCTGCATGTCAGGTGATTCTGATGCAGAGATGCTGACATGCACTTGGATAAATAAGCCTTGGGCTGTGACCCATGGCTGAGTTCTCTGTGACCCACGGCCTATTTACTCTCTCAAAGTAAATCTTTTGTCAGATTTCTTATGTTTATGGTGGGATGCCTGAGGTGATGATGGGTAGGTAGTGAGACACGTCAGCACAGGGCAGGTGTTAGTGGTAGACAGGCTCTTCATAAGGGATATGATATAGGTTGGTTCAGTTGGAGTCCTGGCTAGCATGCTCGGATTCACAAAAGCGACGGTCAGGAGGAGGGTTTTGATGATGAAGGTGGCTGTGTGTCATTCTGGCATGTAGGGATTATGGAATGCTCCCAGGATTAGGATGGTTTCGAAGATGTTTATGATGATGATGTTGGCAGATTCTCTAGGAAAAACAGGGCAAATGGGCCTGCTGCATGGTCCTCGCTGAAGCCGGAGAAGAATTCTCCCTCTGTCAGATCGACTGGGGCCCGGTGGTTTCTGCCAGCGTGGAGATAGATCACATCATGGCTCCAGGTGGTGCTGGGAAGATCAGGCACAGATGCTCTTGCGTAATGATTACGCTTGAGAGCGTCACCGACCCGTTTATCAGTAGGACTGGTAAGAGGATAACTGCTGTGTCACCTCATATGAATCAGCCCCACTCTCTCTGTCCCCTCCTACCTCACCTCTTTGGTCACAGCACTTTCCCTCCTACATCAGCGATTCTGAGTGGGGCTGATGAGAATGAAGCATCAGCCATGGGTAAGCAAAGTTTCCCTGCGATGCTGTGAACGGGACTTAGACGTAGCGGCAACGATGATTTTTCTCACAACTGCAAACCTTTCAGCCACCCTGGACAGTTTTCTGCTGGTCAGAGGTGACGCAGCCTGGGCAACCTTGGAAAAACCACACACAAAGATTTGAGTTCTCAGCTGCTTCCAGCTTTAGGGAGGGGACTGCTGTACGTGGCCCCCTTCCACCACCCCCCACCCGCCCCCGATCAGCCAGCTGCATCTCACCTTACAGTGGGGAGGTGTTCCAGTCCCCAGCACATGGGTCCTGATGTTCTGGGGCTCCACTGCCAATGGAGAGCAGAGCCCGGCTGTGGGCAGAACAGAAAGTGGCCCTAGTAAGAGCAAGAGAGGGGCTGCGATGGGGTTCTTGGTGTTGAATTCTATTCGACTCAGTTCCGGGCCTGGGGGTGATCTCATAGTTCATGACGACCTGGACCCTTGCAGTAAACTTACTTTTTCTTTGTAATTCCACACATTTTGCCAAGATCTACTTTTTCCATCTGTGCTGTTCATCTTGACCCCAACCCCCAGCATCTGGGAAGCCCTATTAATCCGAGACTCAGCTCTTCCCTCACCTGGGGACATTTTAGTCGTTGCCTCTGGGCCACTTCACTCTGTTTTTCAGGCGCTTCCATTTCCCACGAATTGGGTACCTCTTCCATAATTTCTAACTTTCTTTTGTCATTTTCTTTTTTTTTTGTCATTTTCTCTTATGTGTTTTTTGGGGACTTTCCCACGGTTTTTTCTACATCATCGTCTCCATTTTCCACACTGCCAATTGATTGCCTTCGATGTCAATTTTGGTTCCGTTATTCCACTTAAGAGTATCATCCCCTTTCTAGTTATGAAAACTAGACATCCATTAGAAAAAGGGAAGAGATGCGGAAACATTTAGTGTCATTTTAATACCGATGTGTTTGTGTGTGTGTGTGTACATATATGTGTACATAATATAAACAAAACTGGGATAATGCAACACATCATACAGATTTTCTGTGTGGTGTTTTCCTTACTATTTTATTGTGAGCATTTCCCATTGTTTAAATAGTCTCTGAGAATATTATTATTGCATGATTTGCTATGATGTGTCACAATTTATATAAACAGGAGATGCAGTATATACATTGTGTCACATCTTTCACTCTTGTAAATCATATTTCAAAGGACACCCTTTAGGATGAAGGTTAACAATCTCCTAAGAAGATCCTCAGCTTTCTGCTGGGGCTCCCCTGGTTGAGTCCATATTCACCACACATGCTCCACCAAAAATCAAAACCAAACAAAAAAGTTCTTCTGGGTCACTGGAGATTATAACTAAAATAATTTCACATTCAATTCTTTTCAGCAGCCCAAGCTGATTCCTCTAGGTTGATACTTCTCAAAACTCTTAACAACTACCCTGTCAATCAAGGCGTGTGTATTATAATAATAGCCACTTGGTATTGCACACCCACTCTGAGCTAGCCTGTGTTTTAGTTTTATTTCTTGTGTTTAATGTGCTCATTTTTCAACCTCCAAATATTTATCAGGCTTGATTGGATTATCAACAACCTTTTTCATAGATGAGGAAACCGAGGCCCAGGAACGTCACGCATGGGACCCAAGGGCAGGAGCTATTTAGAGGCAAGGCTGGGGCACCTGTGAGCTGGACCCACGAGTGTTCCACCAGCCTGTCCCTGACCCTTTGCTTGGGTGAGTGTGCAGAGGTGGGCATGCTGCCATGGGCTCCATCTTTAAATTATCTCTTCTTTGAAAGACAATCCCGTTTTCCAGAAACAGCAGAAGCCCCGGCATTTGGTTATAGGAATAATTCTGACATCACTCAGCCCAGGATTCAATTGAGTCCCCCTTGGAGCCCACCCACCCAGTATGAGGCAGGAATCCCGCCCTTCCCGCTGACAAGGCTGATTGTCTGTAATTTGCGAGGTCCTGGAGCGCCTGAGCCTGCTGACAGACGGGGGGCCCGGATGCGGGGATGCGGGGGGAGCCCCTCAGAGGCGTAATCACAGCTGCTGGGCGTCGGCACCGTGACGGGCGTCTGCATCAAACGGCAAATCATCCTTTGATCTGGACAAACGGGGCCATGAAAATGGTCTCTTAATTGGGTTTGAAAGCTCTCTTGGAAGAAAAGCCCATTTCCCGCCGTGTATGGGGTGACACTTGAAAACCCAGAAGATGAAAGGACATTTCTGCTCCCAGCATTCACAGCCGAGCGGCCGCGCTCACCGTGTTTCTTTCTGCCTCCTAGCGGCTTTGCCATGGCAACCTTTGTCTGAGGCAGGAAAGCAAAGGTATCATTACTGTCCTCCGAGCAAGACTGCCCCTGCCCCTACCTCGGCCCAGATCTGCTTCCCACAGAGGCCTGGAGACCGGCTCGTTCTCCTGTCCCGGTCTCCAAGCCATGACACTTATGGATGCTGGGCTGACGATTATTTCACTGGGCAATTTTTTGTTTGTTTGTTTCGAGTTTTATTTTCAATTCTTCTTGTCAACACATCTCCTGAATGCTGACTACATTTAGTGAAACTTCCTTTAGAAGTGTGTAATGACCCTTTCAGCTATAACTATCCCTGTTAATATTTTTTTTTAATATTTTTTAATTCCACATATATGTGATACCATGTGGTATTTGTTTTGCTCTGTCTAGCTTAATTCACTTAGCACAATGCCCTCTAGGTTTATCCATGTTCCAGGTTTATCCATGACAAGGTTTCCCCTTTTTTTGTTAAGGCTGAAAAATATATATTAATATATGTATATATATATTAAATAACATTTTCTTTACTTTTCTTAAAATTCTTAATTTATTTATTTGCGGTACGCGGGCCTCTCACTGCTGTGGCCTCTCCCACTGTGGAGCACAGGCGCCGGACACGCAGGCCCAGCGACCACGGCTCACGGGCCCAGCCGCTTCGCGGCATGTGGGATCCTCCTGGACCGGGGCACGAACCCGTGTCCCCTGCATCGGCAGGCGGACTCTCAACCACTGCGCCACCAGGGAAGCCCATGGGTCATCTTTACTATCATTACTCTGAATTCTTTTTCAGGTGGATTGCCTATTTCCTCTTCATTTTTTTGGTCTTGTAGGTTTTTACCTTGCTCCTTCATCTGTGACATATTTTTTTGCTGTCTCATTTTTTTTTCCTTTTTTTTTATGAGTGGGGATGTGTTCCTGTCTTACTGGTTGTTTGGCCTGAGGCTTCCAACACTGAAGTTTGTAGGCTGTTGCGTGGAGCTGTGTCTTAGTGCTGAGAGGAGGACCTCCTGGAGACCTCACTCTGATGAATATTTCCTGGGGTCTGACGTTCCCTTTTAGTCCAGTGGCTTGGACTCGGAGCTCCCACCGCAGGAGCTTCAGCCCGACCCCTGGCTTGTGAACCAAGGTCCCACAAGCTGTGTAAGGGTGGCCAAAAAAAAAAAAGAGAGAGAGAGGAGAACGATAACAAAGTAAAAAATAAAATTAGACTAGGAAACTAACAGGTATGTTAGAAAAAATTAAAAATATAGATGAAACAACTGAAACTAAAACAGAAGCACAATAGTAAAAAAGAGGAGAATAAAAGGTGGAAAAGGCCTTGGCTGTGGAGGGCGGGGCCAAAGCAAGGGCGAGGTTTGGGCAGTAGGCGGGGCCTATGCTTAGGACCCACAGGGCTGGAAAAGGCCGGGGGGATGGGGGCTTAGGCTCAACGGAACAGAAGGGGCTCAGACGTGCCTCCAGCCTCTGTCCTCAGAGGGCGGGGGACCCCACCTGGGAGCCCAGCAGGCTTCCTGGGTTCGAGTGGACGTGGCAATCACCCTCCACTCCTCTTCTGCTCCTCCGGTCCTGGAGGGCCCCTCCCACCTGCCTCTCCTGATCTTCCTGGCCTCCCTCCTATGCCTCCAGGACCCACATGGCCTGGAGGGGGCTTTGGAGGGCGGGGCAGCAGCCTGGGAGCTCAGCAGGCTCCCTGAGTCCGAGTGGGCGGGGCGAACGCCCTCCGCTCCTCTCCTGGTGGGCCCCTCCCGCCTGCCTCTCCTGTTCTCTCTGGCCTCCCTCCTACGTCCCCAGGACCAACCCAGCCCGGAGGGGACCTCTGAGGGCGTAGGACCTGGTCCGAGAGCCAGGCAGACTTCCCCGACCGATTGGGCAGGGAAAAAGTTGGGTGCACTCCCCCCTGACCTGAGCCCCCGCAAGGGTCCCTCTGGGCATGGGAACCCGTCCCCCCCTCAGCCACCCCTCAGGGGCACTGGTCCTGTCCAGCCTCCACTTCTCCTCCCCCCTCAGTCCCCCCACGTGCTACTGGTTCCCTTGGGGGTTCTGCCCATCTCCATGGGCGTCGGGGTCCCCCACCAGCATCCAGCAGCCACCCTAGTTGTGGGGAGACGTGAACTCTGCGTCTTCCCACACCACCATCTTGTCTCCGCCCCCCTCCCCTAAAATCTTATAAACCTTCTCATAGTCAACAAAACTCTACCTTTTAAATTTTTTCTTTCTAATGGTAATACTGTTCAGCTCCTGGTTTCTTCCAGGATTTACTAAGATTCCGTGATCAAGAGCAGGGGGAACAGGAAAGTTGATTATAAATGTGGGGAGGTTCCCACCAGGCAGATGTGGGCTCGCTCCTAGCCATGCCGCTCCCCAGCTGCTGATCTGGGGCAAGTTACCCTCTCTGAGCTTAGTTTCCCACCCTAAGGTGATAAACTTTAGAAGTGGGATTATTTTGCAAATTAGCTGGGCTAACACGATGGGTGTTGAATCCATATTCTCTTTCACCTCCCCCCACCCTCAGAAGAGTGAATTTTGCATCCTTCTTGACTACTTCGCCAAAATAAGTTGTCGACATTCGTTGTGTTAGCTTGCTAAGGCTACCACAACAAACAACCACAGACGGGGCAGCTTAAACAACAGACATTGATTGTCTCACAGTCCGGAGGCTGGACGTCTGAGGTCGAGGTGGCAACAGGGCTGATTTCCCAGAGGCCTCTGCCCTTGGCTGGCAGGCGGGCATCTCCACCCTGTGTCCTCATGTGGCCTCTCCTGCGTGCGTGCGTGCGTGTGTGTGCGTGCGTGCGTGTGTGTGTGTGTGTGTGTGCACATCCTCAGCTCCTCTTCTTACAAGGACATCAGCCAGGCTGGATCAGGGACCCTCTAACTTAGTGACCCCTTTACAGGTCTTGTCTCCAAATATGGTCATGTCCTGAGGTACTAGGAGTTAGGGCTTCAACGTATGAAATTTTGGGGGACACACTTCAACCTGTACCATCAGTGACTGAGGAAAATCCTGCAAGGCAATTTTTGAGTCTCAAAGAAGAGGAATCCCATTTATAGAAACATACAGATTTATCTGTCCACGTTGCTGTGCACACAGAGCTGGGTTGAGAGCTGTGCCCTGGGCCCCATCTTCTCCTCTTCCCCGGGAAATGGGCCAGCACCTCCTGGGTAGACCAGGAGGCGTCCGTGGGAAAGTGCCTGTGAAGTGGGCCCGGTGATGCCTGGTACGCGCTGAGTGCTCAGACATGTGGGAGGTTATCTTATGAAAAACAGACAGAGCAACGTTGAATCGATAATAAGAGCTGCAGTGGCAGTCACAGGTGTGCAGCCTTTTCCCGCTGAAAGGAGAGTGAACTTGGCAATTTGAGATGCATCTTTTAAGAAAATATGGGGACCCCAAATTGCGTCTCCCAAGTTTAAGATGATTCCCTGGCTGTACTTGGAAGCCCATTTCGACCTTTTCTTTGATTTAGGGAAGTGCCAGTGAAGCCACCCTGGTGGCCCTGCTGGCCGCTCGGACCAAAGTGACACGACGCCTGCAGGCTGCCTCCCCGGGGCTGACACAGGCCACCATCATGGAGAAGCTGGTGGCCTACGCATCTGACCAGGTGGGTGTGGCTGCCCGGAGCCCCATGGGGCCTCACAAGGCAGAATGATTGGTGTGGTAGCGAGTCAAAACCCAACCAAGCTGTGCAGCATCATTTCCAATCCAGGAACAGCTCCCCAGGGAGACCTATGCTGAAGACAAGGTGTGGGCTGCAGGTGGGAACTTAGTAGATCAAGTTGAAAAGAAAATAAATGGACCATGAGGTCACCGTGACCCCACTTGCACCTGCTCGTGTTGAGGTCATCTGGTGCCTTCAGAGCGGGGCTGTGGAGACTCATGTGGGACGTGGGCTCAGAGACCTGGGCTCGCATCCCAGCTCTGCTGTTTCAAATTCTGTGACCTCAGGCTCATCACGCCAATTCTCTGAGCCATTATTTTTAACTATCAAACAGGGCCCAAAACGCCTGTCCCCTGATAATGCTGCTCTACCAGCTGGTGGCTAAACTAAGATGAAGGACACAGCGGTGCTTTGTAAGGTTTCAAGAACTCTGCAAATAGGGGCATCTAGCATGTGGTCAATTCCAGTGACCAGCCCGCTTCAAAACGGTTAAAAACAGAAACAAAACTGAATCGTGTGAGAAGGAACAGGAGGCAAGAGCATTGAGCAGTAGCTCCATGAGTGAAAGTGTAGCAAGGGGGCACTGAAAAGTGGTACCACTGAAGGATTTGGTTCCACAAGGAATAGCTGATTTAGCTCTGCTGACATAATATTTGTAAGGAATTTCTTAAGCCAGGCATTTCAACTGTGACAACTTTGTTCTAGTTAATAAGTACGTGTAGTCTGAAATCAACACAGCACCTATATTTTGATGCTTAATCAGGAGTACTGTCTCTGTGTGTATCCTAACTCTAGGCGCTAGAGCTCCCTGCACATCAAGAAAACTATTCACTTCTATTTCTATCTCCCTGGTTTTCCAGAAAGACACGAGGAGACTTGAAGAAAATGCATGTGTAGGTGTTCAGTGAATCTAGGCTGAGATAAGTTGCTATGAACGTTAGGGTGTAGCCTTTCCCAATAGGGTTTCCATGAGAGAATTTCGCCCTACAGAAGTGATTTGTGATGCTTCTAGATTCTCCCAAGGATGGTGCACGGCTAGTACCATCCTAGGTGATGGCAGTCAGGTGGGTTCCTTACATCCACCGGACGGCCATGGGCTCTAGGACGCAATTCTTCCTCAGCTCTCAGGCAGGTTCCCCAGGAGCGGGACCTTATGCGAGCCTTTAGGGGTTCACTGTTTATTCAGTGGTGCTTTCTGGGGAGTCCTGTAGGAGTTAGGGAAGCAGAATGGGCAGTGACGGAGCAAAAGCAAGGATGTGGCCTCTGAGACAGTCCCCGCCTGTCACCGCCTCCCGAATGGAATCTACACTTCAGGAGAGCCTTAGCCCCCGGGAGCACGGGGTCAAGGTGCTGGTTGTAAATTAATAACCTGATCACCTCACTCCTCACCTGAGGTTAGAGAGGACACACAAACCGCGAGGAGAGCTACTTCCGAGAATTGTCTTACGTTTCACAGACGATTTTAGAGCCTCGGAGGGAAAGAGTAGGAACCGGAGCTTACTGAGTGCCCTTATTAAGGACACACCATCACGTGTCATTATCCCAACTAGGCTTTCAAATGGGCATTCCCTGCTTCACTAGAATTCAAACCAATGGATGAAAACACCCCCAGTACTGCCGAGCACTTCTCGCTCTAAGCGTCTGAATCATTAAACTGGGAAGCAGATTCCTCAGGACCTGAAACAGCTCCAGGCCGGAAGGTGGGGGGCAGGAGGGCTGTGAGCTGCTGCAGACTCTACCCCTGCGCTCTCTTGCAGGCACACTCCTCCGTGGAAAGAGCCGGCTTGATTGGTGGAGTGAAATTAAAAGCGATCCCTTCCGATGGCAAGTTTGCCATGCGAGCTTCTGCCCTGCAGGAGGCCCTGGAGAGAGACAAGGCCGAGGGCCTGATTCCATTCTTCGTAAGTTTGTGTGGCTCCACGGGGGTGTCTGGGCCCTGCAGGGGGTGGGCCCGCGGTGACAGGGCCACTTTCCAGGCTGCCGCGGTGGTCACACGCCAGGTGGTGCTCAGGTCAGCCCGCCTCTCCTTGAGGGTGGCTGGAGCAAAACTCCATTTATTTTTCCTTCCACTTGTGTGAATCTCAGAAACGCGTAACACCAGAGAACCCAGCCTGCAGGATGCTGTGAAGCCGAGAAGCCTTGCTTCTGCTTCCTGTTAAAAATGACACCATAGGGTGGCCCCTTGACACGGTGGATGCATGACGGACATCCGAGTGAGCCAAATTAAAAATAAAACACACTTTCCACCTAGATTGGTGTCCTCAGTAGATGCTAAGAGGCGTCATTTGCGAGAGGTGTATTGCAAGCAAGCAGTGACTAATTAAAATACAGATAAATAGGATATAATTAAAATATCTAACTAGCCAAATAGCAGCTAGTTTTCTTGTGCACGGATGGGCTTTTTCCAGTGGGGAAGAAACAGTTGCTGTTACAACTGGAGGCTGGGAGCTGTCAGGCCTGGTGTGATCTTGGCATCAGCCGGTGTCTGGACTGGGACGTCAGGTGTGATGGCAGCTGAAAGGCTGTGATTGTGGCACTAACCCCGTGAGGTCATCTGGCTGCACTTTGGGGTCATCTGGGGAGCTATAAAGAATGCTGATGCCCAGACCCTGCTCCAGCCTCTCTGGGGATGGGACCAGGCATTGGAGACGCTTCGCAGCAACTTCCAGATTCTCCTGTGTACCCAGGATTCCATGCTCTGAGGCACACCTGTCAGTATCTGGGTATTTCCTAGTTGTAGAGCAATCTAGGTTCAACAGACTCTAGGGGCCATGTAGTAATAACTTCCACTACTTTTTAAGAGTTAATCTTTGAGACAAGCTTTTTATCCAAAAAATTGTTTTGAGCGGTTCAAATCTAACATGTAGGCTGGGAGAGGCACAGAGGGTATGATTTTATACACAATTTGATCCTGATTCGAGGACTTCCCAGAGGAATCAGGAGCATAAACAAGTAATTGTAGGGACATCAACAAGATTCAGATTGTTGAGCTTTAAGATTTCTTTGTATATTTTGGACACCAGTGCTTTATCAAAAGGTATGATTTGCAAATGTTTTTTTCCAAGTCAGTGACCTGTCCTTTCATTCTCTGAAGTATCTATCACAAAGAATAAGTTTTTATTTTTAATGAAGTCCATCTCATCAATTTTATTTTCATGGAATATGTCATTGGTACCTAAAAACTCATCACAAAACCCAAGATGTTCTAGATCTTCTCCAGTGTTATCTTCTAGGAGTTTTATAGTTTTACATTTAGGTCTCTGATCCATTTTGCTCTGGTTTCTGTAAAAGGTGTAATGTCTGTGTCCAAATCCATTTTTTTTTGCATGTGGATGTCCAGTTGTTCTAGTACCATTGTTGAAAAGACTATCCTCTCCCCATTAAATTGCCTTTGCTCCTTTGTCAAAGATCAGGTGACCATATTTGTGTGTGTCTATTTCTGGGCTCTCTATTCTGTTCCATTGATCTGTTGGTCTATTCTTTCCGCAATTTTACACTGCCTTGAATTGCAGTAGCTCTAGAGTAAGACTTGAAGTCGGGTAGTGTCAGTCCTCTGACTTTGTTCTTCTCCCTCAGTGCTGCGTTGGGTAGGGAATTCCCTGGTGATCCAGTGGTTAGAACTCGGAAATTTCACTGCCAGGGCCCAGGGCCCGGTTCAATCCCTGGTTGGGGAACTAAGATCCCGCAAGTCGCGTGGCAAAATATATACATATATATTGTGTTGGATATTCTGGGTCTTTTGCTTCTCTTTATAAACTTTAGACTTGGTTTGTCAATAGCCATAACATGATTGGCTGGAATTTTGAATGGAAGTTTATAGATCAAGTTGGGAAGTACCAAAATCTTGACAATACTGAATCTTCCTATCCATGTACATAGAATATTTGTCCATTTATTTAGATTTTTTTTTACTTCTCTCCTCAGAATTTTATAGTTTTCCTCATATAGATCTTATACATATTTTGTTAGATTTTTACCTAAGCATTTCTCTCTCTCTGTCTCTCTCTCTATCTCTAGTTTGGTGTTAATGTATATGGTATTGTGTTTCTAATTTCAAACTCAAATTTTTCATTGTTGGAATATAAGAAAGCAATTGACTTTTGTATATTATCCTTTATTCTGTATCTTCTTATAATTGCTTATTAGTTTCAGGAGGTTTTGGGTTTGATTTTGATTTGGGGTTTTTTTGGGGGTGAGGGGGTAGGGTATCTATATAGACAATCATGTCATCTTCAAACCAAGGTAGTTTCATTTTTCCCTCCCAATCTGTATATCTTTTAGTCCCTTTTCTTGTCTTATTGTTATAGGTAGAATTCCCAGCATCGTGTTGAATAAGAGTGGTGAAAGCAAATATCCTTGCCTCGTTTCTGATCTTATCAGGAAATCCTGTAGTTTCTCACTGTTAAGTGTGCTCTCAGGTTTTTAATAGATGTTCTTTATCAAGTTGAGGAAATTCCACTCTAATCCTAAATTCGCTAAGAATTTTTTATTATAAATGGATGCTGGATTTTGTTAAATACTTTTTCTGTATCTATTGATATGATTGTGTGATTTTTTTCTTGTTTAGCCTTTTGATATGATAGGTCATATTAATTGATTTTCAATGCTGAATCAGCCATGCATACCTAGAATAAATCCCACCTGGTTATTATTTTTTATATATTATTGAATTCAATTTGCTAATATTTTGTTGAGAATTTTCACATCTATATCCATGAGATATTTGTCTACAGTTCTTTCTTGTAATGTCTTTATCTGATTTTGGAACTAGAGTAAGGCTGGCCTCACAGAATGAGTTAGGGAACATTCCCTTTTCTTCAATTTTCTGGAAGAGATTGTAGAGAATTTGTTTAATTTCTTTTTTTTTTAACTGAAATATAGCTGAGTTACAGTATTATATTAGTTTCAGTTGTACAACATAGTGATTCAGCATTTTTACGGGTTATATTCCATTAAAATTTATTACCATATAATGGGTATAATTCCCTGTGTACAATATATCCTTGTCGCTTATCTATTTTATACACAGTAGTTTTTATCTCTTAATACCGTACCCCTATCCTGCCCCTCCCCCTTCCCTCTCCCCACTGGTAACCACTAGCTTGTTTAAAATTAATTAATTTATTTATTTTGGGCTGCATTGGATCTTCGTTGCTGCATGCGGGCTTTCTCTAGTTGCCACTAGTGGGGGCTACTCTTTGTTGCGGTGCCACGGGCTTCTCATTGCGGCAGCTTCTCTTGTTGCGGAGCACGGGCCCTAGGCGTGCGGGCTTCAGTAGTTGTGGCACGCGGGCTCAGTAGTTGTGGCTCGCGGGCTCTAGAGTGCAGGCTCAGTAGCTGTGGCGCACGGGCTTAGTTGCTCCGCGGCATGTGGGATCTTCCCGGACCAGGGCTCGAACCCAGGTCCCCTGCATTGGCAAGTGGATTCTTAACCACTGCTCCACCAGGGAAGCCCTAGTTTGTTTTCTATATCTAGTTTAATTCCTTTCTTAAATATTTGGTAGATTTTACCAGTGAACAAAACTGGGCCTGCTGCTTTCTGTTATGGAAGGCTATTAATTTACTGACTTTATTTCTTTAATAGATATAGGCCATCTTAGTTTGTTCAGGCTGCTATAATAAAGTACCACAGACTAGGTGCCTTATGAACAACAGAAATTTATTTCCCACAGTTCTGGAGGAAGGAAGTCTGAGATTAGGGTGCCAGGGTGGGCTCTGGTGAGGACCCTCTCCTGGGTGCAGACAGCTGACTTCTTGCCATGTCCTTACATGGAAGAAGGGGCAAGGGAGCTCTGTGTGGTGTCTTTTACAGGAGCACCAATCCTGTTCTCAAGGACCCCACCCTCATGGCCTAAGCACCTGCCAAAGGCCCAGCCTCCTAATACAAACAACTCTGGTTTCAAGGGTTTTGCGGAGGTGAGGGGGGAACAGAAATGTTCAAGCCATGGTATAGGCCTATTGAGAGGATCTATTTTTCTTTATGTGAGTTTTTGTAGATTACATCTTTCAAGCAATTGATCCATTTCATTCAGGTTTTCAAATTTGTGGGCATGAAGTTACTCAGAATATTCTCGTACTACCCTTTTACCATCCATGGGATCAGTAGTGATGGTCCTTCTTTTATTTCTAATGTTAGTAATTTGTGTCCTCTCTTTTTTCTTAGTTAACCTAGTTAGATGTTTATCAATTTTATCAATGTTTTCAAAGTACCGGCATTTGGTTTCGTTGATTCTCTCTATTGATTTCCTGTTCCTAATTTCACTGATGTCTGCTCTAATTCTTATTATTTCTTTTCTTTTAGTTTCTTTGGACTTAAATTGCTCTTTGTTTTCTAGTTTCCTAAGGTGGAAGCTTACATTATGGATTTAAAATTTCCTTTCTTCTCTAGTATATGTATGCATTTCATGCTATAAATTTCCCTCTAAGCATTATTTTCACTGCATTCCACAAATTTTGATAAGTTGTATTTTCATTTTCATTGAGTTAAAAATATTTTTAAAATTTCTCTTGAGACTTTCCCTTTGCCCTATATGGTAATTAAAATCTTTACTATGTTGTCTTTCAAGCCATGAACATGATATATCTCTTCGTTTATTTAAATCTCCTTTAATTTCTTTCATCATATAAGACTGTACATGTTTTGCTAGATTTATACCTACAGAATTATTATTTTTGAACAACTGTAAATGGTATTGAATGTTTAATTTTGATGTCCATGTGTTTGTTGTAGCTTACAGAAATAGAATTAATTTTTGTATGTTGATCTTGTATCCTGTAACCCTGCTAAACTAAGAGGGTTTTTTTTAATGGATTTCTTGGGGGTTTTCTATCTAGATAATCATGCTATATGCAAATAGGTACAGTTTTACTTCTTCCTTTATGACCTGTATACCTTTTATTTCTTCTTCTTGCCTTTTTGCACTGGATAGAACTTCCAGTACTATTTGTATAGCAGTGATGAGACTGGGCATTCTTACCTTGTTCCCAATGTTAAGTGAAATGTATTTAGTTTTTCACCATTAAGTAAGATGTTATCTTTAGGTTTTGGTACGTGTTCATTGCCAGGTTAAGAAAGGTTTTCTCTATTCCTAGAGTTCTGAGAATTTTTATCGTAAATTCGTGTTGAATTTTGTCAGATGATTTTTCTACGTTGATTGATATGGTCATGTGGTTTTCTTCTTTAGTCTGTTAGCAAGGCGGGTTACATTGAATGTCAAATATTAAACCAGCCTTGCATTCTTGGAATAAATCTCACTTGTTCATAGCGTGTAATTCCTTTTATATATTGCTGGATTCCAGTTACTAATATTTTTAGGATTTTTGCTTCTCTGGTCATGAGTAATATTGGTTTGTAGCTTTCCTTTTTTATAGTCTTGTTCTGGTTTTGATGTTAGGGTAACACTGGCTTCATGAAAAGACTGGAGAAGTGGTTCCCTCCTCTTCTATTTTTCTAGAAGAGATTGTATCGACTGTACTTTAAACATCTGGTTTTGAATTTAGCGCTTTTCTATGTATGGGAAGATGCATACAAGGGTCTGGGCTCAGTGAAATACGCACCTTAACTATCTAGGCTTTTCTCCATCCTGAATGCCTTTAGGGTGCACAGCTGCGGGAGGCTGCAGTGCTGAGGGCGTGATGGCCACAACATCCTTTGTTTACTGATGTGGCAGGGGACATTCTTGTCCACACTCTCATCATCTTGTGGTGGGACTTCAGAGGTAGAGCCCTGTTTCACTCTGGCTGCTACTCTGTGCCTCTGTGTTTATGAGGACTTTGAAATAAGCATCATTTGTGAGCTCTTCAGGGTGGCCAAGACCTCTGTTGGAACATTCCGTGTGTGTCCTTCAAGAGGCATCTGCACGTCCATCGACTACATTTTACGATCTCCGTGGTGGGCTCTCTCATGCAAAAGGTGACAAGTGCATGGCCTTAGGAGCAGCAGGTGCCAGATACTTCCACTGACTGCATTTCAAAGCTTCTCGTGATGGAACAGGCAACAATTCCATGTTCATTCACTAAGTCATTCACTTGTGTGACAAATGAACACCCTCCACGTACTGGGCCTGTGGGTGCTGAGATTAAGGGGGGTGGGCCTCAAGGATCTTATTTGCTAAAGTGGAGACATTAAGGGAACAGTCGTTTGCGCCAAGGTAAATGTGAGCTGTGTTCGAAGTCCTGTGATTCAGAGCAGAGGGTTTCACAGCTCATCAGAACTCACAGTCTGACCTGCGTAACGTGCCTGTTTCCTCAGAGCACTTCCTGTACCAGCCCTGGGCATCTGTGGAGAGGCGTGGCCCTTTCCTCCTGCAATGTTCCTGGAGGGAGACAGAGGTATCCTTGATCTTATCTGATGAGGACTCTGTGCATGTGGACAAGGGGTAGAGGGTACAATGAGTTATGTAGTGGGTGTCAGTGAAGCCTTTGCTAAGAGGTAACACATAAGGCCAGTGTCCTGGAGGACGTGCGGGCACGTGCCTGTCTTGTGAGAGAAAACAGTACTGTAAGGCACAGAGATGTGAAACATCATAGGACGCAGGAGGAGATGCAGCTGGTTGTTATCTTAAAGGGGCAGGCAAGGGTCTGTGAAGCTGCAGAGAGAAGGCCGCCTGGGTCGGGCAGGAGGGTAGCTTGAGCTTTGCCATGTGGCTCTCTTACTCCCATTGAAACGAACGCGTGCTGGTCATCATTCTGCACATGCGTAACTCAGTGCCCGACCCTGAGTTGTGGACCCTGATGCCTCGATGTCTTAGGGAGCTTGCTGACCCTGGAGGTCTAGCCAGTTTCCGGAGGTCTGAAAGGCAAGTGAGGCTTTCCTAAGCAAACCAGCCACTCGGAGCCCACAAGCTCTGACCACCTCCTTCATGATTTCGCAAAGAGGCTGCAGCCCCTTCAAAGTCAAAACCCGCCGCTCAGATCAGGGGTACGTTGGGCAGATTTGAACTTGGAAATCAGAATCACTGTCCCTCCACAAACTCTCTGTGGCTTGTAATAATGTTCCCTTTCTCATCTCTATGGTTTGCCTTCCTGACTTGCTAAGGTCAGGATCGAGGCGGAGGGCGGAGCCTGCACGGCTTGTATTAGAGCAGAGCGGGCCCATGGTGAGGGCGGCGGCGGAGAAGGAGGGGAGGGGACAGCGGGGAGTAGCAGGACCGCCCAGGGCTCTCAGAGATGGGGCGCCCACACAGGCCCCGCCTGTCTCCCCCTGCACAAATGTGATTAGGCCCCTGCAGAGCGCCTGAAATCAGGTTAGCATCACTGAGCTGAGCTGGGGTAATCAGAGCCCGGAGCGGAGCAGGTGCTGGGCTTTAAAGCGGTGTCTGAGAGTGAGGACAAGCTGACTCACAGCCACTAGAACACCAAGCACGCAGGGCCCGCCCCTCCCCCCTCCTCTCCCCCCCAACCCCGTCCCCTTCCGGCCAGCCTGGAACAGCCTCGCGAGAGCCTGGATCCCCGTGCCGCCCACGTGCGGCCCGGTGAGCCGCAAAGGGCTGGGGTCGGTTGGAAGGGCCTCGGGCACGGTCCAGCGTGCTGCGTTCTCTAGGCGGCAGGACCAGAGTTCACGCCCCTGGGCTCACCTTGTGGTCTGCTCCTGCCTGCGTGTCCCTGGACCAACCCCTGACCCCGCCACAGGAGGCTCACTTAAACCAACTGTAAAGTAGGGGTCCCTGAAGGCATCCAGCTCAGGAGGGTCGTGATGGCTGGATATAATCTCTGCAAAGCTCCCAGGCCTGGCTGAGACGTGTTCTCTCCTGAGGCCACTCCTAGGACTGGGCATCATTTTCTTGTTGTTTTTACAGAATGCTCCATGCTCAGAACAAAAACATCAATAACTACATGAAAAGCTAAGAATATACGGTTTATATTAGCCAAATCTCATCATAAGAGACAAGCAGTACTAATATTTGGTGGAATCGTTCTAGACACACTCCTGTGTACACATTAACGGAAAATAATTTTAACAACAATTTAATAATTTTTAATGTTTAGGTGTAATTTTAAAAACAGAAGGTATGGTGTTTATTTCCATTAGAATTTAGCTGAGGAAAATGAGATGAAACTGAAGGAATTGCTGAACTACAGAAGCGTCATTCCTAAGAGACTCTTAAAATTGAGAAAATAAATGACAAGTGATATTAAGAAGGTTTAATCATCCTTTGGTTTTTTGAAGCTACATGGTTTATGACATAGACATAGCATTTTAAGAGTTCCATGCTCTACCTACCAAACTAGGCCCCTTAGACAAAGCATTTTAGTATTCAGTTATATATTGCAAACACCAGAGAAAAATCGCTCACTGACTTGGAGTCCCACTAAGTCATTTATCTTGTCAAGATGAAACATGTGGAGAATGCTTGGCACTTGGACCAGGGAGGGGATGGGCACAGAGGCAGGGAGGAAAGGGGCTGAGAAGCCACGGGAAACGTTGAGGCTAGAAGGTCTACACCCGCAGACCTTAGGGTCTGGGCAGGTCCTGGTCTAGTGCATTTGTGTTGAAAATGAGAAAACAAAAACCCAGCAGGTGCCAGTGTGATGCAGAACTGGGCCTCCAGCCCCGGCCTTTTTGCCCCAAATGCTCAGCTTCAATGTCTGTGTATTCATCTTGCCTTTTTATTTTCTGTGTTGGTGATGCCTGGATGTCGTAAGGACCTTGCTGACCCTGGAGGTCTAGCTAGTTCCTGGAGAGCTGAAAGGCAAGTGAGCCTTTCCTAAGCAAACCAGCCACCCGGAGCCCACAAGCCCTGCCCACCTCCCCTTTACGAGTCTCTCACACTCCAGGCCACACCTCTCCTTCCCCGATCCCCCCAGAGCCAAGGACCAGACAACCAGGGCAGTCCCTGTGCCTCACAGCCTGCTGAAATCATCTGAAAGAATTCACACTTGTCAATCCTAAGCCTGCCTGCTCTGCCTCACCTGTTCCTTTCTGCAGGGAACCCATAGTTCCCGCCCACCTTTTCCCTTCCCTCTGCCTCCTGACTGACCCTGATGCTTCCCTGTGTGGCTCTGCATGGCATGGCATCCCCTCTCCCCATGGGTATAACGAGCTATCTTTTTACTGGCAATGTCCTCCCAACCTGTTGGTCTTGCCACACCTGAATAGCAAAGCAACACTCTCTCCGGCCCAGGTGACTGTATCAGCTGAGCCATCACAGAGCGGAACCCATGCCCCCCTGGCCAGAGCACTTTGACTCTCTTTGAAAGACACATTTGGTTTTCAGGTCAAATGCAGGTGGTCGCAGGCAAAATGCACCAGAGAGGCCTCCAGCTGGGTTCTCAGGTTTCCTAGCTTGTGTGTTTCCGACCCCTGTGTCTCTCTTCTCAGGGCACAGAGCATTGCTGGGGGCTCCATAAAGGCCACACAGATTGAATGAAATTTCACAGCCTTATCACATGGAATGAGAAATTTCATTATCCAGACTGTGCCCGCCACTGTAAATCAATTAGGCTCTTTGGTTTGGAAACAGAAGATGCTTTTTGATCATTTGGAGAGCGTTTGCATGCAGCAAATGTTTCAGCCCCTGTTCTGTGCTAGCAAAATGTGAGTTCCTAGCAACACAAAGAAATAAGACGTAGACCCTGGTTTCAAGATTTCATGGGTCCGGAGGGAGAGACAGCTTGGTGAGTGGGAATTTACAAGTCAGGCGCGCAGGTGTGATGACAGAGCTGCAGGGCGCTCAGGGAGCAGAAGTGAGACGGCAGAGAATTCCCAGCCACGTCTCCCAGCTGGGTGACCAACTGTTCTCAAAGCTTTCTCGGGACACCCTTTAAGAATTATTTTCAGGGTCGGGAGGGCTTTCTCGTGAATTTCCTTAGGAGAGCAAAGCTTCATCTTTGGAGGGTTGAAGTTAATCTTTGGGAACAGTTTCATTCAGAGAGAAGGGCAGCAGGTGAACACCAGTGAGTGATGCCGTTGGTCCAACTCTGAGCTGACGCGGAGGCTGGTCCAGAAGCAGCATCGCACGAGGTCTGGAGCAGCCCCAGCCAGGCCGATGACGTGCGCATCATTCCGTGTGCTTGCCCTGCGCGCGCGCGCGCACACACACACACACACACACACACACTCAGCTAAGAAAATCCAGGCTCCCTACTTCATGGAAGGAATGATATCCCTATAGTCGATATACACACTTGTATCAATAAAGCGGATCACAGGGAACGCTGTTCACACGGTCTGGGCCTTCCTTCCCGTCCCTCGGCATCCTGGGAAATCTGTGCCAGTGCCCTTTGTAATCTCACAGCCTAGTTTTCTGTTACCAGCTCTGTTTCTCTCAACCTGTTATGATGCTTCCATGCAAATAGTAAATACGTATCCACAGACTCACCTCTCCATCCAGCACACGTTCAGCCAGCATAGTGTATTCAGGCTGTGGGCCCCATCTGGGTAGGGGTGGTAGCTGTGTGTGTGTGTGTAGGGTACGGCAGTGACTACGATGCAGGGCTGAAAGGACCTCTGCTTCCTGCTCTCCAGGTGGTGGCCACGCTGGGGACCACATCCTGCTGCTCTTTTGACAACCTCTTAGAAGTGGGTCCCATCTGTAAGTATCTGATTAAAATTTTCCTTTGGAAAATGGGCTCAGTATCCGGGGACTTCAGTAGACTGCCTCTTTGGTCTCTCCTTCATAATATTAACTTCATATCATAATGTAGTATATAAAATGTAATATAATTATATAGTAATAAAATATATTAATATAATATTAACATCGTTAAACTTATTGCAGGATAGTTTGCCAAACTCTTCTCGTGTTTACAGTGACACAAACCTCCTTAGCTTGAACCCCATAAACTCGGAATTTGGGCTAATTGGACAAAAGCTAAGCTTAGCTGTACCAACACGCTATTGGTAAGAAAACTATAACAGTGATGACAGATTACAAAGGCTGTGTTGCCCCCAGTTGAGGGGAATCAGCTCTTCAGACTCTCAGAGGGTCATGTGTGTGATGGCAGGAGAATTTTCTGTCCTTGGAGTAGGTCTTCCAGCATCTTCTTTTGCCTTTTTGGAATTCCTGAATATAATTGAGCACATTAAAGTGATTAAGCAAATCAATATCAAAAAACTGGATTTCTCCCAAGAAGACTGTGTGCTTCGTGTGTCTGCCGGGCCCCCTCACCTCCCCCTCACTGGAGCACTGAGGTTTTCTCCAAGAGACAAGAATTCAGAGCATTCAAAGGTGAGCCCTGAATAAGAGGCTTCTTTAAGCGGAGGCCCTGGGAGCTCAGCAGGCCCAGGAGGTTTTCTGTGGCCAGAAAGCCTTTCCTCAGGCAGGGGTCCTGGCTTGTGACCCTCCCCTCCTCTGTCCTCGGGGCAGGAGGGCCTGTCCCACCGCTGCAGGCCGAGCTGCTGCCCCGGGAAGGGGAGGGCCGGGTGGCAGGGGTCATCGGAAGGGTCTGGGGGTTTCATGGCCGAGCTGCGGCTTGTCCCACTGGGACCTGGCTCACTGCCCGTCTGTGGAGCCCCAGCAGGCTCTTGCCTCTCCTCACCTGGGTCTGCCTGTGGACCACACTCACGGGGTGCGGGAGTGGACCCTCTCTCCCCCGGTGTGACTGAAGTCTGATGGAATGTGCTGGGCAGGGCTGCGTCACAGGCAGCCGTGGTGCAGCCTGGGCCACCCTTGAAGCCGTGTGCCTCAATTCTGAGCTGCGTCTCCATCTGCGAAGTAGAGATGGAAACATTTATTGTAAAGCGATGGGATTCTGAGTGGACGAGTTAATGCACGGAGAGGGCGCGAGACAAGAGCGAGAGAGGAGGGCTTCCCTGGTGGCACAGTGGTTGAGAGTCCGCCTGCCGATGCAGGGGACATGGGTTCGTGCCCCGGTCCAGGAGGATCCCACATGCCGCGGAGCGGCTGGGCCCGTAAGCCATGGCCGCTGAGCCTGCGCGTCCGGAGCCAGTGCTCCACAACGGGAGAGGCCACAACAGTGAGAGGCCCGCGTACCGCAAAAAAAAAAAAAAAAGAGCGAGAGAGGAGCCTTCGTGCTTTGAGGGGACGTGGAGCCGGTGGCTGGTTGGTCAAGTGGCTGCTGGTGTGGCCTGGCCCGTTCCCATGGGCTCCGCCACTGTGACCGTGGCAGATGTCTGTCTGAGCAGCTGGCCGGAGGTGGGGCCGCAGGGCCGGGGGCTGGGAGCCGGGAGGAGGGACAAGCCAGTCGTGGCTGCAGCGGTGGCCTCACGAGCTGCAAACCCTGGTCCCAGGCCAAGGCGCTGAGCCCCTGGACTCAGATGTCAGGTCGGGAGCTGGACGTCCTGGCCCGCGGCCGGCTGATGTCACTCCGGGGCCATGGGATTAGAGGGCCGGGTCACCTGCCGGGCACAGCCCACAGGGTCCTGCCGCCCCAGCGCCGGCTGTCCTGATGTCCAGGGGCTCCCCCTGCGCTCGGGCCTGGGGGCCATGGGAAGACCTGGATCGGGGATGCGTACGGTGCCAGAAGCCGAGGCTGTTCTGGGCAGGTGTGGCGAGTGCCACAGCGCCCCACTCGCTGCCGAGGTTTATCCACGAAGCCGATTTGGGCAATTCTGTTCATTACCAGCCATGCTCTTACTAATCGTCCGTGGTGACTTGACGGTGAATGAGCGCCTTTCGCCTGCTTCCCCTCCTCTGACGTCATTTACTTGAGTCGCCAAATATTTAGCATCCTGTAACTTCAGACAGGACCAGGCCCACCTTGTTCTCCCGTGCGGTTGGACTACACCATTAAGATAATTCAGATTATTTATCTGCGCACCACTGCGTGACCAAGAGAGCAGGTCAAAACTCGGTTTTCTCCCAACTGCTGCTTTAGGAAAGACACTTTATGTTTAGCTCCTTTCCAAACAATTTGCCAGAGAGACTGTTTCAGTTGGTCCTCTTGGACCGGTCAGTGGAATTTCCTGGCAGATTTTATTGAGAACAGGATGAGAAACAGAAAGCAGAGAGTTGCAGGGCTTCCCTGGTGGCGCAGTGGTTGAGAGTCCGCCTGCCGATGCAGGGGACACGGGTTCGTGCCCCGGTCCGGGAAGATCCCACATGCCGCGGAGCGGCTGGGCCCGTGAGCCATGGCCGCTGAGCCTGTGCATCCGGAGCCTGTGCTCCACAGTGGGAGAGGCCTCGGCAGTGAGAGCCCTGCGTACCGCAAAAAAAAAAAAAAAAGAAAAGAAAGAGAGTTGCAGGTATACAGGCAGGCAGTGTGAAAGTGGGAAGCGGGGGTCCCAGGGCTGTGGCAGGGGGAGGGGTGCCTGGCGGGTCTGTAGCTGATGGTGCCAGAGGTCTGTCTGCTCCTGTCCACGGGGGCCTCGAAAGGAAACAGGCAAGGCAGTGGGGGCCCGACAGGCACAGGGGCTGCCCCTTCCCTCTTGGACGCATCAGAAACCTCCCCGTCGAGGCGACCTTGCCTGTGTGCTGGGTGGGCCTCGTCCTGGGGCATGCGACTCCTGTGCTCTGGCCTTGGGGTCTCAGTGACCCCTGACCCCTACAGATGCCCACCGTATTCGGTGGGCACAGAAGGCAGGTTGTGCTGTCAGCCGATCACACGTAAGACTTGGGATGCAGAGGTGGTGCTCGAGGCTGTTCCCCTCCCCGTGGAGAGAAGAGAAGCCCATTGGGAATCCACTCCCCATGGGCGTCTGGAAGGTCCTCCTGCAGGGGTTTTAGGCCAACTACACGGCTAGAGGGAATCCAGTCCCTCACAGGCTGTCCCTGGTCCTGACACCAGCTCCAAGGTCAGGGCTTCCACAGCTTCCCTCTGGTTTGACGCTCCACACCTGAGCGCATACTTGTGGTTACGGTTTATGGCAGGAGGAGGTGCCTGGGGCAGAGTGGGGAAGGGTCCAAACTTGGGGCTTCGGGTCGCCCTCTCCTGTGAAGTCACCCTGGGGCCCCCCCACCAGCCCTGATGCGTGACAGTAGGCCCAGAGAGCGGGCCCTCCCTGCCAGGGAAGCTTGCCGAGCCTTCGGTGTCAGGGTGTGTACTGGGCTGTGTCACACACTGGCCGGGAAGCTGCCCTCCTTCCCCAGCCCCTCCCGGACATCCAGCTCATACCTTTCGTTCCCAGTCCTTCAGGACTCAGGACGGACATGGAATGGCCGTCTGGGGGCCGCAGCTCCTCTCAGGCCGGGCCTTCCAGGGGCTAGAGGTCCCCTCCCTAGAGCCGAGGGCAAAGGCCAGAGCTCTTCTGGGGTAAGGCTAGTTCTCTCTGCCACCTTCTTTCTGGTGCCCCGCTTTCGAAACCCTGAGCGGCCCCCCATCATTCCCCACCCACTGCCCCTCCTGGATCTCCCGTACCCTCTGGAGTGACAGAGCCTTGAGGGCTGGCATCGTTACAGCCCCGTCCTGGGGGTTCAGTGTCAGATCTCCTCTCTTCCATCTGTCCCGAGGTAGGTCCGGCTAAAGTAAGGGGGTGTGGGTTTTACTGTGTTACAAGCATCCCTCTCTCAGGGTGAGGGCCGAGGGGGAAGGAGAGCCCGTTTGCAGCTCCCAGACTCCGTCCCCTCCTCCAGCCCTCACGGCTGTGTCCCTCCTGCCTTGTCTGCCTGACCCTTCGCTGCTCAGTCCTGAGCCGGACACAGTCAAACTCCACCCAAGCACCTCCATCAGAAAATGCAGCTTCCCTTAGCAGCTCCCACAGCCGCGAGGAGAGCACAGACCTGCCTTGAGATTTTGTGTCTATCCTGCACGTGCGTCTGAAGCGTCTCCCTCCCCTCAGCGGGTCTGAGCTGTAGCAGCAACAGATGACAGCATTGCTGCAGCAGTGACAGCCGTCCTGTCCTTTCCTGATCCCCCTTCTCCCTTCCTGGCTCATGGCCACATCCATGGGGGGCTCCACGGGTGCCTGGGGAGGCTGGTCTGAGTGCAGCGATGAACCCGTAAGACGTGCTTTAGGTTCACTCAGTGTGATCCTCTGTGGTGATATCACCACCCCCCGGACACATTTGATCCTGATCCAACCAAAGGCTTCATCCCTTCCATCCTGAAGATCAAACTGAATCGAGGCTTTGAATTGCCTCTTCTGTCTTTTATCAGCAGAGCTCAGAACCACTCCTCACTCCTCATAGCGTCGTGTGTGATCAATCAGCCTCACGCACGCAAAAGTGAACCGTGAATCCATCCACCAGCACAAATGCAGGTGCCGACGGACCCCTGCCAGGGTGCCCTGATCTGGCGCTCCTGGGGCAGCTCCGCCCCTGGAAGGGAAGGACGCCCACCCCTTGCTGCAGACCCGCAACCTCTCCTGATTGCATATTTCACGGCTGTGGGCAGTCTACAGCACGGAGGCAGGAAATAATTACGGGGATCCCATCGCTCCTCTAGGAGCGAGTCTGTCCTAGTGTCGTGATGGGCACATATGAGTGTTACCTCGTTTGTCCCTCAAGGTCTGGATGCTGTTTCATCTCCATTTGCTAAGAGGGGAACGAGCTTGCAGGAGGGCAGTAAGACCACACGGTGGCTGGGTGGCTGGAGACGGGAGTGGAGCCCAGATACGCTCGAATTGAGGGAGCACATTTATTTTTTATTTTACTTTTTTTTTGGCCGCACCATGTAGCATGTGGGATCTTAGATCCCCGACCAGGGATCGAACCTGTGTCCCCTGCGGTGGAAGCTCGGAGCCCTAACCACTGCACAGCCAGGGAAGTCCCGAGGGACCACATTTAGACAGGACTCTATCCCAGCTCAAAGTCAGGCAGGTGCCCTTCCCGCGAGACTTTTCCAGTGCGGCTGGAACACAAAAATCTCATTCATGAAGGGAGCTGAGAATGATCTCAGGAAGCGTAAATCTGGTGACTGAACTTCCTGGGGGGGTGGAGAGACCAGTGTGGACCGCGTGGTCCCAGCCTTACGAGATGCTTGTGGGAAGGACTTCAGACCCAAGAGAATCGAGGAGAAAGTTCCCCGAGGGTGAGGTGGGGAGGGCACAGCATGGCACCTACCTGGAGTAGATGTGGGTGGACGGGCTGCTGGTGTGGGGTAGGCTGGTTCCTTGGGGCTCTGCTAGGCGTGAGGGTCAACACCGAGGGTCAGGGGTTCCCCTCACCTCCACGCGTTCTCTGAGCTCTGGTCCCCGTGCCAGGCACCGTCGGGGCCAGTAGCACATGGCCTCTGCCTCAGCATCACTGCTTGTCAGGGATGCAGACATCAGGCCAACAAATGCTCTTGACAGACTGTATTTGAGAAGATGCTGGGCTGGGACAGGTGCTCTGACCCCGGGATGAGGGCGGCCCTCCGAGCGCTCACAGGTCGCTTCTGGGCTTCAGGTCGCGAGGAGGACGTGTGGCTGCATGTGGACGCTGCTTACGCGGGCAGCGCCTTCATCTGCCCCGAGTTCCGGCATCTTCTGAATGGAGTGGAGGTGAGTATGCTCTTCCACAAGAGTGTTTTTGAAAGGTATCCTGTGACCAGTGACTTCTCCTTACAAGGATGTGACATTTATAATTTTTACTACTGTGGTTCGTTTCAGCAAATGACTTCCAAACCAGTTTCTGTGATGAGTGGAGGTTACACTTCCCTGGGACAAGGGGTGAGAACCTTCCCGATCATACAGCCTTGTCTTCTCAAAATACACCTGACGTTTACACTATTTCTCCATCTGCAAATCCTGGGCAGAGCTATCATGATAGGATAGAGTTGAGCTTACAAACGGTGGGAAACTGTTTAGGAAGAAAATAAAACCTGAATGAGTTTCAGATCAAGGGATAATTTTTTAAAAAACCACCTGCAATTCCATGTGATCTGGATCAATAGTCATGTTCTGATCACGCGACAGAGCATGCTGTTCACTTTCACTGAGATGGAAAAAACAGCCACCAAAACGACTGACAGATGCTCTGCTTCTGCAGGGTGCAGAGTTAACACTAAGTGATGAGTTGTTTCAGGCTGGAGCCGGGTTTCACTGTCGGCAGCTCACGGGGCAGGAAGTTCCTCCTTGCCAGGGACTCAGATGTACATGCCAGGAAGGGTCCAGGGTGGCAGACTTTGTCAGTGAGCGGGGGAAGAGGATAATAAATCAGAGGAGGCCAGGAATGGCTTCATGCTCAGAGGCAGGGCTTTCTCGAGACCTTGACCTCACGAGGTGCAAGGTGCTGGGCCTTGGACAGCCTGTTTGCATCCTGGCTTTGCCCTAGGACCAGCCATGTCCCCTCGGGCAGCCTGGTATCCTCTCCCCACCTCACAAGATGGATTTCGTAATCATGCCTCCTTTGAGGGGTTGTTTTAAGGATCAGAGAAGTTAACCATATTTCAAGGGCTGAGAAGCAGCGTCTGAATACAGCAAGCTATGCACGCATTCCACACCATTATCATTTTTCACCACGGCCTGGAGAGACCATCACTCCAAACCTCCCTCTGCTCTCTTGCCTGCTGCCGATCGATTTTCTAGTGACTAATTTGGATTCTCATAACACCATAATACCAGCAAAGTGGGTGTCAGAGGCATAGAATACAAAATTCCCCTCTTTGGGATGAAAAATGCCTTTATCACTAATGAATGAAGGCGCATTCTGGTTTATAGCTCCCTCACATCCATCCATTTATTCACTCGTTCACTCAATAATTACTTATTGATCACTGAATGTGTGCGAGGGCTTAGATGAACCCTCGGGGGGTAAATAGAGCTTCCAGAGACCTCTGGAAATATTGGGAATGGGTGTAGTACGTGAGAACTTCTGGTAACGGGAAGCTCACACTGGCCTCTATAGTTTACGGCTGGTAGCTAGTTAGGTGGGTGTTTGGTGCTAGGAAGTGAAGAATAAATCTCTGTACCATGTAAATACCTTTTGTTGTGGTCCTGTGGTCTTGTGTGTGACGATACACATCACTGGGAATGTCTGTCCCTATGGTCTCCAGGGACCAAGGGCAAAGTATTCATGTGCGATGTATGTGCCCCTCCCAAGGCCTGGTCTTTTCTAACTCTGAGTATCAGATGTGGAATCTCACGATCTGTCCCCCTTACACTCTTCTCTTCCCCATGAACTCACAGCTCGAGGTTTCACTTTCATGGGGGTGTCCAATTGTCAGACCACCCCCGTGGTGGGGCTGCAGTGAGATCCTATCAGCAGCAGACAGGATTTCATACCCAACAATGAGTCATTGCCATCTGTCCTCCTGTGGCCACTGGTCCCTGGGCTGGGAGGGCCTGCTGGTCAGCTCGCAGATAAGGGGAGCAATATCCTGTCTGGCCCGGCCCTTCCCTGCAGATAAGAACCTTCCTCTCCATCAGCAGGAAGAAAATGTCACAGTGGGTAATGAAAGACGTTTACACAGATCAGCCCCCAGGAGGGAACTAATAAAATGCCTAGCAAACAAAGCCCCTTCTTTCACCTTCTGTTTCCCGTTATCAACAAATGAAACTTGTCATTTCCTGTCTCTTTCTCAATATTGCTTTTATTGGAACCTCGAGGGAAATGAATCTGCTCCCCCAGAGCGGGCAGACAGGTGAGGTTGCCGTTGGTGACCACGCATCTCCCTGTCGGCCCCTCCTGGCTACCCCCCTCCCTTCCCTCGTTGGGATGGAGAAGAGGTGTCCCACAGCCTTGGGGAGACTTCGAAGCTTCCCCCACTACGAGGTTCCTCCCAGCTGGGGCCTTGCCATGGCCGCTGCCATCCTTCTGCTTCAATTATAGATGCAGCCGTGTGGCCTCCAGGTGGACCCAGGTCCTGTTCATCAGCCAGAGGATACGCCAAGAGCCGGCACTCTGATAATCTTAAGAGCTCGCCACTTGTGATGGCTCAGTGGAAACGCAGACTGCCCTCCTTGGCCAGTCTCGGTGGTTGAAATCTCTCATTTTTCTACTTGAAAATGGGATGACACTTGAACTTGAACCTAGAGCCAGCTGTTGGCAGTTGTTACCACTGGCATCCAGGAAGGGACCCTGTTACTGTTATGAGTACGGTGAATGTGGATGGTATCTTTAGAAATAAAGGAGAAAACATTTAGATAAACGGGAACCGTTGTTGATCTGTTACATCAATGTGGGTAAAAGAACCAAACCCATTAAATGAAAAAAATGGGCTGAGCCTGATTACTGAAGATTAGCCATGAAATTTTCACTTTCCCATTGCTGCTCATGATACCTACATTCTGAGAACTTTGCTAGTTCATAAAGCTGAGGAAACTTATGCATAAAGTATTTCCCAGGCCAGATCGGTCCAGTTGCCTGACATGGCACCTGTGAATTAAAATTTTGATCATTCCGAATTGTCCAGTAGTTTGAAATGTGGATAAATTTTATGTGACTTCAGACTGCAAATTTGAAAGCATGCAACATAAGCCGTGAGTTACATCTCATTTTATGTGGGAAAGTAGAACTGTGAATCTCCCCAATTAAAAATGAATTGGGACCCACAGTTTCAAAGCAGGCGAGCCCCCCCAGATATGAACTGTGTCTGTGTTGCTGCCAGGGTGGGTCTCCTCACGATGATGGAAACTTCCCATGACCTTTGTCAGGGTCGGGCTCCGATTATGCTTTGAAATTCTGCATATTTTCAATTATCCAGGGTCCTCGAAATGCATCCCTGATCCAAATGATAGCCCTACACCAAATGAGGATTAACACATGCATCATAAGAAGCCTCTAGATACTACCTCGTTCCAATCCCTCACTTATAAATTCCTGTAGAAAAGGCTGCTGCCATGTCAGTAGACAAAGGATTTGCAGCCATCAAGCCATCGCATGACAGCCGCCCTGAAAGTGAGCCCTGAGGGAACTCAGGATGGGAAAGCACAGGACACTGGTCCCAGGTAGCCGAGGTGCCCGTCAAAGGGATGATTTCAGTGAGTCCAGACTCTTGCATCTTCCCATAGATGCACAGAAAAGAGCTAAATTCCTTAACTTGAGATGTCTGGTTTTCTTTAATTAACAGTAATCTTTTGATGTTCCCACTACCTGGTCTTTGTTGCAAAAACCCCTCTAGATCCTGGCTCCCCCCTCGCCTCTTCAGAGCAGTCCCTTAGAGCTACCTGAGATGCTGTCTTCTGGGCTTGAAGTTCTCGGAAAGTCCGCCAAAAAAAGCATAACTCAACTTTGAGGTTGTGCATTTTTTTCAGTCGGCAACCGGGTACCCTTCACGTCCAGCGGACCTCAGCGTCGCTCTGGTTCTGTGGGTGTCTCTCTGCAGGGCACACCCTCCCCTGAGGTACATCCCAGCCCGGCTCAGCCAGTCCCTTCCCTCCGCCTCTGAGCGGGGAGCCAGCTTGAGGGCTACCTGGCGGTCGTTTTCATATGGCCCAGGGACTGTTCTCTTGCCAGGTCTCCCCGCTTAACCAGAGCTGCAGGAGGTCAGTAGCCATTTTCTCATCACGTGGTTCCCTGGGCCAGCGACCTGGCTGGCTTTACAACCACGGAGCAGCGACAGTCTCAGTGTTTGCACTGGACGGTTTCTGCGTCACCCTCGGGAGCTGCACTGAAGAGTTTGTGGCTCTGATTGCACGCCTTCCCCACGAAGCAGAACTCCCATCCAGGCCACATGGACAGGCGGTTGTGCCCGGAAGCCAACCCCGATTCTCTGGCTCCAAAGCTCTCTTCCTCCCCTTGCGCTTCAGCCCAGAATCAGATCTACATTAGCTTCACGTTTCACGAGACAGGATTTGAAAATGAAAGAAAAGAGGCTCAGGTAGGAGCGGTGGCTGCCCAGAACTTCCCGAGTGCCCGCGAGCCCCAAACCCCACGGTTCAGCTGCTTCCCTTCTCCTCTGTCTGGTCATGCTGGTTTTCATTTGAGACTGCAAACTGTTATTTACTATGTACGAGGTCTTGTTTTATAGCTAAACATTAACAACTGTTTTCTTTTTGTTGCTATTATTCCTTGGCAGTATGCAGAGTCATTTAACTTTAATCCCCACAAATGGCTTTTGGTGAATTTTGACTGCTCTGCCATGTGGTAAGTTGCCCTGTTCATCAGATGCCAATTACCCTGCAATTGCACTGCTCCTCAGACTAGTTTATATGAAAGAAACCCGGCAGGCGAGGTGCGATGGCCGGCGAAGCACGTACATCACTTACTGCTTGCCTGCATTTCTGAGCCATGGGTGGAATGCTTGCTAAATCTTACCCTGTTGTATGCTGTTATCTAGAACATATTGGCACAAGAAAAGAGGATAACAGAGAAAATCTCTGGTCTAAGCTATCTAGCATTAATAAAAAACAGTGCTTAGTAACCTTAGCACATATTTCTAAATCATTTGCTTCTATGTTTTTATTCGTAAATGTTTCATAAATCTAAGTCTATATGCCTAAAAGCATTTGCTAAGGAAAAATAAAAGCAATTCTGTTTTCTAAGCAGTTCCCTGAAAATTCTTACCGGCAGTACCGGCATCACATTGGTTATCTCTAGAGCAAGAAAAAAGAATTCCAAACTTCCAAAATGCAAGTGGCGGGTATTTCACTACATTGGTAATATTTAAAGAAATCATGATGACTGGGAGTGGAAAGGGATTTTACTAGAAACTAGTTCTTCTGAGTTTTTTAGAGTAAGAAGGTGGTTAATGAATCTTGAGATCAGGAGGCCTTGCATGAATTTTGTGCAAAATTGTTCACTGTGTAATTAAGTGAATGGTTTTCCACCTTAGAAGGGTGAGGAAACCAGCTCTCACGTAATCCGGCTAAAGTCAGTTCACCAAATAATCAGTTTCCCTTGAACTCTGTCTAAAGATAAACTACATGTTCAGTGCTTCACTTCTGTTTAAATCAAATTCTCTTTTTTGTCAGTCTTTGACCCAAACTCTGATACATGATTTTAAAACCCATTCGTATTTGGGCTACAGTTTTTCTGAAATGTTAATAAGAACTGATAAAAGATACAGCTTTTATGAATGTTAATATTCTTGTGGTTGTGTTTGTCCATTTTACCTGGATCGGAACACTTTAAGACTAGTTTATGCAGCGTGTCAAAACTTCCTTTTTTCAAACTTTAATTCGGGTTGAGATGTAATTCTGTTTTGCTGGGGTGTTGGGTCGGGTGCAAACACTGTCCGAGGGAGCTGACGGGTGGATTGTGGGTCCAGAGCACCCAGCTGGCATGGGGCCGGCAGGGGTCCCCGAGGCCTCTGTTCTGTGAGGGGGGGTGCTGGCCTCAGAGCAAGTTAACTGGCAGCTAAGGGGCCCTTAGCTAAGGCATTTGGCAGAGAAAAGCCACAGAGCCAGCCTGGACAGACCAGCTGACGGCTGATGGGGGATGGAGCGAGGTGACCCCAGAGGGGCTTGTGGTAAGCCGTGATGTTCCATTCATTTCCTGGGTAAAGTAATAGCAAAAATGGATGTGCAAGGAGCCCCCGTCCGTGCAGGCTGCCGTCATCACACGCAATTCAACCGAAGTCACTGCCCCCCCAGGCAGCCTTGCAAAGAGGCTGCCCCCTCTTCCAGACAGGGAGACTGCAGCTGTCAGGGCCCACTGATGTATGAGCCAAAAGCTGAGATGTGATAAGGATGAATACAATAAATGTAGCATCTGCCTTTGCATCCAGAAAGCCAGGGAGCAAGTTAAGGATGACAGAAAACGTGCTTTATCCGTGGCCTTTCCCAGAGCCTGGTGTGACGGCCGAGGCTGCTGGAAGATGCGGCCAGAGCTGCGGGCTGTGTGTGTTAATCTGTCGCAGACAGGTCCCTTCTGGCATCTTCTGTTCAGGACCAGCCCGTAGAGGGGGATATGGCAGAGGGGAGGTGATGTATGGGAGGAGACGGGAAATGTAGGGATGAGGCCACGTCGTTTGGAGATGGAACACGGACCTGAGCGTTACGAGCCTGTAGGAGAAACTTACACATGAGCCACGAGACACAAGAGCAGCCTCCAGTATTTGAAATTTTGCCAAAGAGAAGGGTGATTAGTTATCCCCTCGGAGTGGGGAATTGAGGGGTGGGGGCCTCCCACCTGCCTGTGGGTTTGAAAGGCTAAATAAATAGAGTAAAAATTTTAATTATAATAGAGGATGTGCCTTCTCTCTCCTGAGCTATTGAGGTCCTGGCCAGAGCGGTTGTCAAGGGCTTTGAGGTGATTTCACACATCTGGGAGATATGGTAATGATGATATGAATATTGATTGATGGAATTTGATCTTGAAGGATTCGTGTTTTAACATAAAAATTACCCATGTGTACTATTTCGGGCGCTGTGTTTATATTACCTTGCTAGGGCTGCTGTCACAGAGTACCACATACTGGGCGGCTTAAAAAACTGAAATCTAATTCTGGAGGCTAGGAGCCCGAGACCAAGGTGTCTGCAGGGCTGGTTCCTCCTGAGGCCTCTCTCCTCAGCGTGTAGACAGCCTTCTTCTCCCTGGGTTTTCATATGGTTGTCCCTCTGTGCATGTCTGTGTCCAAATTTCCTCTTCTTAGAAAGACACCAGTCATATGGGATCAGGGCCCAGACGTATGACCACATTTTAATTTAATTACCTCTTTGAAGACCCTGTCTCCAAATGCAGTCACTTTCTAAGGTACCAGGGGTTAGAATTTCAATGTATAAATTTGGGGGATGGTGACACACTTCAGCCCAGAACAGTGCTCATAAGAAATTACTAGTTAAAGCCAGAAGGCTAAAATTTAGGGAATTAACCCAGGTCAGCTTACTTTAAACCCTAGAATCTTAATTATGCCACCTACTACTTTCTGCGTTTTTGATTCTTATCAAACGCCGGTTTTCCTTTGACCCCACTGCGCCAAGCACCCCTTCCCTGCAGAGAAGTTCTCTCTCCTTGCCCACAGGGGTGCGTTGAGCACTTTCCAGCTTGTGGGGTGCTCAGCACAAGGTCCTTCACACACCCGCCCAGACCCCCACCCCAGGGGTTGCCCTGGGTGACGCTAGTGAAGCAGCATCTGCAACTGGGGGCAGCCCCGTCCAAACCAAGACCTACAAGGAGAAGGGAAGGTCAGGATTTAGTTGGAAAGCATTTTGTTTTGAGCGCTGTGGACTGAAACCAGAGCACTATCATTCCTGGACTCGAGGAGTCTCAGCCATGGGATAGAGCTTTCAGTAAATAAAATACAACCAAAGGAAACTGAGAACCTAAATGAAATCAAGTCTAGTCCAGTGCAAACCAAGATCCATGGGGTGAGGAGATGCAGGGCAGGGAAGGGCTTGGGAAGACAGAGGGGAGCGGTTCAGGGGAGAAGCGTGGGGAGCTGGGGGTAGAGGGGGGTGTGCGGGCGAGACCCCGTGATCGGCCCCTTTGTTCATTGCCCAGAAGTCTGTCTGGTGAAGTGGCGTCTGACAGAGGGCACGTGAGGAGGGTCCAGACAATGCGGGTGTGGGGGTGTGGGGCAGCAGCCAGTGCAAAGGCCCTGAGGCGCACGTGTGCACGACAGCAAACTCAGAAGAGGTGACAGCTACTGAAGATGGTTTCCTGTGGTCCATGTAGGTTTAAATTCCTTTTAAATAAGCTGCCCATATTTAAAAGTTGGCGTTTTTACATAAATGTGCAATTTTCCAATGTCTCATCCATTACTGAGCGCCTTTAAAGCATCATTTCTGCCCATCTGGGATCCTGGGGCCTCCTTCCCACCTGGCACAGCCCCGTGGCCAGCCTGGCCCTGTGCACCTGTGAGCACCAGGCTCCTCGAGCACGCACACGTGAAAGATTATAGTTGCTCCCCAGATACTTCTGGTTTGAAGCAATGATGTACCAAGTTAATCACAGCACCAGATTCTATGAAGAAGTGAGATGTAAACCTAAGTCCTTGGGCTGTGTGAAGAGAATTCCCCCTGCCCTGGCTGGAATGGGCAAAGCAAATGAACCTAAACCCTCATCCAGGGGTGCCTGATTCTTTGGTTTACAGCAGTACTGATGCTTCGAGTACAAATGTTACGCTCAAGCTATTACCTGCTAGTAGGTGGCCTTTTACTTTCTCATTCACCACCTCCCCTGATCCTATCGCAGTCCTGCTGGTATAGGAATTATCGTCCCTCATCCAGGTGAGGCAGCTGGAGTTCTGAGATGTGCCTGGGTTTGCTGATGGCATGCAGCCATCCATGCTAGTGTCTGATGCAATAGGGGTGAAGGTTCAAAAACTGTAACTGAGTAAAAAGAGTCAGATACAGAATTAGGTATCTCCCGGGATGCAAATGAAGACGAGCACACAAAGCAATACCCATTTCACAAACACACAGGTAGACAGAAGGATGCACAGAGAACACGCTGGAATTGTCCCGGATGGATACAGAGAAACTGGAGAGCAAGAGCTGCTTTTAGTGTGAGTGAGGCAAAACTGGGCCCTGATTCTAGGTCCACTTTCATTCAGTCTGACTCTGATTCCGCTTTCCCTCTGAATACTGAAAATAATCCTGGATTTTAGCCCTGGCCCATGCAGCCTAAAGTCCAAAGGAGAGTGAACGGACCACAGCGTTCCTCTGCTGGTTCCAGGCAGCTACCCCTTTGCCTACCCGAGCTGCGGGTCCACTGAACAAGCTGGGCCCAGGTTGGGGGCCCCTGCGTGTTTGCAGAGGAGGTGAGCAAGCCTTGCGGCCTGGTGACAAAGAGCAGGGAGAGAAGGATGGCTAAGAGTCTGCTCAGAGGCTTTTCTGCCCTGTTGTGAAAATCCAGGGGATCACATACATATATTTTGCTATTCTAAGAGGTTACTGCAGCAAAAAATGAGGTGTCCTAACACAGTAGAACACAAACAGTCCTAAGTTGTGATTTTTTTTTTTTTTTTTTTTTTTGCGGTACGCGGGCCTCTCACTGTCGTGGCCTCTCCCGTTGGGGAGCACAGGCTCTGGACGCGCAGGCCCAGCCGCTCCGCGGCACGTGGGATCTTCTCGGACCAGGGCACGAACCCGCGTCCCCTGCGTCGGCAGGCAGACTCTCAACCACTGTGCCACCAGGGAAGCCCTAGGTTGTGAATCTTTTATAGATGTGTTTAAAGGTTTTGCTAATACAACAAACAACGTGTAAATGGATTTTGTTTTTTGTGTTTTTTTGCTCTCACTGGCTTTTTTGTATTCCTCAAAATCATAAGGGTCTGTCTTTTGTTTAATGAAATTTTATCAATGGTTAGTCCATAATTTAAACTCAATTTGTTGGTTATATTCTCTACATATTAAAATGGACAAGATAACAGAAGTTTTAAAAACTTGACCTCATTACAAGCCCAGTAAATACGTTTTATAATGATTTCATTATTGTCTTCATAAGTTCTTTATTGTTCATTTGGGTATTTTGAATCTTTTATATGTAAATATGAACCACTCTGCTCTGACCGCAATGTCCCTTAAGATCAGATTTTCTCCAAAGAAAGCCTCAAATTCCACCAAGGGCATGTTTTACTCTGCCTTTAAAAAAGAGGGTTAATTTTTTTCCAAATAAAATTAAATTTTTTAGTTTTATACCTTTTGTACACCCCTGTTATTTTGGATTTTTTTGAAAAATTCAGTTACTTGGGAAGATTTTAAGTCACTCTGGTTATGGTAAGACGTATTCTAGAACCTGTGCATGACAGCACAGTTTTCTCTGAATCTCCTTTGTTTCTTTGCACTTTGGTCCTCATGCTTTTGGCATCTTGAATTCTTTATACTGTTTCTGGCACCAAGCGGTAACAGGGGCCGTCATTCAGGGAGCCCTTCACACACAGTGTTGTAGATTCTTAAAAAGACAACTGAAGAAGCCATGCTTTCTGCACAGGACAGGTGTCCCCTGCCCCCTCCTCCATGGACCATCCCTCAGGGATGTGTCCGGTGACAGGGAGAGGATTTCCTCACCGTGAGGCCCATCAGGGGTGAGATGACGTTGGTGCCTAGAGAGGGTGTTTCTGTGCAAGCGTGTGTGTCTGCGTATGTGCATGCACACGTCCATTTGCTTGTTTAAATAAAGTTTTCTTCTCTGTAATATCGTTAAAATTCACAGAAAAGCAAAGCTGGTACCTAAATTTTGAAGAGCAAACCACCACAGACCCACTGGAGCCATGGATCAATGAACGAAGGGAAACTGGAAATCGTAGGACCTGAATGAATATGAAGATGTGACAGAATTCATGGGCATGCGATAAAGCAGGACTTGGAGAACAGACTTAAACAGAAAACATGAAAGCCAGAAAATAATTAGCTAAGGGCCCAAAGGAAGCCAGAAAACAGCGACAGAATAAACCCTCAAAACTAGAAGGAGGGAAATAATGACGATGAAGAGACAGACATGAATTAGGAAATAAGGAAACAGGAGCAGAGATCAAGAGAGCCACATGCTGGTCCTTGACCTGCCTAATAAAATAGATGATCTCCAGAAAGAAGGACCAGAAATAGAGGAGAAGGCACAGTTCACTGAACTGGAAATATAAGAAAGACAAAACCACAGACACAGCAGGCATTTGAAAAACGAGTCAGAGAGTACTATGAATTACATCATTCCAGAATTGCCTACAAATGTACATATTCAATAGCTACAAAAAATATGTCATCAGAACTGACTCAAGAATAAATAGAAAACCTGAAACGTCTCATAGCTGTAAAGACTACGTGCCAATAGTTACATTTCACACAACAGAAACAACCAAATTCTTCTAACAGCAGGTTCTACCAACTGTCAAGGCATCTATAGGTCTAATTATAAGTGTAGTTCAGAGACCAGCAAGGGGGACATATATCATGAGGTCAGTGTCACTTTGATCCCAACACCAGATGAGAAGCTGAGAAAGGAAAGCTACAGGACAAGCTCACAAAATTACATGTGGAAATTCCAAGTATATTTTAGCAAATAAAATTCAATAATGTTTAAGGGGAAAATAAAGACGGTATATCGTGACTAAAATGTGTTCATTCTAGACATCCCAGGGTGGTTGAAAAATATTAAAAGATTTTAAAATGTTATGACCATGTTTAATAGTAAAGGAGAAAAAAAAGTTATCATCTCATTAGATACGGAAAAAGCATTAGATAAAGTTCTAACCCAAGCAAAACAAAAGCTCTAGTAAAAGAGGAACAGAAGAGAACTTCCCAAATCTGATAAAAAAATATCGTCCAAAAAAATACAGCAAACCTATTCTTAGTGGTGAAATATTAGAAAAACTGCCTTTAACATCGGGAGAAAACTTTACAATTCCCTTAATACACACCCTATTCAGCTTTGTGCTTCCCTAACCTGTGCAGTAAGACATGACAGAGAAGTAAAAGTAAGGATTACAGTGGAAGCCGTAAAACTCATGATTCTCAGATGGTGTGAGTGTCTTCAATGAGAACAGAATCTTCCGAGAAAGTATTAATAAGAGAACACAGCAAGATTTCTAGATACACAGCACTTTAAAGGTTGCATTTATTTGCATATATGATAAGTAGCACGTGGAAAATTTTCAAAAGAAATATTCTTTTATAATAGCAAGAAAAGATGTAAGGTTACTATGAATAAATATAGCAAAACCTGTGTAGATTTGTATGAAGAAAAGGGTACAATTTTTTGGAAGCCATTCCAGAAGTCCTAACTAAATGAAAATGCGGACTCAGTGTCAGGTCTCAGCACAGTTCTAGTCGGACCAGGAATAAAGACCGAAGGCTTATTTTTATTATACCCCATACCCCCAACCTCAGGGGCCCAGAGCTCTGGAGGTTAATGCTGTGCTACAGCCGAGCCAGGGGATGGGGGGTGCAGATGGGGGCCATGCGTGCCGGGTGGGGTGTCAGGGAGGGGACTGGGGAGCAGGGGAGCCTGAACCCGGCGGGAGAAGGAACAGGTGGCATGAAGGCCCACCTGAGACGCCTTCTCGTTAAGCCCTTTGGTTTGTTCTCTAAAACAGGGTGAAAAAGAGAACTGACCTGACCGGAGCCTTTAAATTGGACCCTGTGTACCTCAAGCACAGCCACCAGGACTCAGGTGAGCCACTGGCCTTGCTTTCTCCAGTCATTCCCATCAGAGCTGCATCCATGGTACCCAGGAGCCAAGGTGAAGAGTCATGCCTACAGACTGGTCCTAGGGGGCCGGGTGCAGAGCCAGGACGAGCTGCTTCCTGAGGCGGGACGCTGATGGCGACGCGGTCCTGCCTCTTCTCCTCACTGTTTGCGGCAGGGTTGGGGGAGGCACCCATAGGGCCGGAGGGGCCACAGGGCCCTCAACACGGGCATGGGCACCTCCTGCACTGAGCCTTTGAAATGATGACTGCCCTAAAGAGAGTTTGTATCGCTTAGACCAGTAGCACCCGGGGAAGAAACAGCTGGGCCAGGGGCCTGGGGAGGGAAGAGAAAATTGGGCAAGGCTGAGACAGGAACCACACACAAATGCGGATCTCTAAAAATTAAGTCTCCTAGTAAAAAAACCCCAAATCTCACGGACTACTTGAGATCCTGATCAGATACAATGCATGAGGCAACCTGCACAGACTCTCCCCCGTCCCTCTGTGCCCACCTGCTGTCATCTACGCGCTGGGGATGGTGACTTGCATGCTTGTCTGTCCCTATAGGACTCAGCCTCCGGGTGGGAGAGGGTTCTCTCATTCTCCAGCAGGTGCCATGCCGGCCACCATGGGGTCCGGGGACCCCAGGGAGGGAAGGACAGGCCAAGTCTTTGGGTACTTCTGCCACTGTCTCGTTGAGTTTCCTTAGACAACAGTGGATGTTAGTGATGGGAGGGACACCGGAGATCACGTGACCCCACCCTCCACGTACTGAGCAGGAACTGGGCTGGATGGAAGATGAGGCAGTTTTGATGACTGTGGCAGGAGCGCTGAACAGTAGTGACACAAGTCGAGGCACAGCCCCTTCCCTCCTATGCGGACCCCAGCCCGCGCGGTCTCCACGGAAAGATCAGACCTGGGTTTTGCCCTCTTAAACTTGCCCACCGTCCCATGGGGCGCATCGGATACAAACAGCCCCTGCTCAGTTGTGCTCAGAACCTAAAACTGCTCTAAAAAATAAAGTCTAGTTTTTAAAAATGGCGTTGGCATAAAGCCATGAGAAATTAGGAACCAGCTGCCAAAGCTCTTCCATTTAAAAACGCATTTCATGTTTGAATAATGAAAACCACAGTCATCATGACAGTTAGCAAAATGCGGCTCTTAAACAATGAAGGAATTCTCGGGACTTCCCGGGCAGTCCAGGGGTTAGGACTCAGCGCTTTCACTACCAGGGCCTGGATTCAATTCAATCCCCGACGACCGGGGAGCTAGGATCCCGCAAGCCATGTGGCATGGGCAAAAAAAAAAAAAAAAAAAAAGAAGGAATTCTTAGAATGAGTTTAAGCCATCTCAGTAAAGTTCATTGCTCCAGGAATTTTTAAAAAGTGTAATTTTATTCCACTTTTATAGAAAGGCAGTTTCTGATAGAAATATTGGCTACGGCTGTTAAAGATGAACAATCTTAGTTATTTGTAATTTTTCCCTAAAATAATCTATGAATCAACAAAAGCAATGACCCATTTTGTGTTTACCAAGTAAATCACCCAAAATCAACTTTAAACTTCTATGGCCACTGGATATAAGCGTCTATTTTATCTGGATGGATCTCACTTTCCTGCTAAGCCTGCTGTAATTTGAAATGGAATATGTTTAGAGTGTTTTTTAAAAAGATCCTTTTTTTTCAATAAAGAAATCTTGGGCTTCCCTGGTGGCGCAGTGGTTGAGAGTCCGCCTGTCGATGCAGGGGACACGGGTTCGTGGCCCGGTCCGGGAAGATCCCACATGCCGCGGAGCGGCTGGGCCCGTGAGCCATGGCCGCTGAGCCTGCGCGTCCGGAGCCTGTGCTCCGCAACGGGAGAGGCCACAACAGTGAGAGGCCCGTGTACCGCAAAAAAAAAAAAAAAGAAATCTCTTCATTATTTAGCTATTAAAAAACCCACTCAGGACTGCCCACGTGGACTGCCCCTCACCCGACACCCCGCAGCTCCCCAGGTTGCAGCCCAGTCCCTCCTGTGGGTCACTGGGACGCCTCCCTCTCATCACTGGGGTCCAGGACCAAAGTCTCCCACGCAGGGGTCCTCCCAGGCCTCCTGATGTGAGTTCACTTTCTGCACTTACATAAGCGTGAAAGTCTCAGCTTTCTCCTTGTGCCCGGTGGTAAATTGGCATCAGATCATATACAGCCCTCATCACGCATTCACTCATGCGTGGGAAGGTGAATTTGTGGTATAAAGAGCAATTAGAATGTAAAAAAGAATCAAACTTTTGATGGGTGTTCATCTCTGTATTCTCAGATCTTAGTCTGGGTTCTGGCGCTGAGCAAATACCCACTGGGTATTCTTCGAGTCAGTTTCATTATCTGGGATTCAAATGGCTTCACAGGGGTTACGAACTAGTTTGCATTTTAGTCTCCCCTTGTGCCAAGGGCTGCAAAGCCAAGGATGGTACGGAGGAAAGAATGCTGGACAAAGAATTTCGTAGACAGAAGTTTCTACGTTTCTAAGTTTCTTGGGCACAGAATCAGGTGGGGATTAGAAAGATGCGTTTTGGACACCTGATCCTCCAATGGCGTCCAGAGGAGGCTCGCTGTGGCTGGAGCGTCCCCGGCTTCCCAGGTCAGATCAGCTGTGGCATCCATCCACGCGTAATTCGGCACGTCCTTCTACGCTTTGCTCTCTGGAATCCCCGCCACTCTTGAATCTGTTACCTTGGGAAGTGGCTCAAAGAGCAGTCAGCCCTGCCCTGGGTTTTATGTCTGGTTCAGGAGATGATGGAAAAGACTTGGACATGTAATCAACTGAGGTGTCTAATGGTTCCTTTTTGTTTCCTTTTTCTTTCTCTTTTCCAGGGCTTATCACTGACTACAGGGTAAGTGGAGATTTGTCTCCCTGAGTCCAGGTCCGTGGTAATGCAAGATGTGAATGCAGTGCGGGGCACTGTCATGGGCTGTAGCCCCTGCAGTCTCCCGGTCCTCTCAGGATCAGGGTCCCACAAGAGGACACCCTCTAACTGGGTCCTAACTAGAGATCGAGCTCTGCTGAGCCCACGGATGGCAGGTCTCAGGTTAAGAGGAAATGAAGCTGCCCGTGACCCCTGGAAGATTCCTCTGTAAGGTGGGGCGGTCCCTCCATCGTGTGCTCAGGCTGTGTGCCAGGAGCTGGCATCCCCGGGACAGTGGGAGAGCAAAGGGTCAGAGGGCGTAAGAAGCGCTCAGACGACAGCCTCTTAACTGGCTGCTCTGGTGACAAGCCTCCTTCCCCAGGCAGGAGCCGTGCGCTGCTCTGGCAGCTGCGGTGAGCCGGGAGATGGGCTGGGAATCAAATGGCAAACAAGCCTGGCCCCCTCTTCTCCGAACTCACGTCTGGTCGGGGGTGAGGGGAAAAGGCTGGGTGCATAGGGCACCTCTGCCCCCGGGGAATCTACCCCACTCCAGCGAGGTAGTGACAGCATTGTAGGGTGACACAAACATTTTAGGGTCGCACGCCCTGTGGGGCAGTCCTGCACCTCCCCCCATCTGCTCACGATGGCCCCCGAGCCTAGCACCGGCCTGGCCCCCGTGTGCCCTGCACGAGCATCTCAGAGCTTTGTAAAGACAGCCTCCGGCTGCCGGACCGCTTACTCCACTGCTGTCAGCTTTGCCATCCAGGATGGGGCATGGCAGCCAGAGGGATTGGCCTCCAGGGCCTTCAAGACCCTGGAGGACAAGGCCATGAGCCATAAAGGAAAGCATCCCTTAGCATAGCCCTCACGGATGTGCCGTGTTGTGTCTTATTTCAGCACTGGCAGCTGCCGCTGGGCCGGAGGTTCCGCTCTTTGAAGATGTGGTTTGTTTTTAGGATGTACGGAGTCAAGGGACTGCAGGCCTATATCCGCAAGGTGAGTTTGTTTTCATTATTTATCCGGGTGACATTAGGGAGGTCTTAGACTTTAGAAAGGAAGTAAGATGTCTTCATAAACCACTCTAAGGGAAAGTTTGGGCTGTTGAGAGTGGGGCATTCATAAGATGCTCAATGCACGATTCTGGGTCTTTTAGACACTTTCACGGGGACTGAAGGCTATCACTCCAGGAGACTGTCGAAGTGACAAACACTCTTAGCTGCCACTGGAGCCACCGCTGGCCCACAGGGAGGCCCAGTCCACAATGGCGGTAATGAGGATGCAGTAGGTTTTTCTCCAGAAAACTGCCAGAATGGGAGAGATTGGGCTGCGTGGGCTGCATGTCCTCCGACACAGCCCCGACCAGAAGCACATGCACAACCTTGGTCTCTCGGAGTGGGTCTCAGTAACCTCTATATAACAAGCCAGCAGGTGGCTGTGATGTACGCCAAACTGTGAGAACCATGGATCGACTCTAAGCCCCACGACCCTGCTTTGTTTTTTTAATTTTTTTTTTTTTTGTGGTATGCGGGCGTCTCACTGCTGTGACCTCTCCCGTTGCGGAGCACAGGCTCCGGACGCGCGGGCTCAGCGGCCATGGCTCACGGGCCCAGCCGCTCCGCGGCATGTGGGATCTTCCCGGACCGGGGCACGAACCCGCGTCCCCTGCATCGGCAGGCGGACTCTCAACCACTGCGCCACCAGGGAAGCCCTGTGTTTTTAAAATTTTATTGAAGTAAAGTTCGTTTACAATGTTGTGCTAGTTTCAGGTGCACAGCAAAGTGATTCAGTTATACATATATATCTATTCTTTTTTCAGATTCTCTTCCATTATAGGTTATTACAAGATATTGAGTAGAGTTCCCTGTGCTAGACAGTAGGATCTTCTTGTTTATTTTATATAGAGTAGCGTGTATACCCTGCTTTTTTTTTTTTTTTTTAACAATCGAGGACACAGTCCAGAGGAGGCCTCCCTTAACTGGCTGCAGAAGGCCTGCCGATTTCCAGCCGGGCGCTCCCATCCGGCTGTCCTTCCTCACCTGTGGGCCCACCTTGAAGGACAGAGGTCCTCAGACATCACGGGGATGGGGCACCCTGCAGTGTCTCATTCTGGTGACAGTGCAGCTTCGGGTGTGCCCTCCCCTGTGACAGGGCACATGGCCCCGGGCCCCTGTGGCGCCGTACACATGAGCATCCGTCTGTCTTACAAGGCTGCTCTGGAGGCCATAACGCTCCTGGAGGCTCTCCGTGGGGAAGCGAACGAGGAGGGACGTGTGCGTGAGTTCACGAGTTCTCGCCCAGCTGCTCTGGGGAAAGGAGGATGCAGCTGCTCTGGGGAAAGGAGGCAAAGCACAGGTGGTTTGATTCCAGCTGGAAGCTCAGGGGGAGCTGGGTGTGATCACATCGCTGCTTCCTGAAAAACCCTGCAAGCCTCCCTGAGAGGGACCGGCCCTGCCTTCCCAGGAGGGGACTGAGTGGCCGGAGCCGGATACACCCCGGCAGGTGGGCAGCTCCTCAGGACCCAGCTCGAGGACACCCCTGCCAGCACAGTCTCTGGAGCCCTCTAGTTCGTCCCGGGCCCGGGGACCACTCATTCAAACGGTGTGTCTGTCCCAACACTTGGAGCGGCACGATCTCTGCTCAGACGCTCCTGGGGCCCCTGCCAGTGACCCCGCGCTGGATACCGGCGTTTAGGACGTGCTCCCTGTGTGCCGAGACCCGGGCCAGCTGGCTCTCAGATCACATACTGCGTGAAGCAGCTTTTGGTTTCTGTAAACATCGAGACGTTTAGTAAGGGGGTGGGTTCAGGGAGAGCAGGCAGCCCTGGACGGATGAGGTTCTCACCTCCGGTGGCAGGTGCTGCGGCCTAACAGACAGCGGCAGACCTGGAGCTCTGGTATCGGAATCAGCTTCGGTCTGCTGGTCTGCAGAATGGGCGAGACTGCGGTGTCACTCCCTGTGTCGCGGGTCAGCTCGACAGCTGGCCGGTGAAGCGCTCAGCTGGCCAGCCAACGTCGGCCGCTGTTTCTCTTCTGGAAAGTTTAAATCCCCCTTGACAGCATTTATCCTAAAATTACAAAAGATTCTTTGGTGGGGTGAAAAGGCTCCCCTGAGCAGAAGATGACAAGGGGTGTTTCTCTGAAGACTTCCGCCCTTTTCTCTTGGCAGCCAGTTTCTCAAGCTGCACGGGGAAAGCTGGGAGTGGGTGACATCAGTGCTGCGGAAAATGGCCACAGCTTATCAACGAATCATGTTCCACGTGTGGTCTGATATGGTGTTTTAGGTGGCTAAGCTCTGAACCAAGCGGTGATGAGAAACTCAGACAGATGTCCCTTCCCTTTGCAGCACGTCCAGCTGTCCCACGAATTCGAGGCTTTGGTGCACCAGGATCCCCGCTTTGAAATCTGTGCGGAAGTCACTCTGGGGCTGGTCTGTTTCCGGCTAAAGGTACGTCTAAGTCGACTTAATTGTCTGAATTTTCTTTGAGTAGGACAGAGAGGAAACTCTCATTCGTTATGTCCATGCTCCAAAACCCGCCCGAGCTCCCCAGAGACCGTGGATTCCCCCCGAATTTTCCAGCCTGCTGTTCCCACCTCCCTGCCGGGACACCTACTCTTCTCACTGGTGTTCAGACTTCTTGCCTGTGTAGACCCGGCCCGAGGATGCTTGCCATCTTCTCTATTCATCCATCCCTGCCACTGGAACCCTCCAAGGACTGACCCACCCACGGGCTCACTGGTCCTAGCATGGTCCCCAGACAAGCATGGGCATCACCTGGGAGCCTGTGAGAAGCCAGTCTCGGGCCCACCCGGGACCCGCTGACCCCTACATGGCCCTCAGGCTACCGGTGCTTATACAGGGGCTGGAGGACTGCTGGTCCCTGGGGCTCTGTAATTCTGCTGCCTGAGGGCCTCAGCCACCTTTGCTGGGAATCATGACCACATTGCTCCGAAGACCCCAAGAGGAGCTGCACGCACAGGCCCCTTAGTAACCTGCCCTGTGTGAAGGATGCCGGGTTGGGGCCTAACGCCCTGCCTGCTCTCCGGCTAGCTTTCTGTTTGCAGAGTTGACGCCACCCACAGGCCTTCTTGTCCGAGTCCACAGAGGGCAGCAGGAGAAGGAACCACGGGCTCAGTCGCCTTGGCAAGGTGCTGCCCATCCAAACGTGGCCCTTCGCTCCCCCTTCCTTTCCCCTCAGCGATTCTTGGGGCTTTGAATGCTGGCAGGAACCAGCCATGGAAAAGCCTGGAAGCAGGAGAGAGAGAGCAGAGTCCTGACACAAGAGCTGGCAGGGAGACGTGAGGTCCCTGCAGCGCGTCACTCAGAGACGCCTGAGCACAGGTGTGCAGAGGCTGGCGCAGAGTCCCCGGGGTGACCGGATGGGGCAGTTCCGTCCGCACTGGCGTTGGGGGCAAGTGTGCTTTGACTTGCTAGCCATCAATCAGTTGTTTTTGCTTCTACTGCCAGTGTTCCTGTAGGATTTAAATTCTTTAATTTTTAGCCGTTTTATTGAGATACAATCCACGTGACATACACTTTGTCCATACAAAGTATACATTTCAATGATTTTTAGACTAGCCACGGGGTTGCACAGGCTTCACAACAAGCTAACTTCAGAACATCTTCATTTTCCCCCAAAGAGAGCCCACACCCACCAGCAGCCACCCCAGCCTCCATCCTTCGGTCCACGGACCCGTTTCCTGTCCCTATGCATCTGTTGGCTCTGGACAGTCATATCCACGGGATCGTCAATATGCTGTCTTTTGGGAATGGCTTATTTCACTGAGCGAAATGTTGTCAAAGTCAAGACTTTTATTTTCTCCTGCTCATTTACAAGGGTACCGAAGCCACCTGTGTGTGCCCTTCCCACTCTTCTCCTGGGCAGCATGGTGTGCCCTCCCGCCCAGGGGCTTTTCAGAAAGCGAAATATGTCTTTTGTGAAACTTGTTACTTCCATTCCACGAATCCAGTTTTCTTCTCAGGGAGGAAGTTATCCAGGCGTCCTGGCTCACTTTTCTGTCCCCCACATCTGCTATCTCATTATTCTATTCTTTGCCCCGTGGCTGCCCATTCTGGATGTCAAGTCCTCTCCATCATCCATGGCTCAACGTATGCGTGGTCTTTATCTGACCTGAAGTGGATAAGCTGTTGCCATGGCATCAATTTCCTTCCCCCGCCTCCTCTCAGCCAGCCTCCCTGATCCCACTCTGCACCTGCTCAGTCCGTCTTTGCCGTTACTTCTGTTGTTACATCTCAGACGGATTTCTCTGCTGGGCTCTTTGCCTCTAGCTCGTAGAAAATATATCTTGTCCAATCCATTAGAAAATGGCAAGCAAATTTTTCCCAAGTGACTTGCTTTTACTTCCTACATACGTAATTTTCAGGTGTTTGCTCTCCTGTGAAGACTTCCTGGTGAAATTCCATCCTTTTGTACCACCTTCTCATCCTCATCCTCGAGCAGGTCCGGCTCTGTCTGGACCCGGTGCATGTCAGCAGTTTCTGAGTGGCCTTTGGCTCATGCACTGTCCACGGGGCATCAGCTGGAGTCCCGTGCAGGCCATCATCCAGCGGCCTGGAGGCCCTGCACGGACACGAGGCCGGTGTCTGGCATCCGGACGACCAGGACGCTTCCCTTCCCACAATCCTCCCTGCCCTTGAGATGAAGCAAGAACAGGAACAGTGTAACCCACTGAGGGTCACATGACCCAGGACTCGGCCCCACTTCCAGGCCCTTCTGCAGCAACTATAAGGCGTGTGGGGGTGGAGTCACTGCCTGGGAACAGAATGGAGACCGAGAGGGCTGGGGCAGCTATGAGGAACAACGGGGCTGACCGGGCAGGAGAGGGACGGCTCCCAGTTCTGTGTGACACACGCCTCCCATCTGGTCCAGTTAGTGTGAGGCGTGGGCCCCCCGTCTCCCTGCCCAAGGCTGCTGGGCTGCTCCTTTCCAGAGGGAGATCCACCAGTGGTCCCTTGGTCCATAGTTCATGGACAGTTTTCCCAGATCCTAGCAAGCAGTTGGCTATTACGCTTCATTTTCTATACAGGTAAGTCCCCTACATAGGAACAAGTTCTGTTCAGAGAGCACATTCGTAAGTCCAATTTGACCGTAAGTCCAACGAAGTTAGCCTAGGCACCCGACTAACACAGCTGGCTGTATACCACTGCTCTTAGGCTTGCTTGCAGACATCCTGGGCTTGAAATAAAGATACTGTACTACCGTACACTGGACAGTACTGTACAGTAAAGTACACAGACGCACAACCACTTGTAGAGGATGCACGCACTTGACGACGTACGCGAGACACGTGAGCTAACTTACGTGATTGGACATGCACGTTTGCATCTTTGAAAGTTCGTATGTAGGGGACTTACTGTATTGTTGAGAATTCCTCTGAAGCTTTCTCTTCACTGGTGCCGTTAAACAGTTCTGCTCTTTAAGCTCATGAATTTGTAGATAACATGTCTAGAAATCTTCATTTTTCTTTAAAAACCTGGATCACGGAAGGCTCATCTTTTGACAGCACACTAGAACATGAAGAAGTTGTCTTGTGGGAGGGCTGCCTTCTTTCAGGGCCATGTCATGATTACTTAGTTGAATTTTCTACCATTGCAGAGGAAAGGCCAGTGGTGAGGTGACTCCCTCACTGATCTGGGGCTGTGTCACCCACCCGGGCCTCACTTGGTGGTGAGTGTTTGGGTCCCCACAGATCTGAGCACTACCCCTCTCTTTCAATCCCTGCAGGGCTCCAACAGACTGAACGAAGCTCTTCTGGAAAGAATAAACAGTGCCAGGAAAATCCACTTGGTTCCCTGTCACCTGAGAGACCAGTTCGTGCTGCGTTTTGCTATCTGCTCACGCACGGTGGAGTCGGCCCACGTGCAGCTGGCCTGGGAGCACATCCGAGGGCTGGCGACCGACCTGCTGGGAGCACAGAAGGAGGAAAAAGGCGGTAAGCCGTGCTGTGGGGGCCAGATTTCCTCCACCATATAAAGAGGGGGCTAAACCCAGGCCCTATCGGGACTTCCCCAGTGCTCCAGTGGTTAGGACTCCACACTTCCAATTCAGTGGGCACGGGTTCGATCCCTGGTTGGGGAACTAAGAACCCGCGTGCCACACAGCGCGGCCAAAAGCTAAATAAAATAAAATAAAATACTCTGCATTAAAAAAGAAAAAACAACAACCAGGCCCTGTCTGGTCCGGAGAAGTGGAAGGAACATAGCCTGTAGTGAAGCTTTAGTAACTCTGATAGATTTCTGCTTTGTATTCTTTTATTCGAGACCGTCAATCACATATGCCTATGATTTCCCCTCAGCTTTCTTCAGTTTGCATTGAGGCAACTTACGATCACAACAAGCTTATACATTAAACTGGCAAACGGTAGATAACTGAAAATGAATGAAAACATTCAAAAAGGAATTTGACGTGACTGCTGGCTAGGACCAAATTCATGATGGTTCAGAGAAAGGAAATGTCTAGAATACTGGGCATCAGTTACAGGAACCCTGAAGACAGCGGGCAGGCGACTTCTAAGGAAAATATCTGCACAAAGGCAGTGTTGGCAACAGGTTGGAATGATGTCTATTGAACCATAAGAGTCTTCAGAGCCTCGGCATTAAGCTATCTTAGGAATCATTCCACTAGAGTTTGTCCACCGTCTTGCTTTCTGTCTTTTTGCCTTTCGCCCCACTTGGAGGAGGCAGGTGGTGGGAACTTCTGCTTCTCTTTCTCTCTCTTCCTGCTCACTGCCCATCTGTCGTCACCCACGGGGGATGCAGAACTTCAGTGTGCAATGGGATTAGTCTACTGACTGCATACAACTTGATCTTCTGGGCTCTTAATTTTAACTGCGAATATCTGAGATACTACAGTGCTCAAAAAAATCAAAAGCTAAATACTGTTACGTTTATGTGAGAGGTCCATCCAGGCTTCTGACCTGTGAGGTCAGAGACCCACCTCCTCTGTCAGGACATGTCCTGAAACACCAGGTCCTCCTCCTGGCTCGGCAAAGCCCTTTCCTAAAGGTCGGATGCTCGTAAGCTGAGGGGCCACCCTTCCCAGAGCAATGCCACAGTTCAAGCTTGAGCATCTCTGAAAGGTGTTGGGGAGAGGCCCGTAGTTCCAGATTATTCCACTCCTCCGCAATAAGCATGAGTGTGTGTGGTGGGTGTGTGTGGGGGGGGGAGGGGAATAAGATATATTCAAAACAGAATTGCATCAGGCAAACGCTGCTGAGGAACATTTCTGCAGCCCTCTGTTTGTGTATCTCATCATATCTTATTCCCATATGCCCCAAACAACACAGAAAGAGACTGTAGCTCAGAAAAATGATCAGAAACAGAGGCACGTTTCCACCAGAAGTCACAATTACTGTGGAGTCATTATACTTGCTATGAATTGCAGAGCTAAAAATGAAAGGATTTAATTTTTTAAAAATGTAGGATACAATAGTAAATCGCCATGCATGTATGTTGTTTTGGTCAGATTAATTAGAGTGATGAACATCTTAACACCTTGGTTTTACTGGTGCTTATGTAAGGCTATGTCAAATCCACTGGTCACAGTTCTGAGAGAAAGAAGGAACTATTTCTATTTGACAAAAGGTAGGAAATTGGACCAAGATTCTAGTTGACATTAATAAAATTTATCATAGAGAAGCCAGATTGGCAATAAAAACTCATTTCTTCCAGTTCAAACTCTTTTCCATTGTACAGTTGGAGAAAGAGTATACTCCTTCTCTGTGTTCAAATGAGGAGTATACAAAGTTCTAATTTTTCCATTTTGTGTGTGTGTGTGTGTGTGTGTGTGCAATTACACTATTTTATTTAGTATTTTAAAATTAGGTGTTATTTGCTTCATTGTTAAAGGTACATGCTCGGAGAAAAGGAAAAAGATGATAATGAGTATTTTGGCCAAGTTTACCCACAGTAGCCTGACTCAATCAACCAGTCAGTTGAATCCTTTAAAAATCACTTTTTAAATGTGATATATAACCTATTATATATATATTACTTTATTACAGCATGATCAAACTAATCTATTCAATCATTTAGCCAACAGGCATCCATTCTGCCAGGAACTGTGCAAAATCTGGGGGAAATAAAGATGAATAAGAGTCTGATGGAGATGGAGATGGTCGCAGTAACCACTGCTACAGCTTTGATGAATGCAGTGACAAACGCCTTCTCTCCACGTCCTCTGGACACAGTCTAAGCTGTTCTCTCATTTAGCAGCCTGTCCTCTTCTAGCAGTACATTATACAGTGCCTAAAAGAGACATAAGCACATATTGAGAGCTCAGTAAACAATTAAAAGTATTTAACTTAATTTTCGTTTTATTTTGTGTTACGTACAGTGCTACGTCTTCCAAATGTTTATTGCATGTAATCAGTGTTGTACTGGTAAAAGCCTCTCCCGGGGGAAGAAAGCCTGATTTGTAGTGTTTGCTGATCTCAGTGGCAGAAATGATTTTTGCATTTTTTTGAATACAGCCATATATTCATGTTCTTTTTTTTCCCTGTAGAGATCAAAACCTGAAGTGATCTGAATACTGGAATGAGAGGAAAAGATGTATCATCCCAGCTCCATGGAACCAAGTCTGAATGTGGCCCATGCTTCCTTCTCCAAAGTTATCCAGAAAGAACCTCGTGATTACACCTGTTCAGCCTCTCATCAATGAAGAAATATTTGCTATAAGTTAACCCCAGTGGATATAGCTTTTATTCATTATTTGGCTGTGACTTTTGTTGATTAAAAAATCATCAGTTTCTGTGCCCCTGAAGTTGTCAGTGGTGGTAAAGGCTTATTGAAATATTTTCCGGCGCGATCTATAATTACGGGACTTGAGATTATATCCATGGTCTTTAAATTGTTCTGTCATGTGACTTAATGCTTAATAAACAACGTGAAGTGTAACGGTAATTGTGTCTGGTAAGCATCCTGTTCTACACTGTAGCAAATTGAGCGGCATTCTTGGATATTTTTAAACGGTATTCGTTTAGTCAGCAAATGTTTATGGAGTGCCTAGTATATGTCAGGCACTCCTCCTGATGCAATAACAATACACAAGTTTTATTTGGAGATGACTCCAACTTCTAAAGAAATGAATTCAGAACCGAGACACAGCCAGAGACCAAGCTCTGCTGGTGTGATGGGAAAGCCTTCTGGAGCCTTGGTTTCTTCATCTGATCAGTCCACCTGCCCTGTGGTATCATGACTAATAAACACCTGAAGATGCTCTTTACACATAAATACCAAGAAAATGCAGTTTTTATCCAAATAACCAATCTTTATGTGAAATCATTTTTGTTCTTAGAAACGTGTATTTTAATCCCAAGACTAGTTCTTGTCATTTGGAAACTACAGAATTATCAAAAACACTCTCAGAATGCGTCCTTGGATTATTAATATGGATATGTGAATTTCAAAGACCTCTGTTATCTCTGTGATGTAATGATCTGTTTTTCGGAAATCTGGAAATATGTCAGATGCCATGTGGTCCCCATCTCATTTGGTCAGGTGGTTTGTTCTCTACCCATCAGTGGAGCAGACCTGACCTCCAGCATGGTGCAGGGATGTGGGACGGGCCACTGGGACCCACTGGGGCCACCGCATTAGGAGCTGTGGGAGGCCGAGTGATCAGGCCACTGTGTCGGGGCTGAGGTGCCTACATTTTACAGTGAGGTTGTCTGCACCTGAGTCTGCTCTTGAGTTGAGATCGCCACAGGGCCCCCAGATGGGGCCACGGAGTCACCCGTGCAGCCCTCGGCCTTTTGGGAGCAGCTCCACCCAGCCCATCCACACATGCACTTTGTGAGGACTGAGATTTAGTTCGAGGCAGGAGACCAGGCGGCAGACGACAGTAGGTTTGCTGCTGGGAGATGTGCACAGACAGGGGGCAGGAAGTTAGTTGAATGATGAAGAGCCCCCCTCTGAACGGGCTGGATTACTTTGTCGGGGATTCTCAGACATCCGCTCAGGTGTAGACCCAGCAGGGAGAGAAGCTTGCCCGACTTCTGGCTCATTTCTAGGTAACTCATGACAATTCACCCCACCTCCAGACCTCTCTAGGCATCTCCATAACATAGCGATCAGACCCCAAACCACTCAGCCTAGAAACAGGAGGACATACTTCCCCCCAGTTTATTTAACACACATCCTCCTGCCATGTGCTCTATGCCAGGCACCGTTGTAAATATTTGTAATATTAACTTATTTAATACTTATTTTAAGGCCCTCAACTATTATTCCCATTTTATAGATGAGGAAACTGAGACATCAAGAGGCCTAGTGACTTGTCCGCATGAGGACTGGAATGCGGCACCCTTCCCCATCCCCCTCTGCTGTCAAGTGTGCTGTCTGCTCCCTGGGATGAGCCTTTTCTCAGGATAACTGGCAGTGAGGACATTCACTTCCTTCTGGGAGAAGCCCGCCTTCGCCTCCCAGGGTAGAGTCCTGGACCCTGACCCTAACCAGACAATCCCCAAATAGCCCAATGGGGGGAAGTTTTTGAGGGTCTGAATTACACAGCCTAATCCATCTGTACAGCATCTTCATCTAAACCTATATTCAATCTAGGGTCACGATGTAGCACACAGACCACCGCTGGTACTGGAACCAGATAGCATCTCCCAATAACGGGCACCTCCAGTTAGTGCTGGGAAAATCCCAGATCAGTCTGGACACAACTAACCTCTTGATACCAACAAAACAGTTTTTACTTATGACACTTCTGACACCAAATGAAAGGGTTTTCCCTCCTGGCACCAAAGACATGGAGTCTTTTCTAACATCACTCTCCATCTGTCTGACAACACCTGCCTGGAGTGAGTGTCGTACTGCACACGTTAAAGGCTTGGTCCCACAAGACACTCTCACCTCACCACAAGCCCGGGACCCCCTGTACTCCTGACTGACTCGCTATAGACTGGGGGTTCCCATCATGCCCTCATCAGGGTCTACAATTGGCCAGAACAGATCACAGAACTCAGGAAGTCACTTTGCTTACGTTTACCAGTTTATTATGAAGGATACAACTCAGGAACAGCCAGAAAGAAGAGAGGCATAGGGCAGGGCATTGGGAGGGGATGGGGAGCTCCCATGCCCTCCCAGAGGGCACACTCTCCAAGCAGCCTGATGTGCTCACCAACCTGTGCTCCAAACCCTGTCAATTAGGGATGTTTATGGGGGTTCCAGTAAATCACTGGTTGATTAAATCATTGGCCATTGTGATTCACTCAGTCTCTGGCCCCTCTCCCCTGCTCCAAGGTTGGGGCTGGGATGGGGCTAAATGTTCCAACCCTCTCACCATGGTGACCGCCTCCATCCTTACCCTCTCTAGGGACCTGCCAAGAGTAGCCTCCTTAGAACAAAAGAGGTTCCTGTTACCCACAGATCCCAAGGGATTTAGGAGCTCTGTGTCAGGAACCGGGACACAGACCAAATACATAGTTCTTATAGTATCAGACCTAAGGGATCTCCTGGAATCATATGCGTCCTCCCTGACGTGCAGCAAACAGCCAAACTTCCTGAAAGCAGAGACTGGCAGGCGGCTGACTCCACGCCAGTCACAAGAGGAATCTGTAGAAAAGCCCAGATAAAACGGAGAAGCAGGAATATTACTCAGCCATAAAAAAGAATGAAATAATGCCATTTGCTGCAACATGGATGGACCTAGAGATCACCATACCGAGTGAAGTAAGTCAGACAGAGAAAGACAAATATCATATGATATCATCTATATGTGGAATCTAGAAAGATGATACAAATGGACTTATTTACAAAACAGAAACAGACTCACAGACTTCCAAAACAAACTTGTGGTTAACAAAGGGTAAAAGTGGGGGTGGGGGGAGGATAAATTACGAGTTTGGGATTAACACACACCCACTGCTATAGATAAAGTAGATAACCAACAAGCACCAATGGTATAGCACAGGGAACTCTATTCAATACTCTGTAATAACCTATATGGGAAAAGAATCTGAAAAAGAATATAACTTAACATAACTGAATCACTGTGTTGTACACCTGAAAGTAACACAACATTGTACATCATTGTACATCATTGTACATCAACATATACCCCAATATAAAATAAGAATTCAATTAAAAAATAATAAATTTTAAAAAGGAGAGGCAGTTTGTCACTGGGTGGCCCCCTGATCATCACAGGGGAAACAGAGGAAGACCCCAGAGGAAGCGGGTATCAACCATCCATCAACTTCACACCTGTGCCCCTTAACCTGGGAGTCCAACAGACTCAGCAAATTAGCAACAAATATTGCTGATCTTTTCTTCAGAAAGCCTGTTTTTGAGGAAAGGAATGGAAATTGCCCGAGGACTTTTTGAGCTAAGGATTGTTTTATTGCTTCTCTGAATCATGTAAATCCCTAAATATCAAATCTTTTTTTGCTTTTTTTTTTTTTACTGAATTTGATATTGAAATCTATTTCTTCAGTATCATCACCTATACTTGTAATAAGTAATAGAAAAAACTAATAAGAAAGCAGTAAGAGTAATTTGCTTGCACAAACTGGATAAATTTGGAACTACCACTTCAGAGAAAGTTGAGTGTGATACACGCAGAGATGCAAATTGGATGGATCCCAAAACGTCCAGAAGGTTGAAGTCAAGTCCAGACCCCGCCACAGGTAAGTGATGGCCATATCCCCGGGTGTCACAGAGGAACCAAGTCACATGAGGAGGGTTAAAACGCAGGATGTCTACTGGGAAAGACACAGAGAGGCCTTACTTGGTAGCTGTCTTCAAATTTTACACTCACTCTGACTTGAAGGGACTTTGTGCCTCCAAAGAGCAAGTGGTACAGAGGGAGACAGATTTTTCCAATGTGAAAATCAGCCAGTCGTCAAACAGAATGTGTTTTCTTACAGGGCAGTAAATTCTCCACCACTGTGGGTGTTCATTGGTGACAGGAAAGTCAACGGTTGAGAAATGGTGCAGGAAACATCTCCAAGGGACTGAAACCTACAGTACATGACCATTAAGCTCTCTTCTGTATCTGAGATTCCAACAGTCTATGAAAATAAGAGAATCTGGCTAAATTACAAAGCAGAAACACCACCACCAGCATGGGTTATTTTTCAGTGACAAGCTGTAATCTGGGCAACCTGTGTTGAGCAAAGGGCTCGCCCTGCGATAACAACGCCTGACACTTGGGTGGTGTTTCCGGGGGCCAGGCTCTGGTCTGAATGCCCTTCAGATGTCAAGTCCATTCATCCTCCCAGCGGCCCTTGGAATTAGATCATGAGTAGTGGAGCCAGGATTTGAACTCTGGAAAGCTGACTCCACCACCCCTCTGCCATAGCAATACATTGTGTTCGTTTCCTAGGGCTGCTAAAAGGAACAGAAATTTACTCTCTCAGAGTTCTGGAAGCCAGGATCCGGAAGTGAAGGTGTCAGCCGGGCCATGCTCCCTCCAAAGCCTCCAGGGAGGATCCCTCTTTTCCTATTCCAGCCTCTGGCACCCCAGATGTTGCCTGACTTGTGGCTGCATAATTTCCACCTCTGCCTCTGTTTTCACTTGGTTGTCTTCTCTCTGTGTCTCTACTCTTCTTCTTTATAAAAACATCAGTCACACTGGATTAGAGTTCATCTCAATCCCGTATAACCTCGTGTTAACTCGATTACATCTGTACAGACCCTGTTTCCAAGCAAGGTGACATTTACAGGTACTGGAGGGTAGGACGTGGACATGTCTTTTGGGGGGATACGATTCAACTCACAACATATGGTATCAAACCGGAAGCACCAGAAGTACGGACTCAGGTTGGCAGTGACGCTCTGGAGGAAAACAACCGAAGCAGATGGTTCCTTCCCGGCTCTGCCCTCCCCATTTCAGGGGAGGCCCATCTCCCCACTCACCAGCTCTGTTTGATGGTGATGCCAGGGAGCCCATCAGAGCCCTCGCGGGTCATTCAGTGCAGTCAGGGAAAACCTTTTGCTGGCGTTGCATATCTCAGTCACTCCAGGTCCACACACCCCTTACTCCTCTGATGGAGGCAGGAACCCATCCCCTCGGTCCTCCATCCTCATTCTGCCTTCTTCCTTAACGCTGGACATCAGTCAGAGTCTAGCCACACTCAGGAGTCCCACCAAGAAGGAATTTACTCTTGTCCTGTCTGCTTCCACATCCCCTCTACCCCATCCACCTCCTTGGACCTACAAACACACCTCTTTTAAAATTAAAGTGACTCTCCTTGTACACGGGGATGCACATTATTTAGGGCCATAGTCTCCCTCCGCTCAAAAACAAATGAGATCACTGAAGTGTGCATTGGCGTTTGTTGGAGACCATGTTTATAATATTCATGAATATGGAAATGAGCAGCCAGCTCCCAGAATCCCTTGCACCAAGAACTGGCGCTCTGTTTGCTGTAAGTGTAAACTTCTTTCCTTGCAGGTTCAAAAATTTCTCCCCAGGAGAAAACAAAACAAAACAACCTATGGTCTCAGAAGGGAAGTTTAAGACCTGCATAGCTCAAGTGCTAAACTCCTACAAATTATGCTAAACTGTTATAACATTATTCTAAAATATCCCGTTTGTAAAAGAAGAAAAAGTCTTGCTATGGCTTAAGGGTTTGGATCCCCCAAATTGCATTAATAGTAGCAATAAATATAGCATCACAGCTTCTGTTGAACGTCTGCAATGTGCCAGCTCCTGCTTTGATAATTTAATCATTAGATCTCATATTAATCATAACTCTTACGATAGCATCCTGAGTTAGAGATGCTTATTCCTGTTTTATAGATGAGGAGGAGGTTGACGTTCAGAGAGGGTACGGAATTGAGTTCGATTTTGTCAGCTACGCAGGAAGAAAAAACTGCCGGATTGGGAAATGCTTTTCTATCAAATACACAAAAGTAAAGTGGCAACGCTAGTGTCACTTGTTGGAAAAATTTTAATACCGGCAACAATAAATGTACTTCAGTATGTGAACAGTACTCTTAGGAGGATAAGACGGTGGTCTACATGAATTCTCCAAAATGCTATCACTAAAATTTTGGTGATAAAAAAACCAAAAATTTCTAATTACCCAAAGATTATTTATATGGTGATTTCTAAACATACAAGTAAAAAAAAATAGCTAGCGGGCTTCCCGGGTGGCGCAGTGGTTGAGAGTCCGTCTGCCGATGCAGGGGACACGGGTTCGTGCCCCAGTCCGGGAAGATCCCATATGCTGCGGAGCGGCTGGGCCCGTGAGCCATGGCTGCTGAGCCTGCGCGTCCGGAGCCTGTGCTCCGCAACGGGAGAGGCCACAACAGTGAGAGGCCCGCGTACTACAAAAAATAAATAAATAAAAATAGCTAGCAAGCATACAACTGAACTGGTCTTGAGATAATAATGGTTTTCGTTTTCATTTTCTTTTATTTTTATTCTGGGTAATTATAATAATTAGCAAATTAGTTAATAAATTATGAAGAATTAGAATAAAAAAGTCTTTTATTACTATCTAAGCCAAGAGATGAATTGTAAGCTGTCATTTTCCCTTGTCTATTTTTAAAAAGGTATTGTCCAATCATTCCCTTTTGTTTAGTTTGTGCCCATTTTAAAAAATCTTAAAAGAAAGGTCTTAAATGTTTTGCCTCACACTTCTTAGGTCTTGCATTTCAATGTCATGTGCTGTTAATTGCTCCTGGACAGTCATTTTCTCCATGCCCAGTGCCACTCGCTTTCCGGGGAAGGGGTACCCACAGGACCCGGGAGCCAAGGAGAGGAGAAGGCACCGCGGCTTTCCGAGGAATGGCTCCTCCTTTTCCCAGGGGAAAGGTTCTTCCCCAGTCCGGCCTCTCCTTCTCGCTTTAAACAGGGTTGTGTGAGCTGGTTCCCTGGGTTGTTGGGGGCGCCCTTGGGACACGGAGGCGACCAGCCGGGGAGGAAGACGGCAGGGTGACAAGGTGGGAAGACGGTCCTTCGGGACCCCCTCAGGTCACCCCATCAGACCTCCACATTTCCCAGGTGACGCGGTGACACGAACGACCCGTAGGCCGCTGTGAGGGCTATTCCGTTCCTCGTCCTGCGCCAGGACACAGTCCGCTGGAAGAAGGGCGCGCTTCCCGGTCTTCCAGGACCGTGTCCCCAGGGCAGCAGGGAGGAAAGGGACGCTCCGGCACCGAGATGCAGATTCCAATTCTCCGATATGGTTTAAAAATGTGTGTGGGGGAGGAGCCCCTCCCGAGGGGCAAGCGCGCACCTACGTACGCGCCTGTAGGTGCGCTCGGCCGCGGAGCCTCGGGGGCGTGCCTGGGGCGTGCCTGGGGGCGTGTCGGGGGGGGGACGAGCCTGGGGGGGGGGGGGGCTCAGACCCCTCCCGGGGGAGCAGCGCTGCCCCGCCCCTGCGCCCCGCCCACCGTGCGCTCACGCCCCGCCGCGCTCCTCCGCCCCGCCGCACGCTCACGCTCGTACAGACGTATGAATGCACGCACGCACGCACAGCGGGGGCCGAGCCGGCAGCAGCGCGCAGGCGCACGCGCTCCGCGCGCTTTTCGGAAGCCGCAGGTCGGCGGGCAATGTGGGGAGGCTGTGGGGGCTGTGGGGGCCGGCGGGCGGGTGTTTGCAGGGGTGCGGCGACGGGGGCTGAGGCCCGGGAGGGGCGCGGGGCCGGAGGGCTGAGGGGCTTCGCTGGCGGGCGAACGGGCAGACCGGCCCGGGAATGTGTTCTCGCGGCGGGCGCGCTCCCGGCGGCGTCGGGTTCGGAGGCGGCCTGTGGGGAGGGGCGTCCCGGCGGGCGGGCGCCGCGCTCGCGGAGGCTCCGCGGGGGGCGTTCGGGCGAGCCCTGGGCTGGGAGCCAGGCCGGAGGGGAGGGACTGCACCCGGGATCCCGGGCGGTGGGCCGTCCCGCCTCGTGAGCGCCGCAGGGTCCACAGCCCTGTCAGCGCGGTGACTGCTGTCCCCGGGGCTGCCCCGCTCCGGGTGCGGGGAGACAGTCAGTATGGCGGGGAGCATGTACGGTCTGGACGAACGCCACGTCCTACAACAGGCAGGGAAAACCCCAGAAGATGGGATTGGAGCTCGTGCATCGCTGCCGCCGAGTAACTTTAGTGATACAGACGTAGGAAGTGGTACTCGGGACCCGGCTGTGCCGTTGACGGGCGTGGCCAAGCCGTCCTTGGTTACCTGTGTCCATAGTTTTTGGGTGAATGCGCTGAAAGGACGAAGTAAGACTTGGGAGGGGAATGTTGAGCAAACAGGAGAGGGTGGAAAGGAAAGAGCAGGGTATTTAGGGAACAGTGACTAGAACTCTGTCTGAGCCTTTGTAGGAATCCCAGTTTTGCGGATGATAAAATGGGATGAAGCCGTGGAGAGGAACAGGATGTTCATAGTAACAGGAAAGTTGGTGATAAATGGTTTCCAAGTTACCTCATTTGCAATTTCTCATTTCAGCTGTTGCATAAAAGATTAAAATAGGGTAAAATGGAATAGTGGAAAGAGGGATGAATTGTTTGTCAGGAGATGTCAGTTCTAGTTTTGACTTTATGGTTTAAGCAAATTAGGATCTCACTAGGCCTTAAGTTTATTTTTTTCAAAAATAATTACAAAGATTTATGAACACCTACCTACAATGTGACAGATTCTTTGTAGGGTTTATGGGAGAAACAAAGCTGTATTAAGCATGGGTCTTGCACCAAAAGAGCTGCTGATTATTAAGCTATATTTATAGGTAATTTGGAAGGTAAATTTTAACATAGTTCTTGGTTTTTACTTGACTTCAGTACCCTTAGGAAGCTTCATAGTTTTCTTACAAATTTTTCTTCTGGATTGGCAGGTAAATTCTACACATCTGTCAACATGAATACATCCATCTGCAGTCCTGTTAAAATCATGCTAACTTAATGTAAGGAGGCTTATAAAAGTAACATGAGGAAAAAAATCTAAAACCATTTCAATCACACACTTGATCTCATTTCATTTATCATGACAGCTTCACTTTTTAATGCTTCCTGTGAAATTGGGAAATTGTGAGAGATTCTGAGGCATCCTGTTTTAAGTGCTCATTTACAAATTCTTGAAAACATTTAGTATATGACTAAATACTGTTGTTCATATTTGTGATACATCCTGCAGTGACCTTTGGTGGCAGTATGAAGGGGCATTTATGTGGTGAAGTGCACACTACATGCAGTGAAACTGCTCATGTGCGAATTTTGGCACCATTGCTCACTGGCTGTGTGACCTCAACCAAGCTTTTGAACGCTGTCTGCCTCAGTTTCTACATTTGTGCAGTAGAGATTATACTAGTAATTTTTAGGTATTTTCGTGTTCATTGTTTGACTTGATTCTCATAATGACTTCTCTCATTTTACAGATAAAACTGAAGGCCCAGCGACGTGAAGAGGCTTCCGTGAGATCATTCGTCTGATTTTCCTAGGGACGGAGCTTGGCTTGGTTTGTTTTGCTTTGCTTTGTCTCTAGATCCCTTGTTCTTCCATGTTGCCTTTCGTTTGCTGATTAATTTTAAATCCTCTCCATTTAAACCTTTCCCTAATCACAGGGAAAATTATTATATAACTAAAACAGTTTAACGCATAATAGAGCATTATTATTATTATTTTGGCTGGATTGGGTCTTCGTTGCTGTGCACAGGCTTTCTCTAGTTGCGGCGAGCAGGGGCTACTCTTTGTTGCGGGGCGCGGGCTTCTCATTGTGGTGGCTTCTCTTATTACAGAGCATGGGCTCTAGGTGCACGGGCTTCAGTAGTTGCAGCACGCGGGCTCAGTAGTTGTGGCTTGCAGCTCTAGAGCACAGGCTTAGTAGTTGTGGCACATGGGCTTAGTTGCTCCATGGCATGTGGGATCTTCCGGGACCAGGGATTGAACCCGTTTCCCCTGCATTGGCAGGCAGATTCTTAACCACTGCACCACCAGGGAAGTCCCTAGAGCATTATTAAGTCAAGTCTTTAATCTTTTATATCTTGAATGCCTGAAAGCTGTGGTTAACTAGATGTTCCCCTATAAACGGTCTTTCCTTATAAATGAAAAGTCCAGTGTACCTTCCTTCAGATAGGCAGAGATTTTAAAAGTATGTTTAAAGTATTATGTCTTTGTTTCCTTCTGGATACTGAATCTTTTTCATCTTTGTCGTCTGTTATAGAACCTCTAAAATGCAGGTCTCTGGCTCCAGGTCTGTACACTTGAGTGAATGGCAGAAGAATTACTTTGCAATTACGTCTGGCACGTGTCCATCAGGAGAGAAGGCAGACGCGTACCGAGCACAGATTCTCCGCATTCAGTATGCATGGGCAAACTCTGAGATCTCCCAGGTCTGTGCTGCCAGACTGTTCAGAATATATGCAGAGAAATATTCTGCAGTTATTGATTCTGACAGTGTTGAAACTGGCTTGAATAACTATGCAGAAAACATTTTAACTCTAGCAAGATCTCGGCAAACTGACAGTGACAAGTGGAAGTCTGGATTGTCAATAAATAACGTGTTCCAAATGAGTAATGTGCAGGAAATGATGCACGCTGGCAGCAAATCCAGAGACTCTCTGTTGGCACCTGCAGATGAGTCAGTAGTCATCCACAGAGCGGCCGCTGTCTTTGATCTTCCTAAATTTAGTGTTTGTGGTGGTTCTGGGGAGAGTGACCCATTAACTAACTCAGCCCATGGTGCCGATAGGACCAAAGACTTCCCAGAGGGCAGTCCTTTGAAGTGCCTTCAGAATGCCCAGCCACCTCTGGTCACTGACACCACTAAGACGTGTCCTACGGTCTCAGGACCTTTCGGTGAGTCAGCCACCGCAAAATTCCATGCCACACCATTGTTTGGAAATGTCAAAAAGGAAAATTACAACTTCCCGAAAGCCAACACAGGACTAAGTGTGTTCTCATCTAATCAGTCTTGTTTTCCTTCTGGCTTTGAAAATCCACGGGAAATGAAAGCTTTTTATGGTTCTGGCACCATTGATGCACTTTCCACTCCAGTAATGAATAAGGCTTTTAGTAAAACGGAAGATAATGGCCAAAGAGAGGAGAGCGGCCTGCCTACTTTTAAAACTGCAAAAGAACAGCTATGGGTAGATCAGCAGAAAAAGTACCACCAGCCCCAGCGTGCATCAGGGTCTTCACATGGTAGTGTCAAAAAGTCTCTGGGAGCTAGTAGATCCCGAGGGATATTTGGAAAGTTTGTTCCCCCTGTACCTAAGCAAGATGGGGGAGGTCAGGGCGGGGGGACACAGTATAAGCCTCATGGCGCAGGAGCTGCAGACCCAGCACATCCCGTGGATGAGCGTCTGAAGAACTTGGAGCCCAAAATGATTGAACTTATTATGAATGAGATTATGGACCAGGGACCGCCAGTAAATTGGGAAGATATTGCAGGAGTGGAATTTGCCAAAACCACAATAAAGGAGATAGTTGTGTGGCCCATGATGCGGCCAGACATCTTCACTGGCTTACGAGGACCCCCTAAAGGAATTCTGCTCTTTGGTCCTCCTGGGACTGGTAAAACTCTGATTGGCAAGTGCATCGCTAGTCAGTCTGGGGCAACATTCTTTAGTATCTCTGCTTCCTCCTTGACTTCTAAGTGGGTGGGCGAGGGAGAGAAAATGGTCCGTGCATTGTTTGCTGTTGCACGATGCCAGCAACCAGCTGTGATATTTATTGATGAAATCGATTCCCTATTATCTCAGCGCGGAGATGGCGAGCATGAATCTTCTAGAAGGATAAAAACTGAATTTCTAGTTCAGCTGGATGGAGCAGCCACATCTTCTGAAGATCGTATTCTAGTGGTAGGAGCAACCAATCGGCCACAGGAGATTGACGAGGCTGCCCGGAGAAGGTTGGTGAAAAGGCTGTATATTCCCCTCCCAGAGGCTTCAGCCAGGAAACAGATAGTCATTAATCTGATGTCAGAGGAGCACTGCTGCCTCAGCGAGGAGGAGGTCGACCTGGTGGTGCGGCACTCTGGTGGGTTCTCGGGGGCTGACATGACGCAGCTCTGCAGGGAGGCGTCTCTGGGTCCTATTCGCAGTTTACAGGCTGCCGACATTGCCACGGTAACGCCGGATCAAGTTCGACCAATAGCTTACAGTGACTTTGAAGATGCCTTCAGAACTGTGCGACCTAGTGTGTCTCCAGAAGATTTGGAGCTTTATGAAAACTGGAACAGGACTTTCGGTTGTGGAAAGTAAACAGGGCGCTTGAAATTAAAAGACGGCATTTTTGTAGCCCAGGCTTCCGTTTTTTAGCATAGGAAATCGATGAAGTGTACATCAAAGGTATATTCTGAATTCTGTACCTCAAATAAAATGGAATAACAGTAGCTCAACCTTTACAATTGATTGACTTAGACTATGTTAACATAAGCTCAATTTTCCTTCCAGTCACCACCTGATACGTAAGCCTATTCACGTGAAATGGGAATGTACTTTTTTTGTTTTGTTCCTAAGAGGTCTTTTCAAGATGTATAGGATGAAGAGTGAACTCAAATTGAAACCGAAAATCTGATTTGTATATGAGGATGTATCTGACTTACATGTATCTTTTATTGAAGAAAGTTTCTTCTGAGGATCACATAATTCTTAGTATTGGCTAGTACAGTGGTTTGCATTTGAAACTGAGTGTTGCTTAGTGTTGTTTAATAGATTTAAAATCTCAACCAAAGCTAAAGTGAAAGTGCCCGTTTTTACTTTGTCCTGGCTTGTAACTGCTTATGGTTTTCTTTCCTTCCCAAGACTAATTAATCAGAACATGTTCAGAAATAGCAAAGTGTAATCTACCATCAGAGACAGGTCCACAGAACTGAAAGGGGAAGAATGTTGTGTTTCTCCAGGGGGTGGGTGATGTTTGAAAGTAGTATTTTATTTGGCACTACTTTACAACCTGTAGGGTTGGTCTCTTTCAAAAATAAATGTTTTCAGGTTTTAAAAACGGACTGTTTTGTTTTCCAAATAGTGCATGTTCTATGTAGAAACATTGGAAAATAGAGGTGAACAAAAGGAAGAAAATAAAAGTCAGTTACCCTACCACTTTGAGGAACATAGTGTTAACATTTCAGCATCACTTCTTCCAGATGTTTTATACAGGAGTGGGGTTATGCTACGCCTTTTTGTTTGCAGCTGTTTTCTTTAAAGTCCCTCATCATCATCTTCCACATTGACGTACTTCTGCATCTTCCCGTACGTGAGTGCCTGGGATTCCGTGATATGAGGGGGCCTATAATTTAGTCAGCATTCAGGGCAGTTCCTTAGGTTCACCTTTTGTATATAGTAAATAAAATATGTTAAATGCCTTAGTTATCTTTTTAAAAAACATACATTTCTTGAGTAAAATTCTTGGATTAACAATTTTTAATGCTTTTGACATGTGTTCTAAATTGTCTTCTGGAACAGTGGTACTTGTGTAGAATTCCTATCTGCACTGAGTCAAAGTGCCTGTTTACCTGAACCTGGTGGTCATGGACACTGTCCAGCTGCCAATTGGACAGTACACAGGTTTTGCATCCATCCATCCATTCAAAAACTATTTATTAGGTGCCAGGCAGTGTTCCAGGCGCTGAAAGTAGACCAGTGAACAACAGACAAAAGTCCTTGGTCTCTTGGAGATTACGTTCAAGTTCTAATGTTTTGAGAACAATGCACCTTAAGAAATGGAATTTGAAACTTTTAGTAGATGAATTTAAGCAATTTATATATTGTTTTAATTTTTATTATTGGTCTGTCTGCTATTTTTATGCTCTTTTAAAAGCTTTATTTCTCCAACTTTTAGTTTTTCCCTTTGAAATATGAAATTATCTTTTATTAGAATTTGGATGTTAAATCTCTTAATCTTTTATTGTATCTTTTAAAATCTTAAAGCATTTCACCATATTCATTGCTATCTTCTTTACAGATCACTTCCACCCACTTGGATCTTACAATTACTGTAGTTATTTAGATTTATCATCAATTGCCCAGGAGGTGTTAGTGTTTTATTTAACTTTGTAATTTGGTCTTAATGTTTATTAGCAGTTTTTTCTCGACAGCAACTTCTGCCAGTTCTGACTTTCAGCTCCATTGATCACCCACCATGGGGCCATGTCCCTCTGTAGAACTTCTTTTTTCTTTTTTTAAAAAAGAATTTTATTGGAGTATAGTTGCTTTACAATATTGTGTCAGTTTATACTGTACGGCAGAGTGAATCAGCTGTACTTCTTTTAGATTTTGACCAAGAGAAAAAAAAATCTCATTGGCCCAGCTTATCTTGGACTAGGCAGAGCCATGTCCTTGTTAGGTTGTGAAATGGCCCCTCCTGAATTAAGGTCTTCTCTGTTCAGGTGAGACTCTAAGCCTGAAAGGAATAAGCAAGTAGGATATTTTAAAGCTGGAGAGAAAATAGGAGATAGGGAGTCACTTGGCTGTTTCTTCTATGTTATACCACATTAGAAGCATCCTTTCTCTCAGCGTTTTGTGATTTACAGTATGTTTCTGAGGCATTTGGATAGGAAATTTCCTGAAACTTAGACTTGAGATTTCTTTCTATTTCTACATTATGAATATTCTCTTGATTGAATATGATAATTTTGGGTTGAATTCTTTCCTCCCAAGTGTTTTGTGCTGCACTGTCTTTAGCCATTGTTTTTGAGAAGGGAATATTTACCTGTTTTTTTTTTTATGTCATTGAAAGATACACTTCCTTTGTAGAAATACACACACACATTTTACCAACACATGTAACTTGTTTATATATTAATGCTTAAAAATGTTGGTAGGAATACAGAAATTTATCTGAGTTTTTAATGTCAGGACTTTTTAAATGTTTTTGTTATACATCTAATTATAGTTTCTGGTTCTTTTGATGTGTATTCTTTGGGAAATTCGATTCCAATTTACGGTATTTGCCGTTCTTTTGAAATTCTAATTCATTTTCTCAGTTCCAAAATACCAAGTCTGCCTCTGCGTGGACAAGTTGTTAGGGTGGAATCTGTGTGAAGGGCGTGGACTTTGGCACAAAATGGGCATGTTAGACTCTGTCATTTACTAGTTGGGACTGTAGCCTACCTCTTTGTTCAGTCTCAGTTATGAAATTAGAGTAGTCTGTACCTATCTTGTTAGAGAATGAGAATGACACAGTAAAATACAGGTTTGAAAAGTCTGACTGCTCAACAGTTGTGCACCCTCCTCTGCCCATCCAGCTCGATTCTGCCTTCATTGCTTTGAAGAATCATTTTCTTTTCAACTGTTTCATGTGATTGTCTATTCCATCTTATTATTCTTAATTCTACCGTAATCCAGCGTGGTACTGGCACAAAAATAGACACATAGATCAGTGGAACAGAACAGAGAGCCCAGAAAGAAACCCACACATCTATGGTCAATTAATCTTTGACAAAGGAGGCAAGGATATACAATGGAAAAAAGATAGTCTCTTCAGCAGGTGGTGCTGGGAAAACTGGACCAGCTACATGTAAAAGAATGAAATTAGAACATTTCCTCACACCATATACAAAAATAAACTCAAAATGATTAAAGACTTAAACATTAAGACATGACACCATGAAACTAGAAGAGAACATAGGCAAAACATCCTCTGACACAAGTCATACAATGGTTTTCTTAGGTCAGTCTCCCAAGTCAATAGAAATAAAAACAAAAATAAACAAATGGGACCTAATCAAACTTAAAAGCTTTTGCACAGCAAAGGAAACCATAAACAAAACAAAAAGACAACCTACAGAATGGGAGAAGATACTTGCAAATGATGTGACTGACAAGGGCTTAACTTCTGAAATACACAAACAGCTCATATAGCTCATGGCTGACAGACACATGAAAAAATGCTCAACATTGCTAATTATTAGAGAAAAGCAAATGAAAACTGCAATGAGGTATCACACCAGTTAGAATGGCCATCATCCAAAAGTCAACAAATAAATGCTGGAGAAGGTGTGGAGAAAAAAGAACCCTCCTACACTGTTGGTGGGAATGTAAATTGGTGCAGCCACTATGGAGAACAGTAGGGAGGTCTCTTTAAAAATAGAGCTACCATATGATCCAGGAATCCCACTCCAGGGCGTATATCCAGAAAAGACAAAAACTCTAATTTGAAAGAGATACATGCACTCCTGTGTTCATAGCAGCACTATTTACAGTAGCCAAGACGTGGAAGCAACCTAATGTCCATCAAGAGAGGAATGGATAAAGAAGATGTGCTACATGTATACAATGGAATATTACTCAGCTATAAAAAGAGAATGAGGTTGAGAGTCCGCCTGCCGATGCAGGGGACACGGGTTTGTGCCCCGGTCCGGGAGGATCCCATATGCTGCGGAGCAGCTGGGCCCGTGAGCCATGGCCGCTGGGCCTGCGTGTCTGGAGCCTGTGCTCCGCAACGGGAGAGGCCACAACAGTGAGGCCCGCGTACCGCAAAAAAAAAAAAAAAATGAAATAATGCCATTTGCATCAACATGGATGGACTAGAGATTATCATACTAAGTAAAGTAAGTCAGAAAAAGACATATCATGATATCACTTGTATGTGGAATCTAAAATAAGTGATGCAAATGAACTTATTTACAAAAGAGAAGCAGACTCACAGACATAGAAAACAAACTTATGGTACCAAAGGGGAAGAGGGAGGAGGGATACATTAAGAGTATGGGATTAACAGATACATACTACTGTATATAAAACAGATAAACAACAAGGACCTACTGTATAGCAGAGGAAACTATACTCAATATTTTGTAATAACCTATAAAGGAAAAGACATTCATATATCTATGAACCTCTGTGCTATATACAACATTGTAAATCAACTATACTTCAGTCAAAAAAAAAAAAAAGAGAGATAGGATTAACATAGTGCAAAACTGAAATGAATCCAGAGTCAGAAGTTCAGCCACTGGTCCCATTCCTGGGCCACATGATGAATTTGGGACCTAAGCTAATAGACCGAATAAAGGCAGCTCCACCTTTGCTAGGAAGATCGTGTCAGTAGACATTTGTCTCATGAAAGAGAGGAAACTGTTTCCTGTGTTTTCAGAGAATCCCTGCTAAAGTTCCTGCTGAAATCCTTGGGATGGAAGTAAAACTAAGCAGGCCTGAAACAATCACAGATGTTGCCAAAGCAGAATTATTGGTGTTTTAATAAACTGATAACCAACCCACCAATTCCAGGCAGAGCGGACATGATTCAGTAAAGCAACACGTGGGGTTGTAAAGCGCCTACTGTAAATGAGCCAGGGGCCCTACCAAGAATTGATGCTCTTCCTGCAATCCTTATGTCAGCAGCTCATGGGAATAGTTTTTCCTTTGTAATCACACTTTTCCCAGCCTTTCATCTGTTGAATGGGTGCAGGACATCTAGAACAGGGCTGTTCAATATATATATATAATGAGAACCACATATGTAATTTAAAATTTTCCAGTAACAACAGTTAAAAAGAACCAGGTGAAATTAATATCTAATTATTGTCATTCCAACATGCAATCAATGTAAGAATTATTCATGATATATTTTACTTTCTTTTTCTTGTACTGAGTCTTTGAAATCAGTGAGTATTTTTCATTCACATCACATCTCGATCTAAGTGACCACATCCAAATACTAGATGGTCACATGTGACCAGTGGCCGCCACACTGGACAGAGCAGGTCCAAAGATGGTATATTCAGCGCCATATTTGTAATTAAGGTAAGGAGTTCTCTTAAACTCTGTGTTGTATATATGCAGTCAGCCTTTTTTTTTTTTTTAACATCTTTATTGGAGTATAATTGTTTCACATTGTTGTGTTAGTCAGCCTTGTAGGAAGTAATTTCTATACCATTAAAGCTAACGTTAAGAATCTGGCTTCAGGAATTGGTGAACTTCATACAATGTCGGCTTCTGGGCAAACAGTTCCTCATCATGTTACCTCAGTACTGCAGCAAATGTGACAATGATCTTTAAACTCTCCCAGGCTTCATTGTCAGGCATTTTGTTGTAGCCCAGGCTCACTCTGTCATCCAAAATCACTGTCAGAGGTAAGTACTTACTATAAAAAAGAGAAGGTATATAAAAATAGAAATGCTTAAAAACAATAATGCTTTTATTGACATAAATTTTCATTTAAAAATGTCTCTAAAATTGTTGATATTGAAGTTCGGAACTCACAGAGTAGTGTGTATTTAATATTGCATTTAACTTCTTGTATCATGTTCTTATGTTCTCTTTAATACTTGGGGTAGATGACTGAATATTGATGAATGTTTCATATTAAATCACTCCTTTAGAATAAATGGCAAATTATTATTCAATCAGCACTGATTAAACATCTAACTATGTAATATATGAATATATATGCATATTTAAATATATATCCCATCTAAATTAAGGTAAAAACAAAACTAATATATATATATATGATATATGTGTGTATATGTTTGTATATATATTTTAAATACATCTGTCTAAAATGTAAGTGAAAATGATAGTAAGAAATAGGACAAGGATAAGAAATGAGATATAAAACCTCCAAATCACCAGAGAAAAATAAAAGCAAGGGAAACCTGATCAATCCAATGAAAGAGGAAAAAAAGACTTTTTAAAAAAGGATGAAGAAAAAAAAGAACAAAAGCTTAATAACAGAACATTTTAAGTAAGATGTCAGAAAAAAGATTAAATACTTCAGGTTCAAAATAAATGGGAAGAACTTGATTAATAAACAAAGCCTCATAGATGAGGTAAAAAAGACAAAGTTCAATGATATTTTCTTTATGAAGTGAAACAAGAACGGTGACAATAAAGGGATGGAGAGAGATGCAAGCAGGAAAGTGCTGACAACAGCGGGAGGGGCACCCTTACTCCCAAGGAGAGAGGAATCGGGGTCAAAAGCAGTAAACTTGGTGAGGAAAAATATTTCATGTTGATAAAAGTTTCCTACCTTTCACACCATTCGTGAACCTTTACACGTGGAGGCAAAAGCATCAAAATCAACAATTAACGACTACAAATGATTAAAGCGCCAGCAACAATGTGAAATATCCATGGTGCTCCGCGCTGGTAAAACTTTGGAGAGCAGGCACTGCGCACACTGCTGGGGGAGAGGAGAGGTGAGTCCAGCCTTGCAGGAAGGCAGTCTGGTCACAGCTGCCTAGAAATGCCTCCACTGCTAGGTACGTATTACATAAATACGTTCATGGAAACATTTTAATATGTGAAAACTAGTGCAGACATCTATCAATGGAGAATCGTTAATCTGGTCCACGGGGTTTTAGTAGTGGTTTTTAAGAATCAAGTCGATGTCTGCATATACACTGATGGGAAGAGAGCTCCAGGCTCCATTGTTCATTGAAACGAGCAAGTTGCACGGTAAATCATGTGTCTCTGTGTAAGCAAGGGAATGCAAAAATGCTCCAGAAGGTATGCAGTGACCATTAAGACTGCTTACCTCTTGGAGTGAGGTTGGAGGAGGTGGCCAATTTCCATATCTGACAACAATAATGTACTCTTTTTGTAATTTTTAAAAACTCAGTGAAATAGTATTTTTAAGGTGTTGAACATGGCTTTGTTGAATAATGAAAGTTTTAATTTTTTTTAATTAGAGGAGCCATGAAGTTTGCTAGTAAGGAAGAGGCAAGGGGTGAGAACTGAAAACCCTATCATAAATTCCTTTTAGAAAATATTATGCATTTCATATGGAAAATGAGCCTGAAAAGATGATGACCAAACAGAAAATAAATCTTTAAAAACCAGGGTGGAAGGCTCCCCGTTTTGCACATACATATAATTGTATTTAGAAGTAAACCTCTCAGAATCAGAATTTGTAGCAAATATCATTCATCCAACTCCAAATTGAGCAGGACCATCAAAATTGCTTTAAAAAGTAGCTGTGAGACAAATACAGATTTCATCTGCATTTTAAGAAACTGAATGCTCAGAAACCCATTATACAAAGGAATCTTTGAGAAAGCAACATACATGCATAACATCACAACAATGACCACAGAAGTGGTTAAATTCTATTTTATCAGAGTTTGGGATGCAGATAATGTTGGGGCCTCATATCTGGAAGAAACGGCATGGCCATAAATATGCTTCTGACCCTGTGGGACATGGCAGCCTGAATGTATGAATTTTTGAGACATAATTTCACAAAATATAGGAAATTGCTATAAAACTAGGGCACAATTGCAATTTAAGGGAAATGGTGCAGATAAATCTATTTTAGTGGATAAGCTTAGTAGATGCAAAATAAATATGTCAGGACTTCATTATTTATTCCTCTCCACTGGCCTAAATTAGAGTGGAAAATGCACACAATATCCAGCCTGCAATTGTACACAGAAATGAAAACAATTTGTTTTCCCTAAACCATTTTAGTATTTTGGAGACACTTAATCCTACTGTATAACTAATCTCAAAGGCTCTTTCTGACGCAACTCCACTACGTGATCTATTATGTCTCTTTTTGTGTCACACATTACCTAGGCTCACCACTGAAAGAAGTTCACAAATGCCCTTCGGGTCAAGTGAGTCTCTCTGGACTCTAAGGTATTTTCATTCAGCAAAATTTAGGTGAGTGAATTGGACAGAAAGAGCTGCCTGTCATCAGTACCAGACAAAAGGGCAAATGGGGATGAGCCCAACACAAAAGGCTGTGATACCTTCCAATTCGGTAACTCTTGGTTTATTGAGCAATGTGATTAAGTCATGAGCAAGGCCTGTCTTTCTTGCAGCCAACACAACAGATAGATTAAGAAGGGGACCTAAAAGTCTAAGTAAACTTTTACGATTCCAAACTCTCCTAAAATTCTACCTAAGTTGAGAAATCAATTCATAGATATTTATCCTAAGAAATGGGGAATTCAGTATAATCTTTCCTTTATTATATTAAATTTGCTAATTTATGTAAAAAATAGTACACATTTTATCATGTCCTAGAGAAAATAAGACTTTTTTTTAAAGGCAAAGAAACAAATTCCCTAATAAAATTCTATAAGTAGTGTTATCCACTTATGATAAATGAACTCCTCTAAGTTTAGTTATCAACTTGAAACAGGAGAAAGTATATTAAAAAGACAAAGCTGAATTTTGCCTGAGAAAAAAGCCCAACACATTTTCTAAGGAAACCATAAAAGTATGTACAGGTCCAGGGTCAAAAAGTGAAACAACTGAAATTGGGTCGTTCAAGCATAAAAATCAAGAATATAAAATTCTAGCTACTGGGATTTAAGAATATTTGCTCTCCTTGTCTCTTCTTGATGTTTTATGTTTTATTTTTCATAAGGATAATCAGAGACATGCTCAATAGACATTAAAACATTTTTTTCTTTTCTTTCTTCCATTTTCCCCCATTCTTTATCTTTTCTTCAAGTGTTAATTTAAGCCTTCTGATTAGTATTTGGATACATAAGGAGCTTTTTAAAAAAATTCTTATTTATTTTTATACAGCAGGTTCTTATTATCTATTTTATACATATTAGTGTATATACGGCAATCGCAGTCTCCCAGTTCATCACACCACCACCACCTCCCGCCGCTTTCCCCCCTTGGTGTCCATACGTTTGTTCTCTACATCTGTGTCTCTGTTTATGCCTTGCAAACTGGTTCATCTGTACCATTTCTCTAGATTCGACATATATGCATTAATATACGATGTTTGTTTTTCTCTTTCTGACTTACTTCACTCTGTATGACAGTCTCTAGGTTCATCCACATCTCTACAAATGACCCAATTTCGTTCCTTTTTATGGCTGAGTAATATTCCATTGCATATATGTACCACATCTTCTTTACCCATTTGTCTGTCGATGGGCATTTAGGTTGCTTCCATGACCTGGCTATTGTAAATAGTGCTGCAATGAACATCGGGGTGCATGTGTCTTTTGGAATTATGGTTTTCTCTGGGTATATGCCCAGTAGTGGGATTGCTGGATCATATGGTAATTCTATTTTTAGTTTTTTAAGGAAGCTCCATACTGTTCTTCATAGTGGCTGTATCAATTTACATTCCCACCAACAGTGCAAGAGGGTTCCCTTTTCTCCACACCCTCTCCAGCATTTGTTGTTCGTAGATTTTCTGATGATGCCCATTCTAACTGGTGTGAAGTGATACCTCATTGTAGTTTTGATTTGCATTTCTCTAATAATTAGTGTTGTTGAGCAGCTTTTCCTGTGCCTCTTGGCCATCTGTATGTCTTCTTTGGAGAAATGTCTATTTAGGTCTTCTAACCATTTTTGGATTGGGTTCTTTTTTTTTGTTTTAATATTGAGCTGCATGAACTGTTTATATATTTTGGAGATCAATCCTTTGTCACTTGCTTCATTTGCAAATATTTTCTTCCATTCTGAGGACTGTCTTTTCATCTTGTTTATGGTTTCCTTTGCTGTGCAAAGCTTTTAAGTTTAATTAGGTCCCATTTGTTTATTTTTGTTTTTATTTCCATTTCCCTAGGAGGTGGGTCAAAAAGGATCTTGCTGTGATTTATGTCATAGAGTGTTCTGCCTATGTTTTCCTCTAAGAGTTTTATAGTGTCTGGCCTTACATTTAGGTCTTTAATCCATTTTGAGTTTATTTTTGTGTATGGTGTTAGATAGTGTTCTAATTTCATTCTCTTACATGTAGCTGTCCAGTTTTCCCAGCACCACTTATTGAAGAGACTGTCTTTTCTCCATTGTATATCATTGCCTCCTTTGTCATAGATTAGTTGACCATAGGTGCATGGGTTTATCTCTGGGCTTTCTATCTTGTTCCATTGATCTATATTTCTGTTTTTGTGCCAGTACCATATTGCCTTGATTACTGTAGCTTTGTAGTATAGTCTGAAGTCAGGGAGTCTGATTCCTCCATCTCCGTTTTTTTCCCTCAAGATTGCTTTGGCTGTTGGGAATCTTTTGTGTCTCCATACAAATTTTAATATTTTTTCTTCTAGTTCTGTAAAAAATGCCATTGGTAATTTGATAGGGATTGCATTGAATCTGTAGATTGCTTTGGGTAGTACAGTCATTGTCACAATATTGATTCTTCCAATCCAAGAACATGGTATATCTCTCCACCTGTTTGTGTCATCTTTGATTTCTTTCATCAGTGTCTTATAGTTTTTTGAGTACAGGTCTTTTACCTCCTTAGGTAGATTTATTCCTAGGTATTTTATTCTTTTTGTTGCAGTGGTGAATGGGATTGTTTCCTTAATTTCTCTTTCTGATCTTTTGTTTTTATGTATAGAAATGCAAGAGATTTCTGTGCATTAATTTTGTATCCTGCAACTTTACCAGATTCATTGATTAGTTCTAGTAGTTTTCTGGTGGCATCTTTAGGATTATCTATGTATAGTATCATGTCATCTGCAAACAGTGACAGTTATACTTCTTCCTTTCCAATCTGTATTCCTTTTATTTCTTTTTCTTTTCTGATTGCTGTGGCTAGGACGTCTAAAACTGTGTTGCATAAGAGTGGTGAGAGTGGACATCCTTGTCTTGTTCCTGATCTTAGAGGAAATACTTTCAGTTTTTCACCATAGAGGGTGATGTTGGCTGTGAGTTTGTCATATATGGCCTTTATTATGTTGAGATAGGTTCCCTCTATGCTCACTTTCTGGACAGTTTTTATCATAAATGGGTGTTGAATTTTTTTTTAATTAATTAATTTATTTTGGGCTGTGTTGGGTCTTCATTTCTGTGTGAGGGCTTTCTCTAGTTGTGGCAAGTGGGGGCCACTCTTCATTGCAGTGCATGGGCCTCTCACTATCGCGGCCTCTCTTGCTGCGGAGCACAGGCTCCAGACATGCAGGCTCAGTAGTTGTGGCTCACGGGCTTAGTTGCTCCGCGGCATGTGGGATCTTCCCAGACCAGGGCTTGAACCCGTGTCCCCTGAATTAGCGGGCAGATTCTCAACCACTGTGCCACCAGGGAAGCCCCAAAGCAGGACTTGTAAGTGACCAACTCGTCATTGTGACCAGACACGGGGCTTCCAAGCATAGTGTGGAAGGTGCTAACTGGTTCCTGCTCATAGTGAAACACAGGAGGAGAGTTGGGTACCGATAGAAGAACCATCAGACAAAACAGAACCAGGGCTTGATGATTCTCAAAATCCTCAGCCTCTCCAGATGGCAAAGGTGCTAAAATTAAGAGATTTATTGTCAGGAAAATGTCTCAAGGAAAAGCAGAGCGTGTCACTTCAGAAGGGTGAAAAGTTCAGAATACTCACTCACACAAAAGACACTTTGGTGCCCCACAGACCCTCCCCATTCAGCTGGCTGGCCTCTGTCCCTTGGCCGTGCTCAGGGGCCATGGAACAGGAGGGATGGTCTGAGGGCATCAACATCCCTCAGATGTCTGATGGGGTCAACCCACCCAAATCCACAGAAGGCTCATACAGTATCTGAGAAAAACCGTCTTGGTGGAAACACTGTCAGCTTAGACTAACAGGGACAACGAATAAAGACGAAGGTGGATGGCAGACTCTCGAACACTTCCGGCAGAAAACTGGCGGGTGAAACTGCTCACCTGCCAGTACCTTCCATGAGAAAGGAAGGATGGCTCAGAGGGCAGAACCTGAGACTCGGAAGGCAGAGCCAGGGCCACGGGATCTTGTACTCAGGCCTTGAAACTGAAGCCCCTCCCGGCGTTAGCCTGGTGGAATTTCAGAACCTCTCGGGGTCAGTGCCACCCACCTGAGTGCCCCTCCCGGGTCCCCATTTGGCGTGAGGGTGTGGGTAGCTGCTTTCCTACCATTGTACTCAGGTTGTGATGGGGTAGACAGCTTGTCTCTTTCATTTGCAGGCTCTCAGATCAAGAGATTTTGAACCCCAGGAACTTGCTCAGGGACCACATCTGGACCTGGACTTGACTTAGGTGATAAGAGTTTGGACTTTGAGTTGAATGGGATGAGACTTTTCAAGGGGTGACTGTATCTTACAGGTGTCAGGATAGAGTCACTGGGGCCAGTGGGTGGATTCTGGTGGATGGACTACAAGGCAGTTCCCAGGATCCTGACTTCATTTGTTCATGGTTTCCTGTAATCCCCCTCTCCTTGAGGGGGATTACAGGAAACCATGAATACAATGCAGTAAGTCCAGTACATACAAACCTTCAAGTTGCGAACTTTCAAAGATGCAAACATACGTTCCATCAACGTCAGGCATGAGTGAAGTTGCAGCTGGCCCTCCGTCCCCTGTTGCTGATGACCCTTCAGCTCTACTATCTCCCACCTCCTCTCCCTCCACCAGTCAGTAAGTCTTCTTGCCTGTTCACTCGGTGCCAGCCCCTGTGTGCCAGCTGTTGTACTGTACTACTGTACTTTTCAAGGTACTGTGCTGTAAGATTAAAAGTGTTTATTTTTTGTGTTTGTTTTTTTATGTACATATTATTTGTGTGAAAAGTATTATAAACCTATTACAGTATGGTACTGTATAGCACTGTTAGTGTGTACCTAGGCTAATTGTGTTAGTTGGGTACCTAGGCTAACTTTGTTGGACTTAACGAACAAATTGGACTTACGAATGGGCTCTCAGAATGGAACTCGTTCACATGTAGGGGACTTACTGCATAGCAAAATTGATCAGATGTCACCTCCATGATTAGTTCTCAAGGGCCGGTTTCTAGCTCACTCCTCTCTTGCTGCCTCACTCTGTGGGTGGACGGCTGCCATGTGTGAGCTGCCCTGTGGAGACCTACACAGCAAGGACAGAGACCTTTAGCCCATGGTCAGCAAGGAGCTGGGTTTCTCCATCCAACATCCCGAGAGGAATTGCATCTTGACGATCCCATAAATGAACTTGAGTGAATCTCCCCCATTTGAACCTTCAGACAAGACCTCAGCCCAGGCAAACCTTGTTTCCAGACTTGTTGGATGCCTTGAACCAGAAAACCCAGCTAAGCTGCACCTGCATTCCTGACCTCCAGAAACTGTTAGAGAACAAATGTTTCCCGTTTGAAGCTGCTAAGTTTTGGGATAAGGTGTGTATAGCAATAGGTAACCAATAAGGCCTGTAAAATGATATTTCTTGCACACTTGAGTTTGTGGCCTGAAATTCAAACATATAATAGTATGCATAATTTCACTGCTAACCATATATGTTTACCCCTAAAACGCTTGCAGTAAAAGGAAGACTTATGATTTGCTTTCATAGTTTCCGTGGTGTCTTTCCCATAGCTACTATTTATTTAAAAACTCAGGGATCCCACTCCTTATTTGAAACTTGCTAGCTCACCCACTTTTTTTTTGTTCTGATTAAAACATCTCCTATTTTATTCATTAAAAATACTTCCTATTTAAAAATTTCAGACTTACAAGAAGTTGCAAAAATAGTACAGGTTTTGTACCCTCTCCCAGTTTCCCCTGTGATAACATCATACATAACTGTAATTCATCATAAACATCATCTGCTCTATTTTTTGAATAGAAGAATAAGTCTATTTGGCAGATTTATAAGTAGGAGTTCACCCTCCATGGAAAGTCTCTGTCACTGGAGCCTTCCCCTAAATGTGGCTTCAGATCGTCATTCTTCTCTTGTTTAACAGAAATTATTCCAAAGATTGATGGGAACCAATACCTCCGTGCAGGCCTTACACTAGGCTGAATGCCACACAATTGCCCACATTGGGCCACTCTTTGGACCACATTGGACCACCTAAACCATGGAACTTCACAGGGTACAAGCTGATAGGAAGATGATTCTGCTACTTCCCAGGCCTCGGGTCATCACTGGTCAGTGGTGCTAGATATGCCCACCCTCAGCCTCCAACCTGCTCTCGGGTCTCCCCTACCCCCGTGACCCTCACAAGCAGGATGCTTCTTGGAGGAAACCGGGCATGGATGGTGTTTCCAGCAGGTTCTCCATCTTGGGGTCTCTGGTTTATGCGCCCAGTGAAAGGAGCACTTCCTGGCACTGTGTCCTTCCAGGCTGAAGGGAGAACGACTTCGCTGTTCCAGGTCAGTGTTTATGCTGAGGCTCTAGAGCAGAGTTCCCGGGTTCTTCACAATTTTATTGACTTTCAGTCCTCTGTCAGCCTTGGCTTTCCAGCCGTAGATCCAGACTCAGTGTGTCTCTCATTCGGCGTCCTGATTGCTTTGGGTGCTTTCGTACAGGGAGCAGAGTTGTGTGAAGGTTTTACATGGTTAAATGAGAGAGACAGAGACAGACAGCAGAGAGAGCTGGGAAGGGGGGGAGGGACAGAGAGACAGGAGAGAGCTGGGGAGGGGGTGAGAGACAGAGACAGAGGGAGACAGGAGAGAGCTGGGGAGGGGGTGAGAGACAGAGACAGAGGGAGACAGGAGAGAGCTGGGGAGGGGGTGAGAGACAGAGACAGAGGGAGACAGGAGAGAGCTGGGGAGGGGGAGAGAGACAGACAGGAGAGAGAGCTGGGGAGGGGGTGAGAGACAGAGAGACAGAGACAGAGAGACAGGAGAGAGCTGGGGAGGGGGAGAGAGACAGAGACAGAGGGAGACATGAGAGAGCTGGGGAGGGGGTGAGAGAGAGACAGGAGAGAGAGCTGGGGAGGGGGTGAGAGACAGAGACAGAGGGAGACAGGAGAGAGCTGGGGAGGGGGTGAGAGACAGAGACAGGAGACAGGAGAGAGCTGGGGAGGGGGGGAGAGACAGAGACAGGAGACAGGAGAGAGCTGGGGAGGGGGAGAGAGACAGAGACAGAGGGAGACATGAGAGAGCTGGGGAGGGGGTGAGAGACAGAGACAGGAGAGAGAGCTGGGGAGGGGGTGAGAGACAGAGACAGAGAGACAGAGACAGAGGGAGACGCAGAGAGAGACTCCTACGTGCCCACCTTACAAGGAAAAGCCTGTTCCCAGATGCCCAGCAAATGGGTCTCCTTGCCCTCTTCCTCTCTAGTCTTGGTTCCTATCTGTTTATGTACCAGACCGCCCAAACTTTGGTGTTTTAATGGACTTTTCTCTTGTTTCGCTATATCACAGCTCTTTCCTGTAAACTTAGGGTTAGACCTGCTGCTCTCAGATCACTCTGGCGCTCATGCACACGGAGGGAAATGACCTAGGAGTGAGTTTTTGCACTGGATTGTAAGTTCTGAAATTGCACAACCGAATTTCACCACCACATTTTGTGTGGCAAAATGTTGCACTTTGTTTGGGGAAGATCTGCATCTTAATGAACTAAAATTTTGCCTTTTTAAAGATAAAGTTTTAAAGTGGCAACTTGCATCTCAGTGGGGCTTTGGAATGAGTCTTGGGCTTTAACCCCGACTCAGTCCCAGTGATGACTCTGGATGCGACCTAACTGCTCTGAACCAAGTCTCCTTATCTGTAAAATGGGTCTGATTGTACCTACTGTGTGTGCCTCACTCGTAGCACTGTGATAAAAACAACTGAAATGACATGTTTAAAAGTACACAGTACCAGTTACATGTGAAACATTAGAAGAAATTCTATAACTGAATTTCACTTATTAATATAAATTATAATGTGGTATATGAAATAGCATATTGTTTAAACTTGATGAAGTAATATTTGTAATGGGCTGGTGAAAGGAAACGATTGTAAAGGTTTATAAAGTATTTTGCTGTGGTGAAATGAAACGCTTTGCCATCAAGACAGATGATGGAGTAGAAGAATATTCACTGACGTGGGGAGGGTCTCAGGATGGGCAGGGGTGGAGTGGGGGGGGTCCTCAGGCTTCCTGGTTCCACCCAGAGGGACGTCACAGGGCAGGAGAAGGAAGAAACACTCTGTCCTCAGAGAGCAGGATGGAAAAGTGAAGACCATCTCGTGCTTTTTATTTTATCTTGCTTTACCTTATTTGATCTTCATTCTCTTCTATTCTGTTCTATTCTTGCTATACAGAGAGTGCTTCTTGTGAAGATAAGGACCCAAGCTCGCAGGGCCATGCTTTCCTAGGGCAGCTTTCCAAGTCCATCTTTTCTTCAAAGAAGAAAGGCGTTCCCATGGTGAATGGCCAAGCGTCCACTTGCCCAAAGTCTCCTGAGCCTGGAAAAGGAGGAATTAGAAATATCAGTGGGGAAGAAACATTACTCAAAAATTTTGCAGATACTTGGTGAGTTATTTGGAAACATCCTTCTAAATACCCTATGACATTTAACAGCATCAAAGGACCATGCTGCCGTTCACATGCCACGTCACATCTGGTCTCACATCCCATGTTTTCTTTCCTTCCAGATCCTTGCATTGTCTAGACCAGCTGTCCCAAAGATCTTTCTGTGATGCTGGAAATGTTCTGTGTCTACACTGTCCCAGACAAAATCCATTGGCCACGTGTGCTACTGAGCACTTGAAATGTGGCCAGTGTAACTAAGGACCTGAATGTTTCATTTCATTTCATTTTAATTAATTTAAAGTTAAAGCCACATGTGGATGGTGACTACTGTTAGAGACAGCACAGGTCTACATGCCACTGGAAAAACTGTTTATTACCCTGTGTCTCCTGAGCAGATCATTTCCTAAATGGTCTCTACTTATTTAATGGCTTTGCCACATTAATGTTCTGAGTTTTTGCTGGGGGCTGCACTGTGAGGTTGATTCCACACTTCCTCTTAAATGAAACACGTACAGGATTTTAAACTTGGACATTGTTGACAAGAGCCCTTGCCTATCCTGAGAGGTGTGACTCAAGAACAGGTCTGTCATTTAGCTGAAAGGGTCTTGTGAAGTCTCACACTTAGGTGCCCAGAGCCAGGACTGAAGTGATGCTTGCTCTTGCCTGAATCCAAATGGCGGCGCCCCCTTCCTCCTGGAATCTGTGGTGTGTATCACCATGCTGCCGCTGCCGTTATTTTGGTGGTGTGGCTTTCCCCTGAAGCCTAGGGCTGTTGGGCCCCTCTCGGGAGCTCTCCCGAGAGCCCAGCGCCTTCTGTGGGGCGGGCTCATCAGGGCTGCAATAGGTAGGCCAGGTTGATGCTGCTCTACCTTTGCTGACGAGCACAGATCCCCACAGAGATGCTATGGGGTTCGGGCTCTGCTCCCTGTACAAAGGTACCAAAAGCAATCGGGGGCTGGACAAGATGCACAAGTGGACAAACAACTTCCCAGAACCTGGGCTGAATCCACAGCAATAGCATAAATAATAAGTTAAACACAAATAGTCTCTCCTAGAGAATTAAGTGAGCCTTGGTGGATCTGTGCGCCTGGGCCCCGGTGTGATCCTCAAAAGACACACCGTCCTTTGCTTTCCCCACGTTTTGGATCATTTTCCCGAATAGTCACTGCCTGACACACGAGGGGGCACACTTAGCGAGATGAGGCCACCTCGCTGCCGTGACCACGCCAGCGACTCAGCCAGTGAATCCAAGCCCATTTCAAGGTGAGTCTGAATTTAGAGCCAACATCTTCCTTCAATTCTTCACTTTTCAGACTTCTCACAATAGCGGTTTATTATTTATTGTTGCCTGTGCCATTAACAGAGTGAGGCAGAATGAGTTAAATAAGTTGAAGGGCTGTCATTTCCCTTTTACCTTTAGAATGACTACTAAATACAAGGAATGCGACCCTGTTTCCAGCAAATCCTACATATGGGGTTAAATATTTGTGATCTTGACAATTTGCAAGGGTCCCAGATGCCAGGACGGGCGGTGATGTTATCTGCACTGGATCCTAATGGATGCGTTGTATACGGAGGCCGGTCTCCCGGCCCCAAGGTAAGCCTGGGGTGAAGGACACCACGGGCTAGTCAGTTTTCCTCACGCATGTTGGGAGGACCTTGTGAAGCTGGGGACCCACGAGTCTCCTGAGGCAAATTTGCTCGTGAATGTCAAGGGTCCGATCTGCTCTAGGACACGGCTGCCCGCCAGGCATCAGAGGTCGCTGGTTTGCTCTGACGTTCACACTTTCCCAAATAGTCCATCCTAGCGTAGACCAAGAATCCGTAAACGTCAGGGAGCCTCCCGGTTTCCAGGGCTCTGGGGATCCCCCAGTCTCCAAGGACCAGAATGCAGTCAGTTCCCAGGCAGTCGGACACAACCCTCAGCAATCGATCTCCTGCTGTTGGCAGGTTTTCTCCCACCCTCGGGTTTCCGTGCATTGTTGCAGCCTCCTGTCTGGCCTCAGCCCTTCTTCACAGACATTTATTCAATAAACACATAGGGACAATTGCTGTGACAGTGGGGTTACAAGTATGAACGGGACGTGAGGCCTGACCTAAAGGAGCCCGCCGTCTGGAGGCCAACAGACCTCACGCATGAGGGCTAGAGCTCCAGGGCGGGGATCTCCCGAGCACTTTCTCCCATCCCCCCCACATGGTGGGGTTGCCCTTTCTTAAGCACGTGGGCGCCTCCGTAAAGACCCTGGACCCAACTCCAGCGTGCTGGGGGCAGGGGAATTCCCACAGCACCAGGCACTTCTCGGACAGCAGCTGGGGGTCCTACAGTTTACCTCAGCTCTGACACTCTACCTGGAGGCAGGATCAGATGCCACAGGCGAAGGGCTCAGTCCCACAAGACCACCCTCCACTTCAGGGGCCAGTCCCAAACGCAGACTATTACCTGTGCTTCTAACCAACTGGCTATAAATCAGAGGTTCCCACAACCCCTCCTTGGGTTCGATTCATTGGTTAGAAGAGCTCACAAAACTCACAGAGACATGTTACTGACTGAGTTCCTGACTTATTATAAAAGGATATAAGGGATACAGATGGACATCCAGATGGCGGAGATGCACAAGACAAGGTGGGGGAGAGGTTGTGAGGCTCCCATGCTTCCTCTGGGTGCTGCCATCCCCTCAGCCTCCACGTGGTCACCAACCCAGAAGCTCTCTGAACCCCGTTTTCTTGGGACTTTATGGAGGCTTCATGGCACAGACAGGATGGAGTCAATCATTGGCTGTTGTGATAGATTCAACCTCCAGCCCCTCTTTCCTCCTGGGAAACTGGGGGGGGGGGGTTGAGGGGTAGGACTGAAAGTTCCAACTGGTTGGTTGGAACCAACATGGTTGGTTCTCCTGGCAACCAGCCCCATCCTTAGGTGGGACCCCAAAAGCCACCTTCCCTGAAGGGTTTTCTGGAGCTGATCCCATTGCTTTTATCACTCAGGACAGCCCAAGTGTTTCAGGATCTGTGAGCCAGGGATGGTGCGTGAAGGCCAGTCATATAGGAGAAACGTGCGTGGTGATTCAGGTCAATGAGCAAAAGCATATATGTGTTTCTTATGAGTCACAATATCACAGTGCCCGCACCAACCTTACTAGCCAACCCTTATGTACCGTTGCCTTTCCAGAAGCTGCCAGCCCCGCACATCGAGTCCCTTTCCTCGGTCTCGGCCCTTCTCATTCAATTGATCTTTCTTTGTCTGGATGGTTCAACAGCCCCCAAGCCTCACTGTTTCTTGGGGGGGGTTCTCTCCTTTCTATGAAGTCCCTTGTGCCACGTACAACTTTTAACACCAGATAAAACTGTGTGCCTTTTCTCCTGTTGACCTACTGTTGGCTTAGTTTGCAGACTCAGCCACTGAACTTACTTGGGTAGAGGCCAATTTCCTTCCCTACAGACATCAGGCATCTTGGTTCCAGGGACCCGGAGGCCCCGGGTTAAGGGCCAGTGGAAAGAAGAATCGCTCCTGAGCAGGTGAGCTCCCGAGACCCCTTGCTCAGGCCAGGGGGAAGCTCCACAGAGGTCGAGGTGGGATCCCAGGTAGGGGTCGGAGAGGAGCACCCATCAAGTTAGAAGGGTTCTGGGCTAGAGTGAGGACCCCCCTCTGGGTGGGGGAGGTCCCTGCGCTTGGTGTTGACAGAGTTTATGCCAGAACTGCTTTCAGGGGGCGTAACAGCTGAATAACGGATTTTAAGGGTATTGAACATCAAACTATAAGCTAATGATACTGAGAGAACACATTTCCAGCCTTAACATGCTAAGTGACCAGTTCAGTTTTCACTGCCTCAGGGCTCCGTTTGTCCTTGTCGCAGTGGCGAGCTGGGCTCAGGGTGCAGAAACGCTCTCCCCTGGTAGGTGCTGTGAGACCCGGTCCTGGAAGCAGGGGGTTGGCGGCTGCACTCTCTGCCTTCACCACTAGGGGGCGCGCGTCTCCCGCTTTCCTTGGGGCTCTGGGTGGGCTCTGGAGTTGCCTGTATCCAGCCAGCCCTTTGACATTTTTTTTTTAAATTTCATTTGTGAGCTCTTTTTTGTTTTATTTTACTTTTTAATTTTTATTGAAGTATAGTTGATTTACAATGTTGTGTTAGTTTCAGGTGTATAGCATAGTACTTCAGTTATAGGTATACAATGTATCTATTCTTTTTCAGATTCTTTTCCCATATAAGTTGTTACAGAGTATTGAGCAGAGCTCCTCGAGCTCTACAGCAGGTCCTTATTAGGTATCTATTTTATACATAGCAGTGCGTGTATGTGTCAACCCCAATGTCCTAATTTATCACTCCCCCCCCCCCACCACGTTTCCCTTTTGGTAACCATCAATTTGATTTTGAGATCTGTGAGTCCATTTCTGTTTTGTAAATAAGTTCATTGGTATCATTTTTTAAATTGGATTCCACATATAGGCGATATCATATGGTATTTGTCTTTCCATTTGAAGTTTGATACTATTTTAAGGAATTCCAACTCAGATGTTAGAGAATGTTCAGCTAGTTTGCCACACAACTCAAATATTGAGTTTCTTCACTTTTGTATTTAAACTAAAAACAAATTGTGCTTACTGAATTGGCTTTTAAAAATGCTCTGGCCTATAGTGTTACTGGGAGCTTTCCAGCTGGATTGCTTTACTGATGCTGGCTTCTGTGTACACAGAAAGAGCCTCGAGTCCCTTCCAAGGGACCTGTTCTTTCCTGGGCCAAGCAGACGTGTGAACTGGTGGAGATGGGGGAAGGCGGGCAGTCGGTTCCTTCCACCCTTCCAGCCTCTGTGCTTTCCCAGCTCGGTCGCCTGCCAGAGAGTCCCCAGGTCCTCAGTCCAGACACTGAACACACACACACACACACACACACACACACACACACACACACACACACACGGAATGGCTCCCTGGGAGGGCAGTGCACACGTACTCTCTTGCCGTCTAGCGTCTCCTGAACCCCTCCCCCTGCTCTCAGGACGAGTATGTTCAACCTTGCTTGTTACAGAGGAGGCAGGTTAGAGTGAGTTGCTAACCGAGGGGCCCCCAGCCCCCCAGCACACACAGAGGCCTGGACTTTGTCCATTTGCAGCAGGGCCGCGGAGAGGCCTGGGCCTTCGGGAGGCTGCTGCTGGCTGACGAGGTCGCCGTCTACCCTGGGAGGCCCCCAGTTCTCGGGGGAAACCTTCCAGAGCTCCCAGAGGTGCATCCCGTCCCACCCTGGAGTCCAGCGGAGATGAGCACACACCATCAAAGGAAGAGCTGGATGCTTCGAGCTGTTGTTTGTCTTCCGACAGAGATGCAAGGACTTTAGCCAAAGTCCAGGGATGGGGGAGCCAGGCCCGGGGAGGAAAGTGCCATGCAAATCCCTCCTGGAGGCCTGGGTGGCACAGCATGTGGATGTGTGGAAATCGCTTTCACGAGGAACATTTCTCTAACTGCAAAGGAAATGAGACAAGCAGTTTATCGAGGAGAAGCAGAAGCAAGAGGAAAGTGATTTGCCTTTTTTTCCTCTTTTTCTCCTGAGAGGAGAATGGTCCTGCAAGAATCTACCAGCAGGGCGTCAGAGTCCTTCCCTATTTGCTGGAAATCCCACCCTCCCGCGGCTGCTCTGCAGGTCGCCACTGCCAGGAGGGAACTGGAGGTCACAGGGGGAGCCGCCGGGGCACAGACCCAGGGGAAGCAGGGTGAAAGTCTGGGAGATCCCGTGGGGCATCGGGGAAGAGCAGCCCTACCCCAGAGACACCTTGAAGGGCCTGCGAGCCTGCTTTATTAAAGGGACATGGTCTCAGGCGAATGCGGTGTCCCTGCTGGCAGAGTGGAAGGCCTGATTCCCCAAGGGGAAGTGAAAGTTGCTGCATAATTTGAATATTGGCGGCAGCCTTCAGGATTCGGTACCCCAGGGCAGGCTTCCTCAGGAACAAGCTGCGAGCCCATGGTCTTCTCGGGGGAGGGGGTTAAGGTGTCCCCCTCCAGACGCTGGACGCTGAGGGGCCGCTTGGCACCCTGGGACAGAGCTGCCCCTGCGATGGAAAGCTTTTCTATCTGCTCTGTCCAGCATGGCAGCCAGAAGTCCCACGTGGCTTATGGAGCACTTAGAATGAGGCTATTGCAACAGACAGGCTGAATGTTATAATTTATATAGTTCTGATGATTTTAAGTTTAAATCGCCGGGGGTGGCTGGCAGTTAATGTTTGGGACAGCATCGTTCTGTGTAGGATCTCTCTTTGGGGAAGGATCTCAATACTCTGTTCCGGCATTTCCAAGCTGCAGGTGTGGAAAAGGATGCCCTGTTTCTCGAAGCAAACAGGCGAGAAGCAGAATTGCTCTTTGTTTCTGCGCGCCTTTGTTTCCGTGCGCCTTTTCGGCTGCTCTGTGTTTAATCTCTCAGAACAGCCTGCGTGGGGCTGGGTGCGCACCCAGAGTGTGTGGCAGTGACTAGGTAATCCTCAGGGTAAGACACTGTTACCTGTTTTCCTTTCTGGTGGTTTAACACGATCCTGTTGCACGCGAGTTCCTGCCCAGGTCACCAGGAGTCTGAGCTGCCCCACGGCCTCGTAGTGTGGTGACAGCTCCCCCCAGCTGGGGGACCCCAGGCCAGGTGGGGACCCTCTCAGCCTCTTTCACATCGTCTCTAGGGCACAGGGATAGCGACACCTTTGTTTCAGGATTACTATCTGCATTGCTGTGCAGTAGTATTCTTTTTCCTATGTGTCTGACCCAGGGAAATATTCATTCAGGGACTGTGTACCTTGGGCATAAGGGGCGTCAGGAAGTGTGGTTCAAGGGTGACTCTCTGTCACCTTGAAGAGTGTCTCTGCTTCCCTGGCCTTCGTTTCACTACCTGAAGCTGCTGATAACGCCCCTCCCCGCCCTTCCTCCAAGGTCCCTTGACAGCCGGGCAGTTCCAGGACCAGGACGGGGGCTCGTTTCCTGCCTCTTTCCCCAAGCCTCTGCTTAGCATTGAGAAGGCCCTTCTCAGGCTCAGTGTGGATGCCCCCCTTCCTGCTGGACCCCCCAGTGGGCTGGCCCCTCAGCACCACGGAGGCTGCAGACCCCAAAAGCCCTTCCGGGTCCCTCTGGCCAAACTCAATGGCATGGCCGTCCCCAAACACATGGCCATGTTCTGGCCTCCGGACCCGTGCTCACCTGTCCCTCTGCCCCAAGTGCCTTCACACCTTTCTTCACCCAAACCCCTTCTGTCTTTCCAATCAGCCCCGTCCTTCCTGGTTTTCTGTCTGCTGGATCTGTCTGTTTCTGATGGAGGGTGTTGACGTCTCCAACCGTGAATGGATTTGTCCTACGGCATATTGGGATGCTCTGTTTGTAGGTGCATACACGTTAAGAATTGTTACGTCCTCCCAGAGGACTGACCCCTTTATCGTGACACAGGGCCCCTCTTTACCCCTGGTAACTTCCCTGGCTCTGAAGTCCGCTGTGTCTGAACACAGTATAGGCTCCGCTCCTGCTTTCTTCCGACTGGTGTTGGCAGGGTGTGTCCTTCTTCATCCCTTCACTTCAATCTATGCGTCTTATGTTTAAAGTGAACTTCTCATGGACGATGTGTAGTTGGGTCTTGTCTGTGGATCCACCCTGACAGCCGCTGTGTTTTAATTGGTGCTTCTAGATCAATGACATTTAAACTAAGGATCGATACAGCTGGATCGGTAGCCACCACATTTGTTACTGTTCTGTTTGTGGCCCTTGTTCCTCTTCTTTTGTAAAACTTAATTGTCTTCCACTCCTTCTGCCTTCCCTGGTTTGAATCGAGTGTTTCTGCCTCTGTCTCTCCTGACTCAGCTGAGACACACTTGGTCAGTGGAACCTGGCTGCCCTGCCTTCAGTCCTTGCTGCTGTCTGAGCAGCAGCCCCCAACCCCACCCCCAGGGCTGCTCAGCCTGTCCCCTGGACGAGACCCCCCTGCCAGGGCCTGAACACCAGGACCCACGAGAGAGGACCCTCCTGGAGACCCCGGGAGCTTGGGCCCTGTGTCCCATTGCCTCCTGCCTTTCTCTGGGGAGATGACGCTGGCCCTGAAGCAAGTGGAAAGATGCGAGGGGGCTTTAGAAGGAAGAGCCGTGGGCTGGGGTCCAGGCCATCATCTTGGGTGAGATAAGACCTCACAGACTTCCAGACGCAGGGGAGGAGAGTCCATCCTACATGCCGCGTGCCATTCCTGGGGCCACAGGGGCATGACCCCAGCTTGGATTGGAGGTTTGGGGGTGATGAGGTAAGACCCCTGACTCATAGTCCGACAGGGGAGGTTGGCACTTAACACAGCACCGTGAGGGCCCTGACACAGACTTAAACATGCTGCTCCAGGAGCCCAGAGAACTGGCCTTGAGAAAACTCCAAAAATTAGCCAGGGACAAGGGTTCAGCCTTGTCACACACCTAGTTCAGCAGCCGGCAAGGCTCGGGGGGCATCCCAGGGCCAGCGGGCTCGTGGTGAGAGGGAGCCTGGGTACCAGGCTGCCTTGAAGGTTGGAAGCAGCCTGGAGAGAGGCCGGGGGTCAGGTCTTGATCAGGCTGGATGCCATTCTGGAGGGGGTGGACTTGAACCCCAGACCCGTCTCCCTGACCCCCAGGCCCTCGGTGATGGCAACAGACCCCTGAGCTCATACCCGTGCCTATTTTATTTTTGTAGCAGTGGATATACACGTATGATTGCTTTCTTGTAAGATGGTTCAAAGGCAACTTCGCAAAGGAATTGTGATGACTTAAGGGGTGGGGTCCGGGTGTGGGCAGGGGGAGCCACGGCGGGTTTTGTGGAGGGCAGTGCCCAGAAGGGAGGAGGGCCCTGAAAGGGGAATCGAACTGAGGTCCTGAAACCGCACGCCCCCTTGCTGTGGGGCCTCGCCTGCCCTTGCCCACAGGAAGCGGGAGGGCTGATGCAGCCGCAGGTGTGGGGATGGGGTGAGGTGTCCGGGAGGAGCTGCTGCCAGGAGCCTGGGGCCCTGCCCCGGGGTCCCTCTGAGAGGGAGCGGGGTTCTGCCTGGGCAGGGGGCACTGCTGGGTTGCCCACAGGGGCCGTGGACCAGCCGGGGAGGGGACCCTGGGAGAGTAAAATCGGGGGAGAGGGAGGAGGCCTGACTCACGCAGGGAGAAAGAAGACATCTTTGGACAAGTCACACACTCAATGTCGTATCTAGTTGGCTTGACAAAACATGGGAAAGAAGAAGTGAAATTTGTTAACTGTACCGAGATCCAGGCAGTTCACTTCAGGGGACAGCTTTGGTACCAAATTATCCTTATTATGCAAATGTCCTCCCCAGGCGGCTGGGTCCCAGTTGTGCGCAGGGGACCACGGTGGCCGCATCTGCTTCCGGCCCTGCGATCCCCCAGGCAGCCACAGCCCATCTGCTCTGCCGGGGCGGCACCCCGCTGCCAGGGAAGGGGGGCACGGGCTGCTTGAGTTGGGGAGGGATGTGGGGCCGGCTCCCCAGGGGTGCCCAGGGCCCCAGGAAAGGGTGGCCACAGGAGACATCGCACAGGGTTGGTGCCTTGTTCCCGTCCTTGGCTTTGCCAAAAAGCAGAAAAAGTGAGGGGACTTCACACTGAGGTTTTCACCTTCCTCCTTAGGAAATTTCAGCCCAGTACTTGGCATTTTTGAAGCATCAGGTCCCAGCTGAGGCCTGAGGCCCGTGCTTCAGGGAGTCCCCATTTCTTCTCTGCCAGCGTCTCGGGTCCCAGCCGTCCTCCGCCCATCCTTGCCTCTTGAACCCACCTGCCTGACCACCTGCTTTTTGGCCTCTTCTTCATAGAGGAGACCCAGGTGCTGGACTCAGCATGCTTTCCTCCTGTCTGGAACAATCGCCCTCTTCCCTCTGCAGTTCCAAAGCGTCTCCCACCCTCCCACCTGGCTCTCCCCTTGGGCACCTTCCTGTGTCCATCCCGCTTTCCTTGCTGTTGTCCACATGACTCTCAAACTCTGACCTGTCTTCACAGCTGACCTACTCTTGTCATCCAATGGCTTCAATTAAACAAAACCGAGCTTCCTTCGCCAATCCCACTGCCCAGCCTCCCTACTAACTGCTCATATAGGACCGGAGACTTGGGGTCAACGCCTCATGATTCCTTCATGTACAATCACTTTAATCATCTTCAGTAGATGATTATGCATGCATGGTTATTGACCTCCGTCTCCATCTGTGAGCTGCTATAACAAAATGCCAAAGACTGAATGGTTTATGAACAACAGCAATTTATTTCCCCCAGTTCTGGAAGCTGGACGTCTGAGATCAGGGTCGGGTGAGGACCCCCTCCCGGGTGGCAGACTTCTCACTGTGTCCTCACATTCGAAAGGGTGAGGGAGCTCCTTGAAGCCTCTTTATAAGGGCGCTAATCCCATCACAAGGGCATCACCCATGTGACCTCATCACCCGCCAAAGGTCCACATTCAAATACCATCACCTTCGGGTGCATAGGATGTCTGCATCTGAATTCTGGGGGGACACAAACATTCAGACAATAGCAAGCACCTACTATGTGCCAGGTACTCTTCTTGACACTGAGGATATGACAGTAAAAAATTGTCCCTGTTCCTGGAGATTGCATTCCAGTGGCAGAGATTCATGTCCTCCCCTCTCTGCTTCTGCTCCAGCCCCGCTGCTGTACAGGTTACAGCCGTGTCTCTCCTGCCAGGACTGCTGCCTGGCCCTCCCATCGCTCTCCCTGGTTCCCACTACATCACTCTCTTCTCTGTCTCCAGTGGCTCGCCTGCACCTGGTTCTCTACCTTTCCACACTTGTCTGGCTGCAGGAACTGAGCTTGCTTTCTGCTGCTTTCCTGGGGTCTGCTGCCTGCAGGATGTGGGCTTTGGTCCCCCTCCCCTTTCTTGCAGGGTAGGGGCTGAGCCTCTTCAGGGGGTGCCTGAGTTTAAGTCCTGTCTGCATCCAGCAGAGCAAGTCTGCCTGAGGTTTGCAAGCCCGCTGTGGTCCATGCACTGAAGCCATGTCCTCTAATCTAGGTTTCTATGGGTAGCACGGATAGGATTTTGACTTCCTACTCTCTGACTCTCTTGTCTATATCTGAGTTGTCTCAAACTTAAGAGGGGGAAGAGAGAGACATTATTAATTTTTAATAATTATTCATTTTTATTAATAATTATTAATTTTCTTCCTCTGTCAAAAAAGAGGGGGTTGATTGAGCTGGAGGAGAGGGTGAAGGCTGTACCTGCCTTGACGCGAGGGGGCTGGGGGGAGTCAGCTTATCCGGACTTGGGGAGCTGGTCCCACACCTGGTATGGGGGGCTCCATGCAGACCTCCAGCTCCAGAATGGTCAGGAGTGGGTCTCTGGAAACTGCATTTTAAAGAATCAGCCAGGTGATTCTGAGTCGCCTTTGAGAACCAGGGTCATGGGGGAGTTTTGGAAGCCCTGGGGCTTGGGGAAGGTGGCGTGGTTTAGGGAGTCCAGAAGCAGCCTTGAGCCAGGAACTGGGAATTTGGGTTAATGTTGGGAGAGGCCAGTGGGAGGACAGCAGCCTGGCTGTGAGGCAGAATTGTTATTCCAGGAGCCAAGGGAATCCATTTCCCCCTCGTTCCTGGGTTCTCTGGGGAAAGGCAGAGAAGATCAATGCTACATAGGCAGTACTCGGGCTCCACCCAGGGTTGCTGCTCTGGGTTCTGGTGGCAGAGAAAGGCCAGCGGGGTTCAGAGCGATGCCCTGGGCTTTGGAGGAATATTGAACTCCTATGTCAGTGGTCTGAGAACGTCTTCCGAGTCTTCAACAGATTGTCCAGCTCCTAGATGTCTGTTTTGAGCTCTACTCTGTGTTTGGAGTTGAGAGGTGGCCATACAAAAAAAAAACAAGACTTTTGGCAATGTCCAAGGGATCCTGTTCCTTGAGAATGCACGTGCTTTTAATGAGAATGCACAACCTCACCAAGGAGTCACAGAACCACCAAGACGTCTTATTTTGATAGCAAAGATGACCAATGGAAATGGGATCAGAAACCTTTGGCATCTGAACCCCGAATTCTGATGTTTAGCTCCCCAGATTTCACACTAATAATTAAAGTATAGCACAGCACTCATCAGGAATAGAACTGGACTGCAGACGAGCAGCTGTTTTCCGGGGGTGGGTGGGGGATGACAAACCGCATGCAGGAAACTTCCAGGGCTGCCCCAGGGGCACCACCAGAGAGGGAGACGTCCAGCACGCACCAGGCTGTTCCAGGTGCGCTGGGAACAGTGTCAGGTGTGAGAGCTGCGTCCATACCTCGCTTCCTCCGCTCAGCCTCTTCCCGGCCCTCCGTGCCGGCCACCGGCTCTTCGAACCTTGCTGCGTCCACCTGGAAGCAGGCGTAGTCCTCCTGGGGCCAACCAGGCAGACCGATGCTGACTCCACTCCCTCCCAGGTGTGGAGGTGAAACGCTCCGGTCCTCACTGTCACCTCAAGAGGTGACACCCTCCGGGTCAGCCTCCCCAGAGTGGGGCCCACCGGGTTGGGCGCACGGAGTGGGTATACCACTGACTCACTACAAGTTCGCAGGGGCCCAGAGGAAGGTTAATGGGAACGATGGTTTACAGCATCAGAAAGACATGCTGAGAATAATCATTCTTAGGAGGACTCAAATGAATAACAGGTAATGAAAACCAAGGAATGAAGTCTCGTCTTGCTAGTGGCTCTCGAAGTGGGTGTTTGAAAACTCACCCTCACTCGTCGCCACGTCCCGGGATCCAGGACGGATGCCGCCGCCCCCACCCACCATGCTCGGTCGACGGGTACCAGGGAGGCTGGAGAGAGGAGGGCAGGCAGCTGCTCCCCTCACACCCCTTCCACACACACTCGTTAGGCTTTGTAAGATGTACACAAACACAGTCACGTCCTCACTCTCACGGTCTAACCCCACACTTCTGAGTCACTTTTTCTCCTTAGATTGAGCCTAGGTCATTTCTGAGTTAATGCAAGCCTTCTTTCTTTTTTGGACCTGTGATCACTGAGAAACGACAGGACACAGCTGTGAAACGGTGGGATGGATCTGGCAATGGGTGTGTCATCACGTCTCTCTAAGCCACACGCTCTTTCAGAACTCACGCGCACTGTCAGTGCTGTAACCGAAGGAGGCATTCACCGTGAGAACTTCCTTTGAAGGATGCTGCCAACACCACTTACGAAGAGCCCCTGGTGCCAGAGCCTGATGTGAAACAGTACAGTCTATGGATTTCATGAAAGTTTCGCCCCATTTGGGTCAAGTGTTGGACCATGGAAACTTAGTCACTTCACCTTGTTTAGCAGACCTGAACCCATAGGATGTCTGGCTAGTTGTCCAAAAGGACCAGAGGGTTTTCACCACCGAGAGTGTCTGCAGCAGTGCGGGTCTGCAGCAGAGCTGAAGCGCCCCTGCCCTAAGTGTGGAGCTCTGCAGGGAGAGTGCCACCAGGCGGTCACTGCGGTCGGTCACTGCCTCTGGGCTCCCCGGGCCACGGGCCTGCTGCTTGAGGCATTAAGCACTGCTCTATGAAGAGCCAGGGATGTATGTCTTGCTGCTCACGACTTCTACCTACCCTCAAACCCACAAGTACCCTAAGCCCAGCACAGCTAGGCCCGGGGCGGGGGCGGGGTGTCAGTCTGCTGAAGTGAACTGACGCACTGGCAGGAACGTCGTACGCAGACGATCACATATGATTCCAACTTGTACTGTACCCGCCCCCAAGCCCACCTCTGTCTCCTCCGACCCGGAGGGGGTCTGTAGCAGGCGGCAGCTCTGCAGGACCTTCTCTCAGACTAGCGTGGGCTTCACAGGATAGGGCAGACAGAGTACTGGTTGCATTTATTTGTTCTATCACTACAGAGGAGGCTTTTCAAAATGTGTACAAAAGGATACTCTATTCCTCCAGGGGTACACCCCTTGTTCACAGCAAAACAGAAATAATTTAACATCGTCATAGAGGCAGATTGGAAATACAACTGCATTTTCCCATTTACAATCCTGTACACGTAACTGCCAGAAAGGCAGCCGAACACCTAAAGCTGCATTAGACACAAACAAGCTGAACCCTGAACAGTCATCACACACAACATTGTAAAAAAGTATATCAGAAAGGATTGGAAACAAGATTGCATATTCATACCTGGTTACACGGGTTCACAGTGAATGCTATGGTGCCAACAGCCTATGCGCTTTTTTTTTTTCTGATGTCTGTATCTCTTAAATAACTCTAATTTTGGTTCATTTTAAAGTAAAACACACACACACACACACACACACACACACACACACACACTGGACTGAAGGAGCGGGATCTGGGTTTTGAGTAGTGGTGACCCTTCATTATTGCTGGAACTTAAGAAGTGCAAGAGAGAGAAATACATTTGCTTCATGACTTGTCTACAGCAGTTCATTCCATCTTGCTTTTGTTTCGGCAGGAAGATGACACCATGGAGAGTCACAATCAAAACAAAACAAGAAAAAAGCACAAAAATAGAAAAGAAAGAAAAAGAACTCACATCTCCATAACAGGTAGCTGTCTTTCTCAGTGAAGATTCTAAGATTTCATTCTGCGGTTGATTCTGAATTGGAAGTGAAACGTGCGGGTATCTGAAGTGCTGGGTGCTGGGACATGCCCTCGGGCGATAAAGCAATGGTAACACAATTCCTTTTAGTGACTCTTCTACTAGGACAAGCCCATGCTTTAAGGGACGCGATGCAGGAGGACCTGGGTAAGGAGCGGGCATCCAGGTGTTTCACGTGGAGGGAAGCTGGGTGACACGGAGTGGCAGGAACGCCAAGCAGGGATTTCTCGTTGTGATCAATGAATCCACCTGCTACTGGCGCCCCTCCTTTGGTTGATATTTATTTTCAACAAAACGAGAATGCATGAAACCTAGTGCATCCATGACAGTCCCCAAGACACACACTCACACCATCAAACAGCAGAACAAACCACAGAACAAAAGGGAGTGAGATCATGCAAAATCCTACTTTTACCAGCTAGGAGGAAAACGTTAACAGCTTTCGGTACAGAACATGGCCGCTTTTCAAACATAATTTAATTACTTGTTGACATTATATGAAACTTACTTTAAATACAATAGTTTGAAAGAAAAATGGTGTTACAATAGAAAACCACAACAAAAGGTGTGTAAATAAACAGTTATACTGGCTATAAAAGGCAGAGACAGGGAGGGGAAAGCCCTGGAGAAAAGAACTCCTGTAGCCACTATTTACAGTGGTGGGTCCAGCTCTGTCTGAAGTCACAGGGAAAAATAACTCCGTTCGGCCAATGGACCCTGTGGAGCTGGCTGGGAAAGGACAGGGCAGGTGAACTTGGCCTCCAAACTGGAAATCTAAGCAGTCTCTCACCTTGAATATATATGTTCTTGGGGATGAGGTGGGTCTTTCTCTGTAACTGCAAATGGAACTAACACTGTCCACAGCCCAGAGCCTCCCTCTGCCCCTTCACCCAGTGCATCAGTGTGTCACTGCCCAAATTATTACAACTTTGTCTATTTCCAGGTTCAAAATGTCAAACGGTTCTGTAAGCAAAGAACCCCATGCCTCAAGGATGCTGGGACGCCATCCTTTCCAGAAAACTCAAATGCACCTGAGAGGGTATGTTTCTGAAGACTGAAGAGGGATACTTCATTGACGGAATTTATAATGAATCCAAAGGAACAGGAGTCAGGCTCCAGCCTGCTGACGGGAAACATTCTTGCAGGGCTTCTAGACCCTTCCAGACCCTTTGGAAGGCCTCCAGACCCTTGACTGGTTCCGAATTTGCTTAGAGCAGTGTTCTCCGCTAGGGGCAACTCTTGTTCCCAGGGAACATTTTTGGTAGTCAACTCGGGGTCTTACTGGCATCTATCGGGTAGTGACCAGGGATGCTGTTAGCCTATGATGCCCAGGGGAATCCCCTGCAACAGAGTATCCAGCCCCAGATGTCAAGAGAGCTGAGCCCAAGAACTCTGGATTTAGATGACATGCAGAGGTGCTTGTGCACAATTTTTCCTGTTTCTTCATGGTCACCTTGGACATTTTTGGTGACGACAAATACTGGAAACATTTGAAACTGTATGCCCTTCCTGCTAGATGGTGGAGATGAATGTCCTTAATGACAGAATTACCTTCCTGGTTGGGATGAGAACCCACGGACACCTTCGTGGAGCTTCAGAGAGCACCTCTGGGGCCACCTGCCTCTGTCCTGTTGGACTTTGAGTTCTGGTCACGAGATGGTCCCGAGTCAGACGGGTGCGTCCTGCCTACGTGGATGCAGGGTGCTGTCCTTACAGGAGAGAGTTTCAGATGGTTGGAAAGTTTAGTTTCAAACAAATAGGTGCTGTGTGTAAGACGCGTCTCCCGGACTTCACCTGTCAAACTTCCTTGACCTAAAAATGAAGGGTCATTCTGAATCCTTCTTTTACGGATTTAAAAATGAGAATAATATACACAGCGAGCAGGGTAAGAAATGTACTGACGGTAAGAAATCCAGGCCTGGGGCTGCAAACAAAACCTTAACTGAGGTCTAGGATGGGCCTTCTGCAGGGAAAATAGCCTTCTGGTCATAGGTAGAACCCAGCAGGGAAGGAGGACAGAACCAAAGAAATGAGTGTGGAATTTAGAATAAAATTTTGGTTTCTGGGGGATTTTATTATCTGAAAATTTCAAAAGGAATTAAGGTTCTAATTTCAGGACCGGTGTTAAAAATGTAGTGATAGGTTTTGAGGGGGGGGCCCTTAAAAGTACTGATATGACGGAGCAGAGGACAGTAGTCCCAGGTGCCCCAGGGGAACAGGAGTTCATCCCACGTGACAACAGGCCTGGGAGGGCTTAGCTGTGGGCTGAGCAACCTCACGGTCTGGAAATCGAGAATGAGTCCAAAGGCTGTGCAACCCCTCGCTCCCTCTGCCCAATGGTCACTCGTCCCCAACAACGTGCAGAATTTGACTTAGAATCATCTCTCTGTTTAGAACCTGTGGCCTGTCTTCCCTGGATGCACACGCAGCTTCCGGCCCTGCTGTAGGGGCACTCACCCCCAGGGTCGGCTCACGACCGCAGCTCAGGGGCTGCGCACACGGCTCCTGGGACCTCGGAAACCCCATCTGGGGCGTGAATCCCATGCTTAGCACGGAACCGGCTCATTCCTTCCCGGGCTTCCGCCCGTTTGTATAAAATTCTCTCCGAACATGACCCGTCATTTGGAGGACAGCAATTTCTAGGGAGCAACAGGGGAGGGGATTTCAGCCAGCGGTCTACAGAATTGTCTAGTAAGAGAGCATTTCGGGGGCTCCAAATGGAACCCTGCATCTAACAAGAAAAACTTCTTGTTTTCAAAAGCAAACCAACTCAGAACAAAACGAAACACGACCTAGAGGTCAAAGCACAGCAGTCGGTCCATCCCGGCTGCCCGCGCAGGGGCTGGCGCGGGTCCTGGATGCTCTTCCTGGGGGCGGGGCGCGGTCCGCGGGTGGGGGTGGGGGGGTGCTTTAGCTCATGTGGAAGCGGTGCTCCCCCCGTGTGATGTGGGACGAGAACTCGTAGCGGTCCTGGCTGTGGTAGCCGCACATGTTGCACTCGAAGGGATCTCGGAAGCCGTGGCAGCCCATGTGGATGGTGTACATGACGTGGTCCAGGAAGAGCACGCGACAGTGTTCGCACCTGTACACCTTGAGGGGCTCCCCGCTCGTGCCGATCACGCGCAGCGCGTCCGCGGGGCCCTCGGAGGCGGCGCGCAGCACGTCGTAGGCCGCGTGCTCCTCCTTGATGGACAGGCCGTTGCGCGCGTGAGGGGTGAAGTGGTTGGTCAGGTAGATGAGGCCGCCCCGCTGCTCCTCCGTGTTGCTCTCGGTGTCCGTGGAGTCCTGGCAGCTGTTGCTCGGCGACGCCTCGCGCTCGGAGGACGCGGACTTGGCCTTGGAGAGCAGCAGCAGGTTCTCCACGGCGCCGTCCTGGGCCGAGTGGTTGGAGCGCGCGGGGCCCTCGGCGTGGGGCTTGTGGAGGTGGTACATGGGGCTGAGCACCGGGACCACGTCGGAGCTGCCCGGGGGCGTCTGCACCAGGGGGCGCAGGGACTCGGCCCCCAGGTAGCTGATGGCGTTGTTGATGGCCTGGTCCATCACGTGCGTCTGCATCATCTCGTTCTCCTTCTCGTAGCTGGCGCTGCCGTCGTAGGGCAGGTCCGACAGGCACTTGTCCCCTGTGGGAAGCGGGGAACAGTCAGAGAGGCCCAGGTTACCTCTGCACCCGGCGGCAAGAGCTGACAACTACACCTGCGGCGCACCGACCTCGGGAGCACCTCCAACATGGGGGAGAGCTGACACATCTCTGCCTGCCGGGCACCTGGCACGGGGCTCTGCCCGGGGTCGGCGTTTAAACCAATTTGTCTGGACAGATCAATAAATGAATCGGGGAAATAAGGATGGTGTGCCAACTTAAACAGCATATATTTAAACGAATGAAACCAATACTTGTGTCTTTTACTCCAGATGTTATAAACATTTTTATATTTAACATTAATATTTAAATGATGTATTTTCAATATACTCTTGTAAGAAATTTACAATGGCTGCTTAATTTATCAAATTTATTTAATTAAAACATAATTATATGATTTCAACAATGTGCGACGTACTTATTTAAAATAATATTATCTCGTATGTTTTAAATTCCCATCTTTAATACGCTAGAATAAGGCTTAATCAAAAATACGAAAACTGTATATTCTTTATAGTGAAATGGTATCAGTCTTGTCAGTAGCACAAAGCTGGCTCTGACTTGCGTGAGAGTGAAAAGCATCATCGGACGCGCCGGCCTCCACATCCTGCCTGGCCTCCAATTCCACTCTCGCCTCCCAGCCCGTAGCAGCACTGAGCCTGTGCTGCAGAGTCACGTGGTGGAGAGCCGGGAGCAAAGCAAGGAGGCTCCAGGGGTTACGTTTACTTGTCCTTTCAAACAATTACTGAACATGAACGATGGCCGAGAATTGTTGTCAAGGACTTGTCAGCAAGCTTAGCCTCAAGAAACTTAAGGTCTAATATCACGGTTTGTAGAAGGCGGCGAGCTCGCTTCCCCTGGAAAGGGGAAATTTGAGAAAAGATTTGACTTCTTGTAATTAACTTTCGAGTGTAAATTTTCACAATGAAATAAAATGAATATACTTGAAGATACACCTTCCCGATATACTGGTTCTAAGCTCAGTAGGAAACCATGGTTTCATTAGCAAATTCATTAATGAACTGTCTGTCCTCATGGTCAGGGCTATTGATTCACTGGACTTTCAGCGGTGGTTAGTTAATAAGTCACAGGACGAGAGGCCATCCACAGGCAGGTCTGAATTGTTTACGTTTCACCCCTCGCTCTGCTTCTTTCCTTCTCGCACCAAATCTCCACCAAGCGTCCACCCTGAAGCAGACAGGAGGGACGGGATGGCCAACACGTAACAGTGGTCCCCATTCTCAGCAGCCCACAGGGGAGACAGGCATTAACACATGATAACATGCAGTGCATCCCTGTCTGAGAAGTTGCATGAAAGGAAAGGAAGGTTTGCTACGGGGACCTAATGAAGCTTTCTAGTATGATGAGGCATATTCCTGGCACTTATCAATGGTCACAGATTTTTTTAAGGATTAATAATAAGTCTAGGAAGTATGGAGCAGTTTATCCTTCTGTTGCTAAGAGCTGGCTGCAGACTGTGAAGTGTGTCCCACACAGGAGAAGCAAGAGGACGGAGAGGAGAGGGAGACTGGAGCCTTGAAGGGATGGGTGAAGGTGGCCAGAGCCCTGGGCGGATCAGTAGGCTGGGTAAACCCTGCAGAGACTGTGTCTGAAGGAAGACAGAAAGGTCCGAAGGAAGGAAGCACCCTTCTCGGTCACTGGCGGGAGGCAAAGGTGAGGAATGCCTTCCGGCTGCCTAAGGGTCCAGGTTACAGCTGATGGTGGCTGGAGCGGCTGGTGACAGCAAGGACCCCCACACCTCCCACACTGAAACCTGACAGCACGGTCTGCAGCTAGTTCTTAGCAACGAAAGAAAAAATTGCTCCACAGTTCGTAGACTTATTAATAATCCTCAAAAATGTCCGTAACCTTTGATAACTGTCCAGGAGTATGCCCCATCATACGAGAAAGCATCATTAGGTCCCACTTCTTGCTTTGCTAGGGATATGTATCATACAGCGGCCTGGCTCTCATTCATTCAAATCTGCTGGTGGTCAGGAGTGACACACGCCCTGACAACAGTACAATGTGACCCTTGGATGACACAAAGAAACTTGTCAGTGGACTGCCACACCCTCTGCAGAACTGCAACAGAATGGAATTTCTACGTAAGTTGGGTGGCAGGGATCACAGAAGTGGTGTTTCTCCCCATTTAAGGTTAGAAGTAATTGAGTAGCATTACAGAAACCACGTGGGTTTTTTTTTTCCTGTTTTTGTGTCGAGGTGTCAAGTGTCTGGTTACATTAACCTCAGAGGAGAAGGAGTCCCTTCTGGCTGGTATCTCAGTCTGTCTCTCCACCAAACCCCAGCAGGGAGGGGAGGGGAGTGGACTTCACAGACAATTCTGATACATATAGAAGTGCTTACAGCTCCACCAAAATTGTGCTTTCCCACCTAATCATCCTGTTTCTCCCAAAGTCATGGTTCTGTGGTTTCCTAAGCAACCACTGAAATCTGTTGGTTTTAAAACTGGGAATCAACAACAAAAGGAGGTAGGAAATAAACAACAACAACATAGATTTCAGACTCACGTGGCATATTAAAAACACCCACAGAATTTCTCTTCCCTAATATTCCACAAAGTGAGAAAATCCCACAACGTTCACTTTGGCAATATGCTAAAGAAAGGTACATAGTCTAATGAAATACATGTTTATAAAAAATCAAGGACCAAGGAAAGAAAATTCTGGCATGAGATACATGGAAAAGCTTGGCCGTTGATCTCACTTACAAAAACCTTAAGTATGAATCAACAAAATCTTCAGCATTTTCCCTAATATCCTCATACCCATAGAGAATCAATTCAAATAGGTGTCTTTTTCCACTTATGATCGAAAAGCAGTTAAAACCTCTGCTAATGAGACCAGGTGACCCTGGCCAAGTGAGCAGTGAGACTGGTTCTCTGGATGGGAGATAGGAGTTAAGTCCTCAATGCTGTACACTGGGAGGAAATAGCCCAAAGGACCAGAGCAGGCCCCTGTGGGAAATACTCCCCAACCAGGTACAGTACAGTGATAACTGGTTTAGGGCATTTAACCAGGTCTCAGAACGAGGGACAGAGGGTGGAGAGGAACTCTTTTAACAAAGGCTGCACTTCGCCTCACCTGAACTCTCCCAACCCCATCCTTGGCATTCTTTCAGTATTGAGAAAAGTCAATAGCTCTCACAAGAAAAAAAAAGTCTCAGATACAATAGGAAGAATGTAGACATGCCAATCAAACTCTATCAGCCCAAGCTGAATAAACAAGATGAAAAGAAAAGGTCATGGTTGCTGTGAAGATATTTTCTAGCAAGACAAGGGAAGAAAGGAAGTGAAACACAGACCACTAAGCCCATCCTAGGGAAAAGCTTAATTCAAGGAAGAGAAGTAATGTTTCATAATTGCTTTGTGACACGGATTCAATTAAAAAAGATACTGAAACATGGCAGGCTAAAACAACAGAATAAGATGAAAACAGAGATTTCGATCTCAGGAAACAAAATGAGGTCCAAACAGTATTATTACAGAATTAACACATGGATTAGAAACATCAAGTAATAGAACATAAACTCCTAAAAATGGAATTACTAACATAGAGGAAAAACACAAGATAATAACAGTGAATAAATGTGAAAAAGCCAAAAAAATAAACTTAGAGAAATGCTAACAGATATGGAAGACAAACTCTCCAACATAAGGACATCTGGTATCTCTGAATAGAGATCACAGCAGATGAAACAAAAATATATATTTATAAAAAAGAGAATTTCCAAGAAATAAAAGAGAAAAGAAGGGAATCCCCAGATTAAAATGTCAGGAAATTTTTATTCAGAATGCAAAAACACCAAGACACATCCCAGTTAGGGTATTTAACTTTTAGGTTAAAGAAAAAACTCTTCAGGCATTCAGAGAGAAAATGAAAATCTTGCCTTCAGTCATGATGGCAAGATCTAAAAAGTTCCCAGGGGAAAAAAAAGAGTGAACAACATCACATACTTGTCAGAATGCTCTTCAGGTAGAAAGGCAGTAGGCAGACCTCCTCAAACACAAAGCAATTATGAAAACAGAACACCTACAGAAGCTTCTTGAAAAGAGTGGCATGTAAAGTCCAATCAATTAAGAGATCACTCTAAATAAATAGAAATAGTAGTAGAAGGGCTGGGTCTGAGCCTCTCTTGAGTTCAAACTCAGAGCTCTTTCAATCCCACCAATACCCTGCCAGCTTGTACGGTTACAGCTGCATTCCTACACACTCTTTGTGAATTTGTATACAAGATAGACCACTTCTAGAGGTTAGAAGTCCATCTCCTTTTTAATTTTAGAGATGGAGAAACCACAGGTTAGGAGTGGTTGATGAAAACCCCATCAAGTTGACATGAGGGTAAGGTAGTCATCTGGGGGCAAGAAGAGGCATTAGTTTAGAAATAAACTGCCAATCACCAAACTCTTGGGCAAACACCTAACAGAACACACAGCCAGTTCTGAGCCCTTTTTTCCAATCTCCACTCTGCCATCCTTGTCCTACTGTCTACTGTCGTTCCCCCCGGGACCCTGCCACTTCTCCTGTGCTGTCCACCTCTCCCCAGTGACTCCTTTTTACCTTAGCTTTGCTTGACCAGACAGACGGGTTCTGGTTTTGTTTGTTTGTTTGTTTATTTATTTATTTATAAATAGCAACTAAATCTCAATACAACACCTAAATTGTGGTCTCACCCGCGGTGGCTACTGCGGAGTTTCACAGATAGTTATTTGAAGTCTCCATAAGCTGCAGGGGCTGAAATGCCCATTTATAAAGCCCTTGGTATCCCTCACTTTCCTCACCTGAAGGAGGAAGTGGTACCCAGCTCCCCAGGGCCCGTGACTGTCAACAATCCTCGGGCACACGTACTGCTCTATCTCTCCTGGTCACCGGCCCCCAAGCCCCCTCCACACAAGGCCTCCAGGGAGGAGCTGAGGGGCCCCAGGCTCGCCTCCACCCGGTGCTACCTGAAATCCCACCCGCAGCACTTGGTCCTCCACGTCACGTCACTCCCACTCTGCACAGGAAACGTGAGGCCTCCCCCCCGCCCAACAGTCTAAAGGCTCAGGTTTGTGTGGGCGACTCCCCAGACCACGTCTCCAGCCGGTGGTTTGCAAAAGTGTTTTTTAACTGAATCCTTCCTCCCCCCACCCCTCCCAACACCCAGCCTCCGATCAAAATGAAGCCTGTTTTAAGTGTCAGAGACAGGATGGAGCCCAAGAACTTGGCCTTCTGTTGGTCCTGCCCACCTCCTGCAGGAAAGCAGCTGCCCCAGGCCTCACTGACCACTAACCCCGTGCTGGACCCACGCCCTCTCCCAACACACATTTCCCAGGCTCCCACAGGGCGTCACTCAGAAAGCCCTTGAAAACGAGCAGATCAGACCCAGACTCTATCTTTTCCCAGAACCTGTCAATGGCACATGGGTCCCCATGACTCATAACTTCCGTCCCCCAGTCCCGGCACGGCCCCCATACCTCCCTCCCTCCACCACAGCCCCACCGTCCTCGCATTTCCAGTCAGTCTTTGGCACTCGAGCTCTCTATTTTCCAAGATGTGGCTCCAATCAAAAACATGCCAGTGCTTTCTTCTGCCTGCTGCACTGAGGCTACCTTTCTCACCTTGGCATTCCAAGGCCATTCACCTGTGGCCACAGCTGACTCGGGCTTTACTATTATGGCTTCCCTGAGGATCCGGGGGTCACCCTGGGATGCGCCCTGCTTGTCAGACGTGTCCACACGTCCCGCTCCAGCTCCCAAACGGCATCATCGTTTCTCTGTATTTGTATCCATCTGCCTAGAACCCTCCTCCATTCTTCCACTGTCAAAAATGTGTTGAAATCCTCCTCCTCCCTCCCAGTGACAGGTCACTGTCAGCTTCACAAGCTTTTACTGATCCTCTTCCCTGGACGTGACCCTCCCCCCTGGTCGTCCTCCCTGGACGTGACCCTCCCCCCGGTAGTCCTCCTTGGACGTGACCCTCCCCCCAGTCCTCCTCCTTGGACATGACCCTCCCCCCTGGTCCTCCTCCTTGGACATGACCCTCCCCCCGGTCCTCCTCCCTGGACATGACCCTCCCCCCGGTCCTCCTCCCTGGACATGACCCTCCCCCCGGTCGTCCTCCCTGGACGTGACCCTCCCCCCCCAATCCTCTTCCCTGGACATGACCCTCCCCACCCCGGTCCTCTTCCCTGGACGTGACCCTCTCCTCTATGTTCCTCCTTCTACATTATCTTCATGATATTATCTTCACACTGAGGGCTTCTAAATGTTGTCACTTCCTTGGTGCTAATCTAGGTTCATAAAACCCCGTGATATACGTAAAGAGTGGAACCAAGGCTGGAGAGTTTGACTAATTTTGCGAAGGTGACAGTGTGGCTGTGAACTCACACCCTCAGGCTGGGTCCCCAGCCCAGAGCCCTTCGCCCCTCCCTCCTGCCCAGGTGTCATCCTTCTTGAACTCCCAGGGTCTGGGCTGGATGATGGCTACATTGGCAATAACCCCCTAGAGGAAGGGCTGTCCCACCCTGAAAGCACCTGGCACAGGTAGAGTCAGCGGTATCTCCTTGCTGGGCACCTCACAGGCCAGTTGCCCTGCAATTCTGCCCTTTTAGCCTTCAAAGTAGCCCATGTGGGGAGTATTATGAGCTTCTTCTGAAAAATGAGCACCTGAGGCTCAGAGAGGCTGCTCTCCAGGCCATGCCCCCGCTGTCCTGTGCTCACTGACAGGTCACCCCCAAAGGACACAGAGCGCCCACAGGCAGATCTCACCGAGTGCCCCAGAAGCTGCAGAACCACCTCTAAGGACAACTCCTGGGAGAAGGTCTGTTATTTTTAAGAAGCCTATTGGAAAACCATTCCGAGATATTTGAGAAATGTTAAGTTTGCCAATGTTTGCTTTTTAAAAAATGAGATATGTTTTCCTTTCTTCTACCCTCAACTAATCACCATCTAAAGCACCCGCGTGGTTGTTCTTTTAAGAGACAGGAAACGTTTAACTCTTACCAACAAATTTCTGAGGCATAGAGCTCTTACGTTTGGCGACGTTACTTGCTAGTCTGTCCAGCACGAGCGAGCGCTCCGATCCCATCTTGCACAGGTCTTCTGCCATTTCACTGTGATTAGTTTCTTCTTTAATGACTAAAGTCAAAGACAGTTAGAAAGACCAGTTTAGAAACACTTACGGTGAAAGGATTCAGTCTCATCATCAGTGTTAAATATGACATGTGTTAAGCGCCTACAAGAGCCAGGATCTTCACGGAGATTATTTCTAATCTTCCTAGCAACGCTGCCAGCCAGATGGAGGCTGACCAGAGCCACCTGCTAATGACACCTGCCTTATCCCCCAAGACCAGGGAATAAGCACCACCACTGTCCCTAGAAGCCGGACTGTGATTAAGTAATTGTGTCCCTTTGACAAGTCCTCTTAACTTTTCAAATACACCCCAATCCACTAATTCAGTCAATCCTGACAGCAGCCCTCCTGAGAGTCAAAGAACTCTCAGCTAGAAATGATCTAAGACTCGGACTCTGCCACAGTGGACAGAGGTGCAGGAGAAACCTGGCCACAGAGATGCTGCAGCCAATCCTGGCAACATGGGAATGAACTCAGAGCTCCTGGACCCTGAACACAGCAAACCGGAAAATCAAAAAAACATGCACCGTAAGAAATCTAGAAATTGTGGAGGTGAATGTTGATCTAGGAGGTGTTTCTAGCCAACCTGTGCTTTTCTGTGTCATCCCTTTCTTTCCATAATTGAAGACACAGCTTTGTATCCTGCATAACCAGCCGTGTTCTAGTTTTTATGGTTGGAGTTTTGGAAATATCGCTCTTTCATCCCCCTGCAATTTCTCCTAAGCTGTAAGAAGCTAAAAATGCAAACTGATTATCTTCCAAATGGCTAATCAATTCTTCCCACAGCGATTCTGAAAAGTCCACTGAAATCCCACTGCTCTGTGCTTCTTCCTTTTTCAGATGGGACGGGCTGATTGATCACAGGGTCTCTGGAAGTTTTACTCATTTCTATTATGGATTTGTCTGTCCATTCTTCAAAGAGGTCCAGATGACAGCTACGTTTGAATACAGCATTAGACATTACTCTTCTTTTTAAAAAAATGCCATTTCCCTCATTTGCTTTTCCAGATACACTTTATAACATTCCAATAAGATTGACAAACCAATTTCATGCTAAAACCATGCTGTGATCCCAGAGGACACACGTGCAGTGTCCAGGCCTCTCTCCCTGTGACTCCTCCATGTTTTCTGGCCCCAGTATTGTTTGCTAGCTTTCTTCCTCATGGACTGCACATGACCTGCTAAGATTATTTCTAAGCATTTTATGTCTTTGTTGCTTCACGATGAACGCCACTTTGAAAAAATATATTTCAAATTGGTTATTATCGCTGGTAAATTTAATTTTTTAGCCTTGGAAATGTGGGTTTCTTATTAAATGGACAAACGTAACAGCCCACACCCTGATTTATATGAGGGGTACCCATAAAATCCGTAGAATTCAATTGCACTGGTAGTATTTTTGATCTATCAAGCTGATATGCTTCCCGGTGTATCCATCCTTCTCTGCAAAGCCGGGCCTGTGGCCTGTCCAGGGCGCCTACAGCACCTCGAGCTGGGTTTCCTCTCTGCCAGGCCATGGGGCCTCCTGAGACCCTCAGAGACAGCACAGTGAGGGGCCACGAGCCCAGGGCTCCCAGACCACTGACTCTTCTGCCATTTGATTCATTTCTCTCTAAGCTTGTAACACAATCTGTGCACCTAAGGCTCAAGGGAACCTCATGTTTTCCACAAAGACATTAGGAAATTATGACAGATGACCAAAAAGCCTTTTCCTAAATAAAATCACATTCAGAAAAATTAAATCTTCACTACATCTCATAAGCTAGGCTCTGTCGATACCTAAGCCCAAAGAATGGCGCCAACCTAAGGGGATGGAGGGGGTGAGCCCGCTTAAGGGCCCATCTGAGTGCTCATGGGGGCTGGTCCTGGGGGGCCCGGGAGGGATGGGTCATGAGAAATGCACAGAGGGCACAGGTCAACCAGCCCAGCACAGCGAGACCCCCACCCACTGCCTGCCCGAGACCCGGTGTAGCCTTGCACAAATTCCACTGGCTTTTATGGACCCTCAACCAGCACTCACTCCACAGGAGAAGCCGTCTCATCTGAGTACAGGACAGAAAGCCATCATGAAGAATCCCAAACCATCTGATCACCAGAGGGAATCAATCTGCATCTTAGGACTAAATGGATCCACACTCTCTCTGTTTACGTCTTTCACTTTACGTTATCTCAGATCAGAGCCAAATGTTATCTCGAGATGCAATACACAGCGAAGCATCAGAGCACATGAGGAAAAAAGCAAGCTTCCCTTGAAACCTGTGACAGCTGCAAGACTACAGACAGTCAGGGTCTTCCAATCATCCCACGTTCCAGGCAGGTGCCAACACTGATGAATGAAAACATGGCCTGAAAGCTCTTATTTGATCCACTTCATGAAAAAAATCATTTTTAAAACCAGATTTCACATCTTATTTTGATGACTAAGCACAAAGAAGCAATTGATACTCCAGGTTAAAAAACCAAAAAAAAAACAAAAAACAAAACACCAAAAACCAGAAAGAAAAGAAAAAAACCCAGACTTTCAAGGGTCACTACAATCTTAGAAGCTTCCCCAGACTTCGAGAGGAAGGGGTTTCAAGGTCACGTGCTCCCTGGTAAGAGGAGGTCTTGGAAAGCTGGGAAGCACAGGGCACTCCTAGTGAGAGTTCAGCGGCCAAAAACATCCCTCCATCCCAGCCGTGGTGGCTCCCGGGCCTGTGCTCTGGTCCAGCTGCATCCCAGCGGGCAGGGGGCCCTCCTTCCCCCCAGCTGGGGAGGGAGGGGGAGCCAAGGCCAGGCAGCCTGTGCCCTCGGTGCTTACCTGGGTACAGTGTGCCTGGAAGGCCCATGCTTTGCAAGTAGTTGTGGCAGCGCTCTTTGTGTTCCTCTAAAGAGCTTCGCTGTTTATAGCTTCGGCCACAATATCCACATTTGTGAGGCTTACCAACTGCAGGAGACACAATGGAGTTCAAGACCCCGATTAAATAGCGGCCGTACGTGTCATGGGAAGGCATGCAATACACTTTTTACCAAAAAGGCAAAAAAAACTCTGCTCTTGAGAGCTAAAAGCATTATGGGCTCCGTCGAGTTGACTGAATTTAAAGATGTGAATGCCCAGGGGTTTCCTGATTGTACCAAGAACTCCTGTTACCTTTTTATCATTTTAACTTGTTCACTGCCTAACAAATTCTCTTCTACTTAAATCACAAAGTCTGAACTTTAACTGGAAGAAACAAACCACTGCAGTGTTATAACAGGGATGCCCGACAACAGGGCAGAGATGTGAGGAAGGCCTGAGCTGGCTGGATAAGATACAGACTCAGCTCCAAAGTTGGCCTCTTGTCCATGGCCACATCGTGGGCCAGGTCTGGAGTGACAGTGGCGTCAGGTCTGATGCAACCAAAGTGAACTCAACTCCTAAACTAGTGCTAAACAAATACCTGAGGTCTGTAAGACACCACAGTGGATAAATAGACTTAATGAAATAAGCATTTTGTTTCCAAAATGTATTTTCTTGTTCTAACCTGGAAAAGCTCTGTTTTCTCCCCAAAGACCTTTAGGGATGGCATGGCTTCTAGATCAGCCCTGTCCCACAGAATTTACTATGAAGAAGGAAATGTTCTCCACCTGTTCTGTCCAATATGGCAGCCACCAGCCACGCGTGTCCACTGAGCATTCGAAGTATGGCTCACGCCACTAAGAACAGAAGTTTGAATTTTGTTTAACTAATTAAAATTTATACACCACATATGGCTCATGGCTACTGTATTGAGCAGTGCACTTCTATACAGAGTTTAGTTCTTCCTGAATTTTATTGAGTGGTATTTTAGGAAAAGAAGACTAGCACAAGTTCATATCATGCCTAAGTTTAAAGATTTTAATAGCATTTTAGGAGATAAAATGGATAAAGGATCTTCTATTATTTATACAATACAAATTTCCATCCTAAAGCCAGAACCTTTTAGTTCCTTCTCATATTGTTAGATTTCACATATTTGAGAGTATTATGTCAAAATCGATGCCATCCAAATAGGACTGTTTGGTGAAACGGCTTAACCCAATCTTGTATTGGTTAAATCTCTTCCTTAGGTGAACAGAAACTATGGTTTAAGAAGACTAGACGAAAACCAAAATTTGACTTCTGGAACATCTACTGGAGGGAAAAGGGAGCTTTTATTATCTGGAGAAAGTGTTGTAGCCCTAACATCAGAGAAACAACATTGACGTATACAATGTTGCTAAAACTGCACGTTTTATTGAGTATGGCCTTTAGAAACTCATAGAATATAGATAACCCACTCAATGTCTCTTCCTGGAAAAGCTGCAGCTTTAGCAAATTTCCATACATATAGCCTGGTGTCTGAATACCCATTTCTGTCTGAGTATATGATTGATTTTAACTCTGGAACATAAGAAGTTCATGAAAGCAACTGAACGAAAGTATATCTTGAAGTGTAGTCCACTGTTCTGCAGGAAAGAAGGTCTCTAGCCAAGCTTGCAATTTCCAAAGAAAGCAGAGAAGAAGGGAGGGGAACCCTTCCTCACCCTTCCAGACTACCCAAGCCCCTCTTATCAGTACGGGACAAATCCTATAGCTGGAATCTCAGGCCACCACCTGTTGCCAGGGAAAGCTACCAGGTGGATGGTGGTTTTTAGTGGAATGGGGGTGTGGCCATTTCACGACGGACTAGAACGTGACCATATCTGAATTTGCAGACAAAGGCTGAAGTCCTCACTTCATTCTAGTGAAATCATCTTGTAGAACCTAAGTCATTGTCTTTTTTTTTTTTTTTTGCAGGAGTTGTGTGTCGGTGGCACTTTCCGACGGCAGAATCACCAGCAGTCCTGGATCAATGATGGTTTTCTCACTACAGTTTTGTCTACTCGCTCATCAGTGGATCCCTAATAGAAATAAAGTGTCCAGAGTCTACCACTGTTATATATAATCAGCCACACTGAGCAGGATACCATCATGCCTCACATGACATAAGCAGGCATGGAGCCAGAATAAGTTAAAATACTGCACTAGATATTTCTAACTTCACCATAGAACTGATACGCAGGAGAGATTTCTGTTGCCAATCAGAGTGACCCAGGGATGACGACAGTATGGTTGGTGTCAAGCTAGGGCTGAGTCTTTGTGTTTTCTACCCAAGGGGATATTGTGCATCCTACAACTCTAATGCAGTGTTCCTGCTGTGATGATGTCAACCTGACTCCACATGAAGGCCACCTGTGAAGTTCCTCTGCCCTAGACCCCCCGGTAGGCTCTGTACACAGACGGCGTCACTGTCACATCGGAAGCCTACAGAGACCCTGCAAACCTCCACCTCTGGGGGGACGACACATGTGCTCCTTATTAGCCACACGTGTAAGCACCTGCGAATGCTCACTGTCGCGGCGTCATCATCCCGCTTTGGGGGAGCCGCCTGTCTTCCTGTCCCCTGCAGCAAGGTCCGCCCCAGCCCTCAGCAGGGCCCAAGCCCCACAGGCACCCCCGCCGACCTCTCCTCGTGGAGAAGCCACTCCTCGGCTTCGTGTGGCTCCTTTCTCGGAAGATTCTGAGAAGCTCTCCCACGCCATCCCAGTGTTCTAAGAGCACTTGGGAGCCTCCGCCACGCTGACGGTCAGGAAGGAGGCCGGAACGAGGGGCGATGGCCGGACCGAGCATCTGAGAAGCAGAGCTGCCGGGACCCGCCCCCCACTGTCCCTGCGGCCTTGCGCTGACTCCCTGCAGGCACCACCCACCAGGGGAGGACCACCTCCCCACAACACTTGTAAATGCCCAGCACCTCCCTTTCCAGGACCACACGCTCACCGGGAACTTTTCCGAAGGTGAGCCTAGAAACTCGCCCTGTGGCTAGACCCAAGCCCTGCCTCCTCCCGGATGGACACCTCCCGCCCGAGACTGACTGTCCCCTCCCTGCGCTCCTGCTGCCCCTCGGATGCTCGCACCACGGTACCCGGCACACGCTGGGGCTCTGCCGTCTCCTCCCCAGGGTGCTCAGTAAATGTGTGACGAGGAAGCGGCCCCAACCCTGGCATCAACTACACCCGTCACCTCTGGGGAGCGGGGCCTGAGCGCAAGCCAACCTTCCCCAAGGACACGCATCCCCGCCTCCTGTGCTGCTGTCCTGGAGGCGTCGGGGGGAGCTGGGCTACAGCCTCTTCCTCTCCCACCGCAGGTCTGGACAGTCTGATCAGTGAGCTCCCTGAGGGCAGGGGCGAGGGCCCATCACCTCCTGCTCTCGGGGCTGGAAGGGCGTGATGTCAAACACCCCTGCGGGTGGCGTGCTGGCACAGCACACATTCCCTACCCCGTCCTCTGACCTGGAAGGTTACGGGGCCACTGGATCATGAAACACCAAGGAAGCTTCTCCGGGGACAGAAGATCCAGTCTACTCAGAGGTGGATCTGTGCTCTCAGGCTGGAGCGCTTCGAATATCGTGGGACATTCTCGCTTACCATGACCTTGCTGAAACCCTGACTACTCAGGACGCATTTACTAAAATCTCGTAACGGCCCCAAACCGAACTCTCCCACGGAGGCCTCGGCTGGCCTCTGGCGTGACCGTTGCACTTGGGCCCAGTCGGGAGCGCACCCTCAGGGAACAGGCAACACCCATCAGGACAGAATCACCTTATCTACCACCTTTGCAAAGAAAACTGGCCCCACGATGACTCCCGAAATGCTCGGCATGAAACAGTCGCGTGGGAGGCTTAACAGGTAACATTGAGAGACGTATTTGGAAACTTTGGGGTGTCAGCGGCACACTCAAGACAAGTACGAGCTGCCAAATCCTTTAAAAGAGAAACCCACTTACCTGACACAAGGGGACGAGGAGGCCTCTTTTGAAATACTCTACCTAAGATGAGACGTGTGCGTGCGTGTGTGTGCGTGCGCACGCGTGTGTACGTTAAGGTTCCCCACCCATCCGAGCACGTGGGGGAGGGCACTGCTGTCTCCGTCAGGTGCAGCCGATGCCCGGAGGAGCGGTGTCCCGGGAGCAGGGCATCCCTGAGAGGATGCCAGGCAGTCCCCAAGCCAAGCCCCGCCTGCGCCCAGAGGACCTACCGGAGTGCGTCCTCAGGTGGCCGGTGAGGGCGTCCCGCCGGCGACATGCGTAGTTGCAGAGGTGGCACTTGAAGGGCTTCTCGCCCGAGTGAAGCTTGATGTGCCGGAGCAGGTTGCCCTTCTGCGTGAAGGAGGCCCCGCACTGGTTGCACTGGAAAGGCCGCTCTCCTGCGGGGACGAGAAGGGAGCCGGTGAGAGCGGGACCCAGCGCTGGGACGAGGGGAGGACGTGGCGAGAAAGTTGTTTCCCGAGGGCCCGGTGACTTCCACCGGCTGCAGGTTTGATGGAACGTGAGGCTTTCAGACTAAACCTGCCAGCTCCTTAACGCTTCACTGGTTGGGTCAATTTGATCTGAAAATCTAATTTTTTTCCCCTAAATCAGAACGGCACATCACAATGCAAATTCAAACTCATTTAAATAAAGCGGCGGCAACATTTTGTGATGAAGAGCCACTCTTCCTCATCAGCAGTTTTGGAATAAACCAATATCCAATTTTGCGTGTTGTGGCATTTGGTGGGGCTTTTAATGTGGCTTTTTTCAAAGGGTCTTTAAAATATGCCACTGAAGCAGCAAAATAAAAAGGAAACTCATTAAAAATGCATTTCAGGATCACAAGTTCATTTCAGCGTTACATTCTTATATTTAAATGAAAGGTACTTCATTATAACAGTTATAATAACTTCTTTTCATTTACATTTTCCCTGTATTTTCCCTTTCAATTTCTTCTCCATTACCTGTCTGTCCCTATGCAGGCAAATCAGGAAAGAGACAGACAGAGTGTGAGGGTGGGAGAGAGAGAGAAAGATTGAATAAAATGAGAAGTTGAGAAACTGGAGGGAAGGTCTGCACCGTCCAGAGAAAAGTCCCGAATCTCCCCGTGATGCTGCCTCAAAATCTGACCTGCACTGAGGTTTCTGGCTTTTTGCTTTCCTCACAATCCTACAACCTTGAAGCTAGTATTGTTCTATCCGTATTCATAGAAGACAGTTATATTTTCAGTACCAGTATTCTAAGAGGTGCAATTTAGTTGTCACTAGGAATTCTTTCAGGGGTGGCACTACTGGAGTGGTGACAAAAACAAAAACAACAAAAAAACACTGGACCCTCTGCTGTGTGTCAGCTCATGTCCCCAAACTCTGAATCCAACAAAGGATGAAACAGGCATCTGTGCTCAAGAAATATGCTATTGAGTAAGTCATAGGTCTCAGAATCTAAAATCGATGAACATTTTTATTTAACTCTCAATTAAAAGAGGGATACATTTGCCATGTTTAAGTAAGCATTAAAGCTCTTTTAAAAACAGATGCTTTTTTTTTTTCCTTTTTTTTTTTTTTTAAGAAGGAGAGCTCTGTATGACCACAATATCTGGTGTTGAGATACCAGGAGAATGCACTTCCTAGTAACAATTTTTTCTTCAGAAAGAAGAATGTGTTAAAATGTACAGTCGATCTTCCCAATCGGCTTACGTGATTTTGGTGAACAAGACAGCACTTAGCAAAAGCGATTAAGTAGAAGCATATCTGGTCCTCTTAAAATCGACACCAGATTAAATTTCAAAGTCTATATCGGCCTCTGAATTTCATGATTACCATCATTCTTAATTTTAAGTGGGCAGGACCGATGTGCTACTGGAAAAACTGCAACTAATTTACAATGATATTCAATCATAGACCATTTGGAAACTTGACACGAACCAGAATATATTCAGAATTCTCCCAAATCTAGATCTAGATTGGACCTGGCTGAGCAGAGGAAGTCCAGCAGGTGGGAAGGTGATTATAAAAGTAACTACCTAAATCTCTGAGTTAGGAGGCCACACTGGATGAGATTAAAATAGCTGATAATCAGGCAGCCCCGAGGAGCGTCCAATAGAGATTGTTAATTACCTACTAGAAACACTTCTGAGCCTTCACACACACACACACACACACACACACACACACACACACACACACACACACACATATGCGTGTGGCTGCCATGCTTAACTCTAAGCAGACAAAAGAAGGAAGAAGAGTCCAGGGTGACCTCGCAGGGGAAAAGCCTCCACCCACTCGCTCTGGCAGGGGGACCCTCGGGCTGGCTGTTCTGGAAAGCTGGGTCGTCTCATGCCACGCAAATGCATGTGACAAGGATGTGGGCCACTCTTGGTGACCAGCGTGCCTCAGTGTGACCCCACCCATTGTGAAGCGTCCCCTCTGTGCTGACGGGGTGCTTGCTGGGCTCCCCCCGAGCTCGGGCGGGCTGGAGGGAACACCGGCTTGGACCCTGCGGTCCAGCCAGCGTCTGTGCAGGACAGCCGGTCAGCAGAGTGAAAAAGGACAGATCCTTCCAGCCACGCGTCCCTTCTGCAGAACAGGGCAGGCAGGAAAGACAGGGGCCGTGTCTTGGAGAGTGCAATCTGTCTTCCAATTTGAGTCATCGGCTCTCGTGTGTCCTGCTGGGCCTGGTGTCTTAATTCCGCTGGTAAGCTTTCCCGGAAATCTATCTGTTCCTGATTTGCTGTGCTGGCATGAAGATGTATCACAGGGCCCGGGGACCGGAAGACAGCGTTCCCTGAACTGACAACACGGAGTTCAACTCAAGGTGGTTTCCCTTGGGAGGTGTGAGCAGGAAAGGGATCAGGGCCCCGGAGCTAGACGACACAACACGGCCCACGATACCTGGGTACTGCTACTGGTGACCGCTTGCCCCCCGCACGTATACGGCTGATGGGAGCCAAGTTAGACCAAGTTCCTCCAAGGCTGTATTCCCTTTTAGTTAATTGGGATGAGGTCTTTCATATCATTAATTCAAAATTTAGTTTTTAATCCCAGGAACTCTATAATCTGCCATTTCAGAGACTCCCTGTAAGAAATGTCTGCGCTCCTTTTATAACTTAATTGGGCAAAAAAGAAAGTCTCCACGGATGCCCACATCATGAAATTTCTGACCCTATATCTGAAGAAAGCAAATTAAAAAATACACTGAACTACAAGGCTTCGCTTGGGCTTATTGCAGCTGTGCCTTGGAATAGCACCCAGTGCGAGGCCGTGTTTACAGAGCACGGAGACTCTGCCTTTCCGCCTTATGGACGGGAACACAGTGGGCACAGGGCCGGACAGAATAACCATAATTCAGACACTTTTCCTGATGCTTCCTGTTAAAAATCCCATCATTCAGAATCAGATTACTGCACGTTCCTCTCCCACTACCCTCCCTCTGACTCCCCCGTGAGCCCTCAGAGGTTGGCGGGAAAGTGTTACTACGACGCTTGAGTTTAAAAAAATGAAACTGAACAGCAAAACTGGGGAAGTGAAACGGTGTCATCAATGGACGACTCACACAAGGGCAGCCCTGGCCCCGCTCGGAGGCGGTGACGTGGGAGATTGCCCCGGACAGCTGCAGTCCTCCAGAAGGAAACCCCAGTGCGCCCATCCGACTCGGTGACGGCAGGTGCAAGTCCTGGCTTCTGGGGGGGACATTAGGTAGAGCCCAGGCTCCCTGACGAAGGGCCCCCTGAAATGGCACTGTTTCCGGTCCACTGGCAACTGCATGTCCCACCACCTACAGATGCTCCCAGTGTCCTCTGGGTCTGGACCAGAGTCTGCATTTTCAAAGGACACCCCAGTGATTTATGGGGACTTGACGTGTTAGAGAATTCAGGACGGGGTCGGTGATTAGCAAAGCATGTCTTTCTGATACATTCCACTCCGATTCCAGGAAAGTGGAAACCTTCTAGCATGTCTATTTATTCAAACCTAGTTTGGCCAAACTATTTCTATATCGACCTATGACTATATTTATGCAAAGTGGAAAAGCATTATGAAAACAAATCAGGAGTTCCTTGTTTCGTTTTTTTTTTTTTTAAATAAAAGTCAAAGCAGGAACCATAAAACTGATGGTCTCTATGTCCCTCTTTCTGGAATGAACTTGTTCTGTAAGCGAAAGACTCTGCGTGTTGGCACCTACTTGGCCCGTGGCCACTATCTGTGGGCAGAAGTGGGCAGCAAACAGCCGGTCCACTCTGCATGTCTATGCTTGGTGGGTTTATTCATTAAATGCAATTATTCTTTTTATCAGGGCAGGCAGTCATTATATTTTGGCCATTTAGGATGCCAGCATTTCATTCAGTTATCAAATATTTATTGAAGAGAACTTTCACTGTATAGTCAGGTTTTACATGAATTAGCAGGAAAGTAATTCATGTGCGAGGTCTATTTCTCCATCAGGAATGAATTGCTATGGGTCCCGGTGTATCCTGTGAAGGGTCTATCATCACTGTAACCTACCTTCACGTTAATTTCCACCTCGTCACAAAGCGGGGAGCCTGTCTACTCTCCTGCGAGCTTCCCTTGGGGCTGGATGTGGTGTGGACATTCCACCGGATAATTGGAGGATTAAGAGGCACATTAGGAAAAGCAAAGTCTGCTAAACTGTAGAAGTTAAGTTTTTACCGAAAACGAATGTTGACTGAAAATAAACATATTTTACGGTTTTCCAGATGTATGACAAACAGAAATTATTTTGGGAACTGCCTGATTCAAATACAAAAATGACAGCTCCACAAAGGTCCGCATTTCCTGACAACCCAGCTGTTTTGCTCCATGAATTTTCTGAGTTCCTGCTTCAGTTTTGATAATCAGATAAGCGTTTGGCCCCTGGGGAGAATCGCATGAGGCTGTGATGCTCTTCCTTACTTCCCTGAGCTAGCTGACAAAACCCACCCTGCTTCTTCAGCCTGCTTTTATCGGTTTGTTTTTCTCCTCTTGTGGAGAACAGGGGCAGACGCTGGCTTTATGATGACCTAAGATGCCACCCACCGGGACAGCAACGGCTCACGGTATGTTTTATGTCCAAACTTTCAGTGACCACTGGAGTTGGCACATTTATTGTGATGTTTCCACCTTTCAGGCAGAAGAGTAAAGTTTCTGTTTAATTCAAAAGACACCTTATGCATGCAGCTTAGGTAAGATGTTACCTGTTAACATTTTATTTTGAAGACTGTCTAGTGCCACTTGTGGTGACAGTCCTGGTGGGGACACCCGTGACTGGTCACCCACCAGGACCGTGCACCCTGGGGGATGTGGACGGTGCAGAACGGAAACCCTATTCCTCCGGCCCTCGATGTGAGAACATGTCAGGAGCCTGGGTGCAGCCGTCAGACACAAGACTGTCGGCATCCCTTCATTTCTGGACACAGAATACTGTTCTCTACTGCCAAAGCCTCCACTGCCCCGTCCACTAGGACAGGGGTTTGGGTATTAAATTCTCTACCAATTTGAGATAGAAACTAGTGGCAACCAAAGCATCTTGGTGGGAGTGTCACCTGCTGGAGGATAAGCCATCTGAAAACAGAACTCTTTCTGAAAGACTGAATTTTGCTGCTAGTCAATCATTCAACGAATGTTTCTAGAAATCAAGCCTTGTCAGTTTGGATTCCCCCGACATGCACATTTGACTCATGGGTTTCTTCGTGGAAAATCGGAGGAGTAGATTTCAGTGTATCAACCTCCTCTTATCTTGCTTTGTCTTGTTTTTTGAAGGGTGAACCACCTGACAGCCCCACCGCCAATATTTAGAGAATGTGCTCTCAGGCCCTTGTCAGAACTCGCACGCCGGTTACCTTTTCCTTTTTGTTTACGGCTTTAACATATAGGATCGAATTGGTGCATGTTCAGAAGTCCTTTTCTGAATATCGCTCCCGAATAGGGAGGCTACGCCTCGCTCAGGACACTCAGCCGGGAAGGGCCTTGTCCTCTGCAACACCCCGTGGGCCCCTCCAGGCCGCCAAAGGAGGAACCACGCCAGGCCTTACCAGTGTGGCTTCTTTTGTGCACCGTGAGCACATTGGGGCCGATGCAAATTATCCCACAGACATCACACTTTAGTTTGCCGTTAGGAAGTCGAATGCCCCCAGCTCCTGACAAAGCTCTGCTGCCTTGGACACCGTGGGAGCCATTCATTTTCTCTCCGGAGGCATCGAGCATCCGTAAGTCCTCCGCACACTCTTCCCCATTCACTTCACAGGCACGCCCATTCTCTTCATCACTCTGAGTCTCTACTTTAACATTACCAGCTGAAAGAGACAATACAACACAGGGGGCCGTTCAGTGTCATCGCAAAAACAGAACAGAACAGCACAGCAGCACAGACAACCTGGAGGGAGCGACACCTTCTAAACACAGGTTCCTGGTGGCTGACACCAGGGGACAGTGGCCCGGGCTCTGGACCCACTGGCCCACAGGGGACTGTGATATATGGCAACAAGCATCACGGGTTTGGGACCCTCGTCTGCCCTCTCTGTAGGTCCGAAGGGCAGAAGGTGGAAATGCATGGAATTTATAAATTCTCGCTTTAGACTGCGTGTGTGTGGGGGGACCTCTATGCAGGGTAAGGTCACTGGGTCCACTGTGACAGCCTGGGCCCCTCTGGAGGGACCTGAGGCCAAGTCCAACACCCTGGGAGCCAGAAGACCCCTCACGCCAGAAGGTGAGTGTTGATCACGTAGCCCCCACCCCCACCCCCACCCGGTGTGGGACCTTGTTTGTCAAAATCCCCTAAGAAGCGCTTATCTAGCCTGCAAAAGTCCCCTTAAGCATAAGGAAAAGCATAAACTACCTTTCCTTCATTCATGTATGAACAAACATGGAGACAAAACTCAGCAAACGCGCGCTCAGATTTCTGACCAAAGATTCCTGAAAGAGTTCTGTTTGTTTGTTTCTTTGGCACGTGATCACTCTAAACCCTTTTTATTCCATGATGAAAATAAAACCTGCTTCCTAAAGGAGTGCCACGATTTCTCAGGTTTCTTCCAGTTGCTGAAGGGTTGACCAGCATGATGGTGAACGTAACAGGTCTGCACTAGCTTTTCAGAAAGTAAGACTCGTGTGTGCATGGGGGTGAAGGGCTCCTGGTAATAGTACAATAACCACTGTCTACTCTGCATTTAGAGTCATTATTTCTGTCATTCATGGGTTTTTCTCGGTAAAGAAAATAGTCATTTTGGTTTGCATTCTTCTGAAACACCAACTGACGATGGATGGCTGAATCCAATATTGTAATGACCGGGAGAAACTGCAGTTACACTGAAAGGCCTCACGTTCATCACAGTCTCTAGAGATGAATAAGAGGAAGTAGGTAAATTCTGCCCAGTAAAATAATCAATGAGATCGACAGTAACCACGGCTACAAAATCTTTGATCAACACTGTAAATCAGTGGTTCTCCAAGTGTGGTCCCTGGACCAGCAGTACTGGCATCTCCTGAGAACTTGTTGGAAGAGCAGACTCTTGGGTCCACCCTAACCCGCTGAACTAGAAAGTCTAGGGGGTGGGCCCTGCCCTGGGCATTCTTCACATGAGCCTCCAAGGGATTCCCACGTACACTCGAGTCTGAGAACAACTGTGCTAGTAACACTCCAAGTTTGTTTGACTCAACACATTTCTCGTGATTTGGAAGCCCAGAGCCCAGACTCTGAAATCAAAAGTCCTGGTTTGGAATCTCAGCTCCACTCTTCATAAGCTCTGAGATCTTGGGCAATCTTCATCTGTAAAAACGGGAACTACCCACACTAGCCCAGCAGGGGCTTTGAGAGGATTTAGTGGGTAAAGAGATGTAAAGTGAACTTAGGCCAGTGACTGGCCTGGCAAATGAAAGCACGTTCCCATAGAGCCGTCCCCGTGAGGGGGCTCCCCAGGAATGTTCACGGCACGGACCGCGTGCCAGGCACTTTGACTGCCCCGTAATGGGTAACCCTCACGACGGCCCTATAAGTGAGGTGCTGTTATCCTATTTTACAGTTGAAGACGCCCAGGCACAGAGAAGTCGAGCAACTTGCCTGACGTCACACAGCTGGGAGATACTGCAGGCAGCCTGGCCCCAGGGCCCACGCTCCTAATCGCCACACTGCCCAGGTTGCCCATCAGATCTTTGGAGAGAAGACTTGCAGACAAATAAGCAAATGGAACGAATGAGCTGGGACACGGGCCACACCCCCACTGTGGACTTGGAGACCCCAGAAGTGAGGGGATATCTCTTCCCATCACATCCTGGCATCACAGAAGACTGTCCCGAGGACTCAGTAAGTGGGGGTGTCCAGGTGAGCCCCCCTACTAGATCCCGAAGAGCAGGGACTTGGGAGCATCCTGCGTCTCAGCGGCCTCCTGCTGACCTCTCCCAGCCTCCGGAGACAGGGAACCAAGCCCTCCGACATGGCGAGCTCAGGAGACGAGACAGGTAAGGAGGGTAGCCGTGCCAGCGTGTGAAGGAGCTTCACCCCTGAGCCCTCTGGAATCACGTCCTCCAAGCTAACTCACTAGGGCCTCCCTGCCCACTGGGTTCTGCTCCGGAATGCTCAAGGCCCTCTGCACTCCTTCACCGGGGTTATTTTTAATCATCTGTCTCATGGCTTTTGAAAATGAGATGGGGCCAGTTCAGAGCACAGCGGGGCAAATGACTGTAGGTGTGGCAGGTTCTCCAGTGCCCGGAGGTGGGACCCAGGGTCCAGGCCAAGGACCCTGTGGACGGAGGAGGGGAACCAGGCAGATGAACAAGCGTTGGCATGATTCCCTTCGCCCATCTTCCTGCACTCAGCTCCAGGTCGTAAGTTTAGAGGCAACCAGCTCAATGGGACCGACTCTTGCTTTCTCCAAAACACACCTCAGTATAGGACTTATTAACACTTGCCCCAAACTCCCACCTGTTCTGCATTAAGAAGACAGGTGTTTGTGTGACCGTCTGGTGGCCCTGTGGCTTGTGTCGATGACGAAGTGCGGGCCCTTCCTGGTGAGCAACGGGAGCTTCGGGTGACCTGAGGTTTCTGCCATCAGGACACACGTCCCGGTCCCGCGGGCAGCCTGCTGGCAGAGCAGGTAAAGCGCGTCAGGAGTGAACGGGATGAGGACAGCGGGAGTGAAAATTGAGGGACGGATGTCACCTTAAATATCGCAGACGCCCTCAAGCCAGAAGCCTTGACGCCAGTCACTCATCCGACAGCAGTTCGTGAAGGCGGGCCAGCTGCCATGTGGCAGCTTCTCTGAGGACCCTGTTCACAGAGCCGAAAACCAGAGGCTGAAGAGAGCTTATTTTAAATTACCCTCCGATCACTGTGGGTCCCCTCGCACGACTTTAGGTAGATGTGTTTGGTGCCAGAAGAGACCAAACTCGAAGAAGAAAATCCAGTATCCTGTGATGTTCTGGTTTTCGGAAAAAAGGTAGGCAGACCCCCAGACTGGGGGTCCCTGCATCACAGTGGCAAGGTCAAGGCAGCGTAAATAATGGGAACCGGACAGAGCGCTCCAGGTAAGCAAAGGGTAGAGGCACTGAGTCCCGGAGGCCAGATGCCGGGGATGCAGAGCCGGACGCGTGCTAGAGCTCCGGGGGTGAATTTGAGGCCAGACTGGGACAGGAAAGATCTGTGGCAAGTAAGAGGGGAGAAAGGGGGCCTGAGGGGGCTGGGAGTGGAGGTGAGAACCAGAGGGCAACACGTCAGCGAGGGCTCAGCAGGTTCAAGCACGTGTGCATTTTCTCTCAGTGTTGGGGGAAGGTTCCCATCTCTTCGTGGACAAATGCAGGCTGGGTGCTGGTTGCACGGAAGAGGGGCAGAGATGCCCCCCACCCCTGCGTCTGTGAAAACAGGGCCTCTCGTCTGATCGGGAGGCGAATGCAGGCGACATGCGTCTTATTTTCGTAGATGATGGAAATCAGGCCACGGAACTGTCTTAAAACATGGCAAACACAGACCTGATCTCAAAGGTCAAAGTCTAACAGACATCCATCACTCAAGGTAGAATACACATTTTAGAAACACAAGCTCGGACAGGGGTGTCTTGGCTTCGCCGCCTCGGGAAATGGGAAAATGGCTTCGGGGCTTTTAGGTCATGAGGAGCTTGATTCGTGACGAGCCCTGAGCAAAGGACAGCAGAGGCTGCGGTCTTGGGGGACTCTGTTATTGACATCTAGAGTCCCCTGAGCCAGCCAGGCCGGACGCCTCCTTTACATGGGGGAGTGCAGCCCGGAGAGGGTCAGAAGGAAGGAGGTCGGGGGACACTGAAGCCCATTCCTAGGGGACATCGCGGGGCCTGGACATGCTCGGCTCAGAGACACAAGCCTCCGGCTGAGATCAGAGATGCCGCCACCCACCCTGAGCTCCTGAACGAGGGGAAGCAGAAAGAGCGGCAAAGCGGGGATCGGAGGTCCCTCCACGGGGGGCACCCACCCTGGGAGGCCTCGGAGCAGCCCGAGGGCAGAAGGCAATAGCCGTGGCTCTCGCTGCCAGGCTCCCAGGCAAGGCGCCAGAGGGGCGGGCGCTGGTGCGGGAAGGCCCTAGGGGGCCTGAGTGCTGGTGGGCCCGTGATTCTGAACTCCACCCGCCCCGCCGAGAGTCAGCGGCACCAGCCTTTGCTCCAACCAGTGAAGGAGGAGACTGGGAACAGGTGCTGGGAGCGTATGCAAGCTGTCCATCTCCTGCAGGTTCACATGCACACAGCCCGGAGCCCACCCAAAGGGACAAGCAGGGTTCCTGCATCGTCTCTTGAGAACACCACAGGACCAGCCCCGTCGTTTTCTTTCTTCAGACCCGCCCGTCATCAATTCCAGGAAATGGTCCGTCCTCCCTGGCCTGCATTTAGTGGACTGGGGTCCACCCCACGGAGGCTGTCTCTAGGTCCCTCCCCTCCTCGGAATTCCTAAACCACTTCTTTGGCTCCGTTTCCTTGGACCCCAAACTGCTCAGCCGCAGTATTGCTTCTGTGACATGTTAGACTCTCCTTGAATACAGGGATTATACTTACAAATAGCTTCTGACTCCATCCTCCCACCACTTAGAAAAATGTCAAACTCAGTAAGGTGCTGAATGGAAGTGATTAAAGCTAGAACATGAAATGAAGACTTCTGTGTCTCTTGACCCCAGAACACTCTGGCTCAGGCCTGGCCTTGCAGCCTTTCCACTGACGCCCAGGAGCTCATGGACGGGACCCCAGTGTCATTATTTAATAAATGTGGCTGCATGAAGAGTGGATGCCTTCAAATCCTGAGGCAAAAGCCACTTTCCTTCCCCGATGCAATTGAAGATTCGGGAAAATGAAAGTTTCGTTGTTATATATTTCAGAGTCCTCCTATGTGTTTAGTAACAGGGCAGATCCGGTTGACCCTGGACCCCTGAACCTTAGCACTTAGACAAGTTTAGCAATGAGAGAATCCAGGGAACTCGGGGTCATCGGGGCCTTAGTCTCCTGCCAAGCATCGTACGGCCTCATGAATGATCAAATCATTTTAATGCACAGGAATAATGCACACTGGCAGCCCCGCCTCACAAAGGGATTCTGTTTCCCTTTTGTCTTCTTCTTCCTTTCGAATGTGTCTTTATATTTCCTGGTGAGGTAAATGGTACTCTGACAGCATTTTTCCATTGAAAAGATATCCCCAAGCTGTCCCTGTGAGTTTAAGCCAGGGAAGCTCAAAATGCTCAATATTTTAAACGAAGAAACAGGAGACAGAAGTATTCCTGCAACTGACGACTAGTAAAAATCAAACTGAATAAAAATATTTAAGAGATATCTTGAATGAGGGTAATTAAACGAACATTTTAGATGCAGAGAAAACGTGTAGAAGTTTTTGCGCTGCCTCTAAAGGATTTATGAAAACTTTCAAGCATTTTTAAGGTCACTGAAACCATTTATTATAACTTATATCATTTAAAATGCAGGTTTTTTTTTTTCCCTTGCAAAGATGCATGGTTAGGAATACGTTTATCCTTATTTTATGTTTTAGGTTTTAAATGGAATGAAATCAGGGAGAGACAAAAGAGGAAGATTATGGAAAAAAGAATGAGTTACAAGCATATTTACATTTTCCTCAGGTAACAAGGGACACAAACTGAGGTACAGGGGATCGAACAGTTTATGTTTTTAATTTTCAAGAAGGAAAAAAAGAGAGATGAGTGAGGAGGACAATTTTCCACTATGACCACTAGGTGGTGATGTTGGCCCAGAACAGTTGGGTTGCTCTTTGGGTGGAGACTTCATCAAGGTCAACAGCCATTTAGTTACAACTTGGGTACGTGGGAGGGGGTGGGGAAGGAGGAGAGAAAGAGATACTAATACCTTGTGAACCCAACTGTATAAATATATAGACAAGAAGTGTATCGAAACATGTATCATCTATCTTACAGTATCTCCAAGTATTGTAGAGGTAGCAATTTTTTACATACTGAAGTCTTCACCAAAGGATCTGCTCCAATATTACAATATGCTCGAGCCTAAACCTTCCTCAGATTTCATGAAAACACATCTGAGAATGCATTATCTTACTCTTAAGTGCTTTTGACTTTTTAATATTTCAACCATGTGATTGCTCATCTCGAAATCAGTTATCTGTCCTAGTATAACCTTTTATATAATCATAGCAGCACACATATACATATATATGCACATATATACGTTTATATATATGTGCATATAGATCTCACAGAAATAAATTTCAAGCTGTTAAAGTTAATTCAAAGGAACATTAGTAAGAGAAAGATCTCTATAACTTTTTTTAACATCTTTATAGGAGTATAATTGCTTTACAGTGTTGTGTTAGTTTCTGCGGTATAACAAAGTGAATCAGCTGTACATATACATACGTCCCCATATCTCTTCCCTCTTGCGTCTCCCTCCACCCTCCCTATCCCACCCCCAAGGTGGTCACAGAGCACCGAGCTGATCTCCCTGTGCTATGGGCTGCTTCCCACTAGCTATCGATTTTACGTTTGGTGGTGTCTATATGTCCATGCCACTCTCTCACTTCGTCCCAGCTTACCCTCCCCCCTCCCCGCGTCCTCAAGTCCGTTCTCCATACTGGAAAAGCAGTCAATGTAGGTTATGAGAAAAGAGATATCCTTAGGTTGATACTGCTAAACCCTTTAGGTACCAAAGAGTTTTTGCTAGCCGGGATGTCAGAAACCTATTTTTAACAGCTACTGACACCTTTTAGACTACAGCCTGTGTTAATAAGCGTTACAGTATTAACAAGCATGGCCTGTTTTCTGATGTTGCTTTAATATTAGATAATTTATTAATACAGGCTCTGAAGACTTAAGTCCTAAGGGGGCAACCAACTTGTGCCACTTTGAATATTCAGCTCTCTGGACATTTTTCTAAAGCACTTGCCAGTCCTTAACATGCTCCCTCAGGGATGCTGCCCAAACACACTTATCTCTCAATTCATAAAAAAGAAAAATGAAATTAACATCTGTGTTTGGTCTGACAGCTCAGATCAGGAGCGCCCCGCACGCAAAAGCACTCAGTGTGCTGCTCAGGAAGCGAGGACCACGGACTAACGGCTTCAAAGCCCCGCGATTTTTCTCCTCTCGGTTCTGAAATTAATACTTCAGAGCAACAGAAGGACAGTATGTATCCTTCTCCATCCTACAAAACTGTAAAAAGTATCTTGAAAGTATGTTGGGTTATTTAACGGTGACAGAAAGTCTGGCCTTTATCGTCATACTCAACAAAGAGGAGATACTCGTAACGTTCGTAACAAGGCTGTTTAACAGCATTAGGAGGGTAACAATTCTGTCGATACTATTGTTACTTCTACCCTTACTATTACTGCATGGCCACCACAAAAGGCATGCCCCATTGTATATCCAACAGTCTAAAACCAGGCATACATACCTCAGTGTGTAAGAGATGTTCTCGATGACAGATGTTTAATAAACAGCGTGATAGGTATTTAATTTATCTTAAGGAAGGTGATGAAAAAAGATGCATTCACAACATTTACACTATGGGAACTGAGTATGAAATGAATACACGTTATCATTTTCTAGAAGCAAAGTGTATACTTACGAGAGAAAGAATTGGGAATTATTGCATGAAAATCCCTAAAGCCGTCAACCCCATAAGCAACTGCAATAGAGAAGGCAAAAAGAAAGCTGGGCTGTAACACCATCTGAGAGACAGAGTAAGAGTTTAAAAGAAAGCATTGTTTTTTAAAAGGAAAGTAATATTACTCAAAACCATTATTTAGTTACTAATCTGGTACTGTTAGCCCTCAGACAGAGGGCTGGAACCATAACACAGTGCTTACGCAGAAAGACGACCCCACTTCCCAGAGGTCTGATCTCAGGGCACTATAACACACAGGCACTGCTGAGCAATGTGTGGTGTGTTGAACATCTTAGGGGCTGCAACCTAGAACATTCTAGAACTTTCTCTGCTGAGAAACCCTTCAGGGGAGTTGGTATAAACAGGTCCAAGATCTCAGCATCACAGCCAAGTGTCTCCTGGGAAAGCGCTTATCTTCACAAAAGCAGTGTGACTCTTAATGGGCTGATTGCATTGCAAATGTTCTTCCTTCAGCTTTTTCTTAGAAAGTGTTCCCAGAAAATTAGAAAATGTTCATGCAACACACTGAGTGGGGAAAAATTCGTGTTTTCTACCTCAAAACGAGCTACCAATTTCTGTGGGTATTCCTTATCAGCTGCTCTCATGAATACTATCACCACCTCAAATCGCCAAGTTTGTTCGGTTTTGTAGGTCATAGCTTTTCAGTGTGTGCCTGTATCTTGAAACTTAATAGATACAGCACATCTCTCTCTCTCTCTCTCTCTCTCTCTCTCTCTCTCTCTCTCTCTCTCTCACACACACACACACACACACACACACACACACACACACACACACAGTTTTCTCTGCTGGAGTGACCCCCCGTAACTGTCTGAGTTATGCATACCGAGTAGCTGCTAAATTAAACGTGTTGCTGAACTACTGAATTAGCAGAGTTTCCTGCAGGAAACAGACCTACTGAAGTTTGCTTAGACCAGTGTTTTCCAAACTTATCTGACCACAGACCCTCCCTTTTTTTTCTCATGAAAAATTTAGTAAAATACTGGGATAATGGGGAAACAGTTTGGTAGACACTTCCAAAGCTACTCCTTGAAGTCGCTACCTTAATGATTTCCTACCAAACCCTTAGTCTTCCTCTATTCCTTTTGTTCCTTGAGCATCCGAATCTAACAGTCACCACCTGTGTCCCACCCAGCAGAGCTGTCATCAGGTGGTCCACCTGGGTGCACCTGTGCTCCACGGTCTGCGGACAGTCAAACACGGGATGCTGATTTCACAGTGACCTTTGCAATTCTATCGTCTTCACTGAGTTCTAACCCTCTGTATTGACTTTTGGTACCTCAGTCGCTCTGCGTCATGGGGGTGCTACCATCTCAGATAAGGGAGAAAAGGTCAAGATGTTTTGAAAGGTAAGCATTACCTTTTTCAATCAGGAACATCACATAACATAAAGTTCTCTGATTAAATGACGTCACTGCCCCAATTCCCTGAGATACGGCTGAGGTTGCTGACAGGGCGCTTGAGGGTGACTTGATTTGAAAGTGAACTTCCTGGTACCCCTTCAGTACAGGCCACGTGTGATGATGAACAGCATTCATCTAAAAGCTGCCTCGCCAGGAGAAGATGTACACTTGCACAGATCCTGGGTGATCAGAGCGTAAGCCTTAAGGTATGGAATTCTGTCAGAATGCTTTACCTTTGAATATAAATAATATTACAGCACATCGTCGGACACTGAATGTTAATCATTTTTCAAGAGCGTCTGTGCTTTGCTTAGTATAATTCAAATGAATTTGAAAGCTGTTGTCCTAAAGATTTGATTCCCTTCAAATTACAAAACGTTTAAAAAACAAAACAGCTGTAGCTATAAAGTTGTCGTGCTTTTCCCGAGGAAAGCGGAACTGATAAGAATTCACCCTTGCTCGGGTACCATACACGTTCCTGCAGTTACCTACTTCTGAGTTCAGGAAAAGGAGAGCTCTCACTCCCTGTGGGGAAATGATGCACAGCAGGGAACCGTGAAAACTCACCCTATCCTGCCCCGTCCCGTCTCGTCCCATCTCATCCCATTTTACTCTGGTCGGTCCAGTGCCTCGGGGAAGGCATTCACCAGGAGCTCTGTAAACACCAGGGACTTACAAGCTCTTTCCACAAGCTGCCTTTAGTCCTCACGAGGCCCTCCAAGGCAGGAACTATCATTAGGTCACAGGGAGGAGGCTGGGTCTTCCAGGAAGCTCTGGAGTTTATCCTCTTGGTGGTTAGCAGGGAAACAGGTGAATCTGAGACCATATGTAATTGACACATAGAGTCAGTACTCCAGACACACACTCTCCCTGCTGGAAGGGCCTCTGGGAGCTGTGCTCTCTCCTTTACGATGTTGGAGAGGCACTGGACCGCGAGAACGTTACCGCACCTGCACGCACACTCACCCCGCGTGAGAGCTACAGCGCATTTCCCTACGGAATCCCCTGCACGGTTAGCAGACACACACCACTGTGTAAACAATAGGTAACCAACGAGGACCTACTGTAGAGCCCAGGGAACTCTGCTTATGCTCTGTAATGACCCGCGTGGGGAAAGAATCTGAAAAAGAATAGATGTGTATGTATCTGTAGAGCTGATTCACTTTGCTGCACACCTGAAACTATCACAACATTGTAAACTACCTCTACTCCCATGTGAAAATAAAAAAAATAGATGAGCAACAAGGAGATGTTGTGTAGCACGGGGAATTATAGCCATTATTTTGTCATAACTTTTTTTTTTTTTTTGGCAGTACATGGGCCTCTCACTGTTGTGGCCTCTCCCGTTGCGGAGCACAGGCTCCGGACGCGCAGGCTCAGCGGCCATGGCTCACGGGCCCGGCAGCTCCGCGGCATGTGGGATCTTCCCGGACCGGGGCACAAACCCGTGTCCCCTGCATCGGCAGGCAGACTCTCAACCACTGCGCCACCAGGGAAGCCCTGTCATAACTTTTAATGGAGTATAATCTGTAAAAAATACCGAATCTCTATGCAGTACACCTGAAACAAATACAATATTGTAAATCAACTGTACTTCACTTAAAAATTATAAAATAAAGAATAAATATCTTTACTACAAAAAAAAGGAATTGCCCACACAACAAAATGATGACCAGTGAGTGGTCTGGAAAGTGTGCCCCCCTCCCCCTGCTGCTCTCTGCACGGCCACCCAGCCCCCTTGCCCACGGGCAGTGAGAATGCATGGTGGGCATGGTGGTCAGGGTCTCTTGCTCTCTTTGGACTGCTGACCCGAGTACCCTGCACTCTGATGGTGTCCACGTGCCTGATGAGTGTGAAAATCAGCCACTCCACCTTTCTCCCCAGGCACCTGGGAGGCTGTGTTACAGGTGCAGACCTGATGTGTCTCTGATCACAGTCCTGGCTGGTCCCAGAAGCGTCACCATGGGGGCAGAAGTGATGCCTCCTTGACTCTCAGCCTTGTCTTCATTTCCCTAGTAAATTTCACCCCACATTTCAGGCTCTTGTTTCATAAAAAGGTGCAGACGCAAACAGATTTAATGAACCTTGTTAAGTTTCCTAAATTTCAAGAAATATATTCTTGTAACCAAGAGCAAATTGAGCTCATTTGCTAGGAATTTTTATTCCCCAAATTGTCACGAACATTTTTGTATAAAACGCTGGGAGTGCCTCAGGTTCTGAACCCTATTCAGATTGCCAATTGATGACCGTTCTGGGACAAAGGTGAAAGCCCCCAAAACCACACTCTTCAGTTTGCCTTTGGTTGTGCAAACTATAAAGAATATAATTATATACTTCTCACACTGCTGGAGCCTCCAGGAGAGATGAAAACATACTTGGGATTTTCAAACTGGGAGAGAGGAAGTCTGCCCACTTCCAAGTCAAAAAAAGACTCTGACGATTTCAGTGTAAACACATTCAGATTCGTAGGTAGGAGAATTTAGAAATGTGCAGTCATGTGACTTTTTTACATATTCTTTAAATCATATTAGCCTGTCGGTCACAGCCGGATCATCAGTCTCTTATTAACTTGTGTAAGCATGGTTTGCAGTGACCTTTGCGATATCTGCAGATCTAGCATTTCAGGGAAGGGCATCCTCACCCTGTCACTGCCCTAGCGACAGGGTCCCCGAGTGGGCCAGTGGGCAAAGGAGAGGACCAGGGACCCCCCCAGAGCCAAAACCCCAAGGCCATGCTCCTGCTAGAGAGCTGGTTACATCCTGCATAGGTACCGGATCCAGATTCTCTTGAGATCCTGCCACACCCAGACGTTCCTGGGGTGCCTATTTGTCCTCGGACCATCCTCTATGTTAGGGGGCTCTGTGTCTTGCTGGGGAAGAGAATGCTGACATTTCTTGACCACTCACGCCCAGAAGGGGGTGTCCTTCCAGACTGACAGGAGAGGAAGCTAGTCCGAGCCCGCACACCGAGCCCACGAGCAGGGGCTGAGGCCTCACACGTCAGCGGAGCCGCTCCCGAGCGGCTCCTGTTGCTACACCCTGCTTCTCGCTCCAGGTCCTTCCCGTAGCCTGGGCCCCGGCGTCTGTTCAGCCCTGTGTCCTGCATGGACACAGGAAGCAGCGACGTGCCAGCGCCCCGACTGCAGGGTTCTCCTGGGCTCCGTCCCTAATCCAGACTCAAGGTCTTTCTTCAGACCCAGCTCTCCGCCCCGTCCCATGTGCCAGTGGCCCTCTCATCTGGCCGTGTGGCCTCACTCCACCCCTGGCCTTCCACGGCCAATTTCTCTCTGAGTTCTGTCTCTCTGACTCTTTTCCAGTCACATCGCAGCCAGCACATGCGTGAAGCCGCTGCCTTGCCCTGCAGGACGGCCCCCACCCCACCCCCGCCCCACATCCTTCCAGGGCTTCCTGCCCACTGCCCGGCACAGGGAAGGGGATGACCTTCACCCCGGGGACCCCGCTTTCAGGCTCCGCTTCCAATCCACCCTGCCCATCGCCCTGAGATCCTCACCCACAGGCTGCCTTTATCAGGGCACCTATGTCCAGAGTTTCCACTGGTCTGCACTGTTGTGATGAGACAATACCCCCAAGTCCTGGGCCAAATCCTCTAGGACTGGTCAGCAATGACCATGACCCTCCCAGCTGGTAATGCTATTCAGACAACCAAACGGATGAACCTGCAGGAAAAACGCAAGAAAAACCAAACCACCGGCTGCACTCATTTGTCAACGCCTTGCAGCCGGTATAGAGACGTCCTCCTCGTCCAAGCAGATCTGTGTCCTGTGCAGATGTCAGGGTCACCGGCCTCAAGTCTCGTTCCCCCGACCTGCTCAGCTAGCAATGCCTCTCCGCCCCCCGAGGGGCCCCTCTGCTCTCCCACCCTTTCGACAACCGGTCAGAACCCACCCTCTCTCTCGGTACGACAGCCTGCACCATCTCCATTCCAGAGCCCTTGGGATTCGCGCCCAGTTCTGGAAGCTGGTGTGTCTGGAGCCCAATTCCGTGATCAGATAAAAGGCTACGGGGACTTTGCTCCCTTCTCTCATTTCCTCTCCTCCTGCACAAGACCTAGAACATGAGGGGCTCATCACAGGGTCACTGAATCAACAAACTCCTTATTTTTGGAGACAACCATCCGACCTGGACGTTTTCAGAATTTCATTCCAAGAGGAACTGCAAAGTCTGAGGCAGAAGGCACTGTACTTCTTAGGTCTGAGTGTCGCTCCCAAGGAAGTGGGTGCACTTAGGTCGAGTGAGCCTCGGGGAAAGCGCTGGACTTGCCTTCAGTTTAGAGAACCGAGCACGTGGGCCCAGCCTTTCTGTCCTCCGGCTACTCCTGCCTGTGTCACATCATGCCCCAGATGTCCCCGAACCTGGAGCTGTGTCAGCTTCTGGGAAGAAGGGGCACTGTCGGAGAGCGGGGTGCAGGGGCTGCAGGGCCCTTGGCTTTGTCCCCCCAGGTGATGCGGACCCGGTCAGGCACCAGCTGCCCTGAGCCCCAGCTTCCTCACCCACAGAACGGGAATCATCGTGTCTATTCTGTCGGGTCCACGTGCAGATGCACTGTAACGCTTATAAGGCCCTGCTCTTCAGCCGGCCCTCTTCTCAGTGGAGAGCCCTGGGCAGATAACCAGGACCTATGATAACACCTATCTTCTCGTCAACAAAGACTTCAGGCTGAAAGGATTGGCTACAGCCGACTAGCACTGACCAAGTTTTTAATACACGGGGAAAACAACAGGGCTGGAGCTTTGCAAGACCATGACGGTGCCTAGGAAAGACAGACACCCTCGGGGACCATGTCCTTGGCACCTGGAAACCCAAGTCTTGGCAGGCTTCCCTCCCACCCCAAACACCCCAGCAGGTCCTCACCTCCACTTGGGAATGGGGCTGGGGCGACCTTATAAGGCCTTCACTCACACTTACAGGGTTTCCAGCTGACGGCCAGGTCGTGGGACAGTTTTGGTTGTTTCAAGTGGAAAGCGACAAAATGGTCAAAGTCCACTTGGCGTCCCTTCCCACGACCACTGTTGGGTCTGCCGTCCAGAGCAGACAACACACGGAACTAACCAACAGCCTGATGGGCTGACGGGGACAAACCAACTTCTGATTCTCTCCATGGAGGAGACCAGCTGGGGACCAGCCCTATTTCTGTTTATATTTCATTAGTGCAATTTTAAGTGTTCACAGTGAACTAAATAGCTTGGAAAAGCTCTGATCGCTAAACCTATACTTTAGAAAGGGAAACGTGGATAAGCAAAGACTCTTCTTCTGAAGAGCACAACTGAGCAAACAGGTTCAAAAATGATGATTCTGTTTATGGGACTGTCTTGGAAGTCATTGCTTTGGTGTCCTTTGGAATCACCCCCTACTCACCCTCTTGGATAGAGTTTATTGCAATTTATGGTGAAACATTCAACAGGTTAAAGAATAGATTTAGGAATATTCTCAGAATGTTGTGTCCTTCTTTCTTTTTCTTTTTTAAAAGAAAAAATACCTTTTTATTGGTAAAAATAGTATTTGCCTATTCAAAGATAGCAAGTATACAGAAATACCAAGATGAAATTTCTAAAATTCGCCTCCAATGCCTATAATCTAAAGAAAACCATGAAAAGGAGAACATGGAAACATAATAAAAACAGAGCGAGAGAGCTTAGCTCAAGCTTTAAAATGAGAGAAGGAAAGGGACATTTTCAGGCAATAAATAAGGGCTGAAGGAAATTCAGATGGCTGGAGAAGCAATGAGAAGCCATAAAATTCTCACCACGGACCTGGGGAGGTTGAAATAGTGTGAGGGCCTGGATGTAGGTGAAACCTTGAATTTTATTTTGTTTTTCTTTTCCATTCAAAATCTTGTTTCGGTGAGGGGAATTTATACTGGATCAGACAGGCTGAAATGGTAAGGGAGGGAGAGTTTGCTCAGACCGCTCGCAGGCATGTGGACGGTGCCAATGGGCGGGGCCAGCGCAGGTGCATGGGGCCTCCTTTCAGTGTCAAGGCCCCGTGAGGAGGGGAAGAGACCAGGCGATGGGTGACTGGACCCCTGGCCACACGGACGGGAGGGATGGGGATGGACAGCTCTCGGCCGTTGGGGCGTGTGCTGGGTGTACCCGCAGGTGCTCTAGCTGATGTGACTGTAAACACTGTGCGTGTTTCAGTTGTGGTTTTCCCGGGGCACCTTCTTACTGAAGCAACAGGCTGAATGTCACTGCCAGCGCGAAATGAAGCGGTGAAGGCTGAAGGCGGTGTTTCGACGGTTACATGTGCCTGGCCCCTGAAGCACGGTTACTGTGTGCACCTCTGCCACACTGAGGAGGTACAGGACGGGCTGCTCTGTAGGCAGAGGGGTGAAGGGAGGGCCCCCTCCGGCTCTGCAGACACTCCAGGCCATTCCCTCCCATCCTCGCAGTTGGCACGGTGTCAAGCCCCACAGATCCCAGGAGCCCAGGCCATGCTTCGGGGAGGCCGCAGATAAAGTAATCTCCCCCGGGACACACGGAGGGCGGGTCCCCTGCCGTCCCTCCCTTCCAGAAGCTCAGGGGGGTCCCTGCCAGAATTCCAAGCAAGAGGTGACTCAGCAGGGGGAGGTGGGTCTGGAAGGGCAGCTCTGCCCACCGCCGCGCTGTCCTGAGCCCGGGGGAGCAGCAACGCGCCCTGTCTTCAAGGGCGCTGATCTGTAAGGAGAGGCTGCTCAGGATGCCTGTGGCATACGGCCCAGGGCGGAGACAAGCCCTCACCCTGCCTTTCCCATCTCTTCTTGTTCTCCGCCCAAAAGCATGCTGTGGGGCAGCAGCTGGGGGTGAGGTGAGGCCAGGCGAGGGGCCAGGATGGAAGAGGGAAGGGCAGAAAGTAGGAGGCACCTCGGGTCCGCGAGCACCTGGGCATCTGCAGGGGGACAGGGCCGAGGCTGGGCAAGTGGCGGGACTGACACGCGGTGGGGTGGGCGTCCCTGGCCTGTGCACCGGGCTCACACGTGTGTGTGCGTGTGTGCACGTGCGTGTCTATGCACGTGTGTGTGCGCGTCAGTGGCAAAGACCGCTCTTCCTGCCCATGTATTTACAAAGGCAGCTCAGAGAAACAGCCTCGAAGGCAGACAGCCAGGCTGTCATGCTGACTCTCACACTCGAAGGACAGTGTCCCCAGGGCACAGACGGGCCCCGCTCCATCCCACTTCCACCAAGCCCCGTGGTCAGAGGCATCTCCACCGTACCCAGAAGCCATGGTGAGGTCCCTGCTCCCTCCGTTCTTAGCTGGGAACCATCCTGGAGAGGTTCCCGGGTGAGGAACCCTCCACCTTGACAGTAAACTCACACAGGGGGGGGGACATGGGCCAGAGGTGCGGCCGCCACAAGCTCTTCAGTGTCTAGTGTGGACTTACTGCGAACCCGGATGAAAGAAGTCTGAATACTCTGCATTTTACAGTCCTTCTCCTACGGAACTCTGAAGCTTTCCCGCTCTTCCTCTCTCCTCTCTCACCCCCTCACTCTCTACGTGCCTAACAAATGCGATGTCAGTATATCCACCCTCCCTGTAAAGCTCTGGGATGTGATCCAGGGAGGGCGCTGGAGATGGATTTGGGGAAGGAAGTCCTGCTGTGTTCCCTCCACCTTCGAGAAGCTCCGGGACCCAGAGCGTCACCCGGCCTCAGGCTGGGTCCCCTCAGATGTGACACCGGCACACAAGGCTGGCTCGGGGGTGCAGACCCTCGGAGGGCGAGGGCCCAGCAGTCACAGGGCACAGACACCCCACACCCTGTGAAGGGACTCACTCATTACTCAGCAGCCCCGCATCCCAGCACTTCAACCAACATTTCACATCTCTCGGCAAGAACCTGAAACATCCCACTCTTCCCAGTAGGTTTCAGCCGTTTCTTAGGACTAGGGTCTCTCAAAAAGTCCTGTCCTTCCCTCGGGCAACATTTCTTTGAAATGAGGAAGGTTTCTCCTCCGTTTCCCCCGCCCCCCGCCCCCCGCCCCCACCAGCTCTGTGATTCAAAACCATTTACTGAGAAACGTGTGAAAAGGACCAGTTTAGGTCACGTGTTCTTCCCGTTCAACATTCAAGCTGCACCAAGCATGCACCATCTAGGGCAGGGCTGCCCGGCCTGAACCCGTCCCCTCCCGTCTTCATCCAGGGCAGGGCTGCCCAGCCTGAACCCGTCCCCCCTGTCTGCATCCAGGGCAGGGCTGCCCGGCCTGAACCCGTCCCCTCCCGTCTTCATCCAGGGCAGGGCTGCCCGGCCTGAACCCGTCCCCTCCCGTCTTCATCCAGGGCAGGGCTGCCCGGCCTGAGCCCGTCCCCCCCGTCTGCATCCAGGGCAGGGCTGCCCGGCCTGAACCTGTCCCCTCCCGTCTGGGTGTGCTACCAGCTACTGTGCAAAACGCTTTCTGGGCACCCGTTTCTTTCCTTTTTGAAGCTGCCCCATGAGGAAACCACGACCCCACTTTACAAATGGAGAAATAGGCTCAGACAGGCCGCCTGCCCTGCCCAGGGCTGCCGGTGGGGACCAGGACCCAGTTCTCCCTGCAACCCCCAGGGTTGTCTGCTCCCTGCAGCTCACCTGATGAGCCCATGCCTGTCTGCTCCCTGCAGCTCACCTGATGAGTCCACGCCCGTCTGACGGGAAAGCAGACTGAACCCTGGTGCCTGAGATCAGGGGGTCATCGCTCGGGAAACAATTCACCGTCTTCCTCTGGGCCCACCAGGGCTGCTCTGGCCTCTGAAGACCCCCGGGGTCGGCAGTGAAGGAGTTTATGAGGAAGGCCCTGAGCGCGCCTGGGCACCTAGCATTGCAGAGTGCGGTGCGAAGCCCCGAGGGAGGGCAGTAGGGTCTCTGACGGCAGGAAGGCGAAGTCTCAGAGGGGCAGGGGGAGAGAGGGCACCCACTTCAGGGGGCCCAGCACCAGGGAGTCCCCCTGCTTGGAACCAGCAGAGAGATACGGGGCCTGGTCTCCCAGAAGGATCACGTGTAGAATGAGAAGCGGGAAAAAGGCATCCCCAGTGGACACACAGGGCGGCCGCATGGGTGGCGGAGGTCCTCCAGACGACGGGGTGCAGTGGGGAAGGGCTGGGTTCTGGAGGCTCCTGGAAGCTGAGATGAGGCCCCCCAGGCCACAGGGAGCATCGAGGTCCCGGCTCAGGGGGCCGCGCAGGGGGGCCTGGGTTAGGTGTCGGGATGGAGGGGCTGCAGTGGGGGGGCTGGGCAGAGGGGACGTGGAGGAGACTAACAGCCCACAGACAGACAGAGAGACAGTCACACAGGGAAGCTGGGAGCCCGCGGGGGCCTGGGGCAAGGAGGCTTCGACTCGGGAAGGGGCTCCTGGGCGCCCCAGGCTCCCAGAGCAGAAATGGCAGCCGTAGGCCTCCGCAGCCTCGCTAGCGGGAAACTCCAGGCTTTAGAGGAGAAGCACGCCGGCGTCGCCGGCGCTTCTGCATTCTGTCTTCTCCCCTCTCCGTGCCTCCCTCCTCCCGCCTCATCCCGAAGCCTCCAGGAGACAGGCCCAGGAGCGCGATTGTGACACGGCAGCCCGTGTGTCATATTGTAACTGCGTTTCCACATCCTCCTGGCTGTGTTGTACAAGCCCTAGAAGAGGAACAAGGGCGAGTAATGAAATACAGGAATGCGGAGAAAGAGGAAGCCCAGGACAGCAGCCCAACCGAAATGCAGAGAATTATGGAGAAGTGACAGAAAGGGAAGCAGTGCAGGAATTGCATTTGGGGCGGCTGAGCAGACTGTGTGTGCACACATCCATGCACACGCATTCACACTGTCACACACAGACGGCCCTACATACACACACACCCCCATACACACACACTCACATGCCTACGGACAGGTACACACATCCATGCACACGCATTCACACTGTCACACACAGATGGCCCTACATACACACACACACCCATACACACACACATACCCAGAGACACACATATGCACACACTCTCACACACAGATACACCCCCATACACACAGACACATACACACCTACACACACAGACACACACAGACACACACTCACATACACACCCCCATACACACACCCCCATACACACAGACATACCCCCATACGCACACAGACACACATATACTCAAACACACACATTCTCATGTACACAGAGACACACATACACACCCACATACCCAGAAACTCATATACACACAAACATACACACAGTCACACATACATACATACACACCCCCAGACAGACACTGACACTCACACACCCTGTCTTGCATCTCAGTCAAACTTCTACAAGAGGATGATCTCCTAGTTCTTAGCCCCGGGGGGAGAGGGACACATCTGCCCTGTGGTCCAGTGGGCTGGGGGATATGGTGCAAGGGTCACCTGCACATCTGCACTAAACCACACTAGATTCAGAAATTCCCAATAATTCTCGGAGGCCAATCTGTTATTTTTCTCTTGTATTTAAAAAGCCAGAGTTAAAAACATGGTAACATTGCCGTGTGTCATCAAACACACAACTTGAGAGCCGAGACCAAAACAATGGACTAAAGGTACAGAAAGCATTAAGTATATGCAGGTAGCTCCTCTTTGGGACGTCCAAACACCGTTTTTAAAAATGAGAACAGGCCACGAGAGTACAGCATGGAATCAAGGGAAAAATGAGAAAGAAACCGTGAATTAACTCGTTTGCAGCGTTTTCTGCGCGTGGAGATAACCAGCAGCGGTTCTCTGTGTTAGGCATTCCCACCGGAGGAGCCTGGAGGGCGCTCAGAAACACGCCTTATCTAGCATTTCCATGGCGTGTGCCTGAGGGGCGGGGGCCCACCAACCTGCCTTTGAGGTCTCTGGATTCAGATGGAAAGTTCCCTCCCGGGGCCGCGGGTTTTTAAATGAATGCACTATCTTCCCCCTTCCTTATTTTCCAAGAACTACTATTGTTCTTATAGAAAACTACTGATTATCTCTCGAGACTACATTTCAGGAGCCCCTTCCCAGGAGTGGTCCTTTCCGGTTATTCTTCACAGGCTCACATGCTGAATCACACGAATATAAACCGAGAGAGGCCGTGTCCCGAGGAGACGGTGGCCAACCTTCAGCCTGTGGGTATCACCTCACCCCTGTGCACGCCACCTGGGGGGCAGCGGCCCTGGAGAGGGCTGCCCTGGGTCAAGGCCCTTGTCTCCATCTCCACCCAAGATCCCAGGACTCCACCTCCGGGCCTCCTGGGTGAACATTCTAGATGACGGTGCATCACCCATCCTTCCTACCCCTCATGTGATGCTGTGATCCTGACGTGGTCCAAGCGTCCACGTCAAACCGAGACTGCGCGTTTTCCTTCCTGGGCAAACTTCAGTTTCCTCAACCAGCTCATGCTGAAGACCTGTGGCGCCAACTCTCTGCACCACCGAGGATGCCACACCCACCCCCGGGGCCACAGCCTGTCACCAAGGGCACTGTTTACCTGTTTTACTTTTTGCATTGTTCCTTCCGATTTTGGGACAAAGGGCGGCAATGCAAGAGGGTCACCAGAGGCCCGTGACCCCTAACTGTCTGAGTCCTTTTTCTCCCTTGGGTTTTGGTAAGTTGGTTTCTCATCTCAGAAAGTGGAAGCTCACCCTCCGTGGGGCAGCCCTCAGCCAGTGGGGGAAGGGGGCTACGCATGCCCCTCCTGCACCCAGCCTGGCGCTCAGAGCGCCCTGGAGAGACGGTGGTCACCTGCGCACTGGTTTTCCCTTCTGCTTTCCACCCAGTGCCTTCCTCTGCTCCCCCTCCCACAGGCTCATCTTTTAAATGAAATTAACTGTCTGCTCACAGCACTCAACGTCCAGCTGCCCTGGAGGGAACCCGGGCTGGGAGAACCACTGAGCTCTTCCAAGTGGGGGGTTGTTGATCAAGAAGAAGCCCATCTGGGGTATTCCCTGGTGGCGCAGTGGTTGAGAGTCCGCCTGCCGATGCAGGGGACACGGGTTCGAGCCCTGGTCTGGGAGGATCCCACATGCCGCGGAGCAACTGGGCCCGTGAGCCATAACTACTGAGCCTGCGCGTCCGGAGCCTGTGCTTCGCAGCAAGAGAGGCCGCGATGGTGAGAGGCCCGCGCACCGCGATGAAGAGGGGTCCCTGCTTGCCACAACTAGAGAAAGCCCTTGCACAGAAACGAAGACCCAACACAGCAAAAATAAATTAATTAATTAATAAACTCCTACCCCCAACATTAAAAAAAAAAAATGAAGAATCTCATCTGCACAGAAGGCAGCCCTGGGTTTTGTTTTGTTTTGTTTTGTTTTGTTTTGTTTTTTTGTGATACGCGGGCCTCTCACTGCTGCGGCCTCTCCCGTTGCGGAGCACAGGCTCCGGACGCACAGGCTCAGCGGCCATGGCTCACGGGCCCAGCCGCTCCGCGGCATGTGGGATCCTCCCGGACCGGGGCACGAACCCGTGTCCCCTGCATCGGCAGGTGGACTCTCAACCACTGCGCCACTAGGGAAGCCCCTAGCCCTGGGGTTTTAAGTCCTGAGTTACAGATAAACGCGGGTAGAACCCGCCAACCAGCGCCATCCGCTGCAGATGCTCCGGAGGGAATTCCGCCTTCCCTGGACCCTTTGTCATTCAGAGTGTTAATACACTTCCTGCACCCTGGCTCTGGGACGGGCTGGGTCCCTGGCGTGAACGGGCCTCCCTCCTTGTAACAGAGGTCCCAGGAGAAACAGGCAAAGGCTCGTGGACACTTTTCAATAAATCCAGCAGATTGAGAGACTCACTGGCGGATCTCGTAGAGCAGAGATGCAGCCCCTGGGTCCTTGGCAGTGAAGCTTCCAAAGCCTCTGGGGCCAGGGAGACCCCATGTCCCCACCAGAGGACTGGCTTCGACGGTAAGTCACTGCATCTGGTGACATCAGAGAGTCCCCAGCATTGTGGCTGGGGGGGAGAACGGCAAACTCCTTTTCTCCCTCATAAGCATCAGTGCAAAACCCTGCAGGCTTCACAGGGTTCACAGGTCAAGGGAAAAGGAAAGAGCAGCAGACTTATGCACGGTGGGTGGGTGGTGGCCGACATGAGGAGCCCCACCCACCCCGGGGTGGGGCGGTGGTGGTCAAGGGTCTGAAGGCTAAGATGGCACGTTCTGGCCAGAGCTGTGGCCGGCACGGCTGAGGGTACAGAAAAGCAGGTTCCTCTCTCTGTCAAGTGCCCTGGAAGTCTGGGAAAAGTGGAGCTGCAACTTCCGTGGGACGGCGGGGAAGAGGATGGCCCCCGGCATGTCCCATGGGGAAGCATCGCCGCCAACCAGTCCCGCAGCCCCTCCAGACCCCGGCTCTCCAGCTTGACTTCTATGGTGAGATTCTGCCATCGAAGCAGGGAAGGGAGATTCCGGAAGCCATAACCTTGCTGAGAAGCAATTTTATTTTATTTTCAGAAAACCAAGTATTTAAAAAGTCTAACGGTATGTAAGATGGAAAGATACACACCACCCGTGGAATTCAGAGAAAGTTTTACCCCTGCAAAGACAAAATATTCCTATTCAGCTTGCCAGTTATTCCAAGGTATGTCATGGTTGAGAGCCAAGTAAAATAACATTTCTAATAAAGAAATAAGGAGATCTGTTTGCCCACTAGATAAAGTCTTTCATTTGCCCACTATGAGCCTTTCATTTTGATTTGGAGGCTGCCGGTTCAAGCGACAGAAAGAAGCACAACGAAAACTTAAATTGAAAGGATCTGAATAAAGATCAAAGAGATTGAAAAACTTAGAAATATAAACTTGAGGAACTCAAGAGCATCACCTACTGATCTCATGCCCATGCCATTTCCCTTACTCAGAAGCCACGCGGCCATCTACAACGACAACGATCTACAGCTACAGCAACAGGTCCGGAAGGAGAAAAAAAGTAAAACTGACCTCTGAGACAACCAATAAAAGAGAAGTAGGAAACCTTTCAGCCAAAATTCACTTGTTTACTCATGGGTGAGTCCCTGCACGCTCGGCGGGGGCATCTGTCTTCCACGTCGTGGGCAGCTGTGGAAACGATTAAGTGGTTCTTTCTTAACACTCAGCAGATAAAGTTGCAAATTAGAAAGTCAAGGAAGAGACTGAAAATATTATCCAAACAGAGGAGAGAATTCAAGGCCAGGGTCATTTAGGCAACAGTGAGTGATAAGTTCCATACACACCACAATGACTATTTCCGAAGCCACGCTCAGGACCTAAGGGTTGGACACGTGCAGGTAAGTTTTCTGGCCACAAGAAGACTGCACAGTTGTCATCTGTACGTTACGTTGCAGGTGTGAGAAATGTCTGCTGAAGGAATGAATAAATGGATGAGCAAGCGAACGCCCTGATGATACAAACCTCCCTGCTGGCAGGGCTCACAGTTCGCCAAGCGTGTGCGTGCAATGCTCTCTCCAACATGCTGGGTCTAAGTGTTTACAAGAAGAAAAGGTGAAAGCATATTCAAGATATTCTTAAAAGGATCTCGGGGGGTCTAGCAGGTTCTAGCAAAGATTCCTTATCCAGAAGGGTTAAAACACAATGAACGTAAAATGGAGTAGGCTTGAGTAATTTAGAACACTTAGCTGTGAAGAAATGCTCCCTGCCCCGCAAATGCTACATGACCGAGATGTTGGATGAGGTGGCCTGTGGATGAGAACTGTGACTATGAGGTCAGACCCGGTACGAGACCTGGCACCAGGCCCAGCCCGGTACGAGACCTGGCACCAGGCTCACGGACCAGCTGGCTGAACGATTCTGTGCACAGTAGGGACAGCGAATTTGCCTCATGCCTCCTTTTCTGTGCAGAGATCTTGTAGATCTGATGGCAACTACATGCCGAGTGCAGACATCTGAGGTCAAAGAGTTTGCTGTCAATTGCTTCCAGGGTCCTGCTGCCAGGAAAGCAGATATATGGAGGAAATACAGAACATTCTGAGATTAAAAACAGGAAATGGGTGAATTCAGTGCCCCTTCTGGGAAATGATGAAATGAAATGTGTTTCAACCTTAAGGTGTAATCATGCAAATCTTAGTTCATCAAGTTTATTAAGGCATACGATTTCTCTGCAGGAGAAATGACTTTTTAAACTTAAAAAAAACTAGTATAATGGTTAAATCCACTCCTTCCCAGATCATAAAACTACAAGGAGCTAGATGCTTGGGTATTTTCTATTAATAGACAATAAAAAAGGAAAGGATCTAATGGACTATGGTGATATGGTGAGGATTTCAATGATCTCGAATCAGAACTTATAAAGGTTATAATCTGTTCGTTTTGCCCAGAGGTGTAGTCCACAAATTGAATTAAACAACTAGAGTCATTGTGTGAAGACACCAGACCTTTCTGCTAAAAAGCACAGCTAGGACGTTCAAAAGCAGCTCTTCAACAGTGAGTGAGTGAACCAGAAGCCCACTGTCCTCTGTTTGCTGGTGGTCAGCAGCCCAGGCCGGGCCCAGGGTGATCCCACTTCAGGCTGACCACTGGCACCCGGAATGTGGGGACCAAGCGACCCCGGCAGCTCGGCTGGCCCCAAGATTTCTTTTCACAGACTGACACACAGAGCGGTTGTACAAGTCGCACTGAAGATCTACATTTATGAGTAACCAATGCAAATGAGAGGAAATGAAAGACCAGAAAATGACGGGAAATCTAACAGCATAAATAGTTTTACACTTCAGAGACACACTTGCAATGGCTCAGACCGAGGTGGTTATCTGTACGTGATGTGGGGCCGCTGGCCGAGTCTACTGGGGGACACGCTCTCAGAATTATCTTCCCATCTACCTGTCTCCAAGTCCTGGAGGGGTCTCTCTCCAGCTGCAGAATCACCTGCATGCTGTCTCAAGGTCATGGGAAGCACCACAGCCAGGGCTACAATGGGTTCAGAGACTTGACCTGTCTCACCTGCTCAATTCACTCTATTCTCTAGGCCCTGAGAGTTGAAATGGCCTCTGCACCAGGAAAACCCATGGAGGTGGCAACAGAGGGGAGGAGGGGAGGTCTGTACTGCCTTCTTGAGAAACGGAGCATGGCCGTGACCCCTGGGACCCCTGAAGGGGCTTCCGTGTCCCAGGATTTCCCACCACGGCCTCTGGAGCTGAGGGCAGCTGCACTGGGTGCTCAGGAAGGGGTGGGGGGAGGCGCCTCAAAGCCACGTGGTCACGACGTGATGTTGAGTGACACCCAGGCCTGCATGTCCGCAGGGCCCACCCAGGGCCACGCCCCTCACGGCCACTGCATCCGCGGAGGATCTGCTCCGACACCTCCATCTGACTTGGGGATCATTTCAATTGCTCCTCACGTGGGTTCTCATCCCTACTTTTGGAATTTTCCAAAATTCCAACAGCTTTCTGGACGAATTTGTAAAATAAATAAGACAAGCTGTCTGGTTTCCAAAGCTTGGACTCAAACTTTGCACAGAGGGTTCCCACCTGCCCCGAACTCCTTTCTCACAGCTCCTAGAACACGACTTCACCTAGAAGAATGCATGCCCTGAATGGGAGAGGGTTTCAATTACGGGGATCCAGGTAACAGGATTTCTTGTTGAAAGGCAACGGAATAAAGGGTTCAACTTGCAATCATTTGCGGGGAAAGCGAAGCCAGCGACTCCCCGCCCCAACTCCCTCACCCATGGCCGGGAATACGTCTCCGGAGCACCTCCTCTGAGGTCGGACCAGGGTCCGCCTCGGCCCACGCAGACACCAAAGCTGCAGTGCTGCTTCCTCGGCCCACGGGTATGCCCCCCACCTGACCCCTCTCCCATCAAGCTCTTACAATCCCACGCATTCCTGAGGGAACAGGACATATGTCATGTCTTCTGAAAAGCCTACACTCTTCTCATCAAAGCTGATTGCGCTCCTGGCCTGTCCTGTGGGGTTTTCTGGCTCCGGCAGCGTTTCGTGTATTCTGTCCCCTCGGGAAGGCTGGTCTTGCCTTCCTCATCCCCTTCACCCTTCCCTCTGTGCCCTGCAAACACCGCACGGTGACGCCAGCTGGACTGCAGCGATCGGGGCCACATTCTCCCACCACTTTCCCAATCCCATTGAGAATACAAGACAGTACTGTCCAACGTCGCTCAGCTAATACTTGTGTTTTGAACGGTGACAAAGATCGTAAACACACACACTTAAAACAAAAATGGTAAAACTAACAGTCAAAAGAATGAAAGATTTAAGATCAGAAAAGTTGGGTTCACACAGGTTGTGTGATTTGAAGATCAGTTAATTAACCTCATTAACTGTATAACCACCACCTGCCCAAGGAGGCTGGGCGACTCTAAGCCCCAACTACCCGTCTAGGCCTTGTTACGGTCTGGGCAGATGCTGGGAACGCTCTCATCTGTAAAACAGAGAGAGTGATGCCCACCTGTCCCACCTGTCCACACTCTGTCTCCCTCCAACTGACTGCGGGTCATTTAAGGGCAGGGTGTCGGCATCTGTAGGGCATGATTCTGGGGCATTTTATTAAGTGAGTGGGTACTATTATGCATAAAATAATAATGGTTTTGTACTATCTCAAGTTGTGTTTTCTTTACTTTTTCCCTTGCCTACCTTCAGAAGAGCTGCCTGCTTTGATCACACCTGCCATGGGATCCATCTGTTCATTCCTGAATCAACATGGCGGCCGGCCTCCTTCCACAAGTGGGCGGAGCTTCCGTAGCTGCTCTGATTGACGCCCATCGTTTCAGAACCACCGCACTCTTGTTCTGACCTTTGTGCCATAGTAACGAGGAAGCAGCACCTCACAGTGGTATCTGACCTCAAAGAATGTGCCAAAAATAACTGTTTCTCAATGTACATACCCTACTCTTTATTTTTCTTGAGGTGAGAATGTTTGCTAACAGCCAGTTTGTGGGGCATCTCCTGAAATCACTCATCAGTCGTGCTGCGTCTTCGTTTTGTTTCCTGTGGGAATCACATGCTCTTTCCATGGACTCCGAAACGTCGGGCCTGTCACTCCCAGTGGCAGCAGCTGAAGATTTCAAATAATTAAAATTTTCCGACTGATGGGCATCTACAGATGTGTCTCTCTGAAAGGGGAATTCTCCTGGAAATGCCTCGGGCATCTCATAGGGAAATCTTGGCATTTTCTTTATTCTTCCCAAATGAAGAAAAGGACGTACTTCATCCTTCGATGACAGTAAAGCATCCTTCCCTCCAGGCTCCCCCTGTTTCTCTGTGCATCTTGGAATGTGAGCCTTCCTGACCCAAAGAGTTGGGAATCCAGTCACAGCAGCAGAACCGTGATGACTACACAAAGCATCACAAAGAAGACCACCCACGTACCTAATATTTTCAAGCACACTTTCTACCTGATTTCCCTTTCACTTAAAACTTTCTAAGAAATCTTTCCGTCTTTATGGTGTACCACCTGCATGTGAATGGTTCACGAAATTACGCGACACGACACCCGACGTTTCAACTGAGCTGTGGAAATTCTGGATTGAAGGAGTGGACCGATTTGTTTAAAGATAACGTTTCGATTTACAAAAGTAAAACTTAAACTCGATGAAAGATCTCATAGACACAGCTGTTTGCAAGACTAGCTTCATCTGGAATAAAATAGGATGGAGGAAGAATTTCAGTGGGAACAATGGTATATTTTTCTGCTTTTTGCTTTGATGCACGGTGTGAGCTTTGCTCCTTTTAAGAACCTTTTAAAAACTTAGGTTTAAAAGCAAGACTTTGACCTTAGGCCTGGTTTGCTGACAAACTACCGTGAACTGCTTCCTTTTTATATCTGCTGGTCCTGATAGCAGGGCAAAGATCCTAAGGGAATTGGGGATCAGACAGAGTGGAGTCATTAGCAGCACAGGTATGCTAATTTCATCTTCTTTAAAAAACTAGATTATCTGAATGTTTTTAAAGAAGGCTACATTTTCATCAGGCAAAGTTGCTGAGGTACCAACACGTCAAGGGAGGCCCCCTCTTATTCACCACTGTCCCTGCACGAGGAACCCACAGTCCTTCCAGAAGGACCCTAACAGGCTGAAAGGAAACACACTGTACCCAACAGCACGGGACACTCCAAACACCAAAGGCACAGGTGCGAGAGGAGGGAGACAGTCTTGAGAGCTGTTCTGAGCAACGGACGATGAGTTCTTATTTGGCGGGGAACCCAAGTCTCGGCTACACACATCTGACCCGACTGTGCACCTAGGAGAAACCTGCACCCAATCAACGAAGGCTCTATTCCTACGTGGCCCCTGCTCTGCAGAACTAGAACACTAAAGTTCAAAAGGACAGAAGATGTGTTCTGTACCCACGTGTTTATAAACTAACAGCAGAGACTCCTGCACGGTAACAAAGTTGGCTTTGACATGCGGTCTTCCCTCGCACCCTGGGGACAGAGGTAGATCTGGACCAAGGGGAGCTCATCTTCGGGGCAGAGACTGGGCTTCCTCTCTCACCTGCACCCCCAGCCACGGCCAGCGAGGCCCTTTGGTGCCGGGTTTCAGGAGACTTGGGCACACCGTGCAATGCCCAGGGACCGTGAGAACAGTGAGGAGAGGCGGAGCGAACATACGATCCTGTTTATTTCATCACACTCGGAGGGAACCGGAACACATCGGCTGGGAGAAGGAGGTGCTTCGAGGGCCTGGTCTACTGTCTCCAATGATTGGTGGGGCTCCCACACTTCGGAGAAAGCGTTGCTATAGCAGGGATGGCTCTGGACAGAAGCAGATTCCTTCAAGGCTTTTCTAACATTCAGTGTCTCTCGAAACCTCAAGCAGGCTGTCTCATGAGGTGCCCACACAGGCCAGCCATCCCCTATCAAGGATGCTGAGCCCTGGGCTCAGGACCACTCAGGGACTTTGGTCTGGAATGCTTCATGGGACTGGGAATCCATCCCTACCGCAGACACAGAGCAGAGAGCAAGCAAGCTGTGTACACGGCTGGTTCCGTGAGTGCTGGGGTGGCGGAAGCAGTCAGCCTCAGAAGCTTTCCTAAATTGGCCTGGTTTCAAGCACGTGCAGACAGATGCGCCCATTCACCTTTTCCCTAGGGGTACGGTCATATTGCAGTCAGTGCGGGCATGAACTTCAAAGCATCAAGCTAAATGTTTTCATTACTATGAAGCAGACGTTTATAACCAGGCAGAACTGTCTGCCGGACAAGAAGAAATATTTTGTTTCTATATTTTCCCTTCTTACTATTTCTCTCTCTCTGCTCAGCTGCATCCTTCCTCTCTCCACCAGCAGGTAAACTCTTTGAGCCCCGGAATCTCACCTTTCTTAGTCGCCCCTGTGCCTAGCAGGGTGCTTGGGAGGGAGCAGGTAATTAACAAACATTTCTCTCACTAATCAGTCCTCCAAGGCTGGCTCAATCCCCACCTCCAGCTTGCTCCCTGCAATCTGGAACGCTGACACTGCTTAGAACCTGGGCTAGCCATTTAGCCACAACCCTACCAGGGACCCTTCAGGTCCCTCTGTCCATTTAAGCCCTGTGGATGCCGGTTCTCACACAGCTTTGACTCCCCGTTACAGTTGGTCTAGCAGCTTGGGATGGATTCAGTGATAGCACTTTGAAGACAGTACAGCCTTCAATACCATGTCAAGGAGCAATCGGATTTCTTTCCAATTTTCCAGACTGAAGAGGAGCAAACAAACCCAGAGTCTACGCCTGTAAACATTTTCAATGTAGGGCATGCTAATAATTTCTGAGATCCCAGGATGCTGTGAATTCGGATTATTTGTCCCCTTAAGGGTTGGGAGAAGCCCAGAGGGGGGGGCCCTTCACAGACTCTGGACCGCAAAGCAAATCCTAATTATACAGCAAAACTGAAAATATTCATTTCCCTTTTACTTCCCATACACATGGATTTAAAGTTTTAGATGACATTTTATTTTCCCCTCAACTGTGTTAAGTATTGCTTCCTTCCCATTTGTGTTAACTATTTTCCTTCGATGGTTAAAATATTGTTTCCAGACTTTCAACTGAAACGATTTTCTATTTCTACAGCCAGTCTCATGAACAGACACAATAGAGGATTTTCACAATACACTGGATCTGGTATTTCTGAGTGTCAGGATGTTCACTACGTCCTGCTTTTCCCCTCGTTGTGTTACGGGCTGGAGAAGCAGCAGGAGAAGTGCTGCCTGCAGGGACCCTGACATCTAGCTGGACGCAACGCACGGGCACCGGGCATCCGGTGCCCTCAGGGCGGGTCACATCCAAAGGCGGCGCACGTGCCTCACGGCATCTTAGGCTGGTTTTGCATTTTCAGCACTGATGGAGTGCAGGAAGGCCAGGTGTGCTCAGGTGAATTTAGGTACACAGCTTGGAAGTTGTGAAATACATTTCCCAGAGTACAATGGGTACAGAGGTGAGATGTGGATGACAGGTCCTTATGGTACCAACCTGTAAAGAGAATGGGGGAGACAGGCGCCGAAGGGCTTCTTCAAGGACTCATCGGGAGGGACAAAGAAACGAATCTGGAGTCGCAAAGGACGTGGCCTGTCCATCCCCCACGCACGAGGAGACGCGCACGGCAAATACACAGCAAGATGGTCATCCTTTCCAAGCCAGTTTTAAATACTACCTTACACAGGATGCACTTAGGGAAAACGTCTGATTCATTCACTGTACCTGCAGATGCAGGCAGTGCATGCAGGGAGCTCCGCTTCCAATCCTACAACAAGCTGGACTCATCGTCTTCCGGGGGTGATTTTTTAGAGTGAACTTATGTCAACCCAGAAAACGATTCTCACTACTTTACAATTTAACTGTGTTTTTGAACCAAACAACAGCATTCCCCAGACTAAGTCAACACTTTCGTGCAAAGGTCTAAGGTTCCAAAGGGACTTTTGACTATTCCTAAAAGAAAAAGAAAGGCTTGCCTCAAATATTCAAAAGCAGGTGCTTGGGGTTCAGCGGGGAATGACGGTGCGGAAGCTACAAAGTGAGTGTGAGCAATGGAAAAATCTGGGCCCCTGAGGACAAGTGCTGGGCACATGCACTCAGGTGCAGCAGCCTGGAACCCAGCCTGGCGGCACGGCATTCCTCCACGTGTGCTCAGCTGGGGAAGGTGTGCTCTTCAGCTCCAGAGGCAACCCTTCCCCATGATGGTTTTTCCTGGTACAGCCCTTTTGTACAAAGACATGGTTCTTCTCAACAAATCATGAACCAGGTCATCCCTGTCTATTCCATTTAACAAGCAGCAAAAGGCAAGAGCCAGTGACCTTGAACTTGGGAGGCTGTGAGTCTTCCCGTCACTGCCGACTGTACTGCTACATTAGGTTACTTATCGCCCAGGTATGCGGTACCTGAGGGCACTGGAGCAGCCTCTCCTTGAGGCCTCCTAAGATAGTTTGTTCCTGAGCTAAACGTTTCCATCATTGGTCCTTGGACCCAAGTTAGAGAACCTTGATGAAACTGTTTCCAAGAACAATATTAAAAAAAAGACGGGAAGGAAGAAACACTGGCAGGAAAGGAAAAAAGAAAGAAAGAAGGGGAGGGAGAAAAGGAAGGAAGGGAGGGAGGGAAAAAAGGAAAGAAAGAAAAGATGGAAGGAAGGAAAGGAAGGAAGGAAGGGAGAGAGAAGGAAAGAAAGAAAGAAAGAGAGAGAGAAGGAAAGAGACAGGAGGAAAGAAAGAAAAAAAGCCTGAGAGAGCGACGGCACAATCAAAGCCGCAGTGCTGCCTCTGCGGCTCTTTGGATCTGCTGCGCTCAGGAAACCCAGCAGCCGCACAGGGACACGCTGTCTCCTGAGATGCAAGCAGCGAGCCAGCAAGTCAGCATGAGGCGTCCTTGCACAGGAAGGCTGGGGTCTGGCTTGCACACAGCTCAGCCTGGCTGGGTGCCAGGGTGCCCCATGCACGGGCAGCAGGACCTGGTGCCGAGATGAAACCCCAGGCTTGTTTACTCAGGGTGCAGTGTAGGCACCGGCTGCTTTCCTTTCCCACATTACAATAAAAGAAAGAAGCCTCTCCTTTACCACCTCTGCCCCATTGCTTCATCAGGTTGCAGCAGCATCTTTTGGGACGTTATCAAGAAGCTTCATTCTCCACAATTTTTGCAAACAAGTTCACCAATATGGTGGTGCCCGGTTTTGGAGCTCAGTTCGTGTGGTGCCTGTCCTAACGGCACTCTTATGGAAATGCGCTTTACGTCTATAAAACAGTTGCCTTGCTTCAAAACATTCAAAAGGATTTCCCACCACCCAAAATGACCATAGAGAGTGCATGAGAATAAAATGAATGGATGAAAACTAAAACAAGAAAAAATAGTAGATTTCTGTATTTCATTCCGCTACTATGCTTTGGAAAACTATTTTATTTTACATGTTTACATTTTGCTTTATTCCTGTTACTTTGTACTTAATCAAATGCCTACAAAACCTATGGCTGAAACAGAGCTACATTAAGTAAATCCAAATGATGTAAAAAAAATGGAACCGGACCTAGGTTTTGTCTAAATCAAATGTGGCCAAAACCAGAAGAACTAAAATGCAAAATTTCCAATTCCTTTGTGATGACAATTGAGAAAATGTTTTGAAGATAAAACTGATTTAAAAACTACTTTCAGAAAGTGGAAGACTAACTAGTTTGGGGCCTAATTTCAGCAAGAATTAATTGTAAAAGGTTTTCTATGATGTAATGACACATACTTCCATAGAATCCCAGATCTGCTCCGTCCAGTAGGCAGCCGCTGGACACAGGAGGCTTCTGAGCCTTGAAACATGGGCAATCCAAATTGAGATGTCCTGTAAACCTCAAATACACACTGGGTTTCAAAGACTCAGTAGAAAAAAGGGGTAAAACGGTCATTAATGATTGTCTATACTGACAGCACGTTTAAATAATAAAATTTGGGGCATACTGAGTTAAATAAAATATAGATAAAAATTCGTCCCAGCTGTGCCGTTTTTCTTTTTTAATGTGACTCCTAGAAAGTTGAGATTATCTATGTGAGTCTTATTATATTCCATGGACAGTGCTACCCTGGAATAGGTGATTCCCAGATTTCACAAATATGTTCCAGAAATGTTGGCTGTCATTCATCCATGAAACCTTTTCCCAAACAAGGGCTGTTCAAGGTCACCATGTCTCAGAAGGTTTGGAGTCCAGCTGCCTGCGAGGACCTGGCTGGAAGGACCCCACACCTACCCTGCAGAGAGTGTGCATGTGTGTGCGTACAGAGGGCAGGCTGATTTTAAGGATGCCTTGTTAGGAGAGACTCCATCAGTCAAAAAAAAAAAAAGCTATTGAAATGGGAAAAACAAACAAATGAACAAATACAAACCCTTAACTGTTAACACCTATAGCTCTGGCTTCAAGTATAAAAATCAGCAGTGAGTCCACATATTTATAATAATAGCACTTCTTTAAAATTGTAAGTGTCGTGTTGATCATGACAAAATAATTCCCCTCCCCTCCCCTCCCCTCCCCTCCCCTTCCCTTCTCTTCCCTTCTCTTCTCACTTAAAACCACAGCATTGTCTACTGAACATGAATTTCGCCAAAGGCCGCTTGAACCGTAATGCTAAGATTACCTAAGTGCTCTCTATACCCGATAATAGTTAATCGTCATCATTTAACATTATGGGGGGTGGGGGGAAACAGAGGCCATCAGAAGTGCTGGGGGGAGTACAGGCTAAGTCATATTTTTATTGTTACCGCGTCTGACTGGAGAGAGTAGAGATATTGTGACAGGAGCAAAATTCTGCCGGATTCCAAGAATAACAATAAAAATAATCACAGAGCTGCCTGCAGGGCTGTCATAAAAGTCCTTTTCTCATTTCAGCAGCATTTCACCTCTAGTGTGGCAGTCCTTCATTCTGAAAAGGAAAGTGGCCGTCTCTGCCACGCGCTCTGTCAGCACAGTGAGGCCCTGGGGTTGCAGGCCTTCCGTCCATCACACCCCACCCTGCGGGGAAGACACCGGATGTTCAGGGCTTCACCGGAATCAGGCCCGGGTGATTTCAGTGGAAATCAACAGCCTGCAGCCACATCCCCTGCAGGGGAAGTGTTCTCCTGGCAGGCAGCCTCGCGAGACACGCCCTAGACCTGCTGAAAGATCCTTGCAGCTAAACTCACTCCTCAAAGTAGGGCACGAAGACTCTTCCGTTAATCCAGCTGCTGCCAGGGTCAGGTGCTTCGAGCACGAATGTCGGAAAGAGCCTCTCTGGTCCTCCAATGGCGATTAGCTTTCCAACCGCTCCCCAGGCCGCTCACGCATTGCTGGGCCCTCGCTGAGAAAATGTCCCAGTGAAGCCACCACATACTTAGGGACCATCACAGAGGTCACCTCCCAGATCTGTACCCACATCTCAGGGTTGTGTTTCATCCAAGGAACTCAATACAGAAACTTTTTTGAGAAGACCAAGTTCAATCCCATGTGTTTTGAAGAACGGCGTGAGCCCAATTCTTGCCTGGAAAAATCACTGTAATTTAGCAACATATTGATGGAATGCAGACAAGTCTCGCTTTGCATTTAAAGTTCTTTAAACCGAAATAACAGCAATAATAATACTAATACTATGTCATAAATAAGACACAGAATCCTTTCTAATCGCACTCCCCCAGCAGCAAAACTAAACTGCTAAAGCAGCATTCTACTTATTAATACAGAGAATCTAGCTGCTGTGACATTTCCAGTTTGTGACATCAACAGCAAAGCGTCACTTGGAATCTACTCGTGTTGGACAAGCTGCATCTACCCCTCACTGCCCCCGGTCTCCCCAACAGACTGAGACTTCCCTAACACCCCCTCCAAAAAACACCCACCCCACACAGCCATCAGTAAGATAATTCCTGCTTTCCACTGGAGCTGTCAAGACATTACAACCAGAGTTAAGCCACTGTATGCGGGTAAACTAGCTCTCAAAAAAAAAAAAAAAAAAGAAGAAAAATTCCTAATTTGTAGCATTTGCCCATTTCTTCGGTGTAAATCCTTCCAATCACGGTAGTCCACCGACTACCAATAGATAACGAGAGCCTGGAAGCTTTGATTCCAGCCTGAGAACCTGAAGACAGTCTCCTAGTTGCCCGTAAGCTCCTGTCCCCCCGCCAAGTCCTAACAGGCAAAGGGTTTACAATTCTGAGCGGCTCTGCGGTAACGTGTGAACTGCAGTTCCTGCTAAGACCTTGCAGGGTGCTGGGCTTATCTGGCGGCTACAGTGGGCTCGGCCTCAACCCCACCCCACGGCTGTGGGACCAGGAAGGCGGCTTCCTGGGGCCTGGCTCAACCGAGCAAGTGTTTTCATCTCATCGAACTGGTACTGTGGAAACTTTACAGGGCAATGGTTAGGGCTCGGCTCTGCTTAGGCTTCTACTTTTGCATAAAAGGAGGGGAAGCTTTTTTTTTTCTGGGTTATATTTACACTTCCCAAATCAGAAATGTCCTAACCAGATAGGACAGGTGGCAACTGGCAACCACAGCTCAAAAGCTTTTTTTTTTTTTTTTTTTCCATTTCTTTCTGAAACCCCATGTAGAAGGAAAGTTAACAAAATGTCGGTTGGTTGTTTTATCCCCAGAGCTAAGTATGCTTTCAACACAGATGGAACAAAGCAGAGAATAAAATGGGGACCAAAACCCTAAAACAGAACATACTGCTTATCTCTCTACTTTAATAGGTAAGAATCTATCTTTATTCCCCTCAGTAAACCAACTAGGTACAATGTGATCCCGGATTTAGGTTGTCAGAAGAAGATGGACAGAAGCCCATCATTGGTTTCTCTTTGTAAAAATAACCAGCATTTCCAAGTTCACACACTCCTTTGGAGACACAAAATGAAACTACAGTGTATTAATGCATATCTGTGGAATCTAGAAAAATGGTACAGATGAACCAGTTTGCAACGCAGAAATGAAAGACACAGATGTAGAGAACAAACGTATGGACACCAAGGAGGGAAAGCAGGGGTGGGGTGTGGGTGGTGGTGAGATGAACTGGGAGATTGGGATTGACATGTATACACTAATATGTATAAAATAGAGAACGAATAAGAACTTGCTGTATAAAAAATAAATAAATAAAATTCAAAAAACAAACAAAAAAAGAAAACTGGAAGCGTGGGTTGGAAATGCCAGGCTTGGGGTATTCCAACCTCTCCGGGCCCCGTTTTTCTATAGGTTATGCCCTTTTAAAAAAAGTCATACTTCTGGTTCTGGGACACTACTGACTGTATTAAAAAATCTTCAACAGTCAGCCACAAAACGCCTGTCTGCAGTGTGAAGCTCGCGTGAGTGGACACATGGAACCATGTGAGGACGACGGTGTTCAGGTTAGATGGTTCTCAGTGGGGAAACATGGTGACACCTGGGCATCATGATGAGGGGGTTGAGGTGGGACACAGGTGGCTAAACAGCCCCTGGCGGGGGGAAGGACAGTGAGCCCAGGAAGGGCTCTCCGCCCCAAATACCCATGGTACCCACTGAGAAAAGGGGCCTAAAAAATCCACGTGATGAACCGTCAACTTAAAAGCTCTCTCTGCTGTCCTGCCAGCTCTCTGCCTGAGAGAGCTGGGCCGCCATCCCATGCATTCGGTGCACGCATCCTGGGCGCCCACCGGATGCTGGGATGCAGTGAGCAAAGCCCAGAGGCGTGCTTTCCCTGCACGTGGGGACAGGCGAAGAGCGAGAGGTTGGTGCTGCCACTTTAGGTCAGGGAGGGCCCCTTGGACGTGGCATTTCCGAATGGAGACTGAATGCAGGAGGGGAGAGGGTCACAAGGGCCTGGTGGGGGGCAGGAAAGGCAGACACACCCCAGCCCAGCCCCTGGGTGGCCGGGCCTGCCTGCGCTGGGGCTCCACTGGGCTGTCGTATATTAGTCCTTTCTCTCTAGTCACTCCTTCCCATCTGCCTTCTAACAGACCTAACTATCCTCCTCTGACACAGGCCACCCTGAGAACCCTCCCTGGCTGCATCCTCACAGCCTGCTCCTGGCCCGTCCCCGCATCCCTACTGTCTGCCGGCTGCCTGAGCTCCCCGGCCCCTCCTGTTCCGCTACATTTCGATCTGGGCCTCCACCCCTACCGAGCCCTCTGGGAAGCTACCACCCAACTCCCGAAGGCCCCTTCCCAGCCCCTCCGTCCTCCCTTTCATGCTTCGCATCTTCCCTAAAACCTCTATCCCGGTAACTTCTACACCATGCTTCTTTCCAGAAAATTGTACCCGAATCAAGCAACTGATTCTCTGCTTCCTCCCTCGCTTTCTCTTCCCGACAATCACACACATGTATTCCCGAGGCCCTGGTGCTTAGCACCCCTCCTGGCACAGCCAGACCAGCTCCGTCCACCCCTCCCATGCCCTGCCTTCCAGACAGTTCCTCGGCTACAAACTTGTCAACGGACTTCCAGCCAACCCCAACTCTGGGTCCATTTCCCGTTCTGTTAAGAGAATTGCTGCAGTCCCTTCACTCACGTGCCCACACCGCGTGGAACACGCTGTGCCCACTGCTGGGAATCACCTCCCCACCCGGCCCCTCCCAGCTCAGGCACAGGACATCTCTCCCCGTTTGCTGTCCCCAGATGATCTTGCCAGCACTCAGGTCTGGAGGAAACATTTGGCGGGGTCCCCTCCAAACCCCACAGCTCGCTCCCAGAGCTGGCCACGGGGGCCCTGGCTGTGACGTTGCCCACCCACTTCTGCCCCTCCCAACTACCACGCGTTTCCTAAGGTCAGACATGACTCACCTTCGCGCCTCTGTGAGAACTTCAGCTCCCTGAGTCTCCCCATGACCCCACTCCCCAGCCCAGCTGGGAACAAGCCCTTCTGTCCACTTTCTTTAGAGAAAACTTGATGTCCCTGTGAGCACTCTGCCGTGCCTTACGGCACTGGGCAATCAGTCTGCAAGCTGTAACTGCTAAGGTCTGCGAGGCAGCGGCTGCATCAGCCAGCCAGGGAGAAGGGCTCAGTCAATATTACTGGTATTGAATGGAAGGGCCTCATGTCCTAAGAGTCACAGAAACACAAGTTCAAACGAAGCACAAAGCCAACCTAAACGGTGCAGTCCCAAATCCTAAAGTGAACCCAGTGGGGAGGTGACAGGAGGGCGGGGCCCAGAGCAGCCTGGCCTCCAGCAGGGGCCCTGCTTTCGGTCACACACACCTTGACAGCCTCCAACCGTGTGGTCACTGATCTCTGAGTACAAGCAGGACACACTGGCCCTCAGATGACCTGACAGTTCAGTGCCGCGAGTCCCTCGTCCCCAAGCCCATCCTCCCGGTGGGCCAGCCCTCACCACGGCGGGGTTGGTGGGGGGACATTCATGAGCCCTCCACCCTCCAGCCAGGCCTTGCCTTGTATCCCGCTCTCTCCAGCCGCTGGGAAGGACCCGGAGTTTGCTGAGACCCTCTGGTCTTGCCACACCGATCACATGCTGCTTCCCGTTTGCCTTCTTTCTTGGGAATTTTCGGCGTCTTGTGAGGTCACCACCTTGGTGCTTCTCCTCCAAGTCACCTGCCAGGAGGTGACCTGAGCACGTGCTCATCTGGTGTCCAGATCCCGCAGAGATCTCACAGCAAGCATGCCTGATGGATGATAATGACACCCACGGCTGCCGCTGCACGGATGGCCCTACCTCGCAGCCCCGCCGGCCCCCTGGTTACAGCAATGGGCAAGGTGACACCCTCACCGCACAGGGAGGCGACCTGCCAGGGCTAGCAGGACGGAATCACTGCAGCTGGGTCCGAGGCACAGAGATGCTCCTCCACGCGACCCACTGTGGTGTCCTGTTGACTACCACACAGAACACACACACACACACACACACCACACACACACACACGCCCCACAGGCACGACACACAGAAGCCTCTGCTGCCTGGTCTCACTTTATACACCACAACCCAGTACAGGATGGTACCCCATGCAGCACACAATCACTTATTTTAATTTTGTGTACCAACGTGTCAAGATGTTCCACAAAGATCATGATTTCCAAGTGTTTTGCACTGCCCCACAAAACAGAGGTCAGAAAAAACTTAACATTTACTTTTAAATGGGAAGCAATGAACCTGCTACATAATAGTCCCTCTTCAAAACTTGAAAGACTTAGACAGTAGGCAAAATATATATATATATTTTTGATGCTGTGTCTCACGTTTTGGGAAATTCAGGAAAATGAGAATCTTTCCAACTGGCCTCCTCTTGGTTTGGTGATGTATGGTAACCTCTGTGGTCTCCACCAGGCACCGCAGGCAGAGACGGCAAATTGGAAGATGAAGAAGACAGAATCTTTAAAAGGCGCCCCATCAAAAGCACTGCACAATGTGTCAACTACGAAAAGGAGTAAGGAACTAAATAAACCAGAGGCGTGGACACGAATCTAAATGACATGCTTTGAGCTGTTCCTCAGAAGAAACCGGGAAACCAAGATACCCGAGCCCTGGATGGAGTTCAGCCCTGGACGGGTTTCTCTGTGAGACTGTTTCACAGCGCACATCCCATCCCAACAAGCTCGAGACCAGCTGCAGCTAATGCTCAGATGCTGTGAGATAATAGTTCTCCCAAGCTCAAATGGGGTTTCTCGGTTCAGAGGAGATGCACTGCACAGATAAAAACGACTTCCTCTAACTGCTGATTAGATAAGCGGGCGCAGCATCCGTACTCAAACGCCAGCGCCCCAGCTCCAATTAGCCCAAAGCCCACTGTTTTCCACCGTGAAAAACTCTCGCCAGCATCTCCCATCAACCCAGGCTGTGGAGAGGCGCTACAGCCCTCACCCACCGTCCTGCCACCGTCATGGTGCCCCGCCTGGAACTTCAAAACAAAGGTGAGATCTGGTACCAGGATCACCAGTGAAAAAGGTATGAAACCTCTTACGGTTCACACTTTAGGTCTGGAACTCATGATGGAATAAAGCAATGTTTACTTCAAGTGAATGGACCAAAAAAGAGAATTTATGTGTAGACACAATCATTTTCCTGGATTCCAGGGGGAAGAACGCCAGATATTTTTCTACTTTTTTTTTTCTTTCCGTTTTTGCCAGGGTGAATCAAACTCTGGTCAAAATCTTCCAAGGGAAGGACCCAAGGACCCAGGCTGATGCAAGGATTCAGCTTCTAGAAGGCTCCAAACACCACTCTGGGGGATGTGACCTGCAGGAATTACATCCTACGATAAACCACCCAGGAAGCAAGGGCTGTCACCGCCCTACTTTGGGCGTAGGTCCTGAGCAAGGGAAGAACATTCTAGAATGTGGCAGGCAGGCACAAACACACGTCATCGCCCCGTATTCAAAAGGCACCCAACCTCGCATCTCCCTCTGCATTCGAGTGACTACTACACAAGGTCATCCTGACTGTCCATGGAGCCGACCGAGCCTTTGGAAAGCCTCCTTCAACCTCAAACCAGCCTCGCGTCTTTGGCCGTCGGCTAATTCATCCACCCCCTGGGCATTACTGGACTTCTGCCCCTGGGTCTTCCCTTTGATTCTACTCTAAATCCTAACCTTGCCAGGCATCTCTCTTAGGGTACCATCTGGTTTTCTGGCCTCAAATCTCTCTTCTCCATTTCTGGCCTCTCCCTGTCTCCTCTGCTCCAGCCCAGCAAGCCTCCTTCCCTGCCAGCCATCTACACTCAAAGGGGAAGGGGCTTCTGACTTTACTCACAGTCTCTCTTGGGGCTGGAGCCAGCCAGCCTGCAGTCCTCACCCTTCCTCTCCAGGCCTGTGCACTCACTGATAGCATGCGGCAGCTGGAGGACCCCTGCCCAATTTTAGGACAGGGAAACCCACACAAGCAAAGGGAGAGCAAGGCAGTAATGGGTAAAAGTCCACGCCCGAAGGAAGAAAGCAACGTACGGGTTATTGAATAAAGGAGGAAAAGAACTAAGCTTTTCGTTCCTTTACTCAGTCCTGTTAGACGCCCGTCCTGACATCATTTCTACAGGAGACACTTTTAATCACCCCTGGTCAGCAGCTGTCAGAAGAACTCTCGACCCATTTTCCACTTCTCTAGGGCACCTGCCATGGGTCACTGAGTAAATTTGGGGGTTGCCTTAGGAGGTCACTGAGTGCATCCTCCGTTTTAGCAGTTTCATACACAACCACCTCAGAGGCGAGATTTCTCTCATTTTTTAAGAGACCACTTCAGAAGAACGAGCTAGCATCTCATTAAGTAGACTGTCCTGATGACTAAATCCCTCATGGCCAGGAAGTCCTCTCCTGTGTCTACCTTACATTCTTCACGCTGCACTTCAGACCCTTGCGTCCTCTATTCAGACCCAGAAGAAAATGGAGCTAGATGACAGCCAGAGCCTTGGCCTGGCCTTACTCCTCTGACCACCTTTCCACACAGTCCTCCAGGACTTCCCTCAAGACTGCGGGAAGGCTTGAGGTGCAAAGTCATTACTCTTCTCATGCTGGGAATGAACTGCCACCAGTGAGATGCTACCTCCCCATCTTAGGGGGCTGGTTTCTACCTTTCCCGACAACTTGTTGATTACTCAGGTCTGTTCTGGTTGGGATTAGATTTGTCTAAGACTGGTAAGGAGGGCTCAGAGCTTTTCAAAAGCATCCCTTGGCTCCTTCTAAAACAGACACCCAGTGATCTATTATCACCTAAGACTTTCCCATCTTCTCCCATCTTTTGGCCTCTCGCCATTTCTCCTTGACATTTCCACCGGAGCAGCCGGCACCCTCGACTGGACCTTGGGTCTGGGGGTAGCCAGCACCTCAATCTCTCTCTTGGTCTTGCCCTCTCCTAACTGATCCCTCCCCCGTCTTCTTGGCTGTCTTTTCAGTTTGCTTGATCTCTGGATCACATTTTTTTAATTAGTAAATTCCTCTTCTATTCCTGGTGCTGCAAATCTTATCTCTTGTCTTTCCCTTCTCTCAGGGGAAGCTACAACAGGCTCCTTTACTCTGCCCATAAACCTTTAAAAGATCTTTTTCTGCCTTTTACTGTCTGTTTCTGACTTTGTTATTCTGTCTTCAGCAAAGCGAGTTTGCATGTTTTCAGTTACCCCTGGAGACCATTCTGTGAGTTGAGTTCCGATGCTGCCGCCAGTTTGAAATGAGGGCAACAGGGCTCAGAGGTCTGCCTGGGAGGGGCCCAGGCTCCACCCTTGCCCTCCCAGGTGCACCTTCTCCTGGGCCAGCCTCCGCCCTCCTCACCATCCTCCCCGGTGCCTTCTCCCTGGCTCTTCCTTTTTGTGCTGTGCTGCTCCGGCTTCTGTGAAGGGAGGCCCCCCCCCCCCCGCCGCCCCCGAGCAGGGCGGGGCTCCTGCTTCCTGTTGTCTGTCCCCTGACCCTCCTTCCTTTGCTTTCTTCCCAGGGAGCTGAGGAAACGTGCCTTTGAGTGCCTTTCCTTTTCCTTCCAGCTTCGAATTCCCCATCTTTTAAAGTGGTCTCCTAACGCTATTGACATACTTCATTTGTTCAGTGCTACCGAAGAGGCATCACTTTAATAAACAACCTACCACCGCCTGCTCAAGCCAGCTGGTTTCCTTCAAAAGCCATAAAGGATGGTTTCTAAAGCTCACTGGCCGAGCGTGAACAGCAGTCAATTTCCTCGATGCTCCTCTCTACCCCTTGGTCTCTGGGATTCTCTCCCACTCACCTGTCTCCTTAAACCTGCCCGCTGTCTCCTCCTGTAGTCTGTGCTTCTGTCTTTTCTAGTTTCCTGGCAGTGACCCATCACTCCTCTGTCCCTGGCCCCCACTTCCAACCACCTTCCCTGCCTGTCCACACGGCAGCCGCTGTTTACAAACCAAGGAAAGAGGATGCTTGGGCATTTGAAGTTTTACAACTCTGAAATTCAGTCTTTAGAAACCTTACGCTGAAAGGAGAAGTGGGTGAGCATCGTGTTGCATGGCGAGCGAGCATTGGAGAGAGCCTGCGGGAGATCACACCCCCCCCAGCTGTACCAGCCACACCTGCACGGGCTCTGTCAGGACCCAGCCCGAAGTTCACCACCAGAACGCAGCCTTGGAACCAGGGGCTTGATGACCTCTTACCAAGGCAGATCACCCACAACCTGAAGTTCTTAAGGGGTGGTATATTTAGACCGTGAAGGCATTTATAACGAAGGCTTGTTTACCTACACCAAGTGGACTCTTCTCCACTCTCCAGGAACCGGCCCGACTTTCAGTTCTCTACAGGTTGCCCAAGGTGACCATGGCTGTCAGCCTGCACAGCAGCTGCAGGGATTTCGGTGCGGGGGCGGAGGGGGGCGGCTCCCCAGTTTCTCCATAATGACCCCGGAGTCCTAACTCTGATGTCTGGGTTCTCGGTTCATTTAAATGGTTAGTGGGTACGTATCCACATAATATCTTCTGGCTTTTGGTCCCTGAGCCTTTGCAAATTTTTATCATGTATACACACCCTCATTGTCCTAATGTTTTTATTTACATTTGATCTTTTGATTTATGTAAATGTGCCTTGAAAGGAAACTTTGCAGCAGTACAGGGTGTATGACAAACCAGTATCTCTTGTAATAAACAGAAGACAATCTTAAACATAAGTGCATCAGTTACAATAAAGCATGCTCTTTTGTGTCTCAGCTTTGGGAAACCCTGAAAGGATGTGTGTGGAACAAAAGGCAAGGTCCACAGACCTCCTTCTCTCCCCCTACTCACCCACATATACATCTTCTAACAGGGAAAAGGGATTCAGAAATGTACATGTTTTCTTGGTTCATCTGCGTCAAAGGGCTTTAGCCACTATCTTTGTCTGTTTGTACAGCTAATTGTACAGCTAAATTAAAACAGAAGAACCATAATACCCAGCGTCTACTTGGTTTCCAAGACACATGAAAACGTACAAAATCTGTTTCTTAGTTATCACATTAGGATGTCCTACAGGAAAATAACTGGCGATTTTCAGAACCCCGAGAACTTTACACACGTGCCCTCCTTGGCCGTGGCTCTTATGAGCTGATCCACATGAGATCTGTCCTACCTGTCCTACCTCATTTCCACCTGCGTACCCTTCATGATACTCTTTTGTGCAGATAAGTGGCTCTCAACATCACAGTTTTATCTTTATAAAAAGAAAAAAGATAGGTATTCCAAGGAACTGTTGACTCATTCGCTGATGAGAATAGGGTATCATGGAGTGAAAACCAGTCTTTGAGTCAGAAATTGAGTCTCCTTCTGACTCTGCTACGTGACCTTGGCTAATTCACTGCATTTCTCTGGGCCTCTGTTTTCTTAAAGAGGGTGGACTGAGATTTCTCACCATGAACTGTAGCCCGGGTAGGTTAACCAGGGGAGAGATTGCAGATACTTCCATACACATTCTTTTATGGAGAAGGCGTGTAAATGTCCGCTAGTCAAGATGATCTAGATCTTTTTTTAACATTAAAATTTTTCTACTTGTCAAATTTTCTACTTTCAGTTAAACTGGACATTCGAGAAATAGAGATGTGAAGGGTAACTGAAAATGGCCAGATTCAGCTCCTTCTAAAGCAGAGCTATGAAATGAACAGCCCTGTTGCCGTTACACATGAAATGGATAATTTCCCCTGTCTACAAGCCATCAGCGTGGACGTTGCTGCAGTGCGCTGAGGACGCGAGGCCAGTGAGGTGCCTGCTTTGGGATGCTCCGCAGATTGGCCACGCTGCTTCCCACACAGGGCTCAAGACCGCACTGAGCGGGGGCTCCCGTCCTGCATGTTGTGTTTCCTTGACATGGGGCTTGAGGGGAAACCACAGGTGAAATGACTGTAAAGAGACAAAGGTCCAGGAGGACTAGAGCACGTGACAGTCTGTGGACAGGAGGCCACTTACCCAGTCCTCTGTCACCCTTGGAGCTCTGCTGGCCTCCAGACGTGGTGGAAAGGTCTTCAGGGACAGGCATGGGTTCATCGCCATCGTCGGGGGTGTCACTCACCGGGGGGCTTTCCTTCCCTGAGGAGGCAATTAGGAGCTTGAGTTTCTGGGGACATGGTCACCCCTGGGGTGGTGGTCACTGCGATGGGCCTCACCGTGGTTTGGCTTCATTCGAGTTACTGGATTGAGTTCACGTTTCTCTCTGGGGATTAGAACCTGCTTTCCTTTTTATAAAATAATACCATTGCCACCCCCAAAACTGAGAGGACACAGACGTGAAAAATACATGCCACCTAGAGATCACCACTATTAAAACTGTGGTGTGTGCGTGTGCGTGTGTGTACACACACATGGATGCTCATATATTACGGATAACGCGTGCTGACATGTTTTCTTGATCAAAATAAACTGTACTTTGTAGACATTCTCATAACCAGTGGCCCTACTTCCATAACTTTGTGGCGTCTGTGTAATACTTCATTGCATGGGCACGCTAGGATTTATTTAAATCCTTTTTCTACTTTTGAACTTACATTGTTTTCAATCTGTTTTTTTTTTTTTTAATGAAACAACACTGTGGTAAACCTCCAAGCAGACAGCTTCTGCCCACGTTTTTAAGAACCACCGTAGTATAAACCCCGGGAGTTTCGTGCCTGGGTCAAAAGGCATCCACGTTTTTAAGCCTCTTCACGTGTTAGGGCCACATTTTCCCCTGTACGTTTGTTCCACTTTACCCTCCTACAAGCCTGCTCACCACACCCTCATATTATTTCGTTTTTAAGGTCACCAGATTGAGTGTCCTGCTCAGAGCTACACATTCTGGGTCTGTTCACTCTCTTTTTCCAGAGCCAGGGGGCAGGTATTTTGCCAGCTGCCCGATTTGATTAACTTGATGGGGCCGGGAAGCCTGGAAGGAGGATGAACAGGGAATCAACACGATTCTGCCCCACGTGCACAGAGGGTCTGCCACCAGGGATTTTTATCCTCAAAATATGAAAGCAAAACAGAATCCACACAACTCTCAAAGCTGCTTCACAAAGTAGGATTTACCAAATGAGATAGGGTTTTACGGGATGCCCGACTCTGTTTTTGACTATATTATAAGGTTTCATCGGAAGCCCCAGAAATGGGGAAATCCCTCCCACTCCCAAGCATTCACTACTGGCAAGCCTAGATGTGTAGAAAATGCTCTGTCTCCTTTGAAATGGAAACCCCCGTACCTTCTAACATAGATGCTACCTAAAATTGAGTTAGGAGACAACGAAACCAGGCAAGGAAAGAGCTGGTGAGGCCCCCAGTGGATGCAGAATAGCCCATGAGCACTGCTGTGGAAGACAAGCCTGGAAGACAGGGCGAGGCAGAGTGCGGAATTGTCTTGTTTGTTTGAATAAACCACCTGCGAAAGCGACACAACCCTTCAGGGGAAGGGCAGCACCAGTGCAAGCATCCCCGGCATAGGAGATGACCCTTCCAGGAATAATTTAAAATAGAAGCTGCAAGGCACCAAGGCGATGCTTTGGGGAATAGTATTGCATTCTCTAGCAAACAGACATCACAGGGCTTCCCTGGTGGCGCAGTGGTTGAGAGCCCGCCTGCCGATGCAGGGGACGCGGGTTCATGCCCCGGTCCGGGAAGATCCCACATGCCGCGGAGCGGCTGGGCCCGTGAGCCGTGGCCGCTAAGCCTGCGCGTCTGGAGCCTGTGCTCCGCAGCGGGAGAGGCCACAGAGGTGAGAGAGAGGCCCGCGTACCAAAAAAAAAAAAAAAACAAAAACCAGACATCACAGTTTAATATTCCAGCTTAGCTGTAATTACGTCAATTGGCATATTTTCAGAAAGAGCATTATTGGGTATATTTGGATAGCCAATACAAGATGGATGGATAGTTAAAGGTGGGGCAGGCTGATAAGAATTTCCCAAGGAAAAGCCAAAGGCAGAGAGAAATTGATTGAAGTTCTCGTGTTACACTAAATGTGCATTCCATCAGTAATATTTTCATCGCCCTAAAAGGAAGACTTTAAAAGTAGCAACAGCTAAAGACGCAGTGTTACTGTTCACCTGTACAGGTGGGCCAAAGCTCTGAACAGGAGCCCGCAGGAAGCATATGACCAACTGACAACTCTTTTTTCCTTCTGATTTCCTAGAGCTATGGTCTTCAAACCTTGAGGACTTCAGGGAGGTGGTCAGAGGACTCTTTCAATTTTGTTTTTGGTAAGAATAATATATTTTTTAAATTATTGAAGTAAAGTTGATTTACAATATTGTGTTAGTTTCAGGTATACAGCAAAGTGATTCAGTTATACACACACACACACACATTCTTTTACAGATTCTTTTCCATTATAGGTTATTAGAAGATATTGAATACAGTTCCCTGTGCTATATAGTAGGACCCTGTTGTTTGTCTATTTTATGTATAGTAGCGTGTATCTGTTAATTCCAAACTTCTAATTTATCTCTCCCCCCCTTTCTCCTTTGATAACCATAAGTGTGTTTTCTACGTCTGTGAGTTTGTTTCTGTTTCGTAGGTACGTTGATTTGTATCATATTTTAGATTCCGCATGTAAGTGATATCATATGATATTTGTCTTTCTCTGTCTGACTTACTTCACTTCGGGTGAAAATCTCTAGTTCTTCCACAGAACTTCAATATACGAAACCCGTCCTCTGTGCCCATCTTCAGCCTCTGGCTGAAGGACCAGAGGCCCAGGCCACTTGCTTCTGCGAAGACCCCCAAGGAGCCTCCACAGAACGGACCATGGGAACTCTGGCCCAACAAACTGACCGGGTGTGTGCACGTTCGCCTTTCTGATTAACCAGCTGTCATGGTTACGGGCTGGGAGCGGGACACTGAGAAACTAGACTGTATTCATGTTTTGTGTTGGTTTTTTTTTTTTTTTTTTTTTTGTGGTATGCAGGCCTCTCACTGTTGTGGCCTCTCCCATTGCGGAGCACAGGCTCCAGACACGCAGGCTCAGCGGCCATGGCTCACGGGCCTAGCCGCTCCGCAGCATGTGGGATCTTCCCAGACCGGGGCACGAACCCGTGTCCCCTGCATCGGCAGGCGGACTCTCAACCACTGCGCCACCAGGGAAGCCCTTGTGTTGTTTTTTATTCTGAGCTTCCTGATGATAACACTGGAGAACTCTGGGATCAATTTAGATGCCCGGGCACAAGGAAACCAAGGGAGCATCATAAAGAATTGGGATTTATCCAGTGAAGGGATGTGGTCTCTCTCCTCCATTCACGTGAAAAATGCATCCACATAATCTTTTTTCAAATTTAGCTGATTCGTTTCTTGGGAACAGGACCAACTAGAACTTGGTGAGACCCTAGGCGCCCTTCCGCCTGGCTGGGCTCCTGTGCTGAGCTACAGCCCAGCAGTCCTGCCGCATCTCAGCGCTTTCATTGTTTCCTACACGGGGGAGGAAAAGGAATAATGGAAACAGTAGGGACTATGATTCTAAATACCCTGGGTCGGGTCGATCCTCAGGAGCTCCCCACGCAGAAGCAGCAAGAATAAAACATGAGTCTCGGCGTGTGCAGGGGCATCTGGTAAAAAGTCAGCACTGGAAGAGAGCGAGGTGAGACAGCCGCGTGCCTGTCACGAGCCCTGCTGGAATTCAGCCTCACCTCGCCCGCACTCTGTGATGGTTTTTAAGAGCTCATCTGATTTGCCTAAAAGCCCCCAAGTTTGAGCAGCGGCTACTGAGGCATTAATCACTGGCTTGAGCCTTGGTACTCAGCGACCCTGGGATCCTTCCCCTGCTGGAGATTTCCACGATGAACCTCCACCACTTCATCAAAACCTTCATGGGGAGCAAACATATTTTTATGTGTTGATTTTAAACCAATTTACCCAGTTAACCGCTTAAAATACAACACCGGGTATAAAATACAACACCATGATAAAAGATAAGAAAATGAAGTTATTAAATCAAGCCAACACACAGCAGATATTAACACACTGTGACTAGAAGTTAGTTGACACGGGGTACAGCTCAGATCTGACCAATTATAAGACAGATTCCATAATAAGTCACCTCTTTAAGGCTCTTTCCTCAAGAGTAAAATGAGGCTAAAAAACCATGATTTTGGCTTAGCTCACAAGGTTGTTGTGAGGATAAAATAATAAAGTGCATGGATGCTAATATGCTAAATAAGCTTATGGTATTATTTTGTATATGTAACATCCTATAGAAAGAGGTATGCACAGCACCAAGTGCCCATATGTCCCCCAAGTGCACATACAATGTCACACAGACACGCAGAACTGTAGACAGTGAGAAATCAAGTATTGAAATGGAAGAATTTAGGAGGTGAGAGGTCATTTTACTTATTTAGAAAAATGGAAGAAACTTCTTACCAATTTCTATGTAAGTTACCTACTACCCATGTTTCAAATAAAGCTATACCTATGAGAAGCATTTTGGGCAAATTAGATGAGAAAATTGTATAATTAGCTTATCAACAGCAAGCAAATATTCCTCAAGTAGATTATAATTCGCCCAACAAAGTTCTGTGATTCCCTTTCTCCCTAGTGGATGAGTTTTTACTGTGCACAGTTACCCAGGAGAACATAATTCCTGGGTGTAAATAACAACTGAGAAAATAGACTCTACAGAAGAGTGGGGAAGCTCCTACTCAGTGCCATGTCTGGCTCCCGTGGGACTTCTGATTGGCTATTGAAACTGTGAGTCTCAGCTCCCTGTGAATTGAAGACGGTCCCTGTATCTTCTTCATGGGGGTCTTGTAAAGTTGAAAGGAGAAAAATGCCGAGGGTGGTGTTTGGTAAATCTCAAGCACTCAATCAATGTGATGTACTCTGATTAACATTTGCACTGACACTTCAACATAGATGAGCCTCATTTCCCAGGCAGGCGATGGATGTCTACAGAGCATAGTTCTTGTTTCCTGGTTCCAACGAACATTACAAACAACCACTAAGAAAACACCCCATAGGGCCCCAGGAGCCTGAGCATCCTCTGAGCTCAGTTGGCTCCAGTCCCCCATTTTGCAGAGGACACACAGTGGTCCAGGAAGCATGGAGAACGGTTTCAGGTCTCAGAGCTGGAGGCACAGATGAGGTGCTGACACGGGCCTCACAATTCCCGTCCTCCCACAGGCTGCCTCTTCCCTTAGAACCCAAAACAAACCATAAACCACACGCATAACCAATAATTTGGAAAGCGTGCCAAAGAAAACAGAGACAGAGAAAGCAATAGAAAACTTACCCAAAGGATGAAGGAGATGTGCCCTAAAGGAAAGGGTGGCCTTGCTTTAGACACACTCTCCTCCAAGCCTGTTCAACAGCATTTCCCGACTCTGGTGGGTACAACTGGGTAAATATTTACTGAGTGTCTACTATATGCAAGACCCTGTAAACCAGGGCTCAGTCCACATTTAGGATAAATCCCAGGGAAGAAAGAAACAGGTAGTTTGAAAAAAAAGTTAGGTATTAAGTACTTCTCTATTTTTCAAGGGAGTAGTGCACAATGGTTAGGTGGACTCCTATGCAATGGCTGATGTTGGAACTTTTTTCCCTATGATAGTGGCAATTTCGTAGGGTTCAACTTAGAAAAAAATCTATTTTTCTATTTTGGGAGCAGCATATAACAAGGAATAATTTTGTGGGGAAAGGGGATGATTCAGAACATATTCCTCATATAAATCAAAAATTTAACTTCTGTTTGGCTAAGTGTACATCCTTATTCTACAACTTACTGCCACCTTCCTCCATTTTAGAAATCAAAAAGGAAAAGTGATCATTACAAGGATTGTATTGGAGAAGCAGCAAGAAGTAGAAAAAGTATGCTTCAAATCTCTAGTAAAAATGGCACAATTTGGGCTTCCCCGGTGGAACAGTGCTTAAGAATCCGCCTGCCAACGAAGGGGACACGGGTTCGAGTCCTGGTCCTGGAAGATCTCACATGCCGCGGAGCAACTGAGCCCGTGCACCACAACTACTGAGCCTGCGCTCTAGAGCCCGCAAGCCACAACTACTGAGCCCGCGAGCCACAACTACTGAGCCCACGTGCCACAACTACTGAGCCCACAAGCTAGAGCCCGCGAGCCACAACCACTGAAGCCCATGCGCCTAGAGCCCGTGCTCTGCAACAAGAGAAGCCACCACAGTGAGAAGCCCGCACACCGCAACGAAGAGTAGCCCCCTGTCGCTACAACTAGAGAAAGCCCGCATGCAGCAATGAAGACCCAATGTGGACAAAAAATAAATAAAATTTAAAAAATATTTTTAAAAAGGGCACAACTCTTTAAATGCTCTAATCTCTGTTTAGAATGCTCCAAGCTTAACACAATCCAAAGGACTATTTGTGTAAAGTACTACAAGTAGCATTTCCTTTGCTAGGAGTATACAAAAGAAAATTTCAGACCAAATCTTGAATCTTTTTTAAACCAAAGAAGAGTTGGCTTTTTCAGGCCAACCTCACTCTTGACTCCATCCCCTGCCAACCTTCTCTTTAGCCACTTCCAAACAAATTGAGTGTTTAGCATAATGTTAAGGGCAAGAAAAATAGGAGAAGAAAATGAGGGTTTTGTCATGTTTGTTACCAACTGAGGGGATCAGAATATTGACTGGCCATTCTCCTACAAAACTTTCTAGAGATGCCAGCCCAGGCTCGGGCTTTCGGCTTTGCCTTTGGGACAGCAGAGTCTGCATGGACCCAAGGGCTCTCCTCCTCAATGCATCATGTAAGACGCCAATCTGGAAGCCACCCAAGAGGAAGGTGACAAGGGAACACAGAGGATCAGAAACCACGAAGGGGTCTCTTTGCGCCTTTGGGATGTTTAACATCCCGTGTTTCTGGCCCTCTCATCACCTCTAGCCATGGTCTGCAATTCCAGGGAATGGGGCCCACCTCTCCTTCAGCTCAGACTGCATCTACCAGCAGCTATCAGATCCTGGCCAAGCCGAAGGAGAGGCTCCAGAGAGGAAAAATTTTTGTTTTTTTCAATAGTTTTATTGTCGTTGCTGTTCTACTTACATTTAAGAAACAAAGTATGTGTTTAAGGGAAATAAATCCAAATAATGCTGAAAGGTAGAAGATGATAAACCAAAGTCTCCGTCCCCTTCTTCTCTAAACCATCCCCTCCTTCCAACCTCAGTCTTCCAAGAGGAAGCGCATGTTTAATAAGTATCACTCCAGAATTTTCCTAAACGTATATACAGGCATGTGGAAAGTGTGTGTGTGTGTGTGTGTGTGTGTGTGTCTGTGTGTGATATGTTTTCATTTCAAAGGATGGGATCATACTCTGCATATCATCCTGAAACACACTTTTCTCACCTTCACGTACATCTTGGATGTCTTTCCACATGACTATGTTCCGATGGCCCTCACTGTTCAGAGCTGAATGAACAAGGGCATGGAGGGACCAAAGTTTTCCAGTATCAGCACCAACGCTGCAGCGAGCATCGGCAGAAACGCCCTGTGCCTGTGTGCGAGCATGTCTCCTGGGCTGATTCCTCCAACACAACTTTCGTTTCTACAGATAAGGCCAAACGTGTTGACCAATGTTCACGTCCTCCAACTGTCCATCACTGCCTACATGCCACAGCTGAGAAGCCAGGAGGCTGCTGGTACTTCACCGCCTGGAGAGCTCAATCCAGACTTTCTAAATGACAGGACTGGCAGGGACAGAGCAGCGGGGACTGTGGGCTGCAGGAGGCTGTCTCCAGGTCGAGGGAACTTGAATCTCCCCTCCTGCCCATCTCCTGGGAGCAGCGGGCAGGCAGAGTGGCAGCCGCACGCTCAGCCCTGATCTCCATCACCAGGACGGACCGAGGCCCAGACGCAGAATTCAGTCACAACTTGGAAACCAGTGTGGGCAGGTTGGCCATGCCCAGAGGACCACATGGGCCATTCTAGCGGAGAGGCTTACCTGGGATTGACCATGGGCCTGAGACTGGAGAATATACAATACTGAAAACCCGACTGCTGCGGACACATCCAGGTTCAGGGCTAGCCAGACAGTGGGCTTCCTGGGCCCATGAATATGGGGCTGGGCAGGCTTGGCTAGACCGGCTGGGGGTCCAGCGCACGGGCATCGCCCAGCAGGACAGCGTGATCCAACCTTGGGCCTCATCTCCCAGGACTTCCCCAGGCCCTGGGTCTCCCATGATGGGAGAAGCTATGTCCAATAGGGCTTGAAATAAACCTATGGTGACTGGGGCAGTGTTATTGCCACGTTTAGCAAATATCCTGAATTGTGCCCCAAACTCTGTTTTCCAATCTACTTTCTCCTTGTCTCTCGTCCGCCTCCTCCCTCCATCTTTCTCTCTCTCTTTCAAGCACCTTCACTGGGCTGTGTTTGGACTCTAGGGAAGATCACCCGTCCTTTCTGCTCCCCCAGAGTATCAACATAGATTGAATCCTTTCCAAGTTGCTCGCAGATGTAACAGGAAAACCAGTTTTATCTGGGAGGGAGATTTTTCTGTCCAGCTTGCCACACTGGGATAATCTCTAAGAGCTGAAGTGAAACATGGATACCAGTTCCATCTCGGCCTTTCCTTTGGCAGGACAGCCCTCTACCTCCCCCGCCCCCCACCGAGCACCTTGGCTTTGGGAGCCCACTGGAGCAGGCTTCCTGGACTCCCCCTATGGGCATCTCACCAGCTCTCACCTGAAACCTGGGACATGTCTTGACCCTCATCAGCATCCATGGTCCTCGGGTGATCTGAGAAAGAGAGGAAGCGATTTTAGTTGAAAGCAAATTACTCCTAAGATACGAGAGAGAGGAGAGATAAGGGCTGAGCTCTTTAACAACGGGGCTATCTACCAAGAATAATGCACTTTCCTCCTTACACACTCGCTGGAGGATCAGACCGGCACAGACCTTGATCCTTTTAAAAACAGCATTACAAAGATTTATAAAAATATCATTACAAGGACAGGAGGACCAAATTTGTTATTTATTGTTAATTTCCTACTGCATAATAACCCAAAATGCAAACTGACTGCAACAAAATTAAGCAGAAAATTAAATGGCCCTGGGTCATTGTAGGCACGGAATTCATTCTCTGGGCCGATCCGCAGTTATGTTCTTTCTAATTTACTGAGCATGCATCGATGAACCTTGAGTCAGCTTGGTGACACGCGTACAATCAGCAATCAGAAAACGAAGCAATTTGCTGAAGAATGTCTCATTTACCCAGGCAGGGCTGCATATATGAGCAGCTGCCGTGCTCCGTCCATCAATAATAAATACACCTCCAGCCTGGCAGATGGGCCTCGCGCCGCTGGCTTTGTCCCCCGCTCTTTCAGGGCCCCTGCCTGAGACTCTGTCAGGCTCTGACGTGGGGAGAAGGAAACCTCACGACGGCTGCCAGACCGGACCCGGAGAGCGCCCAGACCTTCCTGTTCTGCCGACACGTGGCTGGCTCCTCAGGCGGGTGGAAGGAGAGAAAGCGAGCCTGGAGGAGCTGCCCTTGGGTGGCGATGGGGACCGTTCTGCTCGCGGCCACCACAAACACCGGGGAGAGGCCACGTCAGCCGAGCAGGAGGGAGGGATGGCTGCGTTCTGCACTCGGGGTCCTGGCCTGCACCTCACAGGTCTCAGGTAGCCCCGGTAGGTGACATCTGGAGGCTCCGTGGGTAGGAAAGCTGGGGCCCACCAGCAGATGACCTCCACCAAGTCTGCGTGTTTATGCTCTGCTGGACAACCTTCAGAAGAGCGCCTTCTCCAACCAGCCAACGGAGCCTGTTTTGACTCGAAATCAGCTCACTTCCTTCTGGGGGACCACCTCTGTCTCTCCTGTTCAGATGTGTGTGTGTGCGCTTTCAGGCCTGTTCTCAGCAGATGCCTGCACAGTGATGGAAGGTTCAGGGGGCCTGACCCTCTCAGGGGAGGCTACAGCTCTGAGCAGACAGAGGCCACGTGTCTGTGTACGTAACAGCCGTCATGGTGCATTCGGAATACAGATTTGCACTTTCAGTCCTGGTGGCGCTAGTCACCAAGAGTCACGGATGACCAGCACTGGCTCTGGATGGGGAAGGGTTTGCATCTATTCCTGAAAAAGCCATTGCACTAGTCTGAGCTGTGACTCGAATTTCCAAGGCAAGTGTGGGCCTTAGGGGTACAACCCATGACCCCAGAAGGGAAAAAGGCCCCACGGCCCACTTATGTTTCGGCCCCAAGACTGAGGGTCCACCAAAAGCAAAGCCAGACAAACTAGCCCCAGAAGCAAACACGAAACCTGTCTAGGGTCACCAAAAAGCAATGTGTCCAAAGTCTCACATCCTTTTAACAGTAAAAAAGGTAAAAAACCTATGATTCTTCTGAAACGTGCTGAAACAATTCTAAAGAAACAAGGCAGACTCAAATGAGAAAAACCTCTGTGTTCACTGAGCAGCATTAATACAAGGTTCAGCTTTCTGAAGACAAACACGGTATGTTACAGTGAAATATCACAAACTAGTTCTAAAGTGTCCCCGTATTGACGGGGCGACGTATAGTAGATAGAACTCAAATGTTGCAGCAACAAATGATACTCTAACTCCCAATTTTTATTTTGTTGACTTTGAACTTTTTTCTGCTACGTGAGTGATACATATTTTCCAACTGTTTTAACACAGAGGCAAGTAAATGCCCATAATTTCCACTCCTTAGGACTACTCACATTTTTTCTGTGTGTGTATGTGTGTGTGTGTGTGTGTGTACACACACAGAACTTTTTCAAAGAACAGGACACTAAACATATTCCAAATAAACTGTTGTAAAACAATTTTTTCATTTACTACTACACGTGTCTTTTTAATTGACAAATATGCATCGACATTCTTGTTTTAATGACTTCACACTGCTCAGTGGCAGGGACTGATCTCCTCAATACCCTACTGTATAGTCAAGGAATTTCCGAGTAAAAAGAGAAGATGTTTCGTAAGGCCCAGCTGATGGCCCCCCACCCCAGCCCTGCCGGAGAAGGTGCCTTCCAGCCCACCGGACCCTATGGACCCTCTGGGTTCACTGTCGGGGCAAAATCTACCCACTCCCGGCTCCCCTTGGTGGGGAGATGTGAGAACATGTCACAAAGCAGCAAAGGGATGCTCTGGGCCTGTGGCTAAGGCCCAGGCCCGGCTCTGCTGGGCGGGCGCGTGCGCCTGTGTGTTCCGAGGCGGCAGGGCGAGGGCACCCTCCCGGATCCAGCCCTGCCTCAGTGTCCGTTGGTGCTCTGGACAGTGGGCGCGGTAGGCAGCCGACCCCAGTGATCAGAGGATGCAGGATCCCTGTCACAGGCCTGTTTCCATTTTCACTGAATGTCTGCAAACCCCACGTGGAACTGTTAGGTCCTCAGACTCACTTAGAATTCCACATGCACTCTCTACCAACCCTACACGGACCCACAATGTGTGGGCCTGCAGCCACTGCAGTCCTGGGGCTGTGCTTACGGGCTGCCCCCCCTTGATTGGACGAATGTTTTGTTGGCATCATCGTTTTGAGATTCGTAAGCTATTAGGGCACAGTCCACGCCGGCCCTGTGACTCCGTGGCCTGTCTTGTCTGACATCACACGGTGGTTCGGGGCGTAGCTTGACCAGCTCCCTCCAACTTCCCCAAAGTCGAAATTTGCATCTCTTGGGACTAAAAAGTAGTGAGTTTTTTGTAAAAGTGACTTTGCTTTTAGGCAAAGACCAAGGAATAATCCGACAATGGAAAACTGTCCGAGGGAGAGGAAACACCACCCCCTCCCAGACCAAGAAACTGCCAAAGGGCAGCCTGGAAGGGTTTCGAAGGGGACGGTGAAATAACCCCACCTCCGGGAACACAGGCACGGCCCAGGCTCCGCGTTTCTTTTTAGACTCGTGGAAGCCGTGCCCAGTGTCAAATGGAAAATGGGACCCAGGCTTGATCTGATCTCAGCACAAAAGAGCTTGCAGTCAGGAAGGGGAGTTTATCACAAAAGTGACTTCACACCTTATTTTCACAAACCTTCACCTAAACCCAAACGAAGGCCAGCAGGCCTGTAAAGGGAGATGCCAGAGGGAACACTTGTTTCACGGGAACATTGCCATATTCTGCTCTGCACAGGGAGCCCCAGTGATTTGAGGCCAGAGCCAACATATTGATGGCAGAAAACACAACAATCTCAGGAAATTACCGTCACCCGGCAGCTCTTACAGACGTGAACGCTTTTATTGTCTCTTCGGAGTGAGCAGCCCTGAATCCCGCACACGGGGAAACAGATGCAGAGATAAGGGGCAGCCAGCGGGGCCTGTCCTTTCAGGAGGCACAGCCTGCGGTCAGGACCGTCACTCCCCCGCTGCTGCTCGGGACTTGCCCATCTCTCTCCCCACCGTACCTCTGGAGTCTAGAGAACAGGGCAACAGTGAGGACCAAGCACAAGATGGAAGAAGGCCCACAGCATCCTGCTTCCACGGTGGCCAGGACAGCAAGACCTTCTGGAAGCCCCTCCCTGACCTCGCCTTCTTTTCCTCCTCCCATACCCACGGGGGTTGGAACCTGGACGCCTCCCCGGGGACAAGCACCCAACAGCCCTGGGCAGTCGTGGCTTCCGAGAGAGGAGCCCGGGCACGTCTCCAGGACGAGTGGCCCCATTTCTACCCGCCGGAGAGCAAGCAGCTCGAAGAATGGCTCGGCAGGAGCCTGCGAGGACCACTCAGGCGGGAAGGGCCGGGGAGAGCAGGGGTCCCCAGACCCTCCTCAGCCGCCTCCCCTCACAGCACTTTCCCTGAGGCGCCAGGGCTTTTCCATAACCCAAAACGGTGAGTCTGGATTAATGAAGTCAAAATGAAAAGCCAGATGCTTGTCACGAATCACAATTTGATGACTCTCCAAGCAACCCTGATTAATGGCAATTAAAGAATTAAGTACACAGCACAACAAATGTGCTATGATGAACCACACGGGTGAGCTTCTGTCCAGAAATATTTCATAGCCTTTCTTGAGTGCCTTATATATGCCAGGAAAAGAGGGAAAGGAAACGATACCGGGGTTAGTTCGCTTTCTTGAAGCAACTACCACGCGCCTGGCATGTCACTGCTATAATCCCCACAGGCCTGGACACCACCCACGTTGTCCTCTTGTCTCATCTGAGCGCCCGGCAGAGTGTCCACTGTAGATCTAGTATTCAATCCCCATTTGCTAAGTGTGCACCTTTAATCCTTACAATTAAACTGTATTCTTCTTATTATACATAATCCATATTATTCTTTCCATTTTGTAGATGAGAAAACCGAGGCTAAGAAAGAAGTATTCTGCCCAAGGCCACACATCTAAACAGACAACAGAGCTGAGATCTGAACCCGGGACCACTTGGGCGGCAGTCCCAAATGTTAAATGTATAAATGGATAAGGAATGGGTGTTACCTGTATCTTCACAGAAAATAAGCATGTTCTTTGTAATACCCTGCAATTAAGGCAAACTTCATCACAAAACTTCTACAATGTAGTTAAATTCTGGTTATTTGGTCAAATGGATGCTATTGGTTATTTTCCTCCCTGATGAGTGAGGTTGCACTAGAGTTACGTTTGGGGTTATTTCCTTATAATCTCAATGACGTTTATTTTGAAGGGGGAACACGGGCCAAGCCTATAATCTATTTAAAATGTTTCAGGTCACAGACCTCTTTAATAAAACCCATTATTCCTGCTGAGAGAAAGTCTTTTGATCTTCAGACTGGTAGATTTTATTTTTGCAAATCTACCCTATCACTGTGAATTACACTGTCTCTTAAAAAAGGAAACTTTCCAAGAGCAAGCAAAGGCAGTATGCAGGGTCTTTGTGTCTGGTTCTGGGGACCGTAGAGGTTTTCCTAACAACTTGACAAAACAGGTCGGGAGAACGTAACAACTTCGGAGCCCAGTTATTCCATTTCTGAGTCTTTTCATTTTTCAAAAATTAGCTGCCAATCTACACATTTTCATGATTATTCCACAGAGATTAGGGCTGGTGCAAATAACAATGAAAAACAAGATTTAAACAGGATGGCAGGGAATTCAATTTGGCTTTCACACCCCCCTTCCCCCATATTTAACTGAGGCATTCACACACACACACACACACACACACACACACACACACACACACACACACTTCTTTTAAACTGAGCTACAGAGAACTCTTCCTCCAGCGGTTTGTTCTGCTGTGAACCTGCTTTTTGAGGGCAAATTAGCTCCCATGTGCAATTCTGTCCTCACATTTTTTTTCTAGGGGCAGGAACTGATATGCAAAAGAGGAAGGGTCAGGGGGAACTCAGGAAGGCTCTTCAAAAAACAGCTGAAAACCCTGCAGTCTGAAAACATTCTTAGTGAGGAGGGATTTAATACAGAATGAAAGGAACCGTGAGACTATTTGTAAAAGCCATCATGGAGCCACCTGTCTCGAAGTGAGGCAGGAAAAAAGATGCGAAATATTAGAAATCAGAAAATAATACAGAAAACGGAGCTGGAGACAGTTTGTGCTTTCAAAACAGGTCCAGAGCTGGGTTTCAGGTGCCCCAGGAAGGTCCAGCACTGCACAACTATTGTGTGTCTGGACCCGCTCATGTGTGCACCCCTGTACACTGGCTCTCAAACTACTAACAGTAACTGCTGTTTATTCAGCAACCCTGGGAGAGGCAGACACACTCAGAATTTACATACTCTTTTAGAGGACTTTTCCTGATTCTGGCCGTCATCAGAGGCCATTTCCTAAGTCACTTCCTCAAATATAAATGGCCTTTTACACTTCATCACTTAAGTAAAAAGTCTAAGTTTAGATCATTTTCTTCTACCTTCTTCCCGATTTTAGAAGACTTCATGCTTGGCCAGCAACTGTGCAACAAAAGTGACATCTCCATCTTTAAAGAAAAATGTAGGAACTGGACCAAAATAATGATTTACACGGATATTCTCATAAGTGTTGATCTCTTGTCATTACAAAGTGAAGAGACAGAGGAACCCAGGAATAGTTTTTGTGTTCCTATTATTTTTCAAAGATTTTTTTTCATTTTTTATAAAATAGATAAATACAAAGTTACAATAGGAACTCAGTTTTTTACTCAGCAAGGCAAGATGCTGTCATGAATACAGTATCTCCTCTTGCCTTCTTAGCAGTGAAGTTTTATGCGGACATGAAAAATTCAAAATTAAAACTGTATACGGTAGCAAAATCCACGTGTCTACTCATAACACTCCGAAAAACATACCTGTCATACTGAGGTTTCTACAAAGGCCATTGGACTTCTTTTTAAAGCTATATTTATGTCATTTAGACCCAAGGAAGTAAAATTATGCTAATCCCCACAGGAATACCCAGTGTTTGCAATCCATACATATCTATTTATCAACAACAACTGAAAAGCTATTGTTGATTTTCCCACCGAGGACACCATCCAGTTTACCATATAACTTTTTTTTTTTTTTTTTTAAATTTAGAAAAGTCTCTCCCGCCTAGCTGGTGGGGAAACAAGAGCTACAAATCTAGATGCAAACAGAGAGAGAAAATGTCTTCCAGAGCACCATAGGATGCTGGCTCCAGAGAGAAATGGGTGCAGACATCCTGATGGCTGACTCCCCATGTTAAGGCCATGTGGTTTCCAGGTTAATGGGAAATTCTCCCTAAAGGACTTGCATTCTGAGATCAGTTCTGTCTACAACACCCCAAAATTATCAGCTGTAATGAATTAAATTATCAGCTGTAATGAATTAAAATGAAGTGCCTTCTTATAAAAATTCTTAAAAAATCATCTCTATTCACTTTTCAAAACCAAGTTCATAGTACACAGAATGTAAATTCAAAAATCAGGCTCCTTAAATCGCAGCTTAATCTCTTAGCAGCTTCAGTACTTTGGGAATTTACTTTGGTCACCCCAGCTTCAAATGGGTCAGCTTAAGTCAAGTTCAGTTGTATCTGAGAAGGGTAAAGGAAGTACAAATGTATCAATGATTTGGTAACAGTGATTGCTACTGACAGTAACTAAAATAATCACACAGAAGGATACCACTTGATATTCTGAATGGGTTCTTTAGTTGGACCAAATGAGCAAGAAAAGTTCTAGATTTCCATTGTATTCGGTGACAGACAGAGAGCTGAGCTATCCTGTAACCCAAACCTTGTAGGATCCCAAGGACAAAATGCCCAACATAACAGAACACGTAACAAGGTCCATGTGGATATGCCCTCCGAGTGGGTATCAGGCCCCACAAGGACTGCTTGGGGTCCGTTCTGTCATCCACAACCTTCAGCCCACAATGTCCTCATGCAAACCCGGAGGAGGGGGGGTGTCGTCAGTAGAACCTCACAGAGGCTTACAACTTCCTCGTTTTCAGGCCTACAAAATCAGCACATCTTTATGTATAATCAGGCAGAAAATGCTCATATCCATCAGGGAGCAAAATATAGGAAAACTCATTTTAAACACTACAGTCAGATTTTTCTGCAGCCCTTAAATAAGTTTAAATTATTTATTTTCAATGTTTTACTTTTTTTTTTTCCCAGCAAATTACATTTCTTTTACAAAAGGCTATCTGCTCTAAATTAAACTGAAAATTCTTGAAATTCAGGTTAAACAAACACAACTCCAGAGAGAAGTGAGAAAACGCAGGTAGAAATGCACTAGAAATTTCTAAACCATTTTTAAATGGTAATTAATTGCAATTATCTCTCACCACCTGAGATAATTAGCAGTATGAGTTTTAATTTAATGAAGTAGGATACACAATTTATCAATATGTTTCCACTGTGGATCTCTTTGAATATCACTGCCCTACACAAAACCCAGCACAAAGGAGGAAGTAAAGGTCACTTTTTCAGGCTCAAAGTGGGGCTCACAGCAGGGGGTCGCCGGCTCTCTCTAGTTTCCATTAAAAGCACCGGAGTTCACTTCAGAGTGCCTCCAAAGTCAGCTTATAAGAGATCAATCCCTCATTTTCATTTCTCCTAAAGATTCTAGATTAAACATTTTCCCCATTTGGTCTAAGGAGGTGTCTCACGTGCTATTTCATATGCTCCAAGTGTGCCAGTGAAAGTTTGATGTAAGAACAAAAATCTACCAAAAACTGATGAATCAATATTCGCCGTGGAACCCCTAGCTTTAGAAAAGGACTCTAATCCAAACCATCTTGTTCAATTTTAGACAGTTTCAAACTGCCCGAAAAAGCTTTCGAGTGTCAGTTTTAGCATGTGAACTCCACAATGGAGCCCAGAAGTCTATTTCAGCATGTGTAAGGTCATTTACAAATTCTTTATGCAGTTCTTAGTCGTCTCTGCAAAAACCCCACACATGAGAGACAGAAGGAAGATGGAGACACAGAGGCAGAGACAGAGAGGAAGGAGGGAGGGAAGGGATGAAATAACAAAGCTGGGACCCTCGCACACTGCACCTGCCCTCAACACACCCCAGAAGCCCTGCACCAACTGCACGTCCATGAGAGCTCACTTTGGGCGCGAACATGGCAGGAAGAGAGTCAGATTTCTTTTAGCAGTGAGCTGACTGCTGAAGAAAAACGAATCATTGCACACTTGAATGAGAAAAGCTGAAGGAGGAGCTTTCCCACTCATTGGGGCCCATCTTCAGCAATTCGTTAAGCCGTGGCCCTGTGCCGTAAGCCATCAGGAGGTGAAGCGGGGACCCCCGAAAGCAGAGAGAGCACATGGAAGGTAATGAGGCTCTCCATCACCCAGGACAGACAACGGGAGGGGTGCCGGGCAGTGGCTGGGTCGTAGGCTGCCCTGGGAAGGAGGAGGGTGCACGCTGGGAACATCCCATCTGTGGAAAAGCAGCAAAGAAATGGGCGATCTCACCCAGGAGCCTGTGGCCCCTGGAGACCCAGGGGGGCTGCCCCCCAGTCCTACCTTGGAGGCCTGGGGCCTTCGGACCCTGAGCTGCGCAGAAGCCCCTGGACTCAGCCACCTGCAAGGGACCCTGCTGTCTCCTTCACCTCGTCACTGCCCTCCTCGCCTTCCACTGGGGTGGAGAGGAAGGTGGGCCCATTTGCCAAATATGCAAAAAAGGAGGGAAGGTAGTTTTCTCTCAGGAAAACACGGGCAGGAAGGGAGCCCGTGCTTCCTGTCCTGACCAAAACGGGTTTACAGATTAGGACGTCTGACTTGGCGGGCTTGCGGCGGGTGGGAGCGGGACCTCTTTTAGTCAACAGGCATTCTGAGCACCCCAAAGGCAGAAACAAACGGCCCTGGGAGAAGGGAGACAGAGCCAGGCCTGTGGTGGGGAAGGCAGGCGGCCCCCAGGCCTGGAACTCGGGGTTTTCACCATTTTTCACAGTTCATCCCCAGGTGGATCATGGGAGGCACCCAAGGCATCCACCCACCTGTTCATTGCAGCAAAACAGGAGAAGGAAAAAAAGACGGACTCAAGGGATGAGGCCATTTCCTGCAGAGGAGGCCTGGGCTGCCTCCCCACCAGGCCCTTCTCAGGAGTGACTCCTGGCCCCCAACCAAATACACACCAAAGCAGGGTGGGCCCTGCCCACCTCTCCCCCCTGGGGCTCTCTGCAAAGCTTCTTCTGTTTGCTCTGTTTCACTTGTACTGATGCAGCATTTCACTTTTAATGTTCCCTAACGTCTTACAAATATTTGTTAGACTATCATCAAACGTTTCGAAGTGATGTCAAACACAAGCTATTAAAGCAACGACACTGAAAAGGGAAGGACGTGAACATATATCACAGGAGATGCCGAAGGATAACCTGCAGTGCAGAGTCATTTATTACACTGCAAAGAACAACAACATGCCAGGTCTCCGTGGAGAAACCAGGGTGGGCATCTGGTCGACCCCATGCTAAAACCAGTTTTGCTGGTGTGGCTTGAGTCTGCTTTGGGAGGCCCACGTCCCTGATGAACCCCTGTCTCCCTCCTCATCTGGATTTTAAATGTGTGTGTGTGTGTGTGTGTGTGCGCACGTGTGTGTGTAATGCCTATGCTCTGAAATGCAACCTGCCCAAGGTCTGGATCACACGTGTACATGTGCCTGTTCTGAGCAAAACCAAAATGATCTGTCTCAAGGTGTCAACTGGATCAACGGTTCTCCCCTTGTCAGCCTCAAAGGATGGGTCACTTGTCGCTTTTACATCTTGTGTTTTCTCCAGTGACATGGAATGATGCCACACACATGCCTGAGGGCTCTGCAGGTACAAACGGACCGGCACCAGACAGGGACTAACGGTAACCATCAGGGCTGGAGGGGCAAGGTCTTATGGCCACAAGTGGGAGTCACAGCACCCAAAAATGTGTGTAGAAATAGCGGAAATTAACACAACATTGTAAATCAACTATGCCTCAATGAAACTTTAAAAATAATAATTAAAAAAAAGAGAAATAGCAAGGGCTGTCAGTCAACCCCAAAGGGTTGCTCTCTGTGAGCTGGATCCACTGATATAAGTCTGCATTCAAATAAGGCAACAAAACCAAGAGTTATTTCGTAGTGAAAGTATTTCATAATGACAAATATTAGAGGCGGGAAAAAGAAACAAAAACGCCTCTGAACGCTGCTACCCTTGATGAATTCTGGGTTAACTGCAAATACGTGAGGCAGACACCCAGAGTACTAACGTCACTTATGCTTAAATTCACCATTCCAAGCAGGAAAAGCTGTCTTGTTTTAGTAAAAGGTAAAAATCAAACCAACCAACCAAAACCCAAAAAGGAGGGGCTTTAGTACTCAGGTCAGGTGTGTTTGATGTTATAACCCTTTCCCACTCTGCCCCCTGCGTCTCTCCCCACACTGTGTGTACTCCCTGTGTGTGTCTGTGTGCATATGGTCACATAATGTCTTTATTTCCTGTATTTATTAATACACATGTAACCGTGAAGGATACACACGACACGTGGACAGGTGGGGTGGAGGTGTTTCACAGCATGGCACGTAGTAGACTGTATATATACACCAGGTCCTCTCAAACTTCAAGAGTTTGACGTTTATATTGACAATATGCTCCTACACATGACCCAACGTGAGACACACAAATTCAAGCCAAGGGGAAAAGATCCCCAAACCAAAGAACCACGATCCTCAGAATCTAGGCCTCCAGTGAGGAAGACACAGTGGTCCCAGCACTACTGGCTGCAGCCTCTTGGCCAGGAAATTGGCTGTGATCTTAATTTTCAACAAGGGAAATGGCTGCAAGGAAACCACTGGTTACCTTCTCTCAGGAGACTTCAGACATACTTCTCAAAAGACCCAAATGCAACATACTTTGATTCACGGACCTGTGGGCTCATCCCAGGAGGCCGTGATGATGGGCTTTTATTGTTACGATGCTCCTGAATTTCCGAGGATATGTAGTTTCCCAAGATGTAGCACTTTTATTAAAATATTGATGAATTAAAGAAGCAAGGAGGAGTTTCTGAAACTGCTGCCTTCAACTATCACCAAGAAACAGGACGGGAAGAAAACCTGACCATTTAACTCAGTGACATGTTTTGGTCTTCAGCTCTGGTGGACTTTGAGGCCAGGAAACACATATTTTTTTCCCATGCAAAAAAGGTATAAACATGTATGACCATGGGAAGTTCTGAAATCGGATACACTATATCAAACCCAAGTTGTATAGGATTTTTAAATGCGACATCATTATTTATATCTGTGCACACAAATTATTTTTTAACACGTTCTGTATAATCTGGAATGTGAGCAAGTAATCTTCCGGTTAGAGATATCTGTGACTGCTTAAATTTTAAGCCACATATCAAATAATCTAATTTGTCACTGAAACAACTGCAACACATATAATGTACATAATACTTGAATTATTACTTTAAAAATCCCATATAAAAGATGAATGCGAATAACCTCAACAAATAAACATCTTCAGACAAAGCAGTGAATTCAAGAGGCTCAGACCGTTTCCTGCAGGTTCCACTCTCCCCTCAACCAAAGTGAACCAATCCTTAAAATCACTGAAATTTCCATGAAAGTTTAAATATTATGCATATTAAATATTTTCAGCTTCCTTTTTTTTTTTTTTTTTAACTTTTAACAGAAGGTGAAGGAGATATTTCTTCAATACCAGTTTGTCTTTCCAAGTTTAAAATAAGGTACCTCAGAGCTGAAATACCCCGTGGGGAGCAGGGTGGGGAATTTTGAGTGTTGAAATTGAGGGAAGCACAGGGCCTTGACATTCACTCCGGGGGCTGCAGTCCAGAGAGAATGGGAACTGCATTTGAAAGCTGCATTTGGAAGTGCCGGATCAGACCCTGCGAATCGAATCGTAACCCTTTTTGCTTCTCCAGATGCTACACTCCGTGCCTCCAACTTAGAAGAAAAAACAATCACACCTTCAGGAGATTCCTTAGGAATCACCAAGGATCCTTGACGAATTTTTCAAACACGTTTCAAATACAGTCGCAAGTAACCCGACGCCTTTTGACCGAGGGGTTTCGTAACCTGACAGCCAAAACGGCACTCGGCAAAAGTACTACCAACTTTTCAAACCGGGATAATTCCGATTTTGCGGAAAGCAAGTTCAGACTCGATCTGTTTATTTTACAGTATAAACAAAAAGCTCTCACGTCAAAAATAAGAAAAGAAAGCGCGTTATGAATGACTTTATAAAGGCTGACTTCCGTGATCTCACTATATAAGCGTAGATCGATTTAAACACGACAGGGACCACGGTGTCCTCCCCACGGGGACAGCGGGACGGCTCACAGGTGTCCCGCGGCCGGCCTGCCCTGCACCTGCAGTCACAGCACCAAGTGGCCCAGGCTTTGACAAAAGTCAGCGCTCCCACTGTCCCCAGAGAGGAGAGGCGGACCCGAGCGAAACCAGGACTTACACATCTAACCGCCTCGTCTTTTCTTTCTTTCTCTCTCTTTTTTTAATCCGAGTTTTCCTACGGAAATTCTACCTGGAAACACTCACGTGGATGTGTGCGTCGCACTCTGGGAGTCCAAGACCGATCCTCGGGCGCCAAGAGCAACCTCGGAGCCGGGCTCGCCTGCTCGGCCCCCTCGCCGTGGCCAAGCGTCCCGCCCGGGCTCGGCTGCGCTCCGCGGGGACCCAGGACCGTCGCCGCAGACGCCGCCCCGGGCGCGGGCCGCGCAGGCACTTGTCAGAGCGCCCGGCTCGCTCGGCCGCCCAGCTCTTCCCAGCTTTCTTTCACAATGACTTCCTGAAGTTGCTCACTCGCATTGTTCCCCATTTCTCCTCTACGCTCCCCACCCCCCGCCGGCCGCCACCAGGCTTTCGCGCTCCCGGCCGGTCGGCCCGTCCCGCGCGCACAGCGCCGCCCACGGGCCGCGCACCTGGGCTCCGCTCCGCGCCCCCGCGGGCCAGCGCTCAGCCACCTGCGGCCGACCGGCCCGAGCGCGCGCCCGCAGCCCGCGCTCCACAAACTTTGGGGCTGCGCGCCAAGCCGGTCCCGGCGCGCCCTGCCCCGCCGCCGCCTCGGACCCCGCGCACGCTCCGGCACCGAGCGGGACAGGAGCCGGGAGGGGGGCGGGACGCGGAGCAGGGCTCGGAGAGGGACGGGGACGGGTCGTGGGGCGGGACTCGGAAGCGGGCGCGGCGCGGGACTCGGAGCGGGGCTCGCAGCGGGACGCGGAGCGGGGCGCGTCGCCTCTGCCGCCGGTCGCCCGCTCGCGCTGCGCCGTCCCGACCGCAACTCCGGGGCCGCGCGCGCAAACTTTGCCGCCGCGCTGGGCTGGACGCCGGCCCCCCCGAGCCCAGGCTCTCGGGGCGGCAGCGGGCACGGGCAGTACCTGCTGGCGCCGCCGCCGGCTGCAGCCCGCTCGCCTGTGCCGGGCCCGCTGGGCGCGCCGCCGCCACCCCCGCGCCCGCGCGCCCCAGCCCTCCCCGCGCCGCCGCGCTTCCTCATTCCAGCGCCGCATCCCGCCGCGGCCCCGCGCGGCCGGCGGTGACCGCCTTTCCGCGTCCCGGGCTGGCTGGCGTGTCTGCCACCGCGCCGCGGGGCCCGCGCTTAACCCTTGGGGGTCCGGCGCGGACGACGCGTGCGGGGCCGCTGAAGCCGGGGCGCCCTCCCGGGGACCCGCAACCCTGTGCCCCGGGCCACTCGTCGGGGCACCCGCGTGCTCGCCCGCCCGGGGCACTCGGGGTCCCGTGAAGCACTTTCCCCGACGTCTAGGGCAGCCCACTGCCCGCCCGGCTTCGTTTCCCTCCAGCTAGGGCCACTTGCATCCCCGGTTCTGGCTGCGACCCCAGGTTATGAGTGCCCACCCGAGGGGGTGGGAAAAGTTGATCCTCCGCAAGTGAGGGGAAGGTGCAATTCATTTTCCCAGACAACCAATGGAATACCTCTCGTCTCTCTTCCCTCCCACCCGCTCGAGGCACAAGTTAGGATCGCGCCTTCCGGCTTGGCCTGTGTGCACACGCGAGTGTGAAAGGGCGGCGGCGGCGGCGGCGGCGCGGGCGGCTCGGAAGGCAAACCTGTAACCCCTCCTCGGCTCTCTGCGCCTCAGCCTCTCCCTCCGCGAGCCCCGAAGCGGGAGTGTAAGGCGCTGAGTATCGATTCAAACGGGAATGCCGGCTCTGATGGCGCACCTCTTCGTCCTCCGCGAGGAGTCCGTCATTCTGATCAGGCAGGCCCCACCCGGCAGGAGCCCGGCGAGAGTGCTCAATTTGAGCAGAAGAGCAGGAGTCATGAATTCAACAGATTTGTGCTGGGCATCGCCCCCAACCCCCGCCCAGGCGCCAGGGGAGGGTCTGTTACACGAGCCAAGACCGCGGCCTTTCAAGACTTGCAGGGGCGCATCGGTAAGGGTCAGATAAACGCCGGCGTATCCCTGCGAGCAGGACAAACAAAACGGGACCGCGTCTTTCCATGGGAAGAGCGAGAAAGGGCTCTGGGGCGTCGACGCGGGAGGCTGGGCAGGCCTTCCAAGTGGAGAGAAGTGGCTCCGGGCAAAGGGAACGGGCAGCTGAGTGAGGCCAGGGAAGGCTGTGGCCCGTCTAAGGAGGCTGCTCCTGGCGGGGCCAGGGGCCCTGTTGACCACCTTCGCCTCTGCCATCCCTGGGAGAAGTCTCTCCTACCATCCTTGAGCTGCAAACAGCATGCGCCAAGTTCTTGCTGGACCCCTTCTGCGACACTAGTACTCGGTTTGTCCTGAAATTCTGCCGTGCTGAGCCCGAGACAGTTAACTCCGTGCTTAAAAGCCCAGAGGAGGCTGGACTTGTAGAAGGTTCATTGACTTAATTCCTAGTCCTTCCCTTACCTGTGTGACCTTGGGAAAGTTATTGAACCTCTCTGAACCTCATCTTCTTTATCTGCAAAAGAAATAAACGCTACTTCATCCTAAAGAGTCCTTGTCAAGATTCAATGAGGCAATAAACATAGGGTGCAGGGCCCCAAGGGAGGCAGATGACCCGGTGGAGGGGTCATGACCTTGGATGAGTGCGACACTCTTAGCTCCGCCCCCCAGGCTCCTCTCTTTAAATGTGTGCCATGGTCCCCAGGAGTGCGTGTCAAGGACTCAGATGTGTTCATCCCACCAAGGCAAAGCCTCCTGAGGCAGAAGAGCATGAGGCTAGGAGCCCAGGCCGTTGGGCTGTGTGACCTTGACCGAGGTCACTAACCTCTCTGAGCTTCAGTTTCCCCATCTACACATTGACGGTAATAATATAAGCTACCTCCCGGAATTGTTGGTGAATAAAGTAGATCACATACAAAACTCCTTGCCATATGCTTCTTGCCATAGCAGAGAGGAGGACTCTGTGAGCAGTAATTATTATTTATTATGAACTCTACTATTACTAGCCAGTCTCATGTACCACCGCAAAGAGGTGGAGCGGAAGGAACTCGGCTTGTAACCTGGGTCTGTGGATAAGACTCCGTGGGGCCAGAGATGACCCTTCCATCAGAAGTTAAAGCTGCTGAAGACAACAGTAGAAGCATATTGGAGGGTCTATATAGGGGTAGGGGATTAAAAGAAGGGTTATTATGGGATTACGTGAAACCACGTGTGTGAAACTTTTTAAACTGTAAAGCACTATATAATTTAAAGAATCTTTCATTCGATAAAAAATAAAAACGATAAACATTAAAAAACACATTGGAGGAGAAAACGTATCAGTGGAAATTGAAACAGGTGTGATCCTCTAAAAATTATAGGTGTCATTTTGTTTCTTGAGAAATATATATATATGTGTGTATAGATAGATAGATACAGATAGATAGCTGTTTCCATAACGTTAGAGTGTTAAAAATAGCTTAGTTCATTCAGACAATAATTGCTAAATTACCATTTTTTTCTTTCGAGATAATCTTCTCAGAAGAATAAAAACACCTATAGAATTAATCAAAGTCTACTTATTCAGAACTTACTATAATAATGGAGTCAGTTACGGGTGCTTTTGTTCTGGCGGAGCCTGGATTGCATTTTAAAGGAGAGTGAGTTTTGTAGAGGAAAAGGATAGTTGAGGTGATAAGTGTGGTTATTAGTTTTGTTTCTTACTAGCTGTGTGAGTCTTGGCAAGTTACTTAACCTCTCTGAGTTTCAGTTTGTCACCTGCAGAGCATACCTACTTTCCAATGGTGTTGCTAGAATTCAGAGAAATTAAATGAGATAATGTATGTAAGTAATTACGATGATGATGGTGTTTTTTTCTTTAAGAAAATCTATTAAACAGCAATAAAATGAGCATCCCTTTGCCTCCAGCAGTTGAGAAATAGTAAGTATCTTGTTAAATAGTAAGTATCTTGTTAAATAATAGGTAAAGTTTTCTGTAAAAAATGAAATTCTGTTATCTTTCTGTAGTGTGAAACTCATACAGAACGCTTGTGGTTCTGTATGGTGTGAAGGCTCATGAACTTGAGGAAAAAGACCAAGCACTGGGATGAAACTTCTGCAACAAGGGCTCTGCTGCTCTGGTTTCTTTTTCCCAGTTTTTATGATCTCCAGCTTCTGCTTCTTCTGTTTTTGAAAACCAGAGCTTTCCAGCCTGGGGCAAGGCCTCGACCCTTTTCCTTGGGGTTCACTTCTTGGGTTTGGAAGTGAAGAACCAGGACTCAGGGGTGGGGAGGTGTGGGGGGCGGCTCATGCAGAGCCAGGACCGTCCAGCTGGCAGAGCCTGGGTGGGAAATGCCTGGGGACCCAGAAGGAGACCCCTCAGGGTGCACCATGTCCTCCCCAGAGGCTCCGTGGCTCCTGGTTTTGAAACTCAGAGAAATGCAGCAGTGCAGCTGGGTTTTGAATCAAGGATGTGATGCAGCTGACAACCAAATCCTTCCCACTTTACGATAATTTTTTCACCTTATTCCCTTTGGTATTTGTAAGAAGAATACACTTAGACTCTCAAAAACAGTGACTTTTTATCAATATCGTTTGCTTAGAAGCAAGTGAAAAACAAACTGAGTCAGATATAGTGATTTGGAGGAGATAGAATCACCCAAAAGCCTTCCAATGAAAAGATGTTTTGTGTGAGTAAAAGAAAAGCAGATATTGAAGTGATCTGAACAGATTAGGATAAAGAAAACCGAGAGTTGAGTGTCACCCTCCCCCCACTGACTGTATGGGGTAAGTTCGGGATTGGAACACTATTTCTGGTGGTGTCACACCTTCCGGTGGGATGCATTTATTCGTTTATGCAAAGAGCATGTATCCATTGAGCGCCTGCCTTTGCGGCTGGTATTTGAGAGACAGGTAGTCCCCATAAAGCATGAGATGTGGTCTTATCCCTGCAGGGCCTCTAACTGCTAATCCAGAAAAGTGGAAACAACTGCATTTTGACGTGCAACGCTCTGTGGTATTCAGACACAAAGCCTGCGGACACACAGAGGGTGAAGCTGCTCTGTGGTACTCGAGCTGGTGTAGGAAGCGCTGGGGGCTTTAGAAGAGTTTCCTCAAAAGAGACAATTAACCAAAGGCAAACAGTCATATTCAGGTAACAGCTCTATTGAGCCCAGCTCTGTGGAGCACATTGCCAGACTATTATTGCCAGGTTATTTTCCGTCTAACAAGGCAACGAGGATACTCAAGTTCAGAGAGCGTGGCTTGCCCGGGGTTGAAGGTTAAGGGCCAGACTCTGGAGCCAAACTGCGTTTGGGAGCTTGGCAAGCTCCTAGGCTTCCCCGGGCCTCAGTTTCCTCTTCCGTAAAATGGGAATATAACACCACCACCAACAGTCAGATCTTCATCAGTAACGTCCACAGTCTGAATGAGTCAATGTGCGCTAAGCAACCTTGAATGGACACTTAGCACTGAATCAGCGTTCGATACTTTTGAAGTATTCAGTTTCTAAGTGGTTGGGCTGGGATACAAATCTCGGTCACTTCTCTCAGCTATGCCCCCTGCCTATGCCCTGTGTCCCAGCAGAGAGCTGAGATCCCTCCAAGGACTCATTAAGGACCTTTAAGACATCCTCCTCCCGCTGGTGGAAAGTCTTTCTTTCCAGGTCACTTTCAGTGTTTTATTTCCCCTGAGGCCAAGTTGCCAATCTTGGCAGCACCAGTCTTGGTAAAGGGATCAGATCGACACATCCAGGAAAGATGAAGGTTTGTGACTGGGCTTTCCAATCTGTAAAGTACATAGACATTGAGTCTAGCTATTTTTGTATTGTTATAGCAACTTTCTCTTTCCAGTGTTAATACATCATAAATCTTTCCTGTCCCATCTGTAGAGGAATTGGGATGGTTTTGGAGAAGAGGTTTAGATTTGGGGCTCTATAGTGGAAACTGTCCTGAAGATATCTGTGTCTCTCCCAGCTCCAGGTAAGGCCACGGTAGGAACTTAGTTGAATTACATCACCTCTCTGAGCATCACGTTCTTATCTGTATCTACAACAGGAGAGGTCAATCCTGCTTCATGGAGTTGGCTTCAAGATTGATTGAGAGCCTGGATGTAAATCTTCAGTCCTGGTGCCCGGTAATCCATGATAGTCCCCTCTCTTTCCTTTCCCCTGCTTAGGGAGGTCCTTGAGGATTCTTGGAAGGTGACATCCAGCAGAAAGCAGGTGAGGAAGAAGGCCAAGTGCCTGAAAGGGGTTTGCAGGCTTGCAGTTGGGACTCACCTTGACCAAGTTGCAAATTGATCGTTTCTTTATCTGAGAAAAGCTGGGAAGAATTAATTCAAAGTGGTTGGTTGGTGCAAAGCCCAGCTGGTTCCAGGAGTAGTAAGTGAGCGTTGATCTAGGGCTTTAAAGTTTACCTAAAACACCCATAAACATTTCTTCTGGACCTGATGACATCAGGGAGGTAGATGTTCGTGAGGCCACATTTGCCAGGTTTTCCCCTGTGTCACGGGCTTCTCCGTCTCCTTCCTGAAATGCTGGAGCTCTCCAGACAAGGCCCCAGACATAGTTTTCAATGTCACATGTATCCTGACATCTGCCGTTCAGACCTCCCTCTGAAATCAGGATTCATACACTTCACCTGGAGATCTAATTGACATCTCATATTTACCATGGCCTCAAACCAAATCCCTGATATTTCCCCTCAAACCTGCTTCATCTTATCTAATAGCAACTGGAAATGGCTGAGGCCAAAAAGCCTTGAAGTCATCCTGGATGCCTCCTTCTCTTCCCATCCCATCTGCCAAGACCTCGTGCCAGCTCTTCTTCCAACAGGTATCCAGAACCCAACCTCCTCTCATCTCCATGGCAACCATATTGGTCCAAACTACTGTCGCCTTCCATCTGCAAACTGTGGGCCCTCCTAGTCACTCTCTGCTTCTGTCTTCGCCCCTCACAGCACCCAGGGAGAGCCTGAGAAAAATGAAGTAAGATTGTGTGCTTCTTTGCTGGACAGTGTGCCGGCGCTCTCTGACTAAAGCTGAAGTCCCGAGGAGGTGTGATTTTTCTCTCCTTCCTCATGTCTCTCCCATGTCTCATGTCCAGCTCTTGTGCCCCTTGCTCACTTGTCTCCAGCCACTTGGCTCTGCTTTGCTACTTTTCAAGCATCTGGACCAGGTCACTGTCCTCCGGGTACCTGCCTGCCTGCCCTCCTGCTGGCTTCAAATCTTTGCTCCGATGTCATCTTGGCTCAGAGACTGTCACTTCTACCCTCTGTAAAGCACGGCAACCCTCCCCCCACCCCCACCCAAGAATTTCCTGTTCTCCTTCTTTCTTTCCTTTTTTTTCCCTACAGCCCTTATCATCTGTACCATGTTGTAGAGTTAACACTTATTTTGTTTACTCTCTAGGAAGATAGAATATTTTTCCTTTGTTTCCTCAGTGGCTGCAACAGTGACCAGAACAGTTAGCTGATATTTCCATTTATGGGTACTGATTTTGAAGGGTTAATCTGACTTTTCTAACTCAGGAAAAACAATTTTGTTTAAGTCAAACAACAAAGAGTTGTCATCTTTGTTTTCAAATTTGCATAGGAACTGCTTTTTCCTGGCTTTAGAGCTGGAAGGACCTACCTTCTCTTTGTTCCTCCGTCCATCTGGGGCACCAGGTTCATGAACATCGTAGGGTTTCGCCTTCACCTATTTAGTGCTTCCTTAGCAACAACAACTTCAGCACAGCAAGTTCCACATTTCTTTCCTCCTTAGGTCTATAGAGCATATGACAATTTAGTTCATACTACCCTTATACATACATTATTCTGTTCATTTTCAAGCTATTTTTCTAAAAGGAGACAAAGAATAATGTACAAATGCAACACTTCAGATTCATAATAAACTTCTCCTGTTCTGGTTGTGTGGGGTGATGATCCTTTTCATTTCTATAGGATAAGAACACAGATTGTAATTTACCAAGGCCAGGACTCAGTATTTCTCTAAGTCAGTGATTTAGAAATTATTCAAAGATATAATGTACTCTGTAGCTACTCACAGCCAATGGCTATGTATTCTTTTAGTATTTACTCGTAATATTCTTATTACTTGCAGATATGTTTTTTCTAATGAAGAAAAAGAACTCATTTTCTATGATATGCATTTCAGAAACTGGCAACTTTATTTCCACTTCAGAGCTCAGATACGCTATTTCCTTTAGCTCAAACAGTCTTTTGCAATTAAACTGAAGGGTTGACTTCTCATTATAATATCCCCTTATTTTCTATGATTATATCTCATAAACAGTCTTTGCCAAGCAGCATTTTCCAATAGGTTATAGTAAATGACCCTGCGTTTGGGGAGAAGGGATAATGTATTGATTGATAGATGATAGCAAAGGCTATTGCTAGTACTTGGTGCAAGTTGAGATGGGGGATTTGTATACATTTGTAAGACGATTAACTGTAGTTGGGGACACATTCCATGATCACCAAAAGGTGACAAGCCAAGTAACTAACCTGAGGATACAACTGAGAGGTTTGGCTCCATTTGCTAAGTTGTAGAGTGCAGATGTGCGTTGACTGATCATTCAATCACTATGATAGATCAATAGAGCCTGCGTGTTGGTTTAATTCCTTTATTATTAGATTATTTGTGAAGCAAAAGTCAGGTCCATCTTGCGCTCACTCCTCCAGCCTGTGAACAGCCCTTTGTTCACTTCCAAGGGCAGCTTCTGGCCCTTCAGATTCCAATACCATTAAGCCGATAAGACACAGTGTTGCACCAAATGATTGATGCCCTTTGAGCTGGTTGGCCTGGTGGAGCAGGCTTCTCAGAGCAAGTCCAAGTTCAGTGGTCGATAACCATAAACTTAGCAGCTGCCCCTCCACTACAACAGCGTTTCAGTCATCACCACCAAAAGACTCTGGACCTGGCTGTCCCAGCACATACTTCTTGTAGGTTCCTGGAGCTCTCGCAGGCTTCAGTGACAGCTCCAGGCGCCTACAGCAGCAGCAGGGCAGCGTGTGCAGTACTCAGTGATTTATATTTGCGTGGCTTTTGAGCTAGTCAGCACAAAGCACTCATCTATCTTCTCCTCCCCAGAAAGTTGGACCACGCTATTATTCATATTTTGTGGATGAGGAAACTGAGGTGATGGACCCTCCCAAAGTGAGGAGATTGCAAAAAAAGAGACAAAGCTCTTTCTTGATCCAAACGTAATATTTGACATCTGATCTTCTAACGGTGGTATTGAGCATTTTGATGACTTAGCAGAGATGGTATTTGATGGAGACATTCACACCAGTGGAAAACACTGCTGCTCCACTGTGATGATTCCATTTAACTTTCTGAATATATTGTTTAGCTAGGGCTTGTCAAGCTGGTAGATGAAGAAAGGCCAATGGGACCCCTTTCTTGCTCTGCCTCCCCTTGATCAAGTTTAGACCGAGAAGCGCCCAAGGTCCCTGCCCATGGAGTTGCCAAGATTCAGCCCACAGCCTTGTAGTAATAACAGACAATACATTCGGAAGAGCGGGCTGCATGCCTTGCTTCTTTGCTTCCTCCAGGATAGGCTTGCACAAGAATCATTTCCTAGATATAATAAATTTAGGAGCCTTCCACAGTGGAACTGACAGCAAAGGCAAAGACTGTCAACCCACCTCCCCCCGTGATGGAAAACTTCACAAGGTTTTCCCAGCAGTGCATTAGGGCAGCTCCGTAAGAACCCACGGTTGTGCGCGCTTTGAGACTTCACGTCTTCCATTAACCAATTCTAAGACAGAAGACCAGTGTCTTCATTTCCCATGTTGTTGAAGTACTTTACATAGGCTTTAACCCAGTTGCTAAATTGCTTGAATTTGTTAAATGTACAAAAGGGCCTCCTCCCCGTTGATGGAGTAAAAGTAGATGTTTGATTAAGTAGATAGCTAGATGTGCTTTTTTTCTCCCCATCTGGATGTGCTAAGGGGGTATGTTTGAAACTTAGCACTCAGTTCATGCCTTTCACAAGGGGAGGGAAGAGGGTATTTAACAAGGTTCATAATGACAGATAGAGGAATTGACACCACAAAAGAAAAAGAATCATTCTAGCATTTCGTGACAGTTCACAGACAGATGTCGTTGGCTAAGTGAGAATCTCGTAGACGTGGGGGTAATATACACCTTATATGCATATGGATTAGCGAAAGCAGACTGTCAAGTCGGTGAGTGTGAGATTGTCAAATATGAGACATAGCTGCAGAAAACCTGGAGAACTACTTACTATTTATTTCTTCTCTTAAAGACCCAATCCTGTTGTCTTTTCACAGACAAAAGACTGAGTACTTTAAGGACAGAGGCAGGCCAAGGGTAGGAGGGAATTGAAGCGTTGGATTGGGGCTTCCGGAGGACAGCAGGGTTAGTAGTCTATTCCCTTTGAAGCGTATTTTTCATCTTATCCTACGCCAACCATTCTCTTTTGTTTCAGTAGACCTTACCTCATCCAACAGGCCAATATCTAGTCCCATCTTCCTGATGTCCATGATGAGGGATTCCAGAATTGCAATTGATGGGACCCCAGATAGAGCAAGTTATCTTTGAAGTCCCTTGGAATTAGGTTGACCATGGTGGTCAACCCCATTGAGGTGATTTTAGGCTCTGGACAAGATGAGATGCTTTAGAGAAGCATCCCTGGCCTTCTGAGCTTTGGTAGAGGTTGAGTAGGTGGAGAGTGTCACCAGCCAGAGACGGTTTGGTTTGGTTGGGTAGACAGACAGTGTCCCTTGCTAGAGTCAGGTGACCTGGTTTGGGTCATGCTTCTCTCTTCAGCCTTGGGCAAGTCCTTCAGTTCACCTTCCTAAGCATCAGTTCCTTTGTTCATAAGATTGGAATGGTTGACAAGATGGTCTCTGTGGTCTCCCCAGAATGATCCTCCATGACTTGATGTTGGCTTTGGCAATGTTTTCCTGTGGGCTTGCACGGACTTGAGAACAGTCTTGGCAAAAAGCTCTGCAGGCTCTTGGCCCATTATCTGTAAGTCCACCCTCCCTCTGTCCTCTAGTGCCGTGCTTCCCAGAAGTCCCCAAACACTGAGGGCTAACTCTTCCAAAAGCAGTCAGAACTTATCACACCCTGAAACAACACAACCAGCAACTCCATCACCTACTAACCTATACTGACTAAACCTCTTTGGCCAAACCTGGATGGTTTGACTTCAGGACTGTGTGAGAAGGAGGGAAGAAGTAGACAATTCTCCTACCTGAAACATAAGTAAAACAGATACGTGCTAGAGAGAAAGATCCACGTGCCTTTGATCTGTGCAGTGCCCTCACAGAGAAGCTTGATGTTTCTTGCTTGCAGCAGGATTTTCCTGGGAAAGTCCTCCTGAGTAAAAGGAGAGAGACACCTGGTGAAGATCAGAACTCTTGGAAAAGGCTGCCCCCTGCATCAGCAAGGGGAGATTTAAGGAAGATGAGTTAATATCAGACTAAAGTAAGTGTATCGATCTGAGGGAAATTCTGAACTCTGCTGTGAGCTAGGCCGTTGGTAAGTAGGAAATGCTTTGGGGAAAACCCATGACTTCCCCAAATGCCTATGTAAATGCCTACAACATGGAAAATGGGCAGGGAGACCCTGAGATCTCAGCAAACACTGTCACTTCAACTGGAAATGTTGAGCTGAAACTGAAGAGAGGCTATGAAGATCAGAATTACAACAGTGTGTAGGTTCAAAGGCCTACAATCATCTGATGCTCAGAAAAGAGAATGTGATGAAAGTGTAGAGAACATCTGAGTGGAGCAAAAATTCTTTGTAGGGAAAGAGAATATGATAAGAATTATAGAAATGTGTATAAGAAATTATGCAAAGTAAATAGATGAAATTGCCTCTGGTTAAAAAGGCAAAACAGCCTAAGCAAAATGACCTGGGGGGGTGGTATTTTGAAATGGATATATATCATCCAAAAAAGTTTCACATGGTAGGTGAAATTTTCTTAGTATTAAAGATGGATAGGTTGTGAAAATGTCTTGTAGTTATATGTCAAAATGTCCTTATCAATTAGAGATGCCTACTGATCTATTTATGGGTAAAATGAGCTGTGCTTTAAAATACTCCAGCAAAACAACAACAACAACAACAATTATAAATAAAAAAAGCAGCTGAGGGATGGAACCGGGTTCGTAATATCTTTGATAATTGTTGATGGAGGTGATGGCTATATGGGGATTCATTATATGATTATCTGTTTTTGTATATATTTGAAAATTTCTGTGATAGCATTTTTTAAGAAAGAAAAAGAAGGCAAGAAGACCACTATTTAAATACAAATGATAGCTTGAGATAATATTTGCAATGCATATGAAAGTCCATATATGCATATATTTGCTCATATACAAAGAGCTCTTACAAATTAATAAAAAAAAGAAAAAGAAGTAACTCAATAAGCAATGGGCAAATCACTTCATTATACAACTTACAAAGGCCACTGAATACAAGAAAAAGATTCAGCTTTAGTAGCGGTTAAAAAATGAAAATTAAAATATATTGCAAGATATGACTTTTTATTTATCACACCTAAAAGATTGTTGTTAAGGGAGTGGAGAAAGTGGGGCTCCTTGGTGGCATTCATAGGGTGGATTAGTGCGCCACTGAGCACTGCATGTCAATATGGATCAAAACGTAAAATGTATAAGTGTACTTTGTAACTTCAAGGAATGCATGCTCAAGAGCTAGGGGTGTGTGTGTGTGTGTGTGTGTGTGTGTGTGTGTATGATTTGTTGGTTCTATTTTTCTTCTTTCCATTGTACTCTGAGTCTTCTTTTTTTAATTAATTTTTATTGGAGTATAGTTGCTTTACAAAGTTGTATTAGTTTCTGCTGTACAGCAAAGTGAATCAGCTATACGTATACATATATCCGCTCTGTTTTGGATTTCCTTCCCATTTAGGTCACCACAGAGCATGGAGTAGAGTACCTTGTGCTATACAGTGGGTTCTCATTAGTTATTTATTTTATACATAGTAGTTGGTTCTTTAGAATGAGGTTTTAGAAACAGAAATTGAAAACAAACTGAATGTTCATCACAAGATAAGATAAAATTTGATATGTTCCTATAAATATATGTTCCTATAAATGAGTAGTTTTTATAGTAGTTCCTGTAAAAGTAGACGATGGAGATGATTTTTTGAGATGAAAAGATACCCGCTATGAGTAGTTGAGTGAAAATTCAAATTGCAAAATGATTTTAAGCATTTCATAGGTTTTTCATATATATATATCTACAAAGCTCTCACTAAAATGTTAACATTACCTGTGGGTGAGAGGTTCTTGAGTGACTCATACTTTCTTCTTAATAATTTTCTATATTCTTTGACTGTATTACAGTATTATTAGTAATATCTAATATTATCGATAAAGCTATGTAATATAAAAAATTGTAGTTGAGATACCTCATTTGATTTGCTTCATAGAACTAAAAAAGTGTTAATAAGAAACTAAGTTGGGTCAAAATTATGTTGGAAACCATCATGATAACTGATTAATTCATAAGGAAAAAGAAAAATATATAATAAGCAAAGACTGTTTTGAAAATTTTAATTCTAAGATATCCATGAGTCCAAGAGTGTTAGATGCAAATATTTTGATAGCTTAATTATCAACTTTATTGGAAAAGTGAAAGACAGTTTATTGCACACTGGTAAATAAAACCCAGATATACAAAATTTAGAAAGACCCATAAATATGTCTCCAACAGCATTTATTTATTTTTTCTTTTCTTTTTTTAAAAATTGAAGTATAGTTGATTTACAATATTGTGTTAATTTCTGCTGTACAGCAAAGTGATTAAGTTATACATATATATATATATTTTTAAATATTATTTTCCATTATGGTTTACCATAGGATATGAATATACTTCCCTGTGCTATATAGGAGGACATTGTTGTTTATCCATCCTATATATAATAGCTCACATCTGCTAACCCCAACCTCCCATTCTATCTTCCCCCAACTCCCTCCCCCATTGGCAACCACAAGGCTGTTCTCTAAGTCTGTGAGTCTGTTTCATTGATAAGTCCATTTGTGCCATATTTTAGATTCCACATATAAGTGATATCATATGATATTTGTCTTTATCTTTCTGACTTACTTCACTCAGTATGACAAACTCTAGATCCATCCATGTTGCTGCAAATGGCATTATTTCATTCTTTTTTATGGCTGGGTAATATTCCATTGTCTATATGTACCACATCTTCTTCATCCATTCAGCTGTCAATGGACATTTAGGTTGCTTCCATGTCTTGGCTGTTGTGAATAGTGCTGCTATGAACAGAGGGGTGCATGTATCTTTTTGAATTATAGTTTTGTCTGGATATACGCCCAGGAGTGGGATTGCAGGATCATATGGTAGTTCTATTTTTAGTTTTTTAAAGACCCTCCATATTGTTTTCCATAGTGGCTGCACCAACTTACATTCCCACCAACAGTGTAGGAGGGTTCCCTTTCCTCCACACTCTCTCTAGCATTTATTGTTTGTATCGAACAGCATTTATGATGAATCTATCACACATCTTGAACCCCAAGATTTAATACACACCTGTGGAAGCCATATTAACTAAAAAAAGTAGACAGACTTTTCAAACCAGTATAACAAACAAAATGCTCTTTTAGAACATGAGATGAAGGTGGGAAACGTTACAACTGTCCCATAGAAAATAAGCTTTAAACACAGAGAATTTCTATTTTTACATAGTGGAAGCACTAGTTTCTGAAATAAAATTGGCCAATGAAACAAATTTAGATGATGCTTTTGAAGCATTTGACTGTTTTTACTGTGGTAAAATACACATCAAATAACATTTACGTCATAACCTATTTGTACAGTTCAGGGGTGTTAAGTACATCCACAGTGTTGTAAACCATCACCACCGTCATCTCTAGAACTTTCTCATCACCCCAAGGAAACCCCATACCCATTAAACAGTTGCTCTCATTCTCAGAGAAACAGTTGCTCTCATTCACCCCTCCCCAGCCCCTGGCAACTATTAATCTGCTTTTATCTCCATTAATTTGTCTATTGTGGATATTTTCTATAAATGGAATCATACAACATGTGGCCTTTTGTGTCTGGTTTCTTTCACTTAGAAAGTTGTTGAGAATAATGTTCATCTATGTTGTAGCATGTATTTGTTTTTCACTCCTTTTTATGGCTGAACAACATCCCACTGTGTGATATTTTGTTTATCCATTCATCTGTTGATGAACATCTGGGTTGTTTGTATCTTTTGGTTAATGTGAACAGAGCTGCTATGAACATTTGTGTACAAGATTTTGTTTGAATACTGTACCTGTTTTGAATTCTTTTGGGTATAGACTTAGGAGTGGAATTGCTGGGTTATGCGGTAGTTCTATGTGTAACTTATTGAGGAATTACTAATTTTTTTTCCACAGCAGCTGCACCATTTTAAATTCCTACCAGCAACGTATAAGTGTTCCAGTATCTCCACATCCTCATTGATACCCATGAATTTCCATTTTTTTGGATTATATCTATTTTAATCATTGTGAAGTGGTATCTCATTGTGGTTTTAATTTGCATTTACCTGATGACTAGTGAAATTGAGCACCTTTTCATATAGTTGGTGGCCATTTGTATATCTTCTTTGGAGGAAGGTCTATCCAAGTCCTTTACTCATTTTTTAATTGGATTGTGTGTGTTTTTATTGTTGAATTGTAAGTGTTCTTTATATATTCTGAACACTTTAGATATTCTGGCTGTATACTAGACTTTATATATTCTAGTATCTAGAGTCATGTTGGATGCATGATTTGCAAATATTTTGGTCCATTCTATGGGTTGTCTTTTCACTTTCTGGATAGTGTTCTTGATTTACTGATGCACAAAATTTTAAAATTTTGATGAAGTCCAACTTATCTGTTTTTTCTTTCATTGACTGCATTAATGTCAATCTTAATGTCATATCTTAATGTCAATTTTCATTGTATTTTGGGATATTCAAATTTATCCGTAAGAGGAACTCTGGTGTGTTTTTATCACCCATGATTATTTACTTAAATGTATTTTCTTACGCTGAAATAATTTTGTATTAAAATGTCTGTTTCCTTTGTTGTTCTTCAAAAAGTGCATGGTCTTCATCTAGTTGGTGAAAATAAAACTTTAGTGTAAAATTAAGAAGTTGGAAGCTTTTCATGGGTTTTACCTGTTGTCGTAAAAAAAAACCGTGACCTTGGGCTTCGCTGGTGGCGCAGTGGTTGAGAGTATGCCTGCTGATGCAGGGGACACTGGGTTCGTGCCCCGGTCCGGGAAGATCCCACATGCCGCAGAGCGGCTGGGCCTGTGAGCCATGGCCGCTGAGCCTGCGCGTCCGGAGCCTGTGCTCCGCTGCGGGAGAGGCCACAACAGTGAAAGGCATGCGTACCGCAGAAAAAACAAAAACAAAAAACAAAAAAACCCCAAAAAACTGTGACCGAAAAGCTAAAGCTTTCTATGTTAGAGAGATGAGATGTATGCTATAATTGGAAAGAAAGCAACTAAATAGTACTTTTGAAAGTAAAAAGTGATTTCAGTCAGTACAATTGGATCCAATGGTTTGTATTTTCTGATACTTAAGAAATTACAAATCATTATGTACTGAACCATTACTTATTCATTGAGAAAAAAATGTAGTCGCCAACTTTAAAAAAGGATTCAGGGGCTTCCCCGGGCTTGCCTGGTGGCGCAGTGGTTGAGAGTCCACCTGCCGATGCAGGGGACACGTATTCGTGCCCTGGTCCGGGAAGATCCCGCATGCCGAGGAGCGGCTGGGCCCGTGAGCCATGGCCGCTGAGCCTGCGCGTCCGGAGCCTGTGCTCCTCAATGGGAGAGGCCGCAACAGTGAGAGGCCCGCGTATCCCAAAAAAAAAAAAAAAAAAAAAAAGGATTCAGGATGATTGTAAAAATGATAATGTGGTTAACAGTATCAATTCATGGGCTATAAGAGTGGTGACCAGCTATATTACTAGTGACAAATCAAATACTTGAGCTCATTTTATTGTTAGTTTTATAAAATGGGGATTCAACTTTAGTTTTGGAGAAAATTGATCCAAAATAACAAGTTGCAAGGCAGCATTACAATACTTCCATGCAGAAACATCCTTATAGAGTCTGCTGTCAGAAATCTCATTAGAATAAAAAGCATGGAAGTACAGACATGTCACCAAAAAAAGAGATACAGATGGCAAATAAACATATGAAAAATACCCAACATCATGTCATTAGGGATTTGCAAATTAAAGCAACAATAAGATATACCTACACACCTATTTAAATGACCAAAATCTCTAGCACTGATAACACCTAGTGCTGACGGGAATGTGGAGCAACAGGAACTCTCAGCCATTGATGGTGGGAATGCAAAATGGTGCAGCCACTTTGTAGAACAGTTTGGAAGTTTCCTACAAAACTAAACATTCTCTTACCATATGATCCAGCAGTGTGTTCCTTGGTATTTACCCAAGTGAGTTGAAGACTTAGGTCCACACAAAAACCTGCATGTGGGTATGTATAGCAGTTCCATTCATATTTGGCAAAACTTGTAAGTAACCAAAATGTCCTTCAAAAGGTGAGTGTTTAGAAAAGTGTGGCCCATCCAGACATGGATGTTACTCAGCACTAGAAATAAACAAGTTATCAAGCCATATAAAGACACTGAGGAATCTTAAGTATATGTTACAAAGTAAAAGGAGCCAATCTGAAAAGGTTACATACTGTATGCTTCCAACTATATGACATTCTGGAAAAGGCAAAAATATGGAGAGAGTAAAAAAAACAGTGGTTACCAAGGGATAGGGGGCAGGGAGAGGTGAATAGACAGAGTACAGAGGATTTTAGGGCAGTGAAACTACTCTGACACTATAATAGTGGATACATGTCATAATACATTTGTCAAAATCCACAGAATATACAACAGCGAGTGAACCCTAATATGACTATGGACTTTGGGTGATATTTATGTGTCAGTGTAGATTCATGGATTATAAAAAATGTACCATCTGTTGGGGCTGTTGATCATGGAGAGGGTATGAGTATGTGGAGACAGGAGGTATAAAGGGCATCTCTGTACTTTCTGCTCAATTTTTCTTTAAAAAATAAGGTCCAGGCTGGGGTGGGGAGAGGGATAAATTAGCAGTTTGGGACTAACAGATACACACCTCTATATATAAAGTAGATAAGCAACAAGGACCTACTGTATAGCACAGGAACTATAGTCAACATCCTGTAATAACCTATAATGGAAAAGAATCTGAGAAAGAATATATATATATAACTGAATCATTTTTCTGTACACCTGAAACTAACAAAACATTGTAAATCAACTATGCTTCAATAAAAGAAAAATAAGGACTATTTAAAAGAAGGCTGTAAGTGATTGGTCTATTTAGAATGCCACGGGTAGATTGCTCTAGAAAATTAGGTCTCAAGACTTATAGTGTTAGAATTCTCAGGGTAGGTGACAAAATGGTGTATCAACAGTTTTGGCTCAGGAACCACAGGAATTAAGGGGGAATTAACAAAAAGATTTTAAAAGTAAGCATGAGAATCCCTGCAGGAACTGAGGGCCATCCCACACTTGTGTGGAAGCGAGAGATGGTTGGGGAAGAGGAGGGTCAGAAGTTGCACAGAGATGACTGATTGGCAGAAAGATTTTTGGCTTCTCCTCTTGCCTTTTGCTCACAAGTCTTGGGACACGTTCTGCTTCTTTTCTTGACTTCATAAACCTTCAACAAGGGTCCAGACCACTGATGCCAGCACCTGTTGGGTGATATCAGGGTTGAGGAAAACCTGTCTGGTGTGAGATGTTGGAAAAAAAAACACCTGGTGGTAGGTGTTCAACTCCCCACTCCTCTGGTTCTAAACCCCCAAAGCTAGAAAATTATACCAACAAGGACAACCCTTCTAGGACTGCCACCCCCCTCAGGGAGTGACTCTCCAGTTTGAACCTGTGTCCTCACCCTGAGAGCTTGTTGGAATAGATTGCTGGTGCCCACTCAGAATCATGCTGCAGTGGGTCTAGGGTGAAGCCCTTCATTTGCATGTTTCATAAGTTCCCAGGTAATACTGATGCTGATGGTTTTTGAGAGCCACTCCCTAAGGGCTTAAAGGTGGCATCATGACTGGAAGAGTCTCCTAGGGTGTCTGCAAAGAGGCATTTGGTGTTGTTGTTCTGGGCTCCCTCCCTCCCCTTAAATTCCTGGGCTCCTGCAGTCTAGGACCCACCTCCCCTAAATACACATGGCTAGAGTGGCTGCTGCTCCCTGGAAAATGAGCTCCACAGATCAGACATCTGATGATGTAGTACAGCTACTTCAAACAACAGCAACAAGCTGGGTAGCAAATGCCATCTGAGAAACATGGTTAAGTGCTAACTGAAACAATGTATAGTTTTCAACTAAAACAGTTATACACTTTGATATGGACTGAATATCCATATCCTCCACAAATCCCTTTGTTGAAGCCCTAACTTCCCACTGTGATGGTATTTAGTGGTGGAGCCTTTGGGAAGTAGTAAGGTTTAAAGGAGGTCACACGGGTGGGACCCTCAGGATGAGATTAGTGCCCTTAGGAGAAAAAGAGGAGTGACCCCCTATCTATTTCCCCTCTGTGTGAGCACACAGTGAGGAGGGCTATCAACAAGCCAGGAAGAGGGTTCTCACCAAGGGCAGAATCTATGAGCACCTTGATCTCGGATGTTCAGCCTGCAGAACTGTGAGAAGTAGGGTCTGCTGTGTAAGCACCCCACCCTGGGGCATTCCCTCAGGATGGCCTGAGTGACAGACCCACCTCGTTTCCTGTCAGGGCCACACCCTCAGGTGCCTGGAGGTGAGCTCTTCACACCCTCTGTTCCTCTACTTCCCAGGCACAGCTGCACCCTCACCTGCTTCCTGCTCCTCTCTTCCAGGAGGCCAGATACTGAACCCGATGGTGAAATCTATTGACCACCTTATAAAGCCCTCTCAGAATCGTATCTGATTGTTCAAAGTTCTGGCCACCACCTGTGTCAGGTTGTGTTCATTCAGACTCTGAAACAAGGGTTGACATGCAGGTAGTTTCTCAGGAGATGATCCCAGGAGGCCCTGGTGGCGGAGCTGAAAGGTGAGTTGGGGAGGGAAGGAGGCCAACACGGGTGCATGAGTGCACAGGTGACACTGTGGGCAGCTGCACCTGCACCCCATGGGACCTCTGGGAGACAAGGGAGCATGCTTAGGTGTTCCACCTGAAGGAAGCTGAGCGGCTGATCCATTGATTCATATCAATCGTCCATGGGGGCTGCTCCCCAGAGGTGATAGTCTTCTGGCACTTTTGTCCAATGACCAGTGTTTGTGTGTGTGTGTGTGTGTGTGTGTGTGTTTGCGTGTGTGTGCAGGACAGGTGGGAGCCGAGGGGTTGGGAGAAGGGCATCTCCTTGGTACCTTATCTTCTCCCAATTACCAGGAAGATCAACAAGGCTTTCCTTCCTGCACCTTGAGGTCTGATTCAGATCAGCGAAGCATCTTTCTCCCCATCTGGTTATTGGTGCCTGACAGTCCTCTAAGTTGGGTACTTTACCAATGAGAGAGCAGAAGTTTAACATTAAAAAATATCCTGAGCCAAATAACACAGAGTCCAGTAGCCCTGGACCACAGATCTCAAGGCTGTGAGCTCCAGAAGCTTCCTGGAATAGTGTCAGAGTTTGTGCATTTGAGGGGCAGTAAGGGTGCGTTTTCCTAGAAGGGGAGTGGTAGCTTTTATCAGGATGTCGATAGGCCTGTGATGCATCCACCCAGGAAGATTAAGTACCACTGGACTAAAACTGCTGGAGCACGTTTACACAGAAACGTAGTCCCTCGCAAAAGCAAATGGCCATAGCAGTGTCCTCCCTGTCTGATGTGAGGAAGACACTGTTGGAGTAGAGGAAATGGGTAGAGGAGAGAGGTACACAGGAGTGGAAGAGAAATCCCCAAAGCAACGTGACACTTGGAACTTTTAGCCTGGGGGTCAAGCTTGTTAGCTTCTTGGGTGAAGCCAAGTAGCAGCACTGTGTTGATGTTTTGTTTGGTCCAGGAGGTTGCTCACACCTGCTTGCCAAGCTGAACCACAGGATAGATGACACCAAGACTTACTCTGATGTCATGTTTGCTATGGAACTCCCTCCCTCCTTCCTTCTCTCCTTCCTTCCTTCCTTTCCTTTCAGTCCATTCCTTCCTTTCTTCAGCCTTCAACTCCTAAATCTTTTCCTCCATAAATCATTTATCCATCCATCTACTGTCAACTGTCTATTGCTACATACCAGGTCTTGGACCAGGCTCTAAGCCTATGACATGGTAAGTTATGGTGCTTTCACTCAAGAGCCCCAGTGTTTAGTGAGGAAGGCGAACATGAAATCTAATGCCGTTCTGGATGATCAATGCTATGAAGAGGAGATAAATAGACTGAAAGCCCCAAGGACATCAGGGGCTTCTTTATAAGTGTTTGTGTCCCCCCAAAATTCATATGTGAATTCCTAATGCCCAATGTGATAGTATTAGGAGGCGGGGCTTTTGGGAGGTGCTTAAGCCATGAGGGTGGATCCCACACATATGGGATTAGTGCCCTCATAAAAGAAGCTCCAGAGAGATTCTCAGCCCCTTTCACCACGTGAGGACACAGCGAGAAGCCTGCAACCAGGAGGAAAGCCCTTACCTAACCGTGCTGGCACCCTGATCTCGAACTTCCAGCCCCCCAGAACCGTGAGAAGTAAATTTCTATTGTTTATTAGCTACCCGGTCACTGGCATTTTGTTGTAGCAGTTCCAAAAGACTGAGACAATGCACTGGGTGATTTAAGATGTTATTGAAACTTGGACATAATTACGGTTTGATATTCTCTTGGTCATCCACCTTCTAAGTCTTAAAGCACGTTTTAATTTCACCTTTACAAACAAAGATGATCCAGAGTACTGGGGCTTTGTGATTTTCTTCCAAGCAATGGGGGTGGGTTGTCCTACTGTCCTGCATACACATTTTTGGGGTCAGCAGCACATGCTGGGTATGGGCTTGATATTGGGACTAACCCTGCGCTCAGGGACTGTGCGACTAAAAACTGATCCGTCGGTGACCTAACCCATGGTATGTTACCACTACATCTGCCCAGCTGATGCATGTGGGCTCCTGTTGGTCATACCCAGAGAGGGCTCAGGCCTACTCAATATTTTCTCTCCCTTGAGGTGTAGTCCTAACAAAGTAAAGAATATATGGGAAGAATGCAAGTGCATCTCTCCTCCAAGCGGCCATTTTCTTAGACACAGTGGCCTGGACAAAGCTTATTAATTACTTTAAGCCTATGAAAGTCATTTGCTAGTCTCATAGCAGATGGGTAGTGGGAGCCCACATGGGTCTCACCCATACAAGGTGGGAATATGTCTTTATTTCAACCATAAGTCCCTCCTCTTTCTGGGCACAATTTATTGGACTAGAGTTTGTCTCCTAACCTAAGACGGGCCAGTTAGATTTTCTTCCCCAGGAATTTGGAATTGTTACTTGACATGCTGATATATATCCAAGGAAGGTCGTGAGCCTGAGGTTGAGGTAGTTCTATTCAGTTGTTGGTGTAGATGCCTCAACAAGGAAATGCATTTTGCAGACTCATAGGAATAAGAGGCACTCAGGGAGGAAGAGCGAAGACACGGTGAGACCTGCTGCTGAGGAAGGAACAGACGAGGTTCCTGGCTGTGCTCAATTGGGACTTCCCTGCTCCTGGTTCTAACTTCTGATAAGCCCCGGGGGACCTCTCTGACTTTGGGTATCACAGACACCCCTTATTCCTTATGAGGAAAGAAACAAAGAAAGAAAAGAACATGAGAACACACTTTTTACTTAAGGCAGGTTGAGTGGGTCTCTGTTACTTGCAACCTATGGAATTTGACTTCTTGTCCTAAAAGAGAATCTCAGAGTGTGGGTTATTCTCATGCTTGCTGACCTTGAGCAGTTGAATTTCTTGAGATAGTCCTTTAAAAGCAGATTATTATGATTAGAATGACAGGTACATGGAATCTTTAAGTCATGACCCTAGAATATAACAAGAGCATCAGGAGAGAAGGAGGAACTGGGTGAGAACAGGCTGGATCACCCTGAGGGAAATGAACGTAAGTGTCAGACAGAGAGGAGGTAGCCATCGAGGAGAGCAGGGATGTCTCCATACTGGAGGTTTCCAGAAATAAGAGAGCAGTTGCTCATCGGGGACAGCTGGGAGTGTCTGGTGATGAAGCGACCCTCGGTTGTTCCTTCTCTTTGGCCTCTTGAGTCTCCCTCAAGGCTTGTTTGTGGCCATATTTTGTGCTGAGAGGTGAGGTCCTGCATCATAGGAATTGGTCTGGCTGGCTCTGTGGCACAGGGTCCACATTCAGGATCCATCTTCGCCACAGATTTGATGAGCAGACCTGTGAAAATTCCCCACTCTGCAATCCCCTGGATTCTGGTATCCTAGTTGACTCATCAGAAATACCATGAAGGCGGTGGGAGAAATGACTGATCCAGAGAAAAACAGTGAAACCAAACAGGAAGTTGGAAAAAAGTGAAATTTTCCTATGCATTTTCTTGCCCTTCATTTGTCTCTATTTTTCTGGCCAGGATTCATCCTGATAGACTATTTTTACTCTGTTCCTGACCCAGCGAAACCTCGAGGTTCTGCAAATCTTACCAGATTTAGATTCCATTTGTGTTTTCTCTGTAACCTCTTATTTCTGGGAAAGGGAGAAAATCTGAAGGCACAGCTTCACTTTGCTGTGTGGCCTCGGTCTCTTTTAGGAGGAGGGCGTGTAGGGCCTCAAGCTGCCCTACCGGGGAGGAAACCAAGGGAAGACTCATCTCTTCTCCAGAGTTTCTCTGTTCTTTGAAGCCCTGCCTTTGGGACTTCAGAGCTGGGTGAGAGGCAAGTCAGAAGTGTGCCTTCTCCCTGTGCTTTCCTAAAGTTGTCTTGACGCCGTTTCAGAGCCGTCCCTCATGCCAGTGTACTCAGGAGTGAAAGGCCGGCAGTGGCACATGCCCAAGGGTTCAAGACAAAGTCTCCCACACAGAATTTTCTCACACTCAGCACGCAGGGCAAGGAGAAAGCAAGAGGCACAGGCTGAGCGCTGCGGAAATCACAAGACGAAGACGTGGTCGCAGCTGTGGGGGACGGCAGCTGCTGTGTTTACCATTCAGGACTTCTTGTAGCTGGAATATTCCTAACAGTGACACCAGTCAGCAGAGGAGTTTCAGATGGGCTTGAGTAGAAGGGGAGAAGAAAGAACTGTTCTTAAGTGGATAATTCTCTCGTATCGACTTCACAAATATGGTGTCTGTTGGCCTCTCTCTCTCTCTCTCTCTCTGGTAGCATCAAAGCGAACATTCTGTCTTGTCTGAACTGAGTGAGACCTGAAGTCTATTTCTGGTCCTACCAACTGACTCCTGGGTGACCTCAGTCACTTCCTCTAAGAGCCTCAGCGTTCCCCTCTCTTCAAAGAACTTTAGAATATTCTTGCAACTACATAGAGCCCCCAAACCTAGAAGATGCTAACAGACACAGCCTTTGACTGCTGCACTCTGAGCCCAGGTGGATTGGATTTAGCCAGGGGCAGGTAAGGTATGAGGAGAATATTCCCTGGTCATTTTCATCCTGGTAAAGATGCATCCAAGTGCAGTGTGTTCCTCCTGTCACTTTCTCTGGTTTCACAAAAGCCTGTGGATGAGCTCTCTGATTCCATCCAAAGCTGGTGATGGAAGATCCTGGGAGAACAGAAAATCTTGGAAATGAACTTCAGCTTCAGGAAAAAATCGCCTAGACAAACTTTAAGGCATTGGCCCCAGGCTCTGTTGGGCTCCAGCTACAACAATAGCATGTAAACCAGAAGGAAGAGGACTGGAGTTGAGGAGCCTCAGGTCCTAACATTTTCTGAATCGAGGTAAAAATATTTATTAACTTTATGTGTTAAGTGTTCATATTAAAACTTCTATGGTGACCACTGAAAACAAAAAACAGGAATAAGGTATGTAATTGTCAAACTATTAGTAAAGAAAAAACACAATTCAAAAGGAAACAAGAAAATAGTATAAAAAAAAGGCAGAATACACAGAAAATGCAAAATGATAGAAATAAATCAGAATATGTCATTACTTAAAATAAATTTGAATAGGTTAAATTTTCTAGTTGAGATTAAACTAGATTTTGAGGGTGGACTTTAAAAATAAACAAAGCTATAGGTTTTTAATAATAGATATAAGATAGATATTTCAGAAGGATTGAAAATGAAACTATCAGAAAAGATAAAGTAGCCAAATAGAGATCAAAACAAACAAACAAAGAAGTGTAGCTATATTCCCATCATACAAAAGAGACTCTAAGGTAAAGGGAATTATGAGAGAATAAGAGTTATTACATCATTGTCAGAAAAATATAATAATTCTTGTAATAAACTTGTAAACTGAGAAATAGCCTCATAATATAGAAATACAATTGCACACACAGGACTAAAATAGATAAATAGATAAATTTACCATCATATTTTTAAATAAATAGAGAGATGTACCATGTTCATGGATTGAATAACTCAATATTTTAAACATGTCAATTTTCCAGATTGATTGAGGAGTTCAATTCAATCTTAGTCAAATCTCTACCATTTTAAGGAATTCAAAAAGATAATTGTAGGATTTATGTGGAAGGGATCCACAAGTTAAGAGTGGCTAAGAAAATCCTGATTCAAAATGCGGGACTATTTTCCTGATCAGCTAACAAGAATTATTATGAATAACATAGTGACTATTATGGTCTAGTCTTAGTACAGAAATAGACAAGTGGATCAATGGAACAGAACAGAGAGCCTAGAAATAGACTCATACATACATGGAAACAATTTATAATGGAGCTAAAATTGCAAATGATGGAGAAGGAAAATTTTTTCAGTAAGTCATAATTAGAGGATAATTCGTTATCTACAGAAGGAAAAAAATGAAATTTAACCCTTTCCTCAATCCATTCCTTTAAAATGAAAACATTAAAGACCAAATTGTGAAGTAAAAAACTTTTATTTCAGAAGAAAATATAGAAAAAAAACTCTTCATGATCTTGAGGTAAGGAAAGTTTTGACACAAAAAGCACATTTTAAAAAAGAAAATATTAAAAACTTCTATAAAGAAAATGAAAAGACAAGCTCCAAACTGAGGGATTCTCTCACAAGTACATACATATCATAGTCATTTCCAGAATCTGTAAAGAACATGTACTACTCATTTTCAGAATACATAAATAACTCCTACAAATCAGATTTTAAAAGTCGATTATAAAGCAATAGCAAAATGACAGAAGGCTTGAACAGGCACTTACAAAAGAGAACATAAATGACTGAACACATGAAAAGATGTTCAACCTCACTAGTAATTAGGGAAATGCAAGTTAAAATCATATTATCATATCACCAGATTGGAAAAACTAAAATATTCAAGAATATAAAGTAGCACTCTTTGTAGAAACAAAACTGTAAGAAACCAGAAGGTCCACTGGCAAGTGAATATTTTTAAAAACTGGGGGTACTGCATAGCAGTTAAAGTGAACTAACTGTTCATCACACATCAATATGAATGAATGTCATGAACTTCTTCTTGAATGGGAAAAGCAAGTCACAAAGAATATAAAAGGTAAATTTCTATTCCTGTAAAGTCCAAAGACATAAAAACCAAATATATTATTTATAGATGGTGAGAAATAAGAATAATTTTCTAAAGAACATAGGACAGAAGGAGATGAGATTAGGAAGGGGGACCTCAAAGTAACGATATACTTGGTTTTCCTAATGCACAAAGTGGGTTCATGGCTGTTAGTTAGCTATTCATTGTACTTTATGTATATTAATAATTTTGTGTCTACTCAATACTTAAGAAAAATTGAACATGTCGTGAATAATTTTCCAACTTCTAACATTCAGTTGTACTTCATTCTTTTTTAAAATGCATATTAGTCTGTAAGGCAGACACGTCATTTTTGATCTATTCGTTTCCCTGCTGATGTACATTTAAGGATTTTGTTTCCCAAGTTTTGACATTTCTCATATAACAGAATCTAAAAAGGGCTTTTTAAAATTGGTATTTTTTTTCAGAAAAGGATGTGTCTTTGTTTAATGAAACAAACACACCCATGCTTTCTAGCTCCCCCACGTAGAAGACTTGATGCCTTGGACCTTGGAGAATAAGGAAGAGAGATTCCAGAGAGGTGGGGGGTGAAGGGAGTGAGTCACTCCTGAGGCTGGGGTGATCCTAGCTGTGAGACTGAATCACGCTCTGTAATCCTGGTCTATTATCAAGACACCAGAGAATTTCTGTCTCCTTTTGTTCCGCAGGAGTGAGCTGGACTCTTCATTTTACTGAAACGTCTTCAACCCCTCTGCTACCTCAATGCAAGTTTTTCTTACGTGGAATTCTCTTATTTGTAAATGTAGTAGGTTTTCTTTTTCTCCGAAAGCTTCAGGAATGGCATTTTCAGTATGAGTGTCGGGGATATTTAGAAAATGCAGGAACCAGGAGTTGGATCTATAAAGAAATGAACAGGAGACGGCACAGGAGGTGTAAATTCTCTTTCCATCAGTGTTTGCAAAGAAGCCCAGGGCCAGCCAATGCGAGGCACATGATGGGCCTCCTGCCTCTACAATGATACAGGAACATTTGTTGATTATTTACTTTGTTGACCATTTAAAAGGGAAAGAAGAATTTATTCAGTTTAGAACTGTTAGTAATAAATGAGTTCCTTTATTATAGATAACTCAGTTATTTTTTTAATAGGTTGTTGAAAATATGACCTGAGATGCCATTTAAATAAAGATGTTATAGTATGTAATGGGTCACAGAAACCAAAAACACAATATCCAAGTAATTAAATAACAGTTAGGAATCAGATTTCCATTAGCCATGCCTGGAATTGGAGCATACTACTTTACTGCTTTCTATCAAGAAGACCTCTAAATTCCCAATTTAAAACGGATACATTTCAAGCTTGTGAATTAGCGTGGGTATCTGTGTAAGAGAATAAATTGGGCCAGAGACTCAGCCATTGTGCTCCTGTGCAAACCCGATTGCTCCTGAGAGGTTATTAGAAGTTCTGGGCTAATGTTCTGGAAAGAATGAATTTGCTGTTATAGCAATCTTCCCGCATCATGGTACCTCTGTTATTAAAGCACAATCTCTAGATTTAGCGTGTCCTCTAGGAAAGAGATTAATTGAATTAAGAAGTATTTATTAGAAAAGAAATAAATAGCTCTTGCCAATGAATGAGATCAATCAGCCCAGCCATTAAAGAGGATGGAGGAGGTCTGCCCCATGGTGCTGGGGTTTAAGGTATGGAGGTTGATAGGAGATATTCCAGGGGTTGTGGATCACATTCATGAGCTGTATACATTTAGAGGCACAGAGGAAATGAAGTGTAAAAGAGAGTAATTGAGCCATTGTAAAATCAGATTAGAAAAATGTATCGCCATTACCTCACCTTTCTTTTTTCCCCTCTCCCAAATATCTCACTTATATTACCCTCTGTACTGACTGCTACAGCATCTATAGACAATATTAGGAGCTGCTTGCTATTGTCATTTAATGATATTTGTTGCTATTTGGACATCAGCAACGTATGATAGTTATTTTCTAATTTTCTGTCTAAAAAAGAAAAACGATTCCATTTGGAAAATCTGAAAATGTGTCAAATCTTCTACCTAATTTTATGAAAATTTCAATTAAACAAAGAGAATTCCCCTTTCCTCTAATGTCACTATAACTTTTTTCCAAAAGTGTTATTTCCAAACTTACTAGAATTGAGGAATAGGGGCTTCCCTGGTGGCACAGTGGTTAAGATCCGCCTGCCAATGCAGGGGACACGGGTTTGAGCCCTGGTCCAGGAAGATCCCACATGCCGTGGAGGAACTAAGCCAGTGTGCACCAACTACTGAGCCCGCGCCCTAGAGCCCGTGAGCCACAACTACTGAACCCATGTGCCACAACTACTGAAGCCCGGGTGCCTAGAGCCCGTGCTCCGCAACAAGACAAGCCCCCGCAACAAGAAGCCCGGGCACTGTAAAGAAGAGTAGCCCCCGGCTCACCACAACTAAAAAAAGCCTGCACGCAGCAACGAAGACCCCATGCAGCCAAAAATAAATAAATAAATAAATAAAAAAGAATTGAGGAATAATTGATTTCTACTTGTATTTAAATATGTATGTATTACATGAAATATATTCATTTCCTGCTAATGGGGTGTATGTAAGGCAAAGAAAGTTTGCCCAAGGAGAGTCTTCATTTAATTTCCCAAAGTAAATGTGATTTTTCTTCCACAAGTATTGATCCGTGTGTTGGCAACGACCAGGCAACGACCATAATTATGGTAATCTCGACTCCCAGCACATCAAGTGTTTGAAGCAGAAGGGACTTCGAGGGTTACCTGGTTACATCTCTGTATGAATGGCCTGTATGTTTGTGTCTTGTTAGAACCCATTAGCAGCATCTCTGCTGACACCGCAGATGCTCTGGGAGCAGTTTAAGGTCCTGTCTGGCTCCACAGTAAACCTTCATTCATGAGGGAGGGACCCGGGTTATGAGAAGTGACTAACATTTTTTTGCTCACTACCTCTGTGTGAACAGGTTTTATGCATCATTGAATTCCCATCACACCTCTGGGAGGCAGACATTATTATCCCCATTTTGCAGATGAGTAAAACTGAGGCTCAGAGCAGCTGGTCAGTTGGTGAAGTTAGACTTGAACTCACATATGTTTTGTATGAACTTATTTTTCCTTTTCTCACTCTCTTCTCTCCCCTCGTCCACACAGCCCAGCTGAAGGTGCTACCGTGGTCTTCCTGCTTATATACTGGGTAACGGGGACAGGCTCTCACTGACGCAGACACTCCACTTCTGCCTCCTCCTGCTCTGTGCCTGACACTTGCTCCCTCACCTGGGACGAGGCACCATAGTTAAGAGCGTGGAGTCTACAGCGAGTCTGCCTGAATTCCAGTCCTGGCTCTTCCTCTTCTTTTCCATGTGTCCCTGAGCAAATTACTTTGCCTCTCTGGGTCTCAGTGTCCTCCTCTGTAAAATGGGGATAATAATAGTACCTCTCCATAGGGTGGCTTTGAGGGGTAAACGAATTAGTGTTTCTAAAGCATGTAAAAGCATGCCTGGCACACAATCTGGCCTCAATCAGTGTGGTCGAGTCGATTAAACAGGCACATAAAGGGATTAGAAGGGTACCTGGCACATGGCATGCACTTAATTAAGCATGTTATTCTTTAAGAACATAATGTGTTGACTTCTGCACAGCTGTTCTTGTGTTTTCTCCATCTTCAGAGACAAGTGTTTAAACTCTGCTCTTCGTGATGGGAAGAGTCCATTTCAGAGAGCCCCCTTGGTGACACCCTGGGTTCTTCCAGGATGGAGCCATTTGGATATGCGCCCTCCCACCCCCGACCTTGGTTTAATCAAGTCAGTTTTGATCGCTGCTATGTTACCAGTGTTCAAGGACAAGATCCTGAAGCTTTTCTCTTTTATATGCATGCAGGTGCTCAATAAATGTTTATTGGATGAATAAATCAAGGTTGGGTCCTTCATTCAATAAGGAGGCTAATTCCAGTTCTTGGGCTCCTGTGTGCATGTGGGCAGGAAGACCCAGCCGTCTGGAGGGCTGCCATCCCAAATGGCCACAGGGTTTGTGCTGGAAGAGAACTCATGCTTTGCTCCAGAGAAAATGGCTGGAGCGTGATGGACTAACCCCTCCCACTTCCTCCTGAGCACATAACAGGGCCCACCCTTGAAAATGACCCGTCTCCGCCCTAACCGACAGGGTTAGCCTCTTGGGACAGAGGTAGGTCTAATGCCCCCTTGGTTCCTACCTAAGGGAGAAGGGCTGGGTTGGATACAATGAAATGACCTAAGTATACTGAAATAGCAGAAAACAACCCAGCACTAATTCTTTGGCTTCACCTTTTTTAAAATTTGGAAATCCTGGACGCTATAGGAAATAGCACAGACAGTGCTAGTCAAGTAAAGTTCTGTAAAGAATGCTGTGTTCCTGGTCTCCCTACTATTGTTAAAGTAAGTTTTCTCTATGATTTCTGTGGCTTGAAAGTTATCATTAAGTATTGCAATGTGGCGTTTGCATACGGAGTGAAGGCTGGTTGGGGGTCTACCCAGTGGGGATCGCTATAGATGCCAATCACGTGTATAAAATACTGTAGCTAGTTTGCAGAGTGTCTGATACTAGCCACTGCTCCCACTCTGTTAGGGGATGGGGGGAGGCTGTCAGCTGGGAGCTATGGAAGAGTTGGGTCCTGTTTTTGGCCGGTGTCTTGAATCATCAGGCCCACTTCCTTCTTGGGTGTTGCTCAGGCTGCCCCCTGCTCCCAGCTCATTCTTGACCCTCACGAGGCCATCTTTCTGGGATAGCGTCTTTTACCCTGACTGAAAAAGATGCTCAGTTTCTCTCTCTGCAAGTTATGGATACTCACGTTTTAACTGCAGTTACCCACTCCAAATGGCTTTGGTTGTTGCTAAATCTTTGGGAGAGACTTTCCTCCCATTCTGGAATGTTCTGGCAGCTTTTCTGTTACTTGGGCATGAGTAGAGTGACCTGTGAACAGCTATGACTCCTCTGGATTGAGTGTGTGGAGAGCAAATCCTTCCCCACTGTGAATGTGGTCCAGTGGGCAGACACTCACCCCCATCGCCCATAGCTGCAGACCTGTGAGCTTTTACTGTTTAACCATTTCACATCCACAAGTGGTCCTGGAATGGCTTAGTCCAGGCCCAGCAAAATGCGTGAGATGGGAAAATGTGGAGGAGAACAGAGCCCTGTCACATGGCGCACGACTCGGAACGCGGCTAAGGATCTCTCCTGATGAAAATAACTGATGGAGAAGCAGAGTTTCTGAAACAACACAGGGTCTGCAGGCGCTGGGGCTGGCCGTGGACACACACCCCTTGCTCCTTCTGAGAAGTGGGGTCTGAGCAGCTCCACGGCTGGGGAGGTTCCCAGAGAGCAGAGGCAGGACAGTGGAAACGCCTCTCTTTTTTTTTTTTTTTTTTTTTGGTGGGGGGTACTCGGTCCTCTCACTGTTGTGGCCTCTCCCGTTGCGGAGCACAGGCTCTGGACATGCAGGCTCAGCGGCCATGGCTCACGGGCCCAGCCGCTCCGCAGCATGTGGGATCTTCCCGGACCAGGGCACGAACCCGTGACCCCTGCATCAGCAGGCGGACTCTCAACCACTGCGCCAACAGGAAAGCCCCGAAACGCCTCTCCTACTTAACTCAGAGTTCATTTTTAGCACATGCAAGGCGGCCTGGCTCGTTATACATTTATTACCCTGCAATGCACTTGGCAACTCACACCAGATGCCCTTAGCTGTCCACACAGGGCGCTCACACCGTCTGGACCTCCTTCATCCCCTCGACAGCACCATTAAGTCCAAGAGTAAATTATTAATGGTGCTGACTGAAACCAAAGCCCCAAATGATGCAAATAAAGTTAACTAACGTGCAGTGGGAAAACAGAAGTTTTCACCAAGTTGAGAAAAGCTTGCTCCTCCAAAAAATGTGGCTTAAAATGTATCATTACGTACCGCAATGTGGCAACCTGTGTTGCTGGGGCCAACTTGCTCAGGAAGAACGGAGCCTAGGGAATTTGTGTGGTAAATAGCATAAACAGACAGCGATACTCAGGCGAAGTTGTGTCAAGAATGCTGTTTTCCTGGTCTCCCTACTCTTGATCATAATAATAGAGAAAAGCTTGATCCAAAACGTCTGGATTTGGTCAAATGAAACATGTACTCCAGCCCACTTACCAAGGAGTCCGGATTTAAGGATCCAGATCTCTTTCTGAGAATAAATGGCAGATGTGGGAATTCTCTAGAAGCAGTGGTCAGGGGAATGCCCTCTCTCCACCGGTGGCAGGTGGCCGTGGTCATCTGTGGAGAATGGGGGATACGGCTGGGGGTTATCATGAAGCCCCCAGGGCTGCTCAGGGATGGAACCTCTGCTTTCAGCTTTGAGGTCAGTCTGAGGCCTGGTTCATGTTCAGGAGGCTTGGATCATGGAGGGCTCAGCTTTAAAATGGTGAATTTAAGGGCTTCCCTGGTGGCGCAGTGGTTGAGAGTCTGCCTGCCGATGCAGGGGACACGGGTTCGTGCCCCGGTCCGGGAAATCCCACGTGCCGTGGAGCGGCCGGGCCCGTGAGCCATGGCCACTGAGCCTGCGTGTCCGGAGCCTGTGCTCCGCAATGGGAGGGGCCACAACAGTGAAAGGCCCGCGCACCACAAAAAAAAAAAAATGGTGAATTTAAAGTCTTCTCAATATCGACAGTCAAGAAATTTCTTCATGCAGAAAGACTCACCGACTGGAATTTGATTCTGTAAGGCTGCGCCAGTAGGGCCTTTCCTGGACTCTCCTGCATGCTGCTGTGCCCAGAGACTTTCCACGCCCTGGGTGATGGGCTGCAAGGTGTCTGGTCATGGTCCTGTGTCCTCATCAGCACAGAGAAATGTTAGCCACTGGGAAAGAACAGGTACCAAGATCCAGGAGTGAAGAGAAAAAGAGACAGAGGGTGGCAGAGAGCATTCCCTGCCCCAGCCTTCTTCACCCGCAGTCATCCTGCTTCACGGTCCAGCTTCTCCTTCAAAACTGTAGACCACTCAGCCACCTTTATTTTTTCCCTTCGTCTGCACTGAGCAGTTTGCAGGATCTTAGTTCCCCGACCACTGATCGAACCTAGACCCTCAGCAGTGAGAGCACAGAGACCTAACCGCTGGACTGCCAGGGAATTCCCTCACTCAAGCATCTTTTAATTTCTTTACTTATTTATTTATTTTTCAAGCATCTTTTTCATGAGAATCTAGGGTGGTTCATGCCAGTTCAAACTGGGTTTCTGTCACAGGCAACTGAGAGACACCTGAGAAATAGGACAAAAGGAGAAAAAATGCACAAAAGCAAAATTAATAAATAAATCTAAGTTACTTTTGAAAAAACTAATAACATAGAGGAGTCCCAGAAATGCATACAGTGGTAAAGCACGTATCAGAAAGTTGGCATAATTCCAAAAATTTGATATCCAATATAAGAAATTATAAGGAGAGCAAATAACAGATATAGAACACAAAAATAGGAAATTTCTATCAAGCAAGTACACAATAGGAATAAAATGAAAAGGAAACAAACTGGGCAATATTTTCAATAAGTATGATAAGAGATTTAATATGGATTCTCATAAAAATTGGTAAGAAAAAAATTAGGACTCCAATAGAAAGTTGGGCAAACTTAATGAACAGACAATTCACAGAAGTTGATTATACATTATCCCGTTTGAAAGTTGAAAAAAAAAAACACCCAGAGACACAAATTAATATCCCATGGTCACCATATAACATCATATGACATAAAAGTGTCAGTAATGATAAACATTATGCTGACGTTGGCATATTTATGGCTTTTTGATGACAGGATATATTGACGCGCTCGTTTAGGAAACAATTAAAAATTCTCATCAAGCTTTCCTAAAACTGTCAATACTACTGTCCAGGTCATCTTATTCCTTGAAATGTATCATAAGATAAGAAATTAAATGAACTTAAGGGCTATAGTAGGGCTTTGGTCACCAACAATGAAAATCCAGCTTCAATAAACTTAAATAGATAAAAGACTCTATTTTCCCTGGTAACTCTACAGTTCAGGTACAAACAGGTTTGTAGGCCCCTGGATGGAAGCTTAGAAAGAAGGGCCTTGGGGCTGGCTACCTGTATCACTTTTCTGTTGCTGTATAACAAAGTACCGTACAGTTTGACTCTTAGAACGATTCCCTTTTTTTGTTTTTTGGCACACAGTTTAATGGGCCAGAAGCCCAGTCACAGTGTGCCTGGGTTTCTCTGCTCAGCATCTTCTGAGGCTGAAATCAAGGTGTCGGCTGGACTGAGTTCTCATCTGGGGGGTCTGGGGAAGGACGTGCTTCAGCTCGTCCAGGTTATTGGCAGGTTCACTGCTTATGGTTGCAAGACTGGGGTCCCCCTTTCCTCCCCGCTGTCAGCAGGTGACTGCTGCCAGCGTCTGTCAGCTGCCCATGGTCCTTGCAACCTGGTCCCCACCCTTCTCAAAGCCAACAGTGGAGAATGTCCCTAATGTCAAATCTCCCTCACACTCTGAGTCGCTCACTTCCTGCCTCTGGCCTCTAGAGCCAAATCGAAAGGGACCATGTCCAACCAGACAGTGTCTCTTGATTAACTCAAAGCCAACTGATGGTTAATCGTAACAACATCTGCAAAAACTATCTTTCCATATAACATGACATAATTATGCTAATGGGTATCTCATCATATTCACAAATTCCACCCACACTCAAGGGAAGGAAGTTCCATAAGGGAAGGGGCCTTTGGGGATCATCTTAGAATTCCCCTTACTACATACATCCTCCATCTCCCACTTGGCCTCGTAGTTTAGATTGACTGTCTATCCAGGGGATGGGTATGATGCAGGCACCAGGTTCATACCATCCCAGTTGTGCAACCACACTCAAGACAGGGTATTCTCTTCCCAGAGAGGCTGGGTCCATCCCATGGTCCATAGACTTATCCATCTAAGGACTTCGAGATGCTCTCCTTCATCATGAGGTCGAGAAGAGACGAAACTAATAGTTAACGCATGACTTAATCGAAATATAAGTTGAACAACTCTGAGATACAACTGAATACCTATCAAGTCAATAACATTTTAAAAAAAATATTTATTTATTTATTTGGTTTACCAGGTCTTAGTTGTGGCAGGCGGTCTCCTTAGTTGTGGCATGTGAACTCTTAGTTGCGGCATGCGTGTGGGATCTAGTTCCCTGACCAGGGATTGAACCTGGGGCCCCTGCATTGGGAGCGTGCAGTCTTAACCACTGCGCCACCAGGGAAATCCCTCAATAACATTTTTTAAATTAAAAAAAACCCAAACAAACCTGAAACTTATATCTAAACAATATAGGAAATGTATCAGCTCAAATAGGAAGTCAACAGGTGACACAGAAAGAAGAAGACCCAGCACATCTGTAAGAACATCAAAGATCCTCCCTGCCCATGGTGAGCCTTCTATGGTGTCATCCTTAGAATCCACAGGGTGGTTCCTGCTCAGGTGAGCTCTGCCCTCACATCCAGACCCAGGTGTTCCTTCGTACCATTCAGAGGAAGGGAGGATGTTGGCCCTTGAAGCTCTTGCAGAGGACAAGGTTCCTCTGTCCGGAGGCCCTGGGAAGCATCCTTGGCTCTGATTGGATCACATCCCTGTCCTGTAACTGAGGACTGTGGTCGGTGGTGTCAGCCATTCAGGGCCCCTTCCTGCAGTGACCATGGAATCCAGGTCATTCGCAGTTCAGCTCAGAGGAGGCTGCTCCTTGCGAGGAACTGAAGCAGCCCACGAGGCAGGCCCTGTACAGGAAACCAGCATGGGCATGAAGGACAGAAAGGCGTTCCCCAAAGTGACTTTGAGCCTAACAGAGCCCAGGACACCTCAAGAAGGTCCCGTACGGGCAGGATTGCCAGTGACAGGTTGCCTTGGAGGGCACGAGCCGCGGGTGACAGTCCCTGCGTGGGCACAGGCCTCCTGCAGACCTGCATCGTCTCCTCCAGCCATCACCCCTTCCCCGAGAAGTCCATGCCCCTTCCACATCTCAGATGAGGAAACGCAGGCTGGTCCCTATCTTGCTGGACACCAGCATGATGGCAGCTGCCTGTCATGGCCCCCGAGCCTCCCCACACATGTGAGGCACTGTTTGCGCGGCCCGAAGCCACACTTGCCCCAGGGAGTGGCCCTTGTGGCCATTGTCACTGTCTTTCCAGTAGGTGGGAATTTCACTTCCTTATTTCCAGGCGTAAATAATTGCAGATGCAAAATCGCAGCCTTATTTTAGCCACAAGCGTTGAGAATGCAGCTCTTAAATCCTCGGCAGTACCTTGCATCTTTGAGTAGGAGGTGGCCTGACCCCAACTTGCTGGCCGCCGGGGCCCTGGCTCGTATAGAAACCAAGCTGCGAGAGAGGAAGCAGGTGGGTCTGTCTCCTCCAAACCCAACCTATCCCTTAAGGAGAACGTCAGCCAAAGTCCCGGACGGTGTGGGCCCCAGGAGCCAGCACCCCGTCCATAACCTTGTGTCCCGGGTGACCAGGTGTCCTGGCACCCACCGGGTGGGCAAGGCAGGCTACGTAATGGGTGGGTCCTGTGCAAACTGAAGACATGGGCTCCTTGTGCAAAAAAGAGGAAAGACGTGTTTTCTTTCTTTTGTGATCCCTCTCTTAACTTGTCATGAGGGTTTTTATTTGTTATTTGAGGTCATCTCCCTTGGCCTCGGGGGATACTCAAGGGGGTAACTGCAGACCTCCCAGTATCCAGGGCACCGCCCACAGCTGTGTGTGCCTAACCATGTCCCCAGGTCCCCAGGTCCCTGTGTCCCACACCCAGGCTGGGTCCCAGCGCAGGGTGGAGGGCGGCCATGAGGGCGGGGCAGGGTGCCGGAGCAGGCGGCAGGGCAGGGTGGGTGGGTGGGGAGACAGCTGGGAGCACGGCACACTCCCCTGGCACACTCTCCACTGTCCCCTTCACCCCACATACCAAACACGCAGTCAAAGGTGAAACAACCAACAGTTCAAGGCCACAACCGTGAAGCAGTACTGGCGGGGCCTCCTGCACCCGGGCCCCGAGCACCCGCACTGTGGGCAGGCCCTGGGAGGTGGCCCAGCTGCCAGGCTTCGTGGGCGGCCAGGGAAACAGAAAACCATCCAGTGCATTGGATTTCTCAACGTCGATGGCTTCGTCTGTCTGAGCTTTACGGGTCACGTGATCTTGAGAGAGTAGCCGGAACTTTCTGGGCCTCAGTTGCCTCTTCTGCACGCGGCAGCCGATCCCAGGGCACCGGGAGGGTGGAGGGGTTGTCGAGGGCAGAGGTCCCGTACCTCGGGGGGTGACTGCCTTTGGGATTGACTGGCTCTGGGAGTTGCAGCTGCCCCGGGGTTGGGGGCTGGCCTCGTGGTCGGGAAGGCTGGCTGTGACCGTGGAGGGACCCTCCCCACCGCCCACCCCCGAGGCCTGGGGCAGCCCTCAGGAGGCAGCTGCGGAGTCCACCTCTGGCCCCTGCCTGGTGTGATAAACTCCAGCTGCGGCTGCTTGGCGACCCGATGGCTGAGGCCGACAGGGCCCCCGTACCTCCCACGGACGGCCAGACCCTTCGATGGGCTTCAGAGACAGAGGACCGAGGAGTTCAGAGCCAAGGTCCGGGGCACGGGCAGCCCAGTGGGGCCCTCGGGAAGAGCAGCAGGGGCTCTGGCAGCATCTGGTCGAGAAGGCGTGCAATGCAGGCCCTGGGCTGTGTCCTCAGTGACAAGCAGATGAAGCAGGCAGGTGGAAATGGGAAGGGGGTGCCCTGGGCAGAAACGGGGGGCGGCAGCTCTCAGCCATGGCCCCAACCCCGAGACCCCTGCTTCCTCATACCACTGAGACACATCCCTGCTTCCAGAATGACGGTGGCAGCTAAACACACGTCCTTGTTTGCTTAGCGCCCTTGCCGTGCGGTTAGGGCTGCGATCCCATCACAGGAAACAGCACCATCAGTGCTGCAGTCTAGGAGACGGAATAGTCCAGCACCAGGCAGGGGGGCGGTGCCCTTGGCGCCAAGGGGGTTGGGGAGGCTGGAGTGCCAACGCCCCGGGGCTCAGGTCACGCTGTCCTTTCCCAGGCCCAGCTCCTCCAAAAACTGTGAAAGGAGGCGACTCCCAAGAGAGCAGATGGTGTGCGTGTTTTGCAGAGCACAGAAAACGGGGGATCTCAGCGCCCGCAGGAGCCTGTGGTTTCTGAAATGGGGGAGCCGGCTTCCTGCAGCTGCAAGGCATGCCGGGGAGGAGGTGCGCAACCTGGGCCTCACCTCACGCGTGTTCTCAGGCGGTTTGGCTCCCGCGGGCCTGGCCTGTTGCTCCCTCCCGGCCCGGAACACAGGGGAATCCAGCCACTGCCAGGGAAATCCAAGGATGCACAGATCCCATACATCAGCGGGGCTCCGAAAGTGGAAGCCAGACAGAACTCTGTCGCAGGCAAGGCCCCCTGGGAGAGATGGGGAGAGATTCATTTTATTTTGTGCATGGAGACAGTGATTTTAATGTTATGTAAATGTAGCCGGCGATTCCTAGTCTCTCCTGAAATGTACGTGTCAGGGCTCTGGTGTAACTCAGGTTGCTGATGATAGAAAACAAGCTGTGTTTTTACGGGGGAGGCTTGTGATGACCCGCTTCTGAATTTTTTTTTTCCACTACAGATTTAAATAGAACAAGCTGAGGCGGTGGTGCCTCTTCGGAGCAGCAGGTGGAACACCTGTCTGCTGAGCATTGACCCACACCTTCAGAGGCGGCATTGCCCGGGAGACCAGAGACCGCAGTGACCGATGCTTCAAGGTTAACCGATAATTATTCCAGTGCTAAGCCACATCGCCAGAAGCGGCCCCGTTCTCTGCCTCTCAAACACCCCAAAAAGCAACTGACTTGGCAGGACGATTTCTTCTTCCCCCAGGGATTGGTGAAGGAAAAGCCACTTGGAACAACTGGGTTTTGGCATTTTTTTTTTCTGGCTGTACCGCATGGCTTGCAGCATCTCAGTTCCCCAACTAGGGATCGAAACCGCGTGCCCCCGGCAGTGAAAGCGCTGAGTTCTAACCACTAGACTGCCAGGGAATTCCCTACTGGCAAATTTTTAATCCGGGATGTTAGTAATAACTTTTCTCCTTATGCAAGTACCCCTCTTTGAATTTCCGGGCCAAGGAAGTTTATTTTCCCGGATAAGCAGCAAGAATCATTGTGACCAGACAGTGGGATCCCACAGTTTGTTTTCTCTGTCCTGACTCTGACCCGACGAGGATGCTTGGAGCAAAACGTTTTACTTCATCCATTTCTATGTTCCTGTGCGTTTTATCTCTCATCCAAGAATTCTCAACAGAGGTTTTGTCCCCATGCCTCCCACCATCCTCATTCCTTTCTATTTCATGCTCACTGATTTTGGTCTTCATGGATCTGCTAGCTTTGTCTCTTTGTTTAATTCTGAGTCAACCTTAAAGCAATTTTGAAACGAGGTGAGCTGTCTCTATGTCACTAAACTTGAAAATTCGTCAAGTGTGTTCTGATGGGAAAATGCTAGAATCCTGTCCGTTTGGCATCTTCGTCAATTTCACACTGACACGTGGTGGGTCGAGGTAGGTGTGACCATCTTTCCCAAGGCACCCGGCTCAGCAAATCAGTTCTGTGGCATCAGCAATTCCAACCTCGGAAATTCCACAAGGTATGAAAGAAAAGAGTTTTGCCCTTAGAAGAAAGAGGCCTCAAGCCACAGATGAGTCACAGGCTACCTCCGCCTCCTCCTAGACTTCTTCATAAAACCTAAGACTTCCTCTTTCCTTCAGCTGGAAGCATTCACCTCTTCTGCCACCTTCCTGTCCTGGAGAGTCCTGACTCTGAAATCAGGCTGGAACCCCTTTCTCGGGCGCCACGTGCACGGACAGCGCAGGACCTGCATAGTTTTCTCCACCGTATCCCTCATTCCTGTTTCTCTCCCCGCATCCGACCCCCGTCCCGCTGGCTCAGACCTCAGTCCTGCTTCCAGACTCCCTCCCCTCTGCCCTCCTAACCCGCCCCCACTGCCCTCTCTCTGCTCACCCGACGCTGCTTGTCATCCACTTAGAGGTCACGTCTCTTAGAGAGGTCTTCCCTGTCCCCCAGGCTCACACTGGTCACCAGCCCCTCCACCTGCCCCATCGTCCTGCTTATTCTTCACGATGGTTTCCAGCTGCTGAATTTCTTTCTTTCCCTCTCCCTCCCTCCCTCCCTCCTTTCTTTCCTTGCTCCCTCCTTCCTTTCTTTCCTTCTTCCCTCCTTCCTTCCTTCCTTCCTTCCTTTCTTTTTTCTTGTTCATTGTCTTATCTCTCCCACTAGAATGCAGGTGCCATTAGAGAAAGAATCACGTCTGTCTTGTTCCTTTGCTGTATTTTTAGCCCCTAGAAGACCATCTTGAGAGATACTTAAGAGAATGGATGAATGGATGTATAACTCACTCAGTGAAGTTCTTAGCACCATTTATCTGGGCCCTTAAAACCATCCCCATTCTGTGACTTGGGATTCTCCTCTTTTTATTTATCTTATGTAAGAGCCTTCCTAATATTCCTAGAATACTGATTCCCCTTTTAACATCCCTTAAAAGTTCCCTAGTCTAAGACAGAACAAGGTCCAATCTGCAGACCTTGCTGTTGAAGGTGCCTTTCATCTGGCATTTATCTGATTCCAGCGTTTGTCTCCTTGGAAGCAAACTCCACTCCATCTTACCATTTCAGCTTCTATTTCCCCAGCCGTGCAGTCTAGGTCAAGGCCCTTCTCCCACCATTCTCCCTTCCCTTAATTCCTTCTTCCTTCTGCCAGTGGAAGGCATCCCCATGTGGAAAAAGGCATAGTCTTTGGAGAGTCAGATAGATTTGGATTAAAACCATGCCCTCGCTATTTACTATATTTGGCCTTATGTTTTTCTTTGTAATAGAAAGAACATGGCAACATGTTAGTCTTCTCAGTACACTTTGCACTTCCTACAGCCCTTCCTGTGAGGGCTGTTCCAATCTTAGCATCCCCCAAAGGCGTCCCCAGCCCTCTGCCATCACTCCTTTGGTGAGTTTTCTCCAGGATTTGCTATCCGTACCCTTTTTTTTTTTGCAGTACGCGTGCGTCTCCCTGCTGTGGCCTCTCCCGTTGCGGAGCACAGGCTCTGGACGTGCAGGCTCAGCGGCCATGGCTCACGGTTCCAGCCGCTCCGCAGCATGTGGGATCTTCCCGGACCGGGGCACGAATCCGTGTCCCCTGCATCGGCAGGCGGACTCTCAACCACTGCGCCACCAGGGAAGCCCTATCTGTACCCTTTGCATGGAGTGCAAACTCACCTGACACTGTTATCTAACCCTCTGTATCTGCATCAGCCCTTCTCAACTATCCTCACGAAGGGCAGGAAACTTGTCTTATATTTATTTTCTCTACAGAAGGTACTCAGTAAATGTTTACTGCTTCTGTCCATTCATTCCCTTATTGGGTATGTATTGAACACTTGCTATGTGGATGCCAGATGCCAAGCCCTAGAGTGGCGGATGCACAGGCAGAAAAAGGTGGAGATTTGTTCTTAGGGCACTTACGTCCGTGGGGCTTCAATCCACAGTAAAAACAGCATCACCGAATTATTCTGCGCCTCCTCTGTGCTGAGATAGTGCCAGTGCTAATGATGCTATGATGAGCAAAACATACCTGGTTTAGGTCTTACGTACTCACACGCTGATTGTAAGAGAGAAATGGTGCCAAACGGACATCAATTCTAATTTCAGGGGCATTTAAGAATAAGGAGAAATTAGGAGGATGAAGATGATAATACATGATGGCAGAGTAAGATAACATTGCCTACTAAATTTTCAGATTAAAAACACCAGATTTATCATTCTGAAAAATTCCAAATTGGCAATTATGTGGTGATTTTTGCAGTTTAACATACACCATCTGTGCTGAGAGCCCTCTGTAGTCCTCCCTAAATTCCCTTCCTGTTTGCCCAACTTTGGTCAGGTTTGCAGCTATTAAATGAGAATCAGATCCACTGATGTCTCTTTGACTCACTCACCTACTCTAGGAAAGGTGGGAGACAGAAGAAGGAACCTCTTCTCCTCTCCACTCTTGCTCTGCTTTTCAATCATTGCATTGCAGCCAGAGATAATCACAACTATTCTTAGAAATGTCCAGATGAAAATGTTGATTGAGAAGCAAAGTTGATCAGGCAGGTTCTAGAGGCGTCTTTGAAGCCCGGAGATTTATCCCACAGAGAAGTGGGCTGAGGTACCCTCCCCTCTCCTCCTCATGCACCCCTCCGCTCCCACCCCACTCTGGGATGCAGACTCCCAGCAGAATTCCCTGATGCACAGGCGTTGCTAATGCACGTGGCGGATTACATAACCCATCTTATTTTGGGCAATTGCCTTATCAGAACAAGTCCCCCAGTGGGAAAGTGGTGGAAAAAGAGGAAAAAGATGGGCATTTCAGTCCAGGAGAGGTTGCAAGAACTGTGCCTTGGTTTATTAATAATCACCACGGTGATCTCGTGAAGTGTGCATCGCTGTTCATATTTTTCAGATGAGGAATTTGAGACTCAGAGAGTGGATGTTCTGGGCTGCCTGCTGCACCACCCCCCCTTCCAAAGGATGATCTCACCACCAAGTATAATAAAAATTGGAAAACCATATTACCAACAACAGGTTATCCAATACTGTCATTCAGAATCTGGCCAGTGCCAAGGTAGCTATGAGGGAGGTTTAGTCAGGGTGGTCACTGAACACTTCCCTCTGGTTCTTTCCACTCTACTCCTGGGCAGAAGCAGCTGGGCACCACAGTGGCTTTTCTTTTTCCTTTTTTCAAAGAATTTCTGGCCTGTTCAAAACCAGGAAGTTCCGGAAATCGGGCAACAAAACTTAATCTCATGAGATTTCCTACCCAAATAGGTACTGAAAGTTCAAAGTTTCCAGATAAGTGTGCAGCTTCTTGATGCTTATCTAGCCTAAAAGTTTAAGTATTCTGAGTTTCATCAGATTCCAAACCAGAGAGAGTCACAAATGTCTTCTTCTTGTGGGAATTTTTGACCTCCTATGATACTATGATTTAGGAGGAGGTGGTGAGTACTCTCATTTTATACTCAGTTTTCCAGGAAAAAAAATATTGTCCAGAAGAAGCTACTAGAGGGGAAAAAAAGTTAAAATCCAATCAGTAAAATTTTGACTTAGCAACAGAACAAGGCGTCCTAGATATCTGAACACCCACAGATAGAGATCTCTCACACACTGAGGCCTGCTCAGAAACAAGGGCCACATACAGTCATGCAACAGATGGAGAAAGAACTTGCACACACCTGTAGAGCACAGTGATTGAATCACAAAGGTGTGTCCATATCTGGAAAAAAAATAGTAAAGCCAAAGCCAATTAAAGATGATTAAAAGTTCTGCCATCATTTGGATAATGTTTTATCCTTTTCAGAGCAGTTTTGCTTTGCATTATCTTCCTTGAGCTTCTCCCTAGTCACCCACTAAGATAGGCAGAAGCATTATGACCATTACACAGCTGGGAAAATTGGAGGCTCGGTCATGTTGAGTGACAGCTAAGAAGACCTGCTGGAAGTGAGCCATTGCTAGAATCCGGGCTTATGGTTTCCTAAGAAGAGGTTGTGATCTCCCTGTATTAATAATGAAAGAGAAGTCCTAAGAACAGCAGTGGAAACAGCAAACTATGGCATCATGGCCAGCAAGGCAAGGAAGGCTGGTTTTGATACCAACCAGGGTTCTTGGCCTTCCCCAATCAATAGAAATTGGTACGTGGCCAGACAAGAAATTCAGGCAAAGCGTTTTTGGGGCCCCTGCTTCAGTAGTGGGGAGCGAGAACAAGTAGGTTCCCTTGTTCCATCCCCGAGGAGGGGCAAGGTTGTTCCTTACATGGGGTGAGGGTAGGGGTGTGTCCAGGGGTCGGGCCAGAGGGGTGGCTTAGGTGTTTTGCCCACCCCTTTGGCGGTGTTGAGTGCTGGGGGCGTGTGCAGTGCCCTGCTTCGGCTCCTAACACCCTGTTTTTGCTCCTGGTTCTTCAGAAGTAGCAGCTGGGTCTTGGTCTTTTGTACCTTGTTCTCCATAATTTGCCCCAACTGCACATGCACAATTATTTTTAGTCCCTTATAGTTTCTTTGTATTTTCTTGCTTGAGGAGATACTGTCCAGGTGCAAGCACTGCAACAAAAGGTCCCAGGTCCCAGGTCCCAGCCTGTCTCAGTTTCATGAAAAAAAGTTGAACTTTGGGGCTACAAAGCTCTTCCATTCCTGTTTTGGACTCTTTCTATTTATGGCATCTTGGGCAAGTAACTGAAATTCTCTGGACCTCAGATTTAGTAAATATTTATGAAATGAAGGGTCTTGTGAAGATGAAATGAAATAATGTATGTATAATAGGCAGTTACTACCTGTTTGATTGCATCTTTTGTTCTTTCTGTCTAGGATTTACCAAAACTAAATAATCACATTTCTAGAAACTGTTACTACTGATATGCCAGCTGCTTCTCCTTTTTCATCCTAGGGACTCTACAAGATGCCCCACTTCTCCTAAACTCTGCTATCTCATGTTTTCACTGACTGGGGGCACAGAACTGAGAAGGTATAATCCATTCCTCAATGGGGCTCAGTGCTTACAGTGACTTCATTTCCTTCCTTCCTTCCTTCCTTCCTTCCTTCCTTCCTTCCTTCCCTCCTTCCTTCCTTCCTTCCTTCCTTCCTTCCATTCTTCTTTCTTTCTTTCTTTCTTTCTTTCTTTCTTTCTTTCTTTCTTTCTTTCTTTCTTTCTTTCTTTCTTTCTTTCTCTCTCTCCCCCACTCTCTCTCCCTCCCTCCTTCACTCTCTATCTCTCTCTTCCTTTCTTTCTTTTTCTTTCTTTCCTTCCTTCCTTTCTTTCTTTCTTCTTCCTTCCTTCCTTCCTTCCTTTCTTTCTTTCTTTCTTTCTTTCTTTCTTTCTCTCTCTCCCCCACTCTCTCCCTCCCTCCCTCCTTCACTCTCTATCTCTCTCTTCCTTTCTTTCTTTTTCTTTCTTTCCTTTCTTCCTTTCTTTCTTTCTTCTTCCTTCCTTCCTTCCTTCCTTCCTTCCTTCCTTCCTTCCTTTCTTTCTTTCTTTCTTTCTTTCTTTCTTTCTTTCTTTCTTTCTTTCTTTCTTTCTTTCTCTCTCTCCCCCACTCTCTCTCCCTCCCTCTCTCCTTCACTCTCTATCTCTCTCTCTTCCTTTCTTTCTTCTTTCTTTCCTTCCTTCCTTCCTTCCTTTCTTTCTTTTTTTGTCCCCTGGAACCTGGACTGGAACCTGTGGGCTGGAACCTGTGTCCCCTGCATTGGCAGGCGGATTCTTAACCACTGTGCCACCAGGGAAGCCCAGAAAGACTTCTTTTAGTAGTTCTTGAAAGGCAGATCTGCTGCCAACACATTTTCTCAGTCTGTTTTAGCTGGGAATATTTTTATTTCTCTTTCATTTTTGAGGAGTAGTTTTACTAAATGTATAAATTTTAGTTGACAGTTTTCCTTTTAGCATTCTGAATATGTCCTCTAGCCTTCCTTGTTTCTGATGAGAAGACAGCATTAATTGTATTGTCTGTCTCTTGCCCACAAGTCCTTTTTCTCGTGATGCTTTCAAGATTTTCCCTTCATCTTTGTCTTTTAAAAAAATTAACTAAGTTGTGTCTAAGTGTGCATCTCTTAGTGTTTATCCAACTTGGGTTTATTAAACTTCTTGGATTTGTAGATAAATAGTTTTTCATCAAATTTTGGAAGTTTTTAGCCATTAATATTTTCAATTTCTTTTTATGCTCCCCTCTCTGATTCTTCTAGGACTCTCATTACCCATAAATCAATACACTTGGTATTGTACCATAGGTCTCTGAGTCTTTGTTCATTTTTGTTCAATCTTTGTTATTCATATTGAATAATTTCTATTACTCTATCTTGTAGGTTACTGCATCTTTTCTCTGCCATCTCAAATCTTCTGTTGCAGAAAGGAAACATTTTTATTTAAGTTATTATTAACTTCTGATAATAATTCAGACCAAAATTTTATTTGGTCCTTTAAAAAATAATTTATATGTCTTTACATATTTCCATCACTATCTTTAAAGCTGGGTTTAAGCCTTACTGAATTTTATACCCAATTAAATTTGCACATTTACAAATTGGTTATATGTGTAAAGAGCAGCTCTCACAAAGTTGAAAATTAAATCAATACGTGAAGTGAAAACTGAGAGAAATTCTACTAGCTTTCTGAGGACAGAGGGCAAAAGATGAAGAAGATGGAAGAGAAGATGGGGATTATGAAGGACAGAGACAGAAAGCTGACCAAGTGTGGCTGGTGTTTTAGAGGGAGGAAATAAAGCAGTTAGAGTAGAAGGAACAAATAAAGTCAGAGCAGATTAAAGTTCTATTGAACTAATAAAGAAGTGAACTGATATACAAGCAAAATTAATACAATTAAATCTATCAGACTTACCCTGGCAATATTTTTGAACTACAAAGATAACAGCAAAAACACACATTCTTATAAATATGCAGAAAAAAAAAGAAAAAAAGGAAGAGATGGAGCACCCACAAATGTTTAATAAATATACTTAATCTCTTGGCTTTCCTCTGTAACAGTATTATGAGGAAAAACAGGCAGAATCAGTGTCTACAGAATTTTTAGTGCAAATGATATGACTCAAGAATGTGATGTGCCACCAAATTTTTATTAAGCTGTGAAGGCTGTAAAAAGGCCTTTCCAAATAGTCAAAGAAAATGTACCATTTGTAAACCTTCTTTAAATAATACCATAAAAATTTGCTTCAGCCAACCAAAAAATAAACTGAAAGAAATCAAGAATGAGCAAGTAAAGATATCAAAGGACTAAAGGTGAAAATTAAATTTAATTATTATAAAATTAGTTAAAAATTAAATCCAAATATTAATGCTATTTATGAAACATAAAATAAAATAATTCAATATGTCATCTAAGTGATAAACATTATTGCTGGGACAGCACAAATTTTATCCTGTATATCAGTTCTGACCTGTTTCTATAACTGCCTTGAAAACAATATTGTAAAAGTGTCTAAAGACACATCTTGACTCAAAGGGAAAGAATTTTGTGATGAAGTAGAGGTATTTTCTGTAATCAATCTGTGATGTCTGCCTTGGGTGCACAAGTGGGTGTAAAGGCTCATGTGCTATATTCATGGAAACTTGCATTTCCATAGCCTGGTAACAAAGTCAACATAATTCATAATCTTGACTGAACCTAATATCAAAAGTTTATAAAGAGTTAAAATGTAAGACAATAGAATAAACGTGTCATGTGTGTGTATGTGTGTATATATATATATATATATATATATATATATATATAACATATTATAAATTTTCAAGGTGGGGATTTCATTTGCTAATTGTTTAAACCAGGAATATAAATCACTTTAAGGATCTGTTGAAACATTTTCTGAATAGTGTTTATAGACTACAAGTTCAATGAGATATTAATCTTAATTGCTATGTTAAAAATAAATCTTTTCCAGAACAAATAACCTAGGGAAAGCTACACATTAAATCAACACCATAGATATTGATTAAGATTAGAATATTAATGTCTTTAAGAAATTCTACATTGAAAACAATTCATAAAAAGTAACTATAACCCTTAACCCAACTTACCAAATATAAAGCAGGCTTGGTTGCCAGCAATAACTAGTTAATATAATTAGGAAGAAAGTTCTGTTCATAAGAGCACAATACAAATAAATAATCTGTTAATAATACTAATAAAGATGTGCAGAGCATACAAGAGGAACATTACTGAGAGGTCTAACAGAAAAATTTAATAGTAAGTTATGCCCTATTTCTGAGTGGAAAAACTGAAAATAGTAAACATATCAGTTTTTGACAAATCTCAGCCCAAAGTGCTATAAAATTATTCTAGGAAGCTGAAATAATTATACTAAAGTTTATGTGATAGCACTAATAGGTAAAGCTAGTTATAAAATTTAAACAAAAAAAGAGCCAAGATTGTGTAAAGTAATACTATTAATTCTGGAAAAAACAGAATGAACTTTTTGGCCAACCCAATACAATCAGGTATTAATATGTATGGTAAAGAGATAAATTTCTTCAGATAATGGTCAATAGTTTATTATGAACAAACTTCCACCTATTAAAGCTAGAAGTGCTGGATTAAAAAAAAAAAAAGAAAGAAAGCATTGGAGACCGATCAGGAGAGCAGAGAGAGACTTAAAGCTTCAAATTTTTTTAAAATAAGGGAATTGCAGATAGGTGGACCCTATATTAAGAGGTGGAAGGGAGCTTCCTCTAGTCTTATGGGGCAGAAGCGACCAAAATTACGGTTCAGAAACCATGAAAGAAGTCAGACCCTGCTAAGTCAAGGATTTTATTTGGGACTCTCAGGGGCAAAACCAGAAACAGATCAGCATCACAAAGATTGAAACAACTCTGTCCTTGGTGGGATTAAGTTGACCTGCTGCTACATTAAGTGCCCGCCAGTAACAAAAATAAATCCTACCTAGAGGGATATAAAAGTATTTAGAGCCATAAACGGCCTGTAAGGTTTTTCATATATAATGTCCAACAGACAACACAAAATTACTAGGACTATCCAGTAATTGGAGTCAAGACCAAATGACCAAAAAGCAGTAGGGATAACACATAGTGAAATCAAAATCACAGGAAATCCAGGAATTGGAGTTATCAGACACTGATTTTAATTTTTTTTTTTTTTTTGCGTTACGCGGGCCTTTCACTCTTGTGGCCTCTCCCATTGCGGAGCACAGGCTCCGGACGTGCAGGCTCAGCGGCCATGGCTTATGGGCCCAGCTGCTCCGTGGCATGCGGGATCTCCCCAGACCGGGACACGAACCCGTGTCCCCTGCATGGGCAGGCGGCCTCTCAACCACTGCGCCACCAGGGAAGTCCCACTGATTTTAATTTAATTGTAATTAATATGCTCAAGGAATTAAATAACAAGAAGGAGAATAACAGAGAGCTAGGAAATGAGGAATCAAGGAAAATCTTTAAAATGTAAAATATAATAATTGAAACTATTGAGATGCCTTTAATAGCAAATAGGCATAGATGGAGTGATGATGAGCTGGAAGAAGGTAGCCAGGTGGAAAAGGGATAAAAAATATAGACAAGAACCTCAGAGACATTTGGGACATGATGACAGTGTTACACGTACATGTAATTAGATTTCCAGGAGAGGATAAACAGTGGAGCAAAATCATTATTTAAAGAGATAATGAAAAGAAAAAAGAGGTAATGGCCAAGAATTTTCAAATGTGATAAAAGGCATCAGCCCCCAGATTCAAGGAGCTGAAAGAAGCCAAAATAGTATAAATAAAAAAAAAAAAACCTGAGACCCAAATACTAAGAAAAATTTTAGGATTATTTAGAGGGAAAACAAAACAACCTAATTTCAAAGCTGCCTGAAACCTCTGGGTGGGAAGAAAGTCAGTAGGAACAAAGCAGCTTCTGGGGCTGGTCAAGGGTTACTTGTGGCTGAATTGGAGGGGGGCAATAAGGAGGATTCCATGGACTGGAGAATCCTTTCCCCCACCTGAAGGCATCAGGTAGCCTGGCTGGAGGGAACTCCCCTTGTGCCCTCTGGTAGCATTGGCAGGGATCAAAGGAATTCCCAACAGAACCAGATAAACCAGAGGAAATAACACTTCAAAGTCTCTGAAAATGACATTGTCATTGGAACTGTTGTCCACAAATATAGGCCAGGACCTATGTGCTAAACTATAAGTGAACAGAGCTGCAGAGGCTTGAGGAACAATAACAAATGATTCATCCTTCACTGGAATCCAAGAAGGAAAGGAGAAAGAGAGCAAATCTGAAAAAAGAAGTGTTGCTGAAAACTTGGGATCTAAAGAAATTGGGAGCTGAAAACATCCAAATTTGGAGGGAGACTTAAGCCTATAGGTTCAAGAGCTCAAATGAATCACAAATAGGGTAAACTCCAAGAAATCCGTGCTAAGGCACATCATAGTTAAACTTGGGAAAACTAAAGACAAAATAAAAATCTTGAAAGCAGCAGAAAGAAACAACACATTCACTGCAGGGGACATCAGTTGGGATGATAGTAGGTTTCTCACCTGGAGCCCTGGAAGGCAGATGGGAGACCACTTTTTCAGATGCTGAAAGAGATAACTGTTAACTATAAGTTTTATATTTAGGGAAATGATCTTTCAGGAATGAAGGGGAAATAAAGACATTCCCAAGTGAAGAAAAACTAAAAAGAACTACTCACGTAAAGACCTACCCTTAACAAATGGCTAAAGGAAGTTCTTCAAGCAGAAAAGAAATGAGAAAAGAAGAAATTCTGGAGCATTAGGAATGAAGGAGGAACAAGAAAAAACAGAAATACCAGTACATAAAAGAGACAATTCTCATTGAGTTTTATAATGATATTTGATAATGGAAACAAAAACTATAACAACACCTGATACTCAAGACGATGGTACTTAAAAGCGGGGACAGTAAAGGGACACAAGTGGGAGTGGGGTTTCCACACTTCAGTCAACATTGTAAAATGTGACGGTGAGTGGACGGTATGTCCCACGTGTGTCTTGTCACACCCAGAGCCACCGCCATACAAGAACACCATACAAAGAAATGCACTCAAAAACAGAATAAATAAATCAGGATAACAAAATTAATAAAATGGAGAACAGATTAGTGTCACCAGGGATTAGGAGTGGGTGGGGTGGGCAGCAGTATGGGGTGGGAGGTGTTACAAAAATACAGCATGAAGGATGCTTGTGGCGATGGAAGTCTTCTGTGTCCTGACTGTTGCCAGTAGACCCACACATGTGATACAATTGATAGAACTACACACACACACACCCAAAGTATAAGTAAACCAGGGACTCTGAATAAGATCAGTGCACTGTATCAATGTCTGTACTGTGGTTGTTATACATAGTTTTGCAAGATGTTGCCATAAGGGAAACGAGGGTCGGGGTACACAGATCTCTGTATTATTTCTTGCACCTGCATATGAATCTATAATTACCTCAAAATTTAAAAGTTTAGCTACCCCCCTGCCCCCAGCATGAAAACAATACGCCGAAAGGCAGGAAGGGAACTCTAATATTGCTTAGGAAGTGATAAAATACTTATAAATAAGCCAAGGAAGCGGGTTGTAATATCTAGGGTAACTGCTGAAGAACAATAAAAGACTGTAAAACTATCAAATAAATAGAGAAAGAAGAGAAAGCATTTTTAAAAACAGTTGAATCAAGCCCACATGAAGAATGGAAGGAGAAAAATGAAGCAAAGAACAGGTGCTAGAAGTAGAAAATAAATTGTAAAATGTTTGATTCAAACCTACATATAAAAGTTGTTAGGAAAAGAGAAATGGAAAATGTTCCAAATAAAAAGACCACGATCGTCAGACTGGATTTAAAAATGAAATATATAAGATTTACACCTTGGATATAAGGAAACAGGGAGAGCTTGACAGTTACTTCTTTGAAAAAGCCAATCAAATTGGTAAATCCCTGACAGACAGAGCATATCTTACCAATATTAAGGATTCAAACGTGGACATTACTACAGAAACTCTGCACAGGAAAGCTAACATAAAAATTTTATTAAAAGCTTTTTGTTAATAAATTTGCAAATTCAGACAAAAGGGTGAAATCCCTAGAAAAATACAGCTTTTCAAAACTGCCACAATAGGAAATAAAATGTTTGAATAATCCTACATCTACTGAAGAATTTGAATCTGTTATGAAATCCTTCCAACAAAGAAAACTCATCCAATTGTCTTCTTTGGTGAGTTCTTCCAGACAGTAGAAAACTAAAAACCTTTCAACTCATCTTTACAGTGCTAGCATAATCTTGATACAAAATCTAGAAAGAATATCACAATAAAGGAAAATGAGCAGCTAAACCTTTCTCATGAACACAGATGCAAAACTCCCATCAAAATATTAACTGAATTCAGCAATATAATAAAGAACAATTTATCACAACTAAATTGGCTTTACTTCACAACGTCAAATTTTGTTTAGCGTTTGAACATACACCAGTATCATTTACCACATTTACAGATGAAGGAGAAACATCTTATGACTACCTCCACAAATGAAGGAAAAGCATGTGATAAGATTCAATACTCGTTCAGGATAAAAATTCTTAGGAAACTGGGAATAGAAGGATCCTCTCTTAATCTTATGAAGAAAACCCACAAATACAAAACAGAACACAACAAGGCAAATCAACCGATGGCAGCTCCCACTATGGCTGAGTAAGCGCTGTACCAGACCTCCCAGAGGCCAACTAAAAACTCCAGACGAAACACAAAATACAAGCTGCAGCTTCTCTAGTGGAGTTGATACTTGGAAGAAGAAAAGAATATGGGGCAACCTTACTTTTTTGGCTTTTAGCTTGTAGTAAGGCTGCAGTTTGCACCATGTAGCCCAGCTAGGGGTGTCTGAGCCCAGTTGGGATTAGAGAGGCATCAACACAGGGAAAGGCAATGATTGGAGATGGGTTACTTCCAAGGAGATGAATCACATAGAAATAACAAGAGTGGGGTTCTTAATGTTGGAGAAGGGTGTTACCTGTATGGAGGCTGCAAACTATGCTTCTGCATTGAATTAGGAATTATCCATGTGAATTCATGGTTTTATAGATAGATGTCGATGTATGCATATATTATCTGTGATGTACACAGATACTCCACAGCTTGATCCACCGAGAAGGGTTGAAGCAGTGAGCACACGTAGGCCCAGCTCTTGATTTCCAACACCATTTTCCACCAAATGGAGCTGGGGCTCCTTGAAGGAATGGTTGACTCCAGGGCTGGAGCAGAGAAAATATGACATGAGCCTGCAACATTTTGTCGTGTCAGACCATGATGACATAGTTAATTTGAAGGGGAGCCTATCGAAAGGACACAGATTCTGACGTGGAGAGGCTCCCACTGTCCAAGTCTGGAAGAACTTGAGACTCAAAATAAATAAGGATAGTAATGGATTACAGTTCATTGAATGAAATAGGAAACCATGAGTTTATATAGATATACATAATAAATGCATTAATAAACTATAACTTTGTTGAGGCAGGGGATATTTACATAGTTTCAAAGTAGGTACTGTAAAATGTTTGTTCATTTGAACGGGGAAAACAATGATTTTGCAGTGGAGAAACTGGCAGATACCAATTTAATCAAACAAAGTTAATATCACCAGTTATGGGACTAATAAAAATATGTTCCACATGATAGAATGTCCACAGCACATGAGTCATGAGGAGATTCCTGGCAAACACATATTGGCAGAAATTCCTGAAACAATGGACCTATGCTCTTCAAACACATTAAGAACATGAAAGTCAAGAAAACGCTGAGTAACTCTTCCAGGTTGAAAGAGACTAAAATGAAATTAGAACTAAATGTAACACCCTTTAGGACCAACAGATCAAGATCAGAATCATGTATTTGGGGGCCAGTTCATAAAATTTGCATAGCGTTTGTAGATTGAATGATAGTGTATCAATGTTGATTTCCCATTTTGACGGTGTTATAGAAGATTTATAGGATAATTTCTTTGTCTGTAGAAAATATACTCTAAAACATTTGAAGGTTGATTAAACATCACGTCAGCAACTTAGTATCAAATGCAGTTGCAGGGGAGAAGCTTTTTGCTAGTGTACTTGAGACTTGTCTCTAAATTTGAGATTGTTTCTCCAAAACCATGATTTTCAGAAAGAAAGGACATGGCCAATTTGGAAAACTGCATATAGGTCAATATGTTTGGAATGTAAGATACATTTGAAGAATGGGAGCTGAAGCTAGAGCCGTATCACAAAGGACCCAATGATTGTATTTTTGCTGTTCTAGGATTTTAGGGAAAGAAGTGTCATTGTCTAGATTGCATTTTAGGAAACATTCCTGCAGCTTAGCAGAGGATTAAATGAAGAGGATGCAGACACATAGTTAATAAAACAAGTTCAAGGCTGTCAGATCAGAACCCAGGGAGCCGTGCTCAATGAATAGGGCAGCTGGAGAGCGGCAAGAGCAGCTGGGGGGATGGTCGCCCAGAAACTGAAGGGTAACAGGGTAAGGATCACATGGCAGATAATGAGGTGGAAGCTTAGACAACCGGATATAATGACAAAAGTCTTGGTTCTTTCATATTTTTATATTGCCTGGGCCATGTTCATTCCTAAATCATTCAGGGAAGAAAATTCTGATGCATGAAGGTCCAGAGCCCTTGTACTGCCTCGGGCAAGCTTGTCCTGGGCAGGCGGAGTGATGCAGAGAGCCTGGGGTCGCGAGGCCATGAGCAAGAGAAGGTTGGGAAGGGCCTGCTTGGTGTCTGGCTGTGCTCGTGACATTTGTGGGAGGTTTGGGGACCACGCCAGCAAGGGTGAGGGTGACAGGTGTCTAATGGCATTCCACGTAGGTTGGTGCCCAGGGGCAGAGATGTGCATCCAAGTCTGGGGAGCAGCGGTGAGGTTGGTGACAAGTCAACCAGCGGGAGGGTCCAGAGGACAGGAAGGGAGAGGGAGTGAGGGCCAAATGCAGAGCCGCCTGCGGTGGGATGATGTGTTCCCTGCTCAGATGCGATGCTCCTTGCCCTGGTCTCTGGATGATGCCCCTTTGTTCTCTATGCTTATCAGGGCAGCAAGGGACACAATGAGGGCTTCTCTGTTCCAAGAACTGGCTGGACATTTGAGAGACATTATGTGCTTAATCCCTGCAACAAGCCTGCTGGAAGGATATTATCTACACTTTCTAGGTAATAGATAGAAAATAAATCTGAGGCTAAGAGAATTATTGTCACTAGCTCGAGAGGGAGACCCCGTGCTGTCTGACTCCAAAGCCCTAGAATTTGCACCACTAGTGCTTGCCTCAGAGTTGCTTAAGCATGAATGGACGTAGAACTGATGCCAGAGGGAAAATGGCAGAATATATCCCTTCTCTAACGTACTTAGAATTGTAAAGTTCAACAGGTAGCTGTGAAAACTTGCCATCTTACCACTAATCAATGGTGCTTCCTAGAATTTTATTTATTTTATTTACTTATTATTTATTTATTTAGTTTATTGAAGTATAGTTGATTTGCAATATCGTGTTAGTTTCAGGTGTACAGCACAGCAATTCAGTTATACATATCCTAGAATTTTAGAATTTCAGCACTGGCAGGACTTAGTTGCCAATTTATCACTCTTTTCTTTAACCAGTTGAGAAATTGTCACCCAGAGAAGTGAGGCAGATTTGCCAAGAGGACACTGGATATTAAAGATCAGACGGGCCCATGGAATTTTGTTGAACAAAACCACAAAGCCTCGATTATCTTTATCAGTGGTGCTTTATTTTTATCTTGAACCCATTGCTTCATGGAGAATGTGAAAAACAAAACAAAACAAAATAAAACAAACAAAAACCCTAAAAAAAAACCTAGCATACATTTTTACATATTACCCATAATAATATTTTATAAACTTGTTTGTGATGTGCAGATCATAATAAAGCATTTGATAAGTACTAGCTTCTCTCATAATCATTAGCTTAGTGATTTTTCAAACAATTATATTAGGGGCAATATGGTAATACTGCAAATAAATAAATATGGTAATACCATAAAATAAATTCTCCCCCTATGTCAGCAAAAAGGGATGGCAGCTGGTTTGTGCATTTCTGTGATTTCGTGGTACTGTTAGTTGGTTTATTTTGGTCATTACGATTTCAGGTACTGAATAAACTTCAGGTCCACTAAATAAAGACATTGAAATTATAGTCAGTGTGACTGGTTTTGCTTAGAACCACTGGTCCCTTCACTCCATTGCTGGCCTTGCCTCCACACACCCAGGTTCACCCCCTCTAACACGGGGTAGGTACACAGCTGCCCTCCTGCTTTTCAGTCGTGGAAAATGCTGGAAATGCCTCATTCCACAATGCTTGTTGACTCTTGATACTGTCAGGCTTCAAACTCTTTGCAAATCTAGTGATAAAACTAACATTACTGTAGTTTTGATCGGAATTCCCTTGCTTATTAATGAGACTGAACATGTTTTCATATATTTTTCCCTCATACAAAGTGCCCATCGAAATAATTTGCCCACTTCTCTACTAGATCATTTGTCATTTTTGTTATTTTTATATTGGGAGTATACTCACATGTTTTAGGAAAAAATATTTGTGATGTGTGAAAATATCTTAATTCAATATGTATTGTCTTTTCACATCTTACCTGTATCTTAATTTTAAGATGATTTGGCCAAACCTTTCCTTAATGGAATGTGCTTTTAACATCTTTATGAAGTCTTCCTTTTTCTAGGTAATGGCCAGCTGCATTGTTTTCTTAAAGTTTAATAGTATTTCTTTTAAGGTATATGTCATAAGTTTACCTTAAAATGACTTTAGTATATTAGGTGAGATAGGGATATTAGTTCATTTTCCTACCCATATAAAAGCAGTTGTTTTCTGCACCATTTTCCCTCCGTCTCCACCACCAGCTCCATCATAATCAGGTTTCTAAGTTTGTGTAAGTCTGTCTCTGAGTCTCTTCTTCTGTACCATAAGTCTATTTGTTTATCTCTGCACCAATGAAATGTGTCTTAATCATATTGTTTAAAATATGTCTTGATATGTGGTCAGGCACATATCCCTCCACTTGTTCTCTTCAACAGTGCTCTTTATAACTGTTGGCAATATGTAAATTTTAGAGCCAGCTAGATGCAGAAAATAACCTGTTGGAAATTTGTGTGCATTTGTGTTAAACAGAAAAATCAAGCCAAGGAGAATTAACATCTTTCTTCTATTGTCTTCTGAGTCAAGTATCTCATTTTCTTTGTTCAGGTCTGCTAAATTTGTATATCTTCTATTGTATTTATTCCTACAATTTTTGTTTCTATTTTAGATAGAACTTAACCTGTGGTATTATTTCATTCACACTTATTTTCATCTCAACATAGTTGGATGCATTTCTACCATTCTATTTTGTGCTTTTAGTATCTCCCCTTTCTTTTCCTTCTTTTCTTGTCTTCCTTCAGATTGATTAAATTTTTAAACTTCTCATTCCTCTTCTTTCTCCTCCAGTTCTTTCAGAACTTACATACAGTTGTCTCTCGGTATCCATGGAGGATTGGTGCCAGAATCCGTGGAGGGTACCACAGCCTGGGGATGCTCATGCCCCATGGTTGGCCCTCTGTATCTGCAGGTTCTGCATCCAGGAAGTCAACCAACCACAGGTTGTGTGTTAAGTTTGTGATCCCCAGTTGTTTGAGTCCATGGATGTGGAACCACGAATAGAGAGGGCTGTTTATTAGGAAAAAATATCCACGTATAAGTGGACCCAACAGTTCAAAGCCCTGTTGTTCAAGGGTCACTATTTGTTAGCGATTATCTTAGATATTTTAAAAGGGATAATGACTAAAGTATGCAGTTCACCAATTTATCTGTCTTCCTCGTAAACATCGCAAAGATCTAAGATAAATATGTTTTTGTTTTTTTCAGTTCAATTATTTTAGATTAATTCTACTTTTACCCAAGCACTAATGTTAAATATCGTTTTGCCATATAGTTAATGGTTATTTAGATTTACCTGTCACAGTAACAAATATATTTGCTTGTTATTCCTTCTTGCAGGTCAAATTATCCGAGTTTATATTTCTTCTTTTTAAAGTACTTCCTTTAGAATTTTCTTTAATGAGTATTTATAGATCAGTTTTTGTTTATCTGAGAAAAATTTCTATTTTCCTCTTGTTCTTTAAAGGGAGCTTCATTCTATGTACAATTCTAGATTGGCAGTTCTCTCTTGCCAACACTCCAATGGTATCTTTTGGCTTCCATTGTTGCCAAGGCAGCTGTCAGTGTAATTGCCATTTATTTTTTAGGTTTTTGTATTTTTCTGCCTAATTTTTAGGTCTTTATCATTGGTGTTCTGAAACATCAACATTTTGAATCTAGGTATGAATTTTTTTTTTTTTTTAGATTCCCTGGGCTACCTGAATCTCGAGAGAGAGTCCTATAATCAATTCTAGAATATTGTCAGCAATAAAGACATTGCTCTCTCTCTTATTAGACTCTAATAAGACTCCATCTCTTATTAGAGTCTAATAAGACTCCATCTCTTATTAGACTCTAATTAGACTCCATCTCTCTCTTATTAGACTCTGAATAAATCTGTGTTAAACCATCGCAATCTACACTTCATGTCAATCCATTTCATATTTAACATCTCATTTTCTTTCCGTGTGGCAGTCTCGATAATTTCTTCAGATTTCATTTTCAGATAAATAATTCTGTCTTCAGCTGTATCCAATCTGCTGACTATTGTATTTCAATTTTCAGGACTATAAAAATTTCAGAAATTTGATATGCTTCCTTCTTTTCCCAATATGCCTGGTCATATTTTATTGTCCACTAGTTTTTACTCATCGTACCCTATTTCCGTTTATATTTTATGATGTTCCTTTGAAATTTATTTGTAGGAATTCTTTGAGAACTGAATGAAAATTGTGTTTCCTGGAAAGGATTTGTCTTTCCTCCCAGGAAATTTTGAATATTACTAACCTGGGACCACTTGAATTTCTGGCTTTAGATTTTTCAAGCCATAGAGACAGCTGGAATTTGAGTTGAAAATGCACGTGAAAGTCAGTAGAGATGATGAAATCTCAAAGGACGATTGGTTCCCTTTTATATGGTGCCAAAGCCAAGGTGGGCGACTTTCCCCTTTGTCTCTTTGTAGGTTTGTTTCTAAATTACCCTATCCTTCTGGCTTTTCACTTTAAGTAGGCATCTCTTTGTTTCCCCAGCTTGGGAGAGTACTTATTTAACTCTTGTCCTTGTGCTTCGTGAGTGGAAATCAGGTCAGAAAGCCGATTTCAATAGTGTTCCACTGATGCTTCTGGGAAAAAGAGCTTGAGTGCTTGCTTCCATCTGTGGTTTCTTTTCTCAACTTCATTGTCTGCCTCTGAGCAGTGCAACAAATATATTCTTAAAAATGTTTTGTACTAAATTTTGTGTGTGTGAAAAGATATCTCAGGTCATTCTGTCGTACTGTGTACTTTGGAACAATTTTATTGGACCTCGAAAATAGAAAATTAAATTAATCTTACTCCCAACTTTATGACACATTGTAATCATTCGTCCACCTCATTGCCATTGTTCTTATCCTACAGACAATAATTCTGATGTGTTTAGTATATATTTTGGGAGTGTTCTTTCAAAATGTGTATTGGTATCTTGTATGCATGTATTTTTAATTGATTTCCATGGTATCAAAATATAATCTCATGCTGTTTATTACGTTTTTTTTTTAAAGGTTTTTCTATGTCTTATTGTATACGTCTAATTTGTTTCCTCTAACTATTAAATAATTCTCCATGGAAGACGTCTACCATACTTTTCCTACCAACTATTCTAGGACAGATTCCCTGTGGCTCCCAGCTGCCCACAACACCGGGATGCTGCAAGAAGCATCGTCATATGTGAGCCCTTGAGGACTGCTGGGTTGTCACTGAGGAACCATTATATGTCCTTTGACTAATAGTACTAGATTGCTCTCTGTAGCAATTAAAATCAATCTATATTTCTACCAGTATTATAGGAAGGGATTTATACCTCACATTTCTACTAATGCTTGACCCTATCTTGCTTTCAAATTTTGTTATCTATGAACTTTGTCCATGGTTTTTGTCATTAAACAGAAATAATTTTAGTATGATCTAATAACAGGTTGTTGGTTTTCATTTTACATAAGTTCTATACGTCTGTCATTCTTCAGGATCACTAAGGTATGGTCTTAGATTTTTCATAATTAATTTTAAAGTTTTATCTTTCATACTGGAATCTTTGATTCATGTAGAACTCTGCTAGATTTGCTATTGTACACTTGAAAGGTGACCAGTGCATTGAGGAACTGAATTTTAATTTTATTTGGTTTTAATTAATTTAAATGTAAAATCTGAAAAAGTGTTATTTTCCATCACACATAACTCATTGTTCTGATAGGCATGCATTTAACTATTACATTATATAAGATATTATTGTTTTATTGTGGTGTGTTTGTCGGGCACATGCATCATTTCTATTGTTACACATAAACATATTACCAATCTAATTGGTGTCACCCAATTCGTTTAGTTAAAATGATTTTATTCTATACACTGATGTAACGTCATAGTGTATTTATTGAACATATTATGAAAACAGGAAGAGTTAGAGTGATACTTGTGTAAATTGTAATTATTAAATACATTTTAAAATTATTATTATTTAGTCAATGTATTTAATATCTTTCTAGTCTAAAAATAAGTATTACCAAAATTTTGTGTTTAAAATGAAGCCACACTACTGATGCAGAAACAAGTGGAGATGTAGATGTATATAACAAAAATCAATAAAAAATGGAGAGATGTACATTAAAAAGTTTATGATAAATGGCATTTACAAATTGCTCTCACACAGCAAAAAAAGAGTAAAATTTAAACATAAGAAAGAGGATAATATTAAGAGACATTTACAGCACATACAAAATTGCCAACAAAAAATAATTGATAAAACTTAATCACTTGAAATCAGAATTAAATGACCAACACAAAAATTTTATATGATTTTTAATAGAAACTGGGCTTATAACTTTTGCCGTCTATAGAATGGCTTAAATTCGTACACAGAAAAAAAAGAATCTTTAGATAGGAAGATGGTAAAGAAATTATTAAGTTATAGAAATTTTGTTAGAAAGTTACAAAGGAAAGACTAAAGAAGATATTTTACTATAAGTGAAAACCTGCAATTAAGCCATCAAATAATTGCCCACAAAATACAATACTTTTCTAAGAATACCAAAGACCAATTGATTCAACATTTGAAAAGCTGTAGATGTGTCATCTGTTATGAAATGCCACTCAACTAATACTTTTGGTATGCTTTATCCCGAAGAACTTCCAAATATATTTAGAAATACTGTCAATTCACAATCTAAAAGAATTGAATTTGTGGCATAGATATTGTTGAATCTTTTACATTTTTTCAAAGAATAATTTCTGATAGATGTGGAGAAATTAGCTCCACTTTCAACAGACAGTGTTCCAGCTATATTAAAAATCCGGATTCCTTACAATTTTAAAACAAGAGACTGGTGTTTCTCTTATGGCTTCATTCTACAGTTTGATAGATATCGAAAATACCTTTTGCTCAGTTTTCTGAATCTTTTAATGAAAGGATCATGAATACAGTTGTTAATATCATTCAGTATATAAGTGCAAAGGGTATGGATCATCAATGGTTTATTTAAGTGTTGAAAGAAAATGAATTTAAGGATCTTGTGTTATTTGTCAGTGCTAGTTGTTTGAATGGTGGGAGTGGCTTACAAAAATTTTCTTTACTGTTAACCTCAATGTAAGATTTCTTGAAATAAAAATAATGCTTACCCTAAATTCAACAACTAAAGAAAGAACTTGGCTTATGAAGAAAATGTGTGTGTTTATTCGATCAGCACTGTTCAGGCATAACTTGGCCATGTGTTCAGTGTTAATGAATCAACAATGTATATATTAAGTAAGGTGTCTTTAAACAGAAGGGCACAAAAAATCCGGTATGTATTGATCGGTTGATAAAATTGTTGCAGCCAGAGGTTCATAGGGACTTAAAACTGTATTTCCTCTAGAAAGGATGGTTCTGCATTTGCCACCTCAGTCCTCATGCTGAATTTGTAGCAAACAACTGCTGTGAACAATGATAATTGACAATAGAGGTCATTGGTTTTTGCTAGTGTTTGGAAATGCTATTGAATTTTGTAGATCAAGCTTGTGTACAGCAAAGTTGCTGAAAACTCTTATTAGTTTTAACAGTTTACCTGATGCTTCTTCTTCATTGGTAATCATGTCACATGCAAATAAGCATAGCTTCATGTTTTCCTTCCCAATCCTACAGCAACACTAGGTCAAATGGTAATGGTGATTATTTCCTCTGGCTCTGGTTTAAATAGAATGCATCAACATTTTTTTCATCAAGTAAATATTTACTATAAATTGTTGGCATATACGATGAAGTTCTGTCATGTATCTCAGGTAACTATTTCTCCATTTATTTATAAATTCATATTCTATACCAGAATAGCACAGAATTCTCAATGTGTGCCATCTCAGTTCAAAAGAATCATGAAAAAAAATGATTTATGCCATGAGTTTTGTCTTACAAATGTTTTTCAAAGGGAATTACTAATGAATAAAGGTTACTATTTCTCCATTTATTTAAATAGTCATAATGTATTTATCCTTAACATATTAACATGGCAGATTACACTATAGATGTTCTTATATTGAACTATAATTATGTTCCTAGCATTTTATGACAATATTTTAAACATACTATTGGATTTAGTTACCCATATTTTGTTTAAGGTTTTTGCATCTAGATTCATAAGTGAAATGGAACTATAGATTTTTCTTTGCTTGTTTGCATGGACCTTATTTCGTTTGGGAACCAAGAATACACTAACCTCACAAAATGAATGGGGCTATTTTTTTTTAAAGTCTGGAACAACTATTTCTTCAGGTTTGGTAACTGTGACCCAAAACCAAATTTGTAAGCTACCCATATGAAATGATATTCAGAGACAGTGTAGGACAAAGTCATCTTAGTGTTTTACTACTATCAGTGCTGTTGGTATTTATTTAGCTTGTTTCTAAACATTCTAAAATATTCCTCTTAGATTATAACAAATTGCCTTCCTGCAAAACACTTATAAAATATTTTCTTACTGGCTTTAAAAAATAAAATTGTTTAAAGTATTTTTCATGGATGCATTTTATGGTTAATATACTTTAAACTGTTGACACTCTTCATGGATTTTTCTCTTTAGAACTTACTTTTAATTCAGAAAAATTTCTGCAGAGGTGCTGAGATTTCTGGTAGTTCAGAGTAAAAGCTGATAAATGGGGAATATTCTAATATTTTTGTGTTAAAATGTGTGTAAGTCTAAATATTTTCACAGGCATCATATTTTTGCCTTTAGTCATTAGTACCTCCCTTTGACAAACATTTATAAGACAAATCTCATGACATAAATCATCTTCTTTTCATGATTCTTTTGAGCATAGATGGCACACATTGAGACTTCCATGTTATTCTGGTATAGAATATGAATTTATACAAAATAAAGAAATAAGAGCTCTATTGAAATAGTGTTTCTACACATCTAGATAATCCAAAATGCAATTGTAGATATTCACCATTAAATCTAGTATATCACTTGAGTTCTCATTTAATTTGTTCAGTCCCTTGTTCGCAACTTTGAGCTGGATACAGTAACTGGATAGGTCCTTAAGTGGTTTCAGTTTAATTTCCAAGAATTCCTTTTGTTAAAACAGAAATGCTGAAGATTCTTAGCCCTCCACTTGTTGAATATTTTTATTAGAGATCTCCAGCTGATTTTGAACAAAATATACCCCAAATTTACAGAACTTGTTTACAAACTGGTTTTTAACATGAAATATATATATATATATATATAACATGGCAGCAGCCAATATCTTACTTAAGAGAGATCCATTAGAATGGGAGAAAATATTTGCAAATGAAGCAACTGACAAAGGATTAATCTCCAAAATTTATAAGCAGCTCACGCAGCTTAATAACAAAAAAACAAACAACCCAATCCAAAAATGGGCAGAAGACCTAAATAGGCATTTCTCCAAAGAAGATATACAGACTGCCAACAAACACATGAAAGAATGCTCAACATCATTAATCATTAGAGAAATGCAAATCAAAACTACAATGAGATATCACCTCACACCAGTCGGAATGGCCATCATCAAAAAATCTAGAAACAATAAATGCTGGAGAGGGTATGGAGAAAAGGGAACCCTCTTGCACTCTTGGTGGGAATGTAAATTGATACAGCTACTATGGAGAACAGTATGGAGGTTCCTTAAAAAACTACAAATAGAACTACCATATGACCCAGCAATCCCACTACTGGGCATATACCCTGAGAAAATCATAATTCAAAAAGAATCATGTACCAAAATGTTCATTGCAGCTCTATTTACAATAGCCCAGAGATGGAAACAACCTAAGTGTCCATCATCAGATGAATGGATAAAGAAGATGTGGCACATATATACAATGGAATATTACTCAGCCACAAAAAGAAACGAAATTGAGCTATTTGTCATGAGGTGGATGGACCTAGAGTCTGTCATACAGAGTGAAGTAAGTCAGAAAGAGAGAGACAAATACCGTATGCTAACACATATACATGAAATTTAAGAAAAAAAAATGTCATGAAGAACCTAGGGGTAAAACAGGAATAAAGACACAGACTTATTGGAGAATGGACTTGAGGATATGGGGAGGGGGAAGGGTAAACTGTGACAAAGCGAGAGAGAGGCATGGACATATATACACTACCAAACGTAAAATAGATAGCTAGTGGGAAGCAGCTGCATAGCACAGGGAGATCAACTCGGTGCTTTGTGACTGCCTGGAGGGGTGGGATAGGGAGGGTGGGAGGGAGGGAGACGCAAGCGGGAAGAGATATGGGAACATATGTGTATATATAACTGATTCATTTTGTTGTGAAGCTGAAACTAACATACCATTGTAAAGCAATTATACTCCAATAAAAAAAAACATAAAAAAAAATCACAACAGAAAAAAAAAAAGAAAAAAAAGAAATGACCTAATTAACAAAGTAAGATAAATGTACCCATTATTTAACATTATACTAGAATTTGTAACCAATAAAGCAAGGAATAAAACAGAAATAATGAATTCAAATATTGGAGAGTAGACAAAATTTTCATTATTTGCAGATGATATAATGTATATCTAGAAAACATGAGAATATTAAGTGCAAAAACTATTACAGCCAAGAAGAGAGTTTGGTAAATGGGGCAGACACAAAGGAATTTCTTTAATTAATACTAGCAGTAAATAACTGGAAAAATATCTGTAGAAGATCCCATTGACAGGGACAACCTCAGCCAAAATTGTAAACTATGTTATAATAAGTACACAGAACAGAACAAGAAGATCCTAGAACTTTCTTACTGGACATAAGAGAAATGCTTATGTAAGTGGTCATATCTGATTAGGGCAGCACGGGTGGCAGAGGCAGCATAACAGAGAAAAGAAATGAGGTGTGTCTTCCCAACCATCTGGTTTCTCTCTGAGGAGAGGTTTATTGTCTCTTCCTTGACCGTCCAGCCCCTCCTACACAGAGAATTACGGTCTGATCTCTGGAAGTTTTGACCTCAAGGCTGATCTCCAATCACCAAGATGCTTTGTCAACCACTCACCTTCAGAGTTCATGCAAGAGGAACTAAGAAGCCCAGTTTAGGACTCAGGCCCTGAGCCACATTCTCTAACCTGGGTGTTATTACCTGAGTGTAATGCTCTTGCCCTTCTGTTCAATAAAGTCAGCACTTACTTCCCATGTAGAGAAGATGTGTGATTAATTTGTAGGTTCAAAAACCGATGACCACCCTCCAAACCCATAACTGCACACTTTTTTCCCTTGAGTTCATCTCTCTTTAAGAAGCACAATGAAGGTAAAGACCTATAGAAAAATAGCTTACGTCTGATGTCACAAGGGGCAAAAGAGAATCTGTTGCTTATTTTTCACCCTTGAGCAGATTCTTTCTCTCTTTGTTTTTTTCTTTGCTGTGTTTTAAATCTACCAAAGTATTCAATGATTAATTATTTTAACTGATATTTATATTAACCTACTGGGTGCCAAGGACTGTGCTAAGCATTGGGTGTAAAATAAGGAATGTATATATAATGTGTGTATGTGTATATATGGAGATACACATATGCATATATATGTTGACATGTATGAATGCACACACACATATGTCTTATTTATGAAAATACATGCACAAAGGAAAAAGACTGCAAGGGAATACAAAATATGACAATGTCTGAGAGGTGATATTACAGGTGATTTTTAAGATATATATTTTTTCAAGTGCTTATAAAGAGCATGGGTTATAATTTTTCATCTAGGAAAAATATCCTGAGGAGCTTTTTAAAAATAAAGAGATTTGAGGGACTTCCCTGGTGGCGCAGTGGTTAAGAATCCGCCTGCCAATGCAGGGGACACGGGTTCAAGTGCTGGTCTGGGAAGATCCCACATGCTGCGGAGCAACTAAGCCCGTGCACCACAATTACTGAGCCTGCGTGCCACAACTACTGAAGCCCATGCGCCTAGAGCCCCTACTCCGCAACAAGAGAAGCCACAGCAATGAGAAGCCTGCGCACTGCAACAAAGTGTAGCACCCACTCTCCGCAACTAGAGAAAGCCCACGTGCAGCAATGAAGACCCAACGCAGCCCAAAATAAATAAATAAATTTAAAAATAAAGAGATTCGAATTATTGAATCATGTTGCCTGTTGCTATGCCCTAGGCATGTGCTCCACACTGACGGGGTATAGATTTCTGTTTAAGAACCACTGCCAGGTTGGCGGTGGGTCACTATAATTGCAGGCTTAGCTCTTTTCTGAGATGGCTATCTTCAAGGTAAATTTGGTTCCTGAATGTTTCCTGAATGTTCTTATTTGTAATCACTATCTTATTTCTTTAACAGAGGAGGGAGTGCTGTGTTTGGGATTGATGAGCAGCCTGACCTCTAAACTATCCAGTCATCCAACCTGCAATGAAGTTTCCCTAAAAGGATGCATTAAATAGAGTTTGGAGACAAGGAAACATATTAGAAAATGATCAGAACAATCCTGACATATCTTAAGTATCTTATGGTCCCAGTAGATTATTTATACATACACAAACAATTCATTGAATAGAGACTTGCCCAAATAAACCCAATAATTTTTCTTTTAGTTGCCTCTGATATCTCTCCAAAGCAAAGTAATTTGTTTCCTTCCATCCTGGGTCCTTTATTGCTGGGGTCCAAGTAAAGACTTCTCAGCTTTCAGTACAAATTACTTTTGCAACCAGGTGACTTCAGGATAATTGGATTTTTTTCCCACAGTCACTTTATCAATCCTCTTTTATGTTGAAAAGTTTTTCCCAGAGGTGACTTCTGACTCTTAAGCTTTATAAACAAACAAACAAACAAACAAAAACTACTCTGACTACTCTCACAGTGGACCCTGGATAGAACTGACATTCTTCCCAAATAGTCTTCTTAAATAAGTCACTCTTTTCCATCATCCTTACTTATCCTCAGGCTTCTCCCATTTATCAACTCCTGGGATGCCTGGTCATTATTTCAGAAGTCCAATTTATATTTGAAATTTTCACCAACTGGAAAGCATAGAATTTTTGCTGTTTAATCTATAACACAGACTGGGATGAGATAAGGAGCAACACCAAATAAACAAGAGAAGAAAACATGAAAACAGACCTTAAATTTCTCAAAGCTAAGGTGTGTGTTTTCTCTTATCTTCACATTCCTCGCATTGGGATACATTTTATGATCTATATGTGATTAATGTGTATATTTTGATCATACAGTGCGTTCTAAATCAGAAACATTAACATGTAGGAAATTAATATTTCCTCACCTTGAATGCTTACAGATGTGATTAAATCTATGGTAGGTTTATATTCAACGGCATCCTGGAATGAAGAAAATAGCAAGTAGAGTACATTTCCCTCACGGTAAGCCCTGTCTTGACTATGAATAAGAATGATTGAACATTTAACAGAGTAATTGGAGAACTTGAGTAATGCAGAATGGCCATTCTGTTCCTCTCCGTTTGCAAAATTCAGCCACAAGGCAAAGCCATGTCTGGAGCCAATGGGAGATCTATATTTACATTTTAGGACGAGACTTGCTTCCTTTAAACCCTAAAATACTGCTGAAGATCTAGAGAAAAGAGGAACACTTAACTGGAAAGGGTTTGTATTGCTTTTCTCGTTTTAACAAGAAGAGCGATTTTAGTGGAAATTTAAAATGAACTATAGTTAACAAGATAAGGATGAAATTCTCTTTAACTACAAATGCAGATTAAAATACAATACTGGGTCCTCGTTGGAGATGAAACTGGATGAGGAGGGGATAACCCCTTAAAGGCAGCATGTGTGTGTGGCATTTTGTTATTTTCTTCTTTGATGTGAATAAATTGAAGAAGTTTCCAACAATTAGCCCTCGCCAAAGAGAACTGGTGAAGTGCGTGCTGTCCTGTCTCTCATTCACTGAAGCAGGCACGTGATGGAGAGCAGAGCTCCAGGCCCTCCAGGGAAGTTCGAGGTGTTTGGAAAGTGATCCCACGACACCAGCGACATTCACAACAGCCTCACTCATTGTGGGGCAGGGGGGCAGGGACACAACAGGCTGTGCACCAAGATGCTTACTCTTCTGCATGTGAATTGTAATGAGATTATTTCAGACAAGCAGCAAGGCAAGAAAGATACCTTGATTTTGATGCTAACTGTAATTACTCCACACTTACCCTCACTGCCCAGTTTACATACTCAAACACGTGAATTTGGGAATTCCCCGGTGGTCCAATGGTTAGGTTCACTGCCGAGGGTGAGGGTTCAATCCCTGGTCTGGGACCTAAGATCCTGCCAACTGAGTGGCCAAATAAACAAATACATGAACTTTTCCTCCTCTCTCCCAATTTTTAAACCGAGTCAGTCAGGAAGTGTTACAATCTATAATAGAACGAACAAAATGGGGAAGGTGACCTTTAGTTGAAAATAGAAAATTTAATTCTAAGAACTCTCAGCTTGAAACCCAAATCTTGGTTCCCTCCACTAGATAATGACGCAAAGGGTTCCTCTGTATTAATAGCAGCTCAGATGGGTTAGCTGTCCTGAAAGAATCACCCCCAGATTGGAAAACTTAGTTCCAAACAGAAAATGCTTGGTACTTACCACCCACTTAAGAGAGAAAGGAGAATCCCAGCTTCACCCACCCGGTTAACCAGACCTCCCTCTTCCAAGGACTCCGGGATGGAGAACCTCAAAGCCAAGGGATTGCTTTGCTTTAGAGCTGAAGAGCCATTTCTGGGAGTTTTTGCTTGCAAATATAGAAGGGGGTACGGTGTACTGAAAGGAGCCCTGGATTTGAAATTAAAGCCTCTGCTGGGAGTCTCGTCTCTATCGTGTATGGAGTGTCTCAGTTTCTGGAGGTGTAGTGAGGGGACCGATATTAACCATACAGCTCAAAAGATCATAAGAATCAAAATAAGACAGTGGTTAAAAAAAAAGTGCCCTGAGCATTATGACATTGTTATTAGGAAATATAAGTGATTTATTTAGCATCTTCAGATTTTTAAAGTATGAATATTCTAGTTGTGTAAAATCAGGATGTTTTCTGGTACTTTCCCACGTCCAGCTGTCTGGCACATCTTCCATTATAGGTGAACCAGAGCTAACCTGTACTGTGTACCAACCCTAGGGAAATGATATGTTATCTAATCTCATCATCGTTAACACATATGCAAATCAGGTATTAGATTGAATTGTATTAAATTGTCAATTTTGGAAGTAAAAAAGGTCCAGTATTGACTTTTTTATATGTTTCAACCTAATACTACCATTCTCATCATGTAGATGAACAGATGGAGCTGACGGAGAGAAAAAGATGAGCCCAAAGTGAAACAGGCGGAACAGGAATCTGATCCTGGGTCTGTCTGCATTATTACTGAGTCAGCTTACTTGAAGTTCGCACCGTTGCCTGGGATGTAATTTTCTTGGCCTTGAACTGATTCAGCACAGCCTGTGGCTCTCATTTCCCCATTCATCTTGGGCTTCATTTTCCTTTTGTCAGGAATTCCCCACACTTTCCACCAGCAGCCCTGGCCGCTCCTCCCTCGCATCTCTTCCTCTGAACAGAGCCTAAAGAGTGATCTTTGCTGTAGTCAGTCTTCCAGAAGTCTCACTGCATTCTGACGACCGAGCGTCAGCCCATATTTTGGGCCTGGATTGTGTGTTCTTTCCACCTTGTGCATATTCTTTGAAAATTCCAACCCGAGCTGGATCCCTGAGTGTTTCTGAGCATTGCTCGAGTCTCCTTGAGCACACATCCTTTTGAGAGTCTTGGACCACGGAAGGCAGCTTCTTTCTAATTCTTTTTTTTTTTTTCATGCTGATGACACTGTGCCTAGAAATCTGTTTTAGGGAGAAATTCTGTGTTTGTAAGTTCATTGCATCAGAGGCTCAAGCCATTATTTTTATTATGGTTTTCAACTCTTTCCTTAAAGCCATTTATTGACTAACATACACCAACACATGCATGGATTTTTGTAACAGCATATAGTTTCGAGGGATCTTTACCTGCCGGTCACTGTGCTGAGTGTCTTACATGTGCTGTGTATTTTAATTCTCATACTAATACTCTGGGTTAGGTATTGTCATTAACCCATTGAACAGATAAAGAAAAGGGAGCCCAGTTTCAGGTAGAGGTTTAGGGCCTAAGGGAGACCCTGCCCTTGTGTCTTTTTTCTTTTATAAAATGACAATGATACTACTTCCTTGAGTCCCAAAATATTTGTCATGTGCAAACATCTTGTGAAGTTGAAAGCATGACACGATGTTGGTTATAACACTTTTTAAAAATAGTAGCATATAAAAAGTACTTTGCAACCATCACTACCCTTTAGTTCAGCAATTTTTGGTCACCCCAAATGGAAACCTGTACCCATTAAGAAAATCACTCCTATTCCCTGCTGTGTGGAGAGGCCACATTTTATTTATCTGCTCAACAGTTGGTGGACATTTGGGTTATTTCCACTGTTTGGCTATCATGAATAGTGCTGCTCTGAATATTCACGTATAGGCTTTGTTTCCCCACATGTTTTAAATTTTGGGGGGTATATACTTAGGAGTGGAATTACTGGGTCATATGATAATTCTATGTTTAAGTTATCAAGGGGCAGCCAAACTGTTTTCCACAGCAATTATACCATTTTACATTCCCACCAACAGTGTATGAGTTTCCAATTTTTCCACATCCTCACTGACGCTTGTTATTTTCCACTTTTTCTATTACGACCATCCCGGTGAGTGTGAAGTACTACCTCCTTGTGGCTTAGAATTCAGTTTCCCTGATGACTAATGATATTGAGCATCTTTTCATGTGCTTGTTGGCCCTTTGTATATCATCTTTGGAGAAATGTCTATTCAAATCCTTTGTGCATGTTTAAATTGGGGTGTTTGCCTTTTTGCTGTTACGTTGTAAGAGTTCTTTATGTAATTTAGGTAACAGACCCTCATCAGATATAAGATGTCAATATTTTCTCCCATTCTGTGAGTGTTTTTTCCCTCTTTTTTTTCCTTCCATAATTCCCATCTAATTCTCTAAACTCACACATTTCCAACAAAATAAATATTTCTCACCATGAAGTAGTTCCAATGATGGAGCATGTTCCAAATTCTTAGAAAACTAGCCTGCCGCTGCAGCAAGAGTAAGCAGCCATTACAAAGTGAAATAATTTATTTCTTTAACTTACCTAGCATAAAAGTTGAAATCCCTGGTTAGGCTTAATCAGAATATCTAAATATCTTTAGATATTTAAAAAGTAGAGAAGTTGGACATGATAAGCAAACACTTCTGTCTTTTGATAGTATCCTTTGACGCACGAAAGTTTTTAACTTTTTGATGAAATCCAATGTGTCTGTTTGTTGCTTGTGCTTTTGGTGTCATATCTAAGAAATCGGCCAAATCCTTGGCCATGAATATTTACTTCTATGTTTTCTACAAATAGTTGTAATATTTTAGTGCTTATATTTAGATCATTGATAAATTTTGAGTTAATTTTTGCATATGTTGTGAGGTAAGGCTACAATTTCATTCTTTTGCATATTGGATATCCAATTGTACCGATACCACTTGTGAAAGACAGTTCTTTATTGATTGAATGCTTTTGGCACCCTAATCAAAACTCAGTTAACCATAGATATATAGCTTGATTCCTGGACTCGCAATTCTATGCATTGATCTATATGTCTACCCTTATGCCAATACCACTGAAGTGGTAGATTTGCAGTAAGCTTTGAAGATTAGAAGTATGAATGCTCCAAATGTTATCAAGATTGTTTTGGCATTCAAGGTCTCTTGCAATTGTGTATGGAATTTAGGAATGACTTTTCCATTTCTGTAAAAAAGACTGTTGGGATTTTGATAGGGATTGCATTTAATCTGCAGATCACTTTGGGAGGTGTTACCACGTCAATAATATTAAACTCTCCAATCCATTAACATGGTATGTCTTTCCATTTATGTATGTCTCCTTAATTTCTTTCAGCAGTGTTTTGTAGTTTTCAGTGTACAAGTGTTGCCCCTCCTTGGTTAAACTTATTCTTAAGTATGTTATTCTTTGGATGCTATCGTAAATGAAATTGTTCTTCTAATTTCATTTTTGCATTGTTCGTTGATAGCTTACGACTGATTTTTACATAATGATATTGTTTCCTGCCAACTTGCTGGACTCATTTCTTAACTCAATACTTTTTTGTGGTTTCTTTAAGATATGCTATATACAAAATCATAACACCTGCAAATAAAGATAGTCTTACTTCTTCCTTTAGAATATGAATGTGTTTTATTTCCTTTTCTTACATGATTGCTGTAGCTAGAACCTCCAGTACGATGATGAATAAAAGCAGTAAAAGTTGAAACCCTTGTCCTGTTCCTGATATCAGGGAAAAAGTGTTAGCTGTGGGTTTCTCATAGATACCTTTTATCAGGTTCAAGGCATTCCCATTTGTTATGGACTGAATTGTATCCATCATAATTCATACGTTGAAGCCATAACAACCCTCAAGGAGACTACATTCGGAGATAGGGCCTTTAAGGAGATAACTAGGTTTAAATGAAGCCATAAGTGTGGGGTCCTAATTTTATAGGACTCATGTTCTTATAAGAAGAGGAGAGACACCATTATTCTCTCTCTCTCTCTCTCTCTCTCTCTCTCTCTTCATGCACACACAGAGGAAAGGTCATGTGAGGATGCAGCAAGAAAGCCACTATCTGCAAGCTAGAAAGAGAGGTCTCACCAGAAACCAGCTCTGATGATAACTTTATCTTGGACTTCTCGTCTCAAGAACTGTGAAAAATACATTTCTATTGTTTGTCACCCAGTTCATGATATTTTGTTATGGCAGCCCTAGCAGATGATTGCACCATTTATTCTTAGTTTTTTTGAGTGTTTTTTAAGATCAGGAAGGGGATTTTTCTGCAAATGACTTTTCTGCATCAATTTAGCTGATCATACAGTTTTTTTTTTCCTTTTTTTAATCGATATGTTGTATTACATCAATTGATTTTCAGATATTAAACCAACCTTGAATTCCCGGGGTAAATCTTACTTCGTGTTTATACACGTTTTATAATTCATTTAATATGTTGCTAGATTTTGTTTGCTAGTATTTTGTTGACAGTTTTTGCATCTATATTTATTTTTTTAAGATTTTTTTTGATGTGGACCATTCTTAAAGTCTTTATTGAATTTGTTACGATATTGCTTCTGTTTTATGTTTTTTGGCTTTTTGGCCATGAGACATGTGGGATCTTAGCTCCCCCACCAGGGATCGAACCAGTACCCCCTGCATTGGAAGGTGAAGTCTTAACAACTGGACCACAAGGGAAGTCCCAGCATCTATATTTATAGAAGATATTGGTCTGTTTTCTTTTTCTCGTAACAATAGGGATTTTAGAATTTATGGAAGGTAAGGAGCAGGGGCAGATTATGAATGTTCCAAAGATCCTAACCAACGAGGGAAATTTCTTCAAATGATAAGACAGTGCAGAATGTGCAAGAAAGGGTATATTGCATTTTATCTCTATCTTTGACACTTACATTAAGGCTTTCTTAATCCATTTTATCCCATTTACATAGTTAATTTTTGAATTGCCTAGAGAGAGTGGAACTAGGCTTTGTATCTGTGCAGGACCTGGTATCAAGTATATAATGTGCCTTTGAATGGACTTTTTCCAACCCCTTTGTTTCTTTATATTTGAGGTATTATCTAGTAAAATCCTATTAAAAACAACATGAGCCTGTCTCATTGTGTTTGGCTGAAGTCAGATTCCAGTAATGTTAGGATTCCTTCTAATCACTACATTAACTGGAATTAGTGACTGGGAAGCAACATTCTAGTACTGCAAACATTTTTGAGGTTGTAACCACATGGCATTAGTCACTTAATTTCTCCCTAACAAATGGTGTCTGTATATACACATACATATATGTATTATATATACTTGTGTATATGTATCTCTGTGTATATATGATTTAATGTAATTCTACTTTTGAACATTTAGTGGGAATTATGAGATGGTTCACAGAGATGATCTGGTTGGCTTAAGTCTGTAGTTGAAATTGTTGCACTGGGTTAGAAAGTGAAATAGTGCGTGGAAATCAATTTCTCATCTTAGGTTGTTTTGCATTTGCATAACAGTTCTGACATAGACTTGAGGTCTGAGATCTTAACCTTGGCTGTTTAATTTTCTTCTTATAAGCTACAAATGATTGTTCATTGCTGGTACTTCAGCACAGAACTAGAAGTGTTCCTCCACTACTCCTCCCACTGAGGGAAGGGCCCCAAGCTCCCAGGGAGAGCCTCACCACTCCAGGCAGCCACACCCCTCCCCGCTTTCCATCCGGGTGCCTCCCCACAAACTAGTCTCCTTTCCATTTCCTGCTGAGCTTGGCGATTGCCTAGTCCCTGCCAGTGTTACCCCACTTCCTCTATTTGGAGGTACTCTTCTACCCCTTTCCTAATTCATTTTCATGACGTGTGTTAAACTTTTCTATGTGAAATTGTCACTAATTCACTTCCTTCACTCTGATGGCTCCTTTGAGCACCTCTATCTTGAAATTAGGTGAATTTTATAGAAGGAACTCCATCTTCAGCCATGTAGGGAGGTACAGAGGTGGGTCTAGGTAGTGCTTAGTCTGCCAGCCAGGGCAAGCAAACAAGAGTTAGAGGAACACACGGGGCTGAAGATACTGTCTGGGGTAGGGGAAGGTGGACAAGAGTATCCAAGGGGCACATCTCAATCAGGGGTCAAGAAACACTGTCAGCTCTAAGAATGGGATTGGGATAGGTAGGAGGTGATAGGACCCCAGTGGGAAACGGAGTGTAGACTTTCAGCATTTCAGGTACATGATGTCAGGTGGGGGGAAAGCATTTGGAAAATTGGTTTCCAAAGACTAGGTCCTAGCCACCTTGTGAGGTGTTCAGAGACCAGGCTTCAAACTCCAAAGGCATGAGCTGTGCCATGAACAAGGGGTTCAGAGGGCTGGATGGGACTGCAAAAGGGGTCAAAGTCATTGTCTACAGCCTGGGGTGCGCACAGGGCAGGGACCAGCACCTGCAGACCTGAACAGGAGCTCCCCATTCAGCCCAGTGAGGACAGTGATGGTATTGAATTCTACCTGTTTGAGTGACGAGAAGCAGGTGGCTGCAGAGCTTTAAGTACTGAGCATCTTCATCAAAACTGATTCAGGACCTAAGGATGGGATAGAGAGGGGACATTTGGGTACAGGTGACTATTCAAATAAGTGTTTTTAAAGTTATGGGACAGATATGGGGCAGTGAGGTTACAGCATCATGTCAGCAAAGGAGGTCTACTGACCAGGTCCAGGGTAAAGGCCTCAGATTTTTCAGGTTGAAGGAGATCAATTTTGTCAGCGCATCTTGAAGTGACCACAGTCTCAGAAAAGAATTCATGATACTCATGAATTCATGGCAGCTCACAAGATGCCAAATTATAGTTATTTTGTTAACTTCCAACATGAAGTACTGTTGACCCTTGAACAACATGGGTTTGAACTGCACGGGTCCACTTACACACGAATGTTTCCTGATAAATACTACAGTGCCACGTGATCTGTGGTTGGCTGAATCCACAGGTGCAGGACTGTGGGTACAGAGAGTCAACTGTAAAGTTATATGGGGATTTCTGGCTACATGGAAAATGTAGTCGAACCCCCTAACCCCTGTGTTGTTCAAGGGTCAGCTGTATTCCTTTCTAATGATGCTCATAGGTGCTACCCATGGCACCACTTCCACATCAATAACCATCAGGTTATGATTAAGGGCACAGGATAATGGATGACATTTGAGGACCCTGGGAAAACCCACAGGACAATTCCTGGTACCACTTAGGTCTCTTAAATGCTAATATCTGCCCAGTCCTTTTTCTTTGGGCACTGTTGGCAAACACTCACTCACATCGTCCTCCTTCTCTCTTTTCTAAACCATCTGCCTTGTACTGGTACCCTTTTCTCAGGCATGGTACTACCATGGGTTGGACCACTGCCTCTTCATTTGATTTCTGCATGGTCTTGCTCTCTCTTTGATGTAAGAGATACCCCATCTCCTGAAGACTACTGCAGTGTGGTCATCTCCATTAGGGGAGAATTCTGATAATTTAAACTTGGAAGCTCGGCTTAAGTCTGAAGACATGCTACTTTAACTCCTCTGTATTGATCAAAATAAGTCAATGTCATGACATAACCTGCATCCTTACAAGACGTTTTATCCTCAATAATTTGGATGAATGGTTGGATGCAGAGATGGACAAAGAGCTTGTAAACTCAAAATCCATGACAGAGGCAACATCTACTGACCTTCCTGTCTTTCATGAACTCTCACTTTATCATCACTTTCTGTCTGCATTTTATCATCACATTAGAACACTGATTTCTCAGGGTGGCATTGCTTATTCTGCCTCATAGGACTCCTTCTCCAGAGATTCCACAGCCCCTTCCTGACCTGGAAACATGCCACCACCTGGCTTGGATGCTGAGACTTGACCCTGAAGGACTAGAGGACAAACCACAGGAAGGCAGATTCGTCACCTGAGAATCTCGATAGAATGCAGACTCTGATGCTAAGGTTTGAGGCTGGGCTCAAGGGTCTGCATTTCTAACAAGCATTCCAGTGATCCAGGTGCTGCTGGTCTGTGGACCTTGAGTGATGAACCCCTAGTGGTAAAACCGTGGACTTTGAAGCCTTCCTCTCCTGAGTAGTTATCTCGGTTTCCTCCATTGTCAGCTTCATGACCTTGGGAAAATTCCTTCACCTTTCTGAGCCTAGTTGTATGTCTATAGAGTGGGAATTCTCCTTGCTTCCCAGGCTCCTGTGAGGATGGAGGGCATGAGTGCTCAGTGACTTGTATAGTATCTGTCACCTTCAATCCTCCTCTTCCAACCTAATCCTTTCCTTTCAGGCCCATCTAAGTCCAGCCAATCTCTGGCCTCTCTACCTGGATGATCCCACAAGCAGGACATGGGACAGCTGTTTCGAGGGCTTTTACAAAAACATTCAGTCTTCTCAGGCTCCAACTATCCCCTTGGTTTGGTCACAGCTCCCTTTCTCAGCTGGTGCTCACCCTTCCTCTGGCTCCTGGATCACAGCTCTGGACACCTGGGCTCTTCCTGGGCCTGGGAGTTCTGAGCACACCTGGCTTAGACTCTCACCACCGATGGACACGGTGAAGAGATACCTCACTTTGGTGGCATCATCCAGGGAGGGCAGTTAATACCTTTCTTTCACCCTAGCAAAGCTGCTGTTTGGATATAGTGAGGAAGTCTTGTTTCTAAACTGAATGAGGTTCCTGTTTACTTCAGGAGCACGTTCCCTCCTCCTGGTGGCCTGTCCCTCTGAGAAGCTGGTTGCTGGCCCACATTTTCCCAAAGCCTGGGTGACCCGATGGCACCCTCAGAATGGCTCCTTTCTAGCCTTTAAAGATGACTCCAATTTCAATGCCATGAGAGCTGTGCAATCTCAGATTGTTGATTAGAGCTTTGGCCACTGGTTCCCTGCCTGCAAAGAAGAGAAGAGAGTCTGGCATGTCTGCTCAAAAGAAGGGCAGGACACTCTTGTCTAGAGAACAAGGGGAAATCATTAAGGTGTCCACGATTACCAAAGTATATGTAAGAAATGTGTTGTCTAAAGTGGAAATTGCTCCCCTTGGGCAACAGGAAAAGGCTGGTCATTACATTATAAGTAGGAAATGGGAGATAACGAAATAGATGTCAAGCACACAATGCAACCTCGATAAGGGAGTTTGCATCACAGCCCTCCCAATTCATCTTCACAGGTGGTTCTTCTCTCGGGCATTTAAACATTGTCTCTCATATCAACCGGTGAAATGAGCAAAGAGATTTGCCCAGTTGTTCTTATTGTTACCCATAAAGCGCTGGTCAGATATCCCCACAATGTCCGCTCAGATAGGAAAGCAACTTAACGGATCCAAGCCGGCTTGTGCGTTTCTGCGCTTCTGAAGTGCCGTGTGCTCTGATGGCCCGAGGAAGTCGCAGGGGATTCATTGCATTCAAGTCTTAATGGACTCGGGCTTCAAACAGGCAACACGCATAGAGAGAACTCTGTAAAAATGTTTTCACTCAGTTCCCTGAAATGCTTGGGACCGTTTAACCATAATCTCTGGCTTGTTTTCCTGGATATCCCAGCCAGCTAACGGGTGGTAGGATTTCTGGTGAGAAATTCGGCACAATGAATGATTTCCCCAGCACATCAGAGAGGCAGCATTACTGTAAGGCCAGATTCCCACGAGGTCTCCATCCTGAGTGACCATTGTTATAGAATCCACGCCAGCTGGTGTCACAGACCACCGGAGACCACCTCTGGCTTCTGCAGCTTCAGAACACGGGTGTCCAGGATGGAAAGTCCATGACTGTAAAGTCAGGAGATAAGTGGGGACAAGGGTCCTGACCCACCCCATTAGGTGGGTGGTACCATATGAACCCTGACCTTGCACATCCAGCTAGCCCTTCCTCTGCTCTCATGGCTGTTGTCAAGCGAAGTGCACAGTGGGGACATGGAAGTGAGGCCACTAGGACACCCAGCGGAGCTACCATTCACAGAGGGGCCTATGAAACGGGTGACTTCTGGGATTATGCAACGCACAGCCCAGGGGGCCGGGTGCGTGACCCATGCTTGGAAAAAGCTGTGATCCGGCCCCAAATCAAAGGGCCCGAAGCACGGTAAATATGGACAGAGTGAAAACTCCAAGTGGCAACCAACCCCAAGAAATCAGAGCTCAGGCCTGGGCTCTTTAGTGCAGAGCTGTGGGGACCTCAGGGCTGAACCAGGCCCGAGGTGTGATCCATGCCCAGCCCTCTCGTCGGAGAAGGGGAAGCTTGGGCCAAAGCGGGAAGTGGTTTGTTTGCCCAGTGTCACCCAGAGCATCTTCGGCCGAGCCGGGGTGGGGGGCCCGCGGTTTCTGGATGCGAGGCCCACACACTCCCCCATGATGCCTGAGATGGTAGTGAGAACACTGCTTGAGGAAGGGCTGTTGGGGGGATGTTAGGTGGACGGGTTGATGGCCAGAACCGAAGGTCGCCTCTGGGGAGAGGAGGTGACACAAGAAAGTTTATGACATGTACACAGACTCCTCTCTCTGAACCGATAAGAAGGCGTTTCAGCGCTCCCCCTCTCTCTCTCCCTCTCACACACAGGCACACACTGCCGCTCACCAGTGACTTCTCTTTCTCTGTGGACCCGCGTTCTTAGCTCTTCACCGCAGGGGCAGAATATTCTTAAATCTAGCCACCCCAAGACTCTGTTGACTCCACCTCCAAACTGATGCTGCGTTCAGATGTGTGGGTCCCTAACTCTCACCTGTGGTTGAAGGGGGGCTTGGCAGGGACACCTGGAAAGCGGGGAGGCAAGCAGTGGTCCCTGACGACCCAGGACTCCTCACATGGGGCTTTGAAACGACCCCGAGCTGCTCCGCTCGGCTCCAATTCCTTCTCCTGGATCCTTGCTCTGCCTTTGGGTCCAAAGCGAACTTTGTCTTCCCTAGTCTGAACCCTGCTGAGCGAGGCTCCCCCAGGCGGAACCTGCAGGATCAGGATGGAGCCTCAATCCTGAAGCAGGGTCACGAGCCCCAGGACACCCAGCTGCATGTCCCCTCTCCTGCTGGCACCCCGACCCAGCAGAGCTGGCAGCCGGCACACCGTGCGTCTCGTCCTCCACCCCTGGACGCCGCAGCATCCAGACCCCGACGGACGTCTGACTTCGCCATCCTGCTCTGGGAACTGAGTCTGCTGCTGAGTGCTGAAGGGACGTCCGTCTGTCCATACCGCCGGGCAGACCTCATCCAGATGAGTGAATTCTTGAGTTTTGGGTCACACAGAACTTGGTTGCGGTTTTGTAAATTAAACGATGCACATTCACATCCCTTCACTTGGACTGTTGATCTGAAGTCCCCAAGAGGCCCGGGCCGGTGTTGAGCCTCGTGAGGTCATGGCGGGACAGAGGGGCTGGGCTGACGGGTGTTGTTCGACCGGCTGCTCTGCGCCTGTCGCTGTGCTACACCTTCTTCAGATTATCTCAGAGGGGCAGGTGGGAAAACTGGGGAACCACAGGGCAAGATAGGGGGAAGTTTGTGACTCCTGACATCTAGGAAAGGACAGGCCTTAAGAGAAAAAGATAAGGGGGAGAGAGACACACATTCAGAAGAGCCGTGCTGGGCAAGGCCAGCCTGCAGCCAGCAGACCCTCTCTTGTCCCGTCTTTGCTGCAGATGTGACTCTGCTGTGAGGACCTTCCCAGCTACAGCTACCAATCCACGCCCAGCGTGAGCTGAGTGCGTGGGAGATCTGGGGGACCTCTCCACGCTGCTCTGGGAATGGTGGGGTTTTCCAGCTTCGCAGGGGCAGCCGAGGCCTGAGGGAGGAAGCCAGACACCCCCAGGCCAGGTCTGGGAGCAGGTCCACGGGGGATTCTCTGTTGCTCTGCCCCGTCACCAGGACTCTCCAGGAGAGCAGTGGCTGCTGCCTTGCAGACACTGGGCAGCTGGCCCACTAGCACAGGAGCCTGGACGGTCCCTGCAAAAGCAGTGCGACGAGCACTGCAGCCACCCGCCCACTCAACAGCACGCTCCTTCCAGACATAAGAGTTTTCCCTCGTGGACTCCACTTCCAAGCTGCTGGGCCCGGCCTGCCTGTGATCTGTGGGTCTCCTTCCCCCGGGGAACCTTAGGCCTCAGTGGGATGGGCCTGACCTGCCTCCTGAAGGTCAGAGGTGAGCAGCTGCGTCCCCTCCCCCAGCCCAGGCAATGAAAGTGACTCGTGTTGATGGAAGGGCAGCTCTGAGCCAGGCAAAGCGATCATTTCAGAATCTCACCTGCCAAGCCTCGTACTGCTCCCTGCTTTACAGATGGGGAAACGGAGGCCGCATCCCCCCAGACCCTGGGATCTGACCTCACGCTCCTGTCCTTTCTGGGCTCAATGCCAGCAAAGCAAAGGCAACTCCTGTGAGGGATCCACAGAAGTGCATGCTGGGAAGGGGGACGGACGGGAGCAAGATTCAGTGGGAGGGGCCTGGGGAGTTGCCCCCATCCCCCCCCACCCCTCCGCCCCTGCCCAGGTGAAGCCAGCACCTCCCCGCCAACACCGGGGCTGGGGCCAAGGCCCGTTTTCAAGCACCTTCCAGCCCCAAGCGCCACCATACGCTGTGTGACCACAGGGCCGGGACAGGCCCGGTGCTGCTGTGTGTGTGCGTGCGGAGGCGGGTGCTGGCGTGTGTGGGCTCTGAGCGCAGGGGAGCAGGGATGTGAAGGTGGAAAAGCCAAGAATAGCAGCCGGCCGCGCTCTCCAGTGGGGAGGAGACCCCATCCCAGCGGGCAGAGGGGAGGCTGTTGGGAGGAAGCAGAGGCAGCTGGTGGAGCCCAGGGGCTCTCCAGCTCGGGGCAGTTCCTCTCGTGTAGAAGCCAAGGTACGGATGTGGTTTCCAACTCTCTGGAGGCCCCCTGAAGATACGCATCCTGGCCGCGTGCGTGCCTGATTTAGAGATAAGTGCTGTTCTGGAACCCAGGAGCGGGGGATGGGGGGGAAGGAAGGAGGGGGAGGACGAGGGGAGCCCAGTGCAGAACTTGTCCCCCCCCGCCCCTGCCAGATAGATTCTCCCGGTCCTCTGCCTGCCCGGCGCCCCTTCCCCTCCCCTGCCCTTTGCCCGCCACCCTGTGCATCATGCTGCTGCCTCCAGTCTGGCCCAGAGTCCCGGCCCGGCCGAGCCCTGGTGGCCTGAGCCTGCCCAATGGCCGCACAGAGGCCCTCCTGCTCTCAGCACCCAGGGAAGCAGCTGGACTGAGGTTGGAAGAACTTAGCAAGGGGTTCACCTGAGACACTTGCCTACCTCGGTGCTATTTGCCGGGGGTGGGGGGCCTGGCATCATCACCCTGCGCCCTGGTCTGGCCCGTCTGCCCCCCTTGGAAGGGCACAGGGATCCCCCTGCCTCAACCTCCCTCTGAGTGGGGGGGCCCCCACCAAAGTCTCCACCCCGACCTCTCCGCCCAGCTCTTCAGCCCAGTCCCCCTGATGCCGGACGCCCCATCAGCACACTTCCTCGTTTTACTGGTACCATCTCCTGGTGCATCTGCATTCCTCACCCAATATATCGTGGACTCAGAGACGGAGCCGTGTCTCCCTGACCTGGTCACCTCTGCCCGCCTCTCCTCCCACATCCTGAATGAAACCTAACCAGGACCAAGAATGTGAAAATGCGTCCAGTGTGAACTGTGGCCTGGGGTATCCTACGATGCAAGGACCAACGACAGGGCAGCAGGAGGGCAGGCCTGGGTGAGGAGGGGACACAGGAAGGCGGGGACAGGCACTGCTGACTGCTGGGCCCTGGGCATTTACCCTAAGGGTGACAAATGGCCTTGCTGGCCCGACTCCACTTTCCACAGCCTGGGAGACGACCCAGGCCCTGGGAGTGCAGGTGACGGGTCTCACAGTCCCTTGGAACCCAGAAGGTGTGCATCAGTGGACGCTTCCTGGCGCCAGCCAGCTTCTGTGCTCAGCTGCGGGACCTCTGAATGGGGTCAGAACACACCTGGCTGACCTCACGTCTCTCCTTTCGTGTAGCTGCCTTGGGCCACGACTGCCCCAGAGTGAAGGCTCCTGCCAGTGAGGACCCTGGAAGAGGAAAGCAGGAAAAATGACCCGGCTCTGATCTCAGTGGCTCCCCTCCCTCTTAGGGGCTGCCATGCGCATCAATGTGATTGCTGTGGCCGCGTAGAGACCCAGCTTTCCACGTCAGACAGGCTGTGAGTGCAGGACCTGTGCTGAGTCATTTACGAAAACCTGCAGTATCAAGCACGGTGTTTGCCACTTGTCAGGTATTTAGTGACGGCTATCACACGAATGAATGAAAGAAAGGACGGCATGGTGTTTTTCAGCCCATGGGTACACATTTGACTGTACTAGCCAAGAGCCCTCATGACTACACGATACAGGCAGACACGTGGGGTGTGGAGGGAATGAGCACATTCAAGTCCCCCCGCAACTTGGCAGAGAGCTCACTGCTTTTTCATCCCACATACCTGATGGGCACCCCTTATGTCACTCACAGAAGCTGTGCAATCATAATTATTCATTGTATTAATTCTACTCATCCTTAATCAGACATCGCAGTTTATGTTTGCAATTTTCTTTGATAAACATTAAAACAAGTCATGATTTAATACTGTGAGATAGAGATTTAATACTATGAAATAGAGATTTTTATATTAAAAACTATTAAACTGTGTCGATTCCCCAAAACATGACTAGCACCTAAAAAATAGCAAACAGATCAACTTTTAAAAACTTTTGTGGCGAAATGCAATTCGTCCAATTCATCAATGCGTCTGCTCCTTTACAATGTTTTTTCTGATCCACAACGTTACTGGCTCTCCACCGCACCCTGTGATGTGGGTATTGTCATTTTCCTTTCACCAAAAAGATGCTACCAAAACTCGAAACCTAAGTCTCAAGAGGTATTTATTATAATACGTGCTCACCCTTTCTAAGGACACAAAATATGAGATTACAAGTGGCCTCAGGGGGACAAAAGGGACGGATGGCGCGAAACGAAACTGAGAAGATGAAGAGGTGGGAGGTGACCCTGATGCCCGCGGGCAGCGGGCACCTGGCTCTGGCCCCCCAGGGCTGTGGTGCCCCACATTTTGTAGTTGTGACCCAGAGAGACAGACAGACACGCTGGTACGAGTAAGATTCCATCCTTTTGCGTCTGTTGAGTAACCTCCGCTCATTTGATACTGCCTTATGAAGGACGATAGTCAGGCATTTATCATGAAACGTTAAAGAGGAGAAACCGAGGCCCGGGGCTGACCACGCCCAGCCCACCCATGAGGGCAGCAGGAAGAGAGGGGAACTCCTGTCTCCATCCAGTGCCTCCCGCACCCAGGCCGAGGCCCCACGGCCTTCCAGCTCTGACACTCCGCCCTCGGCCGTGGTCTTGGGTAAGAGGGCTCTGGATGCGGCCGGTTGCACAAGGGCTGCTCAGCGAAGCCATCGATTGTCCTCCGGGCCTGTGCTGGGCACGTGGTTATTGCACAGCAGAGACCGCCCAGATAAGGAGAGATTTGCGAAGTTCCCCGGTCGGTTTGCACACACTCCCATTTGACCCAGTGAAATCACTCGCTGGTGGGCGAGTCCGGCGAAAGCCACGGACGCCACCTGCTAACTCAGTAACCCAGTGGCTGGTGCAATGCCTAGCAGGGGTTCAGGGAACATTCCACATGGTTCAGCAGAAGGACAAGGTTAGGAATATGTGGTCTGGAGGCCCAAAGCCCCTGACCCCAGCTCCAGCGTGTTCTGTGTGACTTAGGGCAGGTAACGTCTCTGGGTGTTGGTTTCCACCTGTGAAAGCATTACCCAGACAGTATTTATTTCCCAGGGCACCGTGGAAGAGAAATAAGGTAACTGCCCGGAGCAAGAGCCCTGTAAGGACAGACTGCGATGCTCCCCCCAGCAGAGCTGCTGGAATGCAGACGAGGCCTCTGGACCAACCTCCTCTGCTCTCTGGAGAATCATTTCATTTCCTGCTGCTTCGAGGTCCAGTGTGACAGATGGAGGTATTTTGGGTAGCGTCTCCCGTTAACAAGAGGGCAGCACCCAGGCCGCAACTCAGGTTGCACCCCAGGCCTCACGTCCGAATCTGAAGAAGCACGAGTGGGCTGGCTGTGTTGAAGTCTCCTCCGTCTCCGACCTCCTTCCGGGAAGGGAAAGAGTCTGTAGGGTCTGTAGGGGTGGCAGGGGGGCTAAGGTGTGGCATTGTCTGAGTTACGCTCGAAGGAACCGCAGAGGAGAAAGTCCAGCCAGCAGACTCCGGGCAGGGACAGGGCAGGGAGGGACAGGAGATTCTGCGGCGTCCCTGGCGGGTCCAGTGACCTGCTAACCCCAGCCAGGCACACGGCGCTGGGGGTCCCACATGTGGCCATGACTTTCCCAGCAAAGGGATGCTTCTGTTTGAGTCCTGAGGCTGCTGGCCTGTCCTGTGGTCTCACTGAAAAGACGTAAAGCTACAGCCATCAGACTTCGCAGTAAAGATTTTCAAAGTCTATGTCTTCTGAAGGAAAACATTCTTTCCAGCAGGCGTTGTGAATGTGCCCATTGCCCCATGGCTCTTCTGCCTGCTTCGAGATTCCATACTGGCTGTCACATGTGTCGGGTGGGAAATGCCCGCCTCCCCCAGCCTGAAATCCACCCCCGGAAAGCCGTGTGCTCTTGGACAAACACTTCAGTTTTCTCATTTGAGAAATACCTGCCTAGTAGTTTATAATACTCAAATTAGTGCTGACATCCAAAAAGCAACAACCTATTATGCCTTTGAAAACAAATTTTTGTGACGAAAACAAAGATCTGGCTCCATGGATTTATTTTCTCCCCTTGGCAGGAAGCCACCTTAGTTTTCTGTTTTAAAGCCTTTCTAAGGTTCTGTGAAAATGTTGGAAAATAGTTTATTCCTGAAAAATAGACCCTCACACTTGAGGAGGACGGTTTCTTCAGAGAAACATAAAATAAGTTCTGTCCACTGTCCGTCGAAGTGGGACGCCTCAGCCACGGTACGGTACCACGATGAAAGTCTGGGTCTCTTAACGGAAGTGGCTTCCGTCCTTCATGCCATGTCTCTCTTCTTGAAGAAAGAAGAGAGAACAATTTCTGACCAGACAAGACCGTTTTATGATTTCAGCGATGGCCTCATTCCATCTGCTGTTGTCAGAAAGCGCTCCGGACATGTGGATGCTCTTTGCAGCTAATAAAGAGGCGGGAGGCCTCTCTCAAATCAGTGCTAAGAACATAAAGAAACAGAAGAACACAGGCAAGCTGGAGAAAGGCGGCGGGCAATGGGGAAAGCAGGGCTTCTTATGGCAAATGAACTGGACCAAGAGGCCAGCCTGGGGAGGAGTGTGGGTCTGTGATGAGGACCAAGGGCAGGACCAATGGCCAGGCAGTGTGGGCCTGCCATGGGCACCAGCAGGAGAGGCGCCAGGTAGCCCCTGAGTGAGCCTCCAAGTCCCCACCCATTATTCGGTACCCGAGTGAGCGTCCAACCTCCCATCCATTATTCGGTACCCAAGTGAGCGTCTATCATCACATCCATTATTTGGTACCCAAGTGAGCATCGGTACTCCCACTCAATCCTCCATCAACTGAAAGGTGGCTTTCGCCAGAAACCTCACGACGTCACACCACCGTCTCCAGCCGCGTGGCCTCAACGTCACATGGTCAATCTTTCAAGGACATTTCATCCAGCTCCCTTTTCACTGTCCCCCTTTCTCTCTGACACACCTGCTCCATCAGCAGGCTTTCACAGCTTCACCTTCACTTCTGACCATACCCCGCACCTACACGCTTCTCCTCACCCTGTCTGCAAACTCCTGCCCCACCTCCCTGGTCCAGGGCTATGGCCTCACATGTATGCTTTCCCTCTAATCTTTTTTTCACACAGAAACCAGAGAGACAGCTGTACCCACCACTGGACTCTGTCAGCCCCACCTACAAACCCCTTCCTCGTTCTCAGAGGAAGACCCGCCTCCTTTCCTGGCCTGGACGTCCCCCTGGAGGTGTCTGCTGACTGCGTATCCTCCCCAGCCCTGCTGCTCCCCTCGTGACTGGAATGGGGGCTCCAAGGCTCAGGTCTTATTCAAGTCCCTTCCTCAAGGAGGATACCCTGGCCACCGCCCCCCCCAACCTCTACCAGGGTTCACTGGGGGGGGAAATAACTACATTGACTTTATCTCTACCTGCTTCTCTGGCTGTAGGCTGAGCTCCCCATAGGAGACGTGGTCCCTGGGCCCCCACCTGTACCCCAGCCCTTAGCCCACTCAGCTGAGTGGCTGAGTTTGAGGTGACAACCAACACATCACTTTTCCAATGTCGGCTTCCCCTGAGCCCCCCGGGCTTGTGCCCAGGCCTCCCTCCTTAGCTCTGGACGTCCTCCCGACCACTGTGGGCAAAACAAGCCATGGGGCCGCCTGCAAGGTGTACAGGAGGGCTCCCCCCTCCCCTCATGCCTTCCGCCTCGGTGCAGCCGCCGGGAGGGCACCATCACCCCCGCCTGCACTGGCCCACTCTGTCCCTCGCCTGACGCTGCACATCTCCTGAGCACCCGCTGTGTGTGGACACTGGGACACATGGAGACACAAGCACAGAAGCATCTTTCTAGCAGTTTCCAGACTGCCCAGCGTCATCCAGGGGACAGACAGACAAGTTATGTGGTGATGCCAGTGACGCTGATGTGAGGGAAGAGAGATGACAGAGGACGCTGTGGGGCCTGCAGGGACCCCAGCTTAGACTTGGGGGTTGGCAGGGTGGGCGGACTCCCCCAGGCCCACCCCCTCTGCTGTGCCCTCCCCACCTGAAGTCGTGGTGCAGATGCTCATTCCAGGAGGGATTCCCAGCCCAGGTGACCGGTTACACAGACGGACTCTGCTGTTGTCCGGCCCCGGGAGGGAAGGACTCAGCTGCCCCCCCACCGCGTTTTATTAGACGTCCCTCCTCCCACCTGCACAACCTCAGGCTGCAGGACCCCGCCCCTTGGCTTCGGGAACAGGCCGCTCCTCCCCCTGGAATCACCTCCCTCCTAGCCTGGGGGAGGGCAGAGGGCAGCCCCTGCAGACCCCCGGCCTAGCCGACTGCAGGGTGGGTCCTGCACCCCAAATGCGGTACCAGGAGCTGAGGTGGCAGAGTGACAGCCCCTGCCCAAGAGAGAAGATGCTGAATTGTTGCCCAGCTGACTGGGAGACAGGGGTGTTACCCACAGAGTTGGCCTGTTTCTCACCCAGAGCTGGGAGCCCATTCTGATTGGTGGGTGCCAGGAGCCATCACTACTGCCACCTGCTGGCCAGGTACCCCACCTGCAGGTTCTGCTACGAAAGGCATTTCTGATCTTTAGGTTGGTGCAATTCCAGATCCTTCCCCAGTCCTAGGGAAGGAAGGATTCCTCTAGCGGGAGAGAGAGAGGATTTCCTTCCTGTACTTTTTTCTCTCCCACTTCCCACTGTGACCCAGACATGCGCTTCTCACAAAGACAGCTCCCGTGGGAGGAGCAGCCTAGATTTCAAGGCGCCAGCAGCACCTGTCCGGCTGTCCGTGCCTAGAGACCTCCAGGAGTGGCAGTGTGGTCTGCCCTGACCTCAGCTCCAGGCCTTCGGCTGCACTGATTGCACTTAGGCCAAAACAGAGCCATTTAAAAATGTCTGTTAAGATGCCAGGCCCTTTGGTACATGACTCGTTTTGAGTTCTGGTTTTCTCAGGGTATATGCCCAGTATTTACAATAGCCAGGACATGGAAGCAACCTAAGTGTCCATCAACAGATGAATGGATAAAGAAGATGTGGCACATATATACAATGGAATATTGCTCAGCCATAAAAAGGAAAGAAATTGAGTTATTTGTAGTGAGGTGGATGGACCTAGAGTCTGTCATACAGAGTGAAGTAAGTCAGAAAGAGAAAAACAAATACCGTATGCTAACACATATCTATGGAATCTAAAAAAAAGGTCATGAAGAACCTAGGGGCAGGATGGGAATAAAGATGCAGACCTACTAGAAAATGGACTTGAGGACACGGGGAAGGGGACGGGGAAGCTGTGACAAAGTGAGAGAGTGGCATGGACATATATACACTACCAAATGTAAAATAGATAGCTAGTGGGAAGCAGCTGCATAGCACAGGGAGATCAGCTCGGTGCTTTGTGACCACCTAGCGGGTGGGACAAGGAGGGTGGGAGGGAGGGAGACGCAAGAGGGAGGAGATATGGGAACATATGTATATGTATAACTGATTCACTTTGTTATAAAGCAGAAACTAACACACCATTGTAAAGCAATTATACTCCAATAAAGATGTTAAAAAAAAAAAAAAAAGATGCCAGGCCCGATCAGCCACATTCTGGCTGGTTTACGTTTCCTTGTGACTCTAATCGTTTATGAAACAAGGAAGATCTGACCACCAGCTGCTCCCCTCTGGGGTTCTGTCAGCATCTCCTCACCGGGACCAGTATCCCAGCGGATGGTAACTGTGTGTCCTGGTCCTTGCAGCGATGACCTGGCCCCTCGAACATGGGATCAAGTTCCGCTAAGAGCCAGGCCGTGCCGGCAGCCTGGGCAGGCCGTCCAGACGAGCAGCCAGTGGGAAGCTGTGTCTGTGCATCTGCTGGGCGGGGACGCCTCTTTACCCGGACACACTCCTGCCTCTGACACAGCTTTCCTGATGCTCCTGTGTCCTCACCAGCGCCTCGCGACCTGGTGGCCTTTGAAGATGCCCAAGAATCCCGACTTAGAATTGTGTGTTATGCTAAGCCTTTTCCATCTTCTCTGTCTCTGAATTGTAACAAGGCGTGGATGGGACCTGGGTCTGGGGTTTGGGGTGTCTGAGTGGCCAGCAGAAGGCTCACAGGAGTATCTCCCAGTCTTTCTTGGAGAAATAACAGGAGGGACTCTCAGAACAGAGGTGAAGACACGAGGCTCCAGGTTGAGGACGTGAAAGAGGAGGAGATGAAGGTGAGCCCACCCTCTTGGGAAGGACCCTGCTCCCAGGTGCGGGCTTGGCCTGGGACCCTGCTTGGTCACCTGCAGGCTCAGGGGTTATCTCTGAAGACCACCAAGGGAGGTTCGTTCATTCATTCACTTATTCATCAGATAATAATTGAGAGTCCACTGCCAAGGGCCATGCCAGGGGCAGGGGTAAGACACTGAGATGAAACCTCCACAGTTTCTGTTCTCAAAGACAGAGGTGAAGGGTAACCAAAATATCACGCGATGAGTGTGCGCTTACTCGGAGAACGCTACCTCACACATGACGGGAGAGCAAAGGAACTCACCTGGCCTGGGCTCTGCCACTCTCCCCTGAGGAAGGGACCTCTGTCCAGAGAGCTGAAGGATGGAGGAGAGTCAGCTCGGTCACGAGGGGGAGAGGAACACCCCCTGACAGAAGGCTAAGAGGCTCAAAGTTTCCAGGACAGGAGGGAGAGGGGCCTCTTTGAGGATCTGAAATAAGCTGTGAGCTGGAGCAGGGGGGTGCTAGGCTGGGGTCCCCTGCGCACTCCCTGGGGACACCAGGGGAGAAGGCACAGTGAGCCCTGGGTGGTCTCTGTCCTGCGGGAGATGAGCAGACAACTACATGCATCGCAAGGCAGGCTGTCCGATGCTCCTCGAGAGGATGGTAAAAGCGGAGTTGGGGGCTCCTCCCGGACAGGGTTGTCTGTGCATAAAGCAGCATCCGGGCTGCCATAGGCGCTCCGTGTTTGTTGAATGAATGAAAAGGTGCTCTGCCCCATCCTTGGGAGGTGGCCTCCAGCACAGGAATGCTCCCAGGTCCTCCTGAGTTCTCCATCCACCTCCCTCATCCCCAGGGAGGAGAGGAGGGTGCTTCTGGATTGCTCAAGTCCAGGGATAATGAATGGGTCATTTTCTTCTCTTGAGCGTTAGGAAGTGAGATACAACAGAAACAGGCGATAAGACCCCTGCTCTCCTATTCTGTCGCTCTGGTTCTTGTATCCGGACTTGCTTCTCCTTGATGGACGTTTCCCCCCTTACCATAAAAGCAGCAGGAATGATGCTACAGGTTGAGACAGAGGAAACGAAAGATGGAAAGAAGTTCGTCACCCTGCTCGCTTGGGTCTAGGCAGGTGGTGCACCTGGAGCGATCACATGTGGTTCGGAGGGGACTGCGCACACGGGGCCCTGCTGACGCTGAGGGGGACACTTGTGGGGACCTGCGCCCGAGGTTCAGGAAGTGTTTGTGGGCATCACCATTCCTGTCTCTTCTGTTTTAACTTTTGAAGACTGAGTGTGACAATAGCATTAAAGGTGAAAGTACAAGGGTTGAAGAAAGTGGAGGCATGAAAAAAAAAATGCAGGTAAAGAAAGTAAAACTTAGACGGGCTGAGTAACTGTCCTGAGGCCACACAGAGAACTCTTCCAAGTGCGGAAGAAAACTGAGGTCATCCAGGCTCCAGAACTTTATTCTAATGGCTGCTCTGGGAACCGTGGAGGCAACGAATCTTACAGATACAGATTCCTACCCGTTCGTGGTAGCTTGCAGAATACGGGCAGAGATTCTTTCCAAAGTGCACGTGTGTCCCATGACAATGTGATTTTGTGCTCTTCCATCCAGAACTGGTGTGGATTTCCCACCCCTGCCATCTGGAGCTGTGACTTGTATTGGTATAACTGATTAATAAATGAATGGAAATGGGATTGTGCAAGTTCAGGGTCTAAACCTTGGGAGATCCACTGGTTTTGCTTTGATCTCTTGAAACTCTGCCCTGAGACCACCGAGTAGGGACACCTGTGTTGTCTTCTGGAGACTGAGCGGTCACGTGAGAAGAACAGAGGCCAAGATCAACTGCCCAACATGTGACCTCAGCCCCGCTGACCTTGAAGCTGAATGGAGCTGCGTGGGTGAGCTGAGGCCAGTCGGCCAGAGCTGCAGCCTGTCCTCGCAGCCCTCGGGGATCTTACTCATCGGTGTTGGAAGCCACTGAGTTTTGGGGTAGTTGGTTATGCATCAGTAAATCACAACACCACGTTCTTCACCCCGGAGACTCCCTGCATCATCTTGTTGCAGCCTCATGACGACCCTGCAAGGTTCTTATTTGTCCATTTTACAGATAAGGAAACAGCCTCCCAGAGATGGTGCAAAGCCATTAAGTGGCAGAACTAATGTTTGCATCATGTCTATGTGGCCCACAGGCCACGCTCGCCCCGTTTCACTCACCTGTCAGACAGCATGTCAGGTGCTGGAAACAGAGGCTCCCATCTGGGTCTGTAGCACAATCTCAACTCATCTGGTCACAGGACAGAGGCCACTGGGGAGCCAAGGGAAGCAACAGGAACCTCCAGGACACCAGAGGAAAAGGGATAGGCTTGGGCTCCTGTTGGCTTTACTGAATGGGAACTAAAAACTATCGTGAGTCCAAAACTCTCATCATTGAGACCCACACTGCGGCTCTTCTGCAAGAAACTGCACAACCTGAGATGTGAGGGCAGAAAACGCTGATGGTGTTGGTACTACTCATCTGCTGCTGGGTAAAACGTTGTCCCCAAATTTAGCAACTTAAAGAAATCTGAGGGAGGTTTAAAATTGCAGTGAATTGTTGGCCAGGGATGCAGTCATTGGAAGAGGTTGAAGCATCCACGTCTAAGCACGAGGCTAGTGGCGGGAGGATTCGATCCATCACAGTGTCGGGGAGGCAGAGGGCAGAAGGAGTGAGGGAGGGAAGTCAGAGCCTTCCATGCCTTAACCTCAGAAGCCCCAAACCTTTACTTTATGCTGTGGATCACACAAGCACGCCTGCCCGCTGCAAGGGGGGAAAAGACGACACAGGTGGGAATGCAGGAGGGGGTCACTGGGGTTCACGCCGACCCCAGGGTTCTTACAGCATCAGTGGCACTGCCATGCCCACCCCTTCAGAGGAGGGAAATACTGGCAACCATGTTCCAAAGTACTTGCAGGAAGCTGGATCATCTCTGCCCCAGAAACAAATGACATAATGGCTTGTGACTATGCAGAGTTACCATGCAAAGGCTTCCTAAGAAGGTAGAAAATGAAAAGGCTCATGGAAGATGAACTGGAGTGGAGGAATTATCTGATAATTCAAAGAAAACATATGTCACTTGATTTCATCCCGTTCCCCAAAGTGACATAACGAAACATGTCCACAGTTTTCTAAATGTCTATTACTCTCTGCCAGTCTCAGAAGGATTTAATGAACATTTTCCAAAGAGAAACGGAGTCATTGACTTAGGATCAGTGCTCTGGCAGGTCTATAATCTCAAGTCATTACTCAAAAGGGTGTTTCCTCTCCCGGGACAGCCCTTTCCTCCTTTGGCACCACGGCTACCCAGTCGTTCTACTCCCTCCATCTTAACTAAATCTATTGGTTTTTTTTGTTTTTGTTTTTTTTTGCAGTACGCGGGCCTCTCGCTGCTGTGGCCTCTCCCGTTGCAGAGCACAGACTCCGGACACGTAGGCTCAGCAGCCATGGCTCACGGGCCCAGCCGCTCCGCGGCATGTGGGATCCTCCGGGATCGGGGCACGAACCCGCGTCCCCTGCATCAGCAAGCGGACTCTCAACAACTGCGCCACCAGGGAAGCCCTTAACTAAATCTATTTGATAAAGATGGAGACATTCCCACCTGGCTTGTTGATCTTTGATCAAAGAATTGCAGGAGGGAGAATCATTCATGTAAAGCCAAGAAGAGCAGAAGAAGAAAGAGAGAGAATAGCACAATACAGGAATATAGCTGAGGAAAAGGGAGGAGGCCAGACTGTCCTGGCATCACCATCTGGGCTCCAGGCCTGAGTTTTCCTCACAGAGAAGCCAGAAAACTGCATGTCCAAGTGTCCAGAGGCTGGAAGGACCATCGGGCACTGGACCACTACAGCCGAACCCCTGCCGGGAAAGGTCCTTGCCCTAAAGACAGAGCCAGAGCTTTCCATGCGCTGAAATCTGCCAAGTCAGCAGGCAGCACGTCCTGCGACCACCTGTACGGATGTGTGTGCTTTGCCTGGAATCTAAGCGTGAATTAGGACAGGATTTCTGATAAAGAAGAACCGTAATGACTAAACACCGTTCATGAAAAAAGGAGCTTCTCCATTTAAAAATGTTGTGTTAACATACATATAACATGAAATTACTATTTAACATTTTTAAAACTTCTTTTATTTTTTATTTTTTTGAAGTATAGTTGATTGATAGTGTCATGTTTGTTTCAGGGTTATAGGAGAGTGATTCAGTTATACAGTTTTTTCAGATTCTTTTCCCTTATGGGTTATTACAAAATATTGAGTATAGTTCCCTGTGGTATACAGTAGGAGCTTGTAGTTTATCTATTTTATATATAGTAGTGTGTATCTGGTAATCCCAACTCCTAATTTATCCCTTCTTCTCCCTTCCCTTTGGTAACCATAAGTTTGTTTCCTATGTCTGTGAGTCTGTTTCTGTTTCATAAATAAGTTCATCTGTATTTATTTTTAGATCCCACATATAAATGATATCATATGGTATTTGTCTTTCTCTTTCTGACTTACTTCACTTAGTATGATAATCTCCAGGTCCATCCATGTTGCTGCAAATGGCATTATTCCGTTCTTTTTTAATATTCCATTGTCTATATGTACCACATCTTCTTTACCCATTCTTCTGTTGATGGACATTAGGTAGTTTCCATGTCTTGGCTATTGTAAATAGTGCTGCTATGAACATTGGGGTGCATGTATCTTTTTGAATTATAGTTTTCTATGGATATATGCCGAGAAGTAGGATTGCAGAATCATATGGTAGCTCTACTTTTAGTTTTTTAAGGAACCGCCCTACTATGTACATTTCCATGGCATTAAGTACATTCACATTGTTGTGCAACCATCACCACCGTTGTCTCCAGGACTTTCATCGAAACTGAAACTTTGTCCCCATTAAACACCGATGCCCCATCCCTTATCCTTCCCACAGCCCCTGGCTCCCCCAGTTCTCCTTTCTGTCTCTATGGATTTCACTAAGTGCTTCATATGATGTAACCTTACAGTATTTGTCTTTTTGCAACAGACACTTCACTGAGCATAACGTCCTCAAAGTCCATCCATGTTGTAGCATGTGTCAGAATTTCCTTCCTTTTTAAGGCTGAATATATTTTGTTGTGTATATATATATATACACACATACCACATTTGTTTATCTATTCATCCATCACTTGGGTTGTTTCTACCTTTTGGCTATTGTGAATAATGCTGCTATGAACATGGTATACAAATAATTTTTGAGACAGTCCTTCCAATTCTTTGGAGAATATATCCAGGCATGGTTAGTCCTGATTGATTGTCTGTTCAATTTTGTGAGGAACTGCTGTACTGTTTCCCACAGTGACTGCACCATTTTACATCCCCACCAGCAGTGAAAAGTTTCCAATCTCTCTACATCCTCCACCTCCTTGCCAACACTTTCTTTTTTGATAGTAGTTGTCCTAATGGATGTGGAGCTTCTTTGTTTTATAGAATAGGAAGCCAAGACAGCAAATTTAAACAGTTTGTTTAAGGTCACCCAGCGAATAAGTGACGAGGCAGGGAATGGCACTCAGGGGATCTGAATCCAAAGGGCAGGGTTTTCTTTCATCCCCTTCCCAGGTTCACAGCACACGAGCTCCGGCTTAGAGGGGCTCCTGCCAGCTGCAGGGAACTGCTCATCGGGGAGAGATCCGTGCTTAGCCTGTGTCAGTAATGAGGAAGATGTAAAAATATTTCCAGTAGCTAGAAGTGCATCTGCAATTGGTTTGGTCAAAAACAAGTCGATAATCTGGAACAGATAAAATCAGAATACCTCCTGATCTTTGGCATAAATGCCCAGGGATCTGAACGTGGATAATTTTGGAAGCCAACTGAAGAGTTGAGTTATGACTTGTCTCAAGGCTTCCTGCTTTCGGTTGGGACTGGAAATGGCCGTGCGGGCCCTGCCAGGAGGTCTTCGCTCGTGGTTTTACTGGTTGGGGCTAATTTAGGAAGTGCTGGAAATCTTGTAGAAACCCCTTGGGAAATTTTTACCTTGTTTTCCTGCATCAAAAGTTCCACTCAGTTAAAAAACCTCAAAAGTGACATCTGCTCACCCTATACTGGCTTATCTGGGCTAAACCTCGCATTCTTTCTTCACTGCAATTCGGTATCAGGCAGCACAGCCTGGGGACATAGGCCAGGCTGGGCAGAGAGATTTACTGGGCATCCTGTTGGCACCAGTCTGTGCCGTCCCATTTCACGCACATGTCACCCCGTGAAATGCGTGTTCCTACCTCCATCTCACCCCAGAAGACCTGGAAGACCTGGGGGTGGAAATAAGATGAGTGAATTTATCCAACATCCCTCAGCTAATAAACAGTCAACAAACCTGAACACATGTGGTTCCACAAATGACACTTTTCTCATTACCCCTGTGTTTCAAAAGAAAGATTGGACCTCTTACTCTAGGAGGTGAACACTGAAATTCCCCCATCCAGCAGAAAGCATCCATGTGGCTTTACGTTCAAACTCCGGCCCCCATGGGCTTCTCTCCTCTCCTCCTGTGGCCACACCTGCTGCTCTCCACACCTGGACAGGCCGCCCCCCCGCTCCCTTGCTTCACGCTGTTCCCTCACAGGTCCGCATCCTTCCAACATTTTGAGGCCCTGCCCAAAGTGTCCATCAGAGACCCACAGGATCTCCTGCTCTCTCTCCAATTCCCCCAGCACATGCCCCACAGCTTCCGCATGTACACCCCCGTGAGCTGCCCACATGTCTCATTTCACCTGAAAGAAGTCACGTGCACAAAATGCCCAGCACGGTGATGACACATTTGGGAGTTCAGTGGAGGATGACATGAGTTACAGCCCAAACAAGAAAAGGAAAATGTCTATGCAAATCTCAGGGGAAAGAAAATGTGAACTTGAAGCAGAAAATGAGTAACCTTTAGAGATTAAGGTTCGAATGGTTGAGATTCGGGGCTGGGGGAACAGGGGAGGCAAAGGATGGAAGAGAGAAGTGGGCCATACAGAGTGAGGAGGGGCTCCCTCTGGCTAAGGTGGGGGTTCCTACAGCACACTTGCAGCAGACCAGACTGAAGACCTTACGGTCCTTGAGAAATCGAGCTTGACATTCCTTCATAAAACAGAAGCAAAAAGTGCACATCACCCAGTGTAAAATCAGCCACTACTCATTCATTTGCGTAATCAAACTTTGTGCATGTTTACCATGTTCAGCGAATCACAGGTGGGTTCCTGCCCGTTTACAACAGACAGTTGAGCAAAGAAGGATCAGGACCCATACTACTGTCTTTCCACTTGATGTCCATTGTGAAGAGATGCCTGGCAATTAACAGACTTGAACAGGGCATTCATCATTTTTTTTTTTACATCTTTATTGGAGCATAATTGCTTTACAATGGTGTGTTAGTTTCTGCTTTATAACAAAGTGAATCTGTTATACATATACATATGTTCCAATATCTCTTCCCTCTTGCATCTCCCTCCCTCCCACCCTCCCTATCCCACCCCTCCAGGTGGTCACAAAGCACCGAGCTGATCTCCCTGTGCTATGCGGCTGCTTCCCGCTAGCTATCTATTTTACGTTTGGTAGCGTATATATGTCCATGCCACTCTCTCACTTTGTCCCAGCTTACCCTTCCCCCTCCCCATATCCTTAAGTCCATTCTCTAGTACGGCTGTGTCTTTATTCCTGTCTTACCCCTAGGTTCTTCATGACAATTTTTTTTTCTTAAATTCCATATATATGTGTTAGCATATGGTATTTGTCTTTCTCTTTCTGACTTACTTCACTCTGTATGACAGACTCTAGGTCTATCCACCTCATTACAAATAGCTCAATTTTGTTTCCTTTTATGGCTGAGTAATATTCCATTGTATATATATGCCACATCTTCTTTATCCATTCATCTGATGATGGACACTTAGGTTGTTTCCATCTCCAGGCTATTGTAAATAGAGCTGCAATGAACATTTTGGTACATGACTCTTTTTGAATTATGGTTTTCTCAGGGTATATACCCAGTAGTGGGATTGCTGGGTCATATGGTAGTTCTATTTGTAGTTTTTTAAGGAACCTCCATACTGTTCTCCATAGTGGCTGTACCAACTCACATTCCCACCAGCAGTGCAAGAATGTTCCCTTTTCTCCAAACCCCCTCCAGCATTTATTGTTTCTAGATTTTTTGATGATGGCCATTCTGACAGGTGTGAGATGATACCTCATTGTAGTTTTGCTTTGCATTTCTCTAATGATTAATGATGTTGAGCATTCTTTCATGTGTTTGTTGGCAGTCTGTATATCTTCTTTGGAGAAATGTCTATTTAGGTCTTCTGCCCGTTTTGGGATTGGGTTGTTTGTTTTTTTGTTATTGAGCTGCTTGTAAATTTTGGAGATTAATCCTTTGTCAGTTGCTTCATTTGCAAATATTTTCTCCCATTCTGAGGGTTGTCTTTTGGTCTAGTTTATGGTTTCCTTTGCTGTGCAAAAGCTTTGAAGTTTCATTAGGTCCCATTTGTTTATTTTTGTTTTTATTTCCATTTCTCTAGGAGGTGGGTCAGAAAGGATCTTGCTGTGATTTATGTCACAGAGTGTTCTGCCTATGTTTTCCTCTAAGAGTTTGATAGTGTCTGCCCTTACATTTAGGTCTGTAATCCATTTTGAGCTTATTTTTGTGTATGGTGTTAGGGAGTGATCTAATCTCATACTTTTACATGTATCTGTCCATTTTCCCCAGCATCACTTATTGAAGAGGCTGTCCTTTCTCCACTGTACATTCCTGCCACCTTTATCAAAGATAAGGTGTCCATATGTGCGTGAGTTTATCTCTGGGCTTTCTATCCTGTTCCATTGATCTATCTTTCTGTTTTTGTGCCAGTACCATACTGTCTTGATTACTGTAGCTTTGTAGTATAGTCTGAAGTCAGGGAGTCTGATTCCTCCAGCTCCATTTTTCGTTCTCAAGATTGCTTTGGCTAATCGGGGTCTTTTGTGTTTCCATACAAATTGTGAAATTTTTTGTTCTAGTTCTGTGAAAAATGCCAGTGGTAGTTTGATAGGGATTGCATTGAATCTATAGATTGCTTTGGGTAGTATAGTCATTTTCACAATGTTGATTCTTCCAATCCAAGAACATGGTATATCTCTCCATCTATTTGTATCATCTTTAATTTCTTTCATCAGTGTCTTATAATTTTCTGCATACAGGTCTTTTGCCTCCTTAGGTAGGTTTATTCCTAGATATTTTATTCTTTTTGTTGCAATGGTAAATGGGAGTGTTTTCTTGATTTCACTTTCAGATTTTTCATCATTAGTTTATAGGAAGGGCATTCATCATTTTATCCTGGAAAACGATGTTCTACAGACATAGCTTTACCGGTGACAAACTTGTAGTTACATTTGCTCATAGCTGCTCATTAAGAGTGGAAGATCGGGAGAGAAAATTCCAGCTCATTTTTTCCTCCTTAAAATCAGTTTTAATAATTATGAACTGTGTTCCATGGCAGAGTCATCCAATTCTCTTCCTTTGAAAAAGGAAATTGGGAAAAGATTTTTTTTTAATTGGAATATATTTGATTTACAATGTTGTGTTAGTTTTGGGTGTACAGCAAAGTGAGTCAGTTATATATATGCATATATCTAATCTTCATTAGATTCTTTTCCCATTTAGGTCCGTACAGAATATTGAGTAGAGTTCCCTGTGCTACACAGTAAGTCCTTATTAGTTATCTATTTTGTATACAGCAGTGTGTATATGCCAATCCCAATCTCCCAGTTTATCCATCCCTCACCTCCCCCCATAACCGTAGGTTTGTTTTCTGTGTCTGTGAGTCCAGTTACTCATTATTGTAAAGACACAAGAGACGCTTGCCATCTTGCTTTCTTAATCTGTGATTCAAATATGTTCTCAGTAACTTGGAAATTACGTGTAAAGTTTTCAAACTGCATTCACACATCCAGCAACATTTTGAGCTCGAAAAGAAATTAGAGTCAGAACATCACTTATCTCTGGAAAACTCGGCACCCAGGCTGGTGGCAGCCCCCCGTTAGTCATGGCCCATTTCCATACGCCCACCCAGCAGGGTAGGAGGAGCCCTGTGCCCACGGGGGGTGGCGGTGAGTCAGAGCAACTCGGCTCCGTCACCTACCTGGGTCTGGCTTGATGTGTGACTCACGGAGGCCAGGCCCCTGGGAGCTTCCCTACCTCCTGCCCCGGCTACGAGCTTCCTACAGCCTGGTTCCCAGGTCCCAGCTTCCCCTGTGTTCACAGAGCACAGCCCACAGGCCTTGTCATCTGACTGGGTCAGAGACAAATAAGCTGTTTTCACGTGGGGATCAGTCTCTGGGGTCTGGATCAGTCTGGGGGGGAGGTTCGTCCTCTGTTCTCAGGTGCAGAGCGATTTGATGCTCTTTCCTGTTGTATGGTTGCTTCTGAAGAAGACAATCCACGTGTAGTGAGAAGCATCTATTTTCCTGGAGGCAGAGGGCTTCTCTGCCCAGGTGACAAGGATGATGACCAGAAAGCGTCTGTTCCCCCCACCTTGTTCTGTGACTGCAGATGGGGGCGAAGATGGAGCTGGAGTTTGGGGGGCATACTGAGGAAGAAGGGGGAGGCCCAGTGACATGGCAGCTGCACTGGAATCAGGAGGGGCTGCAGGTTGATGAGGCTGAGTGATGCCAGAAGCGGGGCCAGCTGATGTGGCTTCAAGTTCTCCTTTCTACACCATAATCCCCTATGTTGGCCTCGAACCTGGGGAGAGTCGTTAGAGATGACAGTCTCACGTTTAGCTGTGATTTGAGGCTGAAAGGGATAAGCTCTGACAGTGATCTCATCGTAAGCAGGCTGGAGACTTCCAGAAACCTGGAGGGGTGACAGGAGCTGACAGCCCCCATCAGGATGGATCTGGGGAAGTGAGGGCTCCCCAGGGGGTTGCTTGAAGGGTAGGGCTGCCCTGGTCCTGGCTGGGAGGATGATGGGAAAAGCAGGGGTGGTCAGGGGACACTTACGTTCTCCCATTTTGATGCAGTTCTAGAGGAAATTTATTGTAGATTGAATGTCCAGGTGTCCTAAGTCTAAGGTATATTCACACGTAATGCTGGTGAATAAGCAAGCTTAAGAGCACATCCTGTGAAGATCATTGTGAACCAGAAACACAGAGACCCCCCTGAGGCCCAAGGGGAGCCCTGAGAGCAGAGAGGTGGAGGTTTGCAGCCGAAGACCCCAGGGAAAGGGGAAGGGCCAGCCAGGGCCCTGGAGATTGTCTGAGGTTGGAATCTACCTCGTATTAAATATTAGCAGCATGGCCTCAGCCAGCTGACAGGTCCACCCGTGTTAATCACGCAGGCTGAGTGTCTGCATCTCCACATGCTGTGATGGTCACTTTTATGTGCCAGCTTGGTTAGGCTCCTTGGGCAGCTTTTGGCAAAACCACCACTGGGGATGCTGCTGTGAAGGGTATTGTTTGTTTGTTTGTTTGTTTAGGTGAGATTAACATTTAAATCTGGAGTAAAGCAGATTGCACTCCATATGTGGGTGGGTCTTGTCTCATTAGTTGAAGGTCTTCAGAGCAAAGACTGAGATCCCCTGAGGAAGAAAGAGGAAATCCTGCCCCAAGACTTCCCTTCTGTTAAATCATGGACATGCACATACATGCATGTTTTAGGGCCTCACATCTTAAAAGAAGAAGAAAAAAAGTCCCACTCTTGGTCTCCTATCCCCCTCCTGCCCCTGGGCCCTTCTCCTCTCAGTTGTCCAGCAATGCTCCCTGCAGGGTGGTTCCCGGTCACCCAGCACTGCTGTGCTTTGCGCTCTCTGTTCCAGCCCTTCCAGCCAGCTCTCCACCCGCTACGGCTCTTGCCGGGCACTGAGGAACTCCAGGCCCAACCCAAAGGGCACATTTAGATCTTAGCTAATTTGACCTCTTGACAGTATTCAGCACCATTTCCTTCTTACATCTGCTTCTCCTGCAGGCCTCTGGGGACCCTTAGTCCATGCTCTACCTCTTATCTCAGCTTCCTTTCCAGTCTCTCTGCTTGGTGTTGAAACATTGGTGGGCCCAATGGCTCTGGTCCAGACCGCTCTCTTCTTCACCTGCCCTCACCTGAACCTCTTCAGCTCTGTGGATTCAAGCACCATGCCCATGCTTATTACCCCAATTCTGTCTCTGCTGGTCAGGCCTCTCCCTGAAAATCCAGACTCTCACCTCCAACCATACACTTGGCACGTCTGTGCAAGTGTGTTTCTCCATCTTATCAGGGTCATGGCCAAGCTCTTAGCTCTCAGTGCCATTAAATGGGTCGTCCTGTCTCAATAAACAGATCCGCACTGTTGCTCAGGCCATAAATAAGTATCATGCTTCTCTTTTTCTTTTCTTCTGTACTTCAATTTGTAGCAGTTCTATTGAGATACCATCCCATACCTGAGAATTCACCTGTTGAAATTGCACAGGTTGGTTTTTTTTTTAGTGTATTCACAGAAATGTGAAACTATCACCATGATCAAAGTTAAAAATATTTCATCACCCCCAAAAGAAACTTTGAACCTTAGTAATGACCATACCCTCCCACCCCAGCTCTCCTCCTCGAGTCCCTGGCAACCAATAATCTACTTTATGTCTCTATAGATTTGCTTATTCTGCACGTTTAATAACAATAGAATCATATAGGGCTTCCCTGGTGGCGCAGTGGTTGAGAGTCCGCCTTCCGATGCAGGGGACACAGGACCGTGCCCCGGTCCGGGATGATCCCACATGCCGCGGAGCGACTGCGCCCGTGAGCCATGGCCGCTGAGCCTGTGTGTCAGGAGCCTGTGATCCGCAGCGGGAGGGGCCGCAGCGGTGAGAGGCCCGCGTACCGCAAAAAAAAAAAAAAGACTCATATAACATGTGGACTTTCGTGTCTGGCTTCTTTCACTTAGCATCACGTTTTTGAGGTTCCTCCACGTCGTGCCTGCATTGCCACTCCATCTCTTATTGCCAAACAGTATTCCATTGTAGTGATTTCCCATAGTTTGTTTATCCAGTCCTCAGTGGATGGACGTGTGAGCGGTTTACACTTTGGGGCTGTTGTGAATAGTGCTGCTATGAAGGTCCGCGTACCAGCTTTGGTGGGACACACACTTTCATTTCTCTTGGCTCAGTGCCTGGGAGTAGAGTTTCTGGGTCACATCACAGCTCTGTGCTGAACCATTTGAGGAGCTGCCAGACTGTTTTCCGAAGTGGCTGCACCATTTTGCCTTCCCACTAGTGGTGAACGGTGGTTCCAGCTTCCCTCCATCCTCGCCAACACTTGTCATTGTCTCTTTGGGCTCTAGCTGTGCTATCTGTGTGACGCATTTGGTGTGTGTTATGGGCTGAATGTTCATGCCCATCCCCTTCCAGAATTCATGTATTGAAATCCTAACCTCATGATGTAGCAGTGTCAGGAGGTGGGGCCTTTGGGAGGTAATTAGGTCACGAGGGTGGAGCCCCCATGATGGGATTAGCACCCTTACAAAGAGACCCCAGGGAGCTCTCTAGCTCTCGTCCTGCCACGTGAGGACACAACAAGAAGACAGCCATCCACGAACCAGGAAGCAGCTCCCCAGCAGACATGAAATCTTCTGGCACCCTGACCTTGGACGTCCAGCATCCGGAACCAGGAGAAATGAGTGCTTGTTGTTTAGGGCCCAGTCTTCGGTGTCTGTTACACATCCCGAGATGATGGAGTGCGAGATGCCTCGCTGTTCCAGTAACTATGGCCCAAGCTGTGGAAATCGGTGGAAGCTTTTTCTGGGACTTGGCATTTGAACAGGTGTTAGAAGAACGGAGATGATTTCGGTAGCTGTGGGGAAAAGGGGAGGGTGCTCCTGGGCAGTGTGAGAAATTGTTCCCCTTCACAGGATTTCTCTCTGACCCTTTGGCTAAAGCGTGGACTACCCTGTGATGTCCTGTTTCCTGAGGCTGGAGGCTGCTCTCTGAGCGGTTTGGGCATTTTGACAGCCTAGATGCTGGGGAAGGACAGTCATGACCAGGCTGCAGTCCCATCCCCACCCCCTGCCCCTGCTCTGCGTCTTTCCTCATTCCCGGACGAGGCCCATGCCACAGCCTGGCTTCCATGTGACGCACTGAACAGATCAAGAGTCATATTTAGGGTTTCTCCCCACAAGACCACAAGCAGTGAAGGGTGGTCAGGGAAGCAGGGCGAGTGCCCCTCCGCGCGGGTGAAGTTCACAGGACCCCATCTAGGGTGACGTCAGGAACATTACAGCAAGAGTGTGGGATGACAACAGAGTTGGCTAGAGTTGGAGAGGCCTGGGGGAGCCAGTAAGAGACTCAGCAAAGCTAACCTTTCTCTTACATATCAGAGGTACTAGTGTTTAAACAATGAATACCCGGTTTTTAAACTTTATTTACTCAATTACTTCAACGACAGTTTTGTGTGGCAGAAGCAGAAATCCACCTTGGAAAGGATATCTGTTAAACAGGAGACATTGGAGCAAAATCTCTCAGAAGGCAGAAGACAGAGTGACTTTTTATTTGACTTGAGACACCATCCCCTCCATAGGGGTTCAGAGCCCCGGGGAAAGGGGGTGGACCAATTTAGGTAAAGAGCCCAAAGCCTTCGGAAGGGAAGGGATGAGGACCCCAGGCCCCTCCGATGGGGGTTTTGACTAAGCTCCTCCGCCAGCAAAGGACCCAGCTCAGCAGGAGGTCAGGGGCCGAGGTGGGACTGAGCACAGCCAGGCCGGCTGCTTGGAGGGCTGACCTGTGACTGGGGGTTTAGGCGAGCCATCCTGGATGGGGCGGATCCACATGGGGGGTGACCCCAGGTTCCAGGCAGGGCAGCCCCGTGGCTGGTGCCTGGGGCAGCCCAGGCACCAGCGCAGAGTGGACGGTGGCCGTCAGACCGGCAGAACGGGTGCCCAGCAGGAAGTGGTGAGAGCTGAGCAGACCTGGCCGTGTGTCCCCTGCTCCATCCCTCTGCCTGGAAGTGGACTCAGAGCTGTTTCCTTGGACCACCTCAGCCTCAGAAGGGAAATACAGACATTTTTGCTAATAAGGGCAGGTGAAGGCTCAAGCAACTAATAAGAAAAAGATGTGATTGAATTTGTACCCCACGTTGACGAAGCAGGTCACCTACAGATAGCAAGAAGGAAGAGTGTTTCCTACTCCGGGAGGTAAACATAGCTTGGCTTCTTCAGACACACCTAACGGATCATTGTCCCTCACAACCTATAGGAAGAGTGATGGAAAGTCAATAGCCTTACATTTTCTATATATCACGTGAAGGAACCATCTGCGGGTATCCTAAAATTTTAAGCGAGGATTAAATACTCTCGTGACGTAGATTCTACGTATGTGGCGTCTTAAAAAAATGGTACAAATGAACTTATTTACAAAACAGAAATAGAATCACAGATGTAGAAAACAAACTTATGGTTACTAAGGGGGAGAGGGGCGAGGGATAACTTGGGAGACTGGGATTGATGCATACACACTACTACACATAAAATAGATACCTAATAAGGACCTACTGTAGAGCACAGGGAACTCTACTCAGTGCTCTGTAATGGCCTATATGGGAAAAGAATCTAAAAAAGAGTGGATATATGTACATGTATAACTGATTCACTTTGCGGTACACCTCAAACTAACACAACCTTGTAAATCAACTCTACTCCAATAAAAATCATTTAAACTGTATGCCTGCATCTCTTTCCCCTGATGACACCCCCTCCCCCATTCAACTCGGTGGCCTGATAATGAGAAACCAAGTCCCCATTCATCTCTGGGTGCAAACGACATTGTGTGCAGACGTGGGTTGCCGGGTTCTTTGTCCTGGGCCTGCAGCATCCTTCTCATAATGGCCGTGACTTTTCTAGCAGCAGAGAGAAGAGGCAGGTCTGAAAGTCGGTGCCCAGGTTGAGGATCAGTTTTTATTGTCTGAAGTCTAAGCAAAATCATATCATTTCCCTGGGGTCTGCCGTGTGTGTGGAAAGGAGGTGTGAAGCTCAATGAGACGAGCAGCGACTGTGGCCTCCCTTCTCATGTTACCGGCTGCCTGGAAATAGTTTGTCAATTTGTATTTATGGTTAGACAGGTTCACGCGGTAGCTTTAGAGTTACCCGCCTGGAACTATATTGGAAATGGAAAACGAACGAGCGAGAGAGTAATAAAGGGTCAATTAAGGCTCGGGGGAAGAGAGGAGAAGAGAGAAATTCAGCAAGAATGGTAAAAGGAGTCAGAATTTTTTATTACTGCCTTAAAATATCAAGGGAAAAGGAGTACGTAGAGAGAGAGTCTCTCCTTCCTTATATGGAGAACGCAAACTCAGAAAGCGCCAGGCAGCACATCGATGCCCATCACCACCATCAGAGTCACCAGTCTTCAGGTGACAGATCTGCCCCATCACCTAGTGTAACCGTCACCAGGCGTGTAGTGAGGTGGGGTTATTGCCCCAACTTCGTAGGTGGGGCCAGTGAGGCTTAGGGAGCTTTACGTGTCCTGCCCAGATTCACCCAGAAGTCACTGATGGAGCTGGTTTCCCAGCCTCACTTTCTAGCTCCTAAGCTCTGCTCTTTCCGCCAGACCACAGCCTCCACCGTGGAGACAAGGCTGGAAAAGCTTCGGCCAAACTCTGGTCCTTGCTGAGCCTGTGTACTCAGCGAGCCATTTGGAAGCTCCGTCAAACCCTGGCCCTACTAAGCTCATGGGGACCCAGCGGTGCCATGCAAAGGGGGGAGGGCTGCCAGATCATCTTTGGGGGCAGCCCACTGGCTAAGAGGTGAAGCCTGGGTTCCTGGAAGAAAGGACAAGGAAGCAAGGGCTGGTGTGCAGGAAGTGGTCCCCAGGATTGGGGGTGAGGTTAAGGAGAGGAGATAAAGGCCCTGTTGGGGTGCTGGACCCCACCCGGCCAGGGCCCTTCGGGGGCTGTGGGATGCACCCCAGAACTGCCCCTGGAGTCACAGAGGAGGGGCGTCTGTCCTCTGGCTCCACTCCCTGGGAGCAGTGGGTGCCTCTGGTGCCCTCACTCCTCACGCCACTAGTTGGGCCCGATTGCAGCATCTACATCCGAGAACAGGGGTGGAAGACAGAGGTCCTGTGTACAGCTGAGGCCGAGCCGTCAGCAGCCCCAGGGGACAGCCGGCTTCAGGGCCGCAGCGGGAGGAAAAGGCAGGCGGCCGAGGGATGGGAGCCTGGACCCACCACGTGTGGACACAGCCCTGCTTACAGGCGGGAGTCAGAGCCTGTGCGTATCCGTCAGGGGCATGGGCACACAATCAGGGACCTCTGTTCTACAGGAGGGTAGCTTCCGCAACATCGTTAATCAACTAGATATAAAATTTACAAAAGAGGGTAGCCTCCTCCTGGCTCTAGGACAGCTAAGGGCAACTAACCCAGGAAATCTCCAAGAGTCTTTTCCTGGTTGGACCGGTAACACTGTGTCACGTTTGCACAGGACTTTACAGTTTACAAAGTACCTCCACACACACCATCTCACCTGATCCTTCTGGAGTTCCAGGAGCTAGTCCTTGCTGAGAGTGCCATTTACCAAGGAGGAAACGGAGGCCCTGAAGGGCTACACAGCTGTTAAGTGGGGAAGGACAGTTCCAGAGTTCTTCGCTTTTTTTTTTTTTTAACATCTTTATTGGAGTATAATTGCTTTACAATGTTGTGTTAGTTTCTGCTTTATAACAAAGTGAATCAGTTATACATATACATATGTTCCCATATCTCTTCCCTCTTGCGTCTCCCTCCCTCCCACCCTCCCTATCCCACCCCTCCAGGTGGTCACAAAGCACGGAGCTGATCTCCCTGTGCTATGCGGCTGCTTCCCGCTAGCTATCTATTTTACGTTTGGTAGTGTCTATATGTCTACGCTGCTTTTACTAACTGCTTCGGCTTTCTACAAGTTCACGTGATGATACAATGTGGATGCATATGCATGCACTTTCCTGGACATCACTGAGCCTTCTCTGCAAATAAAATTCATCCGGGTTCCCCAGCATGAGGTCCATTAAGCCACCCTTGCGCTTTGCAGCGGCAGGGGTGGGGGCCTGGGAAGAGGGATAGTAGGGGCTTAGGTCTCTCCCGCCAAGAGGGGGCACTTATAGTTCTTCTTTCTTTCCATTTTGCTTCTGGACCAGAGGTCTTATATTTATGTCATCCCAGAACAAATAGAGCCATGAAGACGTTTCACAGGTTTCACGACTGATTTTGTGGGCACTCCCAGTTGGTGTATCATGTCTCTTTCCTGAGCGTCTGCTTCGTGCCAGAGAGTGTGTTAGCTCCACAGCAGCCCTGACTCTGAGGGAATCACCAACCCTACTTTATAAACAAACCTGGGCCCACGGAGGTGGAGTCTTACCCAGACGCATGCAGCTAACAGCCAACCTGATAAGACCCAATTCCACCTTGCCTTTGGAGAGAGAGGGGGATGGAAGACATGCGAGGGACATTACCCCTCATTTTGGGGAAGAAGTTATTTGCTCAGGTCGTATAACCGGTAACTGTGTGGACACAGGGTTCTCCGGTTCTAACCCGTCATCCAGGTATGGCTACCTCTGGGCTATAGCTACCATGGCCATGGGACTGACGCAACCATCATTGTCATAAAATATTCACTTACATTTGTTGAGGACTTCCATTTTCCTGGATCATCTTATTTTCCAGATGGGTATAATGACTGCACCCATTTTACAGACAAGGTAAACAAGGCTTTCAAAGATTAAAAACAGAAAGAGAGTCACAGACATAGAAAACAAACATAGTTACCAAAGGGGAAGGGAGAGGGACACATTATGAGTATGGGATTAAGAGGTACAAACTACTATGTATAAAATAGATAAGCAACAAGGATGTATTGTACAACACAGGGAAATGTAGCCATTGTTTTGTAATGACTTTACATGGAGTATAGTCTATAAAAATATTGAATCACTACGTTGTATACCTGAAACTACTATAATATTGTAAATCAGCTATACTTCAGTTTAAAAACATGCTCGAGGACAAACCAGGGCACGTTAGATCTGAGAGTCCAGCCTGGCACCCAGGCTCCCGAGAGAGACGAGAGGTCCGGGGAGAAAGGCAGCAGCTGTCTTAAAGCAAGACTCCGTCCCGTCCTGAAAAGCAAGTTGCTTAGGACTGTTTAATCTTCCATAACTCATTTGAGAAGCAAAGGACTTGTGGAGGTTCAAATGTCAGACAGTTTTACAAAAGTGTAAAGAGTTTCACAACATGGAGACAAATTGTATTCCATGGCCACCTCCCAGCACCTTCCAGGGAAGAAAACACGACAGCTTAGATGGGGTGTCCTTCCCTAATGGTGGCTGTGGAGATCTGAGACCCTGGGAGCCATGTGCAAAAATGTGTGTATGGATAAAAAAGATGTGGTACATGTATGCAATGGAATATTACTCAGCCATAAAAAAGAATGAAGTAATGACATTTGCAGCAACGTGGATGGACCTGGAGATGATCAGACGAAGTGAAGTAAGTCAGACAGAGAAAGACAAATATCACATGATATCACTTACATGTGGAATCTAAAAATATGATACAAATGAGCTTATTTACAAAAGAGAAATAGACTCACAGACATAGAAAACAAGCTTATGGTTACTAAAGGGGGAGGGAGGGATAAATTAGGAGTTGGGGATTAACAGATACACACTACTATATATAAGACAGATAACCCACAAGGACCTACTGTACGGCACAGGGAGCTCTACTCAATATTCTGTAAAAACCTACAAGGGAAAAGGATCTGAAAGAGAATATATATCTATATTCAAATAACTGAACCACTCTGCTGTACACCTGAAACATTGTAAATCAACTCTCCTTTAATTTTTTAAAAATTTCAGGAAACAGAACCAGCTCCTGTCAGACGGGACATGGTCATTCAGTGCCTTATGCGGTAATACTTCAACCATGACACTCTGGCTTGTTAATCTCTAATGAAAACTTTGTAGTCAACATTCTCAAAAAAAAATGTATGTGTGTGTGTGTGTGTGTGTGTGTGTAGAAGGAGGCAGGACACGTGGACCAAGGGAGCAGAATGGCACGTCTGTCCTCAAACGCTGCTGGTCACCCAGGGCTCTGGGCCCACAGAGAGGAATTTAGTGTCACCCTCAGCAGGGTGGCCAGCCTGGTGACTGAGGGCTGCAGGAGGGTGATGTGAGGACATCACCAGCAGGACACCCTGGGCTCAGCACGTGGCCAGGACACGTGGGCGCCTCTGCGTACAGCTGTGTTGGTCCCGCTGCCCAGCTGCGCTCTGGGTCAGGTGAGCTGTGCTGAGGGCAGCCACAAAGAAGACAAGGAAGGCATTGCCCCTCTCCTCCAGCTGCTCCAGCACCAGAAGGAGAAGCTGGACTCCCGACCGCAGGAACCCATGGGCACCGTAACCTTGCAGCATGCAGGGGGCAAGGGCTGGTGTTTCTTGAGCGCTTTCTCTCTGGGACCCTTTGACCCAGTGCCAGCCCCGCCCTACCTCCGGCCCCATGACGGTCGGGCAGCAGCCCTGGATGTTCGCTGCACCTTGCCCATGTCCACCTCTGGCCATGAATGCAGAGGGGGAAGGTCTAGTCCGAACTTTGGCAGAGAAATAGTTTGGGAGTTTCATCAAGAGGCGAACAGCAAACGTGTGTACACGTCAGTGAGCTGGTCCACTGGCTAAAAGGATGGGTGTTTGTTTACCTGGGCATGTGTTGTTAGCACGCGTCTGCCAGGTAAAGGGAGATGGGGGGGCTGGAGAGACGAGCAGAGTCGGGCCGATGCCTTCAGTGGTGCCTACACTCAGATAGGAGGCAGGTGTGTGCGTCATCGAAGGGGAAGCTGTAGGAGAGCCAGATGGGAACTGAGAAGGGGAATATCCTTCTAGATTCTGAGCCACAGCCCTGCTATGTGATGGCTGGGGTGGAGGACCCACTGGAGGCTGGAGCCAAGCCGTCTTTGAGAGTCTGTGGCATCACAGGACCCATTAAATATCTGGACCCCCTTCTTCCCAGATTTTAAGACTTCTCCCCATCAGCAGCAGTGCGAAGGGACCTCGTTCCTCTGTGTCTCTTTTCCCCTTTGGGAAATCACCGTTCTTATAATTGTGCTCACCCCTCATCAGCTGGGATGATTTACCAGCGGCTGGTCCCTGTTCCTGTTCTCTCTTAAGAGATCATAGACACGGAGATGATGATTATTAGTATGAATCTTTAGAAGAGAATAAAAATCTTTTTAAAAACCTCTTATTCAAAATCGTGGCATTTGAATCATTTTTGAGCTACCAAACGGAATTTATTTGGGCTAGTTTAAAGGCTAATTGATACAATTTCAATTTCAAATGGAAACACTACTTATAATGCATTGTCATTCATCTTAATGGGTGTTAATGTTGAAACATAATTGAGACTCTTTGCCTGAGAGCATCATTAACCCCGTTATTGCTGATCAATGTACAGAGATGTTCAAATACAGATGCTCGTCTGCTCTGATTGGATGCACAGTCTGGGCTCTCCATCCTGAGAATTTCTGGAAGAAGAAGGAGCCTTGCAAATGCTTTGGTGTGTAACCCTTGGATGTTGAGGAAATGAGACAAAACATGTGGTGCCTCGCATCCTGCCTGGAACAGAATAAGGACTCAAGAAATAGTTTCTGTTTCTCATGTAGATTCTAATCTTTGCAGCTGTTCTCCAAAAGTTATATTTATTTTCTTTTCCCAAGCCGCTTGGAGATCCCCATTGGATCTAGAATATATATTAAGCTACAGAAAGTCTCTTAGGATGCGTAATCATCGCAAGCATCATTTGCACTTTCTGTATAGGACAGGAACGCCGCAAAATCTTTCTAATGCATTAGAACATCCATCTTCCCAGCAGCCCCGTGGCGTACGTATTACTGTTCCACTTTACGTATGAGGACACGGAGGTTTGAAGATGTTAAAAAGTCCCCAAATTCACAGGTAAGGTGCCTATTAAGGGATGGAGCTGAAATTTCATCTGACGCTTTGGCCCAAACTGCTAATGATTACACTGGCCCAAACTCTGATGTAGGACGCGCCACACATTTCCAGAAGAAAAAAAGTGATTTCAGCTGGCTCTCTTCTGTCATAAACCTCTGCCCTTTTCAGTTCCCTTTGCCTCAGGCACCCTTCACCCCAGGGCCCAAAGCCCACCACCGTGACCATTTCCCTGAACGGGCTCCCCGGTGTTTCCTCAGTCATCGGGGATGTGGTGGGTCCCCCCTCTGCCCTCAACTCTCAAGGGCAAATCTTCCAAAGCATTACTGAGAACTAAAATGTCTGGGCTTGTCTTCCGTTGACGGTGTTTCCGCAGGTCTCTACTGACAGCAAAGACCATGATAAGTGGGTGCCTCACGCTCTCCCCATGGGGGTCTTCTTCTTCTGGTTTATCAAGGTGAGAAGTGCATTCAAAACCTCCCGGCATCAGTGATGCCTTGCCGCAGCTGGGCGTCGAACCAACACATTGACCCAGAGCATGTGACGTGCCAGGGCTCTGAACACTGTGTACACGTACAGGAAAGACCTGGCCTCTGATAGGAAGGAGTTGTCTACCGTTTAGTGCAGAAATCAGGTGTAAACAGTACAGTGGTTCAAGGTGCTGACTGTGACGGCAATGCTTAGCTTTCCTGAGCCTCTGGGCTAGGTGTCAACACGCTCAGTCTGGATCAATCCTCACAGTGAACCCTATGAAGGAGCGTTTTACGTGTGGGGACACTGAGGTCTAGAGAGGTAAAAATGACCTCCTTGAGGTGATGTGGCCATCAGGTGACAGGATTGGGACGCACGTCTCTTTAGCCTGGCCGCAGAGCACGAGCTTTCGACCACCCCCCAAGGCTCCACCGTGGAGGGAGGACAGACAGAATCTCCAAGCTTGAGCGAGAGCTTGCCAAGCGAACAAGAAGAGCGGGCTCTTCCCAGATGAAGAAATAGCGCGCGCTGAAGCCCAGGGGTCAAGGTCATCTCATGCTTTGGGAAACCCATGCAGTGTTACTGAAGCGAACTTCCTGCTGACGGGTGGGGCAGGGACACAGGGAGAGAAGAGGAAGTGGCGAACAGGAGGCAGGGGCAGGTCACAGAGGGCCTTGTGGCTCTGCAAAGCCAGGGGGTCAGTCCAGCTGTTGATGGGGAGCCCTTAAAGAAGGCGGGGGCCCCCGAGGTAGGGCCATCCAGTGCCCGGGTTAGGGCAACCACATGGCTGTGTGGGATGGCGGGGGAGCTGCAGGCCGTGCACCTGGATGTGGGGACCAGGGCTGTGCCCCGAGTGCGGGGCTGCTGTGAGGGTCCAGGTGGGGCAGGAGGGGGACTCTGAAGCTGTTTCATGGGTAGAAGCATCAGTATTTGGTCAGAAAGTGGGTGAGCGCCTGGGGGGGGGGTGGTAACTGGGTGTCATGGTCTGTGTGGCAAGCAGCAGAAAGGGACCCACTTAGGCAAGAAAGGAACTTTGTCTGAAGAAGGTTAGTTAGCATGGCTCAGAGTTAAGAAGAGTCGAAATCCCCATCTCGGAGCTGGAGGGCTACAGGAGCATGAGGTGTGAAGCTCTATTTCTTCTGGTCTCTTTGACTCCAAATGTGACCGTGCGCTACTAGACCAGAGTCCACGGGAGGCGTGGGAGGGGACGGGGGTCCCTCGTAAAGTTGGGCTTGGTAGAGAATGCGGTGGAGTTTGGCCAAGTTCCCCCAAGACTGCAGTCCAGGTTTCCCCTCTAGAAAAGGACAAAATGAGCCCAAAGGAAGACAAACCGTCTATTTTTTAATGAGTTCAAAAGATTATGATTTGTAGCACATGGATAGTATCTCTGACTGTGAAATGCAAACCAATTTTAAGAATTAACACCCCCCTCCCCCAACTGAAAAGGAAGTTCCTCTGTGACAGAAGTTTTCGGTTCGTTGAGGTGTGTGTCAACTTGGGGCCAGCTCGCCGTGGACAGTGCCCACCGACGGTCCTGCACCAGGACCTGTCGGAGTCTGAGGACTGAGGGGACGAGAGGAGTCAGGTGTGCGAGGATGTACAGGCAGCAAACTGGCAGGCAACAGACCTGGGATAGCAGACCAGCCCTGGCGGTTACTAGCCGGGTGCTTGGGGTCAAAATCTGTGAGTATCGGTTTCCTCAGAAATTTCAGCAGATACATCTGTTCCGGACCACACCTTCTTAGCTTCTGATTCAGTAAGTTGAGTCCTTAAAAAGTTCCACAGGTTCAAAACCACAATGAGGTACCACCTGACACTGGTCAGAATGGCCATTGTCAAAAAGTCTACAAATAACAAATGCTGGAGAGGGTGTGGAGAAAAGGGAACCCTCCTACACTGCTGGTGGGAATGTAAGTTGGTGCAGCCACTATGGAGAACAATATGGAGCTTCCTCAAAAAACTAAAAATAGAGTTGCCATGTGATCCAGTGATTTCATTCCCTGGCATATATTCAGACGAAACTCTAATTTGAAAAGATCCTTGCACCCCTATGTTCATAGCAGCATTATTTACAATAGCCAGGACATGGAGGCAACCTAAGTGTCCATCAGCATATGAATGGATAAATATGATGTGGTATTCATATACGATGGAATACCACTCAGCCGTTAAAAATGAAAGAATGCCATTTGCAGCAACATGGATGGACCTAGAGATCATCACACTAAGTGAAGTAAGTCAGACAAAGACAAATACAATATGATATCGCTTACATGTGGAATCTAAAATATGACACAAATGAATTTATTTCCAAAACGAAAAGAGATGCACAGACATAGAGAACAGACTTGTGGTTGCCAAAGTGGAAAGGTTGGGGGAGGTTTAAATTAGGAGTATAGGATTAATAGATACACACTAGTATATATAAAATAGATAACCAAATATGACCTACGGTAGAGCACAGGGAATTCTGCTCAATACTCTGTAATAACCTACACGGGAAAATAATCTGAAACAGAATGCATATGTGTATGTGTATAACCGAATCACTTTGCTGTACACCTGAAACTAACATGACATTGTAAATCAGCTACAGTTCAATAAAAAGAGAAAGTTCCACGGGTCATAGGACGAGCAACAAGGGTGGAAAACTGATTAACAGGAAACCCCCCAAACAATAACGTTTCCACAGTCACTCAGCTCCACCGAGTGCCAGGGTCTGTGCCGGGTGCTAGGACCAGAGAGATGGACGAGACAGGACCCTGCGCCTTCTGGAACTTAGTGTCATGGAAGTGGTCACCCGTGAATGAGCCCGATGAGAGAAGGAAGTGTTGTCATGTCAGTCCGGGTGGGCCCTGGTTGTCACCTGCTGGAAGCTTCCTGGAGCCTTGTTAGCTCCTAAATTCCTAAAAACTTTTCGCTGGCGATTCTGGACTTAGAGATGGCTTCCGTTTGCTGCCCACCAAGTCCCACGATGGAACATTTCGGAAGCCACAGGCGATGGGGGGTGGAGTGGGGTGGGCAAACCTGGGCCCTAAATGAAGCCCTTTCTCCAGCCCTCCCTTTCTCCTGATGTACCTGTTACATCACGGGGATGGCTTTTGTGCCGCCCTGAGACATTTTTTTGAGCACGAGTGCAAGTCACTTGTGTCTGGTCCCTGCCTGGTGCATCCCTGAGGCCCCCTCCACGGACTCAGCCCCTCCTTCAGGGTGGATCCCGGCAGAGAAGACGTGCATCAGCGGACATGCCTCCTCACAGCTGGGGAGCCAGACCAGCTGCTAGAGATCCAGGTCAGGAACGGCAGCCTGCCCTCTCTGGATGCTACGGTGACTCAGAGCGCAGAACGGAGCTTTCCAGACAACTAGGGAATTCAAGGGCGGCAGGCCAGCCTCCAGACTGAATCCAGCCACGAACTGGTGAACCTGCACTGCCTGGCGATGTGCGTTTCCACGGGGCAGAAGTCAGGAGCCTGCACTCTGGGAAGAGCTGCCCCGGGGGAAAGAGGAAGCGTGTGCGGTCAGGGCGGGGGAGGGCAAGGCGGGGAGCTGGATTAGGAGCCGCCTGGCCTTGGGGGCCTCAGTCACATTCTCCACGACAAACACAGTCATCTGAGAGGCCAAACGTTTCACTGTGCGTTCATGTGACGCACATGTCTCTGTGCAGATGCAGCTGGCATCCTCCCTGCCTGGCTGTCCGGCAGGGAACGGGTGTCAGTGAACGTTTGGGAAGAAATGCTGGCTGGTGGGGGGAGCGAAGAAATGGTAGAACTCTGATGATACTAGTGATGCGACGGCCGACGTGGCCTTCGGTGCCGTGGAGATGGATCTGGGCTTTCCCCTAAGCATAGCCTCACGGTTAAGATCGTGGACTCCCATTAGTAACCTTGGGTTCAAATCCCAGCTCGGCCACTTGTTAACTGATGCCATGAGTGTGTTCCTTAACTCTCCGCATGCAGGTTTCCCCAACTGTAAAAGGGAGTAGTGATAGTGCCGTGTGTGTGTGTGTGTGTGTGTGTGTGTGTGTGTGTGTGTGTGTGTGTAAAGGCTGTCACTGTAAGTGAGGTGCTTAGAACCATGCTTGGCACAGAGTGAGGTGTCTGAAATTATTAGCTAGTATTATTAGTTGTAATGGCAGCTGTATATGTTTGGACACATGTAACCTAAGTCCCAATTTTCTCATATTTTCTAACTATATGTATAGGCTATATATAGATAGACTTCTTGGAATGGCTGTAAAAGATGAATGGGATAATGTGGCTGATGGGATCTGACCCCAGACCTCCCTTACCACTTGACTATTTCAGACAGAGACCACTGTGTTACAGTTTTGTATTGCCTGCATTTTTGCTTCCCTTTTTGTCTCTTATAGCTTAAAAATACGGACACAGAGTGCAAATATGTTGTTAAATAAAGTGACATCTAAGGTTTCAAATGATGGAGCAATTAGCAGGGAGACGTAAGGACAGACGCGCCCTTCTCATATCTGATGAATACGGTTTTTAAACCTTGGCACTCATTTTCCCGGCTTATGGAACGGCCCTCCATCTCGGGGGCCCTGATGGTCCTGGTGAAACATCATCATTTCCAGGAATCGATGTATCTGGAACCTACACATCCACCCAGAAACCCGGGAGGGATGCCGCCGAGACAGCTGGGGCCGCAAGCGTGCATCCCAGAAGCCGCTACAGCAGGACCATCACAGAGGCTGCCCAGGTTCCTCAGCCCAGGGGCAGGGGGACTTTCTGGTTGGGACCCTTGGGCAATCCCCTGCTGTTACCCAAACGGTCACAGGGTCTGTCTGGGACACAGCGCAGGACAGGCTTCTCTGAAAGTTTCTCCTGAGAGGAAATGTGAACGGGCAGAGGTGCTGGATAAAGGGAACTTCTGGGCTGGCTTTGTCCAGAAATTTCCTGTCAAGTGTTTCACTTCACGTTTAGGAAAGGATTGAGGAACTCTTGGGAATCTAGTTAAAAAAGGTTTAGACTCAGTGAAAAGAAATTCTCTATCCAGGCCTCTCTTCAGGGCCTGGGACGCTGCTTCTCACCGGCCTACGCCAAAGAGGTTGTTTTACATCCTGTCTTTGTGTCTTGACTTTCTGGTGGTCCTGAGCTTGCACTTGGGATTGCTGTTGTTGTTTTCTTCAGGTCTCAAAAAAAAAAAAAAAGAAAAACAGGAAATACTGTAAGTGGTTCATGTCTGCAGTACACCCTTGCTCTGCAAAGTGCGTGAATAACCATGGTCACTCCATCCCCAAGTGCTTTTCTGTTTCTTCCAACCCTTTACACTAATAACCTTGCCCCAGGCCAGACCTGTTACTGTAATACTTCTATTAAAGTATGCATTAAAACTTCATGCAGAAAAGAATATATATTTTTCAAAGACAGCATATTCTCAGCCCTCCTCCGTGGGTGTTAAAGAGCAGATTTTGGAAGACTGGAGAGAGAGAAAAGAGGACGGGATTTTCTTTTCATTTCATGGATCCTTATCCCATATTTAATGCAGCCTCTGGATTTGAGACACAGCAAGTGAGCTCGTAATTATTTCAAACAGTTAAAAAAGCTAGTTAATGATGTTCAACATAAGTAATCATGTTAATAGTAAAATTTAATTTCTTAAAAACTTAAGTCCTCATATCTTGTGGAATGCATTGTGCTGTAGGGTGTCTGAGTGAATTAAATTCTCTCCCGCACACTAAAGCATCAATTTCCTTATGGTAATTATCTGCTAGATTGGATCTGTCAGAGGCAGGGAAGCAAGCCTGACACTATACCCTCTTTACAAAAAATGATTACAAAAAATTAAGACGAATGAGTAAAATTAAGGCCGCGGCTGGTAAGCCTCTCAAAAGCTCTCACGGATCACTCTACAGAAGATACCATTGTGCCGGGGACTAAGCCTTTAATGACTTAGCCGTATAATCAAGGCAAGTCCATTAAAGGACACCAGAAGTTACCGATCACAGAGATAACAGCGAGAAATGATTTTTCGCCAAGGAGAAGCAATTTATTATACACAAAAACGCATTTCTGATGGAAGTGTCTGGAGAGAGGAGGAACTTGGCAAAGTTGACAGGATTCCTTCCCTGGAAAGTCTGACAAATGCTGCACTGCTGGGCCCCGTGTGTGCTCTGCCTCTGACCCCGGCATCCCTGGGGTCCAAGTGGCTGTTCTGAGCTGGAACCCACGGGGTCTGCAGTGGCTGGCGGGTGCCTCTGGGGCTCACGCTGCCCCCAGACCCGAGCTCTCTGGTCTGGATCCCTCAGAAGCTGACTCGGACAGAAACAGCCTTTGGTTCAGGGCTGAACTCTCTGATGGCATCGTGGCAGCCAGTTGTTCATCTGCTGGTGCAAAGCCCAGCCACGTGTGAAGGCGCTCGGGGTATATAACTGCACGGCTATCACGGCCAACACATCGTTTAATGAACTCTGTCTAAAGCAAAAGCAGAATCCCCGTGGAAGCCCAAGGGAAGCTGCCCGATCTACGGGCAGAATGAAAAACACATGGTATGGAGTTCAAGGCCCTGGACCAGTTACCTCCCATCTCCAAGGCACTGTCCCTGCCACCAGCCCCAGCCGTGTCTTGGCCTGGGCTTGTCCTTTTGCCCGTTCATTTCAAAGGACGCCCTGGCCCCTCTGAGATGACAGACTGCTTGGTCCCACCGCCGCTCTGCTCTGGGCTTCGCACCATTTCCCCCTGCATTACTGAACTTCTCCAGGTCTCGGTTTTCTGATCTGTAAAATGGGATTTCTCACCGTAGCACAACCTCTCCGGTTTACGGGGGCACCCAGGCAGTGCTGGGCTGGCGTGTGCTGGGCACGTACCAACCCGAGTGTGACTTCTGACAACAACCACGCTTCTCTTGGCTTCATGGCAAACTGTGTGTCCATATTCCTGTTCTCTCCTGCTCTCTGTGAGGGCAGGGAACGTGCTTTGGTTTTCACTGTACTCCCAGGACCTAATGCAAACGTTGACAGATAGTAGTTAAAACGATGGCTGAATGACAGGTGTGGGGAATTGGAATTGTCCAGCCTTGAGTGAGAACTAGGGAAAATGACTTCTCACTGTGAAACCTCAGTTTTCCCCCAGTTGAACGCCCTTGAGAACCTGGGTTATGCCCACCTGTATCGCATCGGTCAGGGATGTGCGTGGCACCTCCCGAGGGGAACACTGAGGACAGGGCAGCCTTTCTTGGGCGGCCAGTGGCAGGGGTGGTGTCAGACGGTCACTGCCGCCAGCCTCTCCTGTCCTGTAGCCTCTGTCCTCATCACCTGTCAAGGCTCCTCGGTTTCCAGAGCCTGCTCCAGCCACGTGGGGTAGGCTATTGTGCTGTCGCCTGGACCCTGCACACGGGCAGCTCCTCCCTTAGTCCGAAAGACCCTGAAGGCCACGTTTCCTCGATGGCTTCTCTGATATGCTCAGGGAAAAGGAGCTGCTTTCATGACACTTTCTTTATATTTTCCTAAGAGCACCGATGAAATTATAGCGCCGGCTAATTGGATACGAGTCTGTCTCCCCCGGTAGTTAGCTACCGAAAGGCACAGGGCATATGTTTTTTTGGGTTTTTTTGTGGTACGCGGGTCTCTCACTGTTGTGGCCTCTCCCGTTGCGGAGCACAGGCTCCAGACGTGCAGGCTTAGTGGCCATGGCTCACGGGCCCAGCCGCTCTGTGGCATGTGGGATCCTCCTGGACCGGGGCACGAACCCGTGTCCCCTGCATCGGCAGGCGGACTCTCAACCACTGCGCCACCAGGGAAGCCCAGGGCATATGTTTATTCTCTGTTTATGCCCACGGTGGTCTGCAAGCCTGTCCTGGTATAAACCAACACCCAAGAATATCACCTTACTCTCAGGGGACCAAGGATACACAAGGTATCCATGGGATGGTGCAAAATATTTATGCACCAATTGGATTGAGTAAGCTGCTTTCCCTCCAAACTGGGCTTCTTGGGGCATCTGCTGATTCCTTTCTCTTAGTCTTCACCCTTCTTTCTTCCTGTTGTCAATATTGGTCATTTCTCACAGCATAAGGTTTTTAAAATTTTTTTTATTGTGTTAGAATACAGATAACAAAATGTATCATCGTAACCATTTTTAAGCGTGCAGTTCGGGTTAAGTACCTTCCCATTGTTGGGCAATCACCAGAACTTTTTCACCTTGCAAAAGTGACACTCTGTTCCCCTTAAACAATCCCCTTCTTCCCTGCCCCACCCAGCTCCTGGCAACCACCATTCGACTTTCTGTATCTGTGAATTTATCTTCTCTACACAGCTCATATAATGGAATCACAGGGTATTTGTTGTGTGTGTGTGTCTCTGTGTGTGTCGGGGGGCTGGCTTATTTCACTGCACACAATGTCCTCAAGGTCCATTCATGTTGTAGCATGTGTTAGAATTTGCCTCCTTTTTAAGGCTGAATAATATTTTAATCTATGTACAGACATCGTTCTGTTCTCCATTCATCCTTGGGTAGACACTTGGGTTGCTTCCACTTTTTGGTCATTGTGAACAGTGTTGACACAAACATGGGCATGCAAGTGTCTCTCCAAGACCCATTTTCAATTCTGGATTTATACCAGAAGCAGAATTGCTGAATCATATTTTTAATTTTTTGAGGAACCTCCATACTGTTTTCCATAGTGACTGCACCAATTTACATTCTTACTAACAGTGCACAAGAGTTCTAATTTCCCAACACCCTCACCAACCCTTGGCATTTTCTTTTTCTTTTCCTTTTTTTTTGACATTAGTCATCCAAGTGGGTGTGTGGTAACATCTCACTGTGGTTTTGATTTGTATTTCCCTAAGGGTTAGTGACATTGAGCATGTTTTCATGTGCTTGTTGACAATTTGTGCATCTAATTTGGAGAAATGTCTATTCAAGTCCTTTGTTCATTTTCTAATTGAGTTATTTATTCTTTTGTTGTTAAGCTGTAAGAGTTACTTTTATAATCTGGATATTAACCTCTCGTCAGATTTGTAATTTGCAGATATCGTTTCTTATTCTATAAGTTGCCTTTCCGCTCTGTGGACCATGTCTTTTGATGTACAGGAGTTTTTAGTGTTGTCCTAGTCCGACTTAGCCAGTTTTATTTCTGTTGACTATGATTTTGGTGTTAAATCCAAGAAGTCATTGCCAAATCCAACGTCATGAAGCATTTCCTCTGTGTTTTCTTCTAAAAGTTTTCTCGGTTTGGATCTTATATTTAGGTGCTTGATCCATTTTGAGGAAAATTTTAATATGATGTAAGGCAAGGATCCAGCTTCTCTCATAGCATAAGTTTTATGCTAACAATTTTTTATTTTGTTAACAAGTTAACAAAGAGGGAAGGGAAGGTTAAAGCTGAGAAGGGCATCCTGAAAGACAAAGACAATCTCATCCTGCCATATTTCAGTCCACCAACACCTAACTTAGCAAATGTTTCTCAACTGAGTACAAAGCTCTACAGGGATGATACGCGTTGAGTTTGTACCTCAGTCTAATTGCGTGAATGCCTTGCCCTTAGACCAGAATTTTGCTCCTTCATTGACATCTCTGCCGGTTGAACGCTCCCACCACCATTGACCAGTTTGGGGCACGAGGGACAGTCCCGTCTCCCAGGAGGTCTGCAATGGGTGATGAGACCCAGTAAATCCAAGCCAAGGTTCTAGAAACTGGAGAGAATTAATACATATTGCTCAAAGGGTTGGAGCGGGACTAAACAGGAAGAAGACTGAGAGTTGGGAACTGAAAAGAAGTAGGAGCACGTCAGGACCGGTGATGTGGTCGTATCCTGGCTGCTACGAACCCCATGGACCCTGTGCCATCGATGACAAGTCCCTGGACCAGCCTTGATCCCCAGGAAAGATGGCGGAGGCAGCCTGGGACCAGAGGTCTGGTCTGCACCAAGGGCAGATGGGCCTGGAGTAACAGGGCCTCTGAAGTCCACCGAACACCACACTCTGACTGGACGGCCTTGACCAAGCTGGGCTCCAGGCCTGGTCAGGGATCTTGAGAACAACGTGAGTTACCCTAACAGAAGCTAATGGAATGCTCTTTGGTCACTCTTCTCTCTGCCATCCCACCCCCCCCCAACTCCCCACCCAGAGATGGTATTGGGTGGGGCTTAGGCACCCAAGACCCTTAAGATTGTGACCTACACCCCAAGAACATGGGAACTGAAGTCCCAGGTTAGCAAAACTGCATGGACCAGCTTTGTAATCAATGCACTCTGTGTGAACCCCGCCTCTGTGATTCTGTTTGGGAAGCAAGTGAAAAATCCAAAGAGGACCCAGAGATCTAAGTGGCCATAAAAACCCAGCAAGCACCTGAAGTAGCCCATACAATCCTCATAGGTACGAGGACCCAGAGATCTAAGTGGCCATAGAAACCCAGCCAGCACCTGAAGTAGCCCATACAGTCCTCATAGGTACTTCATAGCTAGCCTATACTGTCAGAAGGTTCTAGCTACTCATGACATCCTGAAGGGTGAGGTGGGCAAGAACTTAGAAATCCTTGAAATCTACCCTTTAATTCACAGGGGAACGCCTGGGACCCAAGGTTGCCACGTGACCTGCTTGATGACATCATGCAGCTGATCAAAAGCAGAGGCCACTGTCCCCAGCATCTTTTCTATGTCATTTCTGCTCCTGCAACTCCTTACAGACCAAATGACAAGACTTAAGAATTTCCAAGGCCACCGTAAAGAAGAAAAAGTATGATTATTATATCAAATACTTTTGCCTAAATAATTATGGGCTATTTACCTTCGTTTTAATACTTTAATTGTCTGAAAAAAACATTTTGACAGGATGGCCATTCACACAAAGGACCCAACTCTTCTGTAAGTAAAACTGGTGGCAGAAAAGCACAAACTGGGCTTCAGAATGAACTCAGGAACAATTGGGATGTTAGGAAGTGATCTTGCCTGGCACATGAAGTCAAGGGAGTAGGTTGCCAGCTAATGAACAGACGGGAACATTTTATTTGAGTTAAAATAGCAGAAAATCAGCTTCATAGGGAAGGGATATGAGAAGGTTTCGTGGCAAATTCTCCCACCTGAACCAGCCAATGACCTGGATGTGAGAAAAGGACACTTGGGGTAGTAGAAATGGAGGAATACAGCTGGATCCAGTCATCCAGTCAAATTCCACCATCAGTGGACGGCATCAGAGCCAAATGCTTTATACCTTGATTGCTTCCTCTCCCACCTGACCAGCTCTCTCTGACAGACTCAGAAGTAAATTTCCTCTATTTTATTCTAAATAAGTTTCAGCAGAAACCCACTACCTGAGGGATATCACAACCACGCTGCAGGATGCCTCTCTACTAGCAGGAAGCCCGTCTCTACTGTTCGCACCTTCCTGAGTTCTTTCAGGTACAAACTTCGCAGGTGAATCAGTCCACAGTTGTCTTCCACTCCAGGCAAAGTCTTCTCCACACGCCTGCACGTGTGGTCCTAGGGCAGAATTCTTTCTAGCCACAGTATATGCCAAGTCTCATGTGTATCTGCATGCAGAATACAGGGTACTTTTTTTTCCTGGGCTATGGTAGGTTTTTAGTAAGTGTTTCCTAAAATAGTGAGAAATCAAAGTGAATGAGTTTGCAATTTTCCCCTCTTATCCTCAACATCTTAGGAGTCATATTAGATAAGACGGTGGAGGTGTGAATGGATACATGATCTTTCACAGACATGAACCTCAGTTTACTTCTTGCAACATCTGTTGAGTTCTCAGTATACTCTAGGCAATGTTTCTACCCTTACAAGACATAGTTGCTGGCATTATAGGACAAACAGTCATATAGATAAACAATTATGAAACAGTTTACAAGTAAATAGATATATGTACAAAGTGCAATAAAATGATGAAAGAGTAATTAATTTCCCCTGGGTGTTAGTAATTAACTCCCACTGGAATATTATTATCTAGTGTTTACGTTTGGGGTGAGGAAGTTGATGGGAAATGCAGACCTTCCAGGCAAAGGCAAGAGAGTTTGTAAGAAGGTGTAAAACAAAACTGGCCACCTCGTGATGGCCACGTGGGATGGGTGGAGGCTAGGTGAAGATGGTCTTGGAAAGAAAGGTAGGGTCCGTGCTGTGTAAGACCTGGGAAGCCCTGCTAAGGGCTGAGGATTCTTTCCGGGTTTTCTTGGGATTTGTTCTGAAGGTAGAAAGACTCTTAGGAAAAAGTTGAAATAAACAGATGTGTGTTTTGAGCTGTCCTAGGACAACACTGAGGAAGATCGATTTGAAAAGGATAGAATGAGGGAGGGAGGGTGAGACAAAACACTGGAGACTGTTACAGAAATATCAGACATGGGACGGGACGATGAAGGTCTTGTGAATGAAAAATGCTGCTGCCGTATCAGTAAACAAATGATTCTGCAGTCGTCAAGCCATCACATGAGAGCTGCCCCAACAGTGACCCGAGGGGACTTAGGATGGAGACAAACAGGCTGCCCACTGCCAAGCTCTCAGCCACTACAGCGGCTCCAAACTCTGTACCCTGAGGGGATCCAGGATGGAGAAAAGCAGCGTGCTGGCCTCAGGTAGCTAGGTGCACATCAAAGGGATGATGTCAGTGAGCCCAGACTCTGGCATCTTCCCATACATAGAAAAGCACTAAATTCCCTAACTTGAGACGTCTGGTTTTCTTTCATTAACAGTAATCTTTTGATGTTCCTACTACCTGGTTTCTGTTGCAAATCTCCTGAATACCCTGGGTTCCCCTTACCTGTTTGGAGCGGTCCCTCAGAGCCATCTGAGAGGCTGCGTCCCGGGCTTACGTCCTCAGTTTTGTCTGCCAAATAATACATAATTCTCAACTTTTAGGTTGTTTATTTTTTTTCAGTTCACAAACCAGAAAAGCAGAACCAGTGGCATATAAGTATATGCGTGGGTGTATGTGTATATACAGATGAATATGTACACACACGCACACGCACACACACACACACACACACACGTGCACACGCACACACACACACACCATTTTCAATGAACTCAGTACAGAAGGGGGCTGGCTGAGCAGCCTGCACCAGGCTGTCCTCCATCTGAGGCTGGAGCCCCAAGCCTGCCAGCAGGCCATTAGAAAGAATGGTTGTGAGCAGGCTGGAACCCACAGGTGGGGCTGGAGCCTCACGAGGACACAAGGGGGGCTGTGTCTGTTCTTGCTGCCTCTGCTCTTAGTGGTGGGGGGTCCTGGGGAAGCCAGGGCCCTTCTCCAGTAACCACACACACACACACCTGGCCCAGAAGGAAGGGAGGCTGGTGGAATGAGCCTCCACTCTTCCTATTTGATGGACCAGTAGACAGTGCTGCAGAACCCCATTGCCTCCCTTCCCACCCTAACTCTAGGGGGAAGCTCCCCATTGCCTGTCCTTACCGGAAACATACTGGAACAGAAATTCTGGGGAGTGGACCTCAGCCACGAACCACGAACATGGTTCAATTTCCATATTGCCACGAAACTTGAAGAAACTACCTCTTGTTGATTTTTACTATAGAATCAAAGAAGAATAGCTCCAATTGTCTAAAAAGTCTGTTAAGACATGCCTCTCCTTATCAACGATCTATGTGAGTCTTCACTTTTTTTTATAGACTTCAAAAACACCTGTTGCCACAGATTGCAACACAGAAGCAGACACAGAGTCCAGCTGTCTTCCAGCAAGCCAGACACCAAAGAGATCTGCAAAAATGAAAACGATGAGGCTCATTTAATTTTTTGTTGTTTTGCAAAATATAGTTATTTTTCATAAAAAGTAGTTTGTGTTAACACGTAATGGCTTTGTTATTATGGTTTTAAAATGAATGAATAAAAATTTTAAAATTGATCAGTTTTCATTTCTAATACAGTAAATATGAATGACATAATCCAGATGAGCAAATGCCCTTGGTGACTTTCATCATTTTTAAGAGTGTCGAGGAGCCCTGAGATCAAATGTTTGAGACCCGCCAGCCCACACGATGGAGGAAGTCAGCTCAGATCTCTCCAGTGTGCCATGTACTTTCCTCCTCTGCTCTGGCTCCCCTGTTGCCTAGAAGGGTCTCCCCTCCCCTCCCTTTAATGAGGTCCTAGGGTCATGGACCCCAGGAAGAATAATCTGTTTTCCATTCCTCTCTAAGAGCTCCCTAGCTACACCTACTGCACCTGGGGCCTTGCCTCACCTCGCGCTGTTTATCCCTGCAGCTGGACCACATTCCATAACCCCCAGAACCTAGCGTGCTGGAGGGAGACCCCTACTCTGAGGTTCCTTAACTGAGGAACCAGAGCAGCTGGCACAGCACACTCAGATCCGTGCTAAAGGCTGAGATGTACATGGAGCTTGATACAAAACAAGATTGTGGATGTGTCTACATCCAGGCAGATGGATCTCATGCCCAGAGAAGCAGGCTGAGGACAGTCATTTCTTCTGGAATGGAACATTCACGTAGAGTCCGATGTTGCTTTTTTGAAGGAATTTGGCAGTTCCATCTGGCAGGTAAAACCTGAATTACAGGTATTTTCAAAGAAATAGTTTCTTCTCCTTCAATAGCAATTAGAATGAGTGGTACTTGATTAAATATAATTTGTGATAAGCTGCAATCAGAATATCAGTTGTCTGAGGGGGTTGGAAGGAGCAGATCTACAGAGGCCAAGAGTTTTGAGGAAGCCAGACACCAGCTAAATTCCTCATTCTGCCATGAAGCCAGGTATAGCCTTGGGTATGAGTCTGAATTCAATTTCTCATCTGTAACATGCAAGAAATAGTACCCACCCTGTAGCGTATTTGGGGTGATTAAATGAAATATTACTTTGACCCAGCTCATGGGGGCTAGCAGTGCTTTTGCTCTTTTGCTTCCCTTCTCTTCTGTCTGCTCCTCCCCTCTTACTTAAATTGAGATGAGGGGCTTCCCTGGTGGCACAGTGGTTGAGAGTCCGCCTGCTGATGCAGGAGACGCGGGTTCATGTCCCGGTCCGGGAAGATCCCACATGCCGCGGAGCGGCTGCGCCCGTGAGCCATGGCCGCTGAGCCTGAGCATCCGGAGCCTGTGCTCTGCGACGGGAGATGCCACAACAGTGAGAGGCCCGTGTACTGCAAAAAAAAACAAAAAAAAAACAAAAAAAAAGAAAAAGAAAAGTAAATTGAGATGAGGTCTCCAATCCACATTCAGCATTCCTTTTATAGTGTCCTTTACATCTTCACTTGCCAAATTCAGAGAAAGCATAATAAAATTATTTAAGAATCCTGATGATTGGGTCCAAATTAGTGAGATTGTACTGGATAAAATAAACCTTTAAAAATTGACTTTCGAGATCCCTTTCTATTTTCATTCAAGTTTTAACTCCAGTTCCACATCTTAAAGGTCAGTGCCAATTTCCCTGACCTGAAAGTTTCTTTCTTTTCTCTGAGGCTCTAACATGTGTATAGTCTGCACCATGTAATTTAGCCCTTAGTGATATATGGTCTTATTGTTAATGAAGATTCTTAAGCTAAAGTAGAAGAATTTAACATGTTCTGTGTCCCAGATGCTCTCCCGGTAAAAGTGTGCACAGATTTGCACACACACACACACACACACACACACACACACACATGCGAGTTAGTATGTGATTTCTGAAGCTAGGTTCCCCTGGCTGGGAAGGGAGAAATGCAGATACTTCTTCTCAGCACTAAGCAGAGATTAGATGCTTCTCCGTGCACTGGCCAATGGGAATGCAGACAGAGCTGCAGATTCAAACTGTGAGCAATGGGGTGGAGACTGGGAGAGCAGAGGGAAGCGGAAGACAAGAATAGGAGGGATGTTGACCTTAGCACAAGATGAAGGGAAGTGGTCTGAGGGAGGAAACACAGCAAACAAAAGGAGGGAGTGAGTGGGGATACAGCTAGAGAAGAAAAAGTACAGGGAATTCCTGACATTCAGTTTTATGAGTTGAGGGTTCAAACTCATTTTCTGCTGAGGGGACTTCTCAGAGTCCGGGATGAAGAATTACCCATCCATCCATCCGTGTGCCTGACCATACATCCGTGTGTCCATGCATCCATCTGTCCATCCATTCAGCATCCACCCACCCATCCATCTATCCATCCATCCACCCATCCATCCATCCATCCATCCATGTATCCATCCACCCAACTATCCATCATTCATCTATCCATCCATCCATCCTGTACCCATCCATGCTTCCATCCATGCTTCCATCCATCCATCCATCCATCTATCCATCCACTATTACACAGATATTTTAAAGTATCTAATAAGCACCTGGCTAGGTATAGGACCTGGTTGATACCTAGATAAATAAAACACAGGTCCAGACTTCAAGGAATAGAAAAGGAAAATACGTAAACAGATCCTATCAAGACAATGAGATAATTGCTCTAATATATTACAATACATACAAAACCTAAGTAAGGCAATATTAGCAGACAGAAATAAGAGAGCTTATTTGAGAGCTGTAGCAAAAGCGAGAGAAAGTAGAATCCAAGCTGGATGTCAGGTGACTCGCAGCTTCCGGCTTCAGCACGTGGTGAGTCGTGGACTCACCAGCTCGCTGGGATTGCAGAGACCGAGCAGGGTCGGAGAATACAGGACACGGTTAGTGGTGGGAGAAGGGCTGGTTGTTACATGAACAGTGCATCCACTCCAAGAAGGGAAGCCAAGGTCTGTTTCAGAGGAGCGTTATTTTTAATAATAATAATAATAGTTAATATTATTGAATGTCGCTAATGCACCAGTTACTTACATATGTTCTCTCCGTTAACACCCTCAACCAGCCAGCATTTTCCTAATAAGAACTGTGAGTACTGAGGACATAAATTTCTTACGACGAATCAAGGCAGGTGCTGTGCCGTCTTACCGCTCCCCCCCACCCACGCTGCCTGCCCTGGGGAAATGCAGACTTTGACCTGGGCCAGTGAGTCAGCTGTGAGGGAGGGGCTCATGGAGCCCACTGCCCCTTCCCAAGGGGATAGGTCTTCACGGGATACCCATGTCAATTTAGAAAGTTAGAAAAATCAGCATTCAGATTTAGGAGAAAACTTTGACCTAGAGGAAGCAAATGCCCTGCTCTCACATTCAGGGGCCCCAGGAGGAGCTGAGTTGGAAATCTGGGGTCTCCACCCCTGCTCTGGACCCCAGGGAAGCTCTGTCCTCCTGTTTCTCCTGGACCCCCTCCAGTTCAGACCCACTGCTTTCTTCTCAGGCAGGAAGTGAAAAGTCGCTCACAAGAGGTGCTTCTGATGCAAAGTGTTACCTCTTGGTGGGGCCTGTGGGGAAGGAAGGGGTGCGGTCACTGTGATTGAAGGGGGTTGAGGCTTTCTGAAGAAAAGCACCTTCTCTCAGGTGCCCACTCCAGGCACCCAGAAGGGCAAACAATGAAAAATTCAAAGGAACGGTGAACAAACTGCAGCCAACACAAACACTGTACCCCGCCTTCACTAACCTCATCTTTTAAGCAGAATAGGGTACAGGTTCTGCAAAGGTCCCCGGGCTTTGCAGAAATATCGGGTGCTGTCACCTGCCCGGCATGGTGGCCTCCACCCCTGAGCCCCAGGGGTTCCTCTTGAGGGGCAGCCTGGCACCCGGCTGTGCCACTCGCGGGCCAGGCAGAGCCTCCCTCATCGGCCTCTGAAGACCCCTGCCTCCAACTACAGAGGCCAGAGGGCACCTCCAATGTTCTGTGCCCCAAACAGGCAGTGGCCAGACCTCCTTGGGCGACCAGGAGCCCCATCTGAGTCTGCTGAAAGGAATCACACGTAGGGGGGTGTTTTCCACCAGAAGGCCCCTCAGGAACATCCCAACAACCACCATCCCGCCGTGCACCCTGCAGGGCCTCCCTCTGCACACAGACACACTGACACAAAGACACACACGTCCCTCTGGGGACCTGGTTTGCTCTGTCCCCACAGTGCCTTGGGTCAGGTCTCGATCATTCAGGACATGTGGACCTACTTCCCTGTCCTCCTGCTGTTTTCAAAAGGTCTCTTTGAAAGCCCCTTGTGAATTTCCCTGCTGACTCTAGAGAGACCCTTTTATTTTTCAGCTGGTAAGTTCATCATTAAATAATTCTTAGAGAGACACAGGCCACTGATTTTCTGCAATTTGCATCACCCCACTCTAACATGTGTTGAAAGCTGAGCCTTTTGGTCCCCTGGTTTTAGAAGTACATTAAGATTTCTGTGACCTTTACGAGATGGCAGTTGAGACATATGCTTTTAAATAGCAAAAGCAAGAACACCGATAACCTAAAGTGCATGTTACTGACCTTAGTTTGATAAACAAATTAGGAGAGAGAACTCTTTTCCCAAAGGGAAAAAAACTCAAGGGGACTTGAAAAGTTCAAATAGAATAATTATAGACAGATGTTATCAGACAGATAGATCAAGAGATAGATGATAGATAGATAGATGATAGATAGATATAGATAGATGATAGATTGATTGATTGATTTAGATAGATGATAGATAGATGATAGATAGATGATAGATAGATTCCAATACTTTGCAGGCATGATTCAGCTCCATCCATCTTTTGATGTGCTGCAGTGCTTTATACACCAGTTCCATGTTACATCTTAGGGAATTTACTTGAGTTTTTAAAGGATTACACATTTGGTCAGTACCTGGATGACAGAATATGTGGGAGAGAAGACGTGGGTCAGAGTGCACTGGCAGCTGTGCCCCCAGGGCGCAGCCACAAGCCCCTCCTTCTGCATCAGTGTTGGTCACGGCCGTCAGCACCTCCTAGGGCTGAACCTGCCCTTGAGACCTGGATTTAGTTTGCGTGAACCTCCTTACTGGTGGGTCCAGGCGGTTGAGCCACTGTGTCCATGCCACCAGCAGAGCTCAGCTGAGGGGGACGTGAATCCCTGTAAGTGGAACCCAAGTCACAGGAGTGGAGGGGACCCAACGGCCACAATGTCTCTAGAATCCAGGGTCCTCCACTGCAGTGTCCAAAATAACGGTGACCTTGGGGTCTTGGTCTAGTTTCCGTGTTGGACTAGGGTCTGCAGTGGGCTTGCAGACATCTCAGTAAGGATCCCCCCCACCCCAGGACACCCTGCTCAAAACACTGTGACTTTCAGTGACCCTCTCAGGGAAGACTTGCTGTTGCATTTGTCCTCCTAGGAAACTAGTTGAGGATAGAGAGGGTGTCCCTAAACCGTGAAATGCTGCTGAGATGGGTTTGAAATATCAGATCTACCGATATGAGACCACGGGGTTGCTGTTCAGGTCTCCCCATCCAGCTATCTGAGTGGGTTTCTTCTAGACTCTGCTTCCATAGTGCACATCAACCCTGCCACCCGCCGCCCCCCTAGACCTGCCCTAACACTCACAATCCTGCCTGGGAGCCCAGGGCTGTGCTTGGCACTGGGTGGGCCCAACTTGCCCTATCCTCTGCACAGATCCCCAGGGGTCTCCCCACCAACACCCAACAGCCCCCTGGGACCCACACCTGCCTGCCCTCCTTCCCACCAACACCCCCCAACCCAAACCAGGGCACGTTGCCGAGTCTGCTCTGTCTGCTACCTCCTGGCCCTGCCCACGGAAGACACATAAAAGCAGTCAGCCAGCACTGGAAAAATTGATTTATGCAACACATTAGTACTTTATTTCCAAAGTGGGAATGCAAGGATGTAAAGCCGTTTGCATTCCAGTTTACAAGCTTGCAGCAGTGAGGTTTGCCTGGAAACCCACGCTGGGTGGGTGCCCTGTGAGGGCGGCGCTCTTCCTGTGCACCTGGCATCAGCGTGAATGCTGCGCGGGAGTGGCCTTTCATGTCAATTTGCACCGGGGTGTGAGGAACCTACATTGTAGGGGGGTGAGATGGGAACTGCCTTGATGACAGTAATTGTGAGTGTATTCAAAACCAACCACAATAAGAAAATACCAGCACAACAAATAAAACCACAGTGCAGTGTGTGAACCATTTGGATAGAACACAGAAGGACTGATTGTGACTCAAAGTCATAAAAAAACACAAAAAATCAGGGCGTCCGGATATCGCCTTTTCACGAAAGTTTATAAAAAAGATATTGTGCGCCTACTGGAGGCCCAGTACTCTTACGGATTCGCAGTTGTTACCACCCTTCCCCAAAGCCAATATAATTTATTCCCATTTTCCAGAACAGCATTAATTTGGGTAAACCAAGGTCTTTTATGGCAAAGATATATAATTAGTTCCAATGGATGATCCATTAAGTGTATTTGTGTGTATGCGTATATACAAGTACACCTATCTTACGATAGGAAATATTTTTACTTCGAAAAATGCAGCGTAGTTTTTTGAAGAAAGATTGCTCAATTTACAACACTAAGGATTTATTTACTTATTTATTTATTTATCTGTGGTACGCGGGCCTCTCGCTGTTGTGGCCTCTCCTGTTGCAGAGCACAGGCTCCAGATGCACAGGCCCAGAGGCCATGGCTCATGGGCCCAGCCGCTTCGCGGCATGTGAGATCTTCCCGGACCGGGGCATGAACCCGTGTCCCCTGCATCGGCAGGCGGACTCTCAACCACTACGCCACCAGGGAAGCCCTAAGGATTTACTTTTATTTTATTTTTTTAACATCTTTATTGGAGTATAATTGCTTTATACTGTGTGTGTTAGTTTCTGCTTTATAACGAAGTGAATCAGCTGTACATATACGTATATCCCCATATAATCCGTGGACGTGTGTGAGCTGAGAGATGAGCACATCGCTATCGTCTGTAGCCTCCTTGGCACAATCAACGTGTTTTTACATTTTCTACGGCTCCTGTTTGTTCGCCAGTGTGAACGCTGGATGAGGACCCACAACTCCTGAACCCCAGGCGTCTCACACATTGTTTCTTCTTGGGATATTTGCTGAACGACGAATGTGCACCGGACAAGGGTAGCCACCTTCCACGCTATCTCAGGGAACGAGGCTCTCAGTACTGTTGTGGCCACTGTCACACCCATGTTTCTGATTGTAATCATAGCACTATTTCTATATTCCTATGAATATGGAAATATATTATGTTCTTTCCCTCCCCGAAGTGTGGCTCAGAGCCATGAAGCAGCTCACCAGGACCGTGCGGGATTTAGATCCCATTCAGGCTGATCCTGAAACCCACGCTTGCAGCCAGAATGCCTCCTTGCCTCCCAGGCTCTAAATGAGAATAGTGATAGAAAACTCTGTCTTCAAAGCAGGTGTTGAAAAATATCAATCCTGAAAATGTATTTTGCAGAGAAACCTACCTGCTCCTCAGTTAATTGTAGTTATTTTGCATTTTCTTCTTTGCCTTTTATATTTTTAGCAGTTTATAAATCACAAAGCAGAACTCTTTGATTGCCGGAGATTAAAACAATCCAGTCTACCCTAGACTAAGGGGAGCAAATGGGCCTACCATAGAATGTTCTCATTTATTAGAAAATAGTCCTCGGTCATCAGGTTATTCCTGCTGCTGGGTGATTTGACCCTCTCCCGCCACCAACCTGATTCAGGCAGGACCAGCAGGGCTGGAGGTTGCCCCCAACAAAAGGCAATTGGGACAGTTTTTACCACTCAGTCCCGGCTTGGGTTTTTCCTTCCTTAGCCAGTGCTTCATTATTTTGCATGAAACACTAATGGGGAAACATTAAAAATTTAATGTAATCTGTATCTTATCAGTTTCCTCAAGGGTGAAGGCATCTCCTAAGAGTACAAGGCTCTTAACAGTAGAAACAGAAAAATCTGAAACCATGTGAAAGGAGGGGAAAACAGGTACACTGCCCCGCAGAATCAGTGGTCCCTGACTTGGGCGTGTGCCAGAGGCCTCCAGAGGCCTGTGGAGCACCCCTGTTGAACCGGGCGCCTGGTTCAGGTCTGCTTGGGTTTCTAAGCTAATTTCTTTACTTAATACGCTTTGAGCTTCCTGGCAGGCATGGGAAAATGGAAGCACTTCCCATTTTAGCGTTTTCCATTTACAGGAAGTGTAATTTCACTCCTGTGTAGATTACAAATCATCAAATTTTAGAAAAGGTTGAGGTGGATGGCTTACATAATCCTCACACTCAGACACCAGTTCTTCAAGAGGGACAAACGTTTTCCTGGTACTCAATTCATAAAAGAAATGTGGGGGGTAGTTTCCTTTATAAGGGGTTTTGAAGTTTTAAGGATATTGTCTTTATATGACTTTTCAAATTTTCCAACTTTAAAGAAATACATGTCTCCTCTAGTAGCAGTATAAAATACAGAATTAAAACTATTAACTTTTTTTACATTTTCCCACATTATTCTATATGTTCATATATAAAATTAAGATAATTAAATATACTGTTGTAAATTCTGCTTTTTGCACTCACCAATAATTGCATGTATATCTTTCCATGATAATAAGTACATAGAGAGCCCCATCATCTTTTAATGCATGTATTGTATTTTGGTATATTCATGGACAGCAGTTTATTAAATTTTCTCTTGTTGAGCATTGAGTTGTTTCTAATTTCTCAGTCATGAAATGCTGTACCTTCAACTCCTTTGTAAAACATATTTGCTCACTGGTGAAATTATTTGCTTGACAAAATCCTAAAAGTGAAATTGCTAAGTCTGAACTTATGCCACTTGGAAAAGCTCTTGAAACATTTTGCCAAATGCCCTCTGGAAAGGTGTTAGCAATGTCAAGACCGACTAGTGGAAGGTAAAGGTACGGATCTCTTCCCACGAGCACCGACCATGAAAAGAGAAATACTACTGTTATTTCTCTAATACTCCAACATTTATTTATTGGCCACTTATATTTCTTGCTTTGAATGTATTTGTTAATATCCCTTGTCTTATTTCTATTGGTATAATATATATATTTTTATCATTGGCTGCTTTTAGAATGAGGATATGAATCTTCTGTCTGACGTATTTTCCCAACAGGTTTGTCTTAAAATTTTTTGGCAGTATTTTTTAATATTAAAAGTTTATTTTTTTCTTCATGATTTCTGGCTTCAGCGGCCTCTTTGGAAGATATTTTCCATTATCCACATGTTATAAACCAGTTCTGTATTTCGAGGTCACCTGTCGAAGGTTGTAAATTATCCATTTAAAGCTGTATTCCAGGAGCAGTTTTCTTTTGTTCTATGGTGAGACCTGGATCTTCCTTTCTGTTTTGTTTCCAAATAGTTGTCACTATATGATCTATTGAAAAAAATCTGTCCTGGGCTCAGGGGTTTAAAATGATTTCTTTATCTGTCCATTTCTAGATTCTCTCTTCTGCTCTCCCATGACTGTCATATTTTTCATAGTGTTACACTTGTGTAACGTTTTTACAATATTACGTTGCAATATATTTATCTGCTAGAATAAGCTCATTCGTGTGCATTTTCTCTTCCAAGTGAACTCTTTAATAATTTCCGACACTCTCTTCCACCTATGTTTTACAAAAGCTGCAGAGGTTCTCTGTGTCTGCGTCATCCCTGGTGATAAATGAAAGCTGAGGCGGTAACTCTGTAGGGAAGACTGGGCTTGGGGACAGCAGCGGCGGGCAAGCGTCAGAGTAATCCAAGACCAGAATTCAGAACCTGGAGAGCAGATGCAAATCCCTGAAGCTATCTTCCTTGATTTTTATGGTTTTCAGTTGAACTGCTGACCATGGAAGTCCAAGTCATACAACTTGCACTTGGAGGTAAGGGCCACGGACATGGGTGTTGCTATGTTGGCCTTGGACTCTGGATCTGTGGTGAGCGGGGTTTGCATTTGAGCGTCACAGGTGAAAAGTCTGAGCCAGTTGTTGTGAAAGTGAAGAGCTGCCATCTCTTTTCTGGATGTGGTCCAGGGATGCTGCGGACCAAGCCAGCCACCTTCTAGAAGCAGCTTTGGAGGTGCTCAGTGCTCTGATGGGTGCCCAGGGACCTGCACCGTGGAGGATGGAAACAGTTATCACAGGCTGCAGGGTGTTAGGATCGGGTGCTGCTGGTGCCCCGCCATAGAAAGGCCCAGAATGATAAACAGGCGCCTCGGACTTGGAGCAACAACTCCTCCTGACGAAGTGACCTGCCGGGGATGTTTACCGCAACTGTGATCTCAGGTCTCTGAATTCATCTACCCCCTGGACAGGGCTCATCCTTCCCATCTGTGTTTGGGTGAGAATCTTGCAGAGATGAAGATTTTTGTTTTAGTCCGATTTTTTGATAGAATTGCTCTTTCTGAAAATAATTACACTGCACGTCCGGGTTCAGGTGAAGCCATTCCTTTTCTGTGAAGGCAAGTCAGCTCCGCAGGATGGATGGAGGGTGGACGCCTGCCTTCCTGTGCATCCTGGCAGAAGAGCAGTGGGCAGGGAGGGTCTGCAGTCAGCGTCTAGGTCTGTAGAGGTGTCAGCTCAGGCAACAGATGATTCCCAAGCCAAAACAGGTGATTTTGCCCTTCCGATGGGAAAGCAGGGCCAAACTACCCCAGGTGATTTACACATCTGTTTGGAGTTCTGTGGGATCCCTAGCTCATTCTGAATCTCTTGGGAGAAGGAGAAGTCATTCTGTCTCTGTTTGTTTGTTTTTTAATAACTCAGGGAAGGTTATTCGGTGTGCTGAGAAATGGAGTGGCCAAGGTTCTAAATCCGGAAAGCCTGGGTTCTAGTTCTAATTCTGCTAATTATGAGCGTGTGACCTTCGATCAGTATTTCCCTTCTCCTAGTCTCAGTCTGCTTATTCATAAAATAGCAAGAGATTTGAAAAATGCCTGCTGTGGGGTTGTGGATCAAAAGTGCTAAGATTGGGCTTCCCTGGTGGCGCAGTGGTTGAGAGTCCGCCTGCCAATTCAGGGGACACGGGTTCGTGCCCCGGTCCAGGAAGATCCCACATGCCGCGGAGCGGCTGGACCTGTGAGCCACGGCCGCTGAGCCTGCGCGTCTGGAGCCTGTGCTCCGCAATGGGAGAGGCCACAGCAGTGAGAGGCCCACGTACCGCAAAAAAAGAAAAAAAAATGTGCTAAGGTTTATGCAAGCTAATGGGATCTACAGACGTGTGGATACAAATATAACCACGTGTGGGAGGATGGAGGGATTCCACACAGCCCACATCCATGCCTGAGAGGTTCTGGAGCTGGAGCTCCACTTGGTCACGGCCCAGCCAGGCCACACGCTGACCCTAATGTGGTTATGTGTGGGCATTCCTGCCTCAGACCCTCATGGAGCCTGGGGTGCTCTTGTCTCTCAGGAAGAGAAACACTAGAGCCAGGCGAAGGCCGGCTTCTGTCTTCTGTATCACAGGCGCTGTCCCCATGCGATACACTCTGTGTGAAAAGAATGCCCCTTTTTCTCTTCATATTCAGTTTTCTCATCGACAGCATACGGGCCTTGGACTGGATAATCTGTGATCATAGAATCTGGGATCTAGGCTCCACAGTTAGAATTCCCCACATGAACCCCAGACCTCTAGGTAGCCTGGCGTTCCCACTCTAAAGAGGAATATTCTAAAATAACACCTCTGCGGCTGGGGGCTTCCAGAAGACCTTGGCTGCCATCCTGGAACGGTGGCACCACCAAACCTTGTCCAACTTGTACAGACACACTGGGAACGTGCTTTATCTGATTTCTTTTATTTCCCCATTGTACTGTGCATGGCGCCTCCCCAAGGCTCAGGTGTCACTCAGGGCAGGTCCCTTTCAGTAGCCTACAGTTTCCTTTTCCTTCTTATTGAAGGGGTTGTAGGGTTTCACAGTTGTGACCATTCTAGATAGTGGCCCCTGGTGACGGAAGAGGTCAACTGCCGTTTCTCTCCGTAAGATGCTGTAAGAGAATGGAGGGGAAAAAAGACACATAAAATAAAATAAAAGCATATAACCTCATCTATCCTCCAACTAATGATACACACGTCGGGGTGTGGGGGGGCAGGGAGAGAGAGAGGAGGAGCACAGAACAGAAAGAAAATGGTTAGTCCTTGTGTGTATTGTTTCCTTTATTTCATTTATTTGCATTCAGTTCATTGATTGCATTCTATGCATTCTATTGCCATCAGTTTCATTGATTGAAAATCTACTTTGTGCCTAGAATTACAGTAGGTGCTAAGAATACAGAAAACACAGACAAAGGAGGTGAGGCTGCAGAGAGGCAGCTGAATAACCCAGGGCTACCACACAAAGCCTCCGTGGGGGTGGGCTCAGGGTGTGAGGGCACCCAGAGGCAAGGTCACCTTTCTGGGTTGGGGAAGGACATCCACCCACTGTCTATGTCAGGGAGGAATCAGGAGGGTCACAGTAAAGGCCAGCTGGTGCAAAGGTCAGAGTTCAGGGAGACAGGAAGATGGGAGGGCATGGAGCATGCGGGCGGGGCTGGGAGGGGGAGAGGGAGACAAGGGCAGAGGCTGGAGGGGCCCCGTGCGGGGCTGAGCGCTGGCTTCACCCTGCAGGTGGGGTAACCTGGTGGCTCCCTCATGATACTCTCAACCCACACCTTAGTCTGCTCGTCTCTCCAATGGAAATGATGCCCTACCAAGTTTCTGCTGAGAATTACAAGAAAGGAAATAACCGTGAACATGTAGAATACTATGCATGTAAATGACGCTTTCCAAACACCTGTTGTGTCCAGAGGTGTCCACCTCAGCATGGACCTGGGTCACGCCATCTCTCTTGAGCAACTGCACACAGCCTGTAGCGATTCTCCCATGAATCTGCTGCTCCTTGAATCACACACACACCGCGATGCTCATATGGGGCAGAAGTTATAGAGGACACGGCAGATGAATCTCAAGCACGCTGTTTTTATGCTGCGATTATCATGAAGTAACAATAGTTTTTTCTGATGTTGTGAAAAAATGCTGTTGAAATGAGAACTCCTGCTTCTGTGAAGGTTGAATTCTGGTGTGAGGGATGCACAGGAAACACTGAGCTGTGATGGAAACAGGAGTGGATGCCCTACCTTCAGACCTGGAGACTCACAGCATCCCTCTGACCCATCTCCTGCACCCCCGTCTCCCCGCCTTGAACCCCTGTCCCATAATCCCTTCCCTGCTCCTTTGCATCTCCTCTCAACAGTACCCATCCTAGGGCACTGCTGGTGTCCTGCACACCACCCTCAGCATGTGTTATGGGGACCTCACGGCCCTCCCTCCCTTGGCATTGACATTCAAGGCCTAAGCCACTCAACCCCACTCAACCACCACTCAACCACCACTGCGGCCCATCGGCCACAAACTCCACCACAAGTGCGCCATTCTTGCCCTGGGCAGGAAGAGGGGCCCTCAGTCCTTCCCCCGGTTGTCCTGTGGGAGCTCTTCATGTGACTGCGAGAGGAGAGCCATGAGCTGGAGGAGGGAGAGGGCTGGGGGGGGGGGGGCATGGAGCTGCGAGGGAGGGCAGGCTGGCTGCTCGAGGGGAAGGTCTGATGTAGGGAGGCCCTGGGCCTGGCCAGCCAGCAGCGAGGGAACAGGGCTGAAGGGGAGCTGGAACTCACAGGGAAGGAAGAACCTTTGAGGCAAGTGGGAGGTTGTCTTTCCGGGAGGAAAGGAAACAGGAGTAGTGGTGGGAGTAGCGATTCTGAAGTGGGAGGAGGACATGGGGGTGGTGGTCCACCGGAGCAGGTAGCCGGGGGGCCTGGGGAGCGGCAGAGCGGCCCTCTGAGGGGGAAGGGGGAGGGCTGCTGCCACCACGGGGCGGAGCCAGCTTTCCACGGAAGGAGAGCCGCGAGGGGAAGCCGCCAGGGCAGGCCCTGGGCAGGCGGCTTCTCAGGAACAGCGGGAGAAACAAAGAGCGCCTGGAGGCTGTCAGCTCACTAAGGGCTCGTGATACTCAACAGACAGAGACTCAGACTCTCATGGCCGCTGGAAGCTTTTAGCGAAGAGAAAACAACAAAAACACATTAAGTGTAGTGTCACAAAAGAGCAGAGGCACTACTTCACCACGGAGAACCTCAGAGACCTGACTTTTTCTGATCACAGGGGCCAGGACAGGTGCAGACCACTGGCCGCCCTGCTGCAGGCCGCCGGCCTGTGTCAGCAGAGTTCTGTTAAAAATTTACGCGCCTCCCTGTGCCTTCTCACCGCAGAGCCCCACTGCCACGTCAGGAGCCCTTGTCTGGGGGGACGCAGGGGTGATCTGGGCTCCCAGCCCAACACGAGTCTGTCATTTCGTGTCACATAGTGGGTGACACTGTCTGTGTTTCCAGAGCCGGTGTGCACCCTGAGAATGAGAACCCCAGAGAAGACAGCTCCACGGGTCCTTGGGCCCCACTCTGGGACAGCAGGTGACAGCTGTGTGTGCAGGATGTGCGGGGTGAGTGCGGGGCTGCCAGGGGTCAGCAACCAGCCTGAATCTGCCGCTTGGCCATTACCCCAAATGGCCTAAAGACTCAGCCTCTTTTCTCAGGTAGCAACAGTGACCACAGTAGGAACAGAAGTAGTAATGGTGGAGGCTAGTTTCCCACGTAGGAATAAAGATTCCTCTGAAATATATTAGGGACTTTGGACTGCTAGCTCACGTGGCGGCAGAAAAACGCCAGACCACAAGGCTGTCGGGGACGAGGTCTGAGAGATTTGGGGTGAGAAGATGGGCTGTGGACAGAAACGGCGACGGGTGAGAACCGGCTGCATTTGCCAGAAAAAGTATCCTCGAGTTTGCTCGCTCCTCGATCGTGAATTGCCCAGACTCAGGGCGTTACCCTGGCTTTTCTGGGCAATAAGTCTAAACGACAGATATAAGAATGCATTTAATTTTCACGCTGTTTCTTTAGGTCCTTCAGAGGAAGTAAAACACTGTGTCTAAATTTCTACCAGCCCTTCCTTTGGAATTTGTGTGACGTTTGACAATGTGTCTTGAGAGAAAATGGACTGAATGCAAAACACCAGCCTAGAAAGCCAATGACCCTCTTTAAAATGTTTCCCACCGGGTGGCCCAGAGAGGCCGGCCAGTTGGCAAACTGTCCGAGCTAAGCTCAGTTGACGATGCGCCCCGTCACCTTGTGGTCACTGCCCTTACCACGCGGCTCTCTACACACAGTTCACACCGCGGCCGGCGGTGACCTGAGAGCTGCCTCCCTAAGACCCCACGGCTGCGCGATGAGGGCTGCCTGGGGCAGGCAGAGGCCTGCCCTCGAGTATCTGTGAGACGAAGCCCACTGCCCCGAGAATCACGGCGTGGACCACCTCCTCCTTTCGTGAAGTCTTCGCTGCACCCACACAGATGCCCTGCTGGCCTGGAACCTCAGTTTCCTTACCTGTCAAATGGGAAGACAAGAGACCTTCCTCACAGGGTCACAGGGCTGATGAGACCAGTCAGTCCTTACAGGGCAGTGTCCCAGAAGCCCTCAGCTGTTAAGTGACTGTCACTATGAAGACACTGGGCATCCTCCAGGGTAACTGTTTATCCCTCGCTCACCGCTAGACTGGGAGCTCCTTGCAAACTGGGTCTAACTCTTGTGAATTCCTGGCACTGTAAACATTTGTTGACACAACATTTGTTGAATGAACCACACGCACACGAGTGTATGACTAGTGAACTGTGGGCCGAGGTCCACGAGGCCCCGCCACGTCCTGCCTCTCGGGATGATCAGGAAGCCCATCAGGGCAGGAGCTCGGACTCTGCCTGCAGGTCAGCACCCACCAGCCCCCCTGACCGCCCAGCTTCCTGGGTCTCTGCCCAGGCTCTCTTTCCGACGTCACCCTGCCTTTTCTTCTGCATAGCATGTGTCTCTGTCCAAAATCGTTTTAATTCATGTCTTCAGATACTTGTATGCCTCTTTGCTTCTGTCTTTCACGCCAGAACGTAGGTTCCTGAGAGCCTGGAGCTTTCCCGCTCAACCCGGTGAGCACAGAGCCTTCAGCAGTGCCTGGCCCAGGGTGGGTGCTCAAAGAATGTTTCAGGAATGAGTGGATTCTCCACCAAAAAGGAGAAAAGGCACCAATGGAGGCGGGGGGCTGCATTGGTCCCCCTCCCAGATGCACACCCACCGACCCACCACGAGAGCGTATTTACTGGCACGGGGCCAGCCTCTGGACCCCGCATTTGCATCTTCAGAGCTGTGTTATCTTATTTGCAAGGCCAGGACGTCCATAAGACGCTTTCAGATTTGAGGTGTAAGGAGCAATAATGCGTTGCTTCTCACTGGCAGCTTCAACACACAGGGTCTGCGCTAAACTCCCATCAGATGTCTCCTGTTTTCAATTTGCAAAACAGCGTTTAAAAATATGTATGGCTTTCAACCGAATGTTGTCTTTCGTGAAAGGTAAGGTGGCTATTCACAAGAAGTGAATACGTGTCCCGTGCAGTGTGTTCCATGCACGTTCTGAGGATCATGCAGAAGGGTGATGTGTATGCAGAGCTGAGCCCAAGAGGCAAAGATGCCATCCACCTAAGATGCATTAAACACCTTAATATGCTCCTTTGAGCAGCAACAGTGGGGAATGGACTCTTCTGTCTTTTTGGACTCGACACCCTATTTTTTAAACAACGTAAATGTACTCTCAGTACTGAATGGCTCTTTAATGGGCTAATCATCATTAGGACACCTCCCCACCGCGTATCTGAGCGCACTGAGTAATAGGACTCGTACTTACTGGTGCACTCCTGGATCGGGCGAGGGGGTCGTTGATGGACGACGAGAATTTGCTGGATGGGTGGCTGTGAAATGAACCTTACCAGCGTATCCTGGAATATTTGCAGAGCTAAAGGAAAGAGGGCAAGAAAGGAAAGGAAAATAACCATCTGTGAAATAGTCACGGTCACCAGCACCCAACTATGAAAACACAAAGGAGGACGCAGTCTAAAGGTTTTGTCCCACGTCAGGGCTGGAAATCTGGCTGCCAGACAGGAAAGCGTGCAGGCAGGGGCCAGAGATGTGCAGATGACAGCCCTGCTCTAGGACTAAAGAAACTTACTTCAGGTCCATGTTTTTCTACTGTTTCAATTTGCATGTGTTTTACATACATGATTCACAGCTGAGCTCTGTTTTCTAATGAAGGAGGACAGGCTTTCCTTACCAAAGAGTGGACCTGGGTCCCACACGAAGCTCTGTGACACCAACTCCAATATCAGTCACAACTGTGATTTTGTTTTTTTGTTTTTTGTTTTTGATACGCGGGCCTCTCACTGCTGTGGCCTCTCCCGTTGCGGAGCACAGGCTCCAGACGCGCAGGCCCAGCGGCCATGGCTCACGGGCCCAGCCGCTCCACGGCATGTGGGATCTTCCTGGACCGGGGCACGAACCCGTGTCCCCTGCATCGGCAGGCGGACTCTCAACCACTGCGCCACCAGGGAAGCCCACAACTGTGATTTTTAAATAATATTTATGTCTTGTCACCGTTAAAGTACTGATTTCATATAATTTCCTGAAATTGCACAAATTTAACTCAATTCCACTTACTCCTCTGCTTCCCTGGTCCTTTTCCCCTCCAGAGAGAGAGAGAGTAAAAGAACAACACAAGAAGGTCTGGCAGGGTTTTTCAGTGTGGGTATAAAATCCCTCTCTAGAACGGCAAGCAAACTTCCAAAAGAAATACTTTAGTGGGTAATTCAGAGAAGTGTGAATAATAAGTATTGTTTTTGCCATTTTTACAGCGTATAAAACCCTTTCCATGGATTATTTCCTGAGGAAGAGGTGGGCCCAGTCCCAGAGCCGCTTAAGATATGCAGCCTCACCCTCAGGTGCGAGGAAACGTGAGGTTGAGACTATTTTCAAAGAGCAAGCACACGCTCTCTGCAAATCACAAGGTTCCCTCCAATAACACCCATCGCTGTGAAGTTCAGCTCTCAGGGTCCTCTTGCTGCCATGGCCAGGAGAGCGCCAGGGCTCAGCTTGCCGCGGCCACTCCAGGGCCCCTCCTCGGGAGCGTGACATTCCTCTGGCGAGGGTCCTTATCCTCGACGGAGGCCCAGACGCAAGGCGAAGAGCAGCGAGGACCGAGCCCCCATGGAAGGCAGAGGGACGGCTCCTCCGAGGGTCTCCTGGTTTCGTCTCATGCTTTCCACACAACCAATAAGACAAGGAAACCTCCAATCAGCACTGACCGCAGGAGGAATTTCCAAAATATGGAGCTTCAGGGAGGGTGCGGCGTACAGCCAGGGACGGGCAGACAGTGGAGGGCGGGGCAATGAACGGGGTGGGCTCAGGGCCGAGGGCTCAGATCTGGGCCTCAGCTACGAGAGGGGCGACAGTACCAAGCTCAAGGGCATGGGCAGGAGGGAGGCCAGATTCTACTTGTGTCTGTGGGCAGGCACGTCCTCTGGTGTCCTTCTGGGCACTGATGACGTGCCCCTGGCATCAGCACGTTACGGGAAATGACGTATCAGGTAGGAATTGCACTAGTAAAGTCCTGTGTCTCTTCCAAGTGCATCAGTCTACGACTTGCTGGCTTGCAGGCAATAAAGCAGGGGACCCCGATGCAGACAGAGTGAAGGGCAAGCACATCAAGGGCAACAGCAGGGTAAGCAGTGCAAGCTGATGGATCTTGTGGGGCCAGGAATATCAGGGAGCCAGGCCTGCCCTGCCCTTGTCTCGGCCAGCTGCAGCCCGAGGGTGCACGTGGCCTCCCAGTGCCCTGGGGGTCAAAGGGATTCAGTGAAGGTGAAAGCAACTGGCAAGTCTTTAGCACTTAGTAGATGCTCAATTAATCGAGCATGTAAGATTTTAAAGAAATAAGAACTGTACGAAATAGGGGCCTGGCAGGCGAGGAATGCAGTTCGTCCAGGACAGGCAGCCTGAGAGAGGTGAAGACAGACAGTGGTTTCCAAATGCTGCTGCGCCCTGACGACTCACGGGGATTTTTAAAAGGTACTGATGCCTTACTCCTACCCCCAGACATTCTGATTTAATTGGCAAGCCGTGTAACCTGGGAATTGGGGTTTTTAATCTCTCCAGAAAACTCCCATGGGTAACCAGGTTTGGAAGTCTCTGTTTCAGGCTTGTTGCAGGGACCTGGGTGAGTAAACCACTGCTGTCCAATTCTAGGCAGGGCCCTTCAGGTTTTCCCGGAATTTTCTTAAAGAATTGCAGCTGTATGTCACAGAGGTAACAAAAAAATGGGGCAAAATCATTCATGTGTTGTGTCTCTCCCCAAACATTCATTAAAGCTTCCATGCATGTTACAAAGGAAATCCCCTTCCTCTGCGCGAGAGGTTTTTTCCACTGCCCCTAAAACACCTGCAGAATGAAAATGCTTCTGAAGTCATAACCTTCCATCAGAGCAGTTAAGAAGTCAAAGGTGGAAGCAAGTGATGTGTCAATCACAAGAAGGGCTTGATATAAAACATCACCCCACTATATGTGCCTTGTGGCATTCAGGTTATTGATGTTAAACGGTATTATACATTACGTTATAATAATGATATTATATTACATCATATCTAAAAATAACACCCATGCACGAGTGGACTGAATTAAAGATAAGCTACTTAGGCCTGAGAAATGAATTCAGTTGCATAATAAACTGTCACATATTTGAAAACGAAAGTCCTCACCCACGCTGCTTCTAAAATCTATTCCATTTAACCCTTTGGCAGGGACATCACAGGGGGACTTTTTTCCGTCTTCAGTGCAACATGTTGACCTTATACAAGAGGAGAATAGTCTCTGGGGGACACTCTGCAGACCTGCGGCTGATGGGTGACACGATTTTTCAGATGGAAGAAACAGAGATATTAGAGACACGGAAATGTACAGGCTCTAAGAGAATTTCCAGAGCAATTGTACGTTCAAACCCACTCCCCCATTTAAGGAAAGCGAGAGAAACAGGAAACCATTTAAAGATAAGTGAAGTCTTCATGTTTGCCTTTGCTCCATAGTCTTTTGGACACCTTCTTTGGTGCCCAATTCCCACAATAAGCCTAGAGTTGGTTCACTAATGGGTAAATTTGAATAAATTGTTGCCTAAGTTTACAGCTAATTGGTTTTGCTCAGCAAAGCATAATAAAATAGAAATTAAATAACTTGAGAAATAAAAGGAACTTCAGTAAATCAGTTAGAACGAGGGAGCCCAGATGGTGTGTAATGAAAAGCTAAATAGAACATAAGGAAAACATGGAGAAAACCATGTTATATGTAGACTATAGGTCATGCATACGTGGATTAAAATTCCAGTGCGCACACGTTCTCTCTCTGTACCACAGGCCTGACGAATCCTCACTGAGTGTGCGCCCTTTGTGACACTTAACGTGAGTTGACTGGTTTAATCTCCCAACACTCTGGGTCGCTGGTCCTGGTATCATGCCCATTTCATAGATGCAGGCACTGGGGCCTCAGAAAGAGTCTAAGTCATGTGCCCGGAGACAACCGAGCTGGCAGGTGGCGGGACTGACCCGACCCAGAAGGCCCTGACACCCAGACTGCCAGCCGTGCCGGGAGAGCTGTGCTGGGTCAGGGTGGCCAGCGTCACTCAGGGTGTGGGTGTAGTGCACATTCAAGCCACTTGGGTCCTCGTTCAGCGAGAGCTATTCTGTGTCAAGTACAGATCGAGAAGAACTCAAACAGGCCTGACGCCTGACAGCTTTCACGTTAAGCAGTAAAGTTGTTAAATGCACGACTAGAGGTTTACAGAATCCAGGTGGGGCAAAGATCGCTGATGCAGAGTAAGAGCCAGAGGGTGTGAGAGGGACGCAGAGGGAGGCGCGGGCTCAGACTGCCCCAGGGCTGGCATCGGCCTTCAGGGCTGCCCCCGCCAGCCCTGTGCTCCTGGACACAGGATGGGAGCTTTCTGAACCACCTCTGCCCAAGTCAGGGGTGGGAGGATGTGCAGCTCCCTTGCAGGGGGCGGGGGGCCGGGTTAGCTGGGCCAAGTGCTGGCCCAGTGCACGTGTGGCCAGAGAAGCTGGCGGGCCTGGGAAGGCTGAGGGGAAGGAGGGCCTGGGAACTGGGACTGGTTTTGCTGACCGTTCTGTGAGAAATCTAGATAAGACCAGAGTCATGCTGGCCACTGGGCTGTGCCTCCCTGAATGTGGTAAGATGTGGTAAGATCCCCAGGACCTGCTCAGGAATTAGTGTCACTCCTACCGTCACCATGCTCTAGAGGATGTGCTTCTCCCTCTGTTCTCAGGGAACCTTCCCCTCTGGCATCCGGGAGGGGACACGGAAAGGAGCCGACAGCCCCATCAGAGCAGGGCTGACGCCCAGGAAGCGCTCACTGGCCAGAGGCTGCCCTGGGGACTGAGCGCTCATGGAATGAGTACCTGGGGCTCTTACATAATTTACTCTGCTTCAACCTCCCCATCTGTAAAGTGGGGAGAGAACCTATTCCCGCACCTCTGGCTTCATCACACTGCTTTGAAAAACAAATGAGAGAGTCGATGTGAAAGTTCTCAGAAAAGGCAGAAGTGTGGGCTAGTGTAAGGAACTGCTATTCATAGCCCGTCTTGAACCTGCCTTGTGGTCAGATTTTGTTAAAGGTGCAGTGCACCCGGGACAGGAGCAGGGCGGCCCCTTCTTCCATCTTAGACCTTGGCCCAGGGGTGCCTGGAGGTCACTTTGGACAATTACTCATGATTTGCAAATGCTTCATCAGAGAGACGACAGAGGTAAAGGCACAGTGAATACGAAACTGGGTGAAGTCCTGAAATAAAAGATTATGATTTAGTGGAAGACAGAGCGGTGGAGGCACAAGGCTGGTTTGGGAAACCAAACGGCAAACAGTGTCTGGAAAGCACCGGGTATGGGGTCGGAGGGCGCAGCCTCTGCTCTGTCACCTGGACGTGCCTCTCTCCTGCTCAAGCCCCAGCGTCCTCCTCGTTGGCAAAGGGAGGGGCTGGACCAGCTGAGATGCACATACGTGAGCTCCCACGTGGTCCATGGCAAAAGAAAAACACTCTCCCTTTCCTTAGGAAAGGGCAAGGTTCCATGCTTTTGGATCCCGAGTCTGCACAGATCTGCTGTTACACATCATTCTCTAGTCAGGCTCTTTGCACTGATGACTCCTGAATGCTAGGCATTTTCAAACAATGTGGGCCACAAAATAATTACTAACTGAAAACAAACTTCTCTTCCATCTCATTTTATAATAAGCTCTTGCAAAGAATATGGCTCTAGTATTTAAGAGTAGGATGAAAAAACAGATTGGGAAAAAAATGGGGGGGTCCCTACGTTAGTCTTACCTTGTTTGCTTGACACAGATTATGAGTGAGGATGGACTTTTTACCTTTTTTGTGTGTGTGTGTAATTTCTACTCAGTGCCTGAGCTTCAAGAACTGTTGAAGCCAATGGATATCATGGATTCTAGCTCCTAAACTAGGCCCAAGTTAGAAGTTAGGAACCTCAGTGGAAACTGAATTAATGTCTTGAGTTCCTTAACTAAATATCTTTTAATAACTGGCCCATCACTACCAAATCAGAAACTATTTTATTAATTTTAATGAGAAAACTCATGCAACAATTCTGCTCTTAAGGATTTGTTCTATAGAAATGGATGCATAAAACTGTGCAAAGATATATGTGGAGGATGTTTACTGCTGTATTTTTTTAACAAAAGGAGAGATTTTAGTAACTACTTGGCCTACGTAAACTATGATATAGCTTGTAGTGGAATATGATGCAGCCATTAAAAAAGATTTTCAAAGCCCTGCATAGAGCCTGGGAAAATGTCCATTGCACCTGTCAACCCAACACCGCCCCACACTCGCATGCACACACAGCGACATGCAGCTACCTACAGGCAGAAATTCATGCACGTTTGGCGGTAAAGTCTAAAACATGTATCACTTTTCAACACTGGCCCTGAAAATGAAAGAGGTATTCCACTTTTGACAAACATATTTGAATGGTTTTTATAATAAACACATTTGGAAGGAAAAGAACATGCTATTTGGTGAGCTTTAAGGCCAGCATTGAAGGTGTGTGTGCCTACACATTGCACATAAACTCTGGCTCCACTGTAAATTTTTACAATACTTCCAGGAAAGGATTTTGTAACATGCTTAAAAATGTTTATATATTTTGACCTCATAATCCATTTCAAGGAGTCTCCCTTAAGTAAATAACTCCAAATTAGAAGAAGATTCACTTAAAGAGTGTTTGACAGCATTATTTATCATAGCAAAAAATGGAAAGAATTTACATATGTAACCTAAGTGAACTAGTCAATGACAGTACATCTACACCAATAAAAAATCATGATGAGTTCATAATAACATGTACCCATGATGATGTTGCAATGTTAAGGTAGTAAAAATTATATATGTAGTATGATCATAGCTATATAAATATACAGATACAAGATTCAGGATGACAGATGGAAATATGTCAAAATATTAATAATGCCTATGTTTCTGTGTAAAAGTTTAGTTATATTTTTATTGTTATTAATTTTTCCTGTACTTTTTTCTATAATGATCAGATTCAGTTCTACAACTTTAAAAGTTATTTTTAAAACTATTAGTATAGGGCTTCCCTGGTGGCGCAGTGGTTGAGAGTCTGCCTGCCGATGCAGGGGACACGGGTTCGTGCCCCGGTCCGGGAAGATCCCACATGCCGCGGAGCGGCTGGGCCCGTGAGCCATGACCGCTGAGTCTGCGCATCCGGAGCCTGTGCTCCGCAATGGGAGAGGCTACAACAGTGAGAGGCCCGTGTACCGCAAGAAAAAAAACAAACAAACAAAAAACAAAAAAAAAACTATTAGTATAATCACCACCAATACATTGGGCATGTCAAATGAGATGGTGGCCAGAATACAAAATCAACGAATGAGGAAAATTTGAAAACATTTACCCTTTGGGGAAATTGGTGATTCCAACCACCTGAACCCAAGAGGCAGTAGCCTTGACTCTGTCTGCAATGCGGCTTCCACTGAAGGAGTCGGGGCAAGTACAGCTCCTGTCCTAATTGTCACAGGTTATGAGAACCTTAAAGATGATCTCATAAACGTATTTCCCTTTAAGAAAGTTTAAGATGAGGAAACAAAGGAAGAGTCATATTTGCTTTTGAATAGGATGGAACTCTACTGGGCACAAAGTAAGTTGAAGTGTTTCTGGGTTTTGGACCTTATGCAAATGATGTCATGTTGCATGCATTCTTCTGTACTTTGCTCAGTGTGGTACTGTGGAAAGGACATAATATTTTGTTTAGAGATTCAAGTATATGTATCCAAACTATCAAGCAAAGCAAGCAAAGGATAAGCACAAAGTCTGATGTGATGACTTCTGGGTTGGGGAAGGAGACCAAGGAGATGAGGTTGGGAGGAATATACAGGTGGCTTAAAAGATACAGTACTATGTCCTTAGCTAGGCCCGGGATGCACAGGCATTTCCTTGTTATTTTGCTTTATATGTTACATATGACACTATACATTTTGTATCAATACCTCATAATAAAAATGGAAAACCTTTCTTTGTGTTAAAAGGTTAAGATTCTGTTAAAAAAAATGAAACCTCATCCAAAGAAGAAACTTTGCAACCTCGGAGGCCCTCTAGTGGCCAATTTGGGGACGTACAGTTAATGTCCAATTCTTTTACATAATCCATTCAATTTCCTTTCCTTAAAAACACTAATTAACAGCAAGATGAGGTAGAATGGCCTGCTCCCAAATTTACTTAAGTTAAATGGTATGTTCTACATCAAATTTTTAAAATGCTGCCAGACTGCTCTTTACTATCCTTGAAGAATGACCCAGAAGAATACATTTTATTCTTTAGCAAGAATGTTTCATAAAACATTCCAAAATTCAGATGTACATTTCAAAGGAGAAATAAAATTTTATGCCAGTAGGATATTTTCAGTTGGGTTTATCCTCATATTCTTTCTTGAAAATTTTTTAGAATTGCCACGTTTTTTTTTGTTTTTTTTTTTTTTTTAATTTTATTTATTTATTTATTTATTTATTTATTTATTTTGCGGTACATGGGCCTCTCACTGTTGTGCCTCTCCCGTTGCGGAGCACAGGCTCCAGACGTGCAGGCTCAGTGGCCATGGCTCATGGGCCCAGCCGCTCCACGGCATGTGGGATCTTCCCGGACCGGGGCATGAACCCGTGTCCCCTGCATCGGCAGGCAGACTCTCAACCACTACGCCACCAGGGAAGCCCTAGAATTGCCACGTTTAATAGCAATAATTTCCTTGCAGAAATTATGGAAGAATCATAACCAACGAACCGTTCCTCAGGACTCAGCTAAAACATCACAGCCTTCAAGTCTCGTGGGTGAAAGTGACCTCTCTGTACAACTGAGATCAAAAGCACTAAGCTCACTGCTCAGGAGACTCACTCCACGCTGCTCTATATTATCATTGCTGGTGAGCAGAGCTCACCGGCCCTGCAGGTTTGCAAGCTACATGAGGGCTAAGTCTTTGTCACAGTACATGGAATATTTTATGTATTCTCTCCTCTTTTTTCTTTCTTTTTTGTTTTTGGTTGAAATGGATCAACTCATTTAATTCTTCAATGCAGTAAGTTACAGAAATATATTTTAAAACCAAATTTAGTTTTGAAACATATTTTAGTTTGGCCAACTAGTCAAAAGAATTAGAGTCAGAATATATAACACAGGAAGATTCAAAATTATTATAGGGTGTAGAACAGGTCTGAAGGACAGCCAATGTGAAATTTAGCTATTTTGTCTCATGGACACAACTGATGTTTAAAGAAAATAGAAAGCAGCTAACATTTAAAATACTGTCGTGATTCACACTATAGGCTTGCAGGATACCTCCTGCAAGGTTTTCAGTCACCAGCGAAACTGATGGGGTAACAGCCATGATGTGTAGCAGCTCAGTGGCGTAATGAAGAAGATGTGGTACGTATATACCACGGAATATTACTCAACCATAAAAAGGAATGAAATAATGCCCTTTTCAGCAACATGGATGGACCTAGATATCATCATACTAAGTGAAGTAAGTCAGACAAAGACATATCATATGATATCACTTATATGTGGAATCCAAAAAGAGGGTAGAAATTAACTTATTTACAAAACAGAAATAGACCCACAGACATAGAAAACAAACTTATGGTTACCAGGGGGTAAGGGGGGGAGGGATAAATTGGGAGATTGGGATTGACATATACACACTACTATGTATAAAATAGATAACTAATAAGAACCTGATGTATAGCACAGGGAACTCTATTCAATACTCTGTAATGACCTATATGGGAAAAGAATCTAAAAAAGAGTGGATATATGTGTATGTATAACTGATTCACTTTGCTGTACACCTGAAACTAACAACATTGCAAATCAATTATACTCCAGTAAAAATTAAAAAAAAAAAAAAAAGACACAGAATGTCAGCTTCCTGTAGTGTATCCTGTGAATCCTAGGGAAGTAATTTCTGAGGCTCAGTAGTTCCACTGGTGAAAGTGAATATATACATACTTTTTGTATATATTATATATATAATATATTCATAAAACATAGCATGTAAAGATATATTGCATATATATGTAGGCACCCAGGTTAGTCAGTGCTCAAAACTATAACCTCCTTTGTGAGAAACTACAGTCCTTTCAGGTACCTTTCTTTCAGGTATCTTTCAGGTATCTTTCCTCTTAAGCTGTGAGCAGCATCAGGCTGTTTTTTTTTTTTAATTTTATGGAAGTCGAGTTGATTTACAATGTTGTGTTAATTTCTGCTGTACAGCAAAGTGACTCAGTTATACACATATACATTCTTTTTCTGATTCTTTTCCATTATGGTTTATCCTGGGAGATTGAATATAGTTCCCTGTGCTGTACGGTAGGACCTTGTTGTTTATCCAGGGCCGTTTTTTAATTGCTCCATTCATTGCAAAGCCCATGACCATGTTTCCTCCTGAATAATAAAGTGAGGGGAATAATCATAAGTGGAACTCACCAACTTGAGTTCGTATAAAGAATTTCAGAGCTGCGAGGCTTGGCGAGAGATGTGATGTCTCCACAGGGGTCGTCAACGTCATCAGCATTTGTAGAATGCACGCAACCACTGTTAGGATGAAAAGAAACATAGAAAAAATAGATGAACATATCCTAACTTGCAAAGGAAATCTTGCCAAAATAGATCAAAATGCAAAAAATTAACCACGGTGATGGAACAATTTGCCTTAAAAAAAATAAAGTAAGGAGACTTTCTCTTTTTTAGAGTGAGAGCAACAGCTGGTTTGTGTTTTTGAGCAAAGAAGCAGCTGCTTCTGCAGCCCTGAGCCAACTCCTCCCTGGAGCTTGGAGGCAGCCGGGGCAAGGCAGAGATGGGTGTCTCCATAGCTGAGGGGCCTCCTGTGGGGACAGAAACGGGGCAGGTGCCTGGGATTGTGGGCAACTGGCGATGTGCCTTCGGGGCCAATTAGTCCACGGCAGTGAGAGGGGGTCCTGCAGGCGCTTCTGGGGCCACTGGTAGGAAGGTGAGTCAATTCTACTGTGGGGTAGGAGAGGCTGGAGTAATGAGGGGGGAGGGTAGAGATGAAAGGCCCAGATTCCTCTGTTTGCTTGGATTTACTTTGTTCCAAGGTACTGTGATCTGAATGTTTATGTCCCCCCAAAATTCATACGTTGAATCCCTAACATCCAAAGGTGATGGTGTCAGGAGGTGGGAGGTACTTGGGTCATTAGTGTTCTTATAAAAGGGACACCACGAGCTCCTTGCCCCTGAACCGTACGTGGACACAAGTCTGTGACCCCTTGGCCGTCCCTACCTTCCAGCCTCCAGAACTGTGGGAAAGAAACGTCTGTTGTCTACAAGCCACCCAGTCTGTGCTATGTTGTGACAGCAGCCCAAGCTGACTAAAGCACAAGATTTTTTCTCCAACATAAAGCAGAGAAGACCCCAAAGGGTGGTGACGCACATCTGTGCCACCCACGGAGAGCCAAATTTAAATAGAAAAGCAAGAGATCGCATTTCCTGCCCTTAGCTTTGGCGAGCACATTGGAGCTTCCACACCAAGTGTAAAAGTCTTTCTTGTTGACAACACCCAATATTAGTAGCATCCAAGGTATTTTATTTCATAAAATAACCAATTTGGGAACACCGAAGATACTGCTCCCCCTTTCTTTCTCTTATTAACATCTTTAACGCATTTTTGATGAAATTCCTGACAGGCAGCATGCTAGGAAAACATTAGAAATCTGTTAGAAAGCGTAAGCTGTTTCAAAAAGTGAATTACAAACATGAGTGAGCTGAAAGCAACTACAATTTAGATGTAAATCTAGTAATTTTTAAAACATTAAGAAACATTACTTACGTATAGAGAGGAATGTATTTGCTTCTGGAACTTGGACTCACACTTAGAAAAAGAGAAAACATAGGCAACTGAGTTATCGACATTAATAAACATCACGATTAGAGTAAAAAGTCTTCAGAGATATCCCATAGAAATGGGCTTCCAAAAGTTGGTAATTTTAAGCAGAAAAGATTTAAAGATGTAGTTTTTAAGTGATGAAAATCAAGCACAGAACAAATTCACTCCAAACAGCCAAGAACACGTAAGTCCTTGTTGACTCTTACGATTTAGCTCCAAAGCCTCTTCTCCTGGGTTTTTCTTTGCTGTTTTTGTCCTCAATGGTTAGACATGTCATATGTGGCAAAGCTGACCTCTCATTTTCTTAGACACACAGAGGGTCCACATTTGACTGGCTCTTACTGACCATTTAGTGTAACTCTCCATGGTGGAGAGGAAGCGACTGTGGCCCAAAGGAGTTCAGTGACGTACACAAGATTGCAGTTACTTAGGGCGCTTAGAGGAGCTTGGGTTTATTGTGTACTTTCCCTGCTCCAATCCTAGAATCAGCCATTTTTCCAAGGATCTCACAATGTCTTTTATTGGAGAGTGGCATTTTAAACCAACATTTTGGAGCTAGACATGCTTCTGGCTGCTTGTGTGTCCCTACTTCTAGGCCCTCCCAGCGGACAGAGCTAGGAATATCTGGGTGCATTTGAACCCGTGTGTATCCATATACCTACATATATTTCTGTATTCACTTTCTGCAATATATATATATATATATATATATATATATATATATATATAAAGGGATACCTCAGAGATATTATGGGTTCGGTTCCAGATCACAGCAATAAAAGTGAATACCACAGTAAAGCGAGTAACACAAATTTTTTGATTTCCCAGTGCATATAAAAATTATGTTTATACTAACCTGTAGTCTATTAATGTACAATGGCATTATGTCTAAAAATGTCCATACCTTAATTTAAAAATACTTTACTGCTAAAAAATGCTAACCGTAATCTAAGTCTTCAGCAAGCTGAAATCTTGTTGCACTAGTAACATTAAAGATCACTGATCACAGACCACCGTTACAAATATAATAATAATGAAAAAGTTTGAAATATTGTGAGAATGACCAAAATGTGACACAGAGATGCAAAGTGAGCAAATGCTGTTGGAAAAACGGCCCCGATAAACTTGCTCGAGGCAGGGTTGCCACAAACCTTCCATTTGTAAAAAACACAGAACCTGTGAAGCACAACAAAACGAAGTGTGCCTGTAAACATGAGTTCGTGGAGGCCCCCAAGTCTAATCAGCACCACGGGGCTCATTCTCCGCCTTCTCTGACAGTGTGAGACCTGCCTCTCACCATCTGCCAAAGATTTACTTTTTGTCACATGTAACAAAATGTGACAAAAAGGCACAAGTCACACTACATGTTCTTACATGGAGTATACATGTAAGAAGTTTAGAATTGCCAACCTGTTTCTTGGTGAGAAACACATTTACCAAGTAGAGTGCAGATAGTACTTACATACAGCTCTTTTTGTCATTAGCCTTACAGTTCTGTGTCAAAATACTATTTCCAAGTGTATGAAGGTCCAAATTTAGGATCACTCCTGTTTTCCCCCATCCACTTAAATGTAGTTATGTCATTTGCTTGTAATACAGATTCACTTGTTACCTTCTGAATTCCATCCTGGATTTTCCCACCACCCTGGTATACCTTTCTCTCTCTTTCTCTATTTTTTACTTTGCATTCAGTACAGTTTGTTCTCTATGGTGTACATAGAGTTCTATGGGTTTGAGAAATACTGTCATGTGGCCAGCACCACAGAACCATATAGAACTGTTCCATCGTCCTAATGTTTGTTTACAGGCTCTTTGTCTTCAATGCTGTCCCCCTCTCCCAAATCCTGGTAGCCACTGATCTACTCCTACCCTTGTAGTTTTGCCTTTTCTAGAATGTCATATAAAAGGAATCATGCAGGGCTTCCCTGGTGGCGCAGTGGTTGAGAGTCCACTTGCCGATGCAGGGGACGCGGGTTCGTGCCCCGGTCCGGGAGGATCCCACATGCCACGGAGCGGCTGGGCCCGTGAGCCATGGCCGCTGAGCCTGCGCATCCAGGGCCTGTGCTCCGTAACGGGACAGGCCACAACAGTGAGAGGCCCGCGTACCGCAAAGAAAAAAAAAAAAAAAAAGGAATCATGCAGTATGAGATCTTTTGGATCTGGCTGTTTTCATTGAGCAAAATGCTTTTTAGATTCATCCATATTGTTGTGTGTTGCATTTGTTCTTTTTCATTGTGTAGCTCTACTCTAGTATCTTTATCCAATACGTGTTTTTCCATTCACCTGTTGAAAGCAATCTTGGTTGTTTCTAGGTTTTGAAGATTATGATTAGAGCTGTTATGAGCATTCACATATAGGTTTTTCTTGCTAATGGGAGCAGCATTTACTAGGGGAAGGCTCCAAGGTGAGTGGATCCCGCAGGAGTTCTGAGATATGGCAGAACTGACTAGGACTTACAGCTTTTAGTTCAGTAGATGATTCATCATTAAAACAATAAATGCAATGGATGCATAGAAACTGGGTGAGCTATTTGCCATTTTACCAACATGACATGTAAATAGAAAGATGCTAATAAAGTTTTTCTTTTCTTTTCTTTTCTTTTTTTTTGGCTGTGACACGTGGCTTGTGGAATCTTAGTTCCTCAACCAGAGATTGAACCTGGGCCCATGGCAGTGAAAGGGCCTAACCTAACCACCATGGCAGTGGTTAGGTCGAGTTCCAACCACTGGACTGCCAGGGACTTCTCGCTAATAAAGTTTTTTTATTAGCACTCATGTAATATTAAGAGTTAGCACCAGCAATTTACATCTTTCTTCTTTTAAAAGATATTTGAATGGGATTATCAACTATTCCAACTTGCTGTGTTTATAAGGAACTTATATTTTGAATGTTTTAATCTTTGATTTAAATTATTACCATTCAATTTATACATTGGAATCTATTATTTTTATTGGGGTGTTTTATACCTTTGGTTAAACCATCTTTTAAATAATCTTTATCAAAACTTTAAATACTGATTTTAGAATATGGCTCAGTAAAATCAGTTTGCTGACACGACTCAATATTTTTCTCAATACTGTCATTACTTGCAATTCCAGATTCAACATTTAAACTTGATTATGATTTTGCATATTTCCACTTAACTACACTTTTTTATTCTAAAAATTTAAAAAAATCCTTTTTTTAACATCTTTATTGGAGTATAATTGCTTTACAATGTTGTGTTAGTTTCTGCTGTATAACAAAGTGAATCAGCTATATGTATATATATATCCCCATATCCCCTCTCTCTTGCATCTTCCTCCCTATCCCACCCCTCTAGGTGGTCACAAAGCACCGAGCTGATCTCCCTGTGCTCCCAGCTGCTTCCCACTAGCTATTTATTTTACATTTGGTAGTGTACATATGTCAGTGCTACTGTCTCACTTCGTCCCAGCATACCCTTCCCGCTCCCCGTGTCCTCAAGTCCATTCTCTACATCTGCTGCCCCTAGGTTCCTTAGAACCATTTTTTTTTAAGATTCCATATATATCTGTTAGCATATGGTATTTGTTTTTCTGTTTCTGACTTACTTCACTCTGTATGAGAGATTCTAGGTCCATCCACCTCACAACTAATAACTCAATTTCGTTTCTTTTTATGGCTGAGTAATATTCCATTGTATATATGTGCCACATCTTTATCCATTCATCTGTCAATGGACACTTAGGTTGCTTCCATGTCCTGGCTATTGTAAATAGTGCTGCAATGAACATTGTGGTACAGGTCTCTTTTTGAATTATGGTTTTCTCAGCATGTATGCCCAGTAGTGGGATTGCTGGGTAGTATGGTAGTTGTACTTTTAGTTTTTTAAGGAACCTCCATACTGTTCTCCAGAGTGGCTGTGTCAATTTACATTCCCATGAACAGTGCAAGAGGGTTCCCTTTACTCCACACCCTCTCCAGCATTTACTGTTTGCAGATTTTTTGATGATGGCCATTCTGACCGGTGTGAGGTGATACCTCATTGTAGTTTTGATTTGCATTTCTCTAATGATTAGTGATGTTGAGCATCCTTTCATGTGTTTGTTGGCAATCTGTATGTCTTCTTTGTAGAAATGTCTATTGAGGTCTTCTGTCCATTTTTGGATTGGGTTCTTTGTTTTTTTGTTATTGAGCTGCTTGTATATTTTGGAAATTAATCCTTTGTCAGTTGCTTCATTTGCAAATATTTTCTCCAATTCTGAGGGCTGTCATTTCATCTTGTTTACGGTTTCTTTTGCTATGCAAAAGTTTTTAAGTTTCATTAGGTCCCATTTGTTTGTTTCAATTTCCCGTACTCTAGGAGGTGAGTCAAAAAGGATCTTGCTATGATTTATGTCATAGAGTGTTCTGCCTATGTTTTCTTCTAAGAGTTTTATAGTGTCTGGCCTTACATTAAGGTCGTTAATCCATTTTGAGTTCATTTTTGTTTATGGTGTTAGGGAGTGTTCTGATTTCATTCTTTTACATGTAGCTGTCCAGTATTGCCAGCACCACTTATGGAGGAGGCTGTCTTTTCTCCATTGTATATTCTTGCCTCCTTTATCAAAGACAAGGTGATCATATGTGCATGGGTTTATCTCTGGGCTTTCTATCCTGTTCCATTGATCTATATTTCTGTTTTTGTGCCAGTATCATACTGTCTTGATTACTGTAGCTTTGTAGTATAGTCTGAAGTCAGGGAGCCTGATTCCTCCAGCTCGTTTTTCTTTCTCAAGATTGTTTTGGCTATTCAGAGTCTTTTGTGTTTCCATACAAATTGTGAACTTTTTTGTTCTTGTTCTGTGAAAAATGCCATTGGTAGTTTGATGGGGATTGCATTGAATCTGTAGATTGTTTTGGGTAACATAGTCATTTTCACAATGTTGATTCTTCCAATCCAAGAACATGCTATATCTTTCCATCTGTTTGTATCATCTTTAATTTCTTTCATTACTGTCTTATAGCTTTCTGCATAGAGGTCTTTTTTCTCCTTAGGCAGGTTTATGCCTAGGTATTTTATTCTTTTTGTTGCAATGATAAATAAGAGTGTTTCCTAATTACTCTTTCAGATTTTTCATCATTAGCGTATAGGAATGCAAGAGATTTCTGTGCATTAATTTTGTATCCTACAACTTTACCAAATTCATTGATTAGCTCTAGTAGTTTTCTGGTACCATCTTTAGGATTCTGTATGTATAGTAACATGTTATCTGCAAACAGTGACAGTTTTCTTCTCCTTTTCCAACTTGGATTCCTTTTATTTATTTTTCTTCTCTGATTGCTGTGGCTAAAACTTCCAAAACTAAGTTGAATAATAGAGGTGAGAATGGACAGCCTTGTCTTGTTCCTGATCTTAGTGGAAATGGTTTCAATTGTTCACCATTGAGAGCAATGTTGGCTGTGGGTTTGTCATATATGGCCTTTATTATGTTGAGATAAGTTCCCTCTATGCCTACTTTCTGGAGGGTTTTATCATTAATGGGTGTTGAATTTTTTTTTTTTTTTGCGGTACGTGGGCCTCTCACTGCTGTGGCCTCTCCCGTTGCAGAGCACAGGCTCTGGACCTGCAGGCTCAGTGGCCATGGCTCACAGGCCTAGCTGCTCCGCGGCATGTGGGATCTTCCCGGACTGGGGCACAAACCCGTGTCCCCTGCATCAGCAGGCAGACTCTCAACCACTGCTCCACCAGGGAAACCTGGGTGTTGAATTTTGTCAAAAACTTTTTCTGCATCTGTTGAGATGATCATATGGTTTTTCTCCTTCAATTTGTCAATATGGTGTATCACGTTGATTGATTTGGGTATATTGAAGAATCCTTGCATTCCTGGGATAAACTCCACTTGATCATGGTGTATGATCCTTTTAATGTGCTGTTTGATTGTGTTTGCTAGTATTTTGTTGAGGACTTTTGCATTTATGTTCATCAGTATTACTGGCCTATAGTTTTCTTTTTTTGTGACATCTTTTTCTAGTTTTGGTATCAGGGTGATGGTGGCCTCGTAGAATGAGCTTGGGAGTGTTCCTCCCTGTGCTATATTTGGGAAGAGTTTGAGAAGGATAGGTGTTAGCTCTTCTCTAAATGTTTGATAGAATTCCCCTGAGAAGCCATCTGGTCCTGGGCTTTTGTTTGTTGGAAGATTTTTAATCACAGTTTCAATTTCAGTGCTTGTGATTGGTCTGTTCATATTTTCTATTTCTTCCTGGTTCAGTCTTGGAAGGTTGTGTTTTTCTAAGAATTTGTCCATTTCTTCCAGGTTGTCCATTTTATTGGCATAGAGTTGCTTGTAGTAATCTCTCATGATCCCTGTACTTCTGCAGTGTCAGTTGTTACTTCTCCTTTTTCGTTTCTAATTCTATTGATTTGAGGCTTCTCCCTTTTTTCTTGTTAAGTCTGGCTAATGGTTTATCAATTTTGTTTATCTTCTCAAAGAACCACTTTTAGTTTTATTGATCTTTACTATTGTTTCCTTCATTTGTTTTTCATATCTTTCTGATCTGTTCTTTATGATTTCTTTCCTACTGCTAACTTTGGGTTTTTTTTTTCTTTCTTTCTCTAATTGCTTTAGGTGTAAGGTTAGGTTGTTTATTTGAGATGTTTCTTGTTTCTTGAGGGAGGATTGTATTGCTATAAACTTCCCTCTTAGAACTGCTTTTGCTGCATCCCATAGGTTTTGGGTTGCTGTGTTCTGATTGTCAGTTGTTTCTAGGTATTCTTTTATTTCCTCTTTGATTTCCTCAGTGATCTCTTGGTTATTTAGTACCATATTGTTTAGCTCTCCATGTGCTTGTACTTTTTACAGTATTTTTCCTGTAATTGATATCTAGTCTCATAGTGTTGTGGTAAGAAAAGGTACTTGATAAATTTTCATTTTCTTAAATTTACCAAGGCTTGATTTGTGACACAAGATATGATCTATCCTTCAGAATGTTCCATGAGCATTTGAGAAGAAAGTGTATTCTGTTGATTTTGGATGGAATGTCCTATAAATATCAATTAAGTCCATCTTGTTTAATGTGTCCTTTAAAGCTTGTGTTTCCTTATTTATTTTCATTTTGGATGATCTGTCCACTGGTGAAAGTAGGGTGTTAAAGTCCCCTACTATTATTGTATTACTGTTGATTTCCCCTTTTACAACTGTTAGCATTTGGCTTATGTATTGAAGTTCTCTTATTTTGGGTGCATAAATCTTTACAATTGTTATATCTTCTTCTTGGATTGATCGCTTGATCATTATGTAGTGTCCTTCTTTGTCTCTTGTAATAGTCTTCATTTTAAAGTCTATTTTGTCTGATATAAGTATTGCTACTCCAGATTTCTTTTGATTTCCATGTACATGGAATATCTTTTTCCATCCCCTCACTTTTGGTCTGTATGTGTCCCTAGGTCTGAAGTGGGTCTCTTGTAGACAGCATATATATGGGTCTTGTTTTTGTATCCATTCAGCCAGTCTGTGTCTTTTATTTGGAGCATTTAATCCATTTACATTTAAGATAATTATTGATATATATGTTCCTTTTACCATTTTTTTGATTGTTTTGGGTTTGTTTTTGTAGGTCTTTTCCTTCTCTTGTATTTCCTGCCTAGAGAAGTTCCCTTAGCATCTGTTGTAAATCTGATTTGGTGGTGCTGAATTCTCTTTACTGTAAAGATAATTGTCTTTAAAGGTTTTAATTTCTCTGTCAAATCTGAATGAGATCCTTGCTGGGTAGAGTAATCTTGGTTGTAGGTTTTCCCCTTTCATCATTTTAAATATGTCCTGCCAGTCCCTTCTGGCTTGCAGATTTTCTGATGAAAGATCAGCTGTTAACCTTATGGTGATTCCCTTGTATGTTATTTGCTGTTTTTCCGTTGCTTCTTTTAATATTTTTTCTGTGTATTTAATTTTTGATAGTTTGATTAATGTGTGTTTTATTATGTTTCTCTTTGGATTTATCCTGTATGGGATTCTCTGTGTTTACTGGACTTGATAGACTATTTCCTTTCCCATATTAGGGAAGCTTTCAACTACAATTCCTTCAAATATTTTCTCAGTGTCTTTCTTTTTCTATTGTTCTTCTGGGACCCTATAATTGGAATGTTGCTGTGTTTAATGTTGTCCCAGAGGTCTCTGAGACTGTCTTCAATTATTTTCATTCTTTTTTCTTTATTCTGCTCTGAGGTAGTTATATCCATTTTATCTTCCAGGTCACTTATCGGTTCTTCTGCCTCAGTTATTCTGCTATTGATTCCTTCTAGAGAATTTTTAATTTCACTTATTGAGTTTCTCATAATTATTTGTTTGCTCTTTGGTTCTTCTAGGTCCTTGTTAAATGTTTCTTGTATTTTCTCCATTCTATTTCCAGGATTTTGGAATATCTTTACTATCATCACTCTGAATTCTTTTTAAGGTAGACTGCCTATTTCCTCTTCATTTGTTTGCTCTTGTGGGTTTTTACTTTGCTCCTTTATCTGCTGTGTATTTCTCTGTCTTCTCATTTTGCTTAACTTACTGTGGTTGGGGTCTCCTTTTTGCAGGCTTCAGGTTCATAGTTCCCATTGTTTTTGGTGTCCACCCCCAGTGGGTGAGTTTGGTTCAGTGGATTGTGTAGGCTTCCTGGTGGAGGGGACTGGTGACTGTGTTCTGGTGGATGAGGCTGGATCTTGTCTTTCTGGTGGGCAGAACTGTGTCCAGTAGTGTGTTTTGGGGTGTCTGTGAATTTATTATCATTTTAGGCACCCTCTATGCTAATGAATGGGTTTGTGTTCCTATCTTGCTACTTGTTTGTCATGGGGTGTCCAGCACTGGAGCTTGCTGGTGATTGAGTGGAGCTGTTCTTAGCATTGAGATGGAGATCTCTGTGAGAGCTCTCACTGATTGATATTACATGGGGCTGGGAGGTCTCTGGTGGTCCAATGTCCTGAACTCAGCTCTCCCACCTCAGAGGCCCAGGCCTGATAGCCAGCCAGATCATCAAGACCCTGGCAGCCACACGGCTCAGAAGAAAAGGGAGAAAAAAAAAAGAGAATGAAAAAATAATAAAAATAAAATATTATTTAAAAAATAATAAAAAATTTAAAAAGTAATTTAAAAAATGAAGAGAGCATCCAAACCAATAAACAAATCCACCAATGATAACAAGTGCTAAGAACTATACTGAGATAAACGTAAAAGTCAGAAAGAAAAGAGTTGCAGACAGCAAACCCCAAGTCTACTGTTGCTCCCAAAGTCTACCACCTCAATTCTGGGATGATTCATTGTCTATTCAGGTATTCCACAGATGCAGGGTACCTCAAGTCGATTGTGGAGATTTAATCAGCTGCTCCTGAGGCTGCTGGGAGAGATTTCCCTTTCCCTTCTTTGTTCGCACAGCTCTTGGGGTTCAGCTTTGGATTTGGCCCCTCCTCTGCATGTAGGTTGCCCTCTGGCATCTTTTCTTTGCCCAGACAGGAGGGGGTTAAAGGAGCGGCTGATTAGGGGGCTCTGGATCACTCAGGCCAGGGGGAGGGATGGGTACGTAATGCGGGGCGAGCCTGCGGTGGCAGAGGCCAGCGTGACGTTGCAACAGCCTGAGGCATGCCATGTGTTCTTCGGGGGAAATTGTCCCTGGATTATGAGACTCTGGCAGTGATGGGCCGCACAGGCTCCCAGGAGGGGAGATGTGGATAGTGACCTGTGCTTGCACACAGGCTTCTTGGTGGCTGTAGCAGCGGTCTTAGCGTTTCATGCCCGTCTCTGGTGTCTGCACTGATAGCCGTGATTCGTGCCTGTCTCTGGAGCTCATCTAGGTGGTGTTCTGAAGCCCCTCTCCTCATGCACCCTGAAAAAATTGACTCTTAGGCAGTTCCAGACTTTTCCCCAGACTCCCTCCTGGCTGGCTGTGGTGCACTAGCCCCCTTCAGGCTGTGTTCACGCAGCCAAACCCAGTCCTCTCCCCGGGGTCTGACTTCTGAAGCTCAAGCCTCAGCTCCCAGCCCCCACCAGCCCCGGCAGGTGAGCAGACAAGCCTCTCAGGCTGGTGAGTGCTGGTCGGCACCGATCCTCTGTGCGGGAGTCTCTCCACTTTGCCCTCTGCACCCCTGTTGCTGCGCTCTCCTCCATGGCTCCAAAGCTTCCCCCTGCTGCCCACCCTCTGTCTCCACAAGTGAAGGGGCTTCCTAGTGTGTGGAAACTTTTCCTCCTTCACAGCTCCCTCCCAGTGGTGCGGATCCCATCCCTATTCTTTTGTCTTTGCTTTTTCTTTTGTCCTATCCAGGTACGTGGGTAGGGCAAAAGAGAAAAGGTATGTGGGGAGTTTCTTGCCTTTTGGGAGGTTTGAGTTCTTCTGCCAGCATTCAGTAGGTGTTCTGTAGGAGTTGTTCCACATGTAGATATATTTTTGATGTATTTGTGGGGAGGAAGTCTTACTCCTCTGCCATCTTGAAGGTCCTCCAAAAAAATCCTTCTTTAAAGGGCAATTTATGCTGGTTTTATTGAAGTGCTACATACAATTGTTAAACATTTGGAAAATGTCACCTTTGATATTATTTTTCCATAACTTAAATTTATTAATAACTTATTAATTTTGCTGACTAAGGCCTAAAATCTCCCATACTTTGCTTTGCAATTAATGATGGATTAGGTAAATATAAAATTAAATGTACAAGATTAAAAACCCTCCCATTGAGGTGATGATCAAATTGACCATCATCAAACCAGAACATCATATGAAACTCCAGGGAACAAAAGATGGGATTATCTCACTGTGGACGCATGCATTCTTCTTACGCATTATCTGTCTGTCTCACACTATTCTTCATAACCGGCCACAGTATTTGTTGCAAAATACACATATCTGGGGCTTCCCTGGTGGCGCAGTGGTTGAGAGTCCACCTGCCGATGCAGGGGACACGGGTTCGTGCCCCGGTCCGGGAAGATCCCACATGCCGCGGAGCGGCTGGGCCCGTGAGCCATGGCCACTGAGCCAGCACGTCCGGAGCCTGTGCTCCATGACGAGAGAGGCCACGACAGTGAGATGCCCACATAACGCAAAAAAAAAAAAAAAAAAAAAAATACACATATCTGTTTAAAGTTCCATGTGATTCATTCTTATGTTTTCTATTCTATTTAATTTTCACAAAATGCTGGTTGTGACTCTCCACTAATGGGTTGCAGGCTACAAATCACTCATTAGTCTGCTCAGCAGTCTACTCACTAAACTGGGACAGGACAACTGCCGAGCCATGCTGAGAAATGGGTCCCTGGCTCAGATCATAAGTGAGAATCGACTTCAAATGTTTTAAAGAGATAAATATGAAAAGAAAATCTTTAATTATTTTTAGGAAAAAAAGTAAATGAAGGATAATATCCTTTTTACTTCTGGATAGAGAAAGATCTATTAAAAATTCCACAAATATAACAAGGTATGGAGGTAAATATTGATGAATTCAGTTATATTAAAACTTTGAACTTCAGTTCAGCAAAGGGCACTATAAAATAGAAAAGTCACAGCCTAGAAGGAGATATGCATATTGCCAATAAAGGATTTTAATCCAGAATAATAGACTTAAAAATTTGTATAATCAATCAGTAAAAGACAAAATATATGAACAAGTAAGTTATACATGTGAACATGCAGTAAGTTACAACTTACAAAAAAAGTGGTTATTAGTAACCAGGTAAATGTTAAAATTATAATGAAGTACAATTTCATGCTTCTAAAATTAGAATTTTTCTAATTTGAAAATTCCAAATGCTGGCCACAAAGTTCAGTAGTGGGAATTCAAGCATTGCTGATGGTTGGTCCATTGGTAAAACTCATTTGGAGAATAATGTAGCAATATTTAGAACATAAAGAAGTTTACACCTCTTGATGTAGCAATTGTACACATAAGGATGTCTATATAAAACCCAGAAATAGCTTTATACTTTATAAAGATATGGGGATATTGTTTCCAACTCCAACAGAAATAAGACAAAAAATTAAGTTATGAGAACAGATGAATAAATTGTGGTATAACGATTCAATGGAAGACTATGCGTCAGAGAAAATGAACACCTAGAGATGCCAGCATGAGTCTCACAAACACAGTACTGAACAAAAATGTTAAGTTGTATGAATATACATTTGATACCACTTATAAACATGGAACACTTATTTATCACTTGTAAACATGGAGCACAATTCCACATCTTGGTTAAGAATAACACACATGGGGCTTCCCTGGTGGCGCCGTGGTTGGGAGTCCGCCTGCCGATGCAGGGGACACGGGTTCGCGCCCCGGTCCGGGAGGATCCCACATGCCGCGGAGCGGCTGGGCCCGCGAGCCATGGCCGCTGAGCCTGCGTGTCCGGAGCCTGTGCTCCGCAACCGGAGAGGCCCGCGTACCGCAAAAACAAACAAACAAACAAAAAAAGAATAACACACATGTTTTAAGGGTGCATGAAAATGTGAAACTTCACAGCTGGAATAATGGTCATCCCTTAGGAAGGCACATGTGCTTAGAGAGAAGTACGTCGGGGCTTCTGTGGTGTTAGTAACGGTTTGTTTTTATAGTTGGGAAGTAGACACGCAGATTATATCATATTTTTATTTTACATTTTTATATAGGAATTATTCAAAGATAAATTTAAAAAATAAAAACAGAGATGATGGCTGTATTGTGGGTCAAAAGAAGAAAAAAGAGACAAAATAGTGACATTTTCAAAGACAGAAACACCAAACTTTATAGACTAAATGCACAAAATTACCTATGTGGAAAGATTAGTAATAAATCATTGTTTCTAGCATTAATAGAACTCAAAATAACTATATGATACAAAAGTTGATAGAAAATAATTCATAATCCCTTGAAGTCCATGCATTTTACAACATTATAATTTTTCATATCAAGTGACATATAAAACACTCTTTATTTTTAAATGGTTGTGGTATATTTGATCGTCTAAATTTTAAGAAGGGTTAAGAGAAAACAAGAGAAAGCTGGCAACACTGAGTGACTGAACTGGGATTTGTGTTCTCTTTCCAGCCACAGGGACGAAGTCTGAGGGCCTCTGGGATGCTCTCCGGAGGACATGCCCCTCACCCATGGGCTAGAGCCTCTGATTCTTATGATAAATATGTGACGGCAAAAGGTCTACTGATGAGAACATTAGGAGATAAAACTTACAAATTGACTGGTTTGACTGGTGCCAAGAAAGATCTTGTTTGAAATCTGTCCCATAGTCCACCAACCATCTAAAATCACCATCAAAATGAATGACAAGTATTTAACCAAGTTAGTGTAATTTCTAGTATTTAAGTTCCAATTACTGTAATCTCTAGTATATATGTTCTAAGTTACTGTAATTTCTAGTATACAAGCTTCAGTCCTCTCGTATCACAGGCAAGAGCCCCAGTCACCCAATGGAAAGCACTTCCCGAGCACCCTTAGTCACTCCGGGGGTTGCTCCAGAGCCACTCCTGATCTCTGCTCTGCTTGCAGACCCTCAGGGTCAGTTTGTTTTCTCACAGCTGGAATCTGCCTCGTTAGCCACCTCCTTTGGGCTGAAGCCCTTGTGAAAGGTCTGGTTTGGATTTTCATCCCAAGACTGTGCTTTCTTGGCTCCCCCTTAGCCCATGCTCCACAGCCCCAGGCTAGTCTCCCCCACCCAGAGCTGTCATCTTAGACCATCATCTCGCCAGGAAGGACTTTGGATACAAGTATAATTCAACACTAAACAATATGTAATAAAAGACCAATTTTCACAAGGTATAAAAATATTTTAAAGGAGTTGAGAGATTCTTAAAAATAGTTATAGGAATCCAGACACATTTTTGGTCCTTTAATTGGTTTTAATTTCTGTGCACAAATCCTGTGCTGAGATTTTATATTAAAACTGTATTTTTCCTCTCTAATTATCATTTTTCTCTGTAAAAGCTGAAGTTTTTCAAGATACTGTGGGCTTCTTAACCTGTAGTTCACAAACCTCTTGGGAGTCCATGTTTAGAACTGTATTTCAATATAATTGATTTCCTTTTTAGTTTTGTGTACTTTGATGTATTAAAAAACTTCATTATGAGAGGTGATCACTGACCTGAGTTATTGCTGGCAATCCTTCATATCTTTTCAGTGTAAAACACTGTGAGATAGGGTCAGCAGCTTTTTCCACTGTTGTTTCTTCTGGATCAAGTTTTGGTGGTAGCATCTTGTCCCAAGGAACCATTTCATAAGCCCTATGAAATTATTAAATAATACATTTTATGAAAAATACATATTCAGTTGGCATAGTTCTTAACAGTAGCATATTCTGTGGTAGGAAGAATTCTAAATTGCCCCCCAAGATTCCTGCCCCTGGCGTACATACTGTATGTAGTCACCTCCCCTCAAGTGTGGGCAGAGCAAATGTATATGGTAGGGTATCACGCCTATGATAGTTTATATGGCAACTTTATATGGCAAAAAGGGATTGTGCACAGATAATTAAGGTCCCTAATCAGTTGAATTTGAGTTACTCAAAAAAAAAATAAATAAAAGGCAGATTATCCTAAGTGGTTCTGACCTAAACAGGTGACCCCTAAAAAGAAGCAAGAAAACAGCAGCAGACACACTTCAGTTATCCTTAAACAAATCCTGAGAGTCCTAGAGCTGCGCTGAGCTGAATTCTGCCAACAATCCGAAGGATCCTGGGAGACTGGGACTCAGCTGCTGCTGACATCTTGATTCCAGCCTGAGAAACCCTGAGCATTGAACCCAGTGGGCACTTGCCAGCACTTCTGTCTTACGCAAACGTGAGCTACCAAATGGGCATGGTGTAAAGCTGCCATATTGTGGTAATCTGTTACACAGCACTAGAAAACGAGTGCATACACGGATATGCATCTCACTAGAAAACGAATGCATACACGGATATGCATCTCACTAGAAAACGAATGCATACACGGATATGCATCTCACTAGAAAACGAATGCATACACGGATATGCATCTCACTAGAAAACGAATGCATACACGGATATGCATCTCACTAGAAAACGAATGCATACACGGATATGCATCTCACTAGAAAACGAATGCATACACGGATATGCATCTCACTAGAAAACGAATGCATACACGGATATGCATCTCACTAGAAAACGAATGCATACACGGATATGCATCTCACTAGAAAACGAATGCATACACGGATATGCATCTTACACTTTACTGAAAACAAATGCATTTGAGCTTTGCAGCAGGGCAAGAAGAACATTAATTTATAAATAAATAAGCTATGGCTTAGAAAACTGAATTTGTTTGCTTAAGGTCACTCAGCCACTGATGGTCGAAGTTAGACCTCTGATCTTGATTACCTGCCACCGAGGAGTCAGTAACATTCACATGATGTTCACCCCCCTGCCCCCTAAAGCACTTTCTTAGTTTGCCACCCAAGCACTAGGTCTCTGCATTTCCTCCCCCCAACCCCCCATTGGTTCCCTCCTCTCAGTCCCTTGTGCTGGCACCACCCCCCTTTTTCTCCTCTTTCTTGATGTACAGATGCCAGGACTCAAGCTCTGTTCTCCTCTGGCTCATCCAGTGCTGGTGTTTGACATCACTGCCCATAAGCCATGACACCCAGACTTGCTCCTCCAGCCCAGACCTCTCCCCCAGACTGCAGACCCACAGACCCCGTTGCCTACTTGACGCATCCACATGGATGTCTAATGAGCATCTTTATATTCAGCACATCTAAAACTGGCCTCTGATCTTTCCCTCCAAACCTGCTCCACCGGCCTTCATCTTGATAAGTGATGGCTTCAGTCCATCCAGCTGCAGAGCCCTAAACCTTGGAATCATTCTCCATGCCTCTTTCTTTCAGGCTCAGAATCTCCAGTCTGGAAACTGTGTTGACTCTGCTCTCAAAATGTATCCAGAGGCCAGCAACTGTTACAACTTCCTACCACACTCCTCCAAAACGCCATTATCTCTGACCTAGATGACAGCAGCAACCTTCTGCCTGGTCTCCCAGCTTCTCCCCTCACCCGGTCCACTTTGAACCCAGCAGCCACCATGACTACTTTGACACACAAGTCTGATCTGGCCACTTCACTGCTAACACCCTACTGTTTACAGTCTCTGCAAGTGCCCAGCAAGATCTGGTTCCTGGGTACTCCCTGACCTCTTCTTTTGCTACCCCTCTCTTACTGCACTGTAGACCCCTGGCCTTTGCTCTTCCTTGACACCTCAATCACACTTCTGACACAGGGCTTTTGCTCTACGTTCCCTTTGACTGGGAAGTAGTCAATCCAGATATCTGCACATCACTCACTTCCAAGTTCCTGCTCAAATCTCATCGCTCAAGGAGGCCTACCCAGACCTCCTAGTTATTCTGGAAGCCTGTTACTCCACACAGGACACTCTTGATATTCTTATCCTGTTCTATTTTTTCTCTGCTATTTTTTCATTGACTCATCACCTTCTAAGATATGATCTATTTATTTATTACGTTTGTGGCTTATCGTCCGTCTCCCTTTAGAGTGAGTGCTCATTGGAGGAGTCTTTTATTCACTGGTGAATCTCACAGCCTAGGACATGGACACATAAAGATACTTTATATGATTTTCAACTGAGTAAAAAAGTTCTTCAAACTTCTCTGCTCTCATTTTCTATGATGCTGGACATCCTTATCTCGTCCTCTCTCTCTGAGCCTTTCCTTTCTGTTTTGGTTTTATTTTTCTATTAAATAAAGGTTTTCTTCCTTTAACTGTTTATTTTAGCAATCAATGTAAGTAAGTAAAGAATTGTGTCTGATAGTCTTTGAATTCCTCACAGGATCCAGGATATTGTGGACACAAAGGAGATGTGTTATTAAAGAAAAAAGAAATACATTCTTAAATCAAATTCTACTCAGGAAAAATGCTTACTTTTGTGTAGAGGACTTGTAAAATGAGTCTTTTGCATTATATTTCTTGTTTGATTGTAAAAGTGGTTCTCCACCATCCTAGAAGGGGTGAATAATAAGTTTAAAAAGATAAGATGTAAATGAAAATTGCTAATGTTTTATATTCACCATGCTTTCTTTTTCTCTCATTCTGCGTCTTGGATCCACCAGATTTAATGCTTTCCCACTTTCCTCTATTGTCTTGGAAATTTACATTTTGTGTGTGTGTGTGTGTGTGTGTGTGTGTGTGTGTATACTCCTACTAATTAAATTAAAACTTACAAATATATGTTATTCTACTCATTTCTGATTTTTGGCTTAATAATTTTTTTAAGATTGAAATGTATGTAATTAATTTTAGACCTTTCTTGTTTTCTAATATATACACAAAAGACTATTTTTTTCTTCTTAGCAGAGTTTTAACTCCTTTATACAAAATTTGATATGTTTCATTTTCAAATTTATCATTCAGTTTAAAACATTTTCTAATTTCTCCTGTGATTTCTTCTTTGACCCATGGATTATTTAGAATTGTGGTGTTTAATTTAAAAATATTTGATGCTTTCCTAGACATCTTGTAGTTATTTATTTTTAATTTAACTCTGTGGTGGTTTGAGAACATATATAGTAAATTACAGTCACTGATTTTTGAATGCTAAACAAATCTTGCAATCCTGGAATAATCCCCACTTAGTTGTGATGTATCATCCTTTTTATATATTACCAAATTCAATTTAGTAAAATTTTGCTAAGGATTTTTTTGTCTGTTCATATCAGACTAATTTTTGTTGTAACATCTTTTTCATATTTTGGTGACAGGCTTCTTTTGTCCTCAAATATATTATTTGGGTAAAATGATATTATTTCTTCCTTAAATATCTGATCTTCTCATTAGTAAAACTACCTAGCCCTGGAGTTTTTTCTGTAGAAAGTGTTTTAATAATCAATTAAACTATTTAATAGGTATAGGGCTCCTCAGACTTTCTTATTATGTCAGTTTTGTTGTGTTTTCAAGGAATTTTCTCATCTTAGCTAAGTTGCCAGATTGACTGGCATAAAGTTGTTTATCATATCCTTTATTAAAAAAATAAACTGTATTCAGGTATAATATACTGCAATGAACTAAATTCGATAAATGCATACAACTTGATGAGATATTATAGCTGTGTATATCCATGAAAACACAACAGACAAGATTCAGAGCATTTATATTTTGCAGAAGTATTTCTCATGCCCCTTTGCACCCATATCTCCCCCTGTTCCCAGGCCAGGGCAACAAATGATCTGCTTTTTGTCACTCTATATTGGTTTGTATTTTTAGAGGTTTATTTAAATAGAATCAGTTGGTATGTAATATTTTGTTTCTGGCTACTTTCATTCAGTATAATGATTTTGAGATTCATTCATGTTGTTGCATGTATCAGTAGATTTTTATTGCTGAATACTATTCCATTGTATGACTATGCCACAATTTGTTCATACTTTCATATGCATGTGAACATTTGTTTCCACATTTTGGCAATTATGAATAAAGCTGCTTTGATTATTTATGTTCAAGTCATTGTGTGGACATACATTTAAATTTGTCTTGGGTAAATATCTAGGAGTAGAATGGCTGGGACACTTGATAGGTGTGTGTTTAACTTCTAAACAGTGTTAAAGAGTTTCCAAAGTATCTGTAATGTTTCACAATCCCACCAGCAGTGTGTGAGAGTTCCAGTGTTCTGGATCCTTGTCAACACCTGGAATTTTCAGTCTTTTAAATTTTAGCCATTGTGGGGATATACTGTTTTTCACTAATGACTCAGCATGTTGAACATCTTTTCATGTATTTTTTAGCCATTCTTATTTTTTTTGTGACGTGTCTGTTCAGATCTTTTGTTCATTTTTCACTTGGGTTGTTCGTCTTGTTATTGACTGATTTTAAGAGGTTTTTATACATTATAGATACAAATCCTTTATCATATATGTGATTGTGAATATTTTCCCATTGTGTAACTTGCTGTTTCATTTTCTTAACAATGCATTTTGAAAATCTAAATATTTAAAAATTTTACAATCTTAATTTTATATTGAGGCCTATTATCCATTTTAAGGTTAATTTTTTGTATATGTTAATATAGTAAAACTTGATTTTTTTCCCCATAGGATATGCAGTTGTTTTAGTAATATATTAAGACTTCCCTTTCTTCACTAAAATGCCTTGGCACATTAAAAAAATCAAATGGCAATATATTAGGTGGCTCCACTTCTGGACTCTCTTTTATGTTCTGTTAATCTGTATCTATCATTTTCCCTTTTGTACTGATTATTGTAACTTTATAGTAAGACTTGAAATCAGGTGGCATAAATCCTCCAAGTTTATTCTTCTTATTCAAAATTGATTTAGTTATTTTAGGTTTCCGTTTTATATTGATTTTATAATCAGCTTGCCAATTTCTTCAAAAGTGTCTCTTAAGATTTTGATGGAGTTTGCATTGAAAGTATCTATAGATCAACTGGGGAAGCATTAACATATTAACAATAATAAGTCTTTCAGTCCATAAACCTGGTTTGCTTTCCATTTATTTAGGTCTTCTTTAATTGATTTCATTCATCAATGTACTCTAGTTGTCAGTGAAGAAAATGTGCATGTGTTTCACTAAATTCTATGTTGATTTTGGCCCTATTGTAAACAGAATCTTTTGAAATTTCATTTTCCAATTGTTGCCTTCTGATATGCACAAATACAATTGGTTTTTGTATATTAACAATAAACTTATGCCTTTAATAAATTCAACTATTACTTTTAGTAGTTGTTTTGAAGATTCCTGAGGATTTTCTATAAATATTAGGTCATCTCTATGTAAAGATAGATTTGTTTCTTCCTTTCCAATATTTATGATTTCTACATCTCTTCCTTACCCTGCTGCAATAGCCATTACCTCCATTGGATGGAAAATAAAAGTGGTAAGGGCAGGCATTTTTGTCTTGTTCCTGATTTTAGAGAAAGAAAATTGTCTTTCATCATTACTTTAGCCTTAGTTCATCACAGATGGCTAAATATCAGGTTGAGGAAGTCCCCTCATAAATCTAATTTGCTGAGAGTTTTTATTACAAATGAATATTGATTCTTCCCTTCTTCCTAAGAATAGTCTTGGTTATTTCTGATTCTTTGGTTTCTGCATCCATTTTATAAAGAAATTTTCAATTTCCACAAATACACAGATAGGATATTGATTGAAATTACATGGAGACTGTAAATCAACTTAGAAAGGTCTAAAAAAACTTTAAATGTTGAGCCTTCCAATCCAGATAATAGTATATTTCTCTATCTATTTGGGTATTTTAAAATTTCTCTCAATACACGTACTAGTTTTGCCACAGGGTTCTTGAATATGTTTTGTTAGATTTATTACTCAATAGTTAATAATTTTGATGCAATTTTAAATGATAGCTTAAACTTTTAAAAAATGTTCTGCTTCTCACTGATATTTAGAATACAATTAATGATTTTATAATAATATTTACTTCTAGAAAACTTACTACACTCATTTTTTAATTTCAGTAAGTTAACTGCAGATTTAATTGGATTTTTAACATGCATAATCATATTATCAAGAATAATAGATTTGTTTAACACTTTCTAAGTTTTATACTATTTTTATGTTTCTTTGATTTGGCTGGCTAGGAACTCCAATGTGTAGAGTTCAAATATTGTTTGATTTACCTTTTCATAGATATCTATTGTTAATTTGAGGATAATTTTCAGTTCTTTTCATCAAACTTTTTTCTTTTTTTGCCTATGTTTAGATGAGTATATGACTTTTCTACTGTGATACAGTTAGTTATGTTTACCAATTTCCTAAAGTTAAGCAAATTTTACATTTCTGGGGTAGACTTAACTTTATCATGACTTAACTTTAGTAACCACGTGCTATATTGCTAGACCCTAAACATGTATGTGCATCTTCAGTCTTTACCTGATACCTTTCATTACTGATTTCTACCTTAATTCATTTGCAATCAGAGCGTATTCTGCGTATAATTTCAATTCTCTTAATTTATTGATTTATTTTATGTCCCAGAATACAATTTACCTTGGTGAACCCTCTGTGTGAATTGACAAGAATTCCTATTCTGCTGTTGTTGTGTGGACTATACCAAGTAGGTCAAGTCAGTCAATAATGTTTTTTTATATCTTCTTTTTATATCTTCTTTATCTTCACTTTTTTTTTCTGTCTACCTTTTCTATCAGTTACTAAGAATGGAGTGTTTAAATCTCTGATAGTGATTGTGGATCTGCTTTTCAGTTCCATCAGTTTTTGCTTCATGTATTTGAGTTGTGTTACTAGGTCATTTTATAAATTGACCTTCTTTATCATCATGGAATATCTATCTGGTAAAATTTCTTTTTCTGAAATCTACTTCGTTTGATATTATTACAGATATTTCTGTTTTCTTTAACTCTTTTTTGTGCAGTATATATTTTCCCATCTTAAACTTTTATCTATTTCTATTTAACATGGTTTTCTTGTAGCCAGAGTAAAGTTGGGTATTAATTTTTTTAATCCAAATAAAAATTGCTGACTTTAAATTTAATTATATATAGTTAGAGTCAATATAACAATTGACATAATTTGGTTTAAATCTAGCTTTAAAATCTAGCTTTATTTACTATTTGTTTCACCTCCTTTTCCTTTTGCATTACTTTGTTTTGGATTAGTTAAGGTAATTTTTTTCCTCTTTACAATTTAATTTTATCTCTGCCTATTAGCTTTCTTTCTTTCTCTCTTTCCTTCCTTCCTTCCTTTCTGTGTGTCTCTCTCTCTTTCTTTCTTTTATCATGGTCACTCTAGGATTTACAATACATGTCTTTAATTCTAGGGTTTACAGTGTATTACACCATTTCACAAATGGTGTAAAAATTACAACAGCATATCCCCTGACATTTCATCCTGACATTCCCTGGGTTACTGTTATACAGTTTACTCCTACATATGCTATAACCTCTAACTACTTGTAATGGTTATTTCTTTCTTTTCTTTTCTTTTTTTTTTTTTTTTTTTTGCTGTACGCGGGCCTCTCACTGTTGTGGCCTCTCTCATTGTGGAGCACAGGCTCCGGATGCGCAGGCTCTGGATGCGCAGGCTCCAGTCGCGCAGGCTCAGCGGCCATGGCTCACGGGCCCAGCCGCTTCGCGGCATGTGGGATCTTCCCGGACCGGGGCACAAACCCGTGTCCCCTGCATTGGCAGGCAGACTCTCAACCACTGCGCCACCAGGGAAGCCCTGTAATGGTTGTTTCTTTAACAGTCAGTATACTTTAACTTAAAAACAAAACATAGTATTTTATTTTTACCCACATATTTACCATTTCTGTTGATCTCAAATCCATTTCATTGCGGAAATTCAAATTTCCATATACTTTAGTTTTTTCTATCTAAAGAACTTCCTTTATGTCTGCTAGCAATGAATTTTCTCAGCTTGGTTTTTCTGAAAATGTCCTTGTGTGTTTTGACTTTATTTTTGAAATGTGTTATTTCTGGTTAAAGTATTCAGAGTTGATTTTTTAAAAATTTAAAATGTGTTTTCATTTTATTCTGGCTTGCACAGATTCTGACAAAAAACCTACTGTCAGTTTTACATGTGCTCCTCTGTACATAATTTTTTTTCTCTAACTATTTTAGGATTTTCTCTTTATCACTGTTTTTCCACAATGTGGTTGATGTGCATGGTTTTATTTATCTTTACTCAGCTTGGCATTTGCTGAATTTTTGGGATGTGAAGATTCATAATTTTCTTCAGTTAGGAACAATTTGGGCCATTATTTCCCAAAATATTTTTTTCCCACTCTCCTTTTTATCCTGGAATTCCAATTACATGTATGTTAGACTGCTCGACACTGTCCCACAGCTGACTGATGCTTTATTTGTTAATTTTCTCTCTGTATTTCATGTTCGAGTTTCTACTGCTATGTCTTTAATTTCACTGACCTTTTATTCTGCAGTGTCTAATCTGTTCTTGAAGCTATCCATTTATCTTTCATTTTAGACATGGTGTTTTTCTCTACAAGTCCTTCTGAGTCTCGTTTGTATGGCCCATTTTCCACATCATCATAGTGTGGTCTCCTCTACATCCTGAATGTAGGGAACACATTTGTAATAGCTGCTTGAACATATCCCTGTCTGCTTGTTTCTTCATGTCTGTCACTTCTGTGTCTGGCATTACTGACTTACTTTTGCTCCTGACTATGGGTAATATTTTTCTTCTCCTTTGCATAAAAATTAATTTTTAATTGAGTTTTGCTTATTTTGGATGTTAGTTCATTGGTTACTAGAACTTATTTTAATACTTAAATAGTGTTAGATTCTGTTCCAGCACAAAGTTCAGTACTTGAAATCAGTTGGGTGCTTTTGAGGGTTTCTTTTAAGCTTTGTTTATTAAAGTCCAGAGGAAGCTTTAGAGTAGGGCTAACTAAGCCTGACTTCAGAGGTGACATCCTTCTGAAGCGTCCACCTGACATCCCATGAACTAAAAAGTTTCTTCCTTCTACTTTGTGGGGACATGGACATCCCCTGCCTGTTTGAGCTTCAGAAAATGATCATGCCAGTTCTTTACAATAGGTGTTTCCTCAGCTTTGGTAGTTTCCCCTTAAGGAGGCACAGATCATTGCTCAAAGATCTGCTCATTCTCTTTCCCAGATCTCCAGAGCCCCCTTGCTGTAGCTCCCTCCTCCCTGGTATCCTACTCTGCAAATTATGCTTGACTTGCCCCTCACCCCCAGAACATCAATCCCTGTCTCCTCAACTGCATGAAAGTGTGAAGCTTTGTATGGATTTCCCTTCCCTGGACTGTGGTTTAGAAACTGTCTCCGGGTAGTAAGCCAGTATGATTGTGGAGTTCACAATGTTCTTCCTTCCTCAGAGAGCTTAGTACTTCACTGCCTCTTGTCTAGTGTCTGGAAGCCATTATTTCTCAAAATTTGTTCAGTTTTCTACATTATTAAGGCAGGATAGTTGAGTGCATGTTACTCCATCTCCTGTACTTCTTTAATTTCTTCTGTTATCTTTTTTCTCGCTTTGTACTACTGTTGTTTTCCTTTGCTGTCCATTTTCTAGCATTTTGAGAACGGATTTTCATTCATCAAGAAAGGTGCTACTGGTGTTTAGTGGGGAGAAGCCAGGAATGCTGCTAATCATCCTACACTGCACAAAATCTCTCCCACAACAAAGAATTATCCAGCCCAAAATGTCATTGCGCCAAAGTTGAGAAACCCTGGTTTAACATATTATTTCCATTCTATCATTTAGTTTTTCTTCAGGTACTCCAATTATACATATATTCTTTCTTCTTTGCTTATCTTTGCTTATCTTCCTTTTCAACCATTTTCACTCAGATATTTTTAACTAATTCTTCATTCTTCTTCTCTTGGATGTCTTCCTGCCTTTCTTCAAAGTCCTCCATTAAATTTTTATTTTAATTAAATCTTATTTTATTTTAGTTTCCTTGGGCATCATGAAATTAGGTCTTAATTTTGAAATGAATTTTCTTTCACTTGTTTCACCTAAAATTTTATTTGTAAATCTTTGAATTTCTTTAGGCAGGCAATTTTCATATTCTCAAATGCTTGCCTGAAAATATATAACAAACTTCAGAGTGTTATATTACAATATTTTTTAAAGTTGATTTGGGGAGGAATTTTCTTCACTAAGGTATTTTGATTCTTGTTTTCTGTTTTATTACAGTTTTCTTTAATTCTGTGAATTTTGTGTGGTTTAATATTTGTAGTTCAGTGGTACCCTCTTCTGTCAGTGTAGCAAAGTACAGTTTCTTTTATAAAGTTTTTTCCTTATCTTAGTTGACTGTTACCAGAGGGGTTGTAAAATCTCCAATTAAATAATTCTTTTTGCCTTTCAGGATCTTAAATTTTCCTCTTTTCCTTCTTTTTTTTTCTTTTAACCTTCTTCTCCTACACAATCAATTCCTTTCAGAAACTGCCATCTCAGATCACATGTTCTTTTAACTCCTTCTCTGTAGACTTAGCCTTTGACATTATCTATATTTTTAGTCCTAAACTTTGTCTATTTATCCACAGTTCTGACCAATTTTAAGCTGGCTTCTTTCTACCATGTAATTTTTCCAAAGCTGTCCTTATTTACCAAAAAAAGGGTTTCTGTTGAGATGTTGAGACATGACTTGTTAGGATTTTCTGTTTTCTTTTGAACTTGCAGTAATTTGAAATTTAGAATTTCTCTGCCTTCTAGTTATGGTGATGGTAAGGCTTTTATATACTGTCATTTGTCTTGTTCTGCACTGTTTTTGAGGCTATGTGGGGATTCACAGTTTTATGAGGTCAGCATTATATTTGGCTTCCCCAAAGTTATATATTTTTGTTCTTCTTGATTGACAGTGGCAGATATTTATCAATTGTTTATCAATGAACCAACTTGTGGCCTTGGTGTTCTTTTAAAATATATGTTTGTTTTCTCTTTTCTTATTTCTCATTTTATCTTTATTATATCCTCCATTCAACTTAAAAAACTATTATTTTTTCTCATTTTGAGATGGATGCTTGCTTAGTTCTTAAATTTTCAGGTTTTCTTCTGTTATAACATATTCATTTAAGATTATTTAAAAAAAGATTATATATTTTCCTCCAGGCACTGTTATAGTTGCATTCCCACATGTTGCTACAATAATTCTATTTTATTTTTTTATTTTATTATTTTTAGTGATAATTTTTGTTTTTATCCCTTAGAAGTGTGTATACAAGGAGACTAAAAGTAAATGAGCACCAACAGTTACAATTCCAGATCCCTTCCTTTTTTAGAATTAGCAGTAGTCAAATTAATATGAAGAACCTGGAGGAGGCCAGGTAGCAGAAAAATATATAAATTATTGGCCTAAATATCTTGACAAGCTATGTAAGTATTAGAAAATCACTTATTTCTCTCTGGGTTTGTTTCTTCATCTGTTAAATGAAACTTCAGAATTGTATGATTCTTACTGAAATAGTTATAGATGAAATTATATGATGCCTGGTATTTTCTTTAAAATAACTGAGTGAGTTTAGGATTGGAGTATAGATTATATAAAACTGGCCAAATAATAACTGCTGAAACTGTATGATGGGTACATAGGAGCTCTTTACATTATGGCCTCTACCTTTGTATATGTTTGAAATTTCCCATAAATTTTAAAATTAATAATATTTTAAGAAGAAACAGATGATTCTTTGCCTCTCATTTTCACAAATTTTACTGCAAGAGGCAAGTACTATCTGGGATCGACACACAAAACCAAGATCACAGGCAACATCTTCAAAATGTTAAAAAGAATAAACTATGTTTAATCTGAACAGAGTCGATAATCTTCATATTGGATGTGTACTATTTTTAAAAACTGATGGTCTTGATTTCTTTTTCACAGATCATGAGAACCAGTCCATCCTGACCGCATAAGTGATTTTTTTCTTCTTCTCTGGTTTGTGGTGTACTGACAATGTAAGCTGTAGTTCTGATCTATTATTTGGTTTCTGTTTGACAGTGGAGAATCTGGAGCAGGAAAGACTGTGAACACAGAGGAGCGTGTCATCTAGTACTTTGCAACAATTGCAGTTACTGGAGAGAAGAAGGATGAAAGTGGCAAAGTGCATGTGGGTCTGATTGGTGTGTCCAAATCAAGACTGTCAGAGTGCTCAGGAAGCCCAGATGTGAGGACTGCTCTTGCCCTTGCAGGGAACTCTGGAAGATCAAATCATCAATGCCAATCCCCTGCTGGAGGCCTTTGGCAATGCCAAGACAGTGAAGAATGACAACTCCTCTCGCTTTGTGAGTCTCTGGATCACAGAGGGTTTTCTCAGGGCTTAAATGCCCCAAAAGGCATGTATGAGTTATTATTCAATCTCTTCTTACTCGTGCACTTCCAGTTTTGTATGTAATGTCATCTTTTTCACTTGCAAGGGTAAATTCATCAGGTTCCACTTAGGTACCACAGGGAAATTGGCTTCTGACCTGATCCAAGTCCCTTCTGCCATGTCTGTATCTCCTGTAGTCTGGGGATGATTTGTAACTTGCCCTCTCTCTAGGTTTTCTTCGAAGCTGGCCTGCTGGGTCTTCAGTCAGGGACCCTCACTGGCTCCAGGCTGGTGCCAACCATGGCGGAATCACTTCTGGCCTTTCCTTTCCTGGAGGTGCACTCCTCCCATGATCGATTTTATTTTTTAAATTGAAGTACAGTTGATGTACAACATTATATAATCTACGGCTGTACAATACAGTGACTCACAAGTTTTAAAGGTTATACTCCATTTATAGTTATTGTAAGATATTGGCTATATTCCTTGTGTTGTACAACATTTTATTATTCAGTTCAAGATATTTTCTAGTTTCCTTTATGATTTCTTCTTTGGCCCATCACTCATTCATAAATACATTTTTATATTTCCAAATGCATGATTTTCTAAGGTGTTTTGACCTGTCATAATAGTCTTGTGGGCAAAGAATATACTTTGTATGACTTAAAACATTTGAAATATTTTTAGACTTGTTTTATGGCATAGTATTTGGTAATTTTTGTAAATGGTCCTTGCAAAAAGATTTATTTTTGTATGTCTATTAGGTTGAGTTGTTAATTGTGCTGTTTTATTCTACTATATCTAGTTCCAGTATATCTATATGTACTATATTCCCCAGTATCCCGTTGTCCTGTTGATTGGCACACAGTTTATGATGATTCCTATCAGCCTGAGTCATTAGCAAATATTTCAGTGCCTTTGCAGATAAAAACCCATGTTTAGCATAGAGGTCACCCAAATAAACCTAACATTGTTAGTGTTATGCACTACGAACAAATATGAAATCTTTGACAAAACAATTTCTGCTACATCAATATAATTTCTACATCTTTTCTGAAGATTACACATAAACATGGGTAAGAATAAGAGCTGTGTGAGAGATGGAGCAAACAAGCAAATAAAACCAATGGATCTACTGTCAAAAATGAGGCATGTAGAAATGCAAAATCACATCAATTTTTTATTTCTAAAAAGTATTCTAAATTACAATTGACTACAATTCATTTAAAATGTTTTAGATTATGAGCTTTTCAGCAATTTACAAGATTTGTCACAATTACCTGTTTCCTGTGGGCAATGTATTGATAAAGTTGGTGAGTGATGTGTGGATAAGATTGGTCCTCCTCTAGTTTTACGGGCAAAGATACTGAAATCTGTCATTTCCTATTGTTCTTCTTCAAGAAGGTAACTAAATATTTCTTAGCAGGGTCTGAATTTATGTCTCCCATTTTCTGGTGGTTCATATTATTGTTCATCATCATCTTGGTTTATCATGTCATTGGTATCATGGCACAGTCTTTCATTGGAATCTGGATTTTTCTCAAATTTTTCTCATTTTCTGGTTGTTCATGTTATTGTTCATCATCATCTTGGTTTATCATGTCATTGGTATCATGGCACAGTCTTTCATTGGAATCTGGATTTTTCTCTTCCACTTCCTGATTAGTCTTGTAAGCTGCCACTTCTATGTTATGTAGCTTCAATTTATTTATGAAATGTTTTAGTTTCCAGGTCCTCAAATTTATCATCTACATAATTTCCTAATAAATATTCATTTTCTAGTAGCTATTCTTCTGCTGGTGCGTCTTCTATCTCTGTTCTCTGAATGTTTTGTGTGTACTATTTCATAAAGAAGTGATTAAATTTGATCTTTGACTTCATCTCTAGTGCTCTTGGAATCTGATTCAATGGGAACCTCTACTAATAAATCTAGATATTTCCTAGTTTCTTCTGACCAGACTAATAACATTGAAGGAGATCTCTCTTTATGTCCTGATACTTTAGCATCATTCACATTAAGATCCTCCATCACCAACAATATCATGTTTCAATTTCCTAGAATTTCATGTTCAACAAGACCTAACAAAAGATAACAACTGATGCCCAGATTCTAAACAATGCAATTACCATAAACAATGTGAAGAAATAACTTTCAAAAATCTCCTTCTTTCCATTTTTGTGTCTTCTGTGCTTTGTCTGTTTTTTGAGACTCTTGCTGCCATTTTTGTTGGTGCTGGGGCTGACACCAGCAGCTGCTGCTGCTGCTGTCATGATTGGCTTACTAATAATTAATCCTTAATGTACAGCAGAATATGTGAGGGGATGCCGCAGGGAACTCCATAAATAAACAGCAGTGGATATGATAATTGTGTCTTCACATGTTGCTTCTCTCCTATTCTCTTACACATCTAGAATTCCAAATAAACATATGTTTTTCTTTTTCACTGTATCCTCTATGATTTTTACTCTCCCTTTGGTATTTTCCATCTTTTTGTAAATTTGTGCATCATCAAGAGTATTTTCCTCTCTTTTATCTACAGTTCTCCAATTCTCTCTTTAACTGTGTCTAATCTGCTACAGCTCCCATCTACCTTATTCTTTGCTTACTGTATTTTTCAGTTCTGGTACTACATTTTTCTCATTTTTCTAATTTTGCATTTTCTAATTTCTAACTTATTTACAAAAATTTCGAGCTTAATCTTTTTTTTCTTTTTGAACATTTTATGCATATTTCCAATGTCTAGAATCAATTTTTGTCTCTTTGTTTTCTCTCATTTCTGCTGATTCTCATTCACAGTGTCCTTTCTCTTTATGCGTTTGGTTACTGTTGATTATGTGTTAAACATTATATTTTAAAAGTTATTGACAGAAATAATTTGAGGCTTAGTAATTAATATACTTTCATCCTCCAAAGAAGTTTTATTTGTATGTCTGGATTCTGGGAATGATAGCAATCTAGGATCACCTTAATACCAGTCCAAGACTTGGTTTTCTCTTTTATTGTGAAGCAGCTGTAGTCTGTTCAAGGCTTTTTACTATTGATCTACCCTTACTTCTAAGGTGAAAGCCTTCAGGTGTAGTGGGTGGTTTTCAAAGACCAATTCTAATTTTTGGTGTTTTATACCCACGAGGCTAGGAAATGTTCAGTTAAAGTTTAGTTTCCCTTTCCAGAACAGCAAATTGCTGTAAGGCTGAAGTGACCCTAAGTGATAGCTTAAATTTTAGAGTTTCTACCCTCTCATTGGCCCAGTAATTTCTCTCCACCTTATTAGCTTTTTTATATTAAAAAAATGTTAATCCAGTTGTTTTTCCATTGGAAGTACTGTCCAATGTTACTTAGCTCCCACTACTGGTAGTAAAATATCAAGATTTTGTCATAAAAGTCTAAGCTTATTTTAAATTTAAATAAGTATGCTCTATAAGCTTTTGCAGGACAAGCACAAACTTCAGAATTCTAATTCTACAATATATAGCTAAGTAAAGCATGTAGCCTTGCCATAAATTTGTAGCCTTAGATGGGAAAAAAAAGGCATTAATGCCTTCAATTTCTTATAATGTTCCCTTTCATTTGCTTTCACAGGACTTACCAGAAGGAGCAATAGACTCTTTGAAGAGTCTGGAGATGGAATAAGTGAAACTAACAAATTTTCTTTACCCTTGTAAACAAATTCTGCCTTTTATCTGAATTTAGAATAGCTCAAAACAGGTCAAATCTCCCTCATTTCTAATGCTTTAATTTTCTTATAGAGAAAAATGCATAGACAAAGAAAGACATGAAGCCCTGGCATGGGTGGATGGCATCTTGAGTAAAGGAGGCATTGGTGACATTTATTTTGAATGACCTTTTTATTCCATGGCCATATACCCTAGTACATGATTTGTGGGAGGTATGCTCCATTCCTCTTTGTGGTAAAATTAGAAAAGGCAAAGGGAGAGGTGGGGAAAGAGGGAAAAGAAGAAATCAATCTGTATCTCTAAGTACAGATAATTTATCAGGCAGATCAACTTTAGGAAGGAGTACATACAAGAGTAACAGAAATGGAAATTGACTCCTTGAAAGCATCCATATCTTTACTGCTAATAGGCATGGGTTTATTTTTGGAGTGATGAAAGAGTTCTAAAATTAGATGTGGCAATGGTTGTACAATTCAGTGAATATCCTAAAAAAATGAAGAAAAAAACCCCACTGAATTGAACACTTTAAGTGGGCAAACTTTATGGTGTGTAAAACATACCTCAGTAAAGCTGTTTTTTTTTAAATCCCTTGTCATATCTATGTATTCCTTGGGGAGTCTTCAAGTAATTTAAATACCATGGGTTTAGAATCTATTAATCCATATAGGATGATTCAGACATATATCTAGGTTTAAAGTTTGTGGTCAAAAGTCAGTTGCTTAACATCACAGGACTTCAGATTTCTCAAATAATATGGGGATAACAACACTGTCTTGTCCAGAAGCAGGGACTCAAACACAATTTTTGTTCAATTAATACATGGTAGGAGTGCTCTAGGTGAAGTGTAGGATACAACAAGGAAAACACACCAGTGGGAATGTGGTTTCAGCTGAAATCTAGCTTTATTCTGTTTCTTCAAGGAAGTCAGTCATTGGCCAAAGCCTGAGTGGTCAATGTGGGAGGGTGCAGTGTCCAGCTGGCAGCTGGCAGACATTTAGTGGCTATTGCCTACTGCCACTGGGGAGGGTGCACTTGCCAGTAGAGGGGCCTGTGTTGGGCACTACCATCATCTACTACTCATTCTTCTTCCATAGTACTGTTCTGTTGTAGGGATGCACAGACATGCATAATATACAATAACTGTGAACTTCTACATAGTGCCTGGCCCATAAGGAGTACTTTATAAATGGTAGCTATTTTTTTTAAACTTTTTATTTTATATTTGGAGTATAGTTGATTGGCAATGTTGTGTTAGCTTCAGATGTACAGCAAAGTGATTCAGTTATACATATACATGTACCTATTCTTTATCAAATTCTTTTCCCATTTAGGTTGTAACATAATACTGAGCAGAGTTCCCTGTGCTATACAGTAGGTCCTTATTGGTTATCTATTTTAAATATAGCAGTGTGTACATGTCAATCCCAAACTTCCTAACTATTCTTCCCACCCCCCACCCTTCCCCTCTGGTAACCATAAGTTTGTTCTCTAAGTCTGTTTCTGTTTTGTAAATAAGTTCATTTGTATCATTTTTTTTGTTTTTAGATTCTGCATATAAGCAATATCATATGATATTTCTCTTTCTCTATCTGACTTACTTCACTCAGTATGCGTAGCTATTTTTTACAGGGCATAAAATATCAAATACAGACAAGGAAATAAATTGGTTACAAATACTACATAATGCTATGCAGTAAGAAAACCTTATGGTACATGTTGCTTTCTCATCAAATGTATATAGGTGATTTACTGAGTATTCTTCATGATGAGGTTGTAAGGCAGTAACTCTCAGTGGGCTTGTCCAACCTGAAAACAAAAATGTATGTTGAAAACAAAAATGTATGTGCTTTGGGTACATACGTAAGAAATACAAATGTACACAATGCAATAGGAATTTCTTCTTCCACCAGAAATACTTCCTACTAGAAAGCTAAACTGTGTGGTATTGATTTTTCCATGGATTATCTAACAACTTTTCTCAGCAGTGAGAACAGAAGTACTCTGGAATTTAAGTGTTAGATTAATTAAATAGTGTACAATTATTTGTTATTTATTATTGGAAGAGATCTCTTGGGCACTATTAATCTGTGCATGTGCACACAGACAGGTTGGGGATGGTGGTGACACAAAGGAGTTTACTACAAAGGTGGTGACACAAAGGAGATAATTCAACCTAATGATAAGAGATGGGCAAATATAAAAGCTGCCTTCAACAAATATTTACCTCACCACAAATGAAAGCAGATGAATGTATAAAGATGGAAAACAGATTTCCTGGTTTTGAAGTGCTCATGAACAAATGGAAAAGACAGACATGTAAGTAGATAATTTCAGTACAATGTGGTGACTGTGATCATTGTTGAGCTCTGAGTGCTGTGGGAGTGCAGAGGAGGAACATCTAATCCAGCCAGATTGTAGGGAGTTAGGAACATCTTCCTGAAGATAAGACCGGACCTCATCTTGACAATTGAGTATGACTTGGATAACAAAGGGGAAGTGGAGGAAGAAGAGTCATTCCAGATGCGGGAACAGTATGTACAATGGTAGGCTTGCCCTGCGAGAGCAGCATCACAACTCTTACTGAAGGTTGGGTATAGCTACATCTTGAAATGGCAGCCAGGGAATGGTGGAAGATGAACGAAAGAGGTAGGCCAATGTCAGGACATGAAAGCCTTGGACCTATCCTCCTTGGTAAGTCTTAATAAGAGAGACTGATAACTTTGGCAAATTACTCTGGTTTGGACAGGGGACTAGTGTAGGTGAAGATAGCGGTTGTACCACAGAGATCCTTTTCCTACTGCATGGGGTCTTCTAACTTGGTCCTCCACTTTTTAGCTTTGCCCCATGAATTAATCTAACTCAGCAAAAGATGAACTAAAATGCTAAAACTGGGAGCTAGCTGGACAGTACAGAGATATCTAAGCATAGGTGAGATGAACTGTGAGAGGGATTTGGGATAACACAGGAGCACCCTGGTCACCATGGATAGCGATCTGGCGAAGCTCCATAAGAGACTACAGCAATACTTGGGGCTTAATAATGTATATACTTCCTGGCTAAGGTGCCACTGTGACCTCGTGGATTATTTGACCCCCGAGTCTTATTTTTCTTACCTTTAATGATTGCTGTCAGAGTTGTAAAAACTACCATTAATGTATTTAAAGGAATTGGCAAATTTCTGGCATGCAGTTTATAACATTATCAGTTAGTAGTTGTAACATTATTAGTACCTACAGTAGTAAGTAATATCATCTTCAGAATGATGATGTTGATTCAGTCAATATTTGACCAAGCAGGACAGAACCTGCAAACTCAGAAGTGGCAATGAAGGGCTGGAGAACGGGGGCCCCTCTGTGGATTCTGAAGGTAAGTGACAGAAAGTAGCAAGTGAGAAGGCCTTGACACAGCACTGCTGACTGTGAAGATGGAGCAGGCCATGTGAGAAGACTCCAGGAGCAGAGCGCATCCCCTGCTGCCAGAGAGCAAGGAAACGGGCGCCTCAGATATCAGGGACTGTATTCTGCACAGTTAGAATGAGTCCCAAAGTAGATTTCTCCCCAGACCCTCCAGATATGAACAAAGAGCACACCTTGACTTTGGCAGTTGGATCTCAAATAGAGAACAGAGTTAAGCCTGCTCAGGTTTTTGACCCACAAACTTGTCAGTAATAAATGGCCTTTGTTTAAAGGTGCTAAGTTTGTGGCAGTTTGTTATAGCAGCAAGAGAAAACTAATACAGAAGCAGAGGCAAGAGGCCAAGGCAGAGTGGGAGAGGCCGTGCTGAATTCCACGATCTTTTCAGTTTTGAGAAGAAGGATAATTCTGTCTGTGACTCAGCTGGCCAAAGAAAACCCTCCAGTAGATTCTCATGCCATCAGCAGCAATACGGTGCTTTTTGGTATCCTCTGATTTGAAGCCATTCTAGCAGCTACTTAGAAAAAAAAAAAAAAAGGAAAGTAGAAAAACAAGAAAACTAAAATTTTGACTTTAAGCCAGAGTAGAAGTAAACAGGGCAATGAATTACAACTATATACCTCAGGGGCACTACGCTTACATCTAAGTATGATGACATCCTTTCTTCTACCTTGTTTCAGTAACTAGTGCTGCAAAATAACCTCAAACCTAGTAGCTTAAAACAACCATTCATCATCTACTGGGACTCTGAATTGTTCTGTCATAAGGCATAGCTCCGATAGCTGAAAATGTTCAAAATGACCTCACTCACATGGCTGGCAAGTTGGTATTGACTGTTAGCTGGGAGCTCAGCTGGGCCTGATGACCAATGCCTTATTTTTCTTCCCCTCTGGATCTAGGTTGGGTCTCTCACAAAATAGTGACTGAAACTCCAGGGGAACAATCCCTAAATGACCAATCTCAATGTGCAAGTACTTACCAGGCCTCCACTTGCATCATGCTTGCTAATATCTTATTGGCTAAAGCCACTCATATGTCCAAGCCCAGAGTCAACGTGAGAAGGAAACAGACCTCATTTTATGGTGGAAAAGTGGCAGGCACACACAGGAAGGGGTGAGCTGCCAAAAGCCACTTTTGGGAACAGCTATTACACACCTCTCCTTCATAACCCACAGTCTAACTTCATTGCTTTCATGCCACCAAACAAATATCAAGTCTTTTGTCAAGGAAAGCACTGTATTATTTCCTTGACAAAAGTATTTCCTCATTTATTAGAGATTTAACATGTTTAAAACTGTGATCGTATTTTTACAGTGAATGGGTTTTGTGTGTAACCCATGAAACTGTATGAGTTTGGAGGAGTCTACTATGAACACTATTTTCCTATAGGCCTTATTATTTTTATTATAAAACATTTCCATAACAAGGTGTTTTTAAGGAAGCCAAAACCTTAGAAGAAAGATTCAAGGACTATTCTATGTATTTTTTCTTTTATTCATGTGTTATCTCTCCTCTAATGGTTACAGACAGGTTTTTTTTTTTAAACATCTAAAATACCCTTTGTGAGTGGTCTTCCCTGAGCTTTCTTTCTCAATATAGCAAAAGGTAGGTTAATTATGTTGATATTTTCAAAGAACCAACTTTAGGTTTAGGTTATTTTTTCTGCTGTTTTTCTATTCTCTATTTTATTTATACGAACCAAACATCCAACCTTCAAAATACGTGATACAAATATTGACAGAATTGAAGAGAGAAATGGCCCTACAATAACAGTTGAAGACTTCAGTACCCTACTTTCAATAATGAATAGAACAACCAGACAAAGATCAGCAAGGAAGTAGAGAACTTAAACAACAATTTGACCTAACAGACATTTACAGAACACTCAAACCAACAGAATACCCAAGCGGAATACACATTTTTCTCAGGTGCACTTAGAACATTCTCTAGGCTATATTGTAGGTGACAAAGCAAGTTTTAGTAAACTTAAAAGGACTGAAAGCATGTAAAATATATTAATACTTTCTGAACACAATGGAATGAAACTAGAAATCAATAGACTGGAATAAAATTAAAAACTGATATATGAAAATTAAACACCACACCCCTAAATAACCATTGGGTTAAAGAAGAAATAACATGGGAAATTAGAAATTATCTTGAGATAAATGAAAACAAAAACATAAGTAATGGGGTTCAGCAAAAGTAGTGCTAAGAGGAAAACTCATAGGTATAAATGCTTGTATTAAAGAAGAAATATCTCAAATCAACCACCTAAATTTACACCTTAAAAAACTAGAAAAAGAACAAACTAAACCCAAAGCTAGCAGAAAAAAGAAAATAATAAAGATTAGGTCAGAAATACACAAAATAGAGAATAGAAAAACAATAGGGAAAATCAATGAAAGCAAGAGTTGGTTCTTGAAAAGATCAACAAAATTGACAAACATTTAGCTAGACTGACTCAGAGAAAAAGAAAGAAGGCTCAAGTAACTAAAATCACAAACAAAAGAAGGGACATTACAACTGATTTTTGCTGGAGGTCATTGAGAGGACGTGACCACCCACTGACCCATGAGCTGAACTCAGGCAGTCAGAGGCTCCTACCCCCTCCTCTGTCCTTGAAATGAATGTATGTTCTGCCCACTGTTCCCACAGGAGGAGCTGTTTCAGGAACACAGCCTTGAGAGAGTAACGCTTCGTTGAGACCATCTGGACAGTATACGTGACTGAACCCTGTTAAGTCCTCTACATAAACTTGAAGATTCTGGAGGGTGGGTGCAGAGATCTACTCATCTTAAGGCACCTAAGACAAGCATAAGTAAGTTTCCTTGGTAATTAAACCTGCCACCTACCCGTCTGGAGAGTCTGCCTCTTTCTCCTTGCCCTGTGAGTACAGGGGCCAGTTTTGGATTTCATCTGGGGAACTCCTGAGGTTTAGAACCAACAATTTTACAGAAATAAAAAAGGATTATAAGAAAGTACTATGAACAGTTGTACACCAAATGATTATATAACCTACATGAAATGGACAAATTCCTAAAAACACATAGCCTACCAAGACTGAATCATGAAGAAACAGAAAATATGAACAGACCTATAACTAATAAGGAGATTGAATCAGTAATCAAAACTCCCAATGAAGAAAAGCTCCAGATCAGGTGGCTTCACTGGTAAATTCTACAAAATATTTAAAAAAGAATTAACACTAATCCACTTCAAGCTCTTCCAAAAAAATTGAAGAGAACACTTCCAAATTCATTCCATAAGGCCAACTGATACCAAAGCCAGACAAAGACACTACAAGAAGAAATGGACCAATATCCTGATGAATACTGATGTGAAAATCCTCAAATACTAGAAAACGGAATTTAACACACATTTGAAAGGATTATACACCATGACCAAGTGGGGTTTATTCCTTGAATGTAAGGAATTGTAACTGTGCATTAATACATTGTGTGGCAATGTAAAATGGATTAGCCACTATGGAAAACAATAGCTGGTTCCTCAAAACATTAAACACAGAATTACCATTGAGCAATTCCACCTTTCGGTATATACCCCAAAGAACAGAAAGTGGGATCTTGAAGAGATATCTGTACACCCACATTCATAGCAGCATTATTCACAATAGCCAAAAGGCGAAGCAACCAAAGTGTCCATTAATGGATGAAAGGATAAACAAAACGTGGTATGTACATAAAATGGAAAATTATTCAGCCTTAAAAAGGAAGGAATTCTGACATATGCTACAGCAAGAATACTGCTGTCCATGAGGACACTATGCTAAGTGAAACAAGCCAGTCACAAAAAGACAAATACTGTATGATTTTGCTCATATGAGGTAGCTAAGGTGGTCAAATTCATAGAGAAAGAAAGTAAAATGATTGCTAGGGGTTGAGAGGAGGGAGGGAAATGTAGTTAGTATTTGATGGATATAGAATTTCAGTTTGGTAAGATGGAAGGAGTTATGGAGGTGGACAGTGGTGATGGCTGCACAATAATGTGCTTAACACCAATGAACTACACACTTAAAAATGGTTAAGATGGTTGTTACTGAGGGTGTGTACCCCAAAATTCATATGTTGTTGTCCCTACCCCAATATGATGGTATTTGGAGGTGGGGCCTTTGGGTAATTAGGTTCAGATGAGGCCATGAGGGTGTGGCTCCCATGACAGGATGGAACTAGGAACAAAAAACAACTGACCACGGTTAAATGTCTAGATAAGGTTGAAATAGGACAAAAAATCAGTGATATAATCTTTCAGGATCTTGTTTTGATATTTATGAAAGTCCACTGAAAAGCATAATGGTGTGTGATATAATTAATTCTGAGAAGATATCCTTCTTTATCAGAATGTATGAGAAATTATGTGTATTTAGGTTTGCTAAAAACTGAAAGTATTTATTATTTATAATTAATGATTATTTCCAGAATCACTGAAAGCATAGGCCAAATTATATTGAAATCAATCCCTGAACTTCAAGTATTGTTCTTTGAAACTGTTAATAGCTCATAACAGCTACTACTAATTAAATGCTTTACCAGGTTCCACGAATTTTGCTAAGTATTTTACCCATCTTAATTCATTCAATTCCTACAATTTTATAAGATAATTTATATATGAAGGAACTGAAAATTCTGGACTTTAACTTAACATGACTTTGTTTAACTTTACAACATCTAACAAATGTTATTGGTTCATTCCTTTGTCAGATATTTTTACATGAAAAATGGTAAATAGCCCTCGCTATTATAAATTATAACTAGTATCTGAATTTTATAAATAAGGATACACAGGCATAGAGATTAGCAACGAGTCCTGGGTCATGGTGCAAGTAAATTTCCTGCCAGGAATAGAGTACAGACAGTCTCACTCTAGAGCCTATCTTCTGCATTCTGCTGTACTGATCTAGGCAGTGAAATAGAGGCTAGATGAGCTCTATATTTGGTTCTGAACTGTTGGTGCACTGTCTGTTATCCCTATTTCAGTCATAAGTTAGCTTCTTCACCTCTAATTTGTTGGAATGCTTTGACAGTTCACTCTTAGGAAAACTTAAGAAAACAAATCAATATTGTTCTTAAAAATTACACTAGGTTGGGATTTTCTGCTTACAAACTAAGTGTTATACTTGTCTAAAATAGGACTACAATGAAAAATGACCTCAATTCCTTTAAAGAAGAGTTCTTGATAATGACTATTAGTGTACATTGAAACATTAACAAAAGATTGAGCTCAAGCTCCTTTCTGGACAGATCAGAAAATTGGTCACTAGTTCAGAATCAGTGAAAACTGTACTATGGCTGTAAGACTGGCCTGAACTCATCAATGGTTCCTTCAATGTGAATTGCATTTGATTCTCAGTAATACCTTATTTCCCTAGATGGTATTTCAAACGGATTATAAAATAATTATTTCTTAAAATGTTATTGGACCTCATTTATGTATTTACGTGAACATTCCAAGCTAAGGAATTTCCCTAAGCCTACCCGCTGAGGCCACAACTGGAGTGCACATTAAAAGCATAGTTCTTATCCCTTGCTTATCTCTCATCAAATTGGTCTTTTCTTGTTCAAGAGTGGGTATCTGGAGAGTGTGGCTTGGGACCATTATGTTGTGGGGCTTTGCATTTCTACTACCTTTGCCCTGATTCGTACTCCCTTCCTAGTCCCAAGTGCCTATGGCCTCTCTTCATGGAGGAGTAGCAGGAACCATGAGCTTCCACTGCTCCAAAAAACAATGATGTCACTGTTCCTCCACACAGCCTCCCTAGGCTTCTGGTCTGTGGCTGGGCACTGCAGAAGAGTGGTGAAGAGGGCACAGCCTCTTAAGGCTAGAGCAAGCTCAGCATCTCTTGCTATAGCACTTGGTCTTTGCCTTTCCCACATGCTCAAACATGTTAATCTCTTTTCACTCCCTGCCTACCAGGCACATTCCATACAGGAACACTGCCCGTGGATTTCTTCTGGAAGTTTCTCACCACTTCTGGGCCAGGCTTGTGACACCCTCTGGGAGTTCTTACAGAGAAACCAAAAGGTGCAGCAGTCAGTGAGTGTTCATCAAATTCTGCCTCCAGGAATGTGGTGGAGTTATTTATGCAGGGGTTGCCTCTCTTCAGCTCCTGTTCTTACAAGACCTCAAAATTTACTTTCAACTACTTTCGCATTGCATTTCAGCTCCTGTAACCTAACTCTTTGATAATCATCAGCAAATTAATTATTTCAAAGGACAGAGACAGATAAGGAGGCATGATACACAATTATCAAAGTTAAATATAAATTCCTTTGTGGCAAAATTAGGTTATCTGTGTGTTTAGAATAAATTATCTGATATATACTTTGAGTTGGCCACATACTGATGAATGTATTTTTTGACAACCAACTATTTTTTTACAAACAGGTTTAAAAAAAGGCTTATCATTCTTATTACTTTTTCCTTACAATCCATAATTTAAAAATAAGAATTCCTTATTTGGTCTTTTACAATTTTATGTCAAATGAACTGCTAAATCTTAGATCCATGCTCTTCTCTCTCATTTGAGTGTTTAAAAATTACAAAGCCCATGTCACTTCATTTACCTCCAAGTCTTGCTCTGATGGAAATGTCTGGTACTGCCCTGGAATTCCATCTCCTGTCTTGTTTTAGTTCTTCTAGTAATATTTTTTTCCTCTTTAGTGTCGTCTGAAATCCTGTGTCTGGCCTGGGAACTCGATGTTGAGGTTTCACATCACTGAAATCTACCAAGCTTGGTATGGTTCTGCCAACGCCAGGCTTTAAGTCAGCATCACCACCAGGACTCACAAACCCTGAACAGGTGTCACCTAAGGGTACATCATCCCGAAGTGGAAATAATGGATAATCTGGCCCATATGGTGTGGGATAAGGATAGTGTAAATGATAGTCTGGCAGGACTGAAGGGGGATAAGGGTGAAATTTAAGAAAAGTAGGGTTGCCTTTCTTTTCAATTCTGCCACAGTCATGTCTGTCCTCAACTCCTTTCACAAAAGGCATGTTCAGTTTTCGTAAGAGAGCATGATAGTGTGGGTAATCTATATTCTCAACAGCCTTTGTTCTTGAAAGGAAAGATCCTTCAGAGATACTTATCTTTCCAGGTGTGTGCTGTGAATCCATATATGCGGCCTTTCTCTTTAAAATTGTGGGTGACTGTATATTAATTGCTTCTGAAGTCTCCTTTCTCTTTAACTATAAAACTCTTATATTTCTAACCACTGACGACTGGTTAACCTAACATAGTTATTGATTTGGCTTTCTCAATGTCAATAGAGTTTTTTCTTTTAAAAAATTTTTAAGGTAAATATTTTTTCTTCATCAAAGTAAGTAAGGGATCAGAACAGAAAAAAACTAAACGAAACAGAGCCCATGTTGCTTGGCAACAGCTAGAACTCTAACACATTGGACCATTTATTATATACATCATAATTTAATTCTTAGGAAAAACAAAAACAGACTTGTCAGTAAAATCTCCATGACAGTTTCCTCAGCAATGCTCAGGAAAACTGTGCTCATTTTTTAATTTTTCCATAAGTTGATACTTTCTGGGTAAATGAGATTCAGTAAAGGGTATAAATAAAGCAGTTAATGAAGAGGCAATATATTTTTTAAAACATATCTCTGAGATACTTTAAGTATTTACCTGATAGATATAAAAAAGTACAAAACACACTGCCTATACAAATTGTAAATTTAAATGCAGTGCAAAAAATGAACATGTATTACATTACAGTTAAATCAATGTATCTAATTTTTAAGGAAAGTAACTTGCAATTTATAGTCAAAGTACAGGTTCATCTTTTACGTGCCCTACATTATCCTTACTTACCTTTTTGCTACCATGATGGCAGAGTAAGAGCAATGAAGTTCTTAATCTCATTTCAGGAAACTACAGTAAGTAGCAGCTATTATCTCAATGCAAAAAAAGACATCATCAATATACTGTTCATTTAAAAGCTCATTTCAACTAGGTAACTTGGTCTTGCACGAAAACTGCTATCAAAGGAATTCCAGACAGTAGAATTTGGGCACAAAAGCTAACACCATCCCTACTGGAGTAAAGAGTGCAAATATGAATAACAGACCCACTTTCTGATTTTCAGCAATCAGCTTTCCATCTTTAGAATCACACCATACATTAACTAAGATCTCCAATATTACTTCTTATTCTCAGGTTAAATATTAGGAATTTACACAGCAGACCAAGGCAGGAGGGACTGAATTACAGAAAACAGAGATTTCAAGATTTAGCATGGTCTGAACAGTCCTCTCTGCCCTTTATTCTCTATAAGTCCACAGTCCAAAGTTCATTTGGTAAAAATCATGTTGTGCAGGTTGACTTGTTTATAAAAATTAAAAGGAATTTTAGCAGAATATATATCCAGACAAATATAGTGATTTATTGGGCACTATTCAGTAAAATTTGTTTACTAGGTGTGCTCAAAGGAAGTGCAAGACCTTGACCAAAATGCTGGCTGGATCTAAATCATGCAGGTCTCTTTACTAAGACATGCCTGAACAGGCTGTACTCAATTCAAGACTTTATACAGATTAGAAAGGATTCCTAAAGAAGTAAATCTACTCAGTAGAATAAACTGTACTGGATACATTTTACCAATTAGCACATGCATAAAGATAGCCAGAAAACTCAAGAAATAAGCAGAAATTTCAATTTCCTTTGTTAATAAGAACCAAGGACTTCTTTGGATATTTACGTAATCCTTAAGAAATGTCTTCATCCTGGTCCTGGTCCAAAATGAACTCTCCTTCCTTTCTGCTAGATGTTTTCTGTTCTTTTCTTTTTAAAAAATAAACTGGTTATTTGAATGCTTACTTTATACCAGGAACTATCCCAGGAATTGAGGTTAACATGGTGGCAAAACAGACACGATTCTAGCTGTGAAGACATAGTTGGTAAAGCAGGCCAGCTGAAAGACAGCAAGGGGTGATGCTCTCTGTGGCACAAACAAGATACATCTGAAGGCACTGATGTTCGAGATACGCCACCGAACAAGTGGGGAGGTGGACTTAGGTGGGTGCTCAGGCTGTCAGTTCGAAAACCCTCATCTGGAGAGAAGGACACCCAGTGATGGCTTTCGGACCACCTGGACCACTCATTTCTTCCGATTACACAGGGTTATTGGGCATTCTGTCTTCTGTTGCTTAAACTTCATTGTCCTATGTACTTGTACCACCTGGGTAAGATTTACTTGTATTGTAGCTCCCCTCACATGAAGTGAATCCTTCCCACTGCAGAAACGCAGAGTATTCTAACACGTTCTGGCTATAAACACCCACGTAGGCAGACAGGTGGTTTTATGCATCTTTCTGAACTCAGGTATTAAAAGACCATCTTTCGGGCTGAGTGGTCCATTCCATCTAAGGCTGTTGCCTCGTTCTTCCCGCCCAGCCTCTTCCTGGGGCTCAAGGCCCACTTCCATTCCCGGTGGCTGGACCTTGCATCCATCGCCCAGTTGCGTCCCATAAATCCGTAGGTAGTCAGCAGCCGACGTCGGGAGAGAGAGGCAGCCCTCTCGGGCTGGACCAGCCCTCACTCCCGTGACCCTCGCCCTGTGGTCCAGAGTCGGCCTCAACACTCAGACTCGGCCAGCCCGTCCCTCTGCCCGCGACTCTTCTGCGGCTCCACAACTTTCCACAGGTCGCCTATGCTTTCCGGTTGCCTGCGCGACGGCGGGCTCCTGACGGCGGGCGACTTCGCGCCCCCCGGGCCTCCACTACCCGTCCAGCCCCGCCCCCGCCCTGCCGGAAGTGGTGGCCCTTTTCCCGGCCCCCCTTCCGGTCCGCTGGCTGGCAGGTGGGCGCGAGCTGCCTAACGACCTTCCACGCTGAGTGTCGGCCGACGGCGGCAGCGGCGGCGGCGGAGGCGGCGGGTGGATGGAGGCCTCGGCCCCCTGCCGAGCGCGGCGGGGCTGGCGGCTGTCCCGGGCCGCGGGCTTCCCGCTCTCCCGGGCCGCGGTGGTCCTGGTGTTCTCCGCGCTGGTGCTGCGGGCGCCCCCGTCAGGTGAGGCGGCGGAGGGCGGCTCCGGACCGCGGCTCCCGGAGGTTTCTGTGTGTCACGTGCGTCCGCTGATGGGAAAGCCTGTATCACTGGTCCCGCTCTTGAATTTAATAGGAGAACTGGGCACATTGATGTCGTATAGACGGGCGAGGTCATTCAAACACCCACAGCTCAAGGCTTGAGATTAAATTGGCTGTTAACAAGCCCCTTATCAGCCCCCGGGTTTTCTGCCAGCTTTCCACGACGTACGGGTCTCAGGATTTCAGTGTATTTTGAAATGAGTAGACATCCCGCCGCTTTCTCATTTCCCGTGGTCCTGGAGCTCCATCTATTGGTTTTAGCTATAAAGTACGGGAAAGACTGGAAACTTAACAGTTTTGATATTCTGCTGCCGCCGTTTTTTTCCTCCTTTTGATTCAGAGATCCGAAATACTTTCTCATGTTTTAAAAATAGAGTTAAGATACCGAAGGGAGTGCTTAATTCAACGGTCATCATTTAACTAGAAAGGTTTTGGCTGCGTTATTTTGCGTTCAAGTTTTAGACTTTTTAGAAACAAAGTTATTTTGCGTTCAAGTTTTAGACTTTTTAGAAATAAAGTATCTCCCAGAATTGAATCATACAAAGCTCAAAAGAGGCTTGTTTAAAATACAATTTGTGCAGAAAAGGGGCAATGAAAAAAGAAGCCCTCCAAGAATATGAATGAGGAAGGGCTGCGGAGGTAGACAGGGGATAGGAGGAGAATGGAAAGAAATGGAGTGAAGAGACATTACAAAATATGCCAAAGTCCAAAGGTCATTCTAGTTTAAGTAGAGACTAGCTGATAGCTGTTAATTACCCTGTAGGAGAAGGATGCTTCTTGACCATGGCCCATGATCTTATGCTAGGTACGACTCTGTGTGTGTGTGTGTGTGTGTGTGTGTGTGTGTGTGTGTGTGTGTTGTCTTTTGATCCAAGAACAAGATCAGGCCTGAGGATATAAGAAGTAGACTAAGAACGCAGTATCTTAATATGTAAGATATGAATAGTGAAGCAACATTTATGTAGCGTTTTATAGTTTATACGATAGTCCATTCAGTTCCTACAAAAACTCTAAATCTGGAATTTAGTCTCATTTTGCAGATGAGAAAACTGAAGCTCCTGGAGTTTTAATTGACTTTCTTGAGACTCGTTAGTGGAAGTTGGGATTTAAATCCAGGTCATCTGACTTTGAATAGCATACTCTTCTTGGTTCTGTACCTCCTCTCTGTTAACAACAAAGAAGATTTGGGTCTAAGCTTTATTGCATTTTTTGTGCTGCTCCTGCCACTTGTCTGTGCACACTCATGTGTCCATCAACATTCACTTGTTCAACGAGGACTGAACAACATCAGAATATATCATATTTAACAATTATTATTTAATATTTGCTAGGTGCAAGGTATAGTGCTTGACAGATTATTTTTTTCTTGATTAAATCTTTTTTTTGCTTGCTGGTTTTTGCAGAGTCAAAGGATGGCTTACAAAGAGCTCCCCAGTCTGGCCCTAACTTCCTCTTCTGCTTCCCATCCCTGTGTCCTCCAGGTTTAAGGAATATACTTTTTTCTTCCAGTTTTATTGAAGTATAAGTGACATACAGCACTGTATAATTATAAGGTGTACAACATAAGGATTTGATTTACATGCATCATGAAGTGATTATCACAATAAGTTGAGGGAATGTCCATCATCTTATATGGGTAGAAAATTAAAGAAATAGAAAAAATTTTTTTCCTGTGTTGAGAGCTCTTAGGATTAACTCTTAACAATTCATATGTAACATACAGCAGTGTTAATTATATTAATCATATGTTTATCATAATAATTTATATTATCATATAGTTTATTACATGCCAAGTATGTACTTATCTTAATACTAGAAATTTGTACGTTTTGACTGCCACCTACTGAATGGGAGAAGATATTTGCAAAGAATATCTCCTATAAGGGTTAATATCCAAAATATACAAACAACTCAACATCAAAAAACAACAGTCTAGTTAAAAAATGGGCAGAGGATCTGAATAGACCTTTTTCCAAGGGAAGACATACAGATGGCCAATAGGCACGTGAAAAAGATGCTCAACATCACTAATCATCAGGGAAATGAAAGTCTGAACCACAATGAGATACCATTCTCACACCTGTTAGAATAGCTGTTATCAAAAACGCAACAAATAACAAGTGCTGCATAGGCTGTGGGGAAAAGGGAAGCCTCCTGCACTGTTGGTGGGAATGTAAATTGATGCAGCCACCATGGAGAACAGTATGGAGGGTCCTCAAAAAATTAAAAATAGAGCTACCATATGATCCAATAATATCACTCCTAGGATTTATCTGAAGAAAACAAAAACACTAATTAGAAAAGATATATGCATCCCTGTGTTCATTGTAGCACTATTTACAGTAGCCAAGATATGGGAGCAACCTAAGTGCCCATCAATAGATGAATGGATAATGAAGATAATAGGTACATACAGTGGACTCCTACTCAGCCATAAAAAAATGATGAAATCTTGTCATTTGTGACAACATGGATGGACCTAGAGGGTACTATGATAAGTGAAATAAGAGAAGGACAAGTGCCGCATGATTTCACTTATATGTAGAATCTAAAAAAACAAATGAACGAACATATCAAAACATAAACAGAGTTATAGATAGAGAACAAGCAGGTGTTTGCCAAAGGGGACAGAAGAAGTAGGTGAGGGAGATTAAGCGGTACAAACTTCCAGGTGCAAAATAAATGAGTCACAAGTTTGAAATGTACAGTGTGGGGAATATAGTCAATAGCAATGTAATGTCTTTGTATGATGACTTATCATAACTAGACTAACCGTGGTGATCATTTAAAAATGTATAGAAACATCAAAGCACTATGTTGTATAACAGGAACTAACAAAGTGTTGTGGGACAATTATATTTCAAAAACAAACAAACTCATGGCAAAAGAGATCAGATTTGTGGTTACCAGAGGTGGGATTGAGGGGAATTGGATGAAGGCAGTCAAAAGATATCGATTCTTGATAAGTTGACATAAACACTGATCCTACTATTGAGCGTATAGTCAAATAAGGAAAATTATGTCTGTGCATGAAGAACTGTAATACAATGTAGAGTGAGTGTTGCTGATGATGTACTAAAGAGGTAAGAAATGAGGGCAAACAGAAGGTTTGAGGGAGGAGGGACTTGTGATTTGGGTCTTGAAGGGTGGGGATTTGGACTTATTGAGAGTATTCTAAATGGATGTAGAAAAAGCTGAAGGTGAGACATAATAGGGAAAGCGGTGGGTATGTTAATTTCATTGGAGCATATGAAGGGAATAGAGTTGGAACAGAGATACCAGATATCAGAGGATATTGATTTATGGCTCCCCTTCAACAAACATCAAATATACTGTGGTAGTATCCTATTTGAATGTCTTGAAATTTGTAATGAGCCAGATTGTTGATTAATTCTGTTCTTTTTGTTTTTGATAGTGGGATATTTGGCTCAATTACCAAGAGGTATTCACTTGACCCAAGATTCAATGAAAATAGTGGGATCACCAAATTTTCCAGGTATTAATAAATAGATTTTCAGCAATTGTAAGAAAGTAATTGGCAGTTGTTTAAATTTTATCAATCTTTTGCAAAAGGCTAGTGTTCCCCAGTTATCCTAGTTTCCTATAGCCCTTTTCCTCTATGGAAATGGATTAAAGTTGTTTCCACAGAGTTAGATTCATATAGTTTAATTCTGTTTGCTGTAACTTCTTAAGTATGCAAAAAATAATTATTTCTAAAAGCTATCTAATTAAAGTTGTCTACAGTGTTTTTGCTTGTTATTGTATAATAATTAAACATAATATTAAATGTATGCAGTTCTTTTTTTTTAAAGCACTTTTTAAAAACATTAATTAATTAATTTTTGGCTCCATTGCTGCACGTCTTCGTTGCTGCACGTGGGCTTTCTCTAGTTGGGGTGAGAAGGGGCTACTCTTTGTTGTGGTGCATGGGCTTCTCATTATGGTGGCTTCCCTTGTGGAGCACGGGCTCTAGGCACACGGGCTTCAGTAGTTGTGGCACGTGGGCTCAGTAGTTGTGGCTTGTGGGCTCTAGAGCGCAGGCTCAGTAGTTGTGGTGCACAGGCTTAGTTGCTCCGTGGCATGTGGGATCTTCCTGGACCAGGGATCGAACCCGTGTCCCCTGCATTGGCAGGCGGACTCCCAACCACTACGCCACCAGGGAAGTCCCCATATGCAGTTCTTATGCTAAAACATTTTTTAAATGGGATCTGTATATCATAAAGATTTTGGGTTAATAAGATTTTGCAGTAGTAACATGAGGCACAGCATCTACAACTTTTTATATATATATATTTTTTAATTGAGGTAAATTCACATGCTTTAAAATTCCTCCTGTAAAGTATACATTCGAGTAGTTTTTAGTATATTGACCAGGTTCTGAAACCATCAGCACTGTGTAATTCTATAACATTTTCATCACTCTAAAAGGAAACACCGTACCCATTAAGCAGTCACACTCCAGCCCCTGGAAACCACTAATCTACTTTCTGTCTCCATAAATTTGTCCATTCCGGACATTTCATATAAGTGGAATCATACACTATGTGGTGTTTTGTGTGTGGCTTCTTTCACTTTGTATGATGTTTTCAAGGTTCATTTATATTACAGAATGTATCATTCATTTTTATGGCTGAATAATACTCCATTGAATGGATTTACTACAATTGTGTATCCATCAATTGATGGATATTTAGGAAGTTTCCACTTTTTAGCTATTTTGAAAAGTGCTGTTATGAACATTTCTGGACAAGTTTCTGTGTGAACATATGTTTTCAGTATACCTAGGAGTAAAATTGCTGGGATATATGGTAACTCTATGTTTAACATTTTGAGGAACTGCCAAACAATTTTTCAAAGAACCTGAACTATTGTACTTTGACACCAGAAATTTATGAGGATTCAAATTTCCCAACATCTATATTAACATTTATTATTGTCCATCTTTTAAAATTTTAGCCATCCTAGTGTATGTGAAGTGGATTCTCATTGTGCTTTTTATTTGCATTTCCCTAATGACTAGTGATGTGGAACCTCTTTTCATATGTTTATTGACCATTTGGATGTCTTCTTTACAGAAATGCCTGTTCAAGTCCTTTACCCAATTTTTAATTTGGCTGTCTTTTATATTACTGAGATGGAAGAGTTTTTTTTTTTTTTTAATATGTTCTGGATACTAGACCCTTATCAGATGTTGGATTTGCAAATATTTTCATCTATTCTGTGGATTGTGTTTTCATTTCTTGATAGTGTTCTTTAAAGCACACATTTTAAACTTTGATAAGGTCTGATTTCTATTTATTCTTTTGTACTGGTGCTTTAGGATTCATATATCAGAAGTGATTGCTTAATCAGCAGCCACAAAGTGTTACTCCTACATTTTCTTGGAAGAATTTCATAGTTTTAGTGCTTATATTTAGATCTTTGATCCATTTTGAATTAATTTTTGCATATGGTATACAGTAGGGATCAAAATTCATTCTTTTGCATGTGGATATCCCCTTGTTCCAGCATCATTTGTTTAAGAAACTTTTCCTTCTCTATTGAATGTCTTGGTGCTCTTGCTGAAGAGCAGTTTGCCATAGATGAATGAGTTTTTTTTATGGACTCTAAATTCTATTCCTTTGATATATATGTCTTTCCTTACGCTAGTACCACACTGTCTTGATTGCTGTTGCTTTATAATAAGTTTTGAAATTATCAAGTGTGAGTACTTCAAGTTTGCTCTTTTTCAAGATTGTTTTGGCTATGCTGGGTCCTTTGAAATTTTGTTTTATTCTAGAATCAGCTTTGGCAATTTTTGGAATAAAAGCCCATTGGGATTTTTATAGGAATTGCATTGAATCTGTTGATCAATCTTGGGAGTATTACCACCTTAACACTCTACAGTCTTGCAGTTCATAAACATGGAGTGTCTTTTCATTTATTTAGGTGTTCTTTATTTTCCTTCAATGATGCTTTACAGTTTTCAGTGTATGAGTCTTCTTGTACTACTTTTGTTAAATGTATCCCTAAATATTTTATTCTTTTTGATGCTACTGTAAATAGAATGTTTTTATCAATTTAATGTTTGGATTGCTCATTGCTACTGTATAGAAATACAATTGAGATTTGCAAATGGGTATTGTATCCTGTCATCTTGCCGAATCATTTATAGCTCTAATTTTTTTTTTTTTTGTGGTGCGCGGGCCTCTCACCACTGTGGCCTCTCCCGCTGCGAGCTCTAATTTTTTAAATGGGGGATAGGGGGAATTATTCCTTAAAATTTCCTGTATATAGTATCATGTCATCTGAAAATGGAGGTAGTTTTATTTCTTCTTTTACAATCTGCCTATTTTTCCTTGCTAGTTGCTCCAGGTAGAACCTCTAGTTCAATATTGATGTTAACAGATATCTTTGTTTTGTTCCTGACCTTGGGGGCCTGGGAAAGATTTCAGTTTTTGCTATTAAGTATGTTAGCTGTGAATTTTTGTAGATGCCCTTTATAAGATTAAGAGAGTTCCTTCTGTTCCAAGTTTGTTGAGTGCTTTTATTGTGAAAGGGTATTGGATTTTGTCAAATGATTTTTCTGCATATATTGAGAGGATCAGTGGGTTTTGTCCATTATTCTATTGATATGATAAGGTATTACATTGATTGATTTTTGTATTTTGAACTAGCCTTGCATTTCTGGAATGAATCTGAGTTGATTATGATGTGTAATCCTTTTTCATGTTGCTGGATTTGGTTGCTAGTATTCTGAAGATTATCATGTACGTATTCATAAAGAAAAGTGGTCTGTAGATTTCTCGTGTTGTCTTTGTCTGATTTTGGTTTTAGGGCAATAGTGGCTTCATAAAATGAGTTGGAGTCTGTTCCCTCCTCTTCTGTTTTTTTGGAAGTTTGTGAAGTATTGTTAATTCTACTTGTTTGGTAGTATTCACAAGTGAATTCAACTGGTGCTGGGCTTTTCCTTGTGGGAAGTTTTTTTTATTATTCAATCACTTTACTTGTTTTAGGTCTATTCAAACTTTCTATTTCATTATGGTTTCTGATGAGAAGTAAGCTAATTTTATTGAGGACCATATTATGTAATGAGTTGCTTCTGTCTTGCTGCTTTCAAGATTCTTTGTTTCTGGGTTTTCACAGTTGATTATGATGTGGCTAAGGTGTGGATCTCTTTGAATGTATCCTAGTTTGAGTTCATTGGGCTTGTTTGATGTGTGGATTTATGTTTTTCATCAATTTTGGGAAGTTTTTGCTATTATTTCTTCAAATATTCTTTCTGGCTCTTTCTCTCCACTCTTCCATGGGAGTTTTATGCATATACTGGCATGCCTGATGGTTTCCCAAAGGTCTCTGAGTACTGTTGATTTATCTTCACGTATCTTTCTATTTTTCTTTTTCTCAGATTGGATAAATCCCCTATTGATGTAACGTAAAGTTTGCTGATTCTTTCTTCTGTCTGTTGAGATCTGCTATTGATTCTTAACTGTGAATTTTCATTTGTTATTGTACTTTTTAATCTGGAATTTCTCTTTGGATCTTTTTTTATAATTTCTATCCCTTTATTGATAGTTTCTATTTGGAGAGACATCGTTTTCATACTTTTTTAGTCCTTTAGGCATGATGTTCTTTGATCATATTTAAAATAACTGATTTGAAGTCTTTGTCCAGTAACTCCAAAATTTGACTTTCCTCAGGGACAGTTTCTATTGGTTGCTTTTTTTGCTGCCTATGACTATACTTTCTTGGGTTTTTGCATGACTCGTATTTTTGGTTGAAAACTGGACTTTGTAGGGAATATTATGTAGTACTCTGGAAATCAGATTCTTCCCCCTTTCTAGGTATTTATGTAGTTGCTTTTTGTTGTACAGGCATACTCAGAGATATTGCAGGTTCAGTTACAGGCCATCACAATAAAGTGAGTATCACAATAAAGTAAGGCACATGAATTTTTTTGGTTTCCCAGTGCCTATAAAAGTTATGTTTACATTGTACTGCAGTCTATTAAGTGTGCAATAGCATTTGGTTAAAAACCAATATATGTACCTTAATTAAAAAATACTTTATTGCTAAAAATGCTAACCATCATCTGAAACTCAGGATTGCTACAAACCATTGATGGTAAAAAATGCAAAATCTGTGAGGTACAGTAAAGCAAAGTACAGTAGAATGAGGTATTCCTGTAGCATTTGTTTAGTGACTTTTCTGAACTAATTCTCTTTAAATTCTGTATTCCTTGTCATGTGTGGCCACTGAAGTCTTTGCTTAGTTAGCTTAGGTAGGCTAATGGTTCAACAGAGATTTCATTAAACACCTGAATCAGTTAGTCTCCTAATATTTTCTGAGAATCCTTGTGAGCTTGTCGTGGCTTACCTTAAACATTTAGCCAGACAGTTGACAGCTCCACCATATCCTTCACTTTCTGCTGTACAGAGGCTCAATTTCAGCCAGAGGTGAGAACTTTAAGGCCTCTCACTCTTTACTGAGCATGCCCAGTCTTGGCCACGTGGCCTACTCTGTGCATGCACACGCCCTTCTATTTTCCTAGGAACGTATCTGAAGTTTTCAAAGCTCCCATTGACATGTCATTACCCAGCTTTTCCTCTTAAGCTTTTGGTTAAGCTGATGTTTACTCCCACTGCTTCAGGCATTTACAAAGTTAAGTGGCAAGCTCTAGTTGTTTTTGACAAAGACTCTTGGGGAAAAGGCTTTTTACAGTGGGTGTGCTCCAAGCTAGATCATGTAAAGATAGCTTTGTGCATGGTGTCTTCCAGAACACTGCCAGAAAGGTGAAATAATGACAATTCTCTGGGAAGGAGGCACTGAAGTCCACCTAACCCCATCTGCCCCTCTAGTGGCTACCAGGCTGCTGGTTCTAATGGGAATACAGCAACTTAAAGTGCTACAAGCTCACTGTTTTTACCAGGTGTATTTGCTAGGGGTACGATAAAAAATTACCACAGACCTGGCAGCTTAAACAACAGAAATGTGTTGTCTCACAGTTTTGGAGGATAGAAGTCCAATCATGGAGGCTTGGGTGCGTCCTTCTGAGGGCAGTAGGGCAAGGACCTGTTCCAGTTCTCCTTCCTCGGCTTGGAGATGGCCATCTTCTCCCTATATCTCTTCACATTGTTTTCCTCTGTGTTTGTCTGTGTGTCCAAATTTCCCCTTTTTATAAGGACACCAGTCATATTGGATTTAGGCCTACCCTGATGCCCTCATTTTAACTTGGTTACTTCTATAAAAACTCTATCTCCAAATAAGTTCACTTTCTGGGGAACTGGGAATTAGGACTTAAACATATGACTTTAGGGAGAAACATAATTCAGGCCATGACACCGAGATTCAGTTGTTTTTCCTGAGTACATTTTTCCTGGGTGCTGTAAGTCTTTGATTAATTAATTTCCAGAGTTCTTAAAATGTTGATTCAAATAATATGCCATTTTCTTATTACCTTTATGAAGGGGATGATTTTTGGAGTTCTTTACTCTGCCATTTACACTGATATCACAACTTTTATCACAGCTTTTGTTTTAAAACTACAGCTTTTAAACCTAAATTATAAAACAGTCATATATAACTAACTTCCCTTTTTATTGGATGTGCTTAAATTTATCCTTAAAATGAATTAACATTTCAGTTAAAGAAAACAACTGAATCTCAGTGTGATGGACTGAATCATCCTTCTCGCTAAAATCATATGTTTGAGTCCTAATCCTCAATTCCCCAGAAAGTGAACTTATTTGGAGACAGCATCTTTATAGAAGTAATCAAGCAGTAAGTCGTGCTGAGGAATGGCATGTTAATACAATAAGCATTCATTAAAAGTAGAAAAAAGAAGAAACGTTTAAATTGAGGTGAGTAGGAAATAAAATAAGAGGAGAAACTAATGAAAGAGACCAGAGAAGAATAATAGATTGAATGGAACCAAAAGCTGTCTTTGGAGCAATTAGTAGACAGAGTTTTGGTAATTGTTTCACAAGAGAATAATGAAAGTACAAAAATATTATGAATAAATTAAGATATGGTGAGATTTAAAAATCAGAATTTAGTATTCTGAATAATTTTATATAATAAACTTACAGTGAATAACTCTACTAAAATATAAGTTTCTAAAACAGACTTGATTAAATTACTTAGTAAACTAATAATTAAATTCTCCAGATTGTTAATCAGAAATTTGTTTTGCTACTTCCTCCCTTGCCAAAAAATAAGTACCAGGCTATATAGTTTCCAAGGACAAAAACACTTTACACATTCTTTCAGAGAAAATTTATAGAAGGAAATCTGCCTAATTCATTTTATGTGGCTATTATAATCTTAGATGCCTAACTTAATAGTGCTAAACACTAAATAACAAATTTGTACTGAAATTGGAAAAAGATCAAGGATAATGTAAGAAAATTATATACAGTTACATTTATGAATATAGGTGCAAGTGTCCCGTGAAAACAAATTACCAAGAATTGAGGGGAAGTTTCTTAACCTAAGTAAGGGTAGCTATCTAAAAGCTACATTCAGTAAACATGATGTTGTATGGTTAAAGTTTAGAGACAGTTTCTTTAAAGTTAAGGAGAATTTTGATTCTCATAGAAACAATTTTTATTTTACTGGAACACAAAAATCTTAGTATATGGTTGATTAGTGAAGTGTTGCCATGGGATTACTGAGGAGTTTCTAGAAGCTTTTCTAAAAGCTTTCTTGTGAGTAAATGCAAAACAATTGAATCTTTACTGTGATCCTTTTGTATCTCCTAGAGAATACTATTTTTGCTTGTTTAATGAGCAGTGCTCTAAATTTTAAAGCAAAGTGGGAAAAATGCTTAATAATTAAAATCAATCAAAGCACATATTTGTGAATTTTTTAATCACATTACAATTTTAAAATTCAGTACACTGTGTTACATCATTGTGAGTAATGTATTGTTCCATAATCTAAACAAATTTATCTTGTCAGTTTCTTTCAGGTTTGGTGTCTTTGCAAAACAGATGAAGTATAGATATAGAATTATCTTAATACTTTGTAATTAAAATAATTTTATGACAACAAAGTAAGTTGGTATATAAACTCTGAATAAAAAGACTAATGCATAATGCTGAGATTAAGATACACTCGCACACGCAAATAAATTAAGTGTATGTTTTTGAAAGTTAGTTATATGGAATGCAATGAAATTTAGTTCTTACCAAGCAATAGCAATAATCCAAAGAAAACTTCTGAAAACATGTAACCCAGACTACAAAAATGTAAGCCATTATAGATCGTGAACGAACATAAAATATTATTGGAACATTTTAATATTTATTTTCAGTGAAAGTATATGTTATGCTCCATCAAAAGAGTCCACACATGTTATGTGTAACCCAACAACTGCGGAATTCTGAACTCATAGACCCATCATTCCAGTGGCATGGGCCGAAAGGAAGAATCATTTCAGGTGGGCTTCTGTTTCAGTTGTTATAATTAAAAATATGTATGAAATGTACTCAGAGCAAAAAGAATATTTGTATCTCATATACGCTCATGTATTAGCTCACTTCTTTTTCTTGCAATTTCTTTTTGGAGTTAGAATCTAACAATGTAGATGGCATGACTGTTTTTTCCAGATCTTAATTTGAGATAGAGACACACTGGATGATTAAACTGGAGAATTCTCTAAGCATACATATTTCAAAAAATTTTCCTTTTTTATTGTAAAATTCATAAAATCATTTTGGTTACCTCAGTTAGACTTTTATTAGCAAAGTATGTATGAAGAAGCAAATATGATTCTGGCTTTTGTTAAAAATACAAATGAGCACTTTGAGCTCTAGGTTTAAAATTCTGGTTTTGTTCGTTTTATACAGCCCCACATAGGGACAACTTGAGACTTTATTAGTAGTTATGATTTTATATTTTTTATCTTATATTTCACTCTGATTAAAATCCTGACCAGACAGTATGGATTATATTTGAATTTAACCTAAATATTAATACCGATTTTGAAAAACTGACTAAATTTAACATTCAGTATTTTAGTATGAAAAACATGCTCTTAAATATACTGCATGGTTTGGTGGTAGCTGTGTAATAATATGTTACTGATGCTGTGCTTACAAAAGAGGAAGTTTAGTACTCGGGTACTCATCCAGAGGAGAAGATGGACTTGAGATACATCTGAATAGTAGCCTTACAGTTTTCAGATTTTTGAGAAAACAAGGTCTTATTCTCATGAAGGTACATTTTACCACATAGAGATTACTATTGGTATGATTGATTTGGTCAACATTTTCTCCATTCAACTTCTTATTTTGTTATTTTGAAATGCCCATCTTACTTGTATTCTGATATCTCATTTGCTAAAAGCTGATTTGTTTTTGCAGTGTAGTTTAAAAAAGATCAATTAGCTTAGCTGTTTTTGTTTTCAGCCTTGCTGAAAATTCAGATAATGAATTTTCATCCTAAATATCTGTTCAAGGAAGTACCTTTTGCATACCTTCTGTGGAAGTTTTTCTTTATTGCTCTATTCACCATGTTTTCTTTCTCTCTCTTTTCCTTCCCTCCCTCCCTTCCTCCCTCCTTCCCTCCGTTCCTTCCTTCCTTCTTCTCCTTTTTTTCCCTTATTGGTGTTTTGAGACAGTGCTTGTGGGTGAAAGCCTACAGGTTTATTTTGTAGACCTGGATGGAGGAAAGCAGTATATTCATACAAAGACTTGCTGAAGAAACATTCATAAGAAATATTTATTTTTTAATATGTTTTAATTCATATTTTATATAGTTGAACAATCTAGGTTGTACATTGCCATAATATTTATGTTGATTCTGAAATAGCTCAAGGTTTAAAGAGTTACTTCACTCTTTAGGTTAGGTGGTGTGTCACCAAAGTGAATTACTCGGCTCTAGGTGAGTGACTACCTGGTGGCTGCCATTGTGCCCAGCTTTGCAGGAGGTACGCAGAGCAGCGTGACCTCTGCCTGGCTGCAGTACTAGAGTGTAGGAGGGGGTCAACAGAGGTCAGGGACAGAGGTCCTGAGAGGCTAGGCAGTTAATATAAATCAGCGAAGGGGGCCAGGAGTAAAGGTATCCAATATTGAAAATAAAATCAATCTTTATTTTTATTGCTTTCTAATAGCAAATAATATAACACAAGCATGTATATTAAATATATTTTACATTTGTTATTAAAACTCTGTGAGTTCAAAAATAGAAGCATTTAAGTATTGATTTGTTGTGTTGTAATTTGTTACTCCTTTGATTTGAAAATTGAGATGTGAAACATGCTCTTCTCTGAGATGCCAGGCCAGGTCTTGCAGCTTGTATTGCAAAGTATACTATGTAAGTGAATTTTGAATCCTTTAACTAGAAGTGACATTCTATATTACTCACTTTCATAATGGAAAACAGATGTTCAAAAACGTAGCTGTTTCCAGGTAAGGATAAAATCATATAGATGCAATGGCTTTGCATTTATGAAGACTATTCTCAGAAAATCCTGGTATTCTGACATCATGATTACAGTTGTGTTTTCAGTGCAGTGTCACGTCATAGTTCGCTGTCTGCCAGCTTTAAAGCTCAGTACTATCACTGTAATTGCAGAGAGACGTGGAAAATGTCTAATTTTATTAAAGCTTATAAAACAGAGAAGCTTTTTGGACTCTAGGTTAAACTACACTGTACTTTTTTAATCTTTTTATGGATATTCCAAAGATAGTTCCGCTACAGTTGAACCAAAGAAACGTGTAGTTATGTACTTGCGCCTCCCTTTGGAGAGAAGCATCCAGGTTGTTTAGATGGTAGTACAGTGTAGAGGCCAAGTCTTAGACTTGCTAGGCTCTCTTCCTCTCACCCCCACTGCCACCCTCTTCTGTCTCTCTTCCAACATTTTTGGTTTACAAAGGTAAAGCATTTATTGCAGCAAGCCCTGTATCTCTTACTTCAACCCTAATACCATTCTGATGAATTAGCTCTTTTTGGTGTGTGGACTTTCCCATTTTTTTAAATGTTCACACAAACCTGTATAACTGCACACACACACACACACACACACACACACACGCACACACACACACACGTTTAGCTTTACCCTGTAACTGCATCCTTACTATGTTTTTTAAAAAATGAGATCATAGATTATATCTTACTCTACCTTAATATTTTTATTATGAAGCATCTGATAAATACAAATCTGTATAACAGATATGTAAGTTATGAAGCGTAATAAAACAGACGTCCTTGAGCTTGCTATAGAAGCCAAGATATACCATTATCATGACTGTTGAACCTTCTAATGTTGAAAAATCCCATTCTTCTGTCCCCAACCCCCCTTAGGTAAACATTATCCTGAACTTTTACAATATTATTCCTTAGCTTTTCTTTATGCATTTACTACGTGTATGAATACACATGCACAAATACATACATATATCTATGTATGTGTGTATTCATACACGTAGTAAATGCACATATTTAAATATATATAAATATAGATATACATGTGTGGATATATTCTGCAAGCATATTTTTACTTTAGTGTTTTTATTCCGAATTTTATAAAAATAATCAACACGTATACTTTTATCATGTAGCAGATTCTGTTCTAAGCAATTTACATATACTAATCATTTAAGTTTCACAATAGCTCTTTGCAGTAAGTACAGTCATTTTCTCCCTTTTATATGTGGACAGAGGCATTGAGAGAACAAGGTACTTACCTGAAGTCAAGTGCCTTTGAAGTCTGGCTTCAGAGTTCACAGATTATAATCTAAATGAGGTAGGACTAGGATTTTCCCTTCTCACCATTTTATGACTTTTTGTAGTTTGTGTCTTTTAAGGAATTTGTCCAACTTAGATTTTTTTCAACTTGTCAAATTTATGTGCATAGTTTATGATATTTTCTTGTTATCTTTTTGATATATGCAGGATCTCTATGATATGCCCTCATTCACTCCTGGTATTGGATGTGTCTTTTCTCTTTCATTTAACAATTTTATCAGTCATTTCAAGGGACCAGCTTTTGAGTTATTTTTCTCTGGTATTTTTCTGTTTTCAGTTTCATTGATTTCTGACTTTATTATTTCCTTTCTGTTTGCTTTGGGTAAAGTTTGCTTATCTATTTCTTTTGCTGGTTGTAGAATTCTGGATTGGCAGTTTTTTTTCTTTCAACATTCCAAAGATGGCATTCTGTATTCTTTTTGCTTGCATAGTTTCTTGTGAGAAGGCTGCTATAAAATAGTCCTTATCCCTCTGTAGGCAGTGTGCCATACTTTTCTGATTAATTTCAAGATTTTTTCTTTCCGTTTCACTTTCAGTGATTTGAATACTAAATGCATTTTTTTTTGGTTATTTGTATTATTCTGCTTGGTGTTCTATAAGCTTCTTGGATCTGTAGTTTTGGTTTGTCATTAAGTTTTGAAAATTGTCGGCCATTATATCTTCCAGTATTTCTTCTGCTTCATCCTATCTCTCTGCTCCTTCTGAGATTTCTGTCACCCTTATGTAACTGTTTGAAATTGTTCCATAGCTCTTGGATTCATTCTTCTTGGTGTTGTTTTGCTTTTGTTGTTGTTGTTGCTTTTTCTCTTTGGGTAAATTTCTTTTGATCTGTCTTCAAGTCATTGGTTCTTTTCTTAGCTGTGTCAAGCCTCTTTATGAGCTCATTGAAGGAAGACTTCATCTGTGTTACTGTGTTCTTTTTTTATTTTTTTGGTTTGGTTTTAGTTCTAACATTTCCATTTGATTATTTCTTATGGTTTCAGACTCTGCTGAAATCACCTATCTGATCTTGCATGCTTTCTACATTTTCCATTAAATTATTTAATACATTATTCATAGTTATTTTAAACTAACTTTCTGATACTTCTGACATCTGTGTCATTGCCTGGTATTTTGGAAATGTGCCATTTCTTACCCTTCTGTATGCTTCTTAATTTTTTAAGAACATCTTGAATAAGATAGTAAATATTGAGATAATTATTTTTATATTTGAGATGAACACTTTTTAAAATATTATTAAGCCTTTAATATTGGGAGTTTGTGTTAAACTAGTCAGGAATTGTCTGGCTTTGATATTGGTTATTGCTGTGGTTACTGAAAACTTATTTTTCTCCATTGTCTCATCTTTGGCTTTGGTTTCTCCTTTTTTGCTTTCTCTAGAGAGAATCTTTCTTGCAGCTCTCCTAGCTTGATTTCACTTCATTTTTGCTAGACTCTTATTAGTGATGGGCAGTTGGGAGAGAGGGGCAGTCTCTAGTGTTCTGATTCAGCAGGTGTGGTGTCACTGGATCTTGTGGGTGTGGCCTTTAGAAGTGCTTCAGCCTGTCTGCCGGCTTTAGTGTTGGCCTAGTACTTCTTGCTGACTTCCTCAAGAGTGAGGTTTTTTTTCTTCCTGTTTCCTTCCCTAGTGGTAACATGTTTCCACAGTGCCCTCAGTGACCATTTTTGTTTCTTCTCCCTTGTAGGTTAAAGCATTGCTCCTCACCAGGAGGTAGGGGAAATGGGCAAGGGTGGAGTTTTGGCAGGGCTGCCGACCCCCTCCTCTAGCCAGTACCCTGCGCCGGCCCCCTCCTCTAGCCAGTGCCCTGTGGGAATCTTGCTCAGGGTTCCCCTGATCTTCCTTTGAACACCCAAAGATTTTCATGAAGGTGAGAAGCCTGTAAGAGGGTGCAACTGCCCCTGCACTCCCCCTGCCCCCATCTGTGGTCCTCAGAGGCTTCACATGCTCACACTGGACAGCACTTGGCTTTTAGCAATTTATTGAAAACTTTTAGCCAGATGTTCTTAGACCATTGAAGCAAATGCTTAGGTCTAGGTTCTACCTGCAGGCCCTGTTCATTCCTGGTTTTCAGGGTTACTGATTGCCCTACCTGCCTCATTTGTTTGATGGGTTCAAGAAAATTTGTTAGTTGATAGTTTGTCTTTTTCCTTATTGTTGTATGATGTTGTTGCTCTTATAGTCACTCTCCATATCTGAGCAGAAACCAAAAGTATAAACCTGTTTTTAAAAATTAGTTGTAATGAAATGGTGCTTAAATTTTGCCATATAATTTTAGAGCTCTGAGGCATGTGCTTCTAGAAATCTAATCCAACTCTGAATTTTTAGATGATCAAGCTGAGTTCTAGAGGAAGAAGTCCTGACTTCAGTTTAATTATTTATTGACTGTCTGCTGTTGTATGAGTTCTTATATAGTATATAGTGATATGCCTTGGCATCCTGAAATTCCCATTTAAACTTAGTTTTGTAAAAGTCTGTTTGTTAAGTGGTATTTGTTAAGTGGGTTCTTCTCTTGGCTATGCAATCATCTGGGTATCTTTTCAAAGTGTGCTACTTTTAAATTTTTTAAAATAAGAAGGTAGCCAGAGAGTGTTTTCTTACAAATTGTATGATACTAGATTTTCTGGCTGTCATAATATTTAACATTGTAGTAGGCATTCAAATATATATTAATACACTTATTAATGCTTCTGGTTTGGGAAATTTTATTTCAAATTTTTGCCAGGGAATGCATGGCTTCATTGCTGACATGATATTCTAAAATTTCTTTACAATTTGTGGGCACCTTTTATCATATTACTATGATGTATCTGTTTGTGTCTGCTGAAATATATGTATAGCAAACACTTGAAAACCTCTTAATCTGTTCTAAAAGAGAGACAACATGTTATGATAAATATGTACTCTTTCATCAAAAGATATTCATGAAGAAATAGGCAGTACAATAGAAACGTATTCTAAATTTATATCACATTTTTTAGCTTCATCCAAGATATAGAAATGGGAGTTCTCAAGGCATAATGCTCTATGTAAATCCCTTGAGGGTGGGTATATCCATCTATTCATTTCTCCTTCAGTATCCGAAACAGGGCTTTGCATGTGCTAGAAACTCAACACATTTTTAGTGAAAAAATGAATAATGAAAATTTCTTCACTAAGAACATTCATCTTTTGTCTTATTTTGAAGCAATAAATTTCTTCAAAATAAATTTCAACTTGACAGTTATAGGCAATAAATTATTTTCTTAAAATAGAAAAAGATGAGTATTTATTAAGGTAATATTTTCAATTCTAATGAATAGTTTATTAAATTATTGAGTGAGTTTTAATATCTAATAATTTTTTCTAGTGCAAACCCGTGATTATGAACTTTGAGAGTAACCATTTTTAATTGCTTAATGATTTATAGCTTTTTCAAGTACTTTAACATTCCTTGTATTTGTTATTCAAAAATGATTCTATGAGATATATTATCATATATTATGATTCTTTGTTGTGCAAATGAAGGAGCTAGACTTCAGAAAGATTAAGTGATTATCCCCAGTTACACAGTTTATGAGAAAGAAAGGCACACCTAAAAGCCAAGTCCTAACCCTCTAAATCAGACTTCTTTCCCATTACACAACATGGCTCTCTCCCAGTGTGGTACTTAAGTGATGCTGAAGTGACAAGGGAACTTACGTCCACGTTCTGACTCCCAGCACTGCAGTTCTGATTGTGCGACTTCGGGTGTCAAGTGATCCAGTCTCCTGTTTTCTTTCTTCTGCAACCCTCACGGTTGTAATCCAAATTTTGCCAAGTACCTTGTGTAATGACAGCAAATCCCTAGGTGTTCGTGATTATATTGAGTTAGCCTTTGTTCTGGACACACTGTTTTTATCCCTTTCATATACATTTTTTATGCTTAATGAGAGCATAACTCATCAATAAAGTATTTATATGCATATATACAAATATAATTACTTGATAGTATGTATAAGTATATGCTATATTATATGTATATGAGTACTGATCATGCCATCTCAGTGCGACAAGCAGATGAGGAGCACATCATGTACGTGTGATTGTTAGTCTCTTACCACTTAGGCAGCCACTCACTTGATGAACTCTGGTTAGTGAAATTCTGACACTAAGTTCATCCTGGCACCCACTGTCAAGAACCACCAGACACAATGACTTTGTCCCCGACGCCTTCAGTGATTCTGTAGGTAAATTTGGATGGTTTTTCTCTGTTAAGAAACTATTTCGTTATTTTATCTCAATCTCATGTAATTTAAGCTACTGATCACTGTATCTTATTCCTCTATTAGGAAACAGCACTGCACAAGTGACCTCCACAGGAAGCCTTGTATTCCAGAACTTCAAGGAGAGCATGAGTGGGGTTTACACGTGTTTTCTGGAGTATAAACCTACTGTGGAAGAAGTCGTTAAAAATCTCCAACTGAAATATGTTGTATATGGTAAGAAGGGATTTTGGTTGTATTTTAACATTTCTTAATGTTTACAAATATTTACATACTTTAACAGGTTTGTTTTAAAGGGATTTTGTTGTGTTTAGTCTCTCTTAATTAAAGAAAAATGTCTGCCTGCCTATATTTTGTGAAGTGCTTTGTAAGGGGTTCGTGGTAAGGGAAGATCATTTTTCTTCAGGGGAATATTGACATGTACAGATCAGTTTAAGACAGTGCATAAAAACAGGGTGGTATGGAAATCGTGGTTTCAGAGAATGAGCATGATATTGTACTCCGTACTGCCTTTAAATTCCGAGTATCCTCTTGATGGTGCACTGCCATCCTCGTGAACAGGAACATGAATTGCCACTGTATTAAAACCCCTGTCCAAAGGTAGCTTGATCTGTTGAGGTCTGAGACTGGAGAGGTGAGTTGGTCATGGAGTGGCCAGGAGAACAGCCTGAGTGAAAGTTCCGTCTCACGGCTGGGACCCACGCATGGAGACAGAGTCAGGGTCCTCCAGGCTGTCCGTGTCTCACCTCCAGAGCTTCTGAATATGTTACCCTACAGTAGCAGGTTTTGCAGGTGTAATTAAGATCTTGAGAAGGGTAGACTCTCCTGAATTACTAGCGTGGGCCCAGTGCAGTCACAGGGGTCCTTAAAGAGGAAGGCAGGACAGCCCCAAAGGCAGAAAAAGGAGATGTGGCAGTGAAAGGAGAGGGTGGGGTAGGTGCCACAAGCCAAGGAGGTGGCAGGTCTCTGGAGCCTGGTACTTCCAGAGCGAATGTACCTTGATTCCAGCCTTGCAAGACTCACTTTGGACGTCTGATCTCCACAACTGTGAGATAATACATTTGTGTTATTTTAAGCCACGAGGTTTGTGGCTTAAGAAGTTAATATACCATTGGAAGCAATAGGAAGCTCATGCAGCATTGTTTTCACAGCTGGGATGTAGAACAAATGGCAGAATTATTAATGATTCCCTGATCATTTTTATACACTAAAAAACGGTGTTCCATATATCCAAAGAAAGACATAATTTTCATGAGAAATTATATTAACTTTGTTAGGCAAATAATTTGTTTAAACTTTGTAATCAGTCACGCTTCATTTTTGTTACATAGTTTTTCCTGTAAAATATGATATGTGTTATTTAGTATAGTTTATATAGTTTATAACAAATATACTTTGAAATCTCTCATAAGGGTATATTCACATAAGCTAACAAGTGTAACAGTGCCTAAAATGAATGCTGGTTTATAGTAATGAAAATGATAGCTAATATTTACCAAGCATTTATGCTGTGTTTTTACGTGTAATTATAATAATAACAGCAAAACACATATATTGCTTATTTTCACAAGGCTTTTTTTTTTTTTTTTTTTTTTGGCGGTACGCGGGCCTCTCACCGTTGTGGCCCCTCCCGCTGCGGAGCACAGGCTCTGGACACGCAGGCTCAGCGGCCATGGCTTACAGGCCCAGCCGCTCCACGGCATGCGGGATCCTCCCAGACCGGGACATGAACCTGCATCCCCTGTACGGGCAGGCGGACTCCCAACCGCTGCACCACCAGGGAAGCCCTGCAAGGCTTTTGTTTTGAAGTGCTTTATTTATATTCAACTTATTTAATTCTCACAACAAACCCGTACAGTAGGTACTGCAATTTTCGTTAGACTGTGGGACTCAGATTTCAATCTAGGGATTCTCGTTCTAGAGTTTGTATTTTTCTCTCTCTTGATATCCTACAGTGCCCCACTGTTATACCAGTGGCAGCAGGATGACACATCATTTAATAAACTGATTTTGGAGACCTGCTATTTTTGTGCTTAAAAAAATCATATAAGTCATTCTGTTTCACTCTAAGGATCCACTTTAGTCTTTCCAATGCCACATGGTATTCCAGATTTTGCTTGCACATTCCTCAGTTGATGATCGTTTCGTGTGTTTCAGATTTTCCCTGCCTCAAACAGCAGTGCATGGAACCTTGAAATAAGTCCTTCAGTCTCTTCCTCCCTGAGTCCCTCTGTGCGTCTCTGTGTATGAGTCCGTCACTCATCGATCTGTGTGTAAACACACACACTAGTATTCTTGTATTATAGATGTTAAATTGTTAGTATTTTGCTGAGGTGATTCTGTAAGGTAATATCTTCTACAGGGTTTTCACAGTGTTATTTTGATAATTCTGCTAGTTGCCCTGCAAAGAGTGTACAGTTTGTATCCCCGCCACAGTACACGAGAATCTCATTACCTAAAATGCCCTTAGTATACTGTATCTTGAATTGTTGCCCATGTAATAGTCTAATAATGGTATTTCATGGCTTTAATGTTTATTTTTTGGTCATTGATGAGGTTTTTTGAGTTTTGCTATTTGCATGGGCTGTGAACAAAAGTTTTGCTTTTGTTGCTTTTACTTTTGGTGTTGGATTAAAAAAATTATCTCTAAGACAGTAAGTCAAAGAGCTTACTGCCTGTGTTTTCTGCTAGAAGTTTTATGGTTTCGGGTCTTACATTCAAGTCTTTAATCAATTTTGAGTTGATTTTTGTGCATGGTGTAAGACAGTGGTTACATTCTTTTGAATGTGACTGGCCAGTTTTCCCAACACCATTTACTGAAGAGACTGTCTATTCCCCATTGTATATTTTTGGCTCCTTTGTTGTAAATTAATTGACCATTTCTGTATGGGTTTATTTCTGGGCTCTCTGTCTGTTACATTGATCTGTGTGTCTGGTTGTATGCCAATACCACATTGTGTTAATTACTGTAGCTTTGTAATATAGCTTGAAATCAGGGAGCATGATGCCTCCAGCTTTGTTCTTTTTTCTCAAGATTGCTTTGGCTGTTTGTGGTCTTTTGTGGTTCCATACAAATTTCTGAGCGTTTTATTTCTGTGAAAAATGCCATTGGAATTTTGATAGTGATTGCGTTGGAGCTGTAGATTGCTTTGTTTAGTATTTAATATTTTAACCATATTAATTCTTCCAATCCATGAGCACAGAATATCTTTCCACTTATTTCTTTCTTCTTCAATTTCTTTTCTTGATGTCTTATAGTTTTCAGTATTTTTACAGAGCCAGAGTTTTCAATTAAATGAAGTCTGATTTATCAAATTTGCTAATTAGTCATGCTTTTGTTGTCAAGTCTAAGAATTCTTTGCCTAGCCATAGGCAAAGGTTTTCTCCTTTTTTGTGATAGTTTTGCTTAACATGATGCAGTTTCAGTTAATTTTTGTGTAAGGTGTGAGGTTTAATAATTTTCATTAGGATATCCAATTGCTCCAGCATGATTTCTTGAAGTGTTTTTGTACCTTTGTCAACAGTAAGTTGAGAATATTTGTGTGGGTCTGTTTCTGGGTTTTCTAATTTCTTCCATTGATCTATGGGGTTTGTTCCTCTGCCAGTGCCACTGTGTGGATCACTGTAACTATAGAAACCCTCAGTACCAGGTAGTGTGATTCCTTCCACTATTCTTTATCAAAATGTTTTTCTTTTTTAGGGCCCACCCCTTTCCTTATATATTTTAGAATAATCCTATACGTATCTACAGTGTATCTGCTGGAATTTTGATGGGAATTGCATTCAATCTGTAGATAAATTTGGGGGATGTTTGCGATCTCTCTGTTTTTTTCTTTTTGGCCATGCCGTGAGGCATGTGAGATCTTAGTTCCCTGACCAGGGATCGAACCTGTGCCCCCTGCAGTGGAAGTGCTAACCACTGGACTGCCAGGGAATTCCCTCTTTCATCTCTATATACATGCTTTCTTAAGTGTATACCTAAGTATGTTATTTTGGGCTTTTTTTGCACAATTGTAAATGATGTTAGATTTCAAATTTTGGATTCCACAGGTTTATTGCTAATATATAGAAAAACGATTTATAAAAAATAAGAAAAAAACCACTTTCTTTGCTCATCCATAAGAAGCAACTCCCCATTTATTCAAGTTTTATCATGAGATTGCAGCAATTCAGTACGAAATATGATACAAAGACACAAAGTGAGCAAATGCTGCAGAAAAAAATGGCACTGATAGACTTGCTTAACACAGGGTTGCCACAAACCTTCAATTTGTAAAAAATGCAATATCTGCTAAGCACAATAATGTGGAGCACAACAAAACGAGACATACTGTAAACAAAAAGTGGTTTATTATTTGTGTCTTGATCTAGAATTTTAAAAAAAATGTTTGTAGATTCTTTGTGAGACTGTCATGTCATATGCACATAGGGACAGTTTTGTTTCTTTCTTTTCAATCGTATGCCTCTTATTTTTCTTTTTTTATTGGGGACACTAGGGCTTCTGGTACTCTGTTGAATAAGAATGGTGAGAGCAGATATCCTTGCCTTCTTTGTAATATTAGGGGGACTCATCAAGTCTTTTACTATTAAATGTGGTGTTAGATTGGATTTTACATAGATGCCTTTTATTAGGTTGAGGAAGTTTCCTTCCGTTCCAAGTTTGTTGATTTTTAATTTTTTATTGTGAAAGGATGTTGGATTTTGTCAAGTGTTTCTCCTGCATTAATTGAGATAATTATGTATTTTTTATTTTCTGTTTTATTGTTATGGTATATTGCATTAATTGATTTTCAAGTGTTGAACCAAGTTTGGTTCCTGGGATAAAATCCCACTTGGTCATGATGTATAATGCTTTCAATATACTGACAGATTCATTTTGCTGGAATGTTGTTGAGAATTTTTGTATCTATATTCATATGAGATATTGGTCTGTAGTTCTGTTTTCTTGTGATATCATTTTTACCTGGGTTTGCTTTCATGATAATACTGAGTATGACTTGGGAATTTTTTCTTTCTCTTCTGACTTTGGAAGAGTTCATTAAGAATTGTTAATATTTCTTTAAATGTTTGGTAGAATTCATGAGTGAAAACATCTGAGCTTGGGTTTTTCTTCCTGGGTAGTTGTTTTTTCTGATTACTAATTTAATCTCTTTGCTTGGTATAGCTCTATTCATATAGTCTATTTTTTCTTGAGTCAGTTTCAGTAGTGTATGTCTTTTAGAGATTTTTCTATTTCATCTAAGTTATCTAATTTATTGGCATACAGGTTTTTATAGTATCCCTTTGTAATTCTTTTTATTTCTGTAAGGTCAATAATACTGCCTCCTTTTTTATTGATGATTTGTTAATTTGAGTCCTCTCTTTTTTTCTTGGTCCCTCTAGCTAAAGATTTATAAATTTTGTTGATATCTTCAAATAACTATGTTTTTGTGTCATTGATTCTATTGTTTTTCTATTTTCTATGTCATTTATCTCTGCTTTAATTTTTATTATTTCTTTCCCTCTGCTTGATTTAAGGTTAGTTTTCTCTTTCTTCCCTAGTGTCATAAGGTAAAAGTTTCAATTATTGATTAGAGATCATATTATATTTTATATATATATAATTTTGTATATATAATTTCCCACAATGTACTGCTTTAGCTGCATTCCATAGGTTATGGTTTTTTTTTCAATTTATATGAAGTTTTTCTTCTAACTTCTCTTTTGATTCTTCTTTGACACATTGGTTACTTAGAATTATGTTGTTTAATTTCCACACATTTGTGAGTTTTTCAAATTTTTCTGTTACTCTAATTTTATTACATTGTGATCAGAGAAAATACTTTGTATTATTTCAGTCCTTTAAAATTTATTGTGATTTGTGGCTTAAAATAATCTCCATCCTTGAGAATGTGCCAGAGCACTTGAGAATGTATATTCTGCTGCTGCCAGGTGGAGAGGTATGTAGATGTCTTTTAGGTATATTTGGTTTCAGCATTATTCAAGTATTCTGTTTCCTTGTTGATCTTCTGCCTAGTTGTTTCATTCATTATTGGAAGTCTCCAAGCAATATTTTGAATTGTTTTTATCATTATTTAATGATATAATCATCATATAATCAAAATAGTTATTTCTTTTATCATTTCTGTCAGTTTTTACTTCATTTTGGTGCTTTGTTCTTAGGTGTGTGTATGTTTATAATTGTTCTCTCTTCCTGATAGGTTGTCTTTTTTTATTATAAAAAAATGTTACCCTTTAGCTATAGTAGCATTTTTTGTTTGTTTTAAAGTTTACTTTGCCTGATAATTGAATAGCCATTCCTATTTTCTTGTGATTGCTGTATACAGGATGTATTATTTTGCACCCCATCGCTTTCAGTCTATTTGTATCTTTGCATGTAAAATGTGTCTCATGTAGACACTAAATAGTTCATTGCTTTTTAAATCCAGTTTCATAGTCTCTGCCTTTTGATTAGATAATTTAATCCATTCACATTTAATATTATTATTTATATAAGTGGATATACGCTATCATTTTATTTTATGTTTCCCTGTCTCGTGTGTTCTTCTATTTCTCATTGTCTTGTGAATTAAGTGAATATTTTCTAATGTAGCATTTTAATTACTTTAATGATTTTTTACTATATATTTTTGGGTCATTTCCTTATTGATTGCTCTAGAAGTTACCACATATATCTTTTTTTTTTTTTTTTTTTGCGGTACGCAAGCCTCTCACTGTTGTGGCCTCTCCCGTTGCAGAGCACAGGCTCCGGGCGCGCAGGCTCAGCGGCCATGGCTCACGGGCCCAGCCGCTCCGCGGCATGTGGGATCTTCCCAGACCGGGGCATGAACCCGTGTCCCCCGCATCAGCAAGCGGACTCTCAACCACTGCGCCACCAGGGAAGCCCAACCACATATATCTTAACCTATCAGAATCAGCTTGACATCTTTACAAACTTAATTCTGGTGAGATAGAGAAACCTTAGTCTTATGTAGATCTATTCCTTTTCCATGCTTTTTGTGGTATTAATATTATACATATTACACCTGTAAATGTTACAAAACTAACAATACATTTTATAATTATTATTTTGTGTAACTTTATGTATTTTAGAGAAACTGAAATTAGGAGAGAAAGTGTATATTTATAGATTTTGTTACATTAGCCTTCTTGTTTATCATTTTTTATTTTCTTTAATTGTTTGCTTTTTTTCAAGTTTCCATCTGTAGTTATTTCCTTAGTCTAGTACAGCTTTGCTCCCACCCACCTCCATTGTGCTCCTATTGGAAAATATATATTTATGTTTGGTCCCAGTGATACATCATATACAAATTCTTTTATACAATTGCTTTTTAAATCAGTAAAGAGGAAAGAAAGTCGAAGAAATATGCACTTATTCTGTCTATATAATTACATGATTTACTGGAGTGCTTTGTTTTTTGCGTGTGGATTCAGATTATTGACCGAGGTTATGTTCTTTCAGTCTTGTTAAAAAACAAAATTCAAGAAAATTTGAAGATCTAATTAGCTTTATTAGGTAATTCATGAATCGGGGAGCATCCCATCTAGCAACTAGAAGGTGGCTCTGAGGGGTTGTATGCTATTAGCAAACGAAAAGAAAGGATTATTTTTAGACTAGGCCCTCTTTTCTTGAGGGTGTGGGGAAGGGAGTGGCAGGGGTTTTGGTTTTATCATGCAGGTTGCTTCTTCTTCCTCTGGGGACTGGAGGAGGCCTGTGTGATAGATTACTTTACTGTTAGACTAGAAAATTCCAGACTGGTTGATTAGGATTGCATTTGTGGGAGAGGTTGAAACTGCCATTAGATTAGATATTAAGTGTAGTTTTAGTATCTTGGGGCTTAGCACATGTGACACAATTTTGGGCCTGTGGTTTTCTTTTTAACAGTCTGAAAAACTTTTAGCTGATTCTTTATTCTGTCAGGTCAGATCTACTGTTGAGCTTCTTATTGTGTTTTTCCTTTCAGTGTTTTTCCTTTTTACCTACAGAATTTCCACTTGATTCTTTTTTTTATAATTTTTTATAGATAGTTTCTATTTGATGTGACATTATTAAAATACCTCCCTTCATTAATCATGATTTTCTTTTGTTATTTTAACACATTTATATGAATGCTTTGAAGTCTTTAGTTTTTAATATTTATCTTTAAAAGTGACCACATCTGGTCACTCTTAAACAGGCAATTTCTGCTTCCTAGTTTTTTCCAGTGTATAGGTCATACTTTCCTGTTTCGTTGCATGTCTCATTAATTTGTTTGGAAACTGGACTTTTTAGATAATGTATTGTAGCAACTCTGGGTCCTGGTCCATTTCCTTCCCCCACCCTCCAGATTTGTCATAATTTTATCCTGTTTATTTGTTTAGCAGCTGGCTAGATTATTTCAGTGAGGTTCACTCCCGCTGCCACCATAGTGTGAGGCCTCCAAGGTCTGTCCTAGGAAGGTGCACTTTGGGTGTACCCATAGAGGTTTCATGTATCTGTTGTTTTCAACCATGCCCTGAGGCATAAATTCCTCTAAAACTGATCCAGTTCAGTTTGGGTTCCCCAGGTCTGTTTGAGATTTGTTCTGACCTCAGGATAGCTCCTTCCAGCTGACACCTCCTGTGTTGCTGTCTGACAAACTAGGCTGCCTACAGTTTCGCCTTCTCCCAGTTGTCTTTCCCCATATTGCCAGTGTTTTTGAAAGTGCCCTGAGGTTTGAGCGTCCCCACAGTTTATCACAAGGACGTCAGTTCCTTTGAGAAGAGATTCTGAGCTCTCTGTTCTACAGCCTGCTGCTCATCCCCGGCAGATTCTCTGAGCCACTGCTCTGGAGCTGGGGCTGGGGACGGTGGTGTGCTTCTCTGTGCGTGACACACTGCTTTAGGAACTTAGCATCTGTTGGAGGGGGTAGCAGCAGCAGCCCCGGGTCTCCACAGCATGTTTCTCCTGTGTGGACACTTCACATGACGAGCTGGACAAGGCTGATGGGCTCCCATTGTTTTCAGAATTGCTGCTGCCAGGTTAGAGCCTCCATCTCACAAAGTGGGGAGGTGGAAGGAGGGAGCCTTCACCTCTCAGCTGTACTCACCCACAACTTCCCTTTAGCACCAGGTAGCTCTGGTCTGCATGAGAAAGGCTGACCTCCTGTCCCTTCTTGGGGAGAGGGAGCCTTGTGCCCTTGGCTGCCCCAGTCTGGAATGGAGTTGCCATCTAGCTTGGATTTCGTTGACTCCTTCATGATCTCTAAAAACCTTTCCTCTTAACTATTTATTTCTGGAATATCAATTAAACATATTTGTTAGGGCTCCTTAATTTATCATCCATATCTTTTCACTTGTCTTTCATATATACAGATCTTTAAATGTGTTTAAGGTACCATTGTCCAATTTATCAAACCTGTCTTCAGCAGTGTGAAGTCTGCAAGTTTAGCTAGTCTATTCACTTTCTGTTTTAACTTTGGTGCCATTTTTCTATTTCAATGACTATACTTTCCATCCCCAGTATTTCCAATTGGATCTTTCTCTTTAAAATCTCCACTTGTTCTTTAGTCATATGTACCGGTTTTTGTTCTATAATTTCCTATTCTTAATTTATTACTTTCTTTAATATTTTGAGATATATATTTCTTACTTTTATTTTTTAATTTTCATAATGTGTATGAAAACTTGTTCGTACCCATATCCCTCACAAAAATAGGTGTTATTGCTCTTTTATTTGTATAGGGGTATAAAATGTTATGCCACCGTTGTGATTGCATTTTCCTTAGTACTAGCATCTCTGAGCATCTTTTTCTGTGCTTATTATTCCTTTTGAGATTTTCTAGTCATATTTTTTACCTGTTTTACTAAGTTATTGTGTTCTTGCCAACTTCTAGTAAGTTCAAATACTCTAACTCTGAGTATAGATCAGTAGTTTTCAAATAGTAATCTATGGACTCCTTGGAGTCCCTGAGTCCCTTTCAAGGGGTCAGCAAGGTGAAAACTGTTTTTGTAATTATACAATGATATTATTTACTGTTTTAACTGTGTTGAGATTTACAGTTGAAGTGGGTAAGCTACTGTGGAACAGTCATCCACAATTACGCAAAAAAGCTGTTAAAATGTTTCTTTCTAACCAACTACATATCTCTATGAGGCAATAAACCAACACACCATATGTCACTGAATGAACAAGTAAGTATAAGACTCCAGCTGACTTCTATTAAGCAGACCTTAAAGAGCTTTTCAAAATATAAAACAATACTACTGTTCTCACTGATTCTCTTTGAAAAGTGTTATTGTACCTAAAAGTGTTCTTTTTATGTTACTGCCTGATGAGTTTCTATCATTTTAAAATGAATTAATAAACATTTAAAAAGGTTTTCAGTTTGAATTTTTTGTATCATAAATATTGGTAGATATATCCTACATAAAAGTTCTTTGGTGGTCCTTAGTGATTTTCAAGAATGTAAAGAGATCCGGAGACCAAAACTTTTGAGAACTCCTGTAGATGTTTATGTCATTTTTTTTATCATTCCCATTTTTCTAGAGCCGTATATGTCTTTTTTCTTTTAAAGCTTCTGATTTTCATATGAGGATTTTATTTTTTAAACTGTTGCAGGGATTCCCTGCAAGGACTTGCTGGACTCAGCAGAGTTGTACTCAAGGCTAAGGTGAGGGACACACAGTAGGAATGGCAGGGGGAAAGTCACGGCCAGAGCCAGGTGAAATCCACGTACGGGACTGCTGTGCTATCCTTCCTGTGTGAGGTTGCATTGAGCCCCCTCCTTTCCTTAGTGGTAAAAATCCAGTAAGCCCTGTGCCGACTCAGCACCCAGGCGCTGATTGGGAGCTAGTCATGAAGGCTCCCTCTGCCTGACAACGACAGAAGTCCCAAACTCCCAGAGGTGCAGGGTTCAGTTCCTCAGGTGGGGAAACAGTTTTATCACATGGGGAGCAATGCCTGTCCGTTTAGGGAAATACTTACCAGCCAAGGGCCAATCCTGTAGGCAGCCTCCAGCCTGCTGTGTTCTCTTTTATACAACTTGTTAATAACTCATTTACAAGCGGATCCTGAGTTGCTGTGTGTGTAAATGTGTACTTCTCCCAGAGATAAGAAGCTGTCTTCAGAAAAGGACACTTTTGATAGAGTTTTTGAGGGCATTTTGAAGATATTGTGGCTTATATTGAGATTTCTTTCTATCAAATGTAATAGCATGATACATGCCGGATTTCTGGAAGGAAAAAGGAGTTCTTTTTTAGCCCATGAACCAGAGGAGTGCTTGCTCTGTCTGCAGTCCTTGCTGGGAGCCTTGCTGCAGCTTCCAGGGTCCATCTGATAAGGTTCACTCTTCTACATGGTTCTTGTATGTATCACATCACACAGCTTTGATGTGATAAATCATGATATAATCAATATAAATCAGTCATTTATCATATGGGAATATATGTATCAGTAAATGCATGATATTGATAGGTTTTTAAGATTTATGTCTCAATGTGACATTGTTTTTCAGTTTTCTTATTCACAGTGTCATGGACCTTTTTGGTGTGGTGACACAAACCTTTCTTCAGCTTACAGAGTGTTTTCCCTGTTTGTCCCCTGATTAACTTCTCCTTTGTCTGCTCTGTTCTCTCCTGGAACTCCTTCACTTTGACATAGGATATCTGGGATCTCTCTTCCTTTTCTCTTCTTTTGCTCTTGTCATTTTGTTTCTAATTTTGATCTATGCTATCTGAGAATTTCATTACTTCATCTCCAAACATATTTTTAACCTTGTTTTCATTTATTACTTCAATTAATTTTTAAATTTTCAGTATTTGTATTTAAAAATTTTTTCCAGGATGCTTTTCGTATTTAGCATCACTTCTCTTCTACGATAGCTTTATAATAGTTTTATGGATATATTTTCTATCCTTACTAGTTAGAATTTTAAAAACTTATTTCTGAATGCTTCCTACATTAATTTTCTTTTATGTTATTTTCCCTTGCTTTTTCATTTTCATGCTTTTCTTTTTTTTATTATTTATTTATTTTTTGGCTGTGTTGGGTCTTCGTTTCTGTGCGAGGGCTTTCTCTAGTTGCGGCAAGCGGGGGCCACTCTTCATCACGGTGTGCGGGCCTTTCACTGTCACGGGCTCTGTTGTTGTGGGGCACAGGATCCAGATGCGCAGGCTCAGTAGTTGTGGCTCACGGGCCTAGTTGCTCTGCGGCATGTGGGATCTTCCCAGACCAGAACTCGAACCCGTGTCCCTTGCAATGGCAGGCAGATTCTCAACCACTGTGCCACCAGGGAAGCCCCTTCATGCTTTTCTTTAGTGATTTTGGAACTCCCCAGATTTGGTTGGGAGAATCTGTGGTTTTCATTCATGTTTGTAAATGAACTAGAAGCTGTCTGGTCTCAACCTTGAATACAAAGGCTTATAGTAGCTTGGTCTGTGCACTCAATTTTGGCTTAAATGAGCAGGTAGGAAAGTGAACAGTGGTGGCTATCACTTTAGTGAGAGTGGAGAGTGTCTCCTCAGCAGGCCCCTTGATTAACAAAAGTAGCAACAGAGCTCCCTGTCTCAGAAGGTAAACTTTTCTGATTTCTAGTACCGTGGATTTATCATTTTTATATTTCTTGTATCATTTCAGTGAGATTTTGAAACGGATAGAAAAAAAAAACCCTATTCTCAGTTTCAGGTGTGGCAATTGAACTCAATAAAGCTTATAGATAAGTTAGAAACATACTTTTTTTTTTTTTGCCTATTGTTGGCAATTATATGACACCCTTTTCTTCTAAGATGAATATTTATTTATTTATTTATTTATTTACATCTTTATTGGAGTATAATTGCTTTACAATGTGGTGTGTTAGTTTCTGCTTTATAACAAAGCGAATCAGTTATACATATACATATGTTCCCATATCTCTTCCCTCTTGTGTCTCCCTCCCTTTCACCCTCCCTATCCCACCCCTCCAGGTGGTCACAAAGCACGGAGCTGATCTCCCTGTGCCATGCGGCTGCTTCCCACTAGCTATCTACCTTATGTTTGGTAGTGTATATATGTCCATGCCGCTTTCTCGCTTTGTCACAGCTTACCCTTCCCCCTCCCCATATCCTTAAGTCCATTCTCTAGTAGGTCTGTGTCTTTATTCCTGTCTTACCCCTAGGTTCTTCATGACATTTTTTTTAATTCCATATATATGTGTTAGCATACGGTATTTGTTTTTCTCTTTCTGACTTACTTCACTCTGTATGATATACTCTGGGTCTATCCACCTCATTACAAATAGCTCAATTTTGTTTCTTTTTATGGCTGAGTAATATTCCATTGTATATATGTGCCACATCTTCTTTATCCATGCATCCGATGATGGACACTTAGGTTGTTTCCATCTCTGGGCTATTGTAAATAGAGCTGCAATGAACATTTTGGTACATGACTCTTTGAATTATGGTTTTCTCAGAGTATATGCCCAGTAGTGGGATTGCAGGGTCCTATGGTAGTTCTGTTTGTAGTTTTTTTAAGGAACCTCCATACTGTTCTCCATAGTGGCTGTACCAATTCACATTCCCACCAGCAGTGCAAGAGTGTTCCCTTTTCTCCACACCCTCTCCAGCATTTATTGTTTCTAGATTTTTTGATGATGGCCATTCTGACTGGTGTGAGATGACATCTCATTGTAGTTTTGATTTGAATTTCTCTAATGATTAATGATGTTGAGCATTCTTTCATGTGTTTGTTGGCAATCTGTATATCTTCTTTGGAGAAATGTCTATTTAGGTCTTCTGCCCATTTTTGGATTAGGTTCTTTGTTTTTTTGTTATTGAGCTGCAAGAGCTGCTTATAAATTTTGGAGATTAATCCTTTGTCAGTTGCTTCATTTGCAAATATTTTCTCCCTTTCTGAGGGTTGACTTTTGGTCTTATTTATGGTTTCCTTTGCTGTGCAAAAGCTTTGAAGTTTCATTAGGTCCCATTTGTTTATTTTTGTTTTTATTTCCATTTCTCTAGGAGGTGGGTCAAAAAGGATCTTGCTGTTATTTATGTCGTAGAGTGTTCTGCCTATGTTTTCCTCTAAGAGTTTGATAGTTTCTGGTCTTACATTTAGGTCTGTAATCCATTTTGAGCTTATTTTTATGTATGGTGTTAGGGAGTGATCTAATCTCATACTTTTACATGTACCTGTCCAGTTTTCCCAGCACCACTTATTGAAGAGGCTGTCCTTTCTCCACTGTACGTTCCTGCCTCCTTTATCAAAGGTAAGGTGACCATATGTGCATGGGTTTATCTCTGGGCTTTCTATCCTGTTCCATTGATCTATCTTTCTGTTTTTGTGCCAGTACTATACTGTCTTGATTACTGTAGCTTTGTAGTATAGTCTGAAGTCAGAGAGCCTGATTCCTCCAGCTCCGTTTTTTGTTCTCAAGATTGCTTTGGATATTCTGGGTCTTTTGTGTTTCCATACAAATTGTGAAATTTTTTGTTCTAGTTCCGTGAAAAATGCCAGTGGTAGTTTGATAGGGATTGCATTGAATCTGTAGATTGCTTTGGGTAGTATAGTCATTTTCACAATGTTGATTCTTCCAATCCAAGAACATGGTATATCTCTCTATTTGTATCATCTTTAATTTCTTTCATCAGTGTCTTATAGTTTTCTGCATACAGGTCTTTTGTCTCCTTAAGTAGGTTTATTCCTAGATATTTTATTGTTTTTGTTGCAGTGGTAAATGGGAGTGTTTTCTTGATTTCACGTTCAGATTTTTCATCATCATTGTATAGGAATGCCAGAGATTTCTGTGCATTAATTTTGTATCCTGCTACTTTACCAGATACATTGATTAGCTCTAGTAGTTTTCTGGTAGCATCTTTAGGATTCTCTATGTATAGTACCATGCCTTCTGCAAACAGTGACAGCTTTACTTCTTCTTTTCTGATTTGGATTCCTTTTATTTCCTTTCTTCTCTGATTGCTGTGGCTAAAACTTCCAAAACTATGTTGAATAATAGTGGTGAGAGTGGGCAACCTTGTGTTGTTCCTGATCTTAGTGGAAATACTTTCAGTTTTTCACCATGAGGACGATGTTGGCTGTGGGTTTGTCATATATGGCCTTTATTACGTTGAGGAAAGTTCCCTCTGTGCCTACTTTCTGCAGGGTTTTTGTCATAAATGGGTGTTGAATTTTGTCGAAAGCTTTCTCTGCATCTATTGAGATGATCATATGGCTTTTCTTCTTCAATTTGTTAGTATGGTATATCACATTGATTAATTTGTGTATATTGAAGAATCCTTGCATTTCTGGAATAAAACCCACTTGATCATGGTGTATGATCCTTTTAGTGTGCTGTTGGATTCTGTTTGCTAGTATTTTGTTGAAGATTTTTGCATCTATGTTCATCAGTGATATTAGCCTGTAGTTTTCTTTCTTTGTGACATCCTTGTCTGATTTTGGTATCAAGGTGATGGTGGCCTCGTAGAATGAGTTTGGGAATATTCCTCCCTCTGCTATATTTGGGAAGAGTTTGAGAAGGATAGGTGTTAGCTCTTCTGTAAATGTTTGATAGAATTCGCCTGTGAAGCCATCTTGTCCTGGGCTTCTGTTTGTTGGAAGATTTTTAATCACAGTCTCAATTTCAGTGCTTGTGATTGGTCTGTTCATATTTTCTATTTCTTCCTGATTCAGTCTTGGCAGGTTGTGCATTTCTAAGAATTTGTCCATTTCTTCCAGGTTGTCCATTTTATTGGCATAGAGTTGCTTGTAGTAATCTCTCCTGATCTTTTGTATTTCTGCAGTGTCAGTTGTTACTTCTCCTTTTTCATTTCTAATTCTATTGGTTTGAGTCTTCTCCCTTTTTTTCTTGATGAGTCTGGCTAATGGTTTATCAATTCTGTTTATCTTCTCAAAGAACCAGCTTTTAGTTTTATTGATCTTTGCTATCGTTTCCTTCATTTCCTTTTCATTTATTTCTGATCTGATTTTTATGATTTCTTTCCTTCTGCTAACGTTGGATATTTTTTGTTCTTCTTTCTCTAATTGCTTTAGGTGCAAGGTTAGGTTGTTTATTCGAGATGTGTCCTGTTTCTTAAGGTAGGATTGTAGTGCTCTAAACTTTCCTCTTAGAACTGCTTTTGCTGCATCCCATAGGTTTTGGCTCGTCGTGTCTTATTGTCATTTGTTTGTACGTATTTTTTGATTTCCTCTTTGATTTCTTCAGTGATCACTTCGTTATTAAGTAGTGTATTGTTTAGCCTCCATGTGTTTGTATTTTTTACAGACCTTTTCCTGTAATTGATATATAGTCTCATAGCATTGTGGTCGGAAAAGATACTTGATACAATTTCATTTTTCTGAAATTTACCAAGGCTTGATTTGTGACCTGAGATATGATCTATCCTGGAGAATGTTCCACGAACACTTGAGAAAAATGTGTATTCTGTTGTTTTTGGATGGAATGTCCTATAAATATCAATTAAGTCCATCCTGTTTAATGTATTATTTAAAGCTTGTGTTACCTTATTTATTTTCATTTTGGATGATCTGTCCATTGGTGAAAGTAGGGTGTAAAAGTCCCCTACTATGAATGTGTTACTGTGAATTACCCCTTTTATGGCTGTTAGTATTTGCCTTATGTACTGAGGTGCTCCTATGTTGGGTGCATAAATATTTACAATTGTTATATCTTCTTCTTAGATTGATCCCTTGACCATTATGTAGTGTCCTTTGTCTCTTCTAATAGTCTTTATTTTAAAGTCTATTTTGTCTGATATGAGAATTGCTACTCCAGCTTTCTTTTGGTTTCCATTTGCATGGAATATCTTTTTCCATCCCCTTACTTTCAGTCTGTATGTGTCTCTAGGTCTGAAGTGGGTCTCTTGTAGACAGCATATATATGGGTCTTGTTTATGTATCCATTCAGCCAATTTGTGTCTTTTGGTGGGAGCATTTTGTCCATTTACATTTTAGGTAATTATCGATATGTATGTTCCTATTCCTGTTTTCTTAATTGTTTTGGGTTTGTCATTGTAGGTCGTTTCCTTCTCTTGTGTTTCCTGCCTAGAGAAGTTCCTTTAGCATTTGTTGTAAAGCTGGTTTGGTGGTGCTGCACTCTCTTAGCTTTTGCTTGTCTGTAAAGGTTGTAATTTCTCCATCAGTCTGAATGAGATCCTAGCTGGGTAGAGTCATCTTGGTTGCAGGTTTTTCTCCTTCACTTTAAATATGTCCTGCCAGTCCCTTCTGGCTTGCAGAGTTTCTGCTGAAAGATCAGCTGTTAAACTTATGGGGATTCCCTTGTGTGTTATTTGTTGTTTTTCCTTTGCTTCTATTAATATGTTTTCTTTGTATTTAATTTTTGACAGTTTGACTAATATGTATCCTGGCGTATTTCTCCTTGGATTTATCCTGTATGGGTCTCTCTGTGCTGCCTGGACTTGATTAACTATTTCCTTTCCCATATTAGGGAAGTTTTCAGCTATAGTCTCTTCAAATATTTTCTCAGTCCCTTTCTTTTTCTCTTCTTCTTCTGGAACCCCTATAATTCGAATGTTGGTGCATTTAATGTTGTCCCAGAAGTCTCTGAGACTGTCCTCAGTTCTTTTCATTCTTTTTTCTTTATTCTGCTCTGCAGTAGTTATTTCCACTATTTTATCTTCCAGGTCACTTATCCGTTCTTCTGCCTCAGTTATTCTGCTGTTGATCCCATCTACAGTATTTTTCATTTCATTTATTGTGTTACTCATCGTTGTTTGTTTCATCTTTAGTTCTTCTAGGTCTTTGTTAAATGTTTCTTGCATTTTGTCTATTCTATTTCCAAGATTTTGGATCATCTTTACTATCATTATTCTGAATTCTTTTTCAGGTAGACTGCCTATTTCCTCTTCATTTGTTAGGTCTGGTGGGTTTTTATCTTGCTCCTTCATCTGCTGTGTGTTTTTTTGTCTCTCATTTTGCTTATCTTACTGTGTTTGGGTTCTCCTTTTTTCAGGCTGCAGGTTCGTAGTTCCCGTTGTTTTTGGTGTCTTTCCCCAGTGGCTAAGGTTGGTTCAGTGGGTTATATAGGCTTCCTGGTGGAGGGGAGTAGTGCCTGTGTTCTGGTGGATGAGGCTGGATCTTGTCTTTCTGCTTGGCAGGTCCACGTCTGGTGGTGTGTTTTGGGGTGTCTTTGGACTTATTATGATTTTAGGCAGCCTCTCTGCTAACGGATGGCGTTGTTTTCCTGTCTTGCCAGTTGTTTTGCATAGGGTGTCCAGCACTGTAGCTTGCTGGTCGTTGAGTGAAGCTGGGTGCTGTGTTGAGATGGAGATCTCTGGGAGATTTTTGCCATTTTATATTATGTGGAGCTGGGAGGTCTCTTGTGGACCAGTGTCCTGAAGTTGGCTCTCCCACCTCAGAGGCACAGCACTGACTCCGCAACACCAAGCGCCTTTCATCCACATAGCTCAGAATAAAAGGGAGAAAAAGTAGAAAGAAAGAATTAGTAGAAGTCGTAAGAAAGAAAGAAAGAAAAAAAGAAAGAAAGAAAGAAAGGAGGGAGGGAGGAAGGAAGGAAGGAGGGAAGGGAGGAAAGAAAGAAAGAAGATAGAGTAAAATAAAATAAAGTAAGATAAAATATAATAAAGTTATTAAAACAAAAAATAATTATTAAGAAAAAAAAACGGGCAGATAGAACCCTAGGACAAATGGTGGAAGCAAAGCTATACAGACAAAATCTCACACAGAAGCATACACATACAGTCACAAAAAGAGGAAAACGGGAAAAAATCATAAATGTTGCTCTCACAGTGCACCTCTTCAATTTGGGATGATTCGTTGTCTATTGATGTATTCCACAGATGCAGGGTACATCCAGTTGATGGTGGAGCTTTAATCCACTGCTTCTGAGGCTGCTGGGAGAGATTTCCCTTTCTCTTCTTTGTTTGCACAGCTCCTGGGGTTCAGCTTTGGATTTGGCCCCGCCTCTGTGTGTAGGGCGCTGGAGGGCATCTGTTCTTCACTCAGACAGGATGGGGTTAAAGGAGCCGCTGATTCGGGGGCTCAGGCTCACTCAGGCCGGGGGGGAGGGAGGGGCACGGAGTGTGGGACGAGCCTGTGGCGGCAGAGGCCGGCGTGACGTTGCACCAGCCTGAAGCATGCTGTACGTTCTCCCCGGGAAGTTGTCCCTGCATCCCGGGACCCTGGTAGTGGCGGGCTGCACAGGCTCCCCGGAAGGGGGTGTGGATAGTGACCTGTGCTCACACACAGGCTTCTTGGTGGCAGCAGCAGCAGCCTTATTGTCTCACGCCCGTCTCTGGGGTCCGCGCTTTTAGCCGCGGCTCGCGCCCGTCTCTAGAGCTCCTTTAAGCAGCGCTCTTAATCCTCTCTCCTTGCGCACCAGGAAACAAAGAGGGAAGAAAAGTCTCTTGCCTCTTCGGCAGGTCCAGACTTTTCCCCAGATTCCCTCCCGGCCAGCCGTGGCGCACTAACCCCCTGCAGGCTGTGTTCACGCCACCAACCCCAGTCCTCTCCCTGCGCTCAGACTGAAGCCCCAGCCTCTGCTCCCAGCCCCGCCCGCCCCGGCGGTGAGCAGACAAGCCTCTCGGGCTGGTGAGTGCCGGTCAGCACCGATCCTCTGTGCTGGAATCTCTCCACTTTGCCCTGCACACCCCTGTGGCTGCGCTCTCCCCCGCGGCTCCGAAGCTTTCCCCCTCCGCCACCCGCAGTCTCCACCCACGAAGGGGCTTCCTAGTGTGTGGAAACCTTTCCTCCTTCACAGCTCCCTCCCACTGGTGCGGGTTCCATCCCTATTCTTTTGTCTCTGTTTTTTCTTTTTTCTTTTGCCCTACCCAGGTACGCAGGGAGTTTCTTGCCTTTTGGGAGGTCTGAGGCCTTCTGCCAGCGTTCAGGAGGTGTTCTGCAGGAGTTGTTCCACGTGTAGGTGTATTTCTGGTGTATCTGTGGGGAGGAAGCTGACCTCCGCATCTTACTCTTCCGCCATCTTCCCCTCGTCCCCTAAGATGAATATTTAAACTTAGGGAAGTCTCATACCTGAGTTTGAGGCAGCATGACATGGTGGTTAAGGGCACAGACTCTGGGCTAGGCTCCTCAGCTAGAGTCTCAGTTTTGATAGCACAGGCATTAGGCGTGTGACATAGTATCCCTCAATACATGCTGGATGTGAAGATTATACCAATCTTTAATAATCTTAGGAGATTTAAATGAGTTTCTGTTTTTAAAGTGCCTATAACAGCATTTGTCACTTAGTAGCTGCTAGATAAGTGCTTGTTAAATTAAAAAAATATTTATATATGGCTGTATATAGAAACATATACAGTTCACCTTTGAACAACATGGGTTTGAACTGTGTGGGTCCATTATACATGGATGTTTTCAGTAGCAAATACTGCAGTACCACACGATCCAGATCCACACATTGCAGAACCCTGGATTCAGAGGAATATGGGTGAGGAGGGCTGACTATAAATTATACATGTATTTTCAACTGGGGGTGTGGTTGATGTTCCTAACCCTAACCCCGCGTTGTTCAAGGGTCAAATGTATTCCAAATAATGATTTCTCTTGAATAGCTGAAATATATTTGAATTGCTTAAATAACCATTGCTGTATTGTTCTCTGTTTAATTTTTTGCAGCTTATCGTGAGCCACATTATTATTACCAGTTCACAGCTCGATATCATGCAGCTCCCTGCAATACTATCTATAATGTTTCTTTTGAGAAGAAACTTCTTGAGATTTTAAGCAAATTGGTTCTTGACCTTTCATGTCAAGTTTTCTTACTGAAGTCTGAATGCCATCATGTTAAAATGCAAAGAGCTGGTTTGCAAAATGAATTGTTTTTTACATTTTCAGGTAAGTATATGCAATTCTTTAAAGAAAACAAAGTTAGACTGCAAAACTAATCTTAGAGACCTGAGTTACTAGTGGCATTTTTAGAATGTAAATGCTATAGATCTGAATGTTTCATATTCTTTACTTTCACTTCTTAGATCTTATAGCCCCCAAATACATTTCTGCTGATTCATGTACTTAATGAAAAGTTTGGGTTCCCAAATAACTTAAACATTGCTATGATAATTTACTATAGAATGGAATTTAGTATGAGGAATATCTATCATGATATTTAGCTACAAAGATTTAATTTGTAAAAGCATGTAATTATATAATAAGCTAGGTTAACAGTTTAGACCAGCGGGACTGTTCTAACAGCTTAGGTTGCTTTTCCTAACAATGCAGAGCAAAAGCCCAGTATATTCTGGAAAACCAAGAATTGGACTTAATATCTGAAGACTTTAGATTTATAAAGGGCCCGTTTATGAATGAGCATTTAGGAATACCCATGCATGTGTTCTTAATGGGTCCCAGTAGCAAGAGGACCCCCTCCACTTTTCATCTCAAATGGTATGTTGCTGTTTCCTTTCTTTCTCCTTTACCCTCTGTCCTTGATTCCTCTACTGTCAGTGTTTGTTTACACTTACCTATTTCTCTGATATTCCCTCTCTCTTTCTTGGCCATCTAGGATTGAATGTTTAGATACAAGTGAGAGGTGCGAAGCTTTCAGAGAAAAGAATAAGAGGTGTTCAACCCCATTTTCACTATCTTTTATCTTCCTTACTTCTTTTCTCCAGAAAAAATTTTGAGAGTTGTTCTCCAGCCCCTGAGGCAAATTATGAAAGATAGTCTGAGTCTTTCTTTAGCTCATCAAAGACCCACTGTTAGCATTCATGAGAGTTATGGGGTCTTTGTACCTGGTGTATTGAATAGGTGCTATTAATAGGCATTTAATAGTCTTGAGAAAAGCTGAAAGTGTACTTGAACCCATAAGAGGAAAGAGATGATTTTCAATAGAAATTAGTTCACTGTGGGCTTAATTTGCATTTCTCTAATGACTCATGATGTTGAGCATCTTTTCATTTGCTTATTGACCATTCATATATTTTTTTGGAGAAAAGTCCATTCAAGTCCTTTGCCCAATTTTGATTTTTTTCCCTAGCTTTATTGATATATAATTGACATATAACAGTATGTTAGTTCAAAGTGTACAACATAAGGATTTGATGTATCTATATATTGCAAAATGTTTACCATAATAAGGTTAAACACATAGATCTTCTCACATAGTTACAATTTATTTATTTCTGCAGTAAGAACTTTTAAAATCTACTCTTCTAGCAACTTTCAGATATATACAATACAGTATTATTAACTATATTAACCAAGCTCTGCGTTACATCCTGAATTTATTTGTACCCTTTGTCTTCCTTCATTCATTTCCCTCACCCCCAGTCCGTGCCCCTGGCAATCATCAATCTGTTCTCTTTTTCTGAGTTCAGTTTTTGTAGATTCCACATATAAGTAAGGTCATACAGTATTTGTCTTTCTCTGACTTGTTTCACTTAACAAAATGCCCTCAAGTTTTATCTGTGTTGTTACACATGGCAGAATCTCCTTCATTTTTATGGCTGAATAATATTCCTGTGTGTGTGTGTGTGTGTGTGTGTGTGTGTGTGTGTGTGTGTGTGTAGCATATTTTCTTTATCTGTTCATCTGTTGATGGATACTTAGGTTGTTTCTATGTCTTAGCTATGGTAAATGGTGCCGCATTGAACACGTGGGTACAGATATCTCTAAGAGATAGTGATTTCATTTCCTTCAGATGTATATCCAGAAGTGGAATTGCTGGATCATATGGTAGTTCTATTGTTTGTTTGTTTTTACCTTTTGAGGAACCTCCCTACTATTTTCCATAGTAGCTATACCAATTCATATTCCCACTAAAGGTGCATAAAGGTTACCTCTTTTCCACATCCTCGCTATCACTCATCTCTTGTCTTTTGGATAATCATCATTCTAACAGATGTGGGTGATATCTCATGGTTTTGATTTTCATTTCGTGATGATTTGTGACGTTGAGCACCTTTTCATTTACCTGTTGGCCATTTGAATACTTTCTAAGAAAAAAAGTCTATTCAGGTCCTTTTCAATTTTTAATTGGGCTATTTGTTTTTTGTTTTTGAATTGTATGAGTTCCTTATATATTTAGGATATTATTGTCTTATCAAATTTATGTGGTTATCAAATATTTTATACCATTCTCTAGGTTGTCTTTTCAGTTTGTTGATTGTTTCTTTTGCTGTGAAGAAGCTTTTTTAGTTGTATGTAGTCCCATTTGTTTACTTTTGTTTTCATTGCTTGTGCTTTGGTGTCATAGTCATAAAGTCATTGCCAGCACCAGCTTTTCCCTGTGTTTTCTCCTAGGATTTTTATGGTTTAAGTTTTACATTTAAGTCTTTAATCCATTTTGAGTTAATTTTTGTGTGTGGCATGAGATAGGAGTCTAGTTTCATTCTTTTGCATGTGAATGTCCAGTTTTCCCAGTATCATTTATTGGAGAGACTGTCTGTTCTCAACTGAGTATTCTTGGCTTTCTTGTCAAATATAGTTGACCTTACATGCATAGGTTTATTTCCTGGATTTTCAGTTCTATTCCATAGGACTATGTGTTTGTTTTTATGCCAGTACCATATTGTTTTGACTACTATACCTTTGTAATATAATTTGAAATTAGAAATGTGATACTTCCAGCTTCGTTTTTTCTTAGAACTGCATTGATAACTTATTCAGGGTCTTTTGTGATTCCATACAAATTTTAGGATTTTTTTTTTCTATTTCTGTAAAAAATACATTGGAATCTTAGTAAAGATTACGTTGAATCTGTAGATTACTTTGGGTTTTATGGATATTTTAGCAATATTAATTTCATTCAATTCATGAACATGAGGCATCTCCATTTATTTGTGTCTTCTTCAGTTTCTTTCATCACTGTCTTGTAATTTTCAGTGTATAGACCTTTTACCTCCTTGTTTAAATTTACTCTTATGTATTTTTTTGGTTTTGATAGTACTGTAAATAAGATTGTTTCTTTATTTCTTTTCAGATAATTTGTTATTATATAGAAATTATACCAATTTTTGCATGTTGCTTTGTATCCTGAAACTTAACTAAATTCATTTATTAAGTCTAACAGTTTTTTGCTGAAATCCTTAGGATTTTCTCTATGTAAAATTACGTCATATGCAGACAGAGATAGTTTCACTTCTCCTTGTTTGATTCAGGTGTCTTTTATTTCTTTGTTTTGCCGGACTGCTCTGGCTAGGACTTCCAGTACTATGTTATATAGGTGTGGTGAGAGTGGGCATCCTTTCCTTGTTCCTGATCTTAGAGGAAAATCTTTCAGCCTTTCATATTGAGTATGATGTTAGCTGTGGACTTGTCATACATGGCCATTATTATATTAAGGTAGATTCATTCTGTACCTAATTTGTTGAGAGTTTTATTTTGAATGGAAGTTGAATTTTGTCAGATACATTTTTGCATACATTGAGATGACCATGTGGTTTTTATTTTTCATTCTATTAATGTGATAAATCACATTTATTGATTTGCATATGTTGAACCGTCCTTGCATCTCAGAGATGAATCCCACTTACTCATGTTGTTTGTTAGTTTTAATGTGCTGTTCATTTTGGTTTGCCAGTATTTTGTTGAGGATTTTTCCATCTATATTCATCAGGAATATTGGCGTATAGTTTTCTTTTTGATTAGTGTCCTTATCTGGCTTTAGTATCAGGCCTTGTAAAATGGTTTGAGCATGTTACCTCCTCTTCAGTTTTTTTGAAGTTTGAAAAAGATTCACGTTAGTTCTTTAAATATTTGGTAGAATTCATCAGTGAAGCCATCTGGTTCTGGGCTTTTTTGTGGGGCTGGGGGGAAATTTTTGGTTAATGATTCTATCTCCTTAGTCACTATTGATCTGTTCAAATTTTCTACTTCTTTATGATTCCAGTCTTGGTAGGTTGCATGTTTCTAGGAATTTATCAGTTTCTTCTCAGTTGTCCAATTTTTGGTGTATAGTTATTCATAGTAGTCTCTTTGGCTCCTTTGTATTTCTGGGTATCAGAGCAATGTCTCTTCTTTAATTTATAATTTCATGTATTTGGATCCTCTTTTTTTCTTATTATAGCTAAAGGTTGTCAGTTTTATCTTTTCAAAAAACCAAGTTTTGGTTTTGTTAACCATTTCTATTTTTTCCTATTTCATTTATTTCTGCTCTAATGTATTATTTCCTTTCTTCTGCTAATGTTGGGATTAGCATGATTTTCTTTTTCTTATTCCTTGAGGTATAATGTTACATTTTTTATTTGAGATCTCTTTGCTTGATGTGTACTCATTTTGCTTTTTTCTAAGAATTTTTAAGTTTACCACCTACATTTAGATCTCAGATTCATTTTGAGTTAATTTTTGTATATGCTGTGAAATATGGATCCAACCTCATACTTTTGAATGTGGATGTACGATTATCCCAACACCAATTTTGAAGAGACTGTTCTTTTCTCTTTGAATTGTCATGGTACTCTTGTTGAAACTTACTTAGCCACAGGTATGTGAATTTATTTCTGCGCTGTTAATTCTATTTCATTGCTCTGTATGCCTATTCTTATGGTAGTCCACAACGTTTTGATCATAAGGTTTTGATAGTAGGTTTGTTTGTAGTAATATTTGAAATTGGGAAGTGGGAGTCCTTAAATTTTGTTCTCCCCTTTTCAACATTGTTTTGGCTATTTGAAGTCAGTTGCAATCCCATATGTTTTTTGCACCTGCTTTTTCATTCCTGTTGAACAAGGCCATTGGGGTTTGCATTGAATCTGTAATGTCTCTAATGTTACCTCCTGAACAATATTGTCTTCCAGCCCATGAACACAGGATAGCTCTCCCTTTATTTAGGACTTTGTCTTAGTCTGTTGGGCTGCTGTAACTAATACCATAGACTGGGTAGCTTATAAACAATGGAAATTTATTTCTCACATTTCTGGAAGCTGTAATTCTGAGGTCACAGTGCCACCATGTTTGGTGAGGGCCCTCTTAAGGGTTACAGACTTTTCATTATGTCCTCACATAGCAGAAGCAGCTAGGGGTTTCTCTGGAGCCTCTTTTGTAAGAGCACCAATCTCATTCATAAAGGCTCTATTCTCACGACCTAAGCACTTCCTAAAGACCCCACCTCCTAATACTACCACATTGGGCATTAGCATTTCAACATAAGAACTGGGGGGGGGGATAAAATATTTAGAACACAGCAGACTTCTCTATCAGCAGTGCTTTATACTTTTCAGTGTGTAAGTCTTACACCTCTTGATAAAGTAATTACTACATATGTTATTGTTTTTGATGCTATTGTAAGTACAATAATTTTCTTTTTCACATTGTTCACCGCTAGTATGTAGAAATTCATTGATTTTTTTGTGTATCTTACATCTTGGTTTAATTAATTAAGAGTTATTTTATGGTGCTTGGAATTTTTAGTATTTTCTATATGGAAGATTATGTCACCTAAGGATAACAATAGTTTTACTTATTTCTTTCCAATTTGGATAACTTTTATCTCTTCTCTATCTATTTTGTGCCAAATTGCTCTTGCTAGAATGTCAATATATTGTTTAGTAGAAATGGCAAAAGTGGACATCCTTGAATTGTTCTTGATCCTAAGGGAAAAGTTTAAGTGTTTCACTATTGAATTTGATATTGGCTGTGTGGGTTTTTCATAAAAGCTCTTTATCAGGGTGAAGCAGTTACTTTCAATTCCTAGTTTATTGAGTGTTTTTTTTTTAATCATGAAAGGGTGTTAGCTTTTGTCAAATGTTTCTTTTGTATCAAATGAGATGATCATGTTTTTTTTTTTTTCCCTTCTATGAATGTTGTGCATTGTAATTTTTGATTTCCACATGGTGAACCACGCTTGCACCCCTGCAATATATCCCACTTGGTCAGGGTATATATATATATATTTAGTATGCTGCTGGAATAATTTTGTACTTCTGTTATTGAGAGTATTTGCATTCAAATTGATATTAGCCCAGAGTTTTCTTTTCTTGTGATGTTATTGTCTGCCCTTGGTATCAGCATACTACTGGCTTCATGAAATGAGTTTTAAGAAGTGTCCCTTCCTCTTCTATTCTTTTGAAAGTGATGGAGAAAGATTTCTTTTAATAGTTAATGTTTGGTAGAGTTCACCACTGAAGCCATTGGGTCCAGGGTTTTCTTTATTGGAAGATCATTGATTACTGATTTGATCTCTTTGTTACATTACTGTTCATATTTTGTGTTTCTTCTTGGGTCAGTTTAGATAATTTATATTTTCATCTATTTCATGTAAGTTATCTAATTTTTAGCATACTATTGTATATAATATTCTTATAATCCTTTTTATTTATGAAAGATAGATAGTAATGTCCTCTACTTTAATTTCTCTTTTATTCTTTGTCTAGATGTTTGTCTTTTGTCTAAAGTTAATATTGCTTTTCCAGCTTTCTTTTGATTCACGTTAGTATGGTGTGATTTTCTCCACCCCTTTACTTTTAGTCTATCAGTATCTTTATGTTTAAAGTGGGTCTCTTGTAGATGAGATATAATTAGATCTTTAAAAAATTCATTCAGACAGTCTCTGTTTTTTAATTGGTGAATTTAAACCATTGACTTTAAAAATGATTATTGGTGGAGTTGGATTAACATTTACCATATTTGTTACTGTTCTGTTGCCCCTTTTCTTTGTTTCTTTTTCCTCTTCCACTTTTTTGCCTTCTCTGGTTTTAATCAAGCATTTATATGACTCAATTTGTTTCTATTAACATATCAATTATAATTTGTTTTTTACTTTAAGTGTTTGCCCTGTAGTTTGCAGTACACTTTTATGACTAATCCAAGTCTACTTTCAAATAATGCTGTACCATTTCATGGGTAGTACAAGTACTTTACAATAGAATTCCCAAATTTGCCCTCTCTTCCCTTATAAAACTGCAGTAATTTATTTTACTCATCCATAAGCTTTTGAACAAGCTATTGTCAGATCAGTTAAGAATAAGAAAAACAGATTTACTATTACCTTCTTTTATTCCTTCTCTAGTGCCCTTCCTTTATTTAGATCCAAGTTGTGGACACGTATTGTTTTCCTTCTTTATGAAGAACTTCTTTTAATGTTTCTTATAAGTCTGGGTTTCTGGTGACAGATTCTCTCAATTTTTGTTTTTCTGAGAAAGTCTTTGTTTTTATTTCAGTTTTGAAGAATAATTTCACGGAATTCAGTATTTTAGTTTGGTGACTTTTTTTTTTTTTCAATACTGTGTTTAAAATCATTCACACTGTTCTCTTGCTTGCATGGCTTCTGAGGAGAAGTCTGATTTAATTCATTTATTTTTAATTTTTTTCCATTTTCTTACTGTGGTAAAATACACATACATAAAATTAATCTTAACCATTTCAAGTATACAGTTACATGGCATTAAATACATTCATGTCTAACTGTTATCATCATTTACCTCCAAAACACTTTCATTGTGGGAAGCTGATATTCTGTTTCTACTAAACAATAAGTTGCTCTTTTCCCTACAGCTCCTAGCATCTACCCTTCTACTTTCTATCTCTGTGATTTTATCTAAATATCTCATATAAGGGGAATCATACAGTAGTTTTCTGTTTGTTTCTGGCTTATTTCACTTAGCAAAATGTCCTCAAGTTTAGTCCATGTTGTAACATATGGCAGGATTTTCTTCCTTTTTAAGAACTAATAAGATTTCATTCTGTGTATATACAACATTTTGCTTCTCCGTGAATGCATTGATGGCCACTTGTGTTGTTTTCAGTACACTATTGTGAATAATGCTGCTTATAGGTGCATTCAGTTCTTTTGGGTATATACTCAAAGGTGGATTTGCTAGATCATAATAGTAATTCTGTTTTTATTTTTATTTTTTTTTGAGGAACTGCTACTATTTTTCCACAGTGGCTACAACATTTTACATTCCCACCAACAGTGTACAAGAGTTCCAATTCACCACATTCTCACCAGCACTAGTTATTTTCTTTTGTTTTCATAGTAACCATCCTAATGGGTGTTTGGTAGTGTCTCATTATAGTTTTGATTTGCATTTCCCTAAAAATTAGTTATGTTGAACGTCGTTTCCTGAGCTTATTGGCCATTTCTACATCTTCTTTGGAGAAATTTCTTGTCAAATTCATTACCCATTTTTTAAAAAAATTTATTTATTTATTTGGCTGTGCTGGGTCTTAGTTGCAGCATGCTGGTTCTTAGTTGCAGCATGTGCGATCTAGTTCCCTGACCAGGGATCGAACCCAGGCCCCCTGCACTGGGAGCATGGAGTCTTAACCACTGGACCACCAGGGAAGTCCCTCATTGCCCACTTTTGTTTTTTTGTTCATTTTTTAATCTGTTTGTTTGCTTTTTTTGGTATTGAGTTTTAGGAGTTCTCTACATATTCTGTATATCTATCCCTTATCAGATATGTGACTTGCAGATATTTTCTCACATTCTGTAGGTTGCGTTTTAACTCTATTGCTATTGTGTTTTGATGCACACTTTAAAAAATTTTTTTGATAAAGTCCACTTGTCTGTTTTTTTCTTTTGTTTCTTGTACCTTTGGTGACATATCCAAGAAATCATTGCCAAATCCAATGAAGCTTTTGCCATAAGTTTTCCTCTAAGAATTTTGTAGTTTTATTTTTTACATTTAGGTTTTTGATCCATCTTGAGCTAATTTGCATGTATGGTGTTAGATAAGAATCGAAATTCATCCTTTTGCATGTGGATATCCAGTTTTCCCAGCACCATTTATTGAAAAGGCAGTGCTTTCCCCATCGAATAGTGTTGACACCATTGTCAAAAATCATTTGGCCATATATGTGAGGGCTTATTTCTGGGCTGTCTGTTATATTGGTCAATATTTCTGTCTTTATGCCAGTAACACACTGTTTTGGTTACTGCAGCTTTGTAGTAAATTTTGAAATCAAGGATTGTGATTTTTAGCTTTATTCTTTTTTAAGACTTTATATAAAGTCCCTTGTGATTCCGCATAGATTTTAGTGTGGATTTTTCTGTTTTGCAGAAAATGTAGTTGGGATTTTAATGTTGATTGCATTGAGTCTATAGATTGTTTTGTGTAGTGTTGACATTTTAATGATGTTACCTTTTCCAGTCTATGAACATTGCATGCATTTCTGTATGTCTTCTTTAATTTCTTTCAACAATGGTTAAGTTATAATTGTAAGTTAATTCCTGAGTATTGGTTAAGTTAATGGTTAATTAATTGGTTAATTCCTCAGTATTTTATTCTTTTTGATGCCTTTGTAAATGGAATTGTTCCCATAATTTTCTTTTCAGGCTTTTCATTGTAGTGTATAGAAATGTAGCTGATTTGTGCATTGACTTTGTATTGTGCAACTTTGCTGAGTTTATTTATTAGTTCTTAACAGTTTTATTTGTGGAATCTTACTGTCTGCATATGAAATCATAGCATCTCTGAACAGAAGTAATTTTCCTGCTTCTTTTCCAATTTGGACGCCTCTTATTTCGCTTTCCTGCCACAACGCACTGGCTACAACTTGCGTTACTGAGATGAAATGGCATAGTTGTATGTTGGCCCATCCCTGAATTCTGGTAATAAACCCCACTTGCGCATGGTGTATGGTCCTGTTAGTAAGCCCCTGAGTTTGGTTAGTATTTTGTTGAGTTTTTCATCAGTGTTGATTAGGGATATGGGACTGTAGTGTCTTATGGTGTCTTTGTCTGGCTTTTGTGTCTGGGTAACGCTGGCCTCAGAGGATGAGTTTAGAAGTGTTACCTCCTCTTCACCTTTTTGGAAGTGTTTGAAAGGATTGGTATTAATTCTTCTAACTGTTGTTAGAACTCACCACTGAAGTCATCCAGTCCTGGGTTATGACTGTTTTGTTTAAGACCTCTATTTCCTTACTTATCTTCTATCTGACTCTTCTGTCCACTGTTGTGAGATATTGAAGTCTCCAAATGTTATTGTAGAAATGTATATTTCTCTTTTGAATGCTGTTAGTTTTTACTTCAAAAATTTTCATGGTCTGATATTAGGTATGTAAATGTTTATATTTGCATTACATATTCTTGCTGTGTTAAACCTTTTATTAGTATATATTGTCCTTATTTGTCTCTTATACCCTTTCTTGATTTTAAGTCTATTTTATCTCTTATGAGTATAACAGCTCTTGTTCTGTTTTGGTTACTATTTGCATGGAATATCTTTTTCCATCCTTTCATTTGCAATCTATTTTTGTTTTTGTATCTAAAGGGAGTCTCCTATAGACAGTACATAGTATGATTATGTTTTTTTTATTCATTCTCAAATCTCTCTCTTTTGACTTGAGAATTTAATCCACTTATTTATTTGTTTATTTTTGGCTGTGTTGGGACTTCATTGCTGCATGTGGGCTTTCTCTAGTTGTGGTGAGTGGGGGCTACTACTCATTGGGGTGTGTGGGCTTCTCACTGTGGTGGGCTCTCTTGCTGTGGAGCATGGGCTCTAGGCTTGCAGGCTTCAGTAGCTGGAGCATGTGGGCTCAGTAGTTGTGGCGCGTGGGCTCTAGGGAGCATGGGCTTCAGTAGTTGTGGCTCATGGGGTCTAGAGTGCAGGCTCAGTAGTTGTGGCACACGGGCTTAGTTGCTCTGTGGAATGTGGAATATTCCTGGTCCAGGGCTTGAACCCACGTCCCCTACTTTGGCAGGCGGATTCTTAACCACTGCGCCACCAGGGAAGTCCCCAATCCAATTACTTTTAAAATGATTATTGATAATGCAGAATTTACCTGTGTCATTTTGCTATTTGTTTTCTTTATGCTTTATAGCAGTTTTGTTCCTCATTTCCTTCATTATAGTCTTTTTTGTGTAGTTGACTTTTTTGTAGTTAAATGTTGAAATCTTTTTCATTTCCTTTTGTGTATATTCTATAGTTATTTTCTTTGTTGTTACCACAGGAATTGCATTTCACATTCCCAAGTTTATAACACTCTAATCTGAATTTATACCAACCTAACTTCTACACCATTTGAAACTCTCCTTTAACAGCTGTATCCCCACCTCTTTCAGTTGCTGATGACATAAACTTGCTACTTTATAAATTGTCTGCCCCAAAATATAAACTAATAATTATTTAAAATGAATTAGTCTCTTAATTTATATAGAAAACAAAGTGTGGAGTTACAAACCAAAGTTACAGTAATACTAGCCTTTAGACCAATTGTTTTTTTTGTAAGTATATTAGGCTCTTAAGTCATATATAGAAAAATTGCTGTTACAATCCGATCTGACAGTAACAGCAGCTTCTGTCGTCCGTGTGCTTACCTTTGTTAAGGTCTTTATTTCTCTTCATGCAGCTTCACATTACCTCCTAGTATTCTTTCACTTCACCTGCAGAACTCCCTGAGCAGTTCTTGCTGGGCAGGTCAGGTGGTCACAAATTCCCTCAGCTCTTGTTTAGTTAGGAAAGTCTTCATTTCTCTTTCACTTTTGAAGGGCAATTTTGCAGGTTATAGGATTCTTTCCTTGCTCTTTGTTTTCTAGTACTTATCACCTTATCACAAAATATGTTTCTGTAATGATGACTGTTTATTGTTTTTATGTATTGTTGTTTATTCTCATTTGCTGCCTTAGAATATAATTTCCAGAGAGTCAGGGAGTTTGTAGATTTTGATCACTTATGTGTCTCAGACTCTTAGAATAACTCTTAGTATGTAATAGACTCTCGATAATTACTTATTGAATAAATAGGTACATCAATGCATGCATATATGACTATGTTCATCATTTTAGTTACCATGGCCACTACTGTAGTCCAACCTCATTCTCTTTTCAGTATTGTTATAATCATTTATCTCTTTGTAGAGATTAAGAATTGAGTTAGTCAAATGACTGACACTATGTTATATGGGTAGAGTTAAGTAGAATATTGAAAGAGTAAACACATTTATACATACATATACATATATATGGTATAAAAGGCAAAATAATTCCATTGTTAAAAATTGTATGATGTCAGTTGCCACATACTCTTAAGTTCACTGCAATAGGTTTTCCTGATTTATATAAGATAAATTTTTATGTTAGGTTTTTGGCTGAAAAGAGTGATTTAACATTTGGAAAATTGCTTAATTTTTTAGTGGAATAGAAATATTAGATACATGATCTATTTTATATTTCAAAAGCCAATTTAAATATTGTGATATAGTAGTTTAGACCCATGATAAAGTATAAAATATTTTCTCAGTTTCATCTCTAGACACTGAAAAAGGACACAAACCATGTGCAGACCATAGTTGTGAATCTTCCAAAAGACTATCTAAGGTACGTTATGTGAGATGAGAAAAAAGAGGAAGTGGTGAACATGCCCAGGGTGTGAGTAAGCATCTTAGCTATTTATAGAACACACCACCACCACCCCCAACATACACACTTAGGGAATTCAACAATAAAAATAAAACTTCATCAAATAATAAATGACGAGGATTTAGTGGAGTTAATATTTTTATGAAATGCTTTGAAATTTAGCATTTTGTAACTGATTGTATTAGGAAATAGGATTTTCCCATTTATAGGGCCTTGTTTGCTATTGCAAATTAATTTATAACTAATAATCCTGAAGAATTCTCTCCATGTTACTGTTATTAATCCTAAGTAATAAATTTGATCTATACTGTTTATTAACTGTTTTCACATTGCTTTATACTCAGCATCTTGTATCTATGCTTAGGGTGAAAATTATGCTGTAACTTCCAGCAGCAATTTAATTTAGTTTTCTCTTTTACATTATGCTTAACATATTATTCATAATCAGTAAATTTATGGCAGATTTCCCTACTTCAGATTACTCTTCAGTGACCCTGAACATTTTGTTAAAAATAATATTTTAAAATATTTGGAATAAAATGTAATTTACATTTGATGGTTATGAAAATTTTCTGTTAAAATCATAAGTAATGCATATTTATAGGTCAGTGTCCATTACTTTTGCCTAGTGAAATTGACAGGGGGATGATTTCTTAATTTGTACTCACTAAGCCTCCTGAAATGTAGCTTAAATCATCTATTTATATATAACCAGATATTTCCATATAAAAAACTTCCATAGGGGTTACCTCTCATCCCAGGGATATATTTTTTCCTTTACTTTTGAAATAGGAGTTAAATTTTACGGCATTGAGAACAGAAGGCAATCTTATTTTCTAATTCTCTTTCTTAATCCCTGAGTACTATTTTAATTATTATTTAGTATACCCCACAAATTCTGTTAATATTTTGTTGAAATTTAAAATTTTCAAAATACTTTTTTTAATTTGTCTTGAGATATCTTCTTTGACCCATGTGTTAGAAGTGTGTTGTTTAATCTCCATTGATTTCTGTTTAATTACATTATGATCTGAGAGCAGACATTGTATAATTTCTGTTCTTGTTAATTTGTTAAAGTGTGTGCTGTGATGGAGTATATCGTCTGTCACAGTGAATGTTACATTTGAGCTTGAGGAGAGTGTGTATTCTCTTGATAGACGACAGTTATAACAGGTAATTCATGGTGGTGTTGAGTTCAACTATGTCCTTAGAATTCCTTCTTTTTTGTGGCTGTGTAAAATTCCACTGTATGTATAGGCCACAGTTTTTTATATATCCTTTCAACCACAGATGGACTTTTAGGTTGCTTCTTTGTCTTGGCTACTGTGAATAGTGAACATGGGAGTGTAGATATCTCTTTGAGATCCTGATTTCAGTTACTTTGGATATATACCTAGGAATGGAATTGCTAGATCATATGGTAATTCTTTTTTTAATTTTTTGTGGACCTTCCATACTGTTTTCCATAGTGGCTGCATCAATTTACATTTATTCCAATAAAGTATAAGGATTCCCTTTTCTATATATCCTTACCAACACTTTATGTCTTTTGTTTTTCTGATAATTGTCATTCTGACATGTGTGATGTGATAGTGCATTGCAGTTTTTATTGCATCTCCCTGATGGTTAGTTCTGTTAAGAATCTTCTCATATACCTGCTGATTGTTTGTATGTCTTCTTTGGAGAAATGTCTCTTCAGTTCCTTTGCCTATTTTAAAATTCAGATCATATGATTATTATTATTATTTTGCTATTGAGTTTTATGTCTTCCTTATATATTTTGGAAATTAACCCTTTATCTGATACAAAGTTTACAAATACACTCCCATTTCATAGGTTGCCTTGTTATTTTCTTGTTCATTTCCTTTTCTGTTCAGAAACTTTTTAGTTTGAGGTAATCCCATTTGTCTGTTTTTGCCTTGTTGCCTGTGTTTTTTGGTATCATATCCAAGTTTTCATTGCTAAGGCCAGTGTCAGACTTTTTTTCTCTATATTTTCTTCCAGATATTTTACAGTTTCATGCCTTACATTTAAATATTTAATATATTTTGAATTGAGTTTTGTGTAAGTTAGAAGGGTCTGATTTCATTCTTTTCATCTGGAAAAATTGTTTGCCCAACACCATTTATTGAAGAGACTGTCCTTTCCCCATTGTGTATTCTTGGCTCTCTTGTGTAAGACCAGTAGACAGTATATGTGTGGGTTTATTTCTGGATACTTCATTCTGTTTCGCTGGACAGTATATCTGTTTTTATGCCAATACCGTATGGTTTTGATCAATATAGCTTTGTAATGTAATTTGAAATCAGGACATGTGATGACTCCAGCTTTGTTCATCTTGCTCAAAATTGCTTTGACTGGGATATTTTGTAGTTCCAGATGAATTCTAGGGGTTTTTTTTCTTTATTTTCTGTTTCTGGAAAAAATGCCATTGGGATTTGGAAGCAAATTTCAATCAATGTCTAAATTCCTCTAGGTATTCTGGACACTTTCACAATAGTCTTCCATCTTAATGTAGGGTATCTTTACATTTATTTATTTTAAAAAAATTTCTCTCATCAATGTTTTTTAGTTTTTAATGTACACATCTCTCATCTTCCTACTTAATTTTACTTTTAAGTATTTTATTCTTCTTGTACTCATGTAAATGAGATTATTTTCTTGATATCCTTTTTAGATAGTTTCTTGCTAGTGTGTAGAAATACAACGGTGTTTTTAATGTTGATTTTGTATCATGCAGCTTTACTGAATTTGCTTATTCTAAGAGTTTTTGTGGAATCTTTAGTGTTTTCTGCATATATGAATATTTCATCTGAAAACAGATGATTTTACTTATTTGTTTCAGATTTGGATGATTTTTATTTGTTTTTCTTTTCTAATCACTCTCTTTAGGACTTTCAGTACTATATTGAATAGAAGTAGCAAGACTGGGCATCCTTTCTTTGCCCAGGTCTTAGAGAAAAGGTTTTCAGTTTTTCACTTTTGAATGTGCTGCTAGCTGTGGAATTTTTCTATATGGACTTAATTATTATATTTTGGCAAGTTCCTAACATTCTGACTTTATTGAGAAGTTTCATTATGAATGGATGTGAAATCATACTTTTCTACATCTATTGTGATAATCATATGATTTTTATTTTTCATTCTGTTAATGATTGATTTGTGTATGTTGAAACATCCTTGCATCCCAAAGATGCATCCCACTTGGTCATGGTGTATAATTCTTTTAATACGTTGTTGAATTTGGTTTGCTAGTGTTTAGTTGAGGATTCTTGTATGTATGTTAATCAGGTATATTATCTTATAAATTTTTTTTCTTTTGGTGTCTTTGTCTGGTTTTGGTATCAGAGTGGTACTGGCCTCACAAAATGAGTTTGGAAGTGTTCCCTATACTGTTGTTTTTGAATGAAGTTTAAGAAGTTCTGTTATTAATTCTTCTTTAAATATATGGTAGAATTCATCTATGTTGACATCTGGTCCTGGAGCTTTCCTTGCTAGAAGGTTTTTGATAACTGATTCAGTCTTCTTGTTTATTATTGGTCTGTTCATGTTTTCTGTCTTTTTCTTATTTCTGAATTCAGCCTCTATATTTTGTATGTTTATAGGAATTTGCCATATATTCTAACTTATTCAATTTGTTGGCATATAGTTTTTCATAATAGTTCTCTATTATGATTTATGAAAGAAAATAATCATCTTTTCTCTTTCTATGGCATCAGTTGTAATTTCTCCTCTTTCATTTCTTATTTTATGTTTTCTGATTTTATTTAAGTCTTTTCTCTTTTTTTCTTTGTTAATCTTGCTCATTGTTTGTCTTCTTAGTTTATCTTTAAAAAAAACAGCTCTTAGTTTCATCATTGTTCTATTTTTGTGTTTTCTACTCCATTTATTTCTGCTGTAGTGTTTATTCCTTCTTCACCTAACTTTGGGTTTAATTTGTCTTTCTTTTTCTAGTTTCTTGAGGTGTAAAGTTGGGTGTTTATTTGATATTTTTCTTTTTTTCTAACGTAGGCTTTTATTGCTATAAATTTACCTCATAGTACTGTTTTTTTGCATCTCATAAATTTTAGTATTTTGTGTCTTTGTTTACGTTTGTCTCATGATATTTTCTTGTCTTCTTTGACTCAGTGATCCCAGGATGTGTTGTTTAAATTCCACATATTTGTGAATTGTTTTATTTTCCTTCTGTTATTGATTTCTAGGTCCACTTCATTGTGGTTGGAGGATATACTTGGTGTGAGCTTAATATTTTTATATTCATAAAGACATGTTTTGTGACCCATCCTAGAGAATGTTTGTATACACTTGAGAAGAATCCATTTTCTTCTGCTGTTGCATGGAACATTCTGTGGATCTGTTAAGTTCATTTGGTCTGTTGTGTTGTTCAAGTCTGGTAGTTCCTTATTGATTTGCTGTCTGAATATTCTATCCATTATTCAAATTGGAGTATTGAAATCTCCTACTATTATTGTATTGATGTCTATTCTTCCTTTCAGCTCTGTCAGTGTTTGCTTTATATACTTATATACTCTGATGTTGGGTGTATATATATGTTCTATCTTCCTGTTGAATTGATTCCTTAATCATTATATAATGACCTTTTTTGTTTCTTATTACAGTTTTGTATTATTTCAAGGTGATTTTTTGGGGTATATGTACATCCATCCTTGCTCTGTTTGGTTGTCATCTGCATGGGATCTTTTTCCATGTTTCACTTTCAGCTTATAAGTGTCCTTAAATCTACAGCTAATATCTTGTAGACAGCATATACTTGGATGATCTTGTTTTGTCCATTAAGCCATGTCATGTTTTTTACAGGGGAGTTTAATCTATTTACATTTAAAGTTATTATTGATAGGTAAGGGCCTACTATTGTCATTTTGTTAATTATTTTCTGTATGTTTGTAGTATCTTTGTAGTCCTTTCTTCCAATGTTGCTGTCATCCTTTGTTATTTGACTTTTTTGTGCATTGATACACTTTGATTCCTTTCTCTTCTTTAAAGATATTTTCTTTTTGGTTATCATGAAGCTTACATATAAATCTTATAACAGTCTACTTTAAGCTGATAACTTAGTTCATATGCAAGTCTGTATTGCATATGAATTGCGTATGAAAGTCTATACTTATACTCTCCTCTGCACAGTATGTTATTGATGTCACAAGTTACATTTTTCTTATTGTACATCTAATTACAGATTTGTATACTTATATTTTTGATACTTTTGTCTGTAACTTTTATACTGGTTTAAAATGTCATTTATGTATCACCCTTACAGTATTACATTAGTCTGTATTTGCTGTGAGATTTATACTTTTTAATGTTGCTGTTAAGTGTTCTTTCATTTCATTTCATTTGATGAACTCTCTAGCAATTCTTCTAAGGCAGTTCACTCACTTGGGCAGAGCACTGAGATACTGGGACTTCTAATGGTGTTGAACTCTTTCAGTTTTTTTTTTTTCTGGGAAACTCTTCATCTTTCCTTCATTTTCAAAGGACAGTTTGACAGATATAGTATTCCTGGTTCATAGTTTTGTTTGTTTGTTTCTTCACTTTGGATGTATCATTATGTACTCTCCTAGCCGGAAAGGTTTGTGCCAAGACATCCACTGATTTCTAATCACTGATAGTATTATTTGTGTGGGGGGGTACCCTTTATTTAGTATTATTTGCGTGGGGGGGTACCCTTTATTTGATGATGCTCTTCTCTAGCCACTTTCGTAGTTCTGTCTTTGTGAATATTGTCAAATTAATAACAATGTTTCTTGGTGTAGTTCCCTTTAGTACAACATATTTGGTATTCTTTAAGGTTTATGAATCTGTATGCCCATTCCCTCTGAAGATTGAGAAAGTTCTTTGGTATTATTTCTTTAAATAAGCTTTCTAGTCCTTTCTCTTTCTCTTCTTAAGGGAACTCCATAGTGCATGTATTGATTTAGGTAATGATATCAAATAAGCCTCATAGGATTTCTTCACTCTTTTTTTCTTTCTGTTTCTCTGACTGGACAATTTCAAATGATCTGTCTTTTAATTCATTGATTCTTTTCTATGCTTGATTGAGTCAACCTTTGAAGCTCTATTGAATTTTTAAGTCCAATCACTGTATTTTTCAAAATAGAATTTCTGTTTGGTTCTTTTTTATGGTTTGTATCTCTTTGTTGTACTTCTTGGATTTTGTGTGTATGTATGTGTGTGTGTGTGTGTGTGTGTGTGTGTGTGTGTGCACACGCACGCACATGTGCACATTGTTTTCTTGATTTTGTCTGTGTTTTCTTGTAGTTTACTGAGTTTCTTTAAGATTATATTGAATTATTTTTAGGTGATTCATAGATCTTCCTAACTTTGGCCTTTGTAGCTGGTTATTGGAGCTTTTTTGTTGTTGTTCTTTTATGGTGTCATGTTTTATTGATTCTTTGTGATATGCTGGAATTGGTGCCTGTGCTTTTAAAGAAAAGTTTCCTCTTCCAACCTTTATGGTCTGGCTTCAGGAGAGAATGACCTTTACCAGACTAGAGTTTCTAGGAGTCTCTCATACCTTTCTTATGGCTGCACCTCCTCAAGTCTTGCTTTTTCCTGGGGTGGATGTCTTAGAATTATTTCTTCTCTCAATCCTACAGAGCCATGTCAGGTTATAAGAGTCACATCAAGTGCTAAGAGCAAACCACTCCTTTTTCCTGAGGGCAGTGCCTGAAATGCCAAGGCTTTTTATGCATCTTCCATTTCTCTCCCTCCCTCCTAAAGGGGATGTCTTGGAGTTTGCTCCCTCTCTGTAGTCTGCAGAGTCATGCCAAATGCCCCAAGAGTCACCTTTCCCTTTTCCCCAGGGTAGTGCCCTTGATTCTGAGCCATGGGTTGCAAGCTCCATCTCTCTTCCTCTCTCCTGAAGGAACAGTCTCAGGGTTGTGCACCTTCACCAAAGTTTGCAGAGTTTAACTTGCTGCAGGCTTCTGTACCGCCTGCTTAGATCTGTGTGCCAGCTGTCAGGGCACACGTGCCAGGTACCATGAGTTTCCACCCCTTTTCTTTGTTCTCAGCTTTCTCTAAATGATTCGGCCATGCTAATTTCCTCAGAGTTCTAGGTGCAGTAAGAGAAAAATAGACCTCCAGAAGGAGTCCACATGGGAAGTGACCCCAAGCTTGGGAAAGCCAAACCTTCACGTTGCATTTTCCTTCCCCTGAGGGAGAAGTTGTGGTCTAGGGGGATCTCTCTGCGTGCTCAGTTTTGGTGACCTGGGAAAGTGGTGATGCAGTCAAAGTGAAAGAGTTTCTCTTAGCATTTTCAGTGTGCTTGATCTTGGGTTTTGTGGCCCATGGGGGTGCTGGAACATTTCTACTATATTCAGGATTTCTTAAAAAGTATTTTCATCCCTGAATCGTTGTCAAATCAGTGTTTTTGTGCAGTGAAGACTGGAATCTCCTATTCTGCCGTGTGGCTGACAGCATTCCTTTTGGATATAGTTAACAATCCAGCTAACAAATCAAGTTAATAATCCCTGCCTCTTAATTAGAAAATTTAGACCAATTACATTTAATTTAATTATCAAAGATTTGGATTTAAATCCACCATTTTTTTCTATTTGTCCCATCTCTTGTAACTTTTTCCTTTTATTCTTTCTTTTGGATGATTGTGCCTTTTAAAGAATGATACTGTTTTATAGTCTTGTTCATTGCTTTATTGTTTTCAAATCATACTTCTACTTTATGTGGATGGGTTTTTATCATTCTATTATATATCATTTAACCTCGTTTTCTATTCTTCTGGTTTTGCTCCTTCCCTATCTTCTTTGGATTGATTAAACTTTTTTTAACTGACTTTTTTCTTGTTATATTTTTTTTCACTCTTCTTCTGGATTTGTTGCAAATTTTAACATATTCTTCATAGCAGAACCAAAACTTACTTAGTTTATAGTACCTTCCAAAAAAGTACAAAAGCCTTAAAGACCCTTAACTCTTATGACCTGTTTTTATCTTTCAAGGTTTTGTTTTCTAGTATTCTAGTATTTTTTTTAATTTTTCATTTATTATTAAGATTGTTTCAGAATGTCAGTGTCTGTTTAGATTTACCCACAGTTTTATCCATTTCTTTGCTTACAATTTCTTCTTGCCTCTTAGTCTTTCCTTATGTATTTTTCCGTCTTCCTATATTTATTGTTCCACTGAAATCTGAGGATTCATTACTTTGATCAGTTCTGGAAATTTTTTCTGCCAGAACACCTTTGAAAAGTACCTGTTGCCCCATTTGCTTCTCTTGAACTCCCATTTAGTATGTTTCAGGTTATCTCATTTATTTCTCCACCTCTCTCTTACTTTTTTTTCTTTTTTTAAATATGTTCTTCATTCTGAGTAATTTTTTTTTTTTTTTTTTTTTTTTTGCGGTACACAGGCCTCTCACTGTTGTGGCCTCTCCCGCTGCAGAGCACAGGCTCTGGACACACAAGCTCAGCAGCCATGGCTCACAGGCCTAGCCGCTCAGTGGCATGTGGGATCTTCCCAGACCGGGGCATGAACCTACGTCCCCTGCATCGGCAGGCGGACTCTCAACCACTGTGCCACCAGGGAAGCCCATTCTGAGTAATTTCTTCAATTATTTATTGCATTTAATTGTTCTGGCTCCAGCAGGGCCTAATCTGATGTTCAGTCTGTCCACTGAGTTTTTAATTTCACTACATTTTTTACTGCCTTCATTAATTGTAATTTAAGTAGGTAATTTTTCAAATATACTTTCTCTTTTATTGTGATATAAATTTCCTTTCCTGTGTTTTCATACCACTTTTATGTCTTCATGTGTTCTAAGGATACTTCATATCATTTTTTGCTATTTTAGGTCACTGGAGCTCCATTATCTGAATTTCTTGATGGTCTAATTTGGCAGTTTGTTGACCCCACCGTTGTTTCTTAGTTCATCCTCTGCTTCATAATTCTGGCTGATAAGACATGTTTGTCAGTCCTGTATCAGTAGATGTAGCCCCTTTGGCTTAGGTTGTGTGTGTTTTCCTGTAAAGTTACTATGTTTGCTTTTGCCTAATGTTCCATGGTTGTTCTCAATCAAAGCCAAATTTTTATGTTAATTTCTGACTTGGGGATCTTGTACCACACAGAAAGTACAACAAAACCCCACACCCACTTTGAAAGCAAACCATCATGTAGGAATTCACTGAGGAGTTTTGCTTTCCCCCATCCCTCCACTCCATCACCCCCTCCTGCCCCCTCCCTACCCTATTGAGAGTCTTTCTTGTTATTCCCCTTTTGTAATTGAATTTCTTTTCCTGTTCCACTGTTTTACTTAGAGTCTTTCTTGGTTGTTTATTTTGTTTGTTTTTAACAACTTTAAGCCTTTTTTCCTTAGCTCTTTTGTTTGTTAAATTATAACACTCTGGAATACTCAGATTGACATGAAATGAAATAGGGACTCAGCTAATATTAGGTTTTTAATTTTCGTTTTTAGCAACTTTTTCTCTTTCTTTCTGTCTTTCCCTGTCTTCCTTTTTTCCTTTCTACTTTTTTCTTCCTCTCTTATTGTTGAAATATAGGTACACAATATCTGCTGTGTTATGTTCAGTTAGGTGATTTTTAGCAGGGTGATTTTTCAGACTATCTAGTGCACCAAATGGTTGGAAATGTGAAATCTTTTTCTGTATTTTTAAATGTCATTTCTCTCCTCTCACTCCTATCTTATCTGCTTGCTTTTTTCAATTAGAAATATACTACTTTAAAGAACTTTAATGTGACAGTTTAAATCTCTAATAATTTCAAAAGCTAAATTATAATTTATCTTTAATCTTTCTTCTAAAAATTCTGGTTTTCTAATACAGGTTTCATTTCTTGTGGAGCAACTACCATTTCAGTGACAATGCTGAGTGAAGAGTCGATTCTTTTGTCTTTTGCTTCAGGACTGAAGTAGACTACATTGCAAAGTTAAATTTTTCTTTATTCTAAAGTTCTGGGATTCATTATTCTTCTTAGCAGTGGATTCCAACTTTCATAGAATTCAAACTATTGTATAACCCTTTACTTTCTTCCTCTTCCCTTTGGCGCTGCTTTGAAACTGAGCTTTATCTCATAGTGCTCTGCCTGTTTTACTGATATGAGTGAGTGGACATCATCCATGCTGATGTTCCTACCACGAGAAGGACAACTTTGTGTTTTTGTTTTAAACTTTTTGACAGTTCTTCATTGGGACATTTTCGTGTAAGATCTGGACACCCTACCTCTCATTTGCTCACTGAGCACTGAGATCACCAGTCTTTTCTATGCAAATTCACAATTCTTTCCATTTCATCCAAGATACTGTAAGCCTCTCCTTTTTTGTTTTTTGGGGTTTTGTTTTTTGCTTTTTAATTCCAGCCCCATTTGATGACTATAGTCATTTTCCAAAGAGATTCCCCAAATATAGCTGTTAACCAAAGTTTTCCAACAGACTCCATCTTAAAAGTGTATTGTCCATAACACCTGGTACATAATGAATTCTCCCCTCATGGATACTGGAGCTCCAATTCATCTCTGGTTGTGTATAATGTATGCCATTTTTTTGCCTATCCTAGGACTCTCATTGCTTACTGGACTAATGTAGAGCACATATTAAGCCTTTCTAGTTGCCTTTTTCAGTACCTAATGTGGCATGATCTGTTGAGCAGGTTATGGTATTTAAAGTAAGCTGTTCAGCTTCTCCACGCAGAAGTTTATATAGTTTACAAACTGCTTATTGTTGAAGTGGTAATGATTTCTTGTTCTAGTCTTGTAATCAATAACCAATAATTAGAACATATTCCTTTCATATATGCTTAATAAGTCTATAAAATTTGGGGATGGGTGGGTGAAGGGAGGAGTAGCTTGGGCCAGGCAATCTGATGTTTATTCAGTTGTATTAATTCTTTGTGATTAAGGTGATTCAGGTGATTAATCTATGAAGAATTTCTATAATTATGATTTGTTCTTATGTCATCCAAATTTGTCCAAAAATTTTTACTTTAAAATCTTTAATCTTTACCCAATTCAGAGAATTTTTCAGTTTCACACTTTCTTTGGTACAAATAATTAACCCCATGTCAACCATCAACATACTCATTATTTAAAAAAAAAATTTAGTCAATGATTCAAATAATTTCGTGCCTTCTTTCCATTTTTATCAAATAAGAGATTTATCCTCATTCTCCTTCTTAGAAAGAAAACAGGAAAGAAGAATCTGATTTACATGATAATTTTTGTTCTTGTCAGGTTTTGCGAGGTATAGTTTCATTGTTTTTTTTTTTTTTCTTTCTTTTTCCTGCATAGGGTGTCAGGAAGCCAAGTGATTATGATCATGTCTCCTGATACTTTTATTTGTAGTCTTGCATTTAAATATAGTTAATTGGATACCAGATTTGTAGCTAATTAATTCATAAGCACTTCCTTAACCAAAATTGTAAATAGCAGCAAATTTGACAGAATTTATTAGAAGTACAAGAAAACCATTTAGACTGTAAAAATATAGTAATTCAGTAATAGAATGAGTTGAATGCAGTATATTGAAAAACACTTTTACAATTATTTATAGAAATTTTCATCAGAGGGATGTAATTTGTAAGGTACCTGGAGAAGTCAGTAGATTGAGATGCACCATTCGTGGTTATAGATGAGCACGATTTCATTTACCCCTGCTTCTGACTACATGAGAGGTGCAGGTGAGCATAGGAGAACTGAGCAGAACTGACTAGCTTGTAGAGGGTGTGAACTCATGACCATACCTCATGCTTTACCAGGTAAGGCTTACCAGCCACTGAAAAGTATAAGCCTCTTGTTACTTTTCGGAGTCAAGCCAGAATAATTACTACAAGTAAAAAGGTAATTAATTATAGGTCAGAATTATGCCTTAATTATTTTGTAAATTTGAGTTTTGAAACAGAGCTATAAGTTCTAACATGTGCTGCATGCTATCTTTAAACCTAATTTTTCTTTATGTAAAGAGTGGAGCAGATGTCTCAGGATATGCTTCTTAAAGATTCTTAAAGTACATTTCTTTAAGAACATTTAATTGTTAGAGTACCCTTCTGAAAGTACATTTAATTTCAGAGAGCTGTCTTGTTTTGCTCTTATGCCCATCCATATATTATTCAAAACCAAGGGGACCAAAAAGTTTGGTTATATATTGAAGTATTTTCTTTGTGTTGTATATGGAAGTACTTTTAGAAATATTTGAGGTTTATAGGTGATATCTTTTCAGTTTTACAGGTGTTATTTATATCCTATGAATTCAAGAAAAAATAAGGACCTTGAGAATTTGTTTCCCCTGCTTCTAAATACATAAGCATCCTTATTTGTTCTAAAATTACATTTATGTGATAATTTTTTCATACTTTATTTCTATTTTAGGCTAAAATTCTCATAGAGAGATTTTTTAATCAACAAGTGGAAGTTCTGGGCAGACGTGCAGAGCCGTTGCCTGAGATATACTACATTGAGGGTACTCTCCAAATGGTTTGGATTAATCGCTGCTTCCCAGGGTATGGAGTGAATACCCTGAAACACCCAAAATGTCCTGAGTGCTGTGGTATGTAATGAACTATGATTTTATGGTTTATATGTATGAAAATTCACTTGTCTTCATTATGCCTAAGTGAATGTCTATCACTTATTTTTACTATCATTTAGGTTTGAAATAGTGTGTTTGAAAAGACTATGTCAATCTGAAGATTTAAAAGAAAAAGGCCAACTTAATTCTGGCCTTGTTTTACTACTAGAGTAAAGAGGGGTTGGGGTGTTAGGCAGTTGTCTGGGAGGAAGCACAAATACTAGTTATGAGACACCTAGAGTTACTTAACAGCCAAAATATATTTCTTTTAGAATCAATTTTTGAAGAGTTTACATTTGTATAGTCTGGATTAGGTAACTTTTTCACTTTTTTTAAAAGTAAGTATATGAGTTGCTTTACTACCAGTTGTTCCTTCTGACCGTTGATCCTAGCACTAAAGGATCTGAGCATCTATCTGGCTTCCCCATCTTTGTGCTCATTATAGGACCGTCTATAGAGGCTGTTTAGGATGAGGACGTGGATTCACAGTCTCAGAATTTCCATCTGCAGCTGTGGAGTGAGCCAATTAACCTTCAGTCTTGAAAGATTTCCCAACATAAATATCACTACATTAGTGCCATTGTTTGAGTCTTCTCTGTTCTTCCCTCTTTTCTACTATCTTATGTTAGATTAAAAACCTTTTCATATGGTAGAACACTAAATATTATTTTTGCTTTGCTTTATTTAACTTGGTTAGATTTCGCTTTACTTTTTCATAATATTGGTTTTGTTTAAGGATATGAAATTTGACAAAATGTACTGAAAATTTATCTCAGGAAATACAATACAAATTTAACAAATAAATCACTTACAAATGCCAACCTTGTGACTGTTTTGATAATCTGTGATTACGCATATCACGCTAGAGCACAGAAAATGATGAAGAAAAGCCTGGTGATGCCAAACAGTGAAACCAAAACTTAGTAGTTTAGCTGTCTATTAAATGCATTTATATTGCCTGTCAATAAAACCTTAAGACAAACTTAAAAATTTAAATAGTTGCATCTTATTAATTCTAAGAATTTTGAAATAAACATAGCTCTTTCAGTTGAAATGATAGGTTTCATCATAATGAAATTATTATGAATAATAATTTCATCATTGGAGTTTTTTTGCATGTATAAAAGTTCAGATAAACCCAATTTTCAGGTACTCTAATTTTACCATGTAATTATAACATTCAGCATTATTATATGCTGTACTATTTGATCAAGTTCATTAAGCAACTCTTTTACTCCTGACAACAAACACCATGGGAAGTATATAATGAAACTGTTGTATAAATCTCCAAAATATTTTCTGCCCCTGAAATACTGCTTTGCTCTCCCAAATATATGTCTTGGCCCACAGAGCTTAGAGATACAGGAGATGCATCCAGGAAACAATTAGAGAACAAGAGACCACCAAACTACAGGAAAGAGAATGGAAAGGAGATTATATAAAGCAAACTAAGTTAGAGATAGGATGAATCTCTATATAGGATTAATATAATTGAAAAAAAGGCTTTCTGAGTGATTTGAGACTTGAGGTAAGACTTTGAAGATACAGGCTTAGCAAGTACCACCCAAGCAAGGGCATGACTGAGTGTCAGATTTCTGGGGGAATTTTGCTTGACTGGGACTAGAGGATTAGTATCAGAAGAGCTGTGGGGAATGACAGGCTTTGAAAGCAAAGTGGGAGAGTTCAAATTTAATGTGGCAATAAGAGTCATATCTTTGCGTAGAGGAGAGAAATAACATTTATTTTTTGAATTTTATGGGTTCATTATCATTGCTCAGTACACTTATCAAGTATTGATTTGCTGTATCTCATTTTGTGTTGTTCTATGGTAAATAAATATTTTAATTTAGAATTACCTTTATGCTATTATCATCTCTGTTCGATTACTTAAGCGAGACTGAGCTCCTTTTTTGCACAGAACTCATTAAATATAATGTGACCTTCAGGTCCCCATCATATACAGTCATTTTTACAGAATTTTTACAGTGATTAATACAGTCTATATTACAGAAGGCTATTACTTTAAAAATTTTAAAGAGCACATACTACCCAGAAAACATTTATATCATTCTCCAAATTGGTAGGCACTATAAAATATAACAATAGTTATAAGACAAAATTAACATATTAAATGAACTTACCCATTCAAGTGTGAAATGGAATACTAGATAGAAGCACATAAAACATATGAGATACTTTGTAAAGTGACTTAACTTCCAAAATGAAAACACACCAAGTTTATGCTCAGCAAAGATTGAATAAGCATGTCTATTATGTGAGGGAAGTTTATTTACTTTCTCAGCAGTTGGTAAAGTAAACGGTGATGTTTTCTTGTTTTTTGGATATCTTTACTCATTTAATCTTTATGTCTAGATCACAGATAAAGATCGTTTGCTTATAAACCTAGAGACTTAACATTTCTACCTGTATTATTTTTCTCATTTCTAGTTAATTTAGCATTTTAAATTGATTTTCACTGAAAGTACTTCTTTACACATTATCATTCTTACTATATGCATCATTTTGTCAATCATTTTGACACTGAATAATGAAAAAGTTCTAATTTGTGAATTATAGATGCCTCATAATTTCATAAATTATATCATAAAGGTACTACAACCAAAGACCAGCTAGAATATTATATTGTTTCTGATAGAATTTTTTAAAACACAGATTCTAAAATACGTTTTACTGTGTAATTTCTGTAGTTTCTATTATTTCTGTAAGACTGTGTATTTTGCTTTCCTTTTTATTTTATTCCTATTTAAGCTCATCAAATGACATTCTTTTTTTGACATAATATCCCACTCCTCCTTCTTCTTCCTCTTCAAACTACGGCACTGTCTCAAAGTTACCTGAAGACCTTCTCAAAAATATATCCAAGGTGTGGGGGCCACACATTCACGTTTATCAGCATCCTAGGTGATTTGATGGACGTGAAGGTTTGAGTCTCTTGAGTATTGGTGTTGATAAAGCGATACCTAGATAGGCCGCCTTTCCCCCTAATGAGGCCGCACGCTGGTTTTCATTGACTGTTATGGATGAACGTATAGCTCACTAATCGTTTATGCAGCGCTGTTGTTTCCTGTTGCTTTCTTTATAAGTAAGGTTTTCTGTTGCACATCCAAAGCTTTGGGGAGTCCCAGGAAACTTAAGCAAGGAGCTCTTTCATGGTGATACAGTGTCTGTGTTAGTAGTTAGAAATAATTAGGTTATAGGTTAAACATCTTGAGATAATTTTATTAATAAAGTGTACTTTTGTAATTTAATTTTACAGTGAAAGTGAATTGTTCAGTAGATACAGTTGTTTTTAATAAGGTATTTTAGACTCTAAAAATTTATCCTGCTCAGACATGCAACCAGGAACTCTTGTTTTAGTTTTACATCTAAGGACCAAAAAAATGTGCTGTCAACAAAGCAGACTTTAAGGCAAGAAGTCTTACTAGTTACACAGAGAGGCATTAAGTAATGATGAAAGGGTAAGTCTGACAAGAAAAGGTGAAAATAAAATATTTCTAAATCTGTGAGGATTTAACATAGGTCTGAAATACATAAAACAAAAATTGTCAGGTAACACTGGCATATAAAGCCATATAGAAAAAATTAAGATTGGACCCAGCTAAAAATTCACTTCCAGACGTATTACAGACATATGTACATAAAGAACTGTAAATGTTTTAGAATATAACAAGAAAATATCGTGTCTTCAGTATCAGAAAAAGATTTCCAGAAAAACACACAAAAATCACTAACTTTAATAAAAAACGTTTTTGTCTACATAAAATTTGAGTGCTTATGTTTATCAAAAGACACTGCAAAGAGAGAAAAGATAATCTACAGAATGGGAAAATTATTTATAATGGATATACCCAACAAAAGACTAGGATATATAAAGAACCCATAGAAAACATTTTTTAAAAAGACAAAACAATTTTGAAAAATGGGAAAAGATTTTAACAAGTAATTCACAAAAGAGTAATTCCAAATGGTCAATGGATCCATGAAAATATGTTCAACCTTTTTGTAATCAGGGAAATGTAAATTAAAAACAAAATGAGCTCCTACTACGCAACTATCAGGTGGGCAGAAAATAAATAGTCTCAGTACACTAGGTGTTCAAAAAAATGTGGAGTCTCGGAGCAGCATACACTGCCTGAGTGAGTATAAATCTTGCCCCTTGGGCAGCAGTTTGGTATTATTGTAAACATGACGATGCACATACTCTATGATCTAGCATTTGACTCTCAGGGAAATTTCCTCTCAGCATATTTTCTCATAGTCCCAAACTAGAGACAACCTAAATGTCTATTCATAGTAAAATGTACAAATAAACAGTGATGTATTCATACAATGGAACGGCTATAATTGGTGAATGGGAATTACAACCACATGAATATATTTTATAAATATAACTTGTGGAAAAGAAGCTAAGGACAATGGAATCCATGTAATTTAGGCATAGCTAAGCTCTGTTTTATAGAGATTTATTTGTGAATGCTAAAAGCTAAAACTATAGTGCAATCCAAGGAAATTATCACCATGACACAGAAGAAGACTAGTGCTGATTTGTGGATGGGAAGGAGTGTGAGTGGGTGGGACATAGGCAGAGTGTTAAAGGGTGGCAGATTTCTACGTTATGGCCTCAATTGTTTCTAGACAGGTTTTCTATGCAAACATTCATTATATTGTACATGGTGGCAGATTTCTACGTTATGGCCTCAATTGTTTCTAGACAGGTTTTCTATGCAAACATTCATTATATTGTACATTTATGTCTTATTTTTTCCATGTGTTAGATTTCATAATAAAAAGGTAAAAAATTAAAATTTTCCCTTAAAGCTTGAACACCATTGTTAACAACACTAAAGGCACGCTAAGGAAAAATAAGAAGTGCTTTCTTTCTCTAATACTTCAAATTTATAATTTGTGTATAGTATCACCTGATTTTTGTCTTCATAAATTTATAATTTTAACAGAGCTATCAATAAATGGTTCAGTGGGAATAATGAAATTATAATTTTTTTTCTGTTAACCATTAAGTTGTAAATATCATTCCATATTACTCTACTGTCTTCTTAATACTTTTGTTTGTTAAAAATGGCCAACTAATTGTAAGAATTATGTTTAAACATTTTGTTTATGTTGGAATTTAGATTATTTCCTATTTTTATTATTATAGTAAATGTTATTTACAAGAATACTTAACCAGCTTTTATTTTTTGAGTATTTCCTTGTATAAATTTACAGAAATGTGAGTACTAATCTTAAATAATGGGCATTTTGAGTTTTCACATTTTTGGTGTGTTATTTTAACAGTTCGAAACGTTCATAGTATCTTAACCTCTCTCACAATGTATGTGTAACTACAGACTTTTTTTTTTTTTTTGCGGTACGCGGGCCTCTCACTGTTGTGGCCTCTCCCGTTGTGGAGCACAGGCTCCGGAGGCGCAGGCTCAGCGGCCATGGCCCACGGGCTCAGCCGCTCCGCGGCATGTGGGATCCTCCCCGACCGGGGCACGAACCCGTGTCCCCTGCATCGGCAGGCGGACTCTCAACCACTGCGCCACCAGGGAAGCCCTACAGACATTTTTGAATGTCCTCTAATTGATTCTGAGCATGACTTTTCAAAAATTAAAAAGCAAAATTTTATAGCCGTGTAAAGACTGTATCTCTCACCCTGCTGTGTTCTGCTTAGACTGACATCTTTATCTGGGAGATTTCACAGGTCTGCCTGCCACACAGAGCTTGTTAACTGGACAGCCATCCATAGCACTTTATAACTGCTCATTCCCTTCTCTCTCCGCCACTGCCTTCCTACAGTTAAATTCTTGTTTAGATCTTTCACCCAAATTCATCTGCTTGTCTTCATCCCCACTGTAGTCATCTTAATTTGGATTCCATTTTCTTGTGCCTGGAATGATTAGTCTTTTCCTAACTGGTATCCCTTTACTTTTTCTCCTTTTCAGTCCATAGCTCACATTGCTTCCGATTATACTTGTAAATTCCAAGTGTAATCACCTCATTATTTTAAAACCTACAATAATAAAACCCTGGCTTCATAGGATAACTTATTATACGCTTTGTAAGCCAAATCTTCCTTATCTTGAGCAACTAACCCTTTATTGTAACACTGATGTCATTTTTTATATTTTATTCCTCCAGGAAATGTGTTAGAATTCAGCAACACATAGCATGCTTACTAAGTGTCTGGCACTGGGGATACATTGATGAGAGACATGAACAAGTTGCTTCTCTGGTGTTTATATTTTGTCTGGGCAAGCAGCTTATAAACAAACAGGTGAATAAAGTCATTGCGTATGATGATAGGCACAATAACAAGCATTAAACAAGGTGATATGATGCACCCTAGTGTACCTGGCAGGATTTAAACAGTAAACAGGAGGTCTGCTCACTAGTATTTTGAAAAGGATTGAATGAAAGTGCCACTGTCAGAGGTCTGGGTAGGGATAAGGGATGTTGAGGCCCTGGGACTACAGCATCTTGAAGCAGCTACCATCCATAGGCTTGAAGAATGATGAGGGAAGAATGAGACAGTGGCCTGTGAGAGCTGGGGAAACAGGGCTGCCTGACACCAGCTGGGCTGTAGGCGCACAGTGAGGCAGCCACTCCATAAAACTGGCAGGAGGCAAGAGGAAGATAAATGTCCTGTCCTGCTGTCCTCTCATGGAGCCTTCCTGTGGCCAGACCCAAAGGAAGGGAACCTGGGTGATGGAGTCCATAGAGGTTAGCTCCAAGAGAGGGAGCAGGGCAGAGAAGGGTGGGTGATGGACCAGGTTTGGGGTTCAGTTGGAGACTACCATGGAGAGTGTCTAGGGTGAAACTAGGGGATCCATCAGTTGGATTGTCAAGGATGACTTCACTCAGAAAGTGACTCCTGGGACTTCCCTGGTGGTCCAGTGGCTAAGACCCCATGCTCCCAATGCAGGGGGCCTGGGTTCGATCCCTGGCCAGGGAACTAGATCCCTCATGCCACGACTAGGATTTCACATGCTGCAGCTACAGATCCTGCATGCCACAACTAAAAGATCCCTCATGCCGCAACTATAGATCCTGCATGCTGCAACTAAAAGATCCCACATGCCGCAATTAGGACCCGGCTCAGCCAAATATAAATGAATAAATAAATAAATAAATTTGTTTTAAAAAGTGACTCTTGAGTTGAGCCCTGCATGATAAATGGGAGAAGATTATACAGAGATTTGTGTACCGAGTTTTCCTAGCAGAGAGAAAACACATACAAAGGCATGACTAAGGATGACATGCTTCAGAGCTGATTACTGGCTGCAGCAATAGAAAGTAGATTTAGTATATTTAAGACACAATCAAGAAAAAGTGTTTATGGAATGTAAAAGCAGGAGGAAAGGGAAGAATAGAGTGGTTCTTATGTTTAAACATGAGTAGGTGGTATATACTGAAATCCCAGTTGAATTGTTTTATATTATGTGAAGTTGTAGTCTGATTTTATTTCATGTAGAACGCCCAGTTTCTCAGTGTGATTTATTGAGAAGTTCATCCTTTATCCAGTGCTACACTTAAGTATCTCTAAAGGCAGATATGTTTCTGAATACTCTTGTTCCACTGATACGTTCGTCTGTCCCCAGCAATCGCGCTACTGGGCATATACCCTGAGAAAATCATAATTCAAAAAGTCACATGCACCCCAATGTTCATTGCAGCACTATTTACAATAGCCAGGTCATGGAAGCAACCTGAATGCCCATCAACAGATGAATGGATAAAGATGATGTGGTACATATATACAATGGAATATTACTCAGACATAACAGGAAATTAAATTGGGTCATTTGTAGAGATGTGGATGGACCTAGACTCTGTCATACAGAGTGAAGTAAGTCAGAAAGAGAAAAACAAATATCATATATTAACGCATATATGTGGAATCTAGAAAAATGGTACAGATGAACCTATTTGCAGGGCAGGAATAGAAACACAGGTGTAGAGAACAGACGTGTGGACATGGGGGAAAGGAGGGGGTGGGATGAATTGGGAGATTAGGTTTGACATAAATACGCTACCATGTATAAAATACATGGCTAGTGGGAACCAGCTGTATAGTACAGGGAGTGCAGCTCAGTGCTCTGTGATGACCTAGGTGGGTGGGATGGAGGGTGGTGGGAGGGACGTCCAAGAGGGAGGGGATACATGTATACATATAGCTGATTCACTTCATTGTACTAACAATGAAGTAGAACAATGTACTACTACATTAGTTAGTACTACAAGTACTAACAATGTTAGTAGAAACTAACACAACAGTGTAAAACAGTTATACTCCAATTAAAAAAAAACAGTTATAACTTTTAATGAGTCTCAGTCTCTGATAAGGCATGTCCTTTTGTATTGGGTTGGCCAGAAAGTTCATTCGGGCTTGTCTGTAACATCTTACAGAAAAACCCAAGCGAACTTTTTTGGCAAACCCAATGTTATGAGATCCATTGCCTCTCCATTCAAACTTTTGGATCAGCTTGTCAAGTTCTATAAAAATGGCTGTTGGATTATGATCGCCACTTCACTGAATCTGCAATGCTATTTGGGAGAATTGTCATCCTACCAGTACTGAGTCTTTCAATTCATGAACATGATGTGTGTGTGTGCGTGCGTGCACGCGTGTGCACGCACATGTGCTTCTTCATTAAAATATATCCCATAAAGTCTTCATTTAAATGTATCCCAATTGTAATTGTTCTTATAGAGGTCTTACAAATATTTTACTTAGATTTATATCTAGGTAATTGATTGTTTTAAATGTCTTATTTTGATATAATGTTGGACTTCAGAAAAATAGTACAAAGTATTCCTCTCTAACTTTCACCAAACTTATTGCTATAGGCTGAATATTTGTACCCCCCGTAAATTCATATGCCAAAACCTAATCCCCAGTGTGGTGGTATTTGGTGGTGGGGACGTTGTGAGTTGATTTTTGTATATAATGTATGATAAGGCTCCAACTTTATTCATTTGCATGTGGATATTCAGTTTTCTAGCACCATTTGTTGAGATGACTATCCTTTACCCATGTAATAGTCTTAGCCTCCATGTTGGACATCAGTTGACCGTGTACACGAGGGTTTGTTTCTGGGACCTCTCTTCTGTTCCATTGGTCTGTATGTCTGTGTTTATGCTAATATCACATGGTTTTGATTACTGTAGCTTTGTAATCAGTTTTGAAATCAAAAAATGTGATTGCTCCAAATCTTTCTTTTTCAAGATTTTTCTGGTTATTTGTGGATCCTGGAGTTCCATGTGGATTTTAGGATGAGGTTTTCTATTTCTGAAAAGAAAAAAATACATTTGGGATCTTGATAGGGATTGCATTGAATTTGTAGATTGCTTTAGGTAGTATTTTTATCTTAATATTAAGTCTTCCATGAACACAGGATGTCTTTCCAAATTTACATTTCCTTTAATTTCTGTCAGCAATGTTTTGTAGTTTTCAGTGAATAGATCTTCTGCCTCCTTGGTTAAAGTTATTGCTAAACATTTTATTTGTTATGCTATAGCAAATGAATTGTTTTATTCTTTTCCATGTTGGATTATTCATTGCTAATTTATAGATATACAACTATTTTAGCATATTGGTTTCACATGGTGTGATTTTGCAGAATTTGTTTATTAGATTTAGTAGGGTTTTTAGAGTGTTGAGGATTTTATGCATATAAGATCATGACATCTTTGAACAGAAATAATTTTATTCTTTTTCAATTGTATTCATTTATTTTTCTTACCAAATTACGCTGTCAAGAACTTCTGATAATGTTGAATATAAGTGGCAAATGTGCACATTCGTATTGTTCTTATCTTAAGGGGGAAACTTTCAGTCTTTCATCGTTGAATAGGATGTTAGCTGTGAGTTCTTTGTATATGGCCTTTAACATGTTTAGAGAGTTTTCTTCCATACGTAGTTGATTATTGTTATTATAAAAGGGTATTGACATTGAAAAAATGTTTTTTCTATGTAAATTGAGATGAGCATATGTTTTTTCCCCCACATTTCATTCTGTTAATGTGGTATATTTTATTGATCAAGGTTTTGTATGTTGAATCATCCTTGCATTCTGCGAGTAAAACCCACTCGGTCACAGTTTACAATCCTCTAAATATGTTGCTAAATTTGATGTTCTTATATTTTGTTGAGGATTTTTGTATTAGTATTCATAAGGGATATTGGCCTAATTTTCTTGTAGTGTCTCATCTGGCTGGCTTTATAGGATGAGTTAGGAAGTGTCTACTCCTCTGACTTTCTGGATGAGTTTGAAAAAAGAATTTGTGTTACTTCTTTAAATTTTAGTAGAATTCACAAGTGAAGCCATCTGGTTCTGGGTTTTCTCTATGAGGAGGTTTTTGATTACTGATTTAATGTCTTACTAGTTTCACATTTATTCAGATTTTCTATTTCTTTATGTGTCATTTTGGTAGATTATGTGTTTCTAGAAATGTGTCCAGCAACTATACTCCCCCCAAAAAAAGAAAATCAAAGGAAAAATAAAAATCCTAACCCCCCCCAAAAAAAGAAATGTGTCCATTTCATTTAGGTTATACAACTTACTGGTGTACAGTTATTCATAGTATAGTTTTATATTGCTGTTTGTGTAAAATCAGTAGTAATGTCTCCGCTTTCACTAATATTGTTATTTTAGTATTTTAAGTCTTTTCTCTTTTATTCATTGCCAATGTAGCTAAAGTGGTTAATTTTCTTGATGTTTTCAACAAACCAGCTTTTGGTTTTGTTAATATTCTCTATTACTTTCCTATATACATACATATATATATATATATATATTTTTTTTTTTTTACCTCAATTTTAATCTTTATTATTTCCATCATTCTGTTGGCTTTGTGGTCAGTTTGTCCCACTTTTCCTACTTCCTTAAGTGAAGTCAGTTTAATAATTTGAGATCTCCCTTTTTTGATCTAAGTATTTAGAGTTAGCACTTCTTTCGCTGCATCCCATAAGCTTTAGCATATTGTGTCATCATTTTCATTTGTCTCAAGTATCTGTTTCCCTTGTGTTTATCAATTGATTCATTAATTGTTCAATAGTATATTATTTGATTTCCAAACATTTGTGTACTTTCCAGTATTCCTTAATGTACTGGTTTCTAGCTTTATTATATTGTAATCATAAAAGACACTTTGTATTATTTCAATTTTCTTAAAGTTTATTGAGACTTTTTTTGTTACATAACATATGAGCTGTCCTGAAGAATGTTCCCTGTGCACTTGATAAAAATGTGTATTTAGCTATTCTTGTGGAGGCTTCTCTGTATGTCTCTTAGGTCTAATAGGTTTATAGTGTTGTTTAAGCTCTCTATCTCCTTATTAATTTTTTTGTATGCTTATTATTAAAGGTGGGTTACTGAAGTCACTAATATTTTATAGCTTTCTATTTCCCTTCAGTTCTTTCAATGTTTGCTTTATATATTTTGAGACTCTGTTTCTAGGTGAGGTGCATATATGTTTATAATTGTTATCTCTTCTTGATGAACTGAATTGTCCATCATTGATATGTAATGTTCTCGTAACAATTTTTGTCCAAAAGTTAATTTTGTCTGACAGTAGTATGGCCACCCCAGCTTTCTTTTGATTAATCTTTCGATTAATCCTTGCATGTAAGATCTTTTTCTGTTCTTTCACTGTCAGCCTATTTGTGTTTTAGAACTAAATGGGTCTCTTGTAGTTAACAGTTGCATCATGTTTTTTTTTCTTTTAATCCATTCTGCCAATATCTGTCTTTTGATTGGAGATGTTAATCCACTAACATTTAAAGTTATTACTTATAAGGAAGGACTTCTGTCATTTTTCTCTCTGTTTTCTATATTTCTCACAGCTTTTTTGTTCCTTATTTCCTCCATTTCTGCATTCTTTTCTGTTTAGTTGATTTCTTATAATGACACTTTTTGATTCACTTCTCATTTCCTTTGTATATATAGTAAAGTTCTTTTCTCTGTGGCTACAGTGGCAATGAAATATAACATTCTATTATAACAATCTAATTATAATGGTTATCAACTTAATTACATTCAGATATAAAAACTCTCCTCCTTTACAACTCTGCATCCCCCTTAAATTATTGATGTTCTAAATTATATCTTTAATATTGTGTACCCAATAACATAATTTATAATTGTTTTTATGCATTTGTTTCTTAAATCCTGTAGAAAACAAAAATAGTGGTTAGAGCCTGAAACTACCGTAATACTGATATTTATACTCACTATGTGTTACCTTTACTAGAAATCTTCATATGAAGATATAAAGTCGGATGAAGTCTGACTTTGAGTTACTGTCTAGCATCCTTTCATTTGTACCTTGAAGGGACTCCCTTTATCATTTCTTTTAGGACAGATCTAGTGGTAATGAACCCCCTCATCTTTTCTTTATCTTGGAATGGCTTAATTTCTCCAAAATTTTTTGAAGGATATTATTGCTGGATATAAAATTCTCAGTTGACACTTTTTTTTTCCCAGCACTTTAAATGTATCTTCCTACTCACTTCTGGCCTACAAGGTTTCTGTTGAGAAATTAGCTGATTGTCTTATGTAGGGCCTCATGTAAATGATGAATTACTTCTGTCTTGCTGCTTTCAATATTTTTCTATGCCTTTGTCTTCAACAGTTTGCTTGTAATGTGTGTGCTGGTGTGGATCTCTTTCAGTTTTTCCTACTTGGAACTTGTATTTTTGGATTTGTCAATTCATGTATTTCATCAAGTTTTTGGTCATTATTTATTTTTCTTTCTCTTCTTCTGGGATTCCCATAATGTACATACTGGTGTCCCACAAGTCCCTTTGACACTAGTTACTTTTCTTCATCCATTTTTCTTTCTGCAAATTAGATTTTGTAATTTCAACTGTCCTATTTTCAAATTCACTGATTTTTTCTTGTGCAGCCTCAAATATGAAGTTCAACCCCTCTAGTTAATTTTATTTACTGTTGTTTCAGCTCCAACATTTCTCTTTCCTTTTTTGTGATTTCCGTCTTTTATTGTTATTTTCATTTTCTTCATACACCATTTTCCTTATGTTCTTTGTTCTTTTTACATCTTTAGCTCTTTGAACATATTTAACATAGTCATTTTAAAGTCTTTTTTTTAATAAGCCTGATGTCTGGGCTTCTTCAAGATTGATTTCTGTCTTTCTCTTTCTGACTTACTTCACTCTGTATGACAGACTCTAGGTCTATCCACCTCACTACCAATAACTCACTTTCGTTTCTTTTTATGGCTGAGCAATATTCCATTGTATATGTCAACTTACTATGTTCCTGTAATGGGCCGTGTTTTTCTGAGCTTTTTTAAATTATTATTATTCTTTTAAGTTGAGCATTGGAATAATATAATGTGGTGACTCTAGAAATTATATTCTGCCCCTTCCCCAGAGTTTGCTGCTTTTGTTTGGTTTTTACTGAAGGTTTTAGTAGTCCCTTTGTTTTGAGACTTTTCCAAACTATTTTTGCAAAGTGTAAAACTATTTTACACTCGGTTGTGTATAGTCACCAAAATCTCTGTCTTTGAACAAATCTACTTCATTATTATATGCTGCTGGATTTAATTTGCTAATATTTTGAAGATCTGTGTTATTATATTATGTATTTTGTTATAATTTCTTTCTCAGGTTTGGTATTATGAATGTGCCAGCCTTAAGAAAGCAAGTTGGGCAAGTGTTCTCTCTTCCTCTGTATTCTGGGGGGAAGAAAAAAAAACAGTAATTAGTTTTTTTTTTTTTTTTTGCGGTACGCGGGCCTCTCACTGTTGTGGCTTCTCCCGTTGCGGAGCACAGGCTCCGGCCGCTCTGCGGCATGTGGGATCTTCCTGGACCGCAGCACGAACCCGTGTCCCCTGCATCGGCAGGCGGACTCTCAACCACTGCGCCACCAGGGAAGCCCAGTAATTAGTTTTTTTTAAAAATTAGGATTTACTTAAAATGTCATAGAATTCATCAATGAAAACATCTGGGCTGGGGCTTTATTTTTTGGAAGGAAACTCTTCCACAGTTGATGTGAATTTGGTCTTTTTCTCATTTTTTGAAATAATTCTGTGCAGATATGTTTGTCTTTTTATATTCATTTTTAAGGTATTTGGGATGTCTTACAAAATTTCTAGTCCTTTTCTGCTAGTAGATTTATTTATTAATTTGTTTCAGTAATTGGAGAGGGATTCTGTGCCCTCCAGATTTTAGTTCTTTATTTCTTGCAGGATCTTAATTTTTTTCCCTTTGCTAATTTTTCACTTCACCATGCAACTGCCAAAGGACACTTTTCCCTTTTTTCTTTTTTTCCTCCTCAAAAAAAATTGTGAATTTTTTTTGGAGATTTTCAGGTATCATTTTGTATTGAGTTCTGATTTAATATGTTACTTATTAATTTAATTCATATATATAGTTATTTTATTGGAAACAATGTATATTCTGTAGTTGTTGAGTGTATTAGTTTATAAATATCAATTATGTCCAGGTAGTTAATAATTTAATAATTATAAAGGGAGAAATTGGAAGAAAGAAAGGGGTCACTGGTCCCAAGCAAGTTTGAAATTTAGAAGGGAAAATTCCAGTATATTTCTAGTCTTGAGAATAGTCCTCTATAGCTCAATCCTCTGCCCACTGGGCCCACAGAGGCACTACATTCTAGTCCATGGAAGTTCCATTATCCCCTCTTTCAGGCCTGTGGGTCTGACTTGGTCTACCACTGGACCCAGTACTTTTCCATGGGAGTCATTCCTTTTTTATTCAAGGGTAGTACATGTTTGCAGATGATTAATTCTACCAGCCCATTTCTTGCTTGTAGAATTTTGGAAATCTAAAAACTGCCTTTAATTTGGTCCTGTCTCTGTTACCTTTAGTCCAAGTTAGCAGTGTTTCTGCTGTAAAACATTCTTAAAAACCTGGCAGTTCTCCTGTGTATGTCATGGGTATTCACATCGTTAGTCAAGAGTGACACCTCTTGTGGAGGCACAGAACTTTTCTGCAATTCCATATCTCAATTCCAGGTTTCTTCCAGGATGGTTGAGTGGACCTATGAATCACATATGTAGTCTTGGTAGCAAAAGTTTATCCAGCCATTGCATTACTCTCTAGATCTTGCTTTTTAACAGTGGACTTCCTGATTTTAGCATTCTTTGAAATCTGGATAGGTTTCTAATTACCAGATGATGGTTTCTTTTTGCTTAGCAGTGCCATCATCAATTTATCTCTTTCCTCCTGCATTTTACTATAAGCAGCAAGGCAAAGACAGAGTACACCTTTTATTTTGTTTTCTTTGTTGGGAAGTGTTTTTTGTCTTTTGGGTTTTTGTGTGTGTGTGTGTGTGCGCTAAAAATTCGATTTCTGTAATACATACGGCTATTCAGGTTTTTATTTTGAGGAGGAGTGGGTAATATTTTGATAATTTGTGGCCGTCAAGATATAAACTTCTCCCTAGCCTTAGTGGCACCTCACAAATTTTGACATATTGTATTTTCATTTCCATTCACTTCATAATGTTCATTTCTCTTTGGATTTCTTCTTCAAGCAATTGGTTATTTAGAATTGTGGTGTTTAATTTCCAGATGTTATGGGAATTTTCAGAGATCTTTCTTTTTTTTTTTTTTTTTTGTGGTACGCGGGCCTCTCACTGTTGTGGCCTCTCCCGTTGCTCCGGATGTGCAGGCTTAATGGCCATGGCTCACGGGCCCAGCCGCTCCATGGCATGTGGGATCTTCCTGGACCGGGGCATGAACCCGTGTCCCCTGCATTGACAGGCGGACTCTCAACCACTGCACCACCAGGGAAACCCTGAGATCTTTCTGTTATTGAAACCTAATTTAATTCAGTTGTCAGAGAGAATATGTGTGATTTGAATACTTTTTAATTTACTGAAACATTTTTTATGCTATATCCTTCTGGTTATATTCATGCCCCTACCATTATGAGATATTTTTTGTTCCTTGTAATAATCTTTCCTCGGACTTCTGTTTTGTCTAATATTAATACTGCCAATTACAGATTTCTTTTTATTAGTATTATCATGGTTTATCAGTCAGGGTTCCACCAGAGAAAAGAATCAGTAGGATGTATGTATACTGAGAGATTTATTGCAAGAAATTGGCTCATGTAATTGTGATAGCTAACTAGATAATTCCAAAATTTACAGGGCAGGTCTTCAGGAAGGGTAGACAAAAAACTCTTGGCCGCAGTCTGAAGCTGAAGTCCACAGGCAGAATTTCTTATTCAAGGGACCGTCAGTTCTTGTCTTAGGCCGTTCAACTGATTAAATCAGTCCCACCAGATTATCCCCTTAAAGTCAGCTGATTGTAAATGTTAATCTTATCTACAAAATAACCTGCACAACAATGCCTAGATTAGTGTTTAATTGAATAACTAGTATTGCTTAGCCAGACTGACACATAAAACTGGCCAGTACAAATGCTATGCCTTTTGCTAGCCCCTTACTTTAAAGTTATATCTTCATATTTAAGATGTATTTATTTAGGCAACATACAGTTTGATCTTGCATTTTAAGTCCAGTCTGACAATATCTGGCAATATCTTTAAACCCAATTCTATGTAACTACTCACATTGTCAGGTTCAAGTGTATCATCTCACTGTTTTCTATTTCCCCAACTTATTTTTTGCTCCTTTTTTTTCTATTTTTTCTACATTCAATTAAATTAATTGAATAGTGTTTGTGCTTCCATTTATCTGCCTTGTTGACCTATTAGGTAGAGCTCTGTGTGTTTTTATTCTAGTGGTAATTTTAGGCTTATGGTGTATATCATTAGTTTATCACAGTCTACCTTTAATTAATATTATACCACTTCATATGAAGTATAAGCATCTTAAAATATTATACTTCCATTTCTTCTCTCCTGACCTTTGCGCTATTGTTGACATCCACCCAGTTAAGCTTACCTGTGTCACAGATCCCACACTACATTGTTCTGTTTATTAAACAGTTTATCTTTTATGGGGATGTAAATGATAAGAAAAAAATCACATGTATTTACCCATCTAATTATCCTTTCCATTAGTCTTCATTCTTGGTGTAGACCCAATTCCACCTGCAGTTCTCTTCGTATGGCCTGAAGGATTTTATTTAACATTTCTTCTGGTGTGAATTTGCTATTGAAGAATATTTCATTTTCTTGGATTTGTGGACACTCAGTGCTCCTCAAATTTGGAAAATAGTTTTACTTATTTATTCAAATAATTTTTCTATTAGTCTCATCTTCTCCACCAGGGATTCCAATTAAAAGCATATTAACCTGACTGACATTTTGCCACAGCTCTTTGTTGATCTCTTCGTTAAAAATGTTTTCTGTGTGTTTTATTCTCTGTAGTTTCTATGGCTGTATCTTCAAGATTAGTCATGTTTCCTTCTACAATATCACATCAACCAGTAATCCTACCCAGAGTGTTTTTCATCACACACAGCATGGTTTTGACCTCTAGAAGATTGAATGAAATGTTTTTTTTTATATCTTCCTTATGTTATCTTAAGTTTTGAACATAGGGAATATTGTTACATTAATTGTTTTAATGTCCTTTTCCACTTATTCAGGGTAGTTTGCAATTAACTTTTTTTCTTATCATGAGTCATATTGTCTTGTTTCCCTCATGCCAAGTAATTTTTCACTGAATGCCAGATATTTGTGAATGTTCTGTTGTTTGGCATTGAATATTTTTGTATTTTTATATTTTTGCATTACTGAGTTTTTGGGTTTTTAAAAAAATTTTATTTACTTTTTTATACAGCAGGTTCTTATTAGTCATCCATTTTATACACATCAGCGTATACATGTCAACCCCAATCTCCCAATTCATCACACCCCCACCCCCACCCCCCACTGCTTTCCCCGCTTGGTGTCCATACGTTTGTTCTCTACATCTGTGTCTCTATTTCTGCCCTGCAAACTGGTTCATCTGTACCCTTTTTCTGGGTTCCACATATATGCGTTAATATACGATATTTGTTCTTCTCTTTCTGACTTACTTCCCTCTGTATGACAGTCTCTGGATCCATCCATGTCTCTACAAATGACTCAACTTCATTCCTTTTTATGGCTGAGTAATATTCCATTGTATATATGTACCACATCTTCTTTATCCATTGTCTGTCGATGGGCATTTAGGTTGCTTCCATGATCTGGCTGTTGTAAACAGTGCTGCAATGAACATTGGTGTGCATGTGTCTTTTTGAATTATGGTTTTCTCTGGGTATATGCCCAGTAGTGGGATTGCTGGTTCATATGGTAATTCTATTTTTAGTTTTTTAAGGAACCTCCATACTTGTTCGCCATAGTGGCTGTATCAATTTACGTTCCCACCAACAGTGCAAGAGGGTTCCCTTTCCTCCACACCCTCTCCAGCATTTGTTGCTTGTAGATTTTCTGATGATGCCCATTCTAACTGGTGTGAGGTGATACCTCATTATAGTTTTGATTTGCATTTCTCTAATAATTAGTGATGTTGAGCAGCTTTTCATGTGCATCTTGGCCATCTCTACGTCTTCTTTGGAGAAATGTCTATTTAGGTCTTGTGCCCATTTTTGGATCGGGTAGTTTGTTTCTTTAATATTGAGCTGAATGAGGCTGTTTATATATTTAGGAGATTAATCCTTTGCCCATTGATTCATTTGCAAATATTTTCTCCCATTTTGAGGGTTGTCTTTTCGTCTTGTTTATGGTTTCCTTTGCTGTGCAAAAGCTTTTAAGTTTCATTAGGTCCCATTTGTTTATTTTTGTTTTTATTTCTGTCACTCTAGGAGGTGGATCAAAAAAGATCTTGCTGTGGTTTATGTCAAAGAGTGTTCTTCCTATGTTTTCCTCTAAGAGTTTTATAGTGTCTGGTCTTACATTTAGGTATCTAATCCATTTTGAGTTTATTTTTGTGTATGCTGTTAAGGAGTGTTCTAATTTCATTCTTTTACATGTAGCTGTACAGTTTTCCCAGCACCACTTATTGAAGAGACTGTCTTTTCTCCATTGTATATCCTTGCCTCCTTTGTCATAGATTAGTTGACCATAGGTGCGTGGGTTTATCTCTGGGCTTTCTAAGTTTTGAACATAGGGAATATTGTTACATTAATTGTTTTAATGTCCTTTTCCACATATTCAGGGTAGATTGTAATTAACTTTTTTTCTTATCGTGAGTCATATTGTCTTGTCTCCCTCATGCCAAGTAATTTTTCACTGAATGCCAGATATTTGTGAATGTTCTGTTGTTTGGTGTTGAATATTTTTGTATTTTTATATGTTTGCATTATTGAGTTTTGTTCTTACACACACAGAAAAATTGTTTGGAAACAGTTTGGTTATTTCTGGTCTTACTTTTTTTTTTTTTTTTTTTTTTTTTTTTGCGGTATGTGGGCCTCTCACTGTTGCGGCCTCTCCCATTGTGGAGCACAGGCTCTGGACGCACAGGCTCAGCAACCATGGCTTACGGACCCAGCTGCTCTGCTGCATGTGGGATCTTCCTGGACCGGGGCACGAACCCGCTTCCCCTGCATCGGCAGGCAGACTCTCAACCACTTCGCCACCAGGGAAGCCCTGGTCTTACTTTTAATTTATTTGGCTGAACCAATGTTCAGTCTAGGCTAGTCATTCTCTGCTATTGAGGCAAGAATTTTCTGTTTACTCTGGCCATAAGCCTGTTATTCTTGAGTGTTTCCATACTAACTCATGGGATTATACACATTAACTGGCCCTGTGTGAGCACTGGGCACTGTTACATTACAGTATGGCAGTGGAATCTAAAAGCTCATGTCCTAAGACAACAATAGAAAGCCATGACCTAGCCTCAGAAGTCAGCGGGTGTCACTTCTGTCATACAAAGTTCCACTTAGGAACAGAGGTGACCCGGATGGATTCTACTGCTCAACAAGGTCACAATTGTAAGAATGTGTAGAATGGGATAGATATATTGTTAGCCATCTCTGGGAAATACAGTCTGTCACAAGGTCCTTATATTCCCCTATTTATTTTAGAATCAGCTGGTCAGTTTTCATTTTCAGTAACCCTGATAGGATTATGTTTTGGAGAGAAGGTAGCTTCATATTCATAAATGTGTTATATCTGTGTGTCTGTTTTTCATCTTCATTGTGGTATAATTGACAAAGTTGTATGTATCTAAGATATACAACTTGATGTTTTGATATATGTATACATTGTGAAATAATCACCACAATTACACTAATTCACATATCCATCATGCTCCATACCTCACAGTTACATATATATATATATATATATATATGTATGTATATATATATATGTAGTGTGTGTGTGTGTGTGTGTATGTATGGTGAGATCATTTAAGATCTACCCTTTTACCACATTTCAAGTATGCAATGTAATATTGTTAATTAGAGTCATATTGCTCTACTTGGTTCTGCAGAATTTATTCATCCTGCATAACTAAAACTTTGTAATATCTCTGCATTTCTCCCTCTCACCAGCCCCTGGGAACCAGCATTCTACTTCCTGCCTCTGTGAATTTGACTATTTTAGATCATGCAGTATTTATGGGAAAATTTTTTTAATCAACTTTATTAAGATGTCATAAATACACTCATTTTTAAATGTGCACATTTTAATTGTACAATTCACCGAGTTTCGACAAGTGTATTCATCCATTTAACCAATACCCTATGAAGATATAGAAATTTCCATTCCCCAAATTGTCCCCTTATCCTACTTCACAATCACAACTACTTATTAAATTTACCACTGTTTATTTATACATTCAGTTTTTGACAGGCATTTGGGTTGTTTCTAGTTTTGGGGTATTGCGAATAGAGCTTGTATGAACATTTCTGTGTAAGTTTTTTGTGGACCTATGTTTTCATTTCTCTTGGGTAAATGCATAAGAGTTAAGTTTTAGGATAATATGGTAGAGTATTTTTAACTGTTAAGAAACTCCCAAACTTTTACAAAGTAGTTGTATGATTTTGCGTGTCCACCAAGCAGTGTATGAGATTTCTGGTTGTTTCACATTCTTGCAGTCTTGATACTGTCCAACTTTTAAATTTTAATCAGTGTAGTGCTATTTTATTTGTGATATAATTTGTATTTACTTTATAGCTAATGATATCAAATATCTTCTCTTGTTCTCTGTGAGCATTCACATATGTTCTTTTGTAAACTGTTCACATCATTTCCTCTACCCTTTTTCTGGTTATTATTCTTCTAAATATTGACTTACAAGGTTTATTTATGTATTCTGGAAACAGGTCCATATATATTCGTTTTACTTTCTTAATGGTGTCTTTCAAATACAGAAGTTTTAATTTTGAGAAAACTAAGTTTCTTAATTTTTTTCTTAAGGAACCAAAGATATTGTGTCCATCCAAGAAATTTCTGCTTATCCCAAACTCATGAAGAATTTTTCCTATTTTCTTCTAGAAACATTGACCTTGTATTGTGTGGCCTTGATAAAACTTATAGTTCTAAGAATTTATTTTTTATTTTTAGGATTTTCTTCATACCTAATCATCTCACATAGGAATAAAGACAATTTCACTGCTTTATTTCCCATTTCCATGCTCTTTATTTCTTTTTATTGCCCCTATTAGTCTGGCTAGAATGTTCAGAAAAGTGCTCACCGAAAGTGGTGAGAGTTGGCATTCTTTTCCTGTGCCAACTGTCAGGGCCCACGGGCTTTCCCCGTTAGCTGTGATGCTAGCTGGCGGCTTTTAAGAGATGCCATTAATCGGGTTGATGAAGGAAATTCCCTTCCATTCTCTATTTATTTTGATTTTTCATCATGAAAGAGATTGAATTTTGTCATGTCTTGTATACACCATTGAGATGATCATATGTTTTGTATCTTTTATCGTGTTTTATGATGCATTGATCGATACATAGAAGTTAAACCAACTTTGTATAAACTGACCTCTAATATAAACTATATATGATCATCATTCATAATTTCTACATATCACTGAGGTTTATATGCTAACATTTAGTTAAAGATTCTTGTATCTATATCCATAAGGAACTTTGGTCTATAGTTTTCTTGTAAATATTTATAAAATTTTATTATTAGGGCACTTGCTGTTTTAAAAATGAATTGCAGTCGTTCCCTCTTCTTGCTTTTTCTGAATGGTTTATGTAAAATTTATATAATTTTTCCCTCAATACCTCATTGAAGCTATCTGTACCTTGAAGCTTGTTTAGTTTTGATTTTCAGGGAATGATGCATGTGTGTGTGTATGTGTGTGTCTGTCTTTGACTTATTATCGCTCTTTGGAAATAAAATTTTTCTTTATAATGTTATATTTCAAACATCTAGAAATATAGAAAATGATGTTACAAACAAGTATGTTCATATCACCCATTCGAAACAAATTTCATATTCTGTCACTTGCTTTGTATCCTAAGATTTAAAATGATTTAAATAGGACACAGCTGAAGCTTCCTGTGAAGGCCTCAACAATCCATTGTCTTCCTCTTCTGCTCAGATATATTCATTATCAGAATTGGATATTTTTTACCCCAATCCCAAATTTTATACTTTTAATTCTTATTGAGGCAATCAACAATGACATATAGTATTGGTTTGCATGATAATCAGTAAATGGCGTCTTGCCTTAAATAACCTCTACAGCTTGCTTTGTTTGGGCTCAACAATGATATACAATTAAGTACGCATGTTGAAATTATACAGTTTAATGACCTGGACACATATACATCCATGAAACTATCACCACAATCAAGAAGAGGATCTCTGCTGTAACCCTGAATTTTGCTTATGTGTTTTTGTAATCAGTCCTCCCTCAATATCCATTCCCAAGCAAATGCAGATATGCTCTGCATCACTATATATTTGCATGCATTTTAATAAGTTTTAATAAATGGAATCATGCAGTATATAATCTTTGTCTGAATTCTTTCACTCGGCATAATTTTGAGGTTTGTCAGTATTATCTCATGTATTAATAGTTTGCTCCTCTTTATTGCTGAGTAGTAGTCCATTGTATGGATATACCACATTTTATTTATCCATTCACCTGACGATGGACATCTGGGTTGTTTCCAGTTTTAGGCCATTACAAATAAAGCTGCTATGAACATTCCTGTACAAGTCTTTGGGTGGACATGTGTTTTCAGTTCTTCTGGGAAAATACCTATGATTGCGATTGCTGGGTCATACGGTAAGTGTATGTTTAACTTTATAAAAAAAAAAAAGCCAAATTATTTTTAAAGCGGCTGTACAATTTTCATGTTCTACCAGCAAAGTTGTGGAGTTCCAATTGTTCTAAATACTTTCCGAAGCATAGTATGGTCACTCTTTTTTAATTTTAGCCATTCCAATGTGTGTATGTGTAGTGGTATCTCATTGTGGTTTTAATTTTAATTTTCCTTTTTAAAAGATATTTTCATCTTTCTATTGGATATTGGTATTCCTTTGCACAGTATCTGTTTAAATATCTTTCCCATTTTTTAAGTGGGTTGTTTGTCTCACTGAGTTGTAAGTTCTTAATTTAATATGGACAAAAAGGTTTTTTTCTTATATATGTGTTGTGAATATATTTTCCCAGACTGTGGCTTACATTTTTGTTTTCAAAGCAAAACGTTGAAGAAGTCCAATTTATTAATTTTTTTAATTCTGTGGTTCATGTGTTTTTGTGTTCTAATAAAAATTTTCCTACCCTAAGGTCACAAAGATTTTCTACTGTGCTTTTTGTTTAGTACTTTTGGGTTTGCATTTAAGTCTATGATAGATATTGAGTTAATATTTCTATTTGGATGAGGTAAGGGTCAATAATCATTTGTTACAATACAGATAACCTGTCCTGGTGATACAGCACTATTTGTTGAAGACTTTTCTTTTGTCATTAAATTTTCCTTGGTACCTCTGTCAAAAGTTCAACTGACTATATATTCATGTGGGTTTAATTCTGCTCCATTCATCCTTATGTTTATCGTTTCACCAATACCGAAGTGTCTTGATTAATGAAGCTTTATTACCATAGTACATTAAAAAATTGCTTTGCTTGCTCTGTGTTTTTGAATTACTACAGCATATTGATTTTTAAATATTAACCTGGATCCCATATATCTGTTTTATTCAGTGATTAGATGTCATAATTATTTTGTAGACCCTGTATTTTTTTACAAGAATAAACGTATAATCTGCAAATAACAGTTTTACTTCTTCATCTGATATCTGTGCCATTTTTTTCTTTTACTTTATTGCAGTGACTAGGTCCTCCTGTACGGTGTTGAATAGAAATAAAAACAGGCATTCTTATTATTATTTTTGTTTTGTATCTTATTTTTGTTTTACAAGCTCTAGCTGGAGGTTTATCAGTTTTATTAGTCTCTTCAAGGAGCCAGATTTTAGTTTATTGAATTTTTCATTTGATTTCTATTTCATTAATATCTGCTCTTTATTTATGTATTTTTTTATGCTTTCTTCCTCATCTGAAACTTAATGTGCTATTCTTTCTTTAGTTTCTTAAGGGAGTAGCATACTATCAATTCATTGATTTTATATCTTTTTCTTTTCTTACATAAGTATTTAAGGCTATACATTTTTCCCTACCATTGTTTTACCTTCATCCTACTAATTTTATTTATTTTTAAGTTTTCACTCAGTGCAAAATATTTTCTAATTTTCTTTGTAATTTTATTTGTCCCAGGGCTCATTTCATAGTATTCTGTTTAATTCCCATATAACTAATCACTTCCAGTGTATCTTTATATTGTTGATTTCCAACTAAATTTTTTCTGTTTAGAAAGCATGCTCTATATTACTTTGAATCTTTTAGTTGTTTTTAGAAGTGTTTTAAGGTTCAGGATATGGCGCATCTTGATGAATGTTCCATATCTTCTTGAATAATAAGTTTATTCTGGCATTTAAGTAGAAGTTGTCTTCTGTATTTCTATTGTTCTAGTTTCCACTTGTTAAATCAATTTGTAAGAGTGAAATGTTGAAGCTCCCAACTGATATTGTGGATAGCACTATTTCTCCTTTATTGTCTTCCAAGTATTTTGAAACTCAGTAATTATGTAAATAGGCATTTAGGATTGCTACTTTTCCTGATGACTTGACTCTCCATCATTATGTAATGATACACCTTTTTATTCCTGATAATATTCCTTGCATTGAGGTCTACTTTGTTAGATATTAATATAATCACTCCACTTTCTTATGCTTATATTTTGTGCCAGAAAGAGATAGACCCTGTTAACATTTCTGCTTAGCCATTTAACAGAGTTGTTGATAATGTCTTTGATGCACAAAATTTTAAATTTTGATGAAGTCCAATTTATCCATTTTTTAACTTTGTTACCATATCTAATCATTTGTTGCCATACCAAAAGACATGAAGATTTAGCCCTATGTTTACTTCTAGGAATTTTTAGCTCTTTATTTAAGTCATAGTTCATATTTGTATATAGCGTGAGGTAGAGATCCAACTTCGTTTTTCTGCTTGTGGAAATACAGTTTTCCCAGCACCATTTGTTGAAGAGTCTACTGTTTTCACATTGAATGAACTTGGCACCCTTATCAAGAAACAGTTGGTAATAAATGAATAGGTTTATTTCTGTTCCATTGTTCTGTAGGTCTGTCTGTTTTGATTACTGGAGCTTTGTAGTATGTTTTGAAATTGGGAAGGATGAGTCCTCTGGCTTTGTTCTTCTTTTTCAAGATTGTGTTTTGGCTGTTCAGGGCCATTTGCAATTTACTATGAATTGAGGAATGGCTTTTCAATTTCTTTAAAAAAAAAGCTGTTGGAATTTTCATAGGGATTGCATTGAATATCTAGATTGTTTTGGGTAATGTTGACGTCTTAATATTAAGTCTTCCTACCATGACCACAGAATGACTTTCTATTTATTTAGGTTTCCTGTAGTTTCTTTCAGCAATGTTTTGTAGTTTTTAGTATACAAGTATTTCATCTCCTTTTTTCTAGTTTGGTTTTATTGTTTGATTATTCCCTTTATTATGTGTTTTCTTGCCTCTTTCTCATGCCTAGTAATCTTTTTGTAGATTACAAACATTGTGATTTTACCTTATTTGGTACTGCATATTTTCGTATTCCTGTGAATTTTGTCTTGTTTTTTTCACATGCAGTTAATACATTATTGAAAACAATTTGATCATTTCATGTCTTGCTTTTCTAATCTGATCGGTGTTTCTGTTTCAGCATTCAGTCTAAAGCTAATCATTTTCCACTACTTTCCTAAGTGCTCCACCCAGTGCTTTTTGAATATGAATTTTCTTTTCTGGTTATTGGGAACAGACACTGTTCCTTAGCCTGAGTGATTGCCAAGCACCCTTTCCTCTAAAGTTATCAAAATTGATGGTCCTTTCCCCAGATTCAGGTAGCTTCCTCAGACACATATGCTGATTTCTGTTATATAATCAAGTGAGATGTTCTACTCATCTCCAGAGTTCTCTGTCTCCACAGTATCTCCTTTCTGGTTCACAGGAAGAACACTAGCTGCATTCAATGTCTTCTTGGACTTCAGCTTTGTCTCTTCAGTTCAGGGAAGAACTCAGCTCCACCACAGTTCCCTTTGCCATAATTTAGAAACTCACTGAAAGCAATAATCTACAACAGTTGTAGAGCTCATATATCAATATTTTGTTTCCTGTATGTCCCTTGGGATCACTGTCCCTTGTGGTTTGATGTCCAGTTTCTTGAAAACCATTTTCCATGTCTTTCTATGGTTATTATGTTTCGGTTGTTTCAGGCAAAATGGTAAATCATTTCCTTTATTCTATCTGTTCACTGTTCTCTTCAGGCTAAAGAACTTCTTTTAGCCTTACTTGTAGTGCAGGCTTATTGTCTACAATGTCTCTAAATTGTATTACCAAATGTCTTTTTTTACCTTTCATGTTTTTTAAATAAACTTTATTTTTTAGGCAGTTTTGGGTTCAAAGCAAATTTGAATGTAAGGTACAGAGATTTTCCATATGTCCCCTGGACCCCCTCATGCTTAACCTCCACCGCTCAACATCCCTCAGCAGAGTGATACATTTGTTGTAATTGATGAATCTATAATGAATGAAATATCATTATCACCCAAAGTCCATGGTTTACATTAGGATTCACTCTTGGTGTTGTACATTCTGCGTTTTTTTGGACAAATGACATATGTTTACAATTATAGTATCATACAGTGTAGCTACACTACCCTAAAATTTCTCTGCTTTCCACCTATTCATTATTCTTTATCCCCAAGCCACTGATCTTTTTACTGTCTCCATAGTTTTGCCTTTTCCTGAATTTTATATTGTTGGAATCATACAGTGTGTAGCCTTTTCAGATTGACTTCCTTCACTTAGTAGTATTTCTTTTTAGCACTGAATAATATTCCACTGCCTTCTAGCAGTTATTGCTCCTAGTGAGAAGTGAGCTGCTACTCGTACTTTTTCCCTCTCGCACCCTGCATTTAATGTGTCATCATTTTTACTCCATAGCATTTAGATTATCTTTACTGGGGGTTTATAGCAGTTTGACTGTGTTGTGTGTAGGGGTGGAGGTTTTGTACATTTCATGTTGGTGTTTGCAGAGTTTTTTGGATTATTCATTTATGTCTTTTGTTAAATTCAAGGCTTTTGGGTCATATATGTCATTTATTGTTTTCTGCATTATTCTCTCTGTCCTCCCTTTTTGGTTATCAATTACACATACGTTACACCAATTTATATTGGCCCAGGGGTCACATGAAGCTCTACTCATTTTTTAATTAAGTTGAAATTCATATAACATAAAGCCATTTTAAAGTGGATAATTCAGTGACATTTAGTACATGGTGCTGTGCAACCACCACCTCTACCTAGTTCCCAAACATTTTAATCACCTCAAAAAGAAGCTCTGTGCTTATTAAGTGGTTACTCCCTATTTTTCTGTAGCTTCAGCCCCTGACAACTACCAGTCTGCTTTCTGTCTCTATTCTGGATATTTCATACAAATGAAAAGATACAATATGTGTCATTTTTTCTCTGGCTTCTTTCACTTAGCCTAATGTTTCAAGATTTAACCACATTGTAGCATGTATCAGTATGTCATTCCTTTTTATGGTTGAATAATATTGCATTGTTTGTTTATACTTTATACACAGGCAATCCTGTGTTTACCTTTCTTGAGCAGTTTTCAAACTATTTAGCACGGTGCCTGCGCAATTTTACAGTGCTACTAATAATATACAAGGGTAACTATCTCAACAACACTTGTTATTTTCCTTTTAAAAAAGTATTGCTATCCTTGTGTGTGAAGTAGGGTCTCAGTATTGACTTGCATTTCCCAAATGACTAATGATGTTGAGCATTTTTTCCTGTACTTGGTGGCCACTTGTATATCTTCAGAAAAATGTCTAGGCAAGTCTTCTGTTCATTTTTTAAATTGGGTTTTCTTTCTTTTTGTTGTTGAGTTCTAAGGGCTATTTACATATTCTTTATACTCGGACCTTAGCACGTGTATGATTTGCAAAGGTTTATCTATTCTCAGAGAGTTTTTTCACTTTTTAATAATGTCCATTTGTGCACAGAAGTTTTATATTTTTATGAAGTTCAGTTTATTTTCTTTTTTATTGATGATGCTTTTGGTGTCATTTCTAAAAAACCATTATGGAATCTAAAATTGTGAAAAATTTACCCCTTTCCTTTTTTTCAAAGAGGTCATTGATGATTTGAGGTAAGTTCTAGAAAACAGTGTGAGTTAGGGGTCCAAATATATTCTTGGCATGTGGCTATCTGGTTGTCACAGGACTTTTCACTGAAGAGACTGTACTTTCCCCCTTGCATGGTCTTGTCATCCTTGTTGAAAATCGGTTTGCCACTGATGTCTGTGGCTATTTCTGGACTCTCAGTTCTATTCCATTAGTGTACATTCTCTCTTTTTCTAGTACTACACTGTTTTGATTACAGTAGCTTTGTAGGGAGTTTTGAAATTTAGAAGTGTGAGTACTCTAGGTTTGTATTTTTCAAAACTATGTTGTATATTTTAGGCCCCTTGCAATTCCATGTGAATTTGAGGATCATCATTCCCTCTTTTCAAAACCAAACGTAAAATAGATAGCTAGTGGGAAGCAGCCGCATAGCACAGGGAGATCAGCTTGGTGCTTTGGGACCACCTAGAGGGGTGGGATAGGGAGAGTGGGAGGGAGGGAGAGTCAAGAGGGAAGCGATATGGGAACATATGTATATGTATAACTGATTCACTTTGTTATAAAGCAGAAACTAACACACCATTGTAAAGCAATTATACTCCAATAAAGATGTTATTAAAAAAAAAACGAGCCTGAGGGATTTTGATACAGGATACATTGATCTATAGGTTCCTTTGGATTGTATTGTCATCTTCATAATATTGTCTTCCACTTCTCCAACATAGGATGTGTTTCCATTTACGTAGGTCTTCTTTTATTTCTTACAGCAATGTTTTATAATTTCAATTTTACAAGTCTTCAACCTTCTTGCTTCAATTTACATCTAGATTTTTTGTGGATTAGCATGTAAATATAATTGCTTCTCTAATTTTCTTTTGGGACTTTTCACTGCTAGTGTATAGACATAACCACTTTTGTGTTGATCTTGTATCCTGCAACTTTGCTGAATTCCTTTATTAGCTCTAGTACCATGTGTATATGTGTATTCACAGGTTTCTCTCTCTCTCTCCCTGTGTGTGTGTGTGTGTATACATACACACAATCATGTCATCTACAATTAGTTTACTTTTTCTTTTATAATTCAGAAGCCTTTTATTCTTTTTCTTGCCTAATTGCTCTCTCTAGAACTTTCTTTAGGACATCCTTGCCTTGTTCTTGATCTTCGGGGGAAAACTTTCAATATTTCACTATTGAAGATGATGTTAGCTTTGGGTTTTTCATAAAAGCCCTTTATCAGATTGAATTTTTTTTTCATTTTGTTCCGTTTGTTGAGTGTTTTTATGATGAAAATTTTGGATTTTGTCAAATTCTTTTTCTGCATCAATTGAGATGATCATGTAGGTTTTTTTCCCCCCTTCTATTTGTATAGTATATTACTTTGATTGGTTTTTATATATTTAGCCACCTTTGCAGTTCCTGGGATATATCCCACTTCATTATGGTGAATAATACTTTAATATAGTGCTGGAAGTTGCTTGTTAGTATTTTGTTAAGGATGTTTGCATCTGCATTCTAGAGATATTGACATTTATTTCCCTGTCTTAGTAATAACTCTATCTGGTTTTGATGTCAGGGCAATGCTCATATCACAGATTGATTAGTAAGTGTTTCCTCCTCTTCTGTTTTTGAAAGAGTTTGAGAAGAATTGGTTTAATTCTTCTTTAACTGTTTGGTAGTATTCACCAGTGAAGCCATCTCACCCTGAGATTTTCATTATTGGAGGTTTTCAGTTACTAGCTCAATATCTTTACTTGTTATAGATTTCTTCCAATTTTCTATTTCTTCTTCAGTCAGTTTTTGTAACACGTGGGTTTCCAGATATTTTTCATTTTTTTTCTAGCTTACCTAATTTGGTGGCATATAATTTTTCTTAAAATTGGCTTATCCTTTTTATTTCTGTAAGTTTGGTAGTGATGTTCCATCTTTCTTTCTGACTCTGAAAATTTCTCTCTTCTCTCTTATTCTCAATCTACCTAAAGGTTTGTCAGTCCTTTTAGTCTTTATAAAAATCAACTTCTGTTTTCCTTGCTTTTCTCTATTTTTAAAATTCTCTGTGTTATTAATATTCACTTTAATCTTTAAAAAATTTTTCTTCCTTCTGCTATCTGTAGATTTAGTTTGTTGTTTTCTCATCCATTCAGGTGTAAAGTTATGTTATTGATTTAAGATCTTTCTTTTTTTTCAATATAGGCATTTACTACTAATAAATGTTCCTCTGCTTTCACTTAATCTCATATGGTTTGGTGTGTTATGCTTTCATTCTAATACATCTCAATATGTTTTCCAATTTCCCTTTTGATATATTCTTTATCTTCTTGGCCTTTTAAGAATGTGTTGTTTAATTTTCACATATTTGTGAACATTCCACTTTTCCTTATGTTACTGATTTCTTCAGTAGCTTCATTCTATTGTGATTTGTATGATATCATTCTTTTTAAATTTATGAAGAATTGTCTTGTGTCCTAAAATATTGTCTATCCTAGAAAATATTCCATGTGTACTTGATAAAAATGGGTATTCTGTTGCTATGAGTGAGGTGTTCTATATACATCTGTTAATTTAGTTGGTTTATAGTGTTGTCAAGTCCTCTATTTCCTTATTGATCCTCTGTCTAGAAACTCTATCCATTATTGGAAGAGAGGTAATGAAATCTCCAAGTATTGCTGTAGAGCTGTGTCTCCCTCTGTTCTGCCAGTGTTTGCTTTATATATTTTCTGTACCTGTTGTTTGGTATGTATATTTTTATAATTGTTATATCTTCTTTGTGATTTGATCCTTTTAGAAATATGTAATTTCCTTTTTCTATTATAACAGTTTTTGACTTAAAGTCTATTTAATCTGAATTAGTGCCAGCTCTTTTTTCATTACAGTTTCCATGGAATATCTTTTTCCACTTTTTCACTTTCAACCTAATCGTTTCATTTGGTCTAAAGTGAGTCTCTTCCAGATTGCATATAGTTGGATCATAAATATTCATTCTGCCAGTTTCTGTCTTCTGATTGTTGAATTTAATCCATTTACATTAAAAGTAATTACTGATAAAAATGGACTTATTTCTGCCATTTTACTATTTCCTATATGTTGATTGTTTTTTAGAGTTCTTTCAAAGTTAATTCTGAGAGTTTTTGCTTGATTATTTTCATGTTTCTTTAGTTGGGACTGTCATTTGGAGCTGCCAGTATCTTTGCTGATGTTACTCTATTCATTTTTTTAAAACTCTTATTTCTCTTGACTATGAGTTAGTTTTCTGTGTCTTTGAAAATCTAATAATTTTTATTATATGCTAAACTTTATTGGTAGTTCTATGTAGAGTCTTCTGGCTTATTTTTGCTCTGAAGAGTGTTTATTATTTAGTCTAATAATATGCTAGATTCAAAATCTAAACTGTCTCTCCCATTGTAGGCACCATCTTCTCAGTTTTTTCAGCTTTCCAACTCTTTCCGGTTTTGTTTTTTTTTTTTTTGCGTTAACGCGGGCCTCTCACTGCTGTGGCCTGTCCCGTTGTGGAGCACAGGCTCCGGACGCACAGGCTCAGCAGCCATGGCTCACGGGCCCAGCCGCTCCGCGGCATGTGGGATCTTCCCAGACTGGGGCACGAACCCGTGTCCCCTGCATCGGCAGGCGGACTCTCAACCACTGCGCCGCCAGGGAAGCTCTCTTTTTCTGGTTTTGAACTTCTTGCAATATCATTGACTAATGTGAAGGTCTCACATCAGCCAGTGATCTGCATGGAGTCTATATGAGATTTTAGAGTTCTTGCTTCTGTTTCTACCTATTTCCTTGAATTTCTCCCATTACTTTCTATATCTTCTGGTGGCCTAGAAGTCTGTCCTCTCAGTTTTTGTAACCAAGTAGACATAATTTTTGCTTCAGTTTTAGCCACCCATGCACCACATAGTGTGGTGAGTACCCACTGCTGAAATATATAATAATACTTTTACCCATTTACCTGTCTTTGCTACCTCTTCAGGGCTGTCAAATAGTGTATGTTTCCTCTTTCCTGATGTTTTAAGTGTTTTCTGCAGATTGATTAATTCAGTATAAGCTAGAATTAGAATTCTTGGCCACTTGATTTTTAGCATTGTGGACATTGTCTTTGGTGCATTATTTTTTGTTTAATATTGTATAAGTCTTATTGCTTATTTTCTCTATTTGTTTTCTCTTATAAAAGTCTTACCTGCCTCACAACCAGGAAAAAATTCTCTAATAATTTATTTTATTAATTTCAAATTTTGTTTCTTTACTCTCAGGTCCATAAAATAAGGGTACATACTGTGTGTGTGTGTACATACACATATATATACTTACAATATATGGTGCGTATATACACACACCTACGTTTGTATGTATATACACATATATGTACATACACACGAATATATGTCTTTTAAAGGGTCCTCTTTTTTGTTTTACTGTTTGTGGTAATTAATGTCTTGTTGTATAGAGAGGGTAAACCACCTTTTTTCTCTTTAGAAGTTGTCCATTTTAAATTGATTTGTCAAGTTATATAAAATAAAATTGTAGTTGAGGTTTTATTTATGAGTGCAGTGCAGGTATAGATTAATTTGATTAAAACTTACATTTTTACATTAGCAGCATAAAGTTGGATTTTTAAAAATCCAGTCTGAGAATATGGCCAATGATAGGCTATTTTAACAGATTCACAGTATTGCAAACTGTATCTGTGAGATTCATGCACATTTTTGTGGTTATAACACAATTTTTAAAAATTTTCTTTTCTATATAATATTCTATTTTATGAATATGTCAAGGAGTATATATCTGTTTTATTGTTGGTTGAAATTGCTTCCTACTTCTCAGTTTTTCTACTATGACAAACAATGGTGTTGTGAATATTTTTGTTTGTATATCCTAGGTCTTTAGCTAATATTGGATCATAAGATGGGCAATTCATTAAAATATGTCAGATTGGGTTAATACAAAAAATTTAGAAAACACTTCTACAACGCAATGTAGGACAGATCCTGTCTACATCTATGCCAGTTCTTGGCATAGCCAAACTTTAAATATTTGCAATCTGATGATTATGTAATGCATCACATTTTTTATTATGGTAAAATATACATAAGATTTACCCTTTTAAGCATATTGAAAGGTACAAATTAGTGGCATTAAGTGCATTCACATTGTTGTGTAAGCGTCAATACCATCCATCTCCAGAACTTTTTCATCTTCCCAAACTGAAATTCTGTACCTATTAAACGCTAGCTCCCCATTCTGCCCTCCTTTCAGTCACTGACAACCACTCTTCTTCTTTCTGTCCCTATAAATTTGACGACTACTCTAGGCACCTCATGTAAATGAGATCATGTGGCATTTGTCCTTTTGTGATTGGCTTATTTCACTTGGCATCTATGTTGTAATATGTGTCAGAATTTCCTTCCTTTTGCAGGCTACATACTATTCTGTTGTGTATATGTGTGTATATGTATCACATTCCCACCTCCAACATGTGTAGTGCGTGACCTCACACATTTTCATACCATTCCACAGTACTTTTTATAATTTCACATTCCCACATTAACATCACATTAGGTGGCCCAGCACTAACGTACCACATTTCCGTTGTCCACATGTATATGCCACGTTTTCTTTATCCATTCGTCTGTCAATGGACATAGGGTTGCTTCCACCTCTTGGCTATTGTGGATAGTGCTGCACTGAACATGGGTGTGCAGATATCTCTTCGAGATCCTACTCTTAGTTCTTTTGGATAAATACTGTTTTAGGGTGGGCCGCCATAACAAAATTCCATATACTGGATGGCTTAAACAAAATTTTTTTTCACAATTCTGGAGGCTGGAAGCCCAAGTTCAAGGTGCTGGTGATTCGTTTCTGGTGCATTGTCTCTTGGCTTGCAGATGGCATAATGGGCCACCTTCTCATTTTGTCCTCACATGGCCTTTTCTTGGTTCAAGTTTGCAGAAAAAGTTTCGATTTTGATGTAGTCCAATTTAATTATTTGTCTTTTGTCCTCATGCTTTCAGTGTCATATAAAAAAATCATTGTAAAATCTAATGTCATAAAGCTTTTTCCTATGTTTTCTTCCAAGAATTTCATGGTTTTATGTTTAGGTCTTTGTTTAGGTCTTTCTTTAGGTCTTATGTTTAGGTCTTTGATCCATTTTGAGTTAATTTTTGTATATATGGTGTAAGGTGCATCCAACCTCATTCATTTTCAAGTGGATATCCAGTTTGCTCAAACATTTGTTGAAAAGACTGTCCTTTCCTCATTGAATGATCTTGGTATCCTTGTTAAAAATTATTTGGGAGTTTATTTCTATTTTGTCTGTAATTTTGTCTTTATGTCAGTACCAGACCACTGAAATTACTGAAGCTTTGTAGTACTTAAATCAGCAAGTGTGAGATGTCCAACTTTGTTATTCTTTTACAAAATTGTTTTGGCTATTCTGAGTCCCTTGAGATTTCAAATGAGTTTTATGATGGATTTTTTTATCTCTGAAAATGCCACCACTGGGATTTTGATAGAGCTTTCATAGAATCTAGAGATTTCATAGATAGCGATTTCATGGATAGTTAGTAGTACTGACATCTTAACAATATTAAATATTAAATGAACATGGGACGTCTTTCCATTTGTGTCTTTGATTTCTTTCAGCAATTTTTGGTAGTTTTCAGTACACAAGAATTTGCCTCCTTGGTTAAGTTTTTCCTGTTATTTTCTGTCCTTTTCTCGTTGATTTACGTGAATTGTGTGTGTTTTCTGAATGGTAGTCCTCTGTTGGTTATATAAGCTGCAACTATTTCCTAGTTTTCTTGATTGACTGTTATTACTATTGTTACTTTAAGTTCTTAATTTTAATACCACATGTATCAATTATTTTCTATTATGGTTAGTCACTTCCCTTTTTAAGGAATTATTCCCTATCCAAAATTCATTAAGATATTTTCCTGTATTTACTTATTTCTTCATATGTCAATACTGATCAGTCACCAATGCTTCCTTCTCTTCTTATTGAAATAATCAAGTTTTAATCAGGCTGCTCTCATAACTGTAGCTGGGAGATGTTCTACTCACTGAGACTCAGACCTGGAAGAAAAGTTCACTAATTTTGTACTTTAAATAACATTTTAGCATTTTTCCTCAATTCCACTTAAAAGAGAACAAAATATTTCAGGGTATATCCAAGGAGAGAGTGCTACAGATAAGGGCTCTGTGGTATAACATGTACTATATTATGAAGGTTTTTTAAATTATAAGAATATTTATTAGAATATCATTATTTATTTAAACTTTAATTTAGATGATTTTATGCCAGTATCAGTTCTGTTTGTAACAGTCATGTATAAAGTCTGTGTGTAAAGACTGCATGCAGGTTTCTCTTCTCCATATGTAACGATTTGACACTTTCAATACATTCGCTAAATCTTTCCATATTTGTGCATCAAGAAATATTAATATATGTTTTGAGAGAAAGTGTACCACGATCACACACCTTTGAGAAATATTATGTCATTAGAATTTTACCACATACATTTTCACTTTAGACACTCTTCTTATTACTGCAGCAAATAAATCTATTTAACTTTGTTTACCAATTTTTTTTCCATCTGGAACATTAATTCCCAAATAAAATGTCTGTTAAAACTTGAGGAGCTCTGTGGAACCTAGAATGGAAAATACTTCTGAGTGATGGTTAAGATATTTCCCAATTTGAAAAAATATATTTTAAAAAGAATAAGAAATTAAATAATATAATACGACCCAGATTCAGTCAGTGACGTGTATTATTAAATCATGGTGCTAGAAAAAGAATCTTTTTTGATGGCCCATGATACCCATGCCTTAGATGTGCTGTTACTAACATCTTTGTGATCCCTTGGCTGACCACATCTGCAATAGGTTAGTCAGAGACCCCAACTCAATTAGGGGCTGATGGCATCCCGTGACCTTGATGCCCTCCCCACCCCCAGTGGAAGAGGTGAGCAGAGGCAGCAACCCCGCAATGCACAGGGTTAAGCATTTATTGAGTGCCCATCACATGCTGGGTGCCTTTTCATCTAAGTCATCTGGTTTCAGTCCTCACAATAATGCTATGACTTGATTGTTACTGTACCTGTTTTACAAATAAGGAAACTAGAACTAACAGAATTGACTACTTTGCCCAGGATCCCAAAGTTAATCAATGGCAGAGAATGTATTTGACCTTGGTTTCTTCCTGCCTTTCTTTACTTTCTATCACACAGAGGGAGCAGTGGTGATGTATTCATGGTATACATTGTCCTTATGTTAGGGATGACCAAACTGAGTTACGTTTTAGGCTAAGTAATTTTTCCAGAATTACACCATTAGCCCAGGATAGAAATAGGATTTGAAATCAGAGGATTGTTAGAAATGATCTGCAAGTCCTTCCCATATTTGGGGCTATCTTTATACATCTAAATCGTGGTTACTATGGACCCTCTGGTAGTCACATTTGGTTCTTGACCCCTTGTGGCTTCTTCTGTAACTTACAGGATGGCCCAGTCAGCCTTCTGATGTCAACATCGTGTGGTCAGTAAAACTATTTTAGGTCACAGTCTTGGTTTAAGCTGGATTAGAGTGAAAACTTAAAACTTTTCACTTACATGAGGCATTTAGAGGAGTCAAACTCATAGAAACAAATTGTGGAATGGTGGCTGCCAGGAGCTGGGAGAGGGGGAATGAGGAGATGTTTAATGGGTATAGAGTTGCAGTTTTTCCCAGATGCAGAAGTTCTGGAGATTAGTTGTACAATGATTTGCATACATTTAACAGTACTGAACTGTACACTTAAAAATGGTTAAAATGGCAAATTTTATGCTATGTGCATTTTACCACAATTAAAAAGAAAAAAAAGAACCTTCTTTGAAAATTTATCCTCCATGTAAAGTTAATTTACGTGGCATTAGGAAACTTTTACTTATTAACTTATTTTTTTATCCACAGTGATCTGCAGCCCTGGATCTTATAACTCCCATGATGGAATTCACTGCCTTCAGTGCAATAGCAGCTTGGTGTTTGGAGCAAAAGCATGTTTATAGGCCATTATTTTGAGCTCTTCGGTGGTTTGTTAAACACAAAAGTATATTTTTGAAATATTACTATATAATAAATCACTATTATGCCAAAATTAAATATATTAGATATTACCAAAATATGGTGTCATCATTTTAATTGAAACACAGTATGTCCAAATGCCTTATATACAGTACATCCAGTAACCTTTATTCATTAGTGCCAGACCTACATATGACTCCAAAATATTTCTTGGATCACTGTTTTTAAAATAGTTTCAAATATACTATACTGGGTTAGCCCAAAAGATTTTTTTATGATTTTTCAAAAATAGCCCATTCTATCGTTATTATATGTTGACTAATCTCAGGCTACCATATTCTTCCACAATCATTTTAATTTCAGCTTGTTTCATTCCTTGATTTTAATTTTATGGGATTCTGTTCCTTCCAGTTTGACCTTTCATAGCTCAAAGTCACTGCAAGTCTTATTATTGCAATTTTTAGCCACTTTAGTTTAAGACCTAGTCCCAAACACACTATGAGTTTTTAATATACTTCAATATGGTGATCTTAAACTTTTCAGTTGAAAGTCCCTCAAATTACCTTTTTGACATTTGAGAATGGAGTAATCGTTGTATGTGCCTAAATTAACACTTGAGCTTTCACAATGTGGAGAGAGAAAGAGAAACTAAGCAGTTTCTTTCCCCAGCAGCACCTCTAGGGGTGAGAATCAAGCAGTCATTTTCACTTCCTTCACTATTACAGTGTTCTGTGACAGATACCACTGCTGCGGCCGCCTAATACTTACTCTGTCACCCTGGGATGTTGTGTTTGAATATGAAAAACTACCAAAAATTTAAATATTAATTACCAGGAAAATACATGAGTAAATCACAAAATTAGTAGCTTCTCAGTTTTCTCATTGCTGTTTTAATTATATTCGTATCCACTTTACACTTTCTTGGAACGTTCCCTGTTTTTCTCTTCATATTTTCTTTGTGGAGATGTGAACATATGTAAATGGAAAATGCACACAGATTGGATCTGGGCACAGCTGTGCAGCACACTGGACAGCAGAGGCATGTACTTAAACCGAGGCTCTGCGTGGCTTTTTTTTTTTTTTTTTTTTTTGCGGTACGCAGGCCTCTCACTGTTGTGGCCTCTCCCGTTGCAGAGCACAGGCTCCGGACGTGCAGGCTCAGCGGCCATGGTTCACGGGCCCAGCCGCTCCGCGGCATGTGGGATCTTCCCGGACCGGGGCACAAACCCGTGTCCCCTGCATCGGCAGGCGGACTCTCAACCACTGTGCCACCAGGGAAGCCCCTGCATGGCTTTTTGAAAGTGTCCAATAAATACATTAGCTTCTCCGTCATCCTGTGGACAAACATTACTCTGGAATTCTCACACAAATAAGAGAGGGAAGGGAAATGACATTTCTTTGTTAGCCCTATTGATCTTTCTTTAACAATCCCTTTAGACTTTCCTAATCATGACATAATTGTTTTCATATATTTTTGAGAGGTTATTCAAGAGCCGTCTTTCCACTATTAAGTCACGTATTTTTGCCGTTTTACTGTTTGGGTGAGTTATTGTTCCTCTTGCACATGCTTTCTGTAACTAGTAAAAGACCTATTAAGTCTCCATCTGTAAAAGTAGTGCAAGCTTCAAGTTTTCCAAATTTCTTAATTTAATAATGAGACGAATTGGAGTACATATTCTTTCCTTTGTACTCCCTAAGTTTGGATTACTTTCTTCCTATTACTTAAAAGCCCAGAGGAATTTAATTTCTGATGCATCCTTCTGAGGCGTGACCAGTACTAGCCCCCTAGCTGGTCAGCTGGGAAGGCAGTGGCAGGGGTGACATGGTGATGACGGGCACTGGAGGTCAGAAGAGATGGGTGATCTGGAATGAGAAGAGACAAGTGACAGGAGAATGAGTGGAGCCAGTCACGGACTTTCAGCTTATGAAGGCAGACCAGAAATGAGGCCACACAAATTCCAGGGGGCAGAACAGGTCAGATTTAAAAGACCAGGCAAAAAGAACAGCTGGTAGAAATTTAAGCAGAGGATGAGCTAGGAGAAGAAAGACAAGTGTTAATTACTTCTTTTTCTTGGTTCTCAAAGTGAAATGTTCTTGGCTCTGTTTTACCACATATCACATTTATTTTAGTTGGTTGTGTGTCTGTCTTCCACATTCAATTAATACTAGTGTATTCCTAGTTTCCTAGTCATCTTCAAAGCACGTAGTTATGTGCTTAATAATTTTTAAACTAATTAATAGATTATTAAAGTCCTGTGAGTATAAATAAGAACTAAGATAAAAGTTGCTTCTGTTATATTAATAGATAGGTTGTGGAATGCTGAAAGTAGTTTTAAGCAATTGGCAATATGTATGATAAAAACTATAAACTAATCCCTAGGAGTGATTGTTGTCATGAGACAGTTACAGGTGTTCATTATTTTTGTTTATATCAAAATAATATCTTACATTTATATAATGCCTTAATTTTAACAAAACCTTTTTTTCTTAATTACACAATCTGGGATTTACATTGACCTGTGGGAAATATGGTTCCCATTTTGTATTTTATCAATTAGGTTTTTTTCTCATATTAGGTGTGTAATATGTATTCATTTGGCAATATGTAAAAAGAGTCTTAACAAGTTTGGTCCAGTAATATCACTTAAAGGATGCTATCCAAAGGAAGCAAATTAGAGATCAGGTGAAATATTCCATCCAAAGGTACTAATAATGAAAATGGAATTAACAGAAATTATCTGAAAGAATGAAATGGTTAAATAAATTATGCTGTTTCCATATGGTAGAATGTTATGTAGTATTGTTTAGAGTTTTAAAACAAATGGACCAAAATGTTAATAGTGGTCATGCTATGTGATAGGGTCCTATGGGAGGTTTTTTTGATACCCTCTGTTTTCCAAGTCTTCTACAGTGAAATGAATTACTTTGGAAAATCTTGGAAGCAGTAAACATACTTTGACAAATGACAAGAGTGGCCATTTGGGGAAGACATTGTTGCTCACTCTCCAGTATCAATTCGCCCCCCCACTTCTTCCCAACAGAGCACCAAGTTTGTTTACTCCAGAGAACTATCCTTCTTCGCCAGTCAGCACATGACTTTTTTTGGCCGCCGCTTTGTTGAAACCATGAGGTGAACACCCTGAGGATGAAGCCCGTGCTGAGGACCCCGAGTGGAGACATGGAAAGAGCTGGCACTTGATGATGCTGAATCACTACCCTTATCGTGTCTGAATCCCAGCCTGCCCTGGACTCCCCAGTTCTGTGAGATAGGAAGGTTCCTTTCATTAAAGCAAGTTAGGTGTTCTACAGCTAAAAGCATCCTAATTGGTAGAGAGTTCATTACAGGAAATAGGTAAAATGGAAGAAATTAGAAGTAGGGGGAAAATACCACTTACAGTTTCATAACCCAGATATCAGCAATGTTAACATTTTGGTAAATTTCCTACTTTTGTGTGATTTTTTTATTCACGTTATATGTTTTATTCATATATATGCAGTCAGTATTTCCCTTAATATATATTTTCCACACCATCTTATACACCTCACTAACATAATTTGAATGATTATTACGTATGATACATTTCAGCAAAATTGCTACAGTATGGTTAATCATTTCTAATTGTTGGACATTTCTACTGCTTCCAGACTTTTGCTGTTTTATGTAGCATTACAGTTAACATCTTCTTTCTTAGTACTCTGTGGTACTTTTAAGTCTTCTCTCTGCCCAGAAGTAGAATTACTGGGTTTGGATATTTCTAATCCTTAGGACCATTTGCCAAATTTATTTCCTAAGAATTGTATCAATTTATAGTCCCACCAGTGATATATCAGAGTATACATTTCACTGCACCCTCTCTGAATTTTTTTTTTTTTTTTTTTTGGGTGTGGGCACACCACACAGCTTGTGGGATCTTAGTTCCCCTACCCCGGATTGAACCCAGGCCCAGCAGTGAAAGCGTGGAGGCCTAACCACTGGACCACCATGGAATTCCCTGAATTCATTTTATAAATTATTTACCTTGACAGATGGAAATAGTTTCCCGTACTATACTTTCATTTTTCTGTGGCACTGGTGAGGTTGGGCTTTCCTCATATAATTATTCTGCTGCTGGTGCTAACGAGTGTTGTTTACTGAGTGCTTATTATGTGAAAAGATTTGTTTGAAATCCTTTGCATATATTTTTGTGTTTTATTTACCCAATTCTGTGATTTATTATTATATTACTCTCATTTCGTATATGAGAAAACCAAGTCACAATAATTGTATGACTTCCCCAAGTTTACAAGCTGATGAGTGGTGAAGATGTGTGTCAGTTACAGAGAGCCCTGATGCAGTGGTTTCCGGTCTGTCTCTGAGTCCAGCAAAGGTCGGGTTAGAGCTGGTGCCATGTCTCCATAGAGCTGTCCTTACCTTGAGCCACCGGTCCTTTTTTGCTCCACCTTCCTTAATGTGGCTTTTGTCTTCATGGCTGTAGGTGGCTGTTGTGGATCTAGGCATTGGATTGACCTTCTATTCAGAAAAAAGATGAAGATGAAAGCCCTCTACACGACTTTTACATCACATTGAAGGGGACAATGTCCCAAGGACACGTAAGTGGGAAATTGATATATTCATCTTTGATTCTCATTAATAGAGAAGAGGGGTTAAAAGTGGACATGGACTTGGGATGGTGTTGAGTGGCTGGTGTCTTTATCTGACACAGAGCATCCCTTTAACGAGTCTGCATCGATACACACCCTTCACATTAACAAGCTCTGCATGTCACATGCTCATTGTCTCTCCCTCCCCCATAATACAGGTTCAAACTCTCACCCAGTGAGTGCATTCAGGTTGAAGTTCAAAATCATGGGTGATGTGTGGAAGGTTGCATCAGGTCAAGGGTCCGTATGGTCTAGAGTTGATGTGCCTCCAAACTACCAATATAAAATGGGTGAGAAGGAAGAGAGTGACTAGTTTAAAATGCCCATTCAGAAAAGGGAGTAAAGAGAAACACATCCCAGTCACCATCCAGGTGGGCAAGATATAGTGAGATCTTCCTGCTGTCAAATATGGGTGAGTTCTTTGATTGGTCCCTGGTTCTGACCTCAGTGGTTATCTTCCTTCTCTATTCTATTCTACTTTCTGCAAGTCGGGGGCCCAGAACACTCATAAGCTATCGCTGCCCAGATTTGGGTATCCAAGGGCAGGACAGTTCTCTTATGTTAGGTTGTGTTGTGTCCTCATGGTTAAGCTTGGTGACAGAAGATGCACCGGTGCCCTCAAAGGCCCCAGCTGGCCCTCACTTCTCCTCTGCTGTGTGTCTGACTTGCTGCCAGCATTGACCAGCAGTGACCTCAGTTATGCCACCCACTGCCTGATGTCCAGAGGGTGAGCTTCCCCAGGGGTCTCGGTTTCCACAGATCTGTCCTTTTATAGATGTAAAGACAAGATGGACTCCACTGATGATGGCAACTCCTGGCATTCAGTGAGGAAACATCATTTAAATTATCACGTCATCACTCAGGGCCAAGTGCCTATGGAAGACAAGGCCACAGATGAAATAGTACATTTTAATGAAGACAGTGAAGTATAAGGACCGAGGTGAGTTGGTTGCTTCTAACTGCATTTGGTAAAAGAAAATGATGAGTTCAGGGCTTCAAAAAAACCCAGAAAGTTCCTATGACTGCCATGGAAGTAGCTCCTTTTTCCTGTGGCCACACAGATTTTTGATAAACAAACTTAAATTCGAATCCAATGGTGGATTGAATGATAAATCTACTTGAGCTCACCACCTAATATGTTTCCCATGATAGAGGCCAGGCACTGGTTGGGAAAGAATTGAGGTGAGGACATGTGAAGCCCAACATTCGCTGGTCCCAGTGAAGCCAAACACATTAAGCCCAACATTCTACTGGGATTTGTTTGTCAGTAAGAGCAGCCCTTCCTCCCCTGAGGAGCCTAAACTTCCCCTTGCCTGAAGAGCCTATAATGGTCATCCTAAAACAGTTGTCTTGTTTCCTCCCCAAAACTATCATTTTTCATTGCTTCTGAACCTAGACCTTAACTTGAATCCTGGCAGTCCCAGGGTGTTTGGTTAGCAAGTGTTACCTATTACACATATCAGAAGAATTGTAGTAGCCAGTTTACAGCAGAAGCTTACTGGGGAGATGCATAGGTGACGTTGGAGACACCTTATCGGGACCCCCCGGTGAGTTATGTCTGGTATAATCCTCTTCCCTCGAATGCATGTAGAACCTGTGACTTGATTTTAGACGACAGATGTCAAAGATGGGAGAGTCACTGAATTCCTTTTTGCTGGATCTGGAGCAAGAGATCCTTCCACTGGCACAGAAACAGCTGCCATGTCGTGAGAGGACCTGTAAGAGGACCAAGTGGCGAGGACCTGCAGTGGGCTCAGAGAGCTGAGGGCAGTCCCTGGCTGTCAGCTGGCAGGAAAGCAGTGCTTTAATTCTAAGACTGCAAGGAATTGGATTCTGCCAACAGCCATGTGAGCTGAGATGAGGACATCCTCCTCCAGAAAGGAGCCCAGCCCCGCCAGCACCTGCCTACAGCTCTGTCCTGGGCAGAGGACCTAGCTAAGCCATACCCCAGAAACTGGGATGAGAACGGGTGTTGTCCTCATCCATGAATATATGGTGATGTGTTACACAGCAATAGAAAGTGTATAACCGATGCATAGGGAATAGGTCCTCAGTGTACTCAGCCAGAGTGGAAGGGATGCCGTGTTGGGTGGGGCTGAACGTACTGAGACGGGTGTCATTGCCAGAGAGCCTGGATTCAGTGTACTAGTTGGAGCAGCTGGGAATCGCACTAACAGTTTGCTCATCTGATTGACTGGACTCTCAACCCAGCGGTGGGTAGCGTACACGGAATAAAGTGACAGCCTGGAATTACTTGCTGTGCCGAGTAAGGCGTCTGAAGGCTTAGGGAGGCTGGAATGCTGGAGTGGACGTTTTATGTGAGATTTCCATGCAGACTCCCCTGTTTCTGGCCCCTGATGGGTCTAGAGGCCTCTCCCTTCCAGGGCTCAGAGGAGTTCTTGGTGAAGAGCGTGCTGGCATCTTGAGGTCTCTGTACTGGCAGTGCTTTGTGGTCCAGTGACGGGAGTTGAGATGGACCTGGTGAATCACATGGGCTGATGGCATCCAGGAGACGTGCCATGCAGAGGCCAGAGGTGGTGGGCCTCAGGGCTGAGGCAGCGATCAGAACGCCCGGATCCACGGGGGTCTTGGCACATTGCTCATGGTGTCCCCAGACTGAAGGAGGCGGAGGGCAGTTCTGTCTGTGAGATTCAAATTCAGGTTGGTTTATCAGAGCTCCAGGCCTGTTTCAAAGAACCCTGACTAAGCCATGGCAGTTGAGAATTGTGACTTCTTAGCTAATTTCCAGAACTGAGTCAATTCACAGACTCAGAGGTATGTGTACCTTGGGGCAGAGGCAGCCCACAGGGGCTCTCTTGAGGAAGGACCCGCCACGCGACCCAAGATTTATGCTGCACATCTTTCCAGCCTTCCCAAAAGGGACCCACAGCCGTTTGCTAGGGTGGCTGCATAATAGAGAATGAAACATACCAGCTATTTTGGAGATTACTCGACTCTGGCTTTCAACTGATGTTACTCCCAGGAACTCACGATACCACCGTGCTCAGGGTGGGGACCAGTAAAGGAGTGTGGGATCAGGTCTGTTTCACGATGGGCTGGATGGGCTCCCTGGTCCACTGATTGACTCTTCTGAGTTCCAGCACATAGTCGGAATAGCAGCTCGATGAATTCCTCTTGTTGCTTCCATGAACTATGGAGTTATTGGAACTGGAAAGACCTAGTGGAGCCCCTAGAACTGTCCCCACCTATGAAAATAATAAACCAAAAGCAACATTGCATTTCTGGAGGGATTTAGGAGATTAATGCCATTTTCAAAGACTAGAAGGATGAAGGATAGTGATTCCTCTCCCATCACCATGCACGCATCTCTCTGGCCTGGGCAGAAGATGGTGGACCTTGGAGAATGACCGTCCAACTCCATCAGGTGGGATTGCAGTTGCAACTCCCTTTACAGTTGTTGTTTCTTTACTAGAATAAATTAAAACAGTTCCTGATACGTGGTCCACAGCTGCTGATCTGGTGAATGCTCTCATCTTCGTACTTTTAGGTAAAGTCCACCAGAAGCAGTTTGTTTTCAGCTGGCCAGCCAATAATAACACTTTTACTGTCCTACTGCAAGGCTGTGTCAAATTACAACTCTGTCATCATCTTGTCTGCAGATACTTGACCTTTCCATTCCACAGTGCACCAGGCTGACCCACTGTGTTAAAGGCACCGTGCTCACTGCAGTGCTAAACAGGAATTACCAAATTCTTCACACAACTTTGTGAGACACAGACGTGTCAGAAGGTTGGATGCAAGCCCCACAAGAGTTCAGGATCCTGCCACCTTGGTGACATTTCTAGGGGTCTTGTGATCTGGCCCATGTTGATTTCCTTCCATGACTGTAGAAGAATTTCTTCATCTGGCTTCTTCCAGCAAGAAAGAGGTGCAAAGCCAAACGGGGGAATTCTCTTGATTTTGGAGTCAATATTTATTTCTACTGATCTGTTTCTCCTGCTAATTTACTAAGTACCCTGGCAAGCTGCCAGTTTTGAATGAGACTCAGAGCAAGAGATGGCTCTGCAGCTGTTGCAGGCCACTGCACGAGCTGCTCCCGCCACCAACCATGGGAGTGCTGGACGGGTGTGCGTGAGAAGGGCTCGGGCGGGTCCTGAAGGCCTGGGGAAGTTGACTGTACATGATATATTGGAAGCATCCAAAAGTGGACAGTTACAGCCACGCTCACAGGTAGTCCCGTAAGAGCAGTGAAGGGAAATCTTCTCAAGAGATGGAACTTCGAGCAGTGCCCTTGTTTTTCCACTTGGTCAGAAATGAGAGTTGACTAGAAGCATGGAGCTGCATGGATTTTTAAGCAATAAGCAAAAGTTTAGTGGGACAAGATTGGAAATTTGTTGACAAGGAGGAAATGTTTGTGACTACATCTCTCAGAATAAGCACAGAGCATGGAGGAATGCACACTAAAGGGAAACTCAGCTGAGAGAGCCTTGACCATCCAATACACGAGATGACCATTCTGTGGACAGTGGTCCGCCTCTCCTTGCCATGAACCAAGTGGCCATGATGACAAAGATGGAGGCTCTGCCTGATATCAAGACACAACCTGGCTGCAGCCTCTTCTGAGTGCCTGATCTTCCAACAGGAGAGTCCAACAAGGAGCCCCCATTACGGCAGCATTTACCAGGGAGACAGCCAACCACCTGGATGGCAGATCCAGCAGCATGGGACCACGGCCATCCTGAAAGGGGCCGTGCTTTGTTCACACTGGAACTGGGTGCAGCTTTGCTTTCCAGTATTTCTGCCAAAACCACAACCTGCAGATTTAGCAAATGCCGTTGTTGCTGTGATTGTGGTCCTCACAGCATTGCTACTGAACAGGGAACTTACTTTACAAAAGTGAAGCATGACAGTAGACTTGTGCTCTTACAGTTTACTAGTTTCACCCTGCTCCCCATTACCTTGAAACATCTGTAGTGACAGGATGGTGGGTTGGTCTGGTGAAGCCTCTTCTGGTGCCGCCTGAAGGGATCACCTGGAGGCTCAGGTAATGTCCTCCCGGGTATGACTTATGCTTTGAATCACCAGCTAATAGCAATGGCCACACTCTCCTCATTGATTTTACTCCTATAGAATTACAGTGATTATCTGGAGAAGGGCATGGTGGGAGAGCTGTCCCTACCTGTACGACAGTAGTATCTGGTAGTGTCACTTCTGTAGTTAAGACCCTCGTGGGTCTCCGAATCGTGTGTGTGTTGGGGAGTAGGTGACAGGAATGGCTTCTCACGATTACGCCACAGACCAACTAGCAAACATTAGCTTCTGGTCTCTGCAGTTGTGGACTCTGCTAGTTTAGAGGCAGTATTTACCAAGGGAGGAATGCATCTATGAAGCTGTGAGCTGGAACTTGCATCTCACAGTCTTGAATCAGTGCATAAGAGGGAGCTGACTGTAAGGTCAGAGTGATTGACTCTAGTGTTCCAGAGGAGACTGGGTTTCCCCAGCGCTGTGGAGACAGGCAGGAAGGCTGGGGTCCTCCGTGGCGAGTCTGAGCACCCCGGTGTCCCATGGCAGAGTGAACCGAAGACCACAATGCCCAGGATAGATGGGCTGGTGATGGCACAGGATGCGGGTGTAACAGCTGTGACAACGCGCCTTCCCCACCTTCTGCCATAAGGGGTGACTGACCTGCGGACCGCGCTCTGGATCCCCTGCTGTTTGCCCTGGCCCCGCGCTTCCTTCAGGCTGTGTCCCCCAGTGACTGAGCTCCATGGAGCGCAGAGCTCGGGCCCGTTATCTGCATACATGGGGCTTCCTGATGGGCGACTGCGGCCTGAGGGCTGCCCATCGCCCAGCCTGCCCTGTCTTGGACCCACACTGCAGCCTCCAGCTCCACCCAAGGCCTCCCCTCCTTCCTCCTTGCCTCCTAGGGGTCCAACCTACATCTTACCCCAGGCTCTCTCAGCCTCTTCTCTCTTTCTCCCCTTTTTCTCTCACACACATTTTCCCAAATAAATCTCTTACACATCTAATCTTATTTTTGTGACTGTTTCTCAGGAGATCCTAACTAACCCAAGGAACGCCAGGAGCCAGGAGTAGTCGGAGAACACCAGCAGTAAGGTGGGGCTCAGGGACAGTGGGCAGAGAGGGTGCTCACCTGTGTGCCGTGTGCTTGCAGGTGTGAAGATTTGAAAGATGAGGGGACAGTGATGCCACAAGGTCAACTGTGTTGGCAGAATACTGTTAAGTCACATGGATGCTTTGAAAAGGAATAATGAGAAACAGATGATTGAAGACTATGGGTCGAGCCAGAGGGCCCCTTTGTAGCTACAGAAGGACCCCATTCATTGCACTGGCAGCAAGCAGGAGGTTGGAGGGTGAGGGTGTTTGGTCAGAGGAACTGGAATATGAAATGGACTGTGCAAGGGTTCACTGAGCAGGACACTTTTTTGGGGTACCCCTGGCAAAGACCCTAGGTTATGCGCAAACTTACTGCTGCGGGGGGGCGTGCTCTTAGAGGCCTGGGGAAAGTGATGGGCCACACTGAGCAGCGTGGAAGTGCTGGGGCAGCCCCGGGAAAGTGATGGAGCAAGGAATGCAGACGTAGGGATGCAGGAACCAATAACTGACATGAGGCTGAGAACCCCAACAGAGCACTGTGCTCCACAAGGGAGCTCAAGGGCACACCATTCACAGGGCCATCAGGGACGTGAGGGTCTGAGCGGTACCAGCATCACTAAGCACTTCATTGGTGGGTCTCCCCTGCAGGCCAGGACTAAAGGGAGGAGAGAGAGACAGAGTAACGCGGAAATAAAGCCTGAGGGAATGCCTAGCTCTAGGCACAAGTGATCACGGACCCAGAACCGCCCACTGGGCACTGAATCTGGGCTGACCTGGCAGCAGTCCATTGTTGCCTGGAAGTGGTCCATTGAGGACTGAGTCCAGACAGGACCAGCGAGCCCAAGTACACTGCAAGAGCTGGCGTCCCAACCCCCATCTTATCCACAACTGTTGCACCAGGGCCCTTCCCCATGCTCACATCAGTTCAACCAGCTCAAGGATGAGGAAGATCCCAAGCTTGATTTATGGGTGCACTGGCTCCGTCAGTGAGTGCAAGCCAGAATGTATGAGCGGCTGCCCATTTCAGAGGTTGCGGAAAGACTGGAGAGGGGATGTTCTATACCTGCTCCTGGTCGGTGGTCCACAGGCTGGCTGCAGCCAGGGGCCTAGAAGGAAAAAAAGCCTGGAAGATTGGATACAAAAATGTCTGGAGCAGAGACCTGTGGACGGACAGAGGGGCATAGGCACAAGTATGAGGACATTGAATCTCATGTTAACATCCAGCAGGAAGCTTGTACCCTGGAAGAGGCCCTGAACAAGCAAGTGGGTAAAATGTCCCAGCCAGGTGACACTTGCCAGCTTTCATCACATGAACACATGGACAGAATGGCCAGGGTAATGAGGTGAGCTACGTGTGCTCCCGATGGCACGGACCCCTGCTTTCCCAGACTCTTCCAGTTCACGCCACCTCTGAGTCCCTGGTATGGCCCCCCTCCTCAAGGACACCAGCAACTGGGTAGCAACTTGATGACATTCATCTTCCAATGGTCCGTCCTTTCAGGAATGTACACCCACCCACTGCGTAGTCAGCACCACTGCCCAGGGTGCCACTCCCAGCCTGGCCCCAGCCATGGAATCCTGCACAGAAGAGTAGCCAACCAAGGGTGGGACCACTCCATAGCATAGACGGTGCAGGAGTGGACCCCCACCACCCAGCAGGGGAGCAGCAGTGCCACCTGCTTCTGCAGGAGGAGGGCAAGTGGGAGGCCAGCTCCCCTTCAGTCTGCTGAAACCAGGGGTGGGGTACACTTTTCTGCTGGTGTGTGCCCAGGGTAGGGTAGGAATGGGCAGAGAAGTCTTCTGTTGTTTGGTCATCCTTTTCCCATCCTTTGGCCTTGCTTGGAGCACTTTGTCTGTGCTATTGGCGGGTGTGGTTTCTAGGGGAGACAGTAAGGAAACAGGGAACTCTCTGCAGAGGTCTTCCCCAAATCCCACGGAACGCAGGCAGCCCCCTGCTTCTTTGCAACTTCCAGAGTCTTCTTTTGTTTCTTTTGAGTGATGTCCAGGGTTTTTAGTAGAAAGAGGGAGAATCTTCGAGGAAGGGAACTACTGTATTTTGGCAGAACCAGACGTCTCCTGAAGTATAATTTGATTATCTTAATATTTTCCAAGTCTCAAGTGACTTTGCTTCTTCCATTCCTGACATTTGTTATTTGTACCTTTTCTTTCTTTTTGTTCTTGGTCAGTCCATCAGATTTATAATTTTCACTGTGGCATCTCATTTGTCCCCTGGGATGTTTGGAATTCTCTTAATTTGCAACATATGGAGGCTTTTTACTTAGCTCTTCTTACTGATTTATAGTTTAATTGAACTGTTGTCAGGAATTACAATCTGGATGATGTCAGTTCTTTACAATGTGTTGAGACTGCCTTTATGGCTCAGCATAAAGTCATTGTTTATAAATTTTCCACATGTGCTTGTAAAAAAATATGTATTCTGTAATTTTTTTAGGAAGAATTATGTACATGTCCACTAGGTCAACTTTGTTAATTAAGTTATTCAGGTTGGTAAAATGTCTCTGAGTATTTTGTCTCCTATTCATTTTACCAGTTACATATAAAAATACTACCCTATAAATTACAGTATATATTCTTATCAAGATCTAATGTATATTTTTTTACTATTTTATATCCTTATAGTTTTAAGACATAAAACATAAAGATATTTTCAATCAAACGAAAACTGAAAAAAATCACCACCAGTAGAAATTCACTAAAAGAGATACCAAAAAGTATTCTTCGGGCAGAAGAAATGTGATTTTCAATGAAAATGAAAGAAGGAATAAAAACCAATAAAATAGCAGATACAGGGATATAGCTACACAGGGATATAGCTAAGTGAATAATGACTATCAGAAAAATAATAGTCAAGACTTGTCAGATATAAAACACGTAGAATTAAAATATTTTAAATAATGGATATACATAAGGAAGAGGTAAATGGAGTTAAATCGTACTATGGCTTTGCCTGTAAAGTGATAAAAGCATCAATAAATATTACGTCTTAATAAGGCAACTACTTATGTATACTACAGTCTGTAGGGTACCGTTTCTGTATATGAAATTCTAAGCTGGCATTTATTTTCCTTCAGCACATTGATGATATTCAGCTGTCTTCAGAATTCCATGGTTTCTTTTGATACCAAAAGAAGAATTATACATTCTGTCCATCTTCTTTTGCTTTTGGCAGGAAGATTTTTCTGAATTATCCAATCTGCCAATTCAGGAATGTGAAGTTCTTAGCTTTAAAAAGAAGATTTTTGGTTTTTATTTATTTTTAAAGAAGTCTTCCTCCATGCTACAGTGGAGGAAACTCTAGTGAAAGTTTGCACTTAAGGTATTTACTTACTGTTAGACCCTATTTCTAGTTACATAGTTTAATGAGCATTGCATTTAATTATATATATATATATTCTGGCTCACTGGGTCTTTGTTGCTGTGCATGGGCTTTCTCTAGTTACAGTGAGTGGGGGCTACTCTCCATTGCAGTGTGGGCTTCTCGTTGCGGTGGCTTCTCTTATTGTAGAGCACGGGCTCTAGGCGCGCGGGCTTCAGTAGTTGTGACACGCGGGCTCAGTAGTTGTGGCTCAAGGGCCCTAGAGTGCAGGCTCAGTAGTTGTGGCACATGGTCTTAGTTGCTCCGCAGCATGTGGGATCTTCCTGGACCAGGGCTCGAACCCATGTCCCCTGCATCGGCAGGCGGGTTCTTAACCACTGCGCCACCAGGGAAGTTCCACATTTAATTTTAGAAGCAACACAATGAAAATGTATTGTCATCACAGTCTGTGCCGTGAGGCAAGTTTATATTATAGATACTACTTCAGTGTAATGTCCATCCTTTACTTTAATAAGAAGTGAAAGTCATAGTATATATTGAAATAAGCCTCAAGGATTATATTTAAATAATTCAAAATATTTATAGCATTTTGAGTATTTTTAATGACACATATTATTCTTGTTTAATTTACTTTAAAAGACTGAACTATTCCTTTAAATGTAACTGTGTGGAAGTGCAAAACCCAGCTTAAAAATTAGATTACTTTAAGAATCAGCTCGACACACATACCTAGGAAACAATACATACACATTGGACCTAATCATATAAATTCAACATCACATATAATTAAAGTATTATAAAACATTTTCCTGGCAGATATCATATATAAATAAGATAAAATCTAAGATATTATATGTTTTAAATTTAAACATTTGAGAGGCATAGAATAGGGAAAAAATGAGTCCTAAATTAAGACATTCACTTTTACTTAATTAGAATCTTCAAAAAAAGTTTTATTATAAAATATTGACTATATTCCCTGTGCTGTACATTAATTACATCCCTGTGACTGATTAGTTTCATAACTGGTAGTTTGTATCTCTTAATCCCCTTCACCTATCCTGCCCCTCTCCCCAACCCTCTCCCCTCTGGTACCCACAAGGTTGCTCTCTGTGAGTCTGTTTCTGTTTTGTTTGTTCATTTGTTTTGGTATTTAAATTCCAAATATAATTGAAAACATACTGTATTTGTCTTTCTCTGACTTATTTCACTGAGCATAATACCCTCTAGGTCCATCCATGCTGTTGCAAATGTCAAAATTTCATTCTTATGTCTGAGTAATATATATATATATTTCTCATCTTCTTTATGTATTCATCTGTCCATATCTTGGCTATTGTAAACAATTCAATGAACATGAGGGTGCATATATTTTTTAAATTTAGTGTTTTCATCTTCTTTGGATCAGTACCCAGGAGTGGGATTGCTGAATCATATAGTAGTTCTATTTTAAGTTTTTTGAGGAAACACCATACTGTTTTCCCTGGTGGCTGAACCAATTGGCATTCCTACCAACAGCACACGAGGGTTCCCTTTTTTCCACATCATCACCAACACTGAATCGTTGTCTTTTTCATAATAGCCATTCTGACAGGTGTAAGGTGATATCTCACTGTGCTTTTGATTTGCATTTCCCTGACAGTTAGTGATGCTGAGCATCTTTTCATGTGACTGTTGGTCTTCTGTATGTCTTCTTTGGAAAAATGTCTATTCAGGTTTTCTGCCCATTTTTTTAATCAGATTTTTTGTTTCTTTGTTTGATATGGGGTTGTATAAGTTCTTTATATATTTTGGATATTAACCCCTTACTGGACATATTCTTTCCAAGTATTTTCTCCAAAATGTCTTAATTTCAATAGTCTCATATTTCCAATGTGTTAAGCAGTGAACACTTTTATATGGACCTTGTGCCATATAAATATATAAATATGATCTATTCTAGTCTGTGTTTTTTACAAATATTAACTCATTTAATTATCTTAAGGGTTGGTACTACAGTCTCTATTTTACTGATGAGCGGGGTGAGAGTTGGAGGTAGGTAGCATGGACTTGGTCAACATTCAGTAAGTGGTGGGGCTGGGGTTAGAACCAGCCTCCAGTAGCCAAAGTCTTAACTGCTAAGTTACATAAAGCAAAGAGATTGCATACATCTATTAAGGATAAATGTTCAAAGGCTGCTCTGGCCTTTGTTTCTGGTGATTTTGATTCTGTGGATGTGGAATAAGGCCTAGGCCAGGGATGGGACCCACTTGCCTATGCCTGTTCACTCCTACCATCCTCTGCTGGTCCCAGATCCATCCCTCCAACTAGCATGTTCTAGCCCTTGTTCCTAAAAGCATCATGGGCATTCCCTTTAGATCAATTTCCTCGTCTCTTTTTCCCCAACAGGAATTCCCCAAGTATCTTCAACACTGGGCATGATATTCTCTATCTGTCAGATAAGCAGGAAAAATGGTGGTTGGAGAATTCTTCATTGTTACACTTGGTAGATAAAGTCAATGTTGTCTGATAAACTTGCACAGGACATGAACACTTACAGGCAGACTCGCTTTCACTAAAGGACTTTAAAAATACATCATCACTCTCAGTCTATAGGGAAACTGTGTGTAATTCATAAATGTAGTAGATACAATCCCTGCAACAGTCTGTTAAAAATGAGAACAGGAACCTGTGGTTTTATATTCATCTGCTACCTTGTAAATCATCACACATATTTGTAAATGATGCCATTTAAAATAATTTGATTTTGCTTTTTTTTCATTTTCAAATACTGGGTCTGTGGAATCAGTATCTAAAATTATTTTTTTAAATTAATTCAAATAAGTAGTAAATAACACAATTAAATACATATATGTATATATGCATGCTTATACTTAAAGCTATGAGCAAACAGTAATAGACTATGAATTTACAGAGACAAATTAGAATGACAGAGTCCTGAGTAGCATCTCTCTCAGTCTGCTCCACACTCCTTTTACAACTTCCATCTGTCTTTCTTTGATGTCGGACATCAACTTTTGATTCTTACTTCAGTGTCACTATTTGTAAGATCTGTATTTTTTATGGTATTGATCCAAAAGAAATGCCTACCCAGTGATGCATTGCTTCTTTTGTCTTTTGCTTGTTTTGTTTCAATCTGATCCTACTTATATTTACATTTACACTTCAGATCTCGGTGAATTCAGAGGGTAAATGTTTAACCATGTGTTTAGATGCACGCATGTATGGGAAGAAGCTTCCAGCTGGAAAATACAGATAGTTCTGAGGAATATATTGAGGGAAATTATCTCTCCCAAAGACTACTTTTTAAAATGTATTTTCTTTATTTTTTTAAGAAAGGGATTCATTATATACTGTAATTTTTGAGCCTTTAAATCATAGTCCTCAATATTTTAAAGGTTTCTAACACACTTTAAAATCTATATTAGTCTAAATTTCAACCTTGCCATTTTGGTTCCAGACCCAAATTAATCATTCCCTTTACGTTCCCCCCTTATTAGTATATAACATTATCTGTCCTTTCAAGGGTAGGTATGTTGTTTATTGTACTAAAAAAGCCCATTATGTTTCTTTTAAAGGCACTTATTTTTTTAATTGAAGTATAGTTGATTTACAATGTTGTGTTAATTACCGCTGTACAGCAAAGTGATTCAGTTATACATATATATATATACATTCTTTTTTAATATTATTTTCCATTATGGTTCATAAGATGATATTGAATAGAGTTCCTTGTGCTATACAGTAGGACCTTGTTGTTTATCCATCCTGTATATAAAAGCTTACATCTGCTCACCCCAGCCTCCCACTCCATGCCTCCCCTAACCCCCTCCCCCTTGGCCACCACCAGTCTGTTCTCTAAAGACATTTAGTTTTTACATAAATAGAGGACAAATTTTGATTCTTACTTCAGTGTCGCTATTTGTAAGATCTACATTTTTGTGGTATTGATTTACCATAATTAATCCAAACCTACAAAAAGATCAATAGGAAATCATATTTTATATGAAGCTCCTTTATTGCACTGATGCCTATTTTTAAGTAGGAATGCTTTCTTCTAGAGAAAACAGGGAGGGTAGGAGCTGCTGGACTGACCTGGCCAGGGTCTGCCGACTGCTGCCCAGAGGGACCTTCTCACCCCCTCAACCACTCCCACTGCCACTGGAATTGTTTGCACTGGGGACAGTCTTTGGTTTTGTTTTGAGAAATAGCATGTGCTTTGAAATCACAGATTTAATATCATGTTGGGTTGGCAAAAAAGTTCCTTCAGTTTTTAGGTAAAAATAAAAGACACATTTTTCATTTCCACCAAGAACTTTATTGAACAGCATATTTACCTTTTTGTTCTACTACCTTCTGCCGTTTTTCAGGCAACTTCATAATTCCATCTTCCCAAAACTTTTTATCTTTTTGAGCAAAGAACTGTTCCAGGTGCCTTTTACAGTCTTCCAAGGAATTGAAATTTTTTCCATTAAGATAATTTTATAAAAACCAAAATCAATGGAAATCCAAAGGTGCAATGTCTGAATACAGCGGGTGAATGAGAACTTCCCAGCCAAGCTGCAACAGTTTTTGCCTGGTCATCAAAGAAACGTGCGGTCTTGCGTTATCCTGATGGAAGAGTATGCGTTTTCTGTTGACTAATTCCGGACACTTCGTCGAGTGCCACTTTCAGTTGGTCGAATTGGGAGCAGTACTTGTTGGAATTAATTGTTTGGTTTTCTGGAAGGAGCTCATAATAGAGGATTCCTTTCCAGTCCCACCATATACACAACATCACCTTCTTTGGATGAAGAGCCAGCCTTTGGTGTGGTTGTTGGTGGTTCATTTTGCTTGCCCCACGATCTCTTCCGTTCCACATTATTGTACAGTATCCACTTTTCATCGCCCATCACAATTTGTTTTAAAAATGGAACATTTTCATTACATTTAAGTAGAGAATTATAAGCCGAAATACAGTCAAGATGGTTGTTTTCACTTAACTTATGTGGAACCCAAACATCAAAGTGATTAACATAACCAAGCTTGTTCAAATGATTTTTAATTCTTGATTTGGATATTCTGAGTATGTCGGCTATCTCCCGCGTAGTATAACGTTGATTGTTCTCCATGTCTCGATTTGATCGCTATCAACTTCAACTGGTCTACCCCACCGTGGAGCATCGTCCAGCAAGAGATCTCTGGCACGAAACCTTGCAAACCCCTTTTCACACATTCAATCAGTCACAGCAGCTTCTCCATACACTGCACAAATCTTTCTTTGCATTTCAATTGCATTTTTACCTTTCTTGAAATAATGAAGCATAATATGCTGAAACTGTTGCCTTTTATCTTCCATCTTCAATATTAAAAAGGCTACACAAAAATTCGCCAATTTTGCTGTCTTCTTTAAAATGCACGCTGATATGATAGCTGTCACATACAATCTAACAAAATTGTTTCGAATGAAGTTAAAGACAACTAAGCACTAGTAGAGCCATTTTATGGAAATAAAAGAACGAACCTTTTGGCCAACCCAATATAATGTGTGAAGATTATATTTATAATTAATTTATGTGAGTTAAATTAAACTGAAGTTTACGAGAATTAAATGAAAAAACGTGCAGAGTATAACTAACCCAAGAAGACACTTAATACCTTTTTAAAGTCATTGGTTCCATACAATCTTAACCTCATAATTCAATCTCTACTGTATATCAGGAGGTAGCAAGATTTTTTATTTTAAATTATAAATGATGATACTGATACAAGTTAATGACTTTATGCAAAAGTTCAAAGTGGAATTTAATGTCATCCCTGTTTTTACTGACTTAAGGACTCTGTAGGTGTCCTAGACCAAGAGTTCCATTGGCCCAAAGGCCATACATTTCTTGGTCATCCAGGCCTAAACCATACTTGACCTATAGGATACACTCAAGAAATATCTGTAACATGATATCACTGGTTGAAGGAGGTCAGCTGATACTCCTCCGGAAGAATACTTGATGCAGGTGGTATCACCCATTCCAGCCCTGACTGTGCCCCACGCAGGGAAATGGGACCAGACAGACATGGCCTTGGCTCTATCACTGAAACTCAGACACGTCATCTACCACGTCTTAATTTCCACATTGAGACAGCAAAGTTGACAAAAGGAAGAAATCAGATGAGAGAATCTGAGATATCTATTATAGTACATGTCATATAATCGGCACACAGTAAATGGCAGCTTACTTCATTTAGTTTCAGGAAAGTGGGTCCTAATATTTGGTCATATTTTATAAATTTCAATGTAAGGGACCATACCTAAACAAAGACATAAAAACCACTACTGATGCTTGAATACTCTTTTAACAAGAGATCTAGATATAGTTTGGTTAGGAGTAAAAGTATACAACAAACATTTAGACTAGGGAGTCATATTTTGTGAGGAATTACCTTTCAGTCTCACAACTGTCGAGATTGCCTTAGTAGAATTAGGGGAATCTGTGGCTGTTCATTCCCTATATTTGTGTGGATTAGAGAGGAAGAGCATTTTGGAAATTCCTGTCGAATTTCTGAAGGCTCTGCTTTAAAGTCCTAGACTCTGATATAAAGCACAGTCTTTTTTTTTTTTAACATCTCTATTGGAGTATAATTGCTTTACAATGTTAGTTTCTGCTGTATAACAAAGTGAATCAGCTATACCTATACATATATCCCCATATCTCCTCCCTCTTGCGTCTCCTTCCCCACCTCCCCATCACACCCGTCTAGGTGGTCACAAAGCCCTGAGCTGATCTCCCTGTGCTGTGTGGCTGCTTCCCACTAGCTGTCTATTTTACATTTGGTAATGTATATATGTCCATGCCACTCTCTTACTTCGTCCCAGATTACCCTTCCCCCTCCCCGTGTCCTCAAGTCCATTTTCTATATCTGCGTCTTTATTCCTGTCTGCCCCTAGGTTCTTCAGAACCTTTTTTTTTTTTTTTTTGGATTCCATATATATGTGTTAGCATACAGTATTTGTTTTACTCTTTCTGACTTACTTCACTCTGTATGACAGACTCTAGGTCCATCCACCTCACTACAAATAACTCAGTTTCCTTTCTTTCTGTGGCTGAGCAATATTCCATTGTATATATGTGCCACATCTTCTTTATCCATTCATCTGTTGATAGACACTTAGGTTGCTTCCATGTCCTGGCTGTTGTAAATAGTGCTGTAATGAACATTGTGGTACATGACTCTTATTGAGTTATGGTTTTTTCAGGGTATATGTCTAGTAGTGGGATTGCTGGGTCATATGGTAGTTCTATTTTTAGTTTCATAAGGAACCTCTACACTGTTTTCCATAGTGGCTGTATCAATTTACATTCCCACCAACAGTACAAGAGGGCTCCTGTTTCTCCACACCCTCTCCAACATTTATTGTTTGTAGATTTTTTGATGAAGGCCATTCTGACCAGTGTGAGGTGATATATCATTGTAGATTTTTTTAAATTAATTAATTTATTTATTTATTGGCTGTGTTGAGTCCTCATTGCTGTGTGTGGGTTTTCTCTAGTTGCGGTGAGTGGGGGCTACTCTTTGTTGCAGTGTGCGGGCTTCTCATTGCAGTAGCTTCTCCTGTTGCGGAGCGTGGGCTCTAGGAGTGCAGGCTTCAGTAGTTGCAGCATGCGGGCTCAGTCGTGGCTCGCAAGCTCTAGAGCACAGCCTCAGTAGTTGTGGTGCATGGGCTTAGTTGCTCCGTGGCATGTGGGATCTTCCTGGACCAGGGCTCGAACCCGTGTCCCCTGCATTGGAAGGCGGATTCTTAACCACTGAGTCACCAGGGAAGTCCCCTCATTGTAGTTTTGATTTGCATTTCTCTAATGATTAGTGATGTTGAACATCCTTTCATGTGTTTGTTGGCAGTCTGTAGATCTTCTTTGAAGAAATGTCTATTTAGGTCTTCTGCCCATGTTTGGATTGTGTTGTTTGTTTTTTTGATACTGAGCTGCATGAGCTGCTTGTATATTTTGGAGATTAATACTTTGTCAATTGCTTCATTTGCAAATATTTTCTCCCATTCTGAGGATTGTCTTTTCATCTTGTTTATGGTTTCTTTTGCTGTGCAAAAGCTTTGAAGTTTCATTAGGTCCCATTTGTTTATTTTTGTTTTTATTTCCATTGCTCTAGGAGGTGGGTCAAAAAGGATCTGGCTGTTATTTATGTCATACAGTGTTCTGCCTATGTTTTCCTCTAAGAGTTTTATAGCGTCTGACCTTACATTTAGGTCTTTAATCCATTTTGAGTTTATTTTTGTGTATGGTGTTAGGGAGTGTTCTAATTTCATTCTTTTACATGTAGCTGTCCAGTTTTCCCAGCATCACTTATTGAAGAGGCTATCTTTTCTCCTTTCTATATTCTTGCCTCCTTTATCAAAGATAAGGTGACTATATGTGCATGGGTTTATCTCTGGGCTTTCTATCCTGTTCCATTAATCTATATTTCTGTTTTTGTGCCAGTACCATAGTGTCTTGATTTCTGTAGCTTTGTAGTATAGTCTGAAGTCAGGGAGCCTGATTCCTCCAGCTCCGTTTTTCTTTCTCAAGATTTCTTTGGCTATTCGGGGTCTTTTGTGTTTCCATACAAATTGTGAATGTTTTTGTTCTAGTTCTGTGAAAAATGCCATTGGTAGTTTGATAGGGATTGCATTGAATCTATAGATTGCTTTGGGTAGTATAGTCATTTTCACAATGTTGATTCTTCCAATCAAAGAACATGGTATATCTCTCCATATGTTTGTATCATCTTTAATTTCTTTCATCAGTGTCTTAAAGTTTTCTGCATACAGGTCTTTCATCTCCTTAGGTGGGTTTATTCCTAGGTATTTTATTCTTTTTTTTGCAGTGGTAAATGGGAGTGGTTCCTTAATTTCTCTTTCAGATTTTTCATCATTAGTGTATAGAAATGCAAGAAATATCTCTGCATTAATTTTGTATCCTGCTACTTTACCAGATTCATTGATTAGCTCTACTAGTTTTCTGGTAGCCTCTTTAGGATTCTCTATGTATAGTATCGTGTCATCTACAAACAGTGACAGTTTTACTTCTTTTCCAGTTTGGATTCCTTTTATTTCTTTTTCTTCTCTAATTGCTGTGGCTAAAACTTCCAAAACTATGTTCAATAATAGTGTTGAGAGTGAGCAACCTTGTCTTGTTCCTGATCTTAGTGTACATGGTTTCAGTTTTTCACCACTGAGAATGATGTTGCTGTGGGTTTGTCATATATGGGCTTTATTATGTTAAGTTCCCTCTATGCCTACTTTCTGGAGAGTTTTTATCATAAATGTGTGTTGACTTTTGTCAAAAGCTTTTTCTGCATCTATTGAGATTATCATCACAGTCTGGTTCTTAACTCAAGCCCATCATTCAATGGAATGAAACTTGAACTCGTTTCTGAACTTTCTGAGCTTACATTTACTTTTCTGCACAAAAGGAGATAATGTTAACTACTGCCTGGGGAAACTGCATAACTCTTGGCTTAAAATATGCATTTATTGATTGCCTCATAGTGGATTATTTCAAACTACAAAATAAGTAACTCTGTTATATATAGGGTGCTAATAATTTCATAGAAAGACATTACTTATTGGATACTTTTCACTCGTTTTCATTTTAATTGTAGGAAATACATGCTTCCAAAGGAAATAATCCCTGAAATCAAGTAGAAATAAACATAGAATTGTATTCATTTGATAATGTAAGTATAATAAATAAAGAAAATGGGAAAACCAATATTCCCATAAAGTATACTGAAAGGCAATAGGCCTGAAATTAATTACAGCAATTTTTAAAAATAGGAAATTAATCATTAAATGTTATTGAATATTAAATAAAATTGGGAAATGTTTGTATTTTTTGAAATGAATTTAAAACTTAGGTGTCAATATTTACAATTGTTTTTATTCATCAGACTGTGTCAGTAATGTACTAAAATGACTGCAGGTTTGATTTTTGATTTTTTAAAAATTTATTTATTTATTGGCTGTGTTGGATCTTCGTTGCTGCATGTGCGCTTTCTCTAGTTGCAGCGAGCAGGGGCTACTCTTCGGTGCAGTGTGCAGCCTTCTCATTGCAGTGGCTTCTCTTGTTGTAGAGCATGAGCTCTAGGCACATGGGCTTCAGTAGTTGTGGCATCCAGCTCAGTAGTTGTTGCTCGCGGGCTCTAGAGTACCGGCTCAGTAGTTGTGGTGCACGGGCTTAGTTGCTCCCTGGCATGTGGGATACTCCTGGACCAGGGCTCAAACCTGTGTCCCCTGCATTGTCAGTCAGATTCTTAACCACTGCTCCACCAGGGAAGTCCCTCCTTTGAATTATTTTTGATAATTCTGTGTCTCAGTAATGTGGCAGCCACTGGCTTTATATACTTCTCTGAACTTAACAGGTAGGCGTTAAACAGAATATAGTTCTTAGACCATAAAACGCCCATGTGCCAAGCAGTTGGGGCACATTTTCATTTACATTTTCTGAATGTTATTGAAACTCCGGTTGAGTGCTCTTGGCCAGCATGACTGTCCAGTGTCACTTAATGTTCAATGGAATTTATTACTTTTAAAATTAGGCATTTGCACTTGATTTCCACATTTCTGTGTTAGGTTAGAGCAGCAGGTTCTTCACAGTTTGACCATGGCGAAATATAGACAACCATCACTTTGTAACACTTTCCCAACAAGCCATGGAAACTTGTATTTCTGTGCTGATAACTCAGTTCATTGATTTATTAATTCATCAGATACCTAGTGAGGTGTTTAATTATGTTATGTAAAAATATTAAACTATTCAGAAATACTCAAAATAGTAAAAGAAAGTCAAAGATAAGAGATTTATATTCCAAAAGTTAGAAATAATCAGTAAAGAAATACCAAAACTGTGAACTTGACTTGTTTTATCATCAGTAAGTACCAGTGTCTCCTCAGTATAAGAAATTACATTTAGCATCAGAAATTTTACACCAAAAGCCATTTGTTTCCTGACTTGCATCATAAATGGCCGACGACTGTCTCATGGCTACTCACCCTAAACTCTGCAACACTGGGGACTGGGTAGGCCTCAGGTTCCTGGCCCTGGACCTTTGAGGTCTGCAAGTCAATTGAGACACCAAGAGAACACCGGGCAGGCAAATAGTAATGGGAGCTTTGAGTTGCTCTTCAAGAAACGTGTTGGCCTTAAACAAGGGCAGCAAATAAACTAAATTTATATATTGACAACAACTCAATAAACCTTTAACATAAAGGTACTGGGTGATATTCTGGGGATGGAATGGTCCATAGCCTGAATTAAAGTGATTTTAGAGTAAAGAATAGAGCAAAAATAAAGTGAACTATAATGCAAAGTACGATATTTCAAAATCATGCTAAAATACACTATTCACAACAGCCAAGACATGGAAGCCATCTAAATGTCCATTGACAGAGGAATGGATGAAGAAGATGTGGTACATATATACAATGGAATACTACTCAGCCATAAAAAGGAATGAAATTGTGCCATTTGCAGCAACATGAATGGACCTGGAGATTATCATACTAAGTGAAGTAGGTCAGACAAAGAAAGACAAATATCATATGATATTGCTTATAGGTGGAGTCTAAAGTATGACACAAACGAACTTATCTATGAAACAGAATCAGACTCACGGACCTAGAGAAGAGATTTGTGCTTGCCAAGGGGGAGGAGGGGTGGGGGAGGGATGGATTGGAGTTTGGGATTAGCAGATACAAACTATTATATATAGGACGGATAAACAACAAGGTCCTACTGTATAGCAAAGGAACTGTATTCAGTATCCTGTGATAAACCATAATGGAAAGGAATATATTAGAAAAAGAACATATATATATATATATATATAAAACTGAGTCACTTTGCTGTACAGCAGAAATTAACACAACATTGTAAATCAACTATACTTCAAAAAATAGAAAAAAATAAATCATGTTAAAATAAGATACCAAATGAATAGTATGGCAGGTATAAAATGACTGTCCAATTAGGACTAAAGAAGCTTCACAAGTAATGGCCTTTGAGTTTGATACTGAAAAGTGGCTCATCTCTCCCTGCGCTGAAAAGGCAGGGATGGGAGGTAGAGGCAGGTTCAGAGCCCAGTCTGAGGCAGCCCGATCCTAAGGTGCTGAGAGCCAGCAGGGCCGGGTCAGGGTGTGGACCAGGATCCACATGTAAAGATGCAAGTCTGCCATGCTGAGGAGTCTGGCTGTTCTGTGTGCAACTGGGAGCATTCAGTCAAAATGGAAATCTATGTTTAGGAAACTAAAATCGTAGACTGGGGAGGTTGCTTTGGAGTGAGGAGCATGGACCAGTTCTACTGTGGAACCATAAAGAGTGGCAGCTGGAATGTGAAAAGTACGAACCGTAAAAATGCATTTTTTCTAGAATAAGTGAATTGCTCGCTCTAAACCAGATTATTCAGGAAAAATGACTTCATCAGCCATCGGAGTGATAGTAAGTGGGCAGGTCTAGTAAGAATATTATGTTGCAAATTATATTGGCCAGAGAAGCCATATGCTGTCACCAATGGTGCCCACTAACTGGGACGCCTGGAACTGTCCCCTGTGCCAATGGGATGACATCTAGGTCACCTTTGTTAATTTTTTATTAATTCTAAAAAGTCAGATGTGTCCTCCAATGCAACACAATAACATCTGACTTTTTAAAATTAATAAAAAGAAGACTTGCTCTCTTGCCTATTAAAGCAAATAGAGTGAGTTGTTAATATTTGCTAATTTGGCTTGTGTCTATACTTTTGTTTTTTCTATGTTTCAGTAATCTATGTTTAAAATAATCGATGCAGTTTTCAATAATGCTTGTTAGAAACTGTGTATTTTTCATGTTTCAACTAATGGACACATTAAGAAGTCCATTTCAATGCTTAAAATCAAAACAAAAACAAAATCGAAAACATCTGAATTCTCTGAAATTTTTTGGGCATTTTTTAACATTGTACACATACAACACTTACATTGGGGGAGTGAAGAGAAGAGTTTATTAAAGTTATGCATGATGCCACAAATTTTAAATTGTTTAAGAATTCATCTCTTTATGTTTTATTGCACACAGGAGATGAAGACATTGAAGGTGTGAAAAGATTGAAAAGAAACTAATCAAATGTTAGTTTCAAGGCATATAAATTCCTTGAGGTCAAGCATACACTCAGGTCTCCATCTGTACTGCAGACTCTGGCACGTGGGGAAGGGTGCAGCTAACATTTGTTGTGTGCAGTAGTGAAATACGAGCTTCTGTGAAATGTGCAAGTACTGACGGATCCATCCAACAAGGAAAGAGCCTGTGGCTGAAAGAATGAATCTAATTTGAAAATCTAAAACATCAGATTAGAAAATTCCAGAGTCACTATTGCTTATACAAGTAGCTTCAGGTTTTCAGATATTGATATAAGTTGAAACATTTTAAATAAATTCATGTAATACATTGGTAAGCATGGTTTCCTTTTTTTCACTTGAATAAACCATTCAACAACATTTATGAGGTACTCATGGAGTAGGCCTATTTGAATTTTAAGAATTATGGCTCTCCAATCACTTCTGCACTAGAATTTTGAGGCTCCCTTTTCAGTACTATGTCAAAACCGTATTTTGAAATCAGTAACTTGGACCCATACTTTCCTCTGTTAGAGCAGTTTTCATCATTAGGAATCTCAGCAAAATGTTCTATGGAAAGAGAGGAGGAAACCAAAATTTTCCCCGATATACTTTATGGATGTGAAAGTCTAATATCAACAGCATGAAATAAAGAACCTGAGAATCACGTTTCTCTTGGACAACAATGCAAATAGTATCATTCTACATGAAGCCTATGCAGTGTTGTTAATCCATGTTCTGCCCTGTGTTTGGTTATGAGTCATCCTTTTGTGGAAAGAGGAGGGGCAGGGGTTACTTTACTGTAATAATGGCCCTGGGGCTCCAGCCTGGAGCATGCCTGGGACAAGGGTGGGTCACGCGAGTTTAGACAATTTCACAGGACGGTGTCAGGTTCACGCTCTCTGTGCAACAAAACACCAGGTTTCCTGGAATTCTCACCACGTTTGAGGAGCCATCGCCATGATTTCCAAGCTCACTGCCCACCTGGGAGGAGCGACATCACCAAGGGGAGCAGGGAGACTCTGGGCCCCCTTGATGGGGTCTGTCTAGTTGCAGCATGTCTGCTGGGGTGAGAAGAGGCTGCTTGTGTGCTGAGACATCCCTGCTGACCCACCTCCCCAGGAGGCTGGGGCCATTTGTTGACAAAATCATACCTTGATATAACCTTGGCTCATAAAAATCTTCCCTTGGATGATGGAGAGATGGCTGATTTCTAGTAGCCTTTAATACAAAAAGTAAGTTCTGGAAAGCTGATCACACCTGAGAGCGTCTACATGGTACTTCCCCTGAGGATTTGCATGGAAAGCTGTGTGCAGAGCCCATTTGGCCCAAAGTGTTCTTGATAAGATAAAAATTAAATATAAGCATATGTAAATTTCTTGAGGATTCAGTTAGTGGTGGCTTTGCAGTTATAAGGTCCACAATGGGTCAACTTTTTAGTGATGACAAAAGTATCCATTTTTCTTGGGTACTATTCAAACGTTAATGACTAAATGATTTCTTCTGTATGGAATGAAGCCTCTTTGACCACCCTTTGCCGACCTCTAGTTCAGCTCCCACCACGATGCACAGTGATTGATTTCTTATTTGTTTTGCACCAGAGGCCAAAAGTCCATGAAGGCAGGAAACCATGATTTATTCCTTTTTTTGTGGTCATAATAATTTGTACTTAGATGCTTAATTCAAAATTTTGGAATCAATAAATGTATGGGGGAAAAGCTTTAAAGGCATTAAATAGTGACCATAGTTCTGCTTTTTCTCCCTAAACCTATTAAAACTCTGGTTACCTTTTTCATCAATGTGTCAGGTGTTGATGTGATTGATAAAGGCAGAAACATTCTATAACATGCACTGATCAGATCAGCGGGATTAGCAGTGGCTTCTTTTATCCAAATGAAGAGAAGTGGAGTTGGTTTGGAGTGACATGTAACTCCAGGAACGTTGCCCATGACCTTCGGCACTGTTGTTTTAATATATTCAACAGAACTGCTTTCTCATTGGGCTCTCGCACAGTGACTAATACAGGGCTCTCATTCAGGATTGGACTATGCCTGCCATGTAGGAGACAGGATCGTCCCCAGGAGAACCACAAGTCCATGGGCTAGAGAGGTGGAATGTCCATGCCACATGTAGATTACAGGTATAGACTTTTTCAGGGGTTCAGTTTCCCTTACCTCTCCTCCAGAGAAACAGGGGTTCCCCTATTTGACTGTGTGCTTCCGCGTGAGGTACCAATGATGCAAATTATCCAGCCTATCCTGTTCCTCAGTTTGGGGCGTGATGTAAAGTCACGTTTAGAAGAGAAAGTCAAGTAAGTGAAAATGAAATATCTGCGTGCATCCGTCAGTGGCCCACGACGTGGGAGCTTTGAATGAACAGAAAAAGCGTGTATCAGTTATCTTTGTACCTGCATCTCCCAAATGACTGAGAATGGAGATACTAAAAGCAGTAAGTTACAAGAAGGAAATATTATATTTGTGTGAATTCGACTGGATCTTCTAAGGATCGACACTATATATCTCTCTGCAATGAAATAGAATTTGGAGAGGATCTCAGGGAAAATCAGTTCCCTTATCTTATGATCCATGAATGGGTGCACTATTCCAAGATTCGTAGGAGAATCAGCGACCACAAATAATCTCACGTGATGGAATCAGAAATGCAGAAGAAATGCAGGTACGCAGTGAGGACAGTTGACAACACAGCAGTTTTAATCTGTATCTATAGAAAACATTTATAGAAGCTCTCTAATAGAGGGATTATAGAAATACATTTCATATATAATAGTGTACTTTAGTGTACTTACTGTGAAAATAGCACATTTATTTAGAAGTGGACTTTTTTGCCCAAAGTTCTTGTCGATGTTTGGAAATATGTCCATTTCCTTCTCCTGCAGTTGTTGTGACCAAGAAAAGAAAACGTACCAACAGTTTTCCACAATTCCTCATCAAAAGTCTGCTCCTTTTGGTCGATATTTCCCAGAGGCATCCAGAACGTTCAGGTAGATCGGGAAAGGATCCTAGAGAACATCTGTGGTCCGTGCGGCCAGCCCTACATCTGCCGGCACTCGTGCCTGGTGCACATGGCCTGCCTCTCAATCCTCCAGGTGCCCTCCTCGTAGGTGCAGTGGCAGACGGTGCACTCGTCCGTCTTCACTTCCCTCCCGGCGGGGATGACAGCGGTCTCGGCAAAGCAGTTTGGGCCTGGAAAGAAGAAACAGGTTGCACTTAATTAGGAGAGTTAGCTTTACCCTGCATGTTTTATCCACTCCCTTTCAGGAAGGACAGTGAAAAAGTTACCATTTCAGGACTATGAAGTGTTCCCAGTTTTTTCCTGAAATGAAAGCCATGTTATTTAAAATGATACAAATGAACTTATTTACAAAACAGAAACAGACTCACAGACTTAGAGAATGAACTTAGGTTAGCAGAGGGGGAAGGGATATTCCGGGGGTTTGGAATCAGTGGACATGTACACGCTGCTATATTTAAAATGGATAACCAACAAGGACCTACTGGACAGCACAGGGAACTCTGCTCAATGTTACGTGGCAGCCTGGATGGGAGGGGAGTTTGGAGAATGGATACATGCATATGTATGGCTGAGTCACTTTGCTGTGCACCTGAAACTATCACAACATTGATTTTTATTTGTTTTATTTTTTTAATCACAACATGGTTAACTGGCTATACTCAAACATAAAATTAAAAGTTTAAAAAAATTTTTAAAATAAAATTTTTATGAATGACAATCCTGTGTTTTTCACCGACTGTGATTTTCAATTTGGGGGCCTTCTACATGGGCTGGATCTGCAATCGTTTGATTCAATTAATTCCAAGTAATCATAGAAAAACTTGATTAACGGGGACATTCAGAGAACCAGGCTTATCAGGAGAGAGAGCGGAAACAAGCAAATTGCTTGAAGTGACATAAATCCAGTGTTACCACCACACCTTTTAGAGCAGGTTTCAAAGGTCAGCTTACAGAACAACCACCTGGACGGCTCTAGAAACACCGGTTAGTGGTCCCACCCCCTAGCACTTCTGACTCAGGTTTGGGCTGTGAGCAGGGAATCTGCTTGGATAACAAGTGCCCCGGTGATGCTGGTGCTGGCCTGGGGCCACGCTTTGAGAGGCACTGTCTCAGCATGAACCAGGGGTACATGGTCCACAGTCTGCCTTGAGAACTGAAGACCCCTCGATTCTTGATCAACATACCTACCAGCTTCTCCACCAACAAAGGTGCCATGTGTGCATCTTACTCCATGTAAAATCCAGGACACGAAGCAACGGTTATCAGGGAGATTCCGAGTGTGAGTTGTTTCGGTTGAAACAAATGGTTTCTGTGCTACAGTCCATACCACTCAGTCACGTGGGAACAACTGCTCAGCCTCCAAACCTTTCTCTGCAACGGAGACATCGGTCCTTACCTCAGCCTTGAACACAGGCTCTCAGGCTCATCCTCCCTTCCTTTGCTTCTGCAGCCTTTGATAATGTGCTCACACCAAAGCACGCCCAATGACACTGTATCAAGTCATCAAAGACATGAAAAATGTTCATCTGCAGAATTTTAAAAAATGAATGAATCTGCCAGAACTCTAGGATAAAAACTGGCTCTTTTGTAATTCTAGTCAGAATAACTCTAAGCAGAGTAACTCATGCTTCAGTGGCTTTGTCTTCTGTCAGCCAAGCGGCAAGGATCAGGGCTCCAGAAGGTGGCCCTGGAGACCTCACCCCCGGGCACCGCCCCTTCTCCCGCCAGGAGCTCCGCTTTCCTCGGGCCCCTCCACTCAGACCCGCCCTAGGTTCCTCTCCTGACCCCGCTTGTCTCCCCAAGACCTCGAAGCATTAACAGTCACCCAGCTGAGGAGGAGCTCAAACACAGATCAACCCGGTTTTCTCCGTTGAGCACTGCTCCTGGTTTTCCAGAGGGCAGCGGGCTCTGCAGGTTGCTGACACTTCAGGCTCACACGCCTGGAACCACTGCCTCTTCGGTCCCAAAGTCACTCCTGCATCAGCTTTGGTGAATCAGGATACTTGAACTCCAGACCCTCCCCACCTGTAGGCCAACAGGAGGTCCCTGATCTCCAAACCCCCCACCCAGCCCACCTCCCGTTCCTCGGCCTTGGGCTGTGTCCTCGGCTCTGTGAGGTCAGAGGCCAAAGGGCCACAGCAGCAGCTCCAGGTGGGACCCACCCTGTGAGCACTGGTCCCACTCGGCTCCTGGGATGCCCTGACTTTGACATTTGACACCAGGTCTCTTTGGTGTGCTTTTTTCTTTTTGTCTCTTTTTCAGAGTTTGATTTGAGGGTCCAATCGCCTGCTAATTTGCCCTAATATCTATCAGTGTGCTTTGCACATAGAGGGTACTCCATAATTGCCCCGAAAACCTGTACCTTTAGATACAGATATTCACGCAGAGTTACCTGTCTCCTCTTCAGAAAAATCTGGATTCAAAGTCTGGTACCACTACTTAGTAGTTATGAGATCTTGGACTAAGGGATTTCATTGTTCTGAGCCTTCATGGCCTCATCTGCAGAATGGGAATGCCATACATCGCCAGGGTCCTGAGGATTAAACTAGAATAGATAGTACACTTCTGCCCTCAGGTTATTCAACAGTTCCTATCCCTCTTGCCTGAATTAATCTATGTCATTGTCGTAGTCACTTCTAATGAGTTTTTATTAGTATTAACTTATGTCTATTTTCTATATCACTGTAAGACTTTGGATCTTTCTTTTTCAATGATGTGCAACCACTGCAGTCTTTGTTCTTTTTTATATTCAAATTGTCCCAATTCGGCTTTGAGTGGCCCCAGCTTTAGGCCACTCCCGTGTCCTTCAGATGCACTCCCTCAGCTGCTGCCAGCCTCCGCCCCCTCTGTGCCAGCAACGCATCTTCAGCTCACTTTGCCCACATCTGAAAGCAGCCTTTTCTCCGAGGGGCCCAGATGCCTTTGGTGGAGAGCAATACTGAGGATCCGAGGCCTGACTATTGCGAGTGCTCATCATTACTGGGGAGTCCCTGCATCCAGCCCCTCTCAGTGGGCACAGGTGGGGACACACGCACACGCACAGGTTTTAAATTGTGAGTTGACATTATTAGGATTCATAACGCTTTCTTCTTAGATTTTATATGTGTACCTCTTTTCTCTTACAATGAAACACTTCAAATTGAACATATTTATGTATGTAATTGATCCTGTTAACTCTTTGCTTAACTTAGATTTTAAATTATGTACCTCGTCTTCCACTGAGACTCTTGTTTATTAAAATCACTAGCATACTCACCTATTTTCTCTCTCTCAGTTACGTAAAAGAGTTTAAAATGCCACCGTAAGTGCTATTCCTAACTAACAGTAAGATGTTCTTAGTTCTCAGAGCCGGTGCCCTCTGTTCAGAAGTCACCCAGCCCTTCTCTCCACGTGGCCGTATGAACAGCGGTGTACCGCGTGACCCTCGTTTGCCTCACTGCGCTCTCCCACCCAGCCACTGCGACGACCAGCTTCACTAGCTCTACTGTACCCCCTAGCATAACTTTCTTTAAAAGAAGAAGCAAATTATTATTGATGCGTCTTTCTTTCATAAAAGGTAGCATACTCCTAACTCTACGTACTTGGCTGTTTTCACTTAAAAATATGTCCCAGGGGGTCACTCCACATCCGTACACAGGGCTCGTGTGAGGCAGCGCCCCTGTGTCCCCGTCACAAGCAAGGTCAGTGGGCATTTGGAAACCGGCCTCCCAAACCGCCCCCCCCCCCCCGTGTATACGAAATGCTTAAATGCTTAGAGCATTTATTATCATTTGCTTCAGGCTAGGAAGAGATATGGTAAAGTGAGGCTCACAAGAAAGTGCTGGTAGTGTATTAGTAAAATGTGTATTCACGAAGAAGAGCAAAATCCAACAAAAACACCAAGTGTTCAAAAAGGTAATTTAAACACCTAATCCTAGAAGTAGAAAGCGACAATGTACACTTTGTCTCATATAAGAAAGTGTTTGTTTCATAAGCTTTCAAAATACTTATATATAAAGTCATCTCCTTATTACTGCTTAATGAATAGTGAGAAGAAACCCTGATTCTGGGTCTTCACTGAGTCTCAACTTTGGATTAAACTCAGGTCGAAGGTTCTACAAGCATCTGGACTGTCAGGTATTTGTCTCCCAGGCCTGTGATTAAAAAAGAGCAATTACTCCTGGTAAAAGATTTTACTATGACATAATTTGTAAATTCTTGACCATTGTTGCATCTGGATTATGTTATAACCCCTTTCCTAACCCCTCGTAGGTTTGGACACCACGTGGGGACACTTTTGTCTGACGTGGCAAGACTGACAGGAGGGGAGAGGGAACTGTGTTCCAAATTCGTGCGTTTTGTTCAAAAGTCACTTAACTCTTTTCTCTGTGTGGTCGTATCAGAAACACAGAGTTAGGTGGTACAAGTGTCGACCCTTGAAGAATTTATAAAATAAGCTTTCTTCATAGGTATATAACTGAATCACCGTGCTGTACACCTGAAACTAACACAACACTGTAAATCAACTATACTGCAATTTAAAAAAAGAAGAAAAATAAGCTTTCTTCATGTAAAATGATTTTAGTCTGAGTAGAGGGTTATTCACATGACTTTTAGAATTATATGCACTGTTGCTGTTTCTTCCTGCTTCAAATATTTACTTATGATATAGTTCAACAGAGTTACTGCTCCTGTACTTTGTAAATTCTTTTTGAATCAAAACTACATAAAAGTGTTTGGTAAATTATGAACATTTCACTAAAATATAATTTCTACAACCTATTGATATTTCTATAACAGATTCCAATTACTGAAAATTTCTAAATCTTCCATCTTAAAAGCAATGTTCCTATAAATTAACCAAATTATGAGACTCTTGTACCCAACTCCCTCTGAATATGTGTGTGTACACACACACATTATTTTCCTATGAACCATATTACTTTAAAAATTTTTTATTTTGAAGTTATAGATTCCAGTCAAACCAGGAAGTTGGTACTACAGGGAGAACCCATGTGCTTTTCACTCAGTTTTCCCAAGTTACATCTTACATCTTATAACTATAGCACAAAACCAGTGGGAGGAGCTGACAGGTACAGTGGGTACAGTGGGTGTGTGCACACCTGTGTCATTTTATCATATGCGTAGTTTTGTGTGACCATCAACAGACCAAAATCCAGAACCGCTCCATCACCACCAAGATCACCCTCATGCCTCCGTTTAGAGTCACTATTACCACCCTCCCCACCCGCTCAACCTTAACTCTGGAAATCACTATCCTTTTCATATCTATAGTTTTGTCATTAAAAGAATGTTATATATGTGGAATGGAACAGTAAGTGACTTCTGAGGTTGGCTTTTTAAACTCAGCATAATACCCTTGAGATCTTGCCAAGTTGTCGAAGCACCAACGGCTCATTCCTTTTACCGAGAAGACGTTTCCATGCTATGGATGGACCCCACTTTATCCATGCACCTACTGATGAACATTTTGGATTTTCTCCCAGTTTTTTGTCTATCAAGGATAAAGCTGCTATAAAAATTCATGTATGTGTTTTGTGTGAACATAATCTTCATTCTTCTGAGATGAGAGCCCAGGAGTGCAATCGTTGGAGCCTACGGCAGTTGTAGGTTCAGTTTTATGAGAAACTACCAAACTGTTTACCAGAGTAACTATGAAATTTACATTCCAATCAGCAATCAGTTTATTTGCATTCTCAATCATAATTATTTTAAAATTCTGGTTTGATAATTCCAACATGTCCTATCTGACTCTGGTTCTGGTCTCTTCAAACTGTTTGTTTGTTTGTTTTTTGCCTCCTAGTGTACCTCGTTAATTTCGTTTTGAATGGTCACCCATGATGCACTGGGGAAGAGGAACTACTCTAAAATGAACTTTAGTAACCCTGACAGCAAGGTGGAGGGAGGGTTCTCAGTCCCATAATTAGGTCTTAACCTTTTCGTATTTGTGGGATCTGTAATGACATCTCCTGTTTTATTCTTAATATTATTAATTTGCATCTTCTCTATTTTTTTTTCCTGTGTTGTATTAAGGGTTTATCAGTTTTGTTGATCTTAAAAAAAAACAGCTTTTTATTTCATTAATTTTCACAACTGACTTTCTGTTTGCAGTTTTATTGACTTGTTTTGTTTTTATCATTACTATTTGATTCTATTACTTTCAGTTTGTTTGCTTTTCTTTTTCTTTTTTTAATAAATTTATTTATTTATTTATTTATTTAATTTTGGCTGCCTTGGTCTTTGTTGCTGCGCGCGGGCTTTCTCTAGTTGCGGCGAGCAGGGGCTACTCTTGGTTGCAGTTCACGTGCTTCTCATTGCGGTGGTTTCTCTTGTTGTGGAGCACGGGCTCTAGGTGCATGGGCTTCAGTAGCTGCAGCATGTGGTCTCAGTAGTTGTGGCGTGCGTGCTCTAGAGCACAGGCTTGGTAGCTGCGGCACACAGGCTTAGTTGCTCCGCGGCATGTGGGATCTTCCCGGACCAGGGCTTGAACCCCTCTCCCCTGCACTGGTAGGCGGATTCTTAACCACTGTGCCACCAGGGAAGTCCCTGATGTTCTTTTTCTAGTTTCTTGAGTTGGTGATTTACATTACTGATTTGAGAATTTTCCTCTTTTCTAATGTAAGCATTTAGTTCCATAAATTTCTCTTTCAGTTCTACTTTAGCTGTGGTCTCATAAGTTTTGATGTGTGGCAGTTGTATTTTCATTTTCATGGAACACTTACTTTAAATTTATAGACTTGGGGGCTTCCCTGGTGGCGCAGTGGTTGAGAATCTGCTTGCTAATGCAGGGGACACGGGTTCGAGCCCTGGACTGGGAGGATCCCACATGCCACAGAGCAACTAGGACTGTGAAGCACAACTACTGAGCCTGCGCATCTGGAGCCTGTGCTCCTCAACAAGAGAGGCCACAACAGTGAGAGGCCTGCACTGCGATGAAGAGTGGCCCCCGCTTGCCACAGCTAGAGAAAGACCTCGCACAGAAACGAAGACCCAACACAGCAAAAATAAATTCATTAATTAATAAAACTCCTACCCCCAACATCTTAAAAAAAAATTATAGACTTGAAGTCCAAGAACAACTAAGAAACTTGAAAAAAAAACACATGATAACTTGATGAGCTAAAATATAAATTACTGAAGAGAATCCTGATGTACAAAAGCAGTCTGGTCACTATAATTATTCAGTGGCAAATAAAGCAATATTTATATATATGACTTCATTAGTAAGTAGGGGAATAGAGAGAAGCAGTTTTTAATCTTAATTAATCTAATTATAATATCTGATATTTATACGGTACTTTAAAAACTATGATGCATGCAGAAGAATTTTATAAATGGAAATGAGATTTAGAAGGAATAAACATTAGTCCAAGTCACACGGCTCATAACTAATTATTGGTACCTTAAATTCTATTGCTGGCCTGGCTGTTACTCAAGGACGCTCAGGCTAAAAATGGCTAATTTCAAAACGAACACAGCATAGAATGCCTTTTTGCCTGAGGAACAGTTGTTCAAGCAGGCAGTGGATGGGCGTTGGCTACCCTGAACTTTTCTGTGCTGCTCTGACTTCAGAGCAAGGAGTCCCTACCTGTCGTTCACATCACCTGCACAGTGACTGACTTGCAGTGTCAGAATAGCTTGTATCAGGCCCAGCCCAGGACCCGAGGTGCTGGCGGGGGACTCAACACCAAGGAGGTCTCTCATCCCCTTAGGAGCCCCACATCCAGTCTCCCGAAATGCAGAGTCTGTGTCAAGCCCCCAGTTTTGCCCTAGTTACCAGTGCGAGTGAAGAAATGTCGCTGCCGTATCAGTACACAAAGGATGTTGCAGCCATCAAGCCATCACGTTGCAGCGGCCCTGACGGTGAGCCCTGAGGGAACTCAGGATGGAAGCAGGATGCCCTCAATCCAGCCGTCAGCCACTGCAGCCCACCCCAGCGGTGCACCCTGAGGGGATCCAGGATGGAGAAAAGCAGCGTGCTGACCCCAGGTAGCTGAGGTGCAGAACAAAGGGATGATGTCAGTGAGCCCAGACTCTTGCACCTTCCCATGCATAGAAAATCTCTAAATTCCTTAACTTGAGATGCCTGGTTTTCTTTAATTAACAGTAATCTTTTGATGTTCCCACTACCTGGTCTTTGTTGCAAAAACCCCTCTATATCCTGGCTCCCCCTTACCTCTTGGGAGCAGTCCCTCAGAGCAACCCGAGAGGCTGCGTCCCGGGCTTAAGTTCTCAGTGCTGTCCTCCAAATAAAACACAACTCTCAACTTTTAGGTTGTGCTTTTCTTCAGTTGACACCAGCACAACCCAGCCCACGATGTCATGTGTCCACTGACCTGACAATAACTTGGGCTGAGGCTCACAAATTCCAGACCAAGCCTGAACCTACAGGGACATCTGTAATTAAGCATCCCTCCTGGGTGCTCCTGTGTCTCCGGCAGAGCTGCCTGTCACAGTGCCACCCTCAGGGGCCCTCAGGGTCTCCCCGCCAGGGAGGAGGGAGGGTCATCACAGCGTCTAGCGCTGCACGCAGCACAGAGCTGGAACTCAGGGCATGTACCACTGAGTTACAGTTTTAGAATTAAATAATGAATTGACACAATGAAAATAAAACTGCCACGGCTACACAGAAGGGTAAATTGCCAACACGCTTTAGATTTTTACACGGAATGGTGAGCCACAAGAAGACAGGGCATTAATGAAGAAAGGCCAAAGTGGGTGCCTGGGGGCACCTCCTCCTCCCGCATCAGGGGCTAAGCACTGAGGAAGAGCCCAGCACAGCAGGACAGCAGGGCAGCGAGGGAGACCCAGGCAGCCATGAGCCCAGCATTCGTCTTCTAGATCAGTGATACCCCCTTCTGCTCTGCCTCGTCTTTTTAGCAAACCGTCTACTGAATTCTTAATTTGTTATTGCATTTTTCAGTTTCAACTTTTTCAGCATAACCCAGTTCTCAGTGAAATTCTCCAACTTTTCTTCTGTCTTCTTGTGCATGTTAATCTGTTACTTTAAAAACCTTCTGAAATAGTCACCATATCTTGATAACCTGTGAGCCTCTCATTTCCTAGTTTGCTTTTCTCTTGGTTTGGGGTCATTTGGTATTTCTTGGCTTGCCTGGAAATTTTGAATTAAACAACAGATACTGTGAAAGCGACATCGTACAGGCCCTGGATAGAGCCTTTTGGCTGACAGAGCACAGGAGGGCTACAGTGATCTGGCCGCGAATGGATTTGAGGCTTTGTTCGGGTTGGTCTTTTCCAGCCCCCCCTCACTCCTAGGGCACAGCCTTTCTTGAAGTCTTGGTTGAAAACTCCTGCTGTTTGCTGGGGCCCCTCCACACGCTCTCTTGAGCACTGTGGTCCTGGCAGGTCTCTGCAAGCTCCAGCCACCCAGCTGCTGCCTTCTGCTCGGGTTCTGCTTCTCTTACCTGGCACATTGCAGCTTTGCAGTCTGCAAATGCCTTGCAGGAAAATTACATGAAGAATTTTGGCCTCACTTCTTTGTGGTTCCCTCCTCTTCTCAAATGCAGCCTCCCTCTCAGTTCCCAGCCTCCCTGGCGGCCCAAACACCACCTTCCACCTCCCAGCTCAGCCAGAAGCTGCCACCTGGGCTATGGCTTTCCGCAGGACATCTGTCTCTGCTCTAGATCCTGCAAATGCCCTGAGCAAACACTGGGGAGGTAAGTATGGAGCTTAGCTCAGTGAGCCTGCCTTTCCTCTGACAGCTAGACCTCCAAGTCCTTTGCACTCTGATATCTTCAAACCATTTTTTTTTAAAAAAAAAACTGCATGTATATTTTATCCAAACCTTAGAGTTGATCTCACTGGGAGAGTTTTTCCACACACTCTATCATGGTGTGAATGAGAAATGTCACTGTGACATCAGTACACAAAGGATGTTGCAGCCATCCAGCCATCACGTTACAGCGGCCCTGACGGTGAGCCCTGAGGGAACTCAGGATGGAAGCAGGATGCCCTCAATCCAGCCGTCAGCCACTGCAGCCCACCCCAGCGGTGCACCCTGAGGGGACTCAGGATGAGAAAACACAGCCCCAGATGGCTGAGGTGCAGAACAAAGGGATGATGTCAGTGAGCCCAGACTCTTGCATCTTCCCACACATAGAAAAGCGCTAAATTCCTTAACTTGAGATGTCTGGCTTTCTTTAACTAACTAACAGTAATCTTTTGATGTTCCCACTACCTGGTCTTTGTTGCAAAAACTCCTCTATATCCTGGCCCACCCTTACCTCTTCACAGCAGTCCCACAGAGCTATCTGAGAGCCTGTCTGGGCTTAAGTCCTCAGTTTTTTTGGCCAAATAAAGCAGAATTCTCAATTTTTAGGTTGTGCATTATTTTTTCAGTTGACACTAACAATTCCCAAGTGAGAAAGGAGGAGATGCTAAGTAGCCCTGTAAGATAGGATGTTAACCTGTAAAAACTGATCCGACGTTTTCACTGTTCAGGCAAGTGGGGATGGTGACTCGAAGATGCTGTGGATTTATTGGTCTGTAAAAAGTCAGACAGCAGGTTATGGAATTTAGCATCTCCTGTATGCATTCCTTTCCTGGGTGATTCTGTGCTTCCCTGTATTTGAACAGGCTCTTTTGTCTTCCTGCTGGTTCTATCCTCAGCAAATTAAACACAATTTTGCCTGTGTTGTCTATCCATTTATGTAAAAATATAATTTATATCAGGATTCAGTTTCACAGTTTACAGCAAGTACCTCTGACTAACAATTATTAGGATAATCATATGTACAGCGTAAATGTATGTGGTTCCTTATTGCTAGGAACTCGGAGTCTTGCTTCGCTTTGCTTACCCTCCCTTTGTTCCTACAGGAGATGCGGGGTGGGAACATCGAGGTGGAGAATGTTCGCACCACAGATTTTAGACCTTGGAGATCTTTTATTCAGACTCCCTCAACACAGAGATGGGAAAGCTGAAACCTAGAAATATCAAGAGATTAGAATTGAGATTGTACATTAGACTTCCTTTTGCAAAGCATGGATTTGTCTCTCAAGCGTTTCTGGTACAATCTAACAGGCCAGCTGGCCCACCTGTTTCAAAATTGCAAGTGTGAATGACGACCACAGGGCACCCATTTGCTGTTGCCAACGGCCTACTAAGTCTTCTTGAATTCAAATGGAATATTTTTAAAACATGTAAATCAAGTTTTTCATTTATTTCCAATTTAGACCATTTCTCCCAATACAGTTTTAGTGGTCACCGTGGAAAGCCGGTGTGGGAGCCTTGGAGCTCCCGGGACACACTGTTCATTCTCAGGGTACAAGCAGTGTCCACAGGGATGCCCGTGTGTGTCCCCATATTCCATCCAGGCTACCACCCTGCAGCTGCCTCCTGGTTTCCTCCCCTTTGATGGCTCTAGGTCTCAGCTCCTGGGACCTCCTCCTTCAAGGGTCAGTGTAATGCCTGAGCTCCCAGATCCTGCCAGCATCTTCCACCTTCTGCAGTCTGTGCTTCCCTCTGATCCCCGCACACAAGGCACAAACATTCACCTATGGGGGGAAACACTGGCGCTGTTGCCAGACTGTTTAAATGATTCATCACCTTACTCTGGTAGTTAGACCTAGCTTTATTCAATACCACAGCACGTCATCAAATTTAACCTTCAAAATAGAAGCCTAAGACTTCCCTGGTGGCGCACTGGTTGAGAGTCCGCCTGCCGATGCAGGGGGCGCGGGTTCGTGCCCCGGTCCGGGAGGATCCCACGTGCCGTGGAGCGGCTGGGCCCGTAAGCCATGGCCGCTGGGCCTGCATGTCCGGAGCCTGTGCTCCGCAACGGGAGAGGCCGCAGCAGTGAGAGGCCCGCGTACCACAAAAAAAAAAAAAAAAAAAAAAAAAAAAAAAAAAATAGAAGCCTAAGTAGCATCCTGAAAAAATGGAAGAAATGGCAGCTCCAGGAAATAGCCTTTTTCCAAATGCCATTAATGTATCTGTGGACCAAAAAATGTCACCTGCCCTTCCAGTAAACAATGAATGTTGGGGCCACCAAGCCATCAGCCAATGTGGCCACCCCAGACTATGGGCCCTGAGGGGAATTCAGGATGGAGAAAAACAGGATACTGGCCCCAGGTAGTCAAGGTGTGTATCAAAGGAATGCTTTCAGTGAGCCCAGACTCTTGCATCTTCCCATACGTAGAAAAACACTGAATTCCTTAACCTGAGATAGCTGGTTTCCTTTACGTAGTCGTCTTTTGATGTTCCAACCGCCTGGCCTTTGTTGCAAAGATCCCTATTTTTGGCGGCCCCCTTACCTCTCCAGAGCCATCCTTCAGCGCTATCTGAGATGCTACTACCTTCCAGGCTTGAAGTCCTGGGAAAGTCTGCCAAATAAAGCATAATTTGAACTTTCAGGTTGTGCATTTTTCTCAGGTGACATATCTAAAAAGTCACCTGAAACATACACAGGGTCAGCAGTGAATGTGAAGTGAACGTTGTGAGATCAGAAGTGAGGGAACAGCCCACCACGATGCAGCAGCAGCAACAAAAGGTACATGGGCCGTGGACATCTGGTCTCCCTTGCAATTCCGTGTGTGGACAGTGACATAGCTGGCCTGTCCGCACATCCCGGCCATCCAGGCACTAGGATGAGCTTCTGAGTCACCCCCGAGACAGCTCCTGGATTGGTCGGAACCCCCCTCATATCGGGCTTGTACAAAGGCCGAGAGGGTCTCATCAATTCTGAATGGTAAGCTTTGCAATCAGTAATAATGTTATGAATTAGAACAGAATCTATACTCATAATAGAATAAAATGTCTTGAAACCACAGTTTTCCTAGCCTTCTTCAACCCATAAATTGATATCTGAACAAGAGCTGGATTTGGAAAATCAGTGCGTGTCTAGACCACAGCTGCAGAGCTGACAACATGGATCAACCCTAAGTTATTGTGAACAAATAAGGAAAAGTAAACCAAGCATTGCCTGTTATGTCACATGAGCCAGGATTCAACCTAAGGAGGAAAGAGGGGAAAGGAGATCTAGTGGTGGTCTGGAAGGCATTTAACAGCTGGCTCTCGGATAGAAAAAGGAAAAGGAAAGAAGACCCAGGAAGAAGAACTGCCAGTTATACTTTCATCAAGTCCGCCCCGGAGCTGCAACACGTGACTTTGGAAGGAGCCGCAGACTTGGGAACAGAAGTGACCTCCTGGGCATGAAACCCAGGCTGCTCAAGTAAGAGAAACTTGCCCTTAGCAGGAAGGTTGTTCGATGATTTTATCTAATTCGATTCTATGGGAAGACAAAACCTACGGCACACAGGACAGAAAATTATGAGACATTTTCAGTAGACCCAGAAATAGTCTGTTTCATTGAGAGTTTCCTCTTTTATTAATAAAAGTTCCAATTGCACAAAGTGTTCTCCTATACCTTTAAATTCAGCTCCACAGCTAGTATCTTCTCTTTATTTTCCCTAGTTTTATAAAATCAGTGCTTTTCATCTTTTTCTTTATTTGACTTGTTAACAGTCATAATTTTATTGATTTGGTCGAAGATAGTTTTTGGTTTTATCAATTCTATTTTTTAAAATTTTCTAACTCATTATTTTTCTATGTTTTACTAGCTACTAACTTCTGTATTATTTTTGGACTGTTTGTTTTTCTCTCCTTTGGAAACTTTGCTTGATTTATGTTTACCCTTGTTTAGAAATGGAAATATTTAAGACAATGATTTTCTTGAAGGATAGTACACATTCACAGCTGACTAGCTCGGTGGTTTGTTGTGTAGAATCCCTTCCTTCATTCTGCTCTCTGTGTCCCTTTAGTTCGAACTGGCCATGTTCCTGCTGGTATAATCCCGTCTCCATTCCCGGCTTCTGCTGAGACAGCTGATTAAGTCCACAGCTCACCAGGATCACTTTATCAAATAGTTTTTCAGCCGCAACCCTAGTTTTCTCTTCAGAACAAGCTTTCTAATTTTCTGAAACAGTGGATAGGCTGAGAATGTTCCAAACCTCCAAGTTCTGATTCCCTTTTGCTTAACAATTCTGTCTGCAGTTCACCTCTCTCCTGAGAGCTGGCTGTCCTAACCCCTACAGCATCAAAGTGCTTTTCTCACCATCAGGCTCCGGGGGATTGCTGGCCACTGCTCTCTCCTCTGCACAGGACAGATCCAAGGCCAGGAAGACTTTCTCTTCTTTGTTGGACTCTTTCTTTCTTTACTCCAGAAATTCAAACATGAACTACTTTGTGTGTCTACATACTGGACTCTTTTCACTGATGCTTGGTGAGGCATTTCTATTAACAGACTCAAAAGTCTCTAAGAACATTTTTGTTGTTGTTGTTAATTTGTGTTCAATCTGTTCACTGTTCTGACGTCTCGTTTAGGAAGTGAGATTTCATGCTCTTCCCGACTTCTCTGTCAACGTTTTCCTTTCCATCTTTACACCGTTTGCCATGTCCACACCTCTGAGTTAACTCACTTCACTTCTCCACTGCAATTTTTAAACACTGGAAAATAAAATTTTAGTTTTCTCATTAGCTTTCCTAATCTCCCTGAATTACTTTAAATCTAATTTCATAGATAGATCATTCTTTCCAACGTTTATTTTGAGAACCTAAATTACCTTTTATTCCAAATTTGTTTCCCCTTTCTTCTAGTATATTTCTTTCAGTACATTTATTTTTGCACACGAGTTTCTCTTTTTGGGTCCCTAGGGCACTGGTCACGCATCCATCAGCCTGATCTGCTTCTCCACGGCAGGGCCTTGCTTTGATGTCCGGCCTCTGATCTGGGAGGAGTCTCCCTGGACCAGGTTTCTGCTTGAGGGTACGGATCACCTGACTTACCATTCTTCCCTCTCTCCTCAAGGTCAGACACCTCCCTGGCCTCCCTCTTCATTTCCTCAAAGATGTTTCTTTTTGAAAATCTCTTGCCTGTCTAATCCTGTCTCGGCATCTCTGACTCAGAGGGCCCAGACTAGCACAATGAGGGAGACAAAGTCCAGGTTGCAAGGTCAGCGGGGGCAGGGAGGGGGTGACATAAAACACTTGAAGGTGTGTTGAGAGGACTGAGCCTTGGGATGGCTTGCTGTTTCTGATCAGGTGAGGGGGAGGAAAACTCAGACCGGAAGGAGATGTAGATGAAGCTTATAAATTGCCTTAATTCCCTTTTAGGAATGAAAGTAGAGAATCAGATTCCTTTTAATAATTTTTTGCCTGTGCTTCTGGAATGAGACAATTCTGATCTCATGGCTTTAGGGTTCCACATTAATCTCTTCAACTGCAGGCTGGGGGTGCGGAAGCTACAGCATGCCAGGAGTCGACACAACGCTGTGTTCCAACACCTGTCCCGTCTCTCCCTCCCTCCCCTGTCCCTCTCCACTCCTTTCCCTGCACAGCTTGCAGAGTTGTATCCAAACTATTATAATGACACTCTAAATTGCAGGATGTATGGGGAAAGAGACTAGAAGAGAACACAAAAATGAAGACAGTGGATGGTTTATTGATAGGAAATAGTAGCATGTTGTTCTCTTGTTTTCTAATTTATTTTTTATTGCCATTATATACGTGTAAATGTTTTAAGGCAGGGCGGCAGGGGGTGGGGAATGAAGCCAGGCTCTACAGAACAAATGGAACATTCCAGAAATCTACCCTACTTCTATTTGCCAACTTTGGACAACTTCCCTGTAAGGGTGGGTCACTTCCCTTAGTTTTGTTTTCTGTTCAATCAATCAAAGAATAGAACAAATATTGACTGCATCACCAGTTTGTTCTCCAGTTTTATGGCATATGTAAATCCACTCTTAAATATTTATATACCCTCATTCTCCATGTTAAATAATTTCTAAAACAGAAGAATAATCTGTGAGTAGCAGTTAAGCAGGCAGATGGTGCTGGGATGCTTACCTAGGGGCTGTTTTCCTTTTCTCTCAGGCACATAAAATGATGCAAAAATACAATTTAGTTTTAAGACAAGTTTCAACAAAGAACAGAAAAACTTAATCAGTTGCAGATTATACCAAATAATAAAAACTTTTTAGTATTTGTTCATCCTTTCTAAATATATCTGTAAATTCAACTCCAGATATATATCTCTTTAATAATACAAAAATAAATTACTAATTATTTCAGTTAACATTATTATTATATAAAAACAATTTCAGTCATTATTAAAAAAGGAGAAATTTCCCTTCAAAAGCTTAATTCGGCTATGCAAATAGAAATCTAACCAAAGACATTTAGGGAAACTTGATACGTCCTAGAACAATATCATGGTGGTATGTTTCAAGGACACAGGCAAAGCATGATAGATGCAGAATGTCTCAAAGAAACTGTAGAGCAGAACAATTTGCACATGCACCACCCCCAAATATGTCTCTTTGGCATGAGGATTCATTTAGGCTGATTATTTTGAAGACACAGAACGTCTTACATTTTTTCTTATTAGTTAATTAATTAATTAATTTAATTTTGGCTGCGTTGGTCTTTTTTGCTGCACGTGGGCTTTCTCTAGTTGCAGCGAACGGGGGCTACTCTTTCTTGTGGTGCACGGGCTTCTCATTGTCATGGCTTCTCTTTTTGTGGAGCACAGGCTCTAGGCACGTGGGCTTCAGTAGTTGTGGCTCGTGGGCTCTAGAGCGCAGGCTCAGTAGTTGTGGCACACAGGCTCAGTAGTTGTGGCACACGAGCTTAGTTGTTCCGCGGCATGTGGGATCTTCCCAGACTAGGGCTCGAACCCATGTCCCCTGCATTGGCAGGCAGATTCTCAACCACTGTGCCACCAGGGAAGCCCAGAAGGTCTTTCTTTTTACCTCCCCCTTAGCTGCCTAAAGATCTGAGATAAAGGGACTGTCCTTGGAACAGAGTTATCAGCAGGGAGGGATGTCTGCAAAGAATTGGGGTGAGGGGTGGGGGTGGGGGGGAGCTGGCACAGCCCAGAGGCCAAAGCCCACTCTGTGTCCCACTGTCCCAGCAAATATTTGTTTACCAACATTTGCTTTTCTGTCTCCATGTGAATTGCCTTCACCCCCTTTGAATTTCCGAGCCACTACTCCCAACAACCTCTTTCATCTTTAGCTGAAGACGGTATTTAAGATGAAGGCTTTGACCATTTTAGCAAGTTACTCAGTTTTCCTGGGTCTCTCCCATGTATACATATTATTAAATTTTGTTTATTTTCTCCTGTTAATCTGTCTCATGTCCATTTTACTCTTAGACCAGCCAGAAGAACTTCGAGGACATTTTCTTCCTCCCCAATGGAACTATGGGACACATTTTGTGGGTCTCATCACACATATCTTGTAATTACATAACTAATTAGTTTCCTAATTATTTCCCAGGACAACCCACACAACTAAAGCCATAACAGAAGAAGACAAAGAGGTACGATAGGGGTGGGGACAAATGAGCTCTTTATTTTTTAAACATTCTAATAATTCACTGTTATTCCAGGTTTCCTGTTACCCCAAACATAATTCCTGCCCTGGTCTTGTGAATGTCTCAAGCAGGACAAGCTGTATTGTCAGATGGGAGTTGCTATGTAGGCAGGCAACACTCCAAAGATGTGAACTAGTAAAAACAAAAAAAGAAAAAGACTTGGAGAGCTGGGGCCAAACTGGACCCTCCTCTCCTCAAGCTCATGTACCTTCACCTCCTGGGCCAGTTGCTCCTAAGGCCCCAGGACAACTGCACTCATGTGAAACACAAAACTGGGTCCCGGGGCCCAAAAGAACCAGAACCAGGAATGGGTACTTCCGAGCAAGGCCTCAGCCCGCAAGGAATGGAAAAGGAGCCAAGAAAGGGTGAGACATTTGAATGGATCAATTCCCATAGGAAAGCTGGATAAAAAGTCCACTATTCACAAAAGATGCCAATGCCAGGTAAACTGACGGTTGATTTTAATGTAACCTTTAACCCTAGAGCTATTTAAACTATTCTGTCATAGGATAAAATAAAGCCAGAAAAACTTAAATTCCAAAGTCTAATAAAGACGGTAATGATGCACTGAGAAATGCAAGTATGGTTCAACATTAGAAAACATCAACATGCTTTATACTAATGCCTATAACAGCAAATCCTTTATCATATGAAGTCATTTTATAACATATAGCAGATACTCTTAGTAAAACACTGCAAAGGCAGAAAACTCTTAAGAGGAAAGCTGTTCAACAAAATCTAATGAGAGTTGTCCTCTTAAATGATGAGGCACTAGAATCATTTCAGTTAAAATCAAGGACTAGGGGGGCGGAGTCAAGATTGCGTATGAAGAGGATGTGGAATTCGCGTCTCTGCACAACTAGGGCACCTACCAGGCACCCGTGGGGGACCATGGACACCTAAGGGGAAGGAAGGAACCCCAAGAGACCGGGTAGGATGTGGAGCATGGGGGGAGTGAAGGGGAAGGAGAAGTGGAGGTGGGACAACACTGGCACCCCTGAGGGGCAGCTGGGGGAGGGGAAGGGATCCCACACCCGAAGGGGGAAACTGGGGGACCATTGGGAGGGCAGAGGATCAAAAGGGAGCGTGGCCAGGTTTCCCCTGCCCAGGTGGACCCCCAGGAACCTGCTGAGATCCCAGGCGTGATCCTCTGCCCACCGAGGGCCCCTCCAGCCACGCGGGTCCTGAAGGAGAGGGAGGGAGGGAAGGGGGAGCAAAAGTAAAAGCCGGACCTCTGGGACCGGCACCCCTGAAGGGTGGCTGGGGGAGGGGATGAGTTCCTACATCCAGCGGGACCCACCCACGGTTAGGGGTCAAGCAGTGATGGGGGAGACTGGGGGAGACGGTGGGGGAGGGGAGCGAAGGAACAGAAGGGAACGGGGCTAGCGCTTTCCCTGTCCACTTAGGCGCCGGGGAACCTATTGGGCTCCCTGCCCTAGGAGCTTCCCTCCTGCCAGGCAGAGCCCAAGACCCGCCCCTACACCCCCACCCAGGGCCCCACCTCTACACTCGGAGATCCCCTCTGAGACCCCCTCCAACACGCTGGGCCTAAACCCCACCCACACGCCCTCACTCAGGGCCCCACCTGCACACTCCACACTCCAGAGGCCCTCCTTCCATGTCCCGCCGCTCCCCTTCCACACAGGTCCTAAGTAGAGGCCCCGCCCCACACTTGAAGGATGCCCCGCTTAGGCCCCGCTCCCAGGGCCTTTTCCGGCTGCAGCTGCATGGGTTCTGAGACTAGGTCTCACCCCATGCTCAAATGTCGCACCACCACCCGCCTAGGTCCTGCCCCACCCAAAACCCCAACCCCTGCCTAAGTTCCACCCCCGCCTAAACTCTGCCCCCAAAGCCAAGGCTTTATTATGTTTTTTCATCGTTTAGATTGGGCTTCTGTTTTACCTAGTGGATTCATTGTTGTTGATTCATTTACATTTTTATTTTTTCTAATCTTTTATTTTTCTAATTTTATTTTATTCTTTATACTTTGTTATTGCTCTCTCCTTTTGGCTTGTTCCCCCCCACCCCGCCCCGGTTTTTTTTTCCCTCTGGTGTGGTGTTATTTTACCATGTTGCAGTTGTTTCAATTGTATTTTTATTTTTCCTAATATATTTTTTATCTTTCTAATTTTATTTTGTGTATTATTCTTTGTTATTGTACCACTCCTTTTTTCTTTTTCTCTTTTTTTTCTTTTTTTTCCCCACACCACACAGCTTGTGGCATCTTGGTTCCCAGGCCAGAGGTCTGGCCCGAGCTCATGTGGTGGGAGCTCCAAGTCCAAACCGCTACATTAACAGAGAACTTCAAACCCCAGGGAATATTAATCGGAGTGAGGCCTCCTGGAGGTCCTCATCTCAGCACCAAGACCTGGCTCTCTCCAACTGCCTGCAAACTCCAGTGCTGGACACCTCAGGCCAAACAACCAGTAAGAGAGGAATAGAGCCCCACCCATCAAAAAAAAAAATGAAACGATAAAAAAATACATTACAGATAAAGGAGCAAGGTAAAAACAAGACCATATAAACGAAGACACAATAGGCAACCTACCTGAAAAAGAATTCAGAGTAATGATAATAAAGATGATCCAAAATCTCAGAAACAGAATGGAGAAAATACAAGAAACATTTAACAAGGAACTAGAAGAACTAAAGAGCAAACAAACAGTGATGAACAACACAATAACTGAAATTTAAAACACTCTAGAAAGAATCAATAGCAGAATAACTGAGGCAGAAGAATGGATAAGTGACCTGGAAGATAGAATGGTGGAAGTAACCGCTGGAAATGGTAGAAGTAAATGCTGGAGAACAGAATAAAGAAAAAAGAATGAAAACAATTGAGGACAGTCTCAGAGACTTCTGGGGCAACATTAAATGCAGCAACATTCGAATTATAGGGGTCCCAGAAGAAGAGCAAAAGAAAGGGACTGAGAAAGTATTTGAAGAGATTATAGTCGAAAACTTCCCTAACATGGGAAAGGAAATAGTCAATCAAGTCTACAAAGCCAGAGAGTCCCATACAGGATAAATCCAAAGAGAAACATGCCAAGACACATATAAATCAAACTATCAAACATTAAATACAAAGAAAAAATATTAAAAGCAGCAAGGGGAAAGCAACAAATAACACACAAGGGAATTCCCATAAGGTTAACAGCTGATCTTTCAGCAGAAACTCTGCAAGCCAGGAGGGACTGGCAGGACATATTTAAAGTGATGAAGGAGAAAAACCTACAAGGAAGAGTACTCTACCCAGCAAGGATCTCATTCAGATTCGATGGAAAAATCAAAAGCTTTACAGACAAGCAAAAGCTACGGGAATTCAGCACCACCAAACCAGCTCCACAACAAATGCTAAAGGAACTTCTCTAAGCAAGAAACACAAAAGGAGAAGAAAAAGACCCACAAAAACAAACCCAAATCAATTAATAAAATGGTAATAGGAACATATATATTGATAATCACCTTGAATGTAAGTAAATGGAATAAGTGCTCCAACAAAAAGACAGAGACTGGCTGAATGGATACAAAAACAAGACCCTTATATATGCTGTCTACAAGAAACCCATTTCAGACCTAGGGACACATACAGACTGAAAGTGAGGGGATGGAAAAAGATATTCCATGCAAATGGAAATCACAAGAAAGATGGAGTAGCAATACTCATATGAGATAAAATAGACTTTAAAATAAAGACTGTTACAAGAGATAGGAAAGGACAGAACATAATGATCAAGGGATCAATCCAAGAAGAAAACAATTATAAATATTTATGCACACAATATAGGAGCACCTCAATACATAAGGCAAATGCTAACAGCCATAAAAGGAGAAATTGACAGTAACACAATAATAGTGGGGGACTTTAACACGCCACTTACACCAATAGACAGATCATTCAGACAGAAAGTAAATAAGGAAACACAAGCTTTTTTAAATGACCCAATAGACCAGATAGAGTTAATTGGTACTTTTAGGACATTCCACCCAAAAGCAGAAGAATATACTTTCTTCTCAAGTGCACACAGAATGTTCTCCAGAGTAGATCACATTTTGGGTCACAAATCAAACCTTGGAAGATTTAAGAAAATTGAAATCATATCAAGCACCTTTGCCACCCACAACGCTATGAGGTTAGAAATCACTTTACAGGAGAGAAACAGTACAAAATATAAATACATGGAGGCTAAACAGTGCACTGCTAGATAACAAAGAGATCACTGAAGAAATCAAAGAGGAAATCAAAAATTACCTAGAAACAAATGACAATGAAAACATGATGATCCAGGGCTTCCCTGGTGGCACAGTGGTTGAGAATCTGCCTGCTAATGCAGGGGACACGGGTTCGAACCCTGGTCTGGGAAGATCCCACATGCCGCGGAGCAACTAGGCCCATGAGCCACAACTGCTGAGCCTACACGTCTGGAGCCTGTGCTCCGCAACAAGAGAAGCCGAGATAGTGAGAGGCCCATGCACCGCCATGAAGAGTGGCCCCCGCTTGCCACAACTAGAGAAAGCCCTCGCACGGAAATGAAGACCCAACACAGCCAAAAATAAATAAATAAATTAATTAATTAAAAAAAAAAAAAAAAAACAAACATGATGATCCAAAACCTATGGGATACAGCAAAAGCAGTTCTAAGAGGGAAGCTCATAGCAATTCAAGCTCACCTCAAGAAACAAGAAAAATCTCAAATAAATAATCTAATCTTACATCTAAAGCAACTAGGAAAATAAGAACAAAGAAAACCCAAAATTAGTAGAAGGAAAGAAATCATAAAGATCAGAGCAGAAATGAATAAAATAGAAACAAAGAAAACAATAACAAAGATCAATAAAACTAAAAGCTGGTTCTTTGAGAAGATAAAGAAAATTGATAAACCTTTACCCAGACCCATCAAGGAACAAAGGGATAGGACTCAAAACAATTATACTGGAAATGAAAAAGGAGAGATTATAACTGACACCGCAGAAATACAAAAGATCATAAGATATCATACAAGCAACGATATGGTAATAAAATGGACAACCTGGAAGAAAAGGACAAATTCTTGGAAAAGTACAACCTTCCAAGATTGAACCAGGAAGAATTAGAAAATATAAATAGACTAATTACAGGTAATGAAATTGAAAATGTAATTAAAAATCTTCCAATAAACAAAAGTCCAGGACCAGATGGCTTCATGGGCGAATTCTATCAAACATTTAAAGAAGAGTTAACACATACCTTTCTCAAACTCTTCCAAAAAATTGTAGGGGGAGAAACACCCCCAAACTCGTTCTACAAGGCCACAATCACCCTGATACCAAAACCAGACAAAGATATTGCAAAAAAGAAAACTATACACCAATATCACTGAAGAACATAGATACAAAAAGCCTTAACAAAATACTAGCAAAGAGCATCCAACAACACATTAAAAGGATCAAGTGGGATTTATCCCAGGGATGCAAGGTTTCTTCAATACATGCAAGACAACCAATGTGATACACCATATTAACAAATTAAAACCAAATGATCATCTCAATAGATGCAGAAAAAGCTTTTGGCAAAATTCAACACCCATTTGTGATAAAAAGCTCCGCAGAAAGCGTGCACAGAGGGAACCTACCTCAACATAATAAAAGCCGTGTATGACAAACCCACAGCAAACATTCTCAATGGTGAAAAACTGAAAGTGTTTCCACTAAGGTCAGGAACAAGACAAGGATGTGCACTCTTGCCACTATTATTCAACATAGTATTGTAAGTCCTAGCCCAGCAATCAGAGAAGAAAAAGAAATAAAAGCAATACAAATTGGAAAAGAAGTAAAACTGTCACTGTTTGCAGATGACATGATACTATACATAGAAAATCTTAAAGATGCCACCAGAAAACTACTAGAACTAATCAATGAATTTGGTAAGGTTGCAGGATACAAAATTAATGCACAGAAATCCCGTGCATTCCTATACACTAACAACAGAAGATCAGAAAGAGAAATTAAGGAAACAATCCCATTTACCATCACAACAAAAAGAATAAAATACCTAGGAATAAACCTACCTAAGGAGGCAAAAGACCTGTACTCAGAAAACCATAAAACACTGATGTAAGGAATCAAAGAAAACAAAAACAGATGGAGAGATATACCATGCCCCTGGATTGGAAGAATCAATACTGTGAAAATGACTATACAACCCAAAGCAATCTGTAGGTTCAATGCAATCTCTATCAAATTTCCAGTGGCATTTTTCACAGAACTAGAAAAAGAAATTTTACAATTTGTGTGGAAACACAAAGGACCCCGAATAGCCAAAGCAATCTTGAGAAAGAAAAACGGAGCTGGAGGAATCAGGCTGCCTGACTTCAGACTATACTACAAAGCTACAGTAATCAAGACAGTATGGTACTGGCACAAAAACAGAAATACAGGTCAATGGAACAGGATAGAAAGCCCAGAGATAAATCCATGCACATATGGTCACCTTATCGTTGACAAAGGAGGCAAGAATATACAATGGAGAAAAGACAGCCTCTTCAATAAGTGGTGCTGGGAAAATGGACAGCTACATGTAAAAGAATGAAATTAGAAAAAACCCTAACACTACAACTAAAATAAACTCAAAATGGATTAAAGACCTAAATGTAAGGCCAGACACTATAAAACTCTAAGAGGAAAACACAGGCAGAACACTGTATGACATAAATCACAGCCAGATCCTTTCTGACCCACCTCCTAGAGAAATGGAAATAAAAACAAAAATGGGACCTAATGAAACTTAAAAGTTTGCACAGCAAAGGAATCCATAAACAAGACGAAAAAACAGCTCTCAGAATGGGAGAAAATATTTGCAAATGAAGCAACTGACAAAGGATTAACCTCCAAAATATACAAGCAGCTCATGCAGCTCAATATCAAAAAAACAAACAACCAAATCAAAAAGTGGGCAGAAGACCTAAATAGACATTTCTCCAAAGAAGACATACAGATGGCCAACAAATGCATGAAAAGATGCTCAACATCACTAATCATTAGAGAAATGCAAATCAAAACCACAATGAGGTATCACCTCACAGTGGTCAGAATGGCCATGATGAAAAAATCTATAAAAAATAAATGCTGGAGAGGGTGTGGAGAAAAGGGAAGCCTCTTGCACTATTGGTGAGAATGTAAATTGATACAGCCACCATGTAGAACAGTATAGAGCTTCCTTAAAAAACTAAAAATAGAACTACCATATGACCCAGCAATCCCACTACTTGGCATATACCCCGAGAAATTCATAATTCAAAAAGATACATGTACCACAATGTTCATTGCTGCACTATTTACAATAGCCAAGACATGGAAGCAACCTAAGTGTCCATCAACAGATGATTGGATAAAGAAGATGTGGCACATATATACAATGTAATATTACTCAGCCATAAAAAGGAACAAGATTGAGGTGATTTCACTACTATTTGTAGTGAGGTGGATGGATCTAGAATCTTTCATACCGAGTGAAGTAAGTCAGAAACAGAAAAACAAATACTGTATGCTAACGCATATATATGGAATTTTAAAAAGGAGTACTGATGAACCTAGTAGCAGGGCAGGAATAAAGACACAAACGTAGAGAATGGACTTGAGGGCACAGGGGGAAAGGGGAAGCTGGGTTGAAGTGAGAGAGTAGCACTGATGTATATACACTACCAAATGTAAAATGGATGTCTAGTGGGAAACTACTGCATAGCACAGGGAGATCAGCTCCGTGCTTTGTGATGACCTAGAGGGATGGGATAGGGAGTGTGGAAGGGAGGCTCAAGAGGGAGGAGAAATGGGGATATATGTACACATATAGTTGATTCATTTTGTTGTACAGCGGAAACTAACAAAACATTGTAAAGCATTTATACTCCAATAAAGATGTGATTAAAAAAAAAGTCAAGGACTAGAAGAGAAAGCCCCCTCTCATCATTGTTTTATTTACACTTGAACACTGTAGAAAATGAAAAGGGGCAAAGAATGAAATCACTCAGCAAACACTGGGAAACTACTGAGGAGTCTATCCATCCTGCTGCTGGTTAAGTGGAGACACACAGAAAACCAAATAACTGTCCTTTCTGAAAAGGAAATTAGATAAGAATTCCATTTTCAATAGTGAGCACACCTAAATATTCTAAGAATAAAATTAACAAAGTTAGCAAAGGGCTAACTTAAAAAATTAACTATGGAAAGAAATGACACAAGAACTAAAGAGAAGGATGTACTGTATACCAGGAAGGGGACATTATACATCACAAATACTGTGTCTCAGGGCCTTCCTATTGGGATGGGGCAGAGCTGTTTGTGAAGGCCACCAGCTTTGGGTCAGGACCCTACATTGCTACCCCTGCAAGTCAGAATGAAATATGAGCAGACAGGCCCTCATGGGACAGAAGCTCTCCTTGGTCAGCTCCACTGCAGTATATACAAGCTGGAATGTGCAAAGAGAAACCCTCCATGGGTAAGATAACATCATCTTTAGTCTCAAATCATTCCTACAAAGTTTTGCCAAGAGAGTATCCAGCAAATAATAAAAATGAATAAACACATTAGGAGACCAGTCAACAGGAATAAAATCTATAGATTAGAGACATAATTGCTCCAGATATTGGAATTATCTGACATGAAATTTTTTTGATCTTTTTTTATACTCTGTTACAAGATGATATCAAGTAAAAATAAGGTTATTACCATTAGATTTTATACAAGACTGCAGTTTGGATCTATATGGAGACAGCAAATTCCCCTCTACTTTTCTATCTCTAGTCCTAGACCGTGTTAGGGTGTTTATGGAACATAATCGGCTATAGTTAGGTAACTGTACGTCCATCTTTCCATGTCTTGAGATAGAAATTCTCCAAGACCAGAAAGAAATGAATGTAAACCCAATACATTAGTATAGCCCAAGAAAAAAAATGTCAGTCGTAAACGGGACTGATCAGCCACATCAGCACAGAAACAAAACAGTCACAAAGATAAATATCCAAGGGTGTCACAGTAATTTGAATTTTATAGATAATTCCCCTTGTTCTAAGCCCATGCTCACCATGCAGACTTTTTTGCTTAATGATAAACTATTCAATTGTTTATGCATCATAAAAGTGTCACAGAATTTAAAGGAAATTTGCTCACTATATTAAAGAAGGTAAAAGACAGAAATTGAGAATTTTGGCAGAGAACTAGAAACTATAAAGAAAGAATCAAGTGGAAGTCCTAAAACTGGAGATAGTAATATTCAATATTAAGGTGTCAATGGGGGGAAAAAAGAAGGCAATGGGAAGAAGTAACACAGAGTAGACACATCTGAAGATGGAGTGAATGAGCTGAAGACAGTTCAGAAGAAAATATGCAGAATGAATCATAAAGAGACAAAACATTAAAAACTATGGAGAGTATGTGACAGACGCAAAGGAGCTCAAAAGAAGATTAAACCAGGGGTCTACAGACTCTGCAAAGTGCCAAAGAGTGGACGTTCTGGGCTTTCTGAACTAGACCATCTCCAGCAAACTCACCTCTGCCACTGTAGCATGAAAACAGCCATGCACAACACATGAATAAGTGTGGCTGTCTTCCAATACAACTTTATTTATAGAAACAGGCAGAGGGTCGAATTTGGCCAGTCAGCCACATAGTTGAGTCCTGATCTAACAGAGGGGGAAGGGCGAGCTGTGACGGGGCGAGAGAGAGTCATGGACATATACACACTAACAAACGTAGTAAGGTAGATAGCTAGTGGGAAGCAGCCGCATGGCACAGGGATATTGGCTCGGTGCTTTGTGACAGCCTGGAGGGGTGGGATAGGGAGGGTGGGAGGGAGGGAGACACAAGAGGGAAGAGATATGGGAACATATGTATATGTATAACTGATTCACTTTGTTATAAAGCAGAAACTAACACACCATTGTAAAGTAATTATACCCCAATAAAGATGTTAAAAAAAATAAAATAAAAAAAAAAAGAAATTAAAATGCCAGCAGTCAAGGAGAAAATAATTCATGAGCAGTTTTTTAAAAGGTTATGGCACAGAACTTTCAAAACTTATGAAAGACATCGTGCCACAGATAAAAGAAGCCCTTTAAAAACAAAAGAGGAAAGAAACTCTCCAGAAAGTAGGCATAGAGGGAACTTACCTCAACATAATAAAGGCTATATATGACAAACCCACAGCCAACATCGTTCTCAATGGTGAAAAACTGAAACCATTTCCACTAAGATCAGGAACAAGATAAAGTTGCCCACTCTCACCACTATTATTCAACATAGTTTTGGAAGTTTTAGCCACAGCAATCAGAGAAGAAAAAGAAATAAAAGGAATCCAAATCGGAAAAGAAGAAGTAAAACTGCCACTGTTTGCAGATGACATGATACGATACATAGAGCATCCTAAAGGTACTACCAGAAAACTACTAGAGCTAATCAATGAATTTGGTAAAGTAGCAGGATACAAAATTAATGCACAGAAATCTCTTGAATTCCTATACACTAATGATGAAAAATATGAAAGAGAGATTAAGGAAACACTCCCAATTACCACTGCAACAAAAAAAATAAAATACCTAGGAATAAACCTACCTAAGGGGACAAAAGACGTGTATGCAGAAAACTATAAGACACTGATGAAAGAAATTAAAGATGATACAAACAGATGGAGAGATATACCATGTTCTTGGATTGGAATAATCAACATTGTGAAAATGACTATCATACCCAAAGAAATCTACAGATTTAGTGCAATCCCTACCAAACTACCAATGACATTTTTCACAGAACTAGAACAAAAAGTTTCACAGTTGTATGGAAACACAGAAGACCCTGAATAGCCAAAGCAATCTTGAGAAAGAAAAATGGAGCTGAAGGAATCAGGCTCCCTGAATTCAGACTATACTACAAACCTACAGTAATCAAGACAGTATGGTACTGGCACAAAAACAGAAATATAGATTAATGGAACAGGACAGAAAGCCCAGAGATAAACCCATGCACATATGGTCACCTTATATTTGATAAAGGAGGCAAGAATATACAATGGAGAAAAGACAGCCTCTTCAATAAGTGGTGCTGGTGAAACTGGACAGTTACACATAAAAGAATGAAATTAGAATACTCCCTAACATCATACACAAAAATAAACTCAAGATGGATAAAAGACCTAAATGTATGGCCAGTCACTATAAAACTCATAGAGGAAAACATAGGCAGAACACTCTATGACATAAATCACAGCAATATCCTTTTTGACCCACCTCCTAGAGAAATGGAAATAAAAACAAAAATAAACAAATGGAATCTAATGAAACTTAAAAGCTTTTGCGCAGCAAAGGAAACCATAAACAAGATGAAAAGACAACCCATAGAATGGGAGAAAATATTTGCAAATGAAGCAACTGACAAAGGATTAATCTCCAAAATATACAAGCAGCTCATGCAGCTCAATATCAAAACAACAAACAACCCAATCCAAAAATGGGCACAAGACCTAAATAGACATTTCTCCAAAGAAGACATACAGATTGCCAACAAACGCATGAAAGGATGCTCAACATCACTAATCATTAGAGAAATGCAAATCAAAACTACAATGAGGTATCATCTCACAGAGGTCGGAATGGCCATCATCAAAAAATCTACAAACAATAAATGCTGGAGAGGGTGTGGAGAAAAGGGAACCTTCTTGCACTGTTGGTGGGAATGTAAATTGGTACAGTGACTGTGGAGAACAGTATGGAGGTTCCTTAAAAAATGAAAAATAGAACTACCATACCACCCAGCAATCCCACTACTGGGCATATACCCTGAAAATAGCATAATTCAAAAAGAATCATGTACCACAATGTTCACTGCAGCACTATTTACAATAGCCAGGACATGGAAGCAACCTAAGTGTCCATCAACAGAGGAATGAATAAAGAAGATGTGGCACATATATACAATGGAATATTACTCAGCCATAAAAAGAAATGAAATTGAGTTTTTTGTAGTGAGGTGGACGGACATAGAGTCTGTCATAAAGAGTGAAATAAGTCAGAAAGAGAAAAACAAATACCGTATGCTAACACATATATATGGAATCTAAAAAAAAAAAAAGTTCTGAAGAACCTAGGGGCAGGACAGGAATAAAGACGCAGACATAGAGGATGGACTTGAGGACACGGGGAGGGGGAACGGTAAGCTGGGCCCAAGGGAGAGAGTGGCATGGACATATATACACTACCAAATGTAAAATAGATAGCTAGTGGGAAGCAGCTGCATAGCACAGGGAGATCAGCTTGGTGCTTTGTGACCACCTAGAAGGGTGGGATAGAGAGGGTGGAAGGGAGATGCAAGAGGGAGGGGATATGGGGATATAGGTATATGTATAGCTGATTCACTTTGTTATACAGCAGAAACTAACACAACAATGTAAATCAATTATACTCCAATAAAGATGTTAAAAACATTAGTAAACAGCTTGGAATATCATTATAAAACCGCCGAGAAACAAACAAACAAATGAAAAAATAATGAAATACAAAATCTTTATATAAAGCAGAGAAAAATAGAGCAAAAAGCAGCCTGAGTGTAAAGTTGAACACTGGAAATCAAGAACAATGAAAAAAATCTTCAGAGTTTTGAAAGAAAATGACAGTTAAAATAGAGGATACACTGAGGAACCATGATTTTAAAATTCTTTACGTAAATTCAAGAAGACTTTTTGAGGTTTCACATATATGTGAGATCATGCAGTATTTGTGAAAGACCATTTCAAATGAGCATGTAGTGTGGAAATTCATTACCACCAGGCCCTTACTTACAGGCAATCTTCAAGCAGAAAAATTAGTTTCCCAGAAGGAGCTCAGATTGGCAGACATTCAAAAGAACAGCAAAATCATAAATATGTGAGTTAATGTAAATGATCATTGTCTGAAGAAAATGACAATATTAATGTATTGCTGTACATGCAACAAAGTTGGAGGCATCATGTTTCCTGATTTCAACCTTTATTACAAAGTTATAGTAATCAAAACATACTGGTATTGGCATAAAGAGTGACATATGTACCAATGGAACAGATTGAAGAGCCCAGAAATAAACCCACACATATATGCTTAACTTATCTTCCACAAAGGCATGAGAATATGCAGTGAAGAAAGGATAATCTCTCCAATAAATGGTGTTGGAAAAACTGGAATTACACATGCAAATGGATAAAACTTGACCAATGCCTTAAGGTAAAACCTGACTTGAAGGTAAAACCTGAAACCGTAAAACTCCTATAAGAAAACTTAGGTAAAAAGTTCCTTGACAGTGATCTTGGCAATGAGTTGTTGGATGTAACACCAAAAGCACCAGGGGAAAAAAAGCAAGAATAAATACTGAGACTAAATCAAATTGAAAAACTTCTACACAATAAAGGAAACAACAAAATGAAAACACAACCTACAGGATGGAAGAAAATGCTTGCAAACCATATTTCCAATAGGGGCTTAATATCCAAAATATGTAAGGAACTTATACAACTCTGCAGCAAAAACAGATGACCCAATTTTAAAAACTGGCAGGGGACCTGAACACTTTATTAAAGAAGGAATACAAATGGTCAAGAAGTACATGAAAAGATGCTGAACATCACTAATCATCATCAAATCGTGGAAATCCACGATGAGATATCATGTCACATCTGATAGGATAGCTATTCTTAAAAAAAAAAAAAAAAAGTTAAGTGTTGACAAAGGTGTGGAAAAATAAAGGGAACCCTGTGCACTGTTGGTGGGAATGTAAATTGATACAGCTGCTAGGGAGAACAGTATAGAGGTTCCTCAAAAAAATTAAAATAGTACTGTCATATAATCCAGTAATCCCACTTCTGGGTACATATCCAAAGGAAATAAAATCACTATCTCAAGAAATACCTGCACTCTCATGTTCACTGTGTCATTATTCACAATATCCAACGTAAGAATCAACCTAAGTGGTTACTGATGGATGAATGGATAAAGAAAATGTGGTATATATACAATGGAATACTACTTAGCCTTAAAATAAAAGGAAATCCTGCCATCTACAACAGCATGGGTATAACGAGATGATACTATGCTAAGTCAAATAAGCCAGACACAGACAAATACAGCACGATCTCATATGTGAAATTTGAATAAGTAGAACTCGTCGAAGCAAAGAGCAGAACTTTGGTTCTGCTAGAGGGGATGGGAAATGGGGAAGTGTTGGTCAAAGGGTACAAACTCCCAGTTATAAGATATATAAGTTCTGGGGATCTAATGTAGAGCATGATGACTATAGTTAAAGCACTGCATATTTGTGATGTATCTTAAGTGTTCTCACACACACACAAAAAACAACAAGGTGACCGTGTGAGGTGATGGAAAACTTGAGCTAATGGAGGGGGAAGACAATAAAAGACCCTCAGACAGCCAAAAGAAATCAAGAAAGGAGAAGAAAATCTACTCCAAATGATATAGGATACAGGATGCTGACCCCCGTGACATAGGAATACACATCCTTTAACCGCACTCACAAAACTCAGAGCACATTCCAGGGGAGGGGAAGCAGATGGGGCAGGCACAAGTGCCCACCAATGGTGGCGGGAAATGTTGGAGGCGCCTTTGGAGACCAGCACCTGTTTCAAAAGAATACTAATAAAGGCTTCCAAAAAGCAGCCGATACCTGAAAGTGACAGTGACTCTCCAGGGTATAAGTTAGGACCAGATATGAGGTTCTCTCTGTTCTCCCTCCCTGATGGATAAATCACAGCAACTACAGACCAGAATTGGTCCATCCATGAGTCTGGATTTTGTTCATGGTAAGGCCTAACAGAGGAAGGCAAAGGATGAGTGGATGAACACGTGACTTGGGGAATATCTCTGAGCACCAACTGTGTGCCAGGAAAGCGCCACGTCCTTCTTCCCAATGTATTTTCTCATTGGATTTTCACACCACAGTGATGGATGCTGGCAGCAACATCTTTCCTCCCGCTTCCTTCTGGCATCATCTCTCATTCTGGCAGAGTCTGACATTCAAATAGAAAGTTCTTCAACTCCAGGGTGTCCTAAGGAATAAATGTGGTTAAATGCATTTGAACCCGCCAAACCTGTCAGAAGGAATTGGGCAAAACCACCGTGAAATGGGCACATCAAAAGCATCTCACTGATAAATTCAGACTTTGTGTTTTAAGTTGACTTGGCAGGTTGTGTCATATTCCTTAGACATGAAGGCTGAGCAAATAACGGAACTCTACCACTGTAATTAAGAGAATCGTTTTCAAGATGATTAAGCCATATTTACGCATACCAATGAAGCCGTGTTGACAGGTAATGATTGAATACAGAAACATGCTGTGAGAAGGGAGGAAGAAGGGGGATCTGAAAATGGGATAAAATGTCAAGGCTTCTGAAAAGGAAATTCTTATCCTGACCCCGCCCTGAAGCTGCTCTTTGTTAATGCTCATATACTTTCTCCAAATAGGTTATTTAGTTGAAGTTCTAAGTTAAATATGAATTAGGTAAAAAGCACATCCCTGAATACACCTTGAGAATTACTTTATATATAGATATGTTTGTGGTCTTAGAAGAGCTTTTACACACGTTTGATTATTTTTAGAACTCTGTGAAGCAGGCGCCATGGTCCCATTTTACAGATGTGGAAACTGAGGCTCATGGCTCTTAAGTGACTCGTCAGAGGTGTCAACCACAGGTGGCAAGGAGAAAAATCAAAATCTGCACTTTTAAGTGAAAATCATATGTATTTTCCATTGCATCAACCATAACTGCTCCCCATATGGAAAAGTGCTTCTCCCCCCATATTTTCTAATCTTCTTGGACAGTGCATCTTAGTGTCCTTCCACATAGACACGACTTAGTCAACCACTGATCCTGGAGTCCAGGTCCTCACCGATTACTCACACTCCTGAGACAGCTTCCGTATAAATCGTGGCCTACAAAGTGGATTATTTCCTTAGAATGAACTTCTAGAAGTAGAATCCAGATCACACATTCTAAACGTTTCTAATACTTTACGTACATTGTCAAGTGGTGTATGATTTCACATTCTCGGTGCAGAGGGTGATGCCTGAGCTCACACAACGCTGGTGCCTCTGCTCCTTCGTGCAGCTATTTGTAGAAAATGCCAAGCTGAAAACTCCGGGCGTGGTTCCTGTCCTGGTGGGTTAGGGTTAGGGTTAGGGTGACACACACTATGGACACCGACGAAAGCAAGAACTACAGTCTGGGTGTTCTGACCTGGGCCGGGCAGGGGTCCAGGCACTAAATACATATAAGTGATGCCACCCTCATCCTGTCCCGTCAGATGCACACGATTCCCTCACTGTGCAGAAGAGGAGGTGGGTACAGGGGTAACGTGGCGACCCTGGGCCCCAGAGCTAAGAAGGAAGGGGGCGTGTTCCCTGCATTCGGAGTCTCCTTCGATTAATGGAATAATCGCTCAGATGGATGTCCCACCCCAGGGCACTCCCCAGGGACACGGCTTTCCTAGACTGTCTCTAGCTCAGCGCAGGGGCCCCACGTGGTGAGTGGGTTGGATCCAAACACTTGTATTGTACCTTTCCCTGTTATTTAAGTTCATCAAAAACTTTTCTTGTGCTTCCCTGGTATCGCAGTGGTTGAGAATCTGCCTGCTAATGCAGGGGACACGGGTTCGAGCCCTGGTCTGAGAGGATCCCACATGCCGCAGAGCAACTAGGCTCGTGAGCCACAACTACTGAGCCTGCGCGTCTAGAGCCTGCGCTCCGCAACGGGAAAGGCTGCGATAGTGAGAGGCCCGCGCACCGCGATGAAGAGTGTCCCCCGCTTACCACAACTAGAGAAAGCCCTTGCACAGAAACAAAGACCCAATACAGCAAAATTAATTAATTAATTAATAAACTCCTACCCCCAACATCTTCTTTAAAAAAAAAAACAAAACCCTTCTCTTTTCATAGAAACAATATCATAAATAGTTTCTAGCCTTGTCTCCAAAACTTCTTTTACCCATCTGAAATGACATTAGAATAATAAAATCATTTCAACCACATCTTTGCACAATTTAAAGCTCATTTCCATAGGAAATGGGAATTCCAGGAATCTGCCTCCCTCCTACAAAGAGGGGCGGGTGCAGGGCAGGAATCCTCAGCAGAGGTCAGGCTGGAGAAGGATGGCTCACTCTCGTCATCCCATGTTGCTTAGAAGGAAGGCGGCCTGGCCCAGGGCTGCCAGTGGGGTCGCTGCATGTGTACAGTGAATTTATAAATCCCAGAAAAGAGACAGAAGACCATAAATGCCCTCAATCCTCCCACCCAGACCTAGCAACTCTATCAGCTTCTGATTGTTTTACGTGTATGTGTGGGTGTGTGCAGTTATTTGATTTTGCTCTTTCCAAACTTCGGCTACAACACCCAGGGTGAGGGTCTCTTCTGCCCATGAACTCCAATCCCATTCATTGCCCTTCCCCAGAGAAAACCTGTATCAATCTATGCTGTGTGTGCTCTGGCTCTATCAACAAAACTACACACACACACACACACACACACACACACACACACACACACTCCAATCACAATAGTGCATTGATTTTAATCTGTTGGATTTTTACATTTAAACAAGCATATTGTAATATATAATACTATCAGAACTTGCTTTTTAAATTTTTACATGGTTATATGTTTGACATTTCTCCATGTTGACATCAATTCGAATTCTGTAACGTGGTACATTATAGGAAAGAATGGACCATAATGAACGTATCCATTCTTCTACTGATGGCCACTGTGTAGACGGTTTCCATTTTCTGCGTTGTTCAAAACAATGATGTAACAAGTATGCTTGTTCACGTCTCCTTGTACAAAATCCATGAGGGCCTCTCTCCGTGTAGCCAGAATCAGAAACGCACGATCATCGCACATTGCCTTGCTATACACATTCACAATTTTAAAATATTCTGCCGAACGTCTTCCCAAAGCAGCTCTTCTGCTTCACGCTCGCCCCAGCTGTCTGCAGCATCATTCCCCCACCCCGAGCCAAGTGGTTACTCTCATTCTTCGAAATAATGGGTGAGAATTAGCTTTCATCTGTATTGTTTTGCAGTTCCCAAAAAACTACTCAGGTTGAACACCGTTCCATATAATTCTGGTCTCAATATCTCCATTCTGCTCCTGCCCTTTTCCCAAATATTTCTTCTTACTAATTTAGGGTTTAATTCATTTTGGGTACCAAATCCTTATCTTCATGGAATTTTTGTATTTTATTACAGAAAAATATTACATATATTTTTTATCTTGATTGAGAAAAATTCCACCACCCCTTATGCTACAGATTCTCATAGACTGAATGACTATTTTTCACATGTGGAGTCCTAAACCACCTGGGATTGGTGTTTTCATACAGGATGAGACTCTCTGAGCACCAGGGATCAGATCGCTGCCGGCAGCAGCCCTTATGGGCCTTTCTTCCTCTGGGTTCCAGCAGGGACCCCGGGTTGGGATGGGCTGAGCTAGGAAGTCTCTATACTGCAATATCCCCACTCCTGGCTCTTAAAAATCACCATTTTGTAAATCTTTTTCTTTTGGGATGTTCCTGCGAATCTTTCCTTCCTGCAGATGCTTTTCTGGCTGAGGTACCTCTTCTCTACATCTTTCAGCTGTAATCTGAGGGGATCACACGGTCTTGGTTCTTTTAAATGTAAAAATGCCTTCACTTCGGTCTTATTCTCAAAAGAGAGTTTTAATCACTAACGAATTTTAGTTTACAATTCTTTCCTCACCGCACTTTCAAAAATTTAAAATGTGTGTTGCCTGTTCACGTCCATTACTGTTGAGGGCAAGATGATGTCACTCGATGGTTGGTGTTTTATAGGGACCTGCACTTTCTCTCTGGGGCTTTTCAGGAATTTCTTCTGCTGCAGCATCGCTGGGATGCAGCTGGGTGTCCTAACCGGACACGTGGTGGCCCCTGTGAAGTGAAGACCTCCCATCTGTAAGCACTTCTCAAAACTCCTTCATCAGTTGCCCCTCTGCCTCAGCCCACCCCTCCCCCTTCACTAAGGGAGGCACTTGTCACTGGGCAATTGGAGTTTTACTTTCAATGACCATATATTTCACTTGTAGCCTTTTTTTTTTTTTACTTCTTTCTATATCTCAACTACCTTTTCTGTTTCATAGTCTGCTGTTCTTTAGACATGTGTTATTCTTTCATTAGTTTTAGTTTTGTTTAATTAATTTCTCCTACACATTGTCTTATTCTTTCTTGTCTCCTTCTTTCCTCCCTCCTTTTCCCCCTCTCTCTCTGTCTCTGTCTATGTATATATGTACGTATATGTGTGTTTGGGGGTGTAATTTCCCTTAAGCCTGATTATAAAATGCATTCTACTTTCTGTGGTCTGTACTTTTTTGGAAGAAACCATTGATTTGTTTCCATTTTTCCCCCTTACCTAATCTAAATCCCCTGCCTCGCATTTGCAGAAACCAACTTATCACCCTAATGTGTTTCCTTCCATAACCGTCCATTCTCACATCATATAGGAACAAAATGAATAAAAACATATAGAGGGTTTTTTTTGTTTTGGTTTGGTTTTGTCCATGCCGCACGGCATGCAGGATCTTATTTCTCCTACCAGAGATCAAACCTGTGCCCCCTGCAGTGGAAGCACTAACCACTGGAACACCAGGGAAGTCCCTAGAGGTTTCAGTTTTGTTTTGTGCAATGCCTCTCTTAGGAAAAACAATGTTTCTCTCTCTCATTTTTCTACCTAAAATCACATCATGGAAACTCCACCAAGTAACTCATCTATCACTGTCATCTCTTTTAATCACTCTATATTAGCTCATGAAGGTATGCACCATATTTCTTTCAGTCTTTCCATTACAGGTGAGCATTCACCATAATTCCTTATTTTCTCTGATTACAAGCAATGCCATAATAATAATAATAATAATAATAATAATAATAATAATAATCCCACGGCACAGACCTCCACATGCTGGAGTTTTCACTGCATGGTGGTCCCAGGGGTTGAACTGTTGGGTTGAAAGGTACGAAGTTTCAGTTCTAGGCAACCACACTCTCCTATTTACCCTGAAGGCAGTAAGAAGTCTCATTAAGGTACCAGCAATAGATACCACCACTCACTTTTATTTTTACTACTCTTTTACTTATGTATTTGGTTGTGCGAGGCCTTAGTTGCAGCAGGTGGGCTCCTTAGTTGTGGCTCACGGGCTCCTTAGTTGTGGCATGTGAACTCTTGGTTACAACATGCATGCGGGATCTAGTTCCCTGACCAGGGATCAAACCCAGGCCCCCTGCATTGGGAGTACAGAGTCTTAACCATTGCGCCACCAGAGAAGTCCTACTACTCAAATCTTGCTATAAATTGATATTGTATTTCCTGATCACTTTATTTTAAAAATACTTTTTTCATGTCCATTTTGGAATGTTCCATTCTCTCGACATCCTTAGGGGCAAATCTCCAATTTGTTGGTTCTGTAGTTTATTTTTCACGGCTTTGTATTTTTTTAGTAGGTTTTATCATTTTTGATAAAAATTCATATTAAAAAGGAGTTTTCTTCTAAAAAAGCCCAACTTATATCTTGGAGCAGTTTCATGGTCACTTTGCCCTCGTACTAGGGAGTTCACCTGTTATTAATCAGTTTTTTGATAGTTTCTTGAATTAAGTTTCCCCCATAAAGGTCATTATGAAAAGAAGTTGTTCTAACTTCCTGCCTTAAGGGTGACTCTTACCCAATCATGACTTATTATGCATAATGCATTTTCACCAGTCTACACTGATGGGGGGAAATTTTCTGTTATTTACTCATAGTACTGTCATGGTTTCCCAGCTCTTGTTCTGAAAGGGGAAGCTACTCTGACCTTCTAGATGCACATGGGAGCTGCAGCCTCAGCTCACCTGTGCAGGTGTGAAAATCTCAACCCTTAAGACACGCCCTATCCTTTAGTACTTAAGTAACTGTCACCACTATCATTTACTCATCTTTTACAATTTTTAGTTTTCTCTATAGTAGAATATACAAATGTTACAGGTTCATGAATATTTACACATGTACATACTTGTGAAGCTACCACCCTGGTCATCATATGCAAGGTTTTCTATGTCCCCCAAAAGTTCCCTAATGCCCCTCACTGCTATGGCACTATCCTCTATTCTCTCACCATCCGTTAGTTATCTTGTTCTTGAACTTCAAATAAATAGAATCATAGATTACGTACTCTTTTGTTAAGGCTCCTTTTATTCAGCATACTATTTTTGAGACTCAACCCCTGTCTTGCGTATAAGAAGTAGTTGATTCCTTTTGATAGCTGAGTGGTTCTCTACTGTGTGAATGTGCGAGTTTTTAACCCATTCTCCTCTTGATGGGCGCTGAGGCTATTTCCAGTTTGGGGCTATTCTGACTAAAGCAGACGTGTACACTTTTATGAACATCTTTTGGTGACACGTGCACTGTTTCTCTTGGGTGTGTATCTAGGAGGAGAACTGTGTGCATGGGGAGGCATGGGGTTAAGTTTGCCCCGTCAGGTTAGGAGAGCGCCAGCTGCTTTTCTACACTAATCAAAACAGTATGGTATTGGCACAAAAATGGACACATGGATCAGTGGAACAAAACAGAGAGCCCAGATATAAACCCACACACCTACGGTCAACTAATCTTTGACAAAGGAGGCAAGAATATACAGTAGAGAAAAGACAGTCTCTACAGCAAGTGGTGCTGGGAAAAATGGACAGCTACATGTAAATCAATGAAATTAGAACATTTCCTCACACCATACACAAAAATAAACTCAAAATACATTAAAAACTTAAACAGGAGACATGACACCATAAAACTCCTAGAAAAGAACATAGGCCAAACATTCTCTGACATAAATCATACCAATGTTTTCTTAGTCAGTCTCCGAAGGCAATAGAAATAAAAGCAAAAATAAACAAATGGGACCTAGTCAAACTTACAAGCTTTTGCACAGCAAAGGAAACCATAAACAAAACGAAAACACGACCTACCGACTGGGAGAAAATATTTGCAAATGATACAACTGACAAGGTCTTAATCTCTAATAAATACAAACAGCTCATACAGCTTATCAACAGCAACAAAAAAGAACCCAATCAAAATATGTGTCTAAATAGACATTTCTTGAAAGTAGACATACGTATGGCCAACAGGCACATGAAAAGATGCTCAAATCACTAATTACTAGCGAAATGCAATCCAAAACTACAATGAAGTACCACATCACACCAGTCAGAATGGCCATCGTCAAAGAGTCTACAAATAAATGCTGGAGAGGGTGTGCAGAAAAGGCAACCCTCCCACATTCTTTGTGGGAATGTAAACTGGTGCAGCCACTACAGAAAACAGTATGGAGGTTCCTCAAAAAGCTAAAATAAAGCTTCCATATGATCCAGCAATCCCACTCCTGGGCATATATCCAGACGAAACTCTAATCCAAAAAGATACATGCACCCCAATGTTCACTGCAGTACTATTTACAATAGCCGAGACATGGAAGCAACCTAAATGTCCATTGACAGATGAATGGATAAAGAAGTGGTATGTATATATACAATGGAATATTACTCAGCCATTAAAAAGAATAAAATGCCATTTGCAGCAACATGGATGGACCTAGAGATTATCTTGCTAAGTGAAGTAAGTCAGACAGAAAGAGAAATATCATATGATATCACTCATATGTGGAATCTAAAATATGACACAAATGAACCGGAAACAGACTCACAGACACAGAGATCAAACTCATGGTGCCAAAGGGGAGGGGACAGGAGGGAGGGAAGGATTGGGAGTTTGGGATTAGCAGATGCAAACTATTATATAGAGAATGGATAAAAACAAGGTCCTACTGTATAGCATAGGCACCTATATTCAATATCCTATGATAAACCATTATGGAAAAGAATATGAAAAAGAATAGATATACATATGTATAACTGAATCACTTTGCTATACAGTAGAAATTAACATAACAATGTAAATCAACTATATTTAAATTTAAAAAATTTTAAAAGTAGAGAGAGAGCACTCCAGCCGCTTTACATCCTTGCTATCACTTTCTATCAGCAGGCTTCTTAATTTTAACCATTGTGGGGAAGAACATATCCTTTTTAAAGACTATCTTTTATTTTAACTCCTTTGACCAAAAGATATCAAAATAAGGATTTAAAATTTTGCAAAAGGATCGATATAAAAATCTAACCTATTTAAAACTTAGAAATAACCACAACACAGAGATTGTAGCACCTAATTTATAGTATCTGAGACCATTCTCTTTTCCTATCTGGAATTTTCCTACCCTAGTGTAGGCCTTAATTTTCAAAATCTTTCACCTATCTGGAATACTTTCTCCCGCCTTCTCTACCCGGACAGGTGAACATAGCCTTTCAGACCCCTCGACCATGCCTCCCTGAGGCCCTTGGTGGCATAAGTCCTCCATCCACTGTGTTATTCACAAATGCTTAATTTACAGCGATTATAACGTGGAATTATGGTCAATGTCGCCTCTTTTCCTAAACTTCTAGATTACACCCACAACTTACTGCAGCATTTCAGCACCTAGCATTCCATGAATGAAATATGAATGAAATATGAATGAAAGAGTAAAGGATCCCTCACTTGTAGGGTTTTCAAAAATTCCTTGTCATTCAGAAAGATAAACAACTGACATTTTCCTAATTTGTAGCTTATTCTTCTGGAAATTATATTCCTGAAAACCCTACATAAATTCGAGACAAGAAAACTTCCTTCCATATAACGCCTTTCTCTACCTCCCTACGTGAGATTATTTAAATGATGCATGTAAACGCTTAGAAAAATTGCTCATAGGTGTACGGTCATCCACGTGTGGCAACGTGTGTAGGCATTTTCTCTACTAGGTGATTCTGATGTTTTATAAAATATAAACATAAGCTACTTATAAACACAAGTAGACACAGTGGCCCTGAATTAGAGGCACGTCATCTCACAAACACTAAGAAAGTGTTGGCATCAGCTGATTTGTGATCAAGGAAATAAACCACCAACGGACATTTTGAAATGTATACAAAATTAATTTGGCAAAAGAGGATCAAACCTGGTGTTCACTTTAAAACAGAGAGTACACGTCTCCTACTAATTAAACCTAATCGTTCCCTAAGCTCTAGAGAATCCACGAACGTTACCTCAGAAGATAAGGACACAGTTATTGTAAGGGAAATGGATTATTACCTGAGTCCTTCTCCCCTTTGATGGAGTTTTCCTGACATAAAATCCATGCTGGTGTAGGCAGTAGGCACGTGAATCCACTTGGGCAGGTCTTCTGATCTTCCTGCTTCTGTACACGGGGCTTGGGAGCATCCCCATGGCCTCAAGTTCATGGTTGATTGATAGGTGTACCTTAGGACCAGTCTCCTACGTCCTCAGCCCAGAGCTCAGAGGAGCCAGAGCTCAGAGAAGCGAGTGCCTCAGGCTATCTGTCGCTCGGGCACAGCCCAGGCCTCTGTGAGCCTTTAGCTGTCCATCGATTCATTTATTTTTTTTAAATTTAGTTTATTGAAGTAGAGTGGATTTTCAATGTTGTGTTACTTTCTGCTGTACAGCAAAGTGATTCAGTTATACATATATGTATGTTCTTTTTCATATTCTTTTCCATGATGGTTTATCACAGAATATTGAATAGCGTTCCCCATGCTTTACATTCATTTATTTTTAACAAACGAGTAGTAAGTGTCAGTACGTGAGGTGTGCTTTATTTAGTGTGGTGCATCTTTTCCTGACACTTTTCTTAAACCAGGCTGTGCTCCCCCAACCCCTCCTGTCTCTGCTGAGCAGCAAATTTTGACACAAAAAAAGTTAATGAGAACTCAGCCTGTCTCATTTTCTCCTAATTCTTCCTTTCCAGCAATCTCCAGGAGTGAAAATTCTTTAAATATGTATTTCAGTGATATCTTGGTCAATATAATTTCCCTGTGGAATTGTTAAAGGATGTGGGACAAGTAAGGCTCAATCTCTTCACAGGAAGTCGCTAAAATGAAAAAGCTTTCTTCCCACGCTCTTCTGTATCCATTGGACCCTAGAGAGATGCTCCAGGATATTTGCGGGACCACTGCGTACTGCCATTTAAATTTCATGAGCTATCTGTCTCCCCTGTGTTATAAGGATAATGATGTCTCCGTTCTGGATGATCCTTGCTCTGGGCTAAAGGCTCACTCGGGGTCTCTTACCAAGAGGAGGATTTCTGGATTTCTCTGTCCTCAGGGGGAAGGGGCTATGCCTCCCTGGCCCCTGTCCACTGGAACCACCCAAGGCTTGTTCCTGCCTCAGGATGTCCAAGTTGAAAGGAAGCAAATGCAGATCCAATCCAGCAACAGAGGGGCCAGCAGGTCCTAAGGCAGAGCTGCACTTGGCACAGAACCCCAGCTGCCAAGGTGGTGTTTACGGCCAGCCCGTGAAGTAGCCACTCATATTTTATCCCCTCCTGCTCACAAATGAGGAAATACTAGCACCCCTGACATTGGCAGTGACTCGGAGAAAAAATGCACCTCTTCCTCCTTGGTCCCCCTGACAGGAAAGAGGTGAGCCAAAGAAGGAACTATTTGGCTTACAAGAAGAATTTAGAGCAAAAATGGGGAAGCCAGAACCTTCTGGACTTGAAAAATAAAAGTTTCACATGTCTAATATCCCCAACTGGTAGAAAAGTCTCAAAGGAAGAAATGGCCTTGGAAAAAAAAAAAAATCAAGGAATGACTGTAAGGTCTTTTTTTTTTTTTTTTTTTGCGATACGCGGGCCTCTCACTGTTGTGGTCTCTCCCGTTGCGGAGCACAGGCTCCGGATGCGCAGGCTCAGCGGCCATGGCTCACGGGCCCAGCCGCTCCGCGGCATGTGGGATCTTTCTGGACCGGGGCACGAACCCGTGTCCCCTGCATCGGCAGGCGGACTCTCAACCACTGCGCCACCAGGGAAACCCTGTAAGGTCTTTTATGAAGACCTAAGAAGGACTTCAGGCAGTGCCTCGTAGGGTCTCTGCTGGACAGAAGGCACTGATGGTCACAAGGACATTGTGTCCCAGCACACAATGAGATGCTGCCCACAGTAGGGGATTCCTGGGCACTGAGACCAGTGTGGTCCTGGATGAGAATTGCGAGGAGCCGGGAGGAGCTTGTTGCTTGAGTGTTGGAGGAGGGTGAGTCACTGGTGCTGAGGCTGGACGGGGCTGGACCACTGCCGGGACTGCCTGCTCTGCCGACGTCTCAGGGTCTCCACCAATCTGGTTCTCAGCTCACCCTGTGCCTTGCTTTGGACAATGAGACAGTAGGAAGTGACGCACAGGCAGGTTGAAGGCTGTCTTCTCCTGCTGCTTTGCAGAGCCCGGAGCCCCTCATGTGAAGAAGCCTGGGCTACCTGCCTCCCCGATGGGGAGGGGCCAACATTCTTTTGTTCTGGCCACACCACGGGGCTTGCGTGATCCACTGGGATCTTAGTTTTGAGACCAGAGATTGAACCCGGACCCTCCGCAGTGAAAGCGCAGAATCCTAACCACTGGACCACCAGGGAATTCCCGAGAGACCACCATTCTTAGAGGTCCTGTTTTTTGTTTTAAACAATTGTTAAAGGTACATGCTTTCGGTCATGTTTTCTAACTGAAACTTCTTTGTGTGTAGAAATATAATTGATGTTGTACACTGATTTTGTAAGAATATGAAGTTCAGGAAGAGGGGACTATTTTTACTGTGGACCACGAGGTAAGGAGAGACCTTTAAGAACACGCGGAGAGAAGCCCCACTGCCATCGCCACCCACAGAGTCATGAGCTACAGAAAAGAAGTCTTACCTGAGCCACTGAACTTGGTGGTGGTCGGTTACGCAGCAAAAGCTAATTGCTCAGTACTCAAGTTATTCCCATTTTTCAGCGGAGAAAACTGTGGGCTGAAAATTTTAAGTAACTTATCAAAGATTACAAAATGGATGGGAGAGAATCCGTGATCTGATCCAAGGTAATCTGATTTCAGAGTCCAGCTCCTGAATCACCACCCATGGTCCCCTCTTCCTGAACTCCACAGTCTTACAAAATCAATTACATTTCTACACACAAAAGATATTCAGGTAGAAAACACCACATAAAACATGTCCCACTTACAATAGTTTAAAACAAAAAATAAGACCTTTAAGAATAAATAGAGAGTGGTGTCAGCAAGATGGCAGACCGGGCAGCTCCACACTCCGTTCCTCCACAGAAACGTTGGAAAACAAGCAGGAACCGTCAAAACCAATTTTGCTGGAACTGTGGACAACTTTCAAAGGTTTACAGCAACCAATGGATACTGAAGCCAGAAAGAGGCAATGTACAAATGGAAGAAAAGCCCTGTGGCGTTTTAACTTGCCCTCCCCACCTCAGCTGCAGTGCGGAAGACTGCAGCTCAGCTTCCCTGGGTGGGAACTCAGCCCCTGGTTCCCGGGGCAGCAGAGCTGACTGTATTTGCACGTTACTGTGTGTGTCTGTTTGAAGTTGCCTGGGCCTACCTGAAGGAGACACACAAGGTCCCTGCTTCTGCTAGCTCAGAACCCACGAGGGCAGAAAAGCAGCAGACACCGTAAAGGACAATCAACCTGCAGCCACCGGGGTCAACAGATGACCCCTTTGCTGGATCAAAACATGACAGGCAACAGGCCACCTAGATCAAGGGAGTAGGAACCTGGGAAGAGTTTATGTGGCATGTTAAGGTAATCAAAAGTGCGCATGCTCAAGGGGGTTCTAGAAAACCACACACATGCCCAGGGCAAGATACATGCTCAGAAAATTCCTGAAAGGACTTCCTGAAGTCCTTTCAGGAATTCCTGAAAAAATTCTTTTCATTGCAGGCTGACCCCTATGCTCAGCAGAAGCCCAGCTATGGACTGAAGTAGGGCCCCAGCACAGACTGAGCCAGTCTGCAGAGACTGGGTTTTTTTTTTTTTTTTTTCCTATCTCTGTTCTCAGATAACATAGGAAATCCTGAAGAATCCACAAGAACGCTACTAGAGCTAATAATTGAACTCAGCAAAGTTGCAAGTTATGAGATCAACACAAAATTCAGTTGTATTTCTAAACACCAGCAAACAATCTGAACAAGAAAAAAATGTAAGTTAGCAATTCCATTTATCTAAAAGGATAAAATATCTAGGAATAAATTTAACCAAGGATATGAAAAACTTGTTCACTGAAAACTATAAAACATTGCTGAAAGAAATTCAAGAGAATACAAATCAATAGAGAAAAATCCCATGTTCATGGCTTAGAAGACTTAATATTGCTAAGATGGCAACATTATCCAAAAGAACCTACAACCTACAGATTCAACACAATCTCTATGAAAATTCCAACAGCTTTAAAAAAAAAAAAAAGAAATAGAGAGACAAACCTTAAATTCCTATGGAATTGCAAGGGGCCCCAGCTTGCCTAATAATCTTCAAAAACAAAAAAAAGTCAGAAACACACACTTCCCAATTTCAGAACTTAATACAAAGCTATAGTAGTCAAAACAGTGTGGACTACAAAAAACAATGGAACAGAATTGAGAGTCCAAAAATAAACCCATGGACTTCCCTGGTGGCACAGTGGTTAAGTATCCGCCTGCCAATGCAGGGGACATGGGTTTGAGCCCTGGTCCAAGAAGATCCCACATGCCGTGAAGCAACAAAGCCAGTGCACCACAACTACTGAGCCTGTGCTCTAGAGCCCGCAAGCCACAACTGCTGAACCCATGTGCCACAACTACTGAAGCCTGCGCAACTAGAGTCCATGCTCCACAACAAGAGAAGCCACCACAATGAGAAGCCTGCACACTGCAACAAAGAGTAGCACCCACTTGCCGCAACTAGAGAAAGCCTGTGTGCAGCAATGAAAACCCAATGCAGCCATAAAAACAAAAACAAACCCAGACATCTATGGCTAATTGATTTTTTTTTTTTTTTTTTTTTTTTTTTTGCCGTACGCGGGCCTCTCACTGTTGTGGCCTCTCCCGTTGTGGAGCACAGGCTCCGGACGCGCAGGCTCAGTGGCCATGGCTCACGGGCCTAGTCGCTCCGTGGCATGTGGGATCTTCCCAGCCCGGGGCACGGATCCGTGTCCCCTGCATCGGCAGGCGGACTCTCAACCACCGCGCCACCAGGGAAGCCCTGGCTAACTGATTTTTGACAAGGATGTCAAATCCATTCAATAGCAAAGAATAGTCTCTACAACAAATGGCATTGGGACAAGTAGACAACCACATGCAAAACAATGAAGTTGGACCCTTACCTCACACAGTATACATAAATTTGTCAGTGGACTCTTAGATATAACACAAAAACATAAGCAACGGAAGAAAGAACCAGAGAAGCTGGATTTCGTCAAAATTAAAAACTTTTGTGCATCAAAGGACATTTTATCAAGACAGCGAAAAGACAGCTCACAGAATGGGAGAAAATATTTGCAAATCGTCTATCAGATAATGGCTTAATATCCAGAATCTATAGTACTCCTATAATTCAACTATAAAAGACAAACAACCTGATTTTTTAAAATGGGCAAAGGACTTGAATAACTTCATTGTTACTTAGTTACTTGTTTATTAATCTCCCATCTCCTTTCTGCCTTTCCCATACTGGCAAATACCCTTCTCTGAATATAAGATCCAGGAGAGCAGCGAACTCATCTGCATCCTTTATCCATCTATCCCCTGTGTCTAGAGTGGGAGGCTTGCAATGAATATTTGTTGAATGAACTGCATGAATGAATGAATAAACTCTCCTTTTGTTCCTAAAAAGAACAACAACAACAACAAAAACTGCAAGTCAAAAAAACTGCAAGTCACAGTATGCGGGCCAGATAGCATTACTGCTGGGCTGGGGCGGGCTGGTGGGAGATGTCTGTTCATAATCAGTTTGTCTCTCACCAAAGAAATCAAGACCATGGACAGCAGCCGTGCCAGGCAGGGACCGACCTGAGATGACAGGGGTGCTCCCCCCCCCCACCCCAGCGGCCTCGGGAGGAAGATCTAGAAGGTTCTGAGAAGGGGCGTTTGTGGGCACAGAAGGGGCACCAGCCCCAAAAGGCAGCCTTATACATCTGCACACATCGGAGGCCAGGTTAAACCTCAGGGCTTAGTTCCTTCAGTGACTTGAGAAAACCGTCAGCCTCCTCTTGCCGCAGGTCTGGCACTCTCACCAGATCCCTGGGCACCAGCCGGGAGTCGGCCTGCCCGGAGGCCAAGGACTGAGCTGGCCCCAGGGGACTAGTTTTGGCTGACTCACTGCTCACCATCTGCTACCACAAGGCCCCCAGAAATGGTTTGGGAGAACTGCCCTGTTCTCCTCCAGCTCCGAGCATGAATCCTGTCCTGATGTAAAGGAACAGGATCTCCCCAAAGCCCACAGGCCCCCTTCTCTCCCCTCACACCGTCCTGACTGGCCTTCCATCCTCACCTCCCCCCCCCGGACTCCCATCCTTTTTCACTCCTGGACCAGTCAAGCCGGCATCCTCCCTCGGAACCCCTCCTGGGAAAGGTGAACTCTCGTTCAGAAACACTGGCCGGGTCCCTGTCAAGTCAATGTACCCAACCACTGGCGATGCAGCATCTAATTAATCTAAGCTGTCAGGGGTGATGAGAAGGATCCTGAAATATCACTAAGAAAGAAACTGGACTGTCAGGAAACTGTGACCCAAGGTCTTCTTCAACCACCGACTGTGAAACGTCCCAATTTCAAAGACAATAACATGCAAAAGAGAAAGCGGTGTCTTTTAGGGACCATGAGGGATGCTCATTGCTCTAGTAAGAACTTGATGCGAGCAAGCTCTTCACAACACAATCTCACAGCTTTACTGAGGTATACAGACATTTCTATTTCAAAATGCAGAAGCTGAGAATTCCTCCTCTCTCCCAAACAGACACGACACGGTACCTGGCCTCGCATCTCTTAGGAAAATAACTAATACTTCCTCCCTCGACCCTGGGCCAGGCAGTCACTAGTGCCACTCGCTGGACAAATAACCTTTCTGAGCTTCAGCTTTCTCATCTGCACTCAGACGTGTGGACGTGTGGACGACAACAGTGTGGACGACAGTGTGGACAGTGTGGACGACAACAGCTCTCTCACTCAGTGCTGTGACAAATGTGACCTACTTAGAGCAGTTAGCACAATGCTTGTCGCATGTTAGAAATATAAGTGGTAAGCAGAAAAAAATAAATGTACATAAAAGCCCTGTAGAGGGACTTCCCCGGCAGTTCAGTGGTTAAGACTCCACACTTCCACTGCAGGGGGTGCGGGTTCGATCCCTGGTCAGGGAAGTAAGATCCTGCATGCTGCACACGTGGCAACCCCCGTCCCCCAGAAAAACATCCCCCCAAACCCTGCATATAAATTCTCTCATTTAGCCTCCTCACAGGGTTCAGGTGCTACCGTGATCAGGAAATGTTAGCACCTGGTTTACCCACTGCATCCTTGCAACCGCGGACACCGGAGTGATGACTGAGTTCTGGTGCCGCAATGTTCTCCCAACAGGCAGAGCGCAGACCAGCCCCGGGCATCTACCCAGGCCAACCAAGGTCGGTTCAAGCGCATCCCAACGGGCCCTGGGGAGGACGAGGTGGGCGTCCCCACGCGGGTGCTGGCGACTAGCTGCCCACCCAGCCATCACCTCCTGGCGGGAGGTGTGCTCCGCCGCCTCGCCCCCCGGCAGAGGGGTCCCGCCTCCCTGGGCTTGCTCCCTGATTCTGCAGGGATCCAGGGCACAAGCACGGCCTTCCAGGTGACTGTCCCCACTCAGAGACGCCACGCCTGCCCCTCCGCCTTGTAACCCCGTGGAGGCTGCAGCGCCGTTTGGGCCACGCTGCGTTCCTGTGGCTTTTTCTTCTGTCCTTTGTTACTGCTGTTGTTTTCAGTGTGGGGAGGAAGTGGAAAGGGTGTTGGATCAGAAGAGATGTGTAGTAATATGGGATTTTATGGAAGCCGAATGACGCCCCAGCGCCCACCTTCTTCATCACTGTCTCGGGAGTCACCGGCGGGTCACCCTTAGCAGGCTGTTGTCTGCGCTTGTAGTTCAAGGATTCCGCCACCAGATGGCGCCGCCGTCCAGGTCGCCCCCAAACACGCGTTCCATTTGGGGGTTTGCCGGACAAAGGAGGGTCCTTTAGGGCAAGTGGGATACAAGCCCAGGTCCCCAAGGCCTGTGCCGGCCCAGGCTCTGGAGGAAGTTAATTAAGACAGAGACACCCCCGCACTCTAGACGTAGGTCTAGAGGAACGAGGCCCAAACCCGCAGTGACTTCAGGTGACCAGGCTCTTCGCCCTCAAACACCCGCATCATCTCCAAAATTAGATGAAAAGCAAAAAGCCACAGAAACAGGAACAACCACTAAATACCGTTCTCCCTGGGGATGGACTTGAGCCCTTCCGCCCCCAAGTTTAAAATAAAAACAAAGGTTTGGTTTAACATGGAATGAAATCATCTCCCTGACGTGCTGGGCAGAGCCAAGCCCTTCAAGTCCATCAGCAGCATGTGACCCACAGCCACTGGGTACCGGAGGTCCGCAGCGGGGGCGACCTGAGATGGCCAACCCGTCCCGGGACCCGTCCGGGTCCTACAGAGCACAACCAGGTGGGGGTCCCTGGACCAGGGATGCAGGGGCGGTGCCGGGATAGGGGAGCCTGCGGGGAGTGGGGAGGGCCCGAGGGGGGCGCGGCCTCCGGTGACTCTCAAGGGCGGGTCCCGGTCGTGGATGGGAGGCTAGTTGGTGCCAGCCGCATCCCCAGGACGCTTGCAGGTCTGATGAGTACGTAAGATGCACAACTGCAGGCCCGGTCCCGCTTTCCAGCCCCTCCAGCCCCCACGTGTGAGGCAGGGCATCCAGCACCAAACGGACGCCTGTGGGATTTCTCCCCAGGGGCTGGTCCAGGCTGGTACCCGGGTCCCGGAAGAGGCCCATAGGAGGGACCGGCTCCACCCGCCTGTCTTTATCTCCTGTGTTCTGAGGTTTGACCCTGGAGGGCAGCCCCTCCCAGGCTTGGCTAATTCCTAAACATAGTAAACAACTCCCCTGAGAGTGCTCTCCATATATAAACTAACCCATCCAGAGATCACCCCGCTACCCCCATCTCCTCTGTGGGGCCACTGTCCCCCTGCCCTAATCCCCCCGGCGCCAGGTTCCAGACAACTAGGGGCAGCCCTGTGCCCCCAGCCCTGAAATGATTCAAAGTGCCAGTCCCACGCCTGTTCCTCCCCGGGGAGCCGGAATCAAGCCTGTTGCCCACAGCTCCTCATTCCTCGGCCCCCTGACTGACCCTGGTGCCTCCGCCCATGGCGTGAGTGCCCCCCTCCTGGGAATGATGTTTCAAGCTCTCTTGTGAACGGCAGTCGTCTGCTGATCTGTTGGCGTCATCATTACTAATAATCATGAAACCGGCATTGTGAAGCGTGTGCTCTTCACGCAGGTCACAGGGAGAGCACAGGGCCGGCGTTCACGGACCACCGCCCAGGTCTGTGCTCAGACGTGCACTCACCGTGTGAGCCTCACGACAACACAGGTAACATCATGATGCCGAGTTCAGTAGGAAAAACCGAGGCTGACAGATAATACACAGCCTGTCAGAGCTCACGTAGCTGATAACTAATCAGAAATGGAACTTAGAGCCTCATCAGTCATTAGGTTAGAAAATGCTCTAACTTTTAGTTTCTTAATATTGTGTCCCACAGAAGATTCTTATCCCCTGGCAGTGACCCTTCTAAAATTCATCTATTCTTATAGAAAGGCCATCTCTACGGCTTGTTGTTCTTTTGAAACACTTGGCAAATAATAAGCCAACATTTTCAAAGACATCCAAGATTTGTAACACAGACCTTCTGCTCCCTGCAAGCTAGAGAGTTAAATTCTGCGTGTAGGAAATTCACAGCCTCACGCTGAATTATTCACATATGCAATCTGTCAAAATGCTAATTATTCCTTCGGAGAAAAACAATCAGATATTTGTTTCATAATATTTTTACCTCATCCAGGCAAAACTGCCAAGGTGTCAGCGTGATTAAGAAACCTACTTTTCTGCCTGTCAAATGCTGCTTGGGAAATTTACATACGCATCCATACACAAGATGGGGAAATGTGCACCTTCCTATGCTGTGAAATTATGAGTTAATTCGACAGAGATGCAGTGGGGGGGACTTCTGGTCAGCACCTCTGGGCACCCTGGATACAAGACAAAAGTCTGTCTGGAGCTCACAGCTCAGTGCAGGAAGTAAGTCAGTAATAGTAACACAGCGTGATTAGGGTCCAAGGATCGAGCCGTCTGTCCCAGACTCCCAGGCTTTCTAGGAGACAGTGCTTCATCTGCATTCGGCAGGGCCACGGCCACATGAGGAAGGCAGGGAGAGGCACTCCAAGCCCAGGGAAGGGCAGGTGCAAAGACAGAGGTGAGGGAGAACCCAGCTGTTCTGCAGGCGTCAGAATGCCCCCTGGGGAACAACAAGGTGGAGGCCAGAGCACAGAAGGGCTTGAGCGAGAAGCCCCCACGTGAGACCATCCATCCGAGATTTCCCAGCATCAGGAAGGGCAAGCACTGGGCAGGGATGCGGTCATGTCTCATCTTAGGTGATGGCTCAGCAGCCCTGTGGCTGGTGAATGGCAAAAGGAGATGGAGGACAAAGTGATAAGGGCCTGACAGGTGGAGAAGAAAGGAGAGAGCAGAGACATGGAGGAGACAGAAAAGGCGAGGCGTGGGACTAACTGGACGAAGGGGAAAGTCCATGAAGATTTCTGGGTTTGGGCCAGAGGAAGAGATGCCTCCTGGGGCTCAGAGTGGAGGGTGCAGGGCGTCCTGGCACTCAGGCTGGGAGTGCAAGGCGTCTCTACATCACTGTGGATGATGAAGTCAGGGCCCTCTGAGGGCGGTCATTCTAACCTCTCCACCTTTCAAGCAATTTAGAACCCTGCAGTGTTACATCTGGGAAGTCTTGCTAAATTACTAGGGCGCCAGGTAAGAAGCCCATGGGCATGGTGGGCTTTGCTCCAGTGGAGTCAGCTGACTCCAGATGTGTTTCTAAAGCCTTCCTGTAAATTGTCCCCTGGGCCACCTCTCTTCCACGTTACTCAATCAGTTGTACGCCCATTAAGGAATATAAATCTATACTTGTTAATAGGCCATGAAATAGCAGCAAATACAAGTCCCTGAATGGAGAGAGAGGGTGGAAGAGGGGAGAGAAGTCTGGCCTTGTCAGTTTGGGGTCAAAGAACCTGGAGTCCAGAGGCCACCTCACCTGGCAAGTCCATCCTCTCCCATGTCTGTGCCTTGGTTTCCTCCTTTACAAAAGTTGGTGATGCAGAGCGTGAATTCTAGCCCTCTACCCAGCTTTTAGAGTCTATAATTTCTAGGTAGACTTTTACATCTCCATATACCATCAATAACTTCCATAATAAGACTTGTGATTATAACCATCAATACACTAGTAAGATAACAGACCCCTGACATTTAATGGTCTACCTACAAAGGAATGAGGTGTAGAATGGTGAGTGCATACATCTGAGAGAGGTGACCGCTGCAACTGTGTGAAACTGGTCAGATGCTAACGCAACACAGGATCTTTGGGGCCAAGAGGAATTCCCACGAAACACAAGTCAGTCTTCAAAAACAGAAATTCCAAACCTCAAGACACCAACCTTCCAAGATACTTTAGAGCCAAATTACAATTCCTGATAAAAGGTCTTGACATTTAAACAAAACGAAACCCAAGAGCACCTCCCAGTACAAAAGTGACATCAAAATGACAGGGTCCATTTCCTCCTTTGCTATGGAAGAATTTTTGGGGCCACAGACGCAGAACCTTGTCACTAGGAGAGGTACAGGGCAGCATCCAGGCAGGAAGGAGAGGGAGATAGTGTGTGCGTGTGTGTGTGTGTACACATGTACACAATTTCTCTCGGGCATGGATCAATGAAGATATTTCACTCATGAGTCCCTGAAATGAGCCCAGGGTGTATCTGGATATCCAGGCATCCTTGACACAGTCCTGAAAGACGGATGCACCCCAGGGAGTTTACCTGCCATTGCTCTTCCCCAAAATACTTGAGGCGGCTTCTAAAATAAGCACTCCTTTGTTTGCTAACATCATGTTGCTCCTTAGCGATACCCGTCCTGAGGATCTAGGCGAGCCCCGGAGCTCACCAGGAGACCGACCCGGGGACACAGCTGCCACGTTTCCAAGACCTTTCCTCCTCCGAGCATTGCACAAGCCTCACCCACCACTCAGGCTCAGGACCCCCTGCTGCTTCTCTGGGGGTTGTGGAACACATGATGGCAACCAAAGCAGCTGAAGTGCAAGCATCATGGATAAAAACCTTTCCTGCACTTGTTGAAATAATTCATTGAAGGCTGATCCTTAGATTTTTGGGTTTTTGGTGGTTGGTGGGTTTTTTTTTAGTAAAATAGGAAAACTCTTCTGGGTTAGGGGTTTGTGCTGGGCCACTGCCGACTAAGCTCCTTCATCACAGGCCCCTTTATCTCCTGAATAAGAACTGGCTCCGGAATGGAACCTTCACAAATGTGTGCTCAATAATTGCAAGACCTGTGTCTCTCCTTCACTCAGTGGAGCCTGGGGTCTGATGTTTCTGATCTGCAGCCTGATGGCTTCCTGTGCCCGGAGTTATGAGGCCCTAAGAAACGCAGCTCATCCATAAGAGAGAGAGGTTTAGGCCATAATCTGAATCTGGATTTACATGACTAGGCATGTTATTGGAATTCCCATATTCGCCACTTCTTATGGTTATAGTAAGAAAATTTAAAGGAAGAGGCAATGGATAGCCTTATGGGATATCTATTAGAAGTTGTGGAAGAAGGGGAAACATGACTCTTTTCTGTGAGGTCACACTGGCCTTCATGTTAGCCAAGCTCTAGGGAAACAGTCTTAAGGCTACATGGACAAATTCACACTCCAACATTTTCCTTTATTTCAACATCTCTATGGGAATCACTGACAGTGGATTTGCACAGTTTATTACATCATGCCCCATATTTATCCCCCATAACATTAATGACAATTAGATACAAGTGTACAGACTCTTCCTGACAAGAACCTTCTAACACCCACTATTGGAACCAAGCAGGACCGTGTGGGGCTCCTGGGCATGCAACCCTTTCTGTGTCGTCTGTTTCTCATTTGTAGGGAATAGACCATAGCCTCCATGACCTTCCCTGAGTTCCAACGGGCAGGTTCAAACAGTTGCTAATCAGGGAAGGGAGGGGATGCAGAGACAAGGGAGGAGCAGTCAGGAAACAATAGTGCAGCCTGGGGGCAGGGTCCTGGTTCCGCCTCAAGGGACACACATACCAATATCTTTAAGCTCTTCTGCAGAACTAAAACCCCCATAAATGGAAGATGTTAGCGTTCTTCATTCCAGAGAAGATCACAGTTTGATAACACCCCCCCCCCCCAGAATCTCAACAGGATATCTCCTGAGTCCAGACGAAAGGAATGCAGGCCCTGCACACACTCTGATCCTTGTCAGCAGCCCTGCCCTTGAACCATTGCTATAAAACTCCTCACCAAATCCCCTCGGGCTGGGACACACAGTTTGTGAGGCATTAGACCACAGTGTCCCCTTTTGCCTGGCAAAGCAATAAAGGTATTCTTTTCTAATTCACCCAAAACTGTCTTTGAGGTTTGATTCAGCATGAGTGCACAGAGGCCGAGTTTTAGGCATCAGTACCACGTGATTACAGGGTGATCTATTTCAGGAAGGATCCTACAAACGAGATTCACTGTCACTGGGGGACAGGATCACTGGGTGGCCCTCCCCAGCATTAATATCCTAATCCCTATTTTGTTCTCACATGATCTCTAAGTTTTTAGAGTTCTTAGGGTTTTCCCTATTGTGTTTATAGTTTAAATGGTCACGCCTAGCAGGCATGCACTTAAAAATACAGTTATAGCAAATTTATTTTATTTTTTATTCTAAGTGAGTTAAAGTGGATGGGTCATATATTTTTAGATTTCTTTCTATTTTATGAATGATCTATTCTCATATAAACTATGATGTTGCCACATTTTTTTTTGCTCATGCCTGTTACACTAAAATTTAGCATATATTTACTGAGTATGAATATAATGCTAAGGACATCACTTAAAAGAGTTCAAAGGTTCTCCTCATGAGAGTTGCACATTTTCTATGAAGCATGTGAAATAAAAGTCATGTTTTATGGCAAGACAAGAAAAATTTAAACATAAAATTTTTTTCTGTCCTTTGACCTCCTCTCTCCCCCCACCGTGCACTGTGTATCTGCATTATGTGTGGACCAAATCTCCCCCATCGGCAGAAATACCTGCTCAACTATAAAGATCAACATTCTCCCAGCATCAGTGAGACAACTCCTTCTTGATAAGATAACATTCCTTCCTGATAAGGGGTCACGTGACCTTTAGACCCGGATTGTGTAAACTGACAATAATACGTCATTTAACGAATAGCCCTCTGTCTTAAGAAAACTTATATAATTGTGCCTTGCCTTCTAATGGGCAGAACAGTTCTCGGAGTTTCTGAGATGTTGTTCCCAGGTTATAATCCTAAAATTTGGCTTGAATAGTTTTCCATGTCTTAGGTTGACTGATTAATTTTTTTTTGTTAACAAGCAGAATGTTTAATTTGTTTGGTCATCACTGAGGAATGTGAGAAAAGAGCCCTCACAGACAGGCTCTCCACACTCAGAACCTTCGAGAAGCGAACACTGATTTCTCACAAAAACAGGCTATACGAAATATGTCTCCATAAACGGACACATCTTCAGACTTGTGGGCAAGGACATCATATAGGATGAAGGATTCGAAGAAAAGCAGGCCTTTCTCAAACGGTCTCCACCACAGCCCCAGCTGCACCCCACAACCCATCTCTCCTACTAGAAGGTCTGAGGGAAAGAGCTCCACATCCAAACCATTTCTGGAAGTTTGTGACCCGTTCTAAGATCTGCAATCACACTGCCACAGTAGAGCTTGGGTGTGAGCTTCCAAGGAAAAGACACCCTGCAGCTGTGTTCAAGGGAGGACTTTACATCCACATTTACGCAGAGAACCCTTCCTGAAATTCACCAACATGTTTAATTTCTTCTCCCCACTCTGAAATCTTTTATTTTTGCTCTCCTACAGTACTTCGAGCTCACAGTTCTGCTTATTACTTCTGGCTGATCCTCTTACTTAAAAAAAGAAAATTGATGTAGTGAATTCCCTGGAGGTCCAGTGGTTACTACTCAGTGCTTTCACTGCTGGGGGCCAGGGTTTGATCCCTGGTTGCGAGACTAAGGTCCCGCAAGCCATGAGGCACGGCCAATAAAAAAAAAAAAGGATGTGTAAACATCTTAGGCTATTTCAGCAAATGCTAGTTTTCACAACAAGGCCACACTGCATTCTCAGTTGTGTTCACATGTGCCTGAAACAGGAGGGAAGGGGGCAGGGCACAACCTTTAAGAGAATGACATAGCCATTGAGGACACAACATAAACTGGTTAGAACCAACTAGGTCCAAGGTGGCAGAAGATTCGACTTCCACTAGACTTTAAGCCTCATTATATGCTCACTATAATACATCAGCATCTAAATGACACACCCACAGGTGCCATGACAGTTCCAGGGCCAACCAGAAAAGGTTTAAAAGGGGGCAGTGGCCCAATTCCTGGAAATCTCTGCCCCTTCTCCAAGATAGTTGGAATAATCCTCCCACTCATGGGCCTATGAAACTACCTAGCCCATAAAAACTAATCACTCCATATTTTGGGGCCTCTCACCTTCTGAGATGGCCCACACTCTGTCTGTGAAGTGTGTTTCTCTCTAAATAAATCTACTTCTTACCTATCACTTTGTCTCTCACTAAATTCTTTTTGCAATGAGACATCAAGAACCTGAGCTTCATTAAGTCCTGAGACCAGGTGTGTGATTTCAGTTAAAAGATGGTGGGTTCAGGTCCCACCCTGGACTGTGCGGTTTCAATCTCAGGATGTTTCCGGCTACTACAGGGGCTCCAAGCTGCACTGTTGGACTCCCAGTGTCCAACATACGGAGTCCTGGACCTTCCAGGCCCAGGCACCGCACAGGGACTTTGGCCTCAGGAACGGAAACCAGGCCGAGTTTCCACATCCCAGCCCTGCCCTTACTGAAAGCAGCCATCCTTCCCAGGTCTCCTCCGGGGTAAGTCCCAGGCTTCTCTCCACCCCAGTCACAAGAATGTGAAACAACTCAGTGCAAACAAGAAGTTGGGGGGGACTCCAGACGTTTAGGAAGAAGAAAAGCCTGTATGCCCCTCAGTGCCAATGGCATGAGAGCATGTGGGACAGAGCCCTGCAGGTGACAGGATGTTGCCAATGGTAAGTTAGCACCATCACCCAGAGGGATCCTGGCAGGAATGAAAGACCTCAGGGGACACACAGACCGAATCCACATTCGGCCTTTGCATCTTGTCTCACTCAGCTCAAGCTGCCGTAACAATACATCACAGACTGGGTGGTTTAAACAACAGAAATTTATTCCTCAGAGTTCTGAGAGATAGGAAGTCAGGGTGCTGGTGATTCCATTACTGAGGGAGCCCTAGGCTGCAGATGCCACCTCCTCCCCGTGTCCATACGTGGTGCAAAGAGGGTGCTGGTGTCTCTTCGTTTTCTGATAAGGACCCCTATTGGATTAGGGCCCCCGTACGACCTATTTAAGCCTTATCTCCAAACGCAGTTATACCAAGGGTTAGGGCTTCAACATAAGCATTTCAAAGGGAAGTATTCAGTCCACAGCAACCCGTACTAGTGTGCGACACTGGGCACCTCATAGACTACCTCTAAGCCTTGTGTTTTGATTTGTGAAATGTACATTATATTTATTTCATAGAGTCACTGAAAGGTTTAAAGGCTATAATATAGGTTAAAAGCTCACAGAAAATCCTGGAAACTTTTGGGTCTTGAAAGATACATGATAGTTAATATCATGACCATCCTAACGTTATGAGGATGTTGATTATGTTGGCTAATCCCTCCCTCAGGGCTCTGCTCACACACACCCTGCTGCCCCCTGCTCCAAGAGGGGCAATTTCCAGGAGGAGGGCCTGGAACCCATGCTCCCCACTCCAATGGTGAGGGTCCCTCCTCTCCCAGCCCCTGGAAGGACGCCAGCTGTGAACATCTGCTTCCCGACGGACAAGACCTGGAGAGACAGGAATCTGCTCAAATCCTGCCCTGGCTCCCCCACTTCTGCTCAGGGCCAGACCCCCTGAAAAGTCCAACCAGTTCCTAGGAGGTGAAACCAAGGACTCACCTGCCAAAAATACATTATTTAAAGAAGAGACTATGGGTAAATCTGATGATAAGTCTTTGACACAAGATCCTTCAGGAGTCCTGCATGGAAGAGCACCTTTAGGACATCCAGCTCATCCCACAGATGCTGTAAAGTAATGCCTGGACTAACCCAGCCATCTGAGACTTGCTTATCCACCCTGGGGAGCCCGCTTCTCTGGGAACTGTTTTCACTGAGCTGCGCCTGGCACTATCCCATTATGGACGTAGAAGGTGATAAGCAGATATTCAAACCTTTTGGTTGCATTTCCTGTAAGGATTTCAAAGATGTTTTTTATTATGATATATCATAAAAACTCATAGGAAAATTGCTCTCGGGACTCAAAAGAAGAAATAAATATGCTCCTCTTCCAGCACTATGTTTTATTTGTATTATTAACACCACGGATCATGGAAGGGGGTAGATTTCTCCCTCTTGGCTACTAGAAATGCAAAGCAAAATGTGTATTCTGTCTCCAGTAAGTGTGTCTCACCTTCAGAAGCATTTGGGGTGCTGACTTTGCTATCAGAGTTATGTTTTTTCTTCCTTTTCAAATTGCATCATTTTAGATGATCAAGATGGAAACAAAGGGCAAAATTCATTCCTGAGCATGTCTTTATTGTCCTTTTTCTCACCTTGACAGAATCATCTGAATAATGATAATCACCCCAGGATTTTTTTTTTCTTGTATTGCTATTCCTGTGTAATTATTAGGGCTGCTGATAACCATTCGGTGACAATGAATAATATCAAACATTCCCCATACATTTGTGTATAGGTAACAGTTTACAATGTCAAGGTTAAATGAAAGGAGACGTGCCAGTATCCATCTAAGAGCTGATATTATAGTGTTTCACAGCTCCAGTCAACGTGACACAAGTGCACTCTGAGAGCCTTTTCAGGGACTGCACAAGGGAAATAAGACCAAGTGATGTGGGGAAAAAAAATTGCATCGGTTTATAATTTTTAAATCTCTTCATATTCTGTATCTTGCATAAGCCTTGCCAAGAACATTTTCAAATGAAGTGCAGTGTAGCAGATAAAACTCCTTCTTCACGTAAGCTTCCCAACTTCGACCAAAGAACACACACAAAGCCAATGATTCCCCCAAGGTTGGGCCAGGCCAGGTACCCTATTCTGAGGGTGGCCTGGATCCACACCCAGAACTCTCTCCACTCCCGCACCCAGCCTTCAGGATTCCAAGGCAACACTTCAAGTGAAGGATCACTCTGCATTTTTAGCCAGTAAGAGGGGACCCTAAAGGTCCTTCCTGTGTCCTGGGGACACCCATGCTCCCACACGGCAAGCTCATATCTGAGGTTAGTTGTCGTTACTGGTGTCCTTGCATTTAATACCAGTTTCTTTGTAGCTATCTTTCTGATAGAGACAATTTTCAGCAATTACTCTAAGAATGTCTATATTTAATTAAGTTTGATTACACAAGGCAGCATGAGAAACACTTGCATGGTCCATTGAGTTTCACAGAGTTCTGGTTATTTAAATATTCCCTCACTGAATATCAGAGTTGCAATTCTTAATTTAAAGTCCTCACATCTCTATGGAATACATTTAAAAAATATTTGCAAAGAACTTGATCATTTTTGTTAAGGTTCTCAACTCACTTCAGTAGCTGCCACATATTTTCATCTGTAAAGCCAATTTTTAATGTCACAAACCAAACAACTGAGACTTCAAAGACTAAAGTTTCAAGTCATTAGTGACTATATTCTTTAGCAATTGATTGCCCACTCATTCTTACGTCTTTTGAAATTTTGTTCACAGGCAGAACAAAGGTAGTGTGAACTTCTGACCTGGCTTCTCTCTGAGAAGGGTATACAGTATAGGTATATCTGTAACTAAACAGTGGTTTGGTTTCTTTTTCAGAATATATATACATCTATAAATATAATTTTTATTTTCTTGGCATATCGAGATTCTGAAACATTTTGCCTGACCCCAAGAAAAAATTTCATAAATTCTGGGCATGCCTAAGTATAGATTTTAAATATAGTTGGAAATAAAGCCATAGACAAGACATTACTTTAAGTGTAAAAATTTTCATGAATGCCAACAACCTACACATGTATCTCTTAATTTATTTTAATTCAAAAATTTTTACCAGTTTGTTTTTCAGATATAAATATACTCCTTGAGTTACCTGGCTAAAATATTCTATCTAAATTAAATTTTATGGCTTAATGCCATATTGGATTAATCTGGGAACAGCATCCCAGACTTTGGTTAAACCCAGAATGAAAACAAACTGCCTACCAAGTCCCTTCCTCTGGCTTCTGTTCATGATCATATTCAAGTTATCCTTGAACGTCCGGGAATGGATAACCAAAGAGCTGCATTTTCTCCCAAAGCAATTTAATTTACCTTCGATTGTCTTGTATAAGGAACTTAGTCATGATGTTATTTTAGAGGCTTTTTTTTGTAAAAAATTAATAAACAGAAACCCCAATTAAATAGAGCTGGGAGGCCAGCAGGAGGAGCTCTTATACCCAGAGACCACAGCCCAGCCCGACAGGAAGAAGACAGACCCCTCCTCTTTCCAGGCAGGGACTCAGCCAATGAGAGGCTGGGATTCTGTTTACTAAGCCCACCCACCTTCCTTTTCTTCTATAAAAGCATCCTTCTCCCCATGGGAGAACTTGCACTTGGCTCACCAGGGTTGCAGACCCTGACTTGCAATTCTCTACTGATCCCAAATAAACCCAAGTCTATTTATTTCAGGTTAATAATTTCTTCTGATTCAAAAAATGGTCATTATAACGCACTGGAAGAAATATGTTAATAAAAAAGGTATTAATAACTTTCTAAGACAGATAGCCAATACCATTAACTAATGTCTTTCAGTGATAATCAACCAATCAATAGCCTATTTTATTACATTTTCTGATTAGTTGTTCCAGGTGTATAGGAATACTAATGACTTTTTGTATCAACAATTTAGTGAACTCCTTTATTATCTGTAATGGCTTATCGATAGATTCTTTGGAGTTTCTACATTCTGTGTTCTGTGAATAAAACCTTCTTCCTTGCCCTTGAAATTCTTACTCCCTTTATGATTACTACTTGTCTCATTATATTTATTAGAATCCTCAGTAAGGTGTTGAATTTTTTTTTTAATGGTGAGAATGGGGCTTCTCTGGTGGTGCAGTGGTTGAGAGTCCGCCTGCCGATGCAGGGGACACGGGTTCGTGCCCCGGTCCGGGAAGATCCCACATGCAGTGGAGCGGCTAGGCCCGTGAGCCATGGCCGCTGAGCCTGCGCGTCCGCAGCCTGTGCTCCGCAACGGGAGAGGCCACGGCAGTGAGAGGCCCGCGTACCGAAAAAAAAAAAAAATGGTGAGAATGGTTATTCTCTTCTTTTTCTTGAAGAGAATACTTATGTTTCAGCATTAATTACAGGTGTTTTTTTCATACTACATTCAGGTCTTTAAACTTTGCTTTTGTTCTTATTTAACATGATTTTTATTTTTTAGTCATGAGTGGGGGCAGAATTTTGTCATTTTTTCTATTGAATCTTTAGAAACAATCACATTTTCTCATCTAATGTGTTAATGTGATCGATACCTCATTGATTTTCTTATTTTGACCATTTCTAAACCAGGGAATAAAAGCTACCTGATCATAATGTGGTTATTGTTTCATATTGATGGATTTGGTAGGATGGTATTTTATGTAGTATTTGTTTTATTTATGTTTTTAAGTGAGATTGAGTTACAGATACTGTCTTTTTTTAAGGGTTTTTGGCCTCAAAGAATTGGGAGAATTTCCTATCCTTTATTCAGAGAAACGCAAGGTCCACCTCTTTGTGCAAAGTTTGATGAAACCTACCTGTAAAACAAATGGGACCTGTTTTTTGTGAACAGATTTTTAAAAACTAAATCACCAATTCTATTTCTTTAATGTTTACATTGCTATTTAGGGCTTTTTCCCCCCACCCCTTGGGTCAATTTTGGAAATATATATTTCTCGAAAAATGCTTATTTTATTTAAGTTTTCCATATTTTTGCATAAATTATTTACTGTATTCTTTTTCTAAATTTTTATAACTTCAATTATAGTTGTAACCAGGTCTCAGATCTTTTCTCCTTCTAAATATCGCTTGTCTTTTCTCTGTTTTATGCTCAATCCTGTAAGTTTATTATTATTTTAAATCGCGATCCCACCCTCAGTGCAGTTTTACAGTTTCTGGGATTCCTTTATTCTGACTTGTGAAAATAACATCGCGGGGTCTGAGCTTCCTTCTGCCAGAATTCCACATCTAAGTGTTCGTCTGTGATCTGGGAACCCCCCAGGCAGCACACAGGACCACCCGCCGCAGTGCTGAGACCTGACCCTCGGTAGCCTGGCTGCCACCTGCACCGCTGTCCCTAAGGCCACCCCAGGCCCTTAGCCTTTGCTGAGTCTTTTGCTCAGGAAAGTGCAAAGCTGCTAAATGGCCCTGTCCGGCTCCAGAGCCGAGCCACAGGCAGTAACTCTCCCCCACCCCTTTTCTGTCAAATTCCATTTCTCCAGAACCCCCGTCCCCTTTCTGCTCTCCTGTCAGTGGGAGCTGAGTTCACCTACACTGGTCTCTCCCCCACTGCTGTGGTCTGAAAAGGATTAGTCTTGCTGCTTTTAATCAGTGCCTAGTATCCTGCTCCAGGACAGTCTCCAACCCTGTTTTATCCACTCCGCGCCCCTTGCACACAGGAACATTTGCACCCCTGGCCGACGTGTGTGAAGGGGAGCAGAATAGGCCTCTTGGGAATAGGATTATTGGGGGCTGATTATTTTGAGTGGCTGCCAACACCGGAGAATCTCAGAAAACAGAAGTTGCCCCTTTGTGAAGGAAATTGACATTTATAAGGGAAATCCCTATTTGGGAGGGTGTCTCCTTCTCCGTACCAGGAAAAGAAGGATGACTAAGAAACTCTCCTCCAAGGAGAAGGCTCCCAACTTAACTCTGCATGTCAGCCTCACCCCTATTTACTGTGCTTTTCCTTTCACCTCATAACCGCCCCCCCAACATCATGGGTCTTTTTAGTTAATAAACTTCTGTTTGTGTTTCTCTTGCTAATCTGTCTGTTGTTATAGGGGGTCTCAGGCAAGAACTACGGAAGGTAGAGGAAAAATTATTTTTCCTTCCTTACATGTGTCATCTGTTTAAATATCTCTGCCCTCACCCAACATCACACACAGTCTAGTTAGAAAACTTTAATCAAAGGGTACGTTCTCGGCCTCCTGACTCACAGTCAATCCTCAGGGCGCCAGCCAGTCTCAAACTCCCAGGGTCACTGTGGCATTGACTGTCTGATATTCCTCTGGTTTTTTACATCTCTCTTCATTTCTAGCACCTGATGATTTTACTTATGTTTTCTTCTTTTAAACAGAGTTATATTTTTCAAAAACAACAACAACAAAAATAAATAAATAAATAAGTATATATTTGCCCAGCATTTTGTATTTCCAGTAGGAGGGGTTTCATGAACCTCAGTTCCATCTGCCATGTTGTCAGAAACCTTTGTATTTTCTATTGATTCTTCAGGATATTTTATAGACACTTAGTAGGACTAACAAATCTGCTGAATCATCAACTTACTCATTAACTTGTTACAGGCGTATGTATTTACGTAATTGGAATCCGACTCTGATAAGCTTTGATTCTTGTTTCCAGCCTGGGCTTCTTAATGTGTGAAGAAAGCTCTGTGCCCAGATTCATCCTCCATATAATTGAACTATTTGATTCCCACAGAGTCCCTCATGGAAATGAATTTGCCTCTGGGGATAATGAATAGAGGACAGAAGAACAGACAAATGAACTACATCAAGTCAACCCTGAAGTTTGCCCCAAGGCCTACGTAACCCATAAAATGTTATTCAGCAGATCAGAACAGCCCTGCTCAAGGAGGAGAGAAGATTGTTTGGGAAAATGCAAGCCAACCTCACTCCCAAATCCTACCCATCAACATAGGACTGCTGGTCTCACCCCACCAATAAACCAGCCCCCCATACAGGCCAACCTTTTAGACCCCTGGATGTGATGATCCAAAGGCCATGTGCACAGCCACCTCTCTGGCCTAAAGCCCTCCTCTGAGTTCCAGAATCTAACTCCCTCCTTGATAAAACCACTTGGATTTCTAATAGGCTTATCAAACTTAACTCATCCAAAACTGAACTCTAAACCAACCCCACCCACCACCCTGTTGTGCCCACATCCCTCTTAGAATCAGCAAATATCAATCCCATTCATCTCATTGCTCAGGATGAACTACCTGCAGTTCACCTCTCTGTTGACCCCTCTCTGTCTTGAGTGCCCCAGGTCAACCCATCAGCAGACATTCCTGGTCTTATCTTCTTTGATCTCCAGCCCTCTCTCTGCTCAGCCTGGCTTCCTGGATTTTGCACATTTCCAACTCAAGACATACATCATCTGTAGTTGCAATTCTGGAAAAGTCCTTCTTCCTGGGACACTTGTAGAGTATGATCTCCTTGGCGTCTGCAGTTTTAACCCTGGGGCCTGGTGGAGTGCCTGGCAGGCAGGTTGCAAATCACTGGAGAGAAGTGAAATGACCCCTGGGAACATCTCGTTGTCGAGAAGCAATGGAACTTGACAATGTTGAGTTTCATCTGAAGGTCAAGAAATCTTCCCACCCTCCTGTGTTCTAGTAAACAGCAGATTGCAAAGCAGCTCTTCCCCATGTGACTTCCCCATGAGTTTCATCTGTGAGATGAACCTCACAGATGCCTGCTTGTTTACCCAGGAAAAGGCCAGACCCAGACCCTCCCATTCACGCCTCATAAACGATTAGCTGAACTGTTTTATCCCCAGGGATCAAGCAGAACAAAATGCATGTTAACCTCTCTCCCAGCCCCTGACATCATATTACATCTTCTAATTTGATTTTCAGATGGTGAGAAAATGACCCAGAAATAAATAATATATAAAATGATAATTTTCATATTAACTAAAAATTCTAAGAATAGAGCCACAAAGAATCTAGGTGCATACGCTGAACTAACCATTTATATTTTATTGTGAGGACACCATGATCAATTAAAAATCATGGTTATGTGATCTTTGGTCAAATTATTAAAACACACACATTCATACAAATGAAGGATAATAAAATCCAAAAAGAAGCCTTTCCATGAAATCTCTTGAAAATAGTTTCTTACTCCCGAACCATCTCTCAATTCCTGATGGAAGAGCTGAATATCAACGATTGATAATTTTTTACCTTTCAGCCTGAGCAGCAGATAGCCCACCCTGCCACCCCTAGGAGAGGCTGGCCTCAGGTAGAATGTTCTCTGACCTTCTATCCATCATCCCCCTTTCATCTCCCCCCCCCCCACCCCGACACACACACACTCAGCTCTCTCCACCTTGATCTCTCCTCTCTATCACAGCAAACCTACTTGGCCAGGCTGGGGACACATGCAGGTGTTATGGGCACAGTGTTCTTGCCTGTGGCAATGGTTCCTTTCCCCCCTTGCAATAATCCTTCAGAGTAAACGTCTCTCCTTACTAAGTTGGGAATTTTTTGATAGTCTGTTGCCTTGTTGAAGAATAGGATGGTATTTGTCCTTGCCCTACTCAGGACTTCCTCACTGCCACAAAGGCATAGCCACTCAGTTATCACCCGCCCCCCTCCAGTGCGCGAGGTCACAGCCTCTGCGGCATCCCCCTCAGTGGGGAGCAGCCCCCATTATGAGAAGCTTCTCTTTACACTGAGACAAAATCTGCCACCTGTTTATTCTGCACACGCAGGCCCTCAGAAGCTAAGCAAAATAAATCTGGTCCCTTTCCCAGGAAATAAGTACTCAGTTATTACATTTCTCCCATGAAACCTCAACATCTTCTTTTCTCCAGGTTAAATAATTACACTAAAGACATACAACGTTTGTCGTATTGTCCCTAAATCCTGCTGTCTACAGCATGGAATGATCTTCTTTATGGCTGCCACTGAAAAAAAAAAATTAAAAATTAAGCTATCAACAATCTAAAGCACAGGATGTGATTTCACAAAAAGAACATCCACATCAAAATAAATGAGAATGACCCCAAAGACCGACAAGAAATTAGAAAATCAAAACCACCCACGACAAGCAGGTTTGATGGGACAACGGAAGAAGAGAGGGCAGCAGGGGACAGGGACCCTCCACTCAGGAGCCAGAGCAGCTTCTCGAAGCAAAAGAATGGTGAGTCCCTGGAAAAAGCAGACAAGCATATGCTATTGCACCGGACCTGCTAAAGCAGTGAATTCCAGGGGACTCGGGGATTAATAAACTTTCTATGAGGTGAAAAATACTGAAGAGGGAGAAATAATGAAAGCGTGAGGTCAGATAAACACCAGCTCAGGAAAACTATCAACAGACATGAATCACAGTAATAACGAGGTGAACTCACACTTTTGAAATCGCATCCAGGAAACCCCACCTGGGATGAAATCAAGACACCAGAGAAATCAGAGCATCCTCACAGCACAGAGCCCCCGGCACCCCGCGGAGGAGAGACTCTGAAGGAAACTGCTTCTCTTCTGTTCCAGGACTCCTACTTGCAAGGATATTTTTTAAACTTTAAAGAAAAAAAATGAAGATCCTCCAGCGTGCCAGGACAAAAAGGAGGAGAAAGCCTCAGGTTTCTTCCTGGAGACTTTGAAAAAGGGGAAAGCTTCAGAAGAAAGGGGAGCCCCCTGAAAATATGCATCCCACGATGCTGTTTCTTTGAAGGAAGGAGAAAAATGTCTCGGTCGCTGGAGGACACGAGAATAATCTGTAAACACACTCCCAAGATTGTAAAAAAATCATTACAAGCAGCAATAGAGACCTGAGAGCAGCTTAACTAGAGAGAATAACACTAACCCAATGGACAGCGGGTGAGATTCACAGGAGCCACTAGGACGCTCTGCTTTCAGTTCGGGTATCCAAAGTCTCAAGACGTGACCGTCTCCACCCTCGGGAGAAGCAGCTGGGGAAACTATGAAACCTAGTTTGCTGTGGTTGTCGTTTGTCTAACATGCTCATCCTTAGAGAGCTGAGGACCCAGAAGGACCCAAGTGGACTAAGTCCAGAAAGGGGTGAGCCTGCGTCTAGACAAGTGCCTTTATGGCAGCAGAATGCCTGGCGAGGAGAAGGCAGTGAACATGGTCACCAACTTGAATGATTGTGAGTGGACCGGCTGAGGCTTAGACCCCAGGAGAACACCGGCCTTGGAGGCCAGCAGAGCAGAGAAACTCCCAAAGCCAGGGAGCCAGGACCACAGCCGGGAGCAACCCCCAGAGCGACTCAACATTTCAGAAAGCTGGCCACTGAAGTTTAAGACTCAACAAAAAGGGCTTCCCTGGTGGCGCAGTGGTTGAGAGTCCGCCTGCTGATGCAGGGGACACGGGTTTGTGCCCCAGTCCGGGAGGATCCCACATGCCGTGGAGCAGCTGGGCCTGTGAGCCATGGCTGCTGAGCCTGAGCGTCTGGAGCCTGTGCTCCGCAGCGGAAGAGGCCACAACAGTGAGAGGCCCGCGTACCACAAAAAAAAAAAAAAAAGACTCAACAAAAAAATATCAAGTCAAACTGTGTTCAAATCCCAAGCCCTGCTAGTGGGAAAGTCCGTATCCCACTCTGAAAAATTCCGAAGCCGGTTGGGAACTGAACCCACCTGGGTGACAGCAGGGCCAGGACACACTAGGAGGGACCACCACCTGCCCACCAGATGGGCTACATTTAGAAAGTCACAAGATCAAGTACTGGTGTAGGGGGTAGCCCCCGAGGCTCTCTTAAATTGTTGAGAGAAGTGAAAAATGGCACAATCTCTTCTTATAACTTTAAACACAAACCTAACCCACGACCCTCTTGTTATTTACCTAAGAGTCGTGTTGGAGGTGCATGTCCATGACAAGACTGGCATGGAAATATCCATGGCACTGTGCTCAGTACAGCCCAAATGGGAGGAACCCAGATGTCCATCAGATTGTAGGATATTCGTACAACAGATACTACTCTGCAAGAAAAGGGAGCCGAAATACAAATAAGCACAGCACCATGAAGGAATCTAAAAATATTATGTTGAGTGGAAGAGACTAGACACAAAATTTCTCTTCACTTATGTGAAGTCTAGAAACACACAGAAATCATCTATAGAGATAGAAACCAGAAAATATATTTCTCTGGTGAGTGGATGGGGGGAAATAAAAGGTAATAGACATGAAGGAATTTTCCAGGCTGATGGTTAGGTGGATGGACATAATTATCAAAACTTAGACTGGATGATTAAGATCTGTGCATTGCATTGTACCTAAATTATGCCTCACTAAAAGAACATAGAAGCAAACAAAGTTCATTCTGGACACATATTCGCAGAAAATTCTGGGGAAAGTGTTGCATTTCTTGATGGAAAACTGAAGGACTAAGATGTGGGGAGCTGCCCAGAGGGCCTGTCCCCACCACAGAAGTCTCCTGGGAGGATGGTGGGGTACCTGGGCCATTACGTGCAGAGACCACGCATAGTTCCTTGTACAAAGCGGACCCCCTAAATGTGGTTAGTCTTAAAAATAGGATGTGATGGTAACAATGGCAGAAAATAACGAATGCAACTTCTTTGAACACCATAAATCTTAGCAAATACATTTAGTCACATACAATTGCCTCTTGTCTCATACAAAGAAAAGAGGGTACTGTTCCAATGAGTAATAAATACAGAAACAAAAAGAGACTACAAAGGCCAGCAACAATGCTGAACATATGGGAAAATGGGTTCAGTATTAATAAAACACTCAAATGGGCTAGACTATTCCACAGAAAAGAAGATACTCCTGCATTTAAGGTGAACAAAACAAATTTAAGCTGCTTAAAACAACTTTGCTGAGTATATAAAAAAAAACAAAATCAAAATACATATTTTAAAGTTCTAGAATGGACAAAGCTTCATTCTATTGGCATAAGTATAAAAGCTTCGGAGTTGACTACCAAAACCCAAGAATATTAAAAGCGCCATAAAATCTAAACAAAGAAAACTGCAAGCCCTCCTCAAAAACACAATTGCAAGCCGAGATATCTAATTGTGTTATCAGAGTGTGCAAACGCCAGGCTAAGCAAAAAATAATAAGAATATCTGAAAATTTAATAAACATATGAAAACCTGTGAAGGTAATAAGGACAAGATGCCACTGATGTGTAAGTAAATACAAGACAAACACCAAATAATTGTGGATAAACTAGTTTTTTCTGAGTGGCTGAAGACGAAAATTTTACCTAAGAAAATATACTGAATTCACGTAATAACAGACTTACCGTAAGGCCAATAGTACATAGTACTTGCTGAAGAAAACCACACATGTATATTTATAGAACTGCCAGACTCCGTTAAAGAACCTAAGCCAGCTTTTGTGATAATGTTTTTCCAACTTTCAGTTAAATACTTCAGTCTGTCGATCCAGATGCCTAAGAAATCTACTAAAGACCTTTCAAATGTAACTACTGAAAATTTCCCACCAGTCTCACAGTGTATAAAAACTTTAATAATAAAAAATATCACGGGTTTTGACACGTAATATTTATTTCCACTCATCTCTAAACAGTGTATAATTTCAGTATGATTTCTTCTTCAAGCTAAAAATAACCGAGAGGAGGATTTTTCTTTGTTTCACTGGAATTTCCTAGGCCATACGTGCGTGTACTCCCAGACACAGACTGCGGCTTGTTGGTCTGCATATCCTACCCTTAGAAGCACATCTGGTTTAGTCCTCAACTGAAAATCACTGACTATAAGTTTTACCTTTTTAAGTCCATCTATAATTCATTTGGGGCCTAGTAGATGATCAATTTTTTAAATGTTCTAAGATGTTTAGCAATTTATTTTCATTTTTGACTATCAGATTTTGTGAGAATACAGAGTACAGCTTGTTAAAGAATTCTCATACCTTCATCCTGAAAACTAAAAGCAGAAGATTTTGGTAATGGTGGTGGTACAGTTGAAAAATCCTCTACAGATGAAAATGATGAAAACTAGAAGAAAAGAATAACAATTAGAAGGCACTGGAAAGTCACCAAGAGCAGACAAAAGCCTGAGAGACTTTGCTCTGAACAGACACTGAGAACAAAGGGTAAGAATCATGAGTTTGTGTCTTTCTGCCGATGGTGATCCCAACACCCCCTTGCTACTCCAGTCACAGAAAAATCAGTGTTACTGCCTCCAGGACAGAGTCAGGGAAAGCTGAAAATTGAGGGGGGAAGTCCTTGCAGTGAAGGAGCCTCACAAGGTGAGGTGCAAAAGCTGAGCACGAAGTCTACTTGTCTCCTGGCCGACCAGTAAGCAAGCATCTGCGGCGGAGAGTCCGACAGGCTGGCCAGAAGGAGGTGTGTGAGAGGGGAGTGCATCCCAAAGGACAGAGCCCTGCGTAACGTCTGTGAATACGCTGCACGCATCTCCCAACACGCTTGCGGCTCGTGCAGAAGTAGGCTGAAGCCTTCCTGGCTGGAGGCGTCCGAAGACACAGGTGTGATGGGCAGAGAAGTGGGGAGTGGGGAGAGAAACCTGAAGCAGGGAACAGACAGGCTGGGCCTGAGCACCAGCAGGGACAGAACAAGTGCGGGGCCTCCAGATGGCACAGGGAGACCCCAGGACATCGGGCTTGGGGACGAGCAGCCAAGGCACGAAGGCCTGGGGCAGAGCCCCTGCCCTGGCAGGAGAGAGCCACAGGTACAGTGTGAGTCCAGGAAAGCCAGTGCCCACGGGGCAGGGCGCCAGTGATCCTCAGACAAACAACAGATCCAGAGGAGCTGCAGCATCCTATCTACACCGTACAGTTTTTGTTTGTTTTTTTTTTTTTTTGTGGTACGCGGGCCTCTCACTGCCGTGGCCTCTCCCGTTGCGGAGCACAGGCTCCGGACGCGCAGGCTCAGCGGCCATGGCTCACGGGCCCAGCTGCTCCGCAGCATGTGGGATCTTCCTGGACCGGAGCACGAACCCGCGTCCCCTGCATCGGCAGGCGGACTCTCAACCACTGCGCCACTGGGGAAGCCCCAGTTCTTTTTTTTTTAATTGAAGTACAGTTGATTTACAATGTGTTAATTTCTGCTGTACAGCAAAGTGACTCAGTTATACATATATATATATTCTTTTTCATATTCTTTTCCATTATGGTTTATCACATGATATTGAATGTAGTTCTCCTTGCTCTCCAGTGGGACCTTGTTGTTTATCCATTCTCTCTATATATATAGTTTTTAAACCAAAATGAGAAGCTATAAAAAGAAACAACTGCAAATATGTCTACCCCAAGTTGAAGGAAAAAGGCTGCAGAAACTGACTCTGACAGGGTCTAGATGCCGGATTTGCAGACAAAGACATCAAAGCAGGTATTAAAATATGCAGAAATAATTTTTTTAAATGTGGTCTTAATGAGTCAATGGGTAAACATATAGAGTCAAAACTGAGCAATGAGAACTGTAAAAGTACTTCTGTAACATTTCTGGAGCTGAAAGCACAATAACTGAAATGAAAAAAAAAACTCGCCAGACGAGCTCAACAGCAGATTGGAGAAGGCAGAAGAAAGAGTCGGTGAACCTGCAGGTGTATCAATAGGAATTATCTAAGTGAAAAACAGAAAGGAAAAAGGTGAAGGAAAAATGAACAGACCCTCAAAGCCTGTGGGACAATTTAAGAAGTTTTCACTTGTGTACTTGGAGTCCAGGAAGGATAGAAGAGAGAAAAAGAAGCACAAAAAATAACTGAAGAAATAAAGGTTGAAAATCTCACAAAGTTGCTGAATTTAGCAAGGTGGTAAGACAATGATTGATAAACAAAAATAAAATGTATTTATATATGGAAGCAGCAAGCAACTGGAAAATAAACTGTAATAACATTGCTATTTAATATTAGGAAAAACAATATGAAGAATTGAATTAACAAAAGTAGTACAAGACCTATATAATAAAAACTATAAAACATCACTGAGAGAAATTAAAGAAGACCTAAAAAAATGGAGAGAGATGCTATGTTCATGGACTGGAAGACTTAATCTAGTTAAGATGTCTATTCTCCAATATTGATCTATAAACCCAATGCAATCCCAATCGAAATCCAGTCTTTTTGTAGAAACTGAAAGCTGATTTAAAATTTTTATGACAATGCAAAGTCCAAAGCAATCTATAAAAAAAGATTTAAATAATTCTACAGTAATCCAGAGTCCGACACTGGCATAAGGATAAGTGTGCAGATCAATGGAACAAAATAGATGGTCCAGAAATAGGCCAAACTTATATATATATAAGTATATATATTTTTTGACAAAAATGTCACAATAATTCAATGGAGAAAAGATAATCTTTTCAACAAATGGTGCTGGGACAACTTGATATCAATTTGGGGAAAAAACAAACATTACCCCTTGCCTCTCACCATCTACCCAACGTATGTATTACAGACAATGAGTCTGAGACCTGAAATCACAAAACTTCTTAAAAGCAATACAAGAGGAACTTTTGTAACCTGAGTTAGTCAAATGTGCCATTGATAGAATACAAAAAATATAACCCACAAAAGGAACATTGATAGAGTAGCTGCCACTAAAATGAAATACTCTGCTGTTTGAAAGATGCCATTAAGAGAATGAAATTGTAATCCACAGACTGAGGGAAAATATTCACTATATATCAAAAAATTTGTATTAACCTCTTCAAGTCAATAATAAGGATCAAATAACTCAACAAAAATTGAGCCAAAGATTTGAAAAGGCACTTCACGAAATAAGCTGTGCAAATGGTCATCGGCCACGTGCAAAGATGTTCAGTGGTCATAAGGTAAAAGCAAATTTACGTCTACTAGAACTAGCAGAATTTCTAAAAGTAAACACCGTCAAACCAAGTGTCTTCAAGGATATGGAGTAACTGTGTCACCAGTGCTGTGCTGATCCTGTTTTGAAATCAGGGCTGAAATCTCTCAAGTCCACTCCATGGGCAGTTACTAAGCTCCCATCCCAACTTCTTCCTTTCTCAGGCTCTGACACTCCTGAGTTAGAAAACACACACCCCACCTACAGAGGTCCCGACACCTCCCACGTAGGAATGGTCTCCTTTTACTAGAGACCATGGACTTATTCAAAATACCGCAAATCCCCAGAAAGCTCAAGTAGCCCCACCTGCCCACTGCAGGCCACCCCCACGTACAAGGTGCCCTGGAGGGTGCCAGGTTGCTGTCATCCTGACCCTGGAGGTATCCCCTTTGGAGCTGTAAGTAACAGAGTTCTGCCTTTCATCATCCAAATGCCTTCTGTTCAAAGAACCCAGTGTCATTTAGTTATGAGACAAACTGGAGCCCCCATCCTAAAGAGAATGTAAAATGGGAAACGGCTGGGCAGTTTCTGGCAAAGCTAAACATACACACACACTCACACTTAGCAGTTTCCATTCCTAGGAATCTACCCAAGATATCTCATTTCTGCACAAGAGCTTATATGTGAACGCTCAGAGCAGTGCTATCGATATTTGTCAGAAACTAAAAACAACTCAAATGTCCATCAAGCAGTAAATGGATTACTTGTGGTATACTCATAAATGGAATGCAATAAAAATGTGGTTTATCCATACAATGGAATATAATAAGATGTGATGTATCCCTACAAAGGAATATAATAAGATGTGGTGAACCCCTCCGATGGAATAGAGTACGATGCGGCATATCCATACAATGGAATATAATAGAATGTGGTGTGTCCACACAATGGAACGCTACCCAACAAGGAAAGGATGTGACGGATACATGCAACAACAGTGTTGACGAATCTCAAAAACACAGCAGATGGAAGAAGCCAGACGCAGGCTCATCTCTCTGACTCCAGGTGTATGAAATTCCATACAAAGCAAGTTACAAACACTATCATGACAGAAAACATGTCAGCAGTTGCTTGGGAACAGGGTGTATGGTTGGGGATTTGGGGAGGGATAACTGAGAATTGTACCACACAGTCAAAATGGGGCTTTTTGTTATATGTAACTTAAAAATGCTAAAAAAACCTAAAAAACACTAAAACTAAAGTAAAAACACTACATAATTTATACAGGATAAAACAAAACTGATTGAACGATGAAGAAAAATCTGTACAAACAAACTTGTTAAACTCGCCCTTATCTTCCTAGTTACTCCATCATTTACCTATCCTTCGTCCCAAACTCCCTGTCAACTCTTCACTAATTTATGGTTTATTTGCCTAAAGGTAGAAACGACTCCTGCTCTGATCGATTCTTCAGATCTTCATTCTCTTGTGAAGGCTCCCACATACATGTAAAATTTTAATAAAGTCTGTATGCTTTTCTCTTGTTAATCTGTCTTTGTCAGTTTTCTTTTCAGACCCAGCCACGGACCCTAAGAGGGTCAAGAAAACTTTTTCCTTTTGGTATATTTCATAAAATCCGTTCCGTTTCTTAACTATATAATCGCATTTTTGAGAGCTTTTTTATTTTCCCCAATAGTCTTGTCCTTTTAAATGTTTCATTAAATCATCTGCATTTTTTTCAGGTCACACTTTATGGTTTTATACATCTGGAATTATTGGCGCATTAAACTGACTCCTCTGAAGAGTATATTTTTAATGAAGAAAATGCTCTCTCTCTACAGATGCTGAGATGCTGGGTAAACTTAGAGAAAATCTGTTAAATGGAAAACATCCTCCTTTTTAATCACTTACTTTCATGGATATGCCAAATATTTTCACAGGTACTATCTTTATAGCACTGTATAGGAACTTGCCTTAATAAATAGGTTTGAAGACAAAAGCACCAAATAATTCATCTCTGATTTTTTTGAGCGGTCACTGAGTTCAAATGTTGGAAAAATCAAGGGCCTTCTCAGCACAAAATATCTAGAGATCCAATTAAACATATAAGCTCAATCCAAACATTCTACCTACAAGCTGATACAGCCCAAAACACAGCAAGAAAATTTGAAAATTAAACCTTAAATACACATGGAGGTCCCACTGTGTCATCCCCTCAGGTGTTCTGGAGATACCTCCGCACTGTCTGGTTCACAGGTTTTGTTGCAACAGTGGTAACCTTCTCAAACTTCAAAAGCAGAAGATTTTTTTATCTATTTGTTGAATACTGATTAAGGATCTCCAGTTGATTTTGAAAGAAACATGCAGCCAAAATACAGAGAATTCATCTACAGAAATAAGTCAAAAAATGTTGCAAAGCACTTAGACTGACTTCACTGTAGTTCTTCCAAGGTTCAACCATTTCTAAAGAAAAAATCTAACTGGCAAAAGAGGCACTAGCCAAGCTGAGATTTTTTTTTTTTTTACTCACAAAAAGACATGCTTAGAAAACTATTTAATACTTTTGACAATTATAGCTTCTACAGTTATTTCTAGGATATCAATTTGTTTGGACACAATTATGAATAATATGTGTACCCCAGTCAACTTCAAATGCATTTCTACCCTACTGGTTCCTTAAGTTAGGTAGGTCATGTTTTTATAATGACGCTTTGCTCTGCTAAAAATGTATTCACAGTAGCAGTCAAAAATAATTTTACTTTCAACATCGAATTTTGAAAATGCACCTAAAACAGAATTAGCAATAGCATTAGGTGTTTTGCATTTGATTTTAATTGATTTCAATTTCCAAAGGCTTTGCTTTGATTCCAGAAACTGAATTTAAAAACAAAGACAACTGACTTTGTTTGTGAAAGTAGCTGAATTGATTTTCTATCTAAAGCACACGGAAAACTGATGCAACACTGACATTAAGTTTTTACTGTTTTTCTACTGCTATTGGAGCCAACATATTAACAGCTATGTTTTACTTTCTGTACAAATACAAAAAACCCACAGATACAAAAAACCCTGCAATTGAAAAGGAGCAAAGTTAATCTAGAGTAAGTGGTTCTCAGTGAGACTCCATGGCTCAGATGGTGACAGGTAAGTCACGCTTTCTGCTGTCATGCCTGTTAAATCATTGTCTTTATTATTTTTTTAATTAAATTTATTTATTTATTTATTTATGGCTGCGTTTGGGTCTTCGTTGCTGTGCACGGGCTTTCTCTAGTTGTGGCAAGTGGGGCTACTCTTCTCTGCAGTGTGCAGGCTTCTCATTGCGGTGGCTTCTCTTGTTGCGGAGCACGGGCTGTAGGTGTGTGGGCTTCAACCGTTGTGGCTCGCGGGCTCTAGAGCGCAGGCTCAGTACTTGTGGTGCACGGGCTTAGTTGCTCCACGGCATGTGGGATCTTCCCGAACCAGGGCTCAAACCTGTGTCCCCTGCATAGGCAGGTGGACTCTTAACCCATTGCAGCAGCAGGGAAGTCCCTAAATCATTGTCTTTAGACCGTCTTCTTAAAATGACTACCAACTTATGAACTACAAGCTGATACTTCTTAAACAGATGGATGTTTTCTAGTTTATTCCTAACTGCTTAGTGAATTCACTACAGCTCTCTAAAATGACTAGACAAAGTTTGTGCAAATTACTGGCTCATCTTCAATAGCTTTGAGAAACAGAAAATCAATATTAAAGGTCTGTTAAATGTTCACTTTCTTCCTAATTTCATTCCTTTAAAAAAAAATTTTTTTTGAGCTCGTTGCTAGGGAAATCATTATTTGCCAAACAGTAAAGCATTATTCAGACTTCCATGTGGGGTGGGGGCATGGGGGGCACACAGCTCAGCTTCTCATCCCTGTCCAATCACCTTTTCAGGGACTCCTGTCCCGCCAGAGTGCTGCTTCCTTGGGGTAGGACTGTCCATTTTCACCTTTTTGGTAATTTCACAAAGGCTTTTGACAGTTTGGGGGTTTTGCCTGTTGAGTGAGGTGCTGTAAATCACTGTAAGTTTAATGGCAGGGAAGAACAGCCAGTTTCAGCTTTCCTCTGGATTCCCGGTATAGGCACTTAAACAGATTAACATGCCATCAGAACACAGAGCAAAAATCAGTTCTTGTCTGTTTGATTAGAATTTGTGAACAAAACGTTACTAGTGAAGCATCTTACCGGCAGGTGAAAGACTTTTTGCAGGCGCTGGATTTCATTTTTATTGTTTTTTAAAAATAAATTTACATTCTCTCCAAATGTCCTCTAAAATAAGACCAGACTGGATGAAAATAGCTTTCTTTAAAACAAATATCCTTTTATTCCCCCCCTGCTTATAAAATCTTAATGAATGAGCCCTTCCTGGAGGCTTTTCATTACTCACAGGGCCAGAGGGAACAGTCTCACATCTTCATTATTCCGATGCTGTATTTTACATAATGAACAGCAGGCTGCCTTGGTGATCATTGTTTCTTGAAGCCTGGGGTTTGAAGTGGTTGATGTGAGATGTTCCTGGCACTCAGAAATGGGTCAGAGCCCGAAGAGGCAGTGGGGTCGAGGGTCAGGAAGGTATTTACAAGAGCTGAAACGACAAAATTTGCTTCCAGGGTTTGGGGGGAGCTTGGTATGGTCAGTCTCTCAAAGTAAAGGCAGGGAGCTCGGTCTTTTTAGAAGGGATTAAGACTTTGGAAACATGTAAAGAAACAATATAGTTGACAGTTTATTCTAAACAGCCAAGAATGGAGGATGAAATGAGCAAGTCCTGTGCCCTGGCCTTGGGGGCCGTCCACGGCTGCACAGGAAAAAGCTGGCCAACACGGAATCACTCCTGGGGGTGGCGAACACAAAGGTCCGGGGGCCGCAGTGTTTCCTGTGATAGGAAGGTGAGGAACACGTGTAACGTGGGACACAGACATCAGCACTGGCCCTTGGAAACAGGTAGAGTTGTTGGTTCCAGAGGCTTCTGATGCCTTCCAGGTGGAGGGAGCAACTGCAGAGAAGCAGGCGAAGTGTGGCCACAGCTCTGGGCAGGTTCAGCCCAGGAAGGTTCGTGGCGGGGAGGCGGGGGCCCTGTGGGCAAGCTGGGCGGCTATGTGTGTGTTGGGCCTGTCCAAGGGGCGGCAAGGGGGGCTTCAAAAATCTAATTATTAGGAGATAAATGAATTTGGGGCTTTTAGGGGGGAATGTTTGGGGCTTTTCGTAAATATTAATCACATGTATTTTGTTTGCTAAGGCATATCCCTCCTTCAAATGACAGATATATAACAGGTTTTAATTTGCAAAGGCAAGTTCATATATATTCTCCCCTATCTATTCCCTTTTACAGATAAGGAAAGTGAGGTCCAGATGTGGCAGCAGCAGAGGGTGGGTGGAACCAGAGCCAGCAACCCTGCCGCCAGCTCCAGGTCCCTTGGGGAGGCTCAGATCGCCCTGCCCGGTTTTTATGTTTCTCTCCATGTGCTTTAGAGGAAGGTGATACGGGGTCTTCTCTCTTTTGTTCTTCAAAGAATAAGTGTTTATCTTGTCTTAACTGTTTATCTTGTTAATTTACAGAATGACTTAGTGACATAACAGAAGATGAGGAAAAAAAAGAAGATAACGTCCGAATTAACCAAAGAAAGGAACCTTGTTCTTTCTGTGCCACCAGAGTGGATTGCTGAGTCAGGATGCCTGGGACATCCTGACTAATGTATGCATTAGTGTCAAAGAATAATCAGTTTTAGCACTGAAGTGCTCTTTCAGTCATCTGGTCCAAGTTGGAAAGTACTTATCTCTGAACTGGGCTCCCCAGCCTCTGAACACTGCTGACAAAGAGTTCTAATGGTCAGAAAAGTCTGCCTTGTTTCAAAGTCCACCCATTTTTAGCCTGTCTCTCCAGAGGTGACCTGGATTCAGATGTACCAGCATCTGGTGCTCTCAGGAGGTGAAGTTTAAAGTGTACCTTGGTACCCACCGTGACCTCACCGCCTCAGGGGACCAAAGGTTGCCCAAACAACCGCATTTTTATCCAGGGTTATGAGAGTCAAGTTATAACACAGGTTAAAATACAGACACTCTATTCAGAGGCCTATCATTCTTATTATCTAATATGAGCGCTCTTAAGTAAAGAGTGGTGATGTTTTTCTCTCCTATAATAATGCTTTACTCAGTGATGGCTGACGTGCTTTCCATAGACACTCAGGGAATGTGTGATTAAAGATAAATTCAGTTCACAGCTGTCAGGATTACCAAATTGTAACTACTCTTAAGCGAAGGCATTTGTTTGAGAAAAGATGAGATGCAATTTTCAGAACCGGTGGTTTAGGGGGACCTCCTGGGGTAATGGGCTCTTTTATACCTGGAGCTTATCTTCCTGAAATACAAATAAGAGGCTGGGTTTTGCTGTTAGTGTAAGCAGAATGCATCTTCTGATCAACAGAGAGGGTATTTTGCATCCCGTGGACGCGCCCACTGGAAGTCCTGGCTGAGAATATTCATCGCCTTGTTCTCCTGGAGATTGGGCGAGCTGTCCACAGGGCCATGTGTCTCATGCTGTCAGCCACTGACAGCTCATTTCTACCAGAACGCATCTCATGGAAGGGTTCTGGATGCAATTCCAAGCTACCTCTGGTAATGGCACCATTGATCAAGCGGTGGATGGGGTACAGGTATCTGCCTGCCTTGGATGAATGGCTTTACTGTATCTCGTGAAAATTGATTTCCCTTTTGCTGAGGACACAGTCTGGAGGTATCTGAGACCACTGGATTAATGACCAAGTGGCTTTTAACAGATGAATGATGGCGAAGGAGTATGAATGGATAATCTTCTAGAGGACAAAGGGCCTTGCCTGTGAAATACAGCTGGAAATGTATCCTTGTGCCCCTGCCTGGCAGGCCCCAGCTCTGCTTCCACCTCCAGGCCTGCAGGGCTATCCCAGCCCACAAACAGGGGGACCTTCATCCCTCCACTGCCCAGCCACCTCTGGGGCCACAATCCTCCCTGGCCCCCTCAGAGCCTCCTCACCCCTGGGGAAATCACCCCTTCCCCTCCCATGGTCTTTCCCATTGCCATCTTATCTCCTGGCATACAGCAGAGGATCAGTCGATATCTGCTGACTGAATGAATGAAACTCGTCTAAATCCATCATGTTAGTTAATTGTCACAAAACATCCACAGATGTAGCTACACTTAATATGTCCATTTTCCAGAAAGGATACAGAGAGATCAGGTTACTTGATCCGATTCTTACTCTGAAGTCCTCATTGTATAATGGGGCAGTCCAATAACTGGTTTTCACATCAGTGACTTTCAGTAATCAAGAACCATGAAAGTTCTCTTTAAAGTTATTTTGTTAAGAAGGTAGAGAAGTAGAACACATTGTAGGAAAAATAGCATCAAAACACTGTAGAGTTTTCAGTCTTAATATTCAAACAATGGGCACAATGTTCTATAAATTAAATTAATGAAAGGTTAGCGATTTTATCATAGAACCAGAGATTTTACCCTGTGCACGACCTCCTGTAAAACAACATGGCAATATGTACCAGGACGATAAAAATGTTCCAAGCCTTTGACCCAATCATCTCACTCCCGTGACATTATCCTAATGAAATAATTCAAAAGCAAACAGAGGCCACACACATGGTGACGTTTTACTGCAGTATTACTCAGTTTTTTTCCTCTGCTTCCCTCACCACTTTCCTCATCATTCAACAAAAGCAGCAGACAGGTTATTTACAGACCACTTCCCCGTCTAGATGGTGAGCTCATAAGGGCAGGAACCAGAACCTGACTCATCTTTGTATTTGATGTAAAATATATAATAAGTGCCTCTAACTTTCATAAAAGCAATACATAAGCACACACCCACACACATACATACACACAGACTCCTCTAAATCTAAGAAAAGAACCCAGCATTCAACAAAAGAGCCAAAAGTTCAACAAAAGGACATGCTTAATTACATCAGAAGACATGTGATTTGGGTTCTGGGTTGTGAGAAGGACACACAGGGGAATTAACCTCCTGTAGCAAACAGGACAGAGAGGTTTTCCAGGTGAGGACATTTGAGTGCCAGTCTTTATAAAAAGGGGGAGACTGGGAAGGGACTCCAGGCGGGTCCTCAGCAAGTTCAAAGGGCACGATGCAGACTGGAAGTGGCCAAGCCTCGTGGAGGCTGGTCTGTGGCCTGAGCCCGAGACTGGTCTAAAATCCACAGCCAAATGCACCCAGACTCTAGGAAACATGCAGATAAAGCCACGGCCATACACTTTCTGCCTAGGTTCATGTGAGCACCTAACTCACGAAAGCACTTCATTGTGATAACTGGGTAGCAACGACTTCAGGGCAGGCTGTGTCTAACTTGATTTATTTATCTTAAAAATTAAGGTTTTGCCCCAATGTTTGCAAACAAAAGTGTCATTTTAAGCTATTCACAAATTTGCAAAGAGGAGCTGCTAATTCAAAGGTCTCCAGAGGAAATGAAAACAAACTAAGTTCCTGAAATCAAGAGATCAGCCCCGACCCAACCCTTCTCTATGTCTAACTTGTCAGAAGTGAGCAGACCTGAGAGCCGTCTGCACTCAGGACACCCAGCATCTTCACCTGGCTTGGACCTCAGCAAACCCAGAGCTGATCTTCGTTCACAGTTCACGAAGGAGGAGGAACACCATGGGGCACGCAAGTGCTTCTCTAAAGCATAAGTATCGATGCTCACTGGGCTCTGTGAGGATTCATGGAATACGATCTGAATCTTTACTCCCACTGAACCAAAATGTAAGTAAACACACGGATAAGAAATCCGCTAGATAAGAACTTAATCTTGGAGTTAAGTTCTTGGTCTACATTGGGAAACACTAACAAGAAGGTGAATAAAGCTTTGACATTAAAAAAATCTATTTAGCATGCCATTTGCATCAACATGGATGGACCTAGAGATTATTATACTAAGTGAACTAAGTCAGAAAGAGAAAGACAGCATATGATATCACTTACATGTGGAATCTAAACTACGATACAAATCAACGTATCTATGAAACAAAAACAGACTCAGAGACATAAAGAACAGACGTGTGGTTGCCAAGGGGGAGCGGGGAGGGAGAAGGAAGGAGTGAGAGCTTTGGACTAGCAGATGTAATCTATATACAGGATGGATAAACAACAAAGTCCTACTGTACAGCACAGGGAACTATATTCAATATCCTGTAACAAACGATAATGGAAAAGAATATAAAAAAGAATATATATATAAAACTGAGTTACTTTGGTGTACAGAAGAAATTAACACAACAGTGTAAATCAACTGTACTTCAATAAAATTGAAAAAAAGATAAGCACACTGAACCAGGAAAAAATATACCATATGGCTTATATCAGCAAGTTACAAAATCACTGTGATCAGATTTAAATTCTCTTCGTTTTAGTGTTTTTTAACATAAAAAATAAGGCCAATAATAAACACTTCTACACCTCCAGAGACTGTAAATTGGAATGAGAAAAAAACTTTATTTAGGTATTATTTTTTAGGAAAATTGCTCATCAGGAAGTCATTTCCTCTGGGGTGTTTCTCTGTGTAGGTGATATTTATTAAGTTTCTCTTTTCTGCTTCGGCTGCTAGAAAACTTATTGTCAACTCTGCAGACCGTCTTTAACAACGAGTTGTTATGAAACACAGGGTGATGGGGAGCATGTGTCTATACTAACTTTTTCTCACTTGCCATACAACAGTCATTTTTTCTCTGCCCTGAGATTTCAATTTTTAAAATATTACATACTACATATTTCTATAAACTCTAAAATCTCTAGAAAAACAACAAAAATGCATCAAAATCTCAAAAAGATCTCATTCATGCCTAAAGCTGCACAGCTCCACTGTGTGCTTCTCTTATTAAACTTGATTGGGAGGAAAAATTTTTAAAAAGTGAGAAAATGAGCACCTCAAAGCAGTGGTTCTCCAAGGTGGTCCCAAGACCAGCAGCACCAAAAACACCAAGGGAGGCACATATTAAAAATGCAAATTCTCAGGCTCCAGGCCAGACCAGCTGGATCGGGAACTCTGGGGAGGGGGTGCGTCAGTGAATCTGTGTTATAACAAGTCCTGGAGGTGATGCTCACCAGGGTTGAGCTGGGTGAACCCTGCCTCCTGGGCTCTGGGATCCCAGAAGAGCACAATACCTGCATGAGATCTGGATGTACCCAGCGACCTCCATTCTCCCTGCATCTGCAGCCCCGTGTCCTGGGAAGTTGGGTCATTGTGAGGGAGAGTCTAGAATGACACGGGGGAGTGCAGCACTGAGGGGGGCAGAGAGGTGTCCACACCGCGAGTGAAGAATACAGAAGAGGGGTTTGTGTGGGCTGTACGTCTGTGTCATGCACGGGGCTCCAGAGCACAGGAAGTCTAGAAAACCCCATGGGCCTCTTTGGGTTTGTGTGTCTGCAACCCTTTATGGCCTCCTAGCTCTTCAAGGTACATAACGGTATATACTTAGAAGGGCCTCACCTTCTACAGGCTTAATGAAAAGATTTCATAGTTATCAAAGGCACCAGTACAGGGTTTGAAAAGGCACTTTCTCAGGGAAGATGAAAAGATGTGTAATCAAGGCTGGCCTTAGAATTCAATCAAAGGAAATTACAAAAATTTCACCTGTCTATCTTTTAAAGAGACTATCCATATTTTTAGCAGCTTTATCGAGGTATATTTTAAACACCATAAAACTCACCCCTTCTAAGTGTACAATTTAATGATCTTAGTAATCAACCCAGTTAATAAACATTCTCTCACCTCAGTAAATTCCCTCCTGCCCATCTGTGATTAATTCCCCTCTTTGATCCTAGATCTAGCCACCACTGAGGGGCCTTCTCCCTGTGTAAATTTGCCTTCTCTAGACATTCCAAATAAGTAGAATCATACAATATGTGGTCTTTGCAACTAGCTTCTTTCATTTAGGATGTTTTTGAGGTTCATGCATTTTGTAGCATATATTTATCATTTGCTGATCTCTTTTTATTGGTGGATCTCCATTGCGTGGATATAATCACGTTGTTTATCCATTCACCAGCTGATGGACATTTGGGTTATTTCTATTTATTTTTGGCTACAAAGGATAATATTGCTATGAATATTTACCTACACACCTTTGCATAGACATGTGTTCAGTTTCCTGGGATTGAATTCCAGGATGCAATTGCTAGGATAGATAAAAGTTTTTGTTCCACTTTTTAAGAAAATGCCAAACTGTTTTCCAAAGCACATGGACCATTCCCACCAGAAATGCTTGAGGGTTCCAGTTTTTCCACATCTGTGCCAACACCTGATGTTGTCTATCTTTTTGATTAGAACCATTCTAGAGGGGGTATACTGGTATCCCACTGTGCCTTTAATTTTTATTTCCCTGAGGACCAAGGAGGTTGAGCATATTTTTATGTGCTTATTTACCATTTGTTTACCTTCTTCACTGAATTGTCTGTTCAAATCCTCTGTCCATTTTTTATTGGGTTGTTCATCTTCTTATTGAGTTGTATGAGTTCTTTATATATACTGGATACAAGACTTTTATCAGGTATATAATTTGTAAACATTTTCTCACTGTCTGTAGCTTATATTTTCATTTTTGTAATGAGGTGCTTTGAAATGTGAAAGATTTTAATTTATATGGTATTCAATTTATCAGGTTTTTTGCCTTTCATGAGTTGTGATTTTGGTGTTGAATCTAAGAACTCTTTGACCAACCTAAGGTCATGAAGATGTTCTATTTTTAATAATATAAAAATTATAGTTTAAACTCTTACATTTAGGTCTGTGACTCATTTTGAGTTAGTGTTTGTACATGGGGTGATCTAAGTAAGGATGTAAGTTAATTTTTTTCTTTTTTTCACAAGGGTGTCTAATAACCCCAGCACCATTTGTTGAAAAGGATGTTCTTTCATTCTTTCCCTGTTGAAATGCCTTAGTATCTTGGTGAAAAATAAATAGGTAAGGATTTACATTCTGGGTTTATTTCTAGACTTTCAATTCTGTTCCATTATTGCACGTCTCTCCTTACACCAATACCACCGTATATTGATTATTAAGACTTTATAATATGTTATGAAATTGGATAGTGCAAATTCTCCAGTTTTGTTCATTTTCAAATTGTTTTGTCTATCCTTTATGATCCATAGGAATTTGAAGATCAGCTTGTCAATTTCTACCCAAAAAGTGTGTTGGGATTTGTATAGAATTTCATTGAATTTATAGATCAATTTGGCGACAACTGCAATCTTGATGATATTAAGACTTCTACTCATAAAATGTCTCTCCATTTATTTATATCTCTTTTCAGTAATAATGTGTAGCTTTCAGTGTATAAATCTTGCACATCTGTTGGTAATTTATTCCTTAGTATTCTATTCTTTTTGATGCTATTACAAGTGGAGCTATTTTCTCAATTTCTTTTTTATTGTCCATTGCTACTGGTTCACTGCTTGCTACAAAAAATGACTTTGTATACATTAATCTGGTGTTATTCTTCATTAGTTCTAATAGTTGCGTGTGTGTGTGTGTGTGTGTGTGTGTGTGTAATCCTTGGAATTTTTCAAATATTTTTCATGACATCTCTAAGTAAAGGCAATTTTACCTCTTAATTTGCTTTATTGTATTTTTTTTCTTTCTTACTTCCTCTTTTTAACCCCACCATGTAGAACCTCCACTACAGTAGTGGATAAAAGTGGCAAAAGTGGATATTCTTGCCTTCTCTCTGATCTTATTGGTGAAACATCCAGTCTTTCACCATTAAGTATGATGTTAGCTATAGCTATAGATTATTCATAGTTGCCCTTTATCAGGATAGAAATTTCACTTTTGCTATTTTGTTGAGAGCTTTAATCATGAATGAGTGTTGAATACTGTCAAATACCTCTTCTCCATTTTTTAGGTAATTTTTCTTATTCTTTATCTTTTTGATAATATGCATATTACACTAATTGATTTTTCAGATCATAAACCAACCTTGCATTCCCAGGATAAATTTCACTTGGTTATAGTGTATTATCCCTTTTATGGTGCTGGATTCAGATTGTTAATATTTTGTTAAGGAGTCTTCCATATATAATCATGAAAGAAATTGATCTGTAGTTGTATTTTTGTGTGTGATACCTTTGCTTTGCTTTAGTACCAGGACCATAAAAAACACACAGAATAAATTGAGAAATGTTCCTTCATCTTTATATCCTGAATGAGTTTGTGAAGGATTGGTGTTATTTTTTTCTTTAAATATTTGACAATATATTTAAAGTGAATCCATGTAGGTTTAGATTTTTATTTGTGGGAAGCTTTTGATTACAAATTTGAATTTTTATTTCTTTTAGGGCAATTCAGAAATGAACTTAGTCTTAGCAATTTGTGTTCTCTTAGAAATTTGTCCATTTCTTCCAACTCGTTCAATTTGTTGGTATAAAGTTGTTAATAATATCACCTTATATTCCTTTTCATTTTTGTAGGGTCGGTAATGTCTCCTCTTTCCATCTTGATTTGTCTCTCTGATTTTTTCTTAGTTTAGTGAAAGTTTTGTCAGTTTTACTGATGTTTTCAAAGTCCCAGGTTTCAAAGAGCTAACTTAACTGAACTAACTTTCTCCTAAGCTTTTCCTATTTTCTATCCTATTTATTTCTGCTCACGTTTTTGTTACTTTCTCTCTTTCACTGTGTGCTATGTTTTTAGAATACTTTGCTCTTCTTCCACTCATTCCTTAAGGTGGAAGTTTACATATTTATTGGAGAGCTTTCTTCTTTTCTGATATAGGTGCTTAAAGCTGTAAATTTCCCTCTAATCACTGCCTTAGCATCATCCCATACATTTTAGTATGGTCTGTTGCCATTTGTACTAGTTCAAAATATTTTCTAATTTCTCTGTGATTTCTTCATTGACACATGGGTTATTCAGAAGTGTGCTATGTAATTTGTAAATATTTGCAAATTTCCCAGATTTCTTCTGTTATCGATTCTGCTGAACTCGGTTATGTTCAAAGAATAGAGTTTGTATGAGTAAGTTCTTTACATTTATTAAGATTTGTTTTATGTCCCGACATATGGTCTACCCTGGAGAATGTCCACCAACTTGAAAAGCATTCTTCAGTGGCTGGGTGCCATGTTCCACATATATGTCAGTTAGGTCAAGTTAGTTGACAGTGTCATTCAAGTCTTCCATATCCTTGCTAATTTTCTGTCTAGATTTTCTGTGAATTATTGAATAGCTTGTTGAAATTTCCAACTATGATTAAGTTTCTATTTCTCCTTTGAATTCTATCAATTTTTATTTTCTGTATTTTGAGGTTCTATTATTAAGTGCATATACATTTTTTTATTTGTTGTCTACAAGTTTTCTGGCTTTATATTCCTCTGATCCTCCCTGACTGCCTTTTTTAAGTTAAATAAATATTTTTTAGTGTGCTATGTTTAATTCCTTTGTTCATTTTCTTAGTGATTGCTCTAAGAATTAAAATATGCATCTTAATTTATCACAATCTACTTCAGATTAATACTAGATTATTTTCACTAAAATAGGAAATCCAATTTATTGTTCTCTCGTGACTCTACACCAAGAGCAGGTCCTATCACAGAACTACAATGTTACAAAAGTAGTGGTGAGTGGCAGCATCCCAGTGCATACAACTCAGTGAGAAAACTTGTGTGTACGATTAGCGGAACTAGAAGAAAGACACAGAGGTCCACAGACAGTTGGAATCCCTTTACATTTTTCTTTCTACTTTTCATCTCTACTTTTTCATCTCTCTACTTTGTTTTTCTGTGTTAGAATGGTTTATTCATTTGTCAGATATATGCATTGCATATATTTTTCCCAACATGTGAGCTGCTTTGCGTTGGTTTAGTAATGTTGTTTGATGAACAGAGGTTTTTAGTTTTAATAAAGTCCAATGTATCAATTCTTTCCATATGGTTAGTGATTTTAGTATCTTTTAAAATTAACCTTTGCCTAATCAAAATCATAAAGATGTTCTATGTTTTCCTCTGAAAGCATTATTTTAACTTTCATATTTAAATCTGTAATCTATTTGGAACTGTTTTTTTTTTTTGTACAGTGTGAGGAAGAAATCAACATTCATCTTCATATTGCTCCCAACTGACCTAGTAGCATTTATTGGAAAGATCACCCCCTCCCCACTATACTGCAGGATCATCTTCATCGTGTATCTAGAGGTTTTTCATTCCTAAGTCTTTTCTGACTCTATTCTGCTCTGGTTTGTCAGTCTTTTGATCTTTGAGACAGTACCACAGTGTGTTAATCACTTTTACAGTATACATTTTACAGCTTTGCTGTTCTTCTTCTGTATTTCACTGGCCAGTTTTTAACTTGTCTTTCCATGTGGATTTTAAAATCAATTTGGTAACTTGCACAAAAAAAGTCATTGTATTTTTTTTACTGGAATTATGCTGAATACATAGATTTTATTTCTTTAATAGAATAATTTGAGGCTGCTGACATCTTTACATTAGTGAGTTTTCCAATCATGAATATTGTCTATCCTTCCATTTACTGAGGATTTCTTTAATTTCTCTCAATAAATCTTCAAGATTTTTAAGTGTGGCACTCTTGTCCAATTTTGTTACATTTACTTCTAATTATTTGGTATGTACGATGTTATTTGAAAGAGTAGTTTTTAATTCATTTCTATTTGTTTGTTGCTGGTATCTAGACATACAGCTGACTTTTACATATTGATTTTGTAAAACAAACTTGGTATAATCAAGTATTAATTCTGATGTTTGTAGTTTCCTTTATTTTTTTTATGGTTAAGATCATGTCATCTTAAATAATGATCAAGTGTTTCCACAAGATTGGTATTATCACTTTGGTAAAAATTTTGGAAAAATGTAATGTTGAAGCCATACGACGGGAGTAGGCTTTTCCTTGTGAGAAGGATCTTGATATGAATCACACACACACACCCCATTCAGTTCTGTCCAACTCACTACATGTGGTTTAATTATGATCTTATCTTACTGCCTGAAATACACAAGAGAAACACAAAAACAACCATGTCCAATTCTTAGTGCTTCTCACATGTTTTCCATGAAAGTGCTTCTAATAGTTTGAAGTCTCCATATTTATCTTAAAAATTTCATAAAAGTTTTCATTTTCCTCCAAAAATAGCCATATTCATTTTCTGGTAGAAATAAAGTTCTAAACAACTACCATCAGGTAGTACTGAATACTTCAGGGAGATATACAATCTCTATACTCAGTGCCTTTGTGCTTTTGGTGTACATATTCCCTCTTGGGTATAATACTCCACGTTGGAGAATCAGCGCTAAGCCCAACAAGGCCCTCGTATGTCAACATCAATGTCTTACATTCGTCAGTTTCCTTCCTTTGAATGTTTAAAGTAAGGTAAGGTGCACACAAGCAGGACGGAAGTCTTCTGATCTCCGGCTTGAAGAGAATGTGTGCTGTGAACGTAAGCCTCATCTGAGGTACACCAGCACCAGAGAAAACCTGAAATCCCGAAAGTCAATAGAACACTCACTGTTTGTATCAGTAGGAAAAATCCAAAAACCAGTCCCAAAGAAAAGAAAATCCTTGGGAGATTGATCTATACAAATCAACAAAGTGATTATTTTAAGTTGTATGTTACTTGTGATCATTTATTTATATTCCAGGCATTCTTGATGTCAAACTTTTGTTCCTTTGATGCAAGTGACTTTGGCAGCTTGCAACTGAATCGTGATTTTCCTTTCCATCCAAGCTAAGTCTATCCAAACATTTAATTTTACAAGGCATCACTTCTGACGTCCTGTAATCTGGGATCTATCAGATGTATAACTTTTTCTTATTGAAAACATTGATTTTTGTGCACAGCAGTAGGGATGGACCACTGTCACTTATTCGCTAATCTCAACCAATTATTACAGGACGTTCATTTCTGATAGAAACTGTTCTCACTTTTCAAGCAAATTTTTCAGTAAGAATTCCGAACACCATTTGCCCTGTCAAGGTCAGAATACCCTACAGCTAGAGACAGATGAAAGACAGATTATATCTAGTGAATACGTTATAACAAAATTTAAGAGTAAATTTAAATTTACATGATTAGACATTTACATTTATTTCTGGGTGTATTCCTGAAAATAAAAAGTTGTTGCTGTTTTGATATAATTGGATCAAACCTTTGAATACAAATCCTTTTGTATCCTGTAATCTTTCTTAATCTAGTTTTACAAAACATATTCATCCTCCTTCTAAGAATCTTTAATACAATACCCCCAATCCTGCCTTATTTCATTCTATGCTGTCTCTCAAAGTGTAAAGGCAATGGTAGAGCATTTAGAAGTTTGCTATCAGGGCAACAACCATCTCTCTCCCCAAACCATCAGTGCAACAGTAAAACATTCTGTGAATCTCTGACTATACCGTATTTATACAGGTTTTACTTTTGAACACTGTTTGCTTCTTCAAACAATAAAATTAAATCTTAACATTAAAAACTGAATCAACCAGAAATAAGTGACTTTAAATCTTTATAAAATTTTAACATATCCACACAGGATAAAGAATTAATTCAAATAATTTCTAAGTTCTCTAACTCTATACCCTAAGTGGGATATATCTTAAGGGCAAAAAGAACTGCAAAAAAATCTTGAACTTTAACCAGTAGGTTTCATGCTGGTTGTGGTATAAATAGAAGGTATCCTGTGTGTATTATGAAAAAGAACAAATAAGCAAATGTATTGACAGTGTTGGGTGATATACAGAGATAGGGAGAGACGGGGACAGAGACAGAGCTCAAAAGAGATAAAGCAAATAAAACGGCAAAATGTGAATAATAGGTAAATACAGTGAAGGGTATACCTCTGTTCTTTGTGCTATTTATCAACTTTTCTGTAGGTCTGAAACCTTTCTAAAGTTTCGGGGATTGAAAATATCCTCAAGGATGGAAATCATGTCTTTCCATCTTTTGTAAACATCGAAACGAGGATTCCCTGTCTAAGGCCAAAACTTTGTGTTTATTTTTTTGTCATAACTGACAAGAGCCACACAATATCTTGCATGCTTAAGATGCCAACTATTTGAGCCACTTATATTCAAGCCATTCACTAAGTATCACTGACTCGGGAAGGCTCAGTCATGCCGCCTCGTGCAGTGTGCTGCAGCCTGGACCTCAGTCGTTGCGGTCTCCTCACCAACCCCAGGCACCAGCGCCCCCTCCCCATGCTTACTTCACTCCACACCAGCGGTGGAGAGGCTGCCACCGTCCTGCTTCCACAGAAGCTTCACATCCTCTTCTATTGATTCCTTTCAAGAGTTTTAAAATTTCTTGTGGTGAAATCTGGGTTTCTGTGTGCACTTGGTGAAAGGCATCCGTGGAACCTCACAGCCCACACAGTGGGCATGACTGCAGAATCTCAGAATTGCCGCAGACACTGAGAGCAGCCCCATGTAACCGTCAGCCACTGACAAAGCCCACAGCACACGGCCTGATGTCCAGCAACCCCACAGATGATGAGCTGACAACATCACAGGTGAGCCCCTCCCGTCTCTGAAATGCTCAGGCCATGGAGTTGCCTTCTTTTTGAGACACTCTGCCCTGGCTTCGTCCTAGCACTGTGGCCTTGGGGCCACAGAGAGACGGCCCAACCCTCTCCCAAGGCAGTACCCGCATGTACTTGAAGATGTGGTCTTATGTCCAGAGTCTGCTCTCTTCCAAGCTGCGCTCAACTGCTTCATCCAACCACCATCCTGAGCCACGGGTCTTCATCCCATCCTCCCTGGGAACCCACTCTTCTCAACACCCTCTTAAAGTGAAGCCTGGATGCACGCCGCATCTCAGGTACAAAGTGCTTATCCTTTAGGATGAGGAAACACTCTCCCTTGCTAACCAAAGCCATCCTGCCATTTTTCTTTCACAAAGCAGACAAGGCTTTTGATCTCCCCCAGGCTCTCACTGGGAGTAAGAGGGGGTTCTCTTCCTGCCAATGTTGCTTATGAAAAATATTCAACGATGTTTCACGTTTAATCCACTTAGTAATGAAAAGTAAATAAGCCCAACCGGCATGTTTGATTTGTCTCGGAAAGAGAGAAACTGCTTTGCAAGAACAAACAAAGTTAAATTAAAATAAGCGACTCTCCTCAAGAGTGGAAATTGAATTTTCCCCCAAAGAACTAAACGTGTGTAAAACACTGTGCTGACACCGATAAGACAGAGCAGGCCTTACTGGAGCCCAGCTCCCGCGGGTCCCCGGGACTCAGAGGGCAGGGACCCGCGTGCAAGGGCGTGGATGCAAATACTGAAACTCACATGCCTCCCGCAGTGTATCCCACACTGCATCCCGTGGTTCATCGGCGGGAAGCGCGCAGGGACCCCTGCGTGGCCGCGGGCCGGACGCGCATCCACCTACCGTTTTTGCAGATTGGGCAGCACTGGTCGGGCTCGTACACGGGGTCCACGCACTCGGTCTGTGGACACGCGGACACCGCGCACAGCACTTCCCCGCTGGCCTCGCAGCGACACCGCTCGCACGGCGACACCTGCAACACAGGCCACGGTCAGGGCAGTGTCTCCATCCTCGGCCCTGAACGTCAGGCACTCACCAGCCCCGGGGTCCCAGAGCGTGAGGACGGGACTGGGGCTGAGCAGGCTCCCCTGGGGGGAAGGAGGGGCACACTGGTGGGGCTCAATCCCTCCCAGCTCTACACCCGAGCCTCTGTATTTTTATCAACCCACATAGTGAGCTTCTTTATAAGCTTTCTGTTGAAGAAAGGGTTTTGTTTCTTAAAAAATTAAATAACACGTCATATTGAATTCTTGCCCAGCCACGCATCCTGCAGGTGAACCCTTTTCCCACAGCTCTGCCCAGGGCCACCCAGTCAGCCCGGCCCGCCCCCAGCATCTCTGCTGTGAGAAGACAGCAGAGCAGGGCAGGAAGGGCAGGGTAAAGGAAGGAGAAACGGGGGGCTTCTCAGGGCCGGGGACCCGGCGGGGAGCCGTCCCAACGTGATCTCATGTCAGTCTCATGAGATCAATACTAAACACCCCTACTAACATGATCGCCCTAGTTTCTGGAGAGGAAACTGAGACCCAGAGGCATCAGGCCACCGGCTGTGGGCAGACCTTTCATCCGAGACAGGGCTCCGGCTCGAGTCCAAGGCCTCTCAGGGGTCGTCACCCAGCGTCACCATGGCCTTCATCTCCAGGCTCCAACTGGCCTTGCTGCACTTTCCAGCCACTGGCCCCAATTCTACCTTTTTGGGTGGCTCCAATCAAGCGTAATGGCCATTCCTGGCAACGCTGGACACTGCCAACAAATCCTCCTGTAGCGACTCAGGCTGGCCGTGACGGGGATGATTCCTTTTTTCCTGGAAACCACCCACAGAGTGATTTTTCATCTGGGGTGACCCATGCCAAAGCAGAAACAGCACATGTGGACCCAGCAATCGGGACTTGTGATGTGGAAATACGTGCTTTAAAGGACAGTGTGGATGGGGTACCAAACAGTTTTCTGGGCAGGGAGGCCCCACTTGACTTTTGCGTGCAACACGAGTGGCACGACCAGCACTGCGCAAACAGCACTCGCGGGTGCTCCCTTGGTCTATACCGTGCAAAAACCCCAAACTGCAAACTCCACCAAGTGGCCTGGTTACTGCATGAAGCAAAAGCTCAATTTGTACTGAAAGGCGCTAGACCACTGTCTGGCTGGGAGTCACGACTTAGGGGGGTGTGTGTGTGTGTGTGTGTGTGTGTGTTCACGCTTCGAAAGTAACAAAAGAAAGAAAACACTGAGAAGAAACCTTTAGAGTGGCCCGGGACAAAATCTTGACCCGGTCTGCATTATAGCCTTAGAAGTTAAAAATCAATCTTACAACAACGTAAAGGCACGTTTTTGAGAAGCGGTGCTGGCACAAGAAGGTTCTCTCGCTACCATAACAAGCGTCTCTCTGCCAACGCTCTCCTCCTGTCCTTGTCTCCTACCAGTTCTCTTGTCAGCCTGTAGCATCCTTGTGTCCAGGGTGGGTTTACTCAGCAAGCAGGATAAGAAAAGGATTCGGAATTCTAAAAGCAGAGACCCTGAGTTGCACAGGATGTAACCGAGCAGGACCCTATGGGTCCTTCCCCGAATAGACCCTCACCCATGTCCTCAGCCTGTCTTTTGTCTGTAGAAAAACTTTAGCCAAAGAGTAAATTTAATCAGAGAAGTGAGAACATGCAGAAAGAAAGGGAAACAGTCAAGCAAGACAAAATAATACTTTAGCCATTAAACAAAGTCAAGGACCTTTAACTTAGCTCCTCCTCAAGCCCTGTAGACAATACTCTGAGCCGTGTCCTTTGACCTGTTTTGCAGATACTGACATCCCCACCGGGTGGGAGAAGTTAGCTGCAAGCTGCTCACCAGCACGGAGACCCCAGACCAGCTGGAGCCAGGAGGTTGCTGATGCCGACTCCCGATGACCTCACCAGCAGCCAATCAGAAGAATGTCCAGGAGCTGACCACGCCCTCTGCTTCTGGAACACTGTAAGACTCCTCACTGCCCCCTCCAGGGCGGGACACACAGTCTGGAGGGCACTCGCCCTCTGGGTCAGACGGTGGGGAGGCAGCCCCTGCCCCGGGTGAGGTGAGGACGGTCCCATCTGGAGGGCTGGATAGTCAGGAAGGAGCAAAGAGGGCCGGGGATGACTGGGGTCTGTCCTCAAGAAAGGGGCACGGCCCTTCCTGTTCTGGAAGGCTGTGGGCAGACCTTTCATCAGAGACAGGGCTCCGGCTCGAGTTCAAGGCCCTTCCCACCCCCTTCTTGTTCTGCAGGGGGCAGGAAAAAGCCCCATTTCGGTTTGGAATTTGAAAGGAGAGAAGGGCCCTTCTGTCCTGTCCCCAGGACAGGGCTTCAGGAGAACAACAAAGATGCAACTCCAAATCAGAAAGGCATCGTCACAGGCCCCGAGGGGCCCCTCCTGGGCAGGCCTGCAAACGAAACCCTCCTCCCGCTCTGGGCCTGAAACATCGCCCTCTCCCACCACAGAGCCATGCTCAAACCACACACGCAGCCAGGACTGCTAAATTCTGAAAGGTCTGCAGCGTGCTCAGAACTTGAACTGTGGGTCTTACTATCGCTACACACTTGGAAATCCTGGTTCAACTATGGGGAGATTTGCTTACTTCTCAGAAATCACAATTGAGGCTTACAGTGAGGGTCACGAGTGTGTGTGTGTGTCCCTCCCTGGCCTCAGCTCCCAGCCCTGCTCTGTCTGCCCCAGCCCACTCGTGTGGCTGGGATCCACCCCACACCCCATGGTAGCAGGTGGGGCAGCCAGCTCCGGTGTCTGGGACCCTGGTGGGATGTCAGCCTGCCCAGACTGTGACTGGATTCCACATGCTGCTCTGATTCCAGGCACCAGGTCTGAGCGTCACCCCAGCCGAAGAGCCCTCAGATACCAGCTCAAGCACCAGAAGGCCTCCTGTCGACCCATGTTCTCTGTCCTTCTGTGCAAACGGAAGGTAAGAATGCCCAGTGCATTGCTGGATCTGTGAGCAGGAACATGAGCTTCTAGGGTGTTTCTGCAATCCCGCCTGCTAGCAATAGCCACCTACACCTTGTATAACACGCCTAATGACAGAAATGCCATCCTCTGCAATCTTCCGGTTACAAATCAAGTTTTGTACAGAACTTAGATGGAGCACCTAGAGGAACACCCGGGCATCTGGGGAAGAGGAGCCATTCTCAAGGTACCCACTATGGGCTGGAGTAGTCAACCGCTGTGCTGGAGGAAAAGAGCACAGTCTTGCAGAATTGGGAGTGAGAGTAAAGAGAAGCTCTGTGCTCTTCATTCATTCATCCCAATCCTGAGCCCAGACCGATGAGACCCACTTGTGCTAGTTCCAGGCAGGTAGGAACATGGGTGATGGCTGGGGGGGAGGAGGGGGAGGGGTTAGGAAGGCTGGCAAAGGGCCAGCGCCTGGACCAGCCTCGGATCCAGGTACTGATGCTGAGGGCTCTGCTGAGGGCTCTCACTGGCCCCCTCTGCTTTCAGAGTCACCCCAGTGACTGTGGCTTAGGAACGACAGTGCTGCAACGTGGGTCTAACCTGAAGCAAAACCATGCAGAACAGACACGTCTGAGCATGCTTTCCACGAAGCAGCCGTGAATACAAAGTGCACAGCAGAGGGGAAAGAAAGATCTTAACTTGATGGCAGCTAAAGTATTTTCCCAATTAGTTAGACCCTCGGAACGCGCAGTAATGATATACATGTCCGTATCACATGTACATAGGCAGTTAAGGCCTGTAAAATACATACTGAGCCGGTTTCTAAACAGCTAAGTAGGAACGAGCAATCTAATTTACGTGGGAAACACTTCTCAGATGTAGAATGAGGCCTTCCTAATGGAAACCGCTTACAGTCAGGGCCTCGTACATAAAAGGATCTACACGAAGTAAGTGGTCGTTTGGGAGGAGCTTCTGTACTAGCTGCTTGTTAGCAGTTGTATTTTATCTCATATATTTCACATTTATGGACTCTGGTGCAGTTAGATAGCTATCTGTAAGGAGCTTTGCCTTGTGTCATTTCATAACCATGAGAAGGACCAGGCTCTGAAATACAGCAGAAGGCAGGTTGAATTTGAATCTCACTCTTGTCTGTGTCCCAAATGTCTTTGCATTCTGGAAGGCAGAAACTTATTTCATACATGTACTCTTTCTTGTCTGGTTTCTTGTACTCAGCATAGTTATTTTGAGATGCGTCTGTGCTGTTTCCTGTCATTCCTTTTTGACAATATTCCATTGTATAGACATGCTACAGTTTGTTTATCCATTTACTTGTTTATGGACATTTGGGTTGTTTCTAGTTTGGGGCTGTTACCCATCAAGCTGCTATGAAAATTCATGCACAAAAAAAAGAAACTAATTTCCAGACACTTCCTCCTGCTCTATCCTGCCTACACAGCTGCACCTTCCACACCCAGCAGAATGCCCACCTACTTGGAAAGGCCAACATACTTTTCTTAAATCCAGCTTCAACACATCTTTCTGTCCTGAGCTGCCAGAAAAGGCCAGTGGCCTGGGTGAGAACTCAAAGATGCCTTGTATCACCAGAATCCTGCTCTCTGACAAGCAACCACCATTATATTTCCTATCTGGAACTTCGCCCTGTGGTTGCTGGCGTGGGTGCCACGAAACCCCACTAATTCCAGGCTGAATGCAGATGCCTCCCCAGGAACAGACAAATGAGAGGCACGAAAATCCCAGCATAGCTTCCCAAGGAATTGTAATGTTTTCATAGATGGGATTAATTTGTGAGCTAAGAGGTGTCAGCCCAGACCTTTCTCAGTTAAAACCATTCCACCTAAAATAAAGTCTTCTCTCCATTTCTCTATTTTGTCCATCACCAGAGAGGTTCCGTTTATGTTTCTAACCCCCATAGTGTTGGATTCTACAATGACACAAACTAAGATTAACATGAAAACAAAGAGAAACCCTGAAATCCGGGCTTCCCTCTCCCTTCCTCTTTCCCAGTTCCTCGACCCTCCCCCCTTCCTTTGAATCTCCATAAGCCCAGGACCCCTTGAATTCCTCCGGGCGTGTTGGCCAAGAGCACTGTGTCCTGTCACTGAGAGCCCGACTCCCAGCCTGCAGTCAGCTGCCAGCTAGATTCAGTGCAACTCAAGGGCCAGGGCGTGTCATGTCTCTGTCACATCCAGGATGATTACAGCAACTGAGCTGATGCAAAACGCTGCACAGGCTCAATAAATATTGACTGAGTCAAGGAAGAAACCATTTAAAGACACAGGAGCTGAAATTAACTTGCACAGCACATGAGGAGAAACATAAAAAATGAAATCTACAGCTTTGCTTCAGGAAGGGCTGTCACCACCTGGTAAGGAGCTGCTGGAGGATTGGATGCCCACACAGGAGGCAAAGGGAAGAAAGAGGAATCTTTCCATCATGAGGGATCAAGATGTGGATTACACATTTAATCCACAAATGGAAGAGAAGACACAGATGCTAGGATGATATAGACACGAAAGCAGAGGCTTTCCAGAAGGGATCTGACAAGTGCATAAAGGGCATGGCTAGAAACAGGGTCCCTAAGTGCACAGCCTGAGATCAGGAAGCAAAACCTCGAGATTTTGGAGCAATCTAGTCCTGCACGTGGGGAGCAGGTGTCACACCACCCTCTGCCTATTACATCTTTCCTAACTATTCTACTCTGTGTGTCAGTGTTTCCTATATATCGCTCACATTTATAAGGAGTAGCTGAGGACTCATACTCTCTTACTTACGCAGTGAACAAACTTCAAATCCAAAAGTGGAAGATATACGATGTGGACACACCCACCCTGCAGGCTGGGGATCAGGGCAATGATACAAGAGCAGGCTTCTCAGCCCCACCACCAGGCCCTCCACCCTCCACTGACCAATCCCATAGGCTCAGGACCCGAACAGAATCCTGTATCCTCACAGAGAGACACAAAGACACACCCAAGTCGCTCACCTCTGTGCCCAGTCTGGCTGGGGAGCTGACACATAAAAAGAGAAACTAACAGAAAAGCAGGCAATGGCAGATGGCAGCTGAGCTGTGTGCATGTTATGGCTTTTAAAGGCAGAGCTGTTTCTTGGAGTGGGAGGGAGAGGAAAGGGATCAGACTGGAATGTGGATAAGTCAGCTGGGGAGGATAGAGCAGGTGGAGAGGGGCGCCATGGAGACAAGGAGGGGCCTCGCCGGCTCCACGGTTCCCTCCTGGGGCTGAGAACCTACCCCAAAGAGACTTAGAAATCTAAACTGGAAAGCATAACGTTTCCCACCATCAGCAGAACTAGAAGAATTGTTCTAAAGCTAAAGAACGAGATCTCAGTGTTTGTGCATTTGAGTTCTGTTTGCACGTTATGACCCTGTTGCATAATTATTCTGATAACTTCCAATTAAGAAACAAGCTGCCGTGTACAGAGATAAATATAAATTTTAACCTTTTTTTCCAGAAGTAATTTTTCAATAGTTCTCAAAATAAAAATCTAAAGTAAGTGTATTAGAGTTTGGATACTATATCGTTTTATCATTTCATTTTTTTCTTTACCTCCAAAACAACAATCTAAGTTAAAGTTTTGCAATCAGATAATCTTCTTAAAAAAAAAAGAATTCCTCTGTTCAAGCATATCTTCTCTCCCCAAAAAGGATAGTAACTTCTTTAATAACCTCTCTCTATTTTTCTGACGTTACATTTTAATAGGATAATGTTCATTTTATTTTAACAAAAATTGAATGTGATAAAATCAAATGATATCTGAAACTAATAAAAACAAAGAAAGGAAAAAAAAGAAAAAGAAGAAACAAGAGGCAGGAGCGAAAATCGCCCTTCGCTGAAAGCAGTCCTTGGCGTGGCCCTGGATGAAAAGCATCCTCCCAAAGCCACTGTCACACTTTTGTCACCAGATGGCGAAAGTGTCCTTCCAGCTGCTTAGTGTCTTCCCAAAAGTGCCCAGGGTCAAGTGCGCTGCACTTAAGGGGAATCCCCTTCTACTTAAACCACAGGTCTCATTAGCTTCTGATAACCCGGAGCTGTGATATTTTGGAGCTGGAAGAAAACGCAGGAGCAATGCTTTTCAACTCTGCATTTTTACGGGGTGAACACACACCCAGGGGTCGGGTGAATTGTCAAGAAACCCACACAGCAAGGCAAGGCAGCGGCCGGAACGCAGGGTCTGGTCAGGCCACCGGGCTCTGCTCACGTACCATCTTCATGAGTATGTGCTGGGCCACCCTGCCTGCTCTGACCACCCTCCCGACTCCCTGCAAGATGCCTGGAAGATGCTATGCAGGTCCCAGCTTTCTTTTCAACAGTCACCTCAAACTAAGTCCTTTCCCAACCTTACTCAAGTTTCCTCGACCTGAAATATCTTCAACTAGAGCAAGGCTCTGTCTCCACCCTGGGAAGCAGCAGGGTCCGGGCCAGACACAGAGGTGCCCACCCAGCAGCCCATGCCTCCCTGGCTCCGCCCGCTGTCTGAGCTCCCCTCGTACATCAGGGCCAGCAGGGAGGGCTCCAGCCCCTCCGTCCCCACCCCCCATCTTCCCTCCCATGGGAATAGCAGCCCCGGATGAACCTGGTCCACAGCCACCTTCCAGCCTCCAGCACAAGCCAATGGCCACGGAGCTACCGCAAGCTGCTGCTTCCTGCGTCTTCAGAGAAGATTCTGGTTTTGTTTTGTTCTTTTTGTCTTTCTACTGGCTGTCAGAGAACGGATTTGCACACAAAGGGACTTAATTAAGAACTGTCCCCAGGAGCTGTCAGCTTCCAGTCTCAGGAAGAATAGGACTCCACCACACACACCCACACACACACACACACACACACACACACACAGAGCAGATGAACAGAACAACAGTCTGACAACCCGACAAGGCACCGCTTTCTTCTCAGGCACCAAAGACTGACTTTTGTAGTTTAGCTTGAGGCAGGACCCCTTAATGTCTTTCAAATCCTCTTGTGAATAGTTCCCTCAGATAAATACGGATCATGCAGGAACTCACTTACAGGGGAAAGATGCAGGCAGTGTTTACATGGTGTATTTCACTTGGTGGCAAACAGATGAAAATGAAGCAGGTGCTTCTTCTGGGCTGAAGACCTGGGGAATGTCCTGGAAGGGTGCTGACCTAACAGATCACACAGTCCGATCACATGTAGCAAAAACCTGCTGGCTTCCTGTTACAAACTGAATGCCTCCCCCTAAATTCATATGGTGAAGCCCTCACCCCCAATGCAATGGTCTCTGGAGGCGGAGCCTTTGGGAGGTCATAAGGGTTAGATGAGGCCAAGGTCACGAGGGTGAGGCCCTGGAGGGTGGGATTAGTGTCCTTGTAAGGAGAGGAGGAGGGCCCTCTCCCCACCCAGTGAGGACATGATGAGTAGGCGGCAGTGTACAAGCCAGGAGGCGGGTCCTCAGCAGAACCAGACCCTGCAGACACCTTGATCTTGGACTTCGAGCCTCCAGAACCAGGAGAAGTAAATTTCTGTTGTTTCAGGCACCCAGTCTCATGCATTTTGCTCTGGCAGCCTGAGCTAAGACAGCACGTGCACCCCCATTTCTGTGGTGGAGGCAGGTGTGTGCCCACGGTGGACCCGCCCCTGGCGCCCAGTCCTGGCCTGCTGCAAACAGAGCCGTGCAGAGAGGAGGAGAAGGGGCCAGCAAGGCTCGGAGTAACCCCAGGGCCACAGGCGGATAGGCTTGGAGTGCTACCCTGGACCCTGGGCCCAGTCAGGTGCGGCCTCTCTCCTCCCAATTGGGAGCATGGGTGATGGTGAGATTTTGATGGAGTAGCTCTAATAGATACTTTGCCTATTCACAGATTTCTAAATTAAGACCTTAATAGAATGGCTGTGATGCCAACTGGGCGTGACCACCTACAGACTGGGGCTGGGGGCAGTTTTGTTAAAGCCAAACTCCTCTTAAAACATGGGAAGCACTAAACCCTTTTTTTAGAATTAGTATAAAAGATTAAGGATCAGTTATCCTTAGCAGAAAGAAGTAATGAAAAGGAAATGGTTTTCCTTTAACATATAAATGACTAAAACTAACTGTTTTCCAAGAGTAGGCTTTTAAAAGATGGGTGTGCGGTGTGATGTGGGGATTGGTTCTCTCAGGGATCACAAATTCAGATTCTTTCAGGGATTCGTCATGTAAGAAAACGAGGCAGTGAACTAGGTGCATAATAGGGAGTGGTGGAGACTGCAGCAAACGGGGAAAACACTTAATGCATTGAAACCCATGTGCGTATCTCTTCCTAATATAGACACGCACACGCACACACACACACAGACACACACGCACACGCAGAAAACAAAACCATGCTGCTCCCTTTCATCATTCTTCATTTGAGACGGCAGTAATATCGTTTAAACGCTAAGCAGGGAGCAGTGAAGGTGACCAGAGTGTAACTGAGCAGGACCCAATGGGTCTGTCTGTCCCCAGGACAGACCCCTCCCCATGTCCTCTGCCATGGGGCCTCTCGGAAGTACTCAGATAACAGTATCTGATGCACATTTCCTGAGTTGTTTTGCAGATGCTAAAACCCTCACCAAATGGAAGATGTTAACTACTTGATGACCATGAGCCCATAGCCCCAGGCCTCCTGGAGCCTAAGGACTGATAACATTAACCCCTGTGACCCTGCCCTGTTCCCTCGCCATCAGCTAATCTGAGAATTGTGCAGGAGCTGATCACATACCCTACGACCTGCCCCACTCCCTCACCTGGCTTTTGCCGAAACCCTTTGAGGAGCTGGGGGCTTTTTACGGCATGAGCCACCAGTCTCCTTTGCATGGCCCTGCAATAAACCTTTCTCTGCTCCAAACTCCGACGTTCCAGTGCGTGGCCTCACTGTGCGTCAGGCACACAAAATTGTGCTAACCAGAGGACAGCTGACCCAGCTCCAGGAACAAGGCTCACCATCGCCAACTAGGACGTGGCCACCCGGACACATCTGAGGTCGGAGCCTGGCTCCCATCAGCCTGCCTCAGCTGCCAATCACCCAGCAAGTGCTGGACCAGGGCGGGAGAACGGGGCACAGGCATCCTCAGCTCACACCTTTGGCCCCTGCACTTCCCCTTGAAGCTGAGCCTCTTCCAAAGCATCCTGATATTACAACAGGCCAGCCCAGCAGTTTCTCCAGTTAATGAGGTCCCTTTCCACGGGGGTTTAAGAGACTGTGGGGCTCACTCACAAGAAAGGGATCCGTCTCTGAGCTCAGAGGCACCCCTGAGAGCCGAGCACTCAGTTGTGTCAGCTGCTGCATCCTGTCACCCTAGAGCAAGATGAGCTTATTTCTCTGACTCCCTGGAGGGCACAGGAGGCCAGAGGGGGCTCTGCTGCAGGAGGTGACCTGAGCTGAGGGGTTGACATCCCAGCACAGTTTATCCCTCAGGCCACCAGCGTCCCTTGTTCCTCACAGGCCCAGGGAAAGGCAGCAGCCTTGTCAGAATTCTTTCTTTTCCTACCCCACACTCCCTGACATTTCTGCCAAGTGTGACATGGCTGAACTACCAGCCGATTGAGGCAAAGGTGCTCAGGGGGGCCCTGTTCCACGTGGGAAGGGACTGCCAGCCTCCTGGCCAGCTGGGGACTCCCTGTACTGCGGCCCCAGGGGAGAAAGGTGCCACGGTGACAGCCGTCCACTGGCCAAGCGCCCTGTGCCCCCAGAACATAACTGTCAACAATGAGAGAGCGTGACCGGGGACAGAGCTACGGCTCCTGACACCTTAACAGGAATGAATAAATACGAGTCCTGGCTTGCTTGAAACTAATTGCGTATTTTGTTTCAAGCCTTCTGAAACGAAAATATTGAGATACTTTTCCAAAAAATGCATGAAATTTAAAAGTAAAATGTAAGTAAGAAACTGTTTTTAAAGTTGGACCAGGGAGATAGATATAAACGAGTGTAGCATGTCAACCTCTGACAAAAGCAAAGACATGATACAGAAGGGCCGACCTGTCTGGTACGGTGTATGTTAGTATTTATGTCTGAGGCGCTTCGGGAGCAGGGGGCATATCACTTCGAAGTGGTCTGAATTTTCTTCCAGGAAGGGCAGAACAGTTGGCCATGGCCTACTGGAGCTTGGTGCCACCTGTGACCTGTAGCCCTGGACGACAGAAGGAGCCTTTGAAAATGTTCACCTATTTCAGAATTTGGCCTCAAGCTGCACCAGCTCCCCAGCGATCATCTTTTTCCAAGAACATTTAAAAGTTGTATTTAATGGCATCTCCTGTTTAAGGATAAATTGCACAGCTCAAAATTCAGTACAGGACACACCAACCCCTGCAAGGCACGGGAACATCAGCCCCACCACCAGCTCAGCTGTCACCACCCCGGAGGCCCCCGCTTTTGTAATAGGCAGTCGGGGTTCTCAGCCCCAGCACCCTTGATATTGGTTGTTGGGCTGTTCTGGACCCTGTAGGATTCCAGCAGCCTGTCTGGCCTCCGCCCACCAGATGTCAGTAACGTCTGCCCACCCCAGTTATGACAACCACAAACGCCTCCACATGTGGCCAAGGCTCCCTCGTAGGGACAACGTGGACCCCAGTTGAGAACTACTGATCTGCAATTTAGTGAAGGAGGGGTTTTGATCCCTTCTTTCTTAACTCTGTGCCTCTGCTTCTGGGATCCTGTTTTGCTTCCTGGATTTCAGCCTTTAGATTGCATCTGGAACTTCTTTTAGTAAAGGTTTCTTGGTAGTACGCACTCTATTTTTGTTGAAAAATATTTTTGTTCAGGCTCATTCCTGAAAGACAGTTTTGCCAGGTACATCCATTGAATTCATGCTTATTTTCTCTTTGTTCTTTAAAGATGTTCTTCTACAGCTTTGGGTTTTCTATTCCTTTTTTCTAGGCTGTGCCAGGTGGTTTGCAGCATCTTAGTTCCCTGACCAGGGATTGAACCCATGGCCCCTGCAGTGGGAGCATGGACTCTTAACCACTGGACCGCCAGGGAAATCCTGGCGGAAATTTTCTATTCTTGACGAGATGTCAGGGGTCAGCCTAGTTACTGCTATTTTGCAGATAAAGTCTTGACTCTGTGGTCCCTCTTAAAATGTTTCCTTTCTCTCTGGTGTTCTGCACTCTCACTAGGTGTGGTTTTATACATATACATACATATATATATACACACATATATGTATATATATAAATATTTTATATATACTTAATATATGTGTGTGTGAGATATATACACACACATACATATATCTTTTTTTAGATTCACTGGGATTCCTGCATCAGGAAATAGGGGTCTTTCAACTAGAAAGTCTCTGGCACTATCACTTCATCTTCTCCACATTCTCTGCTACTTCTTTCAAAATTCTAACTGGATGTATGTTAGACCTTCTTTCTCTATCCTCCATATACCAAAACATTTCCTTCCTATGTTCCATCCGTGCACCTGTGTTTCATTCTGGGCAACTTCTTCAAATCTACCCCCAGATTCACTAACTTATCTCACAACCTGCACCTATCATCCTGTCAGATCCTCCCCTTGAAGATTAGTTCCAATTACTGTAGCATTCCTTTATACAGGCTCTATGTGATTCCTTTCCAAAGCTGGCAAGCACTTGGTATGTACTGATGTGGTTTACCCATCCACTTGATTCCCGCATTTATTTCTCTGTGCATAAGAAAATATTCTCGTTTGTATCCCAGCATCTGGGTCTGATCTGACTGCGTCTGTCTCGGCTGACTCTGGTTTCTGACGCTCTTTCCTCTTGTGTGGAATTGTTATTTTGACATCACATTCCTTGGAACCTTATTTGGGGGGATTCTCTGCGGCCGGAGAGTGTTTGCCTTTGTCAGATACCTGTGGGCCCTGCCAACCTGGGACCACTTTAAATAAAAATATTCCACATGGATTATCCAGAGCCCTCAGGGAAGCATGACTAGGGGCTCCACATCCACAGCAGGGCATGTGCAACTGCTGAGAGGGAAGCCTCCAGCCCTGCCCAGTGCTGATGCCATCCAGGGGGTGTGTCTACATGGACCTCTTGCAGGACAGGCTCTTCCGGGGAGTCTGCTTTTATGAGAGGTACCCTGATCTGACTCTCCCTACCTGGGGCCCTGGACTTGTGACGTGGCCCAGCCTGGCCTCGAGTACCAAGGGTCCAGGCCCCGGGTATCAGTGGACACCCTAGGACGGCCTCTCCTGAACGACTGACTTTCCTCTCTGGTTTCATACATCCACCTCTATGGACTAATTTCTCTTATTTTTTTTGCCATTCCTGCTGTGCTTTTGAGAAGATGTGTTTTATTGTATGAGATCCAGGATTTCATGAGTTTTCTAAACAGTGGGTTTTCAGCCTATGAGTCTTCCATATTCCCAGGTAAAATCATTTCTGCCATGAGGGGAAATGCACAGGCCACACGGCATCTTAGTTTTCCATTGCTATGCATTTCCACAGGCCTAGGGCTTCCCAGAGAGCTCGCAGGGCCACGGGCAGATGCCTGACATCATCCTTTTCTGCATCCATTCGAAAGGCACCCTCTGTCCTGGACGCACCCCAGTGCCCGACAGAAATAGAAGGAGAAGTGAGATCCAGCTGGCAGGATCTCAGCCTTGGAACAGATAAGCAGCAAGAAGGATTTCCGGCTACATAATCAGAACCGTGCCATGAAGGACGGCTACAGGGGCTGCAGACTTGAGCGGAAAACCGTATCCTTTACTCAATCTCACAACTACGCTATCGGAAACAGGCTCTGGTCTTTTCCCTAGAAAGCTGCCCCAGGATCCTTCTTCCTCTGTCATTTCAACACAAAGCGTTAACAGCACTGAGATCTAGGTGAGGGGCCTCCACCTGCCTACCCTGCAGACCGCGACCCCACCTGACCAACCTCTGGGCACATCACTCTCTATAGGGTCACTGCCCCTTGATCGGAGGGACCTGACGGTTTGTCACTGTATATCCAGGATGTAGCCCAATGCCTGCAAATATTTATTCAAAAAAGTATTTTTAAATAAATAAATGTAAGCATGAGCTTTCTGTTGGGACTTATCAGATCTGAGAAGGAAACACTTCTGGGCACACACAGCGCCCTAGAGTCACTCTCTGATGGTGAGGAAATTCAGAGGCCATCTTGCTGGTGACCAAGCGCCATGCTGGGGCAGGACCGCCCCTGAGATGCACAACTCCCCAGGCCGCAAGTGCAGCAGGCTTTTGTTCTGCTGTTTGCGCAGAGCTCTGCAGGTTCTCATATCTCTCATTTCCTTCTTATAATGTGAGAGACAGCATCCTCTCCACGTTTTCCCGCCAGCTAATAAGGAGGTTCTGAGTATTGCCCATGGGCACAGGGATGAACCAGAACACAAGCTCACGTCTTCAGAGGGTAAGGACTCTGTGCAGTCCCAGCCACACACAAAATGCCCCTCCATCCCCACGGGATGAGGAAGGTAAAGAGGCAGAGTTGGAAGGAAGTGTCCAACAGACCAGGACTCAAATCCTGGCTCCCCCATCACGAGCTTGATGACTTCAGTCAAGTTACTTAACTGTTCTGAACCTTAGTTTTCTCTCCTTTAAGAAAAAAAATACCACCAGCTCATCAGTCTATTGTGTAAACCCTGCCCCCACCCAACATATAAAACATATAAGCAATGGATGAATGTTGGTTTCCTTCTTCCCAACATAAAAGACTAAACATTTAGGTTAGCAGATATTTGTCCTGTCTAAAACTTCCATAAGACATTTGGTCCACACCCAAAGGTCCTTGAAATTCGGTCCTATCCAAAGAGTCCATGCCAAATGGCTTTGGACAAGACCAAATATCAAGGACCTTTCTTCTTTTTTTATTACGTATAGTTGACTTACAATGCTGTGTTAGTTTCTGGTGTACGGCAAAATGTTTCAGTATTATATTATATTAGTATATATAATTTTTCAGATTCTTTTCCATTACAGTTTTTACAAGATATGAATACAGTTCCCTGTGCTACACAGTAGGTGGTTGTTGATTATCTATTTTATATATAGTGGTGTGTGTGTGTTAATCTCAAACTCTTAATTTATCTCTCCCCCTGCTTTCCCCTTTGGTAAGCATAAATTTGTTTTCTATGTCTGTGAGTCTATTTCTCGTTTGTAAAAAGTTCATCTGTATCTTTTTTTGGATTCCACATATAAGCAATATAATATGACGTTTGTCTTTCTCCTCCTGTTTTACCTCACTTAGTATGATCATCTCTAGATCCATCCATGTTGCTACAAAGACCTTCTGCTATGGACCAAATATCTTATGTAAGTTTTGGACCGGACAAAATGGTCTTGCAAATATCAAGGACCTTTTGGCAGAGGTGGAATATCTTACGGACCAGAGGTTTTATGGAAGTTTTGGATAGGACCAAATGTCCTGTGGGAACTTTTATAGCATTTGTCTCATACACACAAATAAAGTACTGCACGGAGCATGTAAAAGTGCAGTCATTCACGTTAGGTTTCCCCTACCTGAGTTAGGGACACATCTGAAAGGTCTAGGGAAACCATAGGTACTCTCCTTTCTTTAAAAAAACAAAAGTTAACATTTAAATGGCATTGCACAGAAGGGCAGAAACTAAGAAGTCCAGAATTTGCCAAGTCTTCCTAGAAGCCAAAACAAATTCAGTCGCAGCAATAGCGCGCACATGAAACTGACTTACAGGAAAGAACGTCGACTTTACACAACTTAGTTCATGTTCCTCGGCAAAGGAAAATAATAATGGTGTTGTTGTGGTCTAAGTAACATCAGTCAAAAGAATATAAATACGATTAGACTGAAAAATATGGAGAATTGTGTCTTTCTCTTTATGGGCACTTGCTCATAATTGCAGTAGAGACCTATTGAGATGGAGCTTTTGATTCCAAATTTCATGTAAGTTCTTTTTCATTAATAAACTCCGAGAAAGGAGATTTTGCAACAAGTCGGCTGCTGAGGCCCCAGGAGAGGCTTGTGACTCAGTGGTCCCGGGTCATCTCACCTGTGACTACCTCGTTCACTGATCTTCTGTCCAACGGTCCCCATGCTTTGCAAGACAGCCCAGCAAGCAACACGTATCAATAATTCATTTTCTCTTTTTCTTCTAAGACTTAATACAATTGCCAGTCAGACCTCCTGATCGGCTACGGTAACCAGCGTGGACACACAGAACTGATACCATCCCAACCGAAAGCAAAGTGAAATTTCAGTTCTCCTGTATCTCGGGGAGTCGCATGCATTCTGTTAGCTTCTACAGAACACGGAAACAAGCTTGCAGACCCTGTTTCTGTCTTCACGGTTCCCCTGAAATCAGGATTCCCAGGAGGGGAACAAGTTCTTTTGTTGCTCAAAATGGAATCGTGTTTTAACTAATGAATTTCAAATTTGACTTGCTGCTGGCATGTATGGTAGCTCTCAGGGGCAAATTTAAAAGTAAGGCCCTCATACGTATGATACAAGTATGACATAAGTAAGTAGCACAGTAATTCCTGAAGTGGAGCTCAGAATGGAATAGACACTAAATCACCAAAATCTGGGTGGGTGGCTTAATTATGTTCATAAGGCATCCCGTGTATTACCCATCACTCTGTGCCTTCTCTACTAATTCTTTCTTCCTGTCATACTTGCTGATGCATCCTTGCCCCACTGCATTCCCTACACCTCCTTGGACCCAGGCCTACGAGGTCAACTCTGGTCACTGACCCTATGTTACAGGCTGCATTGTGTCCCCTCTCAAACTCAGATGTTGCAGTCCTAAACCCAATACCTCAGAACGTGACTGTATTTAGAGACAAGGTCTTTACAGAGGTAATTAAGGTAAAATAGGTCATATGTGTTGGCCCTAATCCAATATGAGTGGTGTCCTTATAGGAAGAGGAGATCAGGACACAGACATGCACAGAGGGCCGACCATGTGAGGACACAGGGAGAAGGCGGTCCTCTACATGCCAAGGAGAGAGGCCTCAGGAGGAATCAGCCCTGCCCACCCCTTGATCTCAGACTTCCAGCCTCCAGGGCTGTGAAGCTGTAAGTTTCTATTGTTTAAGCCACCGGGTCTGTGGTACTTTGTTATACAGATGGCACGCCCCAGGAAGCGAGAGAGCACGTGAAATAGCATCGTGTATAAAAATTATAAACGCATAGACCAGCTTCCTTACTCGAAGTTGGAGGCCTGCTGGTGTAAGAACAGGACGCTTGGTATAATTTCAGAGGCAGCGGAGGACATTCTACTGGTAACTATGTTTTTATTTGAATATACAAACTAAACTGCAAACATCCCTGGAGGGATGAGGGTATTACTCTAATTGTTATCAGCAGCTTAACGGTATTTCACTGAAGGTCTTCTGCTGACATCTGCCTGAGATCAACCAGGCTGTAAGGAATGGGAATTTGAATGGGGTAAAGAGCCTCGGTGAGAAGGGGAAAGACAGGACTGAAGTACAGAGAAAACTGGGCAGAGAGTGAAACCCTGCAGGACCCTGTGGGGCCCTCCCAAGTACAAAAGCCCTTCTGTGCTTTCTATTTCTTGTTTGTAGGAAAAAGGTTTCTGCCTCCAAGACCTTCCCTGAGTTCCAAAGGGCAGATTCAAATAGTCACTAATTAGGGGAGCGAGGAAACGCAGAAGGAAACAGGGGCAGGATGTGGGAGGGTCCCAGTTCCTCCTGAGGGGTGGGCACAGATATCTGATCCATATCCCTGAGCTCTTCTGCAGGAACTAAGGCCCCCATCCCGGTGGAGGATGGTGACTTCAGGCTGAGCACAGATCCCTGGAGCACCGCCCTGTGACCTCACCACCAACCAATCAGAGTAGGGTTACACACCCTGAATCCCACCCCCCAGGTTTTGCCTATAAAACCTTCTTCCCTGAAACCCACTGGGTCTTTGGAGCATGAGTCAGCCATTCTCCTGGCGTGGCCCCGTGATAAATAAACCTTTCTCGGCTCCGAACTCTGACGTTTCGGTTTGTTTGGCCTCACTGTGCACCGGGCACAGGGACTGCAGACACATACCCAGGACAGAGGAGCACGAGAGGGCAGGCAAGAGACACGCTCTGTCCGGAACATGTGCGCAATAGCATCACAGGCACAAGGATCCGGGGTTCCACCTTCTCAGGCACCCACCACGAGCTCCCAGCCTCCCTCAGTAACCGACTCTCTCTCGGAAAGCAGAGAACAGAAAGCGCCTGCGTGCCTCCCAAGGAAAGAGGCCCAGAACCGGCCTGCCTTTCACCCCACCGCCCCCCCGCCGACCTGGCCGTGATTGGGAGCGCCCCAGACATGACCCTCTGGCACCTCAACCACCACTGAATTACATTGTTTTCAGAGGAGCGCAAAGCGCTTCAGATGTAAAATGCGTTCCTTTCCTGTCGTCCATGTACTGTGTGCTGTGCAAACTGCAGGCCTTGATGGGTCTCCTGGAAGCCTGGAGGACCCAGAGCAGCTACAAGAGCAGTTGTGCCCCACAAACCCCTGGACTCACAGCTGACCCTATACCCCTCTATGCTTATCCTCCCAACACTCCCAGAAAGCACCGCACCCTCTTTTGTTCATGGAATGAAACTTGCACAAAGCCACACTAAGGGAAATGCCTTAGGAGTGTTCCTGATACTAACAGAATGAACAAGCATGATATATACAACGCAATCGTTATGCAGTTGTACTTATCATAGGAGCAGGAATATAATGAAAATTTTATAGCAGCTGTGCACAGTGTCATCCTAGCATCTGGTAATGATTGGATGAAAGTTAAGAACAAAGGATCACTTGAAGATGAAAGATGTGCTTAATACTCTAAAAATAGCTTTATTGGTATTTTAATTCTCACTGAGATTATAATCTTTCCAATCTACCTTTAGGTGCTATCATCTTCCATCTCAGAGTGGGAAACACATTCTACTTATGCACCAATTTTTGAAAACAGGAATACAATACAAGGCATGTACGTATATACACTACCAAATGTAAAACTGATAGCTAGTGGGAAGCAGCCGCATAGCACAGGGAGATCAGCTCTGTGCTTTGTGACCACCTAGAGGGGTGGGATGGGGGGGTGGGAGGGAGGGAGACGCAAGAGGGAAGAGATATGGGGATATATGTGTACGTATAGCTGATTCACTTTGTTATAAAGCAGAAACTAACACACCACGGTAAAGCAATTATACTCCAATAAAGATGTTAAAAAAACAAAACAAACAAACAAACAAAAAAACGATCTCCCACCCCCATACACATGGGCAGCTTCATGGCATCCAGCACTTAGCAATGAATAACAGAACAGAAGCTCGAATTCTTCCTTCTACCTGTGGTGGCTGCTCTGGGATGCGTTTGGGCTTTTGAGATCAAAATGCTAGTAGTTCCTCATCCTACCTCATGGACACCTACAAGAAATGACTATGGAACCACACACAGTGCAAACCATAAATGGTATTAATTAGAAACGAATCCCTCGTCTTCGATCTTGTAACACTTAGGTTTTCCTATGAATCTAAAACTCCAGAGAATCATTCGGCTACAGCCCCGTCCCAGGCCAACACGGAAGGCCCCTCCTCTGGGCTCCACCAGCTCCCACGGCCAGCATTACTTATGCACTTCCGGGCTGCACCCCAGAACATCTGGGGAGGCATCTGCCCAGCTCCCCAGTCCTCCAGGAGCATTCTGAGGGCAGGGTTCCAGACTTACTTCTGTAGTATGGCCAGGGCCTGGTTCCTAGCAGGTTCTCATCAAGGTTGTCTGTCTCTCCAAAGGGCTGAAGCCAAGAACTGTCTTAAACAGGTTTGCCTGGAGATAAACCCTGGGTGTCAGGTTGTTAGAACTCCAAGGAGCCTTAAGGAATTTCGGGCCCTTACCTTACAGATGAGGAAAAAGAAAGCCAGAGGGGAGATGTGCTTTGTTCCCATCATGCAGCCCATTAGTGGCAAAACCAGAATGGAAACTCATCTTTTCTGACCAAATCCCAGCATCTCCACACTTTGTACATTACCTATAGATCTGTCCTTCTCGGCTTTATATTAATAGTTCTACAACACTCAGGAATTCATTCCTAAAACTCACTACACACTGTCACATCCTGGGCACATTCTCAACTTGCAGATCTCAGAGGCTATGGTCTGGGCACCCTGAAGGATTCCTTCGCACCTGCCTCCTTGTTCAGCTTTGGGGGCTGGAGGTGCCAGGATGCCCTCTGCTGCCCGGGAAACCTCTGGCATCCCAAGTCAACTGGCCAAGTCCAGTTGGACTGAGCCGACCATGGGGGACTGGAATGACTGAGCAGCCGTGCAGTTGTCTCCCAGGCTCGGTACTGAAGAAGCAGGGTTTTCGGGGGGAGTTCACCCCCCCGGCCAGCACAAGCACTGGATGGCATCTCCATCCACACCAGTGCCCCTGTGGGGCTGGGCTTTTGGTTCAAATAAGAGTGTAGGGGGTAAAAGCGTGCTTGACACATGAATCTGCTCCTTAACAGCTGTGTTGCCTTCGACACCTTTTAAAAATATTCTGTGTCTCAGTTTCCTCTTCTTTATCAGCTGGAGATAGTAGATAATAATCTACTTTATTGCGTGGTTTGAGGTTTAACTAAGTTAATACAGGTGAGAAATGCAGCCTGGAGTCTAACATACACTAGGCATTCAGGAAATAGCACTACTAATATTATTACCAGTACTCACCTAAAATAAAACCATTTTTAACCGTAACCTGGACTTGTTGTTTTTGCTGTCGACTTTGTTTTAGCATCTATTGAGCAAGCATTTTTTTCTTTTAATTTCTAGAACATCTGCCTGATACCCAGCACATAATCTAGGGAAACGGCTTATTTATATGTACGGTCTCCCTTAATGAGCTATTAGCTCAAGAACACATCCCAAACAGCAGGGTAAATTACCCTGTGTTTGAAAACAGGGCGAGCATTTCGGCAGCAACACTTTTAACTCAGGAGCAGCCAATTAAGGTTAAAAGTACAGCCAGTGATTTTGCTCAGGCTGTTCGCCTTAGGGCCACGGGCTTCACTCTAAGGAAACCCTTTTATCGTGAAGACCGAGCGAATGCACATGGACTGGGCACACGGCTTTCAAAAATTACTTCAGCACTGAAAAAGAGGGGTCGTGCTGAGGGGACGTGGGCACAGCGCCGCCCACCTCTGAAAACCACAGAGCGCCTCTTCTCCAAAGTGGGGACTCAGAGCCGGTTCACCCTCTCCTGGGACGGGCAAAGTCGCCCGGGCGCTCGCCTCTTACCACGAATTCCTCCAGGGTCTGGTAGGTCTTGCCCCGGAACTCGCAGTAATTCTTCCTCTCCTTGCACTGCGGACAGCACTGGCTCGTGTCGACGTGGATGCAGCGTGGGTGCAGCCGCGGGCACTCGGGCTGCGCGCACAGCGGCCCCTCCTCGGTGCACAGGCATGGGCAGGCCGAGGGGCCCGGCGCGAACTTCTCCCCGATCGCGTACACGAAGCCGCTCTCGTCCACGCAGCCCTTCCCCCGGTAGTCCGGGTACGCGTACTCCTCCGGCAGCTCGGGCGTGGGCTCTGGGTCTGGGCCCGCCGCGTCCTGGGCGGCGGCGGCCGGGGGCTCTTCGTGCGGGGTGTCCCCGCGGGGCCGCCCCTGCAGGTCCCCGGCCCCGGCGCCCCCGCCCTGGGCGGCCCAGGCCTGTTTCTGCCTGCTCCACGCCTCCCGGCCGGCCAGCCCGCGGCCGCCCTTGCCCTTCCAGTCCCGGCCGCCGCCGCCCTCGTCCCTCGCCGGGCGCCCGAGCTCGCTCACCCGGCCCGGGCCGTCCCGAGACGCGTGCTCGCGCTTCTCCTGGCCCGGCCGCTCGGGCGCCTGGGCCAGCTTCTCCAGCGGGATGCTCGGGCTGCACAGAGCCACCATCAGGCAGCAGGTGAGCAGGAGGGAACTGGACAGCGCGCCAACTGCCATCGCAGTGGAGCTGGGCAACCCCTACCGCGTCCCGGCGGCCGGGCGGGCGGGGAGCGAGGTCGAGGGGCGAGTCGCATTCACAGCCCGGGGGCGCGCCGCCGCCAGTCTGGAGCCGCCGTCCCTGCGGAGAGAAAGCAGCACAGCTGAGCCCCGAGGCCCGCGCGCGCCCGGCCCGGCGGCTCCCGAAATGGACGCGCCGGACCCCGAGGGCAGAGGCGGCATGCCCGGCGCCGGGGCACGGCCCGGGGTCCTACACATCCCAGACTGTGGACACGGACACGGAAGCGAGTCCCAGGAAAACACCGGCCCGCAGTGTTCCCCGTGTCTTCTTGATTAGCGGGTGGCGGAGCAGCGGGGATGCAGCTAGCGGGGCCCGCGCCCCCTGCAAGGCTCGGATGGAGCCACAGAACTCCGGAGCCCGGAGCCCCCTCCGGGTCCCGGCCACACTTCCCTAAAGGCGACTCAGTGGAGAATTCCGCAGTGGAGCGGGCGCTGACGGCAGTGCAGGAAAATAAGAGGGAAACCCTTCCTCGCTTGCCCGAAGGTGTTTGGGGAAGAAGGGCGCGAGGGGGGTAAGAAAGCTCCCAGGACCCGGTGACTCATCCTAACAACTTTGCAAACGCCACCAGTGCGGGGCGCAGACGCCCCTTCCCCGCCCTCCGCCCTCCGCCCGGTTGCTCAGAAGGTCCGTGACTGTCCCCCAGCCCAACCCCCGTTCCCGGTTGCGGGTCGGGGCTTTGGGAGGCTGGGGCTCCTCCACCAGCACCCCGGCAGCCGCTCAGCGACTCGGGGCGCAGACCAGAGACCCCTGCGTGGGCCGCAACGCGCAGTCGCCTAATTTCTTTGACCCGGGAGGGGTCGTGGCGGTGGAGCAGGGGGGCCCGGCAGCACTAGGGTGTGCGGTGGAGGAGGCCGGGGATGGCGGGCGCCGGGCGGGGCGAGCCCCCTTCACTCTGCCTGTCTCCGAAAGCCTCTCTGGTTCCCAAACTTTATGCCGCCCCAAGGGGCCCATGGAACCCTAGACGCCGCAGGATGCTGGCCACCCAGCCTCTCTCCACCAAGCCCTCCAACTCCCCTCGCCCCCCCCGTTCAGCGCGCCTCCGGGTGGCTTCCTCCCCCTCATCCCCACCCCTCTCAAGCAGGCTCGGGTCGTCCGTGCCCTCTGCCCACCCCCATCCCCGGTCCGGCGGACTTCAGCCCGGGCGATCACCCATATGTACAAACTTGGCCTTGGGTTAGGGGGCTGCTCCCGAGCAGCAGGGAGGCGGAAGGGCGCCCCGGGCGCGGACACCCAACATGGACCCTCACCCCCCGGGGGCGGGCGCCCAGCCTACGTACATGAGCACAGGGCGCCGGCCGGACGCGGGGCTCGCGGCGGGCGCTGGGGCAGCAGCGGCGGGCGCGGCCCTGGGGCGCCGGCGCCCATCCTCCGGCCGGCGGGGGCCCGGCGCGGGGCGCACCGCGGAGAGCGCAGCCCCACCTGCGCGCTTCGCCCGGCGCGTGCACCCGGCTAGGGCGTCTCCGCTGGCAGGCTCATCGCACCGCCGGCGGCCGGGAGCCGTGGCCCCAACTCGCGTCAGTGCCCGGGCCGCCCTCCGCCGCTCATCCTCAGGTCTGGTCCCCGCGTCTCCGCGACGAATCGTGCCCCGGGGCCAACCCGGCTCGGCCTCGCTCCTCTCCTCCGGCAGGCGCGGGGAGCTCCCCGTACCAGGCGCCGGAGGCTGGGGTATCCGCGGCGCGTCGGAGGCAGAAGGGACGCCCGGAGCGCGGCGGGCGAGTGGCGCCGAGGCCGGAGTGGGAGCCCGCGCGCCCGCCTCCCGCCCCGCGCGCTCCCCGCCCCTCCTCTGCGGCCCGGGTTCGGGAGGCGTCGCCGCGGCGGCCGGCGCTGCCCAGGGGTTGGAGGGTCTCCCGCCCACCCGCCCCCTTCCAGGCCCGAGACCCACCTGTCAGCTTGCAGCGCAGCCGCCTCCCCACCTCCGCCGCCGGCTGCCATCCTCCGGCCTTGTCACTCACTCTCCGCTGGACCTTTCATCTGGGCTTTTTCCTTTCCTTTATTCCTCCCTTTAATTTCTTCCTTCCTAATTGGCCCCCTCTGGCTTTCCTCCCCGTGGACGGCTTGGTCTTGCGACTGTTGAAAAACCAGAACCAAAGTGTGTTCAATTTGGAATTCGAAGGCCGTGTTAGCCTAGCAGCCTGTGGGAGGGTTTTTTTTTTTTTTTCCTCTTTACATTCCGAAACCCAGAGGTATAGGCGCAAGAGTCAGAAACTCATAAAAACCCGTTCAGCGTGCTTTCCGGCTCTCTGCCCATCTCTCCCCGGTCGATGCCTATGTCCCCTCTTTCCTGCCCACACTCTCCTGTCACCGAAGAGAAACATTTCGGGTTAACTTCGCTGGGATGCTAAGCTGTCAAGCAGAGGCCTGTGTGGTTCAGACTTGGTCTTACGCTTTGATCTTGCGCGATGGACCTGCTACTTTCCTTGGATAAAGGAGAAAAGGAAACTTCACATTAACCCCTAAAATGGGATGTTTATTATAGAGATGTGCATTCCCAAGGCAATGGTTCCTACCCTGTCATCTTAGAATCACTGAAAATGCTCAGATGTATAAACACACAACTTTTCCCCGACAAGGTCAGGCCCTGGGCTGGGGGTGGGGAGCTTTGAGACTAATTCCTCTTCTCTCCCACCTCTTGATAGTGGACAGACCAGATTTAAATGAACTGCAGAAAGGCCCTGTCCCAGCCACAGGAAGACTGGGTGAGAAGAAGCTTCTCCTTACCTACCAAAACAAAAACAAAAAAATGAAAAAAAGGTTTGGGTGGAGGGTTTCAATGTCCAGAAAGATTTAAGCACTTCTGCCTTTGCAGTCCCTACCCCCCTTTTCTTGCTGTCACCTCGAGGCAAGAGACGGTTGCACTGGCCTGTGGGACAGAGCAACCTGGCCCCCCAGTCATTACATATCATGTTTGTTTTTGTTTTGACAAGAAGGACTCTCAGAAGGTTACACTGACATAGCCCCAAGTAGATGCGACGCATCAGAATAACACGCTAATCGTACGTGCAGAAGATTCTACTTCTGGAGGACAAGTTGGTTGGGGTCCGATGGAGGGAATCATGAAGTCTCTTCCGGTCCCACCTCAATCACGGGGCCCTTGAATCAGAAAACCTCTGTGCCAGCGCGCGTGGGCGCGGTGGAGAGCCCTGAGGATGAGACCATAGGGCCCCCCGGGAAGGGGCCTGACGGAATGAGGGGCTAAGCATGTTGCCCAGTGTCCCAACCTCTTCATTTGGGCAGCGACTCTAAGAGGCAGTGTGGTAGGTCAGACGAGATGAGGGGAGAAGTAATTTTAGAAGGATTTCTGTCCTTAGTGGCAAACAGCGCTCAAGCCGCCTTGATTAGTTGAGAGACTCAAGGAAGCATCAGGGACTTTGCAGGTGCGAGGGAATCTGCTCCACTCCCCCACCCCCCAATCCCTCGCTCCCTCGCTCTCTCTCTCTCTTCTTTCCTTCCTACTTTCTTTCCTTCCTTCCTTCCTTCCTTTCTTTTATCTACATTCTTCTCAGGCTGCAGAGTAAGAGGTGGCAGCAGAAAGATCTCTGGTCATGGAGTAAGATGACATGGGTCCCCCTGGCTCCACTAGGGGCCAGTTTTGTGACCTCGGACAAGTCAACTGCTGTATCAGGGTCCCCATTTTCTCATCTTTAAAAGGAAGAAGAAAAGAATCTCTGAGTGGGTAGGAGCCCCACAGTGCTCTGGGACTATGGCGTGTTTCTGCCCCCGGCCCTGTTTTCATCTGCTTTATTAGCCTTAAACCAACAGCAGAAGCCCTGAGTCTGCAAGTCTGTGCTCAGCCCCAGGCCCAGCAGGCAGGGCAGGTGGGTTCCAGGCCAAATTCAGAGTTGCCTCCTCGTCACCTTCTCCGTGCCCTGAGGCATAACTCATTTACCCTCCTCTTCACCAAGGCTTGTTTCTGTCTCTGTTTCAGGTCTTGTAGCCTCGGACCGGACCGTGTCTTAGCTCCATGGAGTCTGCACCCACCTCTGAAACAGTGGCTTATTAAACAAGGGGCTGGAGCTGTGCTTGATTCATCTTCCTGTGTTTACAGCCCAGGAGGCAAATGAGGAGGGAGGGAGAGAAGAAAAAGGGAAGGAAGGGAGGATGGGATGGGGGAGGGAGGGAAAACTGGGAGAACAGTGCTTATGCCTCACACAGTCCTGGGCCCATTCATAGCATCTCACTTATTTCACACAGCACACCTGGTCTTGGGGACACCATTATTGTTTGCCATTTTGCCAGTGGGGAACCACACCTCAGGGAAGTTGTGAGTTGGCTGAGGTCCCAGCTCACAGGGCAGGAGCCAGGTGACCCTGGAACCTCACTCTAACTCCAGGGCTTCTGGTCCAGTGCCACAGCTCCCTGCCTCAGTGGCGCTGTGTCCCTGACTTACTGTACGTGACATGAGGTTCTCCCAGCTTTCCAATCCAGCTGATTCCACGTGACTTCACATTCCGGGCCCTGCTCTCCTGAGAGCACAGAGAGGCAGAGGGGATGGGAATGACCAGAGCTGTCAGTTCCGGGGACGTCCTTGTGGTCACATGTTTAGACCAGACCAACCTACTCTGGGGCTCAGTCTCTGTCCGCCGAGGAATCGGGGACAGAGTGATACCTGCAATACTCAGGGAAGGTAACTCCTTGGAGGAAAAAGTCAGACCAGGTGCCCTGGGAAGGGAGGCACATCAGAGGATAAAGTGGGAGGAGATGTCAGGAAACTTGGGTCTGCCCCCTGCCCCCGGGGGGATGAGACAGGGTTGTCTGTGGGAATCGAAGGGGCAGAGGTGGTGTTTGTGGCTTGAGAGTAGAAAAGAGACTGTGGGATAAAATATGGGATGAGGTTAGGAGGATGAAAAAAAACAACAACAGCTGCGAAACAGAGGGCCTGGTGGAGACTGGAAAGCAGATGCTAGGGGCCAAGCGCCCTGTGCATTTTCTCCACGAGTAAAGAGCTGCTTGTTGCTGCAGGAAGAACTTCTCCAGGGCTGGCCGTGGATGGGGAGGGTGCTGCCAGCACTGCCAGCCTTACAGGGAGGGGATGCAGAGTGGCTTCTGTGGGAAGGAGAGCCTTCTGGAAACTCCTGTTCCAGGTAAAGACGGGGCAGAAAATGCAAAGCCTCGAGCCTCTCACGAAATCCTGCTGTTCCCTGATTGCCTGGGCCCAATGCCTAAGGGTTGCTTTTATTTAGTTCACACCTTTGCAAAGCTGCATTTACCTTGAATTCTGGACTTGGGCCAGAGAAAAGGAAAAGCTGTAAAATCTTCATCTTTCCGGGTTAGAGGGAATAAAAGCCACTCGCACCTGAGATCAGGGTCAGCAGGATTTTTGTGGTCGGGCAGAAGGCGGACCACTAACTCAACGTGATGAGTGAGAGAAGCCACCTGGGGCGCTCAGGTGGCCTTTTGTGATGTGCACAGAGCAAGCTGGCGACTAAAGCTCAGGTCTGGACCGGGCTACTGGTCAGCAGAGGCAACAGCTCCATCCCGATCAGCCTTTGATCCACGGCCCGGGTGGAGAGTTACTGTTCCCGTGCTGGCCCTCTGCACGGGCTGCCTGATTACACCACGCCTCGGGGACTCATCCCTCCTGCTGTGCTGCCCAGAGTCAGCAGCATCTGTTCAGATAATCGAAAGGATGACTCACAGATAAGTCTTCTAAAATCAGTGGCAAACGCGTGTTTCTTGAAAGGAGGTGGCCAGGGATCCATTTGGAATGTACTATAAGGGCCTGCACTGCATTAACATCCCAGACCCCCAGACCACAGGCACGTGGACCAATACAGAAGTTTCCAAAACAGTCCTAATGGAGCCCGGGCCCCTCAGCATGGACTGGCCTAAGGAGGGCAGCACAAGACTGTGGGCTTCTGCTGGCACACGCCGTGCCCTCGGAGGCGAGGTTCTGTGGGCATCGGGCGAGGCAGAAAAGCCTTGGGTGACGCCATTTAGGTTGTTTTCCTCCTCCTTCTGGACAGCTCCAAAGGAGGCAGCGGGCAGGTGCTGGGTGACATGCTGACCCCGGGCAGGGTTTTCCTTGCTTGATAAAGGGAGCCTGGGGTCCACTCTGGAGCACTTCTGAGAGGGGGTGTGTTTTCTAAGGACCGCATCTCTGGCTCCTGGTCTAACCAGGAGTCATGGACCAGACTGGGCAGTGGCACAACCAGAGACCTAGCTTTGTTTGTACTCTGCTCCCAGGTCCCCCAGAGTGGGCCGTGGCACCACCCAGCAGAAGGCCGAGTACGGGGCAGAGCATATTTCCAGGAGGACCCACAGCACATGTGGGTGGCACACATGTCTGCTGGAGAGTCAGGCAATGTATCTTCCTGGGATGGCTTCTCCCCCAGGCCCCAAACTGACTGGCCTCTTGACCCTTCCATGGTATGCCGAGGGCACTTGGAAGTTCTCTGGGGGATCTCAAGGCTCTCCAGATGTCACCAGCTCCTGGAGCAACGCCAGCACCAGAGGAAGGGGAACTTGGCCCGGGAAACTGCTTGGGCTCAGGCCCTGGGCTTCCGACATTAAGCATGTGCCTCACAACGATCATAAGAAGTGCTTCCTTGCCGCAAACTGCTTCTGCATAGACCCCAAACGTGGGACCATCCAGACATCCAGAGCTTAGGGGGACGGTGTCTGCATCATAAATCTGAGATACAGCTGGAAGGAAATGGTCAGTGGTTTGCGCATAAACCAGGAGGAATCGAGGACCAAGGGAGAGTGTGGGAAGCGTGTGATGGACAGGATGTCAGTCAATGTCATTCATCACGTATCTCAGGTTCACCATTCCTCCCGTTCCTGCTGCACACAGAGCCTTCCGTGGAGTCCATGTCTATGGTCATCCCTGGGTGGGGGTGGTGATTTGGACCTGCAAAGCAGAACAAGGCTGACACCATCAAACTGCCCACACAGCCAACAGCCTTTTATTTTCAAATCCACACTACTGAGCATCTGTAAGACGGTGTTGCATATACTTGCTTAATGAGCCCTCTCACCTTCCGTGCCCCAACCCCCTTACCGTAAGTCACTCCTGTATCCCTAGCTCCTGTGGCCTGTGCAGTATGTAGCTGGGCCGTGACCAATGTTTATCAAATGAATTAGGGAAGAATGTAGACAGCGTGATCTTTGAGGATCTCACCTTGCTTGCATCTCCAGCTACTCCCCGACCTCCACACTGTGCTTGGTCACGCACTGAAGTCCTGCAGGCGCACTCGGGGTCTCTCGACTTCCTTCTGCCCTCCGCCAGGCTCTCTTCACTCTTACCCTTCTTCTCCTCACTCAAAAATACGCAAGTTAGGTTTTAATCTAGCTCTCGAGAGAAACTCCTTTCTTCCAGCACCAGGCAGAAGGAAGCGTGGAGCTTCTCTGTAGTCTTGAGCCAAGAAGAAGTCTCGTCCACTGCGCTGTCTGTACCCTCTTCATCCTGTTATCCCTCACTTTCTTGCAAGATTCAAGAAAACATCCTTTGAGGAATTGAGTGAGGGTTGAGGGATTCAAAACCCGGTCACCACCACTGGTCAGTGAAGAGTTACTTGGGTCTCCACTGGCAAGGTTTCTCCATCATATACTTGTGGAGTTGGTCCTCCGTACACAATCATCAGTCTTCATTTTATTCTTTACATCAGGTTATTCAACTTGATCCATTATTCTTGTGATCCTCGTTCTATCTTCCCATAAATTAACTCAACAGCCAAAGTTTATTTTGTCCGGAGAAGTGATGAGCACAGCTTCGTGTTTCTGTGGCCAAGGGTGGGTCTTCTCAGGGTACCACAGCTGTTTTGCTTCCAGATGGAAACCAATTCACTAATTAGTATTCTTGGAATAAATTTTTTCAGACAGTTCCAAACCCACCTTCTACGCTGCGTTCAAATCATATTTCTTCCTTGTGCCCCAAATATATTGTTACTATTTCAGTCATTAGAGGTTTACTTATTTATGCTTACACTGATTTTACCGGATGTTTGCCATCCAATATCCGTTCTCTTTCTTCTGATAACAAACATTGATCGTTTTCCTCTAGAGAACCAAGCCCATCTCCATCCTCAACCACCTGCTCCTCAGGCAGAGCTGTCAGATGGGGCAAGGGACCGGGTCTGGCCGGGGTCACCGTCCCTCGGCCACGGTTGCATCGGGGATGGTCGCGTGGTCCTGCTGAGGCTGTGAGAGTCAGGTCTATCACTTTTGCTTGAATCATCTGAGAATTGAAGTTTTTTTCTCTTTCTCATTGACTTGAGTCTCGTAAAAATTAAGGCTGGACCTACCAGGGGCATCACTGGTTGTAGACTCTACCTGAAATGGAGACAGCCCCAAAGAAAGTCGAAGCAAAAAAAGATGACAAATTTAGTCCTGAAAATATTATGTGAGATCCTCACAGCCTCAAAGGAGACGGGTGTCTTCAGTGGTCAAAGCCAGGGCATATCTTTTTCGCCCAAGTCTATTTGAATTGGAGTTTTCTATCCCTTGCAAACTCAAAAGCCCTGACAAATATAATGGTTCATTGATGGAATTCAACGATATCATAATTCAAATAGTGGTGCCCAATATATCTGCAGACACCAAAATCCCACCATGATGGTTAGACTGTCAATGGTTTTAGTCCTTTTGTCAGCATTCGCAAAAGTGCCCTCTCACTTAGAAACGAAGCCACTGCTTTTTCTACACAAGAATTCCTTTCATGCCATCCCAGCAAATCCGCCTCTGTGTGCTCAGAGGCAGAGCTGTTTCTGAATTGTACAAAGAGTCACCATTGCCAGGGCTGCTACATTTTTTTTTCTGGCAGCCCCAGCATTCAATCAAGTTTTCTGGGTCTCTTCCAATTATAACACCATTTAGAAATACTCAGCAGCTCCCAGCCTTGAATAATGTATTGATCCCTTTAAAAGGAGAAATATTCTCACAGACCCCCGATGTTTACTTCAATTCTTTTTATTGTAATTTTACTTAAACGTATGTGAATATTAGACACTACAAACTCTTAGGCCTTTAGTTTTTAAGCACCTAGAAGAGTAAATTGACAGATCAGTTAAAAAATAAACTACGAAACCAATAGAACTGCAATGAACCATATTAGTTTGAGGAGACAGAGGAGGACCACCCCTGAAGATCTGTGTGCAGTGTCGGCGGCTGTGTCCTCATTTACGTAGGTTCTGAGCTCAGCATGGTGAGTGGGTTCATGCCTGGTGGGGTCTGGATCCTCCAGCATTTTCCTGTATTCAAATTACTTCAATGAGCGTGGATTCCTCTAAGGTCATTGGCCTCTACTTATCACAACTACAGCATTTATTTATGAAGTCCCACTGCCGATTCTTTCTTTTCAATAACCATTTTTTTAATTGAAGTATAGTTAATTTACAATGTTGTGTTAGCTTCAGGTGTACAGCAAAGTGATTCAGTTTCATATATATATGTATATATACAGAATATTGAGTATAGTTCCCTGTGCTATTCAGTAGGTCCTTGTGCTTATCTATTTTATATATAGTAGAATGTGTACGTTAATCCCAATCTCCTAATTTATCCCTTCCTCCCCACTTTCCCCTCTGGTAACCATAAGTTTTTTTCCTATGTCTGTGAGTCTATTTCTGTTTTGATAGTAAGTTCATTCACGCTATTTCTTATTGAGTCTGTGAGTATTAAAATTGTACCAAGTGTGGTGTCAGCGTACTCATGATCGTAACTGGGTTGCGGAAATTGAATCATGTCACCGTCTTCCGTGAGGCGGTCACCTGGGGGTCTAGATCAGGATTATTACATTTCTCACCAACTTTATTGAGGAAGAACTTACAAACAGTAACTTGCATAGACTTTGTATACTGTGCTACATTTTGACCAGTGTGTATACCTGAGTCACCCCACACCAATCAAGATGCACATGGTTACACCTCAGAAAGTGCCCTACTAACACCTTCAGTCAATCCCTTATCTGACTACCAACTCCACCCCTCACTCCCCAGTCCCCAGAAGCTTCTTTCGTTTTGCTGGTTAAGGACTTCCTTTACCTGGACTCATGCAGCACCTTAGAGCCTTCTGTGCTTGGCTTCTTTCAACGTGTCTGTGATTCCTGTATATGTTATGGGGACCGGGAGGTTGCGCATTCTCGTTGCTGACTCATGTTCCTTTGTATGGGTCTGCCATAGCTTGTCTTTTCGCTTGCCTGCAAGCGGACGTTTAGGCTGTTGCTGGCTTTTAGAATAAAAGCTGACATGAGCATTTTTATACAAGTCTTTTTGTGGATACACGTTTCCATTTTTTTCCAAGTAGAATTGCTGTGTCTGTGATAAGTGTGTACATAACTTTATAAGTAATTACCAGGGGACTTCCCTTGCAGTCCAGTGGTTAAGACTCCGCACTTGCATTGCAGGCGGCGCAGTTTCGATCCCCGGTCGGGGAACTAAGATCCCGCATGCTGCACAGAGTGGCCCAAAAACAAAAGAATAAAAAAGAAAAAGAAATTACCAAATTACTTTCCCAAATAGCTGTAAATATTATACATTTCTACCAGCAGTATGAGTGTTCCCACTGTCCCACATACTCGTCAACAAGTTTGATCAAATTTTTAAAATTTTAGCCTCTCTAGTGGGTGAGGTGGAATCTCAGTGTGGTTTTCATTTGCATTTTCAATGTTAACTATTAACTATTAACTAAGTTGGATACTTTTTCATGTGCTTTCTTGGGCTTTGGTGTACCTTACGTTTTGAAAACTCTGAAATTGCCCTTTTTAAAATTGGTTGTCTATCTCTTATTGAATTTCTGGAGTTTATACATTTTTAATAGAATTCCTATAAGTATTATGAATGTTTTCTCATTTTCATTGTTTTAAAAAAACTTTTAAAAGGTTGCATTTTCAATTTTTAACAATGAAATGAAAATAAAGTTTTAAAAGTTCATAGTCTCATTTTTTGAACTGTCTCCTGAAGAGCAGTCATTTTTAATTTTCATAAATAGCCTATCAAAGTTGTGTTTTATTCATTAGTGCTCTTTTGTGTGTGTGTGTATGTGCTTTGTAAGATATCTTTGCCTACTCCGGGGCTGAGCACAGTTTCTTCCCTGTTTTCTTCTGGATACTTTATAGCTTTAGCTTTTATGTTCAGGTCAAGATAATCTTGTGGTTTATCCAAGGTTAGAGGTCAAGATTTCTTTCTTTACTTTTCAATCGATATCTAGTTTTTCCAGCATCACTGTTAAGATAACTTTTCTTACAGAATTATCAAAATTCTATCAACCACCATGTGTATTTTTTGGATCTCTTGTGTGGCATGGATTTATACGAACATCATTATGGCAACAGCTATCCTGCCCTATTTAAATAGCTTTATAGTAAGCCTTGAAATCAATTAATGTAAGTCCTTCCAACCTTTTAAAACTTTTACTAGCTTTAATAAGTCTTTTGGGTTGCCATGTGAGTAGCTGAACCAGTATGTCAATTTCTACAGAAATGCTTGCTGGGATGGCATTGAGTTTATAGATTCATTTGGGGAAAACTGACAACTTAGTAACATTGAGTCTTCCAATCCATGAACATAGTATATCTCTGTATATGTTTAGCTCTATTTTCTCTGTGGAATTTTTAATGTAAATATGCTATGCATACTTTCTTAAATTTACTAGAAAGAATATTTTCTGTTTTTAGATGCTATTGTAAATGATACTTTAAAATTTTATTTTCCAATTGTTTATTGCTAGTATATAGTAATGTAATTGCTTTTTACATACTGATCTGGGTAAATTCACTTATTAATTCTAATAATTATTTTGTATATTTCTCAGAATTTTCTAAGCAAAAATTTATACGGGCTTCAAACAAAGACAGTTTTAATTATTTTTCAATCTTTATTATGTTTTATTGTTTTAATGCTCCACTGTATTCTTTAGGGACCACCAACAAAATGTGGAAAAAAAGATTCAGAGCCTTGTCTCCTATCCCACATGGAAAGCATTCAAATTACATGATTAAATATAGTGTTGGCTGTAGGTTTATTTATGTATTACCTTTATTAGATTGAAGAAATTTCTTCCTATTTTTTTCTTTGCTGATTGTTTTTATGAAAAGTGTTGAATTTTGTCTATTTTCTGCATCTGTTAACCTGATCATATGATCTTCTCTTAATGTGTGAATTATACTGCTTGATTTTTGAAGGTTGGACAAATATTGCCTTTCTGGGAGAAAGCCAACTAGGTCACAATGCTGGATTCAATTTTCTAATATTTAATGATGACATTTATGTTCATGTTCAACAGAAATATTGGCCTATATATTTTTTTCTTGTAAGAGCTCTATCACATTTTGTTGTTAGTTAATGCTGGCTTCACAGAAGAAATTGGGAAGCATTTTCTCATCCTCTCTTTTCTAAAAGAGTTTAAGATTCATATTATTTCTTCATTAAATGTTTGCTAGAACTCACCAGTGAAGCCATCTGTACTTGGGGGCTTCCTTGGTTTGGGAGGTGGTCATCGAGAGGACCTGACTGCTGGTTGACCCTTGAGCTGGACCCAGGCAACTGGAGGCTCCTCAGCCCTCCCCATAATTGGAAGGTGAGACCTACTTGCCTTCCCCAGGATAAAAGCTGCCTGAGGAATAGAGAGAGTGTTGTTGAGACCACTTGGATGGTAAAGTGACTGAACCCAAGTAAGGCCTCCTGGGTTTAAAATCTTAAACTTTAAGATTCTGGCAGGCAGGTGCTGAGATCTACTCATCTTGAGGTGCCCAAGACAAACCTCAAGTAAGTTCCCTGCTTGTTAAACCTCCCACCTGCCCTTCTGGAGACTGCCTTTTTCTTCATCCTCTCCCTGCCCCCTGAATAGGGGGACCAGTTTCGGATCTCACTGGGAAGCTCCTGAGGTTGCAAACCCAACACTTGTGAGTAGAATTTCAATTATAAATTCAATTTTTAAAATAAATATATCACAATTCAGATATTCTAGTTTGTGCCACTTTGGTAAGATATTTTCAAGAAATTTGGTCATTTTATTTAAGTTGTCAGATTTTGGCATAATGTTGTTCCTACTATGCCTTTGTTATCCTAATAATGCCTGAACAATTCAATCTGTAGTTGTCTTTCCAATCTCATCCTTACAGCTTGTGTATTCTTTCTACTTTTCTTGAAATTTCTTTAATCTTTTTTTTAAAAAAAATGTTGGGCTCCATTGATGTGTTCTGTAGTTTATTTTCTGTTTCATTGGGTATTTCATGTTCCATTTTTTTCCTACTGTTTTTACATTGGAAGCTTAGATAATTAGTTGTATATTATTCTATTAAAATATACCCATTTAAAGCTACTAATTTTACTTTAAGGAACACTATATCTACATCCTATATATGTTTATATGTTGTTGTTTCACCATTATTTCAAAATATTTTCTAATTTTTTTGGAGATTATTTTTCCTTTGATCTATTTCTTGTTTAAATTCTGCCATAAATTTGCCAAATATTTGGAAAATTTCTAGATATTTTATTATTACTGAAATTGAATTTTAATATAATTTAAATAGAAGAGAAAACATAATACTTAGGATTTCAGTCTTTTGAAATGTACTGGGACTTGTTTCATGACCCAGTATGTGATCTGTCTTGGTCAATATTCCTAGAGCTATGGAAAACATTGTGTATTCTGAAGTTCCTAGGTGTAGTGTTCTACAAATGTCACTTATGTCAAGTTGGTTGATAATATTATTCATATCTTCCATATTCTTAGTGATTTTTTGTATACATTTTTTATCATTTGCTGAGAAAGAGGTAGTAAGATATTTATGGTGATGTGATGAATTGGGAGATTGGGATTGACATGTATACACTGATGTGTATAAAATGGATGACTAATAAGAACCTGCTGTATAAAAAAATAAATTAAATTAAATAATAAATAAATTAAATTTAAAAAAGGAAAAAGACACACACACACCTCTATATATGCTTGTTTCTATTCAGTTATTATGAACTTATATTTTCTGTCATTATGAACTTAACATTAAAGGAAAAATATACCTTAAAAAATATTTATGACTGTGTATTTGCTTTGAATACCTTTAGTTCTGTCCATTTTTGCTTGCTATATGTTAAAATTATTATATATTTTCATACACACTTAGGATTGCTAAATTAAGAAATGATCCTCTTCCTATCTGGCTATGCTCCTGTCTGAAATTCTTTTTTGTTTGGTATTAACATAGTCACATCAATTTTTAAGCTCTTACCATTCGTATAGTGTGTCTTTTCCTGTTCTTTCAATCTTTCTACAGACCTTCATATTTAACATTCATCTCTTGGGACCGGCATAAAGGTGAGCATCCCAAGGCATGAGCATCTGTGTCCCTTCTTTATGGCCTTTTAAATAAAAATCTCTGCCTTTTATGTAAAGAGTTTAGTTCATTTTCATTTATTGCAGTTATTCACACAATCAGGTTTATGTCTACCATCTATTTGTTTTCTATTTGTCCCTTATGTTTGTGACTCCTTTGTTCCTCCTTTGTTGTCTTCTTGTGGGTTCATTAGGTGCTTTTCATTATTTCATTATATCTCTTTTATTGGCTATTAGCTACATATTTTTGTGTTACTTTTGTCATGGTTGCTATAAGGGTTACAATGAGTATCCTTAACTTGCCAGTCCACCTTCATTAATGTTACAGTACTTTATGTGTAAGATAAGAACTTTACAACAATATAATTCCATTTACACCCTATCCTATTCTTCATGCTACCATTGTTAGATATTTTACTTCTCCATATGTTATAAACCCCAATATAATTAATTAATATATAAAAACATGTATATATATTGCTTTGAAAAGTCACAATTTTTTTTCAATGAGAAAAAAAGCAAAATAACATTTCTATTTGCTCACATGCTTATTCTTTCTAATGCTCTTCATTTCTTCCTAAAGATAGAAGTTTCCATCTGGTATCCTTTTTTAGTTTCTTTCTAACTTGAAAAACTTCCTTTAGCTTGTCTTGTAGTACAGGTCTGCTGGCAATAAAATCTCTCAGCTTTCATTTATCTGAACATTTCTTCTTCATTTTAGAAATTTCTTATCACTGGATATTGAATTCTAGGCTGATAGATTTTCATTTTCCCTGGAACTTTAAAGATGTTGTTTCATTATTTTTGGTCTTCCATTGTTTTGAATACAAAGTCTAGTACTTTTTGAACGTTGTTTCCATGTATCTAATATGGCATTTTTCTTTAGCTTCTTCCTTTTTTTAACTTTTTTATTTTATATTGGAGCATAGTTGATTAACAATGTTGTGTTAGTTTCAGATGTACAACAAAGTGATTCAGTTATACATATACATGTACCTATTATTTTTCAAATTGTTTTCCCAATTAGGTTATTACAGAATATTGAGCAGTGTTCCCTGTGCTGTACATTAGGTCCTTGTTAGTTATCCATTTTAAATATAGCAGTGTATGCATGTCAGTCCCAAACTCCCTAACTATCCCTCACTGCCACCTTCCTCCCTAGTAACCACAAGTTCATTCTCTAGGTCTATGAGTCTGTTTCTGTTTTGTAAATAAGTTCATTTGTATCCCTTTTTTTTTTTAGATTCCGCCTATAAGCAATACCATACAATATTTCTCTTTCTCTGCCTGACTTACTTCATTTAGTATGACAATCTCTAGGTCCATCCATGTTGCTGCAAATAGCATTATTTCATTCTTTTTAATGGCTAAGAGAAGAGCTAACGTCTATCTTTCTGAAACTGTTCCAAAAAATTGCAGAGGGAGGAAAACTCCCACACTCATTCTATGAGGCCACCATCACTCTGATACCAAAACCAGACAAAGACACCACAAAAAAGGAAAATTACAGGCCAATATCACTGATGAACATAGACACAAACATTCTCAACCAGATACTAGCAGCAATCCAAGTCCAAGTACATTAAAAGGATCATACACCATGATCCAGTGGGCTTTATCCCAGGGATGCAAAGATTCTTCAATATATGCAAATCAATCAATGTGATACACCACATCAACAAATTGAAGAATAAAAACCATTTGATCATCTCAGTAGATGAAGAAAAAGCTTTTGACAAAATTCACAACCCATTTATGGTAAAAACTCTCCAGAAAGTGGGCAGAGAGGGAACATATCTCAATATAGTAAGGGCCATATATGACAAACCTACAGCTAACATCAAACTCAACGGTGAAAAGCTGAAAGCGTTTCCTCTAAGACCAGGAACAAGACAAGGATGTCCACTCTCACCACTTTTATTCAAAATAGTTTTGGAAGTCTTCAGCCTCTCTCAAGATTTTCTATATGTGGCTTTAAGCCATTTAACTATGCTGTTCCTTGGTGTCATTTCATTTATACTTATCCTGGTTAAAGACTGCAGAGCTTTCTCTATCTCTGGATTGCTGTTTTTGATCAAGTTTGAAAAAAAATTTGGACAACATTAAAAAACAAATTACTTTCCTCTTTCTCTCCTCTTCTTTTCTCCTGCTGGGAAAGGATGCCCCAGCCCTTGATTGCTAGGACAGCCTAGAGCTTCTGGAGTCTCGTTCTTTTAGATTTTTTTGCGTCTGCAACTCCCCAATGCTTCATTAAAACACTTTCCTATGACTTTTTATTGGTATAATAGGAGTGATCTTTTCACATCCTTCTAAATATTAATTGAAGTGAAATTTGCTCATATGATTTTAAAAATTAGTTGATGAGTGAAACTTAACTGAAAATCAATGAAACAAATACAAAAACCTCAAAGGCTATGTGCAAAAGTTTTCAGGATCCTCAGGTCTCACTTTAGAAAAAAAATTATTTTACTCAATCACAGCTCTCTGGGAGGCTAAGTTCATAAGGAACTTTTCCTTGTCCTGCAAGCTTTATATAGAATATTGGAACAGTCAATGGTGAGCCCGCTTATTTAACCCAGAAAACCGAGAGCAAGATCCTCAGAGCCAGGGCAAGAGTCTGAGCTAAAAAATAAGGCTCCTTAGCCTGGATTCTTTCCACTTGGGATTGTAGATAAATGCATAAAATACCTTCTGAGACATACTTGTGTCAAAAATATTGTATGCTGTTTATCAGAAACTCAAATTTAACTGAGAATCCTCCATTTTTATTTGCTGAAGTGGACAGCCCTATTTCCATTGATTGCATAATGCTGACTTTTTGTGTTAAGAGTTTCTATAAGAAGACATGATAATGACAGCTTCTCCTTTTCTTTTCCAAGTCAAAAGGTAAAAATAAATGCCTATTTTAACATTCTACTCCTCTCTGTGACCAGAGCTCTGTAGGTAGAGATTTTTGACATTTAGTGAAGTCACTTTATGATCCTGACTTCTGGGGAAACATCCAAGCAAATGTTTAGTGGAACTAAAGTTTCTTTTATTATACTGTAACCTCCGTGCGGGCAAGGGCACACTCTTCTTACTGATATTAGAATGGCATTTAATAAAAAATAATACATGCTCATTTAAGGACATCTGGGGAATTATAGCAATGCCTAAGAAAGTAATAAACAATAATGTGACCGCTCAGGAAAAGCTTCTTCATGCTTTGACCCATTTCTTTCACTCTTTATAGACAGAAGAAGGGTGTGTATGTGTCATATTTTTAGAATTGCTGTGTCTCATACACTAGCAGTCAGACTGTGACCATTAGCTATACGTGAGTTTACAGAAACAGCTTTCTGTTAGCCTGCAAGATAACTTTTACATGCTGACTTCATACCTGTTTACACACACGTGCAATTCTGAAGGCCTAAGATGACTCTGCCTTTTGTGTCTTAGTAACTGTTTTTTAAATTTTCATTTGTTTTTAAATTTGGAGGTGGTTAGTTTTTGTGTATTTTTTATATTTATTTTTTATTGAAGTAGAGTTGATTTACAATGTTGTTTTACAATGTTGATTTACAATGTTTCAGGGGTACAGCAAAGTAATTCAGTTTTATATATATACATATATATAATTTCAAATTATAGATATATATATAAAATTTCAAATTCTTTTCCCATATAGGTTATTACAAAATATTGAATATAGTCCCCTATGCTCTACAGTAGGTCTTTGCTGGTTATCCATTTTAGATACAGTAGTGTGTATCTGCTAATTCCAACCTCCTAATTTATCCCTCCCCCAGCCTTTTGGTAACCATAAGCTTGTTTTCTATGTTTCTGTTCTATGAGTCTGTTTCTGTTTTGTAAATAAGCTCATTTGTATCATTTTTTTGATTCCACATATACGTGACATCATATGATATTTGTCTTTCTCTGTTACTCTAGACCTCTCGCTTGCTTCTCCAAATGATACAGACAACCTCAGACCTCCTGGTTAGCATCTCTCTGATTTCCCCTTGCAGATACCCACCTGTTCCAGTCACAGCAGCTAATTGCTTGCTTTTTTGCAGTTTTGAGTCCGGCCAGCAGTTGGCTTTCCCATCCCCCTGAACTTGCTCTCGGTTGGAAGAGCTGTGTCCATCCTGTGCTAAAGAGGGCAAGAGTCATCTAGAGTGGAAGCCATCCATCGCTGAAGAAACCATACAACTGACCCAAAGGAGGAAGATGTTGGAATTCTTAGAGGTAGGACTAGGCCATCTCAATAGTTCAGAAACAGCATTTGATGTCCCTTTATTGCAGGATGAATGTTGTCCACAAAAATTTTACTGCAGTGACAAATAGGAACTTGGGGGGCCATATGGTAGTCTGCACAGTTAGTATCTGTGGCCTTATCCCTGACCCGTACATGGAGCATTTCAATTGTAATAGGGTGCTTAAAATTAATAAATATCTTTATTTAACAGGTGGCCCTGGATATTCTTTGCTTTGGAAAATCTCATCCTGAGAAAAACTAGTCTCTCCACAGATCATGAACATTGGGGAACCATGGCACAGCAGTGAAAGGAAGCCCCTGCTTTCAAAAATTGGTGCTCCTACGGGCTTAAATTTCAGGAGTCTTGATTACCAGGGAGTCCTGTTTGATATTCCCCCGATTTTTTCTTCAAATAAATTTTCAAGGAAGCTTCCAAGTCTCACAAATCCACCTGCTTCAGGGAACTGAGCAAAGTCATTTCCATACTTGGTCCCAAATTCACTGAATAAATATTTCTCCACCTGCCAAGTGTCTGGAACTGAGCCACTCTCCTCTCCTACTACAAATCTCTCCCAGCCTTCTAAAGTGACTCTTCCCTGCACACCCAGCTCTTTCAGAGAAGGGGGCTCACAGCAGAGCTTTTGGGGCTGTGGGTGACACAGGGATTTCAGCCTTGCGTTTTGCTTCCTAGAACAAAAAGATGCCATAGAAGGCAGCGAGGTCAGGCCAGGGATGGTCAGTACAGGCCTGTGTGCTCCCTGCTCAAGTGCTTGGGGTTCGGCTGCAGATTTTCCCCAGGTCCAGCTTCCCCGCATCGGTCTTCACTTACGTAAGTTATGGATGTGAGCAGGGTTCCGTTCTTTCCAGGGTACCCAGGCTTCCATGCACCCTGGAGACTCTGGGTCTCCCTCAGAAGTGTGGGCAACATACTGGGAAAAGAGGTTCTGCTGGTATTTTGTGGCTTGTAAGAGACCTTTTTTCCACACAGTGTAGTTGAGAAGAAGAACCAATTAGTGGTGCAAGCCTGTCGGCCAGACTGAGTCCTCCTGCTTTCTTTTCTTCCTCTTTTCATCTTTTTCTTTGGATCCCCTCCTGGACTCCTCCAACAGCTCGGGCCTCCCTTTCATTGAAAGGCACATTTCAGGTGACTGCCTGCATTTAAATCACTTTCAGGGTGGCAATGATGGGACTGAAATAGTCTCTGAAAGCTAATGGACATGAATTTCCATGGGCTTCCATCACTTATTATCTATAGATTGGAGGACAAGTTTGATGCTTTTCAGTTTACAAAACTGAGTCAGTGATGTTCCCTCAAACAGGTGGTGTACGGCTTTGCGATTTAAGGCGCATCTTTTCCCGACACGGGGAAGTCATTCACAAAGGGCTTAAGTTCCTCCTCCTCTTCCATTCTGCCCAGTGAACCTGTCATAAGCAGTTGGGAGTTTTGTTTGTGGAACGTCTGATGAATTCACTGCCAGCTCTTATCTGGTGACTGTCTGCCCTACATGTCCACCCTGGGCCCCTCCTCCCCACTCAGCCTGGAGCTGGTGTGGCCCCTGGAGCCCCAGGCTCTGGTCTGTCTCTCCTGCCTTGCATTGTGCATAGGGTGTTCTTTCGTCACTGGGAACTTTTCTAGTCGACTTGGACCTGAGAGTCATCATTTTCAAGCACTCAATCAAATGCCATCTTTTCCAGAAAACCTTCCAGTCCCCCGATGGGACATAGCTAACGTCTCTGTATAATCATGACACATTTCTACACCCATCTCACGCACCCATAAATGTCTCCTCACTTGTTTTGTGGCTTGTCAAATTAAAGTTTCTTGGAGGAACTTGTCTCTTTCCCCATTACATAGTAAACTCTGTGAGATCAGAATCCTGGTCTGTTTCATCTTTATTTCTTTCACAGAAGATTGCCATGTATTCAGAAGACTCACTGCAAATGGTTTTTAGTAAATTGATTCATTTATTAAAATATAAAGTCCTTGCCCACACAGTCTCCCAAGATCTTTTGCCATTTTATGTCCTTAAAAGTCCATCTTTATTGATAAAACTTCTTCTCTAGCCTCGAGCTAGCCATTTTAAAATAAATTATGGGATCCTCAAAGCAGTAGTTATTTAAAATGATAAAGCTATTTTATTTATTACATGGGAAACCTTGCATTCGAAGAGAGAAAGTAGATTAGTAAAGGCAGAGAATTATTATACACGTATAAGCATATACGCCTGGAAGAATATAAACTAATACATGAATGGTGGTTCTTTCTAGAAAATAGAATTCTATGTTACTTTTTTTTCCCATGTCTGTTTACCTGCATTTCCTATTCTCTTACAATGACTATATTACTTTAATTTATTGAAAAAAATGAAAACAATGAAATACCACAGCTAAAGTAAAAAAAAAAAAATAGGAATGCCATAATTTGGGGGAATTATCTGTTTTTCAAGGTGTAAGGAGCTGCTGCCATGCAGTGAGCCTCAGATACAGAAGTGGCTGGACTTCCCTAACAGAAACCCTGCCAGACTTTTCTCACTTGAAAGAATGCTCGGAAAGGAAGGGTAAAGTCTGCCTACATGCTGCAGCAACATATAAAGAAAAATACCAACACCAATCATAGCACATTTAACATTGTAAGCAAGGAAAACTCTGACCTTTGAAAATCTAGAGAAGCTGACAATTTATGAGCCAATGTGTTTTCAGTATAGAAGAAAGGTGGCAGAAGACATAAAGTAGGGTTACATTTTCCAAGCAGAAAATATGCGGGTAACTGCCGAAACGTTGCTCACCTGAAAGCCACTTTTGGGAATTCTTTTTCATTCTACTGCTGTCTCTGACTTTCCCTTTCTCCTTCTACGGGGACTTGGCGGATGGAGCTACCTTTGCCCTTTGTGCTCCGCGGGTCAGACACCAGAGACACTTTCACACAGTTTTTCTCCCCTGTTATTTAGAGTCGTGGGAAATCACGATTTAGCAGCCACATAGAAATACTTGGTTTTAATTAAAAGCTGTGTTCAGGATTCTCTTAGTTCTTACTTCTCCAAATGTAAGTAGGCGCTTTGGAATCCTCACCAGAAGGACCGCTGGGGGAGGCCAGTGCTCCCATTCATTGATTTCACTAGAAAAGGGTGAGTGTACAAACATCTTCCAGCCTTGAAATGTGTAAAATGCCTCACTGTTTGCTACGCCCTTTTAGGTTCTGAATTAGAAGATAAATGCTCATTTCTCCTGTAATCCTTTTTATTCCTATAATTCTTCTTCTTCAGCTTGATGATGGGGAACATTCGTGTAGCAGTGCCACTCTGTTCTAATGCCTGGCTCACAGATGAGGAAATTAGAGCAGGAGGTGGCGGTGTGGTACCCCATCACTCAGCTCTTTATCCATCAGAGAGATGCCAGTGGAGGCTTTTCGCCTCACCTGACCTTTCATCCCCACACCCCAGCAACCCTGGCAGTAGGTCTCCCCTCAAATGACCTAAATTTCCAAATGACCTATTACTCTTGAAGAGTCACATTATTTTAAAAAATATATTATTTCATTTTATGGTGGTAAAAACACTTAACATAAGATATATGATGAATGACACTGACTGACTTTCGAATGTTGAACCAGCTTGCATTCTAGGGATAAAACACACTTATTCATGATATATGACAATTTTTACATATTGTGGGATTTTATTTGTGAGGGCTTATTAAAGATGTATGCATTCATGTTTGTAAGCGATATTATTCTGTGGTTTTCTTTATTTGTACCATCTTTGCCTGGTTTCGGTATCAGAGTAAGGCTTGCATCACAAAATGTATTCTCCTTTTTGTATTCCGGATGAGTTTGTGTAGTTTCCGTATTATTTCTTTCTTAAGTGTTAAAGTTGAACAGTGAAGACATCATCTCCTGACGTTTTCTGTGCTGGAAGATTATTAACTGTCAATTTAATTTCTGTAATAGAGATAGGACAATTCGGATTATCATTTTGTAAACACAATACCCTCTAAGCCCATCCATGTTGTTGCAAATAGCGAGATTTTATTTTTTAAATTAAAATCTAATTTAATATTTCATCACCTATATATATATATATATATATATATATATATTTCTTTATCCATTCATCTACCCATCTAAGTGGATACCTATTTACTTCCACGTCTTGACTATTGTAAATAGTGCTGCAATGAACATAGGGGTGCGTATATCTTTTTGATTTAGTGTTTTTGTTTTCTTCGGAAAAATACCCAGAAGTAGAATTGCTGGATCATATGGTTGTTCTACTTTTAATTTTTTGAGGAATCTCCACACTGTTTTCCACAGTGACTGAAGCAATCTACATTTCCGTCAGCAGTGAATGAGTGTCCTTTTTCTCCACATCCTTGCCAACACTTGTTATTTCTTGTCTTTTCGATGATAGTCATTTTGACAGGTGTGAGGTGACATCTCATTGTGGTTTTGATTTGTATTTCCCTGATGATTAGTGATGTTGAGCATCTTTTCATATGTCTGTTGGCCATCTGTATGTCTTCTTTGGAAAAATGCCTATTTAGGTCCCCTGCCCACTTTCTAAATCAACGTTGTTTGTCCTCATTTTGCCAATCTCTCTGTGTTGTTTCTTCGTATTAGGTATTTCAGCTACATGTCCTGGTCTTGAAGAGGTGGCCTTATGTAGAAGGTGTCCTATTGGGTCCAGTGACACAGTCCCCCTGTCTCCAGAGCCGGGTGCCCCAGGGTTATCCTCCAGGTGGGTTCCTGTCATGGTTGGGCTGTGACTGCTGTGGGCATCCTGGGGGGTGATTCTGGCCCCCCTGGTGGGAGGCACTTTAGTGGGGCACCTGCTCCAGTCGGGGGAGGGCAGTAGCTGCTTTGGAGGGGCAGGCTGGGGTGGGTGGGTTGGGCAGGGCAAGTCCTCATGGGAACAACAAGGCAGGGTGCACAGGGTGAGCTAGTTTTATGGAGAGCGACAGAAATGATACCCAACAGAGACAGGCCAGCAAGGTGGAAGGAGAGTTAAAAAAAACAGCAGACCTGCCAGTGCTTGCTTCCATCCCCAAGAAAGTTCCAAAGGTTCTGAGAGATCCCTGTCCCCCTGGCACACTCCTTAAAATTAGTCAATGTATCTCCTCCTCCTAAGACCCAGGTGCTTTTCAAGCTGCTGCCTCTGCTCTGGAACTCAGAAGGAGGGGGGTCATGTGGAAGCCCTTCAAGAGCGAGGTCGACTTCCTGCAGCCCTTAGGCTCGCCTGGACGTAAGCCTGGCTGGTTTCCAAAGTCAGTCTTATGGCGGGGCTCATTCTCCTGGTGTAGGTGCCCCAGCTAGGGAGCCTGAAGTGGGGCTTGGACCCCTGTTCCTCAGGGGGGCCTCTGTGGTGGTGATATTCCCCCGAATTGTGAGTCACTGCCCTGAGCGTGCTGGTTCCGACTAGACCGTATCTCTGCTCCTCTTCTCCATCTCCATGTGGCCTTTTCTTCATATCCTTAGTTGTAGAAAACCTGTCCTGCAGGTCTTCAGGTCATTCTCAGAGATAGTTACTGTATATGTAGTCATAGTTGTTGTTTTTTGTTTTTTTTTTTTACATCTTTATTGGAGTATAATTGCTTTACAATGGTGTGTTAGTTTCTGCTTTATAACAAAATGAATCAGTTATACATATACATATGTCCCCATATCTCTTCCCTCTTGCGTCTCCCTCCCTCCCACCCTCCCTATCCCACCCCTCTAGGTGGTCACAAAGCACAGAGCTGATCTCCCTGTGCTATGCGGCTGCTTCCCACTAGCTATCTACCTTACGTTTGATAGTGTATATATGCCCATGCCACTCTCTCACTTTGTCACAGCTCACCCTTCCCCTCCCCGTGTCCTCAAGTCCATTCTCTATTAGGTCTGTGTCTTTATTCCTGTCTTACTCCTAGGTTCTTCATGACATTTTTTTTTCTTAAATTCCATATATATGTGTTAGCATACGGTATTTGTCTTTCTCTTTCTGACTTACTTCACTCTGTATGACAGACTCTGGGTCCATCCACCTCACTACAAATAGCTCAATTTCGTTTCTTTTATGGCTGAGTAATAGTCCATTGTATATATGTGCCACATCTTCTTTATCCATTCATCTGATGATGGACACTTAGGTTGTTTCCATCTCTGGATTATTGTAAATAGAGCTGCAATGAACATTTTGGTACATGACTCTTTTTGAATTATGGTTTTCTCAGGGTGTATGCCCAGTAGTGGGATTGCTGGGTCATATGGGAGGGGGTGAGCTCAGGGTCTTCTTTCTCTGCAGTCTTGATCAGACCCTACTTGGAGATTCTTCTGTTCAGTTTTATATTCGTACTATCATGTCTCAATTTTTATGAACACTTTACTCTTTGCTGAATGTAATACATACAACAGAAATGTATGCCATATATATGTCAAATACATACATATATTGGATGTGCATACAGTTCTTATTTATTAACAATTAGCTATGATTATATGATTAATTATATACATTATGTATATAAGATAGATGTCATATATTTATCACATATATCTCTTAATTATATATAATTACTTACTTCATTTATGGGGTAGTTCTTTTCTTCCTCTGAGCATGTTAACTTTTGTTGTGTTTTAGTTTTCTCCACCCTGCATGGTCTTTGTTGCCTCCAAGTTGGTTTTTTGTCTGTTCCTATTATTTCAGGAAGTCTCTCTTTTCCCTGATAGGAGCTTTCTTCAGATACGTGATAATACATGGCTGCTGTCTCATAATTAAGAGTCTGAGGGCTGAAAAGCTGATCAGAGGCTCTGAAATGGATGAGGCTTGTTAGTTTTGACCCCATCTGCAGGGGAGCTGTTGTGGGGTAACCACTAATATTTCATCTCTAGGTCCTTCCTGTTGGGTTCGCTGAATTAGCCAGAGAAGAGCCTTTCCACCGTGGGGTGAGAGCCATCCTTCCATCATCACTGGGGAGCTTGGTGTGGGGAGTGGGGGGTGGATGCTCTGTCCCCAGCAGGACCCTGCCTTGTCCCTGAACTCTCCTTTAATGGTGAGTATGTACCTGTACTCTCAGGTGAGCTTTGAATACCCTAAGGCATTTCCAGGCTTCTGGCTGCTGCCTAGCCATGTAGAGTGGAAGTCATCTTAGGGCAGCATTGCTTCTCTTCTTGCTGTCACTCAATACTCTTTTTTAAAGAAATGTCCAAAGGTTACTTTTTATTCTAAATAAAACATCTTTTATAAAGTTTAAGGATACTCTCGAAGATGTAGATCTTTCCCTGGGTTAATTAAGAAATGGAAGGGAGGGCTTCCCTGGTGGCGCAGTGGTTGAGAGTCCGCCTGGCGATGCAGGGGACACACGTTCGTGCCCCGGTCCGGGAAGATCCAACATGCCGCGGGGCGGCTGGGCCCGTGAGCCATGGCCGCTGAGCCTGTGCTGAACCACATGCAGGCCTTGTGCTTCCACTTCCGAGTGCAATGAACAAATACACAAACATAGCAAAGCTGCACGCAAGGCTGGAGACTCACAGGAACAGATTTTTAAAAAAATTTATTTTGTTTCAAGTATAGTTGATTTACAATGTTTTGTTAATTTCTGCTGTACAGTAAAGTGACTTAGTAATACACATATATAAATTGTTTTTTATATTCTTTCCCATTATTGTTTATCACAGGATATTGAATATAGTTCCCTGTGCTACACAGTAGGACCTTGTTGTTTATCCATCCTATATATAACAGTTTGCACCTGCTAATCCCAGACTCTCAATCCTTGCCTCTCCTAAGCCTCCTCCCCCTTGGCAACTGCAAGTCTGTTCTCTATGTCTGCAAGTGGGTTTCTGTTCCATAGATACATTTGTGTCGTATTTTGGATTCCACATATAAGTGATATCATATGGTATTTGTCTTTCTCTGTCTGACTTACTTCATTTAGTGTGATAACCTCTAGTTCCATCCATGTTGCTGCAAATGGCATTATTCCATTCTTTTTTATGGCTGAGTAATACTCCATTGTATATATGTACTTCATCTTCTTTATCCATTCCTCTGTTGATGGACATTTATTTGCTTCCATCTCTTGGCTAATGTAAATAGAGCTTCTATGAACATTGGGGTGCATGTATCTTTTTGGATTATAGTTTTGTCTGGATATATGCCCAGGAGTGGGATTGCTGTATCATATGGTAGCTCTATTTTTAGGTTTTTGAGGAACCTCCATACTGTTCTCCATAGTGACTGCACCAAGTTACATTCCCACCAACAATGCAGGAGGCTTCCTCACAAGAAGGAATTTTTTTTTTTTACATCTTTATTGGAGTATAATTGCTTTACAATGGTGTGTTACGGAAGTCATTTGGTTCCTTGAGTTGTTTGCCGAAGCTACTCTTCCTATATATTCTCCCATTTGTTAATTCATTTGTACATTACGTGAATATTTCTGTGCTTTGCTTAGTGTATCCACCTTTAGGTCCATAAATGGAATGTTGTTTTGAATATTAAATTGATGAAAAATACTGAAGTTCTACATGACATTGCAGGGAGAAAAAAGGCTTAAAATGTGAATAGAAAGAATTTGTATGTTACAGAACACTAGCCAGTAACCAGTGACTCACTGTGTTTCTATAAATGCCGAAAATACTTTAAAATCTGAAATAAAATATTCCTCTATGTTCAGTATTAGCAACCGTTATAAATCCTCTGTAACTCTCCTTAATTGTATGTTGGACCAATCTTGACCAGAATCTCATAAAACACATGAGCTCACAAGTTTCACACATATTACATTATCTAATAGATTTTTGGCAAATACTTTAGAAATGCGGGTTAACTTGATTTTTGCTTCATGTTTTATAAGTAAGCTAATGAAGTGGACGTATGATATGAAAATGCTAAAAGCACTCCAAGATATATATTTATCCTAGTTTTTCCTGAGAAATACTGAAATACATACTTAGAAGTAAAAGACTATCTGGTCTCAAAAAAAATCCCTTTAAAAAAGAGCTCTGAATCGCATCTGCCAATTTCTGAAGCATGCGAGCTTGTGACTGCCAAACACAAAGGTACTTTCTCCCCAGGGGCATCCCAGGCACTGGGTCCTGTACCTCCATCTGCACCCTGTTGTTGCCAAAGCACAGTTGCTGCAGATAGCCAGCAGCGTTGGTCCGACTTGATGACTCCAGGCAACTGGGGATCAAGGCAGACGGGCAACCTCCCTGGGGTCTTCCTGAATGCTGTCCATTGGTGGGGCTCGTGCGGTGCCATCGTCCGATGCTGTGCGCTGAGACTTGTCACAGTTGCTCTCTTGCATTCAATTATATTGGTGGGTTGGGCTCCATGTAGGTATCTGTTGTTCACAAAGCATAACTGTTTCTTCCATGTGTAAGGGTACTTCATCCTTTGCACATGTCCAACACATACTGTGCCTGTTTGCTGCAATGCTGCCTGTGATGCTTGGAACTCCATAGTTCGTGGTCTGGACTGTGGTACCCTGGGCTGTACTAGGTCCTCCTCTCATCCCCAGGAGTGATGAGCAGGTTGGGGGACACAGCTGAAGAAGGGCTTGAGCAAGCTGGTCTTGCTGCCCAGCATAGGGAGTCCACAAGCGTGTCAGGTTGTCTGGCCCAGGTGGACACATCATACCACTGCTCCACGCTGTGACTAGTCCTTTGCAGTGAAGGTCCCTGATGCTGTGACATGCTAGTCATACTTGAGCCTTTGGGGACCATGACCCCACCTGGCCTTGGGATGGGGGGCTACTGGGGTCGGTGCATCTGTCGGCTCAGCAGAGACCCCACTCTTGTTTGGTATTGAGGGGTTCTCCATTGGGACTGGAGGTCTGCCACGAGTGACAGACACAGTCCCATGTATAGCTGTTGGGAGGCAGGTCTCTGCAGAGGATGGAGGGATGGCCCACCTCACTCCTCTGTATTTAGCCCCATCCCAACAGCAGCTCTGGATACAGAGACTGGAGTCATCAGTCATGTGTGCACTCAGGATTTTGCCCTGTCAATCATTCGGCTCCCAGCTGCTTCCCTGCTCGGGATTCACTTTGTTCAGGTCTTCTAGGTCAGCTCCCACCCCATCCATCTGTTTCGAAGCCTTGGAAATTTCCTCTTCTTATCTCCTTCCCTGTTCTCACCGTTTCTGTGGGTTTATGCCTCTTTTCAAACGAACAGTTATTTTTAAAGTGTATCTGGAAGGAGAAAATTTGGACGTCTGTGTTTAATCTTCCATTTAAATCTAGAAGCTGAATACACTCTGCCTGAATTCCTCCCCAACTTCACGATTTACAAAGTGTATTTTGAAAATGAAGACAATGGGAGGTGACCTGTCTTATTCTTTATTACAACATACATTGTGCAGCCTGCCTGTTGTATCTAGTGATAGACCACATGAAAGACCCCTAAAAGAAAACATACACACACAAAAATCCCAACAAAACATATACATGTATAACAATGAAGAAATCCTAGATGATCAATGAAACAGAAGTTCTTCAGAATAAGTTTTAGTAGACGTATGACCTTAATATATTAACAAAGAATAATTATAAATCAATGAAGGAGAGAATAAAAAGTTGGAAATAAAATAGCTATATATATTAAAAAATCATTTTATTAAGACTTTATGTTTTCGAGCAGTTTTAGGTTTATAGCAAAATTGAGAGGAAGGGACAGAGAGTTCCCGTATAGCCTTTCCCATGTGCACAGACACAGCCTCCCTCACTGTCAACATCCACCACCAGAGGGTACATTTGTTGAAAGGGATAAACCTACACTGACATGTCATTATCATCCAGAGTCCATAGTTTACATGACTGTTAACGCTAGATGTTGTAGATTCTGTTGGTTTGAACAAATGAATAATCATATGAATATATCATTATGGTATCAAGCAGTATTTTCACTGCCCTCAAATTCCTCTGTGTTCCACCTATTCATCCTTCCCTCCTCCCAACCCTAGGCAATCACTGATCTTTTTATTGTTTCCATAGTTTTGCCTTTTCCAGAATGTGATAGAGTTGGAATTATACAGTGTGTAGCCCTCCCAGATTGAATTCTTTCACTTAGTAGTATGCATTTAGGGTTCCTTCACGGCTTGATGGTTCCTTTATCACTGAATTATATTCCATTGTCTGGATGGACCACAGTTTATCCACTCACCTACTGAAGGACATGTTGGTTGCTTCCGAGTTCTGGCAATTATGAATAAAGCTGCTCTAAACATCTGTGTGCAGGTTTTTGTGTGCAGTTTTCCACTGCTTTGGGCAAATACCAAGTAGTATGACTGCTGGATCATAGTAAGAGTGTGTTTAGCTTTGTAAGAAACCATCAAACTGTCTTCCAGATTGGCTGCTCCATTTTGCATCCCCACCATCAGTGAACGAGAGTTCCCGTTGCTCCACATTCTTGCCAGCATTTGGTATTGTCAGTGTTCCAGATTTTTTTTGGGGGGAGTGTTATTCTAATAGGTGTGTAGTGTGGTATCTCACTGTGTTTTTCATTTGTACTTCCCTGATGACATGATGTGGAGCATCTTTTCGTATGCTTATTTTCCACCTACATATCTTTGGTGGGGCGTCTGTCAAGTCTTTGACCCCCTTTTTAATTGATTTGTTTTCTTATTGTTGCATTTTACACATTCTTTGTATGTTTTGGATAACAGTCTTTTATCAGATGTGTCTTTTGCAAATATTTTCTCCCACTCTGTGATTTGTCTTCTCATTCTCTTGAATTGTCTTTCACAGAACAAAAGTCTTAAGTTTTAATGAAGTCCAGCTTGTCAATCATTTCTTTCATAGACTGTGCTTTTGGTGCTGTATCTAAGAGTCAATAACATACCCCAGGTCATGTAAGTTTTCTCCTGTGTTATCTTCTAGTATTTTATATCTTTTGTTTGTTTGATTGTTTTATGTTTAGGTCTGTGATCCATTTTGAGTTACTTTTGGTGAAGGGGTTAAAGTCTGTGTCTAGATTAATATTTTTGTGTGTGGATATCAGTTATTCCAGCACAATTTTTTGTAAAGACTGTCTTTGCTCCATTGTGCTGTCTTTGCTGGTTCATCAAAGATCAGCTGACTATATTTCTGTGGGTCTATTTCTGGACTCCTATTCTCTTCCATTGATCTATTTGTCTGCTCTTTTATCAAAACCACACGGTCTTGATTACTGTAGCTTTATAGTAAGTCTTGAAGTCAGCTAGGGTCAGTTCTCCAACTTTGTTCTCCTTCAATATTGTGTTCACTCTTCTGTGTCTTTTGCCTCTCCATAGAAATGTTAGAATCATTTTTTTCAAGATCCACAAAATAACTTGTCAGGATTTTGATTGGGAGTGCATTGAATCTATAGATCAAGTTGGGAAGAACTAACATCTTGGTAATACAGAGTCTTCCCATCCATGAACATGGAAATAGTTATATTTTTTAAATAAATAATTATATATTAGAACAAGTAAATGAACAATTAGCTGATGTTGTGATGAGAAAAAAATTTTTCAGAATAAAAATCTATAGGAGGAAGTCAGGAAAAGTCAGGAAAAATATATAATTGTACATAAACATTTTACATCTTCTGTACTCCCAGATATTCTCATTATACATGATTTATTATTTTTATATGTTTCTATAATTTCAAGATATTCTACTTAGCATGAAATATATAATAATCAAAATTGTCTCAACAATTTTGATAACTTAGAGACTTTAATTGCCTGAACTTTTAAATCACAAAATGAATGAAAACTAGGGTTTTATGGTTTGAAACATTAAATTTCTTATTAAGTAATTCACACTTTTTTTTTCTTTATGAATGTCCTGATTTTTCCACAAAATATTATCTGACAAGCACCGTTTTATAGATGGACTGACATGACCTGTAAATTATTTTCCTTCCAAAGCTAAGATGAGCGATGTCTACACAATTGCCACTTTAGCAGTGCTATAAAATGTCCCTTCTCTCTTAATTGTTTTCCTGTTAAGAAAAAGATAAAAGGAAGACATCAAACACAGATCATCTTTAAATACTTTAAGTACTTGTGGGGACTAAATACTTTATTCTCATTTTTAACAGTGAGACTCCAAAATTTATTAGTAATTCACATTTATTCTAGTCACTATGATTGGTAGTAGGAATAAAGAGAAAAAAAACTGTCCTGGGGTGGTTTACATACTGAGGTGGGCTGAGGTGACAAAAAAGGTCACTAAGGCAGTAAATGCTGAATAATATGATTTGTATGGTGGCAGGTGTATGGTCTCAGACGGATGGAGTGGGAGGTGAGAGCGGGTTAGGGTTAGGGTTTACTCCATGAAGTCACTCCACTGCAACAGGGGAAAACACAGTGGCCGGCAGGTCTGCTGTCAGGCTGGACTCATTTGTGAGCTAAGTGATTTGTTTCCACTTAGCCTCAATTGGGCAAACCATTCATGATCATAACTCAGCAAAACTACGTGTTTACATGACACCCATACAGAGTGTATGTGGATGTCGATATTCTACGTTGTTGAGTAGACCTGCTTTGCGCTAAGGCTGAGATGCAGCTAGTTCAGTCTAAGAGGCTATAACGTTGCTTCATAAGTATCATTTAACATTCTGATTGATCTCCTAGTCCGTTCTAATTGATCAGTGTCTGTTCTACAGCAGCGTTGAATGTTTTGAATTTGCCTCTGTTTACACTGTGAGGAATTTGAATATCTACAGGTGGGCTTTGACATGAGTTTGCCACTGAGAACTGGGGAAAGTTGTTAACTATTTTGCATAATAAGGTAAAAGGAAGCTAAAGTGGGGAGACAGAATGGGAAAGAGGTGGGGAGCCAGTGACATGGCCTGAGTTTCAGGTACATATGGGATGAAGCGTCCATCCCCTTGAGTGGGGAGATGGCGAAATGACCACTTAAGTTAACTTTGTTTCACTTAAATTCTTTTTTACCGATATCCAGTAGGTTCAAAGGAAATCCAAAGGCTGTAAAGTATACAGTAATCCAAACACCCAAATTTTCATCACCTGCCTCAAGAGCAGGAAGAGAACCAGCTCCCTGGGAACCTCTGTGTTTCCTTTTTACTTTCATCTTCTATCTTCCCTCCAACCTCAGTGAGAAAACCACCATCCTGGAGACTGTATCTCATCATTTTTCTTTATGGTTTCATCTCAATTATCTAAATTTCACTTACTCTAGTATGTTGGAAACTTTCCATACATGTACTATTCAGTAATTTTTTTCCTTCAGTATTTTTCTCATGAGGATTATACACTGTGGCAAAATGTAACCATAGTTTTCTAGTTTTAGTCCTCCACACAATTCAGTTATATAAAAATACGGACATTCCTCATCCTGATTCTCCTGTTTTTAGACATTTTGTTTCCACTTTTTTTTTCATAGTATCATCATCTGTAAACAATGTCTTCTGCTGCACAGATGCCAGAGGTTCTCTAAGGTATGTGATTTTGTAGGAACATGCTGGATCATTTGATATACAAATCTTCAACTTCACTCAAGTACATCAAATTGTTTTCGGAATTGATTGTACCAGATACCAGTGGTGGGTATCAGCTCTCTTTGTTCTGTTGCCCCCCACCCCAAACATTACAGGTTATAAATGATTCAATCATGGTTTAATGGATATTTACTTCAAATGAAGATGAGTATACGTTTATGTATTTGTCATTCATGTTTTCGCTTCCCAGAAATAGCTATTTAAGTAGCTTACTTATTTTCTCTTAGATTGGTTTTCAAATTGTTACTGAATTGTAAGCCTTCTTGGCATGCTTTTTACATTGTCCTTTGTTGATTACATACGTGGCAATATCTTTACCAAATTTCACTTTTCATTCTTTATGGCAGTTTGTTTAACAGAAGCTCTTAATTTTAATGTGGTCAGTATAGGAACAAACCTTTTTCTAACTTTTTATTTGAAATCATTTTAGATTCATAAGAAGCTGTAAATATAGTGCAGGTAGGTTCCATGTACCTTTCACACAGTTTTTCCGATGGTTGCATTTTACTTAACTATAGGCAAATATCAAAAGCAGGAACTAAAACAGGTGCAGTGTGTGTGGTTGTCTGCATTCTATCCCACGAGTAGCCTTATGTAACAGCACGGTCGAGATACAGAACTGATTCATAACCACATGGATAGCCCTTGTTCGAATTGCCCAACAGCCAACTCCCCTGACACTAACCCTAACCTTGACAACGTAACTGCAGAACCAGCCCAAACTGGCCCTATTCTGTTTCTAACAAGGTATTGAGTTGTGTTTTAGGGATAACACAACAAAACTGCAAGTCATGCAGCTGAAGCATGAGCAAAGGAAAAATAACGTTGCGATGATTGTTTTTGAAATCATTATTTAGGGTATATATGCACATATTTCTGCTTGGATACATACCTAAGCATGGAATTTCTGCATGATATGATATATGTAGAGTCAATTGTAGAAGAGTTTTATCTGTTTTAAAACATTTTCTAACATGTTGGTACTGTGTGGTTATGGTTAGTTAGCACTTGTATGTTGATGGTATATCTAGCATTCTTGCTATACTCCTTTATGAATTTTTTCATAAGTAAACATACAATCTGTACATAAAGGCTATTTTATTTTTTTTTGCTTCCGATCTTGATAGTTTTTCATCTCTTTTCTTGTCTTACTGCACTGAGCAGCAATACTCGTTCATGGTACAAAATTCGTGATTAGTGTCCTTGCATTTTTTTCTTCACTTATAATGCAAGCATTTATGACTGTGGATTTTCCTTTAAAGCTCCTAGAGTATGTATTAATGTTCATTATTATGCAAATATAAATATTTTCAAATTATATTTCTTCTTTGACCCTGAGTGTTTAACACGGTTTTTAAAATTTTCAAATGTATGGACTTTTTATTTGTTTGTTATTGATTTCTACATAATTGTATCTTCTTGAGAAAAAAAATTGTCTCTGATTCAAAGCTTTGTAATGCATTGAGGTGACTGAAAAAGATTGAGCATTCTTCTATGGTTTGATTTGTTCATTAGGTCAAGGTGGTCTTTATTACTCAAATCTTCTATAGTCTTATGTGTTTCATGTATGTTGTTTATTTTTGTGCACTTGATCTATCAATTACAGAGAGGGTAGGTACACTAAAATAGTTTATGAAGATCATCCTTATTGTTTTTTCTTATTGAAGTTCAGTCTACTTCTTACGCCATAGTTTTAGTATAAATATTTTCAAATGTACAGAAAGATTGAAAGCATTTTACAGTGGAGTCTTATAAAACCGCCACCTAAATATTGCAATTAACATTTCACTGTGCTTGGCTTTTCACATATCTCTCCATTTCTTTCTCCATTTGTCAATCCAACATTTCTTTTGATGCATTTCAAAGTAAACTTTAGTATACCTTCCTACCTTTCTAATATTTCATGCATAACACTGAGAAGAATTCAATATTTGTTTACACCTTAAAAAAAAACATTGAGATAAAATTTACTTGTTTAAGTGTATCTTTGGTAAGTGCCAACAGCTGTACAAACCTGTGCAACCAAAATCTCTGTTGATATGTAGGACATGACTTTTGCCTTAATATCTCTTCCTAGTAAATCCTTGCTTAACCCAGGCAACTATTCCTCTGATATTTTTCCTACCATACGTTCATTTTTCCTGTTTTTGAACTTTATGTAAATGCAATTATACAGCATCCTTTTTTTAAAAATTCTTTATTGCAGTATAGTTGATTACAATGTTGGATTAATTTCTGGTGTACAGAAAAGGGACTCAGTTATATATATTCTTTTTCATATTCTTTTCCATTATGGTTTATTACAGGATATTGAGTAGAGTTCCCTGTGCTATACAGTAGGACCTTGTTGTTTATCTATTTTATATATAGTAGTTTGTATCTGCTAATCCCAACTCCTAATTTATCCTGTCTCCACCCCCTTTCCCCTTTGGTAACTATAAATTTGTTTTCTATGTCTGTGAGTCTATATTTCTGTCTCATAAATAATTTCATTTGTATCATATTTTAAATTCCACATATAAGTGGTATGATATTTGTCTCTTTCTGACTTACTTCACTTCCTATGATAACCTCTAGGTCCATCCATGTTGCTGCAAATGGAATTATTTCATTCTTTTTTATGACTGAGTAATATTACACTGTATATATGTACCACAACTTCTTTATCCATTCCTCTGTTGATGGACATTTAAGTTGCTTCCATGTCTTGGCTACTGTAAACAGTGCTGCAATGAATATTGGGATGCATGTATCCTTTCAGAACATGTTTTTCTCCGGATATATGCCCAGGAATGGGATTGCAGGATCAGATGGTAGTTCTATTTTTACTTTTTTTAAAGGGACCTCATACTGTTTTCCAGAGTGGCTGTACCAATTTACATTCCCGCCAATAGTGTAGGAGGGTTCCCTTCTCTCTACACCCTCTCCAGCACTTATTGTTTGTGAATTTTTTGATGATAGACATTCTGACTGGTGTGAGGTGATATCTCACTGCAGTTTTGATTTGCATTTCTCTAATAATTAGCGATGTCGAACATCTTTTCATGTGCCTCTTGACAATCTGTATGTCTTCTGTGATTTATCCCAGGGATGCAAGGATTTTTCAATATCTGCAAATAAATCAGTGTGATACACCACATCAACAAACTGAAGAATAAAAACCATGTGATCATCTCAATAGACGCAGAAAAAGCTTTTGACAACATTCAACACCCACGTATGATAAAAACTCTCCAGAAAGTAGGCACAGAGGGAACATACATCAACATAATAAAGGCCATATATGACAAACCCACAGTAAACATCATTCTCAATGGTGAAAAATGGAAAGTGTTTCCTCTAAGATCAGGAACAAGACAAGGATGTCCACTCTCACTACTTTTATTCAACATAGTTTTGGAAGCCCTAGCTACAGCAATCAGAGAAGAAAAAGAAATAAAAGGAATCCAAACTAGAAAAGAAGAGTAAAACTGTCATTGTTAGCAGATGACATGATACTATACATAGAAAATCCTAAAGATGCTGCCAGAAAACTACTAGAGCTCATCAATAAATTTTGTAAAATTACAGGATACAAAAGTAATACACAGAAATCTGTTGCATTTCTATACATTAACAACAAAAGTTCAGTAAGAGAAATTCAAGAAACAATCCCATTCACCATCACACCAAAAAGAATAAAATACCTAGGAATAAACTTACCTAAGGAGACAAAAGACCTGTATTCCGAAAGCTATAAGACACTGATGAAAGAAATCAAAGACAACACAAACAGATGGAAAGATACACCATGTTCTTGGATTGAAAGAATCAATATTGTCGAAATGACTATACTACCCAAGGCAATCTACAGATTCAGTGTAATCCCTATCAAATAACCAATGACATTTTTCACAGCACTAGAACAAAAAAATCTTAAAATTTGTATGGAGACACAAAAGACCCCGAATAGCCAAACAATCTTGAGAAAGAAAAACGGAGCTGGAGGAATCAGGTTCCCTGACTTCAGACTATACTACAAAGGTATAGTCATCAAAACAGTATGGTACCAGCACAAAACCAGAATATATATAGATGAAGGGAACAGGATAGAAAGCCCAGAAATAAACCCACGCATCTATGGTCACCTAATCTATGATAAAGGAGGCAAGAAAATACAATGGAGAGAAGAGAGTCTCTCCAATAAATGGTGCTGGGAAAACCGGATAACTACATGTAAAAAAATGAAATTAGAATATTCTTTAACACCATACACAAAAATAAACTCAAAATAGGTTAAAGACCTAAATGTGAGATCGGACACCATAAAACTCTTAGAAGAAAACATAGGCAGAACACTCTATGGCATGAATTGCAGCAATATCTTTTTCAATCTGTCTCCCAGAGTAATGGAAATAAAAACAAAAATAAACAAATGGGACCTAATTAAACTCAAAAGGTTTTGCACAGCAAAGGAAACCATAAATAAAATGAAAAGACAACCCATAGAATGGGAGAAAAAATTTGCAAATGATGTGACTGATAAGGGATTAGTCTCCAAAATTTACAAACAGCTCATGCAGCTTAATAGCATCAAAACAAACAACCCAATCAAAAAATAGCCAGAAGACCTAAATAGACATTTCTCTACAGCATCTTCTTTAAAGAATTTTTTTTCACACAGTATAGTGATTTTGAGATTTATCCATGCTGTTGTTTCCTCCTTTTTATTTCTGAACAGGAGTCTAGTATATCTATAGTTGTCCCACCATTGTTTTATTCATTTTTCTATTGATGGACTCATGGGCTGTTTCTAGTTTTTGGGTTATTATGAATTAAAACTATTAAGTTCATACAAGTGTAATCCTTTCTTGTGGACATACCCAGGAGTAGAATTGTTGGATCATATGGTAGATGTATATTTAGTTTTTATAAAATATTTAGTATATTTTATAAAAACAGGGGTCAGTCTTGTTTTCAGAGGAGTTGCAACATTTTGCCTTCCAGTCAGCAATAGAAGAGAATTCTAGTGTTCTACACCCTTGCCAACATTAGATGCTTTTCAGTTATTAAAATTTTAGCAATTGTGGTAGAGGTATAGTGATGAATAATTTTAGTTTTAATTATTGTTTCCTTGATGACCAATGATGGTGAGCAATTTTTCATGTGCATATTGGACATTCATGTATTTTTCTTTGTGAAATGACTGCTCAAAGCTTTTGCCCATTTTTTATCAGAAATTTCATTTTTATTATTGAGTTTTAAGATTACTTTATAAAGCAAGTTCACTAGTCCTTGACAAATATATATTTTGCTAATATTTTCTCCAGCTAATATTTTCTTGTAGGCTCTGACTCTGTTTATTCTGTTTTTAATTATATTTTTTGATGAGCAGAATTTTTAAATTTTGGTGAAGTTTATGTTTTCAATCTTTTTCTCTTATTGGTTAAGCCTATTTTTGGTTTATATAATGTGAGGCTATAATATTAGGCTAAAATATTCACAATTGAGTATTTTATTATTCTTGATGAATTGTACTGTTAAGTTAGAAAGTAGTAATCTCTGTCTCTAGAAATGTTCTTTGCCAAAAGACCATTTTCCCATTTACTAATATAACAGCATCACTTTTCCTTTGGTTATTATATCTAGCAATCACTCTCCACATTAGAATTTCAATCTTTCTGGGATTTTTTAATTTTGCATGAAAATCTATCATTTATCAATAAACTCTAATTCTTTTATGTTTACTTTAATTTTGATATATTTGAATTTGTTTCTCTTCATTTTATTTTGTGCCTACTATTTGTCCTTTGGACTGGATCTTTGTCTTTTTTTTTTTTTTTTTGGATTGATTATGTAATACTAATCAGTCCTTTTATTTATTTTTTAAAAAGTAATAATTTATTTATTTATTTACTTATGGATGCATTGGGTCTTCGTTGCTGCACACAGGCTTTCTCTAGTTGCAGTGAGCAGGGGGTACTCTTTGTTGCAGTGTGCAGGCTTCTCATTGTGGTGGCTTCTCTTGTTGCGGAGCACAGGCTCTAGGCATGTGGGCTTCAGTAGTTGTGGCACGTGGACTCAGTAGCTGTGGCTTACAGGATCTAGAGCACAGCCTCAGTAGTTTGTGGCGCATAGGCCTAGTTGCTCCGAGGCATGTGGGATCTTCCAGGATCAGGGATCAAAGCCATGTCTCCTGCATTGGCAGGAGAATTCTTAACCACTGCACCACCAGGGAAGCCCTAATCAGTCCTTTTATGATCTTCATGAACAAGACAGGACCTCTGAGTGCTTTAACTTATTTTCTTTCCAACTGTTATACTACTTTTGTTCAGTACCTTGGTTTCATCCTGTTTTGTTAACAGTAATATTAATGGTCTAAAGAGTAGATTATGTTACTAAAAATTTACTAAGTTGGTTACTCAACCTATTTGCTTCTCTGACTTTTCAGTTTAGATTATTAATCTCTACTGAAAATATAGTCTGTAGAATTTACTAAAGTGTTTGTTGTGGAAAATAATCTCTCACTTCTTTTTCAGTAAAATATCATTATTTCTGTAGTTGATTTTTGGTTTCACTGTGATTCTGGTTCAGACGATTAGTTTTTTAACCAGTCTGAAAAATGCTGAACTGTATTCCTAACAAATTTTGCCTCTTGCTTAATCCTTCTATAATCTCTTACTTGAATTCTTATTAATAATCTTCTATGTATGTTAACCTCTTTTTTATATTTTAAAAATACTTTGTTTTTCTTTTCTCTGTGCTGTATTCTGAATAATATTTCATAATCCATATTCATGTTTACTAATTTTATTTTTATCTGTATCTAAACTTCTCTTTAATCTATTTAATGAATCCCCAATTTTAATAATTTTTTCTCAGTTTTGAGAAGTTTATTATTTATTTCCCAAATATTCCTGGTCCCTTGCTCATTGCTTATATTTCAAAGTACTGCTTTCATTTTGGGACAAATATTAATTTATAATCTGTCTCTATTCATTCTGATATCTGCACTGTGTATTTTTCTTTGTTTGTTTGCCTTTGTTCAAAGTGCCTCATTTCCTTGCATGTTCTATGACTTTCTTTTCTCTTTCTTCTTATTTAGAAAACGCTTTTGGAAATTTACCTGTGAGTTGAAATGATATTCCTTCAGAGACTTGTTTCTGTCAGTTGCCTCTAATACCACCAACCCAAGACTATATTAAGTTAAATCCTTCATCTGAGGTTTTTCAGGCAACTCTGGTAGCACAGATTCTGTCTACAAGCTCTGGTTAAGTTTGGTGAGGGAGATTAAAAAAAAAAAAGTCTTCATCCACACTTTAGCTATAAACAACTATGTTTCCTGTTGTTTCCTTCTGCTTTTCAGATTTTTTTTTTTATCCACACTTAAACTGAGGGTGTGATATCCATATCCCATCACTAAACATAAGTCACCATTCAGACTCCTGACACTGGGTCTGCCCAAGGTTTCAATACCTGTTCTTTACAGGAGTTCTTTTAAGAATAAGACCATGAATATCTTCATGTTGATAAGATATAAACCCTTCTGCCCTTCCTAAGAAGTTTTCAATAAAGTTGATTTTGCAGCTACTTAAATTTGTTTTGTGCCCACGTGTAACCCGAGATTCTTTTTATCAATATAAGACAAATGGAGAGGACATTTGTAGAATTTCTAGGCAATTGATTGGTTAATCATTTCAGTGGAAACAGTAGTTCAGAGTCAGAGATAACCCTAATAGTGTAAAATCTCAGAGAAATTGTCGAATACATTGTGACGTTTTCATTGCTATAGGCTGTGGATTACATACTATAAAACTATATATTTTTTCAAGATATGGGGACCCTATCAGATTTTTACCAAAAACAAATCATTTATCAATGTAGATTTTAATTTATCTCCTTTATTTGAATTTGTGTCCCAGTCAAACATCTATTGCAAATTTTATAGTCTTTTCTAGGCTATACAATTTCTGCCCTCTTCTCCTCTATTGATCTATTGAAACAAACTGCAATACTTTTGAAGACAATTGTTTTTCTATAGACCATTATTTTCGTTTATGTAATGGCTATCGCAGTTTATAATAATCAACACATGGAAAACCTAAGCAGTGATTGTTGGATTGATTGAAATGGAGTTGAATCATACAAGTTATCTTTTGGTTTTCCGTGAATTTGAACAATGGGGTCCTCTTTACATAATCGTACTGCAAAATCATTTTTTGAATGTGAGTATGTAAAATGGACAGTGATTCTTATGGTAAAGAATAATTAGGAAACAACTACTTTTAAAGAATGAAAAAGTAATCTAGTGTTAAATAGTTCATGTTTTAACATTTATTTAGATCTTTGCAAATAGTAAAGTGTTACATAAATGTTCAATTTTTTTTAATTGATACTAATTTGGCCTTTTTACCAAGCCTGCTTTTAATTGCTTTAGAAGCACCAAATGCCTGTGATCAAAAATAAAATACAAGCAATCAGACCCTCTATGAGCATAGCAGGTGCAGGAAACAAAAAGTAGTGGATGATGCCTATCCACAAATTCCTCTTCTAGAAAGAGATTTCAGAGTTCAGTTTGTGATCCTGCAAATAGCACATGGATTTGCTTTGGCGCTTGAGTATCTAGTCTGGGAACTGATTTGCTTAACTGAGATGATGCATCTATTGTCTTAAAATACCCATCTGGAGAAAGTGCTAATTCTACAGGCAAATAATATAATGTATGTGAAAATGATTTTAAAACCAATAAATCATGATACAAGTGGAGACTATCCTTATAACTATTCCTTTGAATGCTTTTTTGGTTCTTGAGCTCTATCTGCAGATGTTTTTTCTTAATATTCAAGTTTAAATCTCAACTATTGAAATTTAAAGCTTTAACCTTGTTATAGTTTCTGAGCAATGGCCACACCCACAATTTTTTTGTTCAAATTTTTATGGCAGTAAAATGATCATGTATAATAATAATAGTTATTTTTTAACATCTTTATTGGAGTATAATTGCTTTACAATGGTGTATTAGTTTCTGCTTTATAACAAAGTGAATCAGTTATACATATACATATATTCCCATATCTCTTCCCTCTTGCATCTCCCTCCCTCCCACCCTCCTTATCCCACCCCTCTAGGTGGTCACAAAGCACCGAGCTGATCTCCCTGTGCTTTGCGGCTGCTTCCCACTAGCTATCTATTTTACATTTGGTAGTGTATATATGTCTAGGCCACTCTCTCACTTTTTCACAGCTTTCCCTTCCCCCTCCCCATATCCTCAAGTCCATTCTCTAGTAGGTCTGTGTCTTTATTCCAGTCTTGTCCCTCTTTATTCCAGTCTTGTCCCTAGGTTCTTCATGACCTTTTTTTTTTTCCTTAGATTCCATATATATGTGTTAGCATACAGTATTTGTCTTTCTCTTTCTGACTTACTTCACTCTGTACGACAGACTCTAGGTCCATCCCTCTCAATACAAATAGCTCAATTTCGTTTCTTTTTATGGCTAAGTAATATTTCATTCTATATATGTGCCACATCTTCTTTATACATTCATCTGTTGATGTACACTTAGGTTGCTTCCATGTCCTAGCTATTGTAAATAGAGCTGCAATGAACATTTTGGTACATGACTCTTTGTGAATTATGGTTTTCTTGCAGTATATGCCCAGTAGTGGGATTACTGGGTCATATGGTAGCTCTATTTGTAGTTTTTTAAGGAACCTCCATACTGTTCTCCATAGTAGCTGTATCAATTTACATTCCCACCAAGAGTGCAAGAGGGTTCCCTTTTCTCCACAACCTCTCCAGCATTTATTGTTTCTAGATTTTTTGATGATGGCCATTCTGACTGTTGTGAGATGATACCTCATTGTAGTTTTGATTTGCATTTCTCTAATGATTAATAATGTTGAGCATTCTTTCATGTGTTTGTTGGCAATCTGTATATCTTCTTTGGAGGAATGTCTATTTAGGTCTTCTGCCCATTTTTAGAGTGGGTTGTATGTTTTTTTGATATTGAGCTGCATGAGCTGCTTGTAAATTTTGGAGATTAATCCTTTGTCAGTTGCTTCATTTGCGAATATTTTCTCCCATTCTGAGGGTTGTCTTTTGGACTTGTTTATGGTTTCCTTTGCCGTGCAAAAGCTTTTAAGTTTCATTAGATTCCATTTGTTTATTTTTGGTTTTATTTCCATTTCTCTAGGAGGTGAGTCAAAAAGGATCTTGCTGTGATTTATGTCATAGAGTGTTCTGTCTATGTTTTTCTCTAAGAGTTTGATAGTGTCTGGACTTACCTTTAGGTCTTTAATCCGTTTTGAGTTTATTTTTGTGTATGGTGTTAGGGAGTGTTCGAATTTCATACTTTTAAATATACCTCTCCAGTTTTCCCAGCACCACTTATTGAAGAGACTGTCTTTTCTCCAATGTATATTCTTGCCTCCTTTATCAAAGTTAAGGTGACCATACGTGTGTGGGTTTATCTCTGGGCTTTCTCTCCTGTACCATTGATCTATATTTCTTTTTTTGTGCTGGTACCATACTGTCTTGATTACTGTAGCTTTGTAGTATAGTCAGAAGTCAGGGAACCTGATTCCTCTAGCTCCATTTTTTGTTCTCAAGATTGCTTTGGCTATTTGGGGTCTTTTGTGTTTCCATACAAATTGTGAAATTTTTTGTTTTAGTTCTGTGAATAATGCCATTGGTAGTTTGATAGGGATTGCATTAAATCTGTAGATTGCTTTGGGTAGTAGAGTCATTTTCACAATGCTGATTCTTCCAATCCAAGAACATGGTATATCTCTCCATCTGTTTTATCATCTTTAATTTCTTTCATCAGAGTCTTATAATTTTCTGCATACAAGTCTTTTGTCTCTTTAGGTAGGTTTATTCCTAGATATATATATATATATATATATATATATATATATATATATATATATATATATATATTTATTTATTTATTTATATTTATATAATTATATATATATATATATATTTTGCAGTACGCAGGCCTCTCACTGTTGTGGCCTCTCCCATCGCAGAGCACAGAGTCCAGACACGCAGGCTTAGCAGCCATGGCTCATGGGCCCAGCCACTCCGTGGCATGTGGGATCTTCCTGGACTGGGGCATGAACCCATGTCCCCTGCCTCGGCAGGTGGACTCTCAACCACTGCACCACCAGGAAAGCCTGATATTTTATTCTTTTTGTTGCAATGGTAAATGGGAGTGTTTTCTTAATTTCACTTTCAGATTTTTCATCATTAGTGTATAGGAATGCCAGAGATTTCTGTGCATTAATTGTGTATCCTGCTACTTTACCAAATTCCTTGTTTAGCTCTAGTAGTTTTCTGGTAGCATCTTTAGGACTCTCTATGTACAGTATTATGTCATCTGCAAACAGTGACAGCTGTACTTCTCCTTTTCCGATTTGGATTCCATTTATTTCATTTTCTTCTCTGATTGCTGTGGATAAAACTTCCAAAACTATGTTGAATAAGAGTGGGGTAGTGGGCAACCTTGTCTTGTTCTTGATCTTAGTGGAAATGCTTTCAATTTTTCACAGCTGAGGATGATGTTGGCTGTGTGTTTGTCATATATATGACCTTTATTATGTTGAGGAAAGTTCCCTCTATGCCTACTTTCTGGAGGGTTTTATCATAAATGGGTGTTAAATTTTGTCAAAAACATTCTCTGCATCTGTTGAGATGACCATATGGTTTTTCTCATTCAATTAGTTAACATGATGTATCACATTGATTGATTTGCGTATATTGAAGAATCCTTGCATTCCTGGAATAATCCTCACTTGATCATAGTGTATGATCCTTTTAATATGCTGTTGGATTCTGTTTGCTATTATTTTGTTGAGGATTTTTGCATCTATGTTCATCAGTGATATTGGCCTGTAGTTTTCTTTCTTTGTGACATCCTTGTCTGGTTTTGGTATCAGGGTGATGGTGGCCTCGTAGAATGAGTTTGGGAGTGTTCCTCTCTCTGCTACATTTTGGAAGAGTTTGAGAAGGATAGGTGTTAGCTCTTCTATAAATGTTTGATAGAATTCGCCTGTGAAGCCGTCTGGTCCTGGACTTTTGTTTGTTGGAAGATTTTTAATCACCATTTCAATTTCACTGCTTGTGATTGGTCTGTTCATATTTTCTATTTCTTCCTGATTCAGTCTTGGCAGGTTGTGCATTTCTAAGAATTTGTCCATTTCTTCCAGGTTGTCAATTTTATTGGCATAGAGTTGCTTGTAGTAATCTCTCCTGATCTTTTGTATTTCTGCAGTGTCAGTTGTTACTTCTCCTTTTTCATTTCTAACTCTATTGATTTGAGTTTTCTCCCTTTTTTCTTGATCAGTCTGGCTAATGGTTTATCAATTTTGTTTATCTTCTCAAAGAACCAGCTTTTAGTTTTATTGATCTTTGCTATCGTTTCCTTCATTTCTTTTTCATTTATTTCTGATCTGGTCTTTATGATTTCTTTCCTTCTGCTAACCTCGGGGTTTTTTTTTTCTTTCTCTCATTGCTTTAGGTGCAAGGTTAGATTGTTTATTCGAGATGTTTCCTATTTCTTAAGGTAGGATTGTATTGCTATAAACTTCCCTCTTAGAACTGCTTTTGCTGCATCCCATAGGTTTTGTGTCGTCGTGTCTCCATTGTCATTTGTTTCTAGGTATGTTTTGATTTCTTCTTTGATTTCGTCAGTGATCACTTTGTTATTAAATAGTGTACTGTTTAGCCTCCATGTGTTTGTATTTTTTACAGATCTTTTCCTTTAATTGATATCTTGTCTCATAGTGTTGTGGTCGGAAAAGATACTTGATACAATTTCAATTTTCTTAAATTTACCAAGACTTGATTTGTGACCCAAGATATGGTCTATCCTGGAGAATGTTCCATGAGCACTTGAGAAATATGTGTATTCTGTTGTTTTTGGATGGAATGTCCTATAAATATCAATTAGTCCACCTTGTTTAATGTATCATTTAAAGCTTGTGTTTTCTTATTCATTTTTATTTCTGATGATCTGTCCATTGGTGGAAGTGGGGTGTTAAAGTCCCCTACTATGAATGTGTTACTGTCGATTTCCCCTTTTATGACTGTTTGTATTTGCCTTATGTGTTGAGCTGCTCCTATGTTAGGTGCATAAATATTTACAATTGTTATATCTTCTTCTTGGATCGATCCCTTGATCATTATGTAGTGTCCTTCTTTGTCTCTTCTAATAGTCTTTATTTTATATCTATTTTGTCTGATATAAGAATTGCTACTCCAGCTTTCTTTTGGTTTCCATTTGCATGGAATATCTTTTTCCATCCCCTCACTTTCAGTGTGTATGTGTCTCTAGGTCTGAAGTGGGTCTCTTGTAGACATCATATATATGGGTCTTGTTTTTGTATCCAAACAGCCAGTCTTTGTCTTTTCGTGGGAGCATTTAATCCATTTACATTTAAGGTAATTATTGATATGTATGTTTCTATTCCCATTTTCTTAATTGTTTTGGGTTTGTTATTGTAGGTCTTTTCCTTCTCTTGTGTTTTTGCCTAAAGAAGATCCTTTAGCATTTTTTGTAAAGCTGGTTTGGTGGTGCTGAACTCTCTCAGCTTTTGTCTGTCTGTAAAGGTTTTAATTTCTGCATCAAATCTGAATGAGATCCTTGCTGGGTAGAATAATCTTGGTTGTAGGTTTTTCTCCTTCATCACTTTCAATATGTCCTGCAACTCCCTTCTGGCTTGCAGTGTTTCTGCTGAAAGATCAGCTGTTAACCTTATGAGGATTGCCTTGTGTGTTACTTGCTGTTTTTCCCTTGCTGCTTTTAATATGTTTTCTTTGTATTTAATTTTTGACAGTTTGATTAATATGTGTTTTGGTGTGTTTCTCCTTAGATTTATCCAGTATGGGACTCTCTGTGCTTCCTGGACTTGATTAACTATTTCCTTTCCCATATTAGGGAAGTTTTCAACTATAATCTCTTCAAATATTTTCTCAGTCTCTTTCTTTTTCTCTCCTTCTTCTGGAACCCCTATAATTCGAATATTGGTGCATTTAATGTTGTCCCAGAGGTCTCTGAGACTGTCCTCAGTTCTTTTCATTCTTTTTTCTTTATTCTGCTCTGCAGTAGTTATTTCCACTATTTTATCTTCCAGGTCACTTATTCGTTCTTCTGCCTCAGTTATTCTGCTATTGATCCCTTCTAGAGTATTTTTAATTTAACTTATTGTGTTGTTCATCGTTGCTTGTTTCATCTTTAGTTCTTCTAGGTCCTTGATAAATATTTCTTGCATTTTCTCTATTCTATTTCCAAGATTTTGGATCATCTTTACTATCATTATTCTGAATGCTTTTTCAGGTAGACTGCCTATTTCCTCTTCATTTGTTAGGTCTGGTGGGTTTTTATCTTGCTCCTTCATCTGCTGTGTGTTTTTCTGTCTCTCATTTTGCTTATCTTACTGTGTTTGGGGTCTCCTTTTTACAGGCTGCAGTTTCATAGTTCCCATTGTTTTTGGTGTCTGTCCCCAGTGGCTAAAGTTGGTTCAGTGGGTTGTGTCGGTTTCCTGATGTAGGGGACTAGTGCCTGTGTTCTGGTGGATGAGGCTGGATCTTGTATTTCTGGTGGGCAGGTCAACGTCTGGTGGTTTTGGGGTGTCTGTGGCCTTATTATGATTTTAGGCAGCCTCTCTGCTAATGGGTGGGGTTGTGTTCCTGTCTTGCTAGTTGTCTGGCATAGGGTGTCCAGCACTGGAGCTTTCTGGTCGTTGAGTGGAGCTGGGTGCTGGCGTTGAGATGGAGATCTCTGGGAGATTTTCACCGTTTGATATTACATGGAGCTGGGAGGTCTCTTGTGGACCAGTATCCTGAAGTTGTCTCTCCCACCTCAGAGGCACAGCACTGACTCCTGGCTGCAGCACCAAGAGCCTTTCATTCACATGGCTCAGAGTGAAAGGGAGAAAAAGTAGAAAGAAAGAAATAAAGAGGATAAAATAAAATAAAATAAAGGAAAAATAAAATAAAATTATTAAAATAAAAAAATAATTATTAAAAAAAAGTTGTTTAAAATGTAAAAAAAAAAAAAAAAACCCCAAACGAGCGGATAGAACCCTAAGACAAATGGTGGAAGCAAAGCTATACAGACAAACTCTCACACAGAAGCATACACATACACACTCACAAAAAGAGGAAAAGGGGATAAAATAATAAATCTTGCTCCCAAAGTCCCCCTCCTCAATTTGGGATGATTCATTGTCTATTCAGGTATTCCACAGATGCAGTGTCCAGCAAGTTGTCTGTGGGGATTTAATCCGCTACTCCTGAGGCTGTTGGGAGTGGTTTCCCTTTCTCTTCTTTGCACAGCTCCTGGGGTTCAGCTTTGGATTTGGCCCTGCCTCTGCATGTCGGTCGCTGGAAGGCGTCTGTTCTTCGCTCAGATAGGACGGGGTTAAAGGAGCAGCTGCTCCGGGGACTCTGGCTCACTCAGGCTGGGGTGAGGGAGGGGTACGAAGTGCGGGGCAAGCCTGCAGCAGCAGAGGCCGGCGTGACGTTGCAGCAGCCCGAAGCACGCCTTGTCTTCTCCCGGGGAAGTTGTCCCTGGATCCCGGGACCCTGGCAGTGGCGGGCTGCACAGGCTCCCTGGAGGGGAGGTGTGGATAGTGACCTGTGCTCGCACACAGGCTTCTTGGTGGCGGCAGCAGTAGCCTTAGCATCTCATGCCCGTCTCTGGGGTCCGCGCTTTTAGCTGCAGCTCGTGCCCGTCTCTGCAGCTCCTTTAAGCATCACTCTTAATCTCCTCTCCTCGCGCACCAGGAAACAAAGAGGGGAGAAAAAGTCTCTTGCCTCTTTGGCATGTCTAGACTTTTCCCTGGACTCCCTCCTGGCTAGCCGTGGTGCACTAACCCTCTGCAGGCTGTGTTCACGTCGCCAACTCCAGTCCTCTCCCGGTCCTCCGACCGAAGCCCGAGCCTCAGCTCACAGCCCCACGAGCCATGGTGGGTGAGCAGACAAGCCTCTTGGGCTGGTGAGTGCCGGTCGGCACCCATCCTCTGTGCGGGAATCTCTCCGCTTTGCCCTCCGCACCCCTGTTGCTGTGCTCTCCTCCGCGACTCCGAAGCTTTCCCCCTCCGCCACCTGCAGTCTCTGCCCGTGAAGGAGCTTCCTAGTGTGTGGAAACCTCTCCTCCTTCACAGCTCCCTCCCACTGGTGCAGGTCCCGTCCCTATTCTTTTGCCTCTGTTTATTCTTTTTTTCTTTTGCCCTATCCAGGTACGTGGGGAGTTTCTTGCCTTTTGGGAGGTCTGAGTTCTTCTGCCAGCATTCAGTAGGTGTTCTGTAGGAGTTGTTCCACATGTAGATGTATTTCTGATGTATCTGTGGGGAGGAGGTGATCTCTGCGTCTTACTGTTCTGCCACCTTGAAGCTCCCCCTCTAATAGTTATTTTTTAATTGAAGTATAAATGACATTTTACATTATATTAGTTTCTGGGTGTACAGTGTAAGGATTCAATATTTGTATGTACTGTGAAATGACCACAGTAAGTCTAGTTAACATCTATCACCATACATAGTCATAAAAATATTTTTGGTTTAAATTTTCATGGTAATAGAATTATCACATACAGCAATAATAATTATGTTTAACTGGAGAAAAATTCTTTCATTATTCTCTGGTCTGTTCTAAAATCCAAGTTCCAGATAGTATTGAAAATCAGCCCTTCCTTTGGTTCCTTTCTGTGATCCAAAGCACAGACTGGGTTCTGTACTCAGCTTCTACTTGAAGTAGTAGATTATGGGAAAACGATAAGACACAGAGAAACGTTTGTGTCAAAGGTTTGTGGGTAAATATATTCATGGGTAAAAATAAATTGGTGTATCACAAAACTGTTTATAACAGCAACATATTAAAAGCAACTTTTTGTCTAGTTTATATGATTAAATAAAAGTTGATATATCCATATGGTAGAATATTATATCATGGTCCAAATATTTATGAGGAATTTTTATGAGATTATATACATGATGTAATTTTCAGTGAAAAAGCAATAGTCAGGATCTTTCATACATTCGAATTTGTTTTGTATAAAAGTTTGTCAAAAATACTGGATGGAATACATTAAATGACTTTTCTCTTTTGCCTACATTTTTTTTTTTTTGACAGACACACTCAGCATGTGGCATCTTAGTTCCCGACCAGGGATTGAACCTGGGGCCCCTGCAGTGTAAGCACCGAGTCCTAGCCACTGGATATCCAGGGAATTCCCTATTTTGCCTAAATTTTGAACAGTAAGCACATTTTTATTGTTGCCAGGACAAAGAAATAAAATGTTATTTAAAAAGGTAAAGGCTCAGGGCTTCCCTGGTGGTAAAGTGGTTGAGAGTCTGCCTGCCGATGCAGGGGACACGGGTTCATGTCCCGGTCCGGGAAGATCCCACATGCCGCGGAGTGGCTGGGCCCGTGAACCTTGGCCGCTGAGCCTGCGCGTCCGGAGCCTGTGCTCCGCAACGGGAGAGGCCACAGCAGTGAGAGGCCTGCGTACCGCAAAAAAAAAAAAAAAAAAAAAAAAAAAAAAAATTAAAATTAAAAAATATAAATAAAAATGTAAAGGCTCTTTGCTAAGACACACATGGGCCAACTACAGGCAAATCGAGCTGGAAACCTGAATTTAAAAGTGAAATTTGATTGAAACACAGCTGCACCAATTTGTTTATGTGTTGTTTGATGCTTTGTATTCAACAACTGCAAAGGTGAATAGCTGCAACAGAGACTATATGGCCCACAAAACCTAAAGTATTTATTTTCTAGACCTTTACAGGCAAAAGTTTGCTGATTGCAATTCTAGGCTATCATCCTACTGTTAGTGCCTTCCCAGTGATACTTTAAAAAAAAATTATTTCAATTTTATTGAAGTATAGATTTTTGTTTGTTTGTTTGTTCTGATTTTGCTTTTTTTTTCTTCTTTTTCATTTTAGTGTTATTCTTTTTTAACATCTTTATTGGAGTAGAATTGCTTTACAATGGTGTGTTAGTTTCTGCTTTATAACAAAGTGAATCAGCTATATATATACATATATTCCCATATCCCCTCCTTCTAGCATCTCCCTCCCACCCTCCCTATCCCACTCCTCTAGGTGGTCACAAAGCACTGAGCTGATCTCCCTGTGCTATGCAGCTGCTTCCCACTAGCTATCTATTTTACATTTGGTAATGTATATATGTCCATGCCACTCTTTCACTTTGCCCCAGTTTACCCTTCCCCCTCCCCGTGTCCTAGAGTCCATTCTCTACGTCTGTGTCTTTGTTCCTGTCCTGCCTCTAGGTTCTTCAGGACCTTTTTTTTTTTTTTAATTCCATATATATGTGTTAGCATACGGTATTTGTCTTTCTCTTTCTGACTTACTTCACTCTGTATGACAGACTCTAGGTCCATCCACCTCACTACAAATAACTCAATTTCATTTCTTTTTATGGCTGAGTAATATTCCATTGTATATATGTGCCACATCTTCTTTATCCATTCATCTGTTGTTGGACACTTAGGTTGCTTCCATGTCCTGGCTATTGTAAATAGAGCTGCAATGAATATTGTGGTACATGATTCTTTTTGAATTAAGTTTTCTCAGGGTATATGCCCAGTAGTGGGATTGCTGGGTCATATCATAGTTCTACTTTTAGTTTTTTAAGGAACCTCTGTATTGCACTCCATAGTGGCTGTAACAGTTTACATTCCCAGCAACAATGCAAGAGGGTTCCCTTTTCTCCACACCCTCTCCAGCATTTATTGCTTGTAGATTTTTAGATGATGGCCATTCTGATCAGTGTGAGGTGATACCTCATTGTAGTTTTTTTTTATATGTATATATATATTTTTAATATTTTTATTGGAGTATAATTGCTTTAAAATGGTGTGTTAGTTTCTGCTTTATAACAAAGTGAATCAGTTATACATATACATATAACCCCATATCTCTTCTGTCTTGCGTCTCCCTCCCTCCCAACCCTCCCTATCCCACCCTTATAGCTGGTTACAAAACACTGAGCTGATCTCCCTGTGCTATGCAGCTGCTTCCCACTAGCTATTCATTCTACATTTGGTAGTGTATATATGTCCATATATACACTACCACTCTATCACTTTGTCCCAGCTTACCCTTCCGCCTCCCTGTGTGCTCAAGTACATTTTCTGGTAGGTCTGCATCTTTACTACTGTCTTGCCCCTAGGTTTTTCATGACCTTTTTTTTTAGTTTCCATATATATGTGTTAGCATATGGTATTTGTTTTTCTCTTTCTAACTTGCTTCACTCTGTTTGACAGACTCTAGGTCGATCCACCTCACTACAAATAACTCAATTTCCTTCCTTTTTATGTCTGAGTAATATTCCATTGTATATATGTGCCACATCTTGTTTATCCATTCATTTGTCGATGGACACCTAGGTTGCTTCCATGTCCTGGCTATTGTAAATAGAGCTGCAATGAACATGGTGGTACATGACTCTTTTTGAATTATGGTTTTCTCAGGGTATATGCCCAGTAGTGGGATTGCTGGGCCATGTGGTAGTTCTATTTTTAGTTTTTAAGGAACCTCCATACTGTTCTCCATAGTCACTGTACCAATTTACATTCCCACTAGCAGCTTATGAGAGTTCCCTTTTCTCCACAACCTCTTCAGCATTTATTGTTTCTAGAATTCTGTTGATGGCCATTTTGACCGGTGTGAGATGATATCACATTATAGTTTTGATTTGCATTTCTCTAATGATTAACGATGTTGAGCATTCTGTCATGTGTTTGTTGGCAAGCTGTATATCTTCTTTGGAGAAATGTCTATTTAGGTCTTCTGCCCATTTTGGGAGTGGGTTGTTTGTTTTTTTGACATTGAGCTGCATGACCTGCTTATAAATTTTGGAGATTAATCCTTTGTCAGTAGCTTCATTTGCAAATATATTCTCCCATTCTGAGGGTTGTCTTTTCATTTGGTTTACGGTTTCCTTTGCTATGCAAAAGCTTTTAAGTTTAATTATGTCCCATTTGTTTATTTTTGTTTTTATTTCAATTTTTCTAGGAGATGGGTCAAAAAGGATCTTGCTGTGATTTATGTCATAGAGTGTTCTGCCTATGTTTTCCTCTAAGACTTTGATAGTGTCTTGCCTTACATTTAGGTCTTTAATCCATTTTGAGTTTATTTTTGTGTACGGTTTTAGGGAGTGTTCTAATTTCATTCTTTTATGTGTAGCTGTCCCGTTTTCCCAGCACCACTTATTGAAGAGGCTGTCTTTTCTCTACTGTATATTCTTGCCTCCTTTATCAAAGTTAAGGTGACCATATGTGCATGGGTTTATCTCTGGGCTTTCTATCCTGTTCCATTGATCTATATTTCTGTTTTTGTGCCAGTACCATACTGTCTTGATTTCTGTAGCTTTGCAGTATAATCTGAAGGCAGGGAGCCTGATTCTTCCAGCTCCGTTTTTCTTTCTCAAGATTGCTTTGGCTATTTGGGGTCTTTTGTGTATCCATACCAATTGTGAATTTTTTTGTTCTAGATCTGTGAAAAATGCCAGTGGTAGTTTGATAGGGATTGCATTGAATCTGTAGATTGCTTTGCGTAGTAGAGTCATTTTCACAATGTTGATTCGTCCAATCCAAAAACATGATATATCTATCTACCTATTTGTATCATCTTTAATTTCTTTCACCAGTGTCTTATAATTTTCTACATACAGGTCTTTTTTCTCCTTAGGTAGATTTATTCCTAGGTATTTTATTCTTTTTGTTGCAGTGGTAATGGGAGTGTTTTTTTAATTCACTTTCAGAGTTTTCATCATTAGTGTATAGGAATGCAAGAGATTTCTGTGCATTAATTTTGTATCCTGCTACTTTACCAAATTCACTGATTAGCTCTAGTGGTTTTCTGGTAGTGTCTTTAGGATTCTCTATGTATAGTATCATGTCATCTTCAAACAGTGACAGCTTTACTTCTCTTCTGACTTGGATTCCTTTCATTTCTTTTTCTTCTCTGATTGTTGTGGCTAAAACTTCCAAAACTATGTTGGATAATAGTGGTGAGACTGGGCAACCTTGTCTTATTCTTGATCTTAGTTTCAGTTTTTCACCATTGAGGATGATGTTGGCTGTGGGTTTTGTCATACATGACCTTTATTATGTTGAGGAAAGTTCCCTCTATGCCTACTTTCTGCAGGGTTTTTATTATAAATGGGTGTTGAATTTTGTCGAAAGCTTTCTCTGCATCTATTGAGATGATCATATGGTTTTTCTCCTTCAATTTGTTAATATGGTGTATTACACTGATTGATTTGCATATATTGAAGAATCCTTGCATTCCTGGGATAAACCCCACTTGATCATGGTGTATGATCCTTTTAATGTGCTATTGGATTCTGTTTGCTAGTTTTGTTGAGGATTTTTGCATCTTTGTTCATCAGTGATATTGGCCTGTAGTTTTCTTTCTTTGAGACATCTTTGTCTGGTTTTGGTATCAGGATGATGGTGGCCTCATAGAATGAGTTTGGGAATGTTCTTCCCTCTGCTGTATTTTGTAATAGTTTGAGAAGGATAGGTGTTAACTCTTCTCTAAATGTTTGACAGAATTTGCCTGTGAAGCCATCTGGTCCTGGACTTTTGTTTGTTGGAAGATTTTTAATCACAGTCTCAATTTCAGTGCTTGTGACTTGTCTGTTTATATTTTCTATTTCTTCCTGGTTTAGTCTCCGAAGATTGTGCCTTTCTAAGAATTTGTCCATTTCCTCCAGATTGTGCATTCTCTTGGCATAGAGGTGCTTGTAGTAATCTCTCATGATCCTTTGTATTTCTGCAGTTTCTGTTGTTACTTCTCCTTTCTCATTTCTAATTCTGTTGATTTGAGTCTTCTCTCTTTTTTTCTTGATGAGTCTGGCTAATGGTTTATCAATTTTGTTTATCTTCTCAAAGAACCAGCTTTTAGTTTTATTGATCTTTGCTATTTTTTTCTTCTTTTTATTGGGGTATTTACAATGCTGTGTTAGTTTCAGGTGTACAGAAAAGTGATTCAGTTTTTGTGTATATATTAGCTTTCAGATTCTTTTCCTTTATAGGTTATTACAAAACTTTGAATATATTTCCCCATGCTATGCAGTAAGTCCTTGTTGTTTGTCTATTTTATATTTAGTAGTGTGTATATCTGTTAATCCCAAACTCCTAATTTACTCCTCCCCACCCCCAACTATACCCTTTGGTAACCCTAAGTTTATTTTCTAAGTCTGTGAGTCTGATTCTGTTTTGTAAATAAGTTCCTGTGTACCATTTTTTAGGTTCCACATATAAGTGATATCATATGATGTTTGTCTTTCTCTGTCTGACTTACTTCACTTAATATGAGAATCTCTAGGCCCATCTATGTTGCTGTAAATGGCATCATGTCACTGTTTCTGATGGCCAAGCAGTATTCCATGGTATAACTCTACCACATTCTGATGACTGCATCTGAGCAGTCCTCAGCCACTCTGCTCCTTTTGATCCCTTCCTTACCCAGAGCAGGACTTCTCCACAGAACCCCTCACTGTCTACTTTCCAGGAGCTCAGATCTCATGCTGCTCTGTCAGCTATGTCCAGGAGATTTCTGAAAGCATGGACACCAGTGGGGCTCTGCTTGGAGCCGTCATCACCTGAGGATGCCCCTTTGACCACTTCCTGTCCAATGTTGTTCCTGGAAGCCCTGTAGGTGCTCTTGCTGTTTCAGAGGCTGAGGCTGACCCAGTACCTTCCCCTGGTTACCACCTCCAGGGTGGCAGCCTATGTGCTGACTGTCCTGAGTCCTGATGCACTCTTTGAGCCTCTTCATTTCTATAGAAACGTTTCCTCACTCTTTTTGGAGCTCAGTTGATCTCAGTAAACCCCATGTGTGCGTCTTTGGCTGCCCCTCTCAGTCCCTACTGAGGTCTCGGTGCTATGGGCTAAACCTTGTCCACGCACCAGGTCAGTGGAAGACACTCGACCCTCCCTGCTCACTGGCAGCGGGGAAAGAAAATTGATATTCCCATTCATGAGGAATGCAATAGGCATTAACTGTCCTTCATGTTAAAAAAAAAAAAAGAAAGGCAAAAAATAGAAGCAATAAATCCACAAACCAAAACACCAACATTGTGTGGTCTGCTGGTCTGACTCACCTGTGTCATTCAGGTACATTTCAAGTACTTTCTATCCATTATTCCTTTTAATCTTTCTAAGGACTCTAGTAAGTATTATGCTATGTTATGGTGTATTATGGATTTTCTGGGTTGCTAGTAGTAAATCAAATCTTTGAATGTTAATGTCATGAAGTCAGGAACTCCCAGGTCTGCTGACGTAAATATTCATGTCTTACATGTATGGGCTGTGCACTGTAGCCTCCCTCTAAGGCCCCCTCTTGGTGCACCTTCCTGCCTAACAGGCTTCCCTATCTGAATCCCTGTAGCAGATCTCCAGGTTTTCTGTGTGATGCTAGCTCAGTCCTTAACACCTGGGAATTCTGACCTTTGTTCTTCAAGTTATGCAAACGTATATTTTGTTTGAGTAACTCTCACTTCGTTTGAATAGACTTCTTTGGTCTGTTGCAGCCAGGAGTCCCCATTATTCAGTTTTTCCTACATCACACTTGGATAATCTCCTTCCAGTTGAATATTTTGGATATTGACCCACTGGTTAGTGTCTGATGAGGTCACCGCTCTTTCTCCGACTTGATATTGGAATGTCTTGCCTGCCCTCTCTCCCTCATTTGCCCGGGGACAGAGGTTATTGTTCTAGCCTTCATTTTCGCTCCTGTGCATCAGTTCTTGAGGGTTCATCTTTTAAAAGAAGTTTCTCGCACCAATACACAATTCAATTAGAATTTTGTTCATGTCCTCATGGTTCTATAGGATATTACACTATAGTTATTTCCCAACAGATAAAATGGAACTGAGCAAATATTTTGAACTCTGTCAATATTATCAGAAGAAAGTGCAGAGGAAAATAGAAAATGTTCAGAGAAGTCCAATATCACCCCATCAGGCAGTGTCACAAATGCACCTGCCCAAGTTAACGTCTCTGTCCAGATGTGATGCCAAGCCTCGAGGCCTTTTGTGGTGTGTGGTACTTCCACACAGCCTTTTAGATATCCAGGATACTTTCTTTCCAAGAACAAGTAGACTTTTAAAGCATCCAAACCACACCCAACTTGATCACAGATCTCCCTTGGGAAGGAGAATAGAAACACTGCTGAATACGTATTTTATTTCCTACAATTCACTCACCGACACTCCTAGCCCATTAATCACCTTTACGTGATTTTTTTTTTTTTTTTGCAAGAAGGGATGTGGTGGCTGCATCCGTCATTTGAAGTCAGCCTTCATAGCCTTCATCAGTCTGAACACAGACATCATGTTCAGAGGCGAACATCTTGCCTCGTGTGCAGAGTGTAGGCGTCATTTAGCTGGAGTTGGGGAGCACGATTCCCAGATGTTTGCTGCTTCTGCAGTGGGTGGGACTAGAAGATACGTCCTCTAGCCTTGAGTTTAAGTCATGTTTTTGTCACATCAGTCTCTACTCATTTAGGTCATTTTCTGACCACACACTTCTGCGCATTGCCCTCTTTAAGCAGGAACTACAGGGTCTCTTTGGGCTGCTCCATCCAGAGCTGTGTCTGCATCACTTCTTTTGCAGTGCGTACTAACCAAGGGTCCCGTTCTGAGGTCCAGGTCAGGAGATGCTTGGGTGGTCCACTCAGCCTCAGAAGGAAAAGATGAAGGAGCGTAACCCCTGGCAAAAACCTGGTAATTCCATGAGGGGAGGCTCCTTGCCCAAGAGGAGGTGGAATCGGGTGACCTTTGATACTTTCTACTTTACCATTTTAAGCTTTTTGTAAGAGAAATATTCAGTAGGACTCTGGACTTTTTAAGGAAGGTGGTGTGGCTGACCCCCAGCAAGGAAGGCTGGCTGAAATGGCATATTGTGTACAAGATAGGATGGAGCACTGGGAGTCTTCACTGAGCCTAGGGATTGGCCTTTAAGCCCTGCCCACTGGTCACTTAATATTGTCAGAATCATAAAACTGACTGAGCTTGAGGGATGTTGACTAGTGTTCACTAAACTCCTGAGGAAAACATTTGTATACAGCAGATATTCAGGTTATTCATCTGAAATACCCAGGGGATTGCATTTCCGTTGGAATGTGTTGTTGCTCCCTTCACCTTGGAGACAGAGGGGGAAACTTTGTGTCATCAGGAGGTTGTTTTCAGAGTTCAGAACTGACTGAGCTGAGTTTATTGGCCAGAGGTTGAATCAATCACCAATGGACAATAATTTAATCTATTGTGCGTATATAATGAAACCTCCATAAAAACCCAAAAAGGACAGGGTTCAGAGAGCTTCTGGGTTGATGAACAAGAACGCGTCCACATGCCACTGTGCAGGGCCCCAAACTCCACAAGGACAGAGGTGCCTTTGTTTGGAACGTCACCCTTTGTATCTCTTCACCTGGTTGTATCCTTTAGCACCCTTTGCAATACATGGGTAATCTAGTAAGTAAATCAGCTTCCTGAGTTCTGTGAGCTTCTCTGAAAAATTAATCGAACCCCAGGAGGGGGTCCTGGGAAGCTCTGATTTATATCCAATTAGTCAAAAGTACAGGTAACAACCTGGTCTTGCGATGGGCATCTGCCTGAAGTTTTGGGCAGTTTTGTGGGACTCAGCACTTTATCTGTGGGATCTGACGCTGTCTCTAGGCAGATGGTATCAGAACTGAGTTGAATTGTGGGATCCCCAGCTGGTATGTGGAGCATTTCTTGCTGTTTTGTGTGTGTGTGTGGGGGGGGGGGCAGGAACACCCTTCCTGCTCCCCTAAACAGTGGAATTGGGTACTGGACCCTAAATAGTGTCCCATGCAGTTGCACAGGACCCCCTCTTGGAAGGTTCCCATGCTTGGTTTAGGGCTCTGCTCTCATCCTAGTGGGTAAGAGACCCTACCATTTCACTTGGCACTGGGTCCAAAAGACTATGTGACCAGACGCACATAGAAACGCATGGAATTGCTTGCTGTGCAATGTAGAGAAGGCTTTGCCCTTGACAAGGTTGCCTGCCAGGGGTTCTGGACGTGGGATGGGATGTTCTCTCAGATGTGTAGAAAGAAGGGCAGTCTGGAGCGTCATAAAGGAGAGGAGCCGTCCTAGTGATGGGAGGTGCTGGACAGCGTCAAAACCGAGGAGGTGAGCTCAGATTACAAATAAGACAGCCCATTACAAAGTCAGAAGCTGGGAAAAGTGGCCATTCCTTGTTGAGAAGTCGGTGGTTTGCTCCTAGGCCACAAAGAGTGCAGGGTATTGGAGCCCCAGGGCTGGTGGTGCCTAAATGCCTTAAATGACCCATCCAGATTCTCATGTTTTGTGTTGGACTGTTTTCCTTACTAGAAACACTATAGTTTGAAAGACCTGTTTTCCTTTCCTGTATAGTAATGCTGTTACTGGTTCATCTCAGTAACTGGACAATTTCTTCATTTTGTAGCCCAGTTGTCATAGATACCCTGAAAGAATGTACCTATGCCAAGAATATTCAAATAAAATAATTCAATCTTTTGCAACTGATCCATGGATAACAGTTAAAAAGCCAGCACTGCTACCATCTGAAGAGACTGTCCATGTCATCTTCGTCCATTGGCTTTTGAAGGATGTTTCTCTCCAGAATATTATAAGGCTTATTAATTCTCAATGGGGGAAACAAATCCAAATTAATCTTTGTGTCTAATTTATAATGAAAATAATTGCCAACATTTATATGAGGGATACTATGTTTCAAGTACTATACTAACCATAGATATCTCTAGTTATCCTCATACAAACACAATAAGGTAGGAAGATCAGTATGTTCATTTCACTGTTGAGAAAACTGGGGCTTAGAACATAGAGAACAGACTTGTGGTTATCAAAGGGGAGGTGGGGTGGGGAGGCATGGACTGGAAGTTTGGGGTTAGCAGATGCAAACAAGGTCCTACTGTATAGCACAGGGAACTATACTCAATATCCTGTGATAAACCATAAAGGAAATGAATATGAAAAAGAATATATATATATATATATATATATATATATATAAAACTGAGTCACTTTCCTGTACAGCAGAAATTAACAACATTGTAAATCAGCTATATTTCAATAAAATAAATTTAAAAAAACTGGGGCTTAGAGAGTATAAATAATTTGTCAAAGGTTACAGAGATAGTAAATGTTGCAGCTGAGATTCTCGCCTAGGCAATCTGCCTCAGAGAGGTCCCTTAACTTCCTTACTGAATGTGAAACATAATGCTGACCCCTCTAATGTGCCTATTTATATTGAATTAACCTAAGAAGGCTGATACTATTGCAGTAATTTCTTGTCTAACAACAACTCTTTCTTTTAACCCCTGACCCAATATGTGGGGAACTCAGACATTTCCCCCTTTGTGTCCACATTGCTCTAGAAAATACCCCACTATTACAGTACTTAGGACGTGAGGTTTGATCATTGGCTAGCTGACCTGCCCTCTCCACCAGTTCTGGGTCTCTGGAAAAAATGATGCTCTGTGTCTGAAATCAGCATCTAGAATAGTGTCCAACATCTAATATCTCCTAACCCATATCAACTGAAGGGGTAGACAAAGGGCTGTGGATAATTCCAGACCAGAGTTTAGGAGGTTTCAGGGGGAACACACTGTCACGCTGCTCTCCTGAAGGTTGGCCTCTGCCCATCTCATCTTCCACGCGCTCTCTGTTTCCTTAGTCACGATGAGCCTCCTCTTCTTAAAACTCTCGCCTTTTCAAATGGTTGGCTATTTTGGTTTTTATGAACATGACTAAAGGGAGATTCTTGTCTTCCTTTAGATTTTTTCTTCTTTGTTTTTCTCTTCTCGACAACTCTTCCAGAAATTGAAGACTCCACGGAGAGGATTTAGGGAATGTCCAAAGCCTTTCCAGCCAGCAGAGCCATCCTATACTTCTCAAGACATTTTGACTTCTATCTTCAGGGAAGCCTGGGGTTTGGAGGGTTGAGTAGAGATTCTTTGTTGGCTCTGCAGGAACCTAGAAGTTTGGTAATTCTTCTGTGTTCCCGTCCCTGCTACAGAGGAAAGCTTTTGTTTTTCATATTTCACCTCCTAACTCCTGCCAAGTTACCATCTTCTTGACTTCACAATAATCAGGAGCCAGGAAGAGGCACCCATTTTACTTAGGGGTGTAATATTTTATGGCTATCTCCAAAGCTGTTTTTTTCACCCATTTTACTTAGGGGTGTAATATTTTATGGCTATCTCCAAAGCTGTTTTTTTTTTTTTTTTTACAGCTTTTGCTTTTCTCATTCCCCTCCAGTCAATCTACCGGCAGGAGATAATTCCATAGAAACTGCTGCCTTATTTGCCTTCCTTTCTGACTCATAGGGTAATGTGCTTAGTCACCAAAGAAAAAACGCTAAACTGAATCAAATTCACCTTCTGATTGCACACAATCGTTACTCATGTACAAAGGTTATCAAGTAGTTTTGGGAGGTGAAGCAAAATAAAAGCGTGATTACGCTTGTTAAACCCCAGCCCTGACATTCTCTAGATACAGAATCTTGCAAAAGATCTGTTTTGTCTCTGAATTGCATTTCTCTTTTCTATAAAATAGAGTCGCTATGGAGTTGTGTCAATATTTAATTTAAAAAGAAGCTTATGTAAAGCAACCATAATAGTGTCTGGCAAGTAGTAGGTGTACAACACATGTTAATGTCCTTTCCAAGTTTCTGTGCTAGAAACTGGATATCAAACATTCATGTAGGATAAGCAGGTAGCAGGTATCCAAATCAATCAAGGGTCCAGTCTCTACTTGGAAACTCTGGTGGTAACTCACTACTCTCCATGGAGTGCATTTTTGTTTAATTAATTAATTAATTTATTTATTTTTGGCTGCGTTGGGTCTTAGTTGCTGCACGCCGGCTTTCTCTAGTTGCGGTGAGTGGGGGCTACTCTTCATTGCAGTGCACGGGCTTCTCATTGCGATGGCTTCTCTTGTGGTTGTGGAGCATGGACACGCAGGCTTCAGTAGTTGTGGCGCGTGGGCTCTAGAGCGCAGGCTCAGTAGTTGTGGCACACAGACTTAGTTATTCAGCGGCATGTGGGATCTTCCTGGACCAGGGATTGAACTTGTGTCCCCTGCATTGGCAGGAGGATTCTTAACCACTGCACCACCAGGGAAGTCCCCATGGAATGTATTCTTAGTCCTAATAGTAGAGAGATCTCTCTTAGAATGAGTGGAAGAGACAGAGCAGAATTGGGCAGGGTGGCATGCGATTTTGGATTTTGCTTGACTGTCTGTGGTAGTATTTCCTTTTCCCATCCCCCAAGTAAGGAGGCCAGGTGGCCGACAGACTCTGGGATAGCTCCCAATGAGCCCACCTCCTGGGCCTCATGCCCATTGGTACTCTTCACCCTTCAGTTTGGGGAGGGTCTGTGACTTACTTTTCTCCAAAAGGATATGGGTGATGATGTCACATCCATGATTACATTTGGCAAGATTGCAACGTGTGTCTTTCAAAAAGACTCTAGAGTACTCAAATGAATGTTCGTACTCATTCAACATCACAGAATGATCTTTACCATCTCTGCTCAGTGTTGTAGGAGCTTCTCAAACATGGGATGCTGAGTTCACAAGCTTGGCCCTCAACCAACCGTGGTTCCCTGCCACCTGCCCCAAGCTCTGGATCAGAGATCCCTCTCCTCTCATTAATTTTGTCCCTGTCTCTAGCTTTGGCATCACAGTTTACTGATGCTCTTGAAGTTGACCTTGCTTTACCAAATACTCCAGGTGTGCATCTTGACTCGTGGTATGGAGTCTCTGGAGAATAGATCTCCGTGGCTTGACCTCCTCATGGGCAGCCTCAGTGGACCTTACCTGGCAATGTCTGTCTCCATTCCTCTTCTTGGTTTCTGTATTCAGGGATAGATGAGAGAAACATTATAGGTTTTTCAACTAGGTGCAAGGAAAAAACCAAAATAAAACAGTTCCTTCTCCCTTACCCAAACTAGCGCAGGGAATTTCATTCTTGTTAATTTTGATCACATTGTCTTTGCCACTGCCTATTAAGTTCATTTGAGATGCTGGCATCCAATAAATGTTCTAATTATCCTGGCTATTGTCCACTCCAAAAAATGATGAATGCACTGCCCAAATATTCAACCATATCCACGATACATTTGTAGGACAAATTTGGAGAAAATATAGAGTCTTATTCTCCAAAGTAAGTTTTTAAAAACCCAGATATTTCCTTCCCATAGGGTAGGACACAACCAGACACAACCAGAAGAGTTGCTCAGACACTTAATGGAAATCTTAAGAGAAATTTAAGACTCTTGTGTTTAAGAGATTAAGTCCAAATATTGAAATACATTTTTTCTTTATGTTTCATGGCGATTAGGTGTTTTATGCTTTTGTTTTTTGGAAGGAATGGAAAAGCAGACACAACCTGCAAATGTATGTGATGGAAACTTTGTCAAATGTGGGCCACATTACTACCATGGACTCGCTTTTAGCACCATATGAACCCAATGCCCAGAGTTTACATAAACTTTTGGTGTTGCGGAGGGACATTCCTAGTTTGCTCTGTTAAAAGAAGGGAGTGAAACAGAGAAGTCCATGTGTCAAGCTCTCCTTGCTCCTCCTGTTGGAGATGCCGTGGACCACACATCAATATGCTCAGTGGATCCTTCATCCATCTCAGCATTTCTGAGGAGTGCCCGAAATTAAAGACATTTATTTTACTGGACCAGACACTTGTCTCTGCAGCCCTTGATGGAGACTCCCATCTTTACTGCAAGCCATCGGGCCATAATAACATTTAGTCTTCAGAGTGCAGACCTAGATTCAAACTGAGCAAGAAAATGAAAATGCTGTAGCTTGTTTTTTCAAGCCTATCCCTTGACTCATGGATTCTTAAGCAGCAAAGAATTTTCCTCCTGATGTTTGTATTTTCAAAAGGGTTGGCCATGGCTCATCCTCATCTGGAGAAGGCTTTGATGGGTTGTAACCATGTGTCCACTTTTAAATGAGTGGTACCATCTAAGCATCATCCTCACGTGCCCCATTTACTGAAGGCCTTGTGCTAGGCTTGAGGCTGGTTACACATTTTCTTTAATGCTCAATTTCCTTCTAATGTAGGTATTAGTATTTTTCTTTTGAAAACAAGGAAACTTAGGCTCAGAAAAGTTAAATGCTCAGATGTGTGACTTCAAAATCCCAAAACACGAAGATAATTTCTGTTTCAAACAGGCATGTTCACGCATATTTTGGTAAAAGGAGGATGCTCAGGGACTTCCCTGGCGGTACAGTGGTTAAAACTCCGTGCTTCCACTGCAGGGGGTATGGGTTCCATCCCTGGTCGGGGAACTAATGTCCTACATGCCACCTGTAGGTAAAGTTTGTAATGGCTTTACCATGCCACCTGTCACAGCCCAAACAAAAAGGAGGGTGCTCAAATGGTGGGTAAAGCTGGGAAAGGGCTGTAAAAATACGCATGTCAATTTAAAGACACAATGACAGGACTACACACATTTATTGAATGGAAATGTATATACTGAATAAAAATTACGTGGTAACTTAAATAGTTGTCTATTCAACAAAGGTATAAAAATACATTTATAAAGATATAAGTATGTTGCTTAATTTTGAGTGGGTTTGAAATCTGATCCCCGTTCTTTTTTGGCTTCTTTGTCTTTGAACAAGTGTCTATGAAAACTACAGGAAAATGCATACACTCATGTGTTTACAGGAGTCTGATGGGACAAACCCTCAGTACTAGATCACAGAAGCCATCTGAGTGAATTAAGCATGTGTGTTCCATCCATCCTTCTCACACAGAGTAGAATCTCTCTCTCCAGTTCCACACATTTTTCAGAAAAGGGAAAAAGTTATTCCCTTAACCAAGCATCTCCCAAACTGGTTTCTTCTTCCAAAGTTTTTTTTCTCTGTAAAACAAATCTGTTTCAAACTAGCAAGTAAAAGCTGGAATGGTTCCTCAGAAGCTTCTTGTGAAGTCAAATTCCTTTAAATGCTGCGATTGATTGATTGATTGGCCCCAGTTCCTCACACCTCAGTGTATCCACACACTGTGTGTTTTCACTCTGGTATCCCTCCCATAAAGGCAAAGTCCATTTCCCTCCCCCTCGGCTTTGGGCTGTGCCTTGTGACTAGTTTTGGCCATTGGGTCGCAGTTGACTGGACTCAGGCAGGGGCTTGTGTTGTGGCTGCACAGCTGGGAGGGCTCTCAGAGCGGCTGCTGGTGCCCCAGAAAGAACATAGTCTGGTAGCCTGCTGATCCTGCATGGAGGATGAAAGATACATGGACAAAAGTTACCCCAGCTGATCCACTAACATGTGAGCAAGAAGTAAACGCTTACATGTGTATGCCATTGAGAGTCTGAGCTTGTTTGTTATGCAGCGAGAGTTGACCATTACAGACTTCACTGCACTTTACAGGACCTAGTCCCTCCTAATTCTTTTGCTTCACCTCCCAACTTGTTCCCTGGAGATTTTTCCCCCAATGACTTTTGTAGGCTGGTATCTCCTTGAGCACACCTTGTTAGTTCACTTTGTTTTCCTGCTCGCCTGTGTGCTTGGAGTGATTTTCTTTAGACTTTTGTCTGCCTACTCCTCCAAGAGAAGGTGATAAGCATAGGGATTAACAGAACGGCTTTGGGAGTCAAATGGCCCTGCATGGTAGGCACAGACCAGGTCACTTAAGCTTGAGTGCACATACCTGCTCTGACCTCAGTATTCCCATCTGAAAAATGTGGACCACAATATCTCATAAGGTTTTTATGAATAGTACGCATGTGTAAATCACTTGTTATGTAAGTTTAACCTGCTCAGTGAGATTGGCTAATGGTATTTGTGATTACTGAATGTAATTAGCTAATTTGCTATTTTTCAAGTGTAAAATCTATATACAGGCCATTTTTATTTTGGGAATAGTTTATTCCCATCCTCCCATTTTCCGTCCCCCTGTTTCCCCCAAATGAAACTCACTGTACTGAATTGGAATTAAGGAAACATTAACCTCTCTGCTGGGGGCAGGGGGTAAATAGTTTTCATCCAATGCTGGTTGGTACATAGTAGGGTCACGTTTTTCTTGTAATGAACTTAACCCTCCTCCTGGATTATTGCCTCTTACTGCTCCGTCTACAAACCCAGACTTCCTGGGGCAAACTCCATTATCTGTGTTCCATTTTCAAACCCCTCCCTCCTTGTTCTGACTGTGCTTTCTGTTTACTTCTTAGAACAAGGGACATTGATCATTCTTGCGTGTTTCCTTCCCCTGGAACATGATGGGCATGATTATTCATATGTAGGAGTAAACAAATTCAGCTTGTTTTCTTCTGGGAACCAATTAACCTAGAAGCTATTAATTTAGACCGGAGAAGAGGATTTTAAAAAGCTTTTCCCTTTTTAGTGATGCATTCCTTGTAATTTTATTGTATTACATTTGGGAAATAACAGGAGAGTCCTCTTGTGGTTAATTTAACACCTGTTCTAGAATCGAAAGGTCTTTTTATTTTTCTTCTTTAACCATCAGTGCATTAATTATATTACTTTTCTAAAGAAAAAAATATTAAATATATTTTGCAACAATTAACAAAAACCAAATTAAATGTTGGTTCTAGGTATACTGCACTATTCAAACATTTTCAGGAATATTAGATTCAGAAGACAACGAACATAATCATTCCTACACATTGTGTTTAATTCTGACAATTTTTGCAATCCTTTGGTGCCTATTTCTTTGTACGAGTTATGAGGACGTCACAACTTTGCTTTACGTAAGTTTTTGATAATTTTGAAACAGAAAATGAAGTGTTAAGGATTTGAACTACTAAAGAACAAAGCATAATGCATATAGGAGGAAAGAGTTGCCATTTTGAAGTCAGAGAAATGTGAATTTGGACAACTTACTTCTTCACTGTGTAAAATTTTAAAATATCCTTTCTGCATCTCAGTTTTCTTAACCATAAAGTGGAAATAATAGAGACAGCACAAACTTACTGTGGGGTTAAATATACAGCCTCCAAAATATATTGGGTCCTTTCATTTGAATAACATTTGTTGGGTTAAACACATGATAGAACTTGTTTCTCTGTCATTGTAAGATGCTGCTGGGGTTACCCTCTTCAGCTTGGATCCTTTCCTCATTTGCTGTGTTACCCTGAGAAGGTCACCTGCCCTCTATGCTGAAGCCTCAGGTTCCTCAGCTACAGAGAGGAGCTATTGTTAAACCAATTCTGTAAGTTTATTTGAGTAGGAAAATATGTCAGAGGGTATGATTATCATTTGACAATGGCATTTCCCTTTCTCTTTCTTTCTTTCTTTCTTTCTTTCTTTCTTTCTTTCTTTCTTTCTTTCTTTCTTTCTTTCTTTCTTTCTTTCTTCTTTCTTTCTTTCTTTCTCTTTGTTTCTTTCTTTCTTTCTGAAGATTCACGGAGATATAATTTACATATCACAGAGCTCACCACTTAAAGTGTATAATGCTTCTTAGTACACTTATTCAGAAATCAGCCACAATCTAATTTTAGAACATTGTCATTAACCCCCAAAGAAACTTCGACCTACCAGTGGAGAGGGGGGAGGGGCAATATAGGGGTGGGAGAAGAGGAGGTACAAACACTAGAGTGTAAGACAGGCTCAAGGATGTATTGTACAACACAGGAAATATAGCCAATATTTTGTAATAACTGAAAAGGAAAATAACCTTTAAAATTATATAAAATTAAAAAATTATAAAAAAATTAAAAAAAAATTTAATGTGTAAGGCTTCCCAGAGTCACATTATAACATAATAATAAATTTAAAATTAGCCTGAAAATGTGAATAGAATAGAAAATAAACATACACATAATTTTTAGTGAGGATATTCCATTTCTGGCACACATCTATTCCAACATAATAGTTGCAATGTTAAGTTCAGATTAAAAACTCTGAACACTGAAAATATGGGTTTGATATAATTTTTTTAAATGTAAAAACTGCAGCTTTGGTTTTGTGTACATCTAGGTTGCTGTTAAAGGCACTCCAATGGCAATTGAAACTGGGAACCTCCTGTTATATTGTATATTATTAAAATGAAATAAAAGATGGAATGAAAATAACCCTTTGACCTAGTATCAGTGACCCCCCATTTCTACCCCTGACTGCCCCCCAGCTCCTTGACCCACAGCCTTAGGCAACACTAATCTACTCTTAGATTCACCCATTATGGATGTTTCATATGATGGAACCATAAATACGTGTTGTTTTGGAGACTGGCTTCTTTCAACTGGCATAATGGTTTTCTTTTTCTTCTAGAAGTATAGTTGATTTACAAAGTTGTATTAGTTTCAGGTGTACAGCACAGTGATTCAGTTGTACATCTATATATATTCTTTTTTAGATTCTTTTCTTTTACAGGTTATTACAAGATATTGCCTATAGTTCCCTGTGCTATACAGTAGGTCCTTATTGTTTATATGTTTTATGTATAGTAGTGTTTATATGTTAATCCTAAACTCCTAATTTATATCCCCTTATCCTCTTTGGTTACCATAAGTTTGTCTTCTATGTCTGTGAGTCTGTTTCTGTTTTGTATCTTTTTTTTAGATTCAACATATAAGTTATATCATGATATTTGTCATTCTCTGTCTCACGTTCTCTGGCATAATGTTTTTGAGAAGCATCCATGTTACCACATGTATCTTACGTTTCCATCAGTAAAGTATCAAAGTTCTAATTCCTCTGCATCTTTGCAAACATTTATTATTCTCTTGTCTTTTTTATTTCAGCCATTCTAGTGGATGTGGGGAGATATTGTATTGTGTTTTTGAGTTGAATTTCCCTAAGGACTTGTGGTGTTGAACATCATTTTTTAAAATTTATTATTTTAACATCTTTATTGGGGTATAATTGCTTTACAATTGTGTGTTAGTTTCTGCTTTATAACAAAGTGAATCAGCTATACATTTACATATATCTCCATAACTCCTCCCTCTTGCCTCTCCCTCCCATCCTCCCTACCCCAGCCCTCTAGGTGGTCACAAAGCACTGAGCTGATCTCCCTGTGCTATGCAGCTGCTTCCCACTAGCTATCTATTTTACATTCGGTAGTGTAAATATGTCCATGCCACTCTCTCACTTCATCCCAACTTCCCCTTCCCCTTTCCTGTGTCAAGTCCATTCTCTATGTCTTCATCTTTATTCCTGTCCTGCCCTAGGTTCTTCAGAACCACTTTTTTTGTTTTTTAGATTCCATATATATGTGTTAGCAGATGGTATTTGTTTTTCTCTTTCTGACTTACTTCACTCTGTATGACAGACTGTAGGTCCATCCACCTCACTACAAATAACTCAATTTTGTTTCTTTTTATGGCTGAGTAATATTGCATTGTATATATGTGCCACATCTTCTTTATCCATTCACCTGTTGATGGACACTTAGGTTGCTTCCATGGCCTGGCTATTGTAAATAGAGTTGCAATGAACATTGTGGTACCTGACTCTTTTTGAATGAGCCTCTTTTCATGTGCTTATTGCCCATGTGTATATCTTCACTGGAGAAATTTCTATTCAGATCTTTGCCCATCTTAAAATTGGGTTATCCATCTTTATTATCGAGTTATAAGAATTATTTATGTATTCTGGATACATGTCCTTTATAAGATTATGATTTGTAAAGATTTTCCCTATTTATTTTTGTATTTATTTATGTATGTATTTATTATGTATGTGTGTATTTATTCATGAATGATACCAGAGGGGTAAAAGCAAGACAGCTTCTATTTCTGCAGGATAATAGGGGTCATTTACTAATATAGTAAAACCTAAAAATAAGCACCTATTTCCTGAATTCTGCTCTGCTCTGCTGTCCCCCGTTTGCACAACCTGTGAAATGACATTTAGCACAGATAATCAGACCTACCTCTCTCAGGTAGACTGTAGTTTGGTGAGATAGAAAGAATGTGGATTGGGAGTAAAGAAAACATGTATTGTTCCTCTGTTGTTTTCAAATCACCTCCCTTTTCTGAGTTTCAGTTTCTGTTTCTGTCAACATGGATAATACTGTCCTACATAGATAATCAGATCAGCTGAGATGGTCTGCATAAAGCACAAGACAAACAGGGAGTGGATATAAATATATGGTTGCTTTTACCCTCTGTTACTTGGGTCGTAGGGTGTGGATAGAGACGAAACAGATTCATTACTGGGTAGCTTCCAGCCCCCTCCTACTCTGCCCAATCTTGTGTGCCCACACAGTGGGCACCGGACAGAGCCTCAGGCAGTGCTGGATGGGGCCGGTGTCCCCATGCTCCTCCCGTATGAGGTGGGACTTGTTCAGTGCAGTCAACATTTTGGTTGTAAGTTCAAACAGGAAATACATGCAAACCCATACGACACATATTGGGAGAAGCATGGTGGTCCTGGCTGAAGCTGGAATCCAGAAAGGTCAGGCAGGATCTGGCTGGGGCCCCACCACTGCTATGACTGTGACTATGCACGTGCTCTCTGGCTATTTTGGGCTCTGCACCCGGTCCCCACAGCCCCACAGGACCACATTGTCGGAGCCCAGAGGGTGGCCTTGTTCCCCCCCCCCCTCCCGGCTGCCTCCAGGTGGGAGAGGGGTTACTGGCTCTGGGGTGGCCTCTACAAAGAGAGGATCCTGCCTCCTCCAAGAGCGAGCAACAAAAGTGCCCCCAAATAGGAAGGGGGTTCAGTTCCCCGGAGGCCCACGTGGATCAATATCCAGCAGAGACTCCTAGGGTTGGGGGGTTGGGAGTGTGACAGGTGGACGGGTGAGGACATGAGTAAAGGGATTGTGATCCCGTAGGGATCATGCCAGAAAGAAATATCTGTTACGTAAAGGCCATTGGCTGCTGTAGGTTTGTACACTTAATAGCATAAACCTGACATTTTATACACCTTCTGACTGTCGTGGCATACATTCTTGGGGGTTCATTGTACAGTGAAATTTTAGCGACTGAGGGAAGAGATCCTTTTGTAGACCTGAAATCTGTCCTTGGCACAGAATCTTGTTTTCTAGGTGATGATGAACTAGGGAGATGGCCTCAGATGCTCCCCTGGGCTACATTGTCACCTATCCTGTCACCTACTATCCTGATCGTCTCCTAGCTGCTTTGGTCGTCCTTGGGTCTGTCTGTCCACTCTCAATATAGTGGCCACAATGGCCTGCATATCCCATTGCCCCCAGGATCCCTTTGTCATTTCTTCCTGGTAAATTCCTACTTAACTATCCAGAACCCTGTTCAAATGTCACCTCCTCTCTGAAGCTTCTCCTGATTGCTCTTATCCACATATCTATTGTAGCTCTTTATTCACCTGAATGTGTAGGTGATCTGCTCTTAGATCATGAATGTTTCAAAAGTTGAAAGTAACTCATTAGTACTTGTCTTTCTCATGGTCACATTCTTCCTACCAATCACCCGCAGAGAGTTTGGTTCTTAATCCACATTCAGTTCAAGTATATTGAATCTGATAATTAATTACTACCAAGCGCAGCCTTCATAACTGCTGGGCACCTTGCCTTCTCCCAGAGCCAGCTGTTGAGATTTCCACCCGCCCTCTCTGAGGATTTGAGGCTGTTCCAGGCTCTCACTAGCCCCGCCAGTCACTCTGTCTCTTTTAGATTTTAGACTCCTCAAGCAGCAGATTAATTTGGTGGCCCAAGGACAATTTCCCACCAAAGAGTCCTGTCATTCTTCCTTTCTTCTTTCATGTAAACATTTGCACTTGCTGACGCAATTTCTACTTAGCATTTCTTTCTCTTTTTACCAAATGAGGTAGTTACTGTCTCTTGCATACAAGACTAGGGACTTGAGAAGTGTCCACAAATCACAATAATTAACACTGCCATATCACCTATCTACAAAGCAATTTAAATGTATTAACTAAGTCAGCTAATTGGTAAACAAATATAAACTGTGGCCACTGTTCTCGAGAGAACAGGGCTGAGATGTGGAGGCTCTAAGTGATTTGTCTGAGCACTTCAGCAAATGCAGTGCAGAGAGAGAGTCTGCACCGGGCATTGCTGGCTCTCAGCCTTGCATCAGGCTGCTGGCACAGGTCAGGGAGGGTGATTAGCCATGCAAATCAGGTCATTACATCCTACAAATGCTTCCCCCCACACCAAGTCTGCTGGCTGGGGAAAGCCCAGGGAGAGCCAGGTCTTGAAGGACTATATTAACCAGCTCAGCAGGGCTGTGCTCAATCCCAATGGGAAAAGAAACTCCCATCCACTGGATCTCCTCTGCCCCTGGGTTGTGGAAAGAACCTCTAAGTCCTCAAATTCAGGATTGTGGGAACTTCCATTTGTAAATGAAAGGAGCTTTGAGAAAAATTAGTTAATCACTTAATAGGTGCTTTGAGAAAAATTAATCACTTAATAGGTACTTTAAACAAAACACTAGCTAAGCTGATTCATGATGGGCACTTGGGAAAAAAGGTAAAAACAAAAGACACAGTCTCTTTCCTTATGAGAGGATCAAGGGGGCTGTTGTGTTCCAGATGCCTTTATGTGTGTGGAACTCTTTTACTTTCCCAGGAAATCTCTGGGAGGTGTGATTATTTGTATTTCTAAATGGAAGCCAGGCTAGATTAAGAAACTTGCCCAAACGTAGGAGTGAACATCTGGGGTTATAGACTCAGGTGTGTGTGATCTCAAATCTCATATACTTTTAGTGAGTATACCATAAACACAGAAAAGGGTTCAAACCAAAAGTGATACATTTTCAGAAAATAATCTGAAAAAGAATATATATATGTGTATATATATATACACATATATATATGCATATATATAACTGAACCACTTTGCTGTACAGCTGAAGCTAACAACATTGTAAATTAACTATACTTCAATAAAAAATCGTTATTAAAAAAACGCTAAAAAAAGTGATACATTTTCACAAAGTGAAAACACTTAAGTATCCAACACTGGATAAAAATCACTCGTCAACAATTAGCGTGACCGTTTTCGGGCACTTGTACAAGATAGTCACTGTTCTGGAGACCATATCCATTTTTTTTTTTTAATTGAAGTGTAGTTGATTTACAATGCCGTGCCAATCTCTGCTTAACAAAAATGTGACTCAGCTTTACACATATATATGTATATATATATATTTTTTTCACATTCTTTTCCATTATGGTTTATCCCAGGAGATTGGATATAGTTCCCTGTGCTGTACAGTAGGACCTTCTTGTTTATCCATCCTATTGATACAAAATAGAAACAGACTCACAGACAGAGACTGGGCTTGTGGTTGCCAAGGGGGAGAAGGGGAGGGAGAGGGATGGATTGGTGATTTGGGGTTGGTGGATGCAAACTAGAATATATATTCAATACTAATGACCCGCTGAGTATAGCTGGGCATCTCCAAAAGTACAGAACAGTAGAAAGGAAAAGTGAAGTGCATCAGAAGACATGACTGGTGACCTAGCCAGAGACACATGCTTATCTCTGCTCCTTTAAATAGGAGCTTTGTTCTCTCTGCCTGCATGTCCTCATTATAAAATGATGATTAAGAGGATATGGTCTCAAATACCATATGATATCACTTATATGTGGAATCTAAAATACGGCACAAATGAACCTATTTATTTTGGTTTTGTGCTGGTCTTCTTAGATACTCCAGAAGGTCAGCTACTTACTCTCCCATGATGGACACATCTAGGGAAAAAAGTCACGCTGTCTGTGGGCGATCTGGACACTGTGAAGGTCCTTGCTGGGGTGAGGTGCCTGGTGTCAAGACACAAGACTTGGAATGAGATGTAAGCTCACAAATACATAGACTGATAGGGAGTTGGGGAACTGAGAGAGAAACTGAAGTTAAACTATAGAGAGAAGTGTTCCATTGTGCTTCTTATGTCAGATGCAGGCTGGGGAAAGTGGGGTGCGGCCTTCCAGTTAGTGTGGTGCACCTCCACGATTCAGCTAGTTTTAAGTTGGGGAAAGCATCACGGCGAATACGGACACGTCCCAGTGCCTGGTCTTTTAGTAGCCTTGCCTGGGTGCCAGTCTCCTCAACCAAACAACTAGACTTTTGATAAGATGATCTCTACCTTGACTTGCAGCCCTAAAGATGCTGTAATCTTGTCTTGTTTTGAGAGGATGAGTGGTGAGCATGGCAGGGACCGTGGATGCAGCTGGGGGGGTCAGGACACAGATTCCGGCCATTCCCACCTGTGCACATATCCTTCTCTGCAATTTTCTGGCCCTGTGTTTGGGGCCCAGTTATTTTGACTTTCTGTTTCTATGTTACTTCATCTATAAAGATAGGGACAGTGGTAGTAATTTCCATACAGTATTTTTGTGCATTAAAAGAATCAATACAGTAAGTCCCCTACATACGAACCTTCAAGTTGCAAACTTTCAAAGATGCGCATGTGCATTTGCATGTCCAGAACCTGTGCCATCAGCGTCAGATGTGAACGAAACTGCAGCTTGCCCTCCGTCTCCGGTTGCTGACGACCCTTCAGCTCTACCATCTCCCACCTCCTCTCCCTCCTCCAGCCAGTAACTCTTGTCTGTTCATTCAGTGCCAGCCCCTGGATGCCAGCTGTTGTACTGTACTACTGTACTTTTCAAGGTACTGTACTGTAAGACTAAAAATGTTTTCTTTATTTTTTGTGTTTGTTTTTTATGTATTATTTGTGAGAAAAGTGTTATAAACCTATGACAGTATAGTACTATGTAGCTGATTGTGTTGTTTGGTTGTCTAAGCTAACTTTGTTGGACTTACTAATGCACTCTCAGAATGGAACTCGTTCGTATGTAGGGGACTTGCTGTATATGGGAAACATCTAGAGCAATGCCAGGCATCTAATGTGGTCTCTATAAGTCTGTGTTATCGTGTCCTCCAAGTCCCCTGGGGGTAGGGCTGTGAAGTCCTCTTGCGCCCGCCTTCCCAGGGCCGGCATGTGGCTGGTACTTGCCATGCCCTGGATGAAGGGCAGGAGGGTTGATGGAAGGAATGATACAGAGACAAGGCTTCATCTCAGGGCTCTGTTGATGCTTCAACCATGACCCCATCATATCCTTTGTTTATTCCTTTGAGCTTAGTTTATAGAAGGACTTGCCTTTTTCTGCATCTTCCCGTAACCTGAGAGTAACAGCTGTTCTTCCATGCAGCACAGGCCGGACCTCTTGGTAAGTAGAGTCCTGAACAGAATTAGAATGGGATCTACTTTTTTAAGCTTCTGTGGATGTGTTCCCTTGTCCTACCCAGCATTTCCCGCAATTGCCCTGTGGAATGGGAAGGGGGTTGGGGAAGGGGGTTGAGGGGATCAAAGGATGCAGAGCTGTTAAGAAGGGACTGCACTGGCCAGGCAGGACGGAGGTGTGTCTTGTAGACCTGAGCATCCATTTGCAATATTTGCTTTTGTTGTGGTCATTACATCTGTCGTCCCAAAAAGGGATGTGGGGGCATTGGCGTAAAAGGGAAATTTAGAGGTTCCTTTTCAGCATTGCCGGTAGCAGCTGCTCTGTCTCGATGACCCCTGGAGTGAATATGTTGGGTGTCCTAGGAATGAGGATAAAATCATGAAGTCCAGAGAGCAATCACACCGAAATAAAACAACAGCTACCCAGGAAGAACTATAAGGATGCAAATGTTACTCTAGGTAAGAACATCAGACCACTTCCTCTCTCACCATGGATGGCCAACGGACCAGCTCCTTTGATATTTGCTTTGCAGATTAATATTTTGTTATTAAGAAGACTACACAATCAACACTTCAATCTGGATGACGCTGAAAACAGCTGATTAAGTTAAAGTGGCAGAACCACACTCAAATGAACTCACCCTGCAAGGAGAGGCCCATGTATCATGAAGAAAGAATCAGATTAAAATGGGCAAGCTTTGTAATCAGACTAAAGCGCCAGGCATCTGCGAATCCAGGCAGGGAGATGCTGGTGGCTCCCGGTTTTCCAGAGAAAGAAATAAGATTATAGGGTGTCCTGTAATAGGCGTTTCTGTTAGGGAGGGTTCTATTGGCTGATAAGAATGAAATTTCTTAAAGAAGGAGACATATTTGTATTTACCTGTAAAGGTTTAAATTTATTATGATGTATATACATGGAGCTTGTGTGTTAATTTTTCTGCAGTACTATTTACGTGATGGAGGCTTAATAGAACTGAATAGCACAGTCTAAAAGTGTGACAGATGATAAATAATATTGTATTAACAAGTCATGACAGAACCAATATTATGGGTGTCATCTTGAATATTTTAAGTATTAGCGTTAGGTTGTTTTTTGCTTTTTCACTAAATATAACATGTATTACTCATATAAAGCCACTTTGAGAGGCTGTACATATGACAAACTCTCTGGAATCTGTTGATAGTATACCCTGTAATTTAAAAACTAATATGGATTCCTCCTTTCCACTATTAAAATATATCCATTATGCCACAGATGGGCACTTCTAATATTTTCATGTTTTCCTTTGTCTTCACCACCCCTATATGCACTGGTTTTGTTTATTTGTTTCATGTAAATATAATCATATTATAAACAGACTTTTACTTCAAAACATACCAATTTGATATAGAGAATTAGTAAGTTCCATGACACTATGAATTTTGAATACCTTTGTCTTTGTTGCAGTAACTGAGTAATAAACCTTCAATTAATTAACGATTCCTCTGCTATTGGATTTTCCCCCCTAATTTTCTCTCCCATAAATCAGTATCTTCTCACCAGTGTTCAAGTCTATTGTGGTAGATGAGCTTTACTTTGGAACCAGCCAGAAGACTTTCCTACCCATGTGTGGTTTATAAAGGGTCTTTACAATCTTAGCAAATTCTTTCCATATTACTGGCAGTCGAGTAGATGACCTTCTCCTGCAGATACATCATGGTACTGCTGTCTGGCTGCAGCCTCTCCCATGGAAGTTTCTAGAGTCAGCTTCTTGGATCAGGTTCAGTTAGAATGTTGTAACATAAGAGCAAAGGGGTCAGGGCTGGGAAGCTTTGCAGAAAGTGGAGACTTGGTGGTGGTGAGGGAATGGGGAAGTTTTATTTGCCTTCTCCAAATCCACGCCACCCCTCTTCTTGTGTGTGGCAATCATGTGTTCTTAGGTGGGTAGACCCCACTTCCGACTAAGGAGGGCCAATCAGGGTGACACAGTGATTGGTTGGAGGTAGGCTCATAGCTTGAGATGCTCCCCAAGTAGTGAAGCTGAAGACATTTTATAATCACTATGGGAAGAGACAGAGTCTCCCCAGATGTGAAGAACGAAGCCCCAGTAATAGTGACAGCCATCTTTCAGGGGGCAAAGGCAGCACATTCAGGAGCTTAGAGCTCAAGAAATCACAGAGGAATAGCTGTTGCACTAATAGTGTCAAGAAGACTGAGCATGAAACCTAGGAACCTTCAAACTTTCCAATCACTGAGCTGATAAAACTCCTTCCTGACCTAGGATATGTGAGGGGGCTTTTTGTTCCTTCTCACTGAAAAATCCTAATGAAACAGGAATGCTGGGTTAGGCTGGGATGAGGAAAAGAAGAGGTTATTTTAAGGTAAATAATGGTGAGGAGAGGTAGCCAAGAAAAAGGCCAAGAGTATAAGTCACACTAAAGCAGACAGGATCCATGCAAGATAGGAAAACAGAAGAAGTAAGAACATTCCATGGGGCTGGTGTTGCTAGCCCTTGTAAGAAACTGAAGCTCAAATAAATTAATTTTCAAATCTGATTTAGACCATTAAGTAATGAAGCCAGGAATTGAGCTCAGATCTGGCTGGTTCCCTGCTTTTTTGCTTTTTCTACTATATTTTCACCTCGTCACCTTTCACAGGAAGCCCACATGTCTGGCTATAAGGGAAGGTGTAGAAGATGCCTCAGCAATGGGTGGGTTTACAATGAAATAGTCTTTCAAGACTGTCTCTTCCATTGACAACACTGGGAAATTTGTAAACAGAAACAAACAAAAGTTGAACTTGACCTGTTCAGAGGTCTGATTCCACTGGACGATCTGGACTTTGTACATGTGTGTGAACATGGGAGCTGGCATGTCCATCTGCATGGACCTGGGCTTGTCTTTTGAGCTATGATAACATAAGTGGCCTCCTAAGGATGAACACGGTGGACAAGTGTTGCATCTAATGCAAAGCCAAGTTGGCAAACACTTTATGGGTAGAAAACTCATGATTTCACATTCTCCGTTCATTAAACGCACTGGAAACTCTAGAGTGAGCCCTGTCTGTCACACTGACATCAGTGGGATAGAAGATTTTGAATGTGGGCTTAATTCTGGAAATGAATGATATCTTGTCATCTGCATCCCGAGGATTCTGGTAGCAGGTGCTCTGTAAAATTCTTGGTGAGCGAGAAAACAAGGGAATTCTTAGGAGGAAAACTGCCCTCGCTCTGCTGACTTCTACCTGTCTCAGGCTTCACTCTAGGGGCTAAAACTCAAATGCGTGTTTCTGGGAGAAAAAAACCCTGATCACACCTTTCTGTTGTACTATTTTTCTTGTCATATAATCATCGATTTGGATTGACTCATTAGGGAGAATTGAGATGTTTTTGCTGCTGTAAACTTCAACCTCTCCTTAAATGATCAGTTACACGAGAATCAGGGGACACAAAGACATATGCATGGTGACTCTCTGAATAGCAGGGGGGTTAGCTACATAAACTTGAAATATTTGTATGGATGATTAAGAGGCAAGAAAGGGAACCATGACCAATTTAACATTTGTGATGCAGTCACAGTGCAATAGGATTTATAGGCGTTACATCATTTTCTCCTCACAGTAACCTCATGAAGAAAGCAATGTAACCGCCATTTTTCAGATGAGGAAAATGAGTTTTTGGGAGGACCAACCATACAGCTATAAGGAGCGGCTGCCCTGGACGGAAACTCCTATCTCTGAATACAAAGCCACTGCTCATTTCTCTTACAGCAGGCAGACCTAGGACATAAATCTAGTTCATGAGATTCCAAAACTTGTACTCTTCAATTAAGAAATAGAAATGTAAAAAAATACAATAGAAGAGACTGATGTATTAATGCAATATAGTTTGGGAAAGCAGAGTGTATATTAATATTAAAATATTTATGGTATTAAATGCATAACTTTTAAAAAATTGATTCCTGATTTAGACTAGATAAAAAAAGACAAAACATTCAGAATGAAGGTGGGAATTTGGGCATGTGAGTACAAATATTTGAGTATTTTAATTTTTCATTTGTAAAGTAGGAACCATTTATCTGCTTTTAAACAGATTTAACATAAAGACCTAGTACATTCCTGCTCCATAGTATGTTTTCAAAAATATTGAATGTTATACTATCTGAGCTGTGATGTGGCTTAATTAAGCAAGATGTTAAACTAAAACGAAAAGTTGGAGATAGTTCCCATGAAATAAACATGCACAAATGTCAAAAGCTAACTACAAAACAATCATTTTATTTTAGTAATGCATTTTAATTCTTGTTCCTTTTCAATAAGCAGTAGGTCTTCAGACTAGAGTTTAGAAAACTCAGCTAAGGGAAATTCTAAAATAAAAATCACTAGCAGGTAAAACTCAGAAATAAAATAATAAAAATGATTTTAGTGTTAATCTGAATATAAACCTACTTATTCTTGAATCCTACACCTAACTGGAGGCTACACCGAGGGTCAAGGGCAGACCCAAGCCACTGTACCTGCCTCACACTCTCCGTGGGAGCTTAGGCGGCCTCCTGGTGACCCCAGAGCGGCAGGTGTCGTGGGCTGCGCGTGGGATGCCTTGTTCCCTCCTATCATCACTACTGAGGAGTTGCGCTGGGCTCCGGGCGGAAACGGAGCATCCTTCATCGTCCACTTAGTGTTCGGCGTGGCGCCTGCGGATGCCTGGAGCAGGCACACTGCTTCCCCTCAGAGGCAGCATCTCTGCACCGCTGCGGAGATGGAGCTCAGCCACGGAGCAAGCCATGTGGATTTATACTCACTCGTACTCCCAGCCGCATAGATCCTGAACCATTTGAGAAAGGACTCAGGATGAAGACGGGAATTAAAATATCAGAGTGACTAGTCCAGCTGTGTTGTTGAAAATGGCAAGGTTTGGAGGTACAAACGGGCTTTCCTCTGAGTCCCTTGAAATGACAGCCAGAGTCCTGCCAGGCAACCTCCACAGAATCAGTCCTCTCCCTCCTTGTTCACTGCAGAGACAGGGGAGTGAGGGGAAGGGCAGCTCCTGCCCGCAGGGAGCTTCCACATGCAGAGCAGGACTCCGGGCCAGGTGCCCTGTCACAGGAGAACGCGATTAAAATGGTAGACGGAGGGCACTCAGATGTGAGTTTAACATAGTGTTGCTTAGAGAGAAAAGCAATGTAGCGCCGCCCAGAGGAAGGAGTAGAAAAGCCCGCAGGACACATTCAGAGCGCTTGTCTCCTAGAAGATACAAGGAGCCCCATCTTGCACCTGGCAGCCCTCAGGGCTTGGCCACTGTTGGAATCACCTGAACAGAGCTGGAAACAACTGACTCCTGGGCCCTGCCTCCAGACAGTCCGACTGAATTTACCTGAGGTGGACAATATTTTAGCATCTTCAAAATTCTCCCCAGGTGATTCTAATATGAAGCCAAGGTTAAAAAGTCCAACAGGACCCTCAAAATGATACCAATTCTATTTGATGTACTGAAATTCTACTTAATTAGATAAAATCATCTGGACCTCACAAAGGCACAAGGCAGTGGATAGATACACAGAAAGGAAATGACCTGCTCTGGTGCTGGTGGTGATGGGCAAGTTCAACACTGAATAGGTCACCAGACCTGTCATTCAGCCCCCTGGGAAAGGCCATCTTCAGTGGGAACTTGAGTTAGAAACCAAATGGTCGGCAATGAGAGTAGACCACACCTGTCAGGGGAGCTGTTCCAGAAGAATAATTGCTGATCGTGACATTTACTAAATAGTATCAAATGCTTATGTCATAAAATGTGACTCAGGTACTGCAGAAAAGGGAAGAGAACAACTTCCCGGCATTGGATGTATTTAGTAGCAGACATTTAAGTTGCTTATTGACAGAGTGAAGCCTCCCTCACAAGGCCTTTGATCAGGAGAGAACATGATAGAGTATGAATGTGTCAACAAGTAGAGCTGAAGATCAGCACTGTGCTGTAAGTGTGGTTCGAACTGGCGTACGGTTATATCATTGTGGACACAGAGAAGTATGGAATAAAAAAAGGAAAATTCAGAAAGAATTCAGGTCTGGCAATAACTGAAGCTATTTTAAAAACCACATAACTTAAAGGGTATCAATAATTTTGGATAGAAATTGCATTACATCTGTAGATTGCTTTGAGTAGTATGGCCATTTTAATGACGTTAATTCTTCCAGCCCAAGAGCACGAGAGTTTTAACTCTGCATCCATCCAGGAGGAAAGGCTATTTTATTCAGTTTTCCTTGTCATGTGCCAGTGTTCTAGCGAGATCTTGGGTTTACTGGGAAGTAGTGGTTACAGTGAGCCCTCCCCTCTTTAACCACAGCAGCTCTGTTTTGCATTTTGCACTATTCAATATTCAGGGGTTTTGAATCCGATTTTTCTTTTTTTTAGGGAAAAAAGTGTTTGGTGCTTAAAAAGAAGCTGTTAAGGAGACTATCTTAATGGTAAATGTATTGTACATTGTTATCATTCCAAAGAGTGAGCCCAAAGATTCTAAACAAATCCTTTACTTGTCACCGTCTATTAAATCACAGGGACATGCACAGGGACTATTAACTCCCAGGGCTGTTGCTCTAGATGGAGAAGTGGGCTGGGTGAGCCTGCCCTGGTTGCAGGGCTCCAAGGGCAAAACAAGTTACAGAGAGAGATGTTGGATGTAGTTTTTTTCTGGCCAAGTATGCTTCCTGCTCTCCATCAACGTTTTTTTACGACTCATATTGAACCCACATTCAACAGTTGTTTAGTAAACTAAACATTTAGGCACCAAAATAAAAGCAAAAAACATTAACATAAGCCTTTTCATTCCTGGGGGTGAACGAAATCAGATGCACACGCCCAGCCCTCCGCTCCCATAGGAAGACATGCGAGTTAAATGAATGTGTTTATATATTCAATCAGAGACAGATGATTGCAGCTCTGTTTGAATAAAGAGTAAGATGATCGAATTTCTTCTTGTACTGCATCAACTTTTCTAAATTCGTAGGTAGTCTGCACTTAGGCGAGAAAACAGGACAAAACAGGACTGGAAACTTCTAAGCAATGCTGATGGGTTTAATAGCGCTGAGCGTGTGAATGAGAACACGGGTGAAGGAGACAGAAAGCACATCTGAAGAAGCATGCACCTGCGTGTGCCTGGCTCACATGTGTGCGTACACACATCCGGGTTCCCTGGTTTGACAACAGGAGATATTCGTCGTGAAAGTTGGATCATGAGCCCTTGGTGGACAGGTCTCGTACATCCAGTTCATTCTCTTTCATGACTGGGATTTAATAGCTCATCTAATTTAATAGCTCATGCCATGTTTCACCAAAGCTTGACACTGGGAGACCTGCCCTGTATCTGGTATCTGACCTCCAGCGGAGTTACTATTCCAGGTGGGACCACTGACTTCACCTTCCTGCTATGCCCACTGTCTGTGCTGGACCATGTCTGTTTTTTAAAAATTGTCTCTAAACAATAATGGTTTTATTCCTCATAGATGATCCCCAGTTGGTTGAAAAAGGATCATTTTCATACCATGTCTGTGAATCTGGGTTAATTCATCTGAAGTGGTCTCGAGGATCTAATTAACATTTTTGGTGTGTAAGCAGGTTTGGAAGCATAGCTTTCTGATATTCATAGCTGGGTTGAAAATTTAGGAGGTTGTGATATTTTATTCTAATTTTATTCTACATAATATGCTCCACAGGGGATTCCTCAAAGTCTAATGAGCCAGCACAAACAAGTCATTTCCTGTAGGTCAGGGCTGCAAGGGTCCAGCATCACTCCTCCTCCCAGGCCTTAATTTGAATCTCTGCTGTCATTTTATTAATTCAAATATTTTTGTTGCTTTTTATCACTGCTCTTTCACAAAATGTCTTCATGTTGCCTTGTGTTAAAGCATATGTATATCTAATTATGGAATCACTGTTTCACAAAGAACAGGTTTAGTGAAACCAGGTTAAGCAAAAAAGGAAATCTAAAGTGATAATTGGCAAACTCGCTGATCCCAGCATCAGAAAAGCAGGCTTGGGCTCGTGGAGGTCTAACAGCTCAGACCATGCTGCTCTCACTCCATTACCCTGGGAGCCTGCACTTTCTCTCCTGGCCTTCATCCTTCAGCCCGATCCCTCTCTCCCTTCTCTGCTTTCTCTCTTACCCTTTATTTCTCTCTCGCTTTTTCTTGTCTTCATAAACCAGGATGCCCCAGACCTAGATTTAAGGCCTCCATTTAAATGGTTAATGGACTAACTTTACGTTTCATGTCCTGATTCCAAACTGCAGAAGGAAGAAATGACTTTCCCAGCTTGCAAGCAAGGTCCATTCCTGTTGTGGTCATTGGCACCCTGGCCCAGCCTGTCTGGAGGGTGGGGTGTGGGGGTCATTTGTAGCCACTGGACCTGATTCTCTAACTGGAGATGTGAGCAGAACCATGAATGACAGGTTGTGCCCACAGAAGAGGACAGAGGCCAGGCCAACACTGTAGGTAAGTTCTGCATAGAATTTTTCATAGGGTCTAGTTTTGAACAATATTTACTTGTAATAAAAGAGTAGTATAGGAAAGATGGTAAGAGAAGACAAAGCGTGAACCTTTGGGTAGGAAGGTAAAAATTATTGAGAAAAAAGAAGAAACAAGATATAACAATGGAAAAAAAGACCAACATCTTTTGTGACACCAGAGATACTTCACCAAGTAGATATTTTTCATCCTGAAAATATTATATAGATATAGTGTGGCTATCTATCTATCTATCTGGAGGATGGTACTGTTAAAGAAGGCCTCTCCCACCCACACTGACTCAGGGTCCCATTGGGTTGAAAGGACCTGAGAAAAGGAGACAACTTCCTTTGTCATCAACCATCTCAAGAGACAAACAGAAAATAGATGCACGTAAGACATAGGAAAGGTAGTTTGGCAGGTTCTTTTATGAGTCTTGAGGCTACTGTTACATTTTAGGAAAGTATAACTCTAGTGTTAGTGAAATGTATCTGTGGGGTACACTATTCCAGTTGACTTACATGCTGCAACTTAAGTTTAAAATAGTAAATATCAAAAAAATGTTCTAACTTCCTTACCTGGTATGCAAAATTTGGTTTACACAAATCTCTAAGGTCAGAGAGACTAGAAGAGACTAGGTCTTATGTAAGATCTCTGCTCTTTTGTATATGCTTTGCATCCAAATGAGCATGTGAGTGAGAATGGGTAACTCTATCAGATGGGCAGTTAAAAACAAACTCCAAAATTTAGTGAATAGTTGCCTGTATGAGGAAAGGCCACAAAACAAGAAAAAATTCAAAAAAATCAAGGAAGAGACAGCATGACATAGGAAGAAATTAGGCATGAGCTGAGAGAAATATAATAAAACCGTTATAGAAATAAAAACAAGTAAAGGGCAGGATGGACACCATGGAAAACATAGTAGGGGACATAGAGGAAAGAAACAAAAAAAGTAAACAAAATAAAAGAAAAATTAAAATGTGTTAAAAGTGAAAAAGAGAGAGAAAATAAAACACAAGGAAAGGTGATTCAACATATGCATAATTGGCATCTACCAATCAAAACAGTATGACGGAAAAAAATTTAAAGATAAACTTGAAGAAGTAAAATTAAGATTCCAGTTTATATCTAGAAAGATTATACCGTATGCCAAGCAAGACCTTTCCTAAAATGGTTAACACTGAGGCATAGAATGGTGAAGTTATTGGAATTCACACATAAATCCAGACACACCTCCTTTTATAGTATTTTGCTTTATTGTGCTTCACAGATATTGCATATTTTACAACTTGAAGGTTTGTTGCATCCCTGTGTCCAGTAAATCTGTGGGCATCATTTTTCCAACAACATTTGCTCACTTCATGTCTCTGTGTTACATTTTGGTAATTCTTGCAATATTTTAAACTTTTTCATTATTATTGTATTTGTTATGTTGATCTGTGGTCAGTGATCTCTGATGTTACTACTACAACTTGCAGAAGGCTCCTATGATGCTTACCTTTTATTAGCAGTAAAGTTTTTTTTTCTAGAGCATTTTTAAGCTTCATTAACTTCAGAACTATAAATGCTATAAGCTTACAAAAACTAATTAGAGTGCTTATTTATATTTTATATACCCATTTACTGTTGTAAATTTTATTTATTTAGTATTTTTTAATTGACATATAGTTGCTGTACAATATTATATAAGTATACAATATAGTGATTCACAATTTTTAAAGGTTATACTCTATTTATAGTTATTATAAAATATTGGCTATATTCCCCATGTTGTGCAATATATATTTGTAGCTTATTTTATACTTAATAATTTGTACCTCTTACTCCCCTACTTCCCTTCTGCCTTCCCTCTCCACACTGGTAACCACTAGTTTGTTCTCTATATCTGTGAGTCTGTTTCTTTTTTGTTATATTCACTAGTTTGTTGTATATTTTAGATTCCACATAGAAGTGATATCATACAGTATTTGTCTTTTTCTGTCTGACATATTTCACTTAGCATAATGCCCTCCAAGTCCATCTATGTGGCTGAATAGTACCCCATTGTGTATGTGTGTGTGTGTATATACATATATACCTGTGTATACATGTGTATGTATATATATATATATATCTCCTTTGTCCATTCATCTGTTGATGGAAACTAAGGTTGATTCCTTTTCTTGGCAATTGTAAATTGTGCTGCTATGAACATTGAGGTGCATGTATCTCTTTGAATTAATGTTTTTGTTTTTGTTTTTTTTTTTTGATATATACCCAGGAATGGAATTGCTGTGTCATAAGGTAACTCTGTTTTTATTTTTTTCAGAAACCTCCATACTGTTCTCCATAGTGGCTGTACCATTTTGCATTCCCACCAACAGTGTAGGAGGGTTCCTTTTTTTCCACACCCTCTCCAGCACCTATTATTTGTAGATTCTTTTGTGATGACCATTCTGACAGGTGTGAGGTGATAGCTCATTGTGGTTTTCATTTGCATTTCCCTGATGATTAGTGATGTTGAACATCTTTTCATGTGCCTGTTGGCCATTTGTATTTCCTCCTTGAAAAAATGTCTATTCAGTTCTTCTGCCCATTTTTAAATTGGGTAATTTATTTTTTGATGTTGAGGTGTATGAGCTGTTTATATATGTTGGCTATTAACCTGTTATCAGTCAGGTCATATCATTTGCAAGTATTTTCTCCCATTCAGTAGGTTTTTTCATTTTGTTGATGGTTTCCTTTGTTGTGCAAAAGCTTTTAAGTTTAATTAGGTCCCATTTGTTTATTTTTGCTTTTATTTCCTTTGCTTTAGGAGACAGATCCAAAAAAATATTGCTATGATTTACATCAAAGAGTTTTCTGCCTATGTTTTCCTCCAGGAGTTTTATGGTATCTGATCTTACATGAAAGGTATAAGGTTATATCAAAAAAGGAACAATAACAAAAACACTAGAAGGAGAAGATCAATGCAGGTAGATTGGTTCTAACAGATATGAAACACTTTTATAGAACCTTTCTAATTAAAATAGCATCATGTAGACTAATGGAAAGATAGTTAAAAAGACCTATACTTATAGATATTTAGTATAAACTAAAGTTGGTATCTCACATAAGTGGAGGAAAATATGGACTATGCAATAAATATTATTGAGAAAATGAGGCTAGCCATCTGGAAAGAAATAATTTGGATCCACCTCCCAGTGAACAGCTGGAAAAACTCTATGTAGGTCAAAGATTTAAATGTAATTAATGAAAATTGGAATTTATTTATAACCTAACAGTGGAAAAGAACTTTCTAACCATAACTTAAAATCCAAAACCCATAAAAAACAGTCTGACAAGCTGACTACTTTAGGGGCAGTCATCAAAACCACAAAACATATACTTGGTCAAAACAAACAAACATAAATTGAGCATAGTCACAATTCAAATGATTGAAGAAATGTTTCAATTTGTATCACATAAGGGACTGATTTTCTTACTAAATAAAGAGATACATCAGATTATGTGATTGAGTTTCCTCAACTCTATCAGATGGGCAAATTGAAAATTTGTTAATATTCTCTATTAGTAAGGCTGTGGGGATCAGGGACTCACATATACTGGAAATGTGTAAATATAAACTACATGAGAGCAATTTATCAATATTGATCAAAATTATCAATGCATACCCTTTGGCCTATCAATTCTACTTTTAGGAATGTGTCCTATGAATATATTCACATATTTAAAAATAACATATGTACTGTATAATTCATTGCAACATTATTTTTGACAACAAAAAATTTCTAAAATTTCACTAATATGGGTTGGTGAATTCCGGTCCTTTTCTTTTGTCTATAAACTACTACTATGAAACAATTTTAAAAAATAAGGGAATCCACTATGTAGTGTAATAGAAATATCTCTGGTGTATACAGTTAGTTGAATAAACCAAGATGCAGCCCACTTTGGGTCACATGCTACCACTTGTGTTAAAAAGTTGGAAGATGAGACAATATTATAATTTTTGCCTATGTGGTCATAAAGTATGTCTGAAGGATACACAAGAAAGTAATAATAGTAGTTACCTGGTTGGAGGTGAGATGGATGGTAATTGTGCAGATGGGGAACAGAAGTGCCAGGAAGATTTCTCACTCTATTCTTTTACTTTTTATTTTGAATCACATGAATGTATTATCTTTTCAAAAATTCAGTAACTACTGTGAATATAAAAGTTATAATACTCCCTTGTATGTGTATGGGGGAGAATAATTCTGAATGAACCTAAGTGAAATTCATTGACACCTTTGAAATATATTCTAGATCTTTTGACTCTTTTTTTTTTTGCTATGGAAATTTCCATTTGCTTCATTCTAACTATATATGTAAAGGATATTATTACTTTTTCCTACAAGCATTTTGACAGTTTTTGCCTGACATGTCCATTATTCTGGGATGTGCATTTTTTCCTTTATACATTAACTTATTAACTAATTATGTTTGAGACCTCAATATCAATGGTTTTAATAGTTCTAATGTCAGTGGAAATTGTTCTTTTAAGTGATATGATAAGAAATGTGTTGTAAATGCATATTATTTATACTGTTTATAAGTGGAATAGAATATGTTGTCAACATAGTCATGGGTTGACTATAGACATATGAAATTTTAGAGACAAATTTATTTTTTGAGTCCACAGCTGAGTTGACATTATTTGGAGCAATGCCTAACCTAGTAGAGAGTCTTCTTATGGCTGAGCTGAGGTTTTGTAGCAGCACCTGGAGTAATGAGATAGGAAATGGCAGACACACAGTCACACAGCTGGCCAACTGCTGGTCCAGGGGAGACACAGGTGTGGTCAACCAATCACCATTTCATCAACCTATGTGGAATTATCACTTCAGTCTAGGAAGTATTTTCTAATTTCCCTTTGTTCTTTTTTATTTTTTTTTTGATCGATTGGTTATTTAAGAGGTGTTATATAGTATGCACGTTTCAGAATTTCCCAAATTTCCTGTTATTGATTTCTGAGTTCCATTGTGGTTGGAGAACATATTTTGTATGATTTCTGTACTTTCAAATTTACTGAGGCTTGTTTTGTATACACTGTGACAACAAAGAATCTAGCATTTCAAAGATATTTCTAAAATAAGTAGCTACGTATGACTGAATCTTATCAAACTGTAAATCATTTAAAGGCCAAACTGAAAATATTGAGTCTGGAAATATGGTATAAAATGGAAATCACTCTACCTAAATTTAGGAGCATCTGAAAACATGAATGTAAGGAAGCTCCCATCCTTACTGGACGGGTGTCTTCATGGACTGTTCGTTTCCCTGTTAGGTAAAATAATGAGAAGCACCATAGCTTCACATGTTCCATTGTTTTATCCCCCCCCACCATGAGTCTTTTCTGTATGAAATAGCCCAGATCAGCTACTTTTGGTTGATTTATTCTCATATCACAGATGATTGCTGTTATCTTTCCTCAGGTATTTGTGACTTTTATGACAGAGAATTCTACATGGAGAGATGGACTCTGTAGTGTTTGTAGCAGGGACATGATGTATTCACAAAACCCCCCTCTCTTTCTTCCTGGGCTGACTTCTAGACCAGTAGTTCTGTAACTTTTGGTCTCAGGGTTGCTTCACACGTTGAAATCTTGTTGGTGACCTTAAAAATGCTTGTATTAGTGCGTATTCTGTGTATTTATATTTACTGTATAAGAAATTAAACTGATAAATTTAAAAATCTTTGTTAATTTATGTAAAAAACAATAACAAATCTACCACATTACAAAAAATAGTTAGAAAAATGGTATTTTGTATGTATCTACAAAACAGAAACAGACTCATGGACATAGAGTACAGACCTGTGGTCACCAAGGGGGATGGGGGAGGGAGGGGGAGGGATTGGGAGTTTGGGGTTAGTAGATGCAAACTATTATATATAGAATGGATATACAATGTTTCTACCGTATAGCACAGGGAACTATATTCAATATCCTGTGATAAAGCATAATGGAAAATATTATAGAAAAAAATGTATATATATGTATTACTGAGGCACTTTGCTGTACAGCAGAAACTAACAAAACATTGTAAATCAACTATACTTCAATTAAAAAAAGAAATAAAATCTAAAAATCCAGAAAAAAAAGAAAATTATATTATGTGTTTGCAAATCTCTTTGAGGTCTAACAGGACGATGCTGGATTCACACATCTGTTTTTAAATTCAATCTGTTGCAATATATTGTTTTGATTGAAGTATATAAGAAAGAAATATGACCTCACACATACCTGTATGTAGTTGGAAAATGGACTAGCATTTTGAGTAATCTCATTGTAGATATTAACTGCAGTTATAATTATAGACTTTCTTCTTTGATTCTCTACAAAAACTGGGTGAGAAGTAATTTCTTTTTGGGGAGGGCCACACCATGCAGTTTGCTGGGTCTCATTTCCCCAACCAGGGATTGAACCCAGGCCACAGCATTGAAAGCTCAGAATCCTAATCACTAGGCCACCAGGGAATTTCCAAGAATTCTTAAAGTTAGTTGCAAAGAACTTTACATACACTGTTGCATTTATCTAGCTTGGACTCTGAATGTATCTTTTACCCATGCATGATTTTTGTAACATGAAGTGTCAGTCATTTAGAAAATATGGGTTCACTGGCTTGTGCAAATCTGCCTTCAACTGTTAGAAATGTAAAAGCATGAGGCACTTACATTCTCACAAACTATGAGTCAACCATGGAAACTGGGCAGCCAGGAAAGAAAGCAAAGTCTAGAATGACAAGTCAGATGTGGCCCTACAGGGTAAAAGAAAGGGGGAAACTCTAAATTGGTGGAGCCATGGGACATGAAGAATAATGGACCATGGAGATCCTTCTCCAGAACAATATCAGAGCTAATCAGGGAAATCCTCCTAACCCATCAGGACCTGGGAAAGCTCTGGACCTGTGAGAGCTCTTTATCCAGGTTCTGAGGGAGGGTGGATAGAGGCTGTCCCTTCCCTGCCCTCCTGGTACACACAGCATGTGTGTGTGTCGATCACATGACCATATTTGTTGACAGGTCACCAGCCCACGAAGAGCCCATCTGCACCTGAAGGTGAACACCATGTATCACGCAGATGCTTTGAAATTTCAGCTGGTTTTGGTATTTAGGAAGGAACCGAAGTATTGGGTTGCCAAAAAATTCATTTGGGCTTTTCCAAAGGAACTTTTCAGCCAACCCAATACTTTCCTTGGGGTAAGAGCAAGTGTCCCTTTGTTTGAGAGAAAGAATGAAATGGATGTTTGGGCACAAGAAGAGAAGGCTAGGGCAGAGACCCCCAGGGGTTCCTCACCATCTCATTTCCCCTGCGTGCAGAGCTGGGCTCCACTTCTGTGGTTAAGTGGGGCTAAAGTGCTGACCACCTGGCAGTGTTGTCATGCAAACAGAGTCATTAATACTGGCCTAACTGAGTGAAAATGCTATTGTCGTGTTAAATAACAGATTTATCTATTGTTACCATTGTTGTAACACTAGCCTTATTCAGCTACTGTTGTTAACACAATGGATTCCACTTTTAAAGCTTACAATCTACTTATTTCATACATGAAATAATTTCTGTGAGCCAGTCAGTGGCTGAGTTAAGAGCAGTTCAGTGAAAAATATCATGTGGAAGTGGCATTTTACATCAAATTTAATAATTATTGCCTAGTCAGTCATCTGAAATCACCAATTGAATAATATTTAGGGTTGTGATGAAAATCTTTCATTTGAAAATATTTCAGAAGATAAAATAAGGTGATTGATAGTGATTTTTATCTATTCTCAATTTGACTAGAGAGTCTTTTATGGGTCAAACAAATAGGTAGAAACAAAGAGAAAGTATTGAAAGGGAGGCCTTAATTAACCAAGTAAATTGGATTTGGAAGCAATTAAAGAGTAGAATTTAGCTTGCAGAAAAGTTAGTTAGTGATAATTAAGATAAAATTAAGAAACACAGTGGATCAAAACAATTTTAGAAAATATAATGAAATAGAAAATAGTTTAATGTAGCTTCATCTAAGAAAGAAAGGAACTCCTGATGAAAACAGAGAAAACAAATGAAAATATTTTATGAAAGTTAAACGAGAAAAAATTTTTATTTATCCATAAGTAAAGAAATAAGCAAGCCTCTAGAATTACCTAATAAGAGAATGGATCAATTTTCGCAACAAATGCAAAAAATTATATATAATTAAGAAGCATGACGTTTAAACAGTAAAATGGATAAAGGAACTGTGATATGTCCATGGAATGGAAAATCATTAAGTGGTAAATAAAGAATGAATTGTTCTCCAAGTATCATTGAGGGAAAGAAGCCAGACATAAAGAAGTATTTATAATTTTATTTACATGAAGACATATTTATGACCAGAGAATTTCTTTATTTTTCCGTTTTTATATGTGAGTACATTTTACCATTTCTAATACTAGTGCCCTCAATCAATGGTCTGTGCTAATACTGTTGCCTAGTATCAAAACATCATTACTGGTTTGATTTATTTCTCCTTCTGAACTTCTCGAAAGAGATGTAGCACAATGAAAGCACTGAAGCTGTCAGGAGGATTTAGGTACTAGACCTCCCTCTGCTACACTAGCAAGGTATAATCTTGGGGAAATCATGTAGTTTCTTTGGGGATCAATTTTGTCATTTGCACACCAGAGAGTGGTTTATGGACTAGAAGCAAGGGCATCTGACGCTTACATCAACATAACTGCAGTGATATAATTTTACCTAAACAACAACAATGACACCATTTTCTTCCCTAATTAGAAAGACAATACCCAGGCATTTCACTACATGAGTATAACTGCTTGAAAACCTTGGATACGTGGAAAATATTCTCTGGAGCACATTATGATGTAACCACACTCATTTATCAATAACAAGAGAATGTAAGCATTGAGCAGGTAGTTCCAATAGCACACATTTGTAAATAGAAACCAGAGTTAACTTTATGCATGATGGTCTTTTCCATAATAAAATGTACATAATACTAAAGCAAATAGGAACTGTAACAGCTGCAAACTCGGAGCTTGCCAACTTGGCAGTTGTCTGGAGACAGTGCAAATTATTAGCACTTGTACTGTGCTTGGAAGACATTTCTGCAAAAAAAAAAAAGGAAGCAATTTTATCCTAACATGGATTTTAAAGCAAGCACATTGTCTTGGAGGGCACAAAGGGCAGAGATTTACATCAAACTGACACTTTGGACAAAAAGCATTTTGCGGTAATTGGGTGTCACTTGCCTCTTGTAACTGTGACCACGCTTTGACCTTGAAGAGGCAAAAGGAAATTTTCTCTCCTAACAAAATTGAGTACATAATTGTGTGGGTTGGATAAGCAAAAACTCAAAAAGAGAGAATTCCTCTAGCATTGGATGAATTATGTGGTTCTTGTATACAAGTTTGAAACTGTAGAAGTTACAAAGAAAAAAATGCCAACTAAATTCCCCTTTCTTAGAGATAAAGAGTTACGATTTATTTTTATAAGATTGAAATCATTTAACATATTAATTCTCCATCCTGCTTGCCTTTCAGTTAACATTCTATCATATGAATTACTCTACATCATTACTTGCTTTTAAAAATAAAGTTAATTCCGTTTTGTGACTGTAATTTATGGGTCTACTATACTGTATTTAACCATTATTTTATATTAGAGATTCCCCCTTTTTGCTCTTATTTACAGAAATGTGGTGACTATATAAATCTCTGCTTGTATTTCTGATAATTTGTTGAACATTTTTGCTAGAAGCAGATGAAACTATTGGTCCACAGGGTGTCTTAATTTTAATGTCTTGAAACATAATTTGAAACGGCTTTCCAGAAAATATTTTACGAATTTTGTGTTCACAGCAGATGATGTGAATTTTTAACTTTATTCAATATTAAATCAGTATGGATTCATACCACTGATTGATTGTAAGGTTCTTTAACACTCTGACCTTAACACAGGCTGGTGGGAATTCTTTCTTATCTTCAGATTTCCCTTGACTACCCGAGGAGGAAGCACTCACGGGTGTGCCTGAGGATAAACAGGGTTTACTAGTCAAAGCAACTTAGAACAGGGAGTTGCTGGAAGTAATGGAAACTGTTTCTTGGGAGAGCAGATAATTAGAATCTATTTGTCTACATGGTAAAATATTTATTTCTCCAGAGATATTTCAAAGAAAGCAACGGACACCTTTTTCTGGTGAGTTCATAATGCACGCTCCTCACGGTAGAGGGATATACCATATAATGCTTAAAGTACCAATAACATGATTACATGAGAGTAAGAGAGAAATCCTTTCCTTCCTTCTGCAGGCCCTCCTCTGGGTTTGTCATATGACCTGGTTTCTGTTTCATATGGTAGTTATTTCTGTAAGGATTTTTGTCTTCTCTAATTGACTGTGTCCTCCTATAAGTCTAGCATCTGGACCCATGTATGGAACATTGGAAACACTAACAGAAGGAGTGAATACATCAGCTGAATGCTTATAAGAGTTTTACCAGTGAGAATGTAGCTACCAGATTTAGTTCCAGGACTGTTAAGCAGTTTATTAAGTCCTAGGTTCCCTTCTCTCAAGCTATTTGAAGAGTTGAGCACTATCTAATTCATATTCTATTTTTTTTCCAACCATATTTGGTGTCAGATTGATGAAGACATCAACCTATACATCTATAAAGTGGTTTCAAAGCTTGGGATTCAAAGACAAATGTCAAAACAAATAAAGTAGAAACACAATTATAAGGCTGATAACTTTTAAATTTTATAAAAATATAATTATAATAAATCAATATACACTGTTACTTTTATTTCATAGAAATCATTTTAGCATCCCCAAATAGGAAGGGTTTATCTATTCTTCCTCATATGTTTTCTTTCTACCTAAGAGTCATCACTCTGAACCCTTTGTTTCATATTCTTCTTGGAGTTGATTCTATATCTGACAAGTATTTATTTATTGATTGATTTTTGTTTGTTTTTTTTGTTTGCTTTAAAAAATGTTTATTTTTCCAGTGGCAAAAGCCAGTTGGAAGCCTAGTTATTCTTTAACTCCAATTTTGTTTTCTTTAAATTAAGAAGCAACTTACTAATTTACTATTTTAAACAGCCTTCCTACCTTCTCCATTAAATATTTTCCATCAACACCTGCTGTATCTTGCCAAGGAGATTGTTCCAATGTGTATCTCCAGGACCTTGCTCTGCTCATTTTACCCAAAAATGCAAAACGTAATTCCACTGTGCATCCTAAGGTCTCCAATTTTCAAAAATAGGGAAGAAAATCTTCAGGATAGCTAGTTACGTTGAATTTAAAAATTCATGCAAACACAGTTTGGTTGGGGCAGGAATCCACTCCTACGGTCCATGAATCCTTGTAATTCATCCTCCTTCTCATCTTCACATTATGATGAAAGACATTCATTCTAACTGAAAAATAACTTCATGATATTGATACAATATCCTTTGTTCTCACTGGGCTGAGGACCATCCATGCATTGGCGGTGGGTGGCTTCTGGGCACTGGAGACAGGAATAGGTGCTTCTCGGGCTGAGATTCTTCACAAGCATCTGTGCTGTGTGTCCTCAGACAATGGGGGAATTACTGTCACATCGAACTGGTAGAGCTTGAGCCTGTGTCTGCTTGTTCTGCAACTGTTTACTGAGAAATTTCTGAAATATCTTTCTGTAATTCTGAAATTCCAAATAATCTTTCACAGGTTTATTAAAAAAAAACAGATGCTACAGTTTATAATACAGAGTCATGGTCTGTTTCCCTCTTCCTTCCCAAATGCTTTCTTTCAACGAGAGGGTCATAATTTTGAACCCATTTTAACTTTGATTGACTGCTTGAGTGAGTTTGCACACATAGAGTGAAATAGAAAAGGCTCCCCTTCCTACCGAGCAAGCAGGCTGGTGCCAGAGTGCATAGCTTAGTAAGGGAAGGTGGGCTGGCATTCAGCCCCAATCAGCCCCACTGGGTGACCCTCTTTGTTCAGATCACAATCACAGCAACTGCAGGTCAACCTCGCTTCAGACTGTGACAGATGAGGAACGGGCCTTCCTCTCACCAGCCCTCTGGTCCTTGTCTGAGCTTATTTCTGACTGTCCCTCCCAGGCGTGGGTCTGCTGAGCCTTGGTGACCTTTGTCCACCCACCTTCTTTATAAGTCTTCCTGCCAGGATTAGGAGAAGCCAGTCCTTCGAGAGAATTTCAACATAACGCGTCCCCTATTTCTGATCTTGGAATATCCAAGCCACACTGACAACTCAAAGAAACGCTAACACGTGCAAGAGGTGAGTCCAGAGCCCTCCTGGCTTATGACTTCCAGGAAGTACTTTGTACTGAATCGAACTCTGCTCTATGTCAGGCTAACCATCTGATTAACGGATCTTGTCAGGTTTATGGTCTGGGTGTCAGAATTAAACTCTTTTCCGTTGTTGCTCAAGCTTAATTTACAACTCATGACCAGAGGCTGCTGCATTGGGTGAGTGCCTATTAGAGACGAGCAGCCTTAAAAATAATCCATCCTTGTGAAGTATGAAACTTTCTCTGATCTGGCCCCAAACCTAATTATGCAGAGTAATATGATTAACAACTGAAGGGAGTGAAACACCGAAACTGGGATGTGGTTGGAGATCAATGGATCCTGAAAACAACCTTTACAAGTATGTGATTAGTTTAAATAGTAAGACGCTTACCACTCACAATTCTGTAAGTTTCAGGCAGTGAGGAAACACAATGTACTGTGTAATTTTCCATAGTCTTTGCTTGGGTGGCCTCAAAGTGTTTATTTTACAACAACCACCTCATGGATGCCCCAAATAATGGGGCCATTTACTGTGCACTGATTTGCCAGGTGCTCTTCTAAAGCTTGTATGTGTATTGGCTCACTGAAGAAATTCAGTTCAGCCAGGACCCTGGAAAATTGAGATCTGAGACCCTTCTTTCTATCTTTCAGGATCTTCATGATGATATGTCTCATCTCTGCTTCTCCCTATTCCCAGAAAACTGGAAAATGAGAATCTGAAGCCCCCTCTTTTGTAACTTTCAGGGGCGGTGTGGTGTCTGTCATATCTGCCCCTCAGTAACCCTCCTCCTGCCCCCTTTCCTCTATTTGCACGTGGTCAGGATGACCTGCTGGGACTTAACGTCTAGGAGATTTCAGCTCATCTGACCTGAGGCAGCAGTCTGGCCGACTTGGCTCTCCCTACGGATTGGCCTTTCTGAGTCAGACGTTGTCCCTGAGTGCCGGTGGCTGTGGCGATATAGGATATAGACCTGGATCGTGAGTACACACATTACCAGACATCATCCCAAAATGATTTCAGGCTTTGGGAATGGGCTGCCAGGTGCTCTAAACCACAACATGACCTGCTGAAGGACTGGAACAGGGAGGTGGGCCTGACCAGGTGTCCCAGTTTGTCCAGGACTTTCTCAGTTTCAGCACTGATAGGACCTAGAAAACCCATCATTCCTGGGCAAACCCGGACTTCTGGTCATCCTCAGTTGCTCTATAGGCCCATGGCAGGGGCTCTGTCTCCTTCATCTTGAATGTTCGTGAGGAGCAAGGCACTAGGGCAGAGGACATGCTCAGTAAATGTTTACTGAATGAAGGAATGAATGGATTAACTGCAAAAGGATGAACATCAGCCAGGAACAAACAAACACAAACAAGATTCAAGCTGCTGATTATAGCGGGGGTTTCCCTGCAGCTCTCCCGGAGCTGAAGCTTTAACCTAGAAGCTTGCATCCCAGTGCTAATGACTAGATGGCCATACCCAATTCCCAGGGAAGAGAGAAGTAATGCTGAGTAAGCTGCCCACTTTGTATCTATTGCATTTTAAGTAGGCAGCAGAGACCAGAGCAGGAGGCTCCGAGGACACAGCTAAACCAGCTTCTAGCTCTGAGCTGGCTCTATTACTCACTTCTTGCCTTGCTATTGATTTCATTTATTTTACTCCCAGATTTGTGGTGGTATAATTTCCACAGAGAGTTTACTATTCAGCAATGGTCCTTGTAACCATAAAAATCTCATCGTCAGTCTTCCCAGCGTTCCAGCTTGGGCTGTGGATCTGATGACATGGAGTATTATGCGGGGGCGGGGGGGGGCATTGAGAGGGGTTCTTTATGATGCTTGGACCCATCTGCACACAAGTTGTTTCATTTCAACCATTTGCCAGATGAACAAACATCTACTTGGCCCTGTTCTGCTAAAATGGAGAGATTTTTTCCAGCTTGGGAGGTTTTTACAGAACAGTCTTTTCCAGCTTGGGAAGTCTTTACAGAGCAGTCCATGGAGAGGTAATAATTGGACCAGTGGTTTCCCACTTGGCTTTCATGGGTGGAACTTTTAGATATTAAAGATGTCTGTCTCCACCTCAGAGCTACTGCTCTGGGGGGGTCATGGGCCATGAACCAGGACTGGGGGGACTCAGATGCCCTTCAGGAGTGCAAACATGGGTTGGAACACAGGGAGAAGAGGGCAGGAGGGTCCAGGCAGAGGGTTCCAGTGGGAATTCAAGGACATCCGTGGCTGATGGCTAGTGTTTGGTGTGGGTGCACACAAGGGGAAGTTATAGAGAAGAAGGTAGCATACGTTGGGGCCACACTGTGATCACTCGGAAGGCTGTGCAAAGGGGTGTGAGTGACTGTTCATGGGCTTTGATCAGGAAGCTAAGATGTTAGATCTCAACTTTGGAAAGTCTCACCTGGAAGAAGAGAGCCCGTGTCTAGAGGCTACAGAAACATTAGAGGTGAGGCATGAAGACAGCTTTAGTTAGCGGGCTCACGGTGGGATGGGAGCAGGGGAAAGGCATCTCTCTGTAAAGACAGTTTGAGGCTCTTACTTGGTCATTCCTGTGTGCTCAGCCCACAGCAAGCACTAGGCTGGAGGCTGAGGTGTGTACACAAATTACCATGTATGTGGTAGCTTAAAACACACAAATGTCTTTTCTTGTATTTGTGGAGGTTAGGAGTCTGAAATAGCTCTTACCTGGTTAAAATCAAGGCGTTGCAGGGCTGGTTTTTTCTGGGGGTTCTAGGGAAGCATTTGTAGCCTTACTTCTCCAGCTTCGAGAGGCTGACTCTATCTTCAAGCCAGCGATGGCAGGGTGAGTCCTTCTCACTCTGCATGACTCTGACACTGACCCTTCTGTCTATCCCCTTCCCATTTCAAGGATCCTTGAGATTACATTGGCCCTTCCAGGATAATATGGGATCATCTCCTCATCCTAAAGTCAGCTGATAGGCAACATTAATTCCATCTGTGATCTTACTTCATCCTTTGCCATGTAACATCACATATTCACAGGTTCTGGGCATTAGGAAGCAGTCATCTTTGGGGGGGGGCATGATTCTGCCTCCCATGTACTCGACTGAATGGAACCAGATAGACAGAGAAACAAATAAGTGACATGCATGCATGTCTGTGTATGTGCATCTGTACACATGCATAGTTGCACATAGAGGAATGTGACCATTGACAGTAGCATGGAAAATGCTGTGACGGAGGAAATAAATGGGAGACACAGAGACAGTGTAGTGGAAGAGGAGACCTCCATGCCCAGTACTGGGTTGGAGCAGGACCTTCACCCTCACATCAACTCATGGAGCACAGCTTGGCAACCAGCTCTTTCTGGGTGAGACCTTTGGAGAAACAACTTAGACTCTTTGCTCCTCCAGTTTCTCATATCTCGGGAAAGAGAATAATGATTTATCTTTAATGACTGTTTTGAAGATTGAATGATGTAACAATTTTTACAAAACATCTAGTGACACTGTTAATTCCTCAAGCCTAGAAGTTCTGTACAGAGAAGGTCCTCAATACATTCTTTTCGAAAGAAAGAATTCATAATGATTTTTGTCCTGGTTCAACAGGGCTATTATTTTTGGAATATGATGGATTTTCATATTCTGCTTTTTTTTTTTGGGCCCTGGGGATGTCACACCCATTAAAACAACGTTTCAGAGAGATAGAAGACACACCTGTTCAATCAATACACTCGTTTCTCCACTCGTAGACTTTTTGTTTATTTGAGCCGATACCAAGATAATAAGGTTTTTAAGTCAGGCTTCGTGGGGACATACCCACAAAGAGCTGTGTTAAAAGCAGGAGGGAGAAAGAGGGAGAATTTCTTGGGGCTTTTTATCGTACCAAGACTCTGCAATATTACTCTGTAATAACCTAAATGGGAGAAGAATTTGAAAAAGAATAGATACATGTATGCGTATAACTGAATCACTTTGCTGTACATCTGAAACTAACACAACATTGTTAATCAACTATACTCCAATATAAAATAAAAATTAAAAAAAAAATAAAAACAAAACAAAACAAAAAAAAGAATCAAAGCTGGAGGATGTGTGTTGCAGTGCCCCTTCCAGAAATGAAGAATGGATGCTTTGCGCCCATGCTTGCAGGAATGAGCCTTGCTGCCTTAGAGGAGGAGGAGGAGGATGCAGTACAGACGAGGGGACCCTCCAAGCCAGCCCCTTCAAGCCTTGAAAGACGGTGGAGGGAAAGAAGATGGAAGTCACTTCTGAAAGCCTAGTTTCCTCGACTGTCTCATTAGGAGTTTAGCCAACTTTGATTCGAGTGCACTTTGCACATTTAAGGCAGTGGTTCTCAAACTTTCATGTACATCAGAATCTCCCTGAACAGGCTCCAAAGTCTTTAAAACACTGATCACTATGCCCCACATAGAGTTTCTTTTTTTTTTTTTTTTTTTTTTTTTTTTTTGCAGTACATGAGCCTCTCACTGTTGTGGCCTCTCCCGTTGCGGAGCACAGGCTCCAGGTGCGCAGGCTCAGCGGCCATGGTTCACGGGCCTAGCCGCTCCGTGGCATGTGGGATCTTCCCGGACCGGGGCACGAACCCGTGGCCCCTGCATCGGCGGGCGGACTCTTAACCACTGCGCCACCAGGGAAGCCCCCACATAGAGTTTCTGACTTGATGGGTCTGGGTTGGGCACAGGAACTTGCTCTTATGACAGTATCTCAGGTGGCACTAGTGCTGGTGGTCTGGTGACCACACTTTGAGAACCATTGCTCTGGGGGCAACTGCTGCCCCTGTGAGTCAAGGTCCATTAGCAGCTGTGGCAGCAGGTGACAAAGGATTCTGTGGCATCACTTCAGATACCCTTGGATTTCTGTGTCTGGCAAAGCACCTGGAAAGTCCCAGGTGCTCAATTAGAAATGATGAGAATACAGTGGACCAGCCAACCTTGGGTGTAGAGTTCAGATGACTCTGCAGGGAAAGAGTTTGAGGATGGATACTTCAGGCAGACCTTCCAAGAATGAACACTGCTCCGTTGAAGGAGCAAGAATCTAAGCGATGGGATATTTTGATATTTTAACTAAAAATTCCAAGATTTAGCTAAGAAAAGTGTTTCCATTTTGTAAATTAGCCTAGGTTTTCTGGTAGGTAGTTAAATTTATTGTACTCTATATTTTACTTACACTTTTGTAGATAGGAAATTATGTGGACAATGGATTATAAATTAAATTTAGAAACTGAGATATTTTTCTCTGCACCTAATTTGAATAGAATATGTATAAATTGGGGATCTTACTGCTTTTGTTCACTTGTTCATTATCTGCTTCTGCTCCTTTGATTGTAAGCTCTTTGAGGACAGGGTCCATGTTTGTCTTGCTCATCTTAGTGATTTGCCATGATTGGTGCTATGTACTCAACAGATATTTGATAAATGAATAAATAAATCAAAGAAGGATCAAAGTGTGACAGCAATAGCCGACAATTATATGAAGGGTTATAAAGAACTAGTACACAGACATCAAATTATTTTCCAGTATATTCAAAGTTGTATAGACATGTTTATATTTTAATGTTAACGGTAAAACTCAGAATTTGATGTTTCCAATATGCAAAGGAACTAATCTGAGAAGGAGATCCATGGGTCATGTTTATTTTCTTCTTTACCCTTCTCTGCTTTTACTAAATTCACCTATTTAGTGTTGGCACCGGCTCTTGGATGACAAAAAAGCCCTATGCAAGTAAGCATACATGAATATTAGCCAACATGCCCATATTAAAGAAACAGTATTGTAAAATGAAATTTATGTCTTTAAGGAAAGTGGCCATGAGAGCTGCAATGATCAGAGCACGGGGAAGTGGGGATGTAATTTAAAGGACCTAGCAAACTGTGGCTGCATAATACAAGCAAATGCTAGTGCTGGGAAATAAGAGTTCCAAGTGCTGCTCCTGTCACCCAAAGAGCCCTGCTTGCTACAGCCCTGGCCTGGCAAGAGTTAGGAAGCTGATGACAAAGGTGGATGTCCAGGGTAATGGGAGAAGATTGCCTCATCAAAGGTCATGATGTTTCCATTTCAAACACAGCAGATGTTCTCTCTACAGATGGTGCAGAGGAAAATGGAAAATGGAAGCTCTTTAGGAACATGGTCCTGCTATCCTCTCTTTTATCACATAGGCCATGGGTATGTTGGGGATATAAATATGGATGTAGACATAGATATAGATGTACAAGGAGATGCTGTTGTAGAAATATAGATGGGGAAGGGGTGGGGATGGGGATAGGGATGGGGATGGAGATGGAGATGGGGATGAGATGGAGATGGGAATGGAGATGAGATGGGGATGGGGATGGGGATGGGGGTGAGGATGGAAATGAGATGAGGATGGAGGTGAGGTGGGGATGGAGATGGAAAAGGGGATGGAGATGGGGATGCGGATGGGGATGGGGATGGGGATGGGGGATGGGGATAGGGATGGGGGTGGGGATGGGAGCGGGGATGGGGATGAAGATGGAGATGGGGATGAGATGGAGATGGGGACGTGGATGAGGATGGGGATTCAAATGGCAGTGGGGATGTGGATGGAGATGAGATGGAGGTGAAGATGTAGGTGTAGGTGTGGATGTGGATGTTGATATAGATACAAATACAGATGTACTGTAGATGCGTATAAAGATAGATAACTCAGAACCTATCTTGTACCCCTTTCTCCAGCCTACTGTTTTGTGCATATATTTATGCTGCTTCACATCCCCTGGCCTTTTCTTATGTTGTTTCCTCCATCTGGAAAACTCCTCTCTTCCTCTACATACCAACTTCAAGAATTAGCCCAGGAGTCACACTTTAGGGAAACTTTTCTATACTCATAGGGCAGATGGTCTGTGCCCTGTACAAATCTCAGCCCCTGCATTTTTCTCTGCCTTGGCATTTATCACACAGCGGGAATTATTGCCTTTTTGGTTAGGACTGGGGTTGGTGGGAGGAGGGTGAGCATAATATAACAGTTTTAAAATTGGGTCCAGATTTCTCTGGGAGATTACTAGCTTACACCTGATAACAGCCGGGAGATTTTAGTGCCAACATATGGGTTTGTGCTCATAATTGCGTTGGTGCCAAGGATTGTTTCTTTCACTGTCACTGGCTAATGGGAGAGTACTAGGGTGAATTAACTCATGAGAGATGTGCTTTCATCTAGAGGAGGCCAGATGGCACCATGGCACAAGTGCTAATGAAGTTTCACAGTCGCTCAAAGAGAGGCAAATGGTGGGAGACATGACTCATTACAGACGTGGGGCCCGCAGACTCAGGGATGCAATTCACTGCTGTGAAACCACGTCCTCTATCTCGTTCACTTATTATTCTATTTAAATTATATTGGTTTTGTGGTTTGTATGTTATTTGTAGGTGTTTTCCATATTTGCGTGAGAGCTAAAGGAATTTATACTTGTACTTGCTGTCTTTAGATGGTCAATATTACAACAAAATGAGTTGTGAGGAGGCTGTTTGAGCCCTTCCCCTCCCCCATAAAAGAAGTTTTGGAAACACAGCACAAATTCCTCCTTCTTCACCTGCTGTACAGTGACCTTGGGAAAATTTCTTAAACTTTTTAAACCTCAGTGTTTTCTTTGGAAAATGGGGATAATACTGGTTCCTACTTTATATAGTTTTTAAAATAAGATTAAATGAGATAATATAAAATGTTTAGTACAGTGAGTTACATGGTTACGAACTAAATCCATGTTAATGTTAATATTATTAGGCAATGTGAAAGCTAGTGCTAAGTCTTAGGCAACTCTGTCCCTGAAGAAAGTCATGTGCTTGGGATATACATAGTGTAAAAATGTTCATTAAAATAAATTCCTTTTCTCTTCTGTAGTTTTGCAAAACTAGGCTTCTTGCACAAAGGTTTAGTGGTTCTTAAGTCAGTCCTGAATGAATCGGAAAATATGTTGATGGCTCTGTCTTTCAACAATTGGTCTTTTAATGAGGCTACCAGCCCCACCTGGAATAGGTAGCCTATGACTCCTGGAACCCCAAAAGGATTTCAAAATTCCTTTCACTGTCAAGCAAACCAGGGTCCTTTTGTTATATAAAGTAATTCTTTCACTTTATTTTTTTTTTACTTTTTGTTTTTCTTTAATTTTTTATTTTATATTACAGTTAATTAACAATGTTGTGTTAGTTTCACTTAGGTGTACAGCTAAGTGATTCAGTTATACATATATATATTCTTTTTCAGATTCTTTCCCATATAGGTTATTATAGAGTATTAAGTAGAATTCCCTGTGCTATACAGTAGGTCTTTGTTGTTTATCTATTTTATATATAGCAGTGTGTATATGTCAATCCCAGCCTCCTAATTTGTCCCTTTCCCTCTCTCCCTCCCCCTTGGCAACCATAAGTCCGTTCTCTATGTCTGTAAGTCTGTTTCTGTTTTGTAGTTAAGTTTATTTGTGTCATATTTTAGATTCCACATAAAAGTGATATCATATGATATTTGTCTTTCTCTGTCTGACTTACTTCACTCAGTATGATCACCTCTAGGTCCATCACTTTTGCTGCCAATGGCATAGAAATGGGAACCCAGTGTCTCTCTAAATCCTAGGTGGACTTACACCCATCCCCACCCCGCTTCTTTGTGTCAACTCAATGGTTTTCAATTGTACAGACATTTGTGTTACTCCTCATGTCCATCTCCCAGGCCCGCAAGCTCCTACTCACAGTGGGCCCTCCTCCAGGGGAGCTTTCCTAACTTTATCCTGGTTCAGTGGACAGATATCCAGGAGAGGAACATATTCCCACAAGACCCTTTGTTATGTTCTGATGCTTGGATCCCCTCTACTGTGTCCCCTTTCGCCTGAATGACAGTTGGACTTGTTCAGACCTGGAGGTTCTACACTCCCTGGGGATTTCTGAGATTGTCATTAGACCCTGATCAGACATCTAAAATATATCCTCATTCCAGGGCACCTCTTGGGTCAGACTCTAATTTCCCCTTCTCTTCAGCTGCCTGAAGTTGCCTTTAATGTGAAAATGACTTGCCCTAAAGTCGTAAAAGAGGAAAGCTCCTCACAGACCAGGGCAGTGTGGGCAATCACACAGGGTTAGGAGCCTGGAAGTGGCCCTATTCATTCAGGGGGGGACACAGAGGCAATGTCTCTGTGACAGGCTTATTACCAGCATGGACGATCGATAGAAAGGAGGCACAGACCTGAACAGACATCTTAAAAAATGAAAACGTGTATGCAGTAAACCCACACAGAGATGTTTAACAGCATGACTGTGTTAGACCTGCGCGGTCTCCTAGGAGTTTCGACTCGCCCAGGAAACAACAAGAGTCGGAAGTCGATGCAAAACGCAAGAGGTTTATTGAAGGCCGGTGCACCGGGGTTCCTCGGTCCTCACGCAGGAGGTCGAAGAAGGAACCCTGTCGGGCGCGAATATGTCAGATTTATAGGTTCCCACTTCCCCGTATGTAAATTATAGATTTGGTTGTGTTCTCCTGCTGATTGGTCCCGGCTTAGGCTCGGACCAGAGAGGGAACTTGTCCCCAGCTGCCTGATTGGTCTTTGACAGACACCTTTTTTACATTTTGTTATCTCCCTCCTTCTCCCCAGCTGCCTGATTGGTCTTTGACAGACACCTTTTTTACATTTTGTTATCTCCCTCCTTCTCGGAAGGGGGCCGGACATCCTGGAAATTCACCCATTGTCTAAGAAGCCCCTATTGTCTGGAGAGTTCTTAATCATTAGCTGGAACAATGTCCCTCGAGTCCCACATTCCCCCCTTTTTCTTGTGACTATTGATTCCAATCATGGAATCTCAACCTTCTGTTCGTAAACTTTGGTACTGTTGTCTTAACATTAGAACTTGTACAGTACTGATACGTTCTCTAATAAATGCTATCAAGCGATTTAGAACACATGGTCCAAAAGTTAAAATCAACAATAAAACAATAAGAGGTCCCAACAGAGTAGAGATTAAGGTGGTAAACCAGGGGGACTTATCAAACCATGATTGAAACCATCCTTTTTTGTTCTCTCTCTCCCTTTGCCTTTTATCTAAGCGTTCCCTTAGTTTATCCATGGTTTTGGTAATGGTTCCTGAATGATCAATATAAAAGCAACATTATTCTTTTAGAGCGGCGCATAATCCCCCTTCCTTAAGGAACAGCAAATCTAGGCTGCAACACCATTTCTGAAAGTGAGGTGAGTGATTCCTTTAGTTGAGTTATGGAACTTTCTAATGCTCGAAGGTCAATGTCTACAGCCTGTCTTAAACTTGCATAATACTGGGGTTGTTGTATGAGGGCTGTGGTTCCTGTTCCTATCCCGGCAGATATTCCTAGTCCTAGAAGGACAGCCAATGTGAGGGTTACAGGTTCTCTTTTGTTTTTTGTTTTTTCTACATATTCATCTAAAAAGGATGAGTCTGAATGGTAGATAAGTCTAGGGACTAATTGCACTAACACACAAAAGTCAGCTGAAGTATTAAGAACCTCTAAAGAGACACAAGGGGTGAGCCCCGTGTTACATGTCCACCATCCATCTTGAGGAGGTACAAGATATCCTGAGCCTGAAGGGAGGCTAAAATCATGACAAAGGTGTCTATGGGACTGGGGAGGTGTTCCTATACAAGTACCATTTCCAAAAACCGAGGACAGGGTTAATTTACTGTTCCCTTCTTGCTTCCATCGACATTGGTCTGAGGAGGTAGAATTAGTATAGTTGGAGCTATATCTTATAGCATCATAATAAGGGGGAGGGGCAGCATAGCAAAGCCAACATGATTTTGTAGCCTCTGGGTTTGTAGCATTGAGAACCGTAAAGGCTGCCTGCACCAAAGAAAGCATCCTATCCTGAGGAGTCCCAGGCTTAACTGTGGGTTCTTTGGATCCAGGTTTCATTAGTCTCATTCTTTGTTGACGTAGTTGAAGGGGCCGGGGGAAGCAAAGGGGGGCCAAGTATGGGATTTGGGCCTATTGACATAGGAGCAGGAGTCTCAATCTTTAGCTTAAGGGTCATTAATATTCCTAAATCATATCCCCTCACGTAAAATCTAACGCCCCAAGAATGACCATTTATCCATTTTTTATCTCTTTTTCCGGGATTACTAAAGGAAATTTTAAGGGGATGACACCATCCTGAACATTTACTCCGGTGTCCGGTATCCTCATTATGAGAATAATTAGCCGTTACAGTAATAAAATCCCAAGTTGAGGTGGGTTTCCAATTAGTATCCCCGGTAGTTTCACATCCCCAGCTTTTGCAATAAAAGTTTTCAGTTCCACCACATTTATAATTCAGAGATCAAGGGCGGTGGAACCCGGGGCATACGTAGAAAGTGAGGATACCAAGCATCATTCTTTTGCCTGCATTTTTGCAACCCGGCCCAAACCAATCAGTTTCCGAAACTTTGGAAGGGGCAGTGTTCATATCATGAGAATCTTCTGTATCCCAATAAGGTGCTCCTATAGCCAATTTACAAACATCAGGAAAAAGATCTGGCCACCAGGTCCAGGGGGGTGCAGTATGACTAATGGACCAGGTTACATCTCCAGTCTGAGAAATTACCTGCCAAGTTAAACGTTGGGGGAGGTGAGGGCTAAAATCACTTACAGTCAGTAAAGGCAGTAAAACCAAAATTATAAGTCTTAGGTTCGTAGAAGCTTGAGTTTGAGCGGGTTGTCGGTTCTTTGGGCCCGCCATCCTGATGATGCCGTCGCTGGTGCAGCCTTCACATGTGAAGCATGGATCCAGGCAGCGATGCCGTCCACTTTTATGGCCGTTGGGGTGGTGAGGAGGACGGTGTATGGTCCTTTCCATCGAGGTTCCAACGTCTGGGTTCGATGCCGACGGACGTATACGGAGTCTCCGACTTGGAAAGGATGAGTTTCTCCCGGTGTTCCTGGTTGGTAGGCCTTGGCGAGTTGGGACCATATTTCTTTCTGGACCAATTGGAGTCCCAGTAGCCTAGCATATAAGTCAGTGTTATTTTGACAATCAGGTTTTATTTCTTTTCCTAAAGTGAGGAGGGGAGGCGGGGCACCATATAATATTTCAAAAGGAGTAAGATGGTATCGGGAAGGTGTATTTCTAACCCGGAATAGGGCCAAAGGAAGGAGCACCGTCCAATCGGTACCGCCAGTCTCCAAGGACAATTTAGTTAGGGTCTCTTTTAGAGTCCTATTCATTCTTTCTACCTGACCTAAACTTTGGGGTCTATAGGCACAATGTAATTTCCAATCAGTCCCCAAATATCTGGCCACATCCTGACTTACCTGGGCGACGAAGGCTGGACCATTATCAGACCCTATTACCTTTGATGCTCCAAATCGAGGAAAAATTTCTTCTAAAATCTTCTTGGCTACTACAGCAGCTGTTTCTTTCTTTGTTGGGAAAGCCTCTATCCATCCTGAAAAAGTGTCTACAAAAACTAAAAGGTATTTATTACCGTACCTTCCAGGACTCACTTCGGTAAAGTCCACTTCCCAGTAAGTTCCTGGGCGGTCCCCCCTGAGTCTCTTTCCAGTTTCAAGTTTCCCTTTGTGAGCATTTACCTGTTGACATGGGACGCATTCCTGCACAATTTGTTCAGCTAATTTTGTCATTCCAGGGGTTTCGTACCTGGCTTTTTGTAACAAGGCTACCATCTTTTTAGTCCCCAAATGTGTCCATCTGTGCATCTGTTGTAACATGGATTCTGCTTGCTGAGGGGACAAAGTTCCTTTTGTTGTGGCCGGGATGATTTCTTCATCGCGGCCTGGTTTTTCAGGAACTTTATCTGACAGTCCTAAAATGACTTCTCCCGATGCTATTTCTCGGGCCACTTGGTCAGCCATATTATTTCCCCTAATTATTGGGGTATTTCCTTTTTGATGTCCAGGGCAGTGGATGATACTGACTTTAGTAGGAAGCATGAGTGCAGTCAACAAAGCCACGATTTCGTCTTTGTTTTTAATTTCTTTGCCACCTGAAGTTAGTAGCCCTCTCTGTTGGTAAATGGCACCGTGGATATGAGCGGTAGCAAACGCATATCTACTGTCTGTGTAGATGTTTACTTTTTTATTCTCTGCCACCTCTAATGCCCTCGTCAGGGCAATTAATTCAGCTCGTTGGGCTGAGGTCCCTTGTGGTAGTGCCGCTGCCCATATGACTTGTTTTCCGTCTACCACGGCTGCCCCAGTTCGACGCTTACCTTCCTCCAGGAAACTGCTCCCATCCGTGAACCAGGTGAAATCAGCATCAGGGAGGGGCAGGTCCATCAGATCTGGCCTACTGCCATGTGCTGCGGCTAGTACTTCCTGACAATCATGTATGATGGTGGAGCCTTCCAAGTCAGGATCAGGTAGCAAGGTGGCTGGATTGAGTCCTGTGGCTGGAGCAAACTTGATGCGATCTGAGTTTAGCAACAGGGTTTGGTAATGGGTCATCCTGGCATTAGTTAGCCACCTATCCGGTGGTTGACGGACTACATTTTCCAGGGCATGAGGAGCTGTTATCGTTAGATTTTGTCCTAAAGTTAGTTTGTCAGCATCTTTGACTAGAACGGCCACTGCAGCGATTATCTTTAAACAGGTGGGCCATCCTGATGCCACAGGGTCCAATTTTTTTGACAAATAAACAACTGGGCGATTCCAGGGACCCAATTTCTGAGTCAATACTCCTTTTGCAATGCCCTTATTTTCGGCCACATATAAATGAAAAGGTTTGGTTACATCTGGCAGTCCTAGGGCTGGAGCTGAAAGTAAAGCTCGTTTGATTTGGTCAAAAGCCCGTTGTTCCTTATCGCCCCAAACGAAAGGAGTGCTGTTTTTGGTTAGGGGGTACAATGGGGCTGCCAGCTCAGCAAACCCTGGAATCCATAGTCTACAGAATCCGGCCATCCCCCAAAATTCTCTAACCTGCCTGGCGTTTTTGGGAGCCGGAATTTGGGCCACCGTATCCTTTCTGCTCTCCGTGAGCCATCTTTGCCCCCCTTTTAATAGATACCCCAGGTAACTGACCTGTTGTTGGCATATTTGTGCTTTCTTGGCTGAGGCTCTATATCCCAGGGTTCCAAGTTCCGTTAACAGTTTTTCAGTACCCTTGATACAATCTTCTTGGGTCTCAGCAGCTAATAAAATATCATCAACGTATTGGAGTAATGTTACCTGGGGATTTGATTCTCTATATAATGCCAAATCCTGATGGAGGGCTTCATCAAAGATGGTCGGGGAGTTCTTAAATCCCTGAGGTAGCCGTGTCCATGTCAGCTGACCAGACATTCCCGATGTTGGATCTTTCCATTAGAAGGCAAAGTAGGGTTGGCTCAGGGGAGAGAGTCTTAAACAGAAAAAAGCATCTTTAAGGTCCAAAACAGTATACCACGTATGTTGAGGTGGAAGAGTGCTCAGGAGGTTGTAAGGGTTTGGAACTGTGGGGTGGAGGTCTGCCACCCGTTTGTTTACCTCTCGTAGATCCTGCACCGGCCGATAATCATTTGTTCCTGGTTTCTTTACCGGCAGGAGAGGGGTGTTCCATGCTGATTGACATCTTATTAAGATGCCCAAGTCTAGTAGCCTCTGTATATGGGGACGGATACCGTCTTTGGCTTCTCTACTCATGGGGTATTGACGGACCGTTATTGGGGTGGCAGTTGCCTTGAGTTCCACTAGCACCGGGGGCCGATTTTTGGCCATCCCCATTCCGGCAGTTTCTGCCCAGGCTTGAGGGAACCGAGTTACCCAATCAGTAACATTAACTCGTGAAGATGAAGGCTGCTCGTATAATTTATATTCATCTTCTAATTTCATAGTCAATATTTGAAGTAACCTTCCCTTATTATCAGTTATGGTGGGACCTTCTGGCTGAAAGTGGATTTGAGCCCCTACTTTGGAGAGTAAATCTCTTCCCAGCAAAGGATAGGGGCATTCCGGAATAATCAAAAATGAATGGGTTACTCGTCCAATCCCAAGATCTACTGTCCTTCGTGTGGTCCATGAATATTGTTTATTCCCAGTGGCTCCTTGTACCCATGACCTTTTAGCTGAGATAGGACCTTTTGAGTGGAGAAGGACGGAGTGCTGGGCTCCGGTATCTACCAAAAATTGAACAGGTTCCCCCTCCACTTTAAGAGTTACCTGGGGCTCGGGGAGAGGGTTCGAGCCCTGACTTTCCTAGTCTTCTTCTTCCAATGTTAAGATTTTGTTTTTGGTTGGCCTTCCTCCATTCTTTTTCTTAGGGCATTCTCTCGCCCAATGTCCTTTTTCTTTACAGTAGGCACATTGGTCCTTGTCTAATGGCCGCCTTCTGTCTGCCGTTCGCCCTTCCTGCCTATTTCTATCCCCTATATTTCTTCCTCCAACCACAGTGGCCAGTATCTTACTTAAATTCCTCTCCTGTCTCTTATCCCGTCTTATTTCACGGGCTTCCTGCTCTTTCTGCTTTCTTTCTTCCTTCTCTTCCTCTGTTTCTCTTTTGTTACATACTTTATCTGCCTCTTTTACTAACTCCTGAAGCGAAAATCCCTGCAAGCCATCTAGCCTCTGTAATTTCTTCTTAATATCAGGGGCCGCTTGATCTATGAAAGCCATTGCTATAGTAGCCCTATGTCCCTCCGAAGTTGGATCATAAGGGGTAAAGCGTCTAAAGGCTTCCATTAAACGTTCCAGGAACACAGTTGGCGATTCCTGGGGCCCCTGAGTTACTTCCCTTACCTTAGCCAAATTAGTGGGCCGTCTGGCCGCTCCATGGAGACCCGCCACCAGAGCCTGGCGATACATTTTCAGGCGCTCCCTACCTTCCGGGGCATTGAAATCCCAGTTTGGCCTGACGAGTGGGAAACCAGCATCAATCTCGTTAGGCAGCTGGGTAGGTTGCCCATTGGCGCCTAATACATTTTTTTCTGGCTTCTAAAAGAACCCGTTGCCTCTCCTCAGTCGTTAGGAGAGTCTGGAGCAGCTGCTGACAATCATCCCATGTGGGCTGGTGGGAGAAAACAAGAGATTCTATTAAAGCGGTAAGGGCCTGTGGATTTTCGGAAAAAGTTGGGTTATGCATTTTTCAATTATAAAGATCTGCAGAGGAAAAGGGCCAATATTGGAGAGGTCTATTCCCTTGGCCATCGGGGGGGCCATATTCTCTAAGAGGTAGGGCAGTGGAGTCCGGGGAGATTGCCCTCCGGCTCCTAGTGCCCACTGAGGGACCCCTTTCTTCTTCCATCATGGATGGTTCCCTTGGTGCCGAGGGCAGTGGAGCTGGGGGTCCTCTAGGTGGTAGGGGATTCGGGGCCGGAGGATAAGGGGGTGGGGAATCCAAAAGAAGCAAATCGGACTGCGGGTCAGGATAAATCGCCTTCGGTAGATCCGGGGCGTCGTGTAGCTTCTCCGTGTTCGGGTTTTTCTTTAAGGCTAATATCTCCGACGCTGCTGATGTATGCGCGGACGTACCTGTTGAGGAAACAAAGGGCCGGACCCACGGAGGTGGGGAGAGAATTAAATCTTCCCAGACCAAGACATATGGTACTTGGTCTGGATGTCCGTGGGGATCTATATTAAATATCTTAGACTTCAGCAGCTTAATCTTGTCTAATAAAAAGGATCCTTCGGGGGGCCATCCTATCTGAAATGTTGGCCATTCAGAGGCACACAAAGTCTGCCACTTTCCTTTCTTTACCTCTACCGAAAAATTATGGGCTCTGGCCCGAACTTCGGTCCAATAGCTTAGGGTAAGGGAAAGAGGAGTCGTCATAGTTTGTCCCATTGTCGTCCGTCAGAGAAGAAGAATAGACCACAATACAGAAACAGTTAAAACTCCACGAAACACATTTACGTATGGGCCACCGCGAGCTCGCTTCAAAACCGAAACTTCTTCAGATGGCAGTTATCACCAAGGGAACTGCCGAAACCGAGTGAAGGGGAGACAGAGTTTGCCTCTCCTTCCAGATGAGCCACCAGGGCGTCCCCTAGGGCTCATGGACGCCGGCTATTAGCACGTCTGCCTAGCCAGAGGTCCGATACAGATTCCATAATAAGCCGATTCTTACGGCTTTCCTCCGATAATGGCCCACAAAGAACAAGGGACAAACAGACAATCAAGCTCGAGCTTACCTGGTACCTCCAACTTCCGATGTTCTTGTGGTCCGGGGCGAGTGGAATCCCGGACGAGCCCCCAAATGTTAGACCTGCGCGGTCTCCTAGGAGTTTCGACTCGCCCAGGAAACAACAAGAGTCGGAAGTCGATGCAAAACGCAAGAGGTTTATTGAAGGCCGGTGCACCGGGGTTCCTCGGTCCTCACGCAGGAGGTCGAAGAAGGAACCCTGTCGGGCGCGAATATGTCAGTTTTATAGGTTCCCACTTCCCCGTATGTAAATTATAGATTTGGTTGTGTTCTCCTGCTGATTGGTCCCGGCTTAGGCTCGGACCAGAGAGGGAACTTGTCCCCAGCTGCCTGATTGGTCTTTGACAGACACCTTTTTTACATTTTGTTATCTCCCTCCTTCTCCCCAGCTGCCTGATTGGTCTTTGACAGACACCTTTTTTACATTTTGTTATCTCCCTCCTTCTCGGAAGGGGGCCGGACATCCTGGAAATTCACCCATTGTCTAAGAAACCCCTATTGTCTGGAGAGTTCTTAATCATTAGCTGGAACAATGTCCCTCGAGTCCCACAACTGAAGAGGGAGGTGAAAATAAGGACCCGATGAGGCCGTTATGCAGCCGCATTCTCTAGGCACAGAAAAGCCGCAGATGCCAACTCTGGAGAAGATGTAGAAACACAAGGCTCTCGTCCACTGCTGCTGGATGGAATCTTGGTGCAATGTCTCTGGGAACCTGGTGGGCCTTCTTTCCTAAAGTAAAATATTGGCACACTTTGTAACTGTTGCAGTTTCACTTGTTGGAACATACTTGAGAGAAACATTTACAGAAGAAAGCCAAGAATGTTCATTGCATCCCTGCTCAGAATGGCAAACTTGACTGGAGAACGGACTGGTCAGCTCTGTGTATTCCCAAAATGGAATACTTGCTGCTATTCAAACAAGCAAATGCCAGCAGCATGTGAAACTAAGGGTGAATCCTGCAACATCATATTAACTGAAGAATCCCCCCAGATTATATACGACCTGATACCAGGTGTACAAAATTTAAATAATATAGGTTAATATTGTTTGTGTGTACATATATATGGGTGTATATATATCTCTATATATACACAGACCTTCCTCAACTTACGATGGGGTTATGTCTGACAAACCCATCATAAATTGAACATATGGTAAGTTGAAAATGCCTTTAATATAGCTAACCTACCAAACATCCTAGCTTAGCCTAATCTACCTTAAACATGCTTAGAATACCTACATAAGCCTACAGTTGGGCAAAATCATCTAACACAAGCTTATTTTACAAGAAAGTGTTGAATATCTCATGTAGTTTATTAAATATTAGGCTGAAAGTGGAAAACAGCATGGTCGTCTGGGTCCAGCATGGTTGCAAGTGTCTGGGTTGTAAGTGGGATCTCGTTTCTGGAGAGTGTCTTGAGGGTAACAGAGTTCCAACCGGCAGACCAAGCACAGCCATAGGGGGCCAGGGACCAGCAGGGAGGTCTGGCTTCAAGTAGGATGGCATGAGCTTGGGGACAGGACTCCTGTCATAGGACTGAAGGGGGCAGGTCTGCAGCGGGTAGCACAGGACCCAGCAATGGAGTCTAGGCAATGGTCAAGAGGGGAGCCTAGGGCAGGAGCAGTGGTCATACTTCACATGAACTCATGAGAAACAAGGGAAGGTTGAAGGTCCAGTCATGCAAAGGAGGGGAGGAGGGGGCCAGACTGGGTGTGAGAGGGTGTGAGCAGGGGACATGGAACTCACTGGGAGCTGGACGCACTGCCTTCGAGTCCAGGACTTGAGGTCTAACCCCTGTTCTACTAGTTACAGTGTGCGGCCTACAGTGAATAAATTAACCTCTGTGTCCCACCATTTCCCTTCCTAGAAGATATATAACATAAAATAAGATATATGTATAATATGATATATGACAGACAATATAATTTATATATTTTAAATAAAGTAACACAACACCATAGAAATTCCCTCTTTGGATTACCATGAACATTGCAAGAATTACCACTTGCAAAGCATTTACACAGCACCTGCATTAGACACAGAAAGTGCTGAATAAATGTTAGAAATTCTTTTTAAACATTTTAAATTGTTTTATTTAAATATATTTGATGTACAATGCTTTGTTAGTTTCTGGTGTACAGCAAAGTGACTCACTTATATATACATATACATTCCTTTTCATATTCTTTTCCATTATGGTTTATCACAGGATATTGAATATAGTTCCCTGTGCTATACATATATAGTAGTTCCTTGTTGTTTATCTATATTATATATAGTGGTGTGTTTATGTTAATGTTAGAATTACTATAAACTCTAAGTCATTCTTTGAAGTCATGTCCTTCCAGCAGGTCAGGTCGTGTATTTACAGGCACAGGAGAAGATCAAGCCCCAGGGAAGCCCAAGGCCAAGGTTTCACAGGATGGTGGCGGGTGTCCCCCGTTCCTCTGCTGCCATACTGGGATGCTGTTGAGAGCCTGATGTTGGAGTTATCAAGACTTGTGCTCAAACCCAAACTCTACCACTTGGTTGCCCTGTGACCTCTGACAGGTTACTTCACTACCCCGAGCTTTAGTTTCCATCTTCGTATCAGAAATAAGCCAATCTTCTATAAGACTTACTGTGAAGATTAGATTAGATAGTCCAGGCAGCGCTCCCTGAGCACAGTGAGAACAGGAAAGTAAAAATGATGGGGCAGCCCGGAACCAAGCACAGCAATCAGTAATGCGTGGGAAGATCACCATTGTTCATGGTACCTGAAAATTTTTGTTAAAACACTAAAAACTTTGTCGTTGGTTCTAAATGTATAGGAAAATTAAAAAATAGTAAAATTGATATTATTTAGTACACTGTAACTTAAAGCATTAGAAGCATTGAAAAGAAAAGTGTTCTATTTCTTTGTCAAAAACTTATTAAGAGGGGAGGTGCCCAACTTGGCAGAGTAGGAAGACCATATATATGTAACCCATATATATGCATGCATGGACTATTAGCTATAAAAATGAAATTTCACCGTTTGCAACAACATGGATGGACTTAGAGTGTTAAGCTAAGTGAAATAAGTCAGAAAAAGACAAATACCATAGGATTTCCCTTATATGTGCAATCTAAAAAAATAAATGAGCAAACATAACAAACATAAACCAACGTATCAAAGCATAAACAAACGTGAAGAAACAAAAACCAAGTTACAGGTACAGAGAACAAACAGGTGGATACCAGAGGGAAGGGAGGTGGAGAGAGGAGAGAAATAGGTGAGGGAGAGTAAGAGGTGCAAACTTCCAGTTGCAAAGTAAATGCGTCACAGGGATGAAATGTCCAGTTGTGGGGAATACAGTCAATAACTGTGTAATAACTTTGTATGGTGACTTATCAAAACTAAACCTATCCTGGAGATTGGTTTGAAATATGGAAGTATTGAATCACCGCATTGTATAAGAGGAACTAACATACTGTTGTAGATCAATTATACTTCAAAAACAAACTCCCAGAAAAGAGATTAGATTTGTGGTTAGCAGAGGCAAGAGTGCAGGGAGAGGGAGAACTGGGTGAAAATAGTCAAAAGCACGAACTCCCAATTATAAGATAAATAAGTACTAGGGATGTAATATACCACATGATAAATGTAATTAATACTGCTATATGTTATATATGAACGTTGAAGACAGTAAATCTTAAGACGTGTCATCACAAGGAAAATTTGTTTTCTCTTTGTTTAATTTTGTATTTATATGAGATGATGTTTCATTCATAAGTTTAGTTTACCAAACTTATTGTGATAATCATTTCATAATGTATGTATGTCAAATCATTATATTGTACTCAAACTTATACAGTGCTGTATGTCAATTATATCTCAATAAAACTGGAAGAAAAAAAGTCATCAAGACAGGGTGGGACAGAGTTTGCCTCTTCTTCTCATTGTATAACCGAGGAAACGGAGCAGCATCATTTCTGTCCTTAGCACATGGCCATGCTCCTTTCTAAGTCTGGATCAGCTTCCAACATTCTGTCCTTTGTGTTTCCATGTTGTGAAATATCTCTGTGAGTTCCTGTAAAGGGATCTCTTTGCCAGCCTCACTTGCTCCAAGACACCGAGATCCTTTCCATCACAACCACGTTCTTCATTCACATCTGCAAGTCACCTTCTCTGAGTTCCTCTGGGTGCACACCTGGAATGTTCAAACGACAGTGTCCTTGTTCTCTCCATGAGCTATATCTTCCATAACTCAATTTACATTTGATTCAAATTTCACTTCCAGTATTATCACGTTTCATTTCCTTGCCGCTCTTTCATCTTTACTGGCCAATTCTCTCTCTCGATTACCGATTTTGGTAAAATGGCATGCAAGTTTATCATGGAAGACAACGAGGCCACACAGCTACATGCATTTCTGTCTGTGCATTGAGGACTTTGGCTCCACCAAACTTCCCAATGATTTTCAGGCCCAGTCACAGACAGTTGCAAAAGCTCTACGTGGCAGATCTCACAGGGGAAGCTGCCCTCCCCGTGCCAGACTTGGGGTTCAGCCAGCACCGCAGTCTCTAAGCAGAGTTTCCGTCAAGGACTCCAGCTCCCTGGCAGCCATGCTCTTGTGCACATTTGCATTCCTAGCCCAGGTATCTTCATTCCTAGGTCCCTTTGTCTGAGGCCTTGGGTAGAGGTCCCCTTCAGAGCCTCTGCTGTGGTTTCTACATGGGGATGACAAGCAGGGGGAACCCTGAAGACACTTTCTGACAGAGTATTCGCTACCCTTTCACTTCTAGACCTTCCCCCTTTCTCCCTCAGCCCCTGGGTCCATAGAACTGTAGGAGCCTTTTGTTTGGGGTTCTCTCAGCAGTGAGATGACCTGTGTCTGTGCTGATCTACCTGATCCTCCTCGGGGGAAAGTGGAACAGGGGACGTCAGCCCTTTGTGGGTTTGGTCTCTTCTTACACCATGGCTGTGACTGCAGGCTCGTTTACCAGTTCTGTCTGGGCTTGCTGCCTTGTGTGGCTGCCCTGACATCGGGCAGCTCAGCTGTCTCTGCGGGAGACTGAGCTCCTGACCTTCATGGACCAAATGCAGAGGCACAGGGGCCGGTCACTGGCAGACTGTCCAGGAAGTTATGTGGAGGCCACGGATCATGCTGCGTGTCTCGTATTTACGTGGTGATTTGTGGACTTGAGCTGTAGCCACATTTGGACTTCACACAATTACTCATACTTAATGTACTGTGATCCTTAATATGCTTTGAATATAGCTGAAATGAAAATTGTGTTACTGAAGGGACAAGTATTTTTTAAATTACAGTGAATGAATTTGTGTATGTCAGGACGATACAAGGCAAGGACTGCCTTTTACCATAATTTGTTTTATGTTAACACTAAGCACATGGAAGATAATCGATGCAATCCTGCTCTCTCCCTTCCCCAATCACAGGGCACGCCCTGCCCTTTCTGCAGTGAGGCTCCACGTAGGCTGCCTGCCTGGGGGGCCATGTGACAGCCCTTGAGCAAGGCTGTCCCCAGTTCAGGGCAGAGCCCTAAACAGGCCTTCACAGTCAGCTCTGCAATATGTCTCCACTCTCATGTCCAGGCATCAGTTTTAACTAGTTTCATCCAGCTCCAAACTGCTGACTCTCAGATCCAGGTCCCTTGAGGTGTGACGCTGTCCTGCGATACCCAGCCAAACACCTGGGTGAGTTGAAACTTGGGTGAAGAGCTGTCCCCCCTCACCTGCCACTCTTGCCTTTCATCATCTGTCTCTGCGCTGAGGTTCAAGTGTGGTTCTATTGATTGATTGAGTGAGCTGAGTAATTGATCAATTTACTCATGCTTTCATTTTGAAATATTTATTAAGTACCTAATGTGTGTCTGCCATGTGCTAAAGCAGACTTTGGGAAGTTTCTCTGTCTTCCCCAGACTGTTGTGAAGGGAAGCGCTGGGCACAGATCCTGGCACTGCAGACTCCCTGACCCACATCTGCCTATAGGGACCTCCATTCTTACATTCCTCTGTGAGGTCCATTTAAGATTCCTAGGGCTTGCTGTGTTTGAGGTGAGCAGAACTGATCACAAACCTTGAATCTGAAGGAGATATTTAAAAATTGCAACTGAAATCATCGTTGATGTCTCACCCTGGAAAGCATCTGAAGCATGTTCTTCCTGTGTTCTGAGCAGACAAGGACATCCTTCTCTTTCTCCTGATCCTCCTGGGCCCCCTGCCCTCCATGTGAATCAGTCTCTGAGGCCAGGGAGGCACAGATCATTTGCTCCAATTAAGGCAAACAGAGTGTGGGCTGTGCGGGAAACCTGAGAGCCTTGAAAGGGATCCTTCTGAGAGCTCTTCAGGGCAGCCTGCCCAGAATCTGGGGGGCATCTTCTCAGGAGGCCTGGATGGATGCCACCCTCTAAGGGGGTGGCCACTCCAGCACTGCAGTTTGGGGGAAATGAGCCTGCACCTCCTCCGCTCGTGACCACCACACAAGTCCCTTCAGAAGCCAAAGCGAGTCTGCATGAGTCCCCTGGAGTTTCCTGAAGGTGGACTACAAGGGCTGCGTGTGAACCTGCCCAGAACCCTGAATGGGAACATGTCTGACGCATGGAGAGAACCCGGAGACCCTTGTTTGGGAAAGAGACAGATTCCTTCCCTGGTACCTTGGAATCTTCTCCCTAGACTTTCAAGTTGTTCAACAAGCAAGACAAACACTTTGTCCAGAAAAACCTTGGTGCCAGGAAAAGAGGGATGACGGGGGAGATGGTACAGGCTCTTCACAATGTCAGAACAGAAGGAAACAAAGAAAACATTTATCTTGGTGTCTCCATTTTAGAGATGAGCAAATTGTGGGCATAGAAATTCTGGGCATCTAAGAACCTAGCACAGGGCCTGGAACAGCATCACACGAGGTTAACCACAGACACTTTTTGTCACTGATGTTTGTTTGCTGACATCTCCTATAGAGGTGAATTATGTCAGAGGCAAAGTTAAAATCTGGTGCTTGAAACCAAGTGCGGGGACCCTGTGCTGCAAACGTCTAGAGAGGTTTCTTTCCTGCAAACAGATGCACAGTTTAACTCTTGGAGAAAGGATCAGAAAGGATGGATTATGTGTCATTTCATAAACTTCCTTACCAGGGAATTTTCCTCCAAAGCCACCCATTCTGGAAAAACTCGAAGTGAAGTCTCAGGGCTCAGACATTGACCTGCACCCTGACTCAATGTTTACTGGTTGACTATAACTTTGCTTCCAAGACAAATGCCTTTACTCTCTAGCTCTTGTTTTTCCTTTTCTTTCTTTTATACCTTTTTGGTAAAATGAACATAAAATAACTAATTCTGAGTTGTTTTGAGGAGAATTATTTTTTTAATTTTTTTATGGAGCAGGTTCTTATTATTTATCCATTTTATACATATTAGTGTATACATGTCAATCCCAATCTCCCAGTTCATCACACCACTCCCCCCACCCCCCACCGCTTTCCCCCTTGGTGTCCATACGTTTGTTCTCTGTATCTGTGTCTCTATTTCTGCCCTGCAAATCAGTTCATCTGTATCATTTTTCTAGGTTCCATATATATATGTTAATATACGATATTTGTTTTTCTATTTCTGACTTACTTCACTCTGTATGACAGTCTCTAGATACATCCACGTCTCTACAAATGACTTAATTTTGTTCCTTTTCATGGCTGAGCAATATTCCATTGTATATATGTACCATATCTTCTTTTTTTTTTAACATCTTTATTGGAGTATAATTGCTTTACAATGGTATGTTAGTTTCTGCTTCACAACAAAGTGAATCAGCTATACACGTACATACATCTCCATATTTCCTCCCTCCTGCGTCTCCCTCTCTCCCACCCTCCCTATCCCACCCCTCTAGGTGGTCACAAAGCACCAAGCTGATCACCCTGTGTTATGTGGCTGTTTCCCACTAGCTATCTATTTTACATTTGGTAGTGTATATATGTCCATGCCACTCTCTTACTTTGTCCCAGCTTACCCTTCCCTGTCCCTGTATCCTCAAGTCCATTCTCTAGTAGGTCTGCATCTTTATTACCATCTTGCTGATATGTTCTTCTGATCATTTCTTTTTCTTATTTTTTCTTTAGATTCCATATATATGTGTTAGTATACAGTATTTGTTTTTCTCTTTCTGACTTACTTCACTCTGTATGACAGTCTCTATGTCCATCCACTTAACTACAAATAACTCAGTTTTGTTTCTTTTTATGGCTGACTAAAATTCTATTGTATATATGTGCCACATCTTCTTTATCCATTGATCAGCTGATGGACATTTAGGTTGCTTCCATGTCCTAGCTATTGTAAAAAGTGCTGCAATGAACGTTGTGGTACATGACATTTTTTGAATTATGGTTTTCTCAGGGTATATGCCCAGTAGTGTCAATGCTGGGTTGTATGGTAGTTCAATTTGTAGTTTTTAAGGAACCTCCATACTGCTCTCCATAGTGGCTTTATCAATTTACACTCCCACCAACAGTGCAAGAGGGTTCCCTTTTTCCACACCCTCTCCAGCATTTATTGTTAGTAGATTTTTTGATGATGCCCATTCTGACTGGTGTGAAATGATATCTCATTTTAGTTTTGATTTGCATTTCTCTAATGATTAATGATGTTGAGCAGTCTTTCATGTGTTTGCTGGCAAGCTGTATATCTTCTTTGGAGAAATGTCTATTTATGTCTTTGGCCCAATTTTGGATTAGGTTGTTTGTTTTGTTGATATTGAGTTGTGTGAGCTGCTTGTAAATTTTGGAGGTTAATCCTTTGTCAGTTGCTTCATTTGCAAATATTTTCTCCCATTCTGAGGGTTGTCTTTTGGTCTTGTTTATGGTTTCCTTTGCTGTGCAAAAGCTTTGAAGTTTCATTAGGTCCCATTTATTTATTTTTGTTTTTATTTCAATTTCTCTAGGAGGTGGGTCAAAAAGGATCTTGCTGTGATTTATGTGATAGAGGGTTCTGCCTATGTTTTCCTCTAAGAGTTTTCTAGTGTCTGGCCTTACATTTAGGTCTTTAATCCATTTTGAGTTTATTTTTCTGTATGGTGTTAGGGAGTGTTCTAATTTCATTCTTTTACATGTAGCTGTCCAGTTTTCCCAGCACCACTTATTGAAGAGGCTGTCTTTTCTCTACTGTATATTCTTGCCTCCTTTATCAAAGATAAGGTGACCATATGTGCGTGGGTTTATCTCTGGGCTTTCCATCCTGTTCCATTGATCTATATTTTTGTTTTTGTGCCAGTACTATACTGTCTTGATTACAATAGCTTCGTAGTTTAGTCTGAAGTCAGGGAGCCTGATTACTCCAGCTCCATTTTTCTTTCTTAAGATTGCTTTGACTATTCAGGGTTTTTTGTGTTTCCATACAAATTGTGAAATATTTTGCTCTAGTTCTGTGATAAATGCCATTGATAGTTTGACAGGGATTGCACTGAATCTGTAGATTGCTCTGGGTAGTATAATCATTTTCACAATGTTCATTCTTCCAATCCAAGAACATGGTATATCTCTCTATCTATTTGTATCATCTTTAATTTCTTTCATCAGTGTCTTATAGTTTTCTGCATACAGGGATTTTACCTCCTTACGTAGGTTTATTCCTAGATATTTTATTCTTTTGGTTGCAATGGTAAATGCAAGTGTTTTATTAATATCACTTTCATAGATTTCATCATTAGTGTATAGGAATGCAAGAGATTTCTGTGCATTAATTTTGTATCCTGCAACTTTACCAAATTCACTGATTAGCTCTAGTAGTTTTCTGGTGGCATATTTAGGATTCTCTATGTATAGAATCATGGCATCTGCAAACAGTGACAGCTCTACTTCTTCTTTTCTGATTTGGATTCCTTTTGTTTCTTTTTCTTCTCTGATTGCTGTGGCTAAAACTTTCAAATCTATGTTGAATAATATTGGTGAGAGTGGGCAATGTTGTCTTGTTCCTGATCTTAGTGGAAGTGGATTCAGTTTTTCACCATTAAGGATGATGTTGGCTGTGGGTTTGTCATATATGGCCTTTATTATGTTGAGGAAAGTTCCCTCAATGCCTACTTTCGGGAGGGTTTTTGTCATAAATCGGTGTTGAATTTTGTCGAAAGCTTTCTCTGCATCTATTGAGATGATCATATGGTTTTACTCCTTCAATTTGTTAATATGGTGTATCACGTTGATTGATTTGCATCTATTGAAGAATCCTTGGATTCCTGGGATAAACCCCACTTGATCATAGTGTATGATCCTTTTAATGTGCTGTTGGATTCTGTTTGATAGTATTTTGTTGAGGATTTTTGCATCAATGTTCATCAATAATGTAGTTTTCTTTCTTTTTGTCATCCTTGTCTGGTTGTGGTATCAGAGTGATGGTTTCCTTGTAGAATGAGTTTGGGAGTGTTCCTCCCTCTGCTATATTTTGGAAGAGTTTGAGAAGGATAGGTTTTAGCTCTTCTCTAAATGTTTGATAGAATTCACCTGTGAAGCCCTCTGGTCCTGGGCTTTTGTTTGTTGGAAGATTTTTTTTTTTTTTGCGGTACTTGGGCCTCTCACTGTTGTGGCCTCTCCTGTTGCGGAGCACAGGCTCCGGTGCACAGGCTCAGTGGCCATGGCTCACGGGCCCAGCCACTCTGCAGCATGTGGGATCTTCCCAGACCAGGCAATGAACCCGAGTCCCCTGCATCGGCAGGCGGACTCTCAACCACTGTGCCACCAGGTTGAGATTGGAAGATTTTTAATCACAGTTTCAATTTCAGTGCTTGTGATTTGTCTGTTCATATTTTCTATTTCCTCCTGGTTTAGTCTCAGAAGGTTGTGCATTTCTAAGAATATGTCCATTTCTCCAGGTTGTCCATTTTATTGGCATAGAGTTGCTTGTAGTAATCTCTCATGACCTTTTGTATTTCTTCAGTGTCAGTTGTTACTTCCCCTTTTTCGTTTCTAATTCTATTGATTTGAGTCTTCTCTCTTTTGTTCTTGATGAGTCTGGCTAATGGTTTATCAATTTTGTTTATCTTCTCAAAGAACCAGCTTTTAGTTTTATTGATCTATGCTATCATTTCCTTCATTTCTTTTTCATTTATTTATGATCTGATCTTTATGATTTCTTTCCTTCTGCTAACTTTATGGTTTTTTTGTTCTTGTTTCTCTAATTGTTTTAGGTGTAAGGTTAGGTTGTTTATTTGAGAAGTTTCTTGTTTCTTAAGGTAGGCTTTTATAGCTCTAAACTTCCCTCTTAGAACTGATTTTGTTGCATTTCATAGGTTTGGGTCATTGTGTTTTCGTTGTCATTTGTTTCTAGGCATTTTTTAATTTCCTCTTTGATTTCTTCAGTGCTTTCTTGGTTATTATGTAGTGTGTTGTTTAGCCTCCATGTGTTTGTATTTCTTACATGTATATATTCCTGTAATTGATATCTAGTCTCATATCATTGTGGTCAGAAAAGATACTTGATACGATTTCAATTTTCTTAAATTTACCAAGGCTTGATTTGTGATCCAAGATATGATCTATCCCAGAGAATGATCAATGAACACGTGAGAAGAATGTGTATTTTGTTTTTTCTGGATGGAATGTCCTATAACTATCAATTAAGTCCATCTTGTTTAATGTATCATTTAAAGCTTGTGTTTTCTTATTTATTTTCATTTTGGATGATCTGTTCATTGGTGAAAGTGGAGTGTTAAAGTCCCCTACTGTGATTGTGTTACTGTCGATTTCCCATCTTATGGCTGTTAGTATTTGCTTTATGTATTGAGGTGCTCCTTGTTGGGTGCATAAATATTTACAATTGTTATAACTTCTTCTTGGATTGATCCCATCATCATTAGGTATTGTCCTTCTTTGTCTCTTGTAATAGTCTTTGTTTTTAAGTCTATTTTGTCTGATATGAGAATTGCTACTCCAGCTTTCTTTTGATTTCCATTTGCATGAAATATCTCTTTCCATCCCCTCACTTTCAGTCTATATATGACCCTAGCTCTGAAGTGAGTCTCTTGTAGACAGCATACATAAGGGTCTTGCTTTTTGATCCATTCAGCCAGACTATGTCTTTAGGTTGGAGCATTTAATCCATTTACATTTAAGGTAATTATCAATATGTATGATCCTATTACCATTTTCCTAATTGTTTTGTGTTTATTATTGTAGGTCATTTCCTTCTCTTGTGTTTCCTGCCTAGAGAAGTTCCTTTAGCATTTGTTGTAAAGCTGTTTTGGTGGTGCTGAATTCTCTTAGCCTTTGCTTGTCTGTAAAGCTTTTACTTTCTCTGTCAAATGTGAATGAGATCCTAGCTGGGTAGAATAATCTTGGTTCTAGGTTTTTCTCTTTCATCACTTTAAATATGTCCTGCCAGTCCCTTCTGGCTTGCACAGTTTCTGCTGAAAGATCAACTGTTAACCTTATGGGGATCCTCTTATGTGTTACTTGTTGTTTTTCCCTTGCTGCTTTTAATATTTGTTCTTTGCATTTAATTTTTGATAGTTTGATTAATATGTGTCTTGGCATTTTTCTCCTTGGATTTATCCTGTATGGGACTCTCTGTGTTTCCTGGACTTGATTAACTATTTCTTTCCCATATTAGGGAAGTTTTCAACTATAATCTCTTCAAATATTTTCTCAGTCCCTTTCTTTTTCCCTTCTTCTTCTGGGATGCCTATAATTCGAATGTTGGTGCGTTTAATGTTGTCCCAGAAGTCTTGAGACTGTCCTCAATTCTTTTAATTCTTTTTTCTTTATTCTGCTCTGCAGTAATTATTTCCACTATTTTATCTTCCTGGTCACTTATCCATTCTTCTGTCTCAGTTATTCTCCCACTGATCCCTTCTAGAGAATTTTTAATTTCATTTATTGTGTTGTTCATCTTTGTTTACTCTTTAGTTCTTCTAAGTCGTTGTTAAATGTTTCTTGTATTTTCTCCATTCTATTTCCAAGATTTTGGATCATCTTTACTATTATTATTCTGATTTCTTTTTCAGGTAGACTGCCTATTTCCTCTTCATTTGTTAGGTCTGGTGGGTTTTTATCTTGCTCCTTCATCTGCTGTGTGTTTCTCTGTCTTCTCATTTTGCTTAACTTACTGTGTATGGGGTCTCCTTTTCGCAGGCTGCAGGTTCGTAGTTTCCATTGTTTTTGGTGTCTGCCCCCAGTGGCCAAGGTTGGTTCAGTGGGTTGTGTCAGCTTCCTGGTGAGGGGACTAGTGCCTGTGTTCTGGTGGATGAGGCTGGATCTTGTCTTTCTGATGGGCAGGTCCATGTCTGGTGGTGTGTTTTGGGGTGTCTGTGGCCTTATTATGATTTTAGGCAGCATCTGTGCTAATGGATAGGGTTGTGTTCCTGTCTTGTTAGTTTTTTGGCATAGGGTGTCCAGCACTGTAGCTTGTTGGTCATTGAGTGGGGCTGGGTCTTTGTGTTGAGATGGAGGTTTCTGGGAGATTTTCACCGTCTGATATTATGTGGAGCTGGGAGGTCTCTTGTGGACCAGTGTCCTGAACTTGGCTCTCCCACATCAGTGGCCCAGCCCTGATGCCTGGCTAGAGCAGCACCAATAGCCTGTCCTCCACATGGCTCAGAATAAGAGGGAGAAAAGAAAGAAAGAAAGAAGATGAAATAAAATAAAAAATTTAAAAAAATTTAAGAAAATTTTTTTTTAAGTAATAAAATAAAAAAGACAGAACCCTATGACAAATGGTAAAAGCAAAGCTATACAGACAAAATCACATACAGAAGCATACACATACACACTCATAAAAAGAGAAAAAGGAAAAAAAAATATATATATATATCGTTGCTCCCAAAGTCCACCATCTCAATTTTGGGATAATTCGTTGTCTGTTCAGGTATTCCACAGATGCAGGTACATCAAGTTGATTGTGGAGATTTAATCCGCTGCTCCTGAGGCTGCTGGGAGAGACTTCCCTTTCTCTTCTTTGTTCCCACAGCGCCTGTGTCTCAGCTTTGGATTTGGACCCGCCTCTGCATGTAGGTCGCCTGAGGGCATCTGTCCTTCACTCAGACAGGACGGAGTTAAAGGAGTGGCTCATTCGGTGGCTCTGGCTCATTCAGGCTGGCAGAGGGAGGGGTAAGGTGTGTGGGGCAAGACTGTGGGAGCAGAGGTCGGTGTGACATTGCACCAGCCTGTGCCGCACCACGCATTCTCCTGGGGAAGTTGTCCCTGGATCACTGGACACTGGCAGTGGTGGGCTACACAGGCTCCCGGGAGGGGAGATGTGGAGAGTGACATGTGCTTGCATACAGGCTTCTTGGTGGCGGCAGCAGCAGCCTTAGCGTCTCATGCCCGTCTCTGGGGTCTGCACTGTTAGCCACGGCTCATGCCCGTCTCTGGGGCTCCTTTAAGCAGTGCTGTTAATCCCCTCTCCTCACGCACTAGGAAACAAAGGGGCAAGAAAAAGTCTCTTGTCTCTTCGGCACCTCCAGACATTTTCCCGGACTCCCTCCCAGCTTGCTGTGGCGCACTAGTCCCCTTCAGGCTGTGATCACACAGCCAACACCAGTCCTCTCCCTGGGATCCGAGCTCCGAAGCCTCAGCCTCAGCCTCAGCTATCAGCCCCCGCCCATTCCGGCGGGTGAGGAGACAAGCCTCTCGGGCTGGTGAGCGTTGGTCGGCACTGATCCTCTGTGCGGGAATCTCTCTGCTTTGCCCTCCGCACCCCTGTGGCTGCGCTTTCCTCCGCGGCTCCAAAGCTCCCTCCTCCGCCACCCGCAGTCTTCGCCCATGAAGGAGCTTCCTAGTGTGTGGAAAGCTTTCCTCCTTCACGGCTCCCTCCCACTGGTTCAGGTCCATCCCTATTCTTTTGTCTCTGTTTTTTCTTTTGCCCTACCCAGGTACGTGGGGAGTTTCTTGCATTTTGGGAGGTCTGAGGTCGTCTGCCAGCGTTCAGTAGGTGTTCTGTAGCAGTTTTTCCACATGTAGATGTATTTCTGGTGTATCTGTGGGGAGAAAGGAGATCTCTGCATCTTACTCTTGCGCCATCTTGAAGCTCCTCCAGTACCATATCTTCTTTAACCATTTGTCTGTTGATGGGCATTTAGGTTGCTTCTATGACCTGGCTATTGTAAATAGAGCTGCAATGAACACTGTGGTACATGATTCTTTTTGAATTATGGTTCTCTCTGGGTATATGCCCAGTAGTGGCATTGCTGGGTCATATGGTAATTCTATTATTAGTTTTTTAAGGAACCTCCATACTGTTCTCCATAGTGACTGCACCAATTTACATTCCCAAAAACAGTGCAAGAGGGTTCCCTTTTCTCCACACCCTTTCCAGCATTTGTTGTTTGTAGATTTTCTGATGACGCCCATTCTAAGTGGTGTGAGGTGATACCTCATTTTAGTTTTGATTTGCATTTATCTAATAATTAGTGATGCTGAGCAGCTTTTCATGTGTTTATTGGCCATCTGTATGTCTTCTTTGGAGAAATGTCTCTTGAGCTCTTCTGCCCATTTTTTAATTGGGTTGTTTGTTTTTTTAGTATTGAGTTGCATGAGCTGTTTATATATTTTGGAGATTAATCCTTTGTCCGTTGATTTGTTGATTTGTTTGCAAATATATTCTCCCATTCTCTGGGTTATCTTTTCGTCTTGTTTATGGTTTTATTTGCCATTCAAAAGCTTTTAAGTTTCATTAGGTCCCATTTTTTTTCCATTATTCTAAGAGGTGGGTCAAAAAAGATCTTACTGTGATTTATGTCAAAGAGTGTTCTTCCTATGTTTTCCTCTAAGAGTTTTATACTGTCCAGTTTTACATTTAGGTCTCTAGTCCATTTTGAGATTATTTTTGTAAATGGTGTTAGGGTGTGTTCTAATTTCATTCTTTTACATGTAGCTGTCCAGTTTTCCCCAGCACCACTTATTGAAGAGACTGTCTTTTTCTCCATTGTATATCCTTGACTAATTTGCCATAGATTAGTTGACCATAGGTGTGTGAGTTTATCTCTGGGCTTTCTATCCTGTTCCATTCATCTATATTTCTGGTTTTGTGCCAGCACCATACTCTCTTGATTATTGTAGCTTTGTAGTATATTCTGAAATCAGGGAGTCTGATTCCTCCAGCTCTGTTTTCTTTTCCCTCAAGACTGCTTTGGCTATTCGCAGTCTTTTGTGTCGCTACACAAATTTTAAGGTTTTTTGTTCTAGTTCTGTAAAAAATGCCATTGGTAACTTTATAGGGATTGCATTGAATCTGTAGATTGCTTTGGGTATTATAGTCATTTTCACAATATTGCTTCTTCCATTCCAGGAACATGGTATTTCTGTCCATCTGTTTGTATCATCTTTAATATATTTCATCAGTGTCTTATAGTTTTCTACATACAGGTCTTCTGTCTTCCTAGGTAGTTTTATTCCTAGGTATTTTATTCTTCTTGTTGCAGTGGTAAATGAGAGTGTTTCCCTAATTTCTCTTTCAGATTTTTCATCATTAGTGTATAGGAATGCAAGATATTTCTGTGCCTTAATTTTGTATCCTCCAACTTTACCAAATTCATTGATTATCTCTAGTAGTTTTCTGATGGCATCTTTAGGATTATCTATGTATAGTATCATGTCATCTGCAAACAGTGACAGTTTTACTTCTTCTTTTCCAATTTGTATTCCTTTTATTTCTTTTTCTTCTCTGATTGCTGTGGGTAGGACTTCCAAAAATATGTTGAATAATAGTAGTGAGAGTGAACATCCTTGTCTTGTTCCTGATCTTAGAGGAAATGCTTTCAGTTTTTCACTGTTGAGGATGATGTTTGCTGTGCATTTGTTGTATAAGACTTTTATTATATTCAGGTAGGTTCCCTCTATGCCCACTTTTTGGAGAATTTTTATCATAAATGGGTGTTGAATTTTGTCAGAAGCTTTTTCTGCATCTATTGAGATGATCATATGGTTTTTATTCTTCAGTTTGTTGATAGGGTGTATCACATTAATTGATTTGCGTGTATTGAAGAATCCTTGCATCCCTGGGATAAATCCCATTTGATCATGATGTATGATCCTTTTAATGTGTTGTTGGGTTCTGTTTGCTAGTATTTTCTTGAGGATTTTTGCATCTACCTTCATCAGTGATATTGGTCTGTAATTTTCTATTTTTTAGTATCTCTTTCTGGTTTTGGTATCAGGGTGATGGTGGCCTCATGGAATGAGTTTGGGAGTGTTCTTTCCCCTGCAGTTTTTTGGCAGAGTTTGAGAAGGATGGGCTGTTCTCTAAATGTTTGATAGAATTTACCTGTGAAGACATCTGGTCCTGGACTTTTGCTTTTTGGAAGATTTTTAATCACAGTTTCAATTTTATTACTTGTGATAGGTCTGTTTATATTTTCTATTTTTTCCCATTTCAGTCTTGGAAGGTTATAACTTTCCAAGAACTTGTCCATTTCTTCCAGGTTGCCCACTTTATCGGCATAGAGTTGCTTGTAGTAGTCTCTTAGGATGCTTTGTATTTCTGTGGTGTCTGTTGTAACTTCTTTTTCATTTCTAATTTTATTGATTTGAGTCCTCTCTCTCTTTTTCTTGATGAGTCTGACTAATGTTTTATCAATTTTTTTGTCTTCTCAAATAACCAGCTTTTAGTTTTATTGATCTTTGTTATTGTTTTCTTTGTTTCTATTTCATTTATTTCTGCTCTGATTTTTATGATTTCTTTCCTTCTACTAACTTTGGGTTTTGTTTGTTCTTCTTTCTCTAGTTCCTTTGGGTGTACGGTTAGATTGTTTATTTGATAGTTTTCTTTTTTTCTTGAGGTAGGCTTGTATTGCTCTAAACTTCCCTCTTAGAACTGCTTTTGCTGCATCCCATAGGTTTTTGATCATTGTATTTTCGTTGTCATTGTCTGTAGGTATTTTCTGATTTCCTCTTTGATTTCTTCAGTGATCTCTTGGTTATTTAGTAACGTATTGTTGATCCTCCATGTGTTTGTGATTTTTACGTTTTTTTCCCCTGTAATTGATTTGTAGTCTCATAGCATTGTGGTCAGAAAAGTTGCTTGATATGATTTCAGTTTTGTTAAATTGCCTGAAGCTTGATTTTTGACCCAAGATTTGATCTATCCTGGAGAATGTTCCATGTGCACTTAAGAAGAAAGTGTAATCTGCTGTTTTTGGATGGAATATCCTATAAATATCAATTACATCTATCTGATCTATTGTGTCATTTAAAGCTTGTGTTTCCTTATTAATTTTCATTTTGGATGAGCTGACCATTGGTGTAAGTGAGGTGTTAAAGTCCCCCACTCTTTTTGTGTTACTGTCGATTTCCTCTTTTATAGCTGTTAGCAGGTGCCTTATGTACTGTGTACATGTTCCTATGTTTGGTGCATATATATTTATAATTGTTACATCTTTTTCATGGATTGGTACCTTGATTGTTATTTTAGTGTCCTTCCTTGTCTCTTGTAACATTCTTTATTTTAAAGTCTACTTTATCTGATAGGAGTTTCTTATTCCAACCTTCTTTTGATTTGCATTTGCATGGAATATCTTTTTCCATTCCCTCACTTTCAGTCTGTATGTGTTCCTAGGTCTGAAGTGGGTCTCTTGTAGACAGCATATATACGCATCTTGTTTTTATATATGTTAAGCGACCCTGTGTCTTTTGGTTGGAGCATTTAATCCATTTATGTTTAAGGTAATTAGCAATATGTATATTCCTGTTACCAGTTTCTTAATTGTTTTGGGTTTGTTTTTGTAGGTCCTTTGCTTCTCTTGTGTTTCCCACTTAGAGAAGTTCCTTTAGCATTTGTTGTAAAGCTGGTTTGGTGGTGCTGAATTCTCTTAGCTTTTGCTTGTCTGTAAAGCTTTTGATTTCTCCCTCAAATCTGAATGAGATCCTTGCTGGGTAGAGTAATTTTGGTTGTAGATACTTCCCTTTCATCACTTTAAATATGTCATGCCACTCCCTTCTGGCTTGTAGAGTTTCTGCTGAGAAATCAGCTGTTAACCTTATGGGAGTTCCCTTGTATGTTGTTTGTCATTTGTCCCTTGCTGCTTTCAATAATTTTTCATTGTCTTTAATTTTTGCCAATTTGATTACTATGTGTCTCGGCATGTTTCTCCTTGGGTTTATTCTGTATGGGACTCTCTGCGCTTCCTGGACTTGGGGGGATATTTCCTTTCCCATGTTAGGGATGTTTTCAACTATAATCTCTTCAAGTATTTTCTGGGGTCCTTCCTCTCTCTGTTCTCCTTCTGGGACCCCTATAATGTGAATGTCATTGAGTTTAATGTTGTCCCAGAGGTCTCTTATGCTGTCTTCATTTCTTTTCATTCTTTTTTCTTTATTCTGTTCCACAGCAGTGAATTCCACTATTCTGTCTTCCAGATCACTTATCCGTTCTGCTGCCTCAGTTATTCTGCTATTGATTCCTTCTAGTGTATTTTTCATTTCAGTTATTGTATTGTTCATTTCTGTTTGTTTGTTCTTTAATTCTTCTAGGTCTTTGTTAAACGTTTCTTGCATCTTCTCGATCTTTGCCTCCATTCTTTTTCCGAGGTCCTAGATCATCTTCACTATCATTATTCTGAATTCTTTTTCTGGAAGGTTGCCTATCTCCACTTCATTTAGTTGTTTATCTGGGGTTTTATCTTGTTCCTTCATCTGGTACATAGCCCTCTGCCTTTTCATCTTGTCTATCTTTCTGTGAATGTGGTTTTTGTTCCACAGGCTGCAGGATTGTAGTTCTTCTTGCTTCTGCTGTCTGCCCTTTGCTGGATGAGGCTATCTTGAGAATTAATTTTTAAAAAGTGTTTTAAAAAGGGGCAAAAGCAATTCAATGGAGGAAGGTTAGTTCTTCCAACAAATCGTGCCGAAAGAAAAACAAAACAGTGAATCTAGACAAAGAGCTTATATTTCTCACAAAAACTAACTTAACATAGAGCATAGATCTAAATGTAAGATGAAAACTATAAAACTCCCAGAAGGTAACAGAGGAAAATTCCAGGAGATATTAGATTTGGAGATGACTTTTTTTTTTGTGTGTGGTACGCGGGGCCTCTCACTGTTGTGGCCTCTCCCGCTGCGGAGCACAGGCTCCGGACACGCAGGCTCAGCGGCCACAGCTCACGGGCCCAGCCACTCCGCAGCATGTGGGATCCTCCCGGATGGGGGCACGAACCCGTGTCCCCTGCATCGGCAGGCGGACTCTCAACCACTGCGCCACCAGGGAGGCCCTGGAGATGACTTCTTACATATAACACCAAAAGCATGATCAATGAAATAAGAATTGGTAAGTTTGACTTCATTAATAGTAAAACGTCTGTTCTGTGAAAGACACTGTTAAAAGAATGCAAATACAAGCCACAGGATGGGAGAAAATATTTTCAAAACACCTATCTGATGGAGGACTGGCATCCAAAATATATTTTAAAAGTCTTAAACCTCAACAGTAAAAAAAATAACAACAACAACAAAAATTAATAAAAGGGAAAAGTTTGAACAGACACTGCACAAAGAGGATACACAGATGGCAAATGCACATATGAAAAGATATTCCACATCATTTGTTATCAGGGAAATGCAAATTAGAACAACAGTGAGATTCCACTATACACCTGTCAGAATGGCCAAAATCCAGGTCACTGACATCACCAAATGCTGCTGAGAATGTGGAGCAATGGGAACTCTCATTCACTGCTGGTGGTGATAAAAAATGGTGCAGCTACTTTGGAAGACAGTTTGCAGTTTCTCACAAAACTAAACTTACTATTTTCATAAGATCCAACAATCTCTCTCTATGGTATTTACCCAAAGGGACTGAAAACTATGCACACAAAAGAAACTGCACACAGATGTTTGTAGCAGTTTTATTCATAACTGACAAAACTTGGAAACAACCACAATGTCCTTCAGCAGATGACAGATAGATAAACTATGGTCCATCCAGACAATGGAATATTATTTAGTGCTAAAAAGAAATGAGCTATCAAGCCACAGAAATACACAATGAGGAGCATTAAATGCATATTATTGAGGGGAGGAAGCAATCTGAAAGGTTACATATTTTATGATTCTAATAACATGACATCTGCAAAAAGCAAAACTATGAAGATAATAAAAATATTAGTGGTTGCCAGGAGTTGGGGGAGGGATAAACATGCAGATCACAGAGGAGTTTTTAGGGCAGTAAAACTATTCTGTAAGATACTGTAATGGTGGATACATGTTATTATCCCTTTGTCAAAACTCATAGAAAGTGTGAGCTCTAATGTAAACTATGGACTTTAGTTAATGTTATTGACTCACCACTTGTAGCAAATGTACCACAGGAATGTAAGATGTTACTGGGAGAAACTGTGTATGAGGGGTGAGTGTGAGGTATAGGCAAACTCTCTGGACATTCTGTACTTTCCCCTAAATTTTTCTGCAAACCTAAACCTGCCTTAAAAAATTAATTTTGTTCACTAAAACCCAAAAGAAAACAAAACAGTGTGTAATGCGTGTCGTATGTTGGCAAGTGCCCAATAATGTGGCTCCTTTAGATGAATAAAGTGACGCCCTCGCCAGCGTCTGATGCTCTCACCTGGCACAGGTGAGTTCTCTATGTGCTGCCCCCATCTGCTTGGCTGCGTGCAGCTCTGCCTCAGGGACTCCTAGGAGAGCCTTACACCAAAAAGAGAGAGACAGAAAGGTGTCAGCCACTTGTAGGGAGTCCTGAAATGTGGAAGGTGTCTGAGCTACGGGCACCACACAGTTGCGTGTGAATCATCTAGTGACAATTGACCAGTTCGCCTTTTCTGATTTCTCAGGTGCACACGTTCTGTCTACACTGGGAACTTTACTATTCAGCTTTCCATTATGAAAAGTTGCTTTAAGCCCCGGCTCACAGGGCTCTATCACTTTGACTCGTATCACTGGTTTCTGTCTAATAAAAATGGTGCTGATAAAGGTGACAGATTCTGCTTTCATCTGAAATGTACTGTTTTGTCACCCAGCAGAGGGAAAGATAAGGACATCATTAAAGGCGGCGAGGAGGATCCAGCTTCAGGGTGGCACACTCAACACACACTCCAACTGCTCCTCCCTCCAAGCGCCTGGAGAAAAGACCCAAGAAAAAATGTGATGTTAAAGCACCCTTGGCAGTGCTACGGAACAGAAAACGGTACCATCCCTGGGCTATACGTGTTGCACATTTCTGTCGTTTTTGATTCTGTTGGGAGCTGGCACGAGATCTGGTTGCCAGATCAGGTCCCCACCAACCAGAGTTTCAGGGTGTCAAGATCTGGGGATAATTTGAGAGACGAAGACAATCTCGAGGCTCAGATAAAGCTAAGAGCAGTCTGGGACATGGAGACGGGCTCCCCATGCACCTATCTTTTTCAGACATGCACCCTTGCGTGAGAACAGTGGATGGGGTCTCGAGGCCACAGACACAGCGGGAGGGGGAGTCCTGAAGCACCTCCGGGCCGTCCCTAGAATGTTGTGTGTCTATAAGACATTCTCCAGGAGCTAGGCCTCGAGATTCTGGGCTTCTTTGCTTTGTGTCGCACTTTAGCTGGGCAATAGGAGCATCCTGCTATGGACACAGTTGCCAAGGAGACTGGACTGGACAACATGCTCCCTTCTCTTCCTTTCTCAGGGGTCTTCATGCCCAAAGGGTTGAATGGATCACCGGCCAGCTGCTTTAACATATCACTCCCTGGTGGGATGTGTGGATGGAAAAACTGCCCAGGGCTGAGCTCTCAGAATAAGCCAACAAGGCTGCCTGTTAACCCACCCTGGAAACGTGAGGTTTGGACCAGCTTCTCTGATGGCGGCCAGAAAATCCCTCAAAATCAGGGCACCAGGAGTGGGCCTCATGTGGTCAGTTAAGAATACAGAGATGGATACTGTGAAGGACTGAATTGGGTCTCCCCTAAATTCAATTAAATGTTGAATTCCTAACCCACAATAAGGTGGTATTTGGAGCTGAGGTCTTTGGGGGTTAATCAGGTTTAGATGAAGTCATGAGGGTGGGACCCTCATAATGGGTTTAGTGTCTTTATGTGAAGGGCACTAAAGACTCCAGAGAGTTTCCTCATTCTCTCTCTCTCTCTGTTTCACAAGGACACAGCAGGAAGGTGGCTCTCAGCAATCCCAGGAGGAGAGCTCTCACCAGAGAACCAAACTGTGTGGCATCTTGATCTTGGACTCTGGCCTCCAGAACTACATGCAATGAATTCCTACTGCTTCCTCCACCCAGTCTGTGGTGTTTTGTAGCCCACAGACTAACACAGGGATGAGTTGGCAGCCCGGGAGCAGCTCTCACACCCGTATTTCACTTTCTTGCTAAATGCTGTGGGGTTAGAGGCATGAACTGGACAGCCATACATGGAGGATCCCCCTCCTGGCCAACTTCAGGCCAGTGGTTGGAAAATCAGCTCAAAGGCTGAATTATCTAAACAGCTCTACCTCCAAGGCAACGCAATGCCTTCCCTGCATCCCAGGAGGAACAGCCCCTTCTCTCTTCCCCTATATTCCCGAGAGTCACCGGCTGGGGCTGGACACCTGGGCTCAGAGATCAGTGACCAGGGAGCAGTGCTAGGTCTCTGAATGGCATTCACACCCTGCACACAGAGGGTGTGAAGGCTGCATGCACCGATGGGCAGAAGGCTGCATGCACCGATGGGGGCTCTGAGGCCAGAGGATGTGCAGGGGGGACCCAATGGTGGCCACCAGCAGGGGACTCTGACCAAGCCATACCTCATCATGCACTCACCTAGAAAGGGAATCTGTCATCCCTGGAGTAGAATCAGCATCTCAACAGAAGCAGGCCAGGCTCACCAGATGGAAAGATTTCACCCAGGAAATAGAAAAGAATGTAGAAAATTGTTACCTTTGGTGAGATTCAGAGATGACATCTAAATAACAATAGGTAGTTATAAGGAAAGAATAAACTAGAAAATTGGTAAATGTCATGTTGGTGGAGATGATGTATTGTGAAAATTTCCAACGGGCATGTCCCCTATCCGGGCAATGCGTCACCAAATGCTGGCCAGTTAAAACTAATTTATTGTAAGAGTCAACCTGGCTCCCTATGTATAAATGCGGTGGTAAGATTGGGAATGGTTGCAGTCAACAAACATTTACCTGTGGAAGGCTTCGTCTGTGTCAGTAATTAGCTGTATACATTTACTTACATTGCCTTATTTATACTTTAAAACAACTCCATGATGTAAATATTACTACTTGAATTTTGTCGGTTAGAACATAAAGGCATGACAAATGAACTTATTTACAAAACAGAAACAGACTTGTAGACATAGAAAACAAACGTATGGTTACCAAAGGGAAAAGGGGATGGAGGAATAAATTAAGAGTTTGGGATTAACAGATATACACCACTACATATAAAAGAGATAAGCAACAAAGTCCTACTGTATAGAACAGGGAACTATATTCAATATTTTCTAATAACCTATAAAGGAAAAGAATCTGAAAAAGAACTGAATCACTTTGCTGTACACCTGAAACTAACACAACATTGTAAATCTACTATCTTTCAATTAAAAAAAAAGAGCAACAACAACAACAAAAGAACATAAAGGCACAAGACTTCTCCCTCTCTCTAACTTTCCCAAGGCCACAAACCTTCAAACATTGAGGAAGAAAAGTTTTGGATACTGGCCTTGATTCTATTCCAACATGTGGATACAGCCTTGAGTGGAACATGGGATTTCTTTGCTCCAAATTCTTACCTGGGAACACAGTCTGAAACTCCCTGCCAGGTATTTCTTATCTCACAGGTGAGAGTAAGCATCCACATTCACAGAGGATGGTTTAACATTCCCTACACCTGTTCCTCCAGCTGCTCCCAGATGACGTTTGGCTTCAGTCAGAGAAGCAGAGGACTCATGAGATATATGACCCTCTGTCAAACTGCACCGTCCTACCTGCAGGTTTGCTTGCATCATACGATGGCCTTGCAGCTCATGTAAGTAAGGAACTGCCTGGAACTTGCTGCTATTTTCACAGCTGCAGTATTTTTGAGGATGTTGTTTACTACTGCATATAGGTGCCGTGTAGGAGCTGCAAGCAGACAGATGGAGGTCAGGGTCTAGAAGTCAGCGGTATGCAGAGAGATGGGGAAGCATGGAGACCTGGGGGAAGTGGCAGTGGGGGGAGGTGGGGCCATGACCCTAAAGAAAGGTGGTCATTGGAGAGAAATCCAGGGATGCAATCAGTCATGGAGGGAACTAGAAAGGCTTGGGCCCTGCAATTGGTGCAAGATTGAAGTGGTAAAAAATGCATGGGTTTTTAAATCTGAAAGCCTGAGTTCAACCCCAGTGCCTTGAATTTTCTGAGCTTCAGCTTTCGTCTATCACAGGGGGATAAAATGCCAACACACAGGATTGTCTTGAGGATTAAATAAGATGATGCAGGGGAGACACCTTGGATGATGATTGGTACATAGCTAGAGCTCAAAAACAAGGTGAAAACTACAAGCACCACCACCTAGAAGTCTGGGTACTGGAGCAGAAACTCTCAAAGTACACCTGCTTTCACAGATTCTCCTGAAGTTATTTTCTCCTGGCATATGGGGATGTATAGAGCCTGACATGCAGAGCAGAGTCAGAAGGTGGTTCCAGGTGGGGAGAAATGGGCTGTAGGACCAGCACTTACACACCTTCCCCTAGTGCTTCATTCTCCCTGCCATCCCCTTACATGGGCTCAATTTGGAACAACAGGTGTAGAGCCCCATCTTTTAGATAGCAAAGCAGGCAAGTCCCCTGAGAAACATCTGTGCCTAATAAAACAAACAAACAAACAAACAAACAAAAAGAAAAAAGTATTTGGAGATATGAGGTATCTCCTGATGACAGTAACATTTCACTGGGCTTCTTTTATTTAGCAAATTTCTTCTTCTGCTTGGATTCTTGCTACCATTTTTGCTTTACCTAAATCTTCTCCTTTCATAAGCCAGGATCTGGAAAGAGACATTCTTTTAAATAATTGAACGCCTCTGCTGTGGCACTGTTTCCATTTATTGCTTTGGAAATGTGGCTCTACTAATTCTCCTCCAAAATAAAAATAATTAGTTGGTATGATTTTCTTTAATTATGAGAGCTCTGGTTTTGAAAAGAGATCATACACTAAAGAACATTGTGTTTGAGGAGTGAGAGTGAATTTTACTATTCTTATTCCTTTGTGTCCCCAAGGAAGGAAGGAAGGAGATTTTAGTTTAATATTTGCCTGCTCTGTAGTAGGAAGTGTGTAGGTAATTTCACACACATGATCTCAATTTTGGGTCACAGTCCCTCTGAAGCAGTTATTATTGTTTCCATTCTCTAGATGAGGAAACAGGTTCACAAAAGCCAAAATATTAGGATGTGGAGGAACTAGGGTTTGAAGACCAATCTGTTTGATTTACAAACATGCTCGTTTCTATTTAGAGCTGTCAAAACCAAATGAAAACAAGGTCTTGTGACGTTATGAAAATTTTAATTCAAACACATCTCTGTGAAGCACGTGTTAATTATGGGGCTCTATGGGGTTTGCAAAAAGTGAAAACTTGACTCTCTGCCTTCCGGATACTGTTTTTATTGATTGCATTCATTTTCATGTGTTCAGCAGAATACTGGGCCCAGTGATAGGTTTTATGAAACTCCATAATCACTTTGGAGATCTGAGATGCTGGGGTTTGAGTTTCCTATCTTCCTAGATGTTGGGACGAGAGGGTTGAGGGCCAGGGGCCGAGCAGAGTGGAGGAGGGACAGTCTCCCATGGGAGAGCTTGCCCACCCTGACTACATTGTATGTAAGAAAGGAGGTCTGCATATATGTATATACATATATGTACGTATATATGTATATATGAAAGGTCCACTCTGTTTGTGAGATGCCCAGAGGCTTTCAAAAGCAAAGTAGGGGCCCCATCAAAATTTTGTGTGGGGAGGATCAAAATTCAACTTTGGGGAAAACTGGCTGAATATAGACCATCACAATTATTCCTTCTCATTGCATATCAAGAGACAGATCCCCCAGATCCTTTGTTGCGAACTTGCTCCTTTTTGCATAGAGGGTCAGAGAGGTTCTTTACCTTCAAACTCAAGGGTTTTAACTCGGAACTCTTGCTGGTACCTTCCACTGTGCCAAGTGCTTTGTCCTTGGAGACCTGTCTGGTCTGAAGCGCTTTGTCCTTGAAGGCCTGTCTGGTCTCAGACACAGAGCTGAGGGTGTTAAGACAGAAACCCAAGCCCAGCCCTCCTGAAGACTCCTGGAGTGGTTGTTCATGGCAGCGTGGTTGATGCTCTGGGTAACTTCTCTGTCCAGGGAGGGATGAGCAAGGGAGGAGGACAGGGGGTGTTTGAGTCACGCTTGCTGCCCGGGACCATGATGTGAGGTCCTTCTCCCACATGTCAAGTTGCTGACTGCTGGGAGTGCAAAGAAGAGGCACTGAATGGGTGCAAAGAAAACACACAAAGATCCAGCACGCTGGGAGCTGAAGGTGTGCCTGTGGAGGGCAGCCGGGCCTTGGGCCTGCCCCAGGGACCCAGAGCCCTTGTCATTGGAAGCGGGATTAACTCAAGAGCCATTTCTGACTCAGGCCCTGGGCAAGGGGACTTGCCAGTGATGGGTACATCAGGCCCTTCACTGAGATGGCCTGAGACTGCTGGTAAGTTTTGGAAAAGTTTCATTAAGCCCAAGGAAGTGTTTGCTGTTGGAATACCTGGAGGAGGTGAACTCTGGTGTCTCTTCTTTCCCTCCTGGAGAAGGCTGGAGTTCTCTGGGATGGATTTCTCTGCCACCAGCCCTCCATCTCTCACTGGTCCTCGGTCATCTTCCCAACTCCTATTCTCTCTCCCTGACTCTTTCCTCTGACTCTGGGTTTTCTGCATTTTTCCGGCTGTCCCATCTGTCTCCCTCCTGCTGCCAGCCGCTTCCTTGCCTCTGGACTGATTCCCATTTCCCCTCTCTCGTGACCTCAGACAGGCCTGCAATTCGGATTGGAAGAGTTTGAGTTTTTAGGGTTTTTTCTTTTAAATTCTGGTGAGGAAACAAGCATGCACATATGCAGAACTGAGTTATTTCCTGCAAACTTGTGTGATTAGAAAACAGCTGCAAGGATGATACCAGGGTTTGTAATAACCACACGCATTTGGAGGGACAGAGAGATGTCATTCTGATGTGAGTCCTGAGCGCCAGGCTGGATGTCCAAGTGCTGATTATAGTCCTACCACCTCCTGGGGACAGCTGAGGGCATTTAACCATTCTCTCTTCTGGCGGCTCTTCTTGGGAGTGAGGGGAGGCCGTGGTTCCCCTCCAGTGGTGTGTTGGGCGAAGCGTGATTTCACTCTTCTTTTTTGGGGGCCTGTATTTATTTCAGCCACTGTGTCTGATGTATTGCTTTCCCCAAACCCTCTTAACTCTGCCCTCAGGTCATTGGACAAAGAGATGGTCAGAACACTGGTTCCTGCTGTGTTTATCTGTGCCTTTGTTGGAGATGCTGATTAAATGCCTCTGAGCCTTTCCTCCTCTAACCCTACCAGGCATCCAAAATGGATGAACTCCAAGGTCACCATGTGACTTGGGCATATCACTTTGCGGGTCACTGGTCTTCATCTTTTCAGTTAAAGAGACTGAGACCTCAATCTGCAGGCCTCTAACAAGTTCTCAACCACAAAGCACAAAGGGTTTTCCTACAATTAAGCTTGGATTCTGAGTCTCTTATCTTGACTCCTAATCTGGAAGCACGTGGCTGCTTCTTCCTGTCTCTGTTGCCCGCAGCTCCAGGACACTTGGGCACCACTGGGGCTGCCGGGCTCCCTGCCCCTTTGTTTTAGCTTCAGTGTGTGTGACCCGAGGCCATTCCATCCACACACACTCCCAGTCTTATACTCAGTACCAATGACACTCATTCTTCCCCTAAAACTAATTTCATTCCTATTCCCCTACTCAAGGAAGCTGCAAGCTCTCCCAACAACTAAAATCTCACTTAATTCAGGATGCAGGTGCTAAGACGTAGAGTTCCTACTCGCTAATGTTAAAAGCAGTGGGGCCCGTGGAGGTCAAGGAGCTCTATGACATAACAAGCTGAATCTTACTCCGTTTGTGTCAGGGGAGAAAAAAAAAACAGAATGGAAAGAGAAACCCACTATTATGGACTGAATTTCATCTCTTCATAATTCTTATGTTGAAGCCCTAACTTCTAATGGGGGTGTATTTGGAGATTGGGGTTTTAAATACATAATTAAGGTTAAATTAGGTCATAAGGGTAGGATTCTGATCCAATAGGACTGGTGTCCTTATAGGAAGAGGAAGTGACCAGAGGTGTCCACACTGAGAAAAGGCCAGGTGAGGACACAGTGAGACGGTGGCTGTCCAAGGGATTTCGGAGGGTAACTGGTACAGAGACAACACTGAGGATGGAGAGGACAGTGGCTGGATGAGCCCTCACTCCTGGTCCAAAGTCTCCTTCATCCTCAAGTTCTCAGCTGCAACCGCAGGACTCACCCCATCGCTATGGGGCAAATGTAACTTCTGTCCCAGCACATCCTCTCACATCTGGGTGGGGGATGAACGGTGATACTTACTATCTCAAAATAGGGAAAGAAGGCTTTCCTCTGGGTAAATGAGACAAGGCAGGGCACCACTCAGCACCTTGAACAGTGGAGCAAAGGGCGACCCTTGTGCTTTAGTCAACACTGCTGCATTTGACACTTGGTCCCTGTTTTTCCTGGACTGCTCTTTATCTCACCTCTTACGTAAAGAAAATGAAATTAAACTGAAAGAGAAGGAGAAAAGAGAAGATAATGAAAGAAAAGGGAGCACAGGACCCCTTGGTGTTTTCCAGAACAGCCGGCACAGTTGGGGGCAGCCGGTCTGAGCAGGGCTTTGCTCTGGGGTCAGCCTCTGCTCCGGAGCCTCTGGGAGGATGCAGTTACTTCACAGGCAGTTTGTAGATGGTGATGGGTGACGGTGCGGGGGAAAGGCAGCCACGGGAGGCCTGCTTCCACCAACTTCCCCGAGTCTCTTCTCTGAATTCCATTAAACAAATCTCAAAAGTATCTCTGAAAGTCAGCAAATTCTTTGCCTGTTTCAGTTGAGTCCTAGATCCAATAACGTCTGAAACTGATTAAAACATCCCAAAGACGTGGAGGGGCTCTGCTCTCCTCTGGGGAAATGGGAAACGGCACAGGTGACTTCTCCAGAGTCCACTGCAAGCACTGGGACCCTGCACTTTCTTTGAAAGCACCCAGAGCAGGGTCATTTTCTGCAGGTGTAGGAGATCTTGCCCAAATCAAAGGCAGGAGGCCTGACATTTTATAAATGCATCAAATCACTCTATAACATTCTGTGAACTTCTTTTTTGCATTTTCTGATTGGCTAGTTACAGCTCCTAAATTAACCACCCAAGAGCTAGGCTCCCCATTCCTGAGTTGCTGAAGGCATTCAATCTCATTATGTCTAATTATAACAACATAAAGTCCGTCTGTGAATGAGATTAATCATATAGAATGTATCAAAGTCATGTCCAAGGACTGCAGAGCATATTAATTTGCTTCCATGAGTTTTAACTTGGCAGTTCCTATTAACATTAATGGGATTATTAAGTTAAATTCAGTGCCATGAAGAAAGAACAGTCATCAAACAGACACAAACAATTCATATAAGAAAAAAGTTTCCATAATAATACCCATTAAATGTATATATTAGACTAGGATTGCCATGAAGAGAAATCTTGTTATTCAAGAACTTGCTCATAAGTCTAAATCTATGCAGGGCCATTGCTGGTCACATAAGCCATGTGATTGTGACAAAGTGAGCCTATAGCCTTTGCTGGTGATTATTACTGTGAGGAAGACACTTTCTGTTCCAAGGACAGATCATTAACAATAACATCTGTTATGCCTATATTATCAAAATGAAACCTTTGTTTTCAGAAGATGAAACTCCAAGCAGGATGATACTACAATAGGTGCAATTTGTGTACAAGCTAAATTATTTCTAGACAAATCAGCCACTGACAAAAATTATCTTGGCAATCTATCAGTAAGAATTATTTGTGCAGTTAGGAGCAAAATGTAAAAATAACTTCTAATAATATACTCTTCCCTGAGTGCCTACCTTATATTATTTTTCAAAACATAATTGGAACTGCAGAATGAGGGTCCAGAGGATTTGAAATGTCTCTCTCATTTGCATGAGCTCTTTCTCTGTTAGGTTGCTAAGGTTGCCATCACCCAACACCACAGATTGGTTGGCTTAAATAACAGAAATTTATTTTCTCATGATTCTGAAAGCCAGAAGCCCAAGATCAAGGTGAGGGCAGATTTTATCTCTCCTGAGGCTTTTCTCGTCTTGCAGACAGTAGCCGTTTTGCTGTGTCCTTACCTGGTCTTTCCTCTACGCCTGCCCATCCTTGGCCCCTTTGTGTGTCCAGTCTCTTCTTATAAGGGCAACAATCAGATTGGATTAGGACCTCATTTCAACTTAATCACCTCTTTAAAGGGCCTGTCTTCAAATACAGACAATATTCTGAGGTAGTGGGAGTTAGGACTTCAACTTGTTAATTTGGGGAGCACACAATTCAGCCCAGAACTCTATCATTCATCTGTATATCTATCCATGTATTTATTTATCTATCAATCATCTATTTCTCTATCTATTCAGTTTTTAAACCTAACATTTAAAAAGTTGGGTTGCTATAAAATTGAGAAGATTTGAAAATATAAAATGAACATATATATGTATTTGTTTTGAGGTTCTGAGTTTTCACTGTGATCCTTCCTCCTTCTAGGAGTGGTCCCTTCCCATCTGGCATAGGGAGTCATCAGTTTCTGCTTCAGGAGATTATTGTATTTACTAATTTAATGCATGTGAAAACACCTAGTCCTAATTAGGCATTCATCAATACTTTCTACATCTTTTACTTTCGTATCTGCTATTCCTCTAGATTAAAACAAATGGGAAAAAAATCCCTCAGTTTTCAAATACAAGTTTAAATGTACATTGTGTGGGCAAATTTTCCAGATGAACGCTAACATGAGACAAACAATTTGAACTCTGCTAGGTCCTACTTGGCCTATTTCTCTTAAGTAAAACTTTAAATCATCTTGAACTAACAATTTTTTCTTTCTAAAACAAAAATAAATTTATAATATATAATATTAAAATGATATATATTCATTTCAAAATTTTAAAATTTTACCAAAATATAAGAAATAGAGGGGCTTCCCTGGTGGTGCAGTGGTTGAGAGTCCGCCTGCCGATGCAGGGGACACGGGTTTGTGCCCCGGTCCGGGAAGATCCCACATGCCGCGGAGTGGCTGGGCCCGTGAGCCATGGCCGCTGAGCCTGCGCATCCAGAGCCTGTGCTCCGCAACGGGAGAGGCCACAACAGTGAGAGGCCCGCGTACCGAAAAAAAAAAAAAGAAAGAAATAGAGAAATCTACCATAAATTCTATAACACAAAATTAACAACCGTTAGCATTCTTGAGAATCTCTCTCATTTTATTTATTTGTGCACATGTAAAAACCACACATTTCCAATAAATGGAATCATTCATATTAGATTATCTAATGATTTTAAATGTTTTAGGTTATTTTACTAGTAGAGTTGTTATAATGGATGCTCTTCATGAGTTCCGGGATTGATATCCTGCACTGGTGTTACTTTTAAAGAGAAACACACACAAGTTTACTCAAATAATAAAACATTCAGTAATAAACATTTATTAAGCATTAGTATACTTCAGGAGCCGAAGATAAAAGAAGCATGAACGGGACTTGGTGCCATGGGGTCAGAGGAGGTGATAGCTCTGAACTGGGAGCTGGCTTTCATAAACTGGATGGGATCCCTGGCAAAGAGCGTGAACCCCAGTGTTGCTGGAGTGAAAATGCCATGGCTGGGGTTGAGCCTGCAGACATGGCCAGGATCTGGCCAGGATGGTAAAGGATGCCCACACCGCACAGTTAGGAGGTTGGTGTCACGTGAGGGGGCAGCTCAGACAGGTCAGAGAGATTGAATCAAGGCACATTTCCTTTGAGATGAAAGAAAGGAGAAATTCAGGGATGGCTCATAGGTTTCCAGTAGTGGGGCCTGAGAAAATCAGCAGGGTCATCACTGAGATGAAAACGCAGAGAACTTTTGGAACGTGCAGACACTTCTGCTGTCACCCAGAACGGAAGCTGAGAGAGAGATGCGTGTTATCATCACAAAGACACAGGCCCACTGGAGAAAGAGGCTGGGGAAAAGATGTATCATTTATTGTTGGAAACTGGACATTTTAGATAAAATATCACAGCAATCTGGGAACTGCTTGCTATTATGTGTTTGATATTGACTGGCTGAGTTACTCTTGTGAAATTAATTTCCCCCGTGGTGGGAACCCTCCATTGCTGCTTCCCAGGAGGCTTGCCCTTGGGCTTATACACAGTCACCTGGGATGGCAGTGGATTTAGCAGGTTCACTCTGTCTTTTTCCATGACTCCCTGTCTTCTAGGGTGGCATTTCCACCTTATGCGTGAGCCAGGGTGAGGGTGACTGGAATCCCAGGGGTCTCAGTGCTACCTGCCCAGGGTAGATCGTCAGCCCACAAGTGGGAGTCAGGTGGGAGAATGCATTTCTGATTTCTCAGCTGCAGTTACCCAGAACATGGCCTTTGCAACAAGTAGCTGGGAGACGGGAATGTGGATGTCCTGCTCCTCCTGGGAAGAAGTCTTAGCCCTTGACGTGTAGCTGGAAACAGGAGCCAGCAGTTCTCACCTGCACTCTTCTACAGGGGGCCCTCTTTTGCTCTGAGACCAGAGGGCAAGGGAGGCCATGGTTCAAATGCAAGGCTCACTCTTCTTATCGAGTTCTAGGAGATTTTCTCAAATACTTGCTTCATCAATCATTGTGTGGCCTCAGGGCCACTTCTAGAAACATTAAATGATTATACATTTTAAAATACTTTTCACAAGTTTTACTGGAGATTTGGTCTGCCAAAATCCTAATGTTATCATTCTGGAAGTGTAACTCACCTTCCCTCCTTTGAAAAAAAATTTGTCCCTATTTTCCCTAACTTTGCCAAAGATTGCCTTAACTGTTTTTGTCTTCACTTCACCTGCATTTGATGTGGTTGAGTCTTCCCTGGACATGAGGGTCTTTGGATTGAGATGGCCATCAGACCTTTCTATCACCAGGTGGATTTGGTTCATTTAGCTGCTGGGTTTGTTATCTATTGCTAGATACCAAAGTATCACAGACCTGGTGGCTGAAATCAACATATATATATTTTTGTTTTTGTTGCTGTAAATATAATTTTTTTATATCTTTCTTGGAATATAATTGCTTTACAATGGTGTGTTAGTTTCTGCTGTATAACAAGGTGAATCAGCCATGTGCATACATATATCCTCATATCCCCTCCCTCTTGCATCTCCCTCCTGCCCTCCCTATTCCACCCCTCTAGGTGATCACAAAGCACTGAGCTGATCTCCCTGTGCTATGCAGCTGCTTCCCACTAGCTGTCTGTTTTACATTTGGTAGTGTATATATGTCCATGCCACTCTCTCACTTTGTCCCAGCTTACCCTGCCCCCTCTCTGTTTCCTCAAGTGCATTTTCTACATTTGTGTCTTTATTCCTGTCCTGTCCCTAGGTACTTCAGAACCATTTTTTTTTTTTTTAGATTCCATATATATATGTTAGCATACGGTATTTATTTTTCTCTTTCTGACTTACTTCACTCTGTATGACAGACTACAGGTCCATCCAGCTCACCACAAATAACTCAATTTCATTTCTTTTTATGGCTGGGTTGCTTCCATGCCCTGGCTATTGGAAATAGTGCTGCAGTGAACATTGTGGTATATGACTCTTTGAATTATGGTTTTCTCAGGGTATATGCCCAGTAGTGGGATTATTGGGTGGTATGGTAGTTCTATTTTTGCTCTTTAAGGAACCTCCATAGTGTCTGTATCAATTTACATTCCCACCAACAGTGCAAGAGGGTTCACTTTTCTCCACACCTTCTCCAACATTTATTGTTTGTAGATTTTTTGATGATGCCTATTCTGACTGGTGTGAGGTTATACCTCATTGTAGTTTTGATTTGCATTTCTCTAATGATTAGTGTTATTGAGCATCCTTTCACGTGTTTGTTGGCAATCTGTATATCTTCTTTGGAGAAATGTCTAGGTTTTGTGAGGTTTTCCATCCATTATTGGATTGTGTTGTTTGTTTTTTTGATATTGAGCTGCATGAACTGCTTGTATATTTTGGAGATTAATCCTTTGTCAGTTGCTTTATATGCAAATCTTTCTCCCATTCTGAGGGTTGTCTTTTCGTTTTGTTTATGGTTTCCTTTGCTGTGCAAAAGCATTTAAGTTTAATTAGGTGCCATTTGTTTATTTTTGGTTTTATTTCCATTCCTCTAGGAGGTGGGTCAAAAAGGATGTTGCTGTGATTTATGTCATAGAGTGTTCTACCTATGTTTTCCTTTAAGAGTTTTACAGTATCTGACCTTACATTTAGGTCTTTAATCCATTTTGAGTTTATTTTTTTCTATGGTGTTAGGAAGTGTTCTACTTTCATTCTTTTACATGTAGCTATCTAGTTTTCCCAGCACCACTTACTGAAGAGGCTGTCTTTTCTCCATTGTTATTCTTGCCTCCTTTATCAAAAATAAGGTGACCATAGGTTCAAGGGTTTATCTCTGGGCTTTCTATCCTGTTCCATTGATCTATATTTCTGTTTTTGTGCCAGTACCATACTGTCTTGATTACTGTAGCTTTGTAGTATAGTCTGAAGTCAGGGAGCCTGATTCCTCCAACTCTGTTTTTCTTTCTCAAGATTGCTTTGGCTATTCAGGACATTTTGTGTTTCCATACAAATTGTAAAATTTTTTGTTAGTTCCATGAAAAATGCCATTGGTAGTTTGATAGGGATTGCATTGAATCTGTAGACTGCTTTGGGTAGTATAGTCATTTTCACAATGTTGATTCTTCCAATCCAAGAACATGGTTTATCTCTCCTTCTGTTTGTATCGTCTTTCATTTCTTTCATCAGTGTCTTATATTTTTCTGCATACAGGTCTTTCTCTTTTGTCTCCTTAGGTAGGTTTATTCCTAGGTATTTTATTCTTTTTGTTGCAGTGGTAAATGGGAGTGTTTCCTTAATTTCTCTTTCACATTTTTTGTCATTAGTGTATAGGAATGCAAGAGATTTCTGTGCATTAATTTTGTATCCTGCTATTTTACCAAATTCATTGATTGGCTCTAGTAGGTTTCTGGTAGCATCTTTACAATTCTCTATATATAGTATCATGTCATCTGCAAACAGTGACAATTTTACTTCTTCTTTTCCAATTTATAGTCCCATTATTTGTTTCCTTCTCTGATTTCTGTGGCTAAAACTTCCAAAATTATGTTGAATAATAGTGGTGAGAGTGGGCACCCTTGTCTTATTCCTGATCTTAGAGGAAATGGTTTAAGTTTTTCACCTTTGAGAATGATGTTGGCTGTGTGTTTGTCATATATGGCCTTTATTATGTTGAGGTAGGTTCCCTCTATGCCCACTTTCTGGAGAGTTTTTATCATAATTGGGTGTTGAATTTTGTGGAAAGCTTTTTCTGCATCTATTAAGATTATCATATATTTTATTTCCTTTAATTTGTTAATATGGTGTATCACATTGATTGATTTGCATATACTGAAGAATCCTTGGATTCCTGGGATAAACCCTGCTTGATCATGGCATGTGATTCTTTTAATGTGCTGTTGGATTCTGTTTGCTAGTATTTTATGAATTTTTTTGCATCTATGTTCATCAGTGATATTGGTGTGTAGTTTTCTTTCTTTGTGACATCTTTGTCTGGTTTTGGTATCAGGGTGATCGTGGCCTTGTACAATGAGTTTGGGAGTGTTCCTCCCTCTGCTATGTTTTGGAAGAGTTTGAGAAGGATGGGTGTTAGCTCTTCTCTAAATGTTTGATAGAATTCACCTTTGAAGCCATCTGGTCCTGGGCTTAAAAATTTTCTTGTTGGAAGATTTTTAACCACAGTTTCAATCTCAGTGCTTGTGACTGGCCTGTTCATATTTTCTATTTCTCCTGGTTCAGTCTTGGGAGGTTGTACTTTTCTAAGAGTTTGTCCATTTCTTCCAGATTGTCCATTTTATTGGCATGTAGTGTCTTGTAGTAGTCTCTCATGATCCTTTTTTTTTTTTTTTGCAGTGTCAGTTGTTTCTTCTCCCTTTTCATTTCTAATTCTGTTGATTTGAGTCTTCTCCTTTTTTTTCCTGATGAGTCTGGCTAATGGTTTATCAATTTTGTTTATCATCTTGAAGAACCAGCCTTTAAGTTTATTGATCCTTGCAATTGTTTCCTTCATTTCTTTTTTATTTATTTCTGATCTTATCTTTATGATTTCTTTCCTTCTGCTAACTTTGGGGTTATTTTGTTCTTGTTTCTCTAATTGCTTTAGGTGTAAGGTTAGGTTGTTTATTTGAGATTGCTGGATTGTATGCTGTAAACTTCCCTCTTAGAGCTGTTTTTGCTGTCCCATAGGTTTTGGTTTGTCATGTTTTCATTGTCATTTGTTTCTAGGTATTTTTTTTTAATTTTCTCTTTGATTTCTTCAGTGATCTCTTGGTTATTTAGTAGAATATTGTTTAGCCCCCATGTGTTTTCATTTTTTTACAGCTTTTTTTCCATAATTGATATCTAATCTCATAACATTGTGATCAGAAAAGATACTTGATACAATTTCAATTTTCTTAAATTTACTGAGGCTTGATTTGTGTCCCAAGGCATGATCTATCCTGGAGAATGTCCCATGTGCACTTGAGAAGAAAGTGTATTCTGTTGTTTTTGGATGGAATGTCCTATAATTATCAATTAAGTCCATCCTATTTAAAGTATCATTTAAAGCTTGTGCTTCCTTATTTATTTTCATTTTGGATGATCTGTCTATTGGTGTAAGTGGGGTGTTAAAGTCCCTTATTATTACTGTGTTACTGTCGATTTCCCCTTTTATGGCTATTAGCATTTGTCTTATGTATTGAGGTGCTCCTATGTTGGGTGCATTAAATATTTACAGTTGTTATATCTTCTTCTTGGTTTGATCCCTTGATCATTATGTAGTGTCCTTCTTTGTCTCTTGTAATAGTCTTTATTTTAAAGTCTATTTTACCTGATATGAGTATTGCTACTCCAGCTTTCTTTTGATTTCCATTTGCATGGAAAATCTTGTAGACAGCATATATATAGGTCTTGTTTTTGTATCCATTCAGCCAGTCTGTGTCTTTTAGTTGGAGCATTTAATCCATTTACATTTAAGGTAATTATCAATATGTATGTTCCTGTTACCATTTTCTTATTGTTTTGAGTTTGTTTTTTGTAGGTCTTTCCCTTCTCTTGTGTTTCCTTCCTAGAGATGTTCCCTTAGCATTTGTTGTAAAGTTGGTTTGGTGATGCTGAATTCTCTTAGCTTTTGCTTGTCTGTAAAGGTTTTATTTTCTCCGTCAAATCTGAATGAGACCTTGCTGGGTAGAGTAATCTTGGTTGTAGGATTTTCCCTTTCATCATTTTAAATATGTCCCACCACTCCCTTCTGGCTTGCAGAGTTTCTGCTGAAAGATCAGCTGTTAACCTTATGGGGATTCCCTTGTATGTTATTTGTTGCTTTTCCCTTGCTGCTTTTAATATTTTTTATTTGTATTTAATTTTTGATAGTTTGATGAATATGTGTCTTGACGTGTTTCTCCTTGGATTTATCCAGTATGGGACTCTCTGCACTTCCTGGACTTGATTAACTATTTCCTTTCCCATATTAGGGAAGTTTTCAACTAAAATCTCTTCAAATATTTTCTCCATCCCTTTCTTTTTCTCTTCTTCTTCTGAGACCCCTATAATTCAAATGTTGGTGCATTTAATGTTGTCCCAGAGGTCTCTGAGACTGTCCTCAATTCTTTTCATTCTTTTTCTTTATTTTGCTCCATGGTAGTTATTTCCACTATTTTATCTTCCAGGTCACTTATCCGTTCTTCTGCCTCAGTTATTCTGCTATTGATTCCTTCCAGGGAATTTTTAATTTCATTTATTGTGTTGTTCATCGTTTGTTTGTTCTTTTTTCTTTTAGGTCCTTGTTAAACATTTCTTGCATTTTCTCCATTCTATTTCTGAGATTTTGGGTCATATTTACTATCATTACTCTGAATTCTTTTTCAGGGATACTGCCTATTTCCTCTTCATTTGTTTGGTCTGGTGGGCTTTTACCTTGCTCCTTCATCTGCTGCACATTTATCCGTCTTCTCATTTTGCTTAACTTACTGTGTTTGGGTTTTGTTTTTTGCAGGGATTTGTGCCTGTGTTCTTCTGGTGGATGATGCTGGATCTTGTCTTTCTGGTGGGTAAGACTGCGTCTTGTGGTGTGTTTTGGGGTGTCTGTGAACTTAGTTTGATTTTAGGCAGCCTCTCTGCTAGTGGTGGGGTTGTGTTCCTGTCTTCCTAGTTGTTTGGCATTGGGTGTCCAGCACTGGAGCCTGCTGGTCCTTGAGTGGAGCTGGGTCTTAGTTTTCAGGCAGAAATCTCTGAGAGAGCTTTCACTGATTAATATTCTATGAGACCAGGAGGTCTCTGGTGGTCCAATGTCCTGGACTCGGCTTTCCCACCTTGAAGGTTCAGGCCCGACACCTGGCTGGTGCACCAAGACTTTGCCAGCCACACAACATGGAAGAAAAGGAAGAAAAAAAAAAGAAAACCAAACAAAAATAACAAGAAATTTTTAAAAAGAGCATATAGAACCCCAAAACAAATGGTGATAGCAAAACTAAACAGACAAAATTACATAAAGAAACACACACACTCACAAAAAGAGAAAAAAAAGAAAAAGAAAAGGAAGAGAGCAACCAAATCAATAAACAAACCCATTAATGAAAACAAACACTAAAAACTGAACTAAGATAAAGAAAACCTAAAACAAATTAAAAGCCAAAAGCAAACCCCAAATCCACAGTTTCCCCCGAAGTCCACTGCCTCAACTTTGGGAGCATTCATTGTCTATTCAGGTATTCCACAGAGGCAGGGTTTACCTAGCCAGTTGTGGGTATTTAATCCACTGCTTCTGAGGCTGCTGGGAGAGATTTCCCTTTCTCTTTGTTCGCACAGCTCCTGGGCTCACCTTTGGTTTTGGCCCCACCTCTGTGGGTAGGTCACCTGAGGATGTCAGTTCCCCACACAGACAGGAGGGGGTTAAAGCAGTGGCTGGTTAGAGGACTCTTGCTCACTCAGGCTAGGGAGAGGGAGGGGTATAGTAGTCATAATTGGGATGCCAGGAGTGCCTGCAGTGACAGAGGCTGGCATGTAGATGCAACAGCCTGAGGTGTGCTGTGTGTTCTCCCAGGGAATTTGGCCCTGGATCACGGGACCCTGGCAGTGGTGAGCTGCACAGTCTCCTGGGAGGGTGTGAGTTGTGACCTGCCTTTGCACACAGGAACCTTGGTGGCAGCAGCAGCAGTGGTAGTGGTCCATGTCCACCTCTGGGGTCCAAGATGATAGCCGTGGCTTGCGCCTGTCTCTGGAGCTTGCTTAGGTGGTGCTCTGCCATCTGTGGGCACATGGAGCAGGAAGCCCCTTTCCTCACGCACCCTGAAGCAATGGTCTCTTGCCTTTTCAGAAGGTCCAGACTTTTTCCCGGACTCCCTCCCAGCTAGCTGCGGTGCACTAGCCCCCTTCAGGCTGTGTTCACCCAACCAACTCCAGTCCACTCCCCGGGATTTGATCTCCAAAGCTGAAGCCTCAGCTCTCAGCCCTCACCCACCCTGGTGGGTGAGCAGACAAGACTCTCAGGCTGGTGAGTGCTGGTCACCACTGATCCTCCGTGTGGGAATCTCTCTGCTTTGCCCTCTGCACCCCTGTTGCTGTGCTCTCTTCTGTGGCTCTGAAGCTTCCCCGCCACCATCCCCCGTCTCAACCAGCGAAGGGGCTTCCTAGTGTGTGGAAATTTTTCCTCTGTCACAGCTCCCTTTCAGAGGTGCAGGTCCTAACCTTATTCTTTTGTCTGTGTTTTTCTTTTGCCCTACCCAGGTATGTGGGGAGTTTCTTGCCTTTTGGGAAGTCTGAGATCTTCTGCCAGCATTCAGTAAGTGTTCTGTAGGAGTTGTTCCACATGTAGCTGTAGTTTTGATGTATTTGTGGGGAGGAAGGTGATCTCCACATCTGCCTCCTCTGCCATGTTGAAGGTCTCCTGATGTTTTGACTTCTTTATGACGGTGTGAAAGTGAGACAGGCTGGGACCTGGGACCTGGGATCCTTTGCTGAAGTTCTCACACTTGGACAAATATCTCCTCCAGCAACAGAATATAAAGAAACTATAAAGGACTAAAAATAAATGCATGCATAGGCATTTAGGACAAATTCTAAGCACCAAGACAGAGAAGACCAAAAACCCTGCTGCCACTTCTGAGGTGCCAGGGGAAAAAGCAGGGCACCTACTGCGTGTGATCCCTGCACATGGCACCACCCAACATACATTGATTATCGCATGGTTCCTGAGTGTCAGGTCCATGAATGACGTAGCTGGATCCTTGGCTTAATTAATTATCCCTCACAAAACTGAAAGCAACATGTTGGTCAGGGCTGTGGTTTCATCTCAAAGTTCAGCTGTGAAGGATCCACTTCTGAGCTCATGTAGAGTTGACCCTTAACAGTTCCTTGTCAGTTGTAAGCCTAAGGCTTGAGTTTCTGGTTGGCCATTGGCTGGTCCATCCTCTGTTCCTTCTTATGTGGGCCCCTCCATTGGGAATCTTTACAAATGCTTTTTTCAATTTATTGAGATGACCAAAAAAAAAAAATTGAGACTTACATGGTTAGTGTTGACAATATTAGCTGATTTTTTAAAATGTCAAATCCATATACATTTCTGGAACACATCTGATTTGATCATGATGCATCTTCGATTTTATACATTGTTCTGTTCGGTTTAATATCAGGTAGAGAATTTTGCATCCATCAGTGATATTGACCTTTCTTGAGCTGTACTTTGATTATACTACTTACCTGCCCTGATTTCCAACTTAGACTTCTAAAAATAAGTCCAGTGCAGATAAATGTAAATTACTAAAAAGTACTCATGACTTTTATTAATTTGAGTGATGTATAGACATGAGAGGAGTATTTTAGTATTTTAATGCACTGCTTGCATTAAACAAGCAGTGAGGATGCTGGCATAAGTACAGCATATTTCTTGAACTAGTGAATATAATTTGAATTCTGACTTTCTTGGTCTGGGAAAGGCCTGAACAAAATTGCTACCCTTTTATTAAAATCATCATTGATCTCTGCTGCTATAGGAGAAGCTTGGATGGCCTTTCTTACTAATAGTCAGGCTAAAGGAGTTAGCTAATTCACCCATCTATATTTTAAGTGCACTGCAGAGAGATACACAAGACAGTTAAGCTATCAGCAGGATAAAATAGCCTCCTACTAGTGAGGAGGAAATTGGGTATTATCTTTCATCCCACATTTGTTATACTGTTAATGTTTTCCCCCAATTAACAGTCAATCTTTCAGATTAATTTTTTCTTTCTAGGAAAATACTAGGAAAAATTGTACGGTCTCAAAGCCACAAAGCTATAAGTATTCAGAAGTCAACTGGTTAAATCTTTCATTTATTCACTCATTCACTTGTTTCTTCCTATGTCCACTGAGCACCTAAGACATCATGGGATGTAGACAACAGTTGAGTATGTACATGTGCATTCAACCTCCCTCTTTTCACTGTGGTACTTCATTCTTGCCTTCAGCTCTGACCAGTGCCTGCTTCCTAAGTAGCTCTTGTTTAGTTTCTTCAGGGAGTCAAGCTTATTCTGTGTTTTTTTTTTTTTTACCTTTTTACTTTATATTGGAGTATAGCTGATTAACAATGTTGTAATAGCTTCAGGTGCACAGCAAAGCGACTCAGCCATACATATACAGGTATCCATTCTCCCCCCAATTCCCCTCCCATCCAGGCTGCCACATAACATCGAGGAGAGTTCCCTGTGCTATACAGTAGGTCCTTGTTTGTTATCCATTTTAAATAGAGCAGTGTGTTTTTATTCTCTAGGTCAGGGTAGCTGTGTTCATGCTTATAGTGTAGAGTGTATCTGAGTATCTAACTGTTCCTTAGATAGACTTTCCAGCCATCCTCCTGTGTTCATCCACATCATTGTCCATCAGAGGACTTGGGACTCCCACTTCCCATGTCATCCCAGCATCCTGAGGAGTCATCAGTGCCCTTGTACTTGTTCACCCAGTACCACCACATCTCAAGGACCAGCCATCCCCAAACTCATCTTTCAACATCCTCTGCTTCTCTCACACCTTGTCCTGCATCCGTCTGTTTTTTATCTTCTCTTTTATAACATCTCTAATTGTGACCCTCTCTCAAAATGTCTTTGTTCTTTCCACAGGATCTTATATTTCTTAGCGATTATTTCATCATCTTTTGTATGTGTAAAATCTAAAAATTTTACAAAGAAGAGCCTTCCCTTCAATTTCCATTACCACCATTGATGATCTTTAAGCAGGAGAGAGAACTGATTTAATCTGCATTTTAAAATACTTCTCCAGGTGGTATGTAGAATGTATGGGAGCTGGAGTGAAAGTATAGCAGTGTGGAATCAGTTAGGGGACAATTATAATATTCCAGGCAAGACAAGGAACTGGCTTCTCCTTTTTTGGAAATATTTGATGTTTGAAAGAAGTTTAGAAAATTTTTGGTTTCAGCTCCAACATGTAAAGATCTTGGAAATAGTCATTCTTGTCCTTATAAGAAGGAAAAGCTAATCAAATTGAAAGTCAAAGATTTTTCTAGGACCCATAGAAGAACATAAGTTGCAGGGCAAACTCCCATCCCCAAATCTCAGGAGACAGGTAAATCCAGAGACTCACAGTTGAAATGTGCTTACTGGGAGTCATAAACTCATAGAAATGCTAAATCATTATTTTTGACAAGATGATGGAGGCTGAGTGTGGACTAACATAAGGGTGAGGAACTCCTGTGACCCTGATATCATGGGTTTAACCTCTAGAAACCCCACTGCATTCTCACAGCTAAGATCCAGAAAGGTCCACTGTGGCTCTGGCAGAGGGAGGCCAAGAGTACATTGTGAAATATCCCCAGAGCATGCTTCTCAACAGAGACTCAGGCTTTAGGGAAAAAGACTGGAAGGAGGGCATTTCTCCTGCTTCAGCCCCCGACCCCTTCCTTCTCAATTAATAGGGCAAACAAAAAAACTAGGAAACCCTTGTGATGGTCAGAGCCCAGAGCCACAGACACACCATGATACTGAGATGTCATCCTAAGATGATAGAGCTTTTCCATCCCCCACCCCTTACTTCCATACTCTTTACTTCCAAGCCTCCAACATCAGGGCATGGGCTACATGGGAAAGGGCTGAAACAAGCACATTCTACCCAAGCAGGAATTCTTAGGGAAAGCCAAAGCCAGCAGAGGAGACACAGGCATGGATGCTAAATGAATTGGAAGTTTCTGACATCTACAGTGACAGCAAACGTTAAACACAGCCTGAGTCCTCACCAGATTAACATACATCTAAATGCTACAGGCACCCCAATTCCTCTTATGGGATGCAACATGTTCCACTTCTAACAAAAACTACAAGGCATGACAAAGGCAAAAACACAATCTGAAGAGACAAAGCAAGCATCAGAAACAGACTCAGATATGACACAGATGTTGGAATAATTAGACAGGGAATTGGAAATAATTATTGTTAGTATGTAGAGGACTCTAGTGAAGAAAGCAGACAATGTGTAAGAACAGAAGGGGGATGGAAGCTGAGAGGAAAATTCTAAGAAAGAACTAAAAGGAAATGCTGAAAATCCAAAAAACTGTAACAGTAGTGAAGAATGCCTTTGACGAGTTTATCAGTAGATTATCCACTGAACTACAAATAGAAAAAAGAGTGAAAAAAATAACAGAACTTCTGAAAATTATAGTATGCTTCCTAAAGATGTTCCATACATTTAATTGGGATATGAGAGAAGTAAGAGAAAACAGAGAGGAAGAGATTTGGCCAAGAATTTTCCAGAACTAATGATAGACACTAAAACAAGGATCCAGGAAGCTCAGGGAACACCAAACTGGATAGATAACAAAATATCTACACCAACGCATGTCATATTTAAAGTTAAAAAAAATACCTAAAAATAAACAACAGACTAATGAAAATCTTGAAAGAAAGCAGAATGTGTGTGTGTGGTGGTGGGGGGGGGTGGGGCACATTGCTTATGGAGGAACAAAGGTAAGAATTATCATTAATTCTCATCAGAAACCATGCAAGCAAGAGATAAATGGGGTAAATATTAAATTGTTGAAAGAAGAAAAGTACTACCAACCCAGAATTGTATACCTAGTGAAAGTGAAGGGAAAATAAAGACTTTCTCAGATAATCAAACTGACAGAATTCATCACCAGCAGACCTGTTTCATAACATATGTTAAAAACTTCTTCAGTGAGAAGGAAAATTATATAGATCAGAAACTCAAACTACAGAAAAAAAGGAAGATCATAGGAGAAGGAATAAAGATAAAATAAAATATTTATTTTTCATTTTCTTAATTAATCTAAAAGATAACTTTAAAGTAATAATAGTAACAATATTGGGAGCTCGTAGCACATGGATAATTGGGAATACTTTGTTATAAGTTAACAACACTATATGTGGTGTGATATAGTATCATTTAATGGATTTAGATTAGTTAAAAACGTATATTGCAAGCTCTAGGGCAACCACTAAAAAAGTCAGAATAAACCTACATGATAGGCTAACCAAGGAGATAAAACGGAGTCATATTAAAAACTGGATTACAACCACAGAAAGCTGAAAAAAAGGGTAGGGAAAAGAAATAATAATTGCAATGAATAGAAAAGACCTGGAAACATGGTAGATATTAATACAATTGTATCAATAACCACTTTATATGTAGATGTTTTATACACACAATTAAAAACAGTACACATTAAAAGAGAACAAATAAGATGGAACTACATGTTAATACAAAAAATGTTAAATATTAAGACTCAGATAGGTTAAAAGTAAAGTGATGGTGGAAAATACACCTTTATAATAGAAATAAAAAAAAAAACTGGAGTAGCTATATTAATTTCAAACCAAGCACCTTTCAAAAGAATGAAAATTAACAGGGATAAACATGGCATTTTATAATGATTAAGGAAACCAATTGTCTAAGAAATACCAATTCTAAATGTGTATGCACCTGACAATAGAGCATGAGGTAATATCTGATAGAACTAGAAGGAAAAATAGACAAATCCAGAATTATCATCACAGATGCCAATGCCCTTTCTTTAGTAATTGATGGATCAAATGGAGAGAAAATCAATAAGGTTAGAGTTGACCTGATCAGTACATCAATTGACTAGATCTAATTGATATTTAAAGAGTACTCCATCCAAACACAGCAGATACATGCTTTTTCAAGCTTGCATGAATTAGTGACAAAAATAGTCCAAACTCTGGGCCATAAAACACACCCTAACAACTTTAAAAGAATGGAAATCATAGAAACTACGTTCTCAGACCACAATGGAATGAAATTTGAAATCAATAACATAAGAATAACTGAAATATCTTCAATTAATTGGAAATTAAACAACACTTCTAAATAACACATGGGTCAGAAAAGAAGTCTCAAGAGAAATTAAAAAATACTATGAACTAAATGAAATTGAATATACCACTTATCAGAATTTATGGCACAATGAAAGCAGTGATTTGATTAGAGAGAAATTTATAGCATTAAGTGCATGTATCAGAAAAGAAGAAATACATAAAATCAATAACTTAAGTTTCCATTTTAGGAAAGTAGGGGACAAGAAGAGCAATTTAAAGGAAAAAATGAAAAAGAAAATATAAATTAAAACAGAAATCAAAGACGTTAAAAACAGGAAAACGTTTGAGAAAATCGGTGAAACCAAAGGCTGTTTCTTTGAAAAGATCAATAAAATTGATAAACTTCTAGTCAATCTAACCAAGAAAAAGAGAGAGACTGCACAAATTTTTAATATCAGAACTGAAAGAGATATCATCACTACTGATCCCATGGACATTAAAAGGATAATAAAGGAATACTATAAATAACACCATGGCAACAAATTTTATTGCTTAGATGAAATGGGACTGCTCCTTGCAATATACAAATTTCCAAAACTCACAGACAGAGAAATAATCAGAATAGGGCTAAATCTATTAAAGTGTTTAGGTCAGTAATTACTCACCTTCCAAAAAGAGAAATGACCAGGCCCAGATAGTTTCACTGGTGAATTCCACACAACTTTTAAAAATTATGTGACATCAATTTTCCACAATTTATTTCAGAAAATAGAAGCATGGGGTCAATTCTTAACTCATTATACAAGGCCAGCATTACACTAATACTAAAACCAAAGAAAGACATTATGAAAAACCTATAGATGAATATACCTCATGAAAATCAATCCAAAATTCCTTAGTCAATCAAATCTAATAATGTGTAAAAAGAATCATACATTAATTATACCAAGTAGGATTTACTCCAGTTATGTAAGTCTGGTCCAATATTTGAAATGCAGTCAATTTCACCGACCATGTCAAAAGGTGAAACAGAAAATATGATTATATCAACAGATGAAGAAAAAACATTTGACAAAATCCAGTATCTAATTATCATAAAAACTCTCAGCCAAACAGGAATTGAGGAGAAACTTTATCACTTGATAAAGAATATCTACAAAAATATACAGCTAACATCATAATGAATGGAGGGAAATGAGATTCTTTGTCATTAAGATAAAGAACAAGGCAAGGATGGTCCCTCATCACTCCAATTTAAGATGGTACTGGAAGCCCTAGAATAGTGTAAAAAGACAAGAAAAAGAACTAAACTGCACACAAATTGGGGAGGAAGAAATAAAACTGCCTTTGTTTAGATGACATACTTGTCTAGGCAGAAAATTCCAAACATTAGAGAGAAAACTTCCGGGAACTAATAATCAAGGATTAAAAAAAAGTCATGGGATACAAGGTTATTATACAAATGTCAGTTGCTTGCCTATATATCAACAAGGGACAATTGGAATTTGAAATTTAAAAATAACTTCATTTAAAATAACACCAAAACATGAAATAGTTATAAGTATCACAAATTATGTATGGGATCTATATGGGGAAAATGACAAAATTCTGACAAATTAAAGAAGATCTGCAGATTCAATGCAAGCCCTATCAAACTACCAATGGCATTTTTCACAGAACGAGAACAAAAAAATTCACAATTTGTATGGAAACACAAAAGACCCCAAACAGCCAAAGCAATCTTGAGAGAGAAAAATGGAGCTGGAGGAGTCATACTCCCAGACTTCAGGCTATACTACAAAGCTACAGTAACCAAGGCAGTATGGTACTGGCACAAAAACAGAAATATAGATCAATGGAACAGGATAGAAAGCCCAGAGATAAACCCATGCACATATGGTCATCTTATCTTTGACAAGGGAGGCAAGAATATACAATGGAGAAAAGACAGCCTCTTCAGTAAGTAGTGCTGGGAAAACTGGACAGCTACATGTAAAAGAATGAAATTAGAACACTCCCTAACACCATACACAAAAATAAACTCAAAATGGATTAAAGACCTAAATGTAAGGCCAGACACTATAAAAACTCTTAGAGGAAAACATAGGTGGAACACTCCATGACATAAATCACAGCAAGATCCTTTTTGACCCACCTTCCATTTCTCCTAGAGAAATGGAAATAAAAACAAAAATAAACAAATGGCACCTAATTAAACTTAAAAGCTTTTGCACAGCAAAGGAAACCATAAATAAGATGAAAAGACAGTCCTCCCAATGGGAGAAAGATGTGCAAACAAAGCAACTGACAAAGGATTAATCTCTAAAATATACAAGAAGCTCATGCAGCTCAATAGAAAAAAAACAAACAACCCAATCTAAAAATGGCTGGAAGGCCTGAATAGACATTTCTCCAAAGAAGGTATACAGATTGCCAACAAACACGTGAAAGGATGCTCAACAACACTAATCATTAGAAAAATGCAAATCAAAACTACAATGAGGTATCACCTCACACAGATCAGAATGGCCATCATAAAAAAATCTACAAACAATAAATGCTGGAGAGAGCATGGAGAAAAGGGAACCCTCTTGCACTGTTGCTGGGAATGTAAATTGATACAGCCACTATGGAGAACAGTATGGAGGTTCCTTAAAAATCTGAAAATAGAACTACTGTATGACCCAGCAATCCCAATACTGGGAATATACCCTGAGAAAACCATAATTCAAAAAGAGTCAAGTACCACAATGTTAATTGCAACACTATTTACAATAGCCAGGGCGTGGAAGCAACCTAAGTGTCCGTCGACAGATGAATGGATAAAGAAGATGTGGCACATGTATGCAATGGAATATTACTCAGCCATAAAGGCAACGAAATTGAGTTATTTGCAGTGAGGTTGGTGGACCTAGAGTCTGTCATACAGAGTGAAGTAAGTCAGAAAGAGAAAAACAAATACTGTGTGCTAACACATATATATGGAATCTAAGAAAAAAAATGGTTCTGAAGAACCTAGGGGCAGGGTAGAAATAAAGATGCAGATGTAGAGAATGGACTTGAGGACACAGGGAGGGGGAATAGTAAGCTGGGATGAAGTGAGAGAGTGGCATGGACATATATACACTACCAAATGTAAAATAGATAGCTAGTGGGAAGCAGCCACATAGCACAGGGAGATCAGCTCAGTGCTTTGTGACCACCTAGAGGAGTGGGATAAGGAGGGTGAGAGGGAGACTCAAGCGGGAGGGGATATGTGGATATAGGTGTATGTATAGCTGATTCACTTTGTTATACAGCAGAAACTAACACAACAATGTAAAGCAATTATACTCCAATAAAGATGTTAAAAAAATCTAAATAAATGGAAGATATCCTGTTTTCATAGATTAGAATAGTTAATATTAGTAATTTGTTAATTTTTCCTAATTTAAACTACAGATTCAATGCAATCAATCCCAAATAAAATCTCCAAAACCTATTTTGAAGCTATTGACACACTGATTCTAAAGTTTATATGGAAAGACAAATGACCTGGAAGAGCCAGCATAATACTGAAGAAGAACAAATTTGAAGGATTTACCCATTTTGTAAACTTACTTTAAAGCTACAGTAATTAACCAGCATGATAATGGAGGAAGAATAGACTCGTAGATAAATGTAACAAGACTGAGAGCCCTGAAGTAGACCCACACCCACTTCCATATTAACAGTGGAAGAAGGACAGTTGAATGGAGAAAGGATATTCTTTTCATCAAGTGGTGCTGACAAAATTGGGCATCTACATGCAAAAAAAAAAAAAAAAAGAACCTATACACAGACCTTACCATGTTCACAAAAATTAACTAAAAATTAGTCATAGACCTAAATGTAAAATGCAAAACTCTGAAAGTTCTGGTAGAAAAAGTTATAGAGAATCTAAGTGACCTTGGATTTGGCAATACGATTTTAGCTACAACACCAAAAGCACAATCCAATGAAGAAAAGTGATTGTTGTATTTTATTAAAATTACAAACTTCTGCTCTCTGAAGGACCCTGTTAAGAGAATAAAAAGACAAGAAACGGAGAAAGTATTTTGTAAAGACGTATCTAATAAATGACTTGTGTCCAAAATATATAAAACATCCTGAAAATTCAACAATAAGAAAGCGAACCAATTGAAAAGTGAATAAAAACAAATGGTGGGGCAGGAGCTCCCAGCTTCTGTCCCCCACCCCCGCTCTCTGCAGAAACAGCAACTGACTATCCAGCAACAAAAAATAGCTCAGCAAGAGGGCTAGAGTCCACTTAAGAGGCTGTAGCAAAACTGTGGAGCAAAAAGCCTGAAAATACCCACATAAAAAGGTAGGAAGAAGGCTTCCCTGGTAGCGCAGTGGTTGAGAGTCCACCTGCCGATGCAGGGGACGCGGGTTCGTGCCCCGGTCCGGGAAGATCCCACATGCCACGGAGCGGCTGGACCCGTGAGCCATGGCCGCTGAGCCTGCGCGTCCGGAGCCTGTGCTCCGCAACAGGAGAGGCCACAACAGTGAGAGGCCCGCGTACTGCGAAAAAAAAAGAAGGTAGGAAGAATAGTTCCACTTTGCCTGCATCATCCCAGGCCCCAGAGCAGCACTGACAAGAGCCTAGAGTGACCTCCCTAGTCCAGGAGTCCCCCTGAGGGAAAAGGAGAGCAGGGTGAGTGACCAGCCTCCCCAAACTTTCAGGCCACTCGGCTTTACCCACCTGGATGGCTGGGGAGGTCAGCATAGCTGAGCTGTCTGGATATAGCTAAGAACGAAGAGGGGCAGGGGCTACCAGCAACAGTCACACAGCAGGGGTGCCTGTGGTCCCCAGGGGCCTGCCCTGCAGAGGAGCCCAGAAGTCTTCACCGCTGAGAACCTCATAGCCTTGGGGATGCCAGCAGCTTTCACCGTTGAGGACCCTGCAGTGCTCACCACCTTGGACCCCAGTGGCTGCTACACAGAGGACTATCACAACTAAAATCAATAGCCAGCAAACCATCGTGGCCCCCGTGAGGTCCTGCAGGATTTTGCATTTGCAGACTCCAGCTGCCCGGGTCCATCCACCGCTGCAGCCACAGCTGTGCACACCACCAGCTCCTGCCCCTGCAGCTGCCTGTGTGTTCCCAGTTGACCCCAGCCCCTGCCGCTGATCCCGGCACTCACCACCTGCACATGTCTGCAGCCAAGCATGTGCCCACCACGGGCCCTGGTTGCCATGGCTGCCTTCCCTGGTCCCCTGCTACTGGACCCAGAGGCGTCACTGGGTCCCCCAATGGTTCTTGCTGCCACTGTGGGCACCACAGATCTCACTGCCAAGGAGCACACAGCTGTCATGGTTTTGGACCCCCATCTCCTGAGCCCACGAGACACTGTGCCCCCAACCCCACTCCTGGAGCCACGACACGAATGCACATCCAGGGTCCTGAGCCACTAGACCCAGGGCCGCAGCTCACTCCCTGGTGCCCAAGCAACAGGGGCAGGTCTTATTGACGCCAAATCCGTAAAGTCCAGGAGAGGTGACTGCTTCTTCAAACGGAAACAATCAACAAAATGAAAAGGCAACTTGTGGAATGAGAGAAAATATTTACAAACCACATATCTGATAATACCCAAAAATACCCAGGGAACTCATACAACTCAATAGCAAAGAAACAAACGACACATTTTAAAAAATGGGCCAAAGACCTGAATAGACGTTCTTCCAAGAAAGGTACACAAATGGCCTACAGGTACATGAAAAGGTGCTCAGCATCACTAATCATCAGGAAAATAGAAATCAAAAGCATAATAAGATACGACCTCACACCCGTTGGAATGACTATTATCAAAAAGACAAGAGTTGACAAGTGCTGGTGAGGATGTGGAGAAAAGGGAACCTCTGTACGCTGTTGGCAGGAATGTAAAATGGTGCAACCAGTATGGAGAACAGTATGGAGGTTCATCAAAAAATGAAAAATGAAGCTGTTATATCATCTGGTACGGTAATCCCACTTCTGTGTATGTATCCGGAGTCACATCTGGACATTCAGCAGTTCACGTCCTGATTTACACAGAGAACTCGGCTTCAGGAACCTGGGTGTCAGAGCACATCTTCAGAAAGCGGTACAGAGGGTTTCTGGAACATGTTTTTTGGGTCCATTATTGATCATGAAGGAAACGTTGAAACCTTCTGGAAAAATGGAAGTTACCACCTTTGTCACTATGCTCTGAAAAGAGCAAAATGAGACTCTTGGTGACATGTTATTAAACACAGACTTCACCAGACTTAAGGTGCCAGGTGACTGACACTTTTCAAGATGGGATCCAAAATTCATTTTGCCTTCAATTAAGATAAACCCAGTCTTGATGTCTACTTGTAATTATGTCTTGAAGGATTCTCTAAACTTGAACTTTTCAGTTTGAGAGCTAACTGATAATTTCTGAAACTGTACTATAAATGAAGAAATACTTTTTTTTTTGATATATGGTCAACTTTTATCTATAAAGAGAAAATACGCTCAACGTCGTACACCCTAAGCACCGAGGTCTCTTGATATGCGGGGCCTGGATAGGAGGCTCTGTTTTCTTATCTGGGCTAGTCACTGCTCCATGCATTGCTTGAAATTATTCTTCCTGTCTCCCATCTTGACCTCTTCTGGTTCATTGTTCACCCTTCAGCCAGAGAGAACGTTTTAAAATGAACTTAATTATGTCACTTCCATTTGTAAAACCTTCCATGCCTTTCCAGTGCCCGCAGGCTAAAGTCCAAACGTGTTATTGTGACCTGTGACTGTGACATAGACTTGCTCTCCTTACCAGTTTCATCTCTGGCTGCTCTGTATGATGTGTATGTGTGTAAATGTACATGCCTATGTATAGGTTTGTGTATACAGAATCACATATACAGTGTATTCTGTATGCCATCAAACCCTAAGAAACATGTGTAAGATCCCGATGTGCACTCTCTTGACACCCATACATGCTTCTGCTTCCTCACATAAGAGTTCTGACCCATCCTTGGATGTTTCTTCCTCCAAGAAGCCTTCCTTGATAGCAAAGTCAATACTAGATATACCTGCAGTATTTTAGCATTTTATTTTTCTTGCTCAATGTCTCATGCCCCTGGTATGAGCGTTGTTTTTTTGTTTGTTTGTTTATTTTTTTAAGGGCCGGTTACCTCCAATACGAATTATTGTGATTAGTACATTCATTCATTCATTTATATTCCAATATTTAGAAAGTACCTACCAGGCACTATTCTTCAAGTGTTCAGAGACCAGCAACCAGGCACTTGGGACAGAAAACAATTCCTGCTCTCCTGAAGTTTTTTCCCTTTTCGGAGTAGACAAGAAAAACTGAGCAAATGTAAGAAATAAATGAATTAAATAGCATTTCAGAAGGTGACGTGTGCTTGGAGAAGAGGGATATAGCCGGATAAGCGAGATTGACAGAGAAGGAGTAGATAGCACTTGAGATTTCCAAGCCAAGACTTGAAGGCAAATAAAAAGAGAGTTAGCCATCAGGATTGTGGGGAAAGCACCTCTCCAGTCAAGGTCTTACAGTGGGAAAGTGTCTGGGATATCATAGGAAAAGCAGGAAGGCCCGTGTGGCTGGTGCAGAGTGGGGGATGGGTAGGAGGTCACAGAGGACAGAGGACACGGTGTAAGGATCTGCCTTGCCCACTGTGGGGTCCTGCCTTCACTCCCATGAGCTGGGGGGTTGTGACCTCGTCTGACCAATGCTTTTCTCTCCTTCTTCCCTTGGATAAAATGACCAGGGTGGGACCAATCAGAGCCTGTGGTGAGTTTAATATAAACACTGTCCAGTATGTAAGGGATATAGAAGGGTTACTTTCTTTCTTTCTTTTAAGGATAATTTTATGGTACACGAGTCATATCTTAGTAGATTTTTAAAATTTATTTTGATTTATTTATTTTGGCCATACGGCACGGCTTGTGGGATCTTAGTTCCCCAACCAGGGATTGAACCCTGGCCCTCTGCAGTGAGAGCTCAGAGTTCTAACCGTTGGACTGCCAGGGAATCCACAAAGGGTTACTTTCTTTACTGTGAGATTCTTAACTTGTGAAAGAATTGTAAGGCCAGAGTAGCCTATGGCTGTATTCTCTTCCACATGTCAAGAATCTGTGTAAGAATAAAGTCAGTGTAGAGGAAAACAGTTCCATGAGAGAAACAAGGAAAAATCCCCATTGCATCGTTTGAGATCTTACATCAAACAATGGCTGAAGCCAGCTCATACCTTGACGATTAAGGTAAAATTCACTTGTTAGAGTTAAATTTTCATCACGTGCAAACTAGCTTTCTCACTAGTGCACCTTTCAGAAGTAGTGCGCTACTCCTAACTCAGGCCCTGACACTGTCCGTAACTAAAGCCCTGACACTACTCCCAACTCAGCCGCTGATACAATACCTAATGAAGACACCAATGCTACTCCTATCTCAGGCCCTGACACTGTCCCTATCTAAGGCCCTCACACAACTCCTAACTCAGGCCCTGACACTACTCCTAACTCAGACACTGACACTGTCCGTAACTAAGGCTGTGACACTGTCCGTAACTAAGGCTGTGACACTGTCCCTAAGTAAGGCCCTGACACTTCTCCTAACTCAGGCCCTGACACTGTCCCTAAGTAAGGCCCTGACACTTCTCCTAACTCAGGCACTGACACTGTCCCTAACTCAGGCCCTGACACTGTCCCTAACTAAGGGACAGAGGTCACCTTCTAATTTATTTTCAGGAAAATTCATTCTGGGGCAGACAGCATTGACAGACACGGTACCGGCTTCAGCAGTTACCGACTAGTGACCCATCTTATTTAATCCGTAGCCTTGCTCACGTTACATTCTTTCCAACCACGGGAGGTAAATCACAGACATCATAGGATTTCATCTGTAAGGGTATCAGTGTGTCTCCAAACGATTAGGACTCTTTTTTAAAAACATAATCACAAAGTAGAATTCCTACGTCCAGAGTTTAGCTGAGCTACTCCATGGCATCGACGCCTCAGCACCCGGTTTGTTTGGCCACGTGGCCTTCAGGGGCCTTGAATTGACCTGAGCCCCTCTCTTCAGCACATGCCCTGGATAACAGCCCTTAGAGTCACAAGCAAATGTCAGTTCCTGAAGCGACTGCTCCAAGGGTTCTTATGATCAACCGTCTAACCTCCACCCAAGACCTATCCCTGTGAGCCCCTTAGATAAGACCCCCACAGAGCTTACCCCAACCCAAAGGAACCCCAAAGCACTCGACTCACAGGCCCTGACAAAAGCGCATGCCCCAGGTTCTGCCAGGCTTTCCCTGCCTGCGCCCTTGACCTCTACCTTGACCTCCCTGCAGGGCCCCAGGAGGTCGGACACTGCCTCCAGGACTTGTGAGTAATAAACTTCTATCTGTCAGTTTCTCTTGTGGTCTTTTGCTGAGCCATGGCTCCTCAGCCAGCACCCTGTGTTCCACTTACATGTTAATGTAACCAAGTCATAACAACATAAAATAACAATACAAATTTTGATAGGATGCAGACATTGAACAGACAGACTGTTTTAGGCAAGAAGGCTGGCTGCAACACGATGCCTTTCTGGCTTGAGCTCCTAAATCATGGGTATTTCCCCTTTGTTCAGATTTCTTTCTGTGCTGAGATTATCTGGTGTTATTGATTTCTAGCTTCATTAAAAGTATAAAGTAAAGAAAAGAAACCGCGTGATATTGATTTAAAGAAAGGAGAGGACTAAGGTACTTCTGACTAGGTGATTTAACACCCGCTGTATTGAATGCTAGCTACTCCCTTAGAGATGTCGTAGTGTTTGCACAAATCCCAGCCAAAGAGGTTGACCAGAACGATCATTTAAAAAGTATTCTTTGTACCATTTTCCTGTTACTTCCTGTGGTTCCTCCTGCTTGAAGCCTCAGAGTATTGGTAATCAGCAATGCTTTACAAATTGCTCTGGGGATGAACAAAAACCAGAAAGGCAGTCATTAAAATCCACCAAAAGTTTCCCACTGACTACAGGGAATAACTCGATACATACGTAGGATGTGATAACAAGGCCAGTCCCCTGCCACGTTCTTCCGCTGAAGCCTCTGGTTCATTGATCTTTATATCCCTAGACAGCAAAGTGCATAGTAAATGCGCAATAAATTTTGAAGGAAGAGGAATGTTCGTTAGAAGCCTATCAGTTTCAAGTTCTCTCCTGAATTGCAATTGTAAGGTCCAGGGGACAGTGTTTACTAAGATACGTTTCCCAAGGCAATTGTTATAAGCAATTGGGCAATAACCTTTTTCTTCAACCCTCAAGGGTATTTCAGCACAACAACTGGCATAGCTGGGACTTGATAAACAGGCCTGACAACACGGAAATCCCCTTGATGGCCTGTTTTTCCCTCCAGAGAGTGGGGCCAGCATCACAATGTTCTCAGAGATGCTCTGTCTGGTGAGAGCTGGTGGGGCACCTGCACCCAGGGTACCACAAAGAATTCTTGCTGAGACATTTAAGGACTCTATGCTGAGGATATTTATTGACAAATTTCTTCAGAAAATTCTTATCTTTATGCTTCTTCAGGTAGTGGTCTCAATCAACCTTCTTTTCATTCTCATCACTCCATTCTTTAAGGAGGAAAATTAATTAAATTTAAATTTGTTCCAGAGAAAGAAGTTAAATACCAAGAAATAACACTTTTCTTTTCACTAAAGGGTATGCTTAAGAGGACCACAGACCAGGATAATATATAAGATTTTTTTGCTCCCCAAGAACCAAGTTTCACCTCAACATCATTCCTGTTCTAAATGCATGCTTTCTAAGTAATGTGTCTTTCTCTGCTTTCTTCAATATTTTCTTTGCCTTTGGCATTTTAAAAGAATATTTTTAATTTAAAAATTTTAATAGTGATAAAAAAACATGTAGCATAAAATTTACCATCTTAACCATATTTTATTGTACAATTCAGTAGTGTTGAATTTCATGTTATCCTGGGGCAGATGGAGGCTAATCTTCTGCATCTTCCCAATTTTAGTATATATGCTGCTGAAGTGTGCATGTCACATTTGCTGTTTGAATATTTGAATCTTATGCCTGAGTATATGTGGGTGTGTGTGTATTTGCTATCTTAAAAATTCTTGGACTCAGAGTTTATGTCAGTCCATAATTTTGGAAAATTCTTGGCCATAATTTTTGAATTAGTTCTTCTGTCCTTTATCTCTCTTTCGTCACCTACTGATTTCAATTATACAAATGTTATTTCATTTGCTAAATTCCCTCAACTCTTACACGTTCTGATCTTGGTGGGGGGAGAGGAAGGAGAGGTTTCTACTTTTTATTTCTTTTTGCATTTCAGGTTGTCCTGTCTCCAATGTGACTGATTTTTTGCTTGGGTCTACTGATGAGCCCATGAAAGGTATCCTTCTTTTCCATTCCTGTGTTTTTGGTTTCTAGCACTTTTTTTTAAATTTTATTTTACAAGCGCACTATAATCCCAACTTGAGAGAGAAATTCAAGTTAACTGAAATTCAGTTTACTCTCGTGGGAATAGTCAGGCTGAACTATGAGGAGGGACCAAATTCAAGCTCTTAATAGTGACCTAGATGGATTCTAAAATAAACCAAAACAGCTAATATTAGAATTTGGAGAAAAATATTTGTTCTATTTCTTTTTTTTTTTGTAACATCTTTATTGGAATATGATTGTTTTACAATGGTGTGTTAGTTTCTGCTTTATAACAAAGTGAATCAGTTATACATATACATATGTTCCCATATCTCTTCCCTTTTGTGTCTCCCTCTCTCCCACCCTCCCTATCCCACCCCTCTAGGTGGTCCCAAAGCACCAAGCTGATCTCCCTGTGCTATGCGGCTGCTTCCCACTAGCTATCTATTTTACATTTGGTAGTGTATATATGTCCATGCCACTCTCTCACTTTGTCACAACTTCCCCTTCCCCCTCCCCATATCCTCAAGTCCATTCTCTAGTAGGTCTGTGTCTTTATTCCCAGCTTACCCCTAGGTTCTTCATAACTTTTTTGTTGTTGTTGTTCTTAGATTCCATATATATATGTTATCATATGGTATTTGTTTTTCTCTTTCTGACTTACTTCACTCTGTATGACAGACTCTAGATCCATCCATCTCACTACAAATAACTCAATTTCGTTTCTTTCTATGGCTGAGTAATATTCCATTGTATATATGTGCCACATCTTCTTTATCCATTCATCAGATGATGGACACTTAGGTTGCTTCTATCTCCTGGCTATTGTAAATAGAGCTGCAATGAACGTTTTGGTACTTGACTCCATTTTTTTCTGCAGTACGTGGGCCTTTCACCGTTGTGGCCTCCCCCGCTGTGGAGCAGAGTCTCTGGACATGCAAGCTCAGTGGCCATGGCTCACGGGCCCAGCCACTCCGTGGCATGTGGGATCCTCCCGGACCGGGGCATGAACCCGCATCCCCTGCATTGGCAGGCGGACTCTCAACCACTGTGCCACCAGGGAAGGCCAACATGACTCTTTTTGAATTATGGTTTTCTCAGGGTATATGCTCAGTAGTGGGATTGCTGGGTCATATGGTAGCTCTATTTGTAGTTTTTTAAGGAACCTCCATACTGTTCTCCATAGTAGCTGTACCAATTCACATTCCCACCAGCAGTGCAAGAGTGTTCCCTTTTCTCCACACCCATTCCAGCATTTATTGTTTCTAGATTTTTTGGTGATGGCCATTCTGACTGGTGTGAGATGATATCTCATTGTAGTTTTGATTTGCAATTCTCTAATGATTAATGTTGTTGAGCATTCTTTCATGTGTTTGTTGGCAATCTGTATATCTTCTTTGGAGAAATGTCTATTTAGGTCTTCTGTCCATTTTTGGATTGGGTTGCTTGTTTTTATTGAGCTGCATGAGCTGCTTGTAAATTTTGGAGTTTAATGGACAGGTACATGTAAAAGTATGAGATTAGAACACTCCCTAACACCATACAGAAAAATAATCTAAAAATGGATTAAAGACCTAAATGTAAGGCCAGAAACTATCAAACTCTTAGAGGAAAACATAGGCAGAACACTCTGACATAAATCACAGCAAGATCCTTTTTGACCCTCCTCCTAGAGAAATGGAAATAAAAACAAAAATAAATAAATGGGACCTAATGAAACTTCAAAGCTTTTGCACAGCAAAGGAAACCATAAACAAGACCAAAAGACAACCCTCAGAATGGGAGAAAATATTTGCAAATGAAGCAACTGACAAAGGATTAATCTCCAAAATTTACTAGCATTTTCAATTGATCCTCTCTTGCAGTTTTTATCTCTCTGGTGAAATTTCCAATCTGATCTTACATATTGTTTATTGTTTCCACTAGAGCTGTATTTATCAACCTTGGCACTAATGATATTTTGGACTGGGTAATTTTTTATTGTCAGGGACTATCCTGTGGGTTATAGGATATTTAGCAGCATCTCTGACCTCTACCCTCTAGATGCCAGTAGCACTCTTCAGACAAGACAATCAAAACGTCTGCAGACATTGTCAGATGTCCCCTGGGGGCAGTACCTCCCCTTCCCAGCTGAGAATTTTTGCATTGGAAGCTTTACCATATCAATCGTAGTTATTTTAAATCCCTGTCCCTTAGTTTCTTCAGACTGTGGGTTTTTCTTGCCTTTTTGTATGCATCATAATTTTTCATTGAAAACCAGAATGGTAAAAGCAGGAGATATTGAGATAAATGTTTTTATGCTTGAAGATGAGTACATTTCCCCGTCTGTTAGGCCTGAGTATGTTTTAATGTTAATCTCATCAGGTATTGAGTAGATTTTTAGGTTTGCTGTTGCACCATCTCATGATGGCTTCCTTGCTTACCTTCATTTGTTCCCCTTTTGCTGCTTCCTAGGGAGTCTGTCCCTGGCAGGACCCTATCGTTGTTCCACTGCTGCTTTTATTCAGGGCTGTTCAGCATCTGGGGGTGGGGTGGGGCACACTGAAGCTCTCTCTGATGTTCTAGTTGAGTCTCAGTCTTCAGCCTTGTGAAGCGTGTATTCCTGCCCTTCCTCAAGGTGTGATGCTGGGTCTGACGTGCATGCCTTTCTGCACTGCCCTCGGGGCCAGAGCTTGTTTTCTGTCCCTGTTTGTCTCCAGCTGTAGTTATTTCCACCAGTGTGCTCAGGATACTGTTTTGATGCCCTACCCCCTGCAGATTAATACTTGTCCCTGAGACGGGGTACAGGAGATGGTCTGGGGAGCTGACAGTGGTGACCCCATTCCTCTCCAACGACTGCAGTAGGGTTCCATCACCCCACTGATCTGGGTGATCTTCTCCCTGCAGATTCAGTCTTTTCTCCCAGAGAGGACACAAGTCAAGGAAAAGTTCTGGCCATGGCTATGGGTTCCTCCCATGGCCTGCACCATGGGGGAGCTTTCTGACAGATCTCCCCATCTTCCCTGTGAGTTTTGGTGGAAGTCCTGGAGGAAGAACCTCCAGGAGGTTGCAAATCCCATACATCTGAGACACCCCTACCCTGGATCACGTTCACTGAAAAATGGGGTTCGCATTAACATATCAAGTAAGTGCCACTCCAGTAAACAAATGCTTTGTGCTTGTTTTCTCTGCAAATACATGTGCTTCCCTAGATTTCAGGTTAGTTGTTTTCCCTAAGACCTCAGTTATCTGATTGGTTCAAGGAAAGTCACTGATACATGGTTTTCCAGGATTTTTCTTGTTATGAACATGGTACTAACACACTTTCTGTCTACATCTCCAAGGTGAAACTGGAGAGCTAATCATTACTTTTGAAGAATATTTTCAATAGCAATTGGACTCTGGGTTAACATCTTTTTCCTCCTTTAACAGTTTAAATGTTTTTTTTTTTTTTTTTATTGTCTTCTGACTTGCACTGTTTTAGACAAAAAAAATCTGATCATGATTCTTACCTTTGTTCCTCTGTGTATAATGTGTCTCTTTTCTTTCTGGCTTCTTTTATAGTTTTCTCTTTATCACTGGATCCCAGGAATTTGTCCATGATGTCCTTGTGGTTTTATTTTATGGTGCCTGAAGTTCACTGAGTTTCTTGGATCATCCAGCTTGGAAAATCTGTGGCCATTATTACTTTAAATAATTTGTCTGCCCCACTCTTCTATTCCCCCCTCATATTCTATTTATATGTATTATAGTTAATATAATCTCACAGCTCATTCATTGTCCTTCTTTTCTATTTCTCCATGTTTCTATTTGGAGAGCATGTCTTCAAGTATACAAATCTCTGAAGCATTCATTTTAGGTAGTGGATCGTTTAGCTCTAGAATTAACCTTTGACTCTTTTAAGGTATCTTCCAACTGTTCTATTTATGTTCATGTTCTCTTTCAATCTTTAAATGTAATTTTAATAGCTGTTAAGCTCCCTTGTCTATTAATTCCATCATGTCTGCCATTTTTGTGCCCATTTCTGTTGAGTTATATTTCTCCTATTTATGGTTATGTTCTCCTGCTTCTTTGCGGAGCTAGTAGTTTTCCACTGTTCGTTGGTCATCTTACATCCTAACATTCTAATTCTTCAGTGTTTGGATCTTTTTCGTTCAAGTGTTAATTTATTGTAAATCAGCTTTAGAGTTCCAAGGCTTTAAAAAAATTAATTGGTTCTGAGTAGCATTTAGTCCAGGGCTAAATTAAACTTATTCTGAGGGTACAGACTTTCTGGGATCTTTTCTGAAGATTTCTGAAGATTTACCAAGGTGTTCAACAAGGAGTCTCCATTCTGGCTCCTTGGAACTTGAACATCTTCTTGTGCAAACTTTGATAGTTTCTCAGTTCCCAAGTCCCCCGTAGTTGTTCCTTCTCTGGTACTTTTTTCTTTCCTGACCTGTTCATACACAGCTGAATACTAAAGGAGACATGTGCAGAATTCTAAAGTCTGTGGCAAATCCCAGCTACCTCAGGAGTTCCAAACTGATCTGGTGGCTCAGCTCAGAAAACTCGCTGAGTCCTCTCTGGGCTCTCCTTCTTGTGCTGCCATCTGGAAAGTTTCTGCAGGCAGAGCTGAGGCAATCATGATGCCACACCCTCTATTCCCTTTCAGGGATTGCAGTCCTGCACTGTGTCTTAGTTAATATCTGAAAACAGTTATTTCATATATTTTGTCTAGTTTTCCAGGGTCTCATGGTGAAAATACTTGCCTGTTAAAATTTATTCAACAGTGTCCATATAGAAAGTGCTTGTTTGCCTCAGGCAATGCATCTGTTTGCCTGATGCCCTGCTTCCTACTGACTTGCAAGCTTATTCAGATGGAAACTAATCTATTAGTTACAAAGTGTCAATTTAGTCTTCAGATCACAACTTCCATAAATTCAACATCAGCTACACTTTATCAGTTTTATGTCTACTGTTAGCATCCTTTTTTAATTGCTTTGGCTTTATCTAGCTTTCTATCAGCAAGAATTTTAGGTAGCATGGCAGTTTTCTGTTATGAAAATAAAGGAGGAAATTATACTTGTGATAACTCTCTATCTTCCCCTATAGGTCTGTGTTGACCTTCCCGGGAGGATCTTTATAGCTCCCTATTAAAGCACACAATTTCTCAGAACTTCTTGTTTTGTTTCTCTGATTCTTTCCCATGTTTGAAGCCAGACAAGATATCAGGTCACCTGATGAATTTTGCAGAGCAGAGGACAGAGAAGTGGCTCTTCTGAACCAAATTCAGAATGCTTGGAGTTGAGGAGTAAATATAAAAATTATGCTGATAGTTGAGAAAAATAAAGCATGAACAAAATAATTTGATGAGCAAGGAAAAGCCACTACACAGTGAGTATGGCACATAGATAATAATCAAGAATTATTTGTTAAGTGATGTAAGGAAGGAAGGAACTAATGAATCTGGTACAGGGAGGTAAATGGATGAGAAGCTCAGAAAAGACAATCTTAGGAAGTAGACGCTTAGGTGGGTAAAGAGATGATGGTCTAATTCCAGAGATGGTCTAATTCCAATTTACTCATAGTAGTTGAACTGCAAACACTAGTTCACAAGTAGTGCTTAAGCCATAAGTGGTATATAGTTAAGTGCTATAACATTTTTCAAACCCTGGATGCTAAGTGCTTTACTAAGTATAGTACATATTGTGTATTTAAGTCTTAGGAATTTTATCATTATTATTTTCATTATTATTGTTATTCTCTTCATTTCTTTTTTGCCGTTTCATAATACCCCATTGTGTGGATTCATCTGTTATTCACCTAGTCCCCCATTAATGGGTATTTGGCATGTTTCCAGTCTTTTGCCCCTACATATAGTGTTTCATAGAAGAAAACTTATGCAAACAGTATCTTATATATTTACCAGTTTGCCTTTGAAGCACATATCCAGAAGGGGGAGACTCTCTCAATAAAAATGTGATTCACATAAAGCTTTGCTAGATAGTGCCACATTCTTTTCTGTAAGGTTAATATTTTCTATGAGGATACATGTGTAATATAATACATGGTTTAAGAACATGACTAGCATCTCAGAAGCCCTATTCAGGAAACACCTCCACCCCAAAATGACTGTTATGTTGATGTCTGTAACTCTGATTTTTATTTATCTGTTCTTATACCGCTACATGTACAAATAAAACAGAAAATACCCTTTTACTTACAGTTTTTGTTGTTGTTACCTTTTGTTTTGTGGAGATTTATCTTTGAATTCAAATTTAATAACAGTTTGTTAATTATCATTTCCATATAGCAGTCAATTGTGCAAAAGAATAATAATTTATTTATCCTATAATAGGTAATGTATCAAGTTTTTATATCATTTTTGCCTGTTACAAAGATTGTTGCTATGATAATCTCGTATCTTTTCCTGAACATATGTACACATCTGCACAAGTTTTCATGAACATCTGGCATTAACTTAAAAATTACCAGATATTCTAAGATAGAGGACTATATGATCAAAATGTAGAAAAAACAAGAACTGTGTAAAAACAAATACACAGGTTATTCAGGTATTATAGTTATGAGAAAATGATCTAAAAAGGCTATGGTTACAAAATAAGTAGAGTAAAAAAAATAATAAAATATCTGAAAAAATGGAGAATTTTATCACATACCTGGAAAAAAATATATATATAATCATTGAACTGAAAAAATATTCTACCAATAATTAAGAACTCAAGATGGGTTTATCAGCAAACTAAACACAGTAAAAAAGAGGATTACTAAAGTGGAATACAGATCAATCAAAACTATCCAGGCAAAACACAGAGACAAAAAAAGTGAAAAGAATGCAGTATACTGAAATCAGTAACAAAAAATATGACTTCCATTAACACTTGAATTCAGCACTGTACTGGAAGTTCTAACATAAGTGATAAGAAAAGAGAAGAAGTAGGATGTTTAAGGATTAGGAAAGAAAGAAAAACAAACCCTGTCATATATGAGATGACATAATTAAATACATAGAAAATCTAAAATAATCAAATAAACAATCAGGTTTATAAATAAATTTAGCAAAGTTGCTGGATATAATATCAACATAAAATTTTTACTATTTTCACGTACTAACAACAAATAAAAATGAACTAAGAAAATCACAATAGTTTTGGGGAATAACAAAACTAGGAATAAATGTAATAAAAGTTATATGAAACTCATACCCCCAAAACTTAAATGTAACTGAGAGAAATTTAATATCATAAATAAATGAATGTGCATCACATTTCAATAACTAAAACCTTAAAAATGGAGATAACGAAAATTTTCCTAAAACTGATTTATAGAATGCAACTAATCCCAGACAAAATCCCAGCAAATTTTTTTCTGCAGAATTGTACAAGCTAATTTAAGAATGCATGGGAATTCACAGGGCTCAAAATAGCCAAGACAATCTTGAAGACACAGAAACTTACTGTATTACATATTTTTAAAATTTGAATGTGGTAAAAAAAAACCCCAACATATAATTTACCATCTTAATCATTTTAAGCATACAGTTCATTAGTGACTGTGTTACTGTTTCATACATCATTATGAAACAGATCTCCAGAACATTTTCATCTTGAAAATCTGAAGCTCTATATCCATCAGACAACTTTCCTTTTCCCCCTCCCCCAGGCCCTGGTAACCACCATACTACTATCTGTCTCCACGAGTTTGACTACTTTAAATACCTCATATAAGTGGAATCACAGGATTTGTCTTGTTATGACTGGCTTATTTCACTTAACAAATGATCTCAAGTTGTAGCATGAGATAGGATTTCCTTCTTTTCTAAGAATGCAATATTCTATTGTAGATTGTATATATTAATATATCTCATTTATTGTTGTTATGTGTTGAATGGGGTTGTTACATAAGATGTGACTTCCCAGTGTAGCATTGAATGAAGGCCTTGTCTATTAAAAATTTTCTTCGGACTTCCCTGGTGGTGCAGTGGTTGAGAGTCCACCTGCCGATGCAGGGGACACGGGTTCATGCCCCTGTCCGGGAGGATCCCACATGTCGTGGAGTGGCTGGGCCCGTGAGCCATGGCTGCTGAGCCTGCGCGTCCGGAGCCTGTGTTCCGCAACGGGAGAGGCCACAACAGTGAGAGGCCCACATACCGCAAAAAAAAAAAAAAAAAAAAAAAAAATTTCTTCGACATAGAGATTCTAATCATATAAACCAAACCCAGTGGACCACTGACCCCACGTCCTTTCACTTCTGGATCCTTGACAAGCCTGGTGACAGCACAGCCTTCTGGCAGAACATGCATAGTAGCATCACTGGCTGACTTGAAGATATACTTCTGGTTCATCACAGACTTCTTTCCTTTGCAATGTTCCACCAACGACCAACAATAAATGATAGTCAAGGTCACCTCAGCAAATGAGGAAAAGGGGCAGCTCCCCCTTTTGTGCTTATAAATGAAAGAGAAATGTTGTTTCTTTAACTGCCATCTAAATGGTGCTGGGCACGGCCACATCCAGCTTCATGGTTCCTGATGCTTATATCATTTGAAGCTGTTTAACGTCAACCAATGCAAGATTATGAATAATGTTTAGAAAAGGAAATAGATTTTCTCAAATGCCTTGTTTTTGTTGACATGAGAGAAATCTGGCCCATGTATACTTAGGAATCTAGTCTGTATCTAAAGTATGATTATGATAATTATTATTATGATTCTTACTGATTTCCTCCTCTCCTTACTTCCTGCCTATGTCTTCCTTAGTATGATTAACTAGTTAATTGCTTTATTAATCAAATACTTCTGACATTCACTTGGGGCTAGGCACCGCACTGCATATACTCACAGAGAAAACGTGGATTATGGACTTACTCTGTGTTTGTAGGTGACATTTCTTGAAACCCTCAGCATTGCCCTGAAGGCTAGTTTGACATCTCCACTTTGCAAGAGGGGAAACTGAGACAGGGGGTGGAAATATTTGGCCAGGGTTACATGCACAGTGACTAGCAAAGCTGCGTGTAGAGCGCTAACAGTCTTAGTCCAGAGCCCGAGTCTTGGTTCCAGGGCCCCTCTCTGGCCAGCTGGCATGGACGCTGACAGGTGGCACTGTCCCTTCCCCTCTCGGTGCTGCCAAGTCACTGAGGCCTCAAGGAGCCTGTGCTCCGGCTGAGAAAAGCACAGGACGCTATGGGAGGAGCTGGGCGTCCACCCGAATAATGAGAGATTCCCCCACTGAAAGTGAAGCCCCAGTTTTTCTGTGAACCAAGCCCTAAACGTCCTTTATTTCCTGCCCATGTTGGTGTATCCAGAGCATCTTCACTTCCCAGAACAGGGAGGAGGGAGCAGCGCCCTGCAGACCTGCAGCTGTGTCTCTCCTGGGACAAGAGACACACTGCTGGCTCCACATCCGTGGATGGGGTCGATGCCCCCTCTGCCTGGATGCGTGATGCCTCCGGGCCCCAGGTGAGCGCTTATCACTGAGAACAATATCTCACATGTCGGATTTGTACTTTGAACAGGAACTTTGATTAGAAGACACACCGGGCAGATTCATTAGCTATGATGGAAGCAAAATTCCAAATTAAACATCTTTGAGTCTGCTAAAAAAAAATCTGTTTGCTATGAATACCTTTCCCAAAGGGTCTCCTTGTCTCAGGCTGGCTGGTGCATTAAAAGGACCAAAAAAGCCAGGACATAGGCCCCAAAAGCCCCTTCAACTCCAGATAGGACATCGGGGACTCAGCCATCTGCTCAGTCCTCAGTCCCCAATCCCCTGTGAGCTGGGCTCTTTGCTGTGGTGCTTAGTCCCTAGGAGGTGGCTTCTCTGAGTTGACACGTCTGGGAGGGGTTGGCAGGAGTGGAGTGAAGGGCAGGCTGCCATCAGTCTCCTATTCTCCCTTTCCCAAGCTTCCCTGAGCCCTAGAAAGTTTCCGGGGTGCAGAAACCCGCCCCCTCCAGCTCCCACAGAAACCCACCCCTGATGCTGTTTCTAACATCTGGCTGCCGCCCCTAGAATCTGGGCCCAATGGCTAAGCTGGGGAGCACTTGGGTTCAGTTACATAAGCCTGCTGGGGAAGGCTGGTGCCGGGCTGCCCCTGAGCTGTTTGTTCAACTGTGAAGCAGGCAGGTAACCTCATCTGTGTTGTGAGACCCTCGTGGAAGCACAGACACAAAGCCCAGTTACGGGGGGGTGGGGCAAACGGACCCTGGTGGGGCTCAGGAGTCTTGTCTCTTTTGGGACCAGTATCTTAGGAGGATGTTCACACTCACCCTGCACCTGCCTGTGCCCATGGCTTGGAGCAGGGGGCGCAGCACATCTCATGGTAACTAAGCTCCACGGCATTTCTCCGGGTCCCTGCACTCACCCACCTCTCCCAGGTCAGGCTGCTCTGTCCCTGGAAAGTGTCAGAGGGACAGGTCTGTGTTGACTGCATTTTCCGCTGGTCTCCACCCATGCAATGGTGGAGATGCACATTTTATTCGTGACTGAAAATGGCTGTTTCATTCATACAGCCACGTCTCCTAAGAGCTCCTCACAGAAGTGATTCATTCTGGGGGGGCCATCAGTTTTAGACCCACATCTTGAAGAGGAGAAGTTGTCTCCCAAACCAAAAATACTAGGTGTACTTAGTGAACAGAAAAAAGAATCGTCTGCTTGCTGTGCACTATGGTTTACCAGAGGATGGTAACCGCCCAGGAGCTGTGGAGTGTCTTTGAAAGGAGATGATTAAATCACAATATTCAATGCCATTATCATTACTATCATTTAACTAAATAATTCATGAGTAGACATGAGTAAATTCAGTAATTTAAGCTGACTTAATAGATTTCTGTGCTTTCTGGGGGAATATGAAAGCATGGCATTGGGAAGAACCTATATTAATAGGCTCAAAGTACAAGCAAATTACATGAGATGAACACTTAATAACGTAGATAATAAAAAATTTATAAAATTAGGAGAGATTTTTTGCTACTCGTATATTGGATGTTTAAAATATATTTGTTGAGAAAATGCATAATGAACGCAAATACAGTTTCAAAATAAGAAATTCAGTTGCATATCTACAACACACAACCAACTGGCTTGACTCATTTTTGCTTTATGTTGTTTATTTTGTTTCATCCACTGCCCCTCCCCACCAATAGTTATTTGAACATCAAAGTATAGATTTAAGAGACAAAATTTTTTTTTCTGAAACATCATATTATTCTTTGCTACTTACTTGATGAGTAATTATTTGTCAGCTGTATGCCCTTCCCAGACTTCAGTTACTCCCATGTAAAGCCACAATGCCACTGTTTACCATCTAAAACTACACATGGTACTGTTGTCTGTTGCTGCTGTTGATACGGTATTACAACTCCTACCCACATCACTACTGTAACAATCACTGTATCGATAAGCATAAAAAGCTCCTGGCACATACGCAGGGATCACGTGAGCTGTATTGTTTTCATAAAGATGCTACCATAAAATTCTTTAAACTCAGAATTTGGGAACAGTATGTACTCACATCAAATTTTATGATACAATTATGTGAATTGAGGAAAAGGTGTAAGCAGGCTACAACTATTATACTTCTAACAAATTTAGGCATCACATATTCCAAAATAATGAAATACGTGAAAGTATTAGTGCATGAGTCATAGTGGACATGTCTCATCTTAAGTCAGATATTTATAGATACGTTCGATTTTTCTGACTTAAATAAATATATTGGATAAAAATCAACTCTGCGGGGGCTTCCCTGGTGGCACAGTGGTTGAGAGTCCGCCTGCCGATGCAGGGGACACGGGTTCGTGCCCCAGTCCGGGCAGATCCCACATGCCGCGGAGCAGCTGGGCCCGTGAGCCATGGCCACTGAGCCTGTGCGTCCGGAGCCTGTGCTCCGCAACGGGGGAGGCCACAACAGAGAGAGGCCCGCATACCGCAAAAGAAAAAAAAAAAAAAAAAAAAAAAAATCAACTCTGGCTTGATGATACTGTGAATGTAGGACATTTTTTCATCCTTTATACCACATAGCACTGTGATTAACACATAGAATATATGTAATTAGTTGCCAAAAGTTGATGCTATTGCTTCATTAAATTCATAGGTATTCTAATAAAAAAGCATTATAAGCCATAATTTATATAGAAACTAAAGCACAGAGCTGTCTTAGGTGTGTCCAAGTTCACACATCCATCAGGAGAAAACAATGCCCTTCCCCCCAGAACTGGGGCAGGATTGTGACTATGTTTTAGGGACATTGGCCATCTTGACCCAGCTCACGTATGTCATCCTGACTGGCTCACATAATGAGCCTAATTAACAGAAGTAACAAACATCTGAGAACTGTTCTTTTTTTAAATTAATTTATTTTTATTGAAGTAGTTTCAGGTGTACAGCAAAGTGATTCAGTTATACATACATATATATTTTTTCAGATTCTTCTCCCTTATAGGTTATTACAAAATATTGAGTAGAGTTCTCCATACAGGTCTTAATCAGGAGCATGGGATTGGCTGAGTGTCCCAGGCAAGAGGCCAGGACCCTCACCTCCCAAACTTGACTGATACAGGACTTGCAAAGGCAATGGTCTAAAAGAGTTTCACAGCCCATAACCCAACACCATCCTGCAGAATCCAAATGTTGAAGAGCTGAAGCGATCAGAAGAGACAATCTTTAAAGAAAGTTGCCAGTGAGCTGGGAACCCCTTGCTCCCATCACCTCCAACTGGAGAGCAGGAAACACATTGCCTCTGTTTTAGGGGACACTGGGGACAGCTGTCAGACTTATGCCTGAAAAATGTACACAGACAAAAGGCTGTTTGAATGGGCCCACAGGAGCTACATTCTTACTATCAGAGAGTCACCGGAACAATCAGAGGATCTATGTTAATTTCACCCACGTGGCAAGGCCCGCCTAGTCTAAGATTTGGTCTGAATAGTCAGTGGACAGAAAGAGGACGATTAACCCATGATTGTGTCTATATGTTACTGCTACACTGCCCTGGAGACCAGATTTTTTTTTTTTAATTAATTTATTTATTTTTTTAACATCTTTATTGGGGTATAATTACTTGAGACCAGATATTTTTGTATCTCTCTGGCCCCTCATTTTATCTTCCCCGGGTAAGGATACTAAATTAAAGATTTAGGATTAAATCCCTTAAATGAAAGGATATTCAGAGAGTCATATCTTATCAATGATGTAAATTCAGAGACAGATCACAAATAAGCCTACGTTGGGGCCATTACCCAACTAGGTTCATTTTGCCGAAGCCAAAACGTTCAGATGCTGAGCCTCAAAGGGTGTTTATGCACAAAGCAGCCAAGTGAGGAGAGGGGAAAACCAATCTCAAACCCACCTCCCCAAAGGGCTCAGGGATTTTATGGGATGATGGATAAAGAAGCAGGGCAGTCTGAGGCATGGGGAGCATGGGGAAAGGTGATTTAAAAAGATATGGTTCCTGAAGGAAATAAAAATATAAATAAGATATGGGAAAAGAATCTGAAAAAGAATATATATATATATTTATTTATAACTGAATTACTTTGCTGTACGCCTGAAACTAACACAACATTGTAAATCAACTATACTTTAATGAAAAATAAATTTTTTTACAAATGTGGGGTCTTTCTTTCTCTCTCTCATCCTGAAGGAGGCAGAAGAGGGACAGGGTTAAAATTTGGGGGCTTTGTGTTATCTACCTATGTACCTAGGTATTTATGTTCCAGAGAATCTATTAACCGTCTATCCATTTATGATCTAATTACATTTTTACAATCTTTTACAATGACTTACATGTGGCAACCTTGGAAGAAGGAGATTTTGGAAAATTTAGTGCATTTTTATAATTCTGAAAAACTTTATTTTGATAATACCATCACTTGGTACATATTATATAATCTTGCATTGTAAATTGAGTCAAATTCATGATGGAAAATAAAAGTGAGATTACTTCTTACCCTGATATTAGTGTCATCTCCAGTTAAATATTTTAGAAATAATGTAATACGTTGATGTATTTGGGGAGTTTAGGGAACAGACTAAGTAAGACATAAAGGATGCACAGGTGAAGATGGGGTCGCTCCTCTAATTGGTACTTAAGTGGGCAGTTGAAGCAGCATCAATGATTGAGGAAGAGGCGTCAAGAAGGGGTGACAGTTATACCGGGTGTTTAAAGAAGAGCAAAGAGGCCAATGTGCCTGTGAAGCGGCTGGGAGGGAAGAAGGAGACATGACAGAGAGGTCTCTGTAGACCTCTGTATGACATGGCCAGAGAGCTGGTGCTAGAGGTTAAGCAGAGAAATGACTTGATCCAGCTCCTGCTCTGGAGGAATCACCCTCACTGTGCTGAGGATTGATGGATGGGGCTTGGAGGGACTTTGAACTGTTAAGGTCACCTGGGCAAGAGTTCGGATGTTCTGGACCAGAGTGCAAGAGCTGGAGGAGGGCGGAAGTGGTGGGAATTGGGATATATTTTGAAAATGGAGCCAACACTATTCCCCAAGTCAATGGGGTCAGGAGCAAGTGAAAAAGAGAAGGACCAGTGGTGACCCCCTGGTTTTTGTCAAGATCGATGGAAGGATGGGGTTGCCACCAACTGAAATGGGGGAGGGTACGGGGGGAATGTGTTTGGGAAGAAAAATCAAGATTTCACCTATGAACAAACTGTTTTTGATATGTCTATTTTGTATCCATTGAAAATATTGAGTAATCAGATAGATCTATGAATCCAGGGTAAGGAAAAACACATAGGAGCTGCAGTGAATTTTCAACATAAACAGTATTAATTTAATTATGGAAATAAAATATCAATAAAATTTATAGAAAGGTGTTTAATCATCCGTATATGTCTGAATGAGTTTTTGAAATTGAAAAGATGTGCAACTCTCAGAACATTATCAGAACCCAGATGTTCACCTCATGAGGCTTTTGAGTCCTACCACCCTCCCCACAAAGGTAACCACCATCCCAGCTTTTAACACCAGATATGAGATCTGCCTTTGTTTGCGTACTTTCCATACAAAATAGACTTGTACCTGTCTGGCTGCTTTTGCCCAAAATCATATTTGCTGTAATCTGCATGTTGGAGTTGTAACTCTTTCATTCTGAATAGTATTCTATTCTAAGACTATAGCACAATTTATTTTTCCATTCTATGTTTGATGGACATTTTGGTGATTTCTAACTTTGGATTATTATGACTAATCCTTCTATAAAAGTTTAGTTCATGCTTTTTGGTGAACAGATACCCACATATGCATCTTTCATTGGAAATATGGCTAAAAGTAGAATAACTAGAGGTCACAGAATAGGGACATTGCTAACTTGAGGACATACTGCCTGTTTTCCAAAGTGGTTTTACCCATTTACAGCTGTCTGCCTTTTGAAACTCAGCTCTTCTAGTCAGAGTGCAGTGATGCCTCATAATGGTTTTGTTTGCATTCCCTTTATAACATATGACATTGAGAATTTTGTCACCTATCATGGCCATATGGATATCCTCTTTTTTTGAAGTAACTATGTGATATTGTCCCCATTTTTATTGTATTATCTGCCATCTTCAGATTGATTTGTAAGTATTCTTTATATATTTTTTATGTAAATACATTGTCAGAAGTATTACAATTCTTTTTCTACAACACAGTGGCTTACATTTTTCTTAATGGTTTTAATGAACAGAAATTCTGGATTTGAATGTATTCCTGTATATTGTTTTCTTTTATGTAATGACTGGTGCTTTATATTTCCCGTGTAAGACATTTTTCCCACCTTAATTTCATAGAGACTGTCTTCTATTTCTTCCAAAATTGTTATCGTTTTACCTTTTACTTTTAGATTTATAAGCCACCTGGTATGCTGTACGGTAAGAAGCGAGGTAAAATATCAAAGAGTAATTTATTTTGCTAAAAATATTCACTTAACTTGGCACCATTTAGATATATTTTCTTTCCTAAGCAGCAGAGTGTCACTTTTGTCATGAATCAGATCGGTGTATGTGTGCGGATATCTTTCTCTTCTGGCTCGTGGTCCATTTTCCAGCTTTGCACCAAGAAAAGTGTCTCAATCCCAGCTTTATAACATGCCTTTGTGTTTGGATCTCAGTCCTCCAGTTTGGTTTCGATTCCATAGTATCATTTCTGCTATTCTTGGCTCTTTGCCTTTTCATATGGATGTAGGATTACTTTGTGAATATTGATATTAAAAACTTCTCTCATCTTGTTCAATTTTACAGCTCAAGTTGAACTTGGTGGCATCTTTATAATATTCCTTTTTCCAATTCTTAAAAGTCTTACATTTTAAAATCTACTTAGCTCTTTAATTTTTGTGTGGAGGCCTTAGAGATCTTTTTATTAAATCTATTCATAAGTGTATGTAGTTTTCTAATGCTGTTAATACTCTTTAATCAACTACAGATTACAGATCAAGTATAGATAAGTAACAGAATTCAGTTACTTTACTAAATTCACTTAATCTAATAATTTTGTGGTGAATTTTTTGGGGGGAGTTTTTTTATCTATGATAATGTCACCTGCAAATAATTACAGCTTTATTCTGAAACTTTATTCTTTCACCACCATTTCCTACCTTAATATTGCACCAGCTGACATCCAGTAAAAGGCTGAAAGGAAGTGTTCATAGTAGAACTTTTTCTTTTTCTCCAGTCCAAAAATAAAACTTTCAAAATTTCACCTTGAACAAGATGTTAGTGCCTATATTTTTTATTTCTTTGTAAATACTTCTTAACAGATTAAGAAAGTGTTCATCTATTTCTAATTTTCTGAATTTCATTTCTAGCTTTTTCTTTTTATCAAATGCTTTATTTTGCATCTATTAAGTGGTCATATTTTTGCCTTATTTTTTAATGTGGTGAACTACCTTGAATTTTTTTTTTAATATTAAACCAACCTTGGAGTATACACCAATTATTCGTGATCTATTTATAGTTTTATACATGGCTGAACCATGGAGAGATCATCTTGGTGCTTTGCAACAACTTAGAGGGGTGGGATAGGGAGGCTGGGAGGGAGGCTCAAGAGGGAGGGGATATGGGGACATGTGTATGCATACGGCTGATTCACTTTGTTGTACAACAGAAACTAACATAGTATTGTGAAGCAATTATACTCCAATAAAGATCTATTAAAAAATATCGTATCTATGATAATGAGAGGCATTTTCCTGATTTTTTTCCTTTCTTATAATGTCCTTATCCAGATTTGGTATCAAGGTTACACTAGGTTCTTGAAACAAATCAGGCTTTCTCTACTTTTACATCCTCTTGGAAGAATTTGTAGGAATTCATTAACAAAACTGCCTGAACATGAAATTTTCTTTGTGGGAAGGTTTTAAATTAGAGACACCAAATCTTTAATAGATACTAACTATTGAAATTTTCCATCTATCCTGCATCCGATGATGATGCGATTTAAGATGTATTATTCTGGTAATGTGGTGAGATTTGAGGTTTATTTGTGGCCCTGCCAGAGCCTGGTCAAGCCTGACCTTAACCATGCAGAAAATCATTTGGCGGCATTCAACGTTCATTTATAATTAAAAAAAAAAACAAAAACAAAAAACTGTAGAAACATGGGAATAAGAGACATTTCTTATCCTGACTTAACAATATAAATCTAGAAGAAAATGCCTACAGTAAATAGCATCATTAATGCTGAATTTTTGAAACAGTCCCTTAATTTAAGGCTAAATACAAGGCGCCTGCTCTCATTGTTTGCTCAATATTCTGCTGAAAACCTTAGTGCAATTAGGTATGAAGAAGAAACACATTTATAAGTTTTGGAAAGGTAGAAAAAATGTCACTTTTGTCTGTGATATTTAAATTTTGCTTATGATAACAAATATCCCCCAAAGTCTAAAGATCATTATTAAGAGTAAGAAGTGAACTTAGGGAAGTTAGTTGACAAATAGTCCTTAGATAAAACAAATCATTTTTACTAGTAGAGTATAATCTTAAAACACATGTAAAATTTATATGTTTATAACATAAAGTTTACAAAAGAGGAGAAAATTATTTATCAACAAATCTACCAAAACCACGCAACTATTTGTAGAAACTGTAAAATATTATTGAAAGTCATCAGACATACTACTTAATAAAAGCAGAGGTAAACCATGCTGATTCATAGGGAAACTTGGTATTGTAAATATATCTTGCTTAAAATGAATTTATATAGACAGTGTTTAGTCTTTTTGGTCTGTGTAGTCCTTTAACTTCCTAAAAATTATTGAAGACTACAGAGAGCTTTTCCTTGTGTGGATTTGCATCTCTCAACATTGGTCTTCTTAGAAATGGAAGTTTAGACAATTTTAAAGTAGGCATTTTTGGTTCATTTAAAATGACAGTAAGAAAATCATTAGACATTGACATAAATAGTGCATATTTTATAAAAGATAACTGTTGTTTCCAAAACAAATAATATAGTGAAGAGGGTGACCTCATTTTTCTATTTTAAATATATATATATATATATATATATATATATATATAATATTTGACTTAACAAAAAACAGCTGGATTCTGGTGTCTATCTGTGTAGTCAGTCTGTTGTAACATGGGTATGAGCAGGAAAGGGGAGAAACTTGAGGATCCTCTGAAAAGGTCTTGTGATGTCTAGTGTTCTTGGACTCTACCTTGGGAACTGCTGGGCTCTGTAATCAATGCCATTCTAAAATCCCAAGAAGTTTGCATATCTGCGTGTGTGAGTGTGTGTGAGTGTGTCAGGGGCAATGGTGGTTATTTATAAGCTGAGATTGTTTTGCTGTGTTAGGAGATCAAGGAAGGCCAAGACATTTGTGAGAAAGAACAATGAATGGGGAGCTGACCTCTCCAACAATAACATTTACTGTAAAGCAGTCATACCAAGGGAGACAGTACTGAATGGTATTTTAGTTCCTTCTTGCTGCTATAACAAATTACCTTGAACTCAGTGCCTTACAGCAATGCAGATTTATGATCTCATAGCTCTGGAGGACAGAACTCTGAAGTGTTCTCACCTGGCTAACATCTAGGTGTCTGTGGGGCTGCATTTCTTTCTGGAGGTGCTGAGGCAGAATTGCTTTCCTGCGTTTCCAGCTTCCACAGGTCTCCTTGGCTGGTGCCTCCCTCCCAAGTTCAAAGTCAGCAAGGGCCAGTGGAATCTTTCTGAATCCCATCACTCTGACCGAGTTTCATTGTTCACACTTCCTTTTCTGGCTTTGACTCACCTGGCTCAGCCTTTCGCTGAGCAGGACCCTTGCAATGAGCCCTGGATAATCCTGGATAATCTCTCCAAGTCAATATCTTAATCACCGTTGTAAAGCTCACTTTGTGATATAAGAGATTCACCTGTTGTGGGGATAAGGATGCAGACATCTTTGGGGTACCATTATTCTGTCTATCACAAATGGGCACAGAGATGAAAAAAGATACAATAAAAAGTAAAAAAGGATCCAGAAACAGGTCTATGCATATAAATGTATTTGATTTGTGATTGATTATATATAGCAGGGACACGTTATGCATATTTCAGTAAATATTTCTACAAAATTGGTTATTCATATAAAAAGTTAATTGGATTTGTCTCACATCATACAAAACCATCAAATCCAAGTAGATTTAAAAAATTAAATGTGAAAGGCAAAAAAAAATTGATAAGTTCTACTACATTAAATTGAAAACTACTCTTAAGCAAATAGAATCACAAAGACAGTGAAAATATGTCAAAAGCAGAAGATCTTTGTAACCACTAAATAGTATTGAAAATGCACAAAGAACTAATGATTCAGAAAGAAAAGATAAAAACAAAGCAAAAACCCCCATAAACCCAATACTAGTGGTATGCTGGTAAGCCAGCTTCCAATAAAAAAATACAATAAAATAAAAGCCCCAATTTTTAGCATTGACAATTTTCCTGATGTAAACACTCCCACAGTGGTTGATTTCAAGGTATCAACTGGGTGTCATTGAATGAGCGGTATGTAAACTATCACCTACTACCAGTTGGTGCAAGATGGCCAAACCATACCACCTCTTTATCCAGAGAGAATTGCTGTTAAACTTTGAATCTTGCTGTATGCTAATACATATTTTATTCCATAAATGTATTTTTTGATAATTACTATTTTGTAAGTTAAAATTTTGTCTCAGCAACATATTATGTAAATAGTTTTATATCAATAAGTGTTCTTGTAAAAGTTGTTTTTATTGGCTTATTGCTATTCCCTCAAGTAGATGCAAAATATATACAAACAGTTCTCTACTTTAGATGTCTACTTTGTGTTCCATATTTACCTACATAAACAACTCTATAACATAGTTTTTTAAATTTAAAATGGACCCATATCTTCAGTTATTTCCTTATCATTCATCTCCAGAGGTGGACATGCTAGATTAAATGTCTTCTTACTTCACTGTTTATTTTTACTCTTCATAAACATATTAGTTTGCTCAGTCTGCCATAACAAAATACCAAAGACTGGGTGGCTTAAACAACAGAAATTTATTTTCTCACAGGTCAGGAGGCTGGAAGTCCAAGATCAAGGCACCGGCAGGGTTGGTTTCTGGTGAGGCTTCTCCCCTTGGCAAGTAGATGACAGTCTCCTCCCTGTGCTTCACGTGGCTTTTTTCTGTGTGCACACCGAGAGAGAATTTCTGGTGCTGTGACTCTTTTTCTTCTTGTACTGAACTGGTCCTCATAAGAGCCCCACCCCTATGACCTCACTTAACCTTAATTACTTCCCTAAAGGCCCAATCTCCGAATACAGTCACATTGAGGGTCAAGCCTTCAACATGTGAATGTGGGGGTGGCAAGATTCAGTTCATAACAATAAATGTTTCTAAACTGCCCTCCAGAATATCTGCAATTGTGTTGTCTCCATAGTAACATCTATCTGATAGGGCACATTTTCCCAGAAAGTTTTAAAACTGGTCACTAAAACGAAAACAAAACTGGTGTTTAAAGTGAGATAAAGTTCACATGATATAACATTAATCATTTTAACCAACTTACGATACAATTCAGTGTCAGTTGGTACATTCACAATGTGTGAAACCCTCACCACTCTCTAGTTTTACACCATTTTCATCACCCCCGAAAGGAAATTCTTGACCCATTAAGCAAGCACTCCCCATTTCTCACTAATCCCTACAGCCTCTGACAATCAACTCATCTGTTTCTGTCTTTATGGATTTTCCCATTCTGGTCATTTCATACAAATGGAATTATACAGTATGCAGCCTTTGTTTCTGGATGCTTTCACTCAGCCTGTTTTCAAGGTTTATATGTGTCATAGCATTTTATGGAGTAAATAACATTCTATTTTATGGATATTCTGCAATCTGTTTATTCATTCATACTTTGGGTTTAGGCCGTTTCCACATTTTGTCGATTTTGAATAGTGCTGCTCTGAACATATGTGCACATATACTTGTTTGCACACCTGTCTTCATTCCTCTAGGGTGTATATCCCAGAGTGGACTTGCAGGGTCATATGGTCCTTCTACGTTTAAATGTTAAGGAGCCACCAAACTGTTCTCCCCTGCAGCTGAATCATTTGCAATCTCACTAGCAAATTATGAGAACTCCAACTTCTCCACTTCCTCCCCATCACTTGTTATAACTTTTGGATTATAGGCATCTTAGTGGGTGTGAAGTGGCACCTCTTTTCAGTGTTGATTTGCATTTCCCTAATGACTAATGATGCAGAGCAGCTTATCATGAGTTTATGGGCCATTTGTGTGTCTTCCTTGAAGAGATGTTTATTCAAGTCCTTTACTCATTTTTAATTGGTTTGCTTGGTTTTTGTTGTTGAGTTTTAAGGGATCTTTATATCCTCTGAATACTGGACAGTTAAAAGATATATATTTGAAACCCATTCTATGGGCTGCTTTTTTCACTTTCTTTGAAATGTTATTTGAATCACAAACATTTAATTTTGATGAAGTCCAGTTTATCTAGTTTTTCTTTAGTTGCTTACGCTTTTGATGTCACACTTAGGAAACCATTGCCTAATCCCTGTTTACAAATATTTATACCTCTGTTTCCTCCCATAACCTTATAATTTAGTTCTTACATTAACGTCTTTGATCAATTTTGATATAATTTTATATTGTTTGAGATAAGGGTCCGTCTTTATCCTTTGGTATCCAGTAGTCCCAGAACCGTATATTAAAGAGACTATTGTTTATTTTTTGAATGGCCTTGTCACCTTGTGGAAAATCAATGGTCCATAGATGTCTGAGTTTATTTGCATTCTCAATTTTATTCCATTGATTTGTCTGCCAATCTTATACCAGTACCATACTGCTTTTTTTTTTTTTGCACGGTATGTGGGCCTCTCACTGTTGTGGCCTCTCCCGTTGCGGAGCACAGGCTCCGGACGCGCAGGCTCGGCGGCCATGGCTCACGGGCCCAGCTGCTCCACGGCATGTGGGGTCTTCCCGGACTGGGACACGAACCCGTGTCCCCTGCATCGGCAGGCAGACTCTCAACCACTGTGCCACCAGGGAAGCCCTGCCCATTTTTTGATTGGGATGTTTGATTTTTTGTTATTGAGTTGTATGAGTTGTTTGTATATTTTAGAAATTAAACCCTTGTAGGTCTCATTGTCTGAAAATATTTTCTCCCATTCTGTAGGTTGTCTTTTCCTTCTGTTTATGGTTTCTTTTGTTGTGCAAATGCTTATAAGTTTGACTAGGTCTCATTTGTTTATTTATGCTTTATTTCTATTGTCTTGGGAGACTGATCTAAGAAAATATTGCTATGATTTATGTCAGAGAATGTTTTATGCAACCATAGTTTTATCAATGAATTTTCATAGGAAATGTTGTGTAAACTTGTTTGGTAAAATAAAATATGCTATGCAAGTATAAGGCAATTCCAGACCTCCACCAATAAATTTAAGATCCTATCCTATCATATTTACTTGATGTAGGTTTAATGTGTAACGATGCACTGTTTTTGAGGGTAAAGCATGAGGAAAGCCTTCTTTCCCCGCTACAGTCTCCAATGAGGGGATGAATTCTCTAGACACAGTCAGGACTTAGCAGACTTTTGCAGAAGAGAAAAGCCAAGGAAGCTATTTTCCTTTTGGTCCTTCAAATATACTACTGCTACTGGCTGTTGTGTTTGTTGTTTCTGCTCCCCTTGGAATGGCAATGTGGGGTCAGATCTGTACTTTAACTGAAACTTTCACAATAGGCAAAGAGTAAACATAAAAAAAAATAAAAATGTACTTGATAAGGTGTAGGTATAGTGATGATTATTAAAAATAACATTGATGTTATATTATTCAGGCAATAAACTGTTAGATATATAATAGTCGTATGTTCATTCTAACCTGGCTTTGTATAACATTTTAACTGTAATTTTTTGAAAAATATTTTGTGTCATATTTACATTAAGGTAAGAAATTCAGCTTTCTTTCTCCATAACGACTACTTGTATATAAAGCATTGCTGGTCTTTTACCTCCTTTTCAAATATTCCTATTCACGGTTATATTTTCACTTTCTTGTTTTGGAATAATAAATCACAACACTAATCAAGACACGTAGGCAGATTTCTGGACACTTGAGGATTCAAACATCCATATTTACCAGAATTAAGAGTTTTTAATAAAGTTGGGCCTTGAAACTTTAGTTTCTATGGAAACAAAATTTAATGATAGCAACCCAAATGCTGAATCATTTACTTGAAAATGTAAAACTATAGAAGATAAGCAATACACATTTTACTATTAATTTTATTATTTGAAATAGATATAGAAGGTATCATTTCTCCCATTGCTTTTCCATATTTCTTAATAACTATAAATGAATAAGAATCAAGTGAGAATAGACTTACATCTTTGATTCAAATGAAAGCATTTTGATTTTTTTTCTTGGTCTTTTTTTGTTTAGAGTACTTACACACCTTGAATCAAGGTTTACATGAAAATAAAAAAGAGACTGAGAAATAACCCCATGGAGTGAACGCCCTGCTTCCCATGGATTAGGACACCGCAGGAACGGCACCTACTTCCTGCCAACTAGCAAAAAGGTCAAAATCCCCATTGTGAACAAGCAGGTACTCTGAAAATTTTCTCAGGCCAGCTAGACCTGTGAATAAGGCTCCCTGACAGAGCAGGCTGATCCGCTAAGCAGGACCCCATAAGAACAGAATTGCTTTTGAAGCCGAATCTGGCCTCTGTACCCCGACACCAAATTAATTCTCAGAGACAGAGTTTTGGGTAAAGTGGAAAAGAATAGCTTTATTGCTTTGCCAGGCAAAGGGGGCCACAGTGGGCTAATACCCTGAAAACTGTGTGTCTGACCTGGAGGGGGTAGTGAGGAGTTTTAACACAATGGTTCAAAGAGAGCATGATAAGCTGGTGGACATTCTTCTAATGGGTCAGTGGGGAGGTAAGTGGGAGTCGGCATCATCAACCTCCTGGTTCCACCCGGTCTGGGGTCTACGTGCTTGTGGGCAGCATGCAGTGAAATTCTCCCACCTGGTGGGGGCTTCAGCCTCTGCAGAACAGCTCAGAGATATTGTGATGTGTATCCCTTGAGGGGGAACCAGGACCCTGCCCCCAGGCTGCACTATTATTTCTTTATTTTTTTTAAACATCTCTATAGGAGTATAATTGCTTTACACTGTTGTGTTAGTTGCTGCTGTACAACAAAGTGAATCAGCTATGTGTATACATATATCCCCATATCCCCTCCCTCTTGAGCCTCCCTCCCACTCTTCCTCTGGTTACTTGATTGCTCCTCCCTTGTCTCTGCATCCCCTCCCTTCCCTGATTAGCAACTGTTTGAACCTGCCCTTTGGAACTCAGGGAAGGTGATGGAGGCTGAATAAGCCTATTTCCTGTAATCAAGAAATGGGGGACACAAAAAGGCTTTTGTGCTCAGAAGCCCCACGGCGCCCTGCTTGGTATCATTTTCCTCTCAAACCCAAAGATCATCAGTGCTCATTTGAGACTAACGTGGAAAACAGGTTGGAATGGTCCCCCTAGTATCTAACTGAATGTTACTCTTTTAATCACCATGTTGTTTAAAACTGGATTTTTCCACTGATATATAATTGTGCTCCACCCTGTAATCCACTTTCCTTGGTCATGGTGGTTTTGTTTTCTTTCTTTTAAACAACAAGAATACACAGGTGTAAGGGTGCTGAGGCCCTGGTGGGACATGACACACACACCCTCATATACACCCGCATTTAAGAAAAAACTTAACCTGGAAATACTCTGAATTTCATTTGTTATTATATCTATACAGATCTCTAACACGTATAGACTCTACAGAATTTAACACTTTCATCTGAAGAAAAATGAAGGTAATTGTGACTGTAGTTACAGGTGCAGAACCTACCAGGTGCCAGGGTGCTGGGCACAGGAAATGGTGCCTTGGTCACTATGTCCCCACAGACACTCTGCAAAGGGAGAAACAAGGCAAAAACTTGTGCCCAGCCGCCATTAATTAGTGGAGAACTGGGTGTGCATTTTGTCTGATTCCAAAGTTTATCCTCTATTCATTGGAGTGCATCTTTCCCTTAAAGTTTTCACTATTTTATTTCTTTAATCTTCAGAAGAGCTCTCTATCATCCTGACTTTTTATATTAGCAAATTGAGTCTAAGAGCATTATGTATAATGCCTAAGACTGGTACTTTTTAAGTCTCTTGATTCTAGATATTTAGTTCTTTGTACTACACCATACATGGAACAAATGTTTTTAAAAATTAAAAAAAATTATAACTGTTAAAAGATATACTGGGGAATACTAACATTTTTAAGGGTTTATTTGAGCAAAATTCAATTTGAATTGGGCAGCTTCCAAGCTAGCAGATAGGAAGGAACCCCGAGCTGCTGCACAAACTGAAAGACATTTTAGGCAGAAGGGGCAGAAACAAGGAAGTTATACTTGGCAAAAAAGTGGGTTGGTTCTGGCAAGGTAGCCATCCTTTACGGGAGAGCAGGGGCTGTGAGGCAGGTGAACTCACCTGTGCTGATGGGGTGATTCCTGACTGGCTGGTTTAAGATGTATATGTGTGACTGAGTTGCTTTGCTGTGCACCTGGAACTATCACAATATTGTTAATTGGCTCTACTCCAATATAAAATAAAAAGTTAAAAAAAAAAAGATACCATTCCTGGGAGTGCCAAACTGCAATTAAGTCTCAGTTTGGTGACTTGGGGCTTAGCATAAGTGATTCTATTGGGGGCCCATTGTCTTGTTTTATAACAGTACAAAGATACTAATTAAAACGAAAAGAAAAATGACCAACACCCGGACCCCCAAAAAAGCCCCCACAAAACCAAGTTAATAAGAATCAGGAACAATCACAGAATTAGTGAGGCCATAAGGACCAGTGCATCCTTGCATAGTGTTTGGTACAGAGGAGGTTCTCAAAAAAATTGATTAAAAATATGAGTATGAATATTTGATGTGAATTTTATTAAAAAACAACCTTTAGATATAGCCAGCCAATTTACTTTCCATAAATAAATCAACTTTTCCAGGTCAGGATCCTCCAGGTTATACACAAAGGTAGAAAAATTAAGTTGATGACTCAGCTGTCACATCTTTGAAACTGAGTAGAAAACATACGCGGCGTTTGGAGTTTGGAGAGGAATAATTGTATCAGGTTAATTTAGGAACATCTCACAAGACAATTCCCCACTTAACATCTTCCAGGGAATCAGGCTTTGTTTTTTAATATTCTCTACATAAAATGCACATACTTTACAATACATCAAGATTCAGGAAGCATAATTTGAAATATAGAGTTACTTCTTTACAACCCAACCAGTTTTTTAAAAAAACTATGCAGAGGGAAAAATCATCTCACATTCCATTCCAAATACAAGAATTAATTCATCATAATCAAGGGTAATGTTTTGAAATTTGTTAACCATGTATCTGTCTCCTGATTGATGTCAGCGCTGGGAGGTCCCGTTACCGGATAAAAAGTGACTGAATATAAACAGCCATATTAATGATTTGATAATTCTGAAGAGAAGATTCTTAAGCCTTTTACCTTTTAAACATTACATTTACATTCATTTTAACATGATAGTTTGTTTATACAGTGCTTTTACTTTTTGTTAGGAAACAGGTTGGGGATTTTTGATTGCCATGCAAAACATTAAATTTTTTTTTCACAATTAATCAGAAATGGGCGTAAGTTTAGTGGTTTGTGCTGTATGGCTGATAGTAAGAGGAAATACTTGTATGGGTTGGCCAAAAAGTTTGTTTGAGACCCAATATAACTGAAGCAGCTTGAGATGCTAAAATTAAAAAGTTGACAAGATGAAAACATTCAAAAATTATTCTGTTAGTTTTTCCTTCTGAAGTGCAGGCTTAATTGTAATGTAACATATTTAGATGTTAAAGACTGAGTCCAAAGCAATGATTCAAAAATTGAAATATTTATATTCTAGGAAGACTGCCATGACCACAGTCGCAACAGTTAAGTAAGTGACTTTAAGTCTTTCATTTATAACTCTGATAATAAAATTGAATGAAATATCAACTACTATATCTAAGATTTAATATGTAAGATAAAATGTTAATGATGCCTCAGCAAAATTTAGGATGATAGAAAGAAAGAAGGAGTAAGTAAATATTTTTGCTCATATAATTGGGTCATAATAATTATTTTATCATTCATAAATTTGAAAATGAGTTAAGTAGAACCATAAGATGGTTTAAAACTTAGAATGAAGACACAATATATACAAAAGCATCATTATAGCTTATGAGGTATACCATAAGATGACATGTAAGAATAAATGTTTCATTAATAACAGTTATCATAAAATAAAGTTATATGCAATGCGTTGCTAAAAGTAAATAAAATATCCAACAGAACTGAGTTTGGCTCTCTTTCTTAAAGGAAATATATGGCAAGAAATATGAGAGAAGAACATTTATTTATTGAATTCTTATTAAAGATGGTGACTTGAGCCAATATATTTTCCTTTTCTTTTTCAAAACCTCACTAAATTATAATTAGAAAGTGTACTAATTATACAACAAAATAGAATAAGGGACTATGTAGGGGAGTTGGAAAGGGGAAAGGAAGCGAAAGAGGGAAAAGGGGGTGGAGGACAGTGAAAATCCAGTGAAACCAGGCTCCCAGACCACATTCCGTGTGTCAGTAGACAAGGCTGCAATGAGTTCAAAACTCTTGTGATTTGTTAATTGTTCTTTTTCTTGCAATATATGTGTTCCATAAAGCTAAGAAACAAACCAAGGACAGGTGAGAATTAAGATTTGAGGAATCAATGAATCCATCTGAGGCAAGTATTCAAGGCCCCTTACAGAGGCTGGTTTGTGCAGCAGCCCTGTAGAAAGGTCAGCCCAGATTATAGAAGTGGAGACTAGGGGAATGGAGAGGAAGTTGCCCAGAAAATAAAAACTGTTCAAATGTCTCTTATGGTGGAGTCCTGAAAATGGTACAGTTACTGGTTTGGAGGCTTCAGCAATGTCAGTGGGACAGAAAAAGAGAAAAGGGGAGGAGGAGGAACTTACAGAAGATTCTAGATCAAAGGAGACCAGAAAGATCTGACAGTTAAGAACAAGGTGTAATCCTTGTTTGGATTCTGCATTTGGGGAAAAAAAGCTAAAAAGTTGTTATTATGACAATGGGGTAAACCCAGATATGGCTTATATATTAAATTAAAATATTGTATGAACCTTGGGAACTGTGAGATCAAAGTAAGATAATTGGATTGTAGTTATATGGGAAGACTTCATTGTTCTTAGGAGTTACATGCTGAAGTATTTAGGGGTGAAGTGATTTCACAATACACACCACTATGCTGTGTGTGTACACGTGTGTGTAAAAGAAAGGTAGTTGGAGAAAGGGAGAAGACAAGCTTGGCAAAATGTTAAACATTTCTGATAGAAGTGAGAGAATATACGTGCTTACTGTGTTATACTTGCAGATTTTATGAAAGTGTAGTAAGTTCCAAACAATCAGAATAAAAATACAAAGAGAATCAGGTGGTGTAAAGGAAAAAAAAAGATTGAAAAAAAGGAACTCAAAGAAAATAAAATGTCTATGCCAGAAAAAAAAATATACATATATAAGCTGGGTAAACTATTTGACTCTTTAGTAAATACATTTAAATAGTTGTCATAAGCATTGTTTATTGATTAAATTCTACTGGAAAGGTAAGCGTGGAGTAGGCATTGCAATAAAGTTAAATTTTATCTTTCAAATTGGGGAATCAACAGATAATATCTAAAACAGACAAATAATATGAGAAGTGTATTATTTTGATGTTTGGAAGCAATAATTTAGAAGAAACAGTAAGAGCAATGGTCCCCTGGTGCAGGGATGTGACAGAATCTGAATGTGTTTCACGACAAGCCTTCTGAGACAATGATCTTTTCTCTTAAGTATGTGCATGGATGCCACATTATTAAATAATTACTTAAAACTAAAATAATATAGGTTCTTGCAGTGTTAAGTTAAGCACAAGTACATGGTTAGTGGAAGGATGTGGTGCACATTAATGGTACAAGCAAGCCACTGGAAGGGCAGGGTGCTGACTGGACCTCAGGGACTCTGCAGGGTCTGAATATTAAGGAAACTCACCATCTTCCTTCTCATTATAAACGAGTTTACTCCCCAGTCAATGAAACGCAGCCCCTGAGAGCTCCTAAATTTACATCTTACAGCTTTAACTCAGGCACAAGCTCGAAAGTGCACAGAAACTCTTCCTGAGTCAGGCCAGCTTTCCACACCTCCTACAGTCACCTGGGGCATGGGAGGTGGGTGGAGACAACCTTGGCAGTTTCTGAAAGAAAACATAGCCCGGAAGGGCTGGGGCTCTGAGTCTTCGTCCCGCTGGTCAGGCTGCCATTGTCCCAAGGGTGTCAGAGAAAGAGCAGAGAGGCCTGGGTAACAAATGGCCTTATCACTGTACAGCAGGGAGCCTGACTTTCCTTTTTTATTTTTTTAATAGCTTTATTGAGATAAACTTAAAATGCCATACAATTCACTCACTTAACATGTACAATTCAAGGGTTTTTAGAACATTTGCAGATATTTGCAACCACCACAGTCAATTTTGGAGTATTTTCATCCCCTCCAAATTAAACCCTGAACCCATCAACTGTTGTATGGAATGTGTATGGGGATGGATACTAAGTGTGTGGGATGATGGGGGGGGCGTTGAGGGGGGAAGAAAATGTTGGATCCATCGGGCCCAGTGTGCCGACGATCTCTGCTCACTGAGCAGAGATTCAGCATCAATGCTGCAGCTCTGGGAGTTTGATGGTTTGGTTGACTTGAACATGGACCAAAAAGAGGTCCACAGTGAGCGAGTTAGAAATGTCAGACTTACCTTGGTTTAATGGAGAGGAAGGGATTCCAAGTCTCAGAGACACTGGGATGTCAGAGAGGATTTGTCATTGAAGACCTGCTCACCGCCTTGGGAGGGTCCAGGGGACAGCCTTTCACTGTGACTGTGAGAAATAAATTTGTGAGGGCCACCCCCCTACCCCAACTCCCCACATCCTTGGAAAGCTCTGTGATTGGTCCTTTCTGTAGGCCAGACGTCACAGTGGGAACTTCGGTGGCTGAACTGAGAACCCGATGCGGTGGGAGTGATTGGACCCCGGGGTGGCCAGGGCCAAGCGGTGGTGGGAGCATGTGACCACCAAGGGCAGGCGTGGTCACTGTGGTGGATGGTGGAATCAAAGCAACAATCACAGCGATCAGTCGAATAGTCTGACCGATACAGCCCTAGGGCACTGGCCTATTGATCGCCATGGGGTTCCTAGACGTGAGATAGACAGAAAGCCTACTGAATCCTTACTTGATCTGTATAAGAAGAAAAGTTCTAGGTCAAGGAAACAAAAGTCTAACTTGAATCCTAAAAACAGAGAGTTACAGCCCCCTGATCATTTTGCAGACTTGAACCAGTTTGCAGACCCAGAACCCTTTGAATGAAGGGGAGGTTGGTTCTCCCCCAGGAAGGACCCTCCTACACTGACAAAAATGTATACCGTGAATCTCCTGCTCAGCCTTCCCCAAAGGGAACTCCAGTTTTTTACCAGGTAACTGCATTGGTGAGAAGGTAATACTCAGACATTTTGGGGACAATGTCCTTTTCCTGAACACTGGCTCTGAACTGACACTAATCCTGAGAGAACCAAAATGTCACTGTGGCCCACCAGTCAGACTTAACGGGTGTCAGGCTTAACTCAGGTTCACCCTCAAGTGGGCCCAGTGATCCCCCAAACCCATCCTGTGGTTGTTTTCCCAGTTCCAGGAGGTGTCATTGGAATAGAAATACTGTGCAACTGGCGGAATAGCCACATTTGTTCCCTGACCCGTGGGATGACGGATATTATGGTAGAAAGTGCCAAGTGTGAGCTGTTAGAACTGCTTTGGTGAACCCAAAGCATTATCACATTCCTGGAGGGATTGCAGAGCTTAGTGCCACCACCTGGGACTTGAAAGATGGTATTTCCTACAACATTCCCGTTCAATTCACCTATTTGGTCTTGGAGAGTGAAAGTGGATTGCTGTTAATTAAATCAGATAGTGACTTCCATTGCAGCTGCTGTACCAGATGTGCTTTCATTGCTTGAACAAATTAACACACCCCCTGGTACCTGGGGTGCAGCTATTAACCTGGCAAGCCGGTTATCCCTACTTGTCAATAAGGACCATCAGAAGCAGTTTGCTTTCTTCTGGCGAGGCCAGCAATACACTTCTCCTGTCCGACTTCAGGGGTGGATCAACTCTCCAGGCCCATGTTGTCATGTAGTTTTCAGGGACCTTGATCGCATTTCCCTTTCACAAGATATCCTACTCATCACTTATGTGGTTGACATTATGCTGATTGGACTTAGTTGGCAAGAAGTAGCAAGAAGTGGGTCAGAGGGTAGGAAGTACATCTGACAAAAGCTCAGGGATGCAGTGGTGTGGGCCCTGTTGAGATATCCACTCCAGTGCGAAGGAGAACAGGTTGCCTCTGGCCTCTCCTACAATCGAAATAGAGGCAAAATGCCTAGTGGGCTCTTTGGATGTTGAAGGTAAACTATTCCTCCTTTAGATGTGCTACTCTGGCCAATTATCATATAACATTATCCATTATCATATAACAGAAGATGTTTCAACTTTATATCATAGTATTTATTTAAATATCATAAATTGTACATCATAGTATGTAAATTAGGGATATCAAAGAGGAAACATCACTCAAAGATATTACCTCCTTTTGAGGAAGGGATGAGTGTGTTTTTGACTGTATACAGGACTGTCATATCATGTTTGGATGAATTATAACCTTGTTATTGCCTTTATTTGAAGATTAAGTTTGGTTTAAGGAGGTGTGCACGTATGCCAAGAAGACACAGGGTGTTCTTGTGATGATTAACTTGATGTGTCAACTTGCCTGGATCACAGGGTGCCCAGGCATTTGGTCAAACATTATTCTAGGTGTGTCCAGGATGGTGTTTCTGATGATATTAACATTTGAATCAGTAGACTGAGTAAAGCAGATTGCCTTTCCTAATGTGGGTGAGCCTTACCCTATCAGTTGGAGGGCTGAATAGAACAAAAAGGCTGATCCTCCTACAAGTAAGAGGGAACACCTCCAGCCTGAATGCCTTCAAGCTGGAACATGTTTTTTCCTGCTTTTGGACTCAAACTGAAACAGCAGCTCTTCCTTTGGTCTCAAGCCTGCTGGCACTTGGACTGTAACTTACACTGTTGTCTCCTGGGTCTCCAGCTGGCCCGATGCAGACCCTGGGACTTGTCAGCCTCCTTGGTCATGTGAGCCAAATCCTTATAGTAAATCTCTCACATGGTCTCATTCTATATCTCTCTCTATATTGTATATATATTATATATATAATATGCATATACATCTACAAATACGGTATGTTCCTCCATTTATTTATTTAGGTCTTCTATGTAGAGGTCGTGCAAATCTTTATTTGGATTTATTCTTAAGTATTTGATGTTGATTGATGAATTTGTAAATGATTTTTTTTCTTCCAGTTTCAGTTCTAATGCTTTGGGCAGATATAAAGTGGAACAATTCATGTGTGTGTGTGTATATGTGCATGTGTTGACCTTGTATAAACCAAAACGCTAAATTTGTTTAGTAAACTCAGTTTTACTGACGATTCTGTTGCATATCCAACACACAGGTGATAGCATGTTTATTTTTCCTGTCTTAATTCACTTTCTGGAATATTCAGTGGAATGGGAAAATAAAAGTCTATAGTGGAAATAATCTCTTGTTAATGATCTCAGGAGAAAGACTTTTGATATTCATGATTGAACATTTTCCAAAGAACTAATTTATAGCTATGTTGATTTTTCTTCAATGTTCAAATTTTTCTAATTACTATCCTTATTTTTTTGTTTTCCTTTCTTCTACTTTAATTGAATTTTATATTTTTCAACTAACTTATATGATCTATCAGTTTTTAAAGAAAATTATTGATTAATTTGCAAACTTTTAGAAATATTCTAGTTTTCCTTTAGTTATAAATTTCTACCTACATTACTTCCACTGTGGCCAGATGAAAACCTCATTTTATTTCAATCATTTGAAATCTATTGTAATTTGCTTTAAGGCAGAAAATATGATCAGTTAGTAAATATTCTATTTTTACTTGAAAAGAATTTATTTTCTGCAGTTTTTGGTTGAAGTGTTCTACATATATGGAGCTAAAGTTTGCTAACCCTTTTGTTCATGGTTTCAATAACTGATTTGTTTCTTAGCTTGTGCTGTTTCTGAGGTAAGTATGCTAAATTTTTGAGTGATGATTATGAACTTGCTCATTTCTCAACTTCTGCTTTACATATTTTCAAGCAATGTTAATAGAGCCAAGGATTTTAAGATTTTTATATTTTCTTATTTGGTTGATAGGCCTAGTAATATGTCTTAATATTATTGATATTGACCTAATTATACCAATTCTCTTTGGCTAATGTTTGTATGAAATAACTTTTTTCAACCTTTTACTTTCAAACTTTATTTAAACGTGTCTCTTGTGAACATCATATTGTCAGGTTTTGGTTTTTAATGTAGTTTGTTGTCCTTTAACTGGATTTTTAAAATTTATTTGAGTTTAATGTAATCGCTATTATATTTGAATTTAAGTCTACCTTCTTGCTACTTTATGGTCATGTATTTAAATCATTGCCACTGAAAATCTAGATTGCTTTCATTTTAAAAGAATATCACCCAGGGGTACAGAAATCCTTAGCAATCAGCAGAGAGGCATAGCTTCTCCATCCAATCCAATCGGGAGCCTACCTGTACTTAGTCTGCCATCTTTGTCTAGTCTACTCTGGTTTGTTCACACTCCTAAAATCTAGTACTCCAGAAGTCCTGACTAAGTATCTCTGGTATTTTCTCTAGTCCCTCCCCTCTGGTGGCTCCTGAGTTCTAACTTTTGCTACCCAGAATTGTGAAGCTGCAAAACTCTCTGCTCCGCTGGTTAGTTCTTTTTTGTGCATTATTTGCTTCTTGACCTGGGAAGCCTCAAGGGTCAAACCCCTCAAGGGGAAAACTGAGGATGAATGTTGGTATCACTTCCTTTCATCCCCCTTCTCTCTGGGACCCTAGGCCCTCAACAACTATCTGCCTTAAGAGTCCAATTCTAGTGTGCTTTCCTTTCTGCCTCCGTGACATTCCCCAAAGCTCTGAGAGACGCTGTGATTTACCTGCCACCTCTGGACTCTTTCCTTGCACCAAGAATTGCACACGAGTAAAGGAACAAACAGCAGATAAAATGCTTCCTTTCCATCCACATCCTTGTTCCTGGGTGCCTTGGAAGTGCTCCAATCCTTCAAACAGATTTTTAAAAATATTATCATGCCTGTGTGTTAGGCTGGACAGGACTATTTGTCACAGCATCAAGTTAGTGTAGGAATCTTCTTGCGGTTTTAGTGCTCATTTTTCTTATTCGTTATGAGTTTGAGCACCTTCACATGTTCATTTGTCATTCATATACCCGCTTTTCTGGTGCACCAGTTCAATATTTCTTGTCCATTTTACTCTTGGGTTATTGGTTTTTGATGAACGGTTTTATAGAAGTGATCCATATGTTCTGGACACAACCTTGATGGACGTATGACTGGTAAATATATACTCTCAGTCTATGGCTTGCCAATTCTCTCTCTAAATGATGTCTTTTGAGAAACTAAAGTTCTTAATTTTAATGAAGTTTATTTATTTGTATTTTTCATTATGATTAGCATTGCCTCCACCGGCCCCTGGGGAATAAATATTTCCCTATGCTAAGAATTAAGGGATTTTTAAAAACATTTTTCTAGATTTTTATTGTTTTAGAATTCACATTTAGATTTAAAATCCTTCATAATTGTCTCCTTATAGTATAAACTATATATCATTTTTCATTTCTAAGCTGATGTCCAGTCGACTGAACAACATCAACTAAAAATAAATCTTTCCTCAAGTACGCTGTAGTACCAATTTATTTATGAATTGAGCGGTTGTTATGTTTATGTATATTTTTGTAATCCCCATACCATTCTATTTTTGATTTTTTGATTCTTGCGGAAAAGTGCCACCATGTCTTAGTTACAATAGCTTTTGAATAAGTTTCATATTGAGTAGATTATGTTTGTGCAATAGCTGATTCTTTATTATATTTTTTTGTTTTTTATGCCTGCAATTTAAATTTCCTTATAAATTAAAATTATCCTCTTGATTTACATCCCACCACTCCCTGCTCCGCACATCCTAGTGGGAATTTTCTTGAGATTACATTGAATGTCTAGATTAGTTTGTGAAGTACTGTCACATTTACAATATCAATCCTTCCAATTTGTGAATAGAGTATGCCACTCCATTTCATAGTTTGTCTTAACTTTTGCTCAGCGTCTTTTATAGGGCAATGTGTAAACAAAACCAAGGTTTGGTTGGACTTGTTCATGTTTATTTGAGCTTTCTATGCTGTTTAAATGTACTATTCTTAAATGTCTATGCATGTAATGAAAGTTTACTATATCCTTTTCAATACTTATATTAATTTTTCTTGACATTGAACTAAGACTTTCAGCATGTATTAAATAGAGTAGTGATGTCAATATTTGTCTTATTCTTCCTAATCCCTTAGGAAAAGTTTCAACCATTATTTTACATTTTCAAAGTTAATAAAAATCTGCTAAAATATCAAGTTTAAATTGTATGCTCTGTGTGTCAGTAACATGCATCCCGTAGAGAAATTCCTGATGAGAAATTGACATTAATTCCTTATTATTTTTATAACTCATCAAATGTCTTTATTAGATTCTTAAGTTTTTCTCTAGTCTCAACGTATTATATATTTTGATTCCTTTCCCAAAAATCCTATAATTTTGCCTTGTTTTACTTTGGAGTGGTTTTCCTCTCCAGCTGTTTACAACTGTTTATTTTAGCTTTGCCCTCCTGGTTCCACGGTCTGAAATTTCCTTAATCTATGAGTGATGGTTTCCTTGCTTTATTGCTTTATTTTCTGCATCATAGCTTCAAGTATCTACCTAAGTAGAGGTATGATAAATAGAATTTATCTGTCCTGGCATGTATAAAAATATTCTTATCTTGGCTTCAAAATGTGTTGGTAGTTTGGGTGAAGAATCCTATGTTATAAACAATATTTCCTGAGAATTTACAAGCAATACTCCTGTGTCTTCTAGCATACAGTGTTGCTAGTAAAATAATTTAAGTTAGGCAGTTTTTAGTCCCTTGAGGTGACCCATTTTGTTTCCAGGAACTTTGCAGGATTTTCTCTTTATTCTTGATGGTTTATAATTTCATAATTTTGAGTATAATTACTGTACTCATTAGGAAGTCTCCATCAAAAAACTTCTATGTTTCAGCTCTGATAAATTATCTTCCATAATATCTTTAATAATTTATTCTACTCCATTTACCACGATCTCTCCTTTTGGAAATCCTATTAATCAGATGATATTCCCAGATTTATTCTATTTGGATTAATTCATTTTTAAAAGAAAATTTTTATTCAATAGTTTGTATTTACAGAAGTTGTAAACATAGCACAGAGAGTTCCTGAATATCTTGCACCCAGATCCCCCTGTTGTTAACATTTTAAGATACTATGGTATATTTATAACAAGTAGTGAACCAAGATTGATATATTAACTAAAGTCCATCATTTACATTAGGGTTCACTCTGTGTTATCCCATTCTATGGGTTCTCAGTATGTAAAATGTTGTTGTTTTAAAATTATTTTTTAGTACTTCCTTATTTTCTGGCTCTACAAGACCCTCTATGCAGACATCAGTGAAAAATGGCAGAGCAAGGGGCTCCAAACCTATCCCTCCACAAAACAATGAATAAACTGGCAAACTCTGTTGGAATAAACTCTCAGATCTCTAGAATTCAATCAAAATCTTATGGCAACCAGGATAACACTTAGGGAAGGAACAACAAAAAACAAGCTGCATATAAACCAGAGAGCTCATAGTGTTTCAATTTATGTGAGACCATCCCTCCCTCTGAGGCTCAGCAGTGGCACTGAGAACAAGAACCTGTATTTTGGTGCATGAAACTATTCCTTGAAAGAGCAGGATGGTCCTTTTTCTCAAAAAACTGTGGTAGTTTATTTTGACCCATCTGAGAGGTCCTTGAAGGACTACTTCAAGAACTTGCCTTTATTTTGCATAACTCAGAAGTCTCCCAGGCTGATTAACCTGTCCAGGGATGTTCATTTGAAACATTTAAAGACAAATGTGTTAGCTGCTGCCACCTGGGGGCAGCGACAGTTTATAGGGAAAAAAGACTAACTGGGAAGCTTAGGAGGAAATGCTGGGGGTGAGAAGCCTTTGGGAAATAAAGGCTTTAAAAGCTCCCAGCTGTTCTTGGGAACCTAGGGCGTGTGCACGTCTAGGGCTGGGCACACAGTCAGGGAAGATCTGAGAAGGTCCCACGCTCTTAGCTTTGGCTCTTTGCACACAGAATTGAGAGCTAAGACAGAGACAGAAACTGGAAACCTGAGTGTTGAAGACATTTCCAAACACACAGCCAGCCTGCAAAGATGGGATTTTTGTCTGTTAGATTTTTTCACGTGTTTAAGGAAATGCTGTCAAAGACTTAGCTGACCAGTAAGTTCGTAGCACAAAGACCTCAGTGGCTACATGTGACAAAGAATACAGGTTTTACAAAATTAGGTAATAAAAGTTACTAAACAAACAAATAAGTCCTGCAGCAAACTACAACACCCTCAGGAGAGAAGGGAGAATTTGATTTCCTGAACTGGCGCATTAAGAATATTCAAAATGTCTAGTTCTGCTGTGCAGAAAAGTGACTCAGATATACATATATATGCATACTTTTTATATTTTTTTCCACTATGGTTTATCAGGATACTGAATATAGTTCCCTGTGCTATACAGTAGGTCCTGGTGTTTATCCATCCTATATGTAAGAGTTTGCACCTGCTAATCCCAAACTCCCAATCCTTCCCTCCCCCACCATACTCCCCCTTGGCAACCACAAGTCTGTTCTCTATGTTTGTGAGTCCGTTTCTAGTTTTTAACAAAATTTATGAGGTATGCAAAAAAACAAGAAAAATATGGTCCATGCATAGAAAAAAATAAATTAATAGAAACTCTCCTTGATGAAGCCCACATATGGATTTACTAGACAAAAACTTTGTTAACTGTCTTAAATATTCACACACACAAAAAAAAAATCCCTAAAGAAATCATGCATAAAGAGTTTTAAAAAGCCAGGAAAAAGATATATTCCCCAAAGAATACTATCAATAAAGAGAGAGAAATTACATAAAATGAACCAAATAACATTTTTGGAGTTGGAAAGTAGTATAATTTAAATGAAAAATTCACTAGAAGGATTTAATAATAGATTTAAGCAAGCAGGAGGAAGAATCAGTGAACTTGAAGAAAGTACAATAGAGATCCCCAGGCCTGGGTAGCAAAAAGAAAAAATAATCAGTAATAATGAATAGGGCCTAGGAGACCTATGGGATCCATTAAATATATCAATGTACATATAATTGTAATCTCAGAAGGAGAGGAGAGAAAGAGGCTGAGAGACAATTTAAAAAAAAATAATGGCCCCAAACTTACCAAATTTGCAGGGCTACTGACTGAGTTAAATCCTGTGGTCAATGACTGAGTCCATCACACCTGCACGATGAAAGCTCAGTACAAGCTCCGGACCCTGATCTCAGTGGGGTTTCCTGGCTGGTGATCACATGGCAAGAGCAGGGGGCAGATGCACCCCTATCCCACACAGAGAAGGAACAGAGGTTCTGGGTTCAGTTCCCTCCCAGACCTCATGCTGTGGGTCTGCATTTGACGGTCCTGACTTGTATCCTTTATAACAAAGCTACAGTCATACATATAGTTCTTTCCTGAATTCTGTGAATCATTCTAGCTAATTGTCAAACCTGAGGGAGGTTGTAGAAACTACCTGGAATTGGATCCAGTTGGTCAGAATTGTAGGTGCCTTCAGGATCCCTGAATTTTTGGCCACAGTCTTGTGAGGGAGCTGTGAGAACCCCCTGGATTTGTAGCGCATTGGTCAGAGGTATGAGTGGGCTTGAGACCACTGAACCTGTAGCATCTGAGGTATGACTGGGCTTGTGACTACTGAAGTTGTAGCATCTGAGGTTGAAGCCAGTTCTATTGGTGACTAAATCCTTTAAACTGTAGGGTCTGAGACTAACTACAGGGGGGTTAGAATTGGAATTGTATTGAAGTACTGCATCATGCTAACCACTAAGAAAAAAATATACAGTATAATAAATAAGAATAACATCAAGGAGACCTTCAAAATGGTGGAGTGGAACATGTGGAGATCACCTTCCTCCCCACAAATACATCAGAAATACATCTGCACGTGGAACAACTCCTACAGAACACATACTGAATGCTGGCAGAAGACCTCAGACTTCCCAAAATGCCAGAAACCCCACGTACCTGGGTAGGGCAAAAGAAAAAAGAAAAAACAGAGACAAAAGAATAGGGATGGGACCTGCACTTCTGGGAGGGAGCGTGAAGGAGGAAAAGTTTCTGCACACTAGGAAGCCCCTTCACTGGTGGAGATGGAGGGTGGGCAGGGGGGAAGCTTCAGAGCCACAGAGGAGAGCGCAGCAACAGGGATGCAGAGGGCAAAGTGGAGAGATTCCCTCAGAGAGGATTGGTGTCGACCAGAACTCGCCAGCTTGAGAGGCTTGTCTGCTCCTCCGCCGGGGTGGGGGTTGGGGCTGGGAGCTGAGGATAGGGCTTTGGAGGTCAGACCTCAGGGAGAGGACTCGGGTTGGCTGCGTGAACACAACCTGAAGGGGGTTAGTGCACCACAGCTAGCCGGGAGGGAGTCCGGGAAAATGTCTGTGCCTGCCTAAGAGGAAAGAGACCATTGTTTCGGGGTGCACGAGGACAGGAGATTCAGAACACTGCCTAAACGAGCTCCAGAGACAGGCGCGAGGCACAGCTATCAGCGCAGACACCAGAGACGGGCATGAAATGCTAAGGCTGCTGCTGCAGCCACCAAGAAGCCTATGTGCAAGCAGCACAGGTCAGCATCCACACCTCCACGCCCAGGAGTTGGTACAGCCCGTCACTGCCAGAGTCCCATGATCCAGGGACAACTTCCCTGGGAGAACACATGGCGTGCTTCAGGCTGGTGCAACGTCACGCCAGCCTCTGCTGCCACAGGCTCACCCTGCATTCTGTGCCCCTCCCTCTCCCCGGCCTGAGTGAGCCAGAGCCCCCTAATCAGCCGCTCCTTTAACCTTGTCCTGTCTGAGTGAAGAACAGATGACCTCAGTTGACCTACATGCAGAGGCAGGTCCAAATCCAAAGCTGAACCCCAGGAGCTGTGCAAACAAAGAAGAGAAAGGGAAATCTCTCTCAGCAGCTTCAGGAGCAGTGGATTAAACCTCCACAATCAACTTGATGTACCCTGCATCTCTGGAATAACTGAATAGACAATGAATCATCCCAAAATTGAGGAGGTGGACTTTGGGAGCAACTGTAGAATTGGGGTTTGCTTTCTGCATCTAATTTATTTCTGGTTTTATGTTTATCTTAGTTTAGTATTTAGAGATTATTATCATTGGTAGATTTGTTTATTGATTTGGTTGCTCTCTTCCTTTTTCTTATATATATATATATTTCTCTTTTTGTGAGTGTATGCCTCTTTTTGTGATTTTGTCTGTATAGCTTTGTTTGATCATTTGTCCTAGGGTTCTGTCTGTATTTTTTTCTTTCTTTCTTTTTTACTGTAGTTTTTAGCACTTGCTATCATTAGTGGATTGGTTTTTTTGTTTGGTTGTGCTCTTCTTTCTGTCTTTTTCTTTTTTTAATTTTTTACTTTATAATAATGTTTTAAATTTTTTATTTTAATAACTTTATTTTTTCTTTCTTTCTTTCGTTTTTCTCCCTATTATTCTGAGCTGTGTGGCTGACAGGGTCTAGGTGTTACAGCCATGTGTGAGGCCTGTACCACTGAGGTGGGAGAGCCAAGTTCAGGACACTGGTCCACCAGAGACCCCCTGGTTCCCAGAATATCAAACGGTGAAAGCTCTCCCAGAGATCTCCATCTCAACGCCAAGACCCAGCTCCAATCAATGACCAGCAAGCTATAATGCTGGACACCCTATGCCAGACAACTAGCAGGACAGTAACACGACCCCACCCATTAGCAGACAGGCTGCCTAAAATCAAAATAAGTCCACAGACACCTGAAAACACAACACAATATGTGGACCTGCCCACCAGAAAGACAAGATCCAGCCTCATCCACCAGAACACAGGCAACAGTCCCACCACCAGGAAACCTACACAACCCACTGAATCAATCTTAGCCACTGGAGGCAGACACCAAAAACAATGAGAACTACGAACCTGCAGCCTGCATAAAGGAGACCCCAAACACAGTAAGTTAAGCAAAATGAGAAGACAGAGAAACACACAGCAGATGAAGGAGCAAGGTAAAAGCCCACCAGACCAAACAAATGAAGAGGAAATAGGAAGTCTACCTGAAAAAGAATTCAGAGTAATGATAGTAAAGATGACCCAAAATAGAATGGAGAAATTACAACAAATGTTTAACAAGGACCTAGAAGAACTAAACAGCAAACAAAAAATGATGAACAACACAATAAATGGAATTAAAAATTCTCTAGAAGGAATCAATAGGAGAATAACTGAAGCAGAAGAACTGATAAGTTATTTTGGAGATAAAATAGTGGAAATAGCTACCACAGAGCAGAATAAAGAAAAAAGAATGAAAAGAATTGAGGACAGTCTCAGAGACTTCTGGGACAACATTAAGTGCACCAGGATTCAAATTATAGGGGTCCCAGAAGAAGAAGAGAAAAAGAAAGAGTCTGAGAAAATATTTGAAGAGATTATAGTTGAAAACTTCCCTAATATGGGATAGGAAATAATAAAGTCCAGGAAGTGCAGAGAGTCCCATACAGGATAAATCCAAGGAGAAACATGCCAAGACACATATTAATCAAATTATCAAAAATTACACAGAAATACACAGAAAAAATTTTAAAACAGGAAGGGAAAAACAACAAAAAACATACAAGGGAATCCCCATAATGTTAACAGCTGAGCTTTCAGCAGAAACTCTGCAAGGCAGAAGGGAGTGGCAGGACATATTTAAAGCAATGAAAGGGAAAAACCTACAACAAAGATTACTCTACGCAGCAAGGATCTCATGCAGATTTGAAGGAGAAATTAAAACCTTTACAGACAAGCAAAACTTAAGAGAATTCAGCACCACCAAACCAGCTTTACAACAAATGCTAAAGGAACTTCTCTGTGCAAGAAACACAAGAGAAGGAAAAGACTTACAAAAGCAAACCCAAAACAATTAAGATAATGGTAATAGGAACATACATATTGATAATTACCTTACATGTAAATGGATTAAATGCTGCAACCAAAAGACATAGACAGGCTGAATGGATACAAAAAGAAGACCCATCCATATGCTGTCTATAAGAGACCCACTTCAGACCTAGAGACACATACAGACTGAAAGTAAGGGGATGGAAAAAGATATTCCATGCAAATGGAAACCAAAAGAAAACTGGAGTAGCAATTCTCATATCAGACAAAATAGACTTTAAAATAAAGACTATTAGAAGAGACAAAGAAGGACACTAAATAATGATCAAGGGATCAATCCAAGAAGAAGATATAACAATTGTAAATATTGAGGCACCCATCATGGGAGCATCTCAATACATAAGGCAAATACTAACAGCCATAAAAGGGGAAATCGACAGTAACACAATCATAGTAGGGGACTTTAACACCACACTTTCACCAATGGACATATCATGCAAAATGAAAATAAAAAAGGAAACACAAGCTTTAAATGACACATTAAACAAAATGGACTTAATTGATATTTATAAGACATTCCATCAAAAAACAACAGAATACATGTTCTTTCAAGTACTCATGGAATATTATCCAGGATAGCTCATATCTTGGGTCACAGATCAAGCCTTGGTAAATTTAAGATAATTGAAATTGTATCAAGTATCTTTCCTGACCACAACGTTAGGAGACTAGATAACAATTACAGGAAAAAATCTGTAAAAACATACAAACACATTGAGGCTAAACAATAAGCTACTAAATAACCAAGAGATCACTGAAGAAATCAAAGAAGATATCAAAAAATACCTAGAAACAAATGACAATGAAAACACGATGACCCAAAACCTATGGGATGCAGCAAAAGCAGTTCTAAGAGGGAAGTTTATAACAATACTATCTTACCTCAAGAAACAAGAAACATTTCAAATGAACAACCTAACTTTACACCTAAAACAATTAGAGAAGGAAGAAAAAAAACCCCCAAAAGTTAGCAGAAGGAAAGAAATCATAAACTTCAGATCAGAAATAAATGAAAAAGAAATGAAGGAAATGATAGCTAAGATCAATAAAAGTGAAAGCTGGTTCTTTGAGAAGATAAACAAAATTGATAAACCATTAGCCAGACTTATCAAGAAAAAAAGGGAGAAGGCTCAAATCAATAGAATTAGAAATGAAAAAGGAGAAGTAACAACTGACACTGCAGAAATACAAAAGATCATGAGAGATTACTACAAGCAACTCTATGCCAATAAAATGGACAAATTCTTAGAAATGCACAACCTGCCAAGACTGAATCAGGAAGAAATAGAAAATATGAACAAACCAATCACAAGTAATGACATTGAAACTGTGATTCAAAATCTTCCAACAAACAAAAGTCCAGTACCAGATGGCTTCACAGGCGAATTCTATCAAACATTTAGAGAAGAGCTAACACCTATCCTTCTCAAACTCTTCCAAAATATAGCAGAGGGAGGAACACTCCCAAACTCTTTCTACGAGGCCACTATTACCCTGATATCAGAACCAGACAGAAATGCCACAAAAAAAGAAAACTACAGGACAATATCACTGATGAACATACATGCAAAAATCCTCAACATAATGCTAGCAAACAGAATCCAGCCTCACATTAAAAGGTTCATACTCCATGCTCAAGTAGGGTTTATCCCAGGAATGCAAGGATTCTTCAATATACGCAAATCAATCAATGTGATAAACCATATTAACAAATTGAAGGAGAAAAACCATATGATCATCTCAAAAATGCAGGAAAAGCTTTCAACAAAATTCAACACTCATTTTTAATAAAAACCCACCAGAAAGTAGGCAAGGAGGAAACTTACCACAACATAATAAAGGCCATATATGACAAACCCACAGCCAACATCGTCCTCAATGGTGAAAAACTGAAAGCATTTCCTCAAGGATCAGGAGGAAGACAAGGCTGTCCACTCTCACCACTATTATTCAAAATAGTTTTGGAAGTTTTAGCCACAATAATCATAGAAGAAAAAGAAATAAAAGGAATCCAAACTGGAAAAAAAGAAGTAAAGCTGTCACTGTTTGAAGACATGATACTATACATAGAGAATACTAAAGAGGCTACCAGAAAACTACTAGAACTAATCAATGAATTTGGTAAAATAGCAGGATAAAAAATTAATGCACTGAAATCTCTTGCATTCCTATATACTAATGATGAGAAATCTGAAAGAGAGATTAAGCAAGCACTCCCATTTACCACTGCAACAAAAAGAATAACATGCCTAGCAATAAACCTACCTAAGGAGAAAAAAGACCTGTATGTAGAAAACTATAAGATACTGATGAAAGAAATTAAAGATGATACAAACAGATGGATAGATATACCATGTTCTTGGATTGGAAGAATCAACACTGTGAAAATGACTACACTACCCAAAGCCATCTACAGATTCAATGCAATCCCTATCAAACTACCAATGGCATTTTTTTCACATAACTAGAACAAAAGATTTCACAATTTTTATGCAAACACAAAAGACCGTGAATTACCAAAGCAATCTGGAGAAAGAAAAATGGAGCTGGGGAAATAAGGCTCCTGGACTTCAGACTATACTACAAAGCTGTAGTAATCAAGACAGTATGGTACTGACCCCAAACCAGAAATATAGATCCCTCTAAGAGGATAGAAATCCCAGAGATAAACCTATGCTCCTATGGTCACCTTATTTTTGATAAAGAAGGCAAGAATATACAATGGAGAAAAGACAGCCTCTTCAATATCTGGGGCTGGAAAAACTGGACAGCTACATGTAAAAGAATGAAATTAGAACATTCCATAACACCATACACAAAATAAACTTAAAATGGATTAAAGACCTAAATGTAAGGCCAGACACAAGAAAACTCTTAAAGGAAAACATAGACAGAACACTCCATGACATAAATCACAGCAAGATCCTTTTGGACCCACCTCCTAGAGTAAAGGAAATAAAAACAAAATTAAACAAATGGGACCTAATGAAACTTAAAAGCTTTTGCACAGCAAAGGAAAACATAAACAAGACCAAAAGACAACCCTCAGAATAGGAGAAAATATTTACAAATGAAGCAACTGATGAAGGATTAATCTCCAAAACTTACAAGCAGCTCATTCAGTTCAATATCAAAAAACAAACAACCCAACCCCAAAATAGGCAAAAGACCTAGGGAGACATTTCTCCAAAGAAGATATACAGATCGCCAACAAACACATGAAAGGATGCTCAACATCACTAATCATTAGAAAAATTCAAATCAAAACTACGATGAAGTATCACCTCCCAGCAGTCAGAATGGCCATCATCAAAAAATCTACAAACAATAAATGCTCCAGAGGGTGTGGAGAAAAGTGAATCCTCTTGCACTGTTGTTGGGAATGTAAATTGATACAACCACTATGGAGAACAGTATGGAGGTTCCTTTAAAAACTAAAAATAGAACTTCCATATGACCCAGCAATCCCACTACTGGGCACATACCTTGAGAAAACCATAATTCAAAAGAGTTACCTATCACGATATTCATTGCAACTCTATATACAATAGCCAGGACATGGAAGCAATCTAAATGTCCATCGACAGATGAATGGGCAAAGAAGATGTGGCACATGTATACAATGGTATATTACAAAGCCATAAAAAGAAGTGAAATTGTGTTATTTGTAGAGAGGTGGATGGACATAGAGTCTGTTGTACAGAGTGAAGTAAGTCAGAAAGAAAAAGAAATACTGTATGCCAACACATATATATGGAATCTAAAAAAAACAATAATAAGGTTCTAAGGAACCTAGGGGCAGCACAGGAATAAAGATGCAGATGTAGAGAATGGACTTGAGGACATGGGGAGGGGGAAGGGTAAGCTGGGACGAAGTGAGAGAGTGCCATGGACATATATACACTACCAAGTGTAAAATAGATAGCTAGTGGGAAGCAGTTGCATAGCACAGGTAGATCAGCTTGGTGCTTTGTGACCACCTAGAGGAATGGGATAGGGTGGGTGGGAGGGAGACGCAAGAGGGAGGAGATATGGGGATGTATGTATATGTATAGTTGATTCACTTTGTTATAAAGCAGAAACTAAGACACCATTGTAAAGCAATTATACTCCAATAAAGATGTTAATAAAAAGGGGGGGGGGATCAGCTAGAAAACAATGAAGTTAACTTTTTTATTCACCAGAATAAAAGAAAAAAGAAAGTATGCTATTACTTTCCAATAAACCATAGCATGGTATTAAACAATTTTATATGTTTTAATATCTTAATCTATTTAAAATCCCATCATTCATCTGTTCTCTAGATGGCTTTCCTTTCTAAAATATATATTACTTTAAAAAATTCTCCATGAGCAAGAATAAATGGCTTAGAATACATTAATATCAAATGCATGTCATTTATACATATATTTACAATCTTTTTTGCCTAGCCTCATCTAGACAGCAATCTTTAGTGTAACAATCCAAGTAATATTTTACTGTAATGGAGGCAATAAAAATATAAAATTTACCACAATTTTGAGTTGCAAACGTTTTTGTAATGATTATCTATGTTAGTGAATTAGATTGAACAGAAATAACTAAGCATTGCTCTTTCAGAACTAACAGTATAACAATTGTGAAAAATGGGACCTTCACTGACTTTCATTCTATTCTATTGTGCCTCTTAGGTACACAGAATCTTATGTTCCTGTCTCGATTACCTAGTTCAAAATCTACGTAAGCATCAAATCACATAATGAGGTTACAAGATACTTCCTGGCTTCTTAAAATATTAGTAAGCAAGTCAGCAACAGAGAACTGGCAAATGAGAGAAAAATTGTGAATCAAATGAGGAAAATGTGATGGTTTGATACTTACTCTGTATTTTCCAACCATAGTAACTATTTTAAAGCGTCACTTTTTCTTTTTCCCCCTTAAAATGTTATTATCATGAAACTTCTTCATGGAGAAAGGAAACAACTAACTATACATAAATTAGCTTCAAATAATCAGAAACCAAAGATTTTAAATTAAAATATATTTTTTGTGATGTGGATCTGGAGAAGTTCAGACAGGACTGATCCAGTGTTGCATTTCTATACATTAACAATGAATTATCATAAAGAGAATTCAAGAAAATAATACCATTTACTATCAAAAAGAATAAAATACTGAGGAATAAATTTAACCATGAAGATGAAAGACCGGTACTCTGAAAAATATAAGACATTGATTAGAAAAAAAAAGTAGAAGACAATGCAAATAAATGGAAAGATATTCCATGTTTCTGGAATGGCTATACTCTCCAAAGCAATTTACAGGTTCAATAAAATCCCTATCAAAATATCCATGGCATTTTTAACAGAACTAGAACAAATAATCCTAAAATGTGTATAGAAACACAAAACACCCTGAATAACCAAAGCAATCATGAGAAAGAAGAGCAAATCTGGAAGTACCACACTCTCTGACTTCAAACCATCCTACAGACTAAATAATTCAAAACAGTATGGTACTGGCACAAAAACAGACACATAAATCAATGGAAGAGAATAGACAGCCCAGAAATAAACCCATGCACATATGGTCATTTAATCTGCAACAGAGGAGGCAAGAATATACAATAGGGAAAAGACTGTTTCTTCAATAAGTGGTGTTGGGTAAACTGGAGAGCTACACAAAAAGAATGAAACTAAAACAGCTTTTCATACCATATATAGCAATAAACTCAAAATGGATTACAGACTTAAATGTAAGACAAAACTGAAACCATAAAATTTCTAGAAGAAACATACACAGTATGCTCTTTTAAATAGGAGTTAGAAATATTTTTATGGATCTTTCTCTTCAGGCAAGGGAAACAAGAGCAAAAATAAACAAATAGAACCTAATCAAAATTAAAAGCTTTGACACAGTAAAGGAAAACATCAACAAAATGAAAAGGTCACTTACTTAATGAGAGACATCTGCAAACAATATGTCCAAAAAGGAGTTAATAACCACAATATATAAAGAACCCAGACAACTCAACTCTTTCAAATATGAAAGAAGTCCATTAAACAAAAAATAAGTAGAGGACCTGAATAGGCAATTTTTTCCAAAAAATACATACAGGTGGCCAACAGGAGCATGAAATGATGTTCAATATCACTAGTCATCAGGGAAATACAAATAAATCCACAATGAAATACGACTTCACACCCGTTAGAATGGCTATTATCAAAAAGACAACAAATAAGTGTTGGTAAGGATGTGAAGAAAAGGGAACCCTAGTGTACAGTTGGTGGAAATGTAAATTGGTACAGGAAAACAATAGGGAGGTTCCTCAAAAAAATTAAAAATACAACTACCATACAATCCACTCCTGAGTACTTATCTGAAGAAAACAAACGCTCTAATTTGAAATGATATTTGTGCCCTAATGTTCATAGCAGCATTATTTACTATAGCTAATATACGTAGGTAACTTAATTGCCCATCAACAGATGAACAGATAAAGAAGATGTGGTATATAAGGAAATATTAATCAGTTAGAAAGAAGAATGATATCTTGCCATTTGCAACAACATGGATGGACCTGGAGGGTAATATGCTTAGTGAAATAACTCAGACAGAGAAAGACAAACACTGAATGTTTTCACCTATGCGTGGTATCTAAGAAAACAAAACAACTAAGCAAGTACAACAAAACAGAAACAGAGTCACAGGTACAGAGAACAAACTAGTGGCTACCAGAGGGGAGAGGGGTGAGGAGTGAGGGGGGGAGTGTCAAAACAGATGAAGGGGATTAAGAGGTACATACCATACTACCAGTTATAAAATCAATAAAGTACAGGGCTGTAATGTAAAACAAAAAGAAAAGGATAAAAAGAATAACATCAAAATGGAACACTAGAAAATATCTATTAAGACACAACACACACACACACACACACACACACACACACACACACACGTGTATCGATTAAAACACACATAACGTAACGGAGGAATTAAGGAAATAAGTCACAGAGAAAACAAATTACAAATTGACAGAATTAAGCACTTCCTTTTCAGTAATTACATTAAATGAAAAAAAGGATTAGGTATTCAAATTAAAAAGGCAGAATGTGGCAGAATTGATTAAAAAATAACATAATGCAACTGTCTGTTATCTAAAAGGGACTCATTTTAGGTCCAAAGACACAAATTGGTTGAAAGAAAAAGAGAACAGTATTTAAGTCCATAAGTAAAATACCGGATTGTCTATTTCCTCTTTGAATTCTTTTATTTTTTTCTCTCATGTATATTGAAGCTCTGATGATAGGCACACATGCCTCTAGAGTTTTTGTTGGGGACTGACTGTTTAATTACTACCTAACAGCCTTTTCTTGTCTATGATAATTTTCTGTTTTTTCCCTCTGGGTTTTTTTTCCCACTTTTTTCCCCTCTCTGCCCACTACTGAGTTATTTGAACACTTCTGGATTGTCATTTCTTTCCTTTCAGCAATTTAATAATATCCTTTCTTCCTTCTGGCCACCATGTTTTCTGATGAGACATATGCAATCATTTGAACTGTTGTTCTCTACAGGAAATGTACCTTATTTGAACCTGGCTGCTTTCAAAATCTTACTCTGTCTTTAATTTCCAACAGCATGATTGCTGAGTTCTTGTGTGTGATTCCTCTTTGAGGTTCATTGGCCTTGAAAGTATAGATATGGCTTGTAGTTGCATCTCTTCCATCTCCACCTCCATCTTCACATGGCCTTCTCTCCTGGGTCTTTGTGTCTAAATTTCCCTCTTCTTAGGAGAACACTAATCATTGGACATTTTTCAGAGAAGCTTTAAGTTTACAATAAACCAAGAGGGAGATACCAAGGATGAAGCTATGTTAACACATCTTAATCAGCCAAAGTCCATAGTTTACTTTTGGGTTCACTTTTGGTATTGTGCATTCTATAGGCTTGGACAAATATATAATGACACATATCTATCATTAAAATATCATACAGGATATTTTCATTGTCCTAAAAATACTCTGTGTTCTGCCTATTCATTTCTCTTCCCCTCCTGCTACTGGCAACTACTAATCTTTTTACCATCTCCATCGTTTCACCCTTTCCAGAATGTTGTATAGGCGTAACTGTAGAGTATGTAACATTTTCAGGTTGGCTTCTTTCACTTAGTGATATACATTCAAGGTTCCTCCATGTTTTTCTGTGGCTTGATAGCCATTTCTTTTGAGTGCTGAATAATATTCCATTCTCTGGATGGACCACAGTTTATTTGTCCACTCACATACCAAAGGAAATCTTGGTTGCTTCCAAGTTTTTACAGTTATGAATACCATAAACATCCATGTGCAGATTTTTGTGTGGACATAAGTTTTCAACTCTTTTAGGTAAATACCAATGGGTGTGATTACTAGATCTCATGGTAAGAGTATGCTTAGTTTTGTAAGAAACTACCAACTCTCTTCCAAAGTGACTGCACCATTTTGCATTCTCCTGAGTAAAGGATGAGAATTCCATTTCTCCACCTCTTCCCCAGCATTTGGTGTTGCCAGTATTCCAGACTTTCTGGATTTTGACTATTCTAAAAGGTGTATAGTGATATCTCGTTGTTTTACTTTGCGTTTCCCTGATGACATATGACGTGGAACATTTTCTATGTGCTTATTTGTCATTGGGTATCTCCTTTGGTGGGGTGTCTGTTAAGGTCTTTGGCCTACCTTTTAAATAGGATTACTTATTTTCTGATTGTTGAGTTTCAAGAGCTTTGAACATTTTGGATAACAGTCCTTTATCAGGGACGTCTTTTGCAAATATTTTCTCCTAGTTGATGCCTTGTCTTCTCATTCTCTTGACATTGTCTTTCACAGAGTAGAAATGTTTAATTTTAATAAAGTCCAGCTTATTAATTGTTTCATGGATCGTGTTTCTGGAGTTGTATCTAAAAAGGCATCACCATTGCCAATGTCATCTAGGTTTTCTCCCATGTTATCTTCAAAGACTTTTTCTAGCATACCTTATAGTCCAAGATTTTTGGTAGTGAATTCTCTCAGCTATTGCATGACTGAAACTTAGTTTACCTTTGTTTCTGAAAGATATTTTCAGTGGGTAGAGTTCTCAGTTAAGAGTATTTTTTTCTCTCTTAGATCTTTAAAGATACTGCTCCACTCTCTTCTCACTTGCTCTGTTTCTGAAAATTCTGCCATCTCCCCACCTGTACGTACACCCCACATGTACCCCTGGCTACTTTACATTTTTTCTCTTTATCACTGATTTCAAGAAATTTGATTGTGATGCATATTGGTGTAGTTTTCTATATATTTCTTGTGTTTGAGTTTTGTTGATTTTCTTGGGGTCATGGGTATATAATTCTCATTAAATTAGGAATAGTTCTGGTCATAGATTTTTCAAATATTTTCTCTACCCCCTTTATTTCTTCATGGGTTTCAATTACATGTATATTAGGACACTGAAAACTGTGCCATAGCTTACAAATGCTTTTATTACATTTTTAAAAATCATTATTTCTCTCCATGTTTCATACTGGATAATTTTTATTGCTATGTTTCCATATTCACTAATTTTTCCATCTGTGATATCCACTTTGCTGTTAATACAATTTGGTATATTTTTTAAAATTTCACGTGGTGCAATTTTCAGACCTAGAAGTTTAAATCAAATATTTCTTAATATCTTCCATTTCTCTACTTAACCGTGTAAGATATAAAGTCATAATATATCTGTAGATCCTTGTCTGCTGATTCTGACATCTGTTAGACGCTTTTAAATTGATTTTTCTCCTCATTATGAATTTTTTCATTTTTTCATTTTTTTACTTCTTTGCATACCTAGTGTAATATTTGATTGGATGTTAGATATGATAAATGTTACCTTGTTTTGTAGTGTTTCTTTTTGTATTCCCATATGTGTTCTTGAGCTTGGCTCAGGGATATGATTAAGTTACTTTGAAACAGTATACTATTTTCAGGTCTAGTTTTTAATAATTGTCAGGTGGGACCAGACACTGGGAGGAGGGATAATGTCTCTCCAGTCCTAAATGAGATGCATCTGGGTACTCTGTCTGCTGCCCCCTGAACCTGCCTTACTTAGCACCTCACAGTTTTCTCTCATCATCACAGCAGCTTCTTTCCCCAGCCTTGGATATTTTCTTCATGCACACATGTGATTAGCACTCAGGTGAATACTTATGAGTGTGGTTTCTGTAGTTCATCCTTTGTCCTGCTCTCTCCTCTCTGTACTCTCTCTTCTGGTCTCTCCTGAGTCCTGGCTCTTCCTTTAACTGGACTCAGTCCTCCTGTGTCCCAGCCTGTGTCTCCTCTCTCAAGGTCACTGAGCTAGTGTGGTCTGCACATCATTAGTTAAATATCTTTAGGGATCAATGCCCTTTGTTGCCTCATGTCCAGGGTCTTGAAACCATTGTTTAATATATTTTGTCCAGTATTTTTTGCTGCTTTAGGAGGGAGGGAAGATCCTATCTCTATTATTTTGATTTTGTTGAAAGTGTCTCTCCAATTTGTTTCTTACTGTTAAAATTGTATTTTTACATTGCTGATCAGATTTGCGTATCTTACTACAACACACACACACACACACACACACACGACAGTATTTCTACCTATGGGGAATTGTCAACATCCCTCATGAAGGCTGCTAACGTACTTGTCATTTGTATATTGCATAATTTTTCTTCTGACCATTCATGCATTTTTCTCTTTGCCTACATAACCTTTCAACTGGTGAGTTTATATCTGATTTAAAAAGTCTTGGTTTAAATATCTCTTTCTGGAAATCTTCAATGACTATCAAAATGAATTAAGCAGCTTCCTTTATAAAATTCACAGCCTCCTGAGCTTTCTTTGGCATGACACAAATCACACTGCATCATCATTGCTTGCTTAATTTTCCATCTCTACACTAAACTGTGATTTCATCTCTGGTGTGGCTGGGAATTTTCACTAATGTAGTCTGCTCACCTAGCACAATTTATAAAGCATGACAAAAGTTCAGAAATAATTCTTGAATCCATGGATGTCTAAGAAGTGTTTTTTTTTTTCTTTTTTAATTTGGAATATTACAAGTATGTCCCTACCCAAGAAGGAAACTTTGGTGCATAGCTTACTGCTTGGGGATGTCAGTGATGAACTTATTCACTCAACTGTGCGCTTGAAAAGCCATTTTTGGAATTGAGCAAAATCAGCTGATTGAGTCCTTAGCACTCACACTGTTGGAAAACAAAATTATTTAGTCTCTTTCTAATTAACCCTTTCAAAACTCTTGAGAAACTGACTAAACATTTAGGAGGCATAGTTTATTTTTATGTTTTAATCTACACTGGATGATTCAGCTGGAAATCAACTAATTCAATCACTGTACTTTAAATGAATATAGGCTCTGATTTCTGGATGATATTATCATAAATACCAAGCAAATACGGAATGAGTCATAATATTTCCAAGGTATTTAAGCAATCAAGTCCCAGAGGCAACAGGAAGGAAAGTTACATGACATAACTCATCCAGGACACAGTTGTGATTGGAAATGTGAGTTCTGCTTCAGTAGTGCATTTTGAGGGATGCTAAAAAATTACAGTGAAAGTTGAAGGAAATAATTATGTCCTCTGATGTTCAGTAATGGATGAAGCAGATTCTTTTAAATAAATATGACTGTGTAAAACTAACCCTCAACACAGCATAAGTATCATGCCAGTACATACACACTAAAGGCATGGTGGGTGCTTGTGATGCGTCTGCATTTGCACGTGGGCTGGTGTGAGAGTGACAGGTAGACAGGAAGAGGGTCACTTCCAAGTTCAAAGGTGAGCTGTATAAATGCTAAGCTCCTTTCAGATATACTTACTTCAGGATTGAAGCTGCCAAAAGATAATCCTGCTTTAATTGAGAAACTCTTCTAAGGCAGTTAGTATGCTATTTAACTTAAAATCAAGTAACATAAAATAGAGGTATGCCATTCAAAATCACATATGCCTGTTTTACAAAAATAAGCCTCACTATTTATTTTGACCATAACATATACATTATTTAATTTAGTTTACTTTTAACAGACATGTGGAAGATGTGTTGAAGCAGAACCACTGGAGAATCTGGAAGAAGTTTAGAATATACCAGTGTGTAAATCCACCCTCTCCCACAAAGCCTGATGGAATAGTTCCCGGTGCAGCCTGGATCTCGGGACTTCACAAGCTCCTCAGGAAGTTCTAATTGTGGAGATGATAGAGAACCAGTCTGTCAAAGGAAGAAAGGCTTCCAGACACACATTTTAAGGATTTCGCAACAAGTCTCATTCATGCATATGCTTTTCTCCCCTTCTTTGTAATTTGAGTTTTACAGTTAAGATTTCACAATATGATAGAAATAGCAAACTTTCCAAAGCTCCAGCCTCTACCCTATATACCTCCTATTAAGAGTGACAAGGTTGTTCTTAATGTTGTCATTCCCAAGTGACAAGTCTAGCAGTTTCCACATCCCCTGCATCATCTTGAATTCCCTTTCATACAGTGAATCCAATATTCCTATTACTCATAGCCCTAGGCTTCTACAGCAAGCTGGTCTACTTGCAGACGTATAAGGATGGACTAGAAACCCTGAGGGATGAATGAGGAGACTCTTAGGAGTAGAAGTAAGGGAAAATGCTGAGAGAAAGTTCATTCTGAAGTTACTGAAAGAAAATGTGGACAGAGTTCTCATGAGAAGGGATTAGATAGTGTTCATCTCAGAAAAATACTGCCATTGAGGAAACAGCATTTGTCCAATCACTGAAACCTCAGACATCGTGCTTCTGTCTTCACAATGGCCACCTGTGTGGTGCTGAAGGAAGACACTTGAATGAGGGAAAATGTTTGTAAACTGAAGTCTCTTTTGCCTTAAATTCCAGTGGTTTATCCTAGAAGCCCTGGGGAATTGGTTTTGCCTAGCTGGTGATCTGAGTGGCTTAAAATACTAAGAACAGGATAAGAGACTATTTGAGCCTCTTTGATTCTACGTCTACACCCCAGTCTGGGTCTGTTGGATCTGGGTATTCTGAGGATGAAGTTGAGTAATTCTGTGGAAAAGCATGGCAAGCAAAAGGTCGAAGACAAGGTTGACCTCAGAGACTTAGAACAGAGCCAATCTCCTCTGCCTACAGAGGGTTCCCTTGAAGCAGATGGATGACACACCTCCATCTTGGAGAATAGACTGCAGGAGGTGATGAGGAGACCTCAAAAGGTAGGGTTTCCTCCATTGCTCAGAATCTTCCACCTGGCACCCCAAATCAATAAAATGTTTTCTCTCGACCTGACTTTCTATGTGGTGTGTATGACAGAATCATCTCTGAATCCTACTCAAAAGCTTCAAGTACATTTGGTCACATTGTCATGTTCAAAGGGATGATATATGACTTTCATGCTAAAGTAAAATAAGCATGTGTCAGAGATTTTGCTCAACTCATGAATTAATGAGGGGAACATGGGTGCTGCTAATACCAGTCCAAATAGCATTCGAGAACCAAGGTATGTAAAGACAATTTAGTAGATGGCTGGATAAATGTAACACTGGTTAATTTCCAACAGGACTATAAGCCACACTACGTAGGGTCATGTGTTCCATTGGAGAAACTTATCTGCAGTTCCAGTGGATAAAAATCTACAAATTATTCTCTGCCCTTACAGAGTTATAAAGTAGCTCATTAATTAGAAAGTCAACACTAACCCTGCACTGAAAGAGTACCTGGAAATCTCTTTTGCCTGTTTTCATGTTTCTGAGCACTTTTCTTACAACTTTGGTGTGGCCGTTTGGTTTGGAAGTGTGCACAAGGCTGTGGCAGCCCCGTGGACCACAAGAAGGGCAGTACTTGCACTGTGCTGGCCCTCACATAATGTTTACCCCTCGACACAGTGTTATAAGCTCACCTCCATTGGTGGGGGACTGCGTCTCAGAGAAATGAGGTTACTTATTCACAGATTCTTTGCATTGGGGAAGATGGAGTCCTAAATGAAGTGAAATTTTTCTAATTCCAGAGTCCTGAGTGTCCTTGACCATAGCCTTCTGCTTCTGGTCAGGAGATGTGTGCTTCCACCCTATGTGACACCCACCTGGAAACCTCACCTTGGAGGATTTAGATCATCCTTACTTTGTTCTCAGCCTATGTTCCTGTTCAAGTTGGTGCTGACCTGCTTCTAACTGCCCTGGCCCTTAGCTTTTGCTTGTCCTTGAGGAAGATTCCAATGTTCTACCGTGGCTACCTTCACTCCGCTGCCTTAGGTAAACCTTCTGGGAAGTAAGAGGTTACGGAACTGCTCCAGGAGTGAAAGGAAGGTGAGTCGGTGACATGTCCCTGTAACTACTATATTGGTGAACACACTATGGTGTCTGCTAGGTAAAGGAGAGTCTTTATCAATAGGATGTATTGGGTTGTTTAAGATTGCTCAGGATCAACACACCTATGGATTTATAAGGCATGGCAGCCTGAAAAATGTCATTTAAGCTAGATTGTTACCTGTACATAAAGTATAAATTGAAAATGTTTCATGACTCAGATGTCTCTCTTTCCTGTAAGCATGGAGCCACATATATTATTTAGAGATGTCATATGCTAAAATGGGCCAAGTGTGTCCAATGTGATGAGAAAAGTCTATAGACCTCTCTCTGCTTCACTTGCCTCCTGGTTACTTGTCCCGTTGAAATTACGTGTGACATTGATGCTGGGAAAGAATGCAATTTGTCTGAGTCTGATTTGACAATCCAATCCTCTTCTTTTTAATTTTTTTATTGAAGTATAGCTGAGTTACAGTGTTGTACCAATCTCTGCTGTACAGAAAAGTGACTCAGTAATATACATATATACAATTCTTTTTTTATATTCTTTTCCATTATGGTTTATCACAAGATATTGAATAGAGTTCCCTGTGCTATACAGTAGGACCTTGTTGTTTATCCATTCTAAATGTAATAGTTTGCATCTAACAACCACAAACTCCCAATCCCTCCTACTCCCTCCTCCCTTCCCCCTTGGCAGCCATAAGTCTGTTCTCTATGCCTATGAGTTTATTTCTGTTTTATAGATAGGTTCATTTGTGCCATATTTTAGATTCCACATATAAGTGATATCATATGATATTTGTCTTTATCTTTCTGACTTACTTCACTTAGTATGACAATCTCTAGTTACATCCATGTTGCTGCAAATGGCATTATTTTGTTCTTTTTTATGGCTGAGTAATATTCCATTGTATCTATATACCATATCTTTATCCATTTATCTGTTGATGGACATTTAGACTGTTTCCATGTTTGACTGTTGTGAACAGTGCTGCTATGAACATAGGGAGTGCATGTATCTTTTTGAATTATAGTCTTGTCCGGGTATATTCCCAGGAGTGGGATTGCTGGATTATATGGTAATTCTATTTTTAGTTTTCCGAGGACCCTCCATACTGTTTTCCATATTGGTTATACCCAATCCTCTTTTATCTCAATCTCTTTGTGAACTTGGCTCAGAAATATGTGGGTCCATCATGCACAGTTGTGTAGGATGGGCACTGCACAACTCTAGACTGTACTTTACTGTATAAGCTGTGCACAATCCACTGTCTGCAGCACAGCCTGGGTGATCACGTGGGGTGGCTCTCCTTGCAGAGTAACCCTGGCTTCAAAGGAAAGGACTATGTAATAGAAGTCTTCATATTACTAATTCCCTTTGACATTCTATAACAATTGAGAAAAACTGCTGCATTAACAAGAAAAGTGTCTAAAATATGAAATTGATTTGGCTGCATGATATGATATGTGCAACCACATGTTATGGTTCTTCTGGGTAACTTTGTAATTGAACTATAAAATGTGTTATGTTTAATATTCACATGTGAAGAATCACTTTTTAGAGTAACTTCCATTCTGGGGAAACTAACCAGTTAAGTTTGCCCATTACCTGCCTCCATCAATTTCTGAGAAAAAGTCATATGCTACTGAAAAACCATTGATAACAGAGAAGAATGCCATACAGGGAAAAATAAATACCAACATTGTCAAAAAATGACCAGTTCCTGGTCTTGAGGAGTAAGCCAGCAGTTTTTTTATGTGGAGGCTGGAGAGCACACGTTTCAGATTTCCAGGCTCACAATATCTATTGCAGCTACTCACCTCTGCCTGTGTAATGGGAAAGCAGCCATGGACAGGACAGAAATCAATGGCCATTCCATTAATTGTTTACTTACAAAAACAAACAGTGTGTTTGTTCGTTGAGTGCTGGTCTAGAGGGAAGTTTTATCTGCTGATGAAAGGCCATGCCAGAACTTAGGGAGCTTGGGATAGATCTGAACTTAGAGGTGTTGCCTGTGGGGAATCCCCATGGATTCTACACTGTGTCAGGAGGATGACTCTGAAACAGTCTTGGGCTTCTGAGCAGTAGGAGTTTCCCGGGGTAATATTACATGTTACTTTGGGGGAAAGTTCCTTACTTTCTGAATAAGTCTTACGTGGCAGTAGAGACCAGAGCCTGTGTTTCCCTACTTTCCCTAAACCCCTTCAAAAGTCTAGTGTTTCATTTCTCTTGCTGATTGTTGTGTGTGTGTGTGTGTGTTTATAAAATTCAGTTCATGAAGGTGATATCTCTCAGAGCTCTTGGGCAAAGCGGTAGTTTAGGGGACTCCCAGGGCGCTGGGACAGTGGTTGTCCTCACCTGGTGGCAGGAGATGGAATTCTCGGGGAGATTCTGGAGGTTGATCCAGAAACAAGTGATCATCCATAATCTTTGGGCCTGAGCTGGGAGTCAGGGTCCCAGAGACAAGCAGGAAGCTTCCTTCAAAGGCAGAAACGTAAATAGGGGTAGAATTAAGATTCAGAAACAGGGAAGAAGTAGACCAAAGTGTTCCCAATAGAAGACAAGGGAATATGCTCTAGTGATAAAGGCAAACGTTTCTTGGTGTTTGTAATTTGCTAAATTCATGTGTGTGCCAGGCCAACCTAAAAGTGAGAGTAACAATCAGAACTTTATACTAATAAGGTTTTTCACTTCCAAGTGTTTTGGATTTCTTTTCTCTAATTTTAATTAACTTGCATTACTGCTGCAGAATGGGTTTTAACAGTGGAAGAAGTCTGCATAGAGCATAGAGGTTATTTAATATGAGCAGGACACTCAGCCTCTTTAATTCGCAATTGTTCTCGACCTCTTTTCCTAACACGAGTCTTCTGGCCTGACATTCATTTACACAGAGCTGATTTCAGTGCAGATCTCTTTGTCCCCTACATGTGGACAATGGTATCATTTACCTGTGTGTTGCCAGGTAAAGCGTGTTCTATCTCCTTTGTATGACCCACCTCATGACATGCTGTCATCAGTTTTCAGATGTCGTAATTCAAATCTTTAAGGTCTTTGTATCTGCTTTAGCACAAGTAACAAAAGGATAACTGATGTGGGTTTTTTTTGAATAGGAAAATTCTACATTAGTTTTTTTTTTTTTTAATGTGATGAGTAACAATTTGGATGTGTTCCAGTATTTAAGTTGATAAGCATCCTTAAGGAAAAAAAATAGCTTAGAAATGTCAACTCATCTGGCTTCCTGGAATGATTTGCAAATGTAAAGCACTTCCTCTGAGTAACTGGAGGGTTGTTATGGTCTTCAAGAAGTAGCATGAGCTGAGGCAAAGGAAGAAAACCTCAATCTTTCCAGAGGAGCTTAGATCACAGAGAACACAGGCAGAGAGTCAAAACGTGTGAATAACGTGCTCTCTACATAAATTCCTTCCATTAGAATTTGGGTTATGTGAGAGTACAAGTGTCATCTGAGGAGGCCAGCTGTTTTCCTAGGCTGTGCTGTTTATAGCAACGCCATGATCTGGATTCTAATTCTCAGCTTTGCAGTTTCAGCAATTTACAGTTTTAAAGGCACCCAGAGTTGATCAGATGCAGGAAGAAAAACAGATGCTGAGCAAGTACCAAGAGTCTGGTTTATAAACCAGAAGGCCCATCTGTTAAATGAGAACAAGAGATGGGAGATGTCCCTTCCCAGGCACTGGGGCGCTAGGTCTTCTAATCAGGCAGAACCTTCTCTCCTGTCTAGTAAGCTGACTTCATTGTCCTGGGAATGTGGAATCACAGAAATATAACAGCAGACATTTATCAAGTAGTGACCATATGCTGGGTGTGGTATAAAGATTTTACATGTCAGACCTTATTAAAACTCCTAATGACCTACAGGTTATGTCTACAGTATTACTATCCTTGATTCTCAGAAGGAAAACAGAGGATTTTCTCAGCCAAAAATGACCTAGCTAGTGAGTGGATGGGTTGGGTGAGCCCATGCAGTCTGACTGCAGATGCTTTCAGCCTTTAAAAAAAACTATTGAAGTATAGTTGATTTACAGTGTTGTGTTAATTTCTGCTCTACAGCAAAGTGATTCAGCTATATATACATATTCATTATTTTATTTTATTTTTATTTTTTTAACATCATTATTGGAGTATAATTGTTTTTTTTTGTTTTTTTTGTGTTTTTTTTTTGCGGCACGCGGGCCTCTCACTGTTGTGGCCTCTCCCGTTGAGGAGCACAGGCTCTGGACGCGCAGGCTTAGCGGCCATGGCTCACAGGCCCAGCCGCTCCATGGCATGTGGGATCTTCCCAGACCAGGGCACGAACCCACGTCCCCTGAATCGGCAGGTGGACTGTCAACCACTGCGCCACCAGGGAAGCCCAGTATAATTGCTTTACAATGGTGTGTTAGTTTCTGCTTTATAACAAAGTGAATCAGTTATACATATACATATGTTCCCATATCTCTTCCCTCTTGCGTCTCGCTCCCTCCCACCCTCCCTATCTCACTCCTTTAGGTGGTCAAAAACCACCTAGCTGATCTCCCTGTGCTATGTGGCTACTTCCCACTAACTATCTATTTTACATTTGGTAGTGTACATATGTCCATGCTACTCTCTCACTTTGTCACAGCTTACCCTTGCCCCTCACCATATCCTCAAGTCCGTTCTCTAGTAGATCTGTGTCTTTATTCCTGTTTTACCCCTACGTTCTTCATGACATTTTTTTTTTCTTAAATTCCGTATATATGTGTTAGCATACGGTATTTGTCTTTCTCTTTCTGACTTACTTCACTCTGTATGACAGACTCTAGGTCTATCCACCTCACTACAAATAACTCAATTTTTGTTTCTTTTTATGGCTGAGTAATATTCCATTGTATACATGTGCCACATCATCGGTTCATGGACACTTAGGTTGCTTCAATGTCCTGGCTATTGTAAATAGAGCTGCAATGAACATTTTGGTACATGACTCTTTTTGAATTATAGTTTTCTCAAGGCATATGCCCAGTAGTGGGATTGCTGGGTCGTATGGTAGTTCTATTTGTAGTTTTTTAAGGAACCTCCATACAGTTCTCCATAGTGGCTGTATCAATTTACATTCCAACCAACAGTGTAAGAGTGTTCTCTTTTCTCCACACCCTCTCCAGCATTTATTGTTTGTACATTTTTTGATCATGGCCACTCTGACTGGTGTGAGGTGATACCTCACTGTAGTTTTGATTTGCATTTCTCTAATGATTAATGATGTTGAGCATTCTTTCATGTGTTTGTTGTCAGTCTGTATATCTTCTTTGGATAAATGTCTATTTAGGTCTTCTGCCCATTTTTGGATTGGGTTGTTTGTTGTTTTGTTATTGAGCTGCTTATAAATTTTGGAGATTAATCCTTTGTCAGTTGCTTCATTTGCAAATATATTCTCCCATTCTGAGGGTTGTCTTTTGGTCTTGTTTATGGTTTCCTTTGCTGTGCAAAAGCTTTGAAGTTTCATTAGGTCCCATTTGTTTATTTTTGTTTTTATTTCCATTTCTCTAGGAGGTGGGTCAAAAAGGATCTTGCCGTGATTTATGTCATAGAGTGTTCTCCCTATGTTTTCCTCTAAGAGTTTGATAGTGTCTGGCCTTACATTTAGATCTTTAATCCATTTTAAGCTTATTTTTGTGTACAGTGTTAGGGAGTGTTCTAATTTCATACTTTTACATGTACCTGTCCAGTTTTCCCAGCACCACTTATTGAAGAGGCTATCTTTTCTCCACTGTATATTCTTACCTTCTTTATCAAAGAAAAGGTGAACATATGTGCGTGGGTTTATCTCTGGGCTTTCTATCTTGTTCCATTGATCTATATTTCTGTTTTTGTGCCAGTACCATACTGTCCTTTTCCAGGAATATAGTTCCCTGTATTAGACGGTAGGACCTTGTGGTTTATCCAACATGTATATACTAGTTTGCCAGGTGCTCTCAGCCTTTAGCACTTGTGCAGATTAGCACACAGGTACCAACCTCTTGTAAGACACTTAATGCAATTCTTTTCTGTACTCATCAGACCAGGTGAGATGTGGTGTCCTGACTGTACCTTTTAGATGATCTGTGGCACAATAATTTGGAAATCACATATTTTCCAGTAAAGAAAACACCATTTCATAAATTCAGTTTGTTCAGTTCATTTAATGCAGAGAATTCAGCATTAATTGAATGAATGCTATGTGTTGAAAACCTGCCATACATTATTTCATCAAAATTGCACAAAAACTAGATCATCTTCTTTTGACATATGAAGAATTTAGGCTCAAATATCTTGGTTAATTTTTTCCAAGTGTTACAAATCGTGTTATAAAATATCCCTGGTGGTTGAGAGTCCGCCTGCCGATGCAGGGGACATGGGTTCGTGCCCCATCCAGGAGGTTCCCACATGCTGCGGAGCGGCTGGGCCCGTGAGTCATGGCCTCTGAGCCTGCGCGTCCGGAGCCTGTGCTCTGCCACGGGAGAGACCACAACAGTGAGACGCCCGCGTACCACAAAAAAAAGAAAAACAAAAAATCAAAAAGAAAACTTTGGGAAACAGAAAAAACCTGGTTCCCATCAAATTGCCGCCTCATTGATGCTGGGTGATTTGTAACCATGCAGGTAATATCCCAAGCACACAGAGGTGTCATCAAGACAGAAGGTGATTATTCATATGAAAGTGCTTTTTAAACAATAGGCAGCTATTCTCAGAAAAACTGCTGGATAAAAATGGTGCTGTCACTTTGGCCTTTTGAACATCATTCAAAACAAGAAGAATGAGAATGAATTCAAGCTCCATATTCGACAATACTAGGAAACATCCATAACCCTGAAACCCTCCATGGGTCTGCTGGGGGGTAGTCTGAAGTCCATGCACCGCAGACCTCAGACAGCAGGACAAAGCCTAGAGCCATGTCCTTCCAGGATGCAGGGTGGCTGGCTGCAGAGAAGGCCTCTCCCCTTGTGCTTAGTGCTGTGGGCTGAGGCACAGACATCAATCCTATGGGATCCCAAGAGTTCCTGCCATTCTGCTCCATCTTCCATACAGACTCTGTAAATGCCAGGTCCTGGAAGCCCTCACATTCCCTGTGAATAATGATCAAAAAGAGTCAAGAGGTGCATCCATGGTGTTGCATGTGTTAGAACTTTACTCCTTTTTCTGACTGAATAATAGTTCATTATATGGAAACATCACATTTTGTTAATCCTTTCATCTGTTGATGGGCAGTGACTGGGTATGATGTTTCCTTGGAGGGTGATAAAGATGCTCTGGGACCAGAGAGGCTGTTGTTACCCAACCTTGTGAGTGTATCAGGGCCATGGACTTGTAAAGCTTAAAATGGTTAATTTTATGTTGTATGAATTTCACCTCAAAAAAAGTTGAGGACACAAGATCCATATCATGATGATCAAAAACAACAGGCAAGAAAAAATCATGCATAATACCCAATACAACAATGACAAAATGTAGGACAAACTAATGGCAGAAAACTATTCACCAGGGAGAGTGCCTTGGGGAAAAAAAATGTGACTAAATAATTTGCCATGAATTCAAACCTTTCGGCTAATGATGTTGGTTGAGGTTAAAATATTAATGGCACCTATTATCAAGGTCATCCATAATATTTTGTTTGCATACAAAATAAAATGGAGTAGTATAGCAATGGCCATAGATGGTCAGAAACCTGTGGGCATACTAATCTGACTTCCTCACATTCCTCCATATAAGAGGGATCCTGACACCAGGAGATAAATTTTTTAAATTGGGTAGTGGCCTAAATAACATGTGGAATGATATAAAAACCCACATAAACACTGCTTGGCCAAATGGTTGGACACCAGTGATCCTACAGCACTGGGGTCAGACAGTTGGCTACATATCATTAATTACAGTGTTCTTTAGAAGACACAGAGTCTATAAATCAAAGCAAATATAGGGATGTAGGAAGTTGGGCAAAGTTAGTAGATTCTTTTCAGCTATCAAGTAGTGCAAAAAAAAAATTAAGAGGTCTGACTGATTGTGTGGGAACAGAACTAGACTTGATCCCTTTAAGAAAACCAGTTATTAGACTGCAGTGTCAAAAAATTAAGAAAACAAATATTTAACACAAGAAAGGAGGAAGTGAGTTACAAGTAAAGCCTTGGGCTTCAGCGGGTATGCAACGGGCAAGTGAGGATAAAGTTAACTAAATTGTTCAGTGATGTAGAAGACATGGAAAATCAAATTGTCAGGTTGTTAGTAGGACCTTAAAGATGTGAACAACCAGAGGAATACACCATAGCAAGCAATTAAATCTTCATACAAAAGGAATATATTGTGAAGATAGAATGTCATCAACTAGTGGGTCAAAGAAATTGGTTAAAGCTATGGCTGGACAAAGTGAAATAAGATGAAATACACAACCCACATGTAGGAGTTCACAAATGAACCAGAATAAAAAAAGAGAAAATCAAGTCTGTGATGCTAAGAGAAGTTATCAAATATACCTACAAGCAATCTCTGGAGGGGAGTAAAAATGATCCCACGTGGCCTTCCTATTAGACCTATAATGAACCGAACACACTTGGCACTGGTCTTTGGATAGCAGAAGGTAACTTCTACCATAGAAATAATTGGATTAAATTCTGGGGAAAATTTTATGGATACTTCCAGTGAGGAATGATTCCTAGAAGTGATTTCTTGCCTTAGAATCACCACAAACATGGACTTGGAAATTGTGAAAGCATTACCTCTCTAGATGAAAAGCACTGCCCCCCCCAATCAACATGAGGTGTTGGAATGTACATGAAGTAATGAATATGATGAAAAAAGGGCAAACATGATATTGTCCCAATGAATGGACAACCTGGGAATACTAAGAAGAAATCTGGATTGCTCCCAAGTTATCTTTTTCTACCATGAGACAGTTAACTTTTCTGAGGAAATGAAGTAATTGTAAGAAGTAGCCTCCTCCTCACTTTTACCACATAAAGATAAACATGTACATACAGAGATGAGCATCCTATAGTCACCAAATGGAGGAGGAAAGTCAAGAATACTGTAGTGAATACTACATATGCAAATTTAATGATGAAATATTCCCTGACAAAGGTATAGACCGAGTGCAATGGGTGGAGTTACATCATCTCTTGATTTGGATTATTGAAAAAACTGGACAAATTGGAATCACTTTGATATTGCTAAGTTAATCAAATATATTCTTCTACTAGGTCCTATGAAAATAATGTTGATAATAATAAACAAGGAGACAGAACTCTTAAATTCTATAGATGGAAAACATGTGCTGTGGTGTGGTCCATGGGCATCACTAGAAAATCTAGATAGAAAGGAGAATTGATCTAACAGAGATGATCATGATGCCCCACTATTAAAGATACGCTGTTAAAAACTGTATTGAGATGTAGTTTGTATCTGCAAAGTTACCCATTTGAAATGACATTCAATGGTTTTGAGTATATTTACAGTATGCAGCCCTCCTCATAATATGATTTTAGAATATTCTCATCGTCCCTCAAAGAACATTTTACCTGTTAACAGCCACTACCTGTTCCCCCTTGCTACACCCTGCACCCCCTCCCTCATCCCTAGGCAAACACTACTCTACCCTACTTCTATGATTTTGCCTCTTCTGGACATTTAATATAAACTGTATCATACAGTATGTGATTTTTGACATTGGCTTTTTTCACTTTGAACGATATTTTCAAGATCCATCTATGATGAACACGTATCAGCACTCCATTCCTTTTCATTGCTGAAAATATTCTATTCTATGAATATTCCACAATTTGTTTATCCATGCATCATAGATTTGTATTTGAGGCTGCACATCCTCCAAAGCCTTCTTAACATTACCACAGAGTCTAACAATTTATTCCCAGGATTTGCCAGTAAATAATCTTCATCGTATGGTAATATAATAGGACTTAAGGATGAGATGTGCTGGGGAAGTTGTGTTATGTGGAACTGAAGCTCATAAACACTCTCTCACTCTACATTTTCATGTGCGTATAAAAATATGTTTGTTGTATTTAAAACTGGCTATCCCACCGGAAATGCAACCTTGCTGATAAACATGTTTTTCTGTTAATCGTGGTCAACTCAAAGTTGTCAGTGAGTTGTCGTAAATGTGCTCTGGAAAGTACAGACAGGTTCTGGAATGTATTGCTAAATATTTGAATAACTCTTAACAAGTCATATGTCCAGTTGTGCAATGGGTTATACAACGTTGCATAGAGTCAAGAATTTAGCTGTTGCAACTGTGGGCCAATGGAGTGCATTCAAGGAACCTGGGACCCCTTTAGTCAGTGTGTGAACCCCGCCTTCCTAACTGAGCTGGAATATTGGATCCCTTCATCACCCAGAGTGTTCCGGGCTGGCTGCAGGGAGCCACAGGCTGACCATAAGATGGTTCTAATCCCTTGTGGTGACACCATGAGCAGAGAACACTAGACCCAAAGGCTAGGAATGAACAGTAGGCCAGGATCAGCTAGAGAGAGAGAGAGAGACCGAAAGAGAGTGAGAATGAGCAGTCCATGTATCAAACAGTGAACAACCTCCATCCCCTTTTGCTTACTTCCTTGCAGACACTGCTCAACTTGTTCAGGGAAATAAATATGTAAATGTTGTGCCAACCAAGTAGAGTTTGTGGGTAATTTATCGTGGTGTTGCCTCCTCATAGACATTTCCATAAAAGGCTTTGTGTTGACCTTAGGGTCAAGTGGGGGCTGGTCATGAGAGGTGGGAAGTAGACATTTTTTAGTGCACTTCATTCTCTATATTTTGCACTTTTCTATGAATACAATGTATTCTGAGCACATATTCCGGGTCACAAAAAGTAAAACAAATTCATTAAATATTTAAGGAAACTGAATTTCAAGAACATTTCTCACCCTGGTGTTAAGAACTGAATGGGTACTGCATAATATTTTGTCTTGTTTTGTCTTTAACCTGTCTGGGTGGCAACAGTTTTAGGGGAACAACTTGGACCCTAGAATCAGAGAACCCTAGATTTAGATCCCCACTGTGTTGAATAACCTTGGGTAAGTTTTAATCTCTCTGAAACTTTCTTTGTTCCCCTAGTGAAATGAAGATAATGAGCCTTACTGTAGACAATTATTGTGAGGCATAAGTGTATGAACAATTACAGCACAATGTCTGACACACAACTGGTAATCACTAAACTATGGTTTTCATATCCACTGTTAAAATGAAGTGTTTAAGTTCTACTGATCAGGAGAAAGACTTAAAGTTAGTGCTAACTAGGAAAAGAGATGTGAAGACAGCAGGTGATACAGGATTGGTGAGGAAGATTTTATGATCAAGGGGAGGAAAACTGTTTAGAGGCCAGCATGAACTAGGAAGATGAAATTTAAAATGATGGCCAGGAAGGAACAAATTTTTCCTCTTAGGACTTTTGGGTTTTGTTTGTTTGTTTGTTGCTGCTGTAGCTTCCTGTCTTGGTCTTGATGTGTTGCTTATAATTACACCCAAAGCTATCACGTGAGAAAAGAGGAGTGAGGTTTTCAGAAAGATAGGAAGACATACGCTGGATTAATGTTTAGTGTTCATCTGTTTAAAAATTGCTGCTGATGGATGCTCTTATGATCTGAACAATAGAGAATGTTCCAGAACCTGCAACCAGGGTAATGGATCCCAGTTGCCACTATGAAGTGTGCTGTCCTTTTATGAGATGAAGAAATTAACTCAAAGGAAAACTGCAATGACTTTTTGGAAGATTCTGTCCATTAGGTGAATGTCGGTAAACTTGATGGGTTCCCACAGATCTCTTGGGAGGTGCTCATTTTTCTGCATCCTTTTTTCTTGGTGCTCCTCAGACTAAATAATCTCAGTTTACCCATCCTTAAGTTTCTTGAGTCTTTCTTCTGCCAATTCAAACTTCTTCTTAAATCTCTCTAGTGATATTTTAATTCAGTTGTTGTACTTTCCAGTTCCACAATTTCCATTTTGTTCCTTTTCTATAATTTCTATCTCTTTATTGATATGCTGTTTGGTGAGACATCATCCTCCTAGTTTGCTTTCACTTTTTGAACATACTGAAGACAGTTGCTTCAAAGTTTTTGTCTGGTAATTCCAACATGTGTGCTCTGTCATGGATAGTTTCCATTCATTTATTTTTGTGTGTGTGATTGGGCAATACTTTATTATTATTTCCATGCTTCATATTTTTTGGTTGAAAAGTTGACATTTTGAACTTTATGTGGCGACTCTGGAAATCAGCTTTTCCCTCTCCTGCTGCTGCTTGTTATGGGTATTTTTTGCTTGTTTAGGGGGTTTTCTAAACGGGTTTTGTAAAGACTGTATTTGTCTAGTATGGGCACTGAAGGCTCTGCTCCAATAGCTTTGTGGTCATTGTGTTGTCTGACAGAAATTCCCTGGAATGTCTGAAGCCAAAAGAGAAATATTGATCCCAGCTTTGCAGATTAGCTGTGTGTTGGGGCATTCCTTCCACACTTGGTCTGACAACTTAAGAGCTCAATTTCAGCCTCACTTACTGCTTGCACAGAGCTCAAATGTCAGCCAGAGGTGAAAGCGTGGTGTCTTTTCTGAGCATGTATCCAGCCTTGGGCTCACATCTGGTCTTCTAGATTCCCCGGATTTGTGGGAAGATTTTCAAGGTCCTTTTCTCTAATGTGTCTACTTCTACAGCCTGTTCCACCCCAGGCTTTTTGGTCTGTCTGTTGCTTGTCTGTCTGTCACCCCTTGCCCCAAGTGACTTTTACTACTGTATTCATTTTTAAATATTTTCAACCAACACCATCTGGGAGGCCATCACAACCTGAGAAAGTTCTGAAGGCAAGGCCCTGTGCTGATAGCTTAGCCCCACACAGATAAAACCACAAAACCTCAGTTATTCAAGGCCAAGGTCCATCTATAACCCTATGGCACCAGAAATCTGCACTAGAAATACCATCCCATCTCCATGACCACCGCTGAGCTGAAAGTGGGGGATGGGAGGGGGTAAGTTAAGAGGCATTGATGCTCTCTTATAGAATTTCAGCAGCTGCCTTCTTCATTAAGTATTCTCCTGCTTATCACAAATTTGCATTAGGTACCTGAGTTTCAAAAAAGTTGATTCAGACAGTTTTTGCTAGCTTAATCATTGTTTTAGTGGAGGCAAAGTTTTGGAATTTCCAACTTTGCCATTTTGGGTGATGTTGCTCTCATCAGGTCCCATTTTTATAAAATCACTCCAAACCTTAACCTGTTATCCATTTAACTGCATCCAATATTTTTTAGTGTTTAACTTCCAAACTGCTCTTCCAAGTTCATTGACTTATTTTCCTCCACCCCCCTTTCCACTTTCTTCTATTGTTACATTTGAGCACATATATTGTACTATGAATTTCATAGTTTATTTTCTCACATAGGTCTTTTGCTCAGAATGCCTTTCTTTCCTATTATTTGTTTAATATGAATTTAATGAACCACATGCTCAACTATTCTCTTTTCTAAGAAGCATCTCCTAGTAGTACATCTAGGCGTAAAATAATTGCTCCCTCTATTTTTCTTCTTTTATGTATGGTTTTGTATGTTAGAGAAACAAATACTTGCATTCCAGGGGAACAGATAACTGTAAAGATTGCTGTTATTTGTATTGTATTATAGTAACCATCTTCACATCTGACCCAAGAATCTTATGTTAAAATTTTCTTATTAATCTCCTCAAATATTCTTTGGACTGGTTTTAATCTTTTATGTGTTTTCTCATTAGGTTTAGAGGTTCTGTTGAGATGGTCAAGCAGATTCACTTGATCTGTTGTTGGAGAATTGAAATTCATGGTTATTAAAAGCCCAGAAATATAAATTTTGGACTACCAGAGCAGATTCCAAATGGCAATTGAACTTTAATTTTACCAACTGGCTACTTTTTTTTGCCTTACACAATTATGTTTTTGTTCTGTTTTTGATTTCACACAGCCAATAAATTATACCGATAAAAGATAGTACATTTTGGGAACTTGTGTTTATGGACTGACCATTTGGTGATCTCTGTCTGATAGATGATGAATATCTAGTGTCTGTTAAGTGTGAGGTGATGGAGAATCTGGTTTGTTTTCTTGATTAATATCTGTTCATTTATTTATGAGATCAAGTCAATTAAGACTTATATACTCAGTTGGAAGGACAGCATGTCTTTGATATCTGACCTGGTGAATTCTTATGTTTCTATGTTTACCTTTGCTCTGTGACTATGATATGCCACTGAGGCTGAAACATCTCTGTGTGTCTGATGTCCATGTGATGGCAAATAGGAAAGACCTTTATCTCTCATGGGTAAGGGTAAAATGTTTTCTTAAATTCAGAAGCTATTAATAAATTAGATTATTGTCAGTTGAATCGTAGGAGCTCTGTTCTTATTGGTTTGTATAGAAAAATAAAGGCCTATAGAAATCTAATTTTCCCAAATTCTATGGAAAATTAGAAAACTGAACTTCCCATACTTTAAAATTTCTAGCCTTAAAAAATGTTTCTAGATCAGAAATATATTAAAAATCCAACTTTACAAAATTAAGATGAGGCATTCACAAACCAACTGGTTTAATAATCTTGATTAAAGAAACAGCTTTATGTTTTTGCCTGTGATAATACAATAACACGTTTTACTTTTTAGAAGATTTGGGTTTGCTCTCTTATGAAGATACTAGTTAATTAATACCTCTTAAATTTCTTATGTTGGCTTACTGATCAAATAAGATAACTTTACTCCTAGATACCTTTTAATATTGCTAAAAAATCCAATTTGTATTCAACTAAATTGAATGATAATTTTTACCAGCATATTAATAATGTCTGTTATGCTTTGTATTATGTCTGATTAATTATGAATTTCAACATACTTAGGAACTGTCAGCCCTGTACTAATATTAAACTGAGTTAATTAATGGATATTATAGGATACTTAGATTATTTCTATATATGATTGGATACTGAAACATTGATCAATTAACAATTTTAAGTTTAGGTACTTTTGTTTTTCTTATATTTTATAGACAGGTTTTATCTGTTGTTCAAGTTAAAGATTTTTTTTTATTTAAGTGGTTATCAAAGGAATATATGTAGTGACAAGTATAACTTCTGTACTTTGATAAAATACCTATAAGTGACAGATTGCTCTCAATTATCTTCCTCCTAGTATTATATGTGTTAGAGAAAGTTTTACTTTGGGTTATAACTTTTAGTTATATAGAGAATTGAGTTTATGAGTAGAATGATTGTGACAGAAAAATACGATTTTTTAATCTATGATCATGTATGGGCTTTTGTTTTCCATCAAAATATGGAGAATAGCTTTTTCTTTTTCTTTTTTTTTTTTACATCTTTATTGGAGTATAATTGCTTTACAATGGTATGTTAGTTTCTGCTTTATACCAAAGTGAATCAGTTATATATATACATATGTTCCCATATCTCTTCCCTCTTGCGTCTCCCTCCCATCCCACTGATGCAGGTCCCGTTCCTATCCTTTTGTCTCTGCTTATTCCTTTTTCTTTTGCCCTACCCACGTACATGGGGACTTTCTTGCCTTTTGGGAGGTCTGAGGTCTTCTGTCAGCGTTCAGTAGGTGTTCTGTAGGAGTTGTTCCACGTGTAGATGTATTTCTGGTGTATCTGTGGGGAGGAAGGTGATCTCTGTGTCTTACTCTTCCACCATCTTCCCCTCGTCCCCGCTTTTTCTAATATAGTAGTAATTTGTTCCAGAATATGAAACAAGTAATACAGAGAAAGAAAACTTGAGGAAGTTTAGCAGGCTACAGAAGATTTGAGGAGAGTAAATTTTATTTTCATAGTTTTATATGTAAGTCTGAAAATAAGCTATCAAATGTGTTAGAAATATTTGCAAATTCTTTTCGTGTTCTAAATTTTAAAATTGTGCATGTTATAAAAAGGCCCTAGAGACTTGTTAGTGACCGTGCTTTGCACAGTATGTTCAAATTATAGCAGAAATATTCATCAAACCCTTGTGAAAGAGTTCTATATTGTATGTACTATACTTAGCACATAATTTTACTCTTCTGTTATGATATTATTGATTAATATAATAAATTGATAAGAGCTATTTAGTCTTGTTATCAAACAGATTTCTGCCCCTCTCATGCTTGTCTGAAGCTCTTCTGTGTCCTACAAGCCAGAACTTTTGAATCTGTGAAACTCTAGCCACAAACTAAAATTTAAGGAAAGGACAGCTGGAACCTTGTGGAAAGGACTCACCAGGGACTCTGAACTTCTGGTGCTTCAGAGAATAGACAGTAGGGTAAAGGAGTCCAAACACAATTTGCTTGGAGAATTTTCAGAATAAGCCAGCCAGGTTTTCCAGGTAGCAGCAGATATACTTCATGAAAGCAGATTATTGACTCCAAATCTAGAAAAATTATTAATTTCATAGAACTGAATGAACTGATGAAGGAAATTTAATTATAGTTATTTGCTTGTAGTTTTATTGATGCATTTTTTAGAGTTTTACTGAGAAGTGACATACATATCTAAACTTGGACAAACACTACCCTTTTTCTGAACATTTGATATAACTGGAATCATACACTATGTGGCTTTTTGTGCTTGGCTTCTTCACTTTGCATGTTTTTGAGGTTCATCTATGTTGTATTATGTTATTAGGAGCAAAAACCTATTGTTGGACAGTAATTCATTATGTGGATAGGTCACATTTGTTTTTAACCTATCTACCAGGTGATGGACATTTGAATTTTTTCCACATTTTGAGTGTCATGAATACACAAGATTTAGTGTAGTGACATATATCCATTTTTCTTGGATAAATACCTAGAAGTGGAATTACTGGGTCATATAATATGCTCAACTTTTTAGGAAATTACCAAACAGTTTGCTAAATTGAAAATAGCATCTTATGTTTATGCTTACAGCGTGGGAGGGCTCCAGCTTCTCCACATGATCAAGAACACTTGGTATGTGGATCTGTTTGATAACAGCCTTATAGTTCACATGTCATGGTGTCTCATTCTGTTGGAAGTTACCTCCCTAATGACTGTTGATATTGAGCACAGAAGGCAGAGTGACTGGATTAGCAAAAACAATTTTGAAAAATAACCAAAGAAGAAAGTTGGAGGAATCACATTACCCAATTTCAAAATATACTCTATACCTGTAGCAAGTAAATCAGTATAATGTTGGCAGAGGATGGGACACATAGACCAATGGAACAGGCGGGAAAGTCCAGAAAGAGACCCAGGTGACCCAAGCGATTTTAAGAAACGTGTAAAAGCAACTCACTGGGGCTGGAGTAACTGGACACAAATAGGACAAACAAACAAACCTCAGTGTAATTTTCACACTTTATTAAAAATTGACTGAAAATGGATTATAAGTATAAATATAAAATGAAACACTATAAAACCTTTACAAGAGAACAGAGGAGAAAAATATCTGTGACCTAAGTTTAGGCAAAGCGTTCTTAGATGTGATCCTTAAAACATAGCCCATAAAGTAAAACAATAAAAATATAAATTGGACTGCATAAAAATGAAAACCTTTTGCTCTGTGAGACACTCTGTTAAGAAAATGAAAAGGTAAGTCACAGGTTGGAAGAAATTATTTAAAAATCACATCATCAGGTAGGGAATTTATACCCAGAATATATAACAGACATGCTAAATTCAACAGTAAGGAAACAAAAAATCCAATTAGAAAATTGTCCGAAAATTTAAAGTGACACTTGAACAAAGAAGATACATAAATAACAAATGAGTACATGAAAAGATGTTCAACATAATTAGCCATTAGGTAAGTGTAATTTAAAATCATGATCAGGTAACATGCACACACATTAGAAGAGCAAAAAAAACCAAAACAAAACAAAACAAAGCAAGGCAAAAGAAAATAACTAAGTTTCAAAAGCTGAGGAGGATGCAGAGAAGCTGGATCTTCCATGCATTTTTTTGGAAATGTCAAATTGTACAGATGCTCTAGAAAATAGTTTAGGGTTTCTTATAAAACAAAACTAAACTCAGCTTAACACAAGGCATAGCAATCACACTCCTGGGCATTTCTTTTAGAAAAATGAAGACTTAAGTTCATTTAAAAGCCTGTCTATGAATGTTTATAGCAACTCTCTTTGGAATAATCAAAAACTGGAAACCACTCAAATGCCTTTTAGTGGGTAAATGGATAAATCGTGGTACCTTCCTACAATGGAATACCACTCTGCAGTAATAAGAAAAGAAGCTAGTGATACACTCAACAACTTTTATGGATCTCAAAGGCATTATTCTGAGTGAGGAAAACCAATATCAAAAGGTTAGATACTGCATGATTCAATTGATATAACATTCTCAAAATGACAAAAATATAGAGAACAGGTCCATGATTTTTCAGGGATTAGGGAGAGAAGCAGAAGATGTGGCCATAAAAGGTAGCACCAGGTAATTTCTTTGTGGTGACTGTCCTGACTGTGATGGTGGTTTCCATGAATCTATCCATGTAATAAATTTCCATAGAACTACACATACACACCTACAAAAGAAAATGAGCATATGCAAAATACGATAAATCTGAATTAGATGTGTAATCTAGTTAATTGTATTATGTCACTATCAATTTCCTGGTTTTCATAATGGACTAGAGTTATGTAAAGTACTGCCGTTGAGGATAAGTTCACAGGACTTCTTTGTACTTTTTTTTTTTTGCATCTTCTTGTGAGTCTACAATTATATCAAAATAAAAAGTTAAAAGCAAAAAAAATTTTATATAAAAATGTTAACAATACTTTTTTCTAGTGAGGTAACTTAGTAAGTGTTAGTGTTGAGATGTATAAAGTTTTCAATATTTCTGTATTGGATAATAAATTTTTTTACAGTAAGAATGAGTTGGTGAAAATAATTAAAATAATTGCTAAAGAAATAAGCAAATTGTAATTCTGGTTCATGAATCAGTGTCTTTCGAGATCAATTTCTAGGAACTTGTCTTCTGAATTCAAAATCTCTTTAACACACTCTATTTCTTGCTGCTTCTTCATAAGCTCATTTTAGAGAAATTTGTAATTTATTGTTGAAATATCCCTTTGGCTTAAGTGATCTTCTAGAAATTGCCAAAATTCAGCAGGTTAAAACTACCAGTATCTCCAGTATGGTACTGGCACAAAAACAGAAATATAGATCAATGGAACAGGATAGAAAGCCCAGAGATAAACCCACACACATATGGTCACCTTATCTTTGATAAAGGAGGCAAGAGTATACAATGGAGAAAAGATAGACTCTTCAATAAATGGTGCTGAGAAAACTGGACAGCTAAAGGTAAAAGAATGAAATTAGAACACTCCCTAACACCATACACAAAAATAAACTCAAAATGGATTTAAGACCTAAATGTAAAGCCAGACACTATAAAACTCTTAAAGGAAAAAATAGGCAGAACACTCCATGACATAAATCACAGCAAGATCCTTTTTGACCCACCTCCTAAAGAAATGGAAATAAAAACAAAAATAAACAAGTAGGACCTAATGAAACTTCAAAGCTTTAGCACAGCAAAGGAAACCATAAACAAGTCCAAAAGACAACCCTCAGAATGGGAGAAAATATATGCAAATGAAGCAACTGACAAAGGATTAATCTCCAAAATATACAAGCAGCTCATGCAGCTCAATATCAAAAAAAAAAAAAAAAAAAAACAACAACCAAATCCAAAAATGGGCAGCTGACCTAAATGGACATTTCTCCAAAGAACATATACAGACTGCCAACAAACACATGAAAGGTTGCTCAGCATCACTAATCATTAGAGAAATGCAAATCAAAGTTACAATGAGGTGTCACCTCACACCGGTCAGAGTGGCCATGATCAAAAAATGTACAAACAATAAATGCTATAGAGTGTGTGGAGAAAATGGATCTCTCTTGTACTATTTTTGGGAATGTAAATTGATACAGCCACTATCGAGAACAGCATGGAGGTTCCTTAAAAAACTAAAAATAGAACTACCACATGACCCAGCAATCCCTCTCCTGGGCATATACCCTGAGAAAACCATAATTCAAAGAGTCATGTACCACAATGTTCATTGCAGCTCTATTTACAATAACCAGAACATGGAAGCAACCTAAGTGTCCACTGACAGATGAATGCATAATGAAGATGTGGTACATATTTACAATGGAATATTGCTCAGCCATAAAAAGAAACAAAATTGAGTTATTTGTAGTGAGGTGGATGGACATAGAGACTGTCACACAGAGTGAAGTAAGTCAGAAAGAGAAAAACAAATACCGTATGCTAACAGATATATATGGAATCTAAAAAAAAAAAAAAAAAAAAAAAGATCTGAAGAACCTAGGCGCAGGACAGGAATAAAGACGCAGATGTAGAGAATGGACTTCAGGACGTGGGGAGGGGGAAGGGTAAGCTGTGACAAAGCGAGAGAGTGGCATGGACATATATACACTACCAAACGTAAAATAGATAGCTAGTGGGAAGCAGCCTCATAGTACAGGGAGATCAACTCGGTGCTTTGTGTCCACCTAGAGGGGTGGAATAGGGAGGGTGGGAGGGAGATGCAAGAGGAAGGAGATATGAGGATATATGTTTATGTATAGCTTATTCACTTTGTTATACAGCAGAAGCTAACACACCATTGTAAAGCAATTATACTCCAATAATGATGTTTAAAAAATTAATTTATTAATTTAAAAAAAATCTCTGCCCTAACTTACAGGGATATTAAAAATAACTAATAAAGTAAATCTCCTTAAAGTATATATATATAAAAAAATACACTATCAGTATCTCAGTTGAGGAGCTGTGTGAAAAGATGTTTTCTCTCTGAAGCCTTGGGAATTTAGTCCATCACTTTTACCCTGAATTTTATTCTACTTTTCTGTTGCTGAACTGTCCTCCCTCTTCCCAGACTGAGCCCTCCTCAAGAGTGATACTTTCCAGGTCTTCCTAAATAACTGATTGAAAGAAACGTGGAGACAAGGGAATCCTTTTGTACTGGTTTTTTGGGGGGCATGATTACTAATTTAGAGTGAGAGATTTTAAGGCTTCCCTATGCCTACTTTATACAAAGCTTATTTTAGTTTGAAAATAATGGAAACACATTTCTACATATCTAGATCCCTGCACAAAATAGTTCTGAACTAATTGCAAATTAAACGTATTTAATGTCACCCTTCCCTCAGATCCTCAACACCTTTGTCGGTGCGGTAGGGAGGGGACGCATGGATGGGATACTGTCGGCGAGGACCCCAGGGTTAAGAGGGGTCGTAGATCGTGGATGGCAGAGGGCAGGGCTAGACTACTCAGAGAGGGAAGACTTTGTCCCAGACTGAAGGACATCACTTGAGGGCCTGTGTCATGTCCCCTCCACCCAGGGTCCAACCTGTTTCCTCAATTTTCCTGTGTTGGTGAGTCTGACCTTTAAGTGGGAGGCTGAGTCTCCCTTCATGGAGTTCTAAAACCATCATTTCTAAGAGAGATCAGGAAGTGATTCCAAAGAGAAGTCTTCAAAAACCTGTTTTTTTCACTGCAAAACGTTCTCCATCACAGGGGCATCGCCAGCAAGAAGAACAGCTCTGTCTGCAACATGAGTTCTGGGCTGTTTGCTCAGGGTCTGAAAGCCCATGTCCACCCACCAAAGCCAGGTTATGCCCACTAGGTTTGTTCCTATGGGATATTTTGGTCTTCACTAAGTATTTTCCCATGAGAATAGTATCCCTTAAGCTTGAGGTTCATTAAGGAAATGTTTCCAAAACCCAGATTCCATACGTGTATTTTATACATGAAACATGCCAGCTCTTAGTCACGTGTGTGGTGAACAGACATGACTATGGCTAAGATGCTGAGGCTGCAGACACTCTCTCCTGTCCTGGACTCAGGAGGGGGCATGGAGCCCCCAGCAGGTGAGTCACCCTGTAAATGTTGCCACACTTCAGCCCAGATGGATTTGACCACCATCTGCCAAGGGAGTTCATTTGCTGAGTGGAGGCCGGCCTCACCCCTGAGCTCAGAAGAGGTTTAGTTTCCTTCTTGGGTTGTTCCCCCTGTAATCACACCTTAGTAGTAGCTGGGAAAGGAAGCTGGAGGAAAAATTCCGCAAAATGATAAAAGTGGCATTTCCTGCTAAAATCTCAAACAGAATTTACTCATTTTCCTTTGCTTAATAAACTGACGTAATAAAGAAGACCAAAAATCAGAAAAATAATTCAAGTTTAATAGAAGTAAAAAACAGTACTAAATGTTTATGTATAGCTGATTCACTTTGTGAATGTCAAAGGCTGTGTCAGTCAGATCTGGTTTTTAAAGTTTTAAAATTCTTGTACAATTTTTAAAGGTTACTTTCTATTTACAGTTATTACAAAATATTGGCTATATTCCCTGTGTTGTACAACACATCCCTGAGCCTGTCTTACACCCAGTAGGTTGTACCTCCCCCTCCCCCCACCCCTATATTTCCCCCCGCCCACTGGTAACCACTAGTTTGTTCTCTATATCTTTTAGTCTGTTTCTTTTATGTTATATTCACTAGTTTGTTGTATTTTTTAGATTCCACATATAAATGGTATCATACAGTATTTGTCTTTTTTGTCTGACTTATTTCACTAAAGCATAATGCCCTCCAAGTCTATCCGTGTTGCTGCAACTGGCAAAATTTCATTCTTTTTTATGTATGGCTGAGTAATATTCCATTGCATATATAAACCGTATTTTCTTTATCCATTTATCTGTTGATGGACAACTAGGTTGCTTCCATATCTTGATAATTGTAAATAATGCTGCTATGAACATTGGGGTGCACGTATCATTTTGAATTAGTGGATTTTTTTTTGGATTTATACCCAGCGGTGGAATTGCTGGGTCATATGGTAACTATTTTTAATTTTTTGAGAAGCTTCCATACTGTTTTCCACAGTGACTGCACCAATTTACATCCCCACCAACAGTGCAGGAGGGTTCCCTTTTCTCCACATCCTCGCCAACATTTGTTATTTGTAGACTTTTTGATCATAGCCATTCTGACAGGTGTGAGGTGACATCTCATTGTGGTTTTGATTTGCGTTTCCCTGATAATTAGTAATGTTGAGTATGTTTTCATGTGCCTGTTGGCCATCTACATTTCCGCTTTGGAAAAATGTCTATTCAGTTCTTCTGCCCATTTTGGATCTGGTTTTGAGGGTGGGGAAGCTGGGGATGGAGGAAACCTCCTTGGATGGTCTATAAAAGTAAACTGTACATCCTCTCTACACCAACAATCCATATCTAGTTTGAAAAATTGACTTGGTCGGTGCTGGGTATCTTTCAGCCTTCCTTGATATGGATGGATGGAATATCTAAATGACAGCCATGGTATATGTTGGAAAGCAAGCTGTCAGCCTATCAGTAATAGAAAATGGGGGAGAGAAACGTGGGTGGCAATCAGCTGTGTAGCTAAGGACGCGGGTCAGCTGGAAATAGATAAATGTTGCATGACTACCTGAGAGAGGAACAACTTAATGAGCCTTGCTGGTGACCACACACAAGTTTAATTGGCCTGAAACAGACACGTAACTGCGATCAGGGGAAAAGATTTAGAGGACTATCTGAGATGCCTGTGAATAAACTAAATTTCCTATTTCTGCCTTAGATTATACTTTAAAAAACAGCCACACTGTGATGGCTGTAATCTTCTTCCAAATTAACAAATGTGGGACCAATGTGAAGAAATTGTAAAAGGAACACATTTCGGCAAGTAGAATGGAGAAAAACAAGCAATACAGTTTCCTTCAGGAGACAAGCAGACCAGAACTCTCCCCACAGCAGCATCCAGCAATTCCAGGTACTGTAACCTCAGATACATTTACAGAAGTGGACCCTAATAAAGAGGAAATGCCTGTGTACCAGCAAGGCCATGACATCCCTGAGGGCATAACCCCAAAGGCTAGCACAGGGGTTTAATACCATGATGGGTCAGAAAATGAGATATAGGAGCTTCAGTATACATGTCATGTAATGAAATTGTCAAATACACATAAAACAGGAGTTCTAGGGGAAGAGAAAGTGGAGAAAATGGACAGGCACACTTCAAAGAGAAAATGGCTGATTTTATATGACTGAAAATCATGAATCCTAAGCTTGAAGAAACACAGTAAATGCTGAACTGGATTAGTAAAAAGGTAATCTACACCTAGAAACATCATGGAGTGCCAGTGGACCACTGCAGGCAATAAAAATCTTAAAGACATCCACAATCTTAAAAACAAAACAAAACAAAAAAATCCAACCCCCCCCCCCCCACAAAATACAGTGGAACACCAAAGCCAACAAAAATGATTACGTTCTTTCCAAAGGAGGATAATGCCTGAGGATAATATAATGATATTTTCAAAGTGCTGAGGGAAACCAATCCTCTAAATTATGATTAAAGAATGAGGATGGAATAAAAACCTTTCAAGTGTTGAAGTGTCTATAGCTCCATGCACAGACTGTGCAGGATATTGTTTACTGCATTCAGCATTCATTCTCAGCTCCCCCCGCACACTTTATTTGGTTTTAAAAAGTGCACATATAACAATGTTTGCAAAGGTTAAAAACTTATTTTTCCCAAATCCCTTAAAGCTGGGACTCGATATAATGTTGATTGTGCTGAGATCTCCTCACCTGAAATCTGCAAGGAAGAAGAGAGATGGGAGCCACTTGCCTGTCAGACCTCAAGGGCATGATGCTTGAAGGGGCTACGTTCACCCACAACCATCCTGAGTCAGCAGCTCCAGGCTGCGAGGACAGTTTTGTGGGTAACCATGGCAGCCCCTATTCTGACATCCAGGTGCTAGTTGCCATGGTGAGCCCTCGAACTTAAAGACAGTTCAGATCTTCATTGCAACTTTCCAATGGCATGTCTATCTTATGTTTCTGTAGAACAATAGAGTTTTCTGATACATGAGAAGTGGATCTTATAGTCACAAAAAAATACATATGGTTTTAGAATAGAGAGAAGGGGGAAAATCACTCAACTAAATTAATAAAATCTTGGAGAACTTACTTTGGCTTCTCTGAATTGCACTTTAGTCATCTTGTCAGTAAACACAAGGAAATCATCTACTACATGCACACGGCTATACATAAGATAGATAACTGACTAGGACTACTGTACAGCATGGGGAGCTCTGCTCAGTATTCTGTGGTAACTTATAAGGGAAAACAATCCGAAAAAGAATATATACATGTATACATACTGGTGTCATATACTGGTATACATGAACTCAAGGTAAATTCTATGATTTCAATTGGCTATAACACATCATTTTATGAAGCAACTTTACCAATATTCTTATTTTACTATTCTATTGCCAAAATAATTTGTGTTTTTCTTCTGCTGAAGCTGATAATTGGAAGTATTCCTTTCTTCTGAACTTCTGAGACATAACTAATATTTCTTAAGTCACCTGAATATGCTTTTGAATGGTAACATCATCAAATTATAAACTGAGTAGGAATTTAATAAAAATAAAAACAGCACTGCTCCTCCTTTATCCTATATCTTCCTCTGCTATTTCACTTAAAAGCGGAATAAAGCTCTTTGGAATGAAATGGCAAACTGCATCTCTTTGCACTGCAAATTTTTCACTGTAAAATTCTATGCTATCATGTCTTCTCTGGATTACTGTCATTTCTTTTTACTGGAATGTGTCCCACATACTTTCAGTGGTCATCAGTATTCATAATCTCCATCGAGGAAGATTCATTTCTGGAAAATCACTGTCATTACTGCAGCACCAAATCATGTTAGGCTCCAAATTACCAAGGAGCACACTTTTACCCAGACACATTCTTTGCTCTCCTCCATAGCCCCCTCCTCAAATTACCTTTACTCTAACCTGAGATGTGGTAGAACCATCAGGTAACAATTTACTATTCTCATCTTTCATGAGATTTGGATGAAACCATGGCAGGAGACAAGAGATATCAGAGTTGAAGTTCTTTTCTGTGTGTACAGTTTCCTTATTTCAACTTAGTTAAGACCAGGAGCTGAGGATCTGGATCTGAAGACTTCTACTTGGGAGACAATGCCCACTCTGGAAAGCTGATATTTGGGGAGAAATGGATCAAGGCAAGGAGATATTTGTTAATAACTCATTATGTGGCAGTCATTCGTTATGTAATGATATATAGATATAGATATATACACACATGGTATTTGACTGAGCCTCACTGTAGTCACTTGAAATGGACATGATCTAAATTTTATATTTGGAAAAGTCCAGAAGAAATTTATTAACTTGTCCAGGTAAATTGTGGGCCTGGGATTTTAGCCTAGGTTTGCCTACCTTGGTCTATATTCATAGAAATGGAGTATAACTTAGTATGTAGACCCAGTGTTGGCCAAATTCTGTGAAAGATGGGCCTTGTAGATTGTCACTGGAAATCATCCATATTCAAAAAATAAGAAATAAAAACTTAAACAACAATAACAACAAAGACATCAACTAAACAGTATGGAATTAAGCTGGAAGTAGGCTATGCCTATGTAGTGAAAAAAACAGCTTTTCTCCAAGAGAAACCTTTGCCCTCAGCTTCTGGGGGATGGTCCCTAGGCCCTGTAATGTCCTGCCTGACTTTTGTGTCCTTGTTTCCTTGGGTCTCTGATCCCCAGACAGCCTAACACTGATTTATGATGTTGTTTTGGACCCTCTCAGATTTTGTTTTAAGCATCGTTTTTATTTATTTATTTTTTTTGGCTATAGTTCTAATTTGTTTCCTTTGGCTATAACAAAACCGTGACTGTAAGAATAGCACTTTTCTGAGTTCTGTGAGTTATTCTAGAAAATATCAAATTTAAAGGTGATTGTGGGACATCCCCCCAAATATTTAGCCAGCTGGTCTGAAGTGAGGTGGCCCTTGGGACCCCCGGCCTCCAGCTGGCATCGAAAGTGAGAGCAGCCCTGTAAGGACTGTTCCCTCAGATTCTGCAGTTGGTGTCCCAGAGTTTGTGCTGTTTTACTTCACTGCTGCCGAGGCTCACTGTGGCTTTTTTGTATTCTTGCAACTGAAGGAAAATTGCTTCAGTGGTTCCGAGGTTAAACGCTGCCTCTAATATGTGGGTTGAGCCTACATCTTGTCCTTTTACAGCTCTCTATATTCTTCAAATCCCCAGGAGAGAAGTGAGCAAAGTGAACGAAAATATACTAAGTGAAATACTCTTGATCAAAGAACACATGAAGACACATTAAGCCACTCTACTCATCAAACGTGAACAATTTTCAGCAGATATTATTTACTCTTCCTACTCTTCACTTCACTTTGATAAGTGAAAAATTATAAAAGTGTATGTGCTCATTTATGTTGTTGTGTATGGGTTAGAATTTAGCAAAAGCTTTGAAGATAGAAGCTTTACAGTGTATTTCAGGAGTAAAAAAATAATAGAACTTTACCCATATCTCCCTTACTATGGATTCTCTCCGAAAGAATCAGTAAAAATGCAGACAGACTTATCTGCAAAAAGACCATCACAGTATTATTTATTTTATATACTAAGTACCCATATTGCTTAAAGAATTAAATTAAAATTATTAACCATTGATTGAACAATACAAACCCAATGAAAATGATGTTTAAAAAGAGAAGTAAGTGACATGGACAAAATGCAAGCTATAGTGTAAACTGGAAATGTATATGAAGTATATATACAAAGTTTTCTAAGTTGCATGAAGAAATTAATGAGTAATGAAAAGATTGTAGAGAAACACATCAAAATCTCACCTATGTTTTAGCCTTTGGGTGGTGGATTGAGGGTGTGTTTCTTCACTGAGCAGGCATTAACTGTATAGAATAAATTTACTTCATGATTTAAGACATAGTCAATGTAGTATTTAAGATCCTCATCTATCTAGTTGTAAAGACTCTGTGACTGATTTCACAGGTCATGAAGCAGGTCATGACATGTCAACCCCGATAGATTCAGGCGTCCAAGTTTAAGTGGGACCAGAAATTTCCAAGACTCAGTATGGGTCTTAACCCACCTGCATGTATTACCATGACTTGTTAAATCAGATCCATTAAATCAGAATCTCTTAGAAAGAAGCCCTGGGGCCAGAGTTTTAAAAAAGCTTTTCAGGTGATTTTGTTGTGAAGTGGTGTTGAAATTCCCAGTCAAGTAAAAAAGCAGAAATTCCCAATCCAGGGTACTGTAATATTAAGATATAAAGCTGAGACAAAGCTAAAAGTCCTGAAAGAGTACACAGATTTCCAAAGGACTAAAGAAAGGTGCTTGAAAGGTGACAGAATTCCTTGGGGCTTGGAGCAGGTACTAAAATTGCATTAGAAAGTTGTATGATTAAATGCTTTTCAGGACAGTGGCTATCCAAGAGTTTAGCAAGGAAGAGACTGCACTGATCTTTCTAGACATTGTGAATAAAGTGCTTTATAGACAGTTAAATAACATAGCCTCCAACCTAAAGGATTAATGAGTGATAATACCCATTAGCATATTAAAGTTTCTTGAACTCTGTTCAATTTAGTTTAATCTAGGATTTCCTATTCTTCTTGGACATTAAACAATATATTTCCTCATAATGACTATTTTGATGATATCTTGACCTAACTTACTGTGGAAATTTCTTTTATCTGCTACAGTTAGGGAGCTGGTCACATGACAGCTCCCTTGTCCATGTAGACCCATCTTTCTGGAAACGTTGAGGGGGGATTACTCAGGGAGACGAGGTGGGGACCCCTGTGTGCACACAGGAGTTCTGTTATAGTAAAGGAAGGCTGCTGTGATCAGGGGGCCAAGGTAAGAAAAAGGATTCAACTTTCCTAAAAATTGCTCCCCAGTGGGAAGAAGAGTAATGGGTTCCAAAATAATTCCTCTGTATTTCCATCGAATGTGACTGTAATTTACCACCTATAATGACAAGGTAGGGAAAACTGGACTTAACCACATCCAATTATCCTCTCCTCCTGGAAACACAGAAGGACCTCCCAGCCCTCTTATCATTTTGTAGAGAGCACGTTTCTAGTTCTGTTGAAAAGGCTGGAAATGAAAGTGATTTGTGTCATTTACTTTATGAGGTACTTACAAACGAAGGCGATTCTTTTTAATACCACCTGTCTTCCTTCGCTGCAGAAAATATGAAGCTACATTTTGAGGCAGTGACATCTCAAGATTGCTCATTGGGTATAAAGCTTCAGTTACGTTGAAGAAGTAAGTTCTGGATCTGCTCTGTACAACATAGTACCTACAGTTAAAAATATAATATTTGTGTATCGTGCAGTTCAAGATTTGTGGAGAGGGGAGATCTCAGGTCAAGTGTTCTTACTACACACACACACACACACACACACACACACACAACAAGTGCACAAACAAACAACAACAAAACCCCCAAAACAGAGGGACACAAGGTAACTTTGGAGAAGTTAGGTATCTTTATTACCTTGATGGTAGTGGTGGGATCTGAGGGTTTGCATCTGTCCAAACTCATCAAATTGAACACATTGAATATGTGCAGTTTTTCTATCAATTATATCTCAATAAAACTGTATTTTTTTAAAGATTGAAGACTCTCCATCAGTCTCAGTGTCTGAGTAAGGAGAACACGTTGTGTCTACCTGCACTGGACGTGTAGCAGGAGCAGGAAATATGTATTTGGTGTGGTGTTGTCACCAGAAGAGTGCCTGGCTGCTCACGGCTCTAAAGCCAATAAAGAGGCAAGGTTGGTAGAAAGGAAAGCTTGCTTTATTTTGGAGGCCGGTAACCAGGGGAAGGGTGGACTCATGTCCAAATGCCAACTGCCCTCCACCCCGCCAATCTGTGGGCAAGAGCTTTTATAGGGAGACAGAAGGGGCCATTCAGAAACAGCACAGTCAGCTCTGACACTCATCTTGAAATTGGTCATTGGTGCTCTGATCAGCATCATCTTGATTATTTTAAATACAGTTAATCTTCAGTTCCAGGGTTGGTTTGTTCCCATTTCTTTGAGGCCAATTATCGGAACTGTGGCAGCTTATGTCTTGGCTACAATCTGGTCATCATGAAGCTAACTTCTTCCACCTGGTGGGAGATTCAGTATCTACAAAACAGCTCAAAGGACGTGGCTCAAAGTATTATCTATAGGCCTTGAAGAGGAACTAAAAGTCCTTGACTTTGCTTGGTGACTAAACTATTATTATTTAGTCTTATTGCACTGTCCTCCTTTGTTTCTGCATTTTCTCACTTCTCTGATTAAACTTATTTTTGGCTAAAGTTTTTGCACAGAGAAAAGGCTGTCTGAGGACATGGGGAGCAAGGACTATAGGGTCCTGCTTCATTTCAATGTCACTAGGATTTGGGGGCTAATTTGTTACTGCAACAGGATTTCATATCCACTGAAAGAAAGGCTGATATTATCAGCTTAGACATGTCCTTGTAGAGCCTAAAATTTCAGTGTTGTCTCTATCATTGATAGCTTTCTTCAGACTTTATCTGTTCATTTAAAAAGCCTAATCAAGGGTAGTGCATATCAGTATTCATTAATATTCTAGTTATAAAAGTAACTACCCACCCAATACTGGTCAAATGCGAGTTAGCCTACATGCAGTGTAACCCAATAATAAGCCAAAGTTGACTTTGAAAGACACAGTCATCATGTTGGCTGCTCAGAAATAAAATGTGATGAGTGAATCAGTATTTCCAACAAGGGATACACATTTCTCATCTGTGCAAATATATTTGTGGAATTCAGGAAGGAACAGTTATGAATGGTTCATCACAGAGTTCAAGGAATGGTCAGTAGGACTGAAAAAGACAGTTACATCAGATATTTTGAAAAGAAGACCTGATATATGAAAGTCAGCTAGCCTTCACATCTGGAAAAAAACACACAAAACACACAAATTTATCGAAGACATGTTTTTGAATGAAAATTTAAGTTTAGAATGATTCTTTTTTTAAACCATTATTGCCAATATACACACTACTATATTTAAAATAGATAACCAACAAGGTCCTACTCTTTAGCACAGGGAACTATACTCAATATTCTGTAATAATCTAAATGGGAAAATAATTTGAAAAATAATAGATACATTTGTATGTATAACTAAATTACTTTGCTGTACACCTGAAACTAACACAACATTGTTAATCAACTATACTGCGATATAAAATAATTTTTTCAATAAACCATTATTGCAATTTGGTCATTCAGTTTTAGCCCTCAGCAGAATTTTTTTCCTTTAACATAAAAATTAATAATTCCTTACTCAATGAAATGATCGAATCCCTAGGAGCTCTTGGTTCCCAAGGGTCTTCATCCCATGCACTTCCCTACGTTCCCAGGAGGTGGATAAAGCAGAGCCCACCTGGTACATCCCAGAGGTCACCTCTCAATCTCCCAAAGCCTACATTCAACACAGGTAATTATTCTTATTTTCAAATTAGAAAACTGGTGTCCAAGCTTAACAGGCTCAGGGAAGAAAGATATTCACAACTGCACTTTACAAAACAATGTCATGATTTTTAGGTAATCTCATAAGAAGCAGAGGACCAGGAGATGCAAAGCAACCTGAATTCCAAATCCTAAACCTTGGACTTCACTTCCAATTTCCCCAGCGAACAGACCAGTCATCTTCAACCTGACATCCTGCTATCCCTCGAGGTACTCCAGAATTTCCGGGGATCACAGAACCATGGGATAATAGTAAAAAGTCCTGTTACCAGGGCCCTCACCACCGATGTCACCATGCTTGTTTTCAGGTGTATATTTTACAGTCATGTGAGACTTCATATCTTTCAAGGTGATTAATGCTGATTTAGTGAGGTTTCTACAGCCAATGTGGTGACTGCCCACAAAAGTCATGCTTATTTATATTTTTACTCAAACCCTTATCTCTCCTTTCATTAAGTCCAAATCAGAATTTGAGTGATTTGGGAATAAGTGACTTATTGAGGGTAATGACTGTGTTTTACTATTTAGCAGTGGCCTTTCTTGAATGTCCTCAGAGCTTCGTGTACTCGCACGATTTTTTGGAGGAAAGAAAAGGCGAATTCACTGAGGGAAAACTCTCATCACTTTGGCCGCCTGAACGTAGAGCTCAGTACATGCCACTGTGGGTCAAGATACTATTTAAGGAAGGACCTGAAGACCTGTGAGTTGATAACATTTTATTCAACATCATTGACTTAAAATTCAAGCCTTCCCTTTGTTTGTGTTCCATTTTAGTACTCTATTTGGATGGCTGTCAGACCCATCTTTCGTGAAGTGGGAGAGGTTAAAGAACATTCAATAGCTGTGGGGATGCTGTGTACATGAATGATGGGACATGCAGATGGGTGGCCCAGGGATGATTCCAATCGTTGCTGACAAAGACCCTCATGCCAGTGGAGCATCACACATGAGATCACATTGTACAAAGACGCAGACTGAAATGTCCCTGGTGAAAAGATAGGACATTTTCAAAATTTAACATACATGTAGTGCAACTGACTTGGGCTTTTGCTGGGTTCTGTGCCAAAGAATCTCTCTAGACAAAGCTGCTGCAATTTCCAAAAACAAGAGCAGCCTTATTGCTTTTATCCATGATTTCAATCCTATTTATTGGGTGAATATTTTTCTGCATGAATAATTGTTGGTTGCCCAAGTGTTGCATTTTGCTTCCTATGAAGCATCAGATATTGCTGTACAAGTATGAAACCAAGGACATTAAAGTTGTGCCTTTTTCAAAGGGGTGTGTGAGGACATGGCATTCATTTACATTGAAGTGGTCGTCATAGGGATGCTTATGTTTATATGAGTGGGAAAACGAAGCCAGACTTTTTCTGAAACAAAGTTAACTCTGATCTGATCTAATTGTTTTGTCAATAAGTTTAGACTTTGGAGATTACATTTTATTACAGACATTTTCCATACTTCAAATGAGCTGAGCTCACAGGTCCAGTTTTAGCCAAAAGAGAGGAAAGCATTCCCTGGCCGTCAGGAGCCGATGGTGCCCCCACATGGGCTGTGTCTCAGGCTGGGATGCAGCTTTCCCAGGCCACTCTGAGACTAGGACAGGTCAGGACCAAAACAAGACCTCCTGATAGTCAGGCCGCCTGCACACGAACATGAACATTGTCGGAACACAAAAATGGCCAAACTCCTGTTTTTTAGCTAATATGAGGGACTGTTGCTTATTTATCCATCACAGATTTAGCTTTGGTTCATTCCTGTATCTTTGTGGATGGGACTTATTAAGACATCCAGTCACAGCACCATCTGTTCCCTGTTTGTCCCTGTTTGACCCTGTCATCTGTTTGTCTCTGTGTCCAGCCTGGTCAGTGTTGTGTGTTGTTAGAGAAACCCCTGTGGGGAGAACGGCTCCAGGTCTACTGTTTGTCACCCAACTGGCCCCTCAGCCCTGCGACCTGTGTGTCCCTGAAACCCACCTTGTGTGGCTTCCTCTGTCAGGATTTGGGGTTTGTCGGGTCCTTTGTCTCGGATGACTAGACTTTGGCCAAGTGGTAGCGATGCAGAATCACAAAAGCTCTCTGTTTACAGGTGGCTCACTTCTCCTGGGACGCTTCGGAGCTAAACCCCTACCTCCTTGAGTTTTGATGTGATGCAGGTTCGGGTGCCTCTCTATCACTGGTACAGTCTCACCAGGGTTCCTTTCAGATCACAGGGCAGCTTTGGGCACGACCAAGAAGGTTCGTTTGAAAGGTACCTCAAAGCAAAACCCGAGGAGGCTCATGAGTGGTCGAATTGTTTATCTGAAAGAGAATCCTTTTCTCTAACACAGGAGACGCCTCTTCTATGTTTCTGTACTTGGAGGGTTAATAGGGCGTTTTAATGGTGTAGATTGATCAAATTGTCAAAGGCCCAAGTTATGTCAAAACCCACTTTTGTGTGTGTTTATATCACCATTTCTTTTTTCTACATCTAAACATCCTTCCCAGGAACATAATTAGCCCTTTAACAATGATAATTTTACACTTGTCACATTTTCATTTTATTTTGTTACTCTTCCTTTTTTTTCTTTTCTTGGAAAAATCTTCGACCTGGGAAAGATTGATCAAAAAATAAATCATTCACTTTTTTATGTGTATCATTTATGGCAAATAGTCAAAATATCTAAAAGAAAGGAAGAAAGATAAAGTTATTAAACTGTATTCTTTTTGTGGACCCTTAAAAGTACATTTATAAAATAGCCTTTGTTACTAAAGTCACGAGCTTAAAAAATAGCCTTATTTCTAAGATAAAAGATAAGTTTGGGGCAAAATCAAAGTCTTTAAAAACTAGTTTACTATATAAAAATAATAAGCACACAATATTTTTGTTTGTATAAGACCACCATTAAGTGTTTTCCTGATTCAAACTTACTAAAATCCCTACATGAGTTTTATGAATTAACCATTTTTTCCATAACTTCTTTAGAATTAAAAATATGTACAAAGTGGTATTCAAATGAATGGAATGATAGTAGATGTAGTTTTACAGAGATAAATTTTATAATATTCTCATGATGCAAAAAAAAAAAAAACACATAAAGTTTTAACGTATTAGCTAAAACTTTAGTTTCCAGATACTTAGCTAACTTTCAGACTTTAGACAAATGATTAAGTTAATTAAATAATCTCTGAAAAGCTAGACACTTTCTAAATAAGAAACAGGAGAAAAACACTAATTTCTAAACATAATTCTAATTGATCCTTATTTCTTAAAATGGCAATAGATTAACCACATACCAAATGCCTTCTTGCAGGCTAAGGGTTGGGGACCCCTCTCAGCCCCTGGAGGTTACTCTCAGGTTCTTGCACCAAGAAGCCTCCTTAACCGCGCCCCCCCTCATCCTCTCATTTCTTCTGATTCTCACTACCTTGGTCTGCGTGTGTCCCTCCAAAATTCATAAGTTGGAGCCTAACCCCCAAGGTTCTGGTAATAGGAGGTGGGACAATTGGTAGGTACTTAGTCATGAGGGTGGAGTCTTCATGACTGGGGTTAGTGCCCTAATAAAAGAGACCCCTCAGAACTTCCTTACCCCTTCCTCCATGTGAGGACATGGTGAGAAGTCGGCCCACGGCTACCTGGAAAATTGCCCTCACCTGACCATGCTGACAACTGATCATGCACTTCCAGCCTCCAGAACTGTGAGGAATAGCTTTCTCTTGTTGATAAGCCACCAGATGTGTGGTCTTCTGTTATAGCAGCCTGAGCAGAGGAAGACACTGACCTCAGGATCCTCTTCAAAGGGCTTGACTGATTAGGGCAGGCCCACCCATGCTGAAGGGCAGGTGACTGTATAGGTGTGCAGCCCAGGGGAGCAGAGGTGATGGGGGTGACTTTGGCAGGTCACTGATGACCAGCACAGAGGCAGGAACAGTAACTACATGCAAAAAATCTGTTTCCAGGATTCCAGATCCACAAACTCCTCTCTTCTCTTCTCAAAAGTTCTGGACAGGGATATCGTCAGGGACCGTTGCTTACTTCAGTCTTCTCTAAAATGCAGTAACCAAGACATAACCAACTTATCTCAGAGCTACAGCAGCAAAAGGAGAGTGTGTGAAAACTTCAGGTGATTTCAGTCTGGGATTTTTTACTAAACTTAAGGGTTTTCTGTGTTGTACAGACACATTTACGAACAGAAAACTTTCAGCACTTTTGAGCTATCACCTAAACTCCACTCAAATTGCTTATTATTTTTCTTTATGTATAACAGCCCATTGCTACAACACTTTAATAAAAACTAGTCATCACCCCTTTTCTTACCTGAGAAAAGAGAATTGCATGATGGCTTAACATCTATCAGGGGACTATGCATGTCCTGTAGATGTGGGTTCCTTTGGATAATCCTGATTCCTATGTATTGAAAGTTCACACATATAAAGGAAAACTAAAGCATGCTAAAGAGGTTATGCTACTGCAGACCTAAATTTACCCTTGAAATAAAAGCTTTTCATAAAAAATAAATCAGTTTAGATGGTTAAATTAATTGCATTTGCCCAGATCGTCCATCTGACATAAAATAAAAGAGCAAATTTTACACTGATGGGAGGTATATGATAGTGTATTATCCCATAAATTTGAATTTCTTTAGAAACAAACATTTCCTGATGACTGCTGGCACCCATATGAAATGAATCATAAGTTACAACAATTTCTTGAGAGGCTTTGCTATTAGCTAAGGAGTTAACCATAGTAAAAGGAGGGTTTAGCAAACATACTTCATGGTATTACCTACGGTAGCAGAAAAAAATTTGAGCCTGACATTGATCCAACATTGATCCGATAATTTTAAGTATTTCTGAGGCAGTTTGCAATACATGCCCATCTGTCAACGGCACAGTCCTGGAAAGAGTGTGACACCAGACACAGACTAGAATCAATGCCTTAGAGCCATTTTGATCACTTCCAAATGGACAGTGACTCCATTCTGATTCTTGTTGTTTAGTCTTTAAGTGGGTAGCTTCTGTTGCTGGAAAACAATGACTATCATAATTATAAACATTAAAAATAATTAATACTTGATCTTATTTTTCCAACTTGGTGAATCCTAATTCTTCTCTCCACTAACAAGGGCATATATTTTACTGGTACTGTATCCAACTGCCCTGAGGAGCTGACTTTCACTCTCAGACTTCTACTCTCCTGTCAGTCCACAACCTCATGGGGCTAACAGAGATGGAGAGAGAGAGAGAAGAACCAGGGAAATTATAAAACCAAAATTATTAAAGCTCAAAATCTTTCAAAATTTCTAAAGCCCCCAAATTCTAGGTTCCACCCCACAACAAGCTTGGGAATCATATAGTATTCCAGCCTTATTACCAACAGGTACAAGCTGAATTTCCAGAACACTCCCCCATGTATCTTCCTTGTAAACTGAAGCCTGAGCTTTGGTTTTCTCAAAAGGACAGCAGGGAAACCCCTATCTTGAGTTCAGTGGAAGGGCCTTATCCTGCACTTTAACAGCTGACAGAGCAGCAAATCTCCAAGGTGTTTATCCTTGGATTCATGTTTCTTAACTTAAAAAGCCAACACCAATGTCTCTTGACCATGTGCTATCCATTACACAGGGATGCCTTAAATTGAGAGTTTTTAGGAATCACCCCAACTATGCTGACATATAGCTGACACCCAAATACTGGAACAAGGCATTCATTAAAAAGTGGACTATCTTTACACCAAATGATAGACCAAGATTAATTTTCTTATTCTTCAGCACCAATGTATGGCCCTGTGCTCTGCTGTTAATCTCACCAATTCTTACAATTCAACACTCTCTGGAACAGCACCTCTCCACTGGGGACAGTTTTATCTCACAGGGGACATTTGTCAAAGTCTGGAGATATTTGTGATGTCACAACCAGAAGGGGGCTGCTAGTAGCATCTAGTGGGGAGAGATGCAGCTGAACGTCCTGCAATGCACAGGACGGCCCCATGACAAAGAATGTCTGGCCTGAAATATCAGCAGTGTTGAGGCTGAGAAACCCACTCTAGAACATTGATATCATATCCCTTGTTTCACCTTATTATATTCAAGTTATTGTTTAATTTTTATGTAATCTTAAGCTTACAGAGTATTGAACCCTGGCACAGAAAATTCCTAAAGATCATCCCCTTACTTCCTCCTATGCTAAAACAATCATAGAACATTTATTTCATAAACTAATTTTGGTTGGTTAGCATAAAGATACAGAATCTACTGGAATTTCACCATTTCTCTATGAATAACCTGTTTCTTTCTCTATCATCCCATCCAGGACATCTATTCCATTTCATTGTGAATCTCCTAATTCTCCTCCAATCTGTGTCAGTACCTCAGTCTTTTATTTCATGACCTGGACACGTTTGAATAGGACCTTTCAGTTGTTTTGGGGGAATGGTCTCAATTTGGATTTGTCTGATGTGTTCTCATTATTAGATGGAGGTTGGGCATTACTGGGAAAGATCCCACAGGTGCCCTTCCCAGTGCATGGTATCTGGGGTACACATTATTGGTTTATATTACTGTTCATGTTAATCTTTATCACTTGGTTGTGTGGTCTTATTTATATGACACTGTATTTATGTCAGTGTGGAATCAAGAATATATAAATTGTTCCTTTGTTTAAATGCAATACTTATTTATCTTGTTGCTCAAGTCATTCCAACTTGGGCTAATGGGAATCCTTTCAGGTTGGCCTTTCAGCATGTCTCTTTATTGTTGTTGTTATTGTACTTTCTTTCTAGCATGTAAGATACTCCAGGCTTTTCTTGTTTCTCCTCTACCTCAACCCTGGAATCCTTTCTACATGAAGCCTTGGTTCTCCTGATTAGAGAATGGTATTTAGAAACCACTATCTGGACATGAGATGTGCTCATAGCCCCTGTGGTGTCACCAGCCCTTCTTAGCAGGTGGAAGTAGGAAATATATGTAAGTATACTAATATGAGAATACACAAACATCTGTATTTATTTTTAAGCCTTTATCTTCACCTATATCTTAATTTTTTGTATAGGTTTAAAGTATAGGTCAACATTTTTGTTTTGTTTTTTACTTTTTTGCATATAGAAGTTTAATTATCTAAGCACCAAGTTAGTGAAAAGAGTCAATTTTTTCCCTTTGAATTGCTTTTTGCACTTCTGTAAGAAATCAGTGGTATAGGTTTATTTCTGGGCTCTCTATTCTGTTCCACTGAGCTATGTGGCTATGTCTATACTTTCATCAATACTACATTTTATTAGTTACTATACCTTAATAATAAATTTAGAAATCAAGGAGTGTGAGTTCTCCAAATTTGCCAAATAATCATAGGCAAATAAGAATAAAAGAGATCTTTGAAATTAACACATGAATTCCTGTTTATTATTGTCAGACAAATTGGGAAAAGAGGGAAGTTGATTTCAATCCCAGGAACTGAATTAGTTTTATTTGCAAAAGTTTTTAATCCCTGGGTATAAATCCTTTGTCTTGCCTCAATTGTCTGCCTTCTCCAGGGCAGATATTGATATGCAAACTAAGGGGAAGGGAAGAGAAACACTGGGTAACCCACCTTGAAGCACTGATTTCCTTTGCCTTAATCCTGCAGCAAAGGTCTTCTTAAAAGATAGATTATATCTGTTCATTCTTCCTTTCTTTGCTATATCTCGAAAGGTATAGATGTTGTTTTACCTATTAGAAAAAATGAATCATTTGTGTAATATGAGAGTCAGCCCATTGTATACCTGTTAGGTAATCTGTAGTGACTCTGCAAAATTAGTTCCCAGCGTCCATAACATCCCCTTTCCCTTACCTCATCACAGTTGACGTGTTATCAGTAGAATGAATTTGTGCATGGTGATTACAAGTGGACAGAGCCATGGGCTATCCAAAATTCAATAAAATATCATATAGGCCAGAGAATATAGAAGGACAAGACGTTCCATTATGTCCAAAAGTCTTTAGACCTAGGATGAAAGACATTTCTACTTCTTAGGAGCCAACGAAATGTGAAATTCAACCAGTGGTAACCTGAGTGTACCTTTCTATGGGTACCTAACTTGAGTCTGGGGCTGAGTGCCCCTCTAAGTCACTGATGTAGCAATATAACTGGGATTCAGTGTGTCCCATCAGAATTACATAAAATCATCTAGGCAGAACTCTTTGGTGTTAAGTAAACTCAATTAACTGGGTTTGTGCTGTTTTCTTTAAATGTTTACTCCTCTTTTCACAATCTAAGCATTTATAATTAGGAAGAGAAAGGGTTAAAAAATCAAAACCAATTAAGATCTATTAAAATTAGAGAAATTGGTTCATAGTTGGCATTTTATATAATTTTGAGGTTGTGATGTTCAAAAGAATTTGGACACCCTGTATCTACAATTTTTTAATGTGTATTGAGTAATTAACTTTTATCTGTGAATTTTACATTAAATAATTATTAAACTATGCATGTTATTGGATTATCTAAGAAAATTTTAAGCATAAAGTAGATGTAAATAGATATAAAGTATAAAGCCAGAAACCTATTAAATTTAGAAAGTTTATTTAAACTCTTGAGAATAAACTGTTTCTTGACTATGAAATTAAAATACTTAAGCTGGAAATTAAATATATCATTACAGATAAGTAGTTTTCAAAGGTGACTAACAAACTTTGCAAATGGTGCTATATATTATTCAAATACTCTTTTGAAGTGATTGCTAAAATGTGCAAGTGTATAAATAGAATATTTTGTAAGTAAAAGCAAAGTATTAATGAAGATCTAGTTTTTTGTAGCTTTAATAGTTTGAATACTAATTGTTTAAAATGCAAATAAAACTCTGATTAGACTTTTATTTGTTATATTAAATTATTAAAAATAATTCTCAAGGGCACACAGATCCCACAACATAAGGGACTAAAGATCCAAAATAGATGTTTCCCTTCCCAAAGTCTGGGAACAAGATCAGAAATTTTCACATTTGAAAATAGTCTAATTAATTACACAAAAGATTATTCTGGCAAAGGTAGTCATGTGAATAAGTGATTTAGAAAACCATTATAGAGAATGTGTAGTAAATATTTTCAATCAGACATGGTGTTAAGAGCAGGCATCTATGTCAACAAAGCTTCACCCATAAGGGTGTGGATATTATGATTATTCCTATATTACAGATGGCAAACAGAAGTCTGGTAAGGTTAAGTAATTTTCCCAAAGACGCACAGCTCATGGGAAATAGAGGCAGCTTGAAAACACTGATTCTGAGCACAGCAGGTTGCATCATTCCATCAAGGGCATGGAGGCTCTTCTCGTAGATTTAGAGGACCAGACTTCTTTTTCTCTACCTAAAGATGGGACCACTGGTTCCCTCAGTTGCTAGTACTCTCATTGCTGAATAACAGTCTGTAAACTAACATGCTGATGGGGTAGGGTGTGCTCCCAGGTGAGCTTTGTGCATATCTGTTCTGGGTTCCTGGTTTAAAATCTCCCATTCCTCCCAGTAGAGATGGCTTGTGGGGACTTCTCAGAAGGAGTCCTAAGACACCAAGGCCAGAAGTGAGAGCATCCTTTTGCCTTGGCTGCAAGAGTATGGTCTAAGGATGAGTGCCCACAGGCACTTATATATATATATATCACTTTGCTTGTACACCTGAAACTAACACAACATTGTAAATCAACTATACTTGAATAAAAATAAAATTTAAAAAAAGAAACGACAAGAAAAGAAAAATGAGATTCTAGCATGAGCACTGTAGCCCTGGCTAGGTGCTGCTAGGGACAGGGGAATGAACGGTAGATTCTGTGTGTACCTGGGGACGTATTGTGTGCACAGTCAGACCATGTAAGAGTCTCAGGCGAAGAGGGGTGTGTGTCTGTAAAAGGAATTTTGTGGAATGTTTTAGCTTAGTTTGCTGTGTGAGCATAAGGACGCCCAGGAGTTTTGGAGAGGGACTTAGGTGCTGACCTTTGTTTCTGAGAGAGGGGGTGCAGGATCTGATTTTTCTCTGAGGTTCCTTTGCTGCCCTAAGAGCTGCTTTTCCCTCAAAACCTTCCCAGAGGGGCTGCATTAATGGCCTCGATCCATAAGTACCCACCAGCAGGCATCCCTCCACCCACCACTGGCAGGCAAGACACTGTGCCGTGAGCCAGGTGGACCAAAGAGAGGGACGCCAGCTGGTCTACTGCACCAGCTCCTGATGCTCCTGGGCCTCGGAGACCTCGCCGTCCTTTGTCCTGCCCTGCTCAGCAGGGTCGCTGAATGATGGATGTGCATGCCTCTTGGGGAGCGTATTTGCTCTCCTAGCCATCTCCCTCTCAGGAGGAAGAAATAAATGTGATTCTCATTTGACTCCATGCACGTCTTCACTCTTGTCACTACACATACCTAAATTCTATGAACTCATCTTTAGCTCACAAAGCTAATCATTGGGAATACTTGGGCGTGGAGCCTGGGATTACAAAGATGACATTGCTCTATTTTTTCACTATGTCCATGGGACTGTCTCATTACCAGTCCTGCTGGGAACTGGAGTCTTTATATAGGTGAAGATTCCCAGGAGTCCTTCTAAGATGGAGGAGAACTCAACCAGACACCATGCACATCTCTCTGCAGTAATGAAGAGTGATGTAACACTAGACTCAGCAAATGGAAAGGGGATACTAGGTACCCACCTTGCTGAGCAAGAGCTAGAGCTTGTTTATCAGAAAGAAAATATTCAGGTTTTCTTTCTGATAAACAAAGAAAAAAGCTTTAGGGGAAGGGAAAAAGTCATCTTGCTTATGGAAACATTTGTTTTTAACCTTAAAACATTTTTCTTGCTTCCCATGTACAGGGACTCACATGTTCTTAAGAGCTAGACAGTACCCCAAAGACCACTTAAAACAGTTTCCTGCAGAAGTAGAGTTCTCTTTTATAACAGCCACTGAAGATCACCAGTTCATCCTCAATTTTACACTGGAAATAAGGAACTCAGAACTTTAGGGACTGACACATTCTACTTCTGAACAGTGCTTATTATTTGAAATGTTTTTCTTACCTTAGGATAAAATTATTTCTTTGACATCCCCACCACTTGTCCTAATTCTACCACAGAATGGTAGAATCTCTTTTTTTTCCCCTCAAATAAGTCCTTTGTACATTTAAAGACAAATTTCAGAAACTCCTAAATTATCTTTCCTGTGATACACATTCTAAATATATTCTTTCTTTCAACATTTATCCAGTGCTTATGTTATCTTTCAGCATCACATGCTGGTTGCTACCTAGAGACACAGAGGTGAAGGGAATGGCCTTTGCACTTAGTCCATCAGGGAAGATGTTCAAGGAAAAGTGAAGCATAGCATATATACATGTGAACTAAATATCAACATATTCAACAAGTATTAAAAAACCTTTTTACTGTTTGATCCATGGGTAACATTGATCAACTATTGCTCCAAAGTTTAAAAAGAAAATGTTTAGTAAAATGTATCACATAGATAAAAAAAGCAATATTAACTTTAAGTATATTAGTTTGATTTCATATTTTGAATTTTAGAAAGACAATTGTCTTTGCAAAAAAAGTATAAAAAAATAATAAGAACACTAAGCTTTTTTATTTAAACATTTGTCATTTCTACAATGTGTTCGTCTATTGCCTGACTAGTAAATATTGGCAACCTAATCAATTTGCATGTCAATTTAAGAGGAAACATCTCCTTTGGTTAAATGTATTGCTTGATTCATCAAAATGAAAGACCAATTTACTCACAACAGTTAATCCATAATTTGACATAGATATTTCCACATTAATAGCTGAAGGACATAAAAAGATCTTATTAGAGAAAATAAAATACAGCTAGTTTAAATCAGCTTAACACTTTACACTGGCTGTCAGCTGAAGATATTACTAAAGTTACTTTAACAGTAACATTTTCACATGGATAACTTTATGAGAATGTATTCAAAATAGAATAATTTAGGAAATTAAAGAGAGAAATTCTATAAATTTTAATAATCTTATAATAATCTTTTAAAACAATGTAAAGTATAATAGGATATAATGCACAAAATATACTTTGTACTATAATTATAGTATGATATATTTACATGTTAAATAAAATATGTGACATCACAAAGAATATAAATATATTTTAACATATGTATTCCAATTCCATTGATCTTACAATATATTCAACAACAAACTTAACAAACATAAAATAAAGATTTGGTTTTGCTTTAGCAGTGGAAGATCTAGGAGCAGAATAATGATTTTGTATTTTTCAAGAGATTTCTTTGTTTAAACAATATCACTATGAATTCATGGTAAATAAAAGATACCACAACTTTCCAAATCAGACTGCCTCTGATTTTACTCCTCACAAGAAAATTGTGAATTTTGTATTGTTATTTCCATTTTACAGATAAACGAGTTCAGAGGAGTGAGGTGACCTATTGAAGGTCACACTGTTGCCAAGTGGCAGAATTGAGACCCATTCCCTTAGCCTTGATCCATGATAACATTGATCTTGTCATCATCTGTACTTGAGTAGGAGGCTGCCAGGATGTGAAAGTGGCAGCCATTGCTATGGTTTATCGATTGGGAGAGAAATTCTGTATGGGGAGAAATCTTTAGAACTTGATGTTGGAGTTGGCACTTCAGCTGAATGCCTCCTCTTTGTGGAATATTAAATTTCAAATCTCAAATCTACAATTGGGATACCCATTTCACTGAGTGGTGGCACGGGGACACCCAGCTAGATAGAGAAGCTATGGCAACCGATTTCAAGCACAATTTTTAAAAGAATTTCAGTAAGAACAAGAGAATTCCATCATATTTGAGCCAGGCAAACACATTCTTTCTTCCAGGACTCAGAGTAGAAATGAGATAGATAGTCAGAGATTAATGTCTATACGTTTATCACCTACCCAGGCTCTTTCTGAAACACTGAATTCTTATGCTTTCCCAGTGGACAAGGCCCTTTAGTTAATACTAGGCAAGACCAGGGTCAAAGCCATGATTCTGTCCTATTAGTGACTCTGACTACACCTCCAAGATTTAAAGTTTTCTGCAGGCAAAGACTTCAAAGGCAAGGAACTAAATAAGAGCCCAGCCTTCATGGGACCCTCACTATCCAGACAGCCACCTACCTCAGGGACAAATCTGAAATGTCTCACCTTAACTTCTTGGTATGAATTTAGGCCTATCGTGAAGAAGCATTGTACCTTTATTACTATCAAAAAGACACAGAACTTCAGACTATCTGTCATACTGACAAATACTTTTAGGTTCATGAGAACAGGCTCTGGACACTCTTGACATTCTTGCCACTGGAAACCTGGTCATGTTTGCTGTGGACAAGAGCATGGGGAAAAGTACAAGAAAACAACTGCCAACAACACTGCCCTTTAAACACGGAAAGTATTGAGAGGCTGGTGACTGTGAGAAGCCAAGAAACAGGGTGTCTTTCTACAACTTCAGCTTTTAATACAAAGAACACCATGAAAGATAGAAACTCCTAAGATCAATGAAGAGGAGAAATGGAAGATTCTTAAAAAGTGCAACAAAGCCATCTCCCTTCTGGGCAAGGACACAGATGTCACTGGATCTGTTGTCTCATCGGGAAAAGCTGGAGAATGTTGGCAACTTCAACACCCCCAGGAGTGTCTGAATGCCGGGGACAGGCTCAGGGCTCCCTGCATCTCGAGAGCTCTGTCCACAGCTGCTCCCTGATAACCTACTCTTGGAAGTCATCTCAGAAGGCCAGAGGAGCACAATCCACCCAGCTGGCCACATTCTTGGACAGACCTAAATTTTAAAGCCCAACAGGTTGAGAGAAAGTTAACCTATATCTGAGCCATGATATGAATTTCTAGATACCGAATTCTTGAAAAGGTGCAAGGTGAAATAAGTGAATTCCACAGCATCTATTGGAACTGAAACCATTGCCAAACACAATTTACATCCTCTACTGACAACTAGTACCACAGAATAAACAAGTACAAGTAGTCTTGTGAAAGTTTCAAACAACAGAAAGATGTATAACTCAGAAAGTAAATTTCCCCATAATTAGGGTTACGACTAAGAACTGAAAAAGTAACAGGGACATCTTTTGCAAACGCTAACTTTGTAACAGAGCAAAGAAATTTAATTTATGTTTGGCAGGTGTCATTTGCCAGGACATGGTGAAAAAAAAAAAAGATGTGTTAAAATGTCCCTTTGGTGTGGTGGGTGGGAGTTGATGGAGGTGAAACAAGAATGGTAGAATGTTGATCATTGGGATGTTAAAACCTTTTCAAGACCTTGAGGACATTATGCTAAGTGAAATAAGCTGGTCACAAAAGGATGAAAACTGTATGATTCTACCACGAGGAGATCCCTGGAGCAGTCAGAATAACAGACAGAAAATAGAATGGAGTTGTGGCAGGGTAGGGGGGTGATGTGGGCAGAGTTTTAACTTGAGAAGATGAAAGGTTCTAGAGATGCATGGTGGTGGTGATGATGCAACAACATGAACGAACGTACTTAATGCCACCGAACCGTACACTTAAAAATAGTGAAAATGGTAAATTTTATGTCATGTGTATTTTTACCACCACCACCACAACACAATCTAACAACTCTATCCTTGGATAAAATTTACTGACTCAAAACGGCAGATTCAGAACAACCCGTCTGATGTTATTACTTCCTTTAAAGCATATACATTTGCCCTGAAGGGAAGGTTCCATTCAGTTTCCACAATACCTGACAAGAAGCCTTCTTTCTAAAGTAGCTGCTCATTACATGGGTTTTGTTTGTTTCTTTCTTTTGTGATAGAAATGAGCTTGTCAGAGAAAAAGCTATTAAAGTCATTATACCAAACATTGTTTAATTTTCTCTCTTCATAAATCTATGTGATGACAAATAATTTTTTGCTAATATGTTCTCACTAACTATCCAATATTGTTTACTTTTAGAAAAGTAGGGACATGCACTTATCACATGGAAATTTGGGAAAGAGTATTCATATGAAATAATAGAAACAGAAGAACAAACATCAAAATATTTTTAGTTTGGGGACCACATCACTAGGCAAAGTAATTTGAACAAATAACTTCAAAGTAGCAATTACCATGTCACCTATTTTCAAGTGATTATTGGAATTTCTTAGAGGTAACATGGATGAAAATTGTCAGGTTTCCTCATATAGTTGTTTACCTTCCCGTTTATCACACAGCCAATGGATAGCCGTTTGAAATATTATAGAAAATACTGCAAATGTGGTCACCTGCCTGCTGCATACATGCTTCATCATTTGGTAAAAGAAGAAACAGGAAATTATACGTTCCGTCTTCAGAAATCATTTAAAACTCTTCTTCTTTGACTCTCTCTTCATCTCTGATACATCCACTCTAAAAGAATAAACATGGATTTTTAACCTGTCAAATAAATGAAGGAGGACCTGACTACTGTTTCAAAAATCCCTTTTATCTTTAATGTTTATTTCAGAGTCTTGGAGCAGGTCTTGAATATTACTCAGAAGAGGGGACAATCAGGCAGTGATCTGTCCTGGCGCAAATAAAACTGATGGCTGTGGAAATGCTCCTAAGCCCCCGCAGAGCCACAGCTGCTCTGAGCTACATAACACTGAAGCAGGGGCTTGAAAGCACAGCGCACCTGGATAGAAATGGGCCTCATGCACAATGTTCCGAAAGAGAATTTTGCTAAACTGGCTTTGTTCACCCCAGGGACGGAAATCTCCACCGAGACTTCCTGTCCTAATATCTCAATTTAATCCTACCTAGAGGGGTCCTTTAACCCAGGATCAGATGAAGACCTCAAGTGTGTGAAGAATGACTCAGCTCACACGGTGATGAGAAGGAGAACTGATGAGCTGTGTGCACACCAGCGTCCAGATGCCGAGTCATCCACAGTGCATTCTGGGAATCTCCAACTCCTCCTTTAATAATAATAATATAATTATATAATAGTAAATGAATTTCTTCTCTTTAAGTCACTGGACAAAGAAAGTGGTGTCTGAGTTAATATTGGTGTCTGTTGCTCAGGCTAGAGATGGGGTATTACCATGAAAACAAATCACAGCTGAAGGCATCCTAGGATTGACCAAACTGAGTAGGCTGAGAAGCATGGTATGCAGAGGAAAGGGTCCAGGCTGGACCAACACAAAGGGTGTTGCCCTCGCTCTGCCACCCTGGGGCCATCAGCAGTCATGGAGAGACAGTTAAATACTGGGATTGGCCAAAAAGTTCCTTTGGTTTTTAAGTAAAAATAAAAGACACATTTTTCATTTTCACCAAGAACTTTATTGAATAACTTATTCACCCTTTTGTTCCACTACCTTCTGTCATTTATCAGACAACTTCAGAATTCCATCTTCCCAAAACTTTTTATCTTTTTGAGCAAAAAACTGTTCCAGGTGCCTTTTACAGTCTTCCAGTGAATTAAAATTTTTTTCCATTAACAGAAATTTGTAAAGACCAAAATAAATGGAAATCCAAAGGTGCAATGTCTGAATACAGTGGGTGAATCAGAACTTCCCAGCCAAGCTCTAACAGTTTTTGCCTGGTCATCAAAGAAATGTTATCCTGATGGAAGATTGTACGTTTTCTGTAGACTATTTCTGGACGCTTTTCTTCGAGTGCTACTTTCAGTTGGTCTAATTGGAAGCAGTAGTTGTTGGAATTAATCGTTTGGTTTTCCGGAAGGAGTTCATAATAGAGGACTTTCTTCCAATCCCACCATGTACACAACATCACCTTCTTTAGAGGAAGAACGGCTTTTGGTGTGGTTGGTTCATTTCACTTGCCCCCACAATCTCTTCCATTCCACATTATTGTACAGTATCCACTTTTCATCACCTGTCACAATTTGTTTTTAAAAATGGAATGCTTTCATTATGTTTAAGTAGAGAATCACATGTAGAAATACGGTCAAGAAGGGTTTTTTCACTTAACTTATTTAGAACCCAAACACCAAAGCGATGAACATAGCCAATCTGGTGCAAATTATTTTCAACGCTTGATTTGGATATTTTGAGTATGTCGGCTATCTCCCACGTGGTATAAAGTTGATTGTTCTCCATGTCTCAATTTTATATTTATCAACTTCAACTGGTCTGCCTGACCATGGAGCATCATCCAACGAGAAATCTCCAGCACGGAACTTCGCAAAGCACTTTTGATACGTTCGATCAGTCGCAGCACCTTCTCCAAACACTGCACAAGTCTTTTCTTACATTTCAGTTGCGTTTTTACCTTTCTTGAAATAATAAAGCATAATATGCCTAAAATGTTGCTTTTTTTCTTCCATCTTCAATATTAAAATGTCTACACAAAAATGCACCAATTTTGATGGGTTTTTTTAATGCACACTAATATGACGGCTGTCACAATACAATGTAACAAGATTATTTCAAACGAAGTTAAAGACAACTAAGTGCTACTAGAGCAATCTTACCGAAAAAAAATACCGAATGAATTTTTTGGCCAACCCAATACCAAGGCTAATAGAAGCTCTTTGGAAGCCAGGCAGATAGCCCCATCAGTTATAGAGTAAACTCGGGTGTTTCCAGCTGTGAATCTGAGTTCCTTCTATGATAGAAGGAAGGCATCGAACCACAGAACTTTTTTGTGTGTGGTCAATGAGGTGACATATGCAAAGGGCTTAGTGGACTGCCTGGAACATAGTGATTCTCCATGAAGGTTAACTCAAGTACTCAAGTAATAATAATAATAATACTAACAATAATAATATACAATATCTATTCATAGCCTCACAAATCATGACATTGGAGTTTCAATCAGCACACGGAGAGAATTTCCAGCCTCCAAGAGTCAATTCACATTCATAAGTAGCTAGTGATGTTAACTACATCAGAATTCCTGGGACTTCCTGGTGGTCCAGTGGTTAAGACTCTGTGCTTCCAATGCAAGGGGCACAGGTTCAATCCATGGTGGGGGAACTAAGATCCCACATGCTGTGCAGAGTGACCAAAAAAAAAAAAGAATTAATATCTACTTATTTGTCCTGGTGAGGTTTATATCCTTTATATCACAGAAATACTGAAATTTTTTATTTTTCTCCATAATTTCTTCCTCCTCGTGACATTCAGTGTTTCTCACACTCTTTCCACTAGCACTTCACCTGCCCACCCCTTAATTACCTATCTCATATTCACTTTTTATGTCTCATCCTGAATGTCATGTTTTAGGACTTCCTAAAGACCTAAATTACCATAGTGTGCCTTTCTAAGTGATCTCTCACTCCTTACTTCCTGGGATGTAGTGGAGACCTCCCATGTTGGTCTGTATGACTTGGTGAAGGGGGTAACCCTGTGTGATCCCCTTCTGTTCCTCCAGACCCACCTCATGCTTGTACATGATGTGCACCCCATGTATGTGTGTTGAAGTGAATTGAATTTGATAATTAAGGTTGAGGTACCGCTGGTTATAGTGTTATTCATTCTTCAGAGTCTTGCTCAGATTTTATCCTTCCTTCACAGACTTTCCAGAACATATTTCGTTGCTCCATCTTTGTGGTCCTATGTATCCTTTCCTGCTCTAAAACCACCTGTTCACCCACTAGTTAGGCAACAAGAGGGCATGTACTTATCTCTACACTGCAAAGAGGAAGCTAAGAGGGGCTAAATTATAATTATAACTTAATTTAAATTATAATTCAATAAGACATTTTCTCAGAGAACAAGAGGAAAAGGGGGAGGAGTCTACTTAGAGTATTGCTCAAAGAAGAAGCACGTTATTAAACTTGTAATTCAGAAAATGAGGAAAAGGGCAACTAAACAAAACATGAATACAGAAGTGATTAAAAGTGGGGGGAGCCTGGAGAGGGAGCTGGTGTTTGTGAGGGTCCCAACCTCAGGAGGATAAATCTACAGGTAAAGTCCTTGTGGAATTTCCAGTCACCATCGTGGGCTAGAGTTTCAGCACTTGATTAGAGCAATAGTTGGGAAGCTTGGAAAATTTACCAGCCCTCCAAAACACAATTCATAGCTTTATTTATTTTATTTTATTTTTTTTTATATTCCATCTATTTCTGTGTTTGCAAATAGCAATAAAAAGAGGTGCTTTTCTATGGGGAAAGTGGACTGAGTCCCAAGGATCCAAGGAAAGAAACTCAGGGAAGGACACCTAGACTCACACTCTGGGCTTCACAGTGATCCAGATTGAATACAGAATCCCTCTATGTCCCTTCACTATTTCTATATTTGCTTCTTGTTTCCACATGGTCATTATAATCTTCCAAGATGACTGTTATTATTAGTGTGATGTCAAGACTTATTACAGATTTCTAGTGAGAAAGACAATGTGGCATTTTTATAATGAGAAACAAACAGATTAATGGAATAGAATAGAGAGAGTGTCCATATGTAAACTCACGTGTATGGACAGTTGAGCTTTGATAAATGTCCAAAGCCAATTCAGTGAAGAAAATATGGTGTTTACAACAAATGTTGCTGGAACAATTAGATTTTCATAAGCAAAGAAACATATGAAGAAGAAGGAAGAGGAGGGGAGAAGGAACACACACACACACACACACACATAGTAGGTATCCTTGTTAGTTGTGTGGGTATGCACACCACTGGTGAAAACAGCCCTCCTTATTCTTCAGTCAGAACAGAATCTCCACTCATGTCCAGTGTCTAGGATTCTAGGCTCACCTAAAATTAATAGTTCAAAGTTTAGAAATCAGCACGCCAGAATCATGACCATATCAGTAAATCTTCCATTCTGCTGCTTCTTGCTGCCAAGCTAATTAAATTTTTCATGGTGTCAGTTTATGTATGTGATGAAGAGATAACTCAGATTCAAATTAGAAAAAAAGAAATCTGTCATTTATGAGAACTGCACTTCAGGGAAGGAAGGAAATGCAAAGATCTCTTTGTGGGAACAAAAGAGGCTTGTCTACGGGGGCAGGGGGCCCAGTGAAGGGGAAGGGGATGGGGACCATGACTCTGGACAAGCAGGAGACAGACATCAGCCATGAAGCTGGCAAACTTCAATAAATGCCATTTGGATGCCGTGCTGATAACGTCTGGACACGGAGGGACTGAACTCCTAGTCAGGTCAACGGCCACTGATGCCGGCATCTTTCCATGTGTTTCCCAGTGATTCTGAGTCAAGAGCAAACATAGCTGGCGGACTGTGTAAGGATTCTCCTGCATTTTACTCCCCTCTCCAATCAGTCAGTTGGTCAATAAATATGTATGAAGCTACCACACAGTGCATTACCTGATTGAGGTGCTGGGATTTTCAAAGGGTTTCGGAGCACTGTTCTAGTTCTTAAGAATATTAAAATTCAAGAAAAAGAAAAGAGTTATAAATAAACATTCTGCATTTTTAGCAATAATCATTTGCAATCTCAAATATGGAAGGAACTTTCATGGTCACATAAGCCAAAGCAATTTTCGAAATGCGTGGCTGGTGAAGCACTCACCCACAGCATATGCAAGAGGACACTTCTGTTAGAGAAGAAGAGAAGAGACTATCTACTTCTGGTGCTTTCTTTTGATGTCGTCCTTTGGGTGCATATTTATGCATTTTGCAATCATTATAATATTTTATTGCAGGGAGACATCCACACGTGAGATAGATGCTCAAATCTGTGAAAAGGTATGCTTCATTTTTAAAGCTTGAAGGCCACAAATATATTTTTACCTTCATTAGTACTTTCCGTATCGTATACTACAGCTTTAAATAATCACCATGCAGACTATGATTTAGAACACGTTCCAGTGACCGATGTATGATTATTTCTGACCTTTAAGGAGCCTTGTCATGAAGATATCACATTTGAAAACTCTCCACGATGCACACCAGTTTCCAGGCAAATTATGCTTTTCTACAAATTTCCTCTTTCTTCTATGACAGTCTCCTTTCCAAGGGGAGATGAGTTTCATCTGACAGAGATTTAGGGACCTCGAACCACGTCTGGATGATCAATTTGTTCTAACCCAAGTGGCTCACACATTTTATTAATGATCTGTTCTATAGTCTTATTTATGGTGAAGGCATAATTTTATCGCCCTCTCTATCGGCCACAGTCCTCATTGTTATTACCAGTATTATTACACAAGTGGTCAGCATAGCACCTCAGGCATGACCAAGCACTCACTATGGTGACTATTGTTACTAATGTTGAAACACCATTTATAAGCGGTGGACCATTGTTCTGCTTTTGTTAAAACTAACAGATCACTTTGTCATTACTAAAAATTTTATAATAGTGTTTCTTTATGGCTTTCAAGTATTCATCAAGTCTATTCACAATTCTTTAATTCCACCTGGATTATTCTTTTTAAAAAATCCCACTAAGAGATAAATCTTTTTTTAAAGATTTTTTTGTTTATTGAAAGTTCGTTATGTATACCATCTTGTTGAACTCTCATGACAAGCCAAAAACATAGGGATTATTTTCATTTCCATTTTACAGACAGACATTGAGGCCCAGGATTTCATTTGTCTTTCCTGAAGTTATAGAGCTATAAGGCAGTAGAGCCAGGATTTGGATTCATCGAGTCTGAGTGCAGGGCTCATACTCTTTTTAAAAATTTTTATTGGAGTATAGCTGATTTACAATGTTATGCTAGTTTCAGGTGCAGAGCAAAGTGAATCAGCCATACACGTACATACATCCACTCCCCTTTACATTCTTCTCATATACAGGTCACCCTGCACCACAAAGCAGGTCCTTATTAATCATTATTATATACATAGCAGTGTGTATATGTGTCAATCTTTAAAAAAATATTCCTAATGTGAGCGAGTCTAGCATCTCGACGTTACATTTTTGAGGGGCCTCCGACTTCTCTCTACATTTCATCTTTTGCGCCATCATAATGACACTTTTGGGTGCTTCCTACCTCTGAAAATTGTTTTCTTTCACAGTTTTCTTTTCTATAATAAAGCTTATCTTCAGTAACAGAGTTTTCTTCTTTTGGCACTCACTTTCCCTAAAATTTAAGGTGTGTGTTGGATCATACTTGGCCTGAACCAACTTGAGTACTAAGGTAATTTGATCTCTCTTTCCCAATGATTTTTCCCTCATTTTTTAAAGCCACTAATTGCTTTTTTAAAATACACTATAGACATGCTCAGGTCTTTAAGAATATCTTTTTTCCAGCTGTCTATTAATTTTGCTGTTTCTCCTCCTGCTTTCAGCTGAATTTCTGTAACTTCTCTTGGCTAGGAATAATCTTCTTGTGGTAATCTTAGCCCAAATTTATAATTTTAATGTTCTTCATTGTTTTAGAAACACTTTTTTGACAGTGATAATTTTGCAAATATTATACTGCAAATAGAATACTCTCTCTTTAGCACAAATGTGCTAATATTCTGTCTCTGCATCATAAAATTTTCTGGCTCCTCAAGCCCCTGAAGACCCCTCAACATGGCCACATTTTTCTACTTCTAGCCTCATCCTTACCATGAACTTCTCCTTATATGCACATCAGACCCACTGAATTTCTATGCCGAACACTTTATCTGCAGAGAATTATTTAATCTTCACAAAAATATTTTCAATTAGCCATCCTTTCCCTATGTTATACATGAAGATATTAAAAATCAACACTTTATATTCTTTTCCAAACATCAAAAAATGCTGAGATTTCTTCTGCATCTGCTGGGTCTTCTCAAGTTTAATTATTTTCACATTAAATTACATGGGCAAGAAAAGCCAAAACTGGGCAAGCCTTCCAGTATGGTGGTGTAAGGACTTACAGAAATCTGTTCTTCCTATAAAAGCAATGAAAATTGTCAGAAAGCATAAAAATTAACTTTATTCGGAACTCTCAGAATTAGCCACTGGCCCGAAACAATCTGAAGGGCCTTTACCTCGGGAAAACTGCATCACTTGGGTAAGAACAGCAGGTGCGCAGCTCTGCAGCTTCACCTCCTTCCACCCCCTCATGACAAAGAGCAGCCTTGCAATCTCTCCAGGGTAAGACTTAGGGCTCCTCATAAAACCCATCAGCAGAGCACTGTCAATATCAAAACTCTGGGGAAAAGCCTTATTTACAGGGCATTTAACCTTACTTTTAACCTTGGATCCTTGTTTGCAACTGGTATCTCAGGTTAAAAAAGGACAAACTGTTGTTAATGGTTTAAACAATGATTTAACCTTATTTAACCTGTGATACCAGTTGCAAACAAAGGTCTAGCCACAATTTAAAAAAAAAGTCTGGGAAATGATATATCCACAGAGGGCTGTAGACAGTTCTGACATAGTGTAGGGGATTTAGAAGGCCCAGAGCAGGACAATGAACACATGTAAGACTGACTGAGTGGGCCCTGGTCTCTCACCTGCCTGATGTATGGTCTTTTGCAAGCAAAGGAGAATGAGGTGAAGTTGTAAGGTGAATGTCTAAGCTACATCCTGACACATTCTTAGATCCTCATGGCTATGGGTGGAAAACATATTGATTTAAGACATTTAAGGAAATCTCTGCCCATTTATTAGCTGGCCACCAAGCTAACTGACTCTGTGACCACACACAACAGGGAAATAGACTGTAGAATTATTCCACGAAGAAATTAAGGCATTCTCAGAAAAACAAATAAAAAAATAAACCCAAGAGAGTTTTCTCCAATAAACCTGCCCTACAAGAAATATTCATCAACTGATGAATGGATAAACAAAAGTGGCATATCCACACAGTGGAAAATTACTTGTTCATAAAAAGGAATTCAACACTGATACATGCTACAAATTGAACTTGGAAAACATTGCTATGTGAAGAAACTAGATACAAAAGTACATATATTGTATGATTCCATTTATATGAAGTATCCAGAATAGCTACATCTATAGAGACAGAAAAGTCAGTACTTCCCAAGGGGTGAAGTTGGCAGGGAAAGAGAGTGACTGCAAAATGGCTCTGCTTTGCTTATTTGGTTGATGAACATGTCCTAAAAATAGATCGCAGTGATGGTTGGATAACTCTGTGAATATACTAAAGCCAAGAAATTGCATACTTTCAGTGGGTGAACTTTTTTTAATGTATATAACAAAATATATATTTTTTAACATTTTCATTGGAGTATAAGTGCTTTACAATGGTGTATTAGTTTCTGCTTTATAACAAAGTGAATCAGTTATACGTATACATATATACCCATATCTCTTCCCTCTTGCGTCTCCCTCCCTCCCACCCTCCCTATCCCACTCTTCTAGGTGGTCACAAAGCACCGAGCTGATCTCCCTGTGCTATGTGGCTGCTTCCCATTAACTATCTATTTTACGTTTGGTAGTGTATATATGTCCATGCCACTCTCTCACTTTGTCCCAACTTACCCTTCCCCCTCCCCATGTCCTCAAGTCCATTCTCTAGTAGGTCTGTGTCTTTATCCCCATCTTGCCCCTAGATTCTTCATGACCACTTTTTTTTCTTAGATTCCATATATGTGTGTTAGCATACGGTATTTGTTTTTCTCTTTCTAACTTACTTCACTCTGTATGACAGTCTCTAGGTCTATCCACCTCACTACAAATAACTCAGTTTCATTTCTTTTTATGGCTGAGTAATACTCCATTGTATATATGTGCCACATCTTCTTTATCCATTCATCTGTCAAAGGACACTTAGGTTGCTTCAATGTCTTGGCTATTGTAAATAGAGCTGCAATGAACATTGTGGTACATGACTCTTTTTGAATTATGGTTTTCTCAGGGTATATGCCCAATAGTGGGATTGCTGGGTCCTATGGTAATTCTATTTTTAGTTCTTTAAGCAACATCCATACTGTTCTCCATAGTGGCTGTATCAATTTACATGCCCACCAACAGTGTATGAGGGTTCCCTTTTCTCCTCAGTGGGTGAATTTTATATGTGAATTAAATGTCAATAAATTAATAATAATAATATAATAATAATAATTAAATGTCAATAAAACTTTTTTCACACACATACAAATCAACACCATTTGGAGATGTGCAGGTTTTGAAAGGAAGCAGTTTTCAGTCACTTATGCTAAATTCCTGAATTTGAAGACTTCAGTCACCAAGACCCTCTCAGATACTCTCTGCTCTTATCAGAAGAGAGTTGTAAGTCTTATGAGCCAGCAAGAGCAGGGGTGAGAGTTTCCTGTTAGTCTGGTAAAGTTACCACCCAGGCTCCTAATTGCTCTCTTCCCTTACGTGTTAAAGCTATCCCTGGAAACACTGCTTTTGGAAACATCTTGAACAGATGTTTTGTGCAGCCTTGATGAAGTAATGGCTGCTTCTGTGTGATCCAAGCCATCTAGTGATTCTACATTTGTACAGTGTGAGCTAAACCTGGGGACATGGGGTCATAAATTCCCTCCATCCCTTTGTTGCCTTCAGACTTAGAAGGTCCAACCTCTGAAAGGTCCAGTGGGGAAATATATATCTTCTTACATCTTTCTTTTTTTCAAAGAGAAAACTGATATCTAAAGAGATCATTTTCTAACCTGTTCCCTGAGATTTTGTTATTATTGGAGTACAGAGTACATTGGATAGTTGAAAGGACCAGAAGAACAATTTTTGAGCGTCCTTTATTTAACCTCAGTGTGGTCAGTGCTGCCTTCCTTTCACCTCTATTTTTAATTCTTGCTGTTGCCACAAAGGGACCTTTCGATGGCTGATTAGTTCTGGAGAATAAGGAGCAGAGGCAGCATAAACGCTGATGTCATAGAGAGAGCCTGGTGACTGCACCCCTACCCCAACGTTGGCATCATGTGCTTTCCCTGGACCCTCAATCTACACAATCTCACCAAGTGCTGGATGTAAGAATCCAAAAAGTTTTTCCTCAGGAGCCAAGAAGAAATAAATGAAAACACAGAACTTAAATATTAATCTAAACTGGGTTTCCAGTAGCTAATGTCAGAGCAGCACTAGGTGGAGATGACAAAGGAATGGATCCTGGTGGACCTTGCTTAGATCTTCCAGAACCAGAGATTTTTGCCCCTGTCATGAGATAAGTGAGTTCCTCAAGGGCTGTAAGTGCTGTGTCAGCCTCTGATGTAAGGTCGAGGGCTGATCAGAAGGACCTTCTGCTTGTGGGTTATGGATGGTGGGTGTGACGGGAAGTCCTTCCCTCGGGGTTTAGATTTCAACCTAAGAACAAGACCAACCATTGTCAATTAAGATTAATGTTGGGGCTTCCCTGGTGGCGCAGTGGTTGAGAGTTCGCCTGCCGATGCAGGGGACGCAGGTTCGTGCCCCAGTCCGGGAAGATCCCACATGCCGCGGAGCGGCTGGGCCCGTGAGCCATGGCCGCTGAGCCTGCGCGTCCGGAGCCTGTGCTCCACAACGGGAGAGGCCACAACAGTGAGAGGCCCGCGTACCGCAAAAAAAAAAAAAAAAAAAGCCTGTGTACAGCAAAAAAAAAAAAAGATTAATGCTGGAAAAATTGACCAGGGTTAATATCTTAGAAATCTATTTTTTGTCCTTTATATATTATCTATTCTTTCTTTATATCTATCTATTCTTTCTATTTCACTCTCTAGTTCCCTGGGAAAAATGGGCAAAGTACCTTTATTTTCAATGGTCCTAGGTGGGCAAATGTGGGTGCCATCTCCAATGGTGGAGAGAGAGTAGAGGATGTGTTACATCCTGTCACCAGCTTGGTGGTAAATATTCCAAAGGATGGAGTGAACAGTGGTGCTTGTGCACAGGAGAGAGATCAGGAATATTCTGAGGTCTGACCCAACAAAGTCCTTCACCTGGTCATCCCCAAAGAGAAATAAGTGTTGAGCGTAGGGTAGGAAATTGTTAACTCCAAACTCCTCAAATGAGGGAACAGAGGGAAATGAGGACTGAAGTTTCAGGATGTTATGTGATTTACTGCTATTTGCAATACTATTTATACTACTTTTTAAATTACATGATGCCTAATTTGAGAGCAGGCCAGGTGGGTTATGGCTTTCAAGTATCCCTGTCTTTAGCATGTTCACAGCTGTGTTTGGAGGATGGGAGAGGACCTCATCTCAGGGAATGTGCCAACAGCTCTGTGCTTGTCCTTCCTTACTGTCCACTTGGATAGAATCCCACCCTCCACCCCCACTTTCTCTACAAGGTCAGAGGCTATGCTCTGGGACCTCCATCCTTCTGAACCACTGTCCCAAGGCAGAGTGAGAACTATCATTTCCCCTTTCCACAGTCACACACCAAGACGTGTGTAAGCACACATCCAGACACACATGTCTGGAGAACTGAAGGAAGGGAAGGAGACTGTTACAGACACCTCAAAAAAAATTTACAGCCTTGCAACAGAGGGAGATCTTGCATTTCGGAACCACATAAAGACACTAATAAAAGATAAAAGAGGGACAGATTGACTTGCTTTTTCCCAGGACGTGGCATGAGAAGTCCACTGATTATGCTTCTCAGGTCAAATCTTTTGACCTTGTAGTTAATAAAAATTCTTCACAGTGACATTGAATGTTAAGCTCTGCTTTTCAATATTGCTGGGATACTTTTATCTCTTTCTATTCCCACAACCTGGGAAAGTCTGTGCCAGAAGTGCAAGTCAAATGCCACTTAAGACAGAGAATTAAGCTGTGTTGTTCTAAAGAAATAGTTTCATACATGTTCTGATTTTCAATGAGCTATGCTTTGACTTCTATGGGGACCTTAGTTAATTTCTAGCAGCAGATAATGATCTTGCTCAGGAAAAAATAGAATCTGATTCTTTAAAATCACTAGTGAGGGAAAATCACGTTAAAGGACCAGACATCACCTTTGCTAGTGTTGTATTTTTTCTATGGTGTCATTAGAAAGAGCAAATGCTTTTAGTGAGTTTCAGTGGATAAGGTGGTCTCTATCATCTTTTTCAACTATATTCTTTGATTCAAATCTGTAGCAAGCAGATAATGGAACTCTACTGATTAATATTTTAAATATTATTTGCATGATAACTGTTTTTCCCTAATGAATCATCATCATTTGGATGTTCTCTTTCCATCCATGCAGGAACAATAATTACATGGCCACATGGGGAAAGAGAAGTCATGACTAAGTGGCAGTCTAACCAGGCCAATGTCCAAAAGAGCATGTAATACGAACGTCGAATAACTAAGGTTTATGGCAACTCAAATATGCTACAAAGTATATGGTGACCATAAAGGAGGTGGGAGAAGAGAGAAGACAGAGGAAAGCATGATGTCAGGCAGGTTGTAGTTATTGGTATCAGTCCAGGCTGGAAAAGTAGAAGATTAAGATCAAAATATTTGACACAACATTGTAAATCAACTATACTTCCAAAAAAAAAAAATCCAAGTACCTGAGTGAGGCATATTCATGAAGATGAGTTATACAGAATATTGAGTAGCCACCAAGACATCTATGATGTTGGACAGTGTTCTGCAAAGTGAGGGCTGTGCAGGAAAGTCAATGCCATTATATTCACTTCTTTAATTTAACTTCATTCTTTTCAAACCGATTATTTATAAATGTTTTGACTTTCGCAAGCACTTTTATTAAGGTATAATTACGTACAATAAACAGAATCTGTTTTAAGTGTGCATACAGTTCAATGAGTTTTATGTAATGAAGGGTGTGAATCACCACCACAATCAAGATATGGAATATTTCCCTCCATAAATCTCCCCCTGTGCCCCTTCCCAGTCAATACACTCCCCACAAAGCTCTAATTAATCTCTATGCTGTTCTCTGGCTCACAGAATAGATTGCCTTTCCTAAATTTCACACAAGAGGAATCAAACAACGTACATTCCTTTATGTTTGACTCTGTTCTCTTTGTTCCTTAATGTTTGACTTGATTCATACATGTTATGATCGGTAGTTAGTTTATTTTTTATTGCTGAGTAGTATTCAAATGTATATAGAATATACATATAGTATTGAGACTACGTTTGGAAACAGTGTCCAATTCTATTATATGTATCAAAAGGTATTTATCCACTCACCTATTAATAGGCATTTGGGTGTTTCCAGTTTTTGGCTATCATAAATCAAGTATAGTGTTACGTATGTTTTTATTTCTCTTTTTTATGTTGTTGGCACATTAGTATTTATTATTCTTAAAAGTATATATATACACTACATACTATGTTTTGTATAATATATTTAAAGATTAAATAGATTTAAAAATATAAGGTAAGGATGACAGCTTCTTACAAAAATTAAGTAGTCTAAACAAGATGTGTCTGAAGACATATTTGGGCATGAATATGTGAGTTTGAACTGCTTATAATAAATTAAGTATAAAAGAGTCATATTACCTGCAAAAGATATACAAATTGTAAACAAAAGATGAACTATTTCTCTTGAGTATATACCTAGGAGTGGAATGGCTGCCACATATTAAGCACTTAATTACTTTTTTAAAATTAGCAAACAGTTTTCCAAAGTGGCCAGACTATTACACCTGCTCACTAGGAATGAATGAGAGTTCTGGGTGGTCCACATCCTCACCAACACATATTCTAGTGTTTTACAATACAGTCGTACTAGTAGTGTGCAGAGGAATCTCACTGTGGTTTAATTTGAATTCTTGATGACTCACAAGGTTGAGATTCTTTTCATGTCCTTACTGGGCAATCATATATATATATATATATATATATATATATATATATTATATATATATATATATATATATATATTATATATATATATATATATATATAGTGATGTGTTTGCTCAAATTTTTGCTTATATTTTTATTGGAATTATTATGAAGTTATAGGAGTTAATTTTTATTAGTTTTATACTTTGTAAATATATTCTCCTTGCCTGTGACTTATCTTTTTCTTTAACAGTAGCTTTAAGAGTGAAGTTGTTTTTTTTTTTTTCTAACATATTTGTTAGAGTATAATTGCTTTACAATGGTGTGGAGAGTGAAAGTGTTTTAATTTTGATAAAATTCATCTCATTTTTTTTATTATGTGCTATGCTTTTTGTGACATGTGTTAGACATATTTGTCTAACCCAAAGTCACAAAAATGTTCTAACTGGTTAATAGCTACTTATAGTGCTTACTCTTGGGGAAACTCAGTAGGTATGGTAATTTGGAGGTGCTTGGTTATACTTATTACAAATAACTTCTCACTCTTAGTGGCTCAAATTTTCAACCACTTAGTGATACATTTTGATGAGAACACTTTTATTAATGGAGTATAATTTATAAATATTTTCTTTTGCTACTAATGCTGTGTTTTTTCTGTTTGTGAAATCTACTCAAGGTCTTGCATATATTCATTTATGCTATCTTTTCTAAGCTTAATTATATTACATTTTTATGTGGTTTTCAAAGCACCTGAAATTCATTTTTTGTATGATATGCCCAAAAGTCAAGTTCTCCCTTCTCCTTTCTACCTCATTGATATCCAATAGATATCAATTTATTGGAAAAGCCATCCTTTACCCCTGCTCTGAAGTGTCATCTTCATCAGGGACAGGTGTCCAGACTTATGTAGATCTGTTTCTGGGCTTTCCATTCTGTTCCACTGAAGAATTTGTCAGCTGATATCACAGTGTCTTTATTGTACCTTTATAAAAGACTTGATATTTGATAAAGTAAGTTCCCCTATATTTTTCTTCTTTTTTATCAAGATGGTCTAGGCTTTTCTTGATCTTTTGTATTTCCATATAAACCCTAGAATCAGCTTGTCTATTTTCACAAATAAACATGCACTCATATTTTGTTTTGAATTGCCTTTAAGGTTATAAATTAGTTTGGTAAAAATTTAATAGAGAACATATAAATTTTGTTTATATGCATTATTAGATATTTAATATATTTTTGTTTTTATAAAAGACACATTTTAATTTTTGTTCAGAAATACACAGTTGAATTTGTATATTGAACTTATATCCTGCAACCTTGCTCACCTCACATATTAATTCCAAAATCATTATCATGTCATCTATGACGTGATACTTCCAGTTCTCATAAACATTGCATGATTACCTTTCTTGCTGCCATGGCTAGTACCTGAAATATAATATCAAATAGAAGTGTGATGGTTAGCATCTATGTTTCACTTCTAATCTCAAAGGGAAAATTTTCAACATCCTATCAGTATAAATACTATAGTGTTTTTGGTCCATATTCTCTATGAAATTAAAGAAGTTTGTTCCTACTATTAATTCACCAACTTATTTTTTAGCCTTAATGGATGTTATGGTGGTGTGGTGTGGTGTGGTACACTACAGTGAGGTGCAGTATGGGGGGGTACAGTGCAGTGCTGCATTGTATGATGGGGCATGGTGTGGTATATTAACAGATGGCTACCTTGGTGGACTGTATCAAACCCTTAAGTTAGAAATGAACAAGTTACTACAAACCCTTCTAAGAATAGAAAACCAGAAACTGGAAACCCTTCTCAACAGATTTTATGAGGTCAGCACATCCTCTGTACCAAAACCCAACCAAGAAAGGAAAACTTCAGACCAAGCTCATTCATGAAGATAGATGCAGCATTCATAAACAAAATACCACAAACCAAACTGAGCAATCAACAGTGAGTTGTTACTTACAGTAATGGTGTTATTACATGTTAAGTAATACACTTTGTCCTCCTAGTAGCTTAAATTTTTCCTTCTATTCTGTACCCTGTGGTGACGTCTGTCATGAACACTTCTGCTGCCTTCAGACCTGCCTGGAGCTTTCCTGACACGGACATGGAGCCCTGCCATGTTGGTGGTCTGTGGTCCGTGGTCCTTCATTGTATGCCTTGGTTAATTGCCAGTCCTGCCACCAGAATGTAAACTCCACAAAAGAAGGAATCCTGTTCACTAAGTACCCAACAGTGGTTGGAACTTGATGAAATCAAGAAAACAAAACAAAACAAAAAATATAAACAGCAACCTAAGTATAGAGATGAAGGTACCTCAATAATTGTTTCAGTGTTTCCTGACGAGTCACTTCCGGCCAGTTATTCCCAGAAGGTTAGAGCTGGTTTCCCTCTGGCACTGTTGCCTCAGATGTTACACAGGCACTGAGCTTTCCCAAGGCACAAAGGGTGCTTTCTGGAAACCTTCAGTGAGAAGAAACTATGCCGTGTTCTGCAATTATGGAGACAGAACATCCTTCTCATCTCATTCCCTGTGATATTAGATATTTCCTCCTTGGCCCCAGTGTCTTCTGGGGGATCTCAGGGAAAGACCTCTTGGGGAAAGTCTTCCTCTCAGGCAGCACATGTGTGCTATTGACTTACTGGAGATAAATATAAATGACAAACACCAAGTTGTGTGCCTAGTGTTTCCTCTGTTATTTATCCAATTTTGTCTCCCTAAGTATTTTAAAAATCCAAACTGAGTCACTGTACCTTGTAAATTTTTAAATTATTATTATTATTTAACATCGTTATTGGAGTATAATTGATTTACAATGGTGTGTTAATTTCTGCTTCTTAACAAAGTGAATCAGCTCTACGTATACATATATCCCCATATCTCCTCCCTCTTGCATCTCCCTCCCATCCTCCCTATCCCATCCCTCTAGGTGCTTGTAAAATTGAATTTTGATACTTTACATAATCTTTCAGTAACTCTGGTTCTGTCTCCTTTTCTCCCACCTTGCCCTCTTATGTTCTAAGGTATTAGAAATCTGATTCTGGAATGTTATATTTTCCTCTTTCCTCACACAGACAGACACAAATAAACTTATTTTAGTGTTATCTATAAATGTGATCAGCCCTCCCCCAAAGGATACTTCCAAGTTCCAAGTTTTCTCTTTCATTCTGGACATTACACTAAGCCAAAGTATAGTATTACCTGTTTTGACAGTCATACAAAACTGTTAACAAAATAATTCTTAGATTCTGTGTCTGAGCAACATTTTTCAGCAAAGCATTTTGAGCATGATGACAAGAACAAAAATAAAATGGCAGTTAGAAAACATATATATGTAAGGTCAGGACTCTTATGTTTATATCTACTTCTTTACCTTGTTTGTGATTGGATCATATTTCCTGTGTTTGGAAGAATATGTTTTTATAAAAACCTTTTATCATGAATTTGAATAGTGAACTTTCAAAAGCTCCGTTCCCATCAGAATGTCATGTAGGACATGGCAAAGCCCATACATGTCCTGAAGGGCAGTGATTCTCAAGGTGTGGTTGGACTAACAGCACTGGCATGTGCTTGTGAGAAATGCAGATTCTCAGGATCCGCACCAGACCTAGCCAGCAAGGGTCTCTGGGGTTAATGCCCATGACTCTGTGTGCTAAAAAGCCTTCCAGGTGAGTTTGAGAACCACTTCTGTGGAGAAGTGGACAGTGGTTGACACTGGCTTTCAGGTTAGAGTATCCAACTCTTATAAATCCTCCTTTCTGTGCTCTCACCCAGCTCACATTCCTCCTTGCCCTTAAAAAAAAAATCACAAAACAAAGTAAACGACACTGCCAACCTCTTGCTTAAATGCAGTGACACAAGCTCTAGCGCTTTCCTCCAATCTACCTGGAACTTCCACCACACACCTTGCTTACAGGCCCTGTACTCAGAGAAAGACACCCACCCTGACCCCCATTCCTACTCTAGCAGAGGGAGGTGTTTTCTGAGCCTCACTTTTCTCATCTATAAAATGCTGATAGGAAGGGATGCTACTGTGCTGAATTCATAACGTTAACACCAGCATTCCAATAAAAATGTGGGCCCGTTCTGACTCCCTGACTGGGGTCCAGAAGAGGCAAAGAGAAAGGGGTGAGATCAAGCTTTGCAGTCTGTGTAGTTAGTGACTTTAGCACACGGCATTCAGCACAGTGTCTGGGCCGGGGTGCGCAGGTGATGAAGGGCACCCCCACCACTTAGCTGCCCAGGGGAAATCCCAGGCAAAGGAGCGTTGAATCGCTCTGTTTGCTTGATTCTGATGCAGGTTGGTTGTCACCACTGCCTTTTCCAGAGTCAAACAAGCCATGCTTCCTGTGATCTGTTTAATCGATGTGCCTGTTCCTTTCATTTCTCCTGTTTTCCAGCTCTTTACTTTTCCTGAAACATTGCCAGCCCCACCCTGACCATCTGGGTCACATGTTTTCTCCTTGTTTGGAGAGGTGAGGTCATCTCCAGGGTCTTGGGGCAGAAATGCATCTCAAGAAAGATGTTTCCTTAAACTTCTCCCCTATCTCAACTGAGAATTCCTTTTTCCTATAACTGTCTTTCATTTCTAGTGTGAAAATCAATCTCCTGGCAGAAAAGACATAAACCAAACAGGATTTGGAGCAGTTTCAATTTCCCCCAGTTTCTGTGAAAGCTGCACTTGTGGTCACATGCTCTGCTGCTGAGAAGCTGGGCACCCTTGGGCAGATAACACACATCCTCTGTGCCTTAGTGTGTTTGCTCTACAGGGATGCCAGGTACAGTTTAAAAGCAAAAACATCCAGAGAGAAGACCATTTACATGTAATTTCATTATTACATTCTGAGGTTCCTCAATATTTTCCACTTGGTTTCCCATGAATTTTGGAAATGTGTTAGCTGATATACTACATGTTAACAAGATATTACATTGCAAAGGCAATGAAGCCATATTCTATACGTTGAGTTACCTTAATACCAACTGAATGATTAGGCAAATTATTTTATTTGCAGTGCTCTGTTTCCCTACCTCATAAATGACATTGAGAATACAAGAATGTTGCTGCTCATCCCACAGACTTAATGAAATGAGTACACAGACTTGATGAAATAATATAAATAAGTGATTGTCACACTGTCTGCCATATCCAAAGCACACAGATGTTAGCAAGTACTGCCTACTAGAAAAATTTATTCGAGTAACCTAACTTTAAAATTTTTGTCATCTTCTGATTCTTGAAGTTTTTAAAGTCTTTTTTTTCCCCAGAAAGCAAGGGAATGTTTGAATAAAAATGCTAATTAGTCTATGGCCATACCACCCTGACTGAACCCGATCTCATCTGATCTCAGAAGCTAAGCAGGGTTGAGCCTGGTTAGTACTTGGATGGGAGACCACCTGGGAATACTGGGTGCTGTAGGCTTGGGCTTCCCTGGTGGCACAGTAGTTAAGAATCCACCTGCCAATGCAAGGACACGGGTTCAAGACCTGGTCCGGGAAGATCTCACATGCCACAGAGCAGCTAAGCCTGTGAGCCACAACTACTGAGTCCGTGTGCCACAACTACTGAAGCCCGTGTGCCGAGAACCCATGCTCCACATTAAGAGAAGCCACTGCAATGAGTAGTCTGCACACTGCAGTGAGGAGTAGCCCCCATTCACTGCAACCAGAGAAAAGCCCACATGCAGCAGCAAAGACCCAATGCAGCCAAAACTAAAATAAATAAAATTTTTAAAAATGCCAATTAGCACAAATAAACACATTAAACTCATAATTTTTCCAAATTTAACAGGAGTGAAAAATGGATTTTCATAAAAATTTATAGGCTGATATTTTTTTCAATTAAAGGAGTTTGAAAAAGTACAAATCTCTTAAATATTTATGAAAAGCCAGCTTAACTTTTTCATCTCCTATTATTAAACTATCCATTAAATATTATCATAAAAAACTAAATAGTAACATATAAATGGATACTTCACAGTTCAGAAATGTATTTAAGTAACATGATACAATATTAGAAGCAAGACATTCAAAATTAACTTCATAAAATAAAAGATAGCCAAAATATTAATAAAACATAATTTTATGTCCCACAATAATACCTCTGTGAAACAGTTGAAAACAAAGAGTAAACAGACTATTCCTTCATTTTTAATTTCCATTTTCAATTTGATGGAAAGAGAAATGCAGGGACTGTCTCTTAGTTTTATGTGACAGGTGCTCTGAGTGATGAAAAAAGCATTTGAGAGGGATTTTCCTACTGAGGCAAATAGAGAAACGTAGGTTCAAATAAGAAGACACAAACCACAAGCCAGAGACATAAGTATCTAGCAGAATGAAAGTGCCTGCACTCTCTGCTTGGGTCTGACCACCCTGTTGATGAACTGCTCTTTGGAGTTTGTGGGCTGCTCCCCAGGTGAGGGCTTAGCACTTGGAAGGTACATCCATCTTTGTTATTTATTGAAGTCACTTATTTCCTTCTCTTAGTGACATCTCTTTCTTGGATATGTTGTACTGGCTGAGCAGCCAGTACAGAATGAACTGGCTGCTCAAATAATGGCCTCATGTTTTGACATGTTAAGTGTGGGGTGGATTAAAAGGGAAAGTATTTGTAACTGGAAGCTGAGGGAAGTGAAGGGCAATAACTACTCTTTATTGAGATTTACTGTGTGCTAATTACCTTTAGAAACTTTGCCTGCCTTATCTTACTGAATTTGTCCATTACCACCAGGAGTAAACCCAATTGAAGATGAGGAGCTGAGTCTGTAAGACCATTTGATGGTACTCAGCACTGGGCTAAATGAGAAGGAGCTGTCAAGGAGCTTCAGGCAAATGTCCATTCCTCCAAGGTTTACTTGGGGTCAGGGAATAAACTGCTCCTGATTTCAAACTATACTATAGAGCTACAGTTATCAAAACAGTATGGTACTCTACAAAAACAGACACATAGCTCAATGGAACAGAATACAGAGCCCAGATATGAACCACACCTAGGGGCAATTATACTGTGACAAAGGCAGCAATAATATACAATAGGGAAAAGACAGTCTCTTCAACAAATAGTGTTGGGGAGACTGGAGTTACATGCAAAAGAATCAAACTGGGCTACTCTCTCACACCATGCACAAAAATGAATTCCAAGTGGATTAAGACTTACATATAAGACTTGAAACCATAAAATTGTTAGAAAAAAACATAGGCAGTGCCTTTTCTTGGCATCAGTCTTTGTTAATTTTTTGGATGTCTTCTCAGGCAAGGGAAACAAAAGCAAAAATAAATAAATGGGGCTACATCAAACTAAAGAGCTTTTGCACTGCAAAGAAAACTATTAACAAAATGAAATGTCCTCCTACTGAATGGGAGAAGATATTTGCAAATATTTGATAAGGTATTAATAATCAAAATATACAAAGAAAAATAAACAATAATGAAAATATATGTCAACCCCTCCTCCCAAACAACTGGATTAAAAATTGGGCAGAGGATATGAATAGACATTTCTCTAGGGAAGACATACCAACAGCCAACAATTAAATGAAAAGATCCTCAACATCACTAATCATGAGGGAAATGCAAATCAAAACCACCATGAGGTATCACTCCTGTCAGAATGACCATCATCAAAAGACAACAAATAACAGGTGTTGGCAAGGATGTGGAGAAACGGAATCCTTGTGAATTGTTGCGGGGAATGTAAATTGGTGCAACTACTACGGAAAATAGTATGGAGGTTCTGCAAAAACTAAAAATAGAACTACCATATGATCCAGCAATTCTACTCATGGGAATTTATCTGAAGAAAATGAAAATAAGAATTAGAAAAGAAATATGCAACCCTATGTACATAGCAGCATTATTGGCAAGCTATATATAGCCAGTTATAAGATAAATAAGTACTAGGGATGTAAATGTACAACAGATGAAGGTAACACTATTATATGTTATATATGAAAGTTTTTTTTTAATTAATTAATTAATTTATTTTTGGCTGTGTTGGGTCTTCATTTCTGTGCGAGGGCTTTCTCTAGTTATGGCAAGCAGGGGCCACTCTTCATCACGGTGTGTGGGCCTCTCACTATCGCAGCCTCTCTTGTTGTGGAGCACAGGCTCCAGACGTGCAGGCTCAATAGTTGTGGCTCACGGGCCTAGTTGCTCCATGGCATGTGGGACCTTTCCAGACCAGGGCTCGAACACGTGTCCTTTGCATTGGCAGGTAGATTCTCAACCACTGCACCACCAGGGAAGCCCTATATGAGAATTTTTAAGAGAGTAAATCCTGAGTTCTCATCACAAGAAAAACTGTTTTTTCAGTTTCCTTATTTTATACCTATATGATATTATGGATGTTCACTAAACTTATTGTGGTGATCATTTAATGATGTATGTAAGTCAAATCATTATTCTGTACACAAACTTATACAGGGCCATATGTCAATTATATCTTAATAAAACTGGAAGAAAATAAAATAAATAAATCTAAAAAATACCTTCCTTAGTTTATTATCATCTTTAAATTAGAGTTGGTGTTCTTCCCCAAACACAAACAAGGGTTATCTTGCCTGAATTCTTGTGGCTTCCATGATCAAAATGCTTTCAGGATGTTTCCAGTCTTCAAATTTTGCTCACAGAGACATTTCCATTAAAAGATTACCATGGATAGTACATTGCACTTTCACATGTCATATTTCATGTAGCTTTTCTATAATTTATTTCACTAATTTATTTTAACAATATCTATTTAATCCATCCACAATGTATTTAGATTAAGGTTTAATGTATTAATCATATATGTTTTTTCTGCAAATGTTTAGGCAATTTTTTGTGCTCCTCTAACATCTAAATTAACTCACTCATGAAACTATCTAGGATAGTGTCTATTTTGGAATATTTATATATGTTTAAATAACATTTCCAAATTCTAATTATTGGTGTATTTAGGCTTTCCACCTTTTTGTGAATATGCTCTCACATTTTATATATATATATATATATATATATATATATATATATATATTTAATCCATCTGATCTATATTACTCTATTTTTCTGCAGCAGAGCCCCATTTTGGTGTCATGAATTCACTTTTCTTCCTTCTTATTCTGTGTAACTTGAGTTTGCAGTTACCCCTACATTGAATTTAAGGGTGTGATTCAAGCAGGAAAATTACAGGATCAGTTTCCTCTGGCCTCAGGGATTGTTTAGATATGTGTGCTCCTCTCAATTAGAGAAAAAGTAATATGGAAACATCCTTATAATCTATTGGAATGAAACATGCTCTATTTTCTTCTGCACATTTTTTCCCTATATTGCTTAAAATGCATTAACCTATATTTCTAAAGTGAGGCATTGTGGTTGATGAGGAAGAGAAAGCTCTTGCTAATGTTTTGGTGAAAGAGAAGAACCAGGTTTTGGATTAACTATGATAATACATCTTTTCTTATCATCCCATCAGCTTGTCACCATGGAGATCATCAGCACACACTAAATTTCTCTATGCCTTTCTGATCACCTCAGTGAGGCACAAGGCACAGTTTTCTGCACATATTTCCAGTCCCTTTCTATGGCAGTCACTGGGGATCCCCTTTACTTGTCTCCTCTATTTGGTCTCCTATTTCCTGTTTCCCATGTATTCCTCCTTCTTTCCATGGCACATACACTCCGGGAGCATCTTGATGCAAGGTAAGTGCATTTTGGGAGATCTCATCCATCTGAACATGCCTTATTTTACTCTCCCTTGACTGATACTTTGGTTGGGAATACAATTACAGGTAGGAAGTTATGTCTCAGAAAGTTGAAGGCACTGCTTTTTGCCCTCATGTTGCTGTTGATGAGTCCAATCTTTTCTCTCTATGGATCTTCTAAGGATCCTAAAGATCTAAAGGATCTTCTCTTTGTCCCAGGTCTGATATCATTTCTTAAAGGTATGCCTTCATTTCAGTCTATTGAACTGTCCATTCTGAATGCTTTGTGGACCCTTTCAATCTGCCTAACCAAGGTCTTAAGGATAGGGATAGGATAGGATAATTAATTAGTCAGTTTAGAAATCCCACTAGGGAACTAAGAACACAAAGGGAATTTTAAGGGAGTTTGGGAAACTACTGTAAGCTAATGACCACTCAAGAGAAGAATCCAGTAAATTAGCAACAATCTACACTACGCTGAAGGAAGACAAGGTGCATCCAAGTGCCAGGGACACTCAAGCCGCAAACCCTGAGAGTTAAAACACAAGACAACAGATATGGGTTCCGAATCTTGTTCCATGAAGTTGGGGAATTAATGGTCCTTGAAGAATAACACTTCTGCATGTAGCCAAGACAGGAACATAGGTGAAAGGGGAAAGAAACTAGGTGAAAGGGGACATTATACTGAAACCTGAGATGAATTACCATATTTTGGTATATGTCACCACACTTTTGCTAATATACATATGGTTTAAGTGGTACCATGGCAGTCCCATTTAGATCATATAGGGCCAAAGGAGGAACTAATGATGTAAGCCTTGACGTCTGCCCAAGAATGAGGAAGAAGGTGGTCTTCTCCCCTCTACACTTTTTCTTTGATTATAAAAGTGTAGCCCTCTTTGTTCTCAGGGCTGCATTCCTTTGCCTGCCAGCTCATATCAGAAGCATCCTATGCTAATAAACTTGTTCTTTGCCTGCCTCTTTGCCTCACTCTGAATTCTTTCTGGGATGAAACAAAAGAACCTGAGCTTCTGTAAGTCCTGACACCAGGTGAGTGGTTTCAATCAAAAGACAGTGGGTTCAAGTTCCTAGTCAGGGATCGTGGGTTCAAACCCAATCTGAGGTGTGGGTGGGTTCCCAGCCGTGAGTTCAAGTCCCGCTCGAGAAGGAGTGTGGTTTCATTAAGTCCTGGGACATTGTTTTGAATTATTCATCAAAATTTATCTTCTCTTTTGTCTTATTATTTGAAAGCTGGTGTTCATGTGTTTACCCTTTCTTTCTTCACTTGAAAAAAATTTCCCATGTCTTTATCACCTCTTTTACTTTTTGCTTTATTTTCTGAGATAATACATCAACCTTATTTTCCACATCTTCTTTTGATTTAACTTTTACTTTATTTTTTATCATGGCTTTAATTTTCAAAGGTTTTCTTTGTTGTTCTTAGAGAGTTATCTTTTTAAAAAATCTTGCTATTATAGTTTTCAAATTTTTCTTCCTGTAGTTTTTCATTTCCTTCATGTGTCTAGATTTTTATCCTGTTTCTTTATACTTGTGTTATCCAAGAAATAGGATATGCTGATATACTGGAAAAACTTGAAAGTCTTTTCTTGAGTAAGAATGAACAGTTGAAAAACTGACATAATATTCTGAACATTGGATGTGAAGAGGGTTTCCTGTCTCTGAGCTTCACTTGGGATGATCAGGGAGGCTTTTTGCTGGAGATTCTCTGTTCTTTTTCAGCATGGTGAGTTCTCCAGGAAGAGTCTTCAATCTCCTGTTTGGACAGTGGTGGGCTAGCTTTCAGTGGTCTAGGACTTGCGTGCAGCACTCGTATATAGATGAACATTTAGTCCTTTGATTTAGCTGGGGTACCTCGGCCCTCCCCTGTGCCTGGGGTCCCAAGTACAGAGGTCATCTGACTACCTTCTTTAGAGAACAAGCCTTGTATTTGTTGGAGGGGGAAGGATGGTCAACAAGCAACATGTAGCAGGTGAAGGCGTTCAGCAACCTTTTTCTGAAATGACTTGAAACTGTTCCTCCGTATTTCAGGTTCTTGGTGCTTCTACCTCAAGTGCTTTAATCATCTATGGTGAAAATAAAGGATCTACACTTGCCCCACCAAAGAGCTGTGCTGTCCTCTGACTGCTAAACTGGATAGAACTTGTCCTCCTGCTTCCTAGCTTCCCAAATTTTATCTCCTCTACTTCTGTGGTGTCCTCTCCTTTGTGGTTTCTGTGGAATGCATTGTGTTTCCCCCTAAATTCATATGCTGAAGCTCTAACTCTATATATAACTGTACTTGGAGAAGGGGTCTTTAGGAGGTAATGAATGAAGGGATCCCTATTATGATAGGGCTGGTGCCTTTGTGAGAAGAGGGAGACAGTAGAGTTTTCTCCCTCTGCCATGTGAGGACACAGGGAGATGGCAGCCCTGCAATCTGGGGAGAGAGCTGTCACTAGACACAAATGCTACTGGCACCTTGATCTTGGACTTCCAGTCTCCAGCACTGTGACAACATAAATTTCTGTGTTTCTGTTGTTTAACCACTTGATATATATACATAATGTTTTTTTAATGGCAGAGCAAGACTAATACAGTGGCATTATATTTTCTAAAAAAGGAAGATAGATAGATCTTAACTGGAGAGAATGAGATTGGATGTGTATAGTGAAGGTAACATCTTAATTAAAGCTCTGTAAATTAATTTTTTATTGAGGCTTTGCACCTTGAAATATTGTTGGAGTGTGTTTTACATGTGTTTTTAATACTTGATTTTACATGTTAAATTTACTTTTATGAGGAGCTGACATTGCAGCAATTGTATTGGGACTTAAAAATATATTAAGAAGCTGAATTTGACTTAAGTAGAAGTTGAAAGGAAAATAGGCACTAAATTTTACAGCATCTGTTGTAACAGATGCCGGGTAGATGCATTATATTTGCATGCTGATTACCTGAAATGGTACCTAGGAACTTAGGATACAGTGGGTGCTCAATGAACTTTTTTGAAAAGTTGATTCATGATGAATAAATAATTCAATAGATGCTAGACTCAAATGCAGACACAGGCTAATCCAGTTGACCCTTTTTTCCTCCCTCCCTCCCTCCCTCCCTCTCTCTCTTCCTTACCCCTTGCTTCCTCCCTCCTCCCTCTTTTCTTTCTTTCTTTCGTTCTTTCTTTCTTTTGTTCTTCCTTCCTATATTTCTTTCTTTCTTTCTTCCTTCCTATATTTCTTTCTTTCTTTCTTTCTTTCTTTCTTTCTTTCTTTCTTTCTTTCTTTCTTTCTTTCTTTCTTTCTTTCCTTCTTCCTTGCTTCCTTTCCTTCCTTCCTTCTTTCCTTGACCTTCTGTGTTTATGGCACTTTTAAGTTCACAGAAAAATGGAGGGGTAGGTACACAGATTTTCCATACACTTCCTGCCCCCATTATAGCCTACCTCATTATAATATCCGGCACCAGAGTGACATATTTGCTGCAGTTTATGAATCTACATTGATACATCAGAATCTACAAGGTCTGTAGTTTACATTATAGTTCCCTCTTGGTGTTGTACAATCTGTGGGTTTGGACAATTGTATGATGGCATGTATCCATCATTATGGCATCACACAGTATGTTTCTTCCCCTAAAAGTTCTCTGTACTCCACCCTTCCACTCCCCAACCCCTGGCAACCACTGATCTTTTAACTGTCTCCATAGATTTGTCTTTTCCAGAATGTCATATAGTTGGAATCATATAGTATGTATCTTTTCAGATTAGCTTCTTTCACTTACTAATATGCAATTACGGTTCTGTCATGTCTTTTTGTGGCTTGATAGCTCATATTTATATTTAGTTATATTTAGTTTTGTAAGAAAAGTCCAAACTGTCTTCCAAAATGGCTGCACCAGTTTGCATTCCCACCAGCAATGAGAGTTCCTACTGCTCCACATCGTCAGCATTTGGTGTCAGTGTTTTGGATTTGGGGAATTCTGATAGGTGTGTAGTGGTGTCTCATTGCTGTTTTAATTTGTATTTCCCTGATGAACATCTTTTCATATGCTTATTTGTCATCTGTAGATCTTCTTTGCTTAGTTGTCTGCTAAGCCCTTTGACCGATTTTTTCATTAGGTTTTTCATTTCCTTATTATTGAGCTTTAAGAGTTCTTTGTAAATTTTGAATAGCATTCCTTCATTCGTTTTGTCTTTTGCAAAAATTTTCTCCAGTCTCTGTTTATCTTCTCATTCTTTTTGTATTGTCTTCACAGAAGTTTATCATTTAATGAAGTTTTTTAAACAAGTATTTCTTCTATGTATTGAGCCTTTAGGGCTGCACCTAAAAAGTCATCACCTATGGTGGCCTTTGGATGAAGTCTTTCAGACTGTCTCTAGATTTGCTCTGGTTTTGGTGTAGTCAAGTCCAGGCAATTTTAATATTCCCCTGGTGAGCCATTTTAGTTTATCCACTTACAAAAATCTAGCCAATATAGATTAGATAATATCTAGATATATTTGTATTTTCTCTCAGTCTCTCCAGCATATCTTTCTTCTTGATACTAGATGAAAGCTGGTGACTTGAGATTGTGAATGCCTCATTTTCTATAAAGAGTCAGACAGTCGAATTATGTGACATTGGACATTAGGTAACATCTCTGAACTTATAGATGATTGTATATGTCTTACAGGGCTTTTTGAGGATGAATGGAAATGATGTTTAAGAATATATTTTGAAGGAGACCTTCAAGACGGCAGAGGAGTAAGATGTGGAGATCACCTTCCTCCCCATAAATACATCAGAAATACATCCACATGTGGAACAACTCCTACAGAACACCTACTGAATGCTGGCAGAAGACCTCAGACTTCCCAAAAGGCAAGAAATTCCCATGTACCTGGGGAGGGCAAAAGAAAAAAAAAAGAGACAAAAGAATAAGGTTGCGATCTGCCCCTCTGGGAGGTAGCTGTAAAGGAGGAACTATTTCCACACACTAGGAAACCCCTTCACTGGTGGAGACAGGGGTGGTGGAGGGACGCTTCAGAGCCATGGAGGAGAACGCAGCAATAGGGGTGTAGAGGGCAAAGCAGAGATATTCCCGCACAGAGGATCAGTGCTAACCAGCACTCACCAGACTGAGAGGCTTGTCTGCTCAAACGCCAGGGCGGGTGGGGGCTGGAACCTGAGGCTTGGGCTTCGGAGGTCAGAGTCCAGGGAGAGGACTGGGGTTGGCTGCCTGAACACAGCTTGAACGGGGCCAGTGCGCCACAGCTAGCCAGGAGGGAGTCTGGGAAAAAGTCTGGAACTGCCAGAGAGGCAAGATACAATTGTTTCAGGGTGCGTGAGGAGAGGGGATTTAGAGCACTGCCTAGAAGAGTCCAGAGACGGATGCGAGCTGCGGCTATCAGTGCCGACACCAGAGATGGGCATGAGATGTTAAGGCTGCTGCTGCAACCACAAAGAAGCCTGTGTGAAAGCACTGGTCACTATCCACACATCCCCTCCCAGGAGTCTGTGCAGCTCGCTACTGCCAGGGTCCCGTGATCCAGGGACACCTTCCCCGGGAGACCACAGGGCATGCCTCAGGCTAGTACAACGTCATACCGGCATCTGCTGCTGCAGGCTCGCCCTGCATTCCGTACCCCTCCCTCACCCTGGCTTGAGTGAGCCAGAGCGCCCTAATCAGCTGCTCCTTTAACCCCGTACTGTCTGGGCAGGGAACAGAGGCTCTTAGGCGACCTACATGCAGAGGCAGGGACAAATCCAAAGCTGAGCCCCAGGAGCTGTGCAAATGAAGAAGACAAAGGGAAATTTTTCCATGCAGCCTCAGGAGCAGCTGATTAAATCTCCACAATCAACTTGATGTACCTGCATCTGTGGAATGAATACCTGAATAGAGAGCAAATCATCCTAAAATTGAGGCACTGGATTTGGGAGCAACTGTAGACTTGGGGTTTGCTTTCTGCATCTAATTTGTTTCTGATTTTGTGTTTATCTTGGTTTAGTATTTAAAGTTTATTATCATTGGTAGATTTGTTTATTGATTTGGCTGCTCTCTTCCTCTTTTATTTATATACACATATATATTTTTTTCATTTTTCTCTTTTTGTGGGTGTATGTGTATGCTTCTTTGGGTGATTTTGTCTGCATGGCTTTGCTTTTACCTTTTGTTCTAAGGCTTGGTCTCTCCATTTTATCTATTTATTTATTTATTTTAATAGTTTTTAGCACTTGTTATCATTGCTGGATTTGTTTTTTTGGTTTGGTTGCTCTCCTTTCTTTCTTTTATGATTTTTATTTTTAATAATAGATTTTTATTTTAATAACTTTATTTTATTATTATCTTCTTTCTTTCTTTCTTTTTATCCCTTTTCTTCTGAGTTCTCTGGCTGACAGGGTATTGGTGCTCTGGCCAGGTGTCAGGCCTGAGCCTCTGAGGTGGGAGAGCTGGGTTCAGGATATTGGCCCAAAAGAAACCCCCCAGCTCCATGTAATATCAAATGATGAAAACTCTCCCAGAGATCTCCATGTCAATGCTAAGACTCAGTTCCACTCAACCACCAGCAAGCTACAGTGCTAGACACCCTATGCCACACAACTAGCAAGACAGGAATACAACCTCACCCATTAGCAGAAAGTCGGCTTAAAATTATAATAAGTTCACAGACACCCCAAAACACACCACCAAATGTGGTCCTGCCCACTAGAAAGACAAGATCCAGTCTCATCCACCAGAACACAGGCACAGGTCCCCTCGACCAGGAAGCCTACACAACCCACTGAACCAACTGTAGTCACTGGGGACAGACACCAAAAACAACGGGAACTACAAACCTGTTGCCTGCGAAAAGGAGACCCCAAACACAGTAAGTTAAACAAAATGAGAAGACAGAGAAAAACACAGCAGATGAAGGAGCAAGGGAAAACCCACCAGACCAAACAAATGAAGAGGAAATAGGCATCTACCTGAGAAAGAATTCAGGATAATGATAGTAAAGATCATCCAAAACTTGGAAATAGAATTGAGAAAATACAAGAAGCCTTTAACAGGGCCTAAAGAACTAAAAACCAAACAAACAATGATGAACAACACAATTAATGAAATTAAATATTCCCTAGAAGGAATCAATAGCAGAATAACTGAGGCAGAAGAACGGATAAGTGACCTGGAAGATAAAATAGTGGAAATAAGTACAGCAAAGCAGAACAAAGAAAAAGAATGAAAAGAATTGAGGACAATCACAGAGACCTCTGTGACAATGTTCAATGCACTAACATTTAAATTATAGGCATGCCAGAAGAAGAATAGAAAAAAAAAATAAAAGAATGAGAAAATATTTGAAGAGCTTATAGTTGAAAACTTCCCTGGTATGGAAAAGGAAATAGTCAATCAAGTCCAGGAAGCACAGAGAGTCCCATATAAGATAAATCCAAGGAGAAACACTCCAAGACACATATTAATCTAACTATCAAAAATTAAATACAAACAAAGAACATTAAAAGCAGCAAAGGAAAAACAACAAATAACACACAAGGGAATCGCCATAAGTTTAACAGCTGATCTTTCAGCAGAAACTCTGCAAGCCAGAAGGAAGTGGCAAGACACATTTAAAGTGATGAAAAGGAAAAATCTACAACCAAGGTAACTCTACCCAGCAAGGAAATCATTCAGATTCGACAGAGAAATTGAAATTTTAAAGACAAGCAAAGCCTAAGAGAATTCAGCACCACCAAACCAGCTCAACAACAAATGCTAAAGGAACTTCTCTAGGCAGGAAACACAAGAGAAGGAAAAGACCTACTATAATCAACACAAAACAACTAAGAAAATGGTAATAGGAACATACATATCAATAACAACCTTAAATGTAAATGAATTAAATGCTCTAATGAGAAGACATAGACTGGCAGAATGGATACATATATATGTTGTCTATATATATGTTGTCTACTAGAGACCAACTTCAGACCTAGGGACACATAAACACTGAAAGTAAGGGGATGGAAAAAGATATTCCATGCAAATAGAAATCAAAAGAAAGCTTCTCACATAAGACAAATAGACTTTAAAATAAAGACTGTTACAAGAGACAAAGAAGGACACTACATAATGATCAAGGGCTCCATCCAAAAAGAAGATATAACAAGTATAAATATTGATGCACCCAACCTAGGAGCACCTCAATACATAAGGCAAATGCTAACAGCCATAAAAGTGGAAGTCGACAGTAACACAGTGATAGTAAGGAACTTTAACACCCCACTTTCACCAATGGAGAGACCATCCAAAATGAAAATAAATAAGGAAGCACAGTCTTTTTTTTTTTTTTTTTTTTTGCGGTATGCGGGCCTCTCACTGTTGTGGCCTCTCCCATTGCGTAGCACAGGCTCTGGACGTGCAGGCTCAGCGGCCGTGGCTCACGGGCCCAGCCGCTCCGCGGCATGTGGGATCTTCCCAGACCAGGGCACAAACCCATGTCCCCTGCATCAGCAGGCAGACTCTCAACCACTGCACCACCAGGGAAGCCCGGAAGCACAGTCTTTAAATGATATATTAAACAAGATGGACTTAATTGGTCTTTATAGGACATTCCATCCAAAAACAACAGAAAACACATTCCATCCAAAAACAACAGAAAACACATATTCAATGTAATCCCTATCAAACTACCAATAGCATTTTTCACAGAACTAGAACAAAAAATTTCACAATTTTTGTGGAATAACAAAAGACCCTGAATAGCCAAAGCAATCTTGAGAAAGGAAAACGGAGCTGGAGGAATTAGGCTCCTGGATTTCAGACAATACTACAAAGCTGCAGTAATCAAGACAGTATGGTACTGGCACAAAAACAAAAATATAGATCAATGGAACAGGATAGAAAGCTCAGAGATAAACCCATGCACTTATGGTCACCATATCTTTGACAAAGGGGGAAAGAATATACAATGGAGAAAAGACAGCCTCTTCAATAAATAGTGTGGGAAAATTGGACAGCTACAGGTAAAAGATTGAATTTAGAACACTCCCTAACACCATATACAAAAATAAACTCAAAATGGATTAAAGACCTAAATGTAAGGCCAGACACTATAAAACTCTTAAAGGAGAACTTAGGCAGAACACTCTATAACATAAATCACAGCAAGATCCTTTTTGCCCCACCTCCTACAGAAAAGGAAATAAAAACAAAAATAAACAACTGGGACCTAATGAAACTTAAAAGCTTTTGCACAGCAAAGGAAAACATAAACAAGACAAAAAGACAACCCTCTGAATGGGAGAAAATATTTGCAAATGAAGCAAGTGACAAATGACTTAACTCCAAAATTTACAAGCAGCTCATGCAACTCAATATCAAAAAAACAAACAACCCAATCCAAAAATGGGCAGAAGACGTAAAAAGACATTTCTCCAAAGAAGATGTACAGATTGCCAACAAGCAAATGAAAGGGTGCTCAACATCACTAATCATTAGAGAAATGCAAATCAAAACTACAATGTGGTTTCACCTCACATCTGTCAGAATGGCCATCATCAAAAATTCTTCAAATAATAAATGTTGGACAGGGCGTGGTGAAAATGGACCACTCTTGCACTGTTGGTGGGAATGTAAATTGATACATCCACTATGGAGAACAGTATGGAGGTTCCTTAAAAAGCTAAAAATAGAACTATCATATGACCCAGCAATCCCACTACTGGGCATATACCCTGAGAAAATCATAATTCAAAAAGAGTCATGTACCACAGTGTTCATTGCAACTTTATTTACAATAGCCTGGACATGGAAGCAACCTAAGTGTCCATTGACAGATGAATGGGTAAAGAAGGTGTGACAGATAAATACAATGGAATGTTATCCAACCATAAAATGAAACGAAATTTAGTTATTTGTAATGAGGTGGATAGACTTAGAGTCTGTCATTCAGAGTGAAGTAAGTCAGCAAGAGAAAAACAAATACCATATGCTAACACATATATACGGAATCTAAAAAAAAAAAAAAAGTTTCTGAAGAACCTAGGGACAGGACAGGAATAAAGACCCAGATGTAGAGAATGGACTTGAGACATGGGAATGGGAATTGTAAGCTGGGACAAAGTGAGAGAGTGGCATGGACATATATACACTACCAAATGTAAAATAGATAGCTGGCAGGAAACAGCCCCATGGCACAGGGAGATCAGCTCAGTGCTTTGTGACCACCTAGAGATGTGGGATAAGAAGGGTGGAGGGAGACACCAGAGGGAGGGGATATGGGGATGTATGTATAGCCGATTCACTTTGTTATACAGCAGAAACTAACACACCACTGTAAAGCAATTATACTCCAATAAGGATGTTAAAATAATAATAATAATATATTCTGAAGATCAATCACCCAGTATGACCTTAATGAATTCTTCTGCAATTAATGACACACAACTTTCTTTTCTTCTTAATATCTTTCATAAAATTCACAATTCTGCATGTGCCTCATGGATAACTTAATATATCACTCTGTATTCCTTCTACCTGTACTTTGCTTTCCCTTCAGCTGAGGTCCTCTTGCTTTACTGCACTAGGGGACATTTGGGCAGCAGGACCTAAAGAAGAAATGGAGTCCAGAGAAATAGACTGTACCTCATTTGTTTTTTAAAGATTCCAATTAAAGAATTTACGTTCATTGAACCTGGATGAAATGAGAGGGAATTTGGTATTTTGATTTTGTGTATGTGTTTTTACTGGTGATGGTGATGTTTTCATAAGCCTAGGAGAGGCAAAATTTCTTTTGTTCAGTGAACTTGGAGACTTGGATCATATTTCCTTGGCTTACCTCCAGGAAGAGATAGGCCCACAGGATGCTTGGTTCTCCCCTCTCCTGATGATCTCTGAGTGCCTCTCCATCTCTTGCTTGCTTCCTTAGCCTTACCCATACTTCTGTAAGGACCAATTCCTTCATACTTCTTCAGTATCTTTTACACAGTAAGATGACCATAATGTCCTGAAAAACATGTATTTTCCCTCTACCTTCCTAGTATAATATTACCTAACCTATAGGTGTTATTATGTGACCCTAGGAAAGAAAAATGATATCAACAGTATTTAAAATTGACTTTGTCACCAAACTATCAAGGTGAGGGTTTATAGTTAGTGTCTAAATGAGTTGAAGGAAACAAATTTGTGTTTTATCAATAAATTTGTGATTTCAACTCTATATCCATGCCATATGTAAAAGCATATAGATAGCATAGGACTGTTGTGATTGTTAAATAAACAAAAAAATAAATTCACATTACCTAATTCAATACCTGAGGCATAATATTTGCTAAGTAAATGATGGATGCTCTTTTTTTAAACTTAATTGTGATATGTAATAAAATACATAATTTATTGTCCATGTGAAGAAAAAAAAAAAAGTGAGTCACATCCATTTCCTTAATAAAGTGGTATGGAAAATGATCCCAGGGCCTGGGTGCAGGCTGAGCCCTACGTGGGCTTGGACCACTCCTCACTGTGAATGTTGGGGTGATACAAGGCCAGGGAGCATGTGGTCAGTTACATTAGCTTTACTTGGTTGCTGATGTCTTTAATCACCCTTATGTATCTTTAGAATCGGATTGATGTAGTATGTCTCTGGGAGAGCTATCTAGAATAGTTTTCTGGACATTACCTACATGTACCTGTGTGTCCCCATTCATGTATAATGTGTGATACAACGTCCACTAGTAACAGCACCATTTGTGTTACGAAACTGGGAGTAACAATAGAATTAGTGATGTTTCCTAGATAAAAGGAAGACAACTACATGGTATACTGTATACAGCAAAGCCCTGAATTTAACTCTGTAAGACTGTGGCAAAGCTGAGTCATCTTCCCAGGTCTCTGTATCAGCCTGAGTGTGATAATAAGATTTTTCACAGACTCTAACTTCCTGACAAGTTCACTGCCCCTTCTCAGTGAGGGCTTGTGAGGTCCATATGCTTTTCAAAATGAAAACTGTGGGTGGGAAATACACCCCTAGTGTCTAAGAAGCACCCATTTTCTTCAATAGTGCAATCCTTTAACACTAAGTTATTAAGAAACCATACAATATTGTAATAATCATCTTAATTCAGTAAGTATGGAAGTCCTTCAACCATAGAATACATTTTTCTTTTGAAAAGCCTTTTCTTGATGCTGCCTGATGAGAAACTCAAGAGCTTACCTGGCAATCATAGCTTCAGTCAACCTCAGGATGCCCACAATTCATTCTTTTTGAATGTTGAACTTGTCAACTGGTTATAGTAAGCTATCTAACCAAGGAATATTTGTTAGGAAATAACTTTTCTATTTCTGTTACATGACTTCAAAATACTGTCATGTAACAGAAAAGGTACATGTGTTCTTTGTCACACCTGAGAAACGAAGCACAAGGAAACAGAGCCATTCTACATTGGATGAGTCCCACTGTAAAGGGATTAATGGTTTTCCCCAAGCTAGGGACATTCAAACAGAGGAGGGAGGAATGGACTTTTCCCTCTTTGCAGACAGCATTCCTTCAGTGGTCAGAAGACTGAGCCAGGAGATGTCCGAGGTCTCCAGCATTGGCAAATCTGAGTGATTCTGAAACAAGAGATCTACTGAGATGTAGTATGACATTGACTCTGATCCTTGCATTCTCCAATTAAAAATTAAATAAAATCCATTATATTAAAATAAAATTCGAGCTGAAAAGTAAAACAAAAAAGAGCATATAAGTTCATTTTTTTTCTAGTGGTTTGTGGAAAGACACCTTTTCTGAAGCCAGAGATTCTGAACTATCAGCAAGTTTCTTAAATTTCTGGGTCTCGATTTCATAACCCCTTATCAGTGAAATAGGTTTAATGATAACATATTCTCAATCTCAGAGTGGTCGTGAAGATCAAATGCCAAAGTGCTTGTCAACACTTGAAAGCAGTGATGATATATACTAGGATGAATCATTATTCTCTTCAATAAATTATAAATATCTGCAAAACTCAGATGGTGACATGAATGGAAAAGAACTTTCTGGAATGGTTTTGAAGAAAGAAACAACATAATGTTGGTGAGTTATTGGCTGGGAGAGTGGTAGGAGAGCAAGAAGAGCTAAAGTTGATCCATATCCATGCACCAAAGTCAAGGACTTGAATGGTCATCAGCTAGCATGGAGTCCAAAGTGTGATTCTGAAGGAAGAGGATGGAGAGGTCCATGGAGAGTGGATGGATGACCGAGTGGACCTTACTTAATGTAATGAATAAATTAGCTTCAGGCAATAATGTAGAAGTATTTCCCTGCAGTCTTTTAGGGAATTCAAGGTCAGGACTCATCGAAATCTGTAAGGCAGCTGCTTTACAGATAACCTGATAACTCCAGGAAGTAGAGCATGCTGGACTAATTTCATTAAGCCAAAACAAGGATATTTGGTCTGTGCTGAAAATGTTCAGATACTTGGGATTTCTTAATAAACACTCTGTACACAGGAAATTATCTTAACTCATCATATAATTGTGTGTTCAAAAGATGAAAAGCAGGTTTGTCATATAGGGGGTAAGAATATTTAAACACCAGCAGGGACAATGAATAAACACAGATCATGAAGGCACACAGAAGCAGGCTTTGCTTATGGAAAATGCTGGAAAAAGTGATAGGAGTTCAGTCCTTTAAAGAAATATTGGAAAATCTAAAAAAAACAGGTTCAAGAGCCTACTAGTTTGTTCCATTGAATGAAAGAATATCACCACTTCCTCATTAATAATTCTTGACATTTTATAAAACATGTTCACACATTTCCAAAATACTTTTATAAATCTGGGAAGAAAATGTTTCCATTGTATATTTAATTAAGTTACTTGCCAAGCCACATGGTTGAGACTTGAACCAAGGTCTTTTAAATGCAAATAATTTGGTCTTTTAAATGCAAATAATATATCTCCATTACTCTACACTTCTTGTTATATTTTCAATAAGCTCCCCAAATATCTCTGTTTTCATTAGCTTTCTCTTTCATCTATCCTTCCTACTGCTCCCTGATTAACCTTCACCATTGTACAGCCCACTCTCTCCAAGTACATTTATTTTGTACAAAAATGAGCCCAAACTCGATAGCTAAATCTAACTTTCCAAAAGCACTGTTACTCTCTAGAATTATCTCTCCTCAACTTCCCTCTCCCCTTCAGGGGGATTGATCTCCTGGCCGTCCACTGAACAAGACCAGGTTTTTCAGGTCTTTTCAGGTTGAGCCTCTGGGATTGTCATTTCTGATCTTTCCACTCAAAATCTGAATCCACCAGCAAGACCAGCTACAGCCTCACCTCCCCGGCGGAGATGGAGATGCTTTGACCAACTTGATTAACAGTTCACGCATAGGTATGGGGTTGGTGGCTGTTTCACTCCGAGGCATACACCAGACGTAGAGGACCTTGAGGATCAAGGAAAGGAATTTTTATTTTTGTTCAGATGGACGAAAGCCACTAACACATTTAAAATGAGGTAGTACATCTTGGGTTATGTGGAGTTGTGAAGAATTGGATTGAGTAGAAGGAAGCAACGGTTGTTCACCAAAGAAATGAAGACCCACAAAGTTGACTCTAACTGTATTTACTTCACAGCTCCACCACCTGGCTTGTGCCTGATTCTAAATTGTGCTTTCAAAACGTCTGGTGACCAGAAGACCATGCTTGTGCTTAAGTGGCTTGAATTCCACAGCATTTGTAGCCTCTTCTGCATTATGTCAGTGTGACCCAAGGATGGAACAGGTACCTGCATTTACCTTCTGTGAGAGAACTCCAATAGAAAGCCCCAGCCTGAGTGTTTGGAATATTAATTCCCTGTCCACGTATTTCTCCTCTACTGAATCTGTTCTACCTCCTCTCTCTCCCCCTCCCCACCTTCCCCTTTCTCTCGCTCCCCCTCTCCCTGCCCACACACACACTGGGTCTTCTATGACTTAACAGGTCCCCTGGAAGCTCAGTGACCTCCCACAGCTGACCCTGTCTCTTTGCTCCAGGCCTCCCCTTGACCCTCTCCTGTCCACAGAATAAACAGAGCTCCTGGCAGGCTTTGCATGGAAATTTTCCTGAGATCCTGGCTGAGTCCATACACATGACCCTCAGTCCAGCACTTTTCAATTACAGCAGGATCTATCTTGTCTTTGCTGGAAAAAGTTTTTCTGTTACTTTTTTTTTTTTTTAACTTTCTCCACCATTTCTTCAAATACGTATTAGGAATTGAAACAGAAACTTCTATTTGCTTGTGTGCCAGACTCTTCCCAAGGGGAAAAATGCCATCAAGTTGTTTTTCACATACATCACTCTCTGAGAACAAAATCAGCAGGTGAGAAGAAAAACTAGCCAGCAGAGTGAACATTGAAGGCGGTACAGAGAAAAAATTCAGTAAGGAAAAAACCTGGGAACTCACCAGTGTCTTTCCTGAAGAAGGTAGTTATTCTAGAAGGCCTATCAGTACTGCCCACTTTTAGGTATTTGTGTAGCATTTACTGAATTTACAGGATGCATTGTTTGCAAGTTACTTACATCTTTATGGCTTTTTATTAGCAATCTCAAAAACTAGATAGAGCATTTGGCTGAACCCTAATTTGAAGATGATGCAACTGTTTAGGAAGGCTGAACTCTATGGCTGTCACACATTTGGATCTTTTGAACGTGAATTCTGAGGATTTCTCTCACCCAGAGGGCTGTCCTGGTAAATTCTGTCCCTTTAACCTCACTGAAGTGCACACTGCCTCTTGTCATCTTATGGTTGGCTGGACATTTAACATCATGGATCAAGGTAGACTCCTGTCCTTGGTGAGGCTGTGTGCCCTGCGAAAGTGAACTTACCACTAGGCTCCTCATAGTGGAGAGAAAAATATTAGAAATCAGAGGAATTACTATCTCCAACCACTTGATAAATGATAATTTTATGAAAATGAGGCATATTCGTTAATGTTACATTTTAACTCAGAATTGCACAACGATATTTATTGGCTGACTTACTTTATGTCTCCCTGTCGAATAGACCTTTGTCATTTCTCCCTGGAACTGTTTTCATAGGTCCATGATGGATCCTCCAATTTCTAGGATCTGCTCTCAGACCTGAATTCCATAGTGTTCTATGTAACCATTCAATCATGCTACTTTCCTTATCAAAAACGTTCAATATTTCCTATTGCTTTTGAATTAAGCCAAACTTAGCTAAGCAGTTAAACATGACTAAAACCAAAAACAAACGAAAAAACAAGACAAGAATATTTTCATGATTCACAGCCTTTGCTTCCTCAGATGGACTTCAGGTCCCTTAATAAATCATGTTCTCTCATCGTTAAGTGCTCTGTGTTTTCTATGCATTTTGTGTGCCTTCCTAGAAATGACTGAGCTGTCATGCTTATTTGCTTTCTGTTCCACCCTCTCCCCATTGGAGTGAATATTCTTGGTGAAAAGAGCACTTCTTACTACCAATATATCTCTAGCAGCAGACCTTGTACCTGGCATTCACAGATGCTCAAGAAGGTTTATAAAATTTAATTAAATTCCAAATATACAATAATTCCCTTATTTGGCTTAAGGCATGGAGGATACAATTGAACCTATCTTCAAAGAGTTAAAAAAAATCCCAGGTTATCAGGGGTGAGTTTCAGTACACTGTAAATGACTAGAGACAGAGGTGAACAAAATGAGATGGTACAGGCTCAAACCTGAGGAGTAAAACAGGGGATAAAGTGGGGAAAATTGTCAGATTAAACACTGAGTCATGACCAAATGAAACTGAGTACACAGGAGTCAGGTCATGCAGTGACTCTAGAAAGTTCTCAATTGTTCTCAGTCTGATATTAACACGAGTCTCTATTAAAGAGAGCTAAGCACCCATACCCCAGATAATCTGCTGTGAGGATGAGTTTACTGGAAGGGCCCCAAGTGTGCCTGAGAAGGCACTTCTCCTGGCCCCTTGGGGATGGCCCCGTGAGGGCTGCCCTCACTGAGGGTCCTTAGGTGAGTCACTTAACGACTCCCAGAAAATAATAATTTTCATTTATAAAATTGGAGGGCTGGGATCTGATGTTTCTTAAATTCTCAAACAACCCTGAGCTTTGCTGAGTCTGCAGTTCTGATTACAGGTAAGCACCATCAACCCTTAGCTGTCGTTGGGAAGCCACACAATTTGGCATCCTCTGTTCAATTTCCAAGTGCACGTGGTGAGTAGCTATGTCAGGCACGGCGGCCTGCAGTTTATGTATATGATCCAGTATAATCGTCAGATTTACCCCACGAAGGCTACTATTTTCCTCATTTTATAGGTGACTGGGGTCCAGAATGATGAAATGAATCGCAAACTTTGATAGCCATTTAGTCCATAACATTATATGAGGTCTTTCTGGGTAAAGTTTATATTCAGTTCAGAAATATTAACAAAATCATGTTTTCAAAGATATTTCTTTTCAAGACAACGATAGCATCAATCATAATAGCAACTATGACATCGGCTGTGCCAGTGGACAGGCCTTACTTGGGATCCTGGCGCCCGGCGGCCCCCTGACACCCACTTGGATGTACACTGAGGGACAGGTTCTGCCCAGCCTGCCTGTCCTAGCTGAGCGCAGGGACCTCTGGGTTCCTCCTCACAGGCCTCTGTCTGTGCCGTGCTGTCTCCATTCATCAGCTGAATGTCGCCAACCACTCTGTCTCAGATTTTTCATCTATGAAATAAAATGGTTCAATGAGATTGATCTTTCAGATTTCTTCCAGCTATTATATTAAGCTAATGCATTTGCATTTTAATTACAGTTCAAACCCTGAGGCTGAAAATTGGTGACTCTATTCTGACTTCTGGAGAGAGAACATTCATTCATTAGCAAAGCTGCATAGAAAAATGGAGCTAGTCCTTACTTTTGTAAAGTTATAAAAGAGTCTTTTAATAAAGTTACACATCTTTCCTCCTTTCCTATGAATCTTGGAGTTAGAAACCATATTAAAAATTACCCTGATGAGTTGCTAGACATAGTGAAGTTTAAACAGCACCTCCCCCCTTTTTAATGCTAACTCACCAACAGCATTGAGATGAACAGATTAAACGTATCCTAAAAGGAATATGAAAATAAAAGGAACAGCATACTAGCCCAGGAATGTTTTATTTTACTGTGTAGATTCCCTATAGCCCTAGTTTCACCTTTTCTCTTCAGCTCTGGTGGCTTTTGCACTTGGAGAATTGCACTTTTCTTTAAGTGTGTTACTTAAACGATTGTCAATGCCCAGGGTTGACTGCAGAGCACAGAGCAGTGATTCTCATGGCCTGCGACTGCTGGCCATCCTCGTTTCTGCTCTGCGTCTTCTTCTCTGAAGAGCGATGAAGGTTCTTAGTTGATTTCCCTTCCTCCAAAGTTGCCCTATTCCAATTCACTGTAAATGTTAACCCATAATTTTAGCATCTATGTCACTGTTGCTTAAAGCACAGACGTACACACACACACCCCTGCAGTGGCTCCCCAGGAGCTGCAGAACTGGTCCCATCCTCCTGAGACTGATATTCAAGATGTTCAACTTGACCCTAGCCAAATTTCCTATTCTATCTTCTCCAGAGCCCTCTTCTTTTTATTGTTATTTTATTTATTTATTTTTTAAGTATACTCAGGTCTAGTTATTCCAAAGTAGGCAATGCAATTGACACATATGCATTACATCTCGGTGTTGTGTCGGAGTTGGCTTGTACCACCTCAGGAGAGCTGATTACTACATTTTTCAAAGTTTTATCATCCAGCTGTAAACACAGTCATCCTTAAAAATTCAGTTATATAAACTGACAATGAGATCAATTAAAAACAATAATAATAAACTCTCGTCATTCATCACCTCCAAGTTATTTTGTGCATTTTACAATGATCTATGCTTTGAGGTGTCATGGGATATTTATACCATGGAAATTGACAAATGCTGCAAATCAGAGATTTTCTCCCTCTCAGAGAGACAGCTAAACATCAAGTAGCCTGCTACTTCCCAAACCTACTCTGGTGAACTGTTCCCTCAATTATTACTTTTTCCTTTATTTTCAAATCCTCTGTTTCCTCTAGCTCTTTACTTTGAATTTGTAACATATTATAACCTTTTACAATTTATTCCATTTTGACATTTTTCTATTTATCACTATACATTTTTTGGTCTATCTTATACATTTGAGTCAGGTCCTCTAAGGGCAGGTGAACATGGTCTGACTTGGGTATTGTTATAACTCCCAATGCCAGCAGAAAGTCTTGGATGCAGGATGTTCTGAATAATTTGTCTTTGAATAAATGGGCACCCAAGACGTGTATATCCTAAAAAATGAAACAACCTCATCCTTCACACTCATTTCCCCCAACTAACATCCCAACTGTATTTTCCCTTGAAGGGCCAGGTCAAAGGTCACCATCCTTTCTAATCTTGGGCACCTTTTCAATTTCATGGTATCACCAATATTGTCTTTACTATTTTTTTAAACTTACTTTAAAATTCTGTCCTAGATGCAGGGTTGATTCTAGAGTTTGTATGTTTGAGAATGAACCCACTTGGGGCTCAGGAGAGCTCTGGTTAAAAAAGATAATGAGACACTCGTGGGGGAGCAGAGAGACGCCAGGAGAAGTCCTTCCTTCCTTCAGAGCTCTGATTTGGTGGACCCGGGGTGGGGCTTTTGCAATTCACCATTCATTCTGCATCTGGCAGGACATCTGATCTTTCAGGAGAAAAATAAGTCATTTTAGGAAAAAAGATTCTGTTGAAAATTTCATCGACAAAATCTATTATTCATAGAGGCTGGCCTATGGCTATATTTCAACTCAGTGAGTAGAGATTATTTATTTTCAGTACATTTTTTCCCGTTACAAAATAGTACATGATAACTAGTGGCAGATCAACAAATTATAAATAAGAAAATATTCATCACTCAAAATTCAAACCTCCTAAGAGAACCCATGCTAAAATAATAAATATTTCATTCTTTTTTACATATTTGGGATCATTTACATATCTTGAGATTTGATTATAACCATTTTGGACTTTGAACATTTTCCTTTGTTATGCAGAAATGTGTGTAGGCTATTTAATGAGTAAAATAAAGTATCACGTAGATTTAGTAAAATTTCCTAAAAGATTTCTTATTTTTAGATGGTGTCCCAAGATTTCATCATTAAAAGTAATGCTTCGGGCTTCCCTGGTGGCGCAGTGGTTGAGAGTCCGCCTGCCAATGCAGGGGACATGGTTTCGTGCCCCGGTCCGGGAAGATCCCACATGTCATGGAGTGGCTGGGACCGTGAGCCATGGCCACTGAGCCTGCACATCCAGAGCCTGTACTCCGCAATGGGAGAGACCACAACAGTGAGAGACCCGTATACCACAAAAAAAAAAAAAGTAATGTTTCAACAAGCATCTTTATTTATTTATTTATTTTTGGCTGCATTGGGTGTTCATTGCTGTGAGTGGTCTTTCTCCAGTTGTGGCGAGCAGGGGCTACTCTTCATTGTGGTGCGTGGGCTTCTCATTGTGGTGTCTCCTCTTGTTGCTCCTCTCGGAGCACGGGCTCTAAGCACATGGGATTCAGTAGTTATGGCTCGTGGGCTCTAGAACACAAGCTCAATAGTGTGGCACACGGGCTTAGTTGCTCCACGGCATGTGGGATCTTCCCAGACCAGAGCTCAAACCCGTGTACCCAGCATTGGCAGGCAGATTCTTAACCACTGTGCCATCAGGGAAGACCCAATGAGCATCTTTTAGTATGAAACAATCATAATATGTCAAAAACTTTAGTCAGACACTTTAATATAAAATTGCTTAGGCAACTATATGAATATGATGAAAATTTTAATTTTTATATTTATTTTCAGAAACTTTGTCTCAATTCGTGTAATAGCTCTATAATCTCATAATAATTTAAAAATAACTTTGATAATTTTATGACAAAATGGTATCATATTTGTCAATGTATTTTTCCTCAGTTATGTATATTTTAATTCCATTTATTACGTATTCTATGCCCCCATGATTCCAGTATTATTCAGTCAAATCTATCAATATTTTCTTTTGTGATTTCCTTCATTGATTTTGTAATAAATGTAGTTTTAAATGTTTTAGGTTTATAGAAAAGTTGAGAAGATAGCAAAAGCGTTCCCATATAACTACACCTCGTGTCCCTCAGTATTGACATCTTATATTATTATCCACATTTGTCACAATTAATGAACCAACATTAATATTATTAGCTAAAGCCAATACTTTATCCAGATTTCCTTAGTTTTTACCCAATATCCTTTAAATGTCCCAAGATCTCATCCAGGATGCCATATTGCATTTACTCTCTATGTCTTCCTAGCCTCCTCTTGGGCAATTTCTCAGAAGCTTCTTATTTTTGACAACCATGACAGTTTGAGGAGTATTGCTCAGGTGTGCTGTAGACTGTCTCTCAAATGGATTTGTTTGATATGTTTCTCATGATTAGATTAGAGTTACTGGTTTTACCAGAAGACAGTGGAGGTAAACTGTCATTCTCACCACATCTTGTCAAGAGGACATGCTAGCAGCATGAATTAGCAAAGTGGATGGTAACCTGGTAACCTTGACCTCCTGGCTGAGATGGCATTGCTCATATTTCTCCACTGTACAGTTTCCCCCTTTCTCTTTTTGTAACCTTTGGAAGAAAGTCACAATGTGCAGCTCACACCTAAAGAGTGAAGTGTTGAGGGTGAAACACCTTCATCAATTATTCAGAATTCTTCTGCATGGGAGATGTGTCTATTCTCTCTCACTATTTATGCACTCAGTGACTGAGTTATATGAATGTGGACCCATCGATACTTACTTTACACTTTGTGTTATAAGTGTCCAGCTTTTGCTGCTAGGAGCTTTCAGTTGTTTTCTGTGTCTCTGCAATATATTTCCATGATCATTTTTTTTTTGAACACTTCTTTATCCTAAGGCAATACAGGATGCTCCAGGCTTGTCTCCTATGTTTCCTGCCCCAGTTGTAGAATCAGCATTTCTCCCAGGAGCCCTGCTTCCTTCTATTGGACAGTGGTATTAGAATCCAAGACCTGGGTGCTGTGTTGCTCCTCACTACTGGGATTTAGTTGATTCTAGTCTTTTTCAGCTGACAGTGCAACTGACACAGATCTTTAAATATTTTCGTATGTAACCAGCTGTATCCATATTAAGCTAAACACGAGTTTATACAAATGACTCCAAATCAATCCACCACCACATGGCTCATTCTGGCCTCCTCCCCTTGCTGATCTGTAGCTCCCACTTCAACAGTGAGCAACCTGGCCCCAACCATCTGCTATCTATTTACATAACTGTTTAATTCCATTACACATCGATAAAAGTATCAGAATTGCTAATCCAGACTCCTGTCACAAACATTCTTATCAACTAGCTAATAGTGCTTTTGTGCAGTTCTTTGTTGTGTTTGGTATTCAGACTCCACTCATTTCCATGGTTACCTAGGTCAACACCTCTCCCTTACCTCCAATGTTATTTCATACATCTGTGATGATATTATTTTTCAAATTCTGCTTTACCTCCTGGATCTCCTGATCTCTTAAATGTTTTATATATGGGAATAATTACACTCATCTCATGGAATGGTTGTAAGGGCCAACGAAGATCAAATGTGCGACAAAAGCTGGAATTCAGCTAATGGAGGCTGGAATATATATATATATGAGATGAGTTTTACCATTCCTGTTGTTAATTTCTAAGAGTTTTGATAAATACATAGTTTCATGTGTCCACCAGTAAAATACAGAATCATTTCATTCCAATAAAATATCCCATGTGCTTTATCTGTTGTCCAGTGGCAACCATTGATTTTTTTTTTTAAGAATTTTATCTTATTTTTTTAAACCATTTAAAAAAATCATAGTAGAGTTAATTTACTGATCTTTTCACTGACTATATTTTGATACTATATGATTTGGGATCATATCGTGTGTAGCCTTTTCAGACTGGCTTCTTTTCAGACTGGCTTCTTTCACTCAACAATAAGCTTTTAATATTCATCCATGATTTTACGTGGGTTGATAGATCAGTCCTGTCTACAGCTGATTAGTATTCAATTTTGGGATTACCATGTTTTGTTTATCCTCATGCCTATTGAAAGGCATTTTGATTTCGTATAGTTTGGTGGGATTATGAATGGAATATTTATGTGCAGGATTTTGTATGAACATAATCTTTCAAACTGTTGAATAGATACCTAGGAGTATGATTCCTGGACTTCATTGTAAGACTCTGTTTAGCTTTGTAAGAACTGATAAACTATTTTCAGAAGTGCTTGTTCATTTTACATTTCCACCAGCAATAAATAGGAGTTTCTGTTGGTCTTCGTCCTCACAGAAAATTGATAGCAACAGTTTTACAGATTTTAGCCATTGTAATAGATATATAGTGCTGTCTCACTATTGTGTTAATTTCAAATTCCTTAATTTTGAGAAACTATTTATATGCTTTTTGCCATCTGTATATCTTCTTTTCTGATGTGTCTGTGCTTTTTTTTTTTTCAAAAAAAATTTTGCTTCTCTTTATGTTGAGTTTTAAGAGTTATTTGTATATTTGGGATACAAGTACTTTATCAGATTATGTGGTTTACAAATACTTTTTCCTAGTCTCCATCTTGTCTTTTCATTCTCAAAACAGTGTTTTCACAAAGAAAATGTTTTTAATTTCAATTAAGTTAAACTTGACGATTATTTCTCTTATTGATCATGTTTTTGTTTTTTTTTTGTTTGTTTGTTTGTTTTGGCAGTACGCGGGCCTCTCACTGTTGTGGCCTCTCCCGTTGCGGAGCACAGGCTCCGGACGCCCGGGCTCAGCTGCCATGGCTCACGGGTCCAGCCGTTCCGTGGCATGTGGGATCTTTCCAGACCGGGGCACGAACCCCCGTCCTCTGCATCGACAGGCGGACTCTCAACCACTGCGCCACCAGGGAAGCCCTGATCATGTTTTTGGTGTTATATCTAAAAACTCATTTCTAAACCCTAGATCATATAATTTTTTCCCAGTGTTTTCTATAGTGTTACAGTTTTGCATTTATTTTTATGCTTATGATCCATAGTTAGTTAATTTTTGTGTAAGGTGAAAAGTCTAATTCTGTGTTCATTTGTTGGCATATGGATGTTCAAATTTTCCAGCAAAGATTGTCTTTTGTTCACTGAATCAGGTTGCACTTTTGTTAAAAATCTGTTGACTTTACTGTGGGTCTATTTCTGGACTCTCTCTTCTGTTCCATTTATTGATCTGTCTATTCTTTCACCAATACCACACGGTCTTAATTACTGTAGCTTTATGGCAAACCTTGAAATGGATGGTGAGTTCTGCAACATTGTTGTTCTTCACTATTTTTTGGCTATTCTAGGTCCTTTGCCTTATCACAGAAATTTAAAATAACTTTTCTGATATCTACAAAATAACTTGCTGGGCTTTTGACTGGGGTTTCATGGAAGTTATGAATCAAGGTGGGAGGACTTGATAGCTCAACAGCACTGAGTCTTCTAATCCATACATATGAAATCTCACTGTTTATGTAGATCTTTTTTGACTCCTTTCATCTTGTCTTCCACTTTTATGCAAACAAATCCTGCACATATTTTGTTAAATTTCTGCTTGTCATTTTGTATACTATTATAAATTATATTGTGTTCTGTTTAATTTTAAATTCGAATTATTCACTTCTGTTTTACAGAAAAACAATTGACTTTTGTATATTGACCTTCAATCCTAAGCCCTGAACTTGTTTATCAGTTCCATTACTTTCCACTGTAATCTTTATTATTTAATTTCTTCTGCTTGCTTTCAAGCTTAATTTGCCCTCCTTTATTTATTTTCCTGGGAGGTTAGACTATAATTTTAGATGTCTCTTCTTTTCCAAAAATGCATTAATGTTACAAACTTCCCTCTATGCACAGCTTCTGCTGTATTCACAAATTTTGATAAGTTGTGTTTTCACTTTAATTTAGTTGAAAATTTGTTTTACTTTCCCATGTGACTTTATTGGGACCCATTACTTATTTAGAAGTGCATTGTTTAATTTCCAACTATTTGGGGATTTTGCAGCTATTTTCTGTTACTGATTTTTAGTTTAGTTCCATTATGGTCCAAGAACGTACTTGGTAAGGTTCCTATATTTTAAAATGTGTTAAGATGTGTTTTATGTCCCAGGATACGGTCTATCTTGATGAATGCTTTGTGTGGGCTTGAAAAGAATGTGTATTCTGCTCTTTCCTGAAGTATTCTATAAATGTCAATCCCATCATGTTGCCTGACAGTGCTGTTCAGGTCGCTTGTATACCCACTGATACTCTGCTTGGTTGCAGTATCACTTATTGAAATAGGGCTGTTAAATCTCCAACTTTCATAGTGAATTTGTCCATTTCTCCCTTCAGCTCTATCAGTTTCGCCTCATGTATTGTTCTGTTCTTTTGTTAAGATTGTTAGGTCTTCTTAGAAGACTGTCTCTATCATTATGTAATGTACATCTTTACCCATGGTTACTTTTTGTTCCGAAGTTTGCTTTGCCTGATATTAATATAGCTTCTTCTCTTTCTGTTGATCATTGTTAGCACCATATATCTTCCTCCAAGATATTACTTTTATCTTACTTGTGTCCTTTTATGTAAAGTGGGTCTCTTGTAGACAGCATATAGTTTTTCTTTTCTGGTTAGTCCACTTTGAGTTTCCATGGTTTGTGGTTGTTCACTTACACATTTCTTATCCATGTGTTAACTCGTGGTTTCAATGCTTACTAAGAGGAATGAAACAATGAAGCAGCAAAACCTGTATGTCTTATTTTATTTTATTTATCCCCTGTTCCATGTTCTAGTAGGACTCTGGAATATACAGAATATATGGAATATGTAAATACTGAGCCCAAAGTAAGGCCTTGGCTGGTATGTGTAGCAATGCAAAGAAGTGAGTTTTGGTCTCCAGCCCAGGCTTCCTGGTAACTGGGAGAAGAACCAGGTAGAGGTCTGGCCCATGAGGGGAGAAATGTCTGAGCAATAATATTTGAAAAAGATTCATAACAAGTAGTGACTACATATATGAAGGGAATGCCTTTGGTATCATCCCATACTATATTCAGATTTCCCTGATTTTTTCTAAAATGGCTTTTTCTGTTGGTTGCTTAGAACAAGAATAAAATATAGACCCCACATTGCATGTAGATATTGTGCTAAGATTAATCAGTGGGTTCATTTGGTGAGCAACCTCTCGCCATTGAAAATGTTTCCATCTAATCTAATGTTGCCATCTGTTCTAATGATGACTTAAATCAGTTATTACCTTAAAGCTGATAAGACTTTCTAATGCTTTCTTTTTTTCCTTATGTATTAAGTAGAATGCTTCTGTAAAAAGAAACTTTCCTTTATCAACTAATTCTTCAACTACCCAGAAGTCAAGATTCATCCCTGAATAGTAAACCAAATGCTTGATCTTTCCTTCTATGAGTGAGGGAATGTACCTTAGTTGCTTCCAATTATATCTGCATTTGTTATCTATTGCTGTATAGCAAAATACCCCAAAACGTAGCATCTTAAAACAGCAAGCACTGACTATCTCACACAATTTCTGAGGGTTGGGTATCTGACAGCAGCACTGAAGCTTTGGGCTCAAGTCTCTCATGAGGTTGTGGTCAAGTCGTGGCCCAGGGCTGAAGTCATCAGTGGACTTAACTGGGCATGGAGGATTTTTCTCCAAGAAAGTTCACTCACGTGACTCTTGGACAAGGACTCAGCTCAGTGCTGGCTCTTGGCAGAAGGCCTCAGCTCACCTCAGCTCACGTGGACCCTCTGTGGGGTCTCTCATAACACAGCAGCTTCCTTTTCCCAGAATGAAGAATCCAAAACAGAATGTGAGCAAGGAGGAAAGCACTGTGGCTTCATGACCTCCTCTCCAAATTCACATCTCCACACACTTCTGCTTTAAATTATCCACTAAGTCCAGGCCACACTCTGGAGGGAGGGAATCAAAGAGGATTGTCACAGAATCCTGTGGACGTATTTTAAACCCACTGTAGTGTCCAGTGACAAGGCACAGGGATCTCAGCTCATCTCACAGAGCTTCTGCATCAGGCCTGGAGTCGGCCATTCCTCCAAGGCTCTCAGGTACTTTATTATGTTTTATTTGAAATGTAAGATTTCTTTGTAGAACTTTGTTGTTTTTGTCAAAGTATAGTTGCTGTACAATATTATGTGTCAGGTGTAAAATAGAGTGATTCATAATTTTCAATGGTTATATTCCTTTTAAAGTTATGATAAGATATTAGCTGTATTCCCTGTGTTGTACAATATATCCTTGTAGCTTATTTTGCTATTTAGAGACCACCAACTGCGCACTAGGTATGATTTTTCCATGGGGTTGTCATGGCTCTCATAATTTTTTAGTAGACAGAGCTAGAATGTATATATTTTAAAAGAAAAAGCATGAGGCTATATTGATATTTTTAATTCAAATGTTACATATATAGGTTTTACTTAATTGCATTGCTTTTATGGTGTTTTCTCTTCTCCCTTACACTAAAAATATGGATTGCTAACAATAATTTCTAACAATATCAATTATTTGCATTTTTTTACCATGTGGATAAAATAGTTTTAAATAAGATATTAATATTACCAAGAAATCTATTAATTGAAGCTTGGAATTCTTGCAGCCCTGGACTATGTTCTACCAAGGATATATAGTCAAAATATTATCTTGAAATGTCATTTATCTTTGTAATTGTCACCACTTTAATATACTGTTAAATTTATTAGTTTCAGCATGTTTCTAATATTTAATGATTTCTTTGCTTTTTTAAAAAATTTTACTTTTCAGATATGTAAACATTAAAGAATTTTGAAGTCAACACTGTGCAGCAAAATATTTTCAGAAAAGTCACACTTTCATACAGGTTCATTTTACCTTTTTCTTTCTAAAACTTGACTTACTACTTTATAGCTTATATATTTTATTTCCAGAGTGGAAAATATATGCTCTCCTCTGCCCTTTTCCCCCCATCCTCTGTTGACTCCGGAGTTACAGAAGGTGGCGCTGTATACAAATTTCTACTCTTTTTTTTTTTTTTTGGCTGCATTGGGTCTTCATTGCTTTGTGCGGTCTTTCTCTAGTTGTGGCGAGCGGGAGCTACTCTTCCTTGCAGTGCGTGGGCTTCTCATTGCGGTGGCTTTTCTTGTTACGGAGCACGGGCTCTAGGCATGCAGGCTTCAGTAGTTGTGGCACATGGGCTCAGTAGGTATGGCACACAGGCTTAATTGCTCCATGGCCTGTGGGATCTTCCCAGACCAGGGCTCGAACCCATGTCCCTTGCATTGACAGGCAGATTCTTAACTACTGCATTAATGTAACAAAATCTTCTAGTGATGAACTCACATCAGAGGGCCTTAGTATCCTTCTTACAGATGCACAGTATACCACAGTGTGGATCTATTCACACAACAGGCTTTGTATTTATGGATATTTTATGTGTTTCCAATTTTTGCTAGTATAAACATAGCTGAAACGGAAACTTATTTCTGCCCCATATGCCTCATTATAATTTCTAGGAATAGGATTGATAAACTCAGAGGTAAATGTGTATGCCATTTTTTCCAGATATTTCCAATTTCTTCTTAATGGAGATGTATAATTTTACGTCCCTACCAGGAATATATGATACCCACATTTTATACATAGGCTAATTGTATGCTGTCATACTTTTGCATTTTTGCCAGTTGATAGATGACAAATATTTCAATGTAATTTTAACTTGAATTTCTTCTACAACAACTGAGTTTGAAAAATATTCTGTTTTTTTTGTGTTTTCTTTGTTTTTGTGGTACGCGAGCCTCTCACTGTTGTGGCCTCTCCCGTTGCGGAGCACAGGCTCCGGACACGCAGGCTCAGCAGCCATGGCTCATGGGCCCAGCCGTTCCGCGGCATGTGGGATCTTTTCGGACCGGGGCACAAACCCGTGTCCCCTGCATCAGCTGGCGGACTCTCAACCACTGCACCACCAGGGAAGCCCTGTTCTGTGTTTTAAAGACGGTTATTTTAACTTTTAGTTTGAAATACTATTATGGTTTTACAGAAGAGTTGCAAAGAAAGTACAGAGTGTTTAAATATGCCTTTCGTCCAGTTTCCCTTTGTGTTAATATCTTACACAATGGTCGTTTATTCATCAAAACTAAGATATTAAACAAATACTATTACGTAAATGACAGACTTTATTCAGATCTCACAGTTTTCCCCCTGAAGTCTTCTTCCTGCTCCAGGATCCCTCCCAAGACACACGTTGCTTTTAGCCTTCATGTCTGTTCTGTCTCCTCCAACTGCACAGTCTTCCAGTCTTTTCATCACTTTGACACTTTGGAAGCACACTGCTCAGGTATTTTGCCAAATGTCCCCAGTTTGAGCTCATCTGGTGTTGTCTCATGGTTACCCTGGGATAAGGGGGAGACTGCTTATGGTTTGTTTCCATGGTTTGAAAAAAAATCCATGTTTTTAACTGTATTCTTCCTAAGCAAGTTTGTCACTATGTCATATCAAATCTATTTTTTAGATATGTCATCTTCTTTATTTAGATTAAATCCAGGCAGCAGATCCTCCCCGGCCCCTCTTTCCTTTACATGGTGTACAATTTTGGTTTAGTTTTACATGAATTGCATAGAAAATTGCATAGAATTTGAAACTTCTTTTATTCAAGTTCCACTACTTGCTACTTTGAATGTGCCAGAGACAGAACATGAGAATGACCAGCTGTGTCATACGAGGTGGTCCCCATGTCTCCAATTTAAAGCCCCCAGTTCGCAAAATGTGCCTCCCAGGCTTGGAATCAGCAATAAGATTTCTTTACCTTTCCAGGTCTTTGAGGTGGTTACTTCTCATGTCCTTTTCACCCACAGCTTCCTTCCAAGACAGATTCTTACCTGTTGTTCATATGTAGGTTTAGAGATCAGTGAATACCATGATCTTTTTTTTGCAGAAATGTGTGTTGATGAGAATATTTATTTTATTGGGGCTCATAATTTTAATCAGATTCACAACATATCTGTGGTTTCAAAAAATTAAGCACCACCGATCAAGAAAAAAAAAAAAAAACCTGATTCAAACCCTTTTTAAGGCAAACTGCCATTTCCTTTAATAACATTGTGGCAAGGAATGGAAAAATCAACATTTAGGCACTGACCAGCTGCAGGATCTTGCCTTTAGTCTCTGACATCTCTCCACAGTTAAGGCAGCCCTCTGCCACTGCCCTTCACCGATCTGGCCCTTGTGTGACCACAGCCAGAAGGACAACAAAGACCAGACCATACTGAACTCCAGTGGCAAACACAACGCAAACAAACATGACAGTACCGCCTAATTAGGTGATCTTGCTTAGAAACCATGTCCAACCATCTCCAGCCTGTATTCTATATAAGGTTTGTCCCTGCCACTGTTTGGTTTTTTTGTTTTAAATTTTTCTGTCACTTAAGAGTAGTCACAAGCATTTCAGGACCCCCTGGTGTATGAAAGGGAAGCTCCCTATGAGACATCCCAGCAGGGCTCTCTCGGGGCGCCTGGGGTTCCCCGATGTGGATGCTGACCCTGGACGTGTCCTCTCCAGGGACTGGCACTGGGAATGAGCTGCCTCTACCTTTGTTTGTCTTTGGGTCTTAACTCTCTTACTCACCATCCCCTTGAAATTGTGCTTCTTTCCTTTACATCCCCCATAATGTTTTCTTTTATGATTTTCTTCCCGGCTCATTCTTCAAATCTGCAAAACTGCCTTCAGGCTAAAACATAAGCATTCCCCTACAGGTGAATTTTCTCCATTGCTGGGAGACAAGAGCTTACAAAATGCACTGGGTCAGTAATTGGTGCCTGCTTCCCGCAGAAGAACAAACGTTGTGCAAATGAGAGGGCAAAAATCCATTCCCCTCAATCCACACCTCTTGAATCTAGGATAAGCCTCTCCTGTTTCTGCATGGCTTTCTCAGTTATCTGACCCCCAGAAAGGTAGAAAGCAAATGTATTGAACAACATTTGCTTGATTAAGTAGCTCCCCTTTCACTCTGATGACTTTTGCCAACATCTGGAATTTCAAATACAGCAACTACGTGTCATGGTCAATTCACTGCAGCAGACGTTATTACTTTTCACTCACTCACTGGTTTTCACACAGCTAGTATGTAAAAATATTACAGGTATCATGATAAGCAATGGCCACACGATAGTAATATTATATCCCTTCCTTTGGAAAGTTTCCGCTATAATGGAAGAAACAAATTAATAGGTATGTAGTTAATGACTAAGATATGAAAGAGATTTTTCCTAGCACTATGATGAGGAGACTGAGGAAGAACTCTTGCCTTAAACAGATGGACTATCGGGAGAGGACGTTTCAGGATGGGGTGGTTAGAGGAGGAATGCAAACCCTCCTCAAGAGGAAGAGTCCTGGGAGCATTCTGGAAGCCAAAGCAGAGGACTGTGGCAAAACGTGGTGTTTCTGCCTTTTGGTGAACAGTGAGCAGGTGGGTGCTCACAGCAAAGGTCACTCCAGATCTCTTTCTGTCACTTTCAAGAGGCATGTCCCATACGTGCTGGACCTTCAATACTGGGAGATAAATTTGGTCTTTTTTTTTTTTTTTTTTTGCAGTACGCTGGCCTTTCACTCTTGTGGCCTCTCCCGTTGCGGAGCACAGGCTCCGGACGCGCAGGCTCAGCGGCCATGGCTCACGGGCCCAGCTGCTCCACGGCATGTAGGATCTTCCCGGACCGGGGCACAAACCTGTGTCCCCTGCATCGGCAGGCGGACTCCCAACCACTGCGCCACCAGGGAAGCCCCAAATTTGGTCTTTGACACCGGATTCTCCTTCTTTAGACACAATCCAAACCTCTGAATGACGTTTGGCATGTGTACCACTCCATATAAAGCAGTAAAGGAGAGAAAAACTGACCTTAAAATCCAGTGTATCTCCTGTGTTTTTTATAATTTTAAACTAACCCTAGAGGGAAAATGGTAAATATTTCCAAGGTAGTAACTACAGAAGAGAATCGTTACAATACATTTAAGAGTAAAGTCAATGTTAGATGAGAGGGCTATTATTAATGGTGATTTAAATGAAATTGTTTCAATTAAATCTAGATTCACTTGTTTAAAAACAAGGTCTTCAGAGGCATACAGGTCCCTGGAAAGTCCATAAACCTCAGCGCAGTTCAGTTCATTTCAGTTCAATCTGATTTGATTCAGACACGCTCAGCAAGCATTTTCTGTGCCTTTTACCTCGTGCCAAGCCCATATAGCAAAGCTGAGATGCAGAGACACTCAAGGTATAAAGCCCATTCTTGAGGGAGATAATAATCACGATAGTCATAATAAGGTAGGGATGTGTTCCCTGTGTTCACACACAACGTGTTCCAGATCCTGAGAGGCACAGTTGGGCATGACTAATTCAACCTGGGAAAAATAAACACTTCCAAAAGAGGTGCCTTTTACAGTGAGGCTTTGAGTTGAGAAAGATTTCATGTAGATAAGTACATTATGGGAGTTCGATCCAGACATCAAGGCGAGAGAAATGAAGCCTCCAACACAGACAGCACATTGTCTCCTTATTGAAGGAGACATGGGAACAGCATTGAAGCACTGCTGTGCCCATGGCATTGGCCATGTTGGGAGAGCGACAGGGACGAAATAGAAAAGGTTGGGCTGAGGCTGAGAAAGGGGACCTTTGCCAGAAACATCATTGTTAGACTACAGAATAACCTCTGGATAAATACCAGAGTAACCGAGTCATATGATATTATCAAAATGTGTTGAGATCTGAATTATTATCCCCAATTGTAGTGCTTTTTGTAGGTCTTGTTTTCATAGCTTTGCCTCCTTTGACCTTCATCCTGTAAACTTTAATCTCCCAGAGGTTTTCATGTTGGTCAAATGCCAATGTGTTTGGTAGTACATTGGGCATCTAGCTTTGAAAGGGAAGGATAATCTCTTCTAGCTTTGAAAGGGAAGGATTATCTTTCCCTTTGGAAGGTAAGGATAATCAGAGGGGCCATTTCTACCCACAGATTGAGGGTGACAATGAAAAGCAGCAGGTGATCAATCTGCCAATGCCCACACATCTACCTGGAAGGAATTCCCATCAATAGGAAGATAATCAGATAGAGACTGAAAATGCAGCATATTTGCAAAATTAAAAATGAGAAAAATTACAGTCAAATAAACTTAGAGATACTTTTTTAGGAGAGATAAAAATAGATAATATAAGTTACAATAGTCTCAGCTTAACCAAATGTAGAGAGGAACTATAATAAAGCTTGGTATTCAGTATGTATTTTGTGATAACCTGGCTTAATTTTTACACATTAAAGAATTTATTTATTCGACACAGATCAATTGGATAATTATGAATAGTAGGAATCCTACTAGGATGGTTTCCAGGGTTCTCCTATCTCCTACAGAGACAGAGATAACTGGATTATTACAATGCAGTGGGACCCATGCAATCACAGCAAAGTTTCCATGAGGTGGAGGGAGTGTGGATTGATTAATTCTGGCTCAAATGATTTTCCCTGACCTCACACAACAAACATGTTCCTGGAATTGTCAGAGTGAGAAATGGAAACATTGGATGAGCTGGAACCAACAGGTCTTCGGGATTTGGATGAAGATGAAAGAGGACTCTAGGATACTTCTGATTTCACATGTTAGTAAATAGATCAGGCTGTTTCTTGGGATTAAACACATACATGTAATTGGATGAACAAGTTTTAAAGTCGGGAACTTAAATACTGGAAATATTTACATGGAGGTGTCTATGGAGCCCTCAAGCATGTTCTTCTAGTGGACTCTCAGATGCGGTCTGACTCTTAACATAGGCATCTCTATCAGAAGGCAGAATAATGATCCCCAAAGATGTCTAAACCCTAATCCATGAAACCTGCCAGTATGTTACCTTACTTGGCAAAGGGAACTTTGCAGGTGGAGTTAAGATTATAGACTTTAAATTAGGGGGATCATCTTGGGTTATCCCCGGGGGCTCAATCTAATCACATCCTTTAAAAGTGAAAGAGGAAGGCTGAAAAGTGAATCAGAGACGTGACAGTAGCGACAGGAGAGATTAGAAGGGTAAGGAGGGCATGCGGCTGGATTCTGCAGCATCCTGCGTGAGCCTGGAGGCACGTCCCCTCAGAGCCTCCTGGAGAGAATGCATCACTACCGCAACTGGGCTATAGTTCCCCGGAACCCACATCAGACTTTCAGCCTCCAGAGCTGCAAGACAGGTGTGTGTTTCATGCCATTAAATTTGTGGTAATTCATTATGGCAGCAGTGCAAACAAATTCAGCATCTGAGACAACAGACAGTCTAGATCTGAGTCTTTTGCCTGGAGTTGGTAATTAAAGACATGGGGTTGCTCATTGTCTGCAGTTAACTTCAAATCTGTATAATTTTAAATAGTTAAGTGGAGATAGTGTGATCTATGTGTTTGTAAATTAACTTCAACCTTCAAGTCCAGGCTGATTAGCTAAAACTTGGATTATCATAATCGGGATGATATACACCAGGGATGGAGAATTAACATCTGAGGGTCTCTAAGTAGGCTTTGCATCCCTGAAGCACTTCAAATATTTCTATCTAGCTCTTCAGTAGAGGAGTCATATTTAGCATGACAATAGATAGGAATACATTTTCATGGTTTAAATGAGTGATGTTTAAGATACATTCAAGATAAATGGTTGGCTATAAATACATAAATATGGTAGGGTTACTCCTGTCTCTTATGTGAAGGAGTCCTAGAATGTGATGGTGATGTGCCCACACCTCCCACACCTCTGGAGTATTTACCTGGATCTTCAACTCAGTTTGGTCCTGGTTTCTCACCTAAAGATTATCTCTGTTGCCTTTTACACCTAAATGTCTGGCAGATACAGCAACAGAATATCATTGTACCCACTTAGATTGAACCACTCATCCTAAAGGCTATTTGGAGGAGTTTACGTAGGACAGAGTACGGTGGATTCCAAAAAGCTTGGAAGAGGAAATTATGTTTTGGATCCGAATATGGAAAAAAATACATGTCTATATGTTTGGCAAATTAGGATTTGTACTTCTTTTGCTGTAGCATACAACCTGGTAGAAAGATTGTGTGTGTGTGTGTGTGTGTGTGTGTGTGTGTGATCTTTAGTTCCTACCTAGCACTTCACTGGAGGTTACCCAGGTTAATGAAAAGAATGTGACAATTGTTTAATAATCAAGATGATTCAGGTCATTTTTCAATGGGAGTGGGTGTGGCACATTCACAGTGTGGGAAGAAATGGGGACTGAGTTTAGAACAGTATTGTATCATTTAAAAAGTGTGTCAATTCCAGGTGAGCACAGGGATTGGTAAAAATCTAATTATTTCATATACTATTGTGAAAACTGCATGAAGTAACATGATAGTCATAAGTAAGCAATTTATTGAGCAGAAGTCTTGGAAATGCTTTTGATACATTATCTCATTTAGTTTAAATACAGTGAAATAATTATCATTGCCATTTTACAAATGAGGAAACTGAAGTTTGCAGGAGGGATAATCAAACCATACTTAAGATCACATAGTAAAGTTCAGAGACATTTCTTAAATACAAGTATGAAAAGGTGACACCAACAGTCTATAAGCAGCAGAATAAAGTGCTCCTGATTTTGAACTTCATAGAGGTCTGGCTCAAATGATGATTCAAAAGACACTTAGTTTCCTTCTCTGCCTTGTACTGCAGAGAAATTAGTGGGATGTGAATAAGACCTGCCAGGGAAAGGCTAGTAATAGCAATTCCATTTGAAGCAGTAGAAGTTGTTCTTACCACAAATATCCCTTCTGTTTATGATAGAATGCATGGCAACAGAAAGATTCCTCCTTGCTGAGAAGAATAAATCAGTTTCCATTTTCAATGAATTCAGCTGATAGGGCAGAGGGCCACTCAATATATTCCCTTACATGAGTGTTGAGAGAGACCTCAGGAGAATGAGAAAAGCAAATACACAGGGCAAAGAGAGCGATGGGTGCCCAGCTTCCATGCCCCAAACCTAACATCTAATCGATGATAAAGTACTTGCAATCCTACCAGGAGGGAAGTTAAGCTATTAAGCAAGATGCATAAAGTAGTTTTAGTGCATTTCACAAATTAAGGTAATAACTATGCTTGTCTCTTTGGTTTCCCTGAGGTAGGCACTGTCTCATTTAAAAGGTGCCATTAGGGTTAGACCTAGATATGGTCATACTGAGTTAAATAAGTCAGACACAGAAAAACAAATATCTTATGATATTGCTTACATGTGGAATATTGAAAAAAAGGTACAAATGAACTTACTTACAAAACAGAAGGAGAGTCATGGATGTAGAGAACAAGCGTATGGCTACCAGGGGGAATGGGGGTGGGGAGGGGTAAATTGGGAGATTGGAACTGACATATGCATACTATTATATCTAAAATAGATAACTAATAAGAACCTACTGTATAGCACAGGGAACTCTACTCAATACTCTGTAATGGCCTATATGGGAAAAGAATCTAAAAAAGAGTGGATATGTATAACTGATACACTTTGCTGTACACAACATTGTAACTAACACAACATTGTAAACCAACTATACTCCAATAAAATTTTTTTAAATAAATAAATAAAAGGTGCCATTACAGGAAAGAAGGAGATGATGACAAAGCCTTGGAAAGAAATGATAAATAATTGTTTGGGTGTGAACATTCTTACCGAGAGGCTATCTTGGAAACTTCCAAAAAATCAGATAATTTTAAGAATATATAAAAATTCAACCTTCAAATAATGTGCAAAATATCATAAATGCATTTTGGCTTTGCATTATTCTTATAGAAACAATGCTATTGTTTACTGTCATTTTGTTTTAACAAATATAATATTGTTATTGACATGTATTTAATTAATTTATTTAGCTGTTTTGGGTCTTGGTTGTGGCACATGGGCTCTTCATTGTAGTGTGCAGGCTTCTCTCTAGTTGTGGTGCATGGGCTCCAGAGCACATGGGCTTAGTTGCCCCATGGCATGTGAGATCTTTATTCCACAACCAGGGATCGAACCCACATCCCCTGCATTGGACCACTGGATCATCAGGGAAGTCCTGTTATTGGCATTTTAAAATGCTAGTTTTCTTTTTAATTTCAGAGGTATTTTAGCTCATTACCTTTTTTTAAGTTAATTTTTATTGGAGTATAGTTGCTTTACAATGTTGTGTTAGTTTCTGCTGTACAGAAAAGTGAATCAGCTATACGTATATATATATATATCTCCTCTTTTTTGGATTTTCTTCCCATTTAGGTCACCACAGAGCACTGAGTAGAGTTCCCTGTGCTATACAGTAAGTTCTTATTAGTGTAGTACTGTATGTATGTCAATCCCAATCTTCCAGTTCATCCTACCACACACCCCCTTTCCCCCCTGGTATCCATACATTTGTTCTCTACATCTGTGTCTAGATTTCTGCTTTGCAAATAGGATCATCTATACCATTTTTCTAGATTCCACATATATGCATTAACATATGATATTCATTTTTCTCTTTCTGACTTACTTCACTCTGCATGACAGTCTCTAGGTCCATCCATGTCTCTGCAAATGACACAACTTTGTTCCTTTTTTATGGCTGAGTAATATTCCATTGTGTATATGTACCACATCTTCTTTATCCATTCCTCTCTTGATGGACATTTAGGTTGCTTGCATGTCCTGGCTATTGTAAATAGTGCTGCAATGAACACTGGGAAGCATGACAGTTCATGAAGCTCAATATCAAAAAAACAACTAAACCAATCAAAAAATGGGCAGAAGACCTAAACAGACATTTCTCCAAAGAAGACATACAGCTGGCCAACAAACACATGAAAGGGTGCTTAACATCACTAATTATTAGAGAAATGCAAATCAAAACTATAATGAGGCATCACCTCACACCAGTCAGAATATCCATCATCAAAAAGTCTACAAACAATAAATGCTGGAGAGGGTGTGGAGAAAAGGGCACCCTCCTGCACCACTGGTGGGAAAGGAAATTGATACAGCCACTATGGAGTTCAATACTATTTAAACTTGCTTTCTCAACACGTATTGACTCACACTGATTAGCAGGATATGAAGAAGACGTTGGCATAAGGCATAGCCTTGTCCTCACTAAATGTTCCACTCAACAGGGAGTTGAGATATATATACACATTGCTAGAATCCAAAGTTAGAAAGTCATATTCATTCATTACACAAGTATTTATTCAGCATCTTATATGTGTGAGGATCTATTGGGGATATTAGCTATAATCAAAATTGACTTTTAAAATGAAAAAAAAAGTTTTTAAAAACTGTGACTTTATAAAATTTACATTTAATTGTTGGAAATTTATAGTAAAAGTGAATATAGAATGCTTAGAATTTTGTCAAGATATTCATTCTTCCAAACTTGATTTATAGATTGAATGCAACACTAGTCAAATTTCCAAAAGTTATTTTGTGGATACTAACAAAATGATTCTAAAATTTCTATGGAGAGGCAGAAGATGCAGAACAGCCAACACAATATTGAAGGAGAACCGAGTCAGAGAACTGACACCACCTGACTTCAAGACTTCTTCTAAAGCTACAGTAGTTAAGATAGCGTGATGAAAAAATTGAACAACAGATCAGGATGAGAATAGAGAGCCCAGGAATAGACTCACTCGTATATCATCAACTGATCTTAGATAAGCAGCAAAGACAAGACAAGACAATGGAGCAAAGATAGTCATTTCAACAAATAATGTTCAAACAACTGGACATCCAGAGGCCAAAAAAAAATGTATCTAGGCACAGAACTTACCTCTTTCATAAAATTAATTCAAAATGATCATAGATTTATATGTAAAATGCAAAACTATAAAATCCTTAGAAGGTAATATAGACTCTTAGGTGACTTTAGGTTTGGCAATGACTTAGATTAAACACCAAAAACACAATCCATGAAAGAAAAAATTGACAAGTTGGACTTTTTAAAACAAAAGAATTCTGTTCTGTAAAAGGCACTGTTAATATCTGAAAAGGTGAGCCACAGACTGGGAGAAAAATCTTTGTAAAACACATCTGATAAAAGATTGGAATTCAAAATATACAAAGAACTCTTAATAGTATGAAAAAAAATTAGAAAGTGACCAAAAAGATCTGAACAAACACCTCATCAAAGAAGATATACAGATGGAAAATAAATATATGAAAAGATGCTCACCATCATACATCATTTGGAAAATGCAAATTAAAACAGTGAATTACTACTACACATCTATTAGCATGGACCGAATTCCAGGACACTGACAACACCAAATGCTGGTGGGGATGTGGAGCAACAGGAACTCTCATTCATTGCTGGTGGGGATGCAAAATGACGCAGTCACTTTGGAAGGCAGTTTGACAGTTTCTTACAAAAACTAAATATACTCTTACTGTATGAGACAGTAATTGTGCTCCTTGGTATTTACCCAAATGAGCTGAAAATTTATGTCCACACAAAAACCTGCACACAGGTGTTTATAGCCTCTTTATTCATAATTGCCAAACTTGGAAGCAACTAAAATGTCTTTCAGTAGGTGAGTGGATAAATGCACTGTGGTCCATCCAGACAATGGTATATTATTCAGTGATAAAGAGAAAGGAGTTATCCAGCCATAAAAAGACATGGAGGAAAGGTAAATGCATATGACTAAGGGTAAGATACCAATCCAAAAAGGCTGCATGCTGTATGATTCTGTTGACCGAAAAAAAAAAAAAGCACAAACTATGTTTTACTTGGCAGACTTACTGAGGACTTAAGCCTGAGATACAACCTCTAAGATAGCTCTGAAGGACTGTTCCAAAGAGGTAAGAGAGGGGCCAGGATATATATACGTTTTTTTGTTTTTATGTTTTTGGGGTTCTTTTTGCGGTACGCGAGCCTCTCACTGTTGTGGCCTTTCCCGTTGCGGAGCACAGGCTCCAGACGCGTAGGCTCAGTGGCCATGGCTCACGGGCCTAGCTGCTCCGCGGCATGTGGGATCTTCCCAGACCGGGGCACGAACCCGTGTCCCCTGCATTGGCAGGCGGACTCTCAACCACTGCGCTACCAACGAAGCCCAATATATGCATTTTTTGATGAAAAACAAACAAACATGTATTCAAACATCAAAAGATTACTGCTAATCACAAAAACAGACATCTCAAGTTAATGATCTTAGCACTTTTCTACGTATGGGAAGATACAAGAGTCTGGGCTCATTGAAATCATTCCTTTGATGTGCACCTTAATTATCTAGGGCCAGTATCCTGTGCTTTCTCCATCCTGGATCCCCTCAGGGTGCAACACTGGAGGTGGCTGCTGGTTTTATGGACTGGATATCCTTTGTTTACTGAAATGACATGTGACATTCTTTGTCCACAATTCCAACTCTATGTTATGCTAGAAAAGGTAAACCTATGGAGACAGTAAAGTGATCAGTAGTTTTCAAGGGCTTGGGGATGAGAGGGTGAGAAGGATGACTAGTTGGAACATAAGGGATTTTTTAGGACAGTAAAACTCTTCTGCATGATATTATAATGATGGATACATGTCATTATACATTTGTAAAACCCATCCAAGATCATTATACACTATACATTTGTAAAACCCACATACATTTGTAACCCATTATACATTATGCATTTGTACACAAATGTACAACACAAAGAGTGACCCCAACGTAAACTATGAACTTCAGTTAATAATACTGTAATAATGCTGGCTCACCCGCTGAAACAAATGTACCACATTAATGCAAGGAGTTAATAATAGGGGAGGAGCATGATGGAGAATATGGAAACTCTTTTTAATTTCTGTTAAATTTTCTGTAAGCCTAAAACTGCTAAAAAGAATAAAGTCTACTAATTTAAAAATAACAATAAAAACAAATGTGGTATTAAAAATGTGATGCTGTCTTAAGTGGCAGCTGACTAAAAAGAAATCTGGCGTTCCTGAGAGAAATAGCTTTCAGCACATGAAATATGATGATTAGGTGGACCCCTGGCATAGTGCTGTCCTGCAGTTGGATGCAGATGTGGACAGAAGGTCCGGGTGGGACGGCAGGGTAGAACTAGAGACCTGGGACTTAAGTAGTTAAAGAGGTGGTCATTAACATTTCATCACAAAAGTCCAAGGTGAAGTCCCATCCGTCTCATCTCCTTATTCAAATGTCTTAGCTAACTGTCCTTTATCCAACAAGTCAGGTCTTTAGAGTCTAGTCCAAGGCCAGCAGTACTAACTGATTTGGTTGTGAAGCATCTCCATGTATTTAGTTATATGTGTTCTACTTTATTATAAGTTTATATCCTAAGAATAAGAGGCGTTCTCTCTCACCGTAAGCCAAATATTGAATTAGAGAGTGTCCGGCTGGGAAGTTGGTCAGTCATTGCATTAGCAGCAGTATTTCTTGTGTTAGTATTAAAAAAATAAATGGTAGAAAAAAATGATAAAGCATATAAACGAGAGAATCATATTTGGATGTCAAAGGAAAGAATCAATATATTTTTTTCTTCCTCATCTTTGAAGTGAGAATGAAATTCTCAGAGCCAGCTTTACAGGGAAGAATCTGATGGGGAGGGAGGTATGAGACAAGGGTGATGACAGAGGATCCCGGCAGGGATGAAGGAGAGGCAGAAGGACCCCTGAGTAAATGGTGGAGTGTAAAAGGGACTCAAAGAGGGCATTTCGTTTCCGTGTGAATCCACATGCCATATACTTATATACGTACGTAAATATATAGTGAATTTGTGATTCGACCTTTATTATGATTTCACATTGCATCATGGATTTCACATCAAGGAGTGGAGCATGGTATTTCACTATGAAATTGATTCTCTGTATTGAAGGGATGGCTCTCAGACTTCACTGTGCCAAATTATCACCTGGGAGAGCTTGTTAAAAGGCTGATGGCCAGAGATTCTGATCCCATTGGTCACTAATGGATCTCCAAATTCAGGATTCCAAAGAAAAATAAAACAAAGTATCGCTGCTGTTCTCAACTAACACTTTGAAAAACAAGAATAGTTTAAAAGTTAGTACCTGAGTTTTCATACTCTGGAGTGGTTGCCACTGGGGAACTGTGTACTGATTCTTTCCTCAATTCAATTTAATTGATTTCAGTTCAATTCCACAAATATATATTCATGACATGCTAAGATAAACATTAGATTAGCATAGAAAGCAGTAGGGGCAAAAATTTCAATATTTTATATATTGTTAGTGCTTCTTTGGGGAATAGGAAGTGTGCTGTAATTTAATGAGTACGCATTGAAAAAAGGAATTTATCATTTTAGACTTCTAACAAATGACCAAAGAGATATTCTCTTGTTTAAAATACAGTTCGCTTTTCTGCTGGGCATTTTTGTTTGTTTCCTGAAAGTTCTAAAATAGTTTTCAGCTAGCATTTTATAAAACTTTTATGAGAAATGTTGATATCTGACTTATAAATTAGCTTAAAAGTCTGAACATTTGTGTAAAGCTTAACATACCAAATAATTTTAAAAACTGGGTGATGAGACAAGATAATTTTGTTCCCTTTTTGAATGTGTAAATTGCTTGCCTGTGATTGCTTAGTTACATACATTCAGCCAATTTTTTTTTTTTTTTTTTTTTTGCGGTTCGCAGGCCTCTCACTGCCGTGGCCTCTCCCGTTGCGGAGCACAGGCTCCGGACGCTCAGGCTCAGTGGCCATGGCTCACGGGCCCAGCCACTCCGCGGTATGTGGGATCGTCCTGGACCGGGGCACGAACCCGTGTCCCCTGCATCGGCAGGCGGACTCTCAACCACTGCGCCACCAGGGAAGCCCCGTTCAGCCAAATTTTACAAGAAATTTCACATAGGGGTAAAAGCTTTACCCAGTCTCCTGGAATACTGAAGTGCTTCATCACTGCGTTTCTGTTGAGCTGCATTAACCTGATGCCCCTTCCCTCTCCATTTCCCAGACAAACTGTTCCCCCATTTAAAATAGAAATGCTATAAACTCTGAAAGTGTTGGGAATCGTTAGAAAGAGATGCAACCAACATTTTTTTTGAATAATAGTAATTATAAGTGCTAGGAATTTTGTATTACAATATATTTTACTCTTCATTTCCACCCATGAAGCTGTCATCATTAAATCCTCATAAATAAACAAACATGTTTAAAAAATCCAACTGAGTAAATTTTAAAGGTATTACTGGCTTTATTCAATGATTCATGAATTGAGCAGCATCCAATTTAGCAGATAGAAAGGACCTCTGAAGAGCTATACAAGGCAAGAGATTTTATAGGCGGGAGGGAGCAGGAACAAGGAAGTTATTCTAGTTGGTTATTGCAAGGTTACCTTACTTTAGGTGGTGGGAGGGCTCTCTCAGGCAGATTACCTGATGAGTGCTGACCAGGTGATTCCTGACTGACTGGTCTAAAATTCCATTTCTAAAAGAACCAAACTACTATTAAGTCTTGGTTTGGTGACATGAGACTTAACGTGTAACTCCATTTGGGGGCTGTTTTCTTCTTTTCAATACTAATATTCAGAAAGCATAAAGATACTGTCCAAGCATTCTTCAACATCTTACTGAAGGCACTGACACTCACAAAGCACAGTGGAAGAAATCAAACTTCTTTTTTAAATGCAATTGGAGAAAATTTGATCCAATATTAGCATATTTGAAAACCTGCCAATAACCAAACCTGTGAATCATATAATTCTAAAATGTTGTATTAAAAAGTCATAGATTTTTCTCTGAACAAAAAGAATTGGGTAAAATCACTCATGAGTTGAGAGATTTACTGAAGAAAAACTTTGCTAAGTTCTAGGTAAAAATATCAGGGCAGAGTTGGTTTGGAATAATAAATAAATATATATATAAGGGGAGAATATCTCCCCACAAGTAAATGGTTGAGATAAAACACACACACAGACACACACACACACACACACACACACACACACAGACACACACACACACAAGGGATATTTAAAATGGACATTGGAATTTGATATAATCTAAGGATGCATAAAGCTGGAAAAACAATTATGGTCCACTAAATTCCATATTTCTACAACTTTCTTTTTTTCTGTGTTTTCTAAATAGAGGCATACTTTGACGATTGATTTCTTCCTTCAGGTCCTAAAGAAGTCCTGCTAATATTGTGTTCTAATTACCATCTTATGTCTCCAATTTCCATACATATGTAACTTGTGAAGTCCTTCTCTCTGTTTATATCTTCCCGATAGTTGAAAGATTTCATGGAAATTTCTCAACCTAGTAAGAATATTAATGTGATGAGTAGAAGTAGTGATTTCATTTTATGTCCCAGACTTTATCTTGTCTCCCAATTAATGACATATACGTTAACTTGCTCATGAAGTAAACAAATTTATGCATGGTATTCTACTTAAAAATTTAAGAAGCTGCAAACTAAATAAAATATGTACTTGAAAAAATTTTTACAGTCTAATGCCAGAAAGCAATAGAATACCTATAAAGAAGGTTTGAAAGAGGCAGGGATGTTAGATTAAGTAAATAAAAATCTCCCTAATCATGCAGAGTTGTTCCATATCTACATCTAATTAATAAATGTGGAATTATGTTATCCTTCAGACTTCAAAGTTTACTATTTCTTAATTTCATTTTTTGGAAATAAGTTAAAATAGAAATGATACCTAACCTGATATTCTACATTTTACATATTACATTTACCTGTAATAATGTTAAATATGTAGGTTGCCTATGTTTCAAAACTCATTTATCTTAAATATTTTGAAACAAACAAAAAGTTCAAGAAATAATGATTATGCAAAAAATGTAAAAAATACTCTGGAATCATTCAGTTTAAATAGACCCTTAAACTTTCAATGCTATCTTTACATATTCCCTCTGAGTCATTTAAAAAACTTATATCAGGGATTTTGTCTATAATAAAGTAATCTAATTATTCTCTAATATATATGGAACCAATCTAATATTGAATTGAATCACATAAGAGTTTAAAAGTTGAATTTATCTGACTAATTCCTGCTTCATATTGTGACCATGAACAAGTAAAAAATACCTTAAATCTCAACTCATTCAATAGAAAATGAGGATAATAGTAGGTACCACTCAATATAACTGTGAAAATTCAATAAAATGATGATTATAATGTGCTTAAAAGAGCACCTTAATTATGAGTCACTCACAAATTAATAACTTAAATTTTAGTTATTTTTCTTATATCTTCATTTTTTTAATAAGAGCTAATATTTCCAACAATAAATGCAGAATGCCCATCCTAACAATAAATCTCAGTTCTGTTGTTATATCCTCAGAGAGGCTTACTCTGTCTGATTACACAATATTAATTTTAGTCCTCTCCAACCTGCAGAGATGACCTTCTTACATTGCTAAGTAGTTTTTCTATAGCAATATATTATTTCCTTATTCATAATGCTTAAGGTCTGCCTTCCCAACAAGAATGCAGGCTCCATTAAAACAGCAATTTTTCCATGTTTATTCATTATTTTTCTCTCAGTTTTGAACAGTGGCTGGCACATATTAAGCATTCAATAAATGTTTGATTAGTTAAAAAATAAAACAACCAGCATTTCAAACTATTAAAAAATATAATGCTTATAAAAGGGTCATTCCCTCAAGAAGATATAGATTTTATAAACATATATGTACCTATCATAATACAAAATGAAACTGCAGAAAGAAAAAATTAACATTTTAATAACAAGAGTTGGAGACTTTAAAGGTTATATGCTAGGCCATAAAGTTAATTATGAGTCAATTAAAGAGTATTGAAATCATATGATGTGTTTTCTCTAACAACAATGAAATATAATTTGAAATAAATTACATAAGAAAATTCACAGTTATGTAGAAATTAAAAAATAGTTAAAGAAGAAATTACAAGGTAAATTAGAAAATACTTTAAGATGAATGAAAACGAAACAAACATACCACACTTGAGATGTAGTTAAATGAGTGCTTAGAGGGAAATTTATACTGATAAATACCTATGTTAGAAAAGAATTAATGAATAACATAATATTCTACTTCAGAAAGCTGGAAAAAGAAGAGCAAACTAAACCCAAACAAGATAAGGAAGAAATAATAAAGATTAGAGAAGAAATAAATGAGGTAGAAAATAGTAAAACATTAAAGAAAATCAAAGAAACCAAAAGATGCTTCTTTGAAAAATTAATAAAATTGACAAAACTTTAGCTAAACTGAACATGGAAAATGGAGAGGATTCTAATAACTAAAATCCCATAAAAAAATCATTGACCTTGAAGACATACAAAGGATTAAGAAGAAAACCATAAGCAATTGTATGAGAAAAAACTTACTAGAAAAACAAAAATAACAAAACTGATTCAAGAAGAAATATAAAATCTGAATAGATATAACATTTAAAGTGATTTAATTAGTAATTTTAAAACTTCCCACATAGAAAAGTCAGGTCAGAGAAGCTTCAATATGGCAGAAGAGTAAGACTCAGAGATCACCTTCCTCCCCACAAATACATCAGAAATACATATACATGTGGAACAGCTCCTACAGAAAACCTACTGAACGCTGGCAGAAGACCTCAGACTTGCCTAAAGGCAAGAAACTCCCCACATACCTGGGTAGGGCAAAAGAAAAAAGAAAACACAGAGACAAAAGAATAGAGATGGGACCTGCACCAGTGGGAGGGAGCTGTGAAGGAGGAAAAGATTCCACACACTAGGAAGCCCCTTTGTGGGTAGAGAGTGCAGGTGGCGGAGGGGGGAAGCTTCAGAGCCACAGAGGAGAGCTCAGCAACAGGGGTGCAGAGGGAAAAGTGGAGAGATTCCCGCACAGAGGATCGGTGACAACTGGCACTCACAAGCCTAAGAGGCTTGTCTGCTCCCCCGCTGGGGTGGGTGGTGGGGTGGGGCTGAGAGCTGACGCTCAGGCTTTGGTCGGATCACAGGGAGAGGACTGGGGTTGGCGGTGTGAAAACAGCCTACAGGGGGCTAGTGCACCACGGCTAGCTGGGAGGGAGTCTGGGCAAATGTCTGGAACTGCTGAAGAGGCAAGAGACTTTTTCTTGCCTCTTTCTTTCCTGGTGTGCAAGGACAGGGGATTAAGAGCACCACTTAAAGGAGCTCCAGAGACTGGCACAAGCTGCGGCTATCAGCACGGACACCAGAGACGAGCATGAGATGCTAAAGCTGCTGCTGCCGCCACCAAGAAACCTGTGTGCAAGCACGGGTCACTATCCACACCTCTCCTCCGGGGAGCCTGTGCAGCCCGCCACGGCCAGGGTCCCGTGATCCAGGGACAACTTCCCTGGGAGAATGCATGGCACACCTCAGGCTGGTGCAATGTCATCCTGGCCTCTGCCACCACAGGCTCACCCCACATCCGTACCCCTCCCTCCCCCTGGCCTGAGTGAGCAAGAGCCCCTGAATCAGCGGCTCCTTTAAGCCCATTCTCTCTGAACAAAGGACAGGTGCCCTCAGGCAACCTACATGCAGAGGCAGGGCCAAATCCATAGCTGAAACCCAGGAGCTGTGCAAACAAAGAAGAGAAAGGGAAATTTCTCCCAGAAGCCTCAGGAGCAGCAGATTAAATCTCCACAATCAACTTAATGTACGCTGCATCTGTGAAATACCTAAATAGACAAGGAATAATCCAAATTGAGGAGGTGGACTTTGAGAGCAATGATATATATATTTTTTTTCCCTTTTTTTCTTTTTCTGACTGTGTATGTGTATGCCTCTGTGTGTGATTTTGTCTGTGTAGCTCTGCTTTTACCGTTTGTCCTAGGGTTCTGTCTGTCCATTTTTTCTTTTTTTTTTGTTGTTTCTTTTTTGTTTGTTTGTTTGTTTTTGCGGTACGTGGGCCTCTCACTGTTGTGGCCTCTCCTGTTGTGGAGCACAGGCTCCAGACGCGCAGACTCAGTGGCCATGGCTCACAGGCCCAGCCGCTCCACGGCATGTGAGATCTACCCAGACAGGGGCATGAACCCGTGTCCCCTGCATCAGCAGGCAGACTCTCAACCACTGTGCCACCTGAGAAGCCCCCATTTTCTCTTTTTAGTATAGTCTTTAGCACCTGTTATCATGGGTGGATTTGTTTTTTGGTTTGGTTGCTCTCTTTTTCCTTTCTTTCTTTTTATTTATTACCTTCAAAAAAACTTTTTTAATAATGATTCTTTATTATTTATTTTAATAACATTTTAATTTAATTTTATTTTATCTTCTTCTTTCTTTCTTTCTTTCGTTCTTTTTTTTTTCTTCCTTTTTCTGAGCCATGTGGATAACAGGCTCTTGGTGTTCCAGCCAGGCATCATGGTTGTGCCTCTGAAGTGGAAGAGCCAAGTTCAAGACACTGGTCCACAAGAGACCTCCTAAATCTACATAATATCAAATGGCAAAAATTTCCCAGAGATCTGAATCTCAACACCAACACCCACCTCCACTCAATGACCAGCAAGCTACAGTGCTGGACACCCTATGCCACACAACTAGCAAGACAGGAACACAACCCCATCCATTAGCAGAGAGGCTGCCTAAAATCATAATAAGACCACAGACAACCCAAAACAAACCACCAGACATGGACATGCCCACCAGAAAGACAAGATCCAGCCTCATCCACCAGAAAACAGACACTAGTCCCCTCCACCAGGAAGCCCACACAACCCACTGAACCAACTTTAGCCACTGGGCACAGACATCAAAAACAATGGAAACTACGAACCTGCAGCCTGCAAAAAGAAGACCCCAAACACAGTAAGATAAGCAAAATGAGAAGACAAAAAAACACACAGCAGATGAAGGAGCAAGATAAAAACCCACGAGACCTAACAAATGAAGACAAAATAGGCAGTCTACCTGAAAAACAATTCAGAATAATGATAGTAAAGATGATTCAAAATCTTGGAAATAGAATGGAGAAAATACAAGAAATGTTTAACAAGGACCTAGAAGAACTAAAGAGCAAACAAACAAAGATGAACAACACAATAAATGAAATTAAAAATTATCTAGAAGGGATCAATAGCAGAATAACTGAGGCAGAAGAATGGATAAGTGACCTGGAAGGTAAAATACTGGAAATCACTACTGCAGAGCAGAATAAAGAAAAAGAATGAAAATAATTGAGGACAATCTCAGAGACTTCTGGGACAACATTAAATGCACCAACATTCAAATTATAGGGATCTCAGAAGGAGAAGAGAAAAAGAGAGGGACTGAGAGAATATTTGAAGAGATTATAGTTGAAAACTTCTCTAATATGGGAGAAGAAATAATTAATCAAGTCCAGGAAGCACAGAGAGTTCCATACAGGATAAATCCAAGGAGAAACACGCCAAGGCATGTATTAATCAAACTATCAAAAATTAAATACAAAAAATATTCAAAGCAGCAAGGGAAAAATAACACACAAGGGAATCCCCATAAGGATAAGAGCTGATATTTCAGCAGAAACTCTGCAAGGCAGAAGGGAGTGGCAGGACATACTTAAAGTGATGAAGGAGAAAAATCTACAATGAAAATTACTCTACCCAGCAAAGATCTCATTCAGATTTGAATGAGAAATTAAAATCTTTACAGACAAGCAAAAGCTGAGAGAGTTCAGCACCACCAAACCAGTTTTACAACAAATGCTAAAGAAACTTCTATATGCAGGAAACACAAGAGAAGGAAATGACCTACAAAAACAAACCCAAAACAATTAAGAAAATTGTAATAGGCACATACATATTGATAATTACCTAAAATGTAAATGGATTAAATGCTCCAATCAAAAGACACAGAGTGGTTCAATGGATGCAAAAACAAGACCCATATATATTCTATCTACAAGAGACCCACTTCAGACCTAGGGACACAAACAGACTGAAAGTGAGGGGATGGAAAAAGGTATTCCATGCAAATGGAAACCAAAAGAAAGCTGGAGTAGAAATTCTCATATCAGACAAAATAGACTTTAAAATAAAGACTATTACAAGAGACAAAGAAGGACACTACATAATGATAAAAGAATCAATCCAAGAAGAAGATATAACAATTGTAAATATTTTTTCACCCAACATAGCAGCACCTCAATACATAAGGCAAATACTAACAGCAATAAAAAGGGAAAGCGACAGTAACACATTCATAGTAGGGGACTTTAACACCCCACTTTCACCAATAGACAGATCATCTAAAATGAAAATGAATAAGGAAAGACAAGCTTTAAATGATACATTAAACAATATGGACTTAAATGATATCTATAGGACATTCCACCAAAAAACAATAGAATACACATTCTTCTAAAGTGCTCATGGAACATTCTCCAAGATAGATCATATCTTGGGTTGCAAATCAAGCCTTGGTAAATTTAAGAAAATTGAAACCATATCAAGTATCTTTTCCTACCACAATGCTATGAGACTAGATATCAATTACAGGAAAAAATTTGTAAGAAATACAAATACATGGAGGCTAAACAATACATTACTTAATAACCAAGAGATCACTGAAGAAATCAAAAAGGAAATCAAAAAATACCTAGAAACAAATGACAATGAAAACATGACGACCCAAAACCTATGGGATACAGCAAAACGAGTTCTAAGAGGGAAGTTTATAGCAATACAATCCTACCTTAAGAAACAAGAAACATCTCAAAGAAACAACCTAACCATACACCTAAAGCAATTAGAGAAAGAAGAACAAAAAACCCCACAGTTAGTAGAAGGAAAGAAATCATGAAGATCAGGTCAGAAATAAATGAAAAAGAAAAGAAGGAAATGATAGCAAAGATCGATAAAACTAAAAACTGGTATTTTGAGAAGATAAAATTGATAAACCATTAGCCAGACTCATGAAGAAATAAAGGGAGAAGACTCAAATCAACAGAATTAGAAATGAAAAAGGAGAAGTAACAACTGACTGTGCAGAAATACAAAGGGTCATGAGAGATTACTAGTAGCAATTATATGCAAATAAAATGGACAACCTGGAAGAAATGGACAAATTCTTAGAAATGCACAAACGTCTGAGACTGAACCACGAAGAAATAGAAAATATGAACAGACAAGTCATAAGCACTGAAATTGCAACTGTGATTAAAAATCTCCCAACAAGCAAAAGCTCAGTACCAGATGGCTTCACAGGCGAATTCTGTCAAACATTTAGAGAAGAGCTAACACCTATCCTTCTCAAACGCTTCCAAAATATACCAGAGAGAGGAACACCCCCAAACTCATTCTACATGTCCAACATCACCCTGATACCAAAACCAGACAAAGATATCACAAAGTAAGAAAACTACCGGCCAATATAATGATGAACATACTTGCAAAAATCCTCAACAAAATGCTAGCAAACAGAATCTAACAGCACATTCAAAGAATCATACACCATGATCAAGTGGGGTTTATCCCAGGAATGCAAGGATTCTTCAATATAAGTAAATGAATCAAACTGATACACCATATTAACAAATTGAAGGAGAAAAACCATATGATCATCTCAGTAGATTCAGAGAAAGCTTTCAACAAAATTCAACACCAATTTATGTTAATAACCCTCCAGAAAGTAGGCATAGAGGGAAATTTCCTCAACATAATAAAGGCCATATATGACAAACCCGCAGCCAACATCGTCCTCAATGGTGAAAAACTGGGACCATTACCACTAGGATAAGGAAAAAGACAAGGTTGCCCACTCTCACCACTATTATTCAACATAGTTTTGGAAATTTTAGCCAGAGCAATAAGAGTAGAAAAAGAAATAAAAGGAATCCAAATCAGAAAAGAAGAAGTAAATCTGTCACTGTTTGCAGATGACATGATACTATACATAGAGAATCCTAAAGATGCTACCAGAAAACTACTAAAGCTAATCAATTAGTTTGGTAAAGTAGCAGAATACAAAATTAATGCACAGAAATCTCTTGCATTGTATACACTAATGAAGAAAATCTGAAAGTGAAATATAGAAAACATTCCCATTTATCATTGCAACAAAGAGAATAAAATACCTAAGTATAAACCTACCTAAGGAGACAAAAGACCTGTATACAGAAAATTATAAGAGACTGATCAAAGAATTAAAGATGATACAAACAGATGGCGAGATATACCATGTTCTTGGATTGGAAAAATCAACATTGTGAAAATGACTATACTACCCAAAGCAATCTACAGATTGAATGCAATCCCTATCAAACTACCACTGGAATTTTTCACAGAAGTAGAATAAAAAAATTTAACAGTGTGTATGGAAACACAAAACCCCCCGAATAGCCAAAGCAATCTTGAGAAAGAAAAACGGAGCTGGAGGAATCAGGCTCCCTGACTTCAGACTATTCTACGAAGCTACAGTAATCAAAACAGTATGGTACTGGCACAAAAACAGAAATATAGATAAATGGAACAGGATAGAAAGCACAGAGATAAACCCACACACACGGTCACCTTATCTTTGATAAAGGAGGCAAGAATAAAAATGGAGTAAAAACAGCCTTTTCAATAAGTGGTGCTGGGAAAACTGTACAGATACATGTAAAAGAATGAAATTAGAACACTCCCTAACACCATACACAAAAATAAACTCCAAATGGATTAATGACCTAAATGTAAGGCCAGACACTATCAAACTCTTAGAAGAAAACATAGGCAAAATACTCTATGACATAAATCACAGCATGATCCTTTTTGACCCACCTCCTAGAGAAATGGAAATAAAAACAAAAATAAACAAATGGACTTAATGAAACTTCAAAGTGTTTGCACAGCAAAGGAAACCATAAACAAAATGAAAAGATGACCCTCAGAATGGGAGAAAATATTCGCAAATGAAGCAACTGACAAAGGATTAATCTCCAAAATTTACAAGAAGCACATGCAGCTCAATATCAAAAAAACAAACAACCCAATCTAAAAATGGGCAGAAGATCTAAATAGAAATTTCTCCAAAGAAGATATACAGATTGCCAACAAACACATGAAAGGTTGCTCAACAACACTAATCATTAGGGAAACGCAAACCAAAACTAGTATGCGGTATCACCTCACACCAGTGAGAATCACCCTCATCAGAAAATCTACAAACAATAAATGCTGGAGAGGGTGTGGAGCAAAGCGAACCCTCTTGCACTGTTGGTGGGAAGGTAAATTGATACAGCCACTATGGAGAACAGTATGGAGGTTCCTTAAAAAACTAAAAATAGAACTATCATATGACCCAGTAATCCCACTACTGGGCATATACCCTGAGAAATCCATAATTCAAAAAGAGACATGTACCACATTGCTCATTGCAGCACTATTTACAATATCCAGGACATGGAACAACCTAAGTGTCCATCAACAGATGAATGGATAAAGAAGATGTGGCACATATATACAACGGTATATTATTCAGCCATAAAAAGAAATTAAATTGAGTTATTTGTAGTAAGGTGGATGGGCCTATAGTCTGTCATACCAAATGAAGTAAGTTAGAAAGAGAAAAGCGAATGCTGTATGCTAACATATATATATGAATCTAAAAAAAAAAATGGTTCTGATGAACCTAAGGGCAGAGCAGGAATAAAGACGAAGACATAGAGAATGGACCTGAGGACACAGGCAAGGGGAAGGGTAAGCTGAGACGAAGTGAGAGAGTAGCATTGACAAATATACACTACCAAATATAAAATAGATAGCTAGTGGGAAGCAGCTGCATAGCACAGGGAGATCAGCGTAGTGCTGTGTGACCACCTAGAGGGGTGGGATAGGGATGGTGGGAGGGAGACACAAAAGGGAGGGGATGTGGGGATATATGTATACGTGTAGCTGATTCACTTTGTTATACAGCAGAAACTAACACAACAATATAAAGCAATTATACTGCAATAAAAGTGCTAAAAAAATGTGAAGAACCAAAAGCTTTCTTCCTACGATCAGGAACAAGATAAAATGTCTGCACTTGTCATATCTATTCAGCATTTTAATGAAAGTTCTTCAACAAAATTAGACCAAAAAAGGTATTAAATAGTGTCTGTATTAGAAAGGAGGAAATAAAACTACTTCTATTCACTGATGACATAATCTATTTATTTATTTATTTGGTTGCACCAGATATTTTAGTTGTGGCATGTGGGCTCCTTAGTTGTGACAGGTGGATTCCTTAGTTGCAGTACATGAACTCTTAGTTTTGGCATGCATGTGGGGTCTAATTCCCTGACTGGGATCAAACCTAGGCCCTCTGCATTGGGAATGAGAGTCTTAACCACTGCACCACCAGGGAAGTCACTGATGACATAATCTTACACATAGAAAATTCTAAGAAATTCACTAAACATTTTGGAACCAACCAATGAGTTCAGCAAGATTGCAGGAAAAAAGATTAACATACAAAAGTCAGTTTTATTTCTATATACTATCCATAAACTATCCAGAAATGAAACTAAGAAAACCATTCCATTTACACTAGCAAAAAAAAAAAAAAAAAAATTAGGAATACATTTCACAAAAGTGCAAATTTCAATTTCTGTAAATTACACAACACTGTTTAAAGAAAATAAAGACCTAAATTAATGAAAATACACCCTATGTTCATGGATCTGAAGGCTTAGTGTTGTTAAAACAGCATTAGTATATCAATTTATCTACAAATTCAAAGCAATCCTTCTAACAATCTCAGCAGGTTTCACTGCACAAATTGACAAGCTGATGGTAAAATTTATATGAAAACTCCAGGAACCCAAAATAACCAATCAGCAAAGTAATAAAAGATAGAGCCACAATTCCTAATATCAAACTTTCTACAAAAAATAGTGATTGAGACCATGTAGTACTAACATAACGAGAGTCATATGGGTAAATAAGACAGAATTAAGAGTGCAGAAATAAAGACTAATATTTATGGTCAGATTATTTTTTAACAAGGCTGCCAAGATAATTTAGTGGGAGAGGAATAGTCTATTGACCAATGGCCCAGAGACCGCTAGACATCCATAGACACAAGAATGAACTTGGACTTCTACCAAACACCATACAAAATAATTAAATCAAAATGGATAAAAAACCTTAACGTAAGAGCTAAAACTATGAAACTCTTAGTAGAAAGCATAGGTATAAACCTTCAAACATGGTAAGGGTTATGCAACATTGTGAATGTAATGAATACCATTGAATTGAATACTTAAAAATAGTTAAATTGGCAAGTTTATGGTGTATGCAATCTCACCAAAAAATTTAAATCAATGTAATTTACCAAAAAACATTGAATTGTACATTTTAACTGGGTGAATTTTATGGCTGAAAATTATACTTCAATAAAGTTAAAAGAATAGCATATTGTCTGAAGAGACACTTATCTCCACTAAAAAATAAAAAAAAGTGACCAATAAGCTGATGAAAAGATATTCAATATTATTAGTCATTAGGGACTTGCAAGTCAAAACTACAATGAAATACCACTTCCCACTTACTGGCACAGATATAATCAAAAAGACAATGACAACAGTTGTTGAATAGGACATAATAAATTAGAATGATTCTACATTATTTCTGTGGATGTAAAATGTTGTAGCCACTTTGGAGAACAATTTGCAGGTCCTCAAAAAGTGAAAACATACATCAACACAATAACTTGCATATGAATGGATGTCCAAAGTAGCATTATTTCTAATGGTAAAAAAGTGGAGACAACCTAAATGTCCATCAATGGATTAATGAATAAATAAATGTGGTATTTCCATATAATGAAATATTATTCAGCAATGAAAAGGAATGAAATACAGATACATGGCACTACCACATGAAAAAACTTTGGAAACATTGCGCTTAAGGGAATTGTCAATCATGAAAGACCTCATGTTGTATTATATGAATTTTATCACAATGTATATTATCCAGAATAGGCAAGTCTATAGAGAAAAATGTAAATTGGTAGATAGGGGATGAGAACAGTGGAGTGTGAAAGCTAATAAATATGGAGTTTCAGTTTGGAATGACAAAGCTGTTCTAAATTAAATTGAGGTGATAACTGCACAACTCTGTGGATATACTAAAAATCATGGAATTGTACATTCTAAAGGGGTGAATTTTATGGTATGTGAATTATATCTCAATAAACCTCTTAAAAAACACAAGTGCCCATCTAAAAATTATGAAATTTCAAGATTAAATGAAGTGGTGCTTATATTCACTGTGTTTTAAAGACTGTAAGTCAAACATTTGAAAATTATCTTCAACAAAATTTAACAAAATTTAAATATATTCAACAATATATTGATAATAAAGTCCAGGAAACTCTTATTTTTATTGTAATCCCTGCATTCCTCTTATTTTAGAAGATTGAGTTTAAGTTCACATTTAAGTCCTTAGATGGCTTTTATCAGACCTTCAAAGGGAACCTGAATGTCCAGTATCAATTGCCTCTGCTGCTTCTACACCATCATACAGAACAGTTTCGTCTGTGCTATTAAAACTCTTTTTAAGCTGCATATGCATTCCTTTGGTTTGTTATGATTTTCTCTTGTTTCTACCCATATTTCAGCATGTGTTCTTCATCCTTTTAGGTCTAGATCAAAAGTCCTTTGATTGCTATCCAAAGCCACTTAACTACACTTCCATTTTATTTCAAACTGTAGTTCATTTTAATTGTCAAAATGTAGGTAGGCCAGTAGTCCTTTGGAACAGGGCACTTACCTGTATCATCTCAACATCTTTAAAATCTCCGCAAAGTTTCTGGAACACAGGTGATCATCAACACATCTTTTAGCAAGTCAAAGTGTATAAAAGTAGATTAAGAATTTAGTTGACCAGGATTTAGCAGAGCTGACCATTATATTAATATGTAAAACTTTCTTCTGTAAAGAACAGAATACAATTCTGAAGAAAATCAAGGCCATGATTACTTTTTTCTTTATTGTCCTCAAACAAACATTAGAAAGAGACTAACAATTTCACTTTGGGTGACAAAATAATTAGAAGACTTGATTCCATTTTATTTAGATTTATGTTTTAAGCCATTTAAACCCAATTTAAACCATAAAAATAAAAACACTATAGGGTAAACATGTCTCTGTTACTTCTATTTTTCAAGATGGGTTTTATTTATAAGGCTGAGATCACATTTCTTTGAGGCCTCTGTCACTTTTAGTTCACTAAATTATTTCTGTGAAGGATTAGGGATGGAGGAATTTGTCACAGAAGGCAATTTTAGACTTAATGCCTCGTTCACAAAAGAGAAAGAAAACAAAACCTCCTGCTTTTCAGCCAGTCAGATTCTTAAATTTGTCATAAATGAAAAGCTGAACTTGCTGGGAAAGAGTGATTTATTTGTTTGTAGGGCCAAAAAGGAAAAATAGTATAAGATCCCTCAAACAACATCCATTTCAAAATGTAACTGAAGAAAAAATACTGCCTTGAGGGAATAAAGCATTAAACATTGTAGAAACGCTCTTAGACACACACACACACACACACACACACACCTTCTTTGGCTACAAAACATGATAGATGCAAATCTCTTTAAGTTTTGTTACATGGAATTTTGATTTTTGAAATAAATCTCCAAACTGGAAGGTCATATGAAGGTCATTTAGAACATTACTATCATTTCAGTCCCCGGCATTGTAGAGTTCCATAAACCAACACACCTAACCCTTGTTACTTCTCAAACAATTGCTGAAAGCCTCTCCTATTTGTCTGCCACTATCAAAAGGCCATCTCTCCAAAATTCCCCCTAAGAGAGGAGCCTAGTGTGTTTCCAATGGAACTTCTGGAGTTGGACAGACTCATCGCAGGACTATCACAATAATACAAGGTGATATATGTGAATGAAACTGGAACTTAGTAATTTCTTTTCTAATTAAGAATTTGACACTTTATATTATTTCCAAAACTGAGGATGCTCTTGGAAGTGTAAACCAAAGCAACGTTTCAGAAGGAAATTAGATAAGATCACTAAATATTTAGATTCACAACTTTTGAAATGCAGCTGTCCGACTTCCAAGTATTAATGTCCTAAGTATATGTGTATATACACCAAAGGGTTTGTGCAAGGATATAGCAAAACGTTGCTTATGGGCTAGTGTGATTCATTTCACAGAAACAGATGAGCAAGGATATATTGTATAGAACAGGGAATATAGCCAATACTTTATAATAATTATAAATGGATTATAATCTTTAAAAATGGTGAGTCACTATGTCGAACACCTGAAATTTATATATTGTGTATCAACTATACCTCAATAAAAAATTTTTTTAAAAGAAATATATCTCTTTGCTCTTCCTAAGAAACTTAATCTTTGACTCTGAGTTCTCTATTCTACCCAACTGATGGAAAATGGTAAAGTTAAATTTTCCACTAACCTGGGGACAGGAAGCTTGAAGGCAGAACTTACTCTGATTTATGAAAAACAAGGTGAACTTTTGTAACTCAGAGTTTGCAAACTGAGAGCTGCACCCTCTCTATGTATCCCATTTTTTCCAGATGTTGAATTGATATTTTGCTCTTCACCCTATGACCTAACTCTTCATACATGATATATTCATGTTTGCTTTAGAGATTTTAACCCATTTGTGACTCAGTATAATCCAAAAACTCATTATTATGAAAATCAACCTGAATTAATCCAAGACTGTAAACTTAACTACAAATTTACAAGATATACAGGTGACACAGATATTTATTAACAAAACAGGGGCATGCCATAAAATACAGAGGGCAGAAAATTCTACAGGGAAACTGATTGGTATGTTCAATAAATAAATTACAAAAGCAAATAAAGAAGAATGGAGACTCCTACAGATTAAAATAACCTTACAAGACACAGCAAACAAATTCATATTAACCTTACTTGGATTTTGACTCAAAAGATCAACTACTTTAAAAAATGAAATGAGGGAAATTTAAATACTGGTTGAATATTTAAAGATAATACAGAATTGTTATTTTTTAGTTGTAGTGATAGTATTTAAGTTATATTTGAAATAGACCACTTATCTTTTAGCGAGATATTCTGAAGTAGTCATTGATGACCTGATAAACTCTCTGGGATTCACTTTAAAATAATGTGTGTGTGTGTGTGTGTGTGTGTGTGTGTGTGTGTGTGTGTATGTGGAGAGGCTGAGCAACAGGAGAGGCAAGATGAAACAAGATTCATCAATGTAAATAATTTTACATCTTTTTGATACTTTGGGGGGTGTATTTCACCATTCTATCTACATTTTTATATGAAGGAAATTTTCTATATTAAACAGTTTAAAAATATGTCTGAAGCAGGAGGTTTTAAAATTATCCTTCATTGTTAACGTGTAACACGAATTTTCCCCTGGTGCATTTCACTACTAGAAATGGCCACCTCTTGGATTTGAGCACAGACAGGAAAACATTTCCTTATTGATCTCGAGTATGAGGGTCCTTTTGTCAAATTCACATATCAGTAAAGGCACAGGAGCTCTGCTTTAAGCCCTCATACACTGAACTTATTTAGAAGACAGACACCTTATTTTTACGGTATTGGAATTGTCTCTTGGATGTTTTTGTTGTGCAAAGTTTATGAGAAAATTTCCTTTACCTTTGATTTCCTCATATACCCAAGAGGTTAGCCTTATGTGAATGCAAAAAAAATCAAGCTATCCAGTTAAGTGCAAAGACGTTTTGAGAGATAAAGTCTCTGGAAACTTTTAAATGAAATAAAGTGAACTTTTCTGAACCAAACCTAAATAATTCACTGGTGCTGACTTTTTGAGTTATTTTTTCTTCTTTTAGTAATGCACACTCATGTAGAATGAGGTAAAAGTGAAAAAACAGTGTACTCATAGATTCTGGGACAGATCCATTGAGGTTTTTTTTTTTTTTGTCTCTGCATTCCTTTCTTCTGCCTATAGACACTTTAGTAAGTGGACCAGATTCTCCCCTTGTGAAACACTGTGTGATTCCACCAAAGTCACTTTGATTTTTCAATTGGTTTCAAATAAAATTTTTAAATTGAAAAGTGTGATGGAAGAAATTATGTACTATGATAGAAATTGTGATAATACTTAGGTAAGAGAATTCATTATTATTGTTATTCTTATAAATTATTTTAGTAGAACTTCATATGTTAATCATCTCAGTTTTTTTTTCTGTTTAATTTCAGTGTATTTTTAGAATAGTGTTAGGTAATTAATATCATTAACATCTTAGAGAAGGGGAAACAGGGTCAAAGAATTTAATGAGTCATGCAAGGTCACTCAGATAGCAAGTGGAGGGACCATAAAACAGTTCTCTTCATTCTAAATCTGGCATTCTTTCTACTGCAACAATCATACTTATATTAAATGGAATCTCAATAAGCATATTCCCCAAAGAAGTGTATTTACCATCTTTGTCACATGATTTTAGTATAACTCATTATGATACTTGGTCCTGAATTACCTTCTCCAACCTTGATTTCCTTGCAAGACATAAGAAAATAAACTACTTAAAAATCACTGACAAAGTGGTGTCAGGAAAATGATTGAGCAGGCAGCTCCAAGAGTAATCTTACCACAAAAAACATTGGAAAATAAGCAGAAAATATCAGAACCAATTTTGTCAGAAATCTAGAAAACAGTCAAAGGTTGATAGCAAGCAAGCAAATGCTGAATTTAGCAAAAGGCAATACAGAATTGTAGGAGAGCTTTGTGGCATTTTTCACATTGTCATGACCAACCATCCCTAGCTTTACAGCAGTCTTGAAGATGTCAACCCACGTGCCCAGAGTGGGGAATGGGTCCCTAGTTCCAGAGCAGAACTTATTAACAAATTATAGCTTATGTCTCCTCTACCCTGTCTGGAGGCTACCTGAGTACTGATACAAGGTACTGTCTTTGTTTTACCTAACTCTGAACTTTCCCTATACCTTGCCCTATGCACCTCTTCCATCTGGCTGCTCCTGAGTTATACCTCTTCATTAAAAAAACCTAGAAATCTGGTAAGTAGAATGTTTCTCTCTCAAATTAATCAAACCCAAGGAGGCTGTTCTGGGAATCTCCCATCTGTAGCTGGTAGGTCAGAAGCACAGGGGACAACTTGGACTTGCCTCTTGTATCTGAAATGGGGGATGGGGACCAGTCTTGTGAGACTGAGCCCTTGCCCTGTGGGATCTGATGCTGTTTCTTCCATCTTCACTACTCATCACCTCACTTCTGGGACTGCCATTCCAATGATGGATATTTCTGGTATTGTCCCACACAATCCTGAGGCTTTGTTGATGTGATTTGCCTCTGTTCTTCAGAATGGGTAAATCCTCTTGATTTGCCTTCAAGTTCACTGATTCTATCTTTTGTGATCTCTAATATTGAGCTCATCTCACAAGATTTTAAAATTTCTGTTATTGTAATTTTCACTTTACAGTTTCTATTTGGTTCTTTTTATAACTGCTATTTCTTTGATGATATAATTTATTATTTTCAAGAGAAACATATTTGGGAAATTTTCAACCATTATTTTTTTTTCAAATATTTGTCCCCTTTTTCCTTTGGGCACTCAAATTACAAATATGTTTGGCTTCTTGAATTGTCCCACAGTTTAATGATGCTTTGTTGATTTTTTTTAAACTCTGCATGTTAATTTGGAGAGTTTCTATTGTTTCATGTTCACTAATCTTGAAGTTTCCTGTCACTAATGATAACTTTGCTGTCTATACATTCTAATATCAAACCATTTTTGGGTTAGGTTCAATGTATTGCTTTTCCTTTTCATCATAGTTCATATTTCTCTGCATTTTTTTTTCTTTTTTTTTGCGGTACGCAGGCCTCTCACTGTTGTGGCCTCTCCCTTTGCGGAGCACAGGCTCCGGACGCACAGGCTCAGCGGCCATGGCTCACGGGCCCAGCCGCTCCATGCATGTGGAATCTTTCTGGACTGGGGCATGAACCCACGTCCCCTGCATCAGCAGGCAGACTCTCAACCACTGTGCCACCAGGGAAGCCCTTTTCTGCATTTTTATAGACCTGGTAATTATTTCTTGTTTGGCAGGTACTATGAATGTTACATTGCTGGATGGTAATTTTTTAAAATTCTACAAATATTATTAAACTATATTTTAGGACTCAGTTAATTATTTGGATATAGTTTAAGCCTTTTGATGCTTGCTTTTAAGCTTTGTTAGGAAAAACCAGGACAGCGTTTAGTTTAGGACTAACTGTAGCCCACTGTTGGAGCAGTAACCTTCTGAGTAGCATACCTAAAGCCGCTGATGGAAGCATGAACTAAGCTTCCCTGTGTTTTTACTGGGCATTTTTCTCTATAATCCATTCCATTTATTCTTTCCTGGCCTTGGGTAGTTTTTCATACATTCTAGCTATTGTGAATACAAACCAAGTCTAGTCCTGTGTGAGCTCTGCAGATTTTCCCCTGTAACTTAAGGTGTTTCATTTCCAGACCTCAGTAATTTCTTCATGCACAAGCACTGATTATTACTCAGCTGGAGATTTGAAAAAAACTCTTCAGGTCTCTGCAGTTTTCTTTCCAATTCTCTAGTTTGGGAACTCTACCCACCCTAACTTTACCATACCCCACCTCTGTCTTCTCAATTCAAAGTCCCTGTTGCACTCTCCCTGGTCTCCCCTACCTGTGGGGTGGCCTGGGGACTCTCTGGATAGTAAGCTGGGCCCCTCATTGGGTTTCTACATTTGTTTCCCCAGCTCTCATAAATTGCTGTCTTGTTCTGCCTGATGTTTCATGTCTGACTCTATCTGCATAATTATTATTATCATCATTTCAGATGAGAGAGTGAATCCATTCAATTATTTTATCTTAATTGACAGAACTCTATGCTCATAGTGTTTTCATAAATTTCATTCATTATTATTTTAATGCTCATGTTGCTCCATGTTTGCCCAAAGAAGCTTCTTCTCATTGGCACCAGTGTCATGTTGATAGATGTCTTGTTTTATGGCACTATAAAACAGCCTAGATTATTTTGCATACTCCTTTTTTTTTTTTTTTTTTGGCTGCACTGTGTGGCTTGCAGGATCTTAGTTACCAGACCAGGAATTGAACCTATGCCTTCTTCAGTGGAAGTGCAGAGTCCTAACCACAGCCCAGGGAAGTCCCATTTTGTATACTTCTTGCCTCAGACTGGTTATCAGTCATTACTCAAGTGTCTTGTGTTTTGACTCAGAACTTCACTAGTTATAAATGAAATCTATTATTTTAATAACTGTGCTACCTTGAGAAATTCACTTAATTTATGAGTCTATATTTCTTTTGTAGTTAAGCCAAAATAATACCAACTATCTTTTGCTGTGTTATCATGAAAACTAAATGAATTACTAAATATAATAAGCCCTGGGAGGAATTCTGATATTTAATACATACTTAAAACCTCTTATATTATTTTAGTTCTCCTGTCTCAGAGATAAGAATAGGTTTCATTAATTATAAGAATCAGTGTGGGTCTTTGCCACTAGAGTTTAATTGTTCTATTTCATCAGTAGTTATTTATAAAAATGTTATCTTTAACTTCCTTAAAAAGAAGTTCTCAGGTACTTACATTTTATTCTTCTTCTTTTTGAATTCAGATAAGTAGGTACATGAAGAGTGGTGTCTGCATTCACTAAACATAATGTAGCAGTTATTGTTATGTAGAAAAAATTAGGAACCAGATGACAGGGAAAAGATGGCATGAGGAAATGAGATAAGAGGGGATGAAAAAGCAGTAGTGAACAATGACTAAATACTGAAGAAGTACCAGGCCATGCATCATTTCTATAATCCCATAAGTCACATTCTGTTGTTATACCCATTTTACAAATGAGAAGACTTGTTCAGAGAACCTTAAAATAAGACAAAATGGGATAGAATTGTTTCTCCCTACACCTCCTCACAAATAAAAATACTGGAAATAATGCAAGAGGAACCAAAGAGCAATGAAAGATGATAATAAGATTAACTGTGTTGGGACCCTAGGATTGGAAAAACAAAACAGTAGCAGAGAGTCTTATGTCCAACCCAAGAAAGTGAGCAAGACCCAGCATTTCCTGACCTCAACACACAAAAGTATGTGGTCCAAGGAGATTCATTCTTATCCTGGATCAAAAGTGAGATATGCTGAGGCAGGGTCAGCTTGACTCCACACTGGGAAGGAAGATGGAGCAAGAGCTCTGCCAGAAGAAAGAAGCCAGTGGAAGTTTCCTTTTGCTCTGTGACCTCAGACTCCCCTTTCCCGTCAAGAGGCACTGGGCAGCAGAGCAGCACCAATATGGGGGATGTGCCCACCATCACAGAAGGACTGGAAAGCATGGCAATAGAAACTACCCAAAGTGAAATACAGAATAAGAACTATTGAATCAAATGAACAGAGCAGTATCAAATACTGGGACAGTTTAAGAGGATAACTGAATTTGTAACAGGAGTTCTTAAAAGTAGGCTGCAGGTATTAGAAGAAATGGTGGATAAAAATGTTCCCAATTTGTCAAATAAAAACCTGTAATTTGCAGGGGAAGGAAGTACAAAAAAGTGACACCAAGTCACATGATAGTCAAAGTGTTTAAAACCCATGATACAGAGAAAATTTTAAACCAGAGAAAATAGGTCACATTATCCTCAGAGGTGCAGAGATGACAATAAAAGTAGACTTCTTTTCACAAACAATTCAAGTCAAAGACAGTAGAGCAACATCTTTAAAGCATTAAAAAAAATAAATTCATGCTAGAATTCTATACCCAGTCACATATCTTTCAAAAAGGAATGCAAAACAAAGACTTTTTCAGACCTATGAAAGCTTCGATTTCATTACCAGCCACCTGTGCTAAAATAAATATTACAGGAAGTCCTTAAGAAAGAACAAAAATTATGTCACACAGAAATCTGGATTTAAACAACCATGAATAACAGTAGGAATGGTAATTGTATGAGTAGGTATAAAAAATATTTATGACTTTTAAAATCTCTTTCAAATATTACCAATTATTTATGTAAAGGAATAAAATAAGAATATATTTCAAGGTGTATAACATACATGGAACTAAAGCATATGAAAAACAGTACAAAGTTTTGGGAAGGAGGAACAAAATTATATTGTTGCAGTATTCATCTACAGCCCATAAGGTAGCATAATATTGCTTGAAAGTAGACTGTGATAAGTCAGACATGTATACCATAGACCCTAAAGCAACAGCTGAAGCAAGAAGACAAAAAGTAATAGCCAATAAGCCAAAAAAGGGAGCTGATAATGCAATCATAAAAATTGATCAATCCAAAGAAAAACTAGAAAGGAACAAAGGGAACAGATGGGATAAATTTTTTAAAACTTGTAGATGTACATCACAAAAATCAATAATCACACTGAATACAAATGGTTTAAACACCATATTAATAATCACACACTGGCATATAGGGTGAAATGTAAGATTCAATTTCATGCTGCTTACAGAAAATTAACAATATAAAGACACAAATAAGTTAAAATCAGAAAGATTGAAAACTATGTACCATTCTAACATTAATCAAAAGAAGTACAGAATTCCTACATTAATATGAGAGAAAGTGGTTTTCAGAGAAAAGAATATTGCAAGGAATAATGTGGATCATTTGTGAAAAAGTGGTCAATTTGTCATGAGGACATACCCTTAAATGTGTGTTCACCTAATTACAGAGTTCAAAATACTGGAAATAAAATCTGATAAAAATGGCATTAAGGTGTAGATAAATCAACAATTGTAGTTGCATATTTCAACAACACTTTCTTAATAATTATTAGAAGAGAAAAAATAAGTAAGAATATAGAATACTTGAACAACACTGTCAACCATCTCGACCCAGTTGACATTTATGCAACAGTGTTCTCCAAAAAACAATAATACATATTCTGTTAAAGGTCACATGGAACATTTTCCAAGATAGCACATATTCTAGGCCATAAAACCAAAATCTGTACTAGGGTTCTCCAGAGAAACAGAACCAATAAGAATAAGTTGTGTGTGTGTGTGTGTGTGTGTGTGAGTGTAAACAGACAGAGAGTTTGAGACAGAATTTCAAAAATTTATAACATTGAATCTGTAGTAGAGAAGAATTATCAATTATCTCAGTTATCAACTAAAGAAAGTAGAAAAATTCAGCAAAATTAGGCACCATATGAGCAGCAGATAGGAAATAATAAAGATCAGAGAAGAAATCAATTAAACAATCAACAGATAAACAATAAAGAGAATTACTGGAAAAAAAGCTGATTCTTTCAGAAGATAAGTAAAATTGATTAAAAAAAAAAAAAAAAAAAGAAACCTAGCCAGACATGTCAAGAAAAAAAAGAAGAGAGAAATTACCAACATAAAGAATGAGAGAGTTGGCATCATTATAGATTTTCCAGATATTAAAAGTATTATAAAGAGATATTTAAACAACATTTCACCAATAAACTCAACTTGGATAAACAAGTGTCTTAAAAATACAAACCTCTAAAGCTCACTCAGGAAGATATTGAACACTTAGAAAAGACTATTTTTAACTGATTTGTAGTTAAAAATTTTCCCATAAATAAAAATCCACACAAATATGGCTTCATTGGTGAATTATACAAAATATTTCAAAAAGAAATAACAAAATTTAAACAAAACCTTTCTAAAACTTAGAAAAAATGAATACTTGCAAATGTATTCCACAAGGCCAGCATTATCCTAATATAAACAATTATTTGTATTTTTTGAGGATGAAAAAATTGTAAGAACTATAAATTATCTCTCATGGATATAGATGCAAAAATGTTTAACAAAAGTTTTAGAAAGTTAAATCCAACTGAGTGGGATTATTCCTAGGAATGCAAGGAAGATTTAATATTTTAAAATCAGTCGGTGCAATTAACCATGTGGATAATCTAAAAAGAAAACAAAAGTGAACACCCCAAGAGTTAGAGAATTTGAGAAAATCCAACATCTATTCCTGATTTTTAAAAACTTAATGTAGAAATATAAGCATATTTCCTAAACCTGATCTATGCAGTTAACATTGTATTAATGAGAAAACACTTAATGCTTCACCCTTAAAATCACAAACATAGAAAGGATGTCTTCTCTCCTGATTTTTTTCTTTCAATTTTATTAAGATATAAATGACATACAGCACTGTATGCGTTTAAGAGGTACAGAGTAATGAATTGACATATACATCATAAAATGATTACCACAATAAGTTAAGTGAAAAGCTATCATCTCATATAGATAAAAGTTTTTTAACATTTTTCCTTATAATGAGAAGGCAAGATTTTTTCTTTTAACAACTTTCATATATAACATACTGTACTGTTAATTATATTTAACATGTTGTACATTATATCCCTAGTATGTATTTATCTTATAACTGGAAGTTTGTACATTTGACCTACCTTGATCACATCCAATCTCCCCACACCCTCGGGACACTGGTGACCACAAATCTGATCTCGTTCTATGGGTATGTTTTTTTGTTTGTTTGTTGGTTGGTTGGTTGGTTGGTTGGTTTTTGAAGAATAATTGACCTACAACACTATGTGAGCTCCTGGTGCACAACATAGTGATTCAATATTTCCATACACTTCAAAATGGTCACCATGATAATTCTGGTTACCATATATCAACATACAAAGGTATTGCATTATTATTGGCTATATTCCCCCACACTCTACGTTTCATCCCCTTGACTTATTTTGTAACTGGAAGTTTGTACCACTTAATCTCCTTCTCCTAATTCTCTCATTCCTCCCCCTCCTCCTCTCAGACCATGACCTGTTTGTCCTCTGTAGAGTATCTACAATTCCGTTTCTCTTTTGTAATATCTGTTCATTTGTTTTGCCTTTTGGATTCCACATATAAGTGGAATCATACAGTATTTTTCTTTGTCTGTCTGACTTATCTCACCTAACATGATACTCTCTAGGTCTATCCATAGTTATATTCCATTGTATATATACACCACATTTTCTTTAGCCATTCATCTGTTGCTGGATACTTAGGTTGCTTCCATGTCCTGGCTATTGTAAATAGTGCTGCTACAAACATTGGGGTGCATGTATCTTTTCAAATGAGTGTTATTGTTACTTTTGGATCAATACCCATGAATACAATTGCTGGATTGTATGCTAGTTCTGTCTGTAGTTTTTTGAGGAACCTCCATAGTGTTCTCCATAGTGGCTGCACCAATTTATTCCCACCAGCAGTGCATGAGGGTTCCCTTTCCTCCACAACCTTGCCAGCACTTGTTATTTGTTCTCTTTTTGATAAGAACTATTCTGATAGATGCGAGGTGATGTCTCATTGTGATTTTGATTTGAATTTTCCTGATGATTGGTGATGTTGAGTATATTTCATGTGCCTATTTGCCATCTCTATGTCTTCTGTGGAAAAATGTCTCTTCAGATCCTCTGCCCACTTTTAATTAGGTTGTTTTTTTCTTTTTTGGTTGTTTTTTTGTTGTTGTTGTTGTTGTTAAGTTGTATGAGTTCTTGTATATTTTGGATATTAACCCCTTAGCAGATATATCATTTGCAGATATTTTCTCTTATTCAGTATGTTGCTTTTTCATTTTGTTGATAGTTTCCTTTACTGTGCAAAGGCTTCTTAGTTGGATGAAATCACATTTGTTATTTTTGCTTTTGTTTCCTTGCCTGAGGAAACATATCCAAAAAAATTGCTAAGACCAATGTCAAAGAACATATGGCCCACATTTTCTTCTAGAATTTTTATGGTTTCATGTCATACAGTTAAGTCTTTAATCCATTTTTTTTATATGTTGTAAGAAAGTAGTCCCTTTTGATTCTTTTCCATGTAGCTGTATAGTTTTCTCAGCACCATTTATTGAAGAGGCTGTCTTTTCTCCATTGTATATTCTTACCTCCATTGAGATAGATTAATTGTAATGTGTGTTCATTTCTGGGCTCTCTATTCTGTTCCATTGATCTATGTGTCTATTTTTGTGCCAGGACTATACTGTTTTGATCATTGTAGCTTTGTAGTATAGTTTGAAATCAGGGCACATTATGCTTTCATCTTTGTTCTTCTTCTTAAGATTGTTTTGGCTATTCAGGGTTTTTGTGTTCCCATACAAATTTTAGAATAATTTTTCTAGTTCTGTGAAAAATTCCATTGGTATATTATAGTAAGGATTGCATTGAATCTGTAGAATAGCTTGGGTATTGTGGTCATTTTAACAATATTAATTCTTCCAATCCATGAACATGGTATATGTTTCCACTTGTTAGTGTCATCTTCAATTTCTTTTAACAGTGTCATAAATTTCCAAGTACAGGTCTTTTACCTCCTTAATTAGATTTATTCCTAGATATTTTATTCTTTTTGATACACTTGTAAATGGGATTGTCTTATTAATTTCTATTCCTGATAGTTTGTTAGTATATAGGAAAACAACAAATTTTTGTATATGAATTTTTTTATTCTGTAACTTTACTAAATATATTGATGAGTTCTAATAAGTTTTGTGGTGATGTCTTTAGGATTTTCTATATACAGTATCATGTCATCTGCAAACAGTGACAGTTTTACTTCTTCCTTTCCAATTTGGATTCCTTTAATTTCTTTTGCTTTTCTGATTGCTGTCGCTAGGACTTCCTGAATAATATTAAATAGAAGCGATGCAGGCGGTCATTCTTTATTATTCCTGATCTTAGAGGAAATAATTTTAGTTTTTCACTGTTGAGTATGCTGTTAGTTGTGGTCTTGCTATATATGGCCTTTATTATATTGAGTATGTTTCTTTCCTACCCACTTTATTGTGAGATTTTATCATAAATGGATGTTGAATTTTGTCAAAAAGCTTTGTCTATATCTATTGAGATTGTCATATGATTTTTATTCTTTAATTGGTTAATGTGGTGTATCATACTGACTGATTTATGGGTATTGAACCATCCTTGCATCCCTGGGATAGATCCTAATTGATCATGTTATATAATTCATTTAATGTATTTTTGAATGTTGTTAACTAATATTTTGTTGAGGAATTTTGCATCTATGTTCATTAGTGATATTGGTCTGTAAATTTCTTTTTCTTTTCATTTTTCTTTCTTTATTATTTATCTTTTTATTTTTGTGGTTGCTGTGTCTTTGCTGGTTTTGATATCAGGGTGATGCTGGCTTTACAGAATGAGTTTGGAAGTTTCCATCCTCTGCAATTTTTTGGAGTCATGTGAGAAGTTTTGGTGTTAACTCTTCCTTAAATATATCATAGAATTAATGTGTGAAATGTCTGGTCCTGAACTTTTGTTTGTTGGAATTTTAAAATTTCTGATTCAGGGACTTCCCTGGCAGTCCAGTGGTTAAGACTTTGCCCTCCAATGCAGGGAGTGTGGGCTCAATCCTGGTCAGGGAGATACAATCCCACATGTCTTGCAGCCAAAAGAACAAAATAAAAAACTGAAGCAATATTGTAACAAAGTCAATAAAGACTTTTTTAAATTCCTTTTTTAAAAATTTTACAAACTTATTTATTTAATTAATTAATAGTTTTTAAAAAGTAATTAATTAATTTTTCCCTGTGTTAGATCTTTTTTGTCTTTTTAAATTTTTGTATTTTATTTTTTTATACAGCAGGTTCTTATTAGTTATCCATTTTACACATATTAGTGTATATATGTCAATCCCAATCTCCCAGTTCATACACCCACCCACCCCCACTTTCCCCCCTTGGTGTCCATATGTTTGTTCTCTACAACTGTGTCTCAATTTCTGCCCTGGAAACCAGTTCATCTGTACCATTTTTCTAGGTTCCCCATATATGTGTTAATATATGATATTTGTTTTTCTCCTTCTGACTTACTTCACTTTGTATGACAGTCTCTAGATCCATCCACATCTCTACAAATGACCCAATTTCATTCCTTTTTATGGCTGAGTAATATTCCATTGTGTATACATACCACATCTTTACCATTCATCTGTCAATGGGCATTTGGGTTGCTTCCATGTCCTGGTTATTGTAAATAGTGCAGCAATGAATATTGGGGTGCATGTGTCTTTTTGAATTATGGTTTTCTCTGGGTATATGCCCAGTAGTGGGACTGCTGGGTCATATGGTAATTCTATTTTTGGTTTATTAAGGAACCTCCATACTGTTCTCCATAGTGGCTGTATCAACTTACATTCCCACCAACAGTGCACAAGGGTTCCCTTTTCTCCACAACCTCTCCAGCATTCATTGTTTATAGATTTTCTGATGATGCTCATTCTAACTGGTGTGAGGTGATTCCTCATTGTAGTTTTGATTTGCATTTCTCTAATAGTGATGTTGAGCAATTTTCATGTGCTTCTTGGCCACCTGTATGCCTTCTTTGGAGAAATGTCTATTTAGGTCTTCTGACCATTTTTGGATAGGGTGGTTTGTTTTTAAATATTGAGCTGCATGAGCAGTTTATATATCTGGAGATTAATCTTTTCTCCATTGATTCATTTGCAAATATTTTCTCCCATTTGGAGGGTTGTCTTTTCGTCTTGTTTGGAGCTTCCTTTGCTGTGCCAAAGCTTTGAAGTTTCATTAGGTCACATTTGTTTATTTTTGTTCTTATTTCCATTACTCTAGCAGGTGGATCAAAAAATATCTTGCTGTGATTTATGTCAAAGAGTGTCCTTCCTATGTTTTCCTCTGAGAGTTTTGAGGTGTCCAGTCTTACATTTAGGTCTCTAATCCATTTTGAGTTTATTTTTGTATATGGTGTTAGGGAGTGTTTTAATTTCATTCTTTTACATGTACATGTCCAGTTTTCCCATCGCCACTTATTGAACAGACTGTATTTTCTCCATTGTATATCTTTGCCTCCTTTGTCATACATTAGTTGACCATATGTGTTTGGGTTTATCTCTGGGCTTTCTATCCTGTTCCAATGATCTATATTTCTGTTTTTTTGCCAGTACCATATTGTCTTGATTACTGTAGCTTTGTAGTATGGTCTGAAGTCTGAGAGTCTGATTCCCCTAGCCCCGTTTTTTTTTTTCCCTCAAGACTGCTCAGGTTATTTGGGTTCTTTTGTGTCTCAACACAAATTTTAAGATTTTTTGTTTTAGTTCTGTAAAAAAATGCCATTGGTAATTTGGTAGGGATTACATTGCATCTGTAGATTGCTTTGGGTAGTATAGTCATTTTCACAATGTTGATTTTTCCAATCCAAGGACATGGTATATCTCTCCATCTGTTTGTATCATTTTTAATTTCTTTCAGCAGATTTTTGTCTCCCTAGGTAGGTTTATTCCTAGGTAATTTTTTTTTGTTTTTGCAATCGTATTTGGAGTGTTTCCTTAATTTCATTTTCAGATTTTTCATCATTAGTGTATAAGAATGAAAGAGATTTCTGTGCCTTAATTTTGTATCCTCCAACTTTACCAAATTCATTGATTAGCTCTAGTAGATTTCTGGTGGCATCTTTAGTATTCTCTATGTATAGTATCATGTCATCTGCAACAGTGACAGTTTTACTTCTTTTCCAATTTGTATTCCTTTTATTTCTTTTTCTTCTCTGATTGCCATGGCTAGGACTTCCAAAACTAAGCTGAATAAGACTGGTGAGGGTGGACATCCTTGTCTTGTTCCTGATCTTAGAGGAAATGCTTCAGTTTTTTCACCATTGGGAATGATCTCTGCTCTGCGTTTGTCATATGTGGCCATTATTATGGTGACTTAGGTTTCCTCTATGCCCACTTTCTGGAGAGTTTTTATCATAAATTGGTGTTGAACTTTGTCAAAAGCTTTCTCTGCATCTATTGAAATGATCATATGGTTTTTCTCCTTCAATTTGTTAATATGGTTTATCACATTGATTGATTTGCATATATTGAAGAATCCTTGCATCCCTGGGATAAATCCCACTTGTTCATTGTGTATGATCCTTTTAATGTGTTGTTGGATTCTATTTGCTAGTATTTTGTTAAGGATTTTTGCATCTGTATTCTTCAGTGATATTGGTCTGTAATTTTCTTATTTTGTAGTATCTTTCTCTGGTTTTGATATCAGGGTGATGGTGGCCTCACAGACTGAGTTTGGGAGTATTCCTTCCTCTGCAATGTTTTGGAACAGTTTGAGAAGGATGGTTGTTTACTCTTGTCAAATTTGTGATAAAATTCAACTGTGAAGCCATCTGGTCCTGGACTTTTGTTTGTTGGAAGATTTTGAATCATACTTTCAATTTCATTACATGTGATTGGTCTGTTCATATTTTCTATTTCTTCTTAGTTCAGTCTTGGAAGGTTATACCTTTCTAAGAATTTGTCCATTTCTTCCAGGTTATCCATTTTATTGGCATAGAGTTGCTGGTACTAGTCTCTTATGATGTTTTGTATTTCTGCAGTGTCCAATGTAACTTCCCTTTTTCATTTCTAATTTTATTGATTTGAGTCCTCTCTCTATTTTTTACATCTTTATTGCAGTATAATTGCTTTAAAATGGTGTGTTAGTTTCTGCTTTATAACAAAGTGAATCAGTTATACATATACTCCCATATCTCTTACCTCTTGCATCTCCCTCCCTCAAACCCTCCCTATCCCACCCCTCTAGGTGGTAACATGGCACCGAGCTGATCTCCCTGTGCTATGTGGCTGCTTCCCACTACCTATTTTACATTTGATAGTGTATATATGTCCATGCCACTCTCTCGCTTTGTCACAGCTTACCCTTCCCCCTCCCTATATCCTCAAGTCCATTCTCTAGTAGGTCTGTGTCTCTATTCCTGTCTTACCCCTAGGTTCTTCATGACATTTTTTTTTCCTTAAATTCCATATATGTGTGTTAACATATGGCATTTCTCTTTCTCTTTCTCTTTCTGATTTACTTCACTCTGTAGACAGACTCTAGGTCTAATCCACCTCATTACAAATAGCTCAATTTCATTTCTTTATATGGCTGAGTAATATTCCATTGTATATATGTGCCACATTTTCTTTATCCATTCATTCGATGATGGACACTTAGGTTGTCTCCATCTATGGGCTATTATAAATAGAGCTGCAATGAACATTTTGGTACATGTCTCTTTTTGAATTATGGTTTTCTCAGGGTATATGACCAGTAGAGGGATTGCTGGGTCATATGGTAGTTCTATTGGTAGTTTTTTAAGGAGTCTCCATACTCTTCTCCATAGTGGCTGTATCAATTTACATTCCCACCAGCAGTGTAAGAGTGTTCCCTTTTCTCCACACCCTCCCCAGCATTTATTTTTTACAGATTTTTTGATGATGGCCATTCTAACTGGTGTGAGATGATATCTCATTGTAGTTTTGACTTGTATTTCTCTAAATATTAATGATGTTGAGCATTCTTTCATGTGTTTGTTGGCAGTCTGTATATCTTCTTTGGAGAAATGTCTGTTTAGCTCTTCTGCCCATTTTTGGATTGGGTTGTTTATTTTTTTGTTATTGAGCTCCATGAGCTGCTTATAAATTTTGATGATTAATTCTTTGTCAGCTGCTTCATTTGCAAATATTTTCTCCCATTCTAAGCACTGTCTTTTGGTCTTGCTTATGGTTTCTTTGTTGTGCAAAAGCTTTGAAGTTTCATTAGGCCGCATTTTTTATTTTTGTTTTTATTTCTATTTCTCTAAGAGGTAAAAGGATCTTGCTGTGATTTATGTCATAGAGTGTTCTACCTATGTTTTCCTCTAAGAGTTTGATAGTTTCTGGCCTTACATTTAGGTCTTTAATCCATTTTGAGCATATTTTTGTGTATGGTGTTAGGGAGTGATCTAATCTCAGACTTTTCCATGTACCTGTCCAGTTTTCACAGCACCACTTATTGAAGAGGTTGTCCTTTCTCCACTGTACATTCCTACCTCCTTTATCAAAGATAAGTTGACCATATGTGCATGGGTTTTTCTCTGGGCTTTCTATCCTGTTCCATTGACCTATCTTTCTGTTTTTGTGCCAGTTCCATACTGTCTTGATTACTGTAGCTTTGTAGTATAGTCTGAAGTCAGGGAGCCTGATTCCTCCAGCTCCGTTTTTAAAGATTGCTTTGGCTATTCAGGGTGTTTTGGTTTCCAAACAGACTGTGAAATTATTTGTTCTAGTTCTGTGAAAAATGCCAGTGGTAGTTTGATAGGGATTGCATTGAATCTGTAGATTGCTTTGGGTAGTAGAGTCATTTTCACAATGTTGATTCTTCCAATCCAAGAACATGGTATATCTCTCCATCTGTTTGTATCATCTTTAATTTCTTTCATCAGTGTCTTATAATTTTCTGCATACAGGTCTTTTATCTCCTTAGGTAGGTTTATTCCTAGATATTATATTATTTTGTTGCAATGGTAAATGGAAGTGTTTCCTTGATTTCACTTTCAGATTTTTCATCATTAGTGTATAAGTATGCCAGAGATTTCTGTGCATTAATTTTGTATCCTGATACTTTAACAAATTCATTGATTAGATTTAGAAGTTTTCTGGTATCATCTTTAGGATTCTCTATGTATAGTATCGTCTCATCTTCAAACAGTTACAGCTTTACTTCTTCTTTTCTGATTTGCATTACTTTTATTTCCATTTCTTCTCTTATTTCTGTGGCTGAAACTTCCAAAACTATGTTGAATAAGAGGGGTGAGAGTCGGCAACCTTGTCTTGTTCCTGATCTCAGTGGAAATGATTTCAGTTTTTCACCGTTGAGGAAAATGTTGGTTGTGGGTTTGTCCTATATGGCCTTTATTATGTTGAGGAAAGTTCCCTTTATGCCTACTTTCTGCAGGGTTTTTATCATAAATTGGTGTTGAATTTTGTCCAAAGCTTTCTCTGCATCTATTGAGATGATCCTTTGTTTTTTCTCCTTCAATTTATTAATATGGTGTATCACGTTGATTGATTTGCGTATATTGAAGAGTCCCTGCATTCCTGGAATAAATCCCACTTGATCATGGTGTATGATCCTTTTAATGTGCTGTTGGATTGTTTGCTAGTATTTTGTTGAGGATTTTTGCATCTATGTTCATCAGTGATATTGGCCCGTAGTTTTCTTTCTTTGTGACATCCTTCTCTGGTTTTGGTATCAGGGTGATGTTCTCATAGTATGAGTTTGGAAGTGTTCCTCCCTCTGCTATATTTTGGAAGATATTGAGAAGAATAGGTGTTAGCTCTCCTCTAAATGTTTGATAGAATTTGCCTGTGAAGCCATCTGGCCCTGAGCTTTTGTTTGTTGGAAAGTTTTTAATCACAGTTTCAATTTCAGTACTTGTGATTGGTCTATTCATATTTTCTATTTCTTCCTGATTCAGTCTTGGCAGGTTGTGCATTTCTAAGAATTTGTCCATTTCTTCCAGGTTTCCATTTTATTGGCATAGAGTTGCTTGTAGTAATCTCTCCTGATCTTTTGTATTTCTGCAGTGGCAGTTGTTACTTCTCCTTTTTCATTTCTAATACTATTGATTTGTGTCTTCTCCCTTTATTTCTTCATGAGTCTGGCTAATGGTTTATCAATTCCGTTTATCTTCTCAAAGAACCAGCTTTTAGTTTTATTGATCTTTGCTATCATTTCCTTCATTTCCTTTTCATTTATTTCTGGTCTGATTTTTATGATTTCTTTCCTTCTGGTAACGTTGGATATTTTTTGTTCTTCTTTCTCTAATTGCTTTAGGTGCAAGGTTAGGTTGTTTATTCGAGATGTGTCCTGTTTCCTAAGGTAGGATTGTAGTGCTCTAAACTTCCCTCTTAGAACTGCTTTTGCTGCATCCCATAGGATTTGGGTCATCATGTCTCCATTGTCATTTGTTTCTAGGTATTTTTCTATTTCCCCTTTGATTTCTTCAATGATCACTTTGTTATTAAGTAGTGTATTGTTTAGCCTTAATCTGTTTGTATTTTTTACGGATTTTTTCCTGTAATTGATATCTAGTCTCATGGCATTGTTTTCGGAAAAGATACTTGATACAATTTCAATTTTCTTAAATTTACCAAGGCTTGATTTGTGACCCAAGATATGATCTAACCTGGAGAATGTTCCATGAACACTTGAGAAAAATGTGTATTCTGTTGTTTTTGGATGGAATGCCCTATAAATATCAATTAAGTCCATCTTGTTTAATGTATCATTTAAAGCTTGTGTTTCCTTATTTACTTTCATTTTGGATGATCTGTCCATTGGAGAAAGTGGGGTGTTTAAGTCCCCTTCTATGAATGTGTTACTTTCGATTTCCCCTTTTATGGCTGTTAGTATTTGCCTTATGTTTTGAGGTGCTCCTATGTTGGGTGCATAAATATTTACAATTGTTATATCTTCTTGGATTGATCCCTTGATCATTATGTAGTGTCCTTCTTTGTCTCTTCTAATAGTCTTTATTTTAAAGTCTATTTTGTCTGATATGAGAATTGCTACTCCAGCTTCATTTGGTTTCCATTTGCATGGAATATCTTTTTCCATCCCCTTACTTTCAGTCTGTATGTGTCTCTAGGTCTGAAGTGGGTCTCTTGTAGACAGCATATATATGGGTCTTGTTTTTGTATCCATTCAGCCAATCTGTGTCTTTTGGTTGGAGCATTTAGTCCATTTACATTTAAGGTAATTATCAATATGTTTTTTCCTATTCCCATATTCTTAATTGTTTTGGGTTCGTTATTGTAGGTATTTGCCTTCTCTTTGCCTAGAGAAGTTCCTTTAGCATTTGTTGTAAAGCTGGTTTGGTGGTGCTGAACTCTCTCAGCTTTTGCTTGTCTGTAAAGGTTTTAATTTCTCCATCAAATCTGAATGAGATCCTTGCTGGGTTGCATAATCTTGGTTGCAGGGTTTCTCCTTCATCACTTTAAATATATCCTGCCAGTCCCTTCTGGCTTGCAGAGTTTCTGCTGAAAGATCAGGTGTTAACCTTATGGGGATTCCCTTGTGTGTTATTTGTTTTTTTTCCCTTGCTGCTTTTTATATGTTTTCTTTGTATTTAATTTTTGACAGTTTGATTAATATGTGTCTTGGCGTATTTCTCCTTGGATTTATCCTGTAATGGACTCTCTGTGCTTCCTGGACTTGATTAACCATTTCCTTTCCCATATTAGGGAAGTTTTCAAATATAATCTCTTCAAATATTTTCTCAGTCCCTTTCTTTTTCTCTTATTCTTCTGGAACCCCTATAATTCTAATGTTGGTGCATTTAATGGTGTCCCTGAGTTCTCTGAGACTGTCTTCAGTTCTTTTCATTCTTTTTCCCTTATTCTGCTCTGCAGTAGTTATTTCCACTGTTTTATCTTCAGGTCACTATCCGTTCTTCTGCCTTAGTTATTCTGCTATTGATCCCATCTAGAGTATTTAAAATTCAGTTATTGTGTTGTTCATCATTGCTTGTTTCATCTTTAGATATTCCAGGTCCTTGTTAAATGTTTCTTGCATTTTTTTCTATTCTATTTCCAAGATTTTGGATCATCTTTATTATCATTATTCTGAATTCTTTTTCAGGTAGACTGCCTATTTCCTCTTCATATGTTAAGTCTGGTGGGTTTTTATCTTGCTCCTTCATCTGCTGTGGGTATTTTTGTCTTCTCATTTTGCTTATCTTACTGTGTTTGGGGTCTTCTTTTTGCAGGCTGCAGGTTCGTAGTTTCCATTGTTTTTGATGTCTGTGCCCAGTGGCTAAAGTTGGTTCAGTGTGTTGTGTAGGCTTTCTGGTGGATGGGACTAGTGCCTGTGTTCTGGTGGATGAGGCTGTCTCTTGTCTTTCTGGTGGGCAGGTCCACGTCTTGTTGTGTGTTTTGAGGTGTCTGTGGACTTATTTTGATTTTAGGCAGCCTCTCTGCTAATGGATGGGGTTGTGTTCCTGTCTTGCTAGTTGTTTTGCATAGGGTGTCCAGCACTGTAGCTTGCTGATCATTGAGTGCAGCTGGGTGCTTGTGCTGAGATGGATATCTCTGGGAGATTTTTACCATTTGTTATTATGTGAAGCTAGGAGGTTTCTTGTGGACCAGTGTCCTGAAGTTGGCTCTCACACCTCAGAGGCACAGCACTTACTCCTCGCTGCAGCACCCAGAGCCTTTCATCCACATGGCTCAGAATAAAAGGGAGAAAATATAGAAAGAAAGGAAGGAAGGAAGGAAGGAAGAAATAAAGGAGGGAGGGAGGAAGGAGGGAAGGAAGTAAAGAAAGAAAGAAAGATGATAAAATAAAATAAAATAAAATAGAGTTATTAAAATAAAAAATAATTATTAAGAAAAAAAATTTTTTTAAAAGAAAAAAACAAAAAATGAAACCAAAAAATGGACAGATAGAACCCTAAGACAAATGGTGGAAGCAAAGCTATACAGACAAAATGTCACACAGAAGCATACACATACACACTCACAAAACAAGGAAAAGGGGAAAAATCATAAATCTTGCTCTCAAAGTCCACCTCCTCAATTTGGGATGATTCATTGTCTATTCATGTATTCCACAGATGCAGGGTACATCAAATTGACTGTGGAGATTTAATCCGCTGCTTTTGAGGCTGCTGGGAGGGATTTCCCTTTCTCTTCTTTGTTCTCACAGCTCCCAGGGGCTCAGCTTTGGATTTGGCCACTCCTCCACGTGTAGGTCACTGGAGGGCGTGTTTTCTTTGCTCAGACAAGATGGGGTTAAGGGAGCAGCTGCTTTGGGGACTCTGGCTCACTCAGGCTGGGGGGAGGGAGGGGTACAGAGTTCTGGGTGAGCCTGGGGTGGCAGAGGTCGTCATGACGTTGCACTAGCCTGAGGTGTGCAGTGCGTTCTCCTGGGGAAGTTGTCCCTGGATCCCAGGACCCTGGCAGTGGCGGGCTGTACAGCCTCCCTGGAATGGGGGTGTGGATAGTGACCTGGGCTCGCACACAGGCTTCTTGGTGGTGGCAGCAGCAGCCTTAGTATCTCATGCCCGTCTCTGGGGTCCGCGCTTTTAGCCGCAGCTCGCGCCTGTGTCTGGAGCTCCCCTAAGCAGTGCTCTTAATCCCCTCTCCTTGTGCACCAGGAAACAAAGAGGGAGGGAAAAGTCTCTTGCCTCTTTGGCAGGTCCAGACTTTCCCCGGGACTCCCTCCTGGCAAGCTGTGGTGCAGTAACCCCTGCAGGCTGTGTGCACGCCACCAACTCCCATCCTCTCCCTGTGCTCCAACCGAAACCTGAGCCTCAGCCCACAGCCCCGGCCGCCCCAGTGGGTGAGCAGACAAGCCTCTCGTGCTGTTGATTGCTTGTTGGCACCAATCCTCTGTGCGAGAATCTCACCGCTTTGCCCTCCACACCCTTGGTTCTCTGCTCTCCTCCACAGCTCTGAAGCTTTCCCCCCCTGCCACCCACATTCTGTGCCCACAAAGGGGCTTCCTAGTGTGTGTAAACCTTTCCTCCTTCACAGCTCCCTCCAACTGGTGTATGTCCCCTCCCTATCCGTTTGTCTCTGTTTATTCTTTTTTCTTTTGCCCTACCCAGTTACATGGGGAGTTTCTTGCCTTTGGGGAGGTCTGAGTTGTTCTGCCAGCATTCAGTAGGTGTGCTGTAGGAGCTTTTCCATGTGTAGATGTATTTCTGGTGTATCTGTGGGGAGGAAGGTGATCTCCGGTTCTTACTCTTCTGCCATCTTCCCCTCGTCTCTCTCCCTCTTTTTCTTGATAAGTCTGACTAATAGTTTATCAATTTTGTTTATCTTCTCAAAGAACCAGTTTTTAGTTTTATTGATCTTTGCTATTGTTTTCTCTGTTCTATTTCATTTATTTCTTCTCTCATCTTTATGATTTCTTTCTTTCTATTAACTTTGGGTTTTGTTTGTTCTTCTTTCTCTAGTTCCTTCAGTTGTAAAGTTAGATTGTTTATTTGAGATGTTTCTTGTTTCTTGAGGTTGGATTGTATTGCTATAAACTTCCCTCTTAGAACTGCTTTTGCTGCATCCCATATGTTTTGGATCATCATGTTTTCATTGTCATTTGTCTCTAGGTATTTTTTGATTTCCTCTTTGATTTCTTCAGCGATCTCTTGGCTATTTAGTAACATATTGTTGAGCCTCGATTTGTTTGTGTTTTTTACATTATTTTCCCTGTAATTGATTTATAATCTCATAACATTGTGGTCAGAAAAGATGCTTGATAGGATTTCAATTTTCTTAAATTTACTGAGGCTTGATTTGTGACCCAAGATGTGATCTATCCTGGAGAATGTTCCATGCACCCTTGAGAAGAAAGTGTAATCTGCTGTTTTTGGATGGCATGCCCTATAAATATCAGTTAAATCTATGTGGTCTACTGTATCATTTAAACCTTGTGTTTGTTCATTAATTTTCTGTCTGGATGATCTGTCCATTGGTGTAAGTGAGGTGTAAATATTCTCCACTCTTATTGTGTTACTGTCGATTCCCTCTTTTATAGCTGTTAGCAGTTGCCTTATGTATTGAGGTTCTCCTATGTTGGGTGCATGTATAATTATAATTGTTATATCTTCTTCTTGAATTGATCCCTTGATCATTACGTAGTGTTCTTCCTTGTCTCTTGAAGCATTTTTTATTTTGAAGTCTATTTTATCTGATATGAGTATTGCTACTCCAGCTTTCTTTTGATTTCCATTTGCATGGAATATCTTTTTGCATCCCTTCACTTTCAGTCTGTATATATCCCTAGGTCTGAAGTGGGTCTCTTGTAGACAGCATATATATGGGTCTTGTCTTTGTATCCATTCAGCAAGCCTGTGAGTTTTGGTTGGAGCTTTTAATCCATTAATGTTTAAGGTAATTATCGGTATGTATGTTGCTATTACCATTTTCTTAATATTGGGGGTTTGTTTTTATAGGTCCTTTTCTTCTCTTATGTTTCCCACTTAGAGAAGTTCGTTTAGCATTTGTTGTAGAGCTAACTTGGTGGTGCTGAATTCTCTTACCTTTTACTTGTCTGTAAAGGTTTTGATTTCTCCATCGAATCTGAATGAGATCCTTGCCAGGTAGAGTAATCTTGGTTGTAGGTTCTTCCCTTTCATCACTTTAAATATGTCATGCCACTCCATTTTGACTTGTAGTGTTCCTTTGAGAAATCAACTGTTAAGCTTATGGGAGTTCCCTTGTATATTATTTGTCATTTTTCCCTTGCTGCTTTCAATAATTTTTCTTTGTCTTTAATTTTTGCCAGTTTGATTACTATGTGTCTCAGTATGTTTCTCCTTGGGTTTATCCTGTATGGGACTCTCTGTTCTTCCTGGACTTGGGTGGCTATTTCTTTTCCCACGTTAGGGAAGTTTTTGACTATTATCTCTTCAAATATTTTCTCTGGTCCTTTCTCTCTCTCCTCCTTCTGGGACCCCTATAATGGGAATGTTGTTGCATTTATTGTTGTCCCAGCTGTCTCTAAGGCTGTCTTTGTTTCTTTTCATTCTTTTTTCTTTATTCTATTCCATAGCAGTGAATTCCACCATTCTGTCTTCCAGGTCACTTATCCATTCTTCTGTCTCAGTTATTCTGTTATTGATTCCTTCTAGTGTATTTTTCATTTCAGTTATTGTACTGTTCTTCTCTGTTTGTTTGTTCTTTAATTCTTCTAGTTCTCTATTAAACATTTATTGCATCTTCTCAATCTTTGCCTCCATTCTTTTTCCAGGTTCTGGATCATCTTCACTATCATTGTTCTAAATTCTTTTTCTGGAATTTTGCCAATCTCCCTTCATTTAGTTGTTTTTCTGGAGTTTTATCTTGTTCCTTCATCTGGTACATAGCTCTCTGCCTTTTCATCTTGTCTGTCTTTTTGTGAATGTGGTTTTTGTTGCAGAGGTTGCAATATTGTAGTTCTTCTTGCTACTGCTGTCTGCCCTCTGGTGGATGAGGTTATCTAAGAGGCTCTGCAAGTTTCCTGATGGGAGGGACTTGTGGTGGGTATAGCTGGCTCTTGCTCTGGTGAGCAGAGCTCAGTAAAACTTTAATATGCTTGTCTGCTAATGGGTGGGGCTGGGTTCTCTCCCTGTTGGTTGTTTGGCCTGCAGTGACTCAAAAATGGAGCCTACGAGGGCTCTTTGGTGGGGCTAATGGTGGACTTTGGGAAGGCTCACAACAAGGAGTACTTCCCAGAACTTCTGCTATCAGTGTCCTTGTCCTCACATTGAGACACATCTACCTCCCACCTCTGCAGGAGACCCTTCAACACTAGCAGGTAAGTCTGGTTCAGTCTCCTATTTGGTCACTGCTCCTTCCCCTGGGTCCTGATGCATACACTACTTTGTGTATGCCCTCCAAGAGTGGAGTCTCTGTTTGCCCCAGTCCTGTCAAAGTCCTGCAGTCAAATCCCACTAACCTTCAGTGTCTAATTCTCTAGGAATTCCTCCTTCCATTGCAGAACACCCAGGTTGGGAAGCCTGATGTGGGGCTTAGAACCTTCAGTCTAGTGGGTCGACTTCTGTGGTATAAGTGTTCTCCAGTCTGTGATTCACCCACCCAGCAGTTATGGGATTTGATTTTATTGTGATTGTGCTCCTCCTACCATCTCAGTGTGGCTTCTCCTTTGTCTTTGGATGTGGGATATCTTTCTTGGTGACTTCCAGTGTCTTCCTATCGATGATTTTCAGCAGTTAGTTGTGATTCTGGTGCTCTCACAAGACGGAGTGAGCACACATCCTTCTACTCCACCATCTTGAACCAATCTCTTGCCTTGTTGTAAAAAAATTTCTGATTCAATTTTATTACTGTTAATTGATCTGTTTATATTTTCTCTTTTTTCCTGATTCAGTCTTGGTAGATTGTACATTTCTAGGAATTTATCCATTTCTTCCAAATTATCAATTTTATTGGTGTATAATTGTTTGTAGTGAGCTCTTTTTCCTTTTTGTTTCTGTGGCATCTGTTGTAGCTTTTACTTTTTCATTTCCAATTTTGTTGATTTGGCCCTCTCTTTTTCTTGATGAGTCTGACTAAAGTTTTATCAATTTTGTTTAGCTTTCCAATGAACTAGCTTTTATTTTCATTGATCTTCCTATTATTTTTTCAATCTCTATTTCATTTATTTCTGCATTGACCTTCATGATTTCTTTCCTACTACTAATTTTGGGTTTTGTTCATTCTTCTTTTTCTAGTTCCATTAAGTGTAAGGTTAGGTGGTTTATGTGAGATTTTTCTTGTTTCCTGAGGTAGGCTTTTATTGGTATAAACCTCCCTCTCAGAACTGCTTCTTCTGTATCCCAAAGATTTTGGATCATTATGGGTTTTTTCTTTTTTTAATTGTTTCCAGGTATTTCTTAACTTCCTCTTTTTTTTCTTCAGTGATCTATTTACTGTTCAGTAGCTTATTGTTTGCCTTCCACGTGTTTGTATTTTTTTGCAGTTTTTTTCCTTGTAGTTGATTTCTAGTATAGTGTTGTGGTTAGAAAACATGTTTGGTATGACTTCATTCTTCTTAAATTTACTAAGACATTGTTTTGTGGCTTAGCATGTCATCTATCTTGGAGAATATTCCTCTGTTCTCATGACTACTATTCAACATTGTAGTGTAGATTCTTCACAGTGCTATAATGAAACTAAATAAAACAAACTTATATTGGAACAGAAAAGTGAAACTCTTTACTCAGAGAGACATGATGATCTATGGAGAAGATCCAACTGAATCTACAAAAATGCTACTAGAACAAATATATCATTTTAACAAGTTCTAATTGTGTATTATGAAATTTAATATTGCAAAATATTGCTGAACTAAATTAAAGAAGTCCTAAAGAAAATGAAAGATATACTGTGGTTATAGATCAGAAAATTCATTTCTGTTATGATGTCAGTTCTCTGAAAATTGATCTGTAAATTCAATGTAATCACAGTAAAATCCCCAGCAGTCTTCTTTGTACAAACTGACAAGATTATTTTTTAAATTATATGGAAATTTAAACCTAACTTGATAAATAACAACAAAGTTGAAAAAGTTACTTTTTTGATTTTAAGACTTATTATAAAACTAGAGTGATCAACAGAGTGTGGCATTGACATAAAGAGTGGCAATAGTTTAATGGAACAGAGAAGAGGATCCAAAATATACCCACACATATGTGGTCAATTGATTTTCAAGAAAGGCTCCATGTCAAATTAATGAGTATAAAACAAAATGTTTTCAATGAATGGTCCTGTAACAGTTGAGAAAACATGGGTTAAAAGTAAACTTTGAACTTTCTTGCACAACATATGCAAAAATTAACTTGAAATGGCTTATAGATATAAACATATGGATTAGAACTATAAAATTTCTGTGATAAAAGAGAAACTTAATTACTTTGAATTTGACATGTAACACCAAAAGCATAATCCATAAAGAAAAAAATATAGTAAATGCATTACTATAGGAACGTGCGAAAGACTGTCCCTCTGCATTCATCTACCTACAGTATTCAAGTGAGTGTTTATGGTCATGGATAGAAATCATCTTTTTGCAGATCATGGTTGACAGTCAATCATTGCTTGTTTCACAAACTAACACCTAATCTCTCTCTTTCTGGAAGTCTAGGAAGGTAACAAAAGTCAATAGGGAGCCATCATTCTTGGGGGAAGCCACCTGTCTGCAGGACTCCATGCCCCCCTGAGCTTGAGTCAAGTGGAATTCTTCTCAACTCTTACAGCCTTCATTTTACTACCTACATGATAGCACTCAGCCCAAATCCAGCACACCCTTTATCTCAATCCATGTCAATGAACAAAAGATTCCCAGGACTCCTGAGTTATCCTTTATCCCTTGGATCTACTCTCCATTGTACTGTGTCTATAACATTTTTTCAATCCTTACTCGTCTAAAATCTTTCCACTAGCCATGCTGAAACTCTAAACAAATAATCAAGGGAATTTCCTGCGTCCTCAAACTCTGCATTAAACATTGCCTTCACCTTCTATCTTCAAGTGAAACCTACCCCTATAGTATGCATTTATTTTTCTTGTCAAAAGACTCTTTCTTGATCCCATTTCCATCAGTCGCTCCATTTTTCTCATTTGCTTTATAGCAAAATGCATAGACAAAGTTGTCTGTACTTTATGTCCTCAATTTTTCTCCTCGAAATTTTACTTGCACTGACTCTATCAGGTTTTGCCTCCATCACTCCACAGATTGTGTTTTTATCACATCATCAAATAATATACATAGTTTTATACACAATGTGGATTATTGGGCATCAGCATTGTACAGATATGGCCACTCCTTTCTCCTGGAAACACTTTATTCATTTTTGAGTGAAGACATCCTATAGTCTTCTTTCCTGTTCCACCTCTGGGGAGGAGGGGGTCCATCTTAGCCCCTTTTTCTTTTACTTTTCCTTTAGCTCCAGACATTAAAAATGTAAATGCCTCTGGGATCAGTCCTTGAATTCCCCTTTGATTCCATCTACACTCATTCCTTTGATAATCATGTCTAGTTATATGCTAATGCATCTACAATTTACATTTTCCACTCTGAACTCTACCTTGAACTCCACCTTCCCCAATCCTACATTAGATCAATAGCTCCAGTGGAGTTTGACCAGAGTCTCAAATCTAACATGTCAGAAGATGAATTACTGATGTTACCTTTAAACCTCTCCTAAAACAACCTTCTTTACTGATGGCAAGTCCACCTCTACAGTTACTCAGTACAAATATTGACTTTGCTTTGTCTTTCTAACATCATATATGGACCGTAAGGAAATCTAGTTGGTTCTAATTTCAAAGATGTAGGGAACCTAACCATTTAACATCACCCACACTTTTATCTGATCCAAGACACCTTAAAACCCCCTCACCACTTTTCTCTCTCTCTCTCTTCCTTCATTATCTCTAGCCATACCAGCTATCTTGCTGGCTACAGCCCATTTGGGGCACACTCTTCTTCACAGTGCACACCAACATCTAGGTGCAAAGTTCTGTGTAAAGCTACAATTCTATTCTCCCCAGTAATTGGCAAATATCAATGTTATATAAACACTATGTATTTGAGATCTGACTAATTAAATCTAAATCACAAAAAAGGGAAACTATAACAATCCTATGATGAAAGAAAATGTAATCTTCATTGAATTCCACTTGCCCTGGGCTCTTTGTGCCTTCTTTAAGCACTTGCAGCAGCTGAAATTCTATTATGTTGAATCATTTTATAAAATAACCTACTTTACAGACAGCATGTTCATTTGAACAAAAGGACCATGTTTTTTCTTTTATTATTTCCCCAGTGTCTAGCTGAATAACTCATTCATAGAAAGCATACAACACATGGTTGTTGAACTGAATTATGTTTAATAAATATTGCCAGTCATGCAGAGAGAAAATGTTCTGGCAAGTAGCTGCTTGGCCATTTGAACAAGTTCCAACATGGGAGATTCTGAAAGCTTTGGACAGTTGACTTTGCAAACTCAATTATTTTTAAGAGATTTTTTTTCAATATTAATTTTTTTTTACAGAATATAAATTATCCTCTCTCACATACAACAAAAGTAAGAACTTTGCTTTATAAAAGGGTGAGTTCAATTATACAAAGTGCAATTCTAAGTATCACCTTCCGCCTTTGCAAAAAAGTGTCAGCTCTAATCTATCAAAAAAAAAAAAAAAAAGAAGGTAAGGCAATTGAACAGCTTTTGAATGTAAAAAGAGATTTTCTAGTGACAGATATTCGAATTGACAGGCATATTTCAAAGTCTAACATAAACTTCAAAGATCCAGGATCGTCCTTCACATACAAAATTCCAACAGAAAAATAAATACATGATGATTAAAACAAGAATAATGTAAAAAAACTCACACATATATAGTCAATTAATTCACAACAAAGCAGCCAAGAATATACAATGGGGAGAGGACAGTCTCTTCAATAAATGGTGTTAGGACATTTGGACAGCCACAACAAAAGAATGAGACTGGACCACTATCTCGTACCTTACACAAAAATTGACTCAAAATGAATTAAAGACTTAAATATAAGACCTGAAACCATAAAACTCCAAGAAGAAAACATTGGCAGTAAAATCCTTGACTTATAGGTCTTGGTGAAGATTTTTTTTTTAATCTGACACCAAGAGCAAAAGCAACAAAAGCAAAAATAAACAAGTTTGGCCACATCAAACTGAAAAACTTCTGCACAGCAAAGGAAACCAACATCAAAATGAAAAAGCGGCCTACTGAATGGGAGAAGACATTTGCAAATCATATATATAATAAGGGGTTAACATTCAAAATATGTAAATATCTCATACAACTCAATGACAAAAAAAGACAAAAACTTGATTAAAAATTAGCAGAGGATCTGAATAGACATTTTTCTAAAGACATACAGATGGCTAATAGGTACATGAAAAGATGTTCAACATCACTAATTATTAGGGAAATGCAAATCAAAACCACAATGAGATACCACCTCATACCTGTCAGTATGCAAGTGTATACAAAACACTAAAACTTAACAATAATAAACAGACCCTGGGCTTCCCTGGTGGCGCAGTGGTTGAGAGTCCACCTGCCGATACAAGGGACATGGGTTCGTGCCCCGGTCTGGGAAGATCCCACATGCCACGGAGTGGCTGGGCCTGTGAGCCATGGCCATTGAGCCTACGTGTCCAGAGCCTGTGCTCCACAAAGGGAGAGGCCACAACAGTGAGAGGCCCATGTACCATGAAACAAAACAAAACAAAACAAAATGAAACAAAAATCTTCTCTTATGACCACCCCTAAGGTGCAAGTCACCATGTTTCTGGAAGGGAGGAAAGTTAAAGTCTGGCTTTCACACATGGGGTAAGTGACAGGGAGCATAGGGTGCTCCTGGGGGGAAGGGGGGAGGAAGTATTATTTACAATTGTTTCCCCAAGTAGGACCTACATCATTCTGGGGGACACAGCCTGAAAGAGCCCCCATTGTGGTCTCCTAGCAAGCTAGTAGGCTTTAGGATTCATGGTTTATTTTTAATAATTGAGATTAGTTCTTATTTCTGAAGTGCCTGCTAGAGGACAATCAGCCCAGTTTACCCCATGTCTATGCATCAGGCAGGTGACTTTCATCTCCTCACAGAATGACTGAGGAACCACGAAGGGAATGAGGCAGGAGCAGCAGGTGAAGTATTCACAGGTGTGGGAGCTGAGACAATCCCCTGCTAATTCCAAGAGAATTTTCAAAGAGGTTAAGAGAATATGAATCAAATCGTGGTCAGGATGTCTGGCAGAGCACATTCAACAGTCAACTAAATTTAGGACATTTATAGAAATTCTCAAGAGAAGCACAGGACATTTTCTTTTGTGAGAAAGTCTGCAGGAGCAATGCTGTTTCCCTCCGTCCTTTGTACATCTTAGGGTCTAAGGTATGCGTCTTCCTCAGATGCTGGGGTTGTTATCACAAAATGTGCATTTCACCATTTTTTCCCCAATCACCCCTAATTCCACCTAGACCTTTCATCTGGAGTTTAAGTTTAAATCTTTAAGCTCCTTTTGTCCTGTTATCACCCACAGGATGTGACAACCACCTTGTTATGGGCTTCTATTGGGGGAAAGAAGGATATATCATCATAGCTGAGAATAGCTTGGGTAGAATCCTAAATTTTCAAAATAAGTCTACGTAAGTCTTCCACTTCCTTCCTGACAATGACTCAGGAAGCAGTCAAGAAGGTATCCCTTTTTGGTGACACCCTCAGTCAATGACCAATGACAAAAGTGCCTTTCTCTGAGTTGTGTGGACTGGGAGAAGGGTGGGGGATGGTGAGTGTAAATTTTTTGAGTTGATCTTGGAACAGGTCCTCCCAACATTTAATGATACCAGGTGCCTGTGAATGGCAAGGGACACAAAAAGCTCATTGGATACCTGACTATCAGCTCATTTGCAAGTAGCTTTCCCTATAAGCATCACACTATCAACACTCTGCAGATGGTCTGGAAAACTGGAAACATGAAGAATCAGTTTCAAGAGTCACAATGGTGTGGCTGGAGTTTGCTGATCAGACTTCTCAGCAAGGAAGATATTTTCCTCTGCCCTTCTAGGTTCTTCTGGTAAGTCTAAGAATTAAATTGATATGACTCAAATTAACAGGAGAAGACCAAAGGAAAATTTAATCACAGGTATACATGGGAGAGACCCAGGAAAACAGTAACTCACCAAAATGGCTGAAGCCCTAACCTTAAATACCATCCTTGGTTAAAGACAAAAGACAATGTTGGGAGTAGAGGTTTGGGACTTCAAAGAGGAGGAAGGCAATTCACATGGAGATGGAAAAACAAAAGTTTGGTAAACAAATGTTTCCTGGGCCAAGCAGAGACAATGGGACACAGAGGAATTTTATCAAACAGACTGTACTGGGTTCCTTCCTGTCCACTATACCTAGTTGATACTCTAGTTTTATATGGTGAAGTTCTCTGTCTGGAACAAGTACTCTATTTACATTTTTTTAGGCAGTTAGGAGGAAGGTCAAAGTTTCTTCCTGAGTCTTGGCTTTTGATTATTTTCAGCTTGAAATAGTCCACATGACAAAAAGAGATTTGGGGTGTCAACTTCTCCCCTACAGACTGGAACAATAACACAGTAACTTGAAAAATAGTCCAGTGCTGAGGTGGCATCAAGAGCCCTGAGTAGGATCAGAGTTGTGTGGCCAGCTAGCCATGAGCAGATGAAGACATGTCCTGTGCCATGGGGTCTCCCTTACTGCAGGGCAAATGAGTGTCAATGTTTGCATGAGCCACAGTCTGGCATGAGTGTGTAAACTCTGCATCAGAGTCGTATAATCCTTAACTGCGTGTCGGGTCTGTGATGGTGCATGGGTTGCCATGTCCGACCCAATGAGTCCAGGCAGTAAGGGCAGAGATCTGTCCAGTGCATCTTGAAGAGCAGATTTAGTCTCTTCAGAGAATGGTCCCTTTCTGTGAACACTTACATGAGGAAATCTTTATCAAAATAGAATAGAAATTTAAAAGCTGATTTTAAATTTATATGGGGATGTAAAGAACCAAAATAGCCAAACAATTGAGAATAATTTGGAATTACTATTTTTAATATTGAAAAACTACCCAATTTCAAAATTTAAGTTGACAGTAACCAAGACAAGGTGTTGTTGACATAGGTATAGATGTATATCTCAATGGAACAGAAAAGCATGTTCAGAAATAAATCCTTGCATTTATGATCAATTGATTTTTGACCAAAATGATAAAACAATCTGATATTTATAAAATATTACCTTTTAAAAAACTGTGCTAGGATCATTGGATATTTACAGGCAAAAACATACGAACAACAACAACAAAAAACCCCACAGAAACAAACAAAATTCTTAAACCTTTATTTCACTCCATACCACCATACCAAAAAAAAAAAAAAATAGACCAAAATAAGTCCAAACTTAAGTGATAAAACTAAAAACTTCTCAGAGAACAAAATAAATTTACTGTGAAGTGATGGATCTGTTAATTAGCTTGATTGTAGGGAATCATTTCACAAGATGTACTTATATCAAAACACCATGTTGTATACTTAAATATATACATTTTAAAGTTTGTCAGTCATATCTCAATAAAGCTGAAAGAAAACGAGTGGGAGCAAGTTGAAGGATAAAGAAGAAACAAGATTGGCCATGAGGATGGGTGATGGGTTTATGGATATCCGTTAAAATATTTTCTCTACCTCTGTATATGTTTAAAAGGCTCCAAAATAAAAAGTTAGAAAAAGTGTCAAAATGTTAAAATTAAACAGGTGCTATTTTAAAAAGTGTTTGATATTCTTTCCTGTATGTTGGAGACACTTCAAATTTTCAAAAATGAAAATCTAGATAAAGTAGTTTTCTTCTAGACAGAAGAAAAGCAGAAAAGATGCAGGAAGTTGGGGGAAACCATGGGGGATGGGCAAAAGGATGAAACTAACATTTATTAATTGACTCTCATTTTGTAGATACTCTCTGCAGCAGTTTTACATAATTTTTCATTTTACGGTCACAAAATTATTGTTGATTTAAACTTTTGTCCCAACGTTACAGATGATAAAATAGTGACTCTGAGAAGTAAAGTAACTGTATTTGCCCTAAACAGCTAGAAATAGTAGGGCTACAGTTGATATCTTTCTCTAAAGCCCATACTCACTATTTACACATTTTCAAACGGCTGTCAACTCACTTTCCAAGTATGTATCCCAGTCATCTCTGCAAAGCTCAGATCCAACACACTGGAGAGTTAGTGCCATCCAACTCTGTATCTCCGGATGCAGATGTGGGTGGCTACCCCAGAGGCACAAACAAAGTGGCTCCTTGTCTTTGCATCTCAGGTTCCTGCAAAATCCCATTGTGCTCCCAGGATGCAGGAACGTTTTTATCCCTGACATCGCCTGGAGCCTCCCTAACCTGCTGAGCACTTAGCCTTCTGTGTCCACAGGTGTATCTGTTGTCTCTGGTGGTACAAGTTCCACACCTTCACTCCCATCTCTCTGGAACCTCATCAGCTGTCCTTATCCCCTGCAGGTTGTTCTCCACATACCAGGAACCCCTCCCAGGGACACCAACTGCTTACCTGGTACAAAGCAACCTGTATTCCATCGTATATTCTCTTATTGTCACTGTTCCCCCTTTCCTCACCTTGCTTCATGTGAACAGAAGTCTTATGATCCCCCCACAACTGCTCCCTTTCAGAAGCGGTCTTCCTTCCTCAGGATCCTCTCCCATTCACCCATCTGCTTTTCCCACACTCCTGTCAGCAGCTTTGACTCAAAGGCTTGGGATTACCTTTGAAGATTTTGTTATAGAGATAAACAAAGAACTATAAAAACACAGAGGGATCAATTAATTCTAGTTTTTGGGAATCAAGGAAGACATCAAAATGAAAGAGACTTTGGAGTTTGGCCTTGATACATGATTTCTAAATTAAAAAAAGCAACAACAACAAGAATTCAACCAGAAGCAAAATCCAGTCTTTTGTTGTCTCATTTGACTCTGAAGGATGAACACAGGGATATGTGATACTTGCTAAGTTGCCTGGGTTTCTAAGTCATTAAGTGCAGGCTGCAGCAGAGTCAGTGGGGCTTGGGAAGAGAGAGGTGGCAGTTGTCCACTGAATGCCTTTCCTGTTCCCTCCAGGTAAACTCTATATTAAAAGCAGCCGAGCTGAGTGAAATATGAGCGTGCTCCAAACAGTGGTCTGGGTCACCTGTCATAGCTGAACCTGTTGGGAAAAGGCACAATACCTGATTTTGAACAGAGAATTGGCTGTCTTGATTCTGAATTTTTATTTCCTTTTTCTCCATCTCAAACTGGATACCCTCCAAACTAGATATTAAAATAAAAACTTGTCGAATAGTAAAATATTCTGAACAGCACATTCAAAGCAAGGCATGAATGTTAACACCAGCCTGACCTGACAATAAAAAGTGGAATCATGTACTGGAAAGAAAATTGGATTTAGGTTTCAATAAACCAGAATTAGAATTCCAATTCTGTCACTTGACAGGACTCCTAAGGAAAATCACTTTAACTGTCTGAGCACCCATTTACTCACTTTTAAAGTGATGCAAAATAAGAGACTTCTGGGACAACAGTAAACACACCAACATTTGCATTATTGGAGTCCCAGTAGGAGAAGAGAGAGAGAAAGGATCTGAGAAAGTATTTGAAGAGATTATAGTCAAAAACATCCCAAACATGGGAAAGAAAATAGCCATCAAAGTCCAGGAAGCACAGAGAGTACCAGACAGGATAAACCCATGGAGAAATGCAGCGAGTCACACAGTAATCAAATTAACAAAAGTTAAAGACAAAGAAAAATTATTAAAAGCAACAAGGGAAAAACAACAAATAACATACAAGGGAACTCCCAAAGGTTAACAGCTGATTTCCCAGCAGAAATTCTACAAGCCAGAAGGGAGTGGCAAGATATATTTCAAGTGATGAAAGGGAAGAACGTACAATTAAGATTACGCTACTCGGAAAGGATCTCATTCAAATTGGAAGGAGAAATCGAAAGCTTTACAGGTAAGCAAAAGCTAAGAGAATTCAGCACCACCAAAACAGCTCTACAACAAATGCTAAAGGAACTTCTGTAAGTGGGAAATACAAGAGAAGAAAAGGACCTACAAAAACAAACTTAAAACAATTAAGAAAATGGTAATACGAACATACATATCTATGCACACCTTAAATGTGAATAGATTAAATGTTCCAACCAAAAGACACAGGCTTACTGAATGGACACAAAAACAAGACCCATATATATGCTATCTATAAGATACCCACTTCAGATCTAGGGACACATACAGACTGAAAGTGAGAGGATGGAAAAATATGTTTGATGCAAATGGAAATCAAAAGAAAGCTGGAGTAGCAATATTCATATCAGATAAAATCAACTTTAAACTAAAGAATGTTACAAGGGACAATGAAGGACACAACTTAATGATCAAGGGTTCAATCCAAAAAGAAGATATAACAATTATAAATACATAAGGCAAATGCTAACAGCTATAAAAGAGGGAATTGACAGTAACACAATAAGAATGGGGGACTTTAACACCTCACTTACACCAATGGAAAGATCATCCAGACAGAAAAATATTAAGGAAACACAAGCTTTAAATGACATAGTAGACCAGATAGATTTAACTGATATTTATAGGACATTCCATCTGAAAACAGCAGATTACACTTTCTTCTCAACTGCACAAGGAACATTTCCCAGGTTAGATTGCATCTTGTGTCACGAATCAAGCCTCAGTAAATTTATGAAAATTGAAATCATATCAAGCATCTTTTCCAACCAGCACTGTGAGATTAGAAGTCAATTGCAGGGAAAAAAACGTGAAAAACGCAAACACATGGAGGCTAAATAATACTTTACAAAATAACCAAGAGATCACTGAAGAAATCAAAGAGGAAATTAGAAAATACCTAGAGACAAATGACAAGGAAAACACAATGATCCAAAACCTATGGGAGCCAGCAAAAGCAGTTCTAGGAGAGGAGTTTATAGCAATACAATCCTACCTCAACAAACAAGAAACATCTCAAATAAACAATCTAACCTTACACCTAAAGGAACTAGAGAAAGAAGAACAAACAAAGCCCAAAGTTAGTAGAAGGAAAGAAATCATAAAGATCAGAGCAGAAATAAAAGACATAGAAACAAAGAAAACAATAGCAAAGATCGATAAAACTAAAAGCTGGTTCTTTGAGAAGGTAAAAAAATTGATAAACGTTTAGCCAGACAAATCAAGAAAAAGGGGGAGAGGACTCAAATCAATAAAATTAGAAATGAAAAAGGGGAACTTACAACGGACACTGCAGAAATACAAAACATCATGAGACTACTACAGGCAATTCTAGGCCAATAAAAGGGACAACCTGGAAGAAATGGACAAATTCTTAGAAAGGTATAATCTTACAGACTGAACAAGGAAGAAATAGAAAATATGGACAGACCAATCACAAGAAATGAAATTGAAAGTGTGATTCAAAATCTTCCAACAAACAAAAGTACAAGGCCAGATGGCTTCAAAAGTGAATTCTATGAAACATTTAGAGAAGAGTTAACATCCATCCTTCTCAAACTCTTCCAAAATATAACAGAGGGAGGAATGCTTCAAAACTCATACTACAAGGCCACCATCACCGTGATACCAAATCCAGACAAATGTACTACAAAAAAGAAAATTACAGACCAATATCACTGATGAATATAGATGCAAAAATTGTCAACAAAATGCTAGCAAACAGATTCCAACAGCACATTAAAAGGAGTATACACTATGATCAAGTAGGATTTATCCCAGGGATGCAAGGGTTCTTCAATATATATAAATGAAACAATGTGACACACCATATTAACAAACTGAAGAATAAAAAGCATATGATCATCTCAATAGATGCAGAAAAAGCTTTTGAAAAAATTCAACACCAATTTATGATAAAAACTCTCCAGAAACTGGGCACACAGAGAACCTACCTCAATATAATAAAGGCCATATAAAACAAACCCACAGCAAACACCATTTTCAATGGTGAAAAATTGAAAACATTTCCTCTAAGATAAGGAAGAAGACAAGGATGTCCACTCTCACCACTATTATTCAACATAGTTTTGGAAGTCCTAGCCACAGCAATCATAGATGAAAAACAAATTAAAGGAATACAAATAGGAAAAGAAGAAGTTAAACGGTCACTGTTTGCAGATGACATAACACTGTACATAGATAATCCTAAAGATGTCACCTAAAAACTACTAGAGCTAATCAGTGAGTTTGGTTAAGTGGCAGGATATAAAATTAATGCACAGAAATGTCTTGCATTCCTATATACTAACACTGAACGATCAGAAAGAGAAATTAAGGAAACAATCTCATTCATCATTGCAAAAAAATAATATAATACCTAGGATTAAACCTACCTAAGGGGACAAAAGACCCATACTCCAAAAACTATAAGACACTTGTGAAAGGAATCAAAGATGACGCAAACAGATGGAGAGATATACCATGTTCTTGGATTGGAAGAATCAATATTGTGAAAATGACTATACTACCCAAAGCAATCTACAGATGCAATGTAACCTCTATCAAATTACCAATGGTATTTTTTACAGAACTAAAATTAAAAATCTTAAAATTTGTATGGAGACACAAAAAACTCCAAATAGCCAAAACAGTATTAAGGGGGAAAAAATGGAACTGGAGGAATCAGACTCCCTGACATCAGAATATACTACGAAGTGACAGTAATCAAGACAATATGGTAGTGGCACAAAAACAGAAATATAGATGAATGGAACAGGATAGAAACCCCAGAAATAAACCCATGTACCTATGATCACCTAATCTATGACAAAAGAGGCAAGAATACGCAATGGAAAAAAACAAAGTCTCTTCAATAAGTGATGCTGGGAAAACTGGACAGCTACATGTAAAAGAATGAAATTAGAACACTCCCGAACACCATATACAAAAATAAACTCAAAATAGATTAGAGACCTAAATGTAAGACTGGACACCACAAAACTCTTAGAGGAAAACATAGGAAGAACACTCTTTGACATAAATCACAGCAAGATCATTTTTGACCCACCTCCTAGAGTAATGGAAATAAAAACAAAACAAAGAAACAAACAAACAAAAAAACAAATGGGACCTTATGAAACTTAAATGCTCTTGCAGAGCAAAGGAAACCATAAACAAGATGAAAAGACAACCCTCAGAATGGGAGAAAACATTTGCAAACAAATCAACAGACAAAAGAGTAATCTCCAAAATATATAGGCAGCTCATGAAACTCAATATTAAGAAAACAAACACCCTAGCTCTTTTGTTAAAGCTTCTGCTTTGGCACCAAGATCTCTCCTCCTGCCCATCACCGCTCCTATGGCTCATAGCCACCTTGTCTTCTTCCAGCTGACTTTATATTTTCAAAGTTGAGGGAGAAGGCATCTAAAGCCTTCAAATGCCATAGAAAACTTCTGTCATATTATTCAGCAGCAAGCTTAGCAGAAATTTCTCATCCTTTCCAGAATATAACTGTCAATCAGTTAGTAGAAAAACATTTAAAATGTAATTAAATTATTGAGGGGTTGCCTTCAAAATGGTGGAGGAGTAAGACGTGGAGATCAACTTCCTCCCCACAAATACATCAAAACTACATCTACATATGGAACAACTCCTACAGGACACCTACTGAACACTGGCAGAAGACCTCAGACTTCCCAAAAGACCCCCTCAGGTGACTTACATGCAGAGACAGGGCCAAATCCAGAGCTAAACCCCAGGAGCTGTGCGAACAAAGAAGATAAAGAGAAATTTCTCTCAGCAGCCCCAGGAGCAGCAGATTAAATCTCCACAAGCAATTTGATGAAACCTGCATCTGTGGAATACCTGACTAGATAACAAGTCATCCCAAAATTGGACTGTGGGAGCAACGGTAGACTTGGGATTGGCTGTCTGCATCTAATTTATTTCTGGTTTTATGTTTATCTTAGTTTAGTACTTAGAGCTTATTATCATTGGTATATTTGTTTATTGATTTGGTTTCTCTATTCCTTTTTTAATTTATATATATGTGTATTTTTTTTCTTCTGCACTTTTTGTGAGTGTGTATGTATATGCTTCTTTCTGTGATTTTGTCTGTAAGCTCTGGTTTTGCCATTTGTCCTGAGTTCTCAGTGTCCATTTTTCGTTTTTATCTTTTTTGTTCTGTTTTTTTTTAGTATAGTTGTTAGCACTTGTTATAATTGGTGGATTTGATTTTTTGTTTAGTTGTTCTCTTCTTTCTCTTCCTTTTTTAAAAATAATTTTCATTTTTATATTTTTAATATATTTATTCTATTTTAATAAGTTTATATTATATTATTTATTCATTTATTTTCTTTCTTTATCTCTTTTTCTCCATTTTCTTCTGAGCCATGTGGCTGACAGGGTCTTGGTGCTCTGTCTGGGTGTCAGGCCTAAGCCTCTGAGGTGGGAGAGCCAAATTCAGGACCTTGGTCCACCAGAGACCTCCCAGCCCCACATAATATTAAACAGCAAAAGTTCTCCCAGAGATCCCCATCTCAATGCTAATACCCAGCTCCACTCAACGACCAGCCAGCTACAGTGCTTCACACCCTCTGTCAAACAACTAGCAAGACAGGAAGACAAACCCACCTATTAGCAGAGAGTCTGCCTAAATTCACTCCAAAATACACCACCAGACCTGGTCCTGCCCACCAGAAAGACAAGATACAGCCTCATCTACCAGAACACAGGCACTAGTCCCCTTCACCAGGAAGCCTATACAAACCACTGAACCAACCTTACCCACTAGGAGCAGACACCAAAAACAATGGGAACTACGAACCTGCAGCCTGTGAAGCGGAGGTCCCAAACAGAGTAAATTAAGCAAAATGAAAATACAGAGAAATACACAGCAGATGAAGGAGCAAAGTAAACAACCGACAAACCAAACAAATGAAGAGTAAATAAGGAGTCACCTGAAAAACAATTCAGAGTAATGATAGTAAAGTTATCCAAAATCTTGGAAATATAAGGGAGAAGATACAAGAATGGTTTAAAAAGAACCTAAAACCTAAGAGCAAACAAACAATGATGAACAACACAATAAATGAAATTAAAAATTCTCTAGAAGGAATCAATAGCAAAATAACTGAGGCAGAAAAACGGATAAGTGATCTGGAAGATAAAATAGTGGAAATAAGTACTGCAGAACAGAATAAATTTTAAAAAATGAAATGAATTGATGACAACTTCAGAGACCTCTGGGGCAATATTAAATGCACCAACATTCAAATTATAGGGGTCCCAGAAAAAGAAGAGAGAAAGAAAGGGACTGAGAAAACATTTGAAGAGATTATAGTTGAAAACTTCCCTAACATGGGAAAAGAAACAGTCAATCAAGTTCATGAAGTGCAGAGAGTCCCATACAGGATAAATCCAACGAGAAACATGCTGACACATATTAATCTAACTATCAAAAGTTAAATACAAAGAAAAAATATTAAAAGCAGCAAGGAAAAGCAACAAATAACCTGCAAGGGGATCCCTGTAAGGTTAACAGCTGATCTCTCAGCAGAAACTCTGCAAACAAGAAGGGAATGGCAGGACATAATTAAAGTGATGAAATGGAAAAAACTACAACCAAGATTATTCTAACCAGCAAAGATCTTATTCAATTTGGACAGAGAAATTAAAACCTTTACACATAAGCAAAAGCTAAGAAAATTCAGCACCACCACACCAGCTCTACAACAAATGCTAAAGGAACTTCTCTAGGCAGGAAACACAACAGAAGGAAAAGGCTTACAATAAGAAACCCAAAACAATTCAGAGAATGGTAATCTGAACGTACATATTGATGACTACCTTAAATGTATAAGGATTAAATGAACCAGCCAAAAGACATAGACTGGCTGAATGGATACAGAAACAAGACATCTACATATGCTATCTACAAGCGACTGACTTCAGACCTAGGGACACACACAGACTGAAAGTGAGGGGATGGAAAAATGTAATTGGAAAGCAAAAGAAAGCTGGAGTAGCAATTCTCATATCAGACAAAAGAGACTTTAACATAGAGATTATTGCAAGAGACAAAGAAGGACACTACATTATGATCAAGGGATCAATCCAAAAAGAAGATATAACAATTGTAAATATTTATGCACCCAACATAGTTGTACCTCAAAACATAAGGCAACAGCTAACAGCCATAAAAGGGAGCATTTACAGTAACACAATCATAGTAGGGGACTTTAACACACCACTTTCACCAAAGGACAGATCATCCAAAATGAAAATAAAAAAAGGAAAAACAAAATTTTAATGATACATTAAACAAGATGGACTTAATTGATACTTATAGGACATTCAGCCCAAAAACAGCAGAACACACTTTCTTCTCAAGTGCTCACTGAACATTCTCCAGGATGGAACATATCTTGGCTCACAAATCAAGCCTTGGTAAATTTAAGAAAATTGAAATTGTATTAAGTATCTTTCCCGACCACAACGCTATGAGACCGGATATCAAATACAGGAAAAAATCTGTAAAAAATACAAAGACGTGGAGGCTAAACAATACACCACTAAAAACTGAAGATATCACTGAAGAAAACAAAGAGGAAATCAAAAAATATCTAGAAACAAATGACAATGAAAACACAACGACCCAAAACCTATGGGATGCAGCAAAAGCGGTTCTAAGACGGAAGTTTATAGCAATACAATCCCACCTCAAGAAACAAGAAACATCTCAAATAAACCACCTAATCTTACACCTAAAGCAATTAGAGAAAGAAGAACAAAAAAACCCCAAAGTTAGCAGAAGGAGTGAAATCATAAAAATCAGATCAGAAATAAATGAAAAAGAAATGAAGGAAACAATAGCAAAGATCAATAAAACTAAAAGCTGGTTCTTTGAGAAGATAAAGAAAATTGATAAACCATTAGCCAGACTCATGAAGAAAAAAAGGGAGAAGACTCAAATCAATAGAATTAGAAATGAAAAAGGAGAAGTAACAACTGACACTGCAGAAATACAAAGGATCATGAGAGATTACTGCAAGCAACTATATGTCAATAAAATGGACAACCTGGAAGAAATGGACAAATTCTTAAAAATGCACAATGTTCCAAGACTGAACCTGGAAGAAATAGAAAATATAAGCAGACCAATCACAAGTAATGACATTGAAACTGTGATTCGAAATTTTCCAACAAACAAAATCCCAGTACCAGATGGCTTCACAGGCAAATTCTATCAAACATTTAGAGAAGAGCTAACACCTGTCTTTCTCAAACTCTTCCACACTGTAGCAGAGGGAGGAACACTCCCAAGCTCATTTGATGAGGCCACAATTACCCTTATATCAGAACCAGACAAAAATGCCACAAAAAAAGGAAACTACAGGCCAATATCACTGATGAACATAGATGCAAAAATCTTCAACATAATACTAGCAAACAGAATTCAGCAGCACATTAAAAGGTTCATACTCCATGATCAAGTGGGGTTTATCCCAGGAATGTAAGGATTCTTCAATATATGCAAATCAATCAATGTGATACACCATATTAACAAATTGAAGGAGAAAACCCATATGATCAGCTCAATAGATGCAGAGAAAACTTTCAACAAAATTCAACACCCATTCATGGCAAAAACTATCCAGAAAGTAGGCATAGAGGGAACTTACCTCAACATAATAAAGGCCATATAAGACACACCCAGAGCCAACATAGTACTCAATGGTGAAAAACTGAAACTATTTCCACTAATATCAGGAACAAGCAAGGTTGCCCTCTATCACCATTATTATTCAACATAGTTTTGGAAGTCCTAGCCATGGCAATCAGAGAAAAAAAGGAATCAAAATTGGAAAAGAAGAAGTAAAACCGTCACGGTTTGCAGATGACATGATACTATACGTATAAAAGCCTAAAGATGCTATCAGACAACTACTAGAGTTACTCAATGAATTTGGTAAAGTAGCAGGATACAAAACTAATGCACAGAAATCTCTTGCATTCCTGTACACTAATTACAAAAAATCTGGAAGAGAAATTAAAGAAACACTCCCATTTACATTGCAACCAAAACAATAAAATAGCTAGGAATAAACCAACCTAGGGAGACCAAAAACCTGATGAATGAAATTAAAGATGACACAAACAGATGGAGAGATGTACCATGTTCTTGGATTGGAAGAATCAACATTGTGAAAATGACTATACTACCCAAAGCAATCTACAGATTCAATGCAATCACTATCAAACTATTAATGGCATTTTTCACAGAACTAGAACAAAAAAATTCACAATTTTTATGGAAACACAAAAGAGCCCAAATAGCCAGAGCAATCTTGAGAAAGGAAAATGGAGCTGGAGGAATCAGGCTCTCTGACTTCAGACTATAGTACAAAGCTACAGTAATCAAGACAGTATGCTACTGGCACAAAAACAGAAATCTAGATAAATGGAACAGGATAGAAAGCCCAGAGATAAACCCTCGCACCTATGGTCACCTTATTTTTGATAAAGGAGGCAAGAATAACAATGGAGAAACGACAGCCTCTTCAATAAGTGGTGCTGGGAAATTGGACAGCTACATGTAAAAGAATGACATTAGAACATTCCCTAACACTATACACAAAAATAAACTCCAAATGGATTAAAGACCTAAATGCAAGACCAGACACTAGAAAACTCTTAGAGGAAAACATAGGCAGAACACTCCATGACATTAATCACAGCAATATCCTTTTTGATCCACCTCCTAGAGAAACGGAAATAAAAACAAAAATAAACAAATTGGATCTAATGAAACTTAAATGCTTTTACACAGCAAAGGAAACTGTAAACAAGATGAAATGACAACCCTCAGAATAGGAGAAAGTACTTGCATATGAAGCAACTGACAAAGGATTCATCTCAAAAATTTACAAGTAACTCATGCAGCTCAGTATCAGAAAAACAAAAAACCCAATGCAAAACTGGGCAGAAGACCTAAATAGACATTTCTCCAAAGAAGATATACAGATTGCCAACAAGCAAATGAAAGTATGCTCAATATCATTAATCATTAGAGAAATGCAAATCAAAACTACAATGAGGTACCATCTCATACCAGTCAGAATGGCCATCATTAAAAAATCTGCAAACAATAAATGCTGGAGAGGGTGTAGAGAAAAGGTAACCCTCTTGCACTGTTGATGAGAATGTAACTTGATACAGCCACTATGGAGAACGATATGGAGCTTCCTCCAAAAACTAAAAATAGAACTACCATATGACCCAGCAATCCCACTACTGGGCATATACCCTGAGAAAACCATAATTCAAAAAGAGTCATGTACCACAATGTTCATTGCAGCACTATTTACAATAGCCAGGACATGGAAGCATCCTAAGTGTCCACTGACAGATGAATGGATAAAGAAGATGTGACACATATATACAATGGAATATTACTCAGCCATAAAAAAGAAATGAAATGGAGTTATTTGCAGTGAGGTGGATGGACCTAGAGTCTGTCATACAGAATGAAGTAAGTCAGAAAGAGAAAAACAAATATGGTATGCTAACACATATATACGGAATCTAAAAAAAAAAAACAATGTTCTGTAGAACCTAGGGGCAGGACAGGAATAAAAACACAGACGTAGAGAATGGACTTGAGGACATGGGGAGGGGGAAAGATAATCTGGGATTAAGTGGGAGAGTGGCTTGGACATATATACACTACCAAATATAAAATAGATAGCTAGTGGCAAGCAGCCTCATAGTACAGGGAAATCAGCTCTGCGCTTTTTGTCCACCTAGAGGGGTGGGATAGGCAGTGTTGGAGGGAGATCCAAGAGGGAGGCTGCTCAGTATCACTAATTATTTGACAAATGCAAATCAAAACTTCAAAGAGGTATCACCTCACACCAGTTAGAATGGGCATAATCAGAAAATCTACTTACAAAAAATGCTGGACAGGATGTGGAGAACAGGGAACACTCTTGCACTGTCAGTAGGAATGTAAATTGATACAGCCACTATGGAGAACAGTATGGAGGTTCCTTAAGAAACTGAAAATGGATTTACCATATGACCCAGCATTCTCACTTTTGGGCATATACCCTGAGAAAGCCATAATTCAAAAAGAGTCATGTAGCACAATGTTCACTGCAGCACTATTTACAATAGCCAGGTCATGGAAGCAGCCTAAATGCTCATTGACAGATGAATGGAGAAAGAAGGTGTGGTACATATATACAATGGAATATTATTCAGCCATAAAAAGGAATGAAATTGGGTCATTTGCAGAGACGTGGATGGACCTAGAGACTGTCATACAGAGTGTAGTAAGTCAGAAAGAGAAAAACAAATATTGTGTATTAACACATATATATGGAATCTAGAAAAATGATACAGAGGAACTGGTGTGCAAGACAGAAATAGAGACACAGATGAAGAGAATAAATGTATGGACACCAAGGGGGGAAGAGTGTGCTGGGTCGTGGTGGTGGGATTAATTGCAAAATTGGGATTGACATATATACACTAATGTGTTTAAAATAAATAATAAGAATCTGCTGTATAAAAAAATAAATTAAATAAAATTCAAAAAATAAAAGCTGTATCCAACAAAGGTCCACATCTTGTTGATGTGTCTAGAAGTACCTCCAATGATAGGGTGTTTACCCCTCACACAGCTGGAGTTTGCAATTCCTAGTGTATTTCTTCATGCCTTGATCAAAATATGCTCCCATTGAGAATACTAGCTTCAGAAAGACATGGGAGACCAACTAAACATAATGTGCAGACCCAGTTTAGATGTTGGTTCAAATAAACCAGTGAAAAAGATATTTTTGAGACAATTAAGGAACTTTGATTATGGTCTATATACCAAGGAATCGTTCATTTCATTGGGTGTGATAATGGCTATGGGGTCATGTAAGATAACCCTGCTGTCCATAACAGTGAAATAGGAAGTTGTGTGATGACAGGATGTCTGGGATTTGTTTTAAAATATTTGAACAAAGTGAAAAAAAAAAAAAACAACAGATGACATAAATAAATAAATATAATGAGGCTAAAGAAATCTATTTCAATGACTTGTTTAAGATTTCGAAACTGAAGCTAAATTCAGCCTCTGGGCCCCAACACTGAATTAACTCTTGGAGACAGAGTTTTGGGTGAAGTAGAAAAGAATTGCTTTATTGCTTTGCCAGGCAAAAGGGGCCACAGAAATTGTAAATGCAGGAACTAAGAGTTAAGAACTTTCTTCATGTGCTAAATAATGAAGCAATGTGAGAATCCCGTGAAGGTGATGAGGGAAGAGTAGTATGGGATTCACATGAGAAATCAAGCAGGTATTGGAAAAAGAGAAATTTGATGTGAAAAAACCAGAAAGTATTCCCCTAGAGAAAGTTCTGATGGACCCACCAGCTGCTTACTGAGAAGGAACCACACCAGCTGCTTACTGAGAAGGAACTACGACAGCATTTCCTAAACTGACTTCTCAGGAAAGAACTTCAATCATATCAGCTGCTTCATGAAAAATACAGGTTTCCAAGGTGCAAATTCTGCAGACAATATTTCAGTCTTGGAGGTTGGCTTTTGCACATCAGCACATCCCATTTCTCCTAGACTCTGAATAAAACATTAGAAGCACCTTGAGCTTCTTTAGCTTGGCATTTCTCAAAACAGTTTGGCTACTAACACTTTATTAAAGAGTTAAGCTATGTTAATATACCACGACACCAATGTCCCCAGGAGTCCCCTTTTGAAAATCAAATTGTTGCAAGGACAGGTGAGATGTTCAGGAGTCCAGATTTCCCTTCCTGAGGCCATGGAGGGATTACAATTCTAGGCTCTTAATTAGGTTGAGCCATTGGAATACACTCTGGATGATGGCATGTGAGTAAGAGTGAGGTAGCCCTATGTATCCAGCAGGACATTAATGCATCTCAGATGTTCAATTGAAGAGAATCGAATGGAGGGAACACTTATAGAGACATGGGCAAGGGTAAGACAGCAACAGGTGATGGGGAAGCATCCGAGGGATAGATGACCAGGGAGAGGTTATCACCCAGCTCTGAGGAGGGAAGGGAGCAGCGATATTGGAACCTGGTGTAAACATAGCCATGGGACCAGAGCCGCCACTTACAGGTCACGCCGCTGCTTAGAGGTGGCTGTTAGGAATACATGCACATGTAACCCAACCTCTTTCTCTCCTGCCCTCTGACATTCCATCAGTGCCTCCCACTGGCTGAACCCAGCTGGAAGCCAGAGGTGAATGGGGACCACACCGGAGCTCTGGGTGGAAGGCGACTTCCACCCCTCTTCCTCCCGTGATCTTTCATAACCTTCTTTCCATCCTTGCATGGCATTGTTTTCAAGATGGCAGCAGCACAGAGTGGAAGGGACCGTTCTGATCATCACCCACTGGAACTGCAACCCATGTCGATGTGAGCCAAATGAGAGATAAACTTTGCTGTAATAAGCTCCTGAGTCTTTACTTTTACATCAGCTCATGTTAATTGCCTTGGTGAGTATACTAATCAAGGGGCTTCCCTGGTGGTTCAGTGGTTGAGAGTCCGCCTGCCGATGCAGGGGACACAGGTTCGTGCCCCGGTCCGGGAAGATCCCACATGCCTCGGAGCGGCTGGTCCCGTGAGCCATGGCTGCTGAGTCTGCGCGTCCGGAGCCTGTGCTCCGCAACGGGAGAGGCCACAACAGTGAGAGCCCTGCGTACCGCAAGAAAAAAAAAAAATTATACATATATATATATATATATATATACACACACACACACACACACACACACACACACACACACACACACACTAATCAAGAAGTTGGTAGTGGATCCTTGACAAACAGCCTTTGCAATTACCATATATATGTATTTCTTAATCAGATCTATACTAATCTGTGTACTAATTTAATTCAGTTGTATAGGTTTGTTCATATCACATGACTTCTTTTGTCATCTTCCTAAGGCCTCTGAGAGTTGTGATAAACACCTGCCTAATACACACCCATCAAAACTGTGATGCCCAAAGTGGGAAAACCAATGAAACGATATCCTTTCGAGAATGTTACCTTAGCCAGACATATTTCTGCCTAGATGTTTTACGTGCTACAAGTGCAATTTTGAAAGAATGAATGCAGATTTCGTCAAAACAATGCTGGATAGAAGGCTTACTATCAGATATTTCTCCTAACTAGTTATAGTTAGTAGAAAGATACAGTAATCTACTACTTATCGCCTGCCATAATTTTAGACTGTTCAAAATTAAACTATCCCGATGTCATTTAATGAATGAAAAGTGTGGGTGGGACTGCATTTATAAAGAAAATTACCCAAATTTAAAAAAATCCCAGCCCTTTTTGACCATCTGCTATTATCCAGATTTCACACTTACATAAAATTTAAAAGTGCTTGCAAATTGTAAACCCTGAGGGTTAAAAGAATAACATGATTTACCTGTAGGCAAACTAAAGGATAAAGATGCACCTTCATCTAACTGAGAGCTGACACTTTCTGCTCTAGAGCACACTGTCCACCACCATCTCTGCCTTGATGTATTACTCTTTTGCAGCCAAAGTTGGTTTATCCTGTGCAATATTTTACTGCATAGTATTTCTCATTTGGTTTTTATTATGCATTCAGAACGCTTCCTCTCTGAATGTTGTTCAATGAAATATTTATAACATTGCAGACCATTAAATAAACAAGAAATCCCATTCTGGGTTTGTCTGCCCTCTGCAAACCTTTTATTTCAGCAAAGTTCATTCCCTGGAAGACCTCACAGCACCCAGAGAATGGGCCGCCTTTGGCAATGCCCTTTCTTTGCTGCTCATTCTTTATTTACATCATGCAAGCTGGTATTGAAAGCTAAATAAAAGTGCATTACAAACATGCCAGCTGAATATGTAGTCATATTTTGCCATATTTGATTTAGATTATCCTTAAGGAGCAAAACCATAGATACATGTGAAGTTTCATTCAAACCCAACCTCAATTTTCTCTCTCTGGGGAAGAAATCACAAAGTCAAAAATTGGTAAACAGCATATTTATACTCTTGAAACACCATATACTATTAAAAGTGTGTTTTTATAATTATGTACATGGTAGCATATTGTACAAATTGTTCTGTATTTTTAAAACCCAAATCATTTATTTATGTGTTGTACATGTTGATGCATCTTGATTTAATTCATTCAGCTTAGCTACTGCTTACAATTCCGTAATCTGAAAACTGAGAACATTCCAAGAAATTTTTGTCTTGTGTACATGGATGAATAATGTGGCCGTTTATTGTGAAGTAAAACTATGGAGGAGAGAAGGAAACTATGGAGGTAGAGATCAGGAGATTATTGGATATGTTTTATATCCTTATTAGACACACAGATGGAGGAGGCAGCTGGATCTGGGCATCTGGAAGTCCGAGAGCAGCGGGATTGGTGTTAAAAGGAAGAAAGGAATTGACAGAGAAAAGGAATTTAAATAACGGAATGGTCTAGAGAGAAATTCCAGATAAGGGACAAAAGATGTTCAGTTTCCTGAGGACTAGAAAATCTAATATTTAGAGATCAAGAAGAATTCAAGAAGATGGGAAGCTGGCTGTCAGGTGGGAGGAAAACCATCCGTGACACTTATGTTTGTGCATGCTTGTGTGTGTGTGTGTGTGCGTGTTTCTGCAGCCCCGATTTTGTTCTGCCATCCACCTGGCCATTGCTGTAACTGTTCCACGTGGTTTAAATTACCATAGCTTCACTGTCAATCCTGAAATCCTTCTCTCTCTTGCAGCCAAATCCCTCTTCCTTACTTTGTTTTACAAGTGGTTTAACTGTGCTTTGATATTTCTATTAAATGTTATTGGCTCTTTTGAGTCAATTTTCATGCGTCTTTCCTCACATTTTCCAAAACTTTATTTCACTGTCCTGCATTATTGTGACTTTCTTGCCATTTAAAGATGATATTATAGCTCAACACAATGCCAGGTCATGATTGTGCTCTCTGAGGGCAAATTATAATGTTCTCATGCCTTGGGCACCACTTGATTATGGACCATGGCATACAGATGGTAATAAGAGATTTAAATACAATGTTCATGGTATTTGTAGCCATTAAATAGATAACCTAATCACTTCATAATAACACCTCATGTGGAAGACAATAAATTATTTCACTGTTCTCTTGTTGGCTATAAAATAATAATTTTCTGTATTTTCCTTCTATTAAATATTAAATGTATGGAAGATAATCCATCTGGTCATTTAAATCTGGGTTTATAATATGTCTTCTGTGCATGTACAAGCCTCTTTTTTTTGCTATTTTTTCTTCCATAACTATTTCCAATACATATACTTATTACTTCATTTATCAGTCTTTTATTTAGTGAGGCACTAATACACTGACAGCAAAAATTAATGAGTGAGCTGTCTGGGCCATAATTTTAATTAACCTTCATTGCTTTTATTTTTAGTATTTCTATTTTGAAGGTAAATACTAGATCATACACACAAAATTATACCTTAAAACATCATCGCCAGATAAATATAAAGCAAGCACGTGGCATTGTGAGAAAAAAAGATTCTTAAATCAACTGTCGAAAAATTCCTTAAAATGTTCAAAAGTAGGTACAATGTTAAAACCAGACCCACAAAATATAAAACAAGCATCTTTCACAACGGGTACACAAATGTTTTGAAGTGTTAGATTTTAGAATGATTAATCATCAGGCAACTAGATATTTAGATAGATTCAATTTTAGAAAAAAATAATTCTAGATGAATTATCATGAATGAAAATATGAAATACCACTGGAATTGAGAATAGAAAAAGTTTGGCCAGCTCCATGGCTTCTCCCCATGATGTCTTCTTCTCTGCTTCCAGAAGTGATGAGCGCTATAGTCAATCTAAGCCTCGACTTCCTGCCTTTGAAATGGACCAAAATGCCTCTGTTAAGAACCACAATAATCTCTAATACACACTGTCTCAACTATGATATTGGCCAAAACTAAAAGTACTTCATTAAGGATGGAAAAACAAAGACCAGTAATAGGGAAAATACAGCAAATCAAAGGAAAGAGATTGCTGGGGGTCCATGGGTCAATTTCATAACTGATGATATGAGATATAAGAAGAATGAAATGTCTTCTTATCAACAATAGCTTTAGTGAAGGGTTTGTTTGAAAATGGCCAAAGGGCCCCCAAATTGCAGGCCTCCTGGCTGGGAGCCTGGTCTGCATGGCTAAGAAAGAGTTTCTGCTTTCAGGGATTCTCCAACAGTAGGTGTTTCAACACCTAATTCAGGTTATTCTTCCAAATTGAGAAAAAATGTAACTTAATACATACTTGGTTAAGGGCTGGGGAGAGTCACTCTAGAGCACTGGTCCTTAACAGGGGTGATTTTGCTCCCCTCCATGCCCCGCCAGAGGACAGGGAGTAACAGCTGGAAACATTTCTGGTTGTCACAACTGTGGGATCACTACTGGCATCTAGTGGGTAGAGGCCAGGGATGCTGCTAATCGTCCTAGGACGTACAAGTGAATTACTGTACACCCTCATGGTATACAGTAATTCACCTCCATGGTGAATTACTACCCAGTCCAAGGTGTCAGGGGTGTCCAGATTGAGACACCCTATTCTACAGAATTCCTCCACAGGGACAGGTGGGATCATGTGGTTTCCCTCCAACAAACATCAAATGCAAATATCAGAGCCAAGATCCCTCTTAGAAATGGGGTAGATTAAGAACAAATGAGTTTATAAATGAAAATTTACTACAAATTTGCATTATCAGAAAGATTAAAGAGTATGCTGCACTCGTTTAAAAAAACAGAGCAGTGAAATCTGAAGAGGATGTCAAGAGGTAAGAAACAACTTAGGAAAATATTCTCAGTAAAAACAAACAAACATGGTCACCAAATGAATGCAAGTAATGGTGGCCATGGTGGTCAAATTAGAGGTTGAAGAAAGTATAGCCAGTTTGTTAAAATTGATGGCCCTAGAGCTTGTCAGGGGACATTAAAGACAATTACGAAAGTATAAAAATAGGAGATAAACCAAACATAGAGGATATATAGACATATATATGTATATATACATAATTCTGGAAGCAAGAAAGAGCAGAAGGAAGAAATATAATGCTTAAATACATGACAGGAGGGAAATATTAAAGAGAAATTCTTGAATCTTTAGATCAAAAAAGTTGAGAGATTACTGGGTGAAATTAATTATTTTGAAGAAAGTGTTTTCAAATTCCATAACCCATTTGGGAAACAAATCAAAAGGAAAAGTAATTAGACTTTTTCTATGAAACATTTAGTGCAGAGAGGCAATTCCAAGACAACAATTACACCCCTTGGTATGGTGGTTGCAACAACTAGTGAGAAGGTGCATGACGGACGTCTTGCCTGGTGCCTGTCCAGTGCCCAGGGCACTGGGTGTTGAAAAGAACTGTTGATGTTTCAGGTAGAAAGTGACTGAGGCTCTGAGGACTGCACTTTGCCCCAAAGTGAATGACGTTCCATTGAATGACTTTGATTCTGGGCATGACAGAATCACTTCATTACTTTGAAAAATAACTCTGGCAGCAGAATTGAAAAAGGAAAATCCAGGCTTAAGGAAGGGTAATCGAGAGGATTTTACGAAAATAAGGAAACTGCCTATAAGTTCTTTAACCAAGTCAGTGCAGGGGAAATGGAGAGCAGGGTAGAGATGTGAGCTATTTCAGAAGTGTAATCATAAGACAAATAATTCCAGGTGCAGGAGTGGCAGCTGGGAACAAGATCGGCTTTATATTTTTAAGGTTATAGAGCATTTTTAGATGAAAAAGAAATGCAAGTGTGGTGTCTGAGGAAATAAAATTATATCTTCAACTAGAACATAGGAGAATGATCTTTACTTTATGTTAATAGCTAAGTGCTTAGTAAATTTACACAATGAATATTTAGCGTATTCAGTTCTGTGCTTAGTCCTGGGGATAGAGAGGCAAAAACACACTCCCCTCCAATTTTTAAAGTATGTGTAAGGATATTGGCGGACACACACACGTGCATAGGAGCATTTTATATGTGCACTGCTAGGCGCTGGACCAGAGGGAAGTGTGCTAAGTGGTGCATATGTACAGGGCAGTGTGAGAGGGTTACCTGGAGATCACATCTAACCTGCATCCTGAAAAGGAATGGGCCTAGGAGGCAAAACTGAGTGGGGAGGTGAGACCAGGTGGATGGAGTGCGAGGGATAAAGTCGGAGGGACTTAGAACCAGAGACATTCCCAAAATTATTACCTTCCAACTAAATTCTAAAAAAGACTCCACTGGTCATTAACAGCGGAGGAACTCAACAAGGTGAGGTAACTTTTTGGTATTATTAGTAGAGATGATTTTCAGCAGCCCTCTCAGCACTAGTTCTAGATACAAAGTAGGATACCACGGGTGCTTTGTTTCTTTTATAGCAGCGTGTTTTGCTGGCATGAGGATGGACATGATGGTGAAGATGATGGTAAGGGTGACTAGGAAGATGATGGTTGTGATTCTCCACAGTGGGGGTAGTAATAAAAATTAACCCTTATTGGGTGTCTCTGCGTAAAAGTCACTGTTCTTAAACTCTCATCCAAGCCTGAAAATAAAAGCACGCATTGAATGATTTCTTATCACAAAGATGATTTAGCTACTGCTGACTCCACTCTGATAAATAAAATGCAGGTTATTATTTTTCAGTTAAAATTTCTTTGCCAGGTTCCCACCTCCCCACCAGTTTCCCAAACAGTGGAATTTGACAACATACATCAAAATTCTCTCTAATTGACAGTATTGGCTGCTTTCTAAAGTCTCTTTTTATGAAGTATAAAACTGGTAAATTAGTGGACATTTCAAAACAATGTAAAATTCCTTTAGCAACTCAAAAGATTCCAGAAATATTATGAGATCAGGTTGCTTTTTCTCAGAATTACTGTCATTTTATTTCCTTATTTCAAATCTGGCAATAATCACATTCACTAGATCTAGAAGTTTCAGATGAGTTGTTCCCCCCATTTTTATGTTTTTCATGTGAAAATTTAAAATTATTCTATGACTTTATTTTAGTCGACCTAAGCCACAGTTCCTTTTTAAAACTTTTTATTAAGTGTCCATCTCCAGATTTGTTCTTTGTTCAGTCTCCTGTGTCTTATGACCATTGAGGGTGGACCATTCACAAGATTGACTTTGGATATTTGCCTTCAGCAATGTTTTATTTCCTACCGTAAATCAACCTAATGTGGTGAAGAAAGGATATCATTAAATTAATGCCTACGCTTCAGGGAGGTACAGCTACACTTTTATTTTGAAGGATTGCCTTAAGGTCAGCCATAATTATCACAGAGATTTTAATAGACATATTTCAACACTGGCTCAATGCAAGACAGTCTTGGAAGCACACGGTGTAAATCACAGATACGAGTCTATTCTCTCAGTGAGTATAAAAGAAAACCCATATTATTTTAATATTTAGAGATTCTTTACACTGGCCATGTTTTACTCTTCTTCTTCACCTTCAACTCATTATGGACTGAAAGCTTGTGTACCCAACCCCCAAATTCATAAGTTGACACCCAAAACCACAATGTGATAGTACAAGGAGGTGGGCCTTTGGGAGGTGATAAAGTCATGAGGGTGGAGCCCTCATGATGAGATTAGTGTCCTCAGAAAAGAGACCCCAGGGAGCTCCCTTGCTCCCTCTGCCACATGAGGACAGAGTGAGAAAACAGTCACCTACCGACAGAAGCAGGTTCTCGCCTGACACTGAATCTGCTTGTTCTTGGACTTGGACTTCCCCACCTCCAGAACTGTGAGAAATAAATTTCTGTTGTTTACAACCCACCTAGTCTATGATACTTCATTACAGTTTGTCCTGAAATGACTAAGATACTCAAAATTTGACTACGAGTACAGATCATGATCGTGGCATAACTCGTGTGTATGTGTGCGTGCGCAAGCATTCACAAATGGCAAGCACCTCTGTATTAAGAACTTTTGTTTTCAAAGAGAATTATGATGTTACCAAGAAATAAATCTCTGTGAGATCAAGTCTCTGAGGTTTGGGATTTTTTTTTTTTAATGCAACATACGCTAGTGTATCCTGACTAATACACATGCCACATAGGGTCATTGACATTATTCATCACATTAAACAGAGAATACTTACTGAGAGAAGGGTCTGGCCCAGGGGACATGCTCAGTAAATGTCAACTCTTGTTACTACTATTTTTGATTGGGTTGTTTTTTTTTTTTGATATTGAGCTGCATGAGCTGCTTGTATATTTTGGAGATTAATCCTTTGTCAGTTGCTTCGTTTGCAAACATTTCTCCCATTCTGAGGGTTGTCTTTTCATTTTGTTTATGGTTTCCTTTGCTGTGCAAAAGTTTTTAAGTTTAATTAGGTCCCATTTGTTTATTTTTATTCTCATTGCTCTAGGAGGTGGGTCAAAAAAGATCTTTCTGTGATTTATGTCAGAGTGTTCTGCCTATGTCTTCCTCTAAGAGTTTTATAGTGTCTGGCCTTACATTTAGGTCTTTAATCCATTTTGAGTTTACTTTTTTGTATGATGTTAGGGAGTATTCTAATTTCATTCTTTTACATGTAGCTGTCCAGTTTTCCCAGTACTACTTACTGAAGAGACTGTCTTTTCTCTATTGTATATACTTGCCTCTTTTGTCATAGATTAGGTGACCATAGGTGCATGGGTTTATCTCTGGGACTATTATTTTTAGTAAAGAGTCTGATATACAGTCCTTTGTTGATAAATAGGTTGTGTCAATTAATGAACTAATGCGGGATCAGCAATTAATCTCATCATTACAGACGTAGGGTCCTGACAGGGAAGGTGAAACACACTAGCAGACATCACTGGAAAGGGCTTTAACTAAGGGACTATTTACCAGGTAAGGACAGAGTCATGGGAAACCCTCAGGAGATGACCAAGTACCCAGAGACACACTACAGAAGAAATTGTTATACCCCACAGGGCTGATGGGACAAGGGGAGCGGGGCTACTAGGATAAAGAAGAGCTGTAACTGGAAGCAAGAGCTACCTCATGGAGCTGTGGCCTTTGGGTGAGGAAAGACCCTGTTAATCTCCCCTTGGAAGGCAGGCTGCCAGGGGAGTAAACATCCCATGCTTTCCTCCCATGCCAGTCTCCTGTTGGAGCCCATGGTTCAGGGAAGCTCAGCTGATGCAGCCCAAGGAGGTCGGGAGCACAGAGCAAAGTGTGGTTCAAAAGGGCAAACAGCCCAGTAACAAACAACAGGGGGTGGGGAAGCCTTACACACCATGTGCAACCACCAGAGTTCTGATTCTCAGCACAATGGCCTATTGGAATTCTGATTTTATTCCCCCAGTCTCAGAGAATATTCTCTCTTAGATGGAGGGAAGAGATGAGCAAAGATGACATCAAAGACCATCAAAGGAGAGGGGCTGTCTCTCCTGGAGATTTAGGGCCATCACCTCACCTGCCAGCTCCCATCTCTTCATTGTGTCTTGTTTTTTTAGTATTTATTTTATTTTTGGCAGTGTTGGGTCTTCGTTGCAGCACAAAGGATCTTCGTGTGGCATGTGGGATCCTATCTAGTTGTGGCGCATGGGCTTAGTTGCCCCACGGCATGTAGGATCTTAATTCCCCGACCAGGAATTGAACCCACATGCCCTGCATTGGAAGGTGGATTCTTAACCACAGGACCACCAGGGAAGTCTCTTCACCGTGTCTTGAGAAAGAAGCAATTTAAAAAGTGGAGCAGTCACAGCAACAAAGTAAATAGCTTATAATTATTATGAGAGTGATCACAAGTTAAGCTCTCGATCCTAACATCTCTACTCACTACAATCCTTTCTTTGGATCCACTGTTTCCACTCCCCTTCTCTGAGCTCTTCATCACATGTCCTAACATGCAACATGTCACCTGCTCTGTTTCCTAAGAAGAGGGCATGTGGAGAATCCTGAGATTTCACATCAGACAACATAGATTTGGACCTAAATTACACAAATCATCATGTAGCTTCTCTTAAAGATGATGTATCTCTGTGAGTCTTCTTTTACTCATTAGTTATAAAGATAGGTGATTGTGAGGATTATGTTCAAGAACTTACATGGTTATTTCCAGTTTACATTTTTTCTTCTTTCAATCTCTCTCTGAGGGGTATTACAGAAGAATGAACAAGGAGGCAAAATATAAACATTTTAATAAAAAAAAATAAATTCATAGGTTAGTCCTTCTTTGAAATAGGTCTGCTCTTCAGAAAAGTATCACTGAAATGGTATTCTTTTAACCAAATATTAGGTGGGTTGCTCTGGGAGGAATCACGTAACAAACAATGGAAACCCAAGAGTTCATTGTTCTTTTGAGGAACCAGTGCACAGAAAGCAGGTCTAGAAGTTTCCTTAGTGGTCCAGGAGTCTCCATGGAGGATGGGTTTTTGGCCAACCCTGCCTTCCTGGTATTATCATGTGCTATCTCGTGAATGAGGCAACCTCAACTCTGATTCATCATCTACCTGCAGGATGGAACCTCTGGGGTCTTAATGCTCCTGGCCATGGTGGGCTGACCTCAGAAGGGGTCAGGCTGTGCTGTCTCATCCTCCCCAGGCCTGGGAGCAAGTATAGTAGTGAATATAGTCCCCACTGCCCTTAGCAGATTACACACTTTAAATTTATTTCCTAAAGGGAAGGTTATTTGGAGGGAAATTCAGAATAATTATGCTGACTCAACCTTAACTGCCAACACTCAAGACAAGTAGTTTAATCTACTCTTGCAGGAGAAGTTTGCTAGTGGAAAGCTCAGATACAGGAAATTGGCAGAAATATTCTGAGTTTTCTATTTATAGGAGGCTTGGCAGGAGCAAAGGAGAGAATATGTTACTTGAAATATGCTTACTGAGTTTTTTTCTTTAACAACACTGGAAATAGGAAGTACTTATGAAGACTTTTAAAGCCATATAATGACAACTGTAAAAAGTACTCTGTAATGACAGTATGAAACCCCTTTCTAAAATTATTTGTTAAACCCATATAAGCCTTCATTTCCAAATAGCCTGATCAGACTTAGTAATACATTATTGGAGAAAAAAAAACCTCATTGAACATGATTATATTTTTTCCACTATAGGGGAGATTCAGTCTCAGGTTTAATTTTAGTAAATTGTCAGGATCCATGGACATTTCCCCATCAATAACTCTTTCAGCACATTATTATAGAAGAACTACTGTATACTCAGCATCATGCTAAGTGAAACAGGGGATAAAGAAGAAACACAAGGCAAGGCTCCCATCTTAGTACAGCCTTTGGTCCTTTGAGGAGATGAACATCGATGTTCAAAAGTCAACCGTGTAAAATCATCCATAATCAGTGTTACAGAACTTGAGAGGTGAGAGTTCCACTGCACTGGAGTAGACAAGTGACACTCCACCGAGGTAACTGGGGGTGGCACTTGCTGAGAAATATGAGGAAGTGAAAGAAAGAGACTATTTCACAGGAGAGAAATCACCTTAGGAAGTATCACTTCCAGGCCCCCAGACTAAATACTTACAACATGACTACTACTGGCAGGGGTGCATGTTTTGCTGGGTCTTAAAGAGAAAAGTAGTCCTACTGTTCCCAATCCCACTAGTGGCTCTGAATTCAGAGGCCTGGGTGAACAAGGAGGATCTGTTAGTGCTGGTATAGAGGCTCCCAGGGTATGTCTTCCTTTGTGAAATCCCAGGGTACTGTGGTCTCTGTCACTTTGCACTGGGTTTGTAACTGAAAACCAAGTGGAACCCCTATCAGCTTCCCAAATCTCCTCCAACTGAAAACCTCCATATAAGCAGTGTGATTATTTTTAACCTTTTACTTTTTAAAGAACAACACTCATATAAAACTACTACCTGGTATCTAACAGCTTGGCCTGCTTTGAAATTCACATAATTGGAACAGCTCTTCATGCATTGTTTTGTATCTCCCTTCAAAACTGTAAGATTCTTCTACATCGTACGGGTCTCCAGTTCATTGGTTTCCATTGCTATGTAACATTCTGTTAATAAATGCACCAATCTGTATGTCCAATCTACCACTGATGTATATTTGGGTTGTTTCCAAGTTTTGGGGGGTTAACTTGAATAATGCTCCTATGAACATTATTTATTTCCCTCGGTGCACATATTCACATATTCTGTTCTGAAAACACTTAGGACTGAAATTACTGGGTCATAGGATATGTGTATGTTCAAAGTGAATAAATAATGACTGACTGCTATCCAAAATCATTGTGTAAGTTACAGTCCTACCAATAGGACTCTGGATTCCCACTGATCTACCTACTTACCAAACATTTAGTATTGTCAATTTTTTTTCTTAATCATCTTGGTGAGTGTAATCATATTGTAAACTTAACTTTAATTTGCTTTATTACTAAAGAGGTGAATCAGACATTTAAAAAATATTTTTTATTGTTTATATGGATGCCTTATTTTACAAAGCACCACTTCTCCTGCATAGCTTTTCATTGCATTGTGTGTTTTATTGTTGTTGTGATTATAGATTATTTATGTATTCTGGATCCCAGTCCTCTGCTGTATGTATTGTAAATACCTTTTACCTGACTATGACTTGATTTTTCTCTCTCTTATCTGTGTCTGCTCTCAAAGAAGGAGCATCATTTTAATGTAGTCATATTCTTCAATCTCTTTCTTTTTAGGCTACACGTTTGTATCTTACTAAAGAAATCTTTGCCTTCCCAAGGTTCATGAAGATACTTGTCTATTTTATCTTGCAAAGCCTTTTTATTTTTCACTTTGGCTTTACAATCCACCTAGAATTGTTTTCTGTCTTTGTATAAGTTAATAATCAGGTTCATCTGAATTTCATACAGCTATCCACAGGAGAGAAGTAAGCAACGGTTACCAGAACCTGAGGCCAACCCACAAGGAAGAAGCTGCAAGAATAACAACCTGGATTTACTCTTCTCTCTCCCTCTGGTCACATGTCAGGACTCTCACCAGCTGAGATGAAAAATGATACACTTGAGCTCAGCCTCTCTGCGCAGAGGGCAAAGTGGAAACTGGAGTGTAGATCTGAATGGAAAAACCAAAGGTATTTGAAACATCAGGACCACTGCATTCTATTAAAGCCAGTCATAAATATTCCTCGAGATGGATCAGATTGGCAAAATAAAGCAGAGCAGTGCGTAATTAGGCAACACATCACCTGCTAAAAAACAGACCATTAAATTATTAAATTTTTGATGAATAAAATAAAGAATAAATTGCCTAATTATATATTAAGCTGTATATAAGATGTAATGAGATATCTCTACTGGAATCAGAATGCCATCCATTTGTTTTGGGGTTTTGCTTCCAGGAAAAAAAATCTTAATTTCTTCCCCATCATTTTATCCCTATCACCGAATATAACACTAATAGAAATTGCAATTGTATCTATAACACATTCAGAAAACAGCTTTTTTTTGTTTTGTTTTTGCTCAGAGTTAATAATAAGTTAGTTCTTCAATAGAATCAAGAAAAAAGAAGCAATCATAGGGCAGAGAAAATAGAAATCTTAAAAGAGATGCGTTGCGATTTTACCCACAGAATTCACCAGCCAAAGGGAGTAAAAATACAAATCTGTGCATTAAAATTACAATAGACACAACAGAGAAAAATCCCGCCAACCTTTCCCCAGTGAATCCCCGGACTCCCCAAAACCCCTTCTGCTCAAGTGGAAGTCCTGGGGTCTCAAACCGTGGTTGTCAAAGTCTGATGTTTGCCCCACAGGCTGGTGCAGCATCTCCTGACTGTGTCTACCCTTCAAGGTAAAGACTCCATGATGCCCTGTGATTTCCCTGAAGCCTTGCTTCCCCGAGTACCTCGGCTCCTATTCAGGCCCCAGGGCTGCCAGGAACATCTGGCACTTGGAGGGCTGGTCCCTGGGACACAACCGACCCAGTCCAGTGTTGGAGGATTGGCAGGTAATGAAGAGGCACTCTCCCACCTCACCTTTGACATCTGCAGGCACCCCCCCCCCCGGGCTGCCCCATGCCCTGCCTGTACCCCAGCAGGACCACCGCCCCTGGAGAGGCCCTATGGGAAGTACCTCTCTGTTTGTGGGGCAATGCTGCTGCGCATCCTTCTGTCCACAGACCCCATCCTTGGTCCCTCGGGTTCTCTGTCACTGATTTTCTCCTATTTTCTCTCTGCTTGTTCTTGTCTTCTAAATATTCTTATTTTTGTAACCGAGGCATAATATGAGGCAGAGGAAGACTCTAAAGGTTTGTTCTGTTTATATTTTATGTTATTTCTATGTTTTATTCTAGGTAGTTGCCTCACCTGTTTCTTCTGCACCTGGGCTCTTCCTGCCCCAGACCCGCCTGTTCCTTGTGCAGGAGCTCCCGGTGTGGCCAGATCTGCACAGATTTTCCACTTGCAGAGAGCAGGCTTTGACTTCCCAGGTTTCTAATTAAGACAAAACAAAGCACTAAAACAAACAAGTGAAAGTGAAAGCAAGGGAAGCTTCCTGCTCTCTCTTACATAAATGACCCAACACTGACCCAACTAAGAGGATGGGAGCAGAAGCTGGTAATGCAGGAGGGTCGCTGCATTGCACAGCGGATCCAGTGACAGTCACGTGGTCAGGACCATGGGGCTTTCTCCATCTAAGGGGAGCTGGGCAGAGAAGCCCACCGTAGAGGACTCTTCGTTTTGGTAGCCAGAATTTATGATACAGTTTGGTCAACTGCAGTTCTCCTCGGCAGAACCACCCCCTACATGCACACCAAAAGAGAGGAAACATTTTGCTTTTAGGTCTTTTTCAATATAGTTGAAATGGAAATGAATTTTTGAACACAACAGAGAAAGTCTGAGGGTGCTAGTTCCAAGTTTATTTCAAAAGACTCAATTGCAGAAGGGGAAAACAAATGAGCTTTTGCTTATTAAACTACTTTGTAAAGTTAAAGAAGCCTGTTGGGGCAATACAGACACCCACTACTTCCCAAGCTCACTAGTCAGTATATCCAGCATAAATGAGGCTCCCCGCTCACAGGTACCAGGGAAAACAATGCATCTGGAAGCCACAGTTCAAATTCTGATTGCTCTGCTAAAACCTTAGAAAGCACTCAGTCTCAATTCAGAGCAAGACATTAGAATATGCAGCCTGAAGTGAAGTATTTGTTCCCAAGTAGCCCCCTCAGAAATTTATAACTTATTCAAACAGGCAAGTACCCAATCTACCCAGACCTCTTGATGATGTACTTTTATCTGGCTCATGGCAACATGCTGTGCACTCAACTGTAACTGTCTTTAATTGTGAAAACACTATAAAATCTGGAAATCTTTCAGGTACTCTTCACTGCCTGGGAGGGTGATCATGTGGAGATAACAGAGCTTTCTCTTTTCTGTGTCTAGATCAGACCATCTGTTCTCCACAATCAAAAATTCTCTACAACCCTTTGTTCTTCCCAAGCCTGGCATGATTTGGCCTCGTTCTCCATTTCTCCTTCCTTATTAAAACTGAAGACAGGCCTGTTGACCTATGAATAGAAGGACAAGTGTTAACACCAAGCTTACAAAATGCAGTTCTGCATCAGCTTCATAAGCAGAATAAAGCAACAAATATATATACTCATATCAAATCATATATTTGTCCCTAGACAAGCCTAAGATTGTACCTTCATGGGCCAGGAAATAGGAGGATGGGCAGGATCTTCTCAGAACTCTCTGGGTTATACCTCCCTGCTGCCACCTCAAGGCAAACCTTGACAGTGACCCATATGGTACTGGAGAGGGGAAGTGGCGTCCTTCAGGCTTGTAGGAGTCTCGGGTGGGTAGGTTTGTGGACCGTCCCTCTGCATCCTGTTGAAGAATAACATGGTCAGCTGGGATCAGTCACGATCAGAAATAACAGGCAGCCGAGATTCAAAAAATAAAGACAAATCCTGAAAAAGGACTTAAACTTTTTAACCACAATGTGATGCAGATAGAAACAAAACATCATTTGTTAACAAACAAGATGAAAGACACAATTCAGGATCCAGGGTGTGTATTCCTTTCTTCTCTTGGAAGAACAACATTGACATGAAGTGTCGCCTTTGGATCAACCATTAATAGATTGGGACCAAATTCAAAAGAGATTATGAAATTGGACACAAAAATGGGCAGACTTACTTCCAGTTAAGATAATACTTTTACAAAAATGCAGTAGGAAAAAGCTCCATATCACAAGTGCAAGCAGACAAAGACAGGAAAACTGTAATATGTACCATGACTCGAAAGATGGTGAAATGTTCTGCCCAGTTACACTTGTGAATTCAATGTTATCTGAGTAGAACATAAAGAAGACTGGTTTTCAAGCCAATACTAACTCAATAAGTGCATGTCCAAGAGCTCTTTAAGGACTACATATTAAAGCCGTTCCCAAACTTGGAGAGAAGAGACATCTTACCCAATGTCTAGATTCATTCACTTGACTCTCAATTAATAATATGGCGGGGGGGGGGGAAGGAGTAAACCTTACAGGCTGATCCTTTTACCGACTGAAGAATTAGCTATTCAGATGGAATCTGAATGATCTAAGTATTCATATTCAATGAAAAATTAACCAGTCCATCTAGGAAAGAAATGGAAAATTTTATTTCAGCCAAATTTGAGGATTATAACCCAGGAAGAACATATCAGAAAGCTCTGAAAACTGTTCGGCCCAATTAGAAGTCAAGGCACAGTTATATAAGCTTTTTGAGACAAAGGGCTGTACATTAAATGGTGTATTATTGACAGCATACACAGTCCAGATCTAAGCATCATCGTGGCCGCTTACAAGATCCAAAGGAGTGTTATTTTTAAAGGAGTTGCCTTGTTGATGCTGGGATAATGTTTTTCTTTACGGTTGAGCAGGTATTTCTGCCGATGGGGGAGGTTTGGTCAATGCCTAATACAGATACACAATGCACAGTAAGGGCGGAGAAGAGGCCAAAGGGCAGAGAAAAGTTTCATTTCACAATATAAAGATCTTGAGAATATTTGTTTATAGGATGGTGTATAAAAATAAGACAGAAGCACAAAAGTAGGATATAGTTATCTCAAAATCTAGAAGGAAGAATCATCTGCCAATGACTGTGTTAACATTAAAAGCCAAACTCACTTGGTTTTGAGTGAAATAGGTAAGATACAAGTCATGATTTTAAGTCCGGGATAATAGATTTTATTAAATGTGCACTCAGTCTGGCCAGTAGTTCTGGTACCTACAAATTGGCCAGATAGTGTCCAATTGCATGATCTTGTTTGAAAGCTCCTACGATTGGATACGTCAGCACATCAGCTCTAATTGTTGTAAACCCACAGCAAGATGCAGTTTTCACCACTGAAAAGGATAACAGATCTCTTATCCAGGTCTTTCTGGACTAAATTTCGAGATTATCTTTCATATCAGTCATCTTGTTTGTAGAAAACTGTTTATCGAGTGGCTGAGAATTAGAGAAGGTGTTACATGAAGAGAAGAGGAAGTGGGGTGAGCTTTACTGGACTTCTAAAGAGGGAAAGCCACAACACGATTGCAGCTGATGTAGCCTCCCAAGGTCTTGCTGTTTCTGACAAAACACTGGTTATATTTATTGGTTCCCTTTGTCAACTGAAAAACATGCACAACCTAAAAGTTGAGAATTATGGTTTTCTTTTGACAGACTTACTGGGGACTATAGCCAGAGATACAGCTTCTCAGTGCTGAGGGCCTGCTCCAAAGAGGTAAAGAGAGGAGCCAGGAGATATAGGAGTCTTTACTGGAAGAAAATATAGTCAAACATCAAAAGATCACTGCTAATCACAAAACAGACATCTCAAGATAAAGACTTCAGTGCTTTCTGTATATGGGAAGATGCAAGACTCGGACCTCATTGAAATTATTCCTTAGATATGCATCTTAACTAACAAGAGCCAGTGTCCTATTTTTGTCCATCCTGAATTCTCCTCAAGGTGCACCTTCCAGAGTGGTTGCTGTCTTTAAGGCTGCAACATCATTTGTTTACTGAAATGACAGGTGACCTTCTTTGTCCAAATCTTAGAACACTGAAAAATATGTCCACAGATGGAAAGATTGGAAATAGACTGACGATTTGATGCAACATAAAATATGAGTGTTTGGAAATTAATAAAAATCAAAAATACTTAAAGAAATGAATTGGGAGTTAAAATCTAATGCCTAGCATGTTTACATCAACATCCCTTTTTTGTCTCCTAAAAATAACTTGCATGTGATTTAGGGCAAGTGATTAGCTTCCCTTGTAGTTAGAGTTTAAGTTCTCTCAGATGAGTATCTAAAAGTCTGTGATATTTGGGGGCACATGATTAAATAATAGTTTCTTTGGCTGTAGATGTTTTAGGTCATCGATCAGAGTTGAAATTTTCAGTGAGGTAGACATTATTCATTTCCACCAAAATCCTTCTTTTTTTTCCTGAAAATTGAATTCTTCTTTGCTTTAGGATATCAATGTGTTGCATTAAATATATTCACATATTCAGATGCTCTTGCCACTCATTGAGGTTGTGTGATGTAAGTTATGGTCAATTATATAGACACAGACTCAGACGGCATGGACTGTCAGTACCTTTCTTTCCCTTTCTGCCTTCTAATGTCTAGAACAGAGACACATACCCGAAGGCAGTCAGCGTCCTCCTGAGTCCAGAAGAAGAAAAGCCATACACATATCTTGGCAGAGCAGGGAGATAGGACATGCCTGGGACCTTGATGACATCATTGGTCCTCTGTCTTCACTCCTAACACAGTGACTTCTGGCAGCTGGAGATGATCCACCTTTGTATTTAGCCTTCATTAGTCAGATATTTGTTTTGTTTTGCTTTGATGTTTGCTTTGTTTTTGAACGTGGGCTCATTCCTAAATGATGCACTTAGTTGTATAGTAATCCCCTTACTGTATATTAATAGTTAAATCACAATTAAATTATGGAGGATTTGTAAGCAGCTCTTGACAGGAAACCACCCTCAGCAGGAAACCCCCTCTCCTGTCACTTTAGCAAAGCTATATTGTAACTAACCTTAAACCAGTCACCCCCGTGCTCTACTCATCTTTGGCCCTAGCACAACTTTCACATCTTTTAATCACACAATACCTTGCCTAACTTGTCAGTTCTCTCCATAGATCAAAGAAGCAGAAATGAAGAAGAAGTAATTACAGGTGATCAGAACACTTCCCTAGCTTCCCATTCAGTAATCTCCTGACAAGACTGCATGACCAAACTGTGTGAACAAGATAACATCTAGAGGAAGATCCCGAGGAGATGACATGCCTGCACACAGTGGAGGATGGTGAGGGCTCTGACCCCCTACTGCAATGTTTAACCGAGATTACTACTCTGTTTCCCTTTAAAAAATTTCGTGGCGGAGCAGAATCTTGAGAGGTGGTTTTGGGGGACCCTGAGTCCCCCATCTCCCCAGATTGCCAGAATTCTGATTAAAGGCACCTTTTTTTCTACCATTTGTGAGTATGTAATTGATTGTATAAGTGACAAGCAGCAGGGCTTGATTCATTTGGTAACAGATTGCCACAGAGACAGCGACTGCTTTGAGGCTTCGTGATATATTGAGGCTAATGAGGATACGTGATACAAGCTTGAGGTTTTTATCAAAAATATTTTTGAACCTCAGAACAGTAGTCACCTGTGGGTCGTCTTACATAAGTTATTTCACCTTTCTGAGCTTAGTTTTCTCATCCATAATATTTGAATATTAATAACTGTGATATGAATTTATATTAATAACTGATTATAAAGGACTTCACAAAGTGCATGGAACAAGAGAGGTGTCCAAAGACTATGGGTTCTCTTGTCTTTCCCATCACAATTAGTTCATTATAATCTATCACAAAAATTGTCAAACAAGCCATTGAGAATCTTTTATAACATGAGAACTCAGGAAAAAATATTAAAGTCAGCAGTATTCAATTTCTGATTGATAATACATGCTGTACTCACAAAGTGTATTCATATGTAGATGCTTGTATGCACACGGATACCTGCACACACACCTGTTGTTCATACATAATTTTTTTTTTTTTTGCGGTACGCAGGCCTCTCACTGCTGTGGCCTCTCCCGTTGCGGAGCACAGGCTCCAGATGCGCAGGCTCAGCGGCCATGGCTCACGGGCCAAGCCGCTCAGCGGCATGTGGGATCTTCCCGGACCGGGGCACGAACCTGTGTCCCCTGCATCGGCAGGCGGACTCCATACATAATTTTTATTTACAAGGTTGGCAAGGACACAAAGTAGAACAGATGCAGCTTCGGCAGTGCTTTCAATAGCAGTTTCCTGAATAGTTTAAAGGGCAATAGTTTGAAAACTTAAGAAGGTTGCACATTTTGGAGCTCACACTGTATAAACCTTTGAACGGCTTTTCTTCAGCATCGGCTTATTAAATCAGTGGACAACGAGCATGTCACAGCTGTCATTACCATTTCATCCTAGGCTGCGTTGTCATACCTCAGATGGTTCATTCCAAAGAAGCTCTACACAACTCCCCATACATCCTCACATAAACAATCCATTAAACAATCCTTCATTCACCATAATTATTTAATTTCTTTCCATACACTTCCATTTCCAATGCATAGACAAAAAATGACATATTTCACACCTTCCTTTTCCATTCTTTTTTATCTAGTTTTTCTCTGTATTGTGATTGTAATCAGCATTACTATTACTACTGGTTCAATCACATATTGCTGTATATTAATGTAAAAGATTTTGTTCAGTGGCTAATTATGAAATCACTATAATATTAAAACATTGGTTTTACTATGGTTATTTTTAGTAAAACTTTCTATTACACTAATTGATAGCCACAATTAGTTATTATATAGTCCTTCAACAGGATGACATTTTAGAATGTTAATTTTCTCAGGATGACAAGTGTCTTGGCAAAGATCTCACAAGTAGATGATAAGAGAATTAAGACAAAAAACCTTGGCTTCCACTTTCTTAGTCTTACAACCTTTAGAAGAAACATGGAATTTGGAAAAGAATCTACATTTGGAATCTATTTTTCAGTACAAAAATGCATGAATTTTTATTGATTTAGTCAATCAAATGTTTAATCTTATATATTTAAACTCTACCAAAAGATGAGGAATTGAATTGAAAGACTTCTTAACATAAGAAAATGTTGAAACACACAAACTTTAATGAAGCTTTCCTTAATTAAGAAATCAAACCTCCTCTTGTGTTCTATTTATTTAGTAAGTCATGAAAAACAACAAGCATCTGTATCCTTAAAGAAAAGACCCAGAGGGAAACTCAACAAGGAAAAAACAGAAACAAGATTTCTGTCAAAATACTCTCCAGGGTCAGACATACTCTCTCCAACCTAGAAGAGAATCAGCTTCAGACAGCGAACTGCATCAGATGGTGTCTCAGAAGGTCTTAAGCCACCAATTTACAAAAGATTCCCAGAAGCCCTTGAACTTTCCAGAGCTACTGGTACAAACCAACAACACTTATTCCATCCCAAACTTTAAACAGTGATGTTTCCCTGATAGACTTTTCCCAAATAGGCCCAACAACCAAATGAAAACTCAACTCTGCACAGCATTTGATTTGATGAAATTATTTTATCCATCGTGGGTTAGAAGGATGTATCATAAGGAAACAGCAGCTCCTACCTGGAGCTTTTATTTATGAGACTGAGAAGCAATGTAAGTAAATCATCTGACTCATATTTGATGCTCAGTATCTCATAGTCACATTTCCAGATGGTGTTGAATTCAAGAGCGTGAGCGACATTCACTCTACTTTGTGGTGCGTCTACAATGACTGAGGTAGACAGTGGAAATGACCACTCAGCTCTTTATGACAAAGACATGGTTATTTAGGTTCAATGTGAGCCAGGGGTGGGAATTTTTGTTTGTTCATACTTGTAGCCCCAAGTCCAAGATCAGTTTCTGACATATACTAGGTTTTCAATAAATATTTGATGAGTCAATGACAATCCTTCCCCCTCTTCCTAGAGGAATGCCATTTTATAATGTTTCAAATCTCCCTATTTAGATATTAATACATAAGAAAGCTATACCTCTGTTCCTTGCCCTGGCATTTATCTTACTTGGCAACAGGAAACCCACTTTGTAGCAAACACATTTGCTCTTTCCAACGTAAATTAAGCTTTTTATTAGATGAGGTAAAACATGATTTAAGGATCTGGAACAATAGCTGGATGGTTATATTTTCCTTCTGGAGCATATTATTGTGAATGATTTCCTCTATCAGTCACCATTTCAAGTAGTAGATGAAAGAAGCAATTCCTGGAAGTATATAAAGGGCACAATAAAGTGAATCACCACCAAGCTTAAAAGCATTTTTGAAGACAGAAATTAAAATGAAGTGTAGCTCCCTCACCAGAAGCAGATAATAGTATAGGGATATGTGCATTCTATGGTTTTTAACTAAATTAACTTCACATATTATGTGTGACATGGTCTGCTCATCTCTGTCATTAATATCAAAACAACAATACAACATTGTCAAATGACTGAATAAACTAGTGAATTGAGCAAAGGGGGAAAAACAGTGTTAAAGGCCAGTCTCTTCTCTCTAAGATATTTGTTACGTAACTTCCCTATGCCACTGACTCTGGTATTACTATTTGGAAGATGAAGCCAATGTTATAGAATGAGAGGGTACAAGACTCCTTTAATCAGTTTATTTCCAAAGAAGCTAAGTTTTTTGTTTGTTTGTTTGTTTTTTTAAGGCAGGGATATAATCTGACTCTCAATTCCTGATAGTAAATCCTTATGTCCTACTTGGCTGGATTCTGTCACTCACTTCCACCCCCTCCATTTTCAGAACAAACCCTGTCCTTGATAAGCTCTGAGCACTAACTAGTTCAGCAGACAGAAAGTGGAACCATCCATGCTGACAGACACAGAGCACAGAGGGTGCTGATGCACCATGGACCCTGGGGATAATCAATGACTATAGTGGGCTAAGGACCCTGGCCAGAGTCCAGATGTCCTGGGGGATGACCACCCCCTTGCAGATCATTCTCTTTCTCTTTCCTGGGCCGTTCAGTGATGACCGTGCAAGACCAGGGACCAAGGCAGAACTTGTATGTAGACACTAGGCCATTGTGGTTGCTAGGAGCAGGTCATATAGGCCTCTCATGAGGCCTATTGGTGAGGGGCTGCTCAGGACCTTTACCTACTGTGTGGAAAGTCCAGTGATGAAACCTGATGTTAGCCCCCAAATTAAATACCAGGCCATGCAGGAAAGGCCTTCCTTATATTCTCAGACTATCTGTGTTGAAGGACAGGTTATCTTTTCTCTTCTTTTCTTTTTTCTGTCTTTTTGTTGTTGTTTTCAATTTTGTCTGCCTGTTTCTATATCACACTATACTGGACTGATATTTTGTGAAATACAATAAAAATGAATTATTATTCATGTTTTTGGAAATGACATATTGCAAAGTTGCTAAGAAAGTAGATCTTAAAAGTTGTCATTACAAGAAAAAAATTGTAAATACGTGTGGTGATGGGTGGTGACTAGATTTACTATGATGATAATTTCACAATATATACAAACAGTTGAATCATTATGTTGTACATCTGAAACTAATATAATGTTATACATCAATTGTACCTCAATTTTTAAAAATTTAAATAAAAACAAACAAAAAATGAATTACTAGTATAATATAATGAGCATTTTTTTAACAACCGAAAGACATACATGCAGAAAATGTCTCAATAGTTTTATGACTTCATTCAACAAAAACAAATTTACCTTTTATTAAATATAATTCAACCAAATATGATATAGGGAAATAAAAGAATTACAAAAAGTACACATCTGATTCCTTGAAAATATGCTTAAAAGTAATCACTAGCTTCCTATCACTGTTCAATTGTACCTAAACAAAATATACAGTTAAAAATTTGACCTCCCATATTAATGTATGTACATGAAGTTTTAATAAACACTAAAATATCAATATTTGAAGTATTTTAATGTGACCAATGAACTTCTTTATTGTTAAGGAATTGACAACTATTAACACAGGTAATAAATCCCTAAGTTGTTTATGTTTTATTTGAACAAAAATTTTAGTACAGAAACTAGTCTTTCAGAAGTATGTTGATAAGAATATTAAAAGAAATGAAATTTAAAGATATTTCTGCAAGCCCAGGACTTTAACTTTTATAAAAATGAAGCATGGGATGCTTCAAAAGGAAACAAAAATATTTCCATAATTATTTTAAACACATTAGTAGCTAGTTCAAGCAAATTATCATGTAAATTGCAGTTAAATTAAAATGATTTTTCAACAAAAGAGGTGGATTCTGTATCATGGAAAGATCATTTAAATTCAACTATAATTTTTAATTTATAAATTAACTATAAAATTATAATATCCTTTTGATAGATCTTCTTTTGATGGAAAACAATTTTCAAAATATTTTATCAACTTCATAAAGTGTCTATTGATAATTTTTCATAGATATGCACCATCAAGGTCATCATTTAGTTGATCTAAAATTGTTTAATTACCAGGAGGATCTTCAAGAGGGCAGAGGACTCAGACGTGGAGATCACCTTCCTCCCCACAAATACATTGGAAATACATCTATATGTGGAACAAAACCTACAGAACACCACCTGAACGCTAGCAGAAGACCTCAGACTTCCCAAAACTGTGACTGGCAGGGTCTTGGTGCTCTGGCCGGGTGTCAGGCCTGAGCCTCTGAGGTGGGACAGCAGAGTTCAGGACATTAGACCACCAGAGACCTCCCAGCCCCACATAATATCTATTGGTGAGTGCTCTCCTAGAGATCTCTGTCTCAATGCTAAGACCTAGCTCCACTCAAGGACCAACAAGCTCCAGTGTTGGACACCTCATGCCAAACAACTAGTAAGACAGTAACACAACCACAGCTATTAGCAAAGAGGCTGCCAAAAATCATAATAAGGTCACAGACAAGCCAAATCACAGCACCAGATGTGTTCCTGCCCACCAGAAAGACAAGATCCAGCCTCATTCACCAGAACACAGGCACCAGTCCCCTCCACCAGAAACCCTACACAACTCACTGAACCAACCTTACCCACTAGGGGCAGACACCAAAAACAATGGGAACTATGAACCTGTAGCCTGCAGAAAGGAGACCCCAAACACTGTAAGTTAAGCAAAATGAGAAGACAGAAAAACACACAGCAGATGAAGGAGCAAGATAAAAACCCACCACACCAAACAAATGAAGAAGAAATAGGCAGTCTACCTGAAAAGAATTCAGAGTAATGATAGTAAAGAAGATCCAAAATCCTGGAAATAGAATGGAGAAAATACAAAAATGGTTTAACAAGGACCTAGAAGAACAAAAGAGCAAACAAACAATGATGAACAACACAATAAATGAAATTTAAAATTCTCTAGAAGGAATCAATAGCAGAATAACTGAGGCATAAGAACAGTTAAGTGACCTGGAAGATAAAATAATAGAAATAACTACCACAGAGCAGAATAAAGAAAAGAGAATGAAAAGAATTGAGGACAGTCTCAGAGACCTCTGGGACAACATTAAATGCACCAATATTCAAGTTATAGGGGCCCCAGAAGAAGAGAAAAAGAAAGGGTCTGAAAATATATTTGAAGAGATTATAGTTGAAAAATTCCCTAACATGGCAAAGGAAATAATCAAGTCCAGGAAGCACAGAAAGTCCCATATAGGATAAATCCAAGGGGAAACATGCCAAGACACATATTAGTCAAACTATAAAAAATTAAATATAAAGAAAAAATATTAAAAGCACCAAGGGAGGGAGCTTCAAAATCGTTGAAGAGTAAGATGTGGAGCTAACCTTCCTCCCAACAAATACATCAGAAATACATCTACATGTGGAACAACTCCTACAGAACACCTACAGAATGCTGACAAAAGACCTCAGACCTCCCAAAAGGCAAGAAACTCCCCATGTACCTGGGTAGGGCAAAAGAAAGAAGAAAAAACAGAGACAAAAGAATAGGGACAGGATCTGTACCAGTGTGGGAGAGCTGTGAAGGAGGAAAGGTTTCCATACACTAAGAAGCCCCTTCATGGGCAGAGACTGTGGGTGGCGGAGGAGGGGGAGCTTCGGAGCCACGGAGGAGAGCGCAGCAACAGGGGTGAGGAGGGCAAAGTGGAGAGATTCCCTCTCAGAGGATCTGTACAGACCAGCACTCACCAGCCCGAGACGTTTGTTTGCTCACCCGCCGGGACGGGAGGGTGCTAGGAGCTGAGGCTCAGGCTTCAGTGCTTAGATCTCAGGGAGAGGACTGGGGTTGGTGGCGTGAACACAGCCTGAAAGGGTTAGTGTGCCACAGGTAGCCAGGACGGAGTCTGGGAAAAAGTATGGAGCTGAGAAAGGGGCAAGAGACATTTTCTTGCCTTTCTGTTTTCTGGTGCATGTGGAGAGGGAATCAAGAGCGCCACTTAAATGAGCTCAAGAGGTGAGGAAGCTGTAGCTAACAGCACAGACCCCAGAGATGGGCATGAGATGCTAAGGCTTCTGCTGCAGCCACCAAGAAGCCTGTGTGCAAGCACAGGTCACTATCCACACCTCCACTCCCAGGAGACTGTGCAACCTGCCATTGACAGGGTCCCGTGATCCAGGGACAGGGTCTCAGGGAGAACACACTGTGCAGCTCAGGCTGGTGCAATGTCACACTGGGCTCTGCCACTGCAGGCTTGCCCCACATTCTGTACCCCTCCCTCCCGCTGGCCTGAGTACACCAGAGCCCCCGAATCTGCTGATCCTTTAATGCCGTCCTGTCTGAGCAAAGAACAGACGCCCTCAAGTGACCTACACACAGAGGTGGGGCGAAATCCAAAGCTGAACCACAGGAGCTGTGCGAACAAAGAAGAGAAAGGGAAATTCCTCCCAGCAACTTCAGGACTAGTGGATTAAACCTCCACAATCAACTTGATGTATGCTGCATCTGTGGAATAACTGAATAGACAATGAATCACTCCAAATTGAGGAGGTGGACTTTGGGAGTAATAATATATATAAATATATATATATATATTTTTTTTTCCTTTTTCTCTTTTTGTGAGTGTGTATGTGTATGCTTCTCTGTGTGATTTTGTCTGTATAGCTTGTTTTTTACCATTTGTCCTAGGGTTCTGTCTGCCTGTTTATTTTTTTTAATTTATTTTATTTTTTTTTAGTATAGTTTTTAGCGCTTGATATCATCGGTGGATTTGTTTTTTGGTTTGGTTGCTCTCTTCTTTCTTTCTTTCTTTTTTTATTACTTTAAAACATTTTTTAATACTTACATTTTATTTTAATAACTTTTAAAAAAATTTATCTTCTTCTTTCTTTCTTTCTTTCTTTTTTTACTCGCTTTTACTCTGAGCTGTGTGGATAAGAGCCTCTTGGTTCTCCAGCCAGGCGTCATGGCTGCACCTCTGAAATGGGAGAGCCAAGTTCAGGACACTGGTCCACAGAGACCTCCCAGATCCACCTAATATCAAATGGCAAAAATCTCCCAGAGATCTGAATCTCAAGACCAACACCCACCTCCACTCAACGACCAGCAAGCTACAGTGCTGGACACCCTATGCCACACAACTAGCAAGACAGGAACACAACCCCATCCATTAGCAGAGAGGCTGCCTAAAACCATAATAAGGCCACAGGCAACCCAAAATAAACAGCCAGATGTGGACACGCCTACCAGAAAGACAAGATCTAGCCTCATCCACCAGAACAAAAGCACTAGTCCACTCCACCAGGAAATCTACAAAACTCACTGAAACAACCTTAGCCACTGGGGGCAGACATCAAAAACAATGGGAACCATGAACCTGCAGCCTGTGAAAAGGAGACCCCAAATACAGTAAATTAAGCAAAATGAGAAGACAGAGAAACACAAAGCAGATGAAGGAGCAAGGTAAAAACCCAGCAGATCTAAAAAATGAAGAGGAAATCGGCAGTTTACCTGAAAAAGAATTCAGAATAATGATAGTAAACGTGATCTAAAATCTTGGAAATAGAATGGAGAAAATACAAGAAACATTAAACAAGGATCTAGAAGAACTAAACGGCAAACTAACAGTGATGAACAACACAATAAATGAAATTAAAAATACTCTAGAAGGCATCAATAGCAGAATAACAGAGGCAGAAGAACGGATAAGTGACCTGGAAGATAAAGTAGTGGAAATAACTACCGCAGAGAAGAATAAAGAAAAAATAAGAAGGAAAAGAATTGAGGACAGTCTCAGAGATGTCAGGGACAACATTAAATGCACCAACATTTGAATTATAGGGATCCAAGAAGAAGAAGAGAAAAAGAAAGGAACTGAGAAAATATTTTAAGAGATTATAGTTGAAAACTTCCCTAATATGGGAAAGGAAATAGTTAGTCAAATTCAGGAAGCACAGAGAGTTCCATACAGGATAAATCTAAGGAGAAACATGCCAAGACACATATTAATCAAACTATCAAAAATTAAATACACAGAAAAAATATTAAAGCAACAAGGGAAAAACAATAAATAACATAAAAGGGAATCCCCATAACATTAACAGCTGAACTTTCAGCAGAAAATCTGCAAGCAAGAAGGGAGTGGGAGGACACATTTAAAGTGATGAAGGGGAAAACCTACAAACAAGATTTACTCTACCCAACAAGGTTCTCATTCAGTTTTGATGGAGAAATTAAAACCTTTACAGACAAACAAAAGCTAAGAGAATTGAGCACCACTAAACCAGCTTTACAACAAATGCTAAAGGAACTTCTCTAGCCAGGAAACACAAGAGAAGGAAAAGACCTACAATAACAAACACAAAACAATTAAGAAAATGGTAATAGGAACATACATATCGATAATTACCTTAAATGTAAATGGATTAAATGCTCCAACCAAAGACATAGACTGGCTGAATGGATATGAAAACAAGACCCGTATATCTGCTGTCTATAAGAGATTCACTTCAGACCTAGGAACACATACAGACTGTAAGTGAGGGGATGGAAAAAGATATTCCATTCAAATGGAAATCAAAAGAATGCTGGAGTGGCAATTCTCATATCAGACAAAAAAAGCTTTAAAACAAAGACTATTACAAGAGACAAAGAAGGACACTACATAGTGATCAAGGGATCAGTCCAAGAAGAAAATATAACAATTGTAAATATTTATGCACCCAACATAGGAGCACCCCAATACATAAGGCAAATACTAACAGCCAAAAAAGGGGAAATTGACAGTAGCACAAACATAATAGGGGACTTTTTTAACACCCCACTTTCACCAATGGGCAGATCATCCAAAATGAAAATAAATAAGGAAACACAAGCCTTAAATTATACATTAAACAAGATGGACTTAACTGATATTTATAGGACATTCCATCCAGAAACAACAGAGTACACTTTCTTCTCAAGAGCTCATGGAGTATTCTCCAGGATAGATCATATCTTGGGTCACAATTCAAGCCTTGGTAAATTTAAGAAAATTGAAATTCTATCAAGTATCTTTTCTGACCACAACACTATAAGACAATGTATAAAAAATTAAAACACATGGAGGATAAACAATATACTAATTAATAACCAAGAGATCAGTGATGAAATCAAAAAATACCTAGAAACCAATGACAATGAAAACACGATGACCTAAAACATATGGGATGCAGTAAAAAGAGTTCTAAGAGGGAATTTTATAGCAATACAATCCTACCTTAAGAAACAGAAAAAATCTCAAAGAAACAACCTAACCTTACAGGTAAAACAATTAGAGAGAGAAGAACAAAAAAACACCAAAGTTAGCAGAAGGAAAGAAATCATAAAGATCACATCAGAAATAAATGAAAAAGAAATGAAGGAAACAATAGCAGAGATCAATAAAACTAAAAAGTGGTTCTTTGAGAAGATAAACAAAATTGATAAACCATTAGCCAGACTCATCAAGAAAAAAAGGAACAAGACTCAAATCAATAAAATTAGAAATGAAAAAGGAGAAGTAACAACTGACACTGCAGAAATACAAAGGATGAGAGATTACTGCAAGCAACTATACGCCAATAAAATGGACAACCTGGAAGAAATGAACAAATTCTTAGAAATTCACAATTTTCTGAGACTGAAGCAGGAAGAAATAGAAAATATGAACAGACCAATCACAAGCACTGAAATTAAAACTGTGATTAAAAATCTTCCCACAAACAGAAGCCCAGGACCAGAGGGCTTCACTAGCGAATTCTATCAAACATTTATAGAAGAGCTAACACCTATTCTTCTCAAACTCTTCCAAAATATGGCAGAGGGAGGAACACTCCCAAATGCATTCTACGAGGCCACCATCACCCTGATACCAAAACCCAGCAAAGATGTCACAAAGAAAGAAAACTACAGGCCAATAGCACTGATGAAAATAGATGCAAAAATCCTCAACAAAATAGTACCAAAGAGAATCGAACAGCAAATTAAAAGGATGATACACCATGATCAAGTCGGGTTTATCCCAGGAATGCAAGGATTCTTCAATATAAACAATAAATCAATGTGATACACCATATTAACAAACTGAAGGTTAAAAATCATACGATCAACTCAAGAGATGCAGAAAACGCTTTAGACAAAATTTAATATCCATTTATGATAAAAACCCTCCAAAAAGTAGGCATAGGGAGAACTTACCTCAATATAATAAAGACCATATATGACAACTCCACAGCCAATATCATTCTCAATGGTGAAAAATTGAAACCATTTCCACTAAGATCAAGAACAACACAAAGTAGCCCTCTTTCTCCACTATTACTCAACATAGTTTTGGAAGTTTTAGTCACAGCAATCAGAGAAGAAAAAGAAATAAAAGCAATCCAAATCATACCAGAAGATTAAAACTGTCACTGTTTGCAGATGACATGATACCACACATAGAGAATCCTAAAAATACTACCGATAGCTAGTGGAGCTAATCAATGAATTTGGTAAAGTACCAGGATACAAAATTAATGCACAGAAATCTCCTGCATTTCAATACACTAATGATGAAAAATTTGAAATAGAAATTAAGAAAACACTCCCATTTACCATTGCAAGAAAAGAATAAAATACCTAGGAATAAGCCTAACTAGGGAGACAAGAGACCTGTATACAGAAAACTATAAGACACTGATGAAAGTAATTAAAGATGATTCAAACAGATGGAGAGATATACCATGTTCTTGGCTTGGAAGAATCAACACTGTGAAAATGACTATACTACCCAAAGCAATCTATAGATTCAACACAATCCCTATCAAACTACCAATGGCATTTTTCACAGAACTAGAACAAAGAATTTCACAATTTGTATAGAAATGCAAAAGACCATGAATAGCCAAAGCAATCTTGTGAAAGAAAAACTGAGCTGGAGGAATCTGGTTCCCTGACTTCAGACTATACTACAAAGCTACAGTAATCAAGACAGTATGGTATTGGCACAGAAACAGAACTCTAGATCAATGGAACAGGATAGAAAACCCAGAGATAAACCCATGCACATATGGTTACCTTATCTTTGATAAAGGAGAAAAGAGTATACAATGGAGAAAAGACAGCCTCTTCAATAAGTGGTGTTGGGAAAATGGGACAGCTACATGTAAAAGAATGAAATTAGAACACTCCCTAACACCATACACAAAAATAAACTCAAAATGGATTAAAGACTTAAATGTAAGGCCAGACTCTAGAAAACTCTTAGAGGAAAACATAGGCAGAACACTCATAAATCACAGCAAGATCCTTTTTGACCCACCTCCTAGAGAAATGGAAATAAAAACAAAAATAAACAAATGGAACCTAATGAAACTGAAAAGCTTTTGCACAGCAAAGAAGCCATAAACAAGACCAAAAAACAACTCTCAGAATGGGAGAAAATATTTGCAAATGTAGCAACTGACAAAAGATTAATCTCCAATATATAGAAGCAGCTCATGCAGCTCAATATCAAAAGAAAACAAATAACCCAATTCAAAAATAGTCAGGAGACCTAAATAGACATTTCTCCAAAGAAAATGTACTGATTGTCAACAAACACATGAAAGTATGCTCCAAATAGCTAATCATTAGAGAAATGCAAATTAAAACTACAATGAGGTATAACCTCACAGTAATCTGAATGGCCATCATCAAAAAATCTACAAACAATAAATGCTGGAGAGGGTGTGGATTAAAGGGAACCCTCTTGCTCTCTTGGTGAGGTAGATTTATATAGCCCCTATAGAGTACAGTATGGAGGTTCCTTAAAAAACTAAAAATAGAAGTACCATATGACTCAGCAATCCCACTACTGGGCATATACCCCAAGAACACCATAATTCAATAAGAGTCATGTACTACAATGTTCATTGCAGCACTATTTACAATAGCCAGGACATGGAAGCAACCTAAGTGTCCATCGACAGAAGAATGGATAAAAAAGTTGTGGCACATATATACAATGGAATATCACTCAGCCACAAAAAAGAAACGAAATTGAGTTACTTGTAGTGAGGTGGATGGACCTAGAGTCTCATACAGAGTGAATAAGTCAGAAAAAGAAAAACAAATACCATATGCTAACACATATATAGGGAATAAAAAAAAAAAAAGGTCCTGAAGAAACTAGGGGCAGGAGGCAGGACAGGAGTAAAGACGCAGATGTTAGGAATGGACCTGAGGACACAGGGAGGCCAAAGGGTAAGCTGGGAAGAAGTGAGAGAGTAGCATTGACATATATACACTACCAAATTTAAAATAGATAGCTAGTGAGAAGCAGCCACGTAGCACAGGGAGATCAGCTTGGTGCTTTGTCACCACCTAGAGGAGTGGGATAGGGAGAACGGGAGGGAGATGCAAGAGGGAGGGGTTATGGGGATACATGTATACTTATAGCTGATTCACTTTGTTATACAGCATAAACTAACACAACGATGTAAAGCAATTATACTTCAATAAATATTTAATTTTTAATTAAAAAATAAATAAAATTGTTTAATTACAGAACAATCTGCAGAAATTCTATTCTTAAAGGTTTTAAATTTTGCTCTTTGATTGTATCTGCCACTGACAAATCTATTTAAATTCTTCCTGGCCTGGATATATTCACATGATTAAAATTGCTGAGAATATCACTCAATATGCATGTGCTGCTGACCAATGTATGGTTACTCTTGTTTCTTATCTTGAGGAATGAGGAACGCTAATGGTCTTTTCTGTAGTTCAAATACGCTTGAGAGAAATTTTCCCAATTTTAACTATCATGCCTCAGCATTCTTAACAATTGTTCACAATCAGCTTCTGTATCATCAGATGCTGATGAGAATAATCTAAAATTCAAAGCATTAGATGTTGTGCCATTCACAGTTTTTACTATTGCACACTTTAGCTCATCTTACTTTGGGGTGGAGAGGCAAGACTTTCTCAGTGAAGGTATTATTATGTTGATTTACATTTTGACACCAACCAGCTGCAATAATCTGGTGACCATCCAGATTGTTTCTTGTCAATATAGCCAAGTCATTTGAATACATGCACAATACTTTTCCCTTCAAACCACTGTTGATGAAAATGTAATCCTTTATAGTTTTATGTAGTTCTGGGTTTGTCAGAATTAATGGTAAAAGTTAAATAAAAATTTCCTTTATTTTACCATCATGTTCAAATAGCACATATACAAAAAGAACTACCATGTTAAATGTATCTGTGCTGCACTCAATGAGCAGACGCCCCCACCCCCTACCACAGCTTTCCCAAGGAAGCATCTTTGATGTAGTCTTTCACTAATATTTTGGCAACTGTACAATTCTTAGCAACCACACGACAGAAAAAAAATCATGCCTATGTATAAGACCCTTTAAAGCACCAATGTTATCTGGGAAATATGAACAACTGCTCTGTTAACTCTTTAATGTAATGCTCTTTCTTTCAACTAAATCATTAGTTTTGAAGCTATTTTTTTATGCTCTTCTTGTAAATGTTGCTCACAGTTGATGGTTCATTGCTTCCTTAGAGAGTGTATCTCCAAAAATAACACTTGCTGGCTTTAACACTTGACCCTCAATTATGGTTTCAAAACAAAACTCAGGGCTTCCCTGGTGGTGCAGTGGTTGAGAGTCTGCCTGCTGATGCAGGGGACACGGGTTTGTGCCCCGGTCCGGGAAGATCCCACATGCCGCGGAGCGGCTAGGCCCGTGAGCCATGATCGCTGAGTCTGCACGTCCGGAGGCTGTGCTCCGCAATGGGAGAGGCCACAACAGTGAGAGTCCCGCATACCGCAAAAAAAAAAAACAAAAAAAAACACCTCAAGTCATGATGAATCATACATGTCAAATAAAACTAAAAAGGACAGTCAAATAAATTAACATAACTGTATTAAAAATGAATGTATAACTAAACTGAAGGGACTGGGGAAAGAGGAACCAGCCTACATAACTTTGCAAATCAGGATTTTGACTTGGATATTTTGAGTCTAAAGACAAAAAGAACTGTATAGAAATACTGTACTCTAGTTAGTAACTTTATTTCTTAAAAGGGCTTAGGTTAGTAATCCTGAAACCATGTGCATGTAAGGATTGAACAAATAAGTAAATATATTGGAGATGATGAGGGTCAGGTTTTTTACTTTCAGAAAAAGAAATTGAGAATAGGCAAGACAGAAGGGTCAAATTAACCCTGTGGTGTGGGGTTGGAATCAAAAGAATTAGTGTGAAGGTATAGAAAGAGATAGTAATTGGAGTGACCATAGACAAGTGTGCATGTGAGGGTTAGTACACAAGAGGTACAGAAAATCCGTCATATCACAGGTCCCGACTACACTCAAGGGAAAGAGACTGTACAGGTGTGTATCCCGGGGGTGGAAATTTGAGGGTCATCTCAGAAATCTGCCTGCCCAAGGATAACTACCTATAAAATTTAGAGTACCCATACTTAATGGTAAAATATGCACATCTTGTGCCTTGAAATCAGGAATAAACCAAGAATGCCCATAGAATAAGAATAGCCACCTAATTTAAGGATTTTATTAGAGATCCTAGTCAGTGTTATATGATAAGAAACAGAAATTAGCTTTATAAAGATTTTAGATGAAAAAATGAAAATGTTACTGTATTTATAGCCAAACAACATGAAGCAACCCTCTTAAATGGTTATGGATAAAAAATGTGGATCAATATATGAAATCAGCAGTGTCACTAGATTCAGCAATGTTATTAGATATCAGCAATTACAAATTAACTTTTTACATGCTACCACTTGTAATTGCATCAAGAAACATCACATTCCTAAGAATAAATCTAAAGAAAAGATGCAAGATCTTTACACAGAAATATATAGAATATCATTAAGAAACATTTAAAGGTCTAAATAAAGTGAAGGATATATCATCTTCATAAATTGAAAATCATAAAGTTATTAATATTCTTCTATCAATATATGATTAAATCAAATCCCAATGAAAAACCAAGCAGATTTTTTTGTGTGGAAATTGAGAAGCTGATCCTTAAAATCATATGAAAATGCAAAAAACCAAAAATAGCTAAATCCATATTGAAGAAAAATAATACTAGGGTGCCTACATTCCCTAATGTTAACGCATTTTTCAAAGTGATATTAATTAAAGCAAAGAGACGGCAGATAGCAAATAGACCAGTAGATCCATAAGATTCCAGAAACACAACTGTCAAATGATATCTGTATTAATGACAAACTTGAGGCATCAGAGCAGAAGTGGGGAGAGTCTGTTTAACATATGGTGGTGGATCAAGTGGAAAACAATACGAAATAGTTATTTAGCTTTGATCCCACATTATAGGATATGCACAAATCAATTACGTATGGACAGTACATCTAAATGTTTATTTTCTCAACAATAAAGTTTTTAGAATGTAACTCAGCAGAATATTATTCTGATTCTGGGATAGAAAAATCTTTTTACAACAGGAAAAATACCAAAACTCATTACTGTACAGGAAATTATTGATAAATTAATATTAAAATTATTAAAATCAGGGATTTCTGTTCATCAATCCTCACCACTGAAATTAACAGAAAAGCCATTGATTATCGGATGATCTTTCCATATATATAATGGCAAAGAGCTTTATCAAGAATATAAAATGAAATACCTCATGGCAATAATTAAATGACATACATCTAATAGAAAAATAAGCAAGAGACTTAAACAAGAATTTCAAAAAAGAGTGGTGAGGGAATACCAAATAAAGATACCAAAAGTATCTTTACTTTTGGTATTTTGGGGAATACCAAAAGAGCAAATAAAAATCAGCATCTCTTTAATCATTGGGGAAATTAAAGTAAAACAAGAATAAGATACTATGACACATCATCAGAATATGGTGAGTATTAGAATGAATGAACACCAATTTGTTGCTGAGGGTATGGAAAAAAAGGAGATGTCATAATTTGCTGGTGTTAGTACTAACCAATTTGGAAAAATTGGGAATTATGTACCAAAGAGAACATACATGTACCACACAATGTAGCTAAGGCACCAGTAGTTATGGTACATATCTTCATATAGAAGAGTTCACAGCAGGTCTATAATTCACCTACTTTCTTCTTGGATCAACTAAGGACATGATGACTTAAGACAAATTTCCTTGTGCATATGATAGTGGCATTTGGTTAACAGAAATATTACAGACCAAGATCTTTTCAAATACTTTTATTAGCATATACCTGGTAAGTCAAGATTGCTGATTTTTAAGTAAACCTGGAACATAAATTTGGGGCATATACAGTAAACATAGTTTTTATGGATAAATATTAGTCATATAATCTCTTTAACCCTGTCTGACTAGTCATTTATAAAATACTTCAACCACACTGACAGCACTGCAGACTCTTAGCTCTTTTCCATTTTTCTGAACCCAGAACGCGTCCCCGTGCAGGAAAGGGAGCACCTTGGGAGCTGTTTCTGCCTATTTTTTGTTTGCCCAAAGCAGAATGCTCTAACTGCATTTTTCCTTGTGCTCTTTGAATCATTAATGAAATTGGAGGTTGATCTATAAGGCCTGCGAGTTTCCTTGGACATGTCGGCTATCTGTAGTAGCACAGACTGTTGTCTGCAGTGGGAATTGTAATTCTAGTCCACAAATCATAACAGTGAAGGCACTTTCTGGTTAAAAATATGGGAAGGAGAGAAAAGCATGAGGCGAATCCAAGGCTACGAATATTCCCTACACATCCTTGATATGAAGTGTTGAAAGATTTGTGACTGATTATGGGGGACAATCCCTTACCAAGGAAATTTGGGAGAAATGGAGACCGAGAGGTCTGGCTAAGTGAACATAGAAAGAATTTCAAGGAGTGGATGAGTTAGTAAATACTATTTGCTAAATGTTATTGACATTGCCAAAAACTAAATCTACGGGAGAAAATTAGATGAAAAAGATTCAAATTAAGTCACACAGAGAAAGACAAATATCATATGATATCACTTATATGTGGAATCTAAAAATATAGTAGAAATGAACTTGTTTACAAAATAGAGTCCCAGATGTAGAAAACAAGCTTATGGTTACAAGGGTGGGTAGGGGGAGAGGGATAAATTGGGAGATTGGGGTTGACATAGACACACTACTATATATAAAGTAGATAACTAATAAGGACCTACTGTATAGCACAGGGAACTCTACTCAATATACTGTAATGGGCTATATGAGAAAACAATCCAAAAAAGAGTGGGTATATGTATATGTATAACTGATTCACTTTGCTGTACACCTGAAACTAATACAATATTGTAAATTAAGTATACTCCAATAAAAATTTAAAAAATAATAATAAAGTGGGTGAGAAATGCTCTTAGAAAATTTTTTAAAAAGACCAGTTCTTCTGGTTTTGGAAGGCATGACCTTGCTTGGTCATCCCAGCAGACAGAACATATTCACTCACAAAATAGCTTACAGGCTGGTATCCCACACAAGACCATGGAAATACCTGGAGCCATGGCCAGATTACCACAAGATGCAGAGGTCATTCCTTTAAGGAGTTGGAGCATTTTTTGAGAAATATCAGCAAAAAGTAGGTACATTTATGCCATCATGGATTCTCAGAATAATAACAGGGGGAGGGAGCTTATGACCAATTGTACAAACTAGTGAGTGAAAGGAAAAACTGGAATTCATAACATAGTCCCAAGAAGGTACAGACTCTTCCAAATGCTGTGGCAACTAACTTATAATGTGTAGAAGTAGGTGTTCAAAAAACTGACCATATATATATATATATATATATATATATATATATATAGCTGATTCACTTTGTTATAAAGCAGAAACTAACACAACAATGTAGAGCAATTATACTCCAATAAAGATGTTTAAAACCCCCTGATTTGCTATTATAATTGTCTTTTTAGAAAAATAAGAGCAGGGGAATTTAAAGACTCTAGTCAACTACATGACAAACACAGGCTGGAGGATAAACCCAGCCAAAACTCAGTGCCTGGTCTAGTCTGAGAAATTTTGGAGAGGATTTGGGACAAAGCAACTAGGGACATCTTTCAAATTTTAAGAAATAAATTATTCTCTCTCATTGACCTGCCTCTGAAGAGCAAGAATAGAGGTTGAGGCTTGTTTGGCTTTGGACGAAAACACATCCCACCCTAGGAATCCTACTGAACCCTACTCAGAAAGTCATGAGGAAGAAATCTAAATTTACGTTGTACCCTAAGCAGAAATAACAGTCAGTGTTTACAAAGGCTGTGGGGAGGCAGTGTAGCTGGAATGCAAATATTCAATGACTCAAATGCCTTGTGAAGTGTGTTCAACAAGAATGCACGTGGATGGGGGCTCTGGCAGAGATTCAGTACTGTTATTCAGCAAATCTACTGGTGTAGCCTGATGCATTTACTTTATACAGCCTTGGTGGAAGACAGTCTACATCTTGGTCCTAGGTGCCAGGAGAAGACATCAGATAAACATGAGACCAGAAATACCCATTAGGTCAGATAAACATTTGCATAGAGAGAGTGGAACTCACTGAAAAAAGATAAATGGTTTATTACAAAGCTCAAGACAAGGGAAATTTTGTGAAGAGACCACTTCTTTCATTAACGTGGAGTATTGCTTGTGGAAGTAATGGTGGGGTCTTCCAAGATCTCCCTGCCCCTACTAACATATGGTCTGAACTATAATTTTTTCCAGCTGAGACAAAACATCTTGCTTGTTTCACACATGAAAGTTTCCGGATTGACGATAGTGCTGCTCTTTGGAAATCAGCCAACGTAGATATGCTTCACATGCATTAACATGCTAGTGGAGGAAGGTGATGGTAACTCTGCACATTGAGTGGGGCTGAGAGCCATGTATTTAGTGATAGAGGATAAGGGATTTACATCCTCCGGGGAGTGTTTGGGTGTTTATGGATGGATGCTAAAGCCAGTGGTCTATATACTACTAGAAGACTGTCTGATAAAATATGTCCTAAGTAAATTTCTACAGGGATTTAGAAGAAAAATTAAGATAAGTCATAAATATATCTATTCAAACGGGGATTGGGAGAATACAGCAGACATCTTGATCAAATCTTACAACTAGGTTTATTAAAAGACTATGCATGTATGTGATCAAATAGTATGAAGATGGAATAAATGATGGCACAGTCCTCTTGCATGTACTGAAACAACCAAGGTAGTGAGAAACTGAACTCCGCATCAATAGAAAATGAATTACCTGAGCCTGACTTTAGGTAGATAGAACTCCCCAAGGGCAAAAGACTGTGCAGAGCTGGCCAGAGAATTAAACTGAACAGAGGGGTGTATGTGTGTGTGTTTGTGAGTGTGTGTGTGTACATAAGGTGAGGATACTACAAATGTATGTTGGCAGTAATTGACACTATTCTAATCTAGACTGTGCTTATCAGAAACAGAAGCAACCATAGAAAATATGAGAATAAGAAAATATAATAAATAGTATTTGCGGAAGTTACCTTGGACCCACCTGATTATATTTCTATGATCAACGTAGTATTAGTTTGGCCAAAAAGTTGGCTCGGTTGATGAATACGTTGTTCAATAAAGTTCTTGGTGAAAATGAGAAATGTGTCTTTATTTTTACTTAAAAACAAAATGAACTTTTTGGCCAACCCAATACTTCACTGCTACTGGTGTATAATAGTGGGCAAGGAAGCATAATGGACATACCACATTAGTTATTATCCTTTCATTGTCTTTTCATGGTTTTATAAAATTGGAATAGAGGTTTAAACAAATGATTGGGGATTGGAGAGATTAATAAATCAACTAAAAAATGTGTGCTCAGATTGAAACAAGTATTCAACATTTTATCTTTCCACCTCATGGAAGCGTTCTTTTTGTTTGTTCCATTCTCAGATTGGGGCTATTCCTGTGTGTGCCAATGAAGGGCATTATCAAGGTGTAAAGCATGATGTCTGTACCTCTATAGTATCCTGACCACTGAATGTAACTTTTTATATTCTTATGAAAACAATTGGGTGTAGACTGTAATCTCACCTTTTGTAGCTAAATTAGGTTTAACTGTAATTCTTTATTTTCAAATCTTATGACATCTTTCTGGGGATGGAGTAAAGCAGAAATGATGGTACAGTTGATGTTACTAAGTATTCTTGAGCAAGCAGTATTGCCAAACTTGAAGTCTATGCAATGTATTAAAAGTAAAAAATATATAAATAAAAGTTGTGAGAATTGGAAAAAGGAAGCAAACTCTGATGTTAACATGACATTTTATAAATATAATGTGAGGGTTAATTTTATGTGTCAACTTGACTGGTCTAAGGGATGCCTAGATAGCTGGTAAAGCATTATTTCTCAGTGTGTCTGTGATGGTATCTCCAGAGAGATTAGCATTTAAATTGGTGGATTGAGTAAAGAAGATGATCCTCACCATTGTGAATGAGCATCATCTGATCCATTGAGGGCCTGTATAAATCAAAAAGACAAAGAAAAGGCTAACATATTCTCTCTACTTGAGCTGAGACATCCATCTTCTCCTGCCCTTGGACATCAGTGCTCCTTCTTCTCAGAGTTTTTAACTCAGGGCTTACACTATCAGCCTCCCAATTTTCTGGCCTTTAGACTTGGACTAAATTACATCACCAGATTTCCTGGTTTCCAGCTTGCAGAAGGCAGATTATGGGACTTCTCAGACTCCATAACCAGATGCTCCAATCCCAATAAGAAATCTCCTCTTATACTTATCTATTGACAGTCAATAGATCAATCAATTGAACTACCTGCAATTGCTTCTCTTTATCTAGAGAACTCTGATTAATACATATAGGAAACTCCTAAAATTTATAAAAGAACATTAAATTAGTACTATTGCTTTGCTGGTAGACCAGATATAACTATTTTAAAAAAATCAATTGATTTCTATATACCAGTAACAAAGAGTTAGATAATTTAAAAGAAAAATTAGAATACATAAGCTATAAACTAGAAGATGTTTTCAATTCCACTTGAATATATAAACAATTTTGACAAAAAAAAAAGAAGAAGAAGAATAAAAATGGACAACCCAATCAGAAAAAAATAGGGAAAAGCATTGAATCAGTAATCAGTGTTTTGGATGAAAAGAATCACAATCATCAAATGAATATATGAAAAATACTCAAGCTCATGAAAAATCAAGGAATTATGAATTAAAAATAAAACATGGAATCTAAATAATAAAAATAGTTCTGAAGAACCTAGGGGCAGGATAGGAATAAAGATGCAGACGTAGAGAATGGACTTGAGGACATAGGGACGGGGAAGGGTAAGCTGGGACGAAGTGAGAGAGTGGCATGGACATATATACATTACCAAATGTAAAATAGATAGCTAGTGGGAAGCAGCCGCATAGCACAGGGAGATGAGCTCAGTGCTTTTTGACCACCTAGAGGGGTGGGATAGGGAGGGTGGGAGGGAGACACAAGAGGGAGGGGATATCGGGATATATGTATATGTATAGCTGATTCACTTTGTTATACAGCAGAAACTAAGACACCATTGTAAAGCAATTATACTCCAATAAAGATGTTAAAAAAAAAAACAAACAAAAAAAAACATGGTAACATTTCATACCCACCAATTTAGAAAATAAGTTAAAAAGTCAAACAACATTGTTAGCTAAGATAAGGAGAAAAAGAGATAATTACACCCTTCAGGTGTTAGGGGATAGATGTATAATAACTGCTGGGCAGCACTGCATCACTGTCCTTGCAGAGTTGAAAGTAGAGGTCCATCCTGGTGAGGTCCTTCCGTCCCTCCCTTGCTCATGCCTATGTCTTGAAGCACCTTGACTGCTCTCTTTCTCTCAGACCTCTAATTCTGACCACTTTTCACAACACTAACTTCCACCATCACAGTTCATGTTACCCTCATCTCTTGTCTAAATTATTAAAATATCCTCCTAACTAGTCCCCTGTTTCTGGCTTTGTCACCTCTCCCCCTAACATTCAGTACCTTCTTTTCTAAAAATTTATTGGAGTAGAGTTGATTTCCAGTGTTGTTAGTTTCAGGTGTACAGCAAAGTGAATCATTTATACATACACATATATCTACTCTTTTTTAGATTCTTTTCCCATATAGGTCATTACAGAGTATTGAGTAGAGTTCCCTGTGCTCTACATTTCGTCCTTATTAATTATCTATTTTATATATAGTAATGTGTATATGTCAACCCCAATCTCCCAGTTTATCCCTGCCCTCCCTACCCCCCCCCAATAACCATAAGTTTGTTTTCTACATCTGTGACTCTATTTCTGTTTTGTAAATAAGTTTATTTGTACCATTTTTTTTAGATTCCACGTATAAGTGATATCATATGATATTTGTCTTTCTCTGTCTGACTTACTTCACTTGGTTTGACAATCTCTAGGTCCATACATGTTGCTGCAAATAGCATTATTTAATTCTTTTTTATGGCTGAGAAATATTCAGTTATATATATGTACTACATCTTCTTTATCCATTCCTCTGTCGATGGACATTTAGGTTGCTTCCATGTCTTGGCTATTGTAGATAGTGCTGCAATGACAACCCAATCAGAAAATGGGCCAAAGATCTAAATAGACCTTTCTCCAAAGAAGACATAAGATGGCCAAAAAGCACATGAAAAGATGCTCAACAGCATTAATTATTAGAGAAATGCAAATCAAAACTACAACGAGGTATCACCTCACACCACTCAGAATGGCCATCATCAAAAAATCTACAAACAATAAATACTGGAGAGGATGTGGAGAAAAGGGAACCCTCATGCACTGTTGGTGGGAATGTAAATTGATACAGCCACTGTGGAGAACAATATGGAGGTTCCTTAAAAAATTAAAAATAGAGCTACATATGATCTTGCAATCCTACTCTGGGCATTTATCCAGAGAAAACCGTAATTCAAAAAGACACATGCACCCTAATATTTATTCAGCTTATTTTTACCATAGCAACCATCCTACTAAAATATGTCAGATGGTGTCACTCTTCTGCTCAAATACCTCTATTTAAATCTTTTGTAACTTAGAGTAAATGCCAAATTCCACATGTCTTTTCCCAATCTGCCCCCAGCTTCACTCAGCTTCTACTTCTGGCTCCTTCTTGTGCCTCTCCTAGCACACTCCACTTAGCTTCTGCCCAGGCCTTTCCCTGATTCCCTTAGTGGGGTCGTCCCTGGAAATGCCCCCACAATGAGTCAATCTCTTGTCTGCTTTGGTCGTTTATCCCAAGGTCATCTTCCTGGTGAGACCTTCTCTAATCAGGATTACTCTCCCCAACAAGGGGAGAGTAATTAACTAATTACTCTCCCCAACAAGGTTTCCAGTCCTGTACTTTTGTGCTAGTCCTATTCCTGTTGCATTTTCCCCTTATGATTATAACTATCTAATAAACCCTATTTGTGCTAGTCACTGGGACTTCTTGCAAATGTTTGATCACCTCCTTTCTCCCAGGTGCAGGGTGTTTGGAGTTCACAGCCGCACTCAGTGCAGGGCCAGGAGCCTTTCCTGAGGCTTGAGGCACAGGTACAAGGACAGGTGTCTGTTCTGGGAAGAAGCTTGATGTGCATCAGTGGCTTTTGCCACATTCTCTTCACCCTCCTCCTCTGTGCCTGACATGTACCCAGAGTGTGGCACTTTGGCCACCCTGGGTCCCCAAATGAGAAAGATGACAAGGTAGAGAGAGGTCCCTGCTACCCCTTGAAGAACATGTAACAAATCAAGAAATAATATTTTTAATTTTTTAAACCTCTAAGATTTGAGGATTATTTTCTACAGTAGCATAACCAGGACTATCCTGACAAATATAATGTTTTATTTTTTTGTCTTGTTTACTCTTTGCCTTTCCCACAGGTATATAATCACCATAAGGGAAGGAATTTTTGTATGTTTTCTTCACTGCCCTAACTTTAGTCTTAGAAACAATTTTTAAAACAAAATAGTTGAGTGAAAATTGAACAAATGTCCTTTGGCCTACAAGTTTTATATCCCAAAGAAACTTTTGCACAGCTATACAAGGAAATACATACAAGAACTGAAAACAACTACAAAATCTATCATTTGTAGAATGGATAAATCTACTGTGTTATTTTCTCACAATAAAATAACAAAAGAATAAAAAAAAAGAATGAACTACCATTTTCAATAACATGCTAGGATCTCAGGAATCCAGTACTGAGTGGGATAAAGCAACTCAAGGAAAAATGTATAAAGTATACTACCATTTATTTAAAGTAAAAAAAAAATGACATAATGAAATGATACAACTTTGAAGTTAAATACATATGTAAGAAAACTATATTCAAAATCCAGTTCATTATAAACACAAATTTCAGAGTGGTGGTTCTTCTTGGGAGAATGGAGGGAGAGAGGTGGATCATAGTTAGGGAGGGGGATTGTGGGGAACAGTTGGTAACGGTTACAATCTCTTTAATGGGTACACACTTATTTGTTCTCTTTGTCATTATTCTCTGGACCTCATGGGTACATTTACACAATTCCTTTTATGTGAAAAATATTACAAAAAACACACACTTGCGGGCTTCCCTGGTGGCGCAGTGGTTGGGAGTCCGCCTGCCGATGCAGGGGACACGGGTTCGTGCCCCGGTCCGGGAAGATCCCACATGCCGTAGAGCAGCTAGGCCCGTGAGCCATGGCTGCTGAGCCTGTGCATCAGGAGGCTGTGCTCCGCAACAGGAGAGGCCACAACAGTGAGAGGCCCGCGTACTGCAAAAAAAAAAAACAAAAAAAAAACAAAAAAAAAAAAACACTTGCTCACATGCATATGCAAACAAATAAAAAAAAAAAAGGAAAGGGTCATATAGAATTATGTTTTAGGGAAGAGCAGCACTGGAGCAGGGTATTGAGTATGAGGTTTGCTACTATGCTCTTCAGCTGTGGGCACCTCTGCAACGTACTATGTCTCTATCGATTGAATATAACACCTGATCTTGCCTACTCTCTAGAGTGGTGTGAGAATAAATCAGATGACTACACACACTGCTTGTTTGGGGTTGAGCATTTCCTCCAAACCAGTCATGGGGCAGGCAGTATGAACATCTCATTTTAATAAGGACACTGACGATCAAAACAGTTAAGACATTATTTTAAGGTCACTCAACTGGTAAGTGGAGGGGCTGGAATTAAGACTTGACCTCTATCTGTTAACAAAGTTAGAGTTTGCTTCATTCTGAACAGTGCTTCCCACAGCCCAGGGGAAAGCATTCTGTAAGATTTGATGTAATTGATGCAATTACAAGAAATTTGTTTTCTATTACTTCTCTCTTCTAAGCCATCTTGTGTGTTGGTGAGATTTAAGTCAGCCAGTCACCTAGTTTTAAAATCTCATTGCTGTAGAAACGTGATCGTTCTATGAAGTGGTGTCCACAGCATTTGCCATGATGATGGTTTCTACTGAATGAGTTGCCCAAGGTAAACCACAGAAGAAAGGTAATGTTACTCTTGACACTGTAGGAGAGCAAAACTTGCCTCCCCAGAGTGTCTCTTTGGTCTGCAGATTATTTTGAGCTGAAAACAATCAAGTCCCAAAGGATTCAGACAGAAACTTTGACCTTCCTCCTAATTGCCTAAAAGAATGTAGAGGAGCTGCTCCCAGAAAGGCGCTATCCCCATGGATAACTATAGTTTGAAGTAGGTGTGTAGACAGGAAGGAACCTGCCAAAATCCATTTGTTAAAACTCTTCTTGGCACCCCTTTGTCTCTGCCTGGCCCAGCAAATATTTATTTTCCAAACCTTTGCTTTTCCATCTCCACATGAATGGCCTTCCTCCCCTTTGAAATTCCAAACCACTAACCCCAACATCTTCTGTTGCCTTTAGCTAAAGATGGTATTTAAGGTGAGAGCTTCAGCTATTTTAGTGAGTTACTGAGTTTTCCTGGTCTTTCCCATGATGCTACTAAACTTTTGCTTGATTTTCTCCTGTTGATCTGTCAAGAACCTAGGGGTAGAGGAAAATGTCTTCCTTCCTGACAGCACCATCATAGATTGTTTATTGAACTTTTCAGGTCAAATACTCCATAAACACCATCACTTACACAGATAACTACATAACAATTACCCCTTCCCCATTGCTTCCTCATTGCATAGGCAGGACTACTCTGTCTTTCATGGTTCAGTGCCAGATTCTGTTGTAAGTAGGCAGTAGGCACTGGACAAGACAGAATCTATGATTTCCTGGAACTCGTACACTAGTGGAAGGGAGATGTAAATAAATAAGTAAGTGAATAAATAAACGGGACATTTTTAGGCAGCCATATATGCCTTCAGGAAAACACAACAGCATGCAGCATGGTATTATTGAGAAAGGTGGGAGGAGGAGATTCTGACTTAGAGATTTAGATTGAGGTTGGAGAGAAGTTTTCCAAGATGTCATTTGATCTGAGACAATGTACAAAGGGAAAGAAAAAACTCTGCATGAGACCCCTGAGTCATAATATATCCAGACGAGGGTTCAGTAGATATGAAGCCCTAAAGCCAGACAGAGGCAAAAGGAGGAATAAAGGACAATGGCAGCTGTGGCTTGAGCTTGTGGACAGAGTGGTAAGGGTGAGGGCAGAGTTCTGAGAAGTGGCTGGAGCCACTGGGTGGTTGTCTGCAGGGCTCAGACTGACCACTGAGCATATAATTCCTAAGGGCATACAAAAGCCCCAGACTGCGCCCTTGACTCATACATTTTATTCTCAGTCTTGTTGTAACTTATGAAATCATATTTCAGAGGGTGATCCCAGACAGCTTTCTTCCTCCAGCCTCATTCCTGGGTTTAAGATGTGGCTTTCTGCTCTAAATGGAACAACTGGGCAGGTTAATGCAAAGGCAAAGGCTCGTGTTCTCAGAGCTGCCTCACCATCATCACTGTCAGACTTGCCTTGCTGCCTGACTCTGGGAAAATCAAAACCCTGCCCTACTCCAGGAAAATTCTAGAAGTCCATACATAATACCATGGGACTCAGATCTAAGCCCCAAATGACAGACTTTGGCCGAGTTCCGAGGTTCCATTTTCTAACCCTTATATTGATTTGTAATAGAATTCTGAGTAACAGTGCACTGAGTCTGACTCACACACATTTCCTGACCCCACTTCTACAGAGAGGTAAACTGAGGCTTAGAAATGGAAAGGCCTGATACCTGGGCACAGGCGCTTCCAGTCATGAGCAGTGACTGTGGCTGAGCCACTGCCCTGTGGCTATACAAAACTATGGCTCCCTTGAACAATCTGTAGCCCCAGGTGTCCCTGAAGAAGGAAAGCCAAGTTCAACCTTTATTTTTCATATCTTAGCTCCTCTCAATGATCATAGTCATATCACCAAGCATGCCAAAAATTATGCATTTGTTAAATAAAGCCTACTTATGATCTGCTTTCAGTAAAACAAATAGACATTTCTGCAGTTTTATTTTCCTTTAGTAGTTAATTATGATAACTATCCAAGGATTACAGCAGAGACTGCTTTTCTAGTAATTTCTCCTCCTGTGGGTAACACTGGACCAGGAGTGGTAGCATTCCCGCCGAGACTGAGGGAGGGATTTCCCTGGTGTAGAACAGGGTTTCCCTGGCACAGGCGGGGAGTCTGGTGAACAGAGCTGGAGCCGTAATCCTCCTGCAGGGAGAGCCTGTCTGCTGTGGACACACAGCTTCTCCCAGCGGAACCCGTTTCTGAGTGTCAGCCTGATGACTGTTTTTGCTCTACAATGGGAAATCCTCAATGAGATGTCTTGACACCTGGGAGCCCTGGTTTCTTCTGCATTAGGGTAACTGGTCCCAGAAGCAGGTCTCCTCCAAGACATCTGATGGGAATCAGCCCAGCTCTCTGCACACCAAGCTCCATTTTCTTGTTCAGGTTTCTTAAGAAGGGTATGGATTCTTTTGCTAAGCCCTAGACTCAACTTTCCTTTCTTATACATGGAGGGATTTAAACAATGAGATGTAGAGATAGGACATCTTTTAAATACTTTTTAAAGTTGAAAAAAATCATTATACAATTCTATTGAAATGCAAATATAGAAAAACCCAACACATATTAATGATAAATTTCTATTGGTTCACCACCACAGGCTATGGTATTAGAATTCCAGCAGGTCTGTACCCTTTTTGAGGATGACATGTATGTAGAGAGGTTTCTTTTATGAAACCCATATACAGCACACACACAGTGTACACATATAAATAAATATATAGTATATATTTAAAAGCACAGATATTTTTGTCATTCATTAAATGTCAATGATTGGGTAAGTGGAGTAGTTTGAGTGAGTAAAAAAGAGCAAGCAGGGATCGTAATTGGGAGCTTACATTTTTAATCTATAAACTTCTGTATGATTTTGCTTTTTTTATTTTGAAAATATAGTCAATTATTACTTATGTAAACTATTTTTAAAATAAGAAAAGAATTTGAAAATGGGCTTTAGTATTGATAGGGAATAAATATGTTGGAAATAATTATCATGAAAAAGGAATATGAGGAGCTGATTTCATCAGGAATTCTCAGTATTTTAGCTATTATTGTGCAATCAGTAAATATTGTTATAGAAAACCATCTGGACTTGTGTCTGTAAGTTGTATGAGAAAAGCATATGGTGAGCAAAACAGAGGTGGCTGTAGCCCTGGATCACGGAGCACTTGTGGGATGAACAGGGAAATAAGACCTCATGCAAAGCCTGAGGGAAAAGGGACCAGAGATGCAGAAAAGAAATCTGGACACGGCTGCTTTAGTTGATAATGGAGCCGAACATGTCAAGTGATAAAAAGTCCTTTATCGTACTTAATCATTTTAGAGACCTTAGTGAAGTCAAGTGAACAAGAGATAGAAGATTCTCAGCAGTTTTAGGGCACCGTCACTGACCTGGGCAAGGTTAGTTCAGTGCGTCAAGGTGACTGCGTGGTGAGAAAGGCAGGGTGGAAAAGTCAACCTCTCTTTTGAACATGCAGCTGTAGAGGGAATAAAGGACACACAGCATTGGGTGGACATGGTCAAGGAAAGCTGCCTTAAAGCTGGACGTCCTTGTGTAGGTATAAACATGTTGGAAGAAACAATCCAGTAGAAATGGAGAGATGGGTGGAACGGAAGAGAAATGGCTTACATATGATGAGCAACCCCCCAGGGTGGGGCTGAGGGAGAGTTCCCGAGACCAGGTGAGGCCAGGCCACAGATGGTGACCACGGAACCTCTTCTAGCAGAAGAAAGGGAAGGAAAGATGAGCTTAGTTATTATTAGGTAAACTACCACATATAGTTACTTTTGAGATATTCATTTTTGCCTTCTCCACATATTCTTCCTTTCATTTTCCCTGGTTAATCAAGCAACATTCACTGTTCTTCAAAATTGAGAAGAAAGTTATTCTGGGTTCTGTTTCCAAAAGCCTAGATCCACTGAAGATAGAGGTGTATGAGGAAATAAGGTGCGCTTAGAATTAAAAAAGATTCTCCCAGGTGGAGGGATGGAAGAAACTTCTGAGAACCCTGTGTGCAGTGGGGCTGCCCTGTAGGACACCCGGGATGCTCAATGACCACCAGGAAGGCAGCCCTCAGCAGGGGCTCTCAGCTCTTCCACTGGTCCCAACTGCGGTAGGAGATGCAGCCCACTGAGCTAAAGATGACGTGGCAGACACCACACCTGTCCCAGGGCCAGCCAGCCTGGGAGTCTGCAGTAGAGACCTCACCCACAGCCTTAAAACTCAGGTCAGACCAAGTGAGCCTGGTGGCTTCAAAATGTCTGAGGATAATGTTCCTGCCCACCCAGCAACACAAAATTAAGTTGATTACAGAAAAAAATAAAACAAACAAAACTCGTGTTTTCCTACACATATTTCTTAAATTGAGACTCATACTTACCATGTAAATGTATAGTTGTTGAAGTCGGGGGGTTCTGTCAAAAAGCTCTCTTTTCTCATCATAGGAGGAGGAGAGTTCATCTTCTTGAGATTGTGTGGGTGGGAGTGTTAGTGGGGAGAGAGAACATTTTAGAAAACTGTTAAAATGATCTTCATTGAATCCAGCAAAATAGTCAGCGAATACATAGTGCATGTTAGTAACCTTTCTAGGCACTAGAAACATAGAGAAGAAAAATCCCAAAGGCGTGACCTAGAGCAGCCTGAGAACAGGAGCTGAGTGTGGACTTAAAGCTGCTGGGCAGCGTTCACACCTTGCTGGATATTGCACACAATGGAATTATGATTATAATCCTCACTGCAGCCCAGGTGGGAGATATGGTGGGGCGGGGAGCCCAAACTGGATCCAGAAAGCAGCCAAATCAGAAAGAAACTCAAAGGAGGGAGAAAAGAGTATACTTTGAGGACCAGATGTCTTCCTAAAGTTAAAGCAGAGGCATATTGAGTATAATATGGTGAGAGATATGGAGTTATTGATGGTGGTGACCAAAGAGAGCCCTGCAAGATTTAAGGTTGGAATCCTTCTGAAAATGAGGAATTCCTGCCACTGTGGGATTGTGGTTCACTGATGTGTAGATAAACATCTTTTGGAATTGAGGAAATTGAGACTTTAAACCTACAGGGCATTGAATGTGCTCCAGAATGAGTACTTACACTTTGGGGTGAGGGAAGTTGTGAAGATATAGAGAAATGCTGACGCCCTGATGCCAATGTTACCTGTGAATTTGGGGGCGGGATTTCCTGATGACAACAGCTAAGAGGAAGATGACTAGACTGTAACACAACTTGATGGATTTTATTTTTCAATGTGAGGCTGAAAGTCATGTTGAAAATATGACCTGGAAACAAAAAAGGAGTGTGGGCCCCCTCCAAGCCAATTAGTACATAGCCTGTTGTTGAATGTTCACTCTTCACTGAAGTCTACAAATGTTCTAATAAATAGGGAAAGAGTCAATGTTTCATTAAAATCCGAATGTATAAAAAGTTCTCCCTAAGAATTCTCTGTGGGAGGATTGTGTTGGGGAAGTTCAAGAGGAAGGATGGAGCTGAAAAGATAGCAGGAGAACAGCACAGAGCGTCCCTCGTCTCGAGAATGGCTCGATTTCTGTTGACTGAGTCAAGAGTCTTGGCGCCACCAGCTGGCCTCCGAGATCTCATAGGAACTGAGGGGTTAAAGAGGTTTCAGTGCTAATATACAGGACACTATGGTTCTAAGGCTGATGATGAAAATGGCCGTGGAACCAGGGTTTGTTCAGGAAAATAGTATATTCTTGGACTTGGAGTCAAGGTATACCAGGTATTGATAACTTTAATTTGGAAATTCGATGTGTGTGCCAAGTCTGAAGAGCTGGGGCAGTGGGGATCTGGGAAGATCTCAGGTGGGATCACAACTGTTCACATATCAGCCTGCAGCAGGAAATGGCTGGTTCCAGAAGGGTGTTGGAAACTACTTGTGTAGCTGTGACTGTGTCCTACAGTAGTGACCTCTGCTTTCTTTCAGCCTCCCACCCCAAAGGCAATTCCTCATACCAGCCAACTCAACCCAAAATCCTATTGAAAATACAATTCCTGTCTTCTTTTCTACAATGCAGAGGTGGCCTTGGGAAGGACAGTGGCGATGCTGAATTGATAACAGGAAATTCAGCACACATGGTCCCTGAAGTAGTCAATACTCTGCAGCCTTTATAAAAGTCAGTGAGGCCTATTTTACAGTTTATTTTATTCCTTAATCAACTTTTCAAAAAAGTTTACACAATATGCAAAGCACTGTGCTTGGTTCTGAGGATGCAAAGATAAGTATTCCATCAACCTTGTCCTGAAAGAAGACACAGATGGGAAACCAGGTCTACTTTTCTAGAAATGTCTTCTTTTTTATGGTCCTTATGTGCAAATAATTACCTACTGTTAGGAGCAAACTCTGAAGACGTGGGGATGAAATTAAATAATGAGACATATAAAGAGACACTGATTCTTCCTCGTAGTTAAATTTTCGGGTGACTACAAATAAACAGTTAAGTTTGTAAATTAAAAGAGACCTAAACAATTGCTTACTCTTGCATAAAAATTCAGTGATAAGTTATGACTACTTTTCTTCTTTTCATTTAAATTTCCAGCCAGTAATTTCCTCATCAAGCCTAAGCAGTAACTTCAGCTTTGAAACTCAACAGGTCTCAACACTGTTTGGATATTAATTTTCAATTTCCTGTGTACGCTGAGTGGGACTCTGGGAGCAGCAGAGTGGAAGGAGGGTTTTTCTGGGAATATTTCAAAGGTTAGTGAAAAATACAAATAGCAGTGCCATCTCCTGCAGAGATTTTTTTGCATGCTTAATCAATTTAAATATCATGCTCCATCGATTTGAGATAAGGTTTATACGGGAAGATCTTCTTTAAGGAGTTCTCACCTCATTCTCCATCTTCCTTTGGCTGCATTAATCCTGGCTCCCTGTGCGGTTCCATCCTCCATCCTGAGTCCTTGTGGTACTTTCCTCTGATTCAGTACTGATTTCCCATTAACGCTGACTCATGTGAATCACTCACTTTGTATTCAGAGAGCATCTGTGCCCTACTGGCTATTCTGTGTTCAGAGGCAAGGCTTTGAAGCATCACATCTGCAGAGATGAATATGGGGCAGTGCAAGAAATCTTGGCAAGTGAAGAATTCACAGCCAGTGGAGAAATCCAAGAAGTAACTTTTGCTAAGTAAAGTTTTTCCCATTCTACCTGGATACCACTAACGTCGGAACCTTACTATAAAAATGAATTTCACGGGACAATAAGAACATAGATTTCAACTAATTGTGCAGTTTTGAGATAGCCTTTGGCATTTAGGATCATTTTAGAATGTATACCTTTCCTATATTCATTAGAATGTATATGTGCACTTCAATATCTGGTAGAAAGTAACTAGCTCCTGGGTTGAAATTCTGGCTTTCTGTCTTACTAACACAATGATACTGGAGAAATTATTTAACTTCTTTGTTCTTCAGTTTTCTCCATGTAAACTGGAAACAATGACTAGAATCTAAGATTTTTCTGAATATTAAACAAGCAGAAGGTGAAAAGTCAAACAGCAGAGAGAGAGAGAGCAAGAAAGAGAGAAAATTATTCTCTAGTTAATGCAGTATAATTTGTTTAAGAGACATATAAATTTAATTTTATACAGCTGAACTTCTTCAAATGCTCTCTTAGAGTACCAGGACTTAGTGGGTCTACACTGTGGACCCACACGTGTTTTAATTCTCATGGCAACCTCATAATATCAGTATTATTCTCACCAATTTCAGTTAAGGAAACTAAGATTCAGGTCGAGTTTCTCTCATAATTACTGACTTAGTGAACTACATTATTAGGATAAGAACCAAATTCACTTGACCTTGAATTCCCTGATTTATTCACAAATTCCAATTATGTACTGAGAATCTGGGTCCTAATATGATGTTGGGTATTGTTTTACAAGACAATCTTTATCAAAGGATAGTTTCTTTCTATTCCCATTTGAGTTTCTTCCTTCCTTCTCCTCTGATTGCTTTCCTCCTTCTGTCCTTTCACCCTTTTCTCCCTCCACCCTCCCTATTTTAATTAAGAATAGATATTGAGATCTTAAGAATAAATATTGAGATTCTTAAAGAAAAACATTTGTAACTATGTGAGGAGAACTGAACTTATTGTGATAATCATTTTGCAATATATAAATATGTTAAATCATTATGTTGTACACCTTAAACTAATACAATGTATATCAGTTATATTTCAAGTTAAAAAAGAATAAATGCTCAATTATACCAAATGGGTTATTAGACTCTCTAGTGTTTACCATGTGTTTTCATTGATAACTTTTTATCTTGAAGTAATTTAAGATGTAAAAAGTTCCCAAAGTTGAGAGTTCCAATGTATCCTCTACCCAGCTTCCCCCAGTAATAATAATATCTTATCAAATCATAGGACAATGTCAAAACCAGAAACTAATGTCAGTGTCTTTCTAATAACTCAGGTACAGACTTTATTCAATATTTGTCAGTATTTATGCACTTTTGTTTGTGTGTGTACACTTCATGAAATTTTATCACATGTGTTGGTTTGAGTAACCATCACCAAAATCAGGATACACTATTTCCATCACTAGACAGAAACTCCTTCACGTCAACCTTTAATAGTTGTATTCTTTCCCCAAACTTGACCCCTGGCAACCACTGATTTATTCTCTATCTTAACTTGTCACTTAGAAAAAGTTATATAAACGGAATCATAAAATATATAACCCTTTAAGATTGGCTTTTTCACTCAACATAATTCCCTGAGATCTATTCATACTGTTGTATGAATAAATTTTCCATTCTACCTGTTTTGGTTTTAATTTTTAATTGATGTATAGTTGATTTACAATGTTATGTTAGTTTTAGATGTATAGCAAAGTGATTGAGTTATACACACACACACACACACACACATATATATATATATATAATTTTTCAGATTCTTTTCCCTTATAGGTTATCACAAAATATTAAATATAGTTCCCTGTGCTATACAGTAGGTCCTTGTTATCTGTTTTATATATAGTAGTGTGTATATGTTAATCCCAAACTCCTAATTTATCCCTGCCCCTGCTTCCCCTTTGGTAGCCATAAGTTTGTTTTCTATGTCTGTGGGTCTATTTCTGTTTTGTATATAAGTTCATTTGTATCGCTTTTTTTTAAGATTCCACTATAAGTGATATCATATAATATTGTCTTTCTCTGTCTGATTTACTTAACTTAGTATGATAATCTCTAGGTACATCCATGTTACTGCAAAGGGCATTATTTCATTCTTCTTTATGGCTGAATAATATTCCATTGTATATATACATACCACATCTTCTTTATCCATTTATCTGTCGATGGACATTTAGGTTGTTCCCATGACTTGGCTATTGTAAATAGTGCTGCAGTGAACATTTGAGTGCAGGTATCTTTTTAAATTATGGTTTTCTACTTTATTGCTGGGTAGTATTCCATTATTTGGATGTGCCATGGCTTTTTATTCATTCATTTGTTGAAAGACATATGGGTTTTTTTCTAGTTTTTGTCCACTTAAAATAAAGCTAATTTAGTGTACAGGTTTTTGTTTTTGTTTTTTTTTTAATGTAAGCTTACATTTCCCTAGGATAGCTTACATTTCCTTAGGATAAATTACCTTTAGTGTGATTTCTGAGTGGTATACTAAATGTAGGCTTAAATTTATAAAACAAAATACCACACTGATTACCAGAGTGGCTGTATTGTTTTACATTTCACCAGCAATGTACAAAAAATCCAGTTTCTCCACATCCTCACCAGCATTTGACACTGTCAGTATATTTTATTTTGGTCATTAAAAAAGTGTGTAGTGTTATATTGTCATGATTTTAATTTGTAATTCTCTGATGGCTAATGAAATTGAATATCTTTTGATGTGGTTATTTGCAATGTTTTACTTTCTAGATGAACTGTATATTCAAGTCTTTTGCTGATTTTCTAACCGGCTTGCTAAAGTTTAATTATTGTTATAGTTTTACTATTGAGTATATACTTTATTAATACAAACTAATTTTTTTCTGTTGAATGCTTTTGCATTGAAATATATACTGCTCTCTATTAATATTACTAAGCATAATTTCTTTCATTATGTTTTCTATTTTCTTCTGTATTTATTTAGCACCTTTGTTCTTCATTTTCACTATATATATATATATATATATATATATATATATATATATATATATATACAGTTTGTTTGAGGTGTGTGTTATGAAAAAATCTCTGGATGAAAGCCAGCAGACATCTGACAGGGTGGGCTAGAACTCAAGATGTGTGCCCTGTAGAAAGGGCAAATGCATGAGGGCTTTTCAAGCATGTGTCTAGGGCTGTGCTGGTAACACTGGTCACCTGGTCTCTGGAGGACTTGGATGAGGTCTCAGGTCCAAACAACTCATTGTCTGGCAAAGCAGAGAAAGCACACAGAGTGAATTGTCAGAAATTCTCCTATTCTATATGGAAGAAAACTCCACTGATTAAAAATTATATCTGACAATATTTCTCTTTGAATTAGTTGTAATTGTATGTTACAAACTCTAGGGCAACCACTAAAAAATATAAAAAAGGCATTATAACTAATATGCTAAGAAAGGGGAGAAAATGAAATCCTATAAAATACTCAATTAAAACCACAAAAGGCAGAAAAAGCATTGGAGACAAAAATGGAAACAAAACACAAGGGCAACACATAGAAAATAGGAAGAGATATGATGGATACTAATCCAATTATCATTTTGAATATCATTTTGAATATCAGTAGTCTAGACGCTTCAGTTAAAATACAGAGATTTGTCAGAGGGAATCAAAAAAGAAAACCCAACTATACGTTATCTACAAGACATCCTCTTTAAATATAAAGATACATACAGATTAAAAGTAAATGTATTAAGAAAAATATACCATATATCATACCTTCAGAAAGAAGCAGGAGTAGGTATATTAATTGCAGACAGAACATATTTTCAGAAAAGTCATCAGAGATAAACATATTACATAATGATAAGAAATCAATTTTCCAAGAGGCCATAACAACTCTTAAGGTGTATGTGCCTAACAACAAATTGTCAAACTACTGATAGAAAATGAGACAAACACTGATAAAAATGCAAGAAGAAATAGATGAATCCACTATCATAGCTGGGAATTTTAACACCATTCTACCAGAAATGGATTGACCTAGCAGACAGAAAATCAGTAAAGACATAGCTGAACTCAACCACACTATCCATCAACTGGTTATGATCAATATCTATAGATCACTACCTCCAAAATCAGAATAGATATCCTTCTCAAACTCACATAGAATATTTACTTTCCTGGTGAAAAAACAATCTCATGACTTACCAAATTTAAAATAATATAAATCATGCAATGTCTACTTTAAAGCCAAAATGGAATTAAACTAGAAATCAATAGCAGGAAGATAACTGGAAAACTCCAAAATAAGTGGAGATTACACAACATAGTTCTAAATAACACATGGGTCAAAGAGTAAATCTCAGGAAAAATTTTTAAATATTTTCAATTAAATGAAAATGAAAACACAACTTATCAAATTTGTGGAATGCAATAGAAGGAGTGTCCAGAGGGAAATCTATAACATTAAATCCATATATTTGGAGAGAAGAAAGATGTAAATCAATAATCTAAGTTTCCACCTTAGTAAACTTGAAAAAAGAGCAAATTAAATATAAAATGAGAAGAAGGAAATAAATATTCATAATTACAGCAGAAAACAATGAAGTTGAAAACAAGAAATCAATAGAGAAAATCAACAAAACCAAAAGCTGGCTCTTTTTTCCCCCAACTTTACTGAGATATAATTGACACATAACTTTGTGTAAGTTTGAGGTATACAATGTGATGTTTTGATATATGTATCAAATATTATTAAATGTATTTTATATTTTATCAAATATTATATTATAAAATGTTTACCATGATAATATTAATACATTCATCTCACATAATTACCTTTTTTGTTTATGTGGTGAGAAAGTTTAAGATCTACTCTCTTAAGTATACAAGACAGTATTGTTAATTATACTCACCATTCTGTACATTAGATCTCCAGAACTTATTTATATTTTAACTGGAAGCGTGTATCCTTTGACCAAAATTTCCCTATTTTCTCAACCCTCCAGCCTCTGTTAACCACCAACCTACTCTCTGTTTCTATGAATTTGGCTTTTTTAGATCCCACATGTAAGTAAAATCATATAGTATTTGTCTTTCTCTGTCTGACTTTATAAATTTACCACAGTGCCCTTAAGTTCCATCCATACTGTCACAAAAGGCAGAATTTCCTTATTTTTTATAACAGAGTAGTATTTATATATAGGTTATTCATATATATGTATATAGAAATACTTACTATGAACTGCAATGAACATAGCAGTCTAGGTATCTCTTTGAAACAGAGATACCTATATACCTAGAAGTGGGATTGCTGGATTATATTTTTAATATTTTGAGGCACCTCCATATTGTTTTCTATGGTGGCTGTACCAATTTATATTCCCACCAAGAGTACATGAGTTCCCTTTTCTCCACATCCTCACTAGCTCTCACCACACATTTTATTAACAATAGCAATTCTAACAGGTGTTTAATGATATCTCATTGTGGTTGTTATATACATTCCCCTGATGATTGAGAACATTTTCATGTACCCTTTGTCTGTTTTCTTTTTTTAATGTCTATTAAGTTATTTGCCCATTTTTTTAATTGGGTTATTTATTTATTTTGCATTGAGTTGTTTGTGTTTCCTATACATTTTGAATATTAACCCTGCATTGGAAATATGGTTTGCAAATATTTCTTCCCATTCATAGGTTTTTCATTTTCCTGATTTTTTCTGTTGCCATGTAGAAGCTTTTTAGTTTGATGTAGTCTCACTTATTTATTTTTGCTTTTGTTGCTTGTGCTTTTTATGTCATACACAAAAATTTATAGCCAAGATTAATGTCAAGGAGTTTGCTCTCTGTGTTTTTTTTTCTGGAAGGTTTATAGTTTCAGATCTTTAGTCCATTTAAGCCTTTAATCCATTTTGAGTTAGTATTTATGTAGGGTGTAAGATAGGGATCCAATTTCATTCTTTTGCAAGTGAATATCCAGTTTGCCCATAACAATTTATTAAGGAGTCTTCTTTCCTTATCAACTATTTCCAGATCCCTTCTCAAATATCAGTTGACTGTATACACATGGGTTTATTTCTGGACTTTTGATTCTATTCCATTGTGTCTGTTTTTATGCTGTAAATCATACTGTTTTATTTACTACAGTTTTGTAATATAGTTTGAAATTAGAAAGTGTGATGCCTCCAGCTTTGTTCTTCTTTCTCAGCATTCCTTTTGCTTCTTGGGATATTTTGCAGTTTTATACACATTTTAGGATTGCTTATTCTATTTCTGTGAAAAAATTCCATTGGAATTTTGATGAGTGACATTTACTTTATGGATGGCTTTGGGTAGTATGCACATTTTAACATTATCAATTCGTCCAATCCATGAACATGGGATATCTTTCCATTTATTTGTGTCTTCTTTAATTTCTTTCGTTAATGTCTTATATATTTTAGTGTACAGATCTTTCACCTCCTTGTTTAAATTTATTCTTATTTTATTATTTTTGATGCAATTGTAAATGGGATTGTATCTTTATTTCATTTTCAGATAGCTCACCATTAATGTATAGAAATGCAACTGATTTCTATAGTTGATTTTGTATCCTGAAACTTTACTGAATTTATTAATTCCAACATTTTTTTAGTGAGTCTTTAGAAATTCCTCTATATAAGATCAGGTAATCTGCAAACAAGACAATTTTACTCCTTCCTTTATAATTTGAATGCCTTTTAATTTTTAAATAATTAAGTAATTAATTATTGCCTAATTGCTCTGTCTAGTCCTTGTAGTACTGTGTTGAATAGAAGTGGTGAGATTGGGTACATTTACCATATTCCTGGTCTTAGAAGAAAAGCTTTCAGCCTTTCACTGTCAAATATGATGTTAGCCATAGGTTTGTTATATATGGCCAAAGTACCTTTCTTCTATACCCAATTTGTTGAGTTTCCATGATGAAAGAATGTTGAATTTTGCCAAATGCTTTTTCTCTGTCTATTGAGATGGTCATATGATTTTTTTTTTTTGCTACCTTAAAACTATACCACATCTGATACTTTTTTATACATATATTATTTCTTTGGTAGTTCATGCTTTTTCTTTCTTTTCTGAGTCTTTTATTTCTATGTCAATGGCAAGGACCATTTTATTAATATTTTGATATACATATATCTTGTTAAAGCTCCTGAAAAGAGTCAGAGTAAAAATAAGTAAACGAATTGAGCTTGTAGGAACTTACTTAACCATCAAATCATTTAAATACCCTTGATTCATAGCCGTTGTGATAAAACAAAAACTTTTAGTTTAAAATTGAATATTAAACAATTCTGAATTATTTTGAAAATCCAGAAAATTCTTAATTATGCAATTAAATTTAAGTATTTATTTTTTCTTAAGGATTTTATGTGGGAAAGTGGGTGAGCCACTGATGGTCAGCTTATCACCATGTTGAGGAATTTTAATGATCTATTAACTGTTAATTTTTTATACCAACAATGAAAAATATTCTGTACTTTCATAATTAAGCAAAAATACATTAATGAAGTTACATTATGTTTCTACTAATTTGATATATGATTATACAATTGTATGGTTGTGTCTGATTAGAAAGAACTAGAATTAGTTGAGAAAATAATACTCTACCCAATGTGTAATTAATGTGCACATTGTAATTGACTTTTTTATTTATGATAGTTCTTGTGGAAACAAATAGGATAATAATTTACCTGACAATAAGAGCATTATCTGACATCTATTAACCACTCACTGAGTGCCAGGTGCCACATGATAAATGAGGAGTTTTTAATACAATCCTCTCAACATCCCTAGGAGGTTAATGACATTCTTTTCTCTACCTAACCAATGAGAGAACTGAAAGAACAATTAATCTGCTCAAGTTTACATAGCTAATAAATTGCAAGAACTAAACCTGAATTCAATCAGTCTGATAAAACACAAAAACAAGTTTTCTATGAATTAAACATATCTAAATGTTGCCCCCTGTACTTTACCCCCACTGACCCCGCTGTAGATGAGACTATATCACTGTTAAAATCTGGTCTGAGGCTTTAGCATCCAAACTGGTCAACTTGGTTGAAATCTCTTCATTTAATCTTCCAAATGAGGCAGCTGAGGCAGGAAGTCTTTGCTACATTCACGCTGCTCAAATTTAATCTTCAGGAGGCTCTCAATTATCTTAGCTGATACTTCACTTTCTTGCTGTGGTGTTGAGTACCCTAATAACTTCACTCCTGACTCCTTTTCTGGTCTGAAATCCTGCTGTATAAGTTCTTGAACAGAGTTTTTATGTATTAACAAACAATTCGATCTCCATTTCAAATGTCCTTTCAGCTGGGCATGTTGGAAACCTCTAATTATGTTCCAAGACTCAGTTTGAATGTAAACTCAACAAAAGCATCCAAGTGTTCTCTGAAAGCATTCATGTCTTCTTCTTCAGTGTCCCACTGCAGCATGAGATGTCAGGTAAAGATTAGTAAAATGGTGTGTTCTCATTTTCCTGTCTCCAGGACAAGAATGTATGCATTCACATTTACAGAATCAACGCCCAACAGAGAGATCAGATTGGCATAGAATCTCAATGAATATGTTCTGAATGATTTTTGATGGAATGAAGTTGCAATGGAAGAGGGCCTTGGGGTACCCGGATCTGAATGATTCCATTGATCAGCTTTCAAACAGAAGTAAATGAAAGTGGATGGAAATGCACGTGGTATATCACCCTTCTCCCCAAATTGTTGCCAGGCACAGAGCTGACTTCCTACCTCAAGCACATGTGCTTTTCTGCCTGAAGGCTTCTGACCATATGAACAGTCTCACCCCATGCACTGGGTCGGCTGGAGGTATCTGGATATTAATGACCCAGAAGCAGCCCTCAACCAATGAAAAATCAATACTCCAGCTTCCTCGCCTCTCATCTTGGATAACTCTGAGGACTGTTTTGTGCAGGTCCCTATTTGGGATCACCCCCAGCAAGTAATATGAGTTAATGCACATGGGCTTTCCTTTCTTACCTGTCTCACTTCTCCGCTACCAGGATAATTTCCTAAATAAATTCCTTGGTTTAAATCCTTATCTCAAAGTCTGCTTCCACGTGAGAACCCAAACTAAAACACACACCTTGGTAAATGCACTCACATGTTGAGAGAAGACCAGCTCATCTTGGCATGTCCCTTCCTTCAAGCATGCATTTCTGTGATGATCAGAGTGTGGGATGAAAACTCAAAGCTCGTGAGCAGGAGAGAAGCAAAATCGATGGGATTTGATGAGTCCTGGACCGAAATTACTTGCTAATAATATGAGCTTGTGACTCCACAGTAATATCTCTGGTAATATTTCTTATCACAAATCATACTCCAGAGATCCCCAGAAGACCCAGCTGCTCACTCACAGGTTTCTGCTCCACAACTTTTTAAAATTGGAGTATAGTTGATTCACAATGTTGTGTTAGTTTCAGGTGTACAGCACAGTATTTCAGTTATACATACATATGTACCCATTTTTTCAGATTACAAAATATTGAGTATAATTCCCTGTGCTATACAGTGGGTCTTTGGTGTTTATCTACTTTATATATAGTAGTGTGTATCTGTTAATTCCAAACTCTTAATATACCCTTCCCCTGTCTTTGCCCTTTGGTAACCATAAGCTTGTTTTCTGTGTCTGTGCGTCCATAACTTCTTAAGAGCATAACTACAACACAGAGTAGGAAATGGTTGCTGATTAATTAAAAAGAAAGTTAAATAGTTATTTTGTAAATAACTTGATTTTTCTGCAGCTATGAACTAGCTCTGTAAATCCTGCCAAGTCAGTTAATCTCACTTTAGTTCCTACATGTGAAGGATGGACTCTATTTAATGCTTAAGTGAGTTGTTCAAAAGTCACCTGGGTCATTGTCCATAACAAGTGTTCAATAAATATTTGTTGAAAAATATTTTCTTCAATTATTTCTGAAGATGAAATGACAGTGTTTCCTATGAACATCTTGGCAGGTAGCATACTTATTTTCTAAAACATCATACTTACTTTTGACACAAGAATTCTCTTTAGTGATAGTTTTTGGATTATTATAAGCTCCAACTTCTATCTGCTATGTGTAGTGCCTCTGGCTCTGAATAGAAAAACTTAAGCCCTGTAATTAATGCTATAAAAAATATATTCATTCATCATCGAAGCTTTGCCAGGTGGAAATCAGCAGGTGTTCACCCCATACTCAATCATGGAGAGCAGGACAGGGAAAATGTTTAACTAATAAAAGGACATTTTGTCACTGAATTTATGTGATACCTCTAAGTTATTGCTAGTACTCAGATTTTTTTTTTTGAATGTCACACTGAAGAATTTTTTCATATATGTCAATAGTAATCAATTCACTTACTCATAAATATTTTTTCAAGTGCTTTCTAAATGTTACATACTGTTAACATCATGAGAGATGAATATAACCCAGGATCTTACTTTTAAGGAGAATAAAGTCTACTGTACCTTACAGAAAATAGTAATATAATATAATATAATATAATATGATATAATATAAATCAGGGGTTTTAAAGACAGCTAGCAGTGACCATGGACAGATAATGGCAGCAACAACTATTTTAGGAGAAGCATGTCTGAGAAACTGTTGTTCTCACAGAGAAGAAGATGAGGGAGTGTGAAGTAGCAATGGATTAAAGACACTAGGCAGCTGATGCATATGGAAGGGGGCTTGCTAAGTTCGGGTGGGGAAAAAATGACTAGACATGGGTAAATTATTACAGGTTTTGTCTATTCAGCGAGGTTATAAATTCATACATGCAAGGGCAAGGAGAAAGTGATAGTGATCCGAGCAGTAGAAATAGTATTTGGGGATATGGCAGAGAGAGAGGATTTCCACGTTAGAGAAGAGGCCGCATGGGAAACATGGAGACTTGAAGGTCAAGCTTAGATTTTAGGAGTAGCTGGATTGGGAGGTGTTGGAATGCATGTTCCAGTGCGTGGACTCAGGAAAATGCAGGACACAGAAGGTAAGTAACACTTCTGTTTGGTTGGAAGGTGGGAAAAGTGAAAGAATAAAGGGAGAACATTGTGTGTCCATAATTATACTATAACATTCTCAGCATTAGAGAAAAATCTTTATCTTTGTTGCAATAGAACCATGAAAATAATAGATATTCAACAAGTCCCAACTGAGTAAAAGAATGAATGTTTCATGAATAAATTAGTTCAAACACTAGGGTTTGAGTTCTGTCTCTAGAATCCACTTCTTCCCACTGAAGTGACATTGGGCAATTACATCAATTTCTCAGAGTCTCAGCTCCCTTTGTATAAAATGGCAATTGAGAACAAAAGTCTGCCATTTTCCAAGACTAATCACTCAAGTGAGTGAGGACAAAATTAAGGTACTTTCCAATATTCAAAGGCACAAAAGTTTGCCTTTCCCATATCCTTTATGAAAAAAGAATAGAGGGTGTTTTCCAGCACAACTGTAGGGACACACATCGGAATAAAATATTATCTCTGGTCTAGATATGTATCTCCTGGGAAAGATGTAAGAAAGAGGGGCACCTAACATAAAACAGTATTTATAGAAGAAACACGGAATGTTGTAAAACTAAAATAAACTAAAATATGTAGAGCTTCTGTCTAAAATGTAAAGCTACATATAAATATATATCTGTGTGTATATCTATGTTATAGATTTCCAAAACTCATCTATCACAGCCTTAACTCCCAATGTGATTACATTTGAAGACAGGGCCTTTAAGGAGGTAATAAAGGTTACATGAGATCATAAGGGTGGAGTCCTAATCTGATAAGACTGGTGTCTAAAAGAAGAAGAAACACGAGAAATCTTGCTTCCTCTACCTAAACACAGAGGAAATGCCGCATGAGGATAAGGGCTGAGGCACTGTTTAGAAGCCAGGAAGAGAGTCCCTCCAGAATCCAATCCCAATGGCACATTGATCTTTGATTTCTGGTATGCAAAACTGTGAGAAAATAAACTGTTATATTTTAAACCACACAATCTATGGTATTCTGCTTTGGCAGCCCTAGCAGACTGATACACTACATCTGCATCTACATCTACATTTACATCTACATCTATATTACTGGACTTCTGGCTTTAAATCAGTATATTTTCTGCTTTCTTAGAAATTTTCCTTATTTCTTGTTACATTTACAAGGCTTAGTTTTTGTGTTATCAGAGGATCCAAATTAATTAAAGTGGTAGTTCATGTATTGTGTGCCTGTTATGTGTGCAGAGATTATTATTCAGGGGATCAAGGTAATTAAAACAAGAAAAGGTGGGGTGGGAATTCCTCAGCAACATTAAGACCCTGGGCATGTAGTCTATGCTTAGTGCCTGGTTGAAGAAAGAACAAACTAGTTTTACGATGGATTCATGGACAGTAGCCATTACCTTTAATAGATTGTAAGGATCACTAGTGTTGAGAAAGCAAAGCCCTATTTGCTCTCTTAACTTAGAATGCCATAAATCATGAACCCAAATTTTTAACTTTAGCACGTCTATGAAATACTGTAGAGCAATGTTCTCAATGTGCAGTCAGTGGACTACCTGCTAGAAAGTCGCTCGCAGTCACTTTGCAGTTAAAATGCAAACGGTCAGGAAGAGGGGAAGATGGCGGAAGAGTAAGACGCGGAGATCACCTTCCTCCCCACAGATACACCATAAATGCATCTACACGTGTAACAACTCCTACAGAACACCTACTGAACGCTGGCAGAAGACCTCAGACCTCCCAAAAGGCAAGAAACTCCCCACGTACCTGGGTAGGGCAAAAGAGAAAAGAATAAACAGAGACAAAAGAATAGGGACGGGACCTGCACCAGTGGGAGGGAGCTATGAAGGAGGAAAGGTTTCCACACACTAGGAAGCCCCTTCGCGGGTGGAGACTGCAGGTGGCGGAGGGGGAAAGCTTCGGAGCCCTGGAGGAGAGCGCAGCCACAGGGGTGCGGACGGCACAGCGAAGAGACTCCCGCACAGAGGATCGGGGCCGACCGGCACTCACCAGCCCGAGAGGCTTGTCTGCTCACCTGCCAGGGCGTGTGGGGCTGGGAGCTGAGGCTCGGGCTTCGGTCGGAGCTCTGGGAGAGGACTGGTGTTGGCAGCTTGAACACAGCCTGCAAGGGGTTAGTGCACCACGGCTAGCCAGGAGGGAGTCCAGGGAAAAGTTTGGACCTGCCGAAGAGGCAAGAGACTTTTTCTTCCCTCTTTGTTTCCTGGTGCGCAAGGAGAGGATACTAAGTGCACTGCTTAAAGGAGCTCCAGAGACAGGCGTGAGCCGCGGCTAAAAGCACGGACCCCAGAGACGGGCATGAGACGCTAAGGCTGCTGCTACCACCACCAAAAAGCCTGTGTGTGAGCACAGGTCACTATCCACACCCCACTTCCAGGGAGCTTGTGCAGCCCGCCACTGCCAGGGTCCCGGGATCCAGGGACAACTTACCCGGGAGAACGCACGGCATGCCTCAGGTTGGTGCAGCGTCACGCCGGCCTCTAACACCGCAGGCTCACCCCACACTCCATACCCCTCCCTCCCCGCAGCCTGAGTGAGCCAGAGTCCCCGAAGCAGCTGCTCCTTTAACCCCGTCATGTCTGAGCGAAGAACAGATGCCCTCCGGTGACCTACAGGCGCAGGAGGGACCAAATCCAAAGCTGAGCCCCGGGAGCTGTGCGAACAAAGAAGAGAAAGGGAAATCTCTCCCAGCAGCCTCAGAAGCAGCAGATTAAAGCTCCACAATCAACTTGATGTACCTGCATCTGTGGAATACATGAATAGACAACGAATCATCCCAAATTGAGGAGGTGGACTTTGAGAGCAACATTTATGATATTTTCCCCTTTTCCTCTTTTTGTGAGTGTGTATGTGTATGCTTCTGGGTGAGATTTTGTCTGTATAGCTTTGCTTCCACCATTTGTTATAGGGTTCTATCCATCCTTTTATTTTCTTTTTTTAAAAATTATTTTTTATTTTAATAACGTTATTTTATTTTATCTTACTTTATTTTATTTTACTGTATCTTCATTCTTTCTTTCTTTCATTATCTCTTCCTTCCTTCCTTCCTTCCTTCCTTCCTTCCTTCCTTCCTTTCTTTCTTTCTTTCTTTCTTTCTTTCTTTCTTTCTTTCTTTCTTTCTTTCTTTCTTTCTTTCCTTCCTTCCTTCCTTCCTTCCTTCCTTCCTTCCTTCCTTCCTTCCTTCCTTCCTTCCTTCCTTCCTTCCCTCCCTCCTTTAGACAATGAATCATCCCAAACTGAAGAGGTAGACTTTGAGAGTAACATTTATGATTTTTCCCATTTTACTCTTTTTGTGAGTGTGTATGCTTCTGTGTGAGATTTTGTCTGTACAGCTTTGCTTCCACCATTTGTCCTAGGGTTCTATCTGTCCATTTTTTTTGTTGTTTTTTTAAATTTTTTTTCTTAATAATTTTTTTTTGTGTGTGTGTATATTGTGCGTGTGTGTGTGGTATGCGGGTCTCTCACTGTTGTGGCCTCTGCCATTGCGGAGCACAGGCTCCAGACACGCAGGGCCAGCGGCCGTGGCTCATGGGCCCAGCAGCTCCATGGCATGTGAAATCTTCCTGGACTGGGGAATGAACCCGTGTCCCCTGCATTGGCAGGTGGACTCTTAACAACTGCACCACCAGGGAAGTCTTATTTTTTATTTTAATAACTTTATTTTATTTTATCTTACTTTATTTTCTTCTTTATTTTGTTTATTTTACTTTATCTTTTTTCTTTCTTTTTGCTTCCTTCCCTCCTTCCTTCCTTCCTGCCTCCCTCCCTCCCTCCTGCCCACCCTCCCACCCTCCTTTCTTTGTTTCTTTCTTTGTTTCTTTCTTTCTACTGCTACTAATTCTTTCCTTCTACATTTTCTCCCTTTTATTCTGAGCCATGTGGATGAAAGGCTCTTGGTGCTGCAGCCAGATGTTAGTACTGTGCCTCCGACGTGGGAGAGCCAACTTCAGGACACTGGTCCACAAGAGAACTCCCAGCTCCACATAATGTCAAATGGCAAAAATCTCCCAGAGATCCCCATTTAAACACCAGCACCCAACTTCACTCAACAACCAGCAAGTAACAGTGCTGGACACCCTACACCAAACAACTAGCAAGACAGGAACACAAACCCATCTATTAGCACAGAGGCTGCCTAAAATCATAATAAGTACATACACACCCCAAAACACACCAACAGATGTGGACCTGCCCACCAGAAAAACGAGATCCAGCCTCATCCACCAGAACACAGGCATTAGTCCCCTCCACCAGGAAGCCTACACAACCCACTGAACCAACCTTAGAGACTGGGGACAGACACCAAAAACAACGGGAACTACGAACCTGCAGCCTGCAAAAAAGAGACCCTAAACACACTAAGATAAGCAAAATGAGAAACAGAAAAACACACAGCAGATGAAGGAGCAAGATAAAAACCCACCAGACCTAACAAATGAAGAGGAAATAAGCAGTCTACCTGAAAAAGAATTCAGAATAATGATAGTAAAGATGATCCAAAATCTTGGAAATAGAATAAACAAAATGTAAGAAACATTTAACAAGGACCTAGAAGAACTAAAGATGAAACAAGCAACAATGAACAACACAATAAATGAAATTAAAGATACTTTAGATGGGATCAATAGCAGAATAACTGAGGCAGAAGAACGGATAAGTGACCTGGAAGATAAAGTAGTGGAAATAACTATTGCAGAGCAGAATAAAGAAAAAAGAATGAAAAGGACTGAGGACAGTCACAGAGACCTCTGGGACAACATTAAACACAACAACATTCGAATTATAGGGGTTCCAGAAGAGAAGAGAAAAAGAAAGGGGCTGAGAAAATATTTGAAGAGATTATAGTTGAAAATTACCCTAATATGGGAAAGGAAATAGTTAATCAAGTCCAGGAAGCACAGGGACTCCCATACAGGATAAATCCAAGGAGAAATATGCCAAGACACATATTAATCAAACTGTCAAAAATTAAATACAAAGAAAACATATTAAAAGCAGCAAGGGAAAGACAACAAATAACACACAAGGGAATCCCCATAAGGTTAACATCTGATCTTTCAGCAGAAACTCTGCAAGTCAGAAGGGACTGGCAGGACATATTTAAAGCAATGAAGGAGAAAAAGCTGCAACCAAAATTACTCTACCCAGCAAGGATCTCATTCAGATTTGACAGAGAAATTAAAACCTTTACAGACAAGCAAAAGCTGAGAGAGTTCAGCACCACCAAACCAGCTTTACAACAAATGCTAAAGGATCTTCTCTAGGCTAGAAACATAAGAGAAGGAAAAGACCTATAATAACAAAACCAAAACAATTAAGAAAAAGGGAATAGGAACATACATATTGATAATTACCTTAAATGTAAATGGACTAAATGCTCCACCAAAAGACACAGATTGGCTGAATGGATACAAAAACAAGACCCATATATATGCTGTCTACAAGAGACCCACTTCAGACCTAGAGACACATACGGACTGAAAGTAAGGGGATGGAAAAATATATTCCATGCAAATGGATACCAAAAGAAAGCTGGAGTAGAAATTCTCATATCAGACAAAATAGACTTTAAAATAAAGACTATTAGAAGAGACAAAGAAGGACACTACATAATGATCAAGGGGTCGATCCAAGCAGAAGATATAACAGTTGTAAATATTTATGCACCCGACATAGGAGCACCTCAATACATAAGGCAAATACTAACAACCATAAAAGGGGAAATCGACAGTAACACATTCATAGTAGGGGACTTTAACACCCCACTTTCTCCAATGGACAGATCATCTAAAATGAAAATAAATAAGGAAACACAAGCTTTAAATGATACATTAAACAAGATGGACTTAAGTGATATTTATAGGACATTCCATCCAAAAACAACAGAATACATATTTTTCTCAAGTACTCATGGAACATTCTCCAGGAAAGGTCATTCTACAGGATAGATCTTGGGTCACAAATCAAGCCTTGGTAAATTTAAGAAAATTGAAATTGTACCAAGTATCTTTTCTGAATACAATACTATGAGACTAGATATCAACTACAAGAAAAGTTCTGTAAAAAATACAAACAGATGGAGGCTAAACAATACACTACTTAATAACGAAGTGATCACTGAAGACATCAAACAGGAAATAAAAAACATACCTAGAAACAAATGAAAATGGAGACACAATGACCCAAAACTGATGGGATGCAGCAAAAGCAATTCTAAGAGGGAAGTTTACAGCAATACAATCCTACCTTAAGAAACAGGAAACATCTCGAATAAACAATGTAAACTTGCACCTAAAGCAATTAGAGAAGGAAGAACAAAAAAAACTCCAAAGTTAGAAGTAGGAAAGAAATCATAAAAATCAGATCAGAAATAAATGAAAAAGAAATGAAGGAAACGATAGCAAAGATCAATAAAACTAAAAGCTGGTTATTTGAGAAGATAAACAAAATTGATAAACCACTAGCCAGACTCAAGAAACAAGGGAGAAGACTGAAATCAATGGAATTAGAAATGAAAAAGGAGAAGTAACAACTGACACTGCAGAGATACAAAAGATCATCAGAGATTACTACAAACAAGTCTATGCCAATAAAATGAACAACCTGGAAGAAATGGACAAATTCTTAGAAATGCACAGCCTGCCAAGACTGAATCAGGAAGAATTAGAAAATATGAACAGACCAATCACAAGCACTGAAATTGAAACTGTGATTAAAATTCTTCCAACAAACAAAATCCCAGGACCAGATGGCTTCACAGGTGAATTCTATCAAACATTAAGAGAAGAGCTAACACCTATACTTCTCAAACTCTTCCAAAACATGGCAGAGCGAGGAACACTCCCAAACTCATTCTACTAGGCCACCATCATCTTGACACCAAAACCAGACAAGGATGTCACAAAAAAAGAAAACTACTGGCCAATATCACTGATGAACATAGATGCAAAAATCCTCAACAAAATACTAGCAAACAGAATCCAACAGCAAATAAAAAGGATCATACAACATGATCAAGTGGGTTTTATTCCAGGAATGCAAGAATTCTTCAATATACGCAAATCAATCATCGTGATACTCCATATTAACAAATTGAAGGAGAAAAATCATATGATCATCTCAATAGATGCAGAGAAAGCTTTCAACAAAATTCAACACCCATTTATGATAAAAACCCTGCAGAAAGTAGGCATAGAGGGAACTTTCCTCAACATAATAAAGGCCATATAGGACAAACTCACAGCCAACATCATCCTCAATGGTGAAAAACTGAAAGCATTTCCACTAAGATCAGGAATAAGACAAGGTTGCCCACTGTCACCACTCTTATTCAACATAATTTTGGAAGTTTTAGCCATAGCTATCAGAGAAGAAGAGGAAATAAAATGAATCCAAATCAGAAAGGAAGAAGTAAAGCTGTCACTGTTTGCAGATGACATGATACTATACATAGAGAATCCTAAAGATGCTACCAGAAAATTACTAGAGCTAATCAATGAATTTGGTAAAGTAGCAGGATACAAAATTAATGCACAGAAATCTCTGCATTCCTATACACTAATGGTGAAAAATCTGAAAGTGAAATAAAGAAAGCACTCCCATTTACCATTGGAACAAATAGAATAAATTATCTAGGAATAAACCTACATAAGGCGACAAAAGACCTGTATGGAGAAAATTATAAGACACTGATGAAAGAAATTAAAGATGATACAAATAGATGGAGTGATATACCATGTTCTTGGATTGGAAGAATCAATATTGTAAAAATAACTCTACTACCCAAAGCAATCTACAGGTTCAATGCAATCCCTATCAAACTACCAGTGGCATTTTTCACAGAACTGGAACAAAAATTTTCACAATTTGTATCGAAACACCAAAGACCCCAAATAACAAAAGCAATCTTGAGAACGAAAAATGGAGCTGGAGGAATCAGGCTCCCTGACTTCAGACTATACTACAAAGCTACAGTAATCAAGACAGTATGGTACTGGCACAAAAACAGAAAGATATTTCAATGGAACAGGATATAAAGCCCAGAGATAAACTCACACACATATGGTCACCTTATCTTTGATAAAGGAGGCAGAAATATACAGTGGAGAAAGGACAGCCTCTTCAATAAGTGGAGCTGTGAAAACTGGACAGGTACATGTAAAAGTATGAGATTAGATCACTCCCTAACGCCATACACAAAAATAAGCTCAAACTGGATTAAAGATCTAAACATAACACCAGAAACTATCAAACCCTTAGAGGAAAACATAGGCAGAACACTCTATGACATAAATCCCAGCAAGATCCTTTTTGACCCACCTCCTAGAGAAATGGAAATAAAACCAAAAATAAACAAATGGGACCTAATGAAACTTAAAAGCTTTTGCACAACAAAGGAAACCATAAACAAGACCAGAAGACAACCCTCAGAATGGGAGAAAATATTTGCAAATGAAGCAACTGACAAAGGATTAATCTCCAAAATTTATAAGCAGATCATGCAGCTCAATAACAAAAATCAATCAACCCAATCCAAAAATGGGTAGAAGACCTAAATAGACATTTCTCCAGAGAAGATATACAGACTGCCAAGAAACACGTGAAAGAATGTTCAACGTCATTAATCATTAGAGAAATGAAAATCAAAACTACACTGAGATATCATCTCACACCAATCAGAATGGCCATCATCAAAAAATCTAGAAACAATAAATGCTGGAGAGGGTGTGGCGAACAGGGAACACTCTTGCACTGCTGGTGAGAATGTGAATTGGTACAGCCACTATGGAGAACAGTATGGAGGTTCCTTAAAAAACTACAAATAGAACTACCATATGACCTAGCAATTCCACTACTGGTCATATACCCTGAGAAAACCATAATTCAAAAAGAGTCATGTACCAAAATGTTCATTGCAGGTCTATTTACAATAGCCAGGAGATGGAAACAACCTAAGTGTACATCACCGGATGAATGGATAAAGAAGATGTGGCACATATATACAATGGAATATTACTCAGCCATAAAAAGAAACTAAATTGAGCTATTTGTAATGAGTTGGATTTGACCTCGAGTCTGTCATACAGAGTGAAGTAACTCAGAAAGAGAAAGACAAATACGTTATCCTAACACATATATATGGAATTTAAGAAAAAATATGTCATGAAGAACCTCGGGGTAAGACAGGAATAAAGACACAGACCTACTATAGAATGGACTTAAGGATATGGGGAGGAGGTAGGGTCAGCTGTGACAAAGCGAGAGAGAGGCATGGACATATATACACTACCAAATGTAAAATAGATAGCTAGTGGGAAGCAGCCGCATAGCATAGGAAGATCAGCTCTGTGCTTTGTGACCACCTACAGGGGTGGGATATGGAGTGTGGGAGGGAGGGAGATGCAAGAAGGAAGATATATGGGAACATATGTATATGTATAACTGATTCACTTACTTATAAAGCAGAAACTAACACACAATTGTACGGTAATTATACTCCAATAAAGATGAAAAAAAATGCAAACAGTCAAATTTACTGTGTTGAACTTCTTGATATAGTACCTTGGAATCTGCATGAGATTCCCACATGACTTTTAAGTGCACAAATATTTAAGAAAAACGATTCTCGAGAGCTTCAAGATGGCAGTGGAGTCAGACATGGATATCACCTTCCTTCCCATAAATACATCAAAAATACATCTACATGTGGAACAACTCCTACAGAACGCCTACTGAATGCTGGCAGAAGACCTCAGACTTCCCAAAAGGCAAGAAAATTCTCACGCAGTTGGGTAGGGAAAAAGAAAAAAAGAAAAACGGAGACAAAAATATAGAGACAGGACCTGCACCTCTGGGAGGGAGCTGTGAAGGAGGAAATGTTTCCACACACTAAGAAGCCCCTTCACTGGTGGAGACTCTGAGTGGGCAGAGGGGAAGCTTCGGAACTATGGAGGAGAGTGCAACAACAGAGGTGCAGAGAGTAAGGCGGAGAGATTCCCACACAGAGGACCAGTGCTGACCATCATTCAGCAGCCTGAAGGGTTTGTCTGCTCACCTGCTGGGACGGGTGGAGGTTGGGAGCTGAGGCTCTGGCTTTGGAGGTCAGAGCCCAGGGAGAGAGCTGCAGTTGGCTGCATGAACACAGCCTGAAGAGGCCTAGTGCACCATGGCTAGCTGGAAGGGAGTCTGGGGAAAATTCTGGTCCTGCAAAAGAGGGAAGAGACCATTGCTTTGGGGTGTACAAGGAGAAGGAATAAAGAGCACCGGCTAAATGAGCTCCAGAAACAGGCGTGAGTTTCAGCTATCAGCGCAGACAATAGAGATGGGCATGAAATGCTAAGGCTGCTTTTGCAGCCACCAAGAATCCTGTGTACATGCGCAGGTCACTAACCACACCTTCCTGGGAACCTGTGCAGCCTGCCTCTGCCTGGGTCCCGTGATTCAGGAACAACTTCCCCAGGAGAACACACAGCACTCCGCAAGCTGTTGCAATGTTACACCAGCCTCTGCCACCACAGGCTCACCCCACATTCTGTACCCCTCACACCCCAGGCCTGAGTGAGCCAGAGCCCCCTAATCAGCTGCTCCTTTAACCCTGTCCTGTCTGGGCAGGGAACAGATCCCCTCAGGTGATCTAAATGCAGAGGCGGGGAGAAATACAAAGCTGAACCTCAGGAGCTGTGTGAACAAAGAAGAGAAAGGGAAATTTCTCCATGCAACCTCAGGAGCACTGGATTAATCTACATAAACAACTTGATGTGCCCTTCATCTGTGGAATATCTGAATAGACAATGAAGAAATCCAAAATTGAGGCAGTGGATTTTGGGACCAACTGTAGAATTGGGGTTTGTTGTATGCGGCTGACTAGTTTCTGATTTTTATGTTTATCTTAGTAAAGATTTTATTGCTTGTTATCATTGGTGGATTTGATTATTGGTTTTGTTGCTATCTTCTTTTTATTTTAATCATATTTTTTATTTTAAATATTTTATTTTATTTTTCTTTCTTTCTTTTTTCTCACTTTTAGTCTAAGCCAAGTGTCTGACAGGGTCTTGGTGCCACAGATGGGTGCCAGGCCTGAGCCTCTGAGGTGGGAGAGCCGAGTACAGGACATTGAACCACCAGAGACCTCCTGGTCCCGCATAATATCACTCAGCAAGAGCTCTCCCAGAGATCTCCATCTCAACACTAAGATCCAGCTCCACTTAACAACCAACAAGCTCCAGTGCTGGACACCCCATGGCAAACAACTACCAAGACAGGAACACAACCCCACCTATTACCAAAGAGGCTGCCAAAAACCATGATAAGTTCACAGATACTCCAAAATACACCACTGGATGTGGTCTTACCCACCAGAAAGACAAGATTCAGCCTCATCTATCAGGCACCAATCCCCTCCAGCAGGAAGCCTACACAACCCACTGAACCAACCTTACCCACTGGGGGCAGACACCAAAAACAACAGGAACTATGAACCAGCAGCCTTCAAAAAGGAGACCCCAAACACAGTAAGTCAAGCAAAATGAGAAGACAGAGAAATACACAGCAGATGAAGGAAAAAAGTAAAAAGTCACCAGACCAAACAAATGAAGAGGAAACAGGCAGTCTACCTGAAAATGAACTCAGAGTATTGATAGAAAACATGATCCAAAATCTTGGAAATAGAATGGAGAAAATACAAGAAAAGTTTAACAAAGACCTAGAAGAAATAAAGAGCAAACAAATAATGATGGATGAACAACACAATAAATAAAATGAAAAATTCTCTAGAAGGAATTAATATCACAATAACTGAGGAAGAAGAACAGATAAGTGTCCTGGAAGGTAAAATAGTGGAAATACCTACCACACAGCAGAATAAAGAAAAAAAAAATGGAAAGATTGAGGACAGTCTCAGAGACCACTGGGACAACATTAAATGCACCAACATTTGAATGATAGTGGTCCCAGAATAAGAAGAGAAAAAGAAAGTGACTCAAAATATTTGAAGTGATTTTACTTGAAAACTTCCCTGATATGGGAGAGGAAAGAGTCAATCAAGTCCAGGAATCACAGAGAGTCCCATACAGGATAAATCCAGGATACACGCTGAAACACATATTAATCAAACTATCAAATATTAAATACAAAGAAAAAAATATTAAAAGCAGCAAGGGAAAAACAACAAATAACATACAAGGGAATCTCTATAAGGTTAACAGCTGATCTTTCAGCAGAAACTCTGCAAGCCAGAAGGGAGTGGCAGGACATATTTAAAGTGATGAATGGGAAAAAACTTCAACCAAAAAACTCTAGCCAGCAAGGATCTCATTCAGATTTGACAGAGAAATTAAAACCTTTACAGATAAGCAAAAGCTAAGAGAATTCAGTGCCACCAACCAGCTTTACAACAAATGCTAAAGGAACTTCTCTGGACAGGAAACACAAGGGAAGGAAAAGACCTACAATAACAAACACAAAATAATTAAGAAAATGGTAATAGGAACATACATATCAATAATTACCTTAAGTGGAAATGGATTAAATGCTCCAACCAATGGACATAGACTGGCTGAATGGATACAAAAACAAGACCTGTGTATATGCTGTCTACAAGAGACCCACATTAAACCTAGGGACACATACAGACTGAAAGTGAGGGGATGAAAAAGATATCACATGCAAATGGAAATCAAAAGAAAGATGGAGTAACAATACTCATATCAGAAAAAATAGACTTTAAAATAAAAGCTATTTTACAAGAGACAAAGAAGGACACTACCTAATGATCAAGGGATCAATCCAAGCAGAAAATATAACAATTGTAAATACTTATGCATCCAACATAGGAGCACCTCAATACATAAGGCAAATGCTAACAGCCATAAAAGGGGAAATTGACCTTAACACAATCATGGTAGGGGACTTTATCACCCCACCTTCACCAATGGACAAATAAAACAAAATGAAAATAAATAAGGAAACACAAGCTTTAAATGACACATTAAACAAGATGTACTTAAATGATATTTATAGGACATTCTAACAAAAAACAAGAGAATACACTTTCTTAAGCGCTCATGGATATTCTCCAGGATAGAACATATCTTGGGTCACAAATCAATGCTTGGAAAACTTAAGAAAATTGAAATCATATCAAGTATCTTTTCTGGCCACAACGTTATGAGAATAGATATCAGTTACAGAAAAATAAAACTAAAAAATACAAACACATGGATGCTAAACAATACACTACCAAATATCCAAGAGATCACTGAAGAAATCAAAGAAGAAATTTAAAAATACCTAGAAAAAACACGACAATGAAAACACGATGATCTAAAAGTTATGTGGCAAAAGTAGTTCTAAGAAGGAAGTTTATAGCAATGCAATCCAATTGTTTTGCTATAAACTCAAGAAACAAGAAAAATCTCAAATAAACAACATAATCTTACACCTAAAACAATGAGAGAAAGAAACAAGAAAAAGAAAACAAGAAAGAAAAATCTCAAAAAACAAACTAATCTTACACATAAAGCAATTAGAGAAAGAAAAACCATAAAAACTCAAAGTTAGCAAGGAAAGAAATCATAAAAATCTGATAAGAAATAAATGAAAAAGAAATGAAGGAAACGATAGCAAAGATCAATAAAACTAAAAGCTGGTTCTTAGAGAAGATAAAAAAAATGTTAAATCATTAGCCAGACTCATCAAGAAAATAAGGGAAAAGACTCAAATCAACAGAAGTAGAAATGAAAAAAGAGAAGTAACAACTGACACTGCAGAAATACAAAGGATCATGAAAGATTACTATAAGCAACTATATATGAGTAAAATGGACAACCTGGAAGAAATGAACAAATTCTTAGAAAAGTAAAACCTTCCAAGACTGAACCAGGGAGAAATAGAAAATATGAACAGACCAATCACAAGCACTGAAATTAAATTGTGTTTAAAAATTTTTCAACAAACAAATGCCCAGGATCAGATGGCTTCACAGGCAAATTCTTTGAAACATGTAGAGAAGAGCTAACACCTATCCTTCTCAAACTCTTCCAAAATATAACAGAGAGAGGAACACTCCCAAACTCATTCTACAAGGTCACCATCATGCTTATACAAAACCAGACAAAGATGTCACAAAAAACAAAACTACCAGCCAATATCACTGATTAACATAGATGCACAAATCCTCAACAAAATAGTAGCAAACAGAATCCAACAGCACATTAAAAGGATTGTACACCATGATAAAGTGGGGTTTATCCCAGGAATGCAAAGATTTTTCAATATATGCAAACCAATCAATGTGATATACCATATTAATAAACTGAAGGATAAAAACCATATGATCATCTCAATAGACACAGAAAAAGTTTTCAAAATAATTCAACACCCATTTATGATAAAGACCCTCCAAAACGTAGGCACAGAGGGAACTTACCTCAACATAATAAAGGCAATATATGACAAACCCACAGTTAACATCGCTCTCAGTGTTGAAAAAGTGAAACCACTTCCACTAAGATCTGGACAAGACAAGGCTTCCCACTCTCACTGCTATAATTCAACATAGTTTTGGAAGTTTTAGCCCTGAAAATCATAGAAGAGAAGAAATAAAAGGTATCCAAACTGGAAAAGAAGAAGTAAAACTGTCACTGTTTGCAGATGACATGATACTATACATAGAGAATCCTAAAGATGCTACCAGAAAACTACTAGAGCTCATCAATGAATTTGGTAAAGTAGCAGGATACAAAATTAATGCACAGAAATCTCTTGCATTCCTACACACTAATGATGAAATATCTGAAAGAGAAATTAAAGAAACACTTCCATTTACCATTGCAACAAAAAGAATAATATACCTAAGAATAAACCTACCTAAGGAGACAAAAGACCTGTATGCAAAAAACTATAAGACACTGATGATAGAAATTAAACATGATACAAACAGATGGAGCGATATAACATGTTCTTGGATTGGAAGAATCAACATTGTGAAAATGACTCTACTACACAAAGTAATCTATACATTCAATGTAATCCCTATTAAATTACCAATGGCATTTTTCACAGAACTAGAACAAAAATTTCACAGTTTGTATGGAAGCACAAAAGACACCAAATAGCCAAAGCAATCTTGAGAAAGAAAAATGGAGCAGGAAGAATCAGGCTCCCTGACTTCACACTACACTACAAAGCTACAGTAGTCAAGACAGTATGGTACTGGCACAAAAACAGAAAGATAGATCAATGGAACAGGATAGAAAGCCCAGAGATAAACCCATGCACCTATGATCACCTTATCTTTGACAAAGGAGGCAAGAATATAAAGTGGAGAAAAGATAGTCTCTTCAATAAGTGGTGTTGGGAAAACTGGACAGCTACATGTAAAAGAATGAAATTAGAACACTCCCTAACACCATACACAGAAATAAACTCAAAATGGATTATAGACCTAAATGGAAGTCCAGATACTAGAAAACTCTTAGAGGAAAACATAGGCAGAATACCCTATGACATAAATCACAGCAAGATCCTTTTTGACCCACCTCCTAGTGTAAGGAAAATGAAACCAAAAATAAACAATTGGTACCTAATGAAGCTTAAAAGCTTTTGCACAGCAAAGGAAACCATAAACAAGACGAAAGGACAGCCTTCAGAATGGGAGAAAATATTTGCAAATGAAGCAACTAACAAAGGATTAATCTCCAAAATATACAAGAAGCTCATACAGCTCAATATCCAAAAAACAAACAACCCAATCCAAAAATGGGCAGAAGACCTAAATAGACATTTCTCCAAAGAAGATATACAGATTGCCAACAAACACATGAAAGGATGCTCAACATCACTAATCATTAGAGAAATGCAAATCAAAACTACAATGAGGTATCACCTCACACTGGTCAGAATGACCATCATCAAAAAACCTACAAACAGTAAATGCTGGAGAGGGTGTGGAGAAAAGGGAATCCTCTTGCACTGTTGTTGGGAATTTAAATTGATACAGCCACTATAGAGAACAGTATGGAGGTTCCTCAAAAAACTAAAAATATAACTACTATATGACCTAGCAATCCCACTACTGGGCATATAACCTGAGAAAACCTTAATTCAAAAAGAGTCATGTACCACAATATTCATTGCAGCTCTGTTTTCAACAGCCAGGGCATGGAAGCCATCTAAGTGTACATCAAAACATAAATGGATAAAGAAAATGTAGCACATATATACAATGGAATATTACTCAGCCATAAAAAGAAATGAAATTGAGTTATCTGAAGCAGAGTGGATGGACCTAGAGTCTGTCATACAGAGTGAAGTAAGTCAGAAAGAGAAAAACAAATACCGTATGCTAACACATATATATGGAAGCTAGGAAAAAAAAAAAAAGGGTTCACAAGAACCTAGGGGCAGGACAGGAATAAAAATTCAGACGTAGAGAATGGACTTGAGGGCACGGGAGGGGGGATTGTAAGCTGGGATGAAGTGAGATAGTGACATTGGCATACATACACTACCAAATGTAAAATAGATAGCTAGTGGGAAGAAGCTGCATAGCACAGGGAGATCAGCTCAGTGTTTTGTGACCACCTAGAGGGGTGGGATGTGGAGGGTGGGTAGGAGGCTCAAGAGGGAGTGGATATGGGGACATATGTATACATATAGCTGATTCAGTTTGTTACACATCAGCAACTAACACAACATTGTAAAACAATTATAGTCCAATAAAGATGTTTAAAAAAAGAAGAAAATATATACTGAAGAAAAATAAAAGCTGCAATCATACGACATAAGGCAAAAATGTTAAAATTCGGGGCTTCCCTGGTGGCGCAGTGGTTGAGAGTCCGCCTGCCGATGCAGGGGACATGGGTTCGTGCCCCGGTCTGGGAAGATCCCACATGCTGCGGAGCGGCTGGGCCCGTGAGCCATGGCCGCTGAGCCTGTGCGTCCGGAGCCTGTGCTCCGCAACGGGAGAGGCCACAGCAGTGAGAGGCCCACGAACACAAAAAAAAAAAAAAAAAAAAAATGTTAAAATTCGGATATAATTTCTGTGTATGTATTTATGCATGTATGTGTGTATGTATGTGTAAATATACATACACGTGTGTAAACAACCTATGATATATCATATATAACCTTTTAATAGGAATGGAGCCATTCTCCACATGCTCTTATGTTTATCACTATTATCCTTTCCTCAGTCATTTACTCATTCATAGTTCTTATAACTATATTGTATAGAGATTTCTGCTTCTGGGCTGATGGAGTATACTTAATTTTCCCTATTTCTGCCTCCAATTTCAGCTTAAAAACCCTGGACATTATGATTAAACAATCAGAAAAAAATTCTGTAATGTCAGATAATAGGGCAGACTGACAAAGGACCCCAGGACCTGTGGAACAACATCATGGTGAATTCCCTGTGTTTGATTTTTGGCTTATACCTCCCTATTTGGTACCAGTGATACCAGAAACCGGGAAAATTCAGTGAGCACAAACATAAACAGTCCAGATTAAACCTACTCTCTCTAGTCACAGTATAAGGAAATAGACACCTCACAAGACAGACAACTTTCAGAAAATAATCACTCTACTCCAGCCCAACACACACAAAAAACTGCAGTCCCATTACCACCTCACTAGAACAGACTGAGTGGAGAACCTAGACTTCCACACTTACCAGGCAAGAATGAGGCACTGTAACCACACTTAATGGATGGTATTAGAGCAGACCCACTCGGGATCAGGGATTCTCATCTCACTGATAAGTAAGAAGACACCATACCTGTGTGTCAATGGTAATTATGTGGGAAGCCTGCCCCACTAGCCCCACCCAGTGATTATGAGGTACTTCTACCCCTCCTCAATGGAGTGGTGTTAGAGGAGACCTAGAGGGGCTTCATGGCTTTCACCATCACTCAGAAGTAATAAGGCTAACTCTTTCCACAGGGTTAGTAGAGGCATAGTAGGGAGGCATAATGCATCATCCTTATAACTCCTTGCCAGGGTGGTATCACCAGAGATGTAGTAGGGATCTTAAAGTGGAGCTCAAGAGGAGAAATGAGCTTCCCACCACTGCCCACTGGAATAAGGATCCTCTCCTCCCCCAGATTTTAGTGGCAGCCAAGTTGGAAACCTGGCCTTGTCTCACATGTAAGTAAAAAGGCAGCATCCTGCCCTTCTCCCACCGGAGTTGTGACAGAAGAGTCCTGTTAAAAATACAAGATTTAAATAAGATCCAATCTTATAATATAATAACCAAATATTCAGATTTCAATAGAAAATCACATGACATAGAAAAGAACAGGAAGATCTCATTGTGAAAAAGAAAAAAAATCAACAAATGTCAAGACTGAAATGACACAAATGTTAGAATTATCTGACATGAATTTTTTTTTTTTTTGCGGTACGCGGGCCTCTCTCTGTTGTGGCCTCTCCCGTTGCGGAGCACAGGCTCCGGATGCGCAGGCTCAGCGGCCATGGCTCACAGGCCCAGCTGCTCCGTGGCATGTGGGATCTTCCTGGACCGGGGCATGAACCCAAGTCCCCTACATTGGCAGGCGGACTCTCAACCACTGCGCCACTAGGGAAGCCCACAAATTTTAAAGGAATAAAAGTGCTTCAACAAGCAGTGACAAACATTTTTGAAACAAATGAAAACAGAAAGATTCAGCAAAGAAATAGAATCTATCATCAAAGAAATAGAAAATATAAAGAAGAACCAAATGGAAATTTTATAACTAGAAAATGCAGTGACCAAAATGAAAAACTCATTGAATGGGCCCCATAGCAGAACAGAGTGGACAAAGTATAGAGTTAGTGAACTTGAGGACAAAAACAACAGAATTCACCCAATCACCCAACTGAGAAAACATATACTTAAGAAAATCATGAGGAACTTGTGGCAGTATAACAAAATATCTAACATTCATGTCCTTAGAATTCTGGATGGAGAAGATAAAGATAGTGCACTAAAAATATTTCAAGAAATTATGGCTAAAAATTACCACATTTATTCTAAGATATAAACTTGCAGAGTCAAGAAACTGAGTGAACAATAAACATGGTAAACCCTAACAAACATTCCATAACAAATCATAATAAAATTTTGAAAACTAAAGACAAAGGAAAAAATCATGAAAGCATCCAGAAAGAAACAAAGCATTAGGTGTAGGGAAAAACAATTCATATGACAATGCATTTGTCATCACAAACCATGAAGACCAGAATGTAGTGGCACAAAATTTTTCAGTGCTGAGAGAAAAGAACTATAGAACCAGAATTCTATATCTATGAAAAAGGAAAGCTAAGGAATTTGTCTCTAAAAGAGCTACCCTAAAATAATGGCTGCAGGAAGTTTTCTAATAAGAAAAGAAATGATCAAAGAAGGAATCTTAGGACATTATGAAGAATGAAAAAATAATGGATTTTTAAAAATGGGTAAATATAATATCCTTCTCTTGAGTTTTCTAAATTATATTTGAGGTCAAAGCAAAAATTATAACACTGCCTGATGTAGTTCTCAATGTTTGCAGTGGAAATATTTACACAAATCATATTATAAATAGGGAGATTAAAAGAATGTAAAGGGTAGAACAACATTGCAAACCAACTATACTTCAATTTCAAAAAAAAAGAAAAAAGCATGTAAAGGGAAGTGAGTTTTCTGCATTTTATTTAAACTGGAAAAAATTTGACACCTGTAGATTGTGATGTTATACATGTATATGTACTATAATACCTAGAGAAACCACTAAGAAAACTATGCAATGAGGTACATCCAAAAACATTATACCTAAATCAAAATGGAATTTGAAAAAATGTTCAAGTAACTCAGAGGAAGCTAGGATAAAGAAAACAAATAAAAATCAGGGAGAACAAACAGAAAACAAAAAATAAAAAGACATACTTACACCTTTTATATAGAAATCAGATTAAATGTAAATGGTCTGTATACACCATCTAAAAGACAGACATTGGTAGAGTGGATTAAAAAAACATCACCCAAATATATACTATCGGCAAAAAGTCTCATTTCAAATATAATGATGCAGTGTATAGTGATACTTTAAAAGTAATATGATGGGAAAAGTTATACAACACACTCATTAATGAACACAAAGCAGGAGTGGTTATATTAATATCAGATAAAGGAGATGTCAGAGCAAGGAAAATTTTCAAGGAGAGAGGGGAAAATTACATAATAAAATAATAAATCAACCAAGAATACATATCTGTCCTAATGTGTATGTACCAAACAATAGCTCGCAAAATGTATGAAGCAAAAGCTGATAGAACTGAAAGGAGAAATAGACACATCTCCAATTATAGTCAATAACCTCAAGACTCCTGTAGGCAATTCATGGAACAGGTAAACAGAAATTCACTAAGGATATAGAACTCAATGACACTTGATCAGTCAACAGGATCTCACTGACACTTAGAGAACACTCTTCCTGACAAGAGCAGAATACACACTCTTTTCAAATGCTAACAGAATATATAATGAGATAGACCACGTCCTGGGCCTTATAACAAGGCTCAACTAATTTTCCATATTGAAATCATACACAGTGTGTTTTCTGAACACAAGAAAGCAAACTAGATATCACCAACAGAAAGAAGAGAGGAAATCTAAACACCCAGAAGTTAAAAGTAAGCTTCAAAAGGATCCATGATTAAAACCAGAAAATCAGTAGAGAAAAAAAAAAACAACAATAAAAAGCCAGTTCTTTAAGAAAATTAATAAATTTGACAAAAATCTAGTAAGGAAAAAAGTAGAAGATGCAAACTACTAATATCAGTAATGAAACAGTGGATATCACTACACACCCTGCAGATGTCAAAAGGATAACAAGGGAATACTATGAACAACTCTAAATACATATATTTTACAATTTAGGAAGAAACAAAAAGCAGAAACTACCACAACAAACTCAGTTTGAGATAAGTACTTTGAATAGCCCTATTGGAATTAAGGTAAATTGTTAGAAAGATTTCCAAAGAAGAAAACTCCAGGACTTGATGACATCACTGGAGAATTCTCCAAAATATTTGCATAATAACACCAATTTTACACAGTCACTCCCAGAAAATACAAAAGAGGAGGGACCAATTCTCAATTCCTTCTAACAAAGTCAATACTGCTAGCATACACCAAATCCCAACATACAAAGTATAAAGGGAAAATATGATACACCAGTATCACTCATGAATATAGATGCAAAAATTCTTTAAAAAATATTGGCAAATAGAATTAAGCTATAATATGTGCACACAAAAATTATACACTATGACTATTTCAAGGATGTAGGCTTGTTCAATATTTGAAAATCAGTGTAGACCACTATATTAATAGGCTAAAGAGAAAAATCATATGATCAAGTGCAAAAAAAAGCATTTCACAAATTTCACAGCCATTTATGATTTAAAAAAACTGTCATAAAATAAAGAATCCCAGGGAATTTCCCACAATTTTGTTCATATCAGCTTTATTTGTAATGGTGAAAAACTGGAAACAACCCAAATGTCCTCCAGTAGGTGAATGGCTAAACTGTGGTATTCATACCATCGAATATTACACAGCAGTAAAAAGGGACAAACTATTGATACCTGCAACGACTTAGATGGGTCCCAAGGGCATTATTCCGAGTTTAAAAGCCAATCTCAAAAATTTACATGCTATATGATTCCCTTTTTATAACCTACTTGAGATGACAAAATTATATAGATGGAAAACAGATCAGTGGTTACCAGGGATAAGGGATGGCAGCAGTGTGTGGGGGGTAGAGTGTGGGTGTTGACTATAAAGGGTTAGCAAGAAGGAAATGTTTATTGGGATGGAATAGTTTTATACCTTGTGTGTCATGGCTGTTACATGTGATAAAATGACGTAGAACAATACACGGACATTTATATTCATGTCAGTTTCCTGGTTTTGATATTATCCCATGTATATTTAAGTAGAAATCACTGGGAAATATCGGGCGAAAAGTGCACATAATCTCTCTGCACTACCTTTGCAACTTTCTGTGTATCAGTAATTAATTTAAAACAAAATGTTTAAAAACCCTATTTTTCAATTTTCTGTGTCTTTAAAAATTCTTCTATGACATAATTTGCAATGTTTGTAATACCTTAAATTACCATGAGCGTTTCCTACTTTCTCAAACCTCTCCATCATTGTTGAGTATTAAAGGTGATTCAAATTGTTCCCAACTTAAATAGGTGTTGGTGAACAGAACATCCTTGTATTTAATTTTTTGCTGATATCCAGAATTGCTTATGAGGCAAAGATTAAGTTAAATTAAGTTAAACAAGATTAAGTTACATTTTGAAAGTACCTGTATATTTCAGAGCTTTGAATGAAATGTTGCCAAATGGTTTTCATTGAAGTTGCTCCAATACAGGGTCTCATGGATAATATGATACAGTGCCCAAGTGAATGCCTCCATTGGGTATCTTTAATTACATTGGGTCTGTGCTCATTTAATTAATTAAAACTACTTGGTTCTTATTTGTACAGGCTTTAAAATATTATTGCACAAGAGACAGTACTTTGCTGTAGACAAATAATAAATCAGGATAAGAAGGTAAAAAAAATCACCAGAATTCCAAGCAACATAGAGATGTGACCAAAGTTTAAGAGCATTAATTTCCATTGTATAAATTTTGTGTATATATGCTTATTTTTACAAAAATATAGTCATACCAAATATTTGGTTTTTATCACAAAAAAGTGATAACTATTCTAGGGATTCTAGCAGCTAAAATGTGTGATTATATCCTTGTGTTTTGATTTTCTCTTGTGGATTTTGAAATTATGATAAACATAATTGAGCTACAATTTCCTGCACTTTGAAATCTCTTTGATGTTTACTTGTCTCTCCATATTTCATCAAATCACTTGTTTTAGCTAGGTGGATCTAACAAATGGCTCTCAGGGATCCAGAATGTTAGATTCTTCAGCATAACACCTGGGTACTATTTAATTTTGTTTTTGAAAGCAAAATAATATCACAGTAGTGCAACTATTTAGTTTTGTCTTGATTACAGAGAATCACAGAAGCCGTCAAGGTTACAGTGTTCCTATTCTTCACTTAAGAAAATCTACACCTATTTGCTGAAAAACTTGTATGCCACACAAATGCTCTCACAGAAAAGTTCATAGCAAAATAGGAAATACTTAACAGTGAGATATAGAAAGTAACTATATTAGCAAAGTCTTTCTGTATTCTGGAAGAGGAGATTGTAATAACACCCTAGAAAACTCTGTATACTTTAGAGAACTTTGAAATTTCCTAATCAAGTCGATGGCAGCACATCTAACGTAATCAGTCAAACTCCTTGTTTGAGAGATAGATGAGAGAGAGAGAGAGAGAATGATGTGCTACTTTTCCAGATGGCAGGCATGTGCGATGTCAGTGTAGGTGCTTTGCAGAGCACTCAGTGTACAAAGGACCTCTTTCAATCAAATTTAGTAGCAACTAGAAAAATCAACAACTAAAACTGTAAACATTATTTAGAGAGAAAAAAAGATTATTCCACTGGAATTACAGTATTAAACACATTGTGGATACAAGCTGAAATACAAAATGCAACTGGTAAATTCCTAAGAAATGATAAAAACTCTCTTAGTCTAGTGTCCAGGCAGGTAAGGGATATTGCCAAAGACGACTGCCCATGAAACATTAATGACTGTATTAGTTCATTAGGGCTGCCATACACCGCCCTGGCTGTCCCATCACGATCCTGGAGGAGTCCAGGCTTGGGCTGCCTGGGGTGGAATGTCATTTGGGTGCATTTGAGCCAAGGACTTTGGGTTGGAAACTCTCCCCATGAACCTTAAATGAGACACATGCTGATCATCCTCAGTACTTCTGGCAGGGGTGTTTCACCTCTAAGTAACAAAGACAGGGACTGAGTGCTTTGAATGAAAAGGTAGAGATGGATGGATAAGAAACAGGTATCACCTATGTCACAGATAAAATGCACAGACATCCCAGGTGAATGTGCTGTACAGTGTCTGAACAAAAGTTCAGAAACCTCCATCTAAAAGCCTCCTTTTGCAAATCTAAAATCGAGTAAAAGAATTATGAAGGGTAAGTATCTTGAGAAAATCTTATTTTAAATCACAAAACCTCCTGAAACACTCTGACATTTTTTACAGTTAGAAAATATTCCATTTCTAAATGACCAAGCAGGTAAGGTTTTTGGGAGGTGCATTCACAGACTGAGACACAGGCAACACATCCAAGTGTTTGTGATTGAATTTTTAATATTTCTGTATGAGAAGAAATGTCGGCAAATGCAAATGTCTTTGATTTTCACAGTCTGGCCCTGAGAATGCTTGGGTCTACATACAATTAATCTTTCTTCTTCTGTTTTGGAATCATAAATAGGAAAGCAGTTTGTATTTCCTTACTGGGAAAAGGAACACACACTCAGGGAATTAGAGAGGACACAGGTAGAATTCTGCGTGACAGGGGCTCAAAAAGATTAATATTGATAGTATTGGAATTTCCACTTTTTCTTCTAACATTTCAGTTGCTGTTTTGGGAGCCTTTTTCAGTCATGTAGAAGCACGTAAGGCTGACATACGAAGCAGGTAAGTGCATGATTAAGTGCATGACGTGGAGAGGATGTGGGCGAGGGACTTCCACCCATACCCCCTAGTTGTCCACTCACAGAGCCCGTGGGGGGCCCGTGAGCCTGTGGGGCCCGTGAGCCATGGCCGCCGAGCCTGCGCGTCCGGAGCCTGTGCTCCGCAACGGGAGAGGCCACAACAGTGAGAGGCCCGCGTACAGCAAAAAAAAAAAAAAAAAAAAAGAATGAGCTGCAAGTTGTTTACAAGGTGCCCAGGTAGCCTGAAGACGAGTCCCTTGACCCTTGACCCATCTCAGAAGAGTGGCAAGGCTGCAGATGTTTTGTTGCAGGATGGTGTTTATTTATTTATTGGATGCGCCTCGTGGCATGCAGGGGATTTTAGTTCCCCGACCAGGGATTGAACCCATGCCCCCTGCAGTGGAAGCACAGCGTCCTAACCATTGGACTACCAGGGAAATCCCCAGGATGGTGTTTAGATATGGTTAAATTTTTTTTTTTAAAGAGAACCTTAGTTAAACAGTCTGACACACCCATTTTCTAACCTACAGTTCATAAACTTAACAAAGGCACACAGGAGCATCGGGAAAAGTGACAGTCAGTAACATCAGTTCTGCCTCTGACATGAGCCTGTCCTGAAATGGCTGCTCCCCAACTATGATCTCTCACAGCCTCAGCCAGACCTTTCCACCCCGATTTTGTGCCCCTCTTCCCATTCTTTCATTCCAGCTTGGCTTTATAATTAGCGATTTAGGAAGTTCTATTTTATACAGTATTTCTGGATGGCTGAGCTCTATTTGCTAATTTATCCTAGTTAATAAATACTATTTGTACTCTATCAGCAGTAATAATTATAAATATAAAACAAAATTGGTATAGAAAAGTACTTATTGAAGAACTAGGTAACCTAACAATGTATCAGAAGTAACCAAACTGTCAAAATATGGGGTAACACTTAAATAAATTTTAGCACATATTCTCAATAATAGCCATTAGCCAACCAGTGTTTGCAAATGATTTGCAAAATGAGTTCTATTATGATAAGAGAAAAAGAGAGATGCAATGAAAGATACAATGAAATGCAGCTATGTAAAATATGCACAGAAAAGACAAAATGAAATAAAAATTTTATTAGTGATATTAATAATGATGGAATTTTGTCAACATTTTACATTTTAATTTTATTTCCTAAGTGTTCTATTTCAAAGTTTTGCTTTTTAAAACTTGAAAAATAAAGTAACATTTAATTAGAAAACATTTCAAAAATCAAAAACAAAAGAACTTGTCCAAGCATCAGACTGTTAATTGTAAGCACAAGAGTCAGTTTCCATCGCTGCCTAGTCAAAACGGCATCTCTTCTTTAAGAGGTATGTTCAATAACACAGTATATATGATTCTAAACATACTATGGTTTTCTTTTTTAACAGGAATCTCATATAATAGAATTTATCAAAATTCCAGGACACAAGCTGTAGCAATACCCAAACCAACAAGTATCCATATGTGAAATCCCAAGTTTTTTACACCTTTGTGACCTTGGTAGAGGTAAGAAGTCAGCCCAAAGCAATATTTTGGGAAGCCTCTAGGAAAATAAATACTCCACCTCATTCTCCTGCCCTTTCTCTGATTTCCTACAAAACTCACCATTGGCTGAACCCGCTGGAAGCTAGAGCACTAAGGAGCGGTGAGCACAATGCATACAATTAACACAATACAGACTGCAGAGAGCAGGGGGTTGGTCTATGGGAACAAATGGAGAAGTCCCAGCAAAATGACTAATGCTTCTTCGAAACACTTGGGACAAATATGCTTCCCAGCTTTATGTTACTATTGCATTCCAAATTCGATTGACCCATCTAATCATGTACTTTGCTGAAAACCCACAGGACAGCCTTCCCTAAACTTATTCTGCAAAGAATATGACTCAGAGGAACAGGGAATGTGTGCCCCCTACCTGTAATCAAACCCATGAAGGTGGAGAAGGAATGGCTGAACCATGGAAGCTTAATCTCCTTTCCCAGACATGCTGAACATACAATATTTCCCCTCTAAGGATAAGGGGCAAGGAACCTTAAACTGACTTAACCGCCAGGTTACAGTGAGGACACACAAACCCCTGCATGGTAGAGGAGTGAGTCCTTGTGAATATCAAGTCCTCTGTGGGTGATGTTTATGCACTGTTGTTGGTTCCTAACCTTGGAGCTTCCCGGGTGAGATCTGAAACTGGCCCCCTTACAAGCAGAACAAGGAGAGACCTAAGAAAGAGGCAGCCTCTCCAGACTGGGAGGTGGCTGGTTTCATAAACAGGGAACTTAAGTGTAGTAGATCTCAGTTCCCACCTGCCAGAATCTTAAAGTTTACATAGAGGACTTAACTTGGTTCAGTCACATATACTGTCCAGATGGTCTCAACATCACATTACTCCCTCAAGGCTGTATCCTTGAAACAGCTCTAACTGTGGGGACAGTAGGAAGACATACATTCCAAGTACAGAGGAGGGATGAGGAGCCTCCGATCGCCAGGGTCCAACAGTCACGTCCTCTTGATGACCCCCTTCAACAATCCTGCAAGTGTCCACTCCCCCATCCTCTTTCACTTGATGATTTTAGCTCTCATCAATGACCCTTGCCTTGAACGAATTCTCCTTAAGAATGGAAAACTTCTACTATCCCAATGCTATGAGCTGAATTGCCTACATTTGTTAGCTGTCATTCTTTTTGTTTGTTTGTTTTTTGTTTTTTTTGTGGTACGTTGGCCTCTCACTGCTGTGGCCTCTCCTGTTGCGGAGCACAGGCTCCGGGGCATGCAGGCTCAGTGGCCATGGCTCACGGGCCCAGCTGCTCCGCGGCACGTGGGATCTTCCCGGACTGGGGCACGAACCCGTGTCCCCTGCATTGGCAGGCAGACTCTCAACCACTGCGCCACCAGGGAAGCCCCTGTTAGCTGTCATTCTTAATAGCTGGTACTACTTGGATTCCATGGATAAAGACCTTTTCTTTTTTCCTTTTAATTACCAACTTTTAGATTAAAGTATAAAATAATAGTCATCTCAAATAGTAACAAACCATTATTTTTTCTACTCTTTAAACAGCATTAATATTTGAATACTTCTGTGGGCAAAATGTTAATAAAACCCTTTCCCCTGATGCATGAGGATTTGAACTTTTCTTAGGTCTGTATCCTTGAAAACAGATAAAGAAGGTAAGTTATTGAGTGACATTGCTTATAGTAAAAATTACCTTTCATTGGCAAACCGTATCTGGCCTCGGTGAATAGTAAATATATGATAGGAAGCTGTATCTGTTGCTTCCCTTGGTATGGTCACTCTTGGGACTGAATCCTTCTGGAGATACCATGGGATCTATGTTTGTAGAGGTGTTGCAAGAGATATCAGCTTCCCTCAGAAATAAGGCCCTTAAGATAGTGCAGGTTCCACACCTGTCATGTGCATCTGTCTCCCTGCACCTGAGCTGTCTGATATATGGCTGCAGAATCCCAATCAAGACCAACGCCCAGGGTACACTATGGGCAAGCGCTTATATCAGTCTCATATCCCACTAGCAGACTGGTCCCATGTGTGGCCTGTTATAATCTGGTGAGTCTGGTTATAGAGTTTAGCCTAAGACGATCCTTTCTGGGCACTGCAGAACTTCCCTGTGTTCATCCCCCATCCAGACTAGAGTTGGATTTCTCTGACAAGCTCTGGTTCCTCTCAGTGGAGAAATATGATTAGAATAAAAAGGCAGCCTTAAGGATTATTATTGCTTTCCTACTCATTGCTGTTGGGTGTCATGGATTCTAGGTCTTTTCTGTAAGTACAAACTGTATAATTTTAGAAAATCCTGAATTTGTAATAAAAATTCCAACTAGGTTGGGGAGATTTGGCATAAGTTTTTAGTGTTATATTTGTAGCTCTTCTCTCCATACTATAACAGTAACACAATCACTAATTTGCTTTACCATACACTATAAAAATAATATCAAAATAATGATACCAATAGTTCTAATAATAATGAGACTACAGTATATACAGTGTAATTTAATGTTACTGTTCTTTGGCCCCTTAGTGTATATCCTACTAACATGTCATAAATGTAGTTTATGTTTTAGATCACCAGAAACAATTATTTCCTCCCTATAGTTATTAAAATATTTTGATATAAAATGTTCTTTTCTAAAGTTATGTTCATTTTTTTATTTACATATAATTTAATTTTTTAAACAGCTAAAATATTTTTGTAGTACAGTAGCAAAACTATTTAAAAATGTATGCTCAAATAAGCCTCAAGCTCATTCCTTCTGCTGCTTATAATTAAGAATTTTATTAGTTTACTTATATTCTTTTAATATTTCATTTTATATAATAAACACATATTATTACATATATATTTCATTTATATATATTTTAAATTCTTCTTCTTTCTTATACAAAATATGTTTTATTGCTACTCTGATTTTAAATATTTTCCACATAGTAATGCTTCTTAATTTGGATACAGCAATGATCTGAGCATAGAACAGGGCATTGTAAACAGTGCTGTTATATCATTAATTGATATAGGATTGTATGGGATGGAGTCTTTAAAGAAATTCTGTAGATCCAATATTGGAGTTATAAGAGAGGATCACAAAAGTATTAATCAAATATAGTATAATTTGGTTAAATAATTAAAATATGTATACATGCATATATATATATATATACACACATATATATTTTAAAGCTATTTCCTCACCCCATACTTAATCTTTCTAAATTGAAATCTGTGAGGACAGGATAGAGTCCATCTTACACACTGTTAGGCATGACCAGTGTCTAACACATTCCCCAATACAGAGAACTGATTTAATATAAAATTGTGGAATGAATGAATGAGGTTTCCATGGAAGAGTAGATTTTAAGCAAAATTTATAAAATGGAGAAAAAAGCAAACAAGCAGAAGGGAGAAGTTTCTGCCTTCCAGTTCAGGTCATAAATAGACTAAAGTACACAGTGATTCTCTGCTTTTCCAGCACCAAAAGTTCAACTTTTTTTCAAACATAGAGTGTGGGCCAGTCTTTTGGGAATATATCACTTCAAACCAGTTTCACAAGAGCGAGTAATATAGAGTAATTAAGTAGACTGACTCTGAAATCAGATGGACAGCCATTTGATTCTCAGCTGTTGCTATGTGGTGATAAACCCTGAGCAATTATTTAATCTGTTTTACTTTTTTATATTTCAGTGGGGATAATAATATTTAAGAATTATGGAGCATAGATAATATGTAATAATATTTACATAGGTGTTATGCAAAATTTTTATATAAACAATTTATATATTTGTATATGTTATGTAAATGTTATATAAATATCAGTGTTACACGGTGTCTGCTACATTCTTCTTAGAAGAAGAGCTGAGTCGAATATATTACTGAGGGATTATGGAATTCGAGGGCTTGGTCTATGTATTATGTTAATGATGGAATCAAGGAAGAAAAGACTTTACAATGGTCCAGTTAAAGTTTGTTAATGCTCCTGAGAGCATAGTTATCCATGGGGACCCCCAGAAGTGAGCTGATGAAGGCAGAGATGGAGGACTTGGACACAACATTTTGCCTGCTCTGGGTCACTTATATAATTTGAATGATTTATTTAATGAAAAAAAGAACCTGGAATAATAGAATTCCTTGGGGGAGTGAAGAATGGTCTCCATGGATATGTTTGTGTTATCTCAACCTAATACAAAATAAGCCAGGGTCCCTGCAGACCCATTTTCTGCAAGTCCTCAAGACACCCCTCATTCTACTCCCTGACTCCATTTATATGCTTTTGTCTCTCAGATTTTCCCCCATTATGTTTGTTGACAGAACCTCTTTCCTTTGATCAGAATTTTGGAATGGTTACATTTCTCATTCATAAATGTCTTGCCTTGTAAAGGAAAGCCGTAACTTCACAAAGTGAGTCCATTAGTGATAGCACCTTTGTGATGTAGTGAGATGCTGTCAACAAAGACAAGTACTAGTTCTTGTTGTGGAAGGTACAGGTATTGAATTTAAATTTCAAGGAATATGATTGCTTGGAATTAGGTTCAGTTGTTGTCATTTGTAATAGAGTAAACCCCTGACATTTGCAGACTTAGTATTCCAAGTTTTGTCTATTCATAAATCAATATGCCATGCCATTTGTAATTTTGCTGAGGCATGAAGTTCAATCTTGCACACTGCAAATGCTGGCATTAACTCTTGAAGTGATAAAAGCTTTGTTTCTTTGTGATAATGATACCTAAAAGTGACCTTGGCTTTGTGGTCTTAGGAAATATGGGCATCCTTGCAGCTCTCATGGTGAATTGCACAAGACATTCAATTAACCTCTTCTATAATTCTTAATAATAATTCTTCTATAAATCTTAGTAGTTCTTATGAAAGAAAGAACAATGGATTGCCCACTAAAAAAAATAGCTTACTGTTTAGCTTTAGGACATTCAGTTGTTTCTGGGAGGCAGCAAGTCTTTGGGGAGGGAGCCAGAGTTTACACATGAAGAGACTTACAGACCATGCAAGGGAATTTGTAATTCTTCCTGTAGGCAAAGCAGTGCTCAGATGACTGAGGATAATTAACGCCAGAGTTCCATGTCCTTCGATGAATTATCACTTTGTCATCTACTGCCCCTATTTTCCTCCTACCTTATACATGTTCTCATATGTCAAGTAAGTCATTTTTTGTTTTACAGTAGAGTTCTGACTCCATAATAACTTAGCCTCGTTGTCTGAAATTACAAAATTTCAGCCTGTAAATGTCAGATCTAATCATCTACATGCCAGTTGTCTAGATACTTCTTTTTGTTAAAAAAAATCTGTGAAAATTCTGGAACTTCACTTATTTCCCAAGTGATAAAATTTTCTTTTACTCTGGAGAGCCCCTTCTTTTCATGCTTCTGTTCAAAGGGTTTTTGTAAACCTTTATGACTTTGGGCACTATAGTAAAATCTAATTCAGTGCCACATGAGAAAATTCACCATTATTTCAAAGGTTTGATTACCTTTTGGAAGCCAGTTTTGCTGACTCTCTCTCTCTTGTTATTATGTCTCTGCCCTCATCAACTGGAGTGTCTTTGTGTAAAATAGAAATGACCACCGTGAGAAGGCTGTGAGGATTAAATGAGGATTTAGAACAGAAATTGTTAGATAGAGCTCAGGAAGTTTTAGATTTCTTTTGTTAATCCACAAAACTACCACCCTGGACTATACTATACAACACTGTGTGTAGGGACGGTATCTTTCTCATCCTTGAGTACTACAGTACCCTGCACAGTACCTATTACAGGGGTGCCCGACAAATGTGTGTCATGCCCAGGATATGTATCCAGTGCAAATGTGTTTGGATGATCTGGCTATTATCTTCCATGAGAGGCATTCTATAAATTCTAGCCCCACTACAGATGTCTTCATTCAAATGCAATCTCCCATAAAATGTTATTTTCCAAGCCAAAGTATGAAGATTTTCCCAGAAATAGACTTTTGATGAGCTGTTGAGATTCACATAAAGTGTAATGATAAAATTTTGTTTGTTTGAATTGTAACTCTTGATAGTAAAATCACTACCATTATATACTGGTCCATTCAAAACACCGTGGCTAATTAGGTTCACACACCTGACAGATGGTTTTTCTCTCCCAAATTGATTAAATGCAATTTAATTACCGACAGAGTTCACAGCTAATCTAGGAAACAAATATGAAATTGATTCATCTGATGAAAGCACAGCTATAACTTGGCATCTGAATATAGATTGCATGTGGTATACTTTTTCTAAGTACAAAATACTTATGTAAGAAGAAAATTATCAACTGATTCATCAGCACTTGTAATGTCTCAATAATTAATTGTATATTTACATGGGAAGATGTCAAAATTCATATTCTAAGTGAACTCTGCTGGTTTCAACCAATTATTAGTTTAATGGGTGTTTAGATTAAAATACCAGTTCAGCTGCTTACTTGATATGAAACATCAGGCAAGTTATTTGAATATCCCAGTTTAATCACAGGTAAAATGGGACTAATAATAATTCATTTTGCAGTGATTGTTAAGAAGATTTGGTGAGACAAAGCACATAAGGAGCTTAAGTCTCTAAGCAGAACACATTAGAAATAGGTTATCAATTATTTCTTTTTTACTTAATTATTATTCATATGATTAGGATAATATTTATGAACAGGTTTACTGACAAGAAGTAAAATCATTAATGAACAAACAAAGCTTATTGATTAATCCTGAAATACATATGGTGAATAAAAATTACAATGAAACATATTCATGGCCTCAAGAACATAAAATTCTAGTGGAAAATAAAGAAAAATCAGGCATTTATGAAAATATTGATGGTGAGAAAAGTTCAGAATGTAGAAGTACATACTAAGGAGACCAAGTTGAGAGCCAGTTGACCTGGGAGCACCAGGAATGTCTACCTCGAGGAGATGACACCTGAGATGCATTTTGAAAGGAAGGAAATAATTAGGTCCCGAAACAGGATATGGGAAAGGCCATCCCAGTGAGAAGAAGGGGTGTGTTTGAAGGCACAGGTGCGTGAGGGTTTCAGGCTTTTCATGAACAGAATGTAGGTTAATGTTGCCTGAGTATTAGGTAGTCAGGTGAGATATGGTGAAGAATTTCCATCCTATGGGAGCTACAACTGAAGCACTGGGAGAAATAAAACCCAAACATCACTGGCTGGTGTAGACAGACAGTAGCTAGGATTGGGGTGCTTGGAGCTCCTAGGTCACTTGAGTTAAGACAAGACTTAGCATGATACCACTTAGAACATTTGGGTCAATATAAGTGAGATGATTTGACTTGAGGACCTAGGATTTGGAGAATGGAATGTTCCACAACAGAAGGTGTGACAGAAACTGACCTGGGCTTCCTCACCTGTCAATTTGCTCTCCAGCCTGGGCCACATTCAGGCTGAGAACAGACCCATGGTTCAAGGAAGCCGTGCAAAACAAGGGCCTTCCAGAAAACACAGGTCTTGAGTCTGTGGGTAGCTGCTCTCTGTAAACTCTTCTTCCACTGGGGAGTTGGAAGACAGCTCACTCAGTTCACAGGTGGAGGTGGCTGGGCTAGTACCCTCACATAACTGTCGTCCATTTCAACTGTAACTGTGGTCTATTTTGGTCGTCTCTGGGGCCCCCTTGAATTTAAGGATTGGTAGATATCATGATCAGGAAGAGTAAGCTTAATCACTTTAGGGCCTTACTTGATCAATGAATATCCCTTCTTGAGAACTAAGCAACAAGAACCCTGAAAATAGAATGCTAAAGGCAAACCTTGAAGCCATCATTCCTGGGTTTCCTGTAGAAGATGGTCTAGTTCAGAATGAAAAGGGTGTAACAGCAGGCCTTGGTAGGTGACATTCCCCTCAGATGACACCCCAGCTCTGCATAGCATTATAAAAGGGGACTGAAAGTTAGACTTAGTGCATGCTTGTGTATGACATTTTTTCCTCAGAGCATGTGGTTGAGGAGATGCATGCCTCACCCCAGGGAGTGCTCTGAATCATCACCTTTGTTCCTGGGTCTCAAGTGACTCCTGGGAGCAATATCTTAAGCCCAATACTGGAAAGAATGATGAAAGAAACATCAATCATAATAGAAATGAGGAGGAAGATGGTGCCAGTGGCAGAACCAAGCAAGGAGAGATGTGAAGATAATTCCTACTGACACTGGACTCAGTAGGGGACTTTCCTATAATCACTGTACCTTCTGAAGAGATGTGACCTTATATTGGCCACTCCACACAGCTAACTGCACTTCCATTCAAACCTAAATATATGTGACTTTTGATAATGCATATCTCTGGCAAGTAATTTTGGTTTAAAAACTCAACACTCATTAAGCCTAGTTATCACTGTTCCTGCCATATACTCAATGATAAAACACGAAAAAACAAAGTGGTCAGAGAAAGCCTCTTGAGTGAGTGGGGCCTGAGGAAGACCTCAGAGGTCAGAGACCTGAGTCTACAGGGAGAAGTGTAGAAATTCTCCAGGTGAGAGAGTGAAGGGTCAGTGTGCGTGTGTGAGTTTGGGTGTGTGTCATATGGGACTCAGTGGATGTGAACATAAGCTAAGTGTCCAAATGAACAGCAGTATCTGTTCAGGAGGAATCAATGTGCAGTCAGTTGAGCTGAAGGCAAAGCATAGCTCCAGTCAATGACTGGCAAATCCTTACCTGGAAACATCTCCATGGGTAAACTGAGTTAAAGCCAGACTTGAAAATGTGGCTGTAGAATATAGTCATTAAGAACATTGGCTTCAAATTCTGACTCTACCGTATGCTAGCAGGGTGACTTACAGAAAGTCACTAATTTTGACCAAAGTTCAGTTTCCTCATCTGTAAAACAATCTTAAAAATAATCTTCTGTCTTATATGATTCAAGAGGAAATTAAATGAGGTAATAAGTTTAATGGTTTTAGCCTTATCTCTGATACACAGTAAAATCTCAATGACTTCTAGATAGCAGTAAAAGTAGCAGTAAAGAGTCTTCTTCACCTTGTGCCATATTTGGACTTTAGGATTTACTTTTCCAGCTTCCTTTTCATTCCTCTTGCCTAAACAGTGTCTGCCACCCACCATCATTCATGTTATGTTTCCATGACAATGTCACCCTGAACTACTCACAACTGCTTAAATCTTCAGGTCTCCTTTCACCAATTATTCCATTTTCTCTCCTTGTAACTCTGTTTTCTAAACTTTTCTTCTGTTATCTTGTTTATTCCAACATTTTTTTTCAAGGACTACCTCAAGTGTCTTTGGAACCTTTCTTGATACATCAGGAAGAAATATTTGTTCTACATATTAGCTGGGACCTTAAATGGTATCCTGACCAACTAACTACCACCAAGGCAATTAATCACCTTGATCACCACATTGAAACTTGTGGGTCATTGGCATATAGACGAGCTCCCCATTGACAGAGACCTTCATTGTACTGGCCAGCAATTATGACATCTTCATCTACTACCTAACCAGAAACACGGTTCTAAGAGACAAGCATCATTTTATTTTAGACAAGATTAAAAGACTGTTCGGCATGTCTCAAGCAAACTTCGTAGATAATTATATTTTCTAAGGGCACAGCTACATATCTTTAGTAGCAGAAACTATTTTCCCAAGAAGCAATGTGTTTTTAGCAGACATCGTCATTCACCAATTTGCTCATTCTATGGTCTATTAATTTCTTTGCTCAAGAAATATTCAGTTAATCATATGTGAAAACTAGTATAGTCGTTAGGATGCTAATATGAATACAATGTAGTCATTCATATCAAATAGCCAAACAACTGGTAGCAGAAATATAAAATTACCCAGACAATTGCATATAGTGTGTAAGGACTATGAAAGAGATATGCCCAGTGTATTTGAGAGTAAATGGATAGGTTGTTTTTTTTTTTAACATCTTTATTGGAGTATAATTGCTTTACAATGGTGTGTTAGTCTCTGCTTTATAACAAAGTGAATCAGCTATACATATACATATACCCCCATATCTCTTCCCTCTTGCATCTCCCTCTCTCCCACCCTCCCTATCCCACCCCTCTAGGTGGTCACAGAGCACTGAGCTGATCTCCCTGTGCTATGCAGCTGCTTTCCACTAGCTATCTATTTTACATTTGGTAGTGTATACATGTCCATGCCACTCTCTCACTTTGCTCCAGCTTACCCTTCTCCCTCCCTGTGTCCACAAGTCCATTCACTAGTAGGACTGCGTCTCTATTCCTGTCTTGCTCCTAGGTTCTTCATGACTATTCTTTTTTGTTATTTTGTGGGTTTTTTTAGATTCCATATATATGTGTTAGCATATGGTATTTGTTTTTCTCTTTCTGACTTACTTCAGTCTGTATGACAGACTCTAGGTCCAGTCACCTCACTACAAATAACTCAATTTTGTTTCATTTTATGGCTGAGTAATAGACAATTGTATATATGTGCCACATATTCTTCATCCATTCATCTGTCGATGGACAATTAGGTTGCTTCCATGTCCTGGCTATTGGAAATAGTGCTGCAATGAACATTGTGGTACATGACTCTTTTTGAATTATGGTTTTCTCAGGGTATATGCCCAGTAGTGGGATGGCTGGGTCGTATGGTAGTTCTATTTTTAGTTTTTAAGGAACCTCCATACTGATCTCCCCAGTGGCTGTATTAATTTATATTCCCACCAACAGTGCAAGAGGGGTCCCTTTTCTCCACACTCTCTCCAGCATTTATTGTTTCTAGACTTTTTGATGATGGCCATTCTGACCAGTGTGAGATGATATCACATTGTAGTTTTGATTTGCATTTCTCTACTGATTAATGATGATGAGCATTCTTTCATGTGTTTGTTGCCTCTCTATATATCTTCTATGGAGAAATGTCTATTTAGGTCTTCTGCCAATTTTTGGATTGTGTTGTTTGTTTTTTTGATATTGAGCTGCATGAGCTGCTTGTAAATTTTGGAGATTAATCCTTTGTCAGTTGCTTCATGTGCAAATATTTTCTCCCATTCTGAGGGTTGTCTTTTCATCTTGTTTATGGTTTCCTTTGCTGTGCAAAAGCTTCTAAGTTTCATTAGGTCCCATTTGTTTATTTTTGTTTTTATTTCCATTTCTCTAGGAGGTGAGTCAAAAGGATTTTGCTGTAATTGATGTCATAGAGTGTTCTGTCTATGTTTTCCTCTAAGAGGTTGATAATATCTAGCCTTCCATTTAGGTCTTTAATCCATTTTCAGTTTATTTTTGTGTATGGTGTTAGAGAGTGTTCTAATTTCATTCTTTTACATGTAGCTGTCCAGTTTTCCCAGCACCGGTTACAGAAGAGGCTGGTTTTTCTCCATTGTATATTCTTGCCTCCTTTATTAAAGATAAGGTGACCATATGTGCATGGGTTTTTCTCTGGGCTTTCTATATTTCTGTTTTTGTGCCAGTACCATACTATCTTGATTACTGTAGCTTCATAGTATAGTCTGAAGTCAGGAACATGAATCCTCCAGCTCTGTTTTTCTTACTCAAGATTGCTTTTTCTCTTCTGGGTCTTTTGTGTTTCTATACAAATTGTGAAATTTTTTGTTCTAGTTCTGTGAAAAATGTCACTAGTAGTTTGACAGGGATTGCATTGAATCTGTAGATTGCTTTGGGTAGTATAGTCATTTTCACAATGTTGATTCTTCCCATCCAAGAATATGGTATATCTATCCATTTATTTGTATCATCTTTAATTTTTTTCATCAGTGTTTTATAATTTTCTGCATACAGGTCTTTTGTCTCCTCAGGTAGGTGTATTCTTAGGTATTTTATTCTTTTTGTTGCAATGGAAATGGGAGTGTTTTCTTAATTTCATTTTCAGATTTTTCATCATTACTATAAAGGAATGCAAGAGATTTCTGTTCATTAATTTTGTATCCTGCTACTTTACCAAATTCATTGATTAGCTCTAGAAGTTTTCTGGTAGCATCTTTAGGATTCTCTATGTATAGTATCATGTCATCTTCAAACAGTGACAGCTTTACTTCTTCTTTTCCAATTTGGATTCTTTTTATTTCTTTTTCTTCTCTGAATGCTGTGGCTAAAACTTCCAAATCTATGTTGAATAATAGTGGTGAGAGTGGGCAACCTTGTCTTGGTACTGATCTTAGTGGAAATGCTTTCAGTTTTTCACCTTTGAGGATGATGTTGGCTGTGGGTTTTTCATATATGGCCCTTATTAGGTTGAGGTAAGTTCCCTCTATGCCTACTTTCTGCAGGTTTTTTTTTTTTTTTTTTTTTTTTTTGGTACACAGGCTTCTCACTGTTGTGGCCTCTCCCATTGCGCAGCACAGACTCCGGACGTGCAGGCTCAGAGGCCATGGCTCACGGGCCTAGCCACTCTGCGACATGTGGGATCTTCCTGGACTGGGGCATGAACCTGTGTCCCCTGCATTGGCAGGTGGACTCTCAACCACTGCACCACCAGGGAAACCATCTGCAGGGTTTTTATCATAAATGAGTGTTGAATTTTGTTGAAAGCTTTCTCTGCATCTATTGAGATGATCATATGGTTCTTCTCCTTCAATTTGTTAATATGGTGTATCACATTGATTGATTTGTGTATATTGAAGAATCATTGCATTCCTGGGATAAACCCCACTTGATCATGGAGGATGATCCTTTTAATGTGCTGTTGAATCCTGTTTGCTCGTATTTTGTTGAGGATTTTGCCATCTATATTCATCAATGATATTGGCCTGTAGTTTTCTTTCTTTGTGACATCATTTTCTGGTTTTGGTATCAGGGTGATGGTGGCCTTGTAGATTGAGTTTGGACATATTCCTCCCTCTGCTATATTTTGGAAGAGTTTGAGAAGATACGTGTTAGCTCTTCTCTAAATATTTGATAGAATTTACCTGTGAAGCCATCTGGTCTTGGGCTTTTGTTGGTTGGAAGAATTTTCATCACAGTTTCAATTTCAGTGCTTGTGATTGGTCTGTTCATACTTTCTATATCTTCCTGGTTCAGTCTCAGAAGGTTGTACATTTCTAATAATGTGTCCATTTCTTCCAGGTTGTTCATTTTATTGCAATAGAGTTGCTTGTAGTAATCTCTCATGATTCTTTGTATTTCTGCAGGGTCAGTTGTTACTTCTCCTTCTTCATTTGTAATTCTATTGATTTGAGTCTTCTCCCTTTTTCTCTTGATGACTCTGGCTAATGGTTTATTGATTTTGTTTATCTTCTCAAAGAACCAGCTTTTAGCTTTATTGATCTTTGCTATGATTTCCTTCCTTTCTTTTTCATTTATTTCTGATCTGATCTTTATGATTTCTTTCCTTCTGCTAACTTTGTTTTTTGTTGTTGTTGTTGTTGTTCTTCTTCTTCTTCTTCCTGTAATAGCTTTACGTGTAAGATTAGGTTTTTTATTCGAGATGCTTCTTTTCTCTTAAGGTAGGATTGTATTGCTATAAATTTCCCTCTTAGAACCTGCTCTTGTTGCATCCCATAAGTTTTGGTTCATTGTGTTTTCATTGTCATTTTTTTCTAGGTATTTTTTTAATTTCCTCTTTGATTTCTTCAGTGATCTCTTGGTTATTAAGTAGTGTATTGTTTAGCCTCCATGTGTTTGTATTTTTTACAGTTGTTTTCCTGTAATTGATATCTAGTCTCATAGTGTTGTGGTCAGAAAATATACTTGATATGATTTCAATTTTCTTAAATGTACCAAGGTTTGATCTGTGATTTAAGATACGATCCATCCAGTAGACTGTTCCATGAGCACTTGAGAAGAAAGTGTATTCTGTTGTTTTTGGATGGAATGTCCTATAAATATCAACTAAGTCCATCTTGTTTAATGTATCATTTAAAGCTTGTGTTTCCTTATTTATTTTCAGTTTGGATGATCTTTCCATTGGTTAAAGTGGGTTGTTAAAGTCCCCTACAATGATTGTGTTACTGTCAATTTCCTCTTTTATGGCTGTTAGTACTTGCCTTATGTATTGAGGTGCTCCTATGTTGGGTGTATAAATATTTACAATTGTTATATCTTTTTCTTGTATTGATCCCTTAATCATTATATAGTGTCCTTCTTTGTCTCTTGTAATAGTCTTTGTTTTAAAGTCTATTTTGTCTAATATGAGAATTGCTACCTCAGCTTTCTTTTGATTTCCATTTGCATGGAATATCTTTTTCCATCCCCTCACTTTCAGTCTGTATGTGTCCCTAGGTCCCAAGGGGTCTCTTGTAGACAACATATATACCGTTCTTGTTTTTGTATCCATTCAGCCAGTCTATGTTCTTTGGTTAGAGCATTTTAACTATTTACATTTAAGGTAATTATTGATATGTATGTTCCTATTACCATTTTCTTAATTGTTTGGGTTTGTTATTGTAGATCTTTTTCTTATCTTGTGTTTCCTGCCTAGAGAAGTTCCTTTAGTATTTGTTTTAAAGCTGGTTTGACAGTGCTGAATTCTCTTAGCTTTTGCTTGTCTGTAAAGGTTTTAATTTCTCCATCCAATCTGAATGAAATCCTTGCTGGGTAGAGTAATCTTGGCTGTAGAATTTTCTCCTTCATCACTTTAAAAATGTCCTGCCACTCCCTTCTGGCTTGCAGAGTTCCTGCTGAAAGATCAGCTGTTAACCCTATGGGGATTCCCTTGTGTGTTATGTGTTGTTTTTCCCTTGCTGCTTTTAATATTTTTTTCTTTGTATTTTATATTTGATAGTTTGATTAATATGTGTCTTGGTGTGTTTTGCCTTGGATTTATCCTTATGGCACTCTCTGTGCTTCCTGGACTTGATTAACTATTTCTTTTCCCATATTAGGGAAGTTTTCAACTATAATCTCTTCAGATATTTTCTCAGTCCCTTTATTTTTCTCTTCTTCTCCCGGGACCCCTATAATTTGAATGTTGGTGCATTTAATGTTGTCCCAGAAGTCTCTGAAACTGTCCTCAATTCTTTTCATTATTTTTTCTTTATTCTGCTCTGCAGTAGTTATTTCCACTATTTTATCTTCCAGATCATTTATCCGTTCTCCTGCCTCAGTTATTCTGCTATTGATCCCTTCTAGACAATTTTTAATTTCAGTTATTGTGTTGTTCATCATTGTTTTTTTGCTCTTTAGGTCTTCTAGGTCCTTGTTAAACAATGTATAGGTTTTTAAACAATATTCCAAGAGAAGGTCATGTTTGAACCTAGAATGAGTATAAATCAACCAACTAAATGAGTGGAAAAATGTGTTCAATGCAGAGTAAACACCATGTACAATATAAGAAGGGAACATAGACTATTAAAGTAATTATAAATAGAGCAACATAGATGGAACCCAAATTTTAGGAGGAAGCAGAAAGAGATAACCTTTGAAATCTGCATGGGGATAAAATCCCTCCCTCTGCCTTTCTCCCAGTCCCTCTCTGGTGGCCCAGACTCTAACATCAGGACATAGAAAGGTGGCAGATGGGTAATCACTGCTGGTAAGGAGACAGCAGTGCATACAGTTAATTTGGAGATCATGAGCATGTAGGTGGCTCTGGTAGACTTAGCAGTGTTTTGAGAATATTCAAAGTGGGTAGCAAAGTGAGTCTGAACACTGGGAAAGCAGGAATACTTAAGAGGCATTTTGTAGAAAAGTTGTCCACAGGGAGACTGGCGAGAAGTAGGAAGAGCCAGAAGAGAACCAGCAGGATGTGATTCTCAGGGGTCTTATGTCACTGTTTTACAATGTGACATTCATTAAATTTATAAAGCTATTTTATAAGAACTTTATTGAGAACAAAATTCTAGTAGGGTCCTAAATGCACATTTTGACTCTAAATTCACAAAGTCCATGTCAGATATGCTGTCTTACAATAAGCAAGAGGTTCTGTAAGCCAATATCTTTACAAGAGAAAGCTTGAGATTTGACCTTTCAAGTCTAAATGAAGGCAGGCAATTGAGTTCAATAAGAAAAACTTGTTCTGTGCAAACTTCTGATATTCTAACAAACTTCCATTAGGGGCCAAATTCATAATTTATTACTGCTTTAAAATTCTGTCTTAAAATATAGGTATAAATACACACACACACACAAACACACCCCTTAAAATTTTGATGTAAATGCACCTCTTGTTACCTCCCAATAGAAAATGAGGTTGAGTATTTCTTTTGAATTATTCAATTTCTCAAAGAAATTCTTCTACAATTTGCTGTTTAAATGAACTATGACCTCCTTTTGTTATTTCATAAATTACCTAATCATGCATCTGGCAGAATAAGGACAAATAGTGACATATAACTGCAGCAGCAGCTGGGAATCTCACTCCTGTTGACCATGGGCAATCAATTCAACAGTGAAAAATTAATTGAAAATATCTGTACTTGTAACACTAGCTTTACAAATATTATTTTATTAGGTTTTTTCTTATTTTTAAAAATAAATTTAAAATTAAAAACTATTCTGCTATCTTTCTTAACCTATGTTGCAAGATAATGGTACTGCTAAAATAAAAATACTTTCTAAATGAGGAAAATGTTTCAGTTCTTGCATTATTTTCTAATGTAAAAAAAACTTAATTCAGACTTAAATTGCCTTTGGAAAACTACTTCTTTTCAGACTGCTAAGGAGTAGTTTTTTCATCCATGTCTTCAGCGACCTATCAAATCAGTATTTTGTTAATGGATTCAAAATAATGAATTCTTACCATTTATGCATCAGATATTGCCTTGGCACAAGTAAGTTCTGTAATAATGGTTCACATCACCATTTGAATTATTTGGTATCTATATCATGATGTCCACAATGTATGGATCCACTGCCCACTGTCATTTCAGAATTAAAAAAAGAAATAATGCTTTTATATGTATGAACTCCTCATAGATGATAAAGTAATTACTTATGCTTCTTTTCATGTGGGCTTGTACATTTAGAACGGATTTTTTTGAATTTGTTTTGCAAGTAAAGAAAATGAGTCTTGGAAAAAATTAAATCCCTGATACATGTCAGGATGGCATAACAGGACTTCATAATGAATTAAAAATAAAAGTAGAGAGCTCAAAGTAGACGGGCTGGTGATTTATAACCAGAAAAAGAATGGAATGTGACGGTTGAGTTTGTTCTTCATCACCACTTAAGTTACATTTCTTCCTAGATGTGGAAGACTTGATGTGCTCTTTTGATTTTCTTATTTGTCAGGGGATAATAACACCTTTACCCAGTGAGTAAGAATTTCATAGGGTAAAATAATAGAGTGAATGAAAAATGCTCAGTACAGTGTATATTAGATAGAGGATGCAAAATATATATATTTGGTTCCATGTCTTATTTTTGTTTCACCACAATAATGAGTGTGAAGGATGCAGGTGCTGAACAAGGAAAAAGATATGACCATCAGGGGGCAGTAGCACACAGTAAGGTTTATTGAGGGGATGCTTTGACAAGTTTGTACCCTGAGAAGGTCCTTAACATCAGGAGAAGGGGAGGAGGGGGAGGGAACTTCCAGAGGAGAGGGGAGTCCAAGAGGGCCTTCCATGTCCAGGCAATGTCACTCAGCAAGCAGCCCAGCGAGAGTCTCTGGGTTGGAGGGCAGCGGGGGCTTAGAGTCCTTGGGTTTATCCCATCTATGGCCAGTACATATTGAGTGCAGTGTCATGGGGTATGAAAACCAAGTGGGCTCTAACAGGCTGAAAATCTGATTATTTTGACTGCATTTTAAACAATTGGATGTGTAAAAATTTGAGTTTGGTGCCAGCGGGCTTCTGAGCTAATAGGTAGCAGCCCACTGTGAAAAAGTACACAAATATTTGGAGCCCATCTTTGGCTCATTTATGTAACAACCACTATCAAAAGAAAAATAAAATAAAGTAGCAACAGCTTTTGTCTTCCCTGCTGTAAAGTTTGCAGTTTAATTTATATGCATATATACACCTGGTTATGTATATGTGTATATATTGTTTTCTTCTACAATGATTTATTTGCCTTACAGCAGAAACAATACAATAATATGGCTGAATAAAACAAATAATACAAAATGAGAATGAGAGTAAATGTAAATTAGAAGAGAAGTTCAGAGACAAAAGCTAAGAGCTCACAATATCATTATTGCTATTTGTAAAAATAAAGCTTTTTATAAAAAATCATTAAAAGTGAATACCATCACTTAAAATGTTTTGGTAATGGAAATATTTGGTTAATTCAATCTCTGACTCACAACTGAAGAGACTGAGAGTAAAACCTCATCCCCAAAACTCCAGAACTAGTGACGGATAATTTAAGACAGTGAACAGGAGTGATGCCACTCAGGCCCCCCTAGTCCAGGCAACATTGCACCCTCTTCCCTTCCCCACGCCCCATGATAGGTTTCATCTGAAGATGATCATGGGAAATAGAACACAAAATCAATTATGATATGATGTCCCTAACACAGGGTCTACTACATAGAAAGCACTAAATAACTAATTAGTGTTAACATTTTTAACATTCTAGTTTGAAAGTTTTTAACTAACCTAAAAAAAGAAATCATTTTAGAAAAAATAAAAATTGAAAAGAAGACCAAGGACCAAAGAGGTTTTTTTTTTTTTTTTTAGTGAGGGAAGTTTTTGTACATGGTATTATACCTTTTTTGGTTATTTAACGTTTTAAGAGAATATCAGGGCTCCATTCATATATTTAAAATTTCAGAGTCTAAGAAGGAGTATGTCTTTTTCACTGGCTACAAGGCTTTTTGTCTCTATGTGAATAATGATTCAGTGACATGTGTCCAAAAAAATTACTTCTTTTGAAAAGTTGGCTTAAAATTCTTCAGATTTAAAAATACCTAAGTCTGATATTACTCACTATTTGTGCCTGTGCTTCCAAAATGTCAAGATTCTCTAAACTTAAATACCATTTTTCTAAAAAAGTTCTGAAAGGTCGTTCATTTCCTGTACTCTTCATGCTACGTTTTGCCATGCAACTTCTCGCTGTGAGTACCTCAGAGACGAACTCGGCCAAGCATGATTTTTCAATAATTTCAAGGTATCCTCACTTACTTTAAGGTGTCTCTGCTTGTATTCCCTCTTGTTGAATAAAAATGATATCAGTGTGGGCATAATATTGATTTTCTCAAAAATAATCCGGTTCCTTCACTGGGAAATATGTCAGTCTGCCTGCAGTTTCATAGTTTATCCACTTAGGATTCTTCCAAATTGTTTTCACAGTGGAAGTTTATAGTGCAGTGCAATATAATCAAATAAATAAAATATAATATAATAAAAATAAAATATAAATAAATATAATATATAATAATATATAATGTAAATTAATATATAATAATATTATAATATACATTAATATATTATTTAATTATATATTATTATATATTATATAATTATTAATTATATATTTATATATAATATAATAATATTAATATAAATAATATAAATATAAAATAAATATAAATAAAATGTAATAAAATTTTATTTCTGAAATGTCTGTGAAATTCTGAACAAAGTCAGTGGGTACCAGGATGATTTTGAGCTGTGGTATAGAAGATAAAATATCTTTTCTAAATTCTTAACTTTGGGTAATCACTCTTTGCAAGGATCTACAAGAGGGTCAGAATAGTAAAACAAAATAATAATAATGGCTGCCCCCAAATATAACAAATTTAGCTTAAGAGCTTTGAAGAAGCAGAAGTAAAGGACATTTTTAATGGCTGTCAAAGTATGACTTGCTTCTTATTATTGCATAATGTTTTGCCTTGTAAACAGTGTGGCTGTCCTACTATTTCTAAAACACCAATCACTTGCTTGGTCCTTTATGCAAATAGGGGAGGTTTCAATGAGTCCATGAAAATGGTGTTTCTTGGCTGATTCTAAGTTTCTCATGTTAATTTTCATGTTACTTGAGACTGTATTTATGCTAATAATATTCTAATCTAATAACCATATGTTTACAGAGTAACAAGAATTAATGCAACATAGTTAATAGCATAATATAATACTCTAGAGAATTGCTGACACAATGTAAAATAACAGCTTATGATAATTTTCCCAAACTTATTTTGACTACATTAAGGATCCAGATGCTGACATGAGCAAAACTAACTTATGCTCTATCTCCAAGGTCATATTATTTATCATTTTCCTCTTTATGTCTCAGTGTCTTCTTGAAAACTGTGATAATAACCACCACTGCAGTGAGTCAGGGAGATGCCGGGTTTAAAATTGTTCTGAGAATATGCATGGCACACATGCAAATTCATTAGAGCATAACGTCGATCTTCCTTTATGAAAATTCCACAGAATTGCTCAGTGAAAGCACTGAAGCACAAAAATCATAAAACTTTTCCTCTTGTTATCCCCTTAATCATGATGTGAACCAAGTCCCATGAAGAGTAATTTCTCATAAAGTGACGGAGTCAGACATACCAGTAAGTTGTGAAGGTTCTAAGTGAAGACCAAGGCATGGTCCTTCTACTCCAGGAGTCTGTAAGCTTGTGGGGAACCCCAGGGTAAGTAATCCCGATATCAGAAAATTGTTTTGTCAGATACCAAATCAAGCAAAGGAGCAGCATATGAAGGGCTCAGAAAATTGTCTGAAGAATAAGGGAAGGGGTGTTGATGACCTGGTATTTGATTTATGTTCTAAAAGATAAAGCCTGGAGTTGACGTGAAGGAAAGAAGATGTTCTAAGCTGTAAGAGACACTCTTGTTCTGGAGGTGTGCATGAGCACCGTGGTGAGGTAGATGGAGAATATTCTGAGTAAAGGCAGCTAGTGTTGGGTTATGATGGGTTCAAGACGTACTGTACACGTGATTAGAAGCCACATGAGAGTTTTCTAAGCTTGGGAATGATACAAAGGCCCATAGAAGGGACCCCAGAAAGAAAGCAGGTGGTAAATTAGGAACTTGTTGCCACAATTTGGTACATGATAAACTAAGGCAAGGCAAGTACAAAGTAATGGGTGCACTAGACTGATATTTACAACTATGCATCACTCCAAAGAGAATAAAGGCATAATTTAACATAGAATTAGAAGATTAATTTGTTTTAAATATTATAACTTAAAAATGAAATTGCAATTAGGCATACAATGGAAATTACATGTAGAATTGTAGCAAATGTCTACAGATTCTTCAGAACTCTAACTACCTTGTGAAAAAAATTGTTACGCTTCACCAGGATGCTGTGTGCTTGTGTGTGTGTGTGTGTGTGTGTGTGTGTGTGTGTGTGTGTGTGTGTGTGAAACTAAGTTCTGAACAGCAGCCTTATGAAGGAACCCTCCTGAGAACTTATGCTCATTGCACCACAAAAACTACAAATAAAATGTGGTGCAGACATAAACATTTTACAATTTGGGAACTCTTTTCCATGGCAACATCTGGGCAGTTTAACTGAGTATTTCATGGCCAGGATACATTGAGTTTCCTACGAGGTCACTAGACACAGATTTACAAACTGCAAATTTTTAGGTCTCTAGACAAAAACCTGTCTTACACAGGGAAAGAAAAAGTAATAAGACATGTTAGCTGCAACTGGTTCCATTTGGAGACCAACGAGTTGTCGATGATATCTGTGATTTTGTATCATTTTTCTGCTTTTTGCACCCAGAGTATCCCAATGACTCTTTGGCAATTGGTTGTAACTATCCCCCCTGACCCCAAGATTCCCTGTTTATTCTCTCAATTATTTTAGAACATGGATATTCCATTCCTGCCTATGACACGTATCCTTCTTTGAAAGAGCTCTGCATTCATTCTCAAGGCAGCACATAACAATATAGTATTTACTTATCACCTGATTGAAACTAGGGCTGGTGAGTTCACTCCTGGCTCTGATCCATGTGCTGAACGGTACGACTTCTGCCTGCTCTCCACCTCAGCAACCCCCACTAAGGTTACAGCTGCTGGAGCCTGGCGCAAGCTTCCCTGGACCCATGGGAGGATGAGTAGGAAAGGAGCGTGGAGTCTTGTTCTTTGCTTCTCCTCCACCAGTTCCTCAGGGCAGTCAGAGCTGGTGTTCAGCCCCCACACCAGAGGAAAGGTGAAGAAATCTGATGGGTGTTGTGTGGTGCTTCTCCAACCCCCATCCTCTATCTGACTCTGATCTTCCTGCTCTGTCTCTGGTTTCAGTGGTGTCAGGATTGAACAGTTCTGGGGGTGGGGTTCACTCACCACACTCTGTGAGTCTTGTTTTAAGGATGCATCATGTTGTTTCTGTCCTTGGGCACCTATGACTCTTCTGCTACTGCCACCCTCAGAGAGCTTACAACAGTCCCACTTTACCAATATCAGAATCACATTTTTAATTATGGTATAAATCACATAATATCATTTTAGACCGGGAGACCCAATTTACACGTAAGGAGATGGTGCAAGAAAGGGTGAACTCAGCAGGCTTGTGTTGCTTAAGCCAAACATGTTCAAAAGAAAGGCTTGTCCTTGGCACTGACCCTTGTCTGATTCCCATGAAAGAACAGTGTGATGAGAGAAATTTATCCTAACAATGGGATTTATGATGAACACCTCTTTTTGCTCCAGGAGGCTGAGCTGTGAATAGCTGATCAGTCATGGAGATGCTACCTACAGCAGCATTGGGGGTGATTGGCTGCTGATGAAAACACTGAGCACCTGGGCTCAGGTGAGAATCCCTGGTTGGTGAACTTGCATGTGTAGACACACATTATTGCTGGGAGAATTCATCACACCGTGTGCAGCTTCACTGGGGAGGGACATCTTGTTGCTCACACCTGGCTTCTCCTGGACATCACCTTTTCCCTTTGCTGATTTTAATTCATAATCTTCCAGTGTCATAAACTATAACTCCAAGTATAACAGCTCTTTCTGAGTCCTGTGAATCCTTCTAGTAAATTATGGAATCTGAGGGTGTTCTCATGGACCTCTCACCTTAAGGAAAACTTCCAGCCAGTTGGGTGTCTGCTCACCTGAAAGCATCTGGTCTCAGAACAATAGCATGAACTCTTAGCTCAGCGAATGTGCCCACTTGGGGACAATATACTGAAGACTGATGGCACTGTCATCAAAGATGTGGAACAGGCACTGATGTAACTGCAGTCCATGCTGCTGTGTCCTCTAAAGCTAGAACACTTGAGTCTAGAAATTGGAAGATAGAAGCAGAAACAGCCCCTCTCATCATAAGTATCTTTGCCATAGTGTATAAATATTGATTCCATCCTTAGTATCTACTGGATAGGAGATCCTTTTTTCCTATTAGGAGAATATTTCCAAGGGGAAACTCTGATGTTTCCACTGAGCTTCAGCTATGACTCCCACCTAATCATTTTGAGCTCTCCAAGGTGATAGACTAGTAGGCAAAGATAGAAAAAAACATCTGGCAGGAGTAATTGACCAGGATTATTATCAGGGGCTTGTTAAATAGTAGGTGTTCACTGGTGGTAATGGGAATAAACAATTGCCATAACCCAAGCCTGGCAAGGGCTCAGACTCCTCAGGGAAGGTCTGGGTGGCCCCATCAGAAAAGCAACCTAAACCAACGGAAACGGTGACAAAAGATGAAGAAAATCTAGAATGAATGGTGGAGGAGGTAAATAATTAATATTATCAGTTGCAGTAAAGGGGGGTGTAGATTATATGTCTGAACACTTGATATTCAGTGCTTTTAAGAGACTGCAGCTGGTCAGTATCTGAAGTCTAATCAATAGAGTGGACATGCATGAGATCATGAGGATCTCGATGATGCAAGAGGTGAACTGGGCCAGACAACTCTACCACTTCATCTCATCCTTTCCGTCTCACCTCAGGTGGCAGTCATGGCGGTGGTAGACCCTCCAGGCAGGCATCACCTTGTTTCCTGCTTGAGGGTGTTTCTCTCTTATCCATATCACTGAAGTTTAGAGTATTCAGTACCCACAGGAAAAAATGAGATCACCAGCCAAAGTAAGAGGGTAGTGCCTTTAAAACAGAGTTGACTGACTATAGGACATAATAACCATGACTGTATGCAAGTGAATTATAATGAAGGAAAGAAGGGATAAATTGGTGGAAGATGTAGATGAGGGAATGACTGTAATGATAGAACTTAGAGCAAAGCTGGTGCAGAATGGAAACAAGGCATGAGGGGCATGAGGGGCAGAGCAAAAGTGGGCTACTGATGAGTAGTGGTTCCCTTCTTCTCCTTCCTTCTTCTCCCTGCTTCTCTCCGTCCTTGACTTTCTCCCTCCTGCCTCTCTCCCTACTCTTTCTTCTTTACTTCTTTCCTTTTGAAAACAAAATGTAAAACCCATCTTTGCTGTAGATTCTCTGTCATTAGAGAGTAATTATTATCTTAAAATGCTCTAAACCCTCATCTCCTGCCATCATTAAGGAGTGACTAGATATTCTGTGTAGGTGAGACTGCTAGTTTGGAAAGTTCTGTCCAGAGGTTTTATGTAACATTAGATGTTATGTTAAATATTTTCATCTGAGATTAATTATTTTATGAGTTATACTGCCAAAGTGATTTGCAATTCATAGTTTCCATGAACACAAAGGCATGAGTCTGCTTGGGCTGCCATAAAAAGCTACCACAGGCTGGGTGGCTTAAACAACAGAAATTTATTTTCACAATGTTCTGGAGAATACAAATCCAAGATCAAGGTACATTTAAAGTTGGTTTCTGGTGAGAACTCTGTTCTTGGCTTTCAGTCTTTCTTGCTGTGTCCTCACATGACCTTTCCTTGGTGCATACAGGGAGAAAAAAACTCTGTGATGTCCCATCCTGTTCCTACAAGGACACCAGTTCTATTGGATTAGGACCCCACCATTGTGACCTGATTTAACCTCAGTTTCCTCCCTAAAGGTCTCATCTCCAAACATCATCCCAGTGAGATTAAGGCTTCAACATATGAAATTTAGGGAGACACAATTCACTCTATAACAATAACTTCTAAGTCTTTGTCATTGTTTATTTTCCTCCACTGTAATATGTATACGATTAGCCCAGAAGTATATTCATACTTTGACACAAAAGATTAAAAAATGTGTTTGGTACATCTGGGGAAAACCTTGCTGTAACCCTACCTCTAGCACATAACGCTCATTCACAAAATTTTAATTTAGTGTGATTATTACTTAGTTTTAAGGGCCCAGATAAACTTCTTCTCTTCAGTAGATATATCTTTTATTCTAGCATGTAATAAGTTTTTAATGTAAAACCATAAATGAATGTGTTCACCAATTTTTCAACTTATTTTGAGCAACCATATTTTGGCAGTCACTCTGCTTGATGGAGCAGTGAATTCAAAGCTGAATAATATGCTCTAGTTGATTTCACTCTAGTGATGAAGGGGTAAAGTGCAATACAGTATAAGTTCTATAATATGGGTATTCACAAGGTGCAATTCCACTGATTATATGTCATTTTATCACCTTGCTATTATTTCAAGAATGTACATTTTAATAGGCATCTAGGCAGCTTCCCTGGAGGGGGTGTATTCTTGTTAACATAGAGAACAGAGGAAATGTGTGGATTGAAACATTTTCTCCTGTGCAGGCCTTACACAAAGCTCAAAGGAAAACATTTTGACTAAGATTTAAATAAGCTCAAACAATTAACTTTTACCCCAGCATTCCTCATGCTTCATCATCCAAGCCACTGCATCCCTTGAGAGGAGAGCTGGGACCTCTCTGTTACAGGCTATCAGAGACGTGATGAAGTCTCCCCCATCCCTGTCTTTATGCACCATGTGAAATCTTCATAAGCACCATCCTCATCTGTTTCATTCACTGTTCTAACCTCAGCACTTAGCAGTGTTTAGTAGATAGACGCTGATGAATACATGTTTATTGAATACAGTAATGAAAGAATGGACAAACAAGTTAATTGTTCCTTGGCTTACAACATTCCGTTTTAAACTCTAAAACCTTCCAAAAGGAAATGTGGAATACCTCAGCATAAACAGTCAGCTTTAGAGTCATCATTCCATGTCCAATCTAAAACCAAAATTAAAGAAGTCATTAATGAAAGCTAAGGGCATATTACACAGAAAACATTCTAATATAAAATAGAGTTGACTTTATCACTAGGTAGAAATTCAGGATTCCGGAGGGCTAAAACAGTGCTTAACACTGGGGAAAATGGGGAATGATGATCAGCTAAAACAGATTTCTCTACAAATATCTCTTAATATTATATCTCTTAATATTATTATGTGTTTCTCTGCCTTATTTCACTTAGTATGATAATCTCCAGATCCATCCATGTTACTGCAAATGGCATTATTCCATTCTTTTTTATGACTGAATAATATTCCATTGTGTATATGTACCACATCTTCTTTATCCATTCCTCTGTCACTGGACATTTAGGTTGCTTCCATGTCTTGGCTATTGTAAATAATGCTGCTATGAACACTGAGGTGCATGTATCTTTTCTAATTAGAATTTTCTCCAGATATATGCTCAGGAGTGAGATTGGTGGATCATATAGTAATTCTATTTTTAGTTTTTTAAGGAACCTCCATATTATTCTCCATAGTGGCTGCACCAACTTATATCCCAACCATCACTGTAGGAGTGTTCCTTTTGCTCCACACCTTCTCCAGCTTGTTTTTTATTTTTCTGGCCCCACCACACAGCATGTGGGATCTTAGTTCCCAGACCAGGAATCAAACCCATGCCCCCTGCATTGGAAGTGTGGAGTCTTAACCACCAGACTGCCAGGGAAGTCCCTCCAGAATTTATTATTTGCAGACTTTGATGATGACCATTCTAACTGCTCTGAGGTGATATGTCATTGTAGTTTTTATTTGCATTTCTTTAATAATTAGAGACGTTGAGAATCTTTTCATGTGCTTATTGGCCATCTGTATGTCTGGAGAAATGAATATTTAGGTCTTCTGCCCATTTTTTGATTGAGTTGTGCTTTTGTTTGTCATATTGAACTGTATAAGCTCTTTGTATATTTTGGAAATTAATCCCTAGTCAATCACATGATCTGCAAATGTTTTCTCCCATTCTGAAGGTTGTCTTTTTGGGTTTTTTTATGGTCTCCTTTGTTGTGCAAAAGCTTATAAGTTTGATTAGGTCCCATTTGTTTATTTTTGCTTTTATTTCTATTGCCATAGGAGACTGATCTAAGGAAGTATTTCTATAATTTGTGCCAGAGAATGTTTTGCCTATGTTCTCTTTTAGGAGTTTTATGATGTCATTTCTTATATTGAAGTCTTTAAGCCATTTTGAGTTTATTTTTGTGTATGGTGTGAGGGAGTGTTCTAACTTCATTGATTTACATGCAGCTGTCCAGCTTTCTCAACACTACTTGCTGAAGAGACTGTCTTTTCTCTATTGTATTTTCTGGCCTCCTTTGCCAAAATATTAATTGACCATAGGTGTGTGGGTTTATTTCTGTGCTCTCTATTCTGTCCCATTGATCCATATGTCTGATTTTGTGCCAATACCACACCATTTTTTCACTGTAGCTTTGTAGTATTGTCAAGTCTGGGAGGGTTATGCCTCCTCCTTTGTTCTTTTTCCACAGGATTGCTTTGGCAATTCTGGGTCTTTTCTGTTTTTTTATAAATTTTAGGATTATTTATTCTAGTTCTGTGAAAAATGTCATGGGTAATTTGATAGGGACCACATTAAATCTGTAGATTGCTTTGGGTAGTATGGCCATTTTAACTACATTCATTTTTACAATCCAAGAACATGGTATGTCTTTCCATTTCTGTAAATCATCTACAATTTCCTTTATCAATGTTTTATAGTGCTCAGTGTATAAGTCTTTCACCTCCTTGGTCAGGTTTATCCCTAGGTATTTTATTTTTTTGACACAATTTTAAAAATAATTTTTTAAACTTTCACTTTCTGATATTTCATTGTTAGCATAAAGATTGCAACAGATTTCCGTATGTTAATCTTCTACCCTGCTACCTTGTTGAATTTGTGTATCAGTTATAATAGTTTTTGTGTGGAATCTCTAGGGTTTTCTATCATGCCATCTACATATAATAATAGTTTTATGTATTCCCTTTCTATTTGGATATATTTTCTTTCTTTTTCTTGTCTGATTGCTGTGGCTAGGACTTCTAATACTATGTTGAATAAGAGAAGTGAGAGTAGTCATACTTGTCGTTTTCCAGATTTTAGTGGGAAGGCTTTCAGCTTTTCACCATTGAGTATTATGTTGGCTGTGATTTTCTCATAAATTGTTTTTATTATGTTGAGATATGTTCCCTCTATACCCACTTTGGTGAGAGTTTTATAAAGAATGGATGTTGCATTTTATCAAATGTCTTTTCTGCATCATTGAGATGATGATGTGGTTTTCTTTTGTTGATGTGGTGTATCACATTGATTGATTTGCCTATGTTGAACCATCCTTGTGACCCTGGGATGAATCCAACTTGATCATTGTGTGTGATCCTTTTTATGTGTTGTTGGATTTGGTTTGCTAATATCTTGTTGAGGATTTTTGCATCTATATTTGTCAGATATTTTGGCCTGTAATCTAACTTTACACTTAAATGTACTAGAAAAAGCAAAGACCACAGTTAGTAGAAGGAAGGAAATAATAGTGATCACAGCAGAAATAAATGAAATTTAATTGAGATTAAAGAGACAAAAGAAAGATAAATGAAACTAACATCTGGGTTTTTTTAAAGATAAATTGATAAAACCTTTATCTAGATTTGCCAAGAAACAAAAACAGGATGCTCAAATAAATAAAATTGAAAATGAAAGAGAGAACAATTAAATGTCAAGAACTTGGACAACCAATTGTTAATCAATTTAACCAAAAGGATAAATTCCTAGGAATATAAAATCTTTCAAGACTGAATCATGAAGAAATAGAAAATCTTAATAGACTGATTACTAAATAGTACGGAGATTGAATCAGTAATCAAAACATTCCAAAAAACAAAAGCCCAGGACCAAACAGCTTTATTGGAGAAATCTACCAAACATTCAAAGATTTAATATGTATCCTTCTCAAACTCTTCCAAAAATTTGAAGAGGAGGGAATGCTTTCAAACTCCTGTTATGAGGCCAGCATTACTTTGATACCAAAACCAGACAAAGACATCACAAAAAAAGAAAATTACAGGCCAATATTCCTAATGAACATAGATGCAAAAGTTCTCAACAAAATAGTATCAAGCTGAATTTAACAATAGCCTAAAAGTACCATACACCATAATCAAGTGCTATTTCTTCCGAGGATGCAAGGATAGTTCAACATCCACAAGTCAATCAACATGATACATCATATTAACAAAATGAAAGATAAAAATTATATGATCACCTCAATAGATGCAGAAAAATCACTTGACATCCATTTACAATAAAAACTCTCAACAAAATAGGAATAGAGGCAATGCACCTCAACATTATCAAGGCCTTGTATGACAAACCCACATCTAATATTATATTCAACAGTAAAATTCTGATACTTTTCTTCTAAGATCAAGAACAAGACAAGTTTGCCCACTCTCCCCACTTTTATTCAACTGAAAGTCCTATCCACAGCAGTTATGCAACAACAATAAATGAAATGCAACCAAATTGGAAAGAAAATTTAAACTGTCACTGTTAAGTACTTTTTTTATTATAAAAATTTTAAATACCTTTCCCTTTGTTGAGTCTAAACAATTCGCCAACCTGTCTAGTGTGGGTGGAGAAGTCATGCCCAGAACAGTGTATAGGGCAACAATTCTGGGATAAAGGGTGACAGGTGCTTGTCTTGGGCTGTGGAAATGTCTCTGGTGGTAAAGAGATTATGCACAGGGAGAAAAAGTATATAAGTAAATATATCAAGTATAATGGGAGCCAGGTTACAAAAGGCAGTTAAAAGTATAAAAATGAATAAGGCTAGGATTAACCATGGGGCAGTGGATTAGAATGCCAAGGTCAAAGTGTGATCTCAAGGTTGCTAACATTTATATAGAAGACACATTTGGAAATAGATATAGATAGTGTGGGTACATGAATTTTTTCCAGCTCTGTCTCATGAGAGGAACCAGAAACAGTACCACCCCAAGAGCCAAGAATCAATGATCCTTGACACCAGAACAGGAACAGAGGAAGTACAAGATGAACCTGGAACATTTTGCTGTGTCAGAATGTGAGGAAGTGTTTTAAAAATAATGAAAATTGTCAAAAGTGCATAGGAGTTAGCTTGAAGGATTTCCTACTGGCCAAGTCTGGAAAATACTGAGCTTCAAAATAAATAATGATATTAATGAATTGTGACACATTGAGTAAAATAGGAATCTATGAGTCCATGTTGATATAAATCAATACATAAGGAAGAGAGGTGAGTTCTGTCTTACAGTAGAGTACCTACTAATAAATATAAATGGGATGACAGAAATAGAAAACCACCATTTGGCTACTATCATAAGGATAATGGATTCAGACAAAGAATTGGCATCAACTGCTAAAATTAGTGGCTCAAAATTTGATGTGGAATAGGATATTTATATAGTGTCAAAATATCTTCTATTTAATTTTATTTAATTATTAATAAGTAAAATGTAATTATTAATTAACTTACCAATGCAGAAAAGCCCAGAATCACTGTAACAAAGTGAAAAATTGAATATCACTGGTAACAGAACAATTCAGCATCATGTTCTCCTGATGCAATTAGAACAAACTATTATTTCTATGGAACTTCTGCCCAAAACTGCCATAGTTATCAAAGTAGCTAAGTAATGAAAAACAAAGAGAAAAGGACTGAGGAATTATTTCAGATTGAAGCAAACTAAAGAGATATAACAGCTAAATAAAATATATGATCACACATCGGATTGTGAATCTACATAAAAAAAAAGCAGTTTGTGAAATTTAAATAATGGGGCCCGTGGATTAGATAGTAATATTAATTTCTTAACTTTAATTTTGTACTGTAGTTATGTAGGAGAGTGTTTTTTTAATTTAAGAAATAAATGTAAGCATTAAGGGTGAAGTGGCAACATATTTGCATCTTACTTTCAAATTGTTCAGAAAAAAATAATGTGTGTGTGTTTGTGTAAAGAGAGAAACAGAGAGAGGGAATTTGAAAACATACACAAAATTAGAAGGAATAACATAATAAGTCAGTACCCTTCACCCATATTCAATGAAAGCAATATTTTGCCACATATGTTCATTGCTTCATTGATCCAATCTATATTTCTGAATTTTTTTACAGAAATTCTCAGGCATTTCATCATTTCATATAAGGATACACACATGCATAGAATCTTGTAAGATGAATATAGAAAAGTTTCATTACCGTAAAAATCTCCCTTGAGCTATGTCTTTGTAGACACAGGCCCCTCCCCATCCCAATTCCTCTGCATGTGAAAGACTGTCTCATTACTGTGGTTCAATAGTAAGCCTTAACATTGGGACAGATGATTCCTCCCACTTTGTTGTCCTTTATCAAAATTGTTTTGGCTATTCTAGGGATTTCCCTGTGCATTTAAATTTTAGAATGAACTTGTATGTCTATAAGAAAGTTTGTTGAGATTTTTGCAGGAATTGCATTCAATTTAAGGAGCATTGGCATCTTTCCAATGTGTATCTTCAAATTCATGAATACAGCATGTCTTTCCATATATGTAGGTCTTCTTTCTTTTCTTTTTCATTTTGTAATTTTTAACATGCAGATCTTGGACATGTTTTCTTAAATTTATACCTAAGTATTTCATTTTTGTTAAAGCAATTGTAAACGGTACTGTGTTTTTAAAATTTCTGCTGACACATGTTCATTGTTAGCATATAGAAATGCAATTGATTTTTGTGTTGAATGTTCATCTCATGACCTTACTGAACTCATTTCTTAGTTCCAGGAGTTTTATTTTGTTAATTTGGGATATTCTATGTAGACATTCTGACCATCACCTGCAACTAGAGATGATTTTATTTCTTCTCTTCCAGACTATATGGCATTTATTTTTCTTGGTTTATTGCAGTGGCTAGTATTTCAGTACTATATTGAATGGGGTAGAGAGAGCAAATATAACTGCCTTGTTTCTGATCTTTGAGTGGAGGTGTTCAGTCTTAACCAGAAAGTAGGGTGTTATCTATAAGATTTTTGAAATAGAATTTTAATGAGATTGAGGATTTTTCCCTCTATTCCTAATTGTTAAAGTAATCAAACAAGAAGCCATTAAACTGAGGTGGCTTGAGTGCCTTGACAAGCAAACTCAAACCTATGCTACAGTCATTTCTTATAAAAATCTCAAGATTAAGGCATTTGAATCTAAGAACAAATCACACATGGCCTACTAGGCTTTTCCAAATAATGTAACCATTTCAGCTCTAGCCATTAAAATAGTTTCCTTGTGTATCTTATGCATCCAACATATAAATCCTCTTCCCATCTTCCTTTCGGTGGAGTGCTCCTAACCACTTTTGGTTTGGTGCTGCCTGATTCAAATAAACTCTTGAAGAATTTAATGTGCCTCAGTTTATCTTTTAACATAGTAACAAAAATTTTAACATGAATGTGTGGATTTTGTTAAATGCTTTCTTTGCTTTATTTTACATAATAATATGATTTTTCTTCTTTATGCCATTGACATGGTGTAACACAGTGATTGATTTTTGAATATAGAAACAACCCTGCATACCTGAAATAAATCCCACTTAGTCATGTGGTATTATTCTTTTTATACATGGTTGGGTTTAGTTTGCTAAAATTGCATGGAACATTTTTGCATGTAAGTTCATGAGAGATATTCATTTGTATTTTTTTTGTATGTGGATGTACTATCCTTTTCATATCAGGGTTTGATATCAAAGCCATACTGGTCTCTTAAAATGAGTTGGGACGTGTTACCTCCTCTTGTATTTTTTTGAAGAAATTGTGTAAAATTGTAATTCTACTTTGAATGTTTGGTAAAATTTTCCAATGAATTCCAGCCTGGAAATTTAGTTTTTGTATTTTTTTAAAGTTATGAATTCAGCTTTGTTATTAGTTACGGGCTATGCAAATAATCTGTTTCCTATTTTGTGAGTTGTGGTAGTTTCTGCTTTTAGAGGAATTGGTCCATTTGTTGTAAGATTTATGTGTGCATAGTTGTTCGTAACCTTTCCTTGATATCATTTTGATATCTGCAGTGTTTGTAGTGTTATCCTTTGTTTCACTCCTGTTATTAGTAATTTGGGTCTCTTTTAAAATGCCAGTCTCACTACACCCTTGATCATTTTACTGCTTAAGAACCAACTTTTTGTTTCATGTTTTTCTTTCTCTTTTTATTTTTATTTCTCTTGTATTTGTTTTCAATTTTAATTATTTCTGCCTATCTCTTTATTATGTCCTTCCTTTTGCTCACTTTGCATTTACTTTGTGCTGCTTTTTCTAGTTTCTTAAGTGGGAGTTTATAGTATTGATTTGGGACTTTTCTTCTTTTCCAGTGTATGCATTACTGCTATAAAATTCTCCCTCAGCACTGATTTAGCTGCAGTCTACAAATTTTAGTTAAATACGGTGGGAAGGTTGAGAAAAGCTCTGGTCTTGCTTTGGGAGAAGCCACTGCTGTTTCTATCTTCAGTGACTGAATGAGTGAAGACAGCACCAGGCTCCTCCTTCACCAGCTGCCAGTAATCTGAGGGAGCCTGCTGGGAGGGCGGGGGTCCCACCTGGGACAAGTAAGAACTTGTTAATGAAAGGAAAACATTAAAATGTTCGCAGAGTTTAAATAAGTTTATATTAAACAAACTCCCTGGTGAAAAAACAAAGATACTTTAAAAAATGATTGCCCAGAAATTTAATAAACTGCTTCACTACCTATTTAATCTGATTACAATATTTCAGATTTGAAATAATGTCATCAGGCATTTAGGCCATATTCAGTTACCTTCTATTAAAGGGTTTAATATTTAATTGATGTCAGTCTTGCAAGGAAGGTTTGACCTGATTTTCCATTTACTTTTCTTCAATGGGTTTCAGCATATATTCTTGAATATCTTTCAATGATCTGTGAGCTTAAGTCATATTTTTATTAAAGCGAATATGTGGAGGTCCTTTATTTAAAACATGAATAAATTAATACATATTGATGATTCTTAACACAGCTTTAATAGTCTATTTGTGTTTTCTTCTCAAGCAGACACAACATTTTGTAATTCATGATAAAGAGTTTGTCGACAGCAGATTATTTTTGTTTTTATCTTAGCATTATGACAGGGACCTAATATGGAATGAGCAAGAATTTATCACTAAAAAACTTTTTCAGAGACAACTGATAAAAGAGCTAATATTACTCTAATGAAATAAGCCTCCAAATGCCTATTTCTAGTGACTGGAATTATTTCCAGTTGAAGTTTGGCTTAAACGGATGCAAAGAATAGATGGTGTTATGCCTGGACACCAAAGATGCTACCTGCCAGATGTTAAGCAGTAATGAATACTTCACTCCAAGCCTAAAAGTTTTACTTTATTTTCACATTAGATATATACCTTCCTGTTTTCTTGCTAGAGACTGAAAGGTACAAAACCTGTTGCTTTCTGAAGAGAAACCGTCTTTGCAGCAGCTGAAGGGATGTGAACGGTCATTTCCTAAAGCAGGTGCCTGGCCTGGTGGCTGCCACCCTCCTGGAGCACCTTGCCTTTTGCTCTCAGAGAACTCAGCCCACCAGACAAAAGGGGTGGTGGCTGTGCTCCCAACAGAGAAACTGATTCTGGTGGTGGTAGCCTGAGTTACACCAGGAAAGAGCTGATTTTGAATTGGAGAAGAGAAGGTAAGCCAAGTTGCCATTAGGCTTGGAGGTTCCCTGCTCACAGGAGTGTCCTCAGGATGCTGCCTATGGACCAAATGCCCAGGAAGGGACACAGAAACAGGGAGACAGTAGGTGCTGGGTCCTTTCCCCAAGGGGTGCGTAATTGTCACATTATAGTGCCTCTTCTGGGTTGCTTTTCAGTACTTTGAAAAACTGCCCAGAACATCTAAACTTCTTTATTTTAAGCTTAGGTATGTACACACATGGCATTCACTTACAATAAAATATCTAATATATTTAGAGAAAAATCACAAAACTCTAATGAAGAGCCTTACCTGGACTACTGGTTGTAATAATTGAGGGGAATACTTCCTCAGCAGGGCAGCGTTTCCTTAGACGTTTCTTTTGGTATGTTTGCTCTTGTTAGCTTTTGGGGGAGTTGAGATAGTTACTGATGTTAAAGCTGGTTTATTTGAAGTTAATCATTTATTTATGGTTTTGATTTTTAATTATCTAAAAACACAATCATTATAGAGATATTACATTATACACAAAAGCAAATATAGGAAAATAGAACCGAAACCAATACCCCAGAAAAAAACATGTGTATAAAATTGCAGAAGTTTCATCATTAATGCATAAATGTGTGTGTATGTGTGTAAGTTATTACAACTATTTAACTAAAGTGAGATCTCCTGCTCTACTGTACATAATTGGAACATATTTTATAATTTTTTTTTTCATTTATGGAGTATTCTTCTGTTTTAAGATACATAGATATACACAAAATCTGTGAATGGCTACAGAATATTTTTCTTTAACTCTTATGGAAAAAATTTTTTTTTAATTTTCAGGATTATAAAATAATGTAATAAGTAATCAAGAATTACATTCAACTATTGCTGGAAATTCTATTTTGGGGTCCAATGTTTAGAATTACTTAGAAAAATTCCCTAGAATTGTTTATATATATGGTAAAATTTAAATGGCTAAAATTTATATTTAAATATGCCATTTAATCTTAGCCAATCTACTGGTTGATCTAGGGTATAAAATTGTAGTTCGAATTTATAATAAATATAATTATATTGATAATATTAATATATTAATATCAGATATAATTGAAAAATGCTAGATATTTACTTAGATAAAAGTTAATATATTGTTATATAATACTTATATTTCAAATATAATTTTTTTTGAATTGATTGTTCATGTCTTTTCCGGATGTCTTTCTACTGATCTGTTGTCTTCCAGATTCATGGGAATTCAACATAATCAGGATTATAGCATTCTGTTTGTCATATATTTGTTTTGCTTCTGCTTGCCATTTCATCCTTTGTAAAGGTGGTTTTGTTGTCACGTTCTATAGAGAGGTTTAAAATATATATCTAGCCCAATCTACCAATTTTGTCAGTTTGAAGTTCAGTTTTGGTAACATGTTTCAGAAAGCTTGCTTGTGTCCAGTGGTCATGTATTTCCAACTGTATTGAAATCAGTCAGTCTTGAGATTCACCCAGTGTTGTCTGTGCTGAACTGTGTGATGAGTTTCATTTTCCAGTTGTTCCAATGGTATTTCAGAATAACACATTGTCCTCTCCTCTTTTTAGAATGTAATGATGATTATATGGGTCCTCTTCACATACACAGCTTTATGTCTTCTGGAGTAACTATTTGATTTCATCCATTTGTCTGACTAGTTTGTAAGCAACACAAGTTATTTTGGTGATCAGATTTTAATCATGTCTAATACCAGTTAAAACAGGTTCTTCTTTGGAAAACGTTTACTTCTGAGGCTTCCAAGGTATTTTTCACATTTATTCATCCAGTTAAACCAAATAATCATTTTGTTTGGTTTTATTTAACATATTTTGGAGATAGCGCTCACGTGGTTTTAAATTGAGAGCCAGAATATATTGCTCCTCTGCCATTTGCTATCTTTAAGTAGCAACAGCAATAAGAAGAATAAGAATAATGCCTTAGAGATGCTGGATAATCAAATAATATTTATAGAAATGTTAATAAAATCTTCGACAAATGCTGTATAAATTTAATAACAAAATTACAGTAATGTGACTTAAATTAATAGATTTTGAGTCCTCTGATACAAGAAAATTACATATCTCAACACAATGGTCTTAAATTGGGTATCTGATTATATATTGTAACAACCATGCATTTTAAAATATAATTTTAATTACCATATATTTGTATTTCTATGAAACATTGAATCTTTTTCTCATTACACTTTTGAACTAGTTAGTTAATATAAGAAGAGTACAATATTTTATTTAAATGGGCCAAAATATTAACTTTTATTATTTCTGATTTTTTAAAAATTATTTCCTGGAGATTATTAGATACACCATTACATTTTCAACTGTTGATATTAAGATTTCTTCCTCAGTTTTACATTTATTTTTAAATTTTTTCTGCTTAAACTTGATAATAATTTCAGAAAAATGAAATAATAATGGTATAAATCACAGAAATATGGATACAAATGAGTTATAAGATTTGGCCATACAAATATGGATACAAATGAGTTATAAGATTTGGCCAGCCAGAAGGAAAAATTATAGAACAATCTAATAGCTGCTTTTGGTGAGCTTAGGAAAAACAGGACTGGTCATGCACAAATGGTGGTAAATTTATAGAGTATTTGGTAATACTCTGTCTTTTCTGCCAATTTTATAATGCACATTTTTTCACATTATACATTTCTGAAATGAAGATTATCTAAGAATTGAAAGCATCATTTAATTTTTTTTTTGCATTTATTTAAACTAAAATAAATTTCTTACTATTTCAGTCAATAAGGGGTCAGTTGTAGCCTATAGAACTTATGAAAATCTTCCTTTGTCACTGTCTGATAAGATCAGGAATAGTCCAGTCACAGAGCATCTTAAACTCGATAAAATGCAGTATACAACAATTTTCCCCACAATATGTCTACTAGGTATTGAATATTTGTGTTGTATATATTTTCATATGCATACATATAAATATGGTATATAACTTAGTATTGCTTACAATTCAAAATAACAAAAATTCATCAGGTAAACTGGTTGTGTGTGCCTGTGTGCATACATATGTAAGTAGGCTTGTTAAAATGGGAATTTCTCACTCCACCATTTAGGCTCATTTCAATTCAGTATTGCATTGAATAGAGTCACAAAATTGAACTGATGTTAGGCAACTGGATATCCACTTCCAAAAGAATGATTTTGAACCCCTACCTCATACCATATACAAAAATTAACTTAAAATGTATAAAGGCCTAAAATGTAAGCGCTAATACTATAAAATGACTAGAAAAAACATAGGTATAAATCTCTGTTGCCTTGGACTAGGCGATAGATTCTAGATTCTTAGCTATGACACAAAAGCACAAGCAACTAAAGGAAACTAAATAGATAATAGGACTTCATCAATATTTAAGATTTTGTGCATTGAAGGACACTGTAAAGAAACTGAAAAGTCATTCTATAGAATGGGAAGAAATATTTGCAAGTCATATATTAAAATTTTCTAGTATCCAGAATATATTATAAAATTCTTACAAATCAACAAATAACCCAATGCAAAAACAGAAGGTCAAATAATTTGAAAAGACATTTCTCCAAAGAAGATACACAAATGACCGCTAAGCACAAGAAAATGTGCACATCTTTAGTCGTTAGAGAAATGCAAATCAAAATTGCGATGAAATAGCCCTTCACACACCCTGGGATGACTAGAATAAAGTTAATAGAAAATAACAAGTATTGCTGAGGATGTGGAAAAGTTGGAGCCCTCATTCATTGCTGATGAGTATTTAAAATGCTGTAGCCTTTTCGGAAAACTTTTGACAGAACTCAAAAAGTAAAACATAGAGTTACCCAGAAATAGGACCCAGACATTTTATTCCTAGCTGTATACCCTAAATAAATGTAAACATATTCTTATATAAAGACTTGTACATTGCTGTTCATATAAAAATTACTCATCATATTTAAAAGGCAGAAATATTCATCCTCTGATGAAATGGATAAACAAATGTGGTATATGCAACAATGGAATATTACTCAGCCATGAAAAGGAATAAAGGACAAATACAAACATGAAATTACCATAGGTAAGACTCAGGCTATAATGTTGTATCATGAGTGTGAGCTTTGACAAACTTCTCTTGAATGAATTTGAATATTGACCTAAAAATGTGGCCCAACACCTGACTTATCTGAAACATTTGAGTCACTTTGTGTATCTGAAATCATGACATGATTGAAAGGTGGAAATTAATAGATTGCTAAGCTAATGGTTTGGAGGTTTGGGAAAGAGATATCTAGGCTTCAAAAATCTCAACTGTCTCTGTCCTTCTGGTCTGTAGAGTAATTAGAAACTCCAATAGATTCCTCTCTTTGATTGATAGATTACATGTAAATTAGCTAGGAAACTTTCATCATTTTTTCCAGAGTTGTGAGGAGCCTAGTTTACAGAGGCTTTTATAATTGGGCCTCTTGGCATTCCCTAGCTAAAACATACCATGTCCATGCATCTTCTTGTCTTCCATGACACCTTCAGACCTCAGAAATATTTCAAAGGGCTTATGTTTCAGTGTCTCGTGTTTGGAGAAGTCATTTGGTTTTTGTTAGTGATGATAGTTTTGTTTGTTTGGTAAATGTCAATTTATCCCCATCCTTATCAAAGCAGTTCTGATTCTTAAAGAATGAAGATTGCTGTGGTAAGATTGTTCTGTTCCTGAATGCATATCTGAGATTCATAGTTAAGCCATTCATACAATATACAATTGGTCAATAGATCATATTACTTTCATTCAAGAAATAATTTTCTAGTCAAGGAATGTGTTTAAATTGTATGCTTTCTGTCAGATAAATATCAAAGTTTACCTCAGGTAAGTTGTAAGGATGCTTTATGGTATTACAATAATAATATTTCCTTCTAAACTTGAGCTCTCTCAGTTCTTCAACTATAGAAAAAATCACTGGAAACATAAACGAAATACACGAGTATGTGATTCATAACATGAATAGAACAAATTATTTCTATCAGTAATGCCCAAAGTTAACATGATAATAATGTTTTTATTGGATTATAACATTATATGTCTCATATGCACAACATATTTCTACTTCGTCTACACTATAGTGTTTTCACAACTAAAGGCTGGGTTTCTATCCATCAGTGTACAGTTGACCCCTGTACCCATTTCACCCTCCTCCACCCCCTTTCCCCTCCGGTGACCACTACTCTGTTCTCTTTATCTATGTGTTTGTTTTGGATTGGTTTGTTATTTTATTTTATTTATGTATGTTGGTATGTATGTATGTGTGTATTTATTTATTTTTTATATTCTTAACTACATGAATTTTCAAGTGAAAATGATGGCAATCTTTCATTAAGAATTATCTGACGTACTTAGAATATTGTTTTTAATTATTCTAACCTAACAGTCTCCTTTTGATACACCCTGTAACCTGTTAGATTCTAATAAATTATTTTCCTTTATGATACTACCTTCTCATCTTTAAAATTGACCACTAAAGCCATTTGAACTCTAAGGTTAAATCAAAAATAGAGAAAGCAAGCCCTTCCCCCAAAGAAAATCTTACTGGTATATACAAAATTATATTTAAAACATGGAATACTACTTTTGCATGTGAAATGTTACTTGCTATCTCCAAACACATGGTCTCCTTTTATGTTTGAAATACCTTTAGAAAAGAATTATTATTCATTACACCTATAGGGAGACCAGGAGAGGAAGGCTCAGTATTTGAGATATTTATAAATGAATAATAAATCTTAGATTCAGGAGATTCTCAAAGTCTATATAATCTTCTCCTTGGTCCTTTATTTTTTAACATCAGAATCTGGTTCATCATATGAAAATCTGATGTTCTTTACGGATCAAACTATGGAAGTAGATAGAATTTTTATCTCTAGTTCTCTTTTAAAGGTCATTTGAGATTTTTGATTTGCCCAGGCTACTCTTCTGAATTCTTAGAAACACATTTATAATAGTAATTATGTTAGAGTAGGCTGGCTTTAAATTAAAAAAACACCTGCTTTTGGAAATCTGATCCTGTTTTTCTGTGCAGCTTTAAGAATGAGGACACAGGGACATTCATTCCCATTCTTCCTCCTTTTTCTCCTTCCTAGACCCAGCAACACTGAACCATGCACTTAACATCTCTATATATGATTGACATGAAGTTTACACTATAAGTTTGGGTCTACAAGATTTTTGTTCCTTTTTAAATAAAGAATTAAGTTTCACTTAGAGTCCGGCTTGGCTGTGGTTTCAGTCCTTACCAATGGTCCCTTCCTTTTCTTACAGACACATAAGAATCTCCCATAACAGAAGAAAGAATTCTGATCTTGAGTACATTATCGGCCTCACTAACACCCAACTCAAAATTTTGTTTGGATGTAAAGACTGATCACACCACCCAAACATTGGGAGGGTATGAATAAGACCTTTTTTTAATTTTCCACTCTGGGAATCAAGATGACAGTTTTGGGGTTTTTTTTGTTTGTTTGTTTGTTTGTTTGTTTGTAGAGCTAAGCATACACTTACCAGATAACCCAGCTATTGCACTTTGGGACATTTATCCCAGCAAAATGAAAAGCAATATTTTGTACACAAATGTTCATAGTAGCTTTAATCATAATAGGCAAAAAACTGCAGCGACACAAATGTCTTTCAATGGGGGAGTGGTTAAACAAATTGTGGAACACCCAGATGGTGGGATACTACTCAGCACTGAAAAGGAGCAAACCAGTGATCCATGCAGCAGCTTCGATGGATCTGAAAAAGATTATTCTGAGAGAAAAGAATCAGTCTCAAAGGCTACCTGTTGCATGATTCCATTTACATAATGCTCTTGAATGACAGGATTAGAGAGCTGGGAGCTGATTAGTGGTTGTCAGGGCTTAGTGGTGGAGGTGTCAGGAAGAGTGAGTGTGGTGACTAATGAACACCGTGAGAGGGACTTGTGGTGACAGGACAGCTCTGCATGCTGACTAGCTAGACTAACTGACGCACGTGATAAAACTGGATAGAACTACACACACCACACACACACACACACACACACACACACGCATGCACGCACGTGAGTACATGTAAAACAGATAAAGCCTGAATAAGCTCTATGGACTGAAAATGTTATTTACTCACCCATTGAGGATTTCTGGAGAAAGCAAGGGAGGCTTTCTAAGCAGGTCCAATCATGATTTAAAAGAGTGGGGAAAAGGGACTGACTTTGGGGTTTCAAGGAGACTGGGGATGGGACTGGGATGAGTGATCCCACACATGAACCAAAGCTTGAGCAGCAGGGGAAGGTACCTCCAGCGTTCCCATCAGTTTGCTTAGGTGTCCAGCAGAAGGTGAAGTGGAGTGGTGAGCTAGCTGTCAGTGGTCAACCATCAAAATTGGATTGAGTCTTTACTTGGGTTTCAGATCATTGTCAAAAGCTGCTAAAGTGGTGTTCCACAGGACTGCTTCTCTTGGTGTCTGTAATAACAGTTCTCATGGGTTCTTTCTGTACACGATTTCTCAGGGAAGAAGTTCATTAATTAATTCTCCTTTCACTTATGTATTTAATGAAAGGCAAGTGATCACTTGAATCACTCGATATTTTTTCTGGGTTCTAAAGATAGAATTTAACTAAAGAAGACAACAGAGGGAAGAATATCAAAAAGAAAAGAGAGAGAGAGAGAGACCAAACAAAAGAAAAAGAAAATAAGGAAAGAAAGAAGGAAGGAAGGAAGGAAGGAAGGGGGGAGGGCGAAGCTAGCTCCTCCCTTTGCTGCAGGTAAGCACCTGTGTCTCTTCTCCACAGAGTTTACAGGATGCTCTGAGCTCCTCAGACATCTCCTGTAGATGGCTTGACCTCCACCCTCCTGCTGGCTCTGAAAGTCTATGATAAATGCATAGGAAATAGCCACCACACTGAAAGTTTTTTTAAAAATCGTTCTCCAAATAGAAAGTTTTACTTTGTTCTCCTAGTTCAAGCCTGTCACTTTTGAGTATGTTATTTTAAAATTGTTAATAGTGTCCACAGCTTCAAAATAATCGAGAAAAAAGCCTCCATAAATTACAGCAGTCAGAAAACACCACAAAGAGACATCTTTTTTGCTGATAGTTAAAAATTCCCTAAGTGCTATCCAATGCATTTGAAAAGACATATCGCCCTCCCTACTTCCCCACAAATATTCTGAAATCATGGCCTCCAACTGTCCATCCTACTACTTCATATCTGTCTATTGGATCCTCTTTCATGAGATTATTGTGTTCCCCGAGAAGGCTGAGAACAGTTACCTATAAAAGGGCACAGGTAAAGAAACAAGAAACAAAAAAAAAGAAGAAAGAAAATTAAAGAATGTAAATAAAAAGGGCATAAGTGAAGGAATAGAAAATGTGTTTGATTTTTGAAAATGTATCAATTTACTTTGAAAAGAAACACTCATATACAAATTCTGGCATTGACCAGACTCAGATTTAGAGAAACGTCATGTTATTGCCAAGTTTAGAAGTAAAAACTCACATTTTTTCCTGCTTCCGAGGTCAAGGAGACCCCCTCTGTGGTTAAACTATGTAGGGGGTGAGGCATCACACAATTCCACCAAGAGAAATACCCGACCATCCATTTTCTTTCCTAATGTCACCCTGCTTTCATGCTGGGAACGGAATTCACACCTCTAGAAGGTGGGATAAGAAGATACCCTTCAAATATTTCAAATTGTTTCTGTTACTGAAATAGGACTTTAGCTAGAAGAGACACAATTTGATGGGTCGTTCCCCGCATGTTTGCATTAGTCAAATAATTTGGGGTTCTGAACACGATTCCTCACCACCCCTTCACAGAGAAATACCACTAAAGTAAGGAGCAGAGCAAGTTTTTAACAGCACAACTGAAAGTCAGCTGGAGGAAGGTCTACCAACCAAGACTTACTGATGCTTTTAGATAAAAAGGGAGGGTCAGTGAATGAAGACAGAACTAAGCACTGACGTCTCCTGCAGGGTGGGGCGTTTCCCCAGCTTGGTGTGTTTGTGGACAGCGCTTCAGCACAGGCTCAGGTACTTCAGTTCCAAGAATTGGGGGGATGGGCTGCTGGACCAGGATGAGGGGGGATCTTTGCTGGATCCCTGGGTTAAGAGATATAAGGGAATGGCAGAGCCTGGAAAGGTAAAGTGGGTGGTGTGATTTGGAGTTTGGTGTGTGTGTGTGTGTGTGTAACCCACTGTTTTTGATAAGAGATGAAGTAACTTGCCTACTGCTTTAAATTATGCAGTAATAATTACCAGACAGTAAGATGGAGGGATCCTTCCTCAGGCAGATGGAATTGCACACAATAAAAGGTTGCAAAACAGCAGAAACTGAAAACACGTACAACATCTAACTCTTCACATTAAGATCTGAGAAAATAAACAAGTATCCGCAATGCTTACCAACCATTATGAAATAGGCGCTGTCTTTCTAGAACAGGTCTCATGGACCAGAAAACAGACAGTAACAAACGGTAATTTACTGACTGCCTGTAGGAAGGTCCTGGGTTCCCCCCGCCCCCTCATCCCCACCATCAGCCCTGAATGTACCATCCACCTGCCTGTTTACAGTAGATTCTGAGCCTCTCAGACCCCTCCTAAGTAGTGAATAAAGAAAAAACATAAACAGATCATATATGTTAAAGAAGGCTGGCCTAAACTCAGAATGTGCAGAAGAACATATTCTGGAGGGTAAAATAATAGTGGCATGAATAATCTACTACAAGAAAGAGAAGAAAGCAAAATTCAGTGTGAGCCCAGCGTTGACTAGCGTGGTATGCAGCAGTTGATTTTTAGCTGAGAATAAATAGAAGGTGGAGGGGGATTCCATTTTAGGTGGGATTAAATTTAATTACCTTTAAAATGCCATCTAATCCAGTCATTTAAATTAAATGACTTTTCTCAGTGCTTTCACCCCAACACACAGGGGACTTCATCACTTTTATTCTCAGCCTCTATTTTGTTCCAGGAAGTCTGCCTTTCATAACTCTTGCAGTTCTGCACTCATGGTGCTTCTCTTTTCCCACTGGTACCACCTTGCCTCTGCCCCCTAGGCTGGTTTCTTCTCTTCCTTCAGTTCCAAAGTGTCAAGGCCTGGTTCACAAATCGACACTTCTATGAGGTCTTTTTTTTTTTTTTTATTGAGGTATAGTTGATGTACAATGTTATATAAGTTGTACAATATGGTGATTCACAAATTTTAATGGCTATACTCCATTTATAGTTATTATAAAATATTGACTGTATTCCCTGTGTTGTACAGTATAACCTTTTAGCTTATTTTATACACAACAGTTTGTACCTCTTATTCCTCTACCCCTATCTTGCCTCTCTTCCCTCCCCACTGATAAGCACTAGTTTAGTTTGTTCTCTATACCTGTGAGGCTGTTTCTGTTTTGTTATATTCACTATTTTGTTGTATTTTTTATATCCCACAAGTAAGTGACATGACACAGTATTTGTCTTTCTCTGTCTGACTTATTTCACTTAAGATAAAGCCCTCCAAATCCATCCATGTTGCTGAAAATGGCAAAATTCCATTCTTTTTTATGACTGAATAATATTCCATTGTATACATGTACCACATCTTCTTTAGTCATTCATCGGTTGATGGTCATTTAAGTTACTTCCATATCTCGACTACTGTAAATAATGCTGCTAGAAACACTGGGTGCATGTATCTTTTCCAATTAGTGTTTCTGTTTCTTTCGGATATATACTCAGGAGTGGAATTGCTGGATCATATGGTTGTTCTATTTTTAGTTTTTTGAGAAACCTCCATAATGTTTTCCTCAGTGGCTGCACCAGTTTACATTCCCTTTTCTCCACATCCTCACTAATATTTATTTGTGTTCTTTTTGATGATAGCCATTCTGACAGGTGTGAAGTGATGGTTTTGATTTGCATTTCCCTGATGATTAGTGACATTGAGCATCTTTTCAGGTGCCTGTTGGCCATCTGTATGTCTTCTTTGGAAAAATATCTATTCGTATCTTTTCCCCATTTTTTAATTGGGTTGTTTGTATTTTTGATATTGAGGTGTATGGGCTGTTTATATATTTTAGACTTTAACCCCTTATCAGTCAGGTCATACCATTTACAAATATTTTCTCCCATTCCGTCTTCATTTCGTTGATGGTTTCCTTTGTTATGTGAAAGATTTTAAGTTTAATTAAGTCCCATTTGTTTATTTTTGCTTTTATTTCCTTTGCTCCAGTAGATGGATCCAAGAATTTCCCAGAGGAAAACATAGACAGAACACTCTTTGACATGAAATCTTTCCTGATTTCTCCAAGCAGATGACCTGACTCCACTCTGTACCATTGTTGCACTCAGTTTCTTTCACTTTCCCAGAAAATAAAACAGTTTGCTTTGTAATGCAATGATTTGTGCCTTTGTTATTTTATTGACTAGAGAGTAGTCACTTAATGTCAAGAATTTGCTCATATTCAGAAATTTTTCCTCATATCCTTGACTAAGCATGATCATACATTAGTGAATATAGCAATAACATATTAGTCCTATATGTAATATATTAGGGTAAGACATGCAAAATTGAATTAGGCAAAACTGAAAATACAGGTTCAGCATCTCAATCACTCATGCATCATATGGTGCTCAAGTACTAATCTTTGGGGTAACTATCTTCTCCCATTTTTTTCTTTTTTTCTTACTCTCCCTCTCTGAAATCTGCATTGCATATATTTGTTCAAACAAGGTGTTGCTAAATTATGGAGAGTTTGCTAGATTTTCTTGTTTTCATAGTTAACTTCTTCCTATTGTTGAGACTAACCACTTCTTTGAAAATAGCAGTACTTATAAATTTAATTTCTTGTCCTGTAATTATTACTTCAAAATCAGAAAGTGATATTAATTGTAATTTTAAAAAATCTTAGATGATTTGACAAAGTAAAATAGTTTCTCTTACTGTCTACCTGTAATGATAAATGATGTATAATTTAAATGTCATTGAATTTAAAATCATTTTCCCAGTTTGTGAGGATTTCTAAAATTATTAATTAGAAACATTATTAACAGTATAGATATTCATTTAATATAATATTTTATTATGACTTGTACATGTTACATTTTAAATTTCTTTATCATTACAAAGAAACATGAGAAAGGTTGAACTTTGCATCAATTGTTCAAGGTAAACGTCAACACATCACATGTTTTCTTTGCCAGCTAATAAATTCTCCTGTACAAGGGAGTTAATTTTGCAGCCTGACAATTTTACATGAAACTGTCATAGTTTGGGGAAAAAAGAAAAGTTTTATAAAAATAAAATAGAAATTTTGTAATAATTGGAACAACTAAATAATATTAATTTATCAATATTCAGGAAACCCAAGAAGATCCCACAGGTTTAGCAATGTTTGGATTTTACTGAAGCAGGAATTAAAATGTAGAATAAGACTGCATATTTGTATAATCTCAACCACAGTTATTCTCTAAGATGTGTTTCCAGGTAGTTAAGTCATTACTAACTAGTAAGTAAAGGGTTGATAAGGTTCCCTGTTTCTCCAAGATGCAACCTCAGGGACACTGACATTTCCTATACACCTGAGAATTGTGTTTGCGTGAATGGGTGGGGGATGGGGAGGTATTCTTGATGAAACTACACCACCAACAAATTTTGTTTTCTTTTAAGGGTCTCAGCTAAAAGTAAGCCACACACGCATACACACAGTTATCAATAGGCAGACATGAAATAAATATGGCTTTATAAGGCAGTGTAGATGGTGCTAGATTTGGAACTCTCACTGAATAGACAATGGCTATGTCTCTGGTTTCTTTTATCATATGGTCGCTGGGAGAAGCAGGCTGCTCTCTAACACCAAGGAGACCCCTCACTGCCCAAGGAACATGGAAGAGAGGAAGAAACTTGATCAGGCAGCCTAGACAGACTGCAGACCAAGAGTGCCATTGGCGTTCTACACCTGGGAAAGGAGGGCCCCACGATCTCCGGGTTCTGGGCAGTGGAACCAGGAAGGTGGGCCTGGGAATATGTAGCATCCCAGCAAATAGTGTCCTGTACAGGTGAAGGGGGAAGCCTCTCTTTCCAGGGAAGGACTTACTGGGCAGCCAATGAAGCTAAGGCTTCAGCCTCCTCCTTTCACATGCTTTTTTCAAGGCCTTGGGGTGACGACAGCAATTGCACACAAGTTTGCACATACATTTGCACAAGTTAGATATTTTAATTTCAATTCCTTTAGATCACTGCTCTTACATTCCTGGAGGAGTAAAACAGTGTTAGGGTGGGTTTGGGCATTTAGAGGTTCGCTAAGGGACACAAATGGGATGCACTCAGCTTAGGTTTAGAGGTTCTGTGGTTGGCTGTTATATTCTTGAATACCTAGGTCTTTGCTAGATGAGCTGGAAGAGGAGCGAGTACCAGGAAGGTCTCTTCATCTCTCTGTGGATTCCCCTGGCTTTGTGGTCAGTGGGGCAGGGCCATTCATACCCAGAGCCCGGCACTGCAACTGAGTGGTAAAGGATGGGAAATAAGGTTTACAAAATACAGATATAGATTCTCATGCATAAGAATTTTTTCCATGTCTTAGAGGTTGTATAAAGAAGAAACATGGGGAGACCTTCAAGATGGCAGAGGATTAAGACAAGGAGATCACCTTCCTCCCCACAGATACATCAGAAATACATCTACATGTAGAACAACTCCTACAGAACACCTAATGAATGCTGGCAGAAGACCTCAGACTTCCCAAAAGATAAGAAATGCCCCCACGTACCTGGGTAGGACAAAAGAAAAAACAGTGGCCAAAGAATAGGGATGGGACCTGCACCACTGGGAGGGAGATGTGAAGGAGGAAAAGTTTCCACACACTAGGAAGCCCCTTCACTGGCAGAGATGGGGGGGGGAAGCTTTGGAGCCATGGAAGAGAGCGCAGCAACAGGGGTGCAGAGGGCAAAGTGAAGATTCCTCCACAGAGGATTGGTGCCGACCAACAATCATCAGCCTGAGAGGCTTGTCTGTTCACCCGCCGGGATGGGCGGGGTCTGGGAGCTGAGGCTCAGGCTTCTGAGGTCAGATCCCAGGGAGAGGACTGGGGTTGGCTGCGTGAACACAGCCTGAAGGGGGCTAGTGTGCCAGAGCTAGCTGGGAGGGGGTCCAGGAAAAAGTCTGGAACTGCCTAACAGGCAAGAGATCACTGTTTCCGGGTACGCGAGGAGAGGGGATTCAGAGAACTGCCTAAACAAGTTCCAGAGAAGGGCACAAGCTGTGAATATCAGTGCAGACACCAGAGACAGGCATGCAACTCTAAGGTTACTTCTGCAGCCACCAAGATGTCTGTGTGCAAGCACAGGTCACTATCTGCACCTCCCCTCCCAAGAGCCTGTGCAGCCCACCACTGCCAGGGTCCCGTGATCCAGGGACAACTTCCCCAGGAGAACACATGGCATGCTTAAGACTGTGCAACATCACATCAGCCTGTGCTACCGCAGGCTTGTCCTGCATCTTTTAATCTTTCCTCCCCCTGAGCCTGAGTGAGCCAGAGACCCCTAATCAGCTGCTACTTTAACCCCATCTTGTCTGAGCGAAGAACAGACACCCTAAGGTGACCTACACCATAGATGGGGCCAAATCCAAAGCTGAAACCCAGGAGCTGTGCGAACAAAGAAGAGAAAGAGAAATCTCTCCATGCAATCTCAGGAGCAGCAGATTAAATCCCCACAATCAACTTGATGTACCCTGCATCTACGGAATACCTGAAGAGACAATGAATCATCCCAAAATTGTGGTGAGGGACTTTGTGTGATTTTGTCTGTATAGCTTGGCTTTTAGCATTTGTCCTAGGGTTCTGTCTCTCTCTCTGTGTCTCTCTCTGTCTCTGTCTCTGTCTCTCTCTCTCCCCATATATATATTATATATATATATATTTTTTTAATGTAGTTTTTTATTACTTATTATCATTGGTGGATTTGTTTTTTGGTTTGGTTGCTCTCCTCTTTCTTTCTTTTTTCTTTCTTTCTTTTTATTACTTTTCCATTTTTAATATTTTTTTATTTTAATAAATATATTCTATTTTAGTCTTTCTTTCACTTTTTCTCACTTTTCTTCTGAGCCATGTGGCTGACAGTGTCTTGGTATTTGAGCCAGCTGGCCGGTCTGTGCCTCTGAGGTGGGAGAGCTGAGTTCAGGACACTGGTCCACCGGAGACCTCTCAGTGCCATGTATTATCAAAAGGCAAAAGCTCTCCCAGAGATACCCATCTCAACACTAAGACCCAGCTCCACTCAATGACCAGCAACCTACAGCGCTGTACACCCTATGACAAACAACTACCAAGACAGGAACACAAGCCCACCCATTAGCAGAGAGGCTGTCTAGAATCATAATAAGGTCACAGACACCCCAAAATGCACCAGTGAATGTGGACCTGCCTACCTGGAGGACAAGATACAGCCTCATCCACCAGAACACAGACACCAGTCTCCTCCACCAGGAAGCTTACACAACACACTGAACCAACCTTAGCCACTGGAGGCAGACACCAAAAACAACAGGAACTACAGACCTGCAGGCTGCGAAGAGTAAGTTAATCAAAAGAGAAGACAGAAAAACACACAGCAGATGAAGGAAAAAGGTAAAAACTCACCAGACCAAACAAATGAAGAGGAAATAAACAGTCTACCTGAAAAAGAATTCAGAATAATGACAGTAAAGATGATCCAAAATCTAGGAAATAGAATGGAGAAAATACAAGAAACGTTTAATAAGTACCTAGAAGAACTAAAGAGCAAACAAACAATGATGAGCAACACAATAAATGTAATTCAAAATTCTCTAGAAGGAATCAATAACAGAAAAACTGATGCAGAAGAACAGGTAAGTGACCTGCAAGATAAAATATTGGAAACAAGTGTCACATAGCAGAATAAAGAAAAAAGAATGAAAAGAATTGATGACAGTCTCAGAGACCTCTGGGACAACGTTAAACACATCAACATTCGAATTATAGGAGTCGCAGAAGAAGAAGAGAAAAAGAAAGGAACTGAGAAAATATTTGAAGAGATTATAGTTGAAAATTTCCCTAATATGAGAAAGGATATAGTCAAGGATAAATCCAAGCAGAAAAACGGCAAGACACATATTAATCAAACTATCAAAAATTACATACAAAGAAAAAATATTAAAAGCAGCAAGGGAAAAGCAACAAATAACATACAAGGGAATCCCCATAAGGTTAACAGCTGATCTTTCAGGAGATACTCTGCAAGCCAGAAGGGATTGGCAGGACATATTTAAAGTGATGAAAGGGAAAAACCTACAACCAAGATTACCCATCAAGGATCTCATTCAGATTAGATGGAGAAATCAAAACCTTTACAGACAAGTAAAAGTTAAGAAAACTCAGCACCACCAAACCAGCTTTACAACAATTGCTAAAGGAACTTCTCTAGGCAGGAAACACAGAAAAGGAAAAGACCTACAAAAACAACCCCAAAACAATTAAGAAAATGGTAATAGGAACATAGATATCAATAACTCCCTTAAATGTAAATGGATTAAATATTCCAACCAAAAGACATAGAGTGGCTGAATGGATAAAAACACAAGACCCATATATATGCTCTCTACAAGAGATCAACTTCAGACTTAGGGACACATACAGACTGAAAGTGAGGGGTTGGAAAAAGATATTATATGCAAATTGAAATGGAAAGAAAGCTGAAGTAGCAGTTCTCATATTAGACAAAATAGACTTTAAAAATAAAGACTATTGCAAGAGACAAAGAAGGACATTACATAATGATCAAGGGATCAATCCAAGAAGATATAACAATTGTAAATATTAATGTACCCAACATAGGAGCACCTCAATACATAAGGCAAATGCTAACAGCCATAAAAGGGGAAATTGGCCTTAATACAATCATAGTAGGGAACTTTAACACTCCACTTTCACCCATGGACAGACATTCAAAATAAAAATAAATGAGGACCATTATACCTTGGGTCACAAATCAAGCCTTGGTAAATTTAAGAAAATTGAAATAGTTTCAAGTATTTTTTCTGACCACAATGCTATGAGATTAGACATCAATTACAGGAAAAAACCTGGAAAAGATACAACCACATGGAAGCTAAGCAAAACACACTAAATAACGAAGAGATCAATGAAGAAATCAAAAAGGAAATTAAAAATACCTAGAAACAAATGACAGTGAAAACGTGATGACCCCAAACCTATGGGATGCAGCAAAAGAAGTTCTAAGGCGGAAGTTTATAACAATACAATCTTACATCAAGAAATAAGAAACATCTCAAATAGACAACCTAAACTTACACCTAAAGCAATTAGAGAAAGAAGAACAAAAAAAACCCAAAGTTAGCAGAGGAAAGAAATCATAAATATCAGATCAGAAAAAAAATGAAAAAGGAATGAAGGACACAGTAGCAAAGATCAATACAACTAAAAGCTGGTTCTTTGAGAAGATAAAAATATTGATAAACCATTAACCAGATTCATCAAGAAAAAAAGGGAGAAGACTCATATCAATAGAATTCGAAATGTAAAAGGAGAAGTAATAAGTAACACTGAAGAAATATGAGGATGATGAGAGATTACTACAAGCAACTATATGCCAATAAAATGGACAACCTGGAAGAAATGGACAAATTCTTAGAAAAGAACAACCTTCCGATACTGAACCAAGAAGAAATAGAAAATACAAACAGACCAATCACAAACACCAAAATTGAGACTGTGATTAAACGTCTTCCAACAAACAAAAGACCAAGACAAGATGGCTTCACAGGTGAACTCTATCAAACATTTAGAAAAGAGCTAACACCTATCCTTCTCAAACTGTTCCAAAACATAGCAGAGGGAGGAACATTCCCAAACTCATTCTAAGAAACCACCATCACCCTGACACCAAAACCAGAAAAAGATGTCACAAAAAGGGAAAACTACAGGACGATATCTCTGATGAAAACAGATGTGAAAATGCTCAACAAAATACCAGCAAACAGAATCGAGCAGCACAGTAAAGGGATCATACACCATGATCAAGTGGGGTTTATCCCAGGAATACAAGGGCTCTTCAATATTTGCAAAGCAATCAATGTGATACACTGTATTAACAAACTGAAGGATAAAAACCATAGGATAATCTCAATAGATGCAGAAAAAACTTTCAACAAAATTCAACACCTATTTATGATAAAATCCTCCAGAAAGTAGGCATAGAGAGAACTTAATTCCACATAATAAAGGCCATATATGACAAACCCAAAGGCATCATCGTTCTCAATGTTGAAAAACTGAAACCATTTCGTCTAAGATCAGGAGCAAGACTAAGTTGTCCACTCTCACCACTATTATTCAGCACAGTTTTGGAAATCAATAAAAGAGGAAAAAGAAATAAAAGGAATCCAGATTGGAAAAGAAGAAGTAAAGCGGTCACTGTTTGCAGCTGACATGATACTATACATACAGAATCCTAAAGATGCTTCCAGAAAACCAGTAGAACTAATCAATGAATTTGGCAAGGCAGCAGGATACTAATTAATGCACAGAAATCTCTTGCATTCCTATAGACTAATGATGAAAAATCTGAAAGAGAAATTAAGGAAATACTCCCATTTACCATTGCAACAAAAAGAGAAAAATACTTAGTAATAAACCTACCTAAGGAGACAAAAGACCTCTATGAAGAAAACGATAAGACACTGATGAAAGAAATTAAAGATGATACAAATAAATGGAGAGATATACCATATTCTTGGATTGGAAGAATCAACATTGTGAAAATGATTATACTACCCAGAGCAATCTACAGATTCAATGCAATCCCTGTCAAACTATCAATGGTACTTATCACAGAACTGGAGCAAAAAATTTCATAATTTGTATGGAAACACAAAAGGCCCCAAATAGGCAAAGCAATCTTGAGAAAGAAAAACGGAGCTTGAGGAATCAGGCTCCCCCACCTCAGACTGTACTACAGAGCTACAGTAATCAAGACAGTATGGTACTGGCACAAAAACAGAAATCTAGATCAATGGAACAGGATTGAAATCCTAGAGATAAATCCACGCACATATGGTCACATTTTTTCATAAAGGAGGCAAGAATATACAATGGAGAAAAGACACCCTCTTCAATAAGTGATGCTGTGATAACTCTACAGCTACACATAAAAGAATGAAATTAGAACACTCCCTAACACCCTACACACACACACAAAGAAACTCAAAATGGATTAAAGACCTAAATGTAAGGCCAGACACCATCAAACTCATAGAGGAAAACATAGGCAGAACACTCTATGACATAAATCACAGCAAGATCCTTTTTGACCCACTTCCTAGAGGAATGGAAATAAAAACAAAAATAAACAAATGGGTCCTAATGAAACTTAAAGCTTTTGCACAGCAAAGGAAACCATAAACAAGACAAAAAGACAACCCTGAAAATGGGAGAAAATATTTGCAAATGAAGCAACTGACAAACGATTAATCTCCAAAATATACAAGCAGCATATTCAGCTCATTATCAAAAAAACAAATAATCCAATCCAAAAATGAGCAGAAGACCTATACAGACATTTCTCCAAAGAAGATATGCAGATTGCCAACAAACATATGAAAGGATGCTCAACATCACTAATCATTAGACAAATGCAAATCAAAACTACAATGAGGTATCACCTCACATCAGTCAGAATGGCCATCATCAAAAAAATCTACAAACAATTGTTTATTTTTGTTTTTATTTCCACTTCCCCAGGTTGTGGATCAAAATGGATCTTCCTGTGGTTTATGTCATGGAGTGTTCCTCCTATGTTTTCCTCTAAAAGTTTTCTAGTGTCTGGCCTTACATTTATGTCTTTAATCCATTTTGAGTTTATTTTTATGTATGGTGTTAGGGAGTGTTCTAATCTCATTCTTTTCCATGTAGCTGTCCAGTTTTCCCAGCTCCAATTACTGAAGAGACTGTCTTTTATCCATTGTATATCCTTGAGTCCAGTGTCATAGATTAGTTGACCATAGGTGCGTGGGTTTATCTCTGGACTTTCTATCATGTACCATTGATCTATATTTCTGTTTTTGTGCCAGTACTATATTGTCTTGATTACTGTAGCTTTGATGTATAATCTGAAGTCAGGGAATCTGCTTCTCCTAGCCCCATTTTTTTTCCCTCAAGAGTGTTTTGGCTATTCAGGGTCTTTTGTGTCTCCATACAAATTTTAAGATTTTTTGTTCTAGTTCTGTAAAGAATGCCATTGATAATTTGATAGGGATTGCACTGAATCTGTATATTGCTTTGGGTAGTATAGTCATTTTCACAGTATTGATGCTTCCAATCCAAGAACATGGTATTCTCTCCATCTGTTTGTGTGATCTTTGATTTCTTTCATCAGTGTCTTATAGTTTTCTGCATACAGGTCCTTTACCTCCTTAGGTAGGTTTGTTCCTAGGTATTTTATTCTTTTGGTTGCAGTGGTGAATGGGATTGTTTCCTTAATTTCTCTTTCTGATTTTTCACTCTTAGCATATAGGAATGCAAGAGATTTTTGTGCATTAATTTTTTATCCTGCAACTTTACCAAATTCATTGATTAGCTCTAGTAGTTTTCTGGTGGCATCTTTAGGATTATCTATGTAGAGTATCATGTCATCTGCAAGCAGTGACAGTTGTCCTTCCTCTTCCAATTTGTATTCTTTTTTTTCTTTGTTGTCTCTGATTGCCTTGGTTAGGAATTCCAAAACTATGCTGAATAAGAATGGTGAGGGAGGGCATCCTTGTCTTCTTCCTGATCTTAGAGGAAATGCTTTCAGATTTTCACCATTGAGAATGATGTTTGCTGTGGGTTTGTCGTATATGGCCTTTTTATGTTGAGGTAGGTTCCCTCTATGCCCACATTTTGGAGAGTTTTTATCATAAATGTGTTTTGAATTTTGTCAGAAGCTTTTTTTGCATCTATTGAGATGATCATATGTTTTCTATTCTTCAGTTTGTTAATATAGTGTATCACATTGATCGATTTGCATATATTGAAGAATCACTGCATCCCTGGGATTAAATCCCTCTTGATCATGGTGTATGATCCTTTTAATGTTTTATTGGATTCTGTTTGCTAATATTTTGTTGACAATTTTTGCATCTATATTCATCAGTGATATTGGTCTGTGATTTACTTTTTTTGTAATATCTCTGGTTTTGGTATCAGGGTGATAGTGGTCACAAAGATTGAGATTGGGGGTGTTCCCTTTTCGACAATTCTTTGGAAGAGTTTGAGAAAGATGGGTGTTAATTCTTCTCTAAATGTTTGATAGAATTCAACTGTGAAGGTATCTGGTCCTGGACTTTTGTTTTCTGGAAGATTTTTAATCATAGTTTCAATTTCATTACTTGTGATTGGTCTGTTCATATCTTTTATTTCTTCCTGGTTCAGTCTTGGAAGGTTATACCTTTCTAAGAATTTGTCCATTTCTTCCAGGTTGTCCATTTTATTGGCATAGAGTTGATTGTACTAGTCTCTTTCGATGCTTTGTATTTCTGCGGTGTCTGTTTAACTTCTCCTGTTTCATTTCTAATTTTATTGATTTGAGTCCTCTCCCTCTTTTCCTTGATGAGTTTGGCTAATAGTTTATCAATTTTGTTTATCTTCTCAAAGAACCAGCTTTTAGTTTTATTGGTCTTTGCTATTTTTTCTTTCGTTCTATGTAATTTTTTTATGCTCTGATCTTTATGATTTCTTTCCTTCTGTTAACTTTGAGTTTTGTTTGTTCTTCTTTCTCTAGTTCCTTTAGGTTAAGGTTACATTGTTTATTTGAGATTTTTCTTGTTTCTTTTTTTTTATTATTATTATTATTATTTTGCGGTACGTGGGCCTCTCACTGTTGTGGCCTCTCCCATTGTGGAGCACAGGCTCTGGACACACAGGCTCTGCGGCCACGGCTCATGGACCCAGCCGCTCTACAGCATGTGGGATCTTCCCGGACCGGGGCATGAACCCGTGTCCCCTGCATCAGCAGGCAGACTCTCAACCACTGTGCCACCAGGGAAGCTCCCTAGGGAATTTTTGACTATAATCTCTTCAAATATTTTCTTGTGTCCTTTCTCTCTTCTCCTTCTGAGGTCCCTATAATGCAAATGTTGGTGAATTTAATGTTGTCCAAGGTCTCTTAGGCTGTCTTCATTTCTTTCCATTCTTTTTTATTTCTTTTGTTCCACAGTAGTGAATTCCACCATTTTGCCTTCCAGGTCACCTATCCGTTCTTCTGCCTCAGTTATTCTGCTATTGATTCCTTCTAGTGTATTTTTCATTTCAGTTATTGTACTGTTCATCTCTGTTTGTTTGTTCTTTAATTCTTCTAGGTGTTTGTTCTTTAATTCTTCTATGTCTCTGTTAAGCATTTCTTGCATCTTCTCTATCTTTGCCTCCGTTCTTTTTCTGAGCTCCTGGATCATCTTCACTAACATTATTCTCAATTCTTTTTCTGGAAGGTTGCCTATCTCCACATCATTTAGTTCTCTTTGTGGAGTTTTATCTTTTTCCTTCCTCTGGTACATAGTCCTCTGTCTTTTCATTTTGTCTACCTTTCTGTGAATGTGGTTTTCATTCCACAGGCTGCAGGATTGTATTTCTTGTTTCTGTTGTCTTCCCACTCATGGATGAGGTTATTTAAGAGGCTTGTGCAAGCTTCCTGATGAGGGAGAGATCGGTGGTGTGTAGAGCTGTTTATTGCTCTGGTGGGCAGAGCTCAGTGAAGCTTTAATCCATTTGTCTGCTAATGGGTGGGGCTTAGTTCCCTCCCTGTTGGTTGTTTGACCTGAGGTGACCCAGAACTGGAGCCTGCAGGCTTTTCTGTGGGGCTAATGGCAGAGTCCTGGGCGGACTCACACCAAGGAGTACTTCCCAGAACTTCTGCTGCCAGTGTCTTGCCCCTGCAGTGAGCCACAGCCACTCCCCACCTCTGCAGGAGACCCTCCAAACTAGCAGGTAGGTCTGCTATGGGGTCATTGCTCCTCCCACTTGGTCCTGATGCACTCACTACTTTGTGTGTGTCCTCCAAGGGTGGAGTTTCACCCAGTCCAGTTGAAGTCCTGCAATCAAATCCTGCTAGCCTTCAAAGCCTGATTCTCTGGGAATTCCTCCTTCTCTTGCTGGACCACCCAGGTTGAGAAGCCTGATGTGGGGCTCAGAACATTCACTCCAGAGGGTGGACTTTTGTGGTATAACTGTTCTCCAGTTTGTGATTCACCCACCCAGCAGTTATGGGATTTGATTTTATTGTGATTGCACTCCTCCTACCATCTTATTTCAGCTTCTCCTTTATCTTTGGATGTGAGGTATCTTTTTTGGTGAGTTCCAGTGTCTTCCTGTCTATGACTGTTCAGCAGTCAGTTGTGATTCCAGTGCTCTCGAAAGAGGGAGTGAGCGCACATCCTTCTACTCCGCCATCTTGAACCAATCTCATCTAAGGTTTTTGTATGTGTAATTTTGTATTCTTTTTCTTAAGGGAGTCACCTAAACTTCATAAGTTTCAGTCCGCACAAAAACTAGATTTTCACCTTGACTTTTCAATGATTTGGAGAAAAAAATATGAGTCAAATTAATCATTTGTTATTGTTTTTGTTGATGAAGATGAAAGTAAGATCCATGATCATGAAGATAAAAATAACTATGAATGCAGAGAATTCTTGAAGTTTCTATGATGATGTTTGAATGACAGGAGAAGTTTTGCAAAAAGTATCTCATAGAGAGTAGGAACACTGTCCTCAGCCATGATTGCACAAAAGCACTGGGGTTGAAAATTCATATTTTTATCAAAACTAGAAATTAATCAGGGACACTGGAAGCTGGGGTGTTTTGGGAAGAATGGGGTGAGGGTGGAGTGCTGTGATTTAGAAGAAGAAATAGCAAGTGATCAGGTTTGGGGTCAGATGTAAGATAGTCTGGAACATTCTGGAAAGAGGAGGCTTTGCAATGTTAGCAACAGGACACTTTCAGATATTTTTATTGAGGGTGTGATATGATTATCTGCCCCTCTGGACTGTGCCCAGAAATGCAAATTATCATATCTCAAAAATATTTGCTTTTCCTCCTTCTGCAGTGCATGCGTGAATCCTGTAGAAGTTATATCAGTTCAAAACAAAAGGAAAAACAACTTGCTTTTAAAAATATGAACTTATAAAGAAATCAGATGCATTGAAGATTATTCTACAGATGTTTCCATAAAATCTAGTTTGAAAATATTCTTAGTTGTAACTAACTAGTCTTCAGCCACATTTGATCAGGGTGAATAGAAAATGAACTACTCATTAAGCCATATTTTTACATGACAGAAATTAGCATAACTTATATTTTTCCTCCCTTTTTTTTAGCTTTTGGCCCAAGATCAATACTTAGTCTATTTCACTCCCATCTGCTTATTTCCTTTGATGTTCTCCATAATAAATTACAGTCACTTGGGTCTCTCAGCTCTCACTTGCACAAATAAAACCTGACAGAGCTTTCATTAAAAAAATGTCAATACTATATCAAATTTCTCTCACAGCTACCCACACAGCTGCAGAAACTTCCAGGAACAAAAACTACTTTCAACCATAATTTATACAATCATAGATGGAGTGAAATGTTCTCCTTTAAAACAGCCCAGATACCCTATAAACAGGTTGATAAATCACCAACGAGTCCTTGTTTACTTCCTTTCCTCCTTTTGCAGTCATTGGAAAAGTTCTGTTGCCTTGTTGTTTGTTTGCTTGCCTTTTGTCCCACTCCTGGTTAGTTTGCTTTTAAATGCAATATGTATTTGTTAAGACACGCTCTTGAAAACTAAGTGACCAGATAGAAATAAATAAGCATTTGGAAAAGTTAACATTATTTATTTTTCTGTTAATATAACAAAATATTCCATAAATATTTTATTAATATTTTAAGGTGGAAAATAACTAATAACATAGAATATTTAAAAGAGATTGGAGACCATGTCAGAAATTATGATATTCTGTGTTTGAGAAGGTGAAGAAGAAGGGTGCGGACCACAGTATAAAAATAGACATTTGATCTGCAGGAAAGAGTAAGAGATGAGAATCATTCCTTTATTCTCTATTTTTTATTTGGAAGGAGAATCTGTGTGTCTAGTGTTATTTCACCACCAAAATAAGAAGCTCTGAACTTATCAAAATAGATAGTTCTTTATACGTATATTTTTTAAAATTTTTGGCTGCACCATGCAGCATGTGGGATCTTCGTTCCCCAACCAGGGATCGAACCCGCACCCCCTGCATTGGAAGTACACAGTCTTAACCACTGGACCACCAGAGAAGTCCCATAAATGGGGAGTTCTTAATAAACAAAACAGAAGCTATGTCTTCAGGATTTGGAGAACTACAACCTATAACAGGAAGGAGGAGGCAGGAGATGTTCTTTGACAAAGTCAGTGCTATTGTTACCTTTACACTCAAGTGGATGTTAAGTTAGGACAGTGAGAAAGACACTAAGGAAGGAGCACTAACCCTACTACAGATGTGATACAGTTATGGAAAAGAGATACTTGTATGCAGGTTGACCTTAAAAAGTGAACAAATTTGTAAGAAGAAATACAAAGGCAGGGGATATAGAGAAGTGGATAGAAAATTTTAACCTGTTTGGGAATCAGAATTTACCATAGAATCAAAGGAAATATCAAGAAGTGGCCTAGAAATGTACTTCCTAAATAGTTTATGGAATACTATCTTTTATGGAACACTAGTCTACTACAAAAAAAAACTAGGAAACTTGGTTGGTTTAAACAAGTTAAACATGCTTTTCTTCTATAAGACTTATTAGAATCTTTAATACAGTCACATTGTGATTTTCCTAATATACTGATAGCATGCAAACTTTATAGCTCTGTTTGACGACAGAGACCCTTTTATAAAAACCTGTGAAATCTTCCAAAACTATTAGTCCAGTGCATATGATTTGGAAAATTCTTCAAATATCATATGTTCCAATTAATATTTGTCTTAGACAGTAGTCATTTAAAAAAGGAAGCAAATTGAGCTAGAATCTGTTAAAAACAAATTTAGTAAAATCCCAGGAAGACTCCTAGGCAAAATCCTCATTATCACTCACCTGCTAGATCTAAATTTTCTTCTCAGGGACATGATCTATTCAAAGGGCAAGAATTCTGCTAAGTAAGAATCACAAAACTTACTCTTGAGAACTAAATTAAAGACAGGAGGATTCTTAACTCCAAGGGTCCTGATAGAGTTGACCAGGGTTCTGGGTTTATTGTAGTCCTGAGGGGTTAGGCTCTTCTCCTCCTTAAATCCAAGGGGAGGGCTGGGGGTAGAAAGAATTTTGTGGACAGCATACACACACCTCGGACCTCTCCCAAAGCCATTAGAGACCATGGTGTGCATCAATGAAATGATTCTTTTTTCTGATTTGGACCACATTGAGGATCGAGGTCTTGATTCCTGGTCAGGAGTGGCTCTTGGGCTGACTGGTGTGAGGCTCCAGGGGACAGTGAATCAGTTGTTAAGCTCTGGCCAGCTAAGGTCAAAAGAAATGGAAAAAAAGTGGCAGACTATAGCTTGAAAAGTTAAAGTTCAGGAGAAGGAGCATCTCCTAACAGCAAAGTTCAGTGATTCCTGGTACAGCACTCCTGCCCTGCCTGGAAGTTGATCTGCCCAGCACGACTGAAACAAAACTTTTCCTTAAGGCACAAGAGGAGTTCCAAGGTCCTCTGTGAATTCAAATTCAACACTAAGAGGTTATAGTCTTTAGAGTTCATACATGTGTACTCTTCCCTACCTATTTCAGAAGGAACATTATGAACGTGAACATAATTTTTATTTTATTTAATTCATTTCTCTTGTTAATCCATACACAGTTACTTGTCTTCTAGTTTGTTGAAGCAACAAGTCAGACCATATTTGCCATGATAATAGCTGTCAAAGTGGCTGTAAAACTCCGGCACCACATTCATCTGAAGGTCACTCCTAGCAAAAAGGACAGATTTTGCCACCCTCACCCTCCTTAGGGTATTTCTGGATAGCCAGGAAAATCTTTCTGCAATGCTTATCTCCTCAGGAGTGGGCACACTTCTTCCTGTTCTTTGTGCAACCACAAGGCTCAACCCAAGATGCAGACTGGATGCCTTTGAGTGTCCTGGTCAAAGTATGGCCATCTTCCCTTTGTTTCCAGTGGAGATCAGTCTTTGCTGATGGGGGAATTCCTTTCTCGTGCTGAATCTTGGACTCTACCTTTTCTGTTGTATCCAGGGTTCAATCTCAACAGCGCTGGTCTTCCCGTAGAGTTTATATGAAAATCTGCATCTTGGCAGTGGTTCCACCCAAGGCTGAGGGAAAGGAAGTGATGGGTTAGATCTGGGGACAGAGCTGAGGATGACAGGAGGGTTGCTGGCCAAAGAACTGGGCAGAATTTTTTTATAAAAGTCTCCTTACAAATGATTAAACATTGAAGTCGGAAAGGACAATAGCATCATCTCATTGTTCCTGGAACACTAATGAATGTAAATATTTTGGCACTAATTTGTATGCTGACACGCGTGGGGTTTAGGATATGTCTCATTCTTTTCACTCTTCTCTCTTCCTGTGATTTACAATCTCTCCAGTGAACAGCCTCCCCATCCTCCTTGGAAGGATGTGTGCACTCAATCCCACTGTGTGTCCATCCGTTAAGGGCCCAAATCTGACAAAATGCCCTGAATGCTGTGTGCCAAAGAGCTCTCTCTTTAATTGAGTCTGAAACATAAATAATAAGAGCATCTTTAATTCTGGAAAATGGTGACAATAGGAGGGAATAAATGATAGGAAAAAATAACAAGAAATGAGATTTATTAGCAGAACAATGTTGTTAGATATTTATATAAAACCCCCTCTGTTGCTGCAATTGGTTGTTTTGGTTTTTATTCTCGACTCATAGATCTGTCAAAGGAGGAGGATGTGAGAAGACATGAGGAACATCTCTGAAAGTCACTGGGCTCAGGGACTCATCCTGAAAAGTGCAGTTGTAACTGATGTGTGTTTATAAATATGCATGATGTATGTATACAATATTTTACTCTCCCAGGTTGTCCCGTCTATATAAGTTGGCAAATTCCTTTAAGTAGAAGCACATACAAGCACATGTGCACACACACAAGTCCAAAACCTTTCTCTGTTAATTCAAGTATTTTTTATGAATATTTCACTTGGAGAAATTATACAAGTCAAGTGGGCAGTACTTCCAGGTTGTAGTCTTGGGAGGCTTTGAAATTAGCAACAGTTTTGCAGATAAACTGTCATTATTAGCCAGAGAGTAGCTGTACTATATATATATATACCCTTTTACAGGAGGGTTGATACCATTGGGACAACAGCTGCCTTTGAATATCAAAGACCCAGAACTGGCACCCACTGCATCGCCATGACTGCATCGCCAAAGCAGTAAAGTCTACACCATGAGCAGATGACAGGCCACCTCCTTCTGCTCGACAGAGCCTGGGGCTACAGAAGGTACCAGCACTCAAATTCTCAATAGCTGGAAATGAACCAGACCCTGAATTCAGATAGGAAAATGAAATGAAAGTGGGACAATCACCGAAATGAACCAAGAAAAGGAAAAAAAAAGATATTCATATGCTTGTAATTTTCCTCCCAGAAAAGGATTAGATGAAATGTTTACACATCTGCTTTCTTTGATTGAATCAAACATTATAGTCATTGGTTTACACTCATAATGGTGTACCTGAGGGTGTCCCTCTACAAATTGGGGTACAGATACACACCCAGGTCGCTTCTGGAGGACCACACTTTATGGCAAAACAGGAAGTGCAGAAGCCTAATATAAGCCTCGTTCTCCAAATTAGGGAGAAATAGTAAAAAAGGAGGGAAAAGCATATATTAGTTGAGGAATGATAAGTAACTTGTGGTATATTTATGTAAAGTAATACTATAAATCATGAAAATGAAAAAGATATAACTATATTTATCAACGCCTGTCAGCCTCCAAAGTGTCAAGTGAAACACAAAAGGTGAACTCTGAGGATTCCTCCATTTACTCAAAGTTCAAAAACAAGCAGAGTTAATTCTTGGGTGAGAAGTCAAAATCGGGGTTGCCTATGGGGTGCAGTGCATTTCTGGGGGCCTGAAGTGGGCTTTTCTGTGGTGAGCAAGTTTGTTTCTTGGTCATGTTCGGGGGTTGGTTACATGACTATTTGCATTTATAAAACTTCATCAATACGTGCACTTCTGATTAATGAACCTCTGTATGTATATACCCTGTTGTGTGCCTAACATGCTGGTAGAATTTGCAATGAAAGATGCTTTCCTCTTCACAGATGTTGTATTTCATTAAATTGCATTAAATTTCTTGTTAGAAATTGGATCTACTCTACCCACATACCAAAAGCATATACCTCACTTACATGAAAATAAACTTTGATATACACTGTACTTCCCAGAATGCATGCTTTGGAAATTGATATTCGAATGGATTTCTTAGTGTCTTAACTATCCAAATGTTTAAACAAATGATATAGTTCAAGTGTAAAACATCCTGTAAAAATAAAACAATTTTAAACACAGATAGATGGGACCTATCTCTGAGGAAAGATTAAGAGAGTGAAGATGAATGTCTTCCTTTTGCTTCCTATATATATTTTTAATTGAAAGGTTTTGTATAAACCCACTTGTTCAACCACAACTATTAATAACGTACAATATATGAATGATCATCCTATCATCAGGAAAGATCATTCCTTTCAGGGGAAGACAAAGGAAATGGAAATAAATTTTATGAGCAAAGATTAAGTGATCTGAGCTTTTTGAAAAATAGAAAAGTAAATGAAAGATTTAATAGCTGTCTTCAACTTTAAATGGGTGATTACATTAGCAAAAAGCTGTCAATTTTTCTCTGTTTCTAAAGAAGTGATGAGAGAATTTGATTTAATATTGCAGCTTAAACACGGCTGCAGTACAGGGAGAAACTGGCCTCGTATTTGGCAATTTTGAGACAGGGGGTAATATAAATAAATCCTAGGGTTTTTACATGAACGTCCACAATTGGTCCAAGAGATTGGAAACACTCCTTCACGACCACCACCCCACCCAGGGTGTCCACAGGCAAATTTGTATCAGAATGTCTGTAAATTTTCAACTGTTGCCTAGAACTCCATCAAATTTTGTATGCCCATTTACTGTAGCACATTTTAAGTTATTAGTTTGAGAGATTTTTCTTTAGACATCTTTGAAAAACATAGTAATTTTAAAAGATGTAAGATTCTTTTTCCTTTTGGATACCCAGACTCTAAGTTTGAGAAACACTGGCTTGAATGATCTTCATTTCATAAAGGAAACACTTAGAAAAATAGCTTATTACAAGGTACTATTTTGTGAACAATAATAGTAATGTAGCTGGAATTTTTTTGCGTGTCAATACCAAGAACTTTATCCATAAATATCTATAAAAAGATGTGAAATTATAGAAAGTTTTAGGTACAGTGGTAATTAAGATAAATTTCAGTTGACTCATACCTGGGTAGCTTTTCCTGGCACAGTCTCCCAGGCGGTGAAATGCTGAGGCTACCTAACCTGTTACCAGTTGTCCACACATTCCCATATGAACAGGAGCTCAGTCAGAGAAGGCTGGCTATTCAGTGACTGTAACTCAGTGAAATCATCCAATAGTTTTATTTGTATTTTTTCCCAACTACTGACTTTCATAACGGGTTTATTGGTTCTCACTTTTCTGACTTTAGATTACATAACAGACAAGTTCCTAGTCCCACTGGACATTTTCAAATATCAATGAACAATGCCATCTTCAGATAGCAAAAATCCCAGTCAAAGTATAATAACCTCAAACCAGGAAAGGCTACTCTATTTTATGGCTACACCTCTTCCCTTAGCTCAGGTCTCAGCTTTGAAACCTGCGATTTACAAGAAAATAACGTTTATCCTCCTGATTCCTTAAGGTGTGAGGTGGTTATTACATAGCTCAGAAATAAGAGTTTGAGAACCACAAACTTGGAGGATAGTATGTGTATATTAACATTCATACCTCTGGCAATGACTCACCAAAAGTAATCATTGACATATTTGGGGAAAAAAAAAAACACTTGAATCAGGGGTCAATTAGGAGCTACACTTACCTCCTCACAGACCTCACTAGTGTTCACCTATCACTGGGTCCTGGAAAAGAGGTCGTGTGCAAAACAAGAAGCAGGACATACTTAACCTAAAATGTATGTGTTAGATGCAGCAGAACATATTAGAAAATGCCTCCAGTCTATTCTGAAAAAAATAAAAGCAGCATCTATAAGACATGAATACTGTATAACTGCATAAATCTAAAGTGCAAATAAATCAGTTACAACAAAACAAAGGACAATGCAAAATACAATCAGGGACAATTGAAGATAAATGTGGTAAGTTTACTTGCATGTGGGGGTCATGAAGAAAAGCTGAAGACAAAATAAAAAGGCACCAAGAACAAACACTGCATATCATTATAATTAGTTAATTCTAACATATAGTCCTTAAATTGTGATAAGTAGAAGGTGAGAGGTAAAAACAAAGAGTGAAGGTAAAAACATTAGACGAGATACAAGGTTGAAGGATATTATCCACAGAAAACACTGTCAAAATAAATTCTGTTAAAATAACAAAAATTCAAAGAGCTTGATACTGGAAAATTTTAAGTAGAAAAATTGAATCGTCTTCCTGTTTAAAATTTTTTCTTTTTCGAGTTTTGGTGGCTAATCATTTAAACTCCAATTACCCTTAGATAAATAGATAAATACAATTTTACTTTCATAAGCTCCACTTGAACTGCTGTCAATCATCTGTTGTGAATCATATTTAAATATAAAATGGACTTGCCTTTAAATGGCAAAGGTTTGAAAAAAGCTCAAAGAATTGATTGGAGTCTGAATGAGGAAGCTAGTTTTCCCACTCTGTGTGTGACAGGCTGCAAGTTAATCCATTGCTTATAACCTTGATCCTCTCACCTTTAAGGGAAATACGACAAAGATCATCATAAGAAATAATGTTTATTGCATCTAGAAAGTATCCCTCATCAGACTCACATATAATAGGGAAATGACAAATGATTACTACATTGTTTATTATTATCACTATCATTATTTTTATTTGCATTTCCTCAGAAAGTAGTCCAAGATGTGGTCTTCTTAAACAGTTGTATTACATTGATGTTAGCAGTTGGAGGATATATTTTATCTCCTTTAGATCAAGTAGGGCTGTGTCTTATTCATTAATGTTACAAATAATTATTAGGTGATCTTGGTATCTGGCATTCTGGTAAGAAATATAATTTGCTTGGGTTTTTGAAGATAATATTTATACACTCTCAGTACTTAAACATGAAGAATTTTATCTTAAATGTGTAGATCAGAGATGTTTTCAGAAAACCAGGGTTACATTCATCAACTTGAAACAGAAGCATAGAAACATCAGAAAGATTAGTTGAAAGACTAATTAAACTAATTAGAATCAGGTATTTCTTGGTGAAAAATCCATAAAGAATCATCATAAGGATATAAATGGAGAAATGTTGAATAATTTAATAGCACTGAAGCAAACAGATAAATAAAACATGGATCCCGCTATGTATCAAGAACTGTATCAAATACTAGGTTTCCAATTTGTATAATAGAGTCTCAGCTTTTGAGCATAGGAGACGTGTATTTGCCAAGCTTTGAGCAATGTGGTTCTAGTTTGAGATTGTTCCTTAAGATGTTGCTCAATATTCTATCACACTAGCAACTTTTGGTTAAGTTCCTGTAGCACGGATTTTTTTCCTGATACTAACCTGCATAATTTCATTAGCTACCTGTAGTCTTTTTGAGCAAATCCCACCAAGCCATATTACCTTAAATTATCATTTTGATCATTAGAAAGAAAGATAGCAAGTTTTGATAGTATTACTAACTGCTCTACAACAAATATTTGAGTGTCTTCTGTTTGCTGGAGCTTGTGCCAATATATCACATTTCATCCTCATTGTATATATTATTTTTGTTTATTTACTTAAGCCATTTCCAGACTTGTTTATATCACCATTAAGAAAAATGTGGGTTCTAATTTACTTTAGTGTGATTTATCTGACACCTTGTTGATTCCAGTTAGTTATATATGAATATCAACTGTACTCTTCCCATTAAATCTCAACATCCCAGTAACAGTAGTATGGTCTTGAGAAACAATTTTGATAAGAATTAATTTCACAATAAGAAAGCTTTGAAGAACAAAGAAGACATATATCCCTTTTAAAATATTAATTACAGGTGCATTGCATTTTCCAGGAGTTTTCCTTTGCATTTATTGAGATTCTTTCTGCCACAGCCCTGAGGCATAAGACTGACTCTGTCTCCTTGGGAAAAAAATATGAGAAAGTGTCAAGGATATAGCAGAAATTGAAGGAGACATTTTTTTCACATATATGCATGTCTCTTTGAAAAAGAAAAAAATAATTCCATGAAACTATTTTAAGATTAAATTGAAGAAAAGCACTTAGAATAATATTACAGCCATTATAAATGGCATTGTAACCTGCATTTTCAAAGGCAGGCATTTCTTCTTAAAGCAGGAATCTTTTTAAAGGAGTCAAATCAGAACCACAATTTGCCATGGTCATGCCATTACTAGTTCTGTGGTAATATCAAGCAAGCCCTGCTCTCCCAAGGAATAGGGGAAAGCTTTTATAGACTAAGTAGAAATACTCAGCTCCTTTTAGGGGATGACTTTTCATTTGTACTGGCTTTTTTTTTTTTTTTAACTGCTGTCGGGTTTTTTGTTGTTTGTATTGACTGTTTGTTATAAACTATCTGTAAACAAATTATAAATCCAGGAATGAAGTGTTAGAGGAGATCAAAAGACTGCAGAGAATAGGTTTTACTTACAAATGCATAGCTCTAGCTTGAAATTAAGACACACCGTTATATTGAAATTAAATTTTAAAGTAACAATTAATTTTGGAAATCTCACAGAAAACAAATTTGTTATTGCAAATTTGAAATACTCTTTTGCCTACACTATTACTTTTTCAATAAAATTACTGCTTTTTTACTGTGACTTCTGACTATTTTCAGTTTTTTAGATGTGTAAATATTGTACTATGAATTAGCATGTGGCTTTGGATGAGTGTGTGAAAATCTCGGAATATCAGTCCCTCAATCTATAAATCTGCTTATTTGCAAAACTGTGTACTGCATGTATTAAATGAAATAGCACTTATACCACCCATCACACAATAGGTTTTATATAACAGTTGAGTCACTTCTCTGATTATAGAAAGTATATTGTATAGAAAAAAATATTACATACTGATAACTAGGGAAAAATGTTTCTGAGTAATCTACTAGAAAATTGTCCTACAGAAAAAAGGTATTTTCCCCCTCTTAAGAGAAAACATGAGTCTATAATCTATGTTTTAAATTAAATTAACATCTAAAAAGAATAATTGATATTCTTTTAGTTGCATATTGCTTTTACTTTGAATTTATTTACAAATTAATTTCTGTCTAAACATATGCATTTATTGTGATGCTTCTCCCACCTGCGCATGTGTATGTGTTTTGCAAGGGAACAAATGGGACAGAAAGAGGGTGGGAAATTTTGTTTGACATCATTCTAATTTTCCAATATTTGGAAACACTGAAATAGCCACATACCACTCTAATGCTGTAGTTTTAAAAAATGGTATGAGTGGTTACCAGTGGGGAGAGTGAACAGGGAAGGCAATATGGGGTTTTGGAATGAAACCACCCTGTATAAAATAGATGAGAACAAGGATACATTGTACAGCACAGGTAAATATAGCCATTGTTTTATAATAACTTTAAATGGAGTATAATCTATAATAATTTTGAATCACTAGGTTGTACACCTAAAACTAATATAATAATGTAAATCAACTATACTTCATTAAAAAAATGGTATGTACATGTATTACAAAAGGTACCCCAAAACAAAATGTAGCTCTTATCATACAGCAGACACTAAGGCAATGGATTTATAAAAAATTCCCACAAGACAGGGTCCCTCTCACAGACATCCTTACAGTCTCGATGCGGAAGTGGTAGAAATGCTTATAGCAACAGAATAGCACAGGAAAATCACACACTGGTTCAGAAGCTTAGAAGATCCAGTTCAGATGGTTGATGATTTGTTTCTCTACAGTATGGAGACTCAACATGAATAGAAGTCATGAAGAAGAGAAAACTACAAGATGAAAGGCATGCAGTTAAACATGAAAACTTCTACCAGAAACAATAACTCAACCAGTTAGGTTATAGCAGAAGCAAGTTACCTATTCAATTTTACTTTTAATAAAAGCACACACACACACACACAAATCCAAATTTAAAAGTTAGCCTTCGTTTTTGTTTTACAGTACCATAAATTATAATATTCACTATTATGTCAGTAAAAGCTGAATTACAATGTCTTGTCCCCAGTCCTGAAGCATTTCTGAGTATCTGCCAAGACTCTTCACATGCAGAGTGTCAGCAGACTTACTGCCAACATAAAATTAGTGTCACCATGAATCTTAGTGATTCTTGCTCTTTTGATCTTAATGTGAGATTAAAAACCAATTAAAAGCTTGGGGTTGGCAACATTTTCTTAGGACATGAAATGTGCTAACTCTAAATGAAAAGTGATATATTGGACTTCATCAAGATTAAAAACATCTGCTATCTAGAACACACCATTAAGAAAATGAGAAGTCCATGAGTTTATTTCTGGGCTTTCTATCCTGTTCCATTGACCTATATTTCTGTTTTTGTGTCAGTATCATGCAGTTTTGATGACTGTAACTTTGTAGTATAGTCTGAAGTCAGAGAGCCTGATTCCTCCAGCTCTGTTTTTCTTTCTCAATATTGCTTTGGCTATTCAGGGTCTTTTGTGTTTCCATACAAATTAAAAGTTATTTTGTTCTAGTTCTGTGAAATTTCCATTGGTAATTTGATAGGGATTGCATTGAATTTGTAGATTGCCTTGGGTAGTATAGTCATTTTGACAATATTGATTTTTCCAATCCAATAACACAATATATCTTTCCACCTGTTTGTGTCATCTTCAATTTCTTTCATCAATATCTTATAGTTTTTGGAGATTAAGTCTTTTGCCTCCTTAGGTAGGTTTATTCCTAGATATTTTATTCTTTTTGGTGTGATGGTAAATGAGATTGTTTCCTTAATTTCTCTTTCTTGTCTTTCATTGTTAGTGTATAGAAATACAACAAATTTCTGTGTATTAATTTTGTATCCTGTGACTTTCCCAAATTCATTGATGAGCTTTAGTAGTTTTCTGATGGCATCTTTAGGATTTTCTATGTATAGTATCATTTAGTCTGCAAACAGTGACAGTTTTACGTCTTCTTTTCTAATCTGGATTCCTTATATTTCTTTTTCTTCTCTGATTGCCATGACTGCCAAAACTATATTGAATAAATGTGGTGAGAGTGGACATCCTTGTCTTGTTCCTGATCTCAGAGGAAATGCTTTCAGCTTTTCACCATTAAGTATGATGTTAGGTTTGTCATATGTGGCCTTTTTTATATTTTAGGTAGGTTCTCTCCAGACCCTTTTTCTGGAAAAGTTCAGATACCAACTGGAAAAAGAATATTTGCAAAACATAACATCTGACAAAGGATTTACATCCATAATATATAAACTTACAATGCAATAGCAAGAAGACAATTAATCTAGATAGAAAAGATGGGCAAAAATTCGCAGACACCCTTCAGAAAAGGTGATATAAAGATGGCCAATAAACACATGGAAAAATGCTAAATATCATTGGGCATGAGATTGAATTAAACCATGTGAACTACCATTGCATACACTAGAAGGAGTAAAATTGAAAAGGCTGACAATATCAGTTTTAATGAGGATTTGAAGCCAGGAAGACTCTTACCTATTACTCTTGGTAGAATAACCATTACATGAGGAACTGTTTAGAAATGTCTTACAAAGTTAAACATATCCTTACGAAAAGACAAAGAAATTACACTCCTAAGTAGTTCCCCAAAGTAAATGAAAATGTCTGTCCACAAGAAGATTCATATATGAATTTTCATAGAAGCTTTTTCCATAATTGCCCCAAATGGAAACAACTCAAACGACTTCAAAAACTGGGTATATATTTTAAAAAACATGCTAAATGGAATAAACCAGATGTGAAAAATTGCCTAATGTATGATTCTTTTACATGAAGTTTTAGAACTGGCAAAGTGAGTTTGTAGTGATTGAAATTAGGTTAAAGTTTGCCTGGGACAAGCATGGAGGGGCTGACTAGGAAAAGGCCTGAGGTAAGTTCTTGGGTGATGCAATGTTCTGTAGCTTGGCAGGGGTAGTGGGGATACAAGTACAAACAGCTGTCAAAACCATTAAAATGTACATGTCTTTTTAAAATTAATTTATATTGGAGTATAGTTGATTTACAATGTTGTGTTAGTTTCTTCTGTACAGCAAAGTGAATCAGTTATACATATATCAACCATTTTTTAAAGCTTCTGTCCTATATAGGTCATTACAGAGTATTGAGTAGAGTTCCCTGTGCTATACAGTAGGTCCTTATTGGTTATCTGTTTTATATACAGTAGTGTGTATGTCAATCCCAATCTCCCAATTTATCTCTCCCCTTTCCCCTTGGTAACCATAAGGTTTTTTCTACATCTGTGACTCTATTTCTGCTTTGTAAATAGGTTCATTTGTACCCTTTTTTTAGATTTCACATATAAGTGACATTTTATGATATTTGTCTTTCTCTATCTGACTTACTCACTCAGTATGACAATAAAAATGTCCCCTTCTAATGAGCTTGGGAGTTCCAGGAGGTTTTAAATACGTGCAAGCTGTGTTGTGTCAATGAACAGGTAAGTGAGGTTCATCGACCTTGAGAGGTCACACTTTCCATTTGAATCAGAACTTTTGAATTCAGAAAAGGGGCAATGATGTTCAAAGAAACACAAATAACCAAGGACACTATCATATGTTCTCTTCTCACATTACTTTTCTAAGTTAGCTTACTTCCTGTACTGAACATGATGACAGAGATGGAGAGGGGAAATAGAGCATCCCATAGTGCCTTTTACTTTCAGTCCCATGGTAGTCATCAATAAGCCAAAAATTGACAGTGTTGATAGAAGGTACATATATCAATAAGTGAAATTTTAAAGAAAGTTGAGCTACTATCATTTAGTGTTCTATGTTTTGATAAGAATGAAATGTATGTGTATGTACAAGTTACAAAACACAAATTGTAAAATTTGATAGTTCCAGGTGCATTAAATGCTCTTATATTTGCATTTAAGAGTGTCATTAGACAACATAAAGATGAATGTTAAAATCCATGCTACTAACTGAAAAGTTTCCCTTTACTTATAATCTTAAGTAGCAAATTTTTAAAAAACACATAAGTCAAGTAAAAGACCATGGGAGAAAGAAAAAAATCTTGTATTTTAGTACCCTTAACGTTATTTGTCTCCTGTTTTTGAACAGGGTTCCCCATGATTTGATTTCATGCTGAGCAGTGAAAATTATGTACCCAATCTTGCTTAATAGCTAGTGTCTGTGGGTCCTCTTGTTAAGCATTTTCTGGACTCACTAGAATACACACACACACACACACACACACACACACACACTCGCCCAGGGATTCATCCCTGTCTCTCCAGCATGATACTTTGTCATCATATGAACCTCCTTGGTGCCCCCCCACCCCACCTCTCTCCTGTGCACGAGGGCCCTGGTGTGTGGTCCCTCTCCAGACTCTAAGGTGATGCTACAGTCTACTGCATGAAGTATCAGCCTTCTTCAGAAGCTGCTAAAGGGCTGGGATAATGCACCTCTCCAGTGAGAAGCGTTAACTATGCTCAAGGTGAACTTGAATTGTTGGGAGACAGAGGAAGGGAGAGAGCAGAGGATAAATCCCATGTCCAGTCCTTTATTTCACAGACCTGACTGAGGTGTAGTTTCTCCTCATAACCTGGACCTCTGAAGATGCCCATGGATCACGTGTATTCTCTTGCCAAGTGGCTTGGCTGAGTCATTTCACAGCTTGTCAGGAAACAGGGACCAGCTTAGAGATATATGAACTTGCATTGATTCTCTCCCTTCCCGTCAAAAATTCCTTCTGTCACTGTTCATGCCTGGGATTTCATGTCTCAAGGAATCCTTTGCACATAATCCTTGTTTCAGTCCCATGTCTTAGGTGATCCAGCTACTGCAAGAGTAGTCTTACAAATCAGACCATCAGGAAGGGATTTTGGAGCTGGACTGCAACTCTGTCTGATAGCAGGCAGGGGCCCCTAGCACATAGTAAGTGGAGTGGTAATAGCTCAGACATGCAGCAGCTTGACAATCATTCAAGTTTTAATCTGTGATTAATTGTAATTTGGTACAAGTGGAAGGCAAGGATTTGAGGATTTCATAGCTGCATCCTTTTTTGATTAGTGTACAATGATAAAATAAGCACCATGAAGGAAAATAGCTGTCATGATAGTGCCGTAATTTTAAACACCCGGAACGATAGGCTCAGATCAAGTAAATGACAACCTAAACCATTTTCTAAGCACCTAAAGCCACCTCTGGCAGCTCTAATGGGGCTCATCCCTTGTGGCTTTGCTGAAATCAGGCTAAGCACTTAGATCTTGCATGACTACAGGAGGCAAGTGGTTTTCTATCCTGAAGTAGGGGCTGTGATTAGAAATGAGCAGGGCCCTAAGTGTTGTAATGCAGATATTAGGGTGAATGACTCTAAAAATCTGGAACTCTCAAATGTCCTGGACCTCTATAGCCACCAGCAGCAGCCCCTTTCACCTTCCCAAAGAAGCATGACCCCCCTTGCTGGGAGAGCGACCTCAACTGCAGTAGGTGTTGGTTTTCTACCTGCTGCCTCCTGGACCATTGCCAGCATCTTGATACAGCAGAGCTTGAACATGGGGGTAAACATTTCCCCAAGTAGCCTATATGTGCAAAGAATTGCAGGGGTTGGTTAATAGGTGCCAGCAAGAAACAGGGCATTACATGAAGAAATAGTTCTGGAGAGTATTAGATCAGAAGATTGCAAAATACTAGGAGAGATAGGAAAAAATTTGACTTGGGGGTACTCACATCATTCTTGGCATTTAATGCTTTGACAAAAACACTTAGAGCTGATTCTAGTCATTTTCTGGGAAGGCTCTCTTGGGACCTGGACCCAAAGGTGGACTCTTCTACATGAACTTCCTGGACATAATACTGAAAATAAGTAAGGAGGCCAGAATAGGAGAGCTGTTAGATTTGGGGGATTTTGTAGACATTACCTGAGATCCAACCAGCTGGCTGTTTCCCCTGGGAGTTTGCTGAGACATTAACAGTCCAAAATATTCTTGGGTACAAGTCAGAGGGCAGCTGACTGAGGTCTTGCTCAATTGAAATAATCATTAAAATTTAAGAGATAACAGCCAGAAGGACCTCAGCTGCCACAGTAAAAACATTCAGTCCCTTATGCAATTTCCAGATATAAATCAGGTTGCTATATTGATGGAAAAGGAAATGCATTGGTTAGAGGGGAGCTCAGACCCTCTTTAGTAAGAGTTCAGCAACATCACCACAAAATTATGCAGTAATTATTCCTCTAATCTTTCTACAAAGGGACTTATGGCCATTTGTCAACTATGCACTGGGTTCACGGAAGCACTCCTGGATTTTCAAAGACTGTTTATTATGAGGTTAAACCTGAAATTTATATCAGATGTTATGAAATTCCATATTGCTTGTCTTGCTAGATTGGGCGGTAGGAGAGACCAGTTGATAAATCACTTTTTAGCCTGAATGTGTCACATAATGTGTGCAATAGTTCGGCTTAGCTACTGTGTGGTTACATCTCTAATTCATAAATGTTTAATTGAGAGAGACGTCCTTAGCGACAGAGAGAACATTTACTGACCCATGATCTTGGGAGTAAGAGCTTTTGTACACATGAAGAGCAAATTAGAATCCCTCACAAATCTACGCCTACCAAGATAGTAAATCAGAGGCATTACTGCCTACTGGAGGGATTGCAGAGACTGTACCACCAGGGAAGTTTTAAAAGATGCTTGGTGTCTTAGTCAGTTGCAGCTGCTCAAACAGAATACCACAGACTGGGTGGCTTAAACGTAAACATTTATTTCTCACGGTACTGGAGGCTAGGAAGTCCAAGGTCAAGGCAACAGCAGATTCAGCCCTGAATGAGGGTTTCCTTCCTGCTTTGCCAACAGCAGGCATCTTACATATGTCATCACCTCTCTCCTGTCTCTTCTTTTTTTTTTTTTTTTTTTTTTACGGTTTAGTGTTAGGGTATGGGTTAGGGTACAGTTCAGGGTGAGGGTTAGGGTTAGGGTTACGGTTAGTGTATGGGTTAGGGTTAGGGTACGGTTTAGGATTAAGGTACGGGTTAGGGTTAGGATTAGTGTACCCTTTAGAGTTAGGGTATTTATTAAACCTCTCCCACTCCCCAGATATCACTTAGCACGTAAAGGAATATTATTTAGGGTCCAACCATGGAGAAGACTTTAGACACTGGAATAAGACAAAGAACACACACATTATAAATAAATCACATTAGGATTTTTTTTAACCTGTACATTAAAACATTAGAGCTTAGGAAATCTAATGGAGGCAGAAGCAGTAAAGGGTAGTTTTGCAGGAATACCGTCACAGATTTTCTGTAGAATACACAGATTTTGACTTGTTAGAAAGTCAAGGAGGAATGTTTTTGTTCTAAACATATAAACCCTCATTTATTTTATTTTCTTTTTTTACATCTTTATTGGAGTATAATTGGTTTACAATGGTGTGTTAGTTTCTGCTTTATAACAAAGTGAATCAGTTACACATATACATATGTTCCCATATCTCTTCCCTCTTGCGTCTCCCTCCCTCTCACCCTCCCTATCCCACCCCTGTAGGTGGTCACAAAGCACTGAGCTGATCTCCTGTGCTATGCGGCTGCTTCCCACTAGCTATCTATTTTACATTTGGTAGTGTATATATATGTCCATGCCTCTCTCTCGCTTTGTCACAGATTACTCTTCCTCCTCCCCCATCATCAAGCCCATTCTATAGTATGTCTGTGTCTTTATTACTTTCTTACCCCTAGGTTCTTCATGACATTTTTTTCCCTTAAATTCCATATATATGTGTTAGCATATGGTATTTGTCTTTCTCTTTCTGACTTACTTCACTCTGTATGACAGACTCTAGGTCCATTCACCTCATTACAAATAGCTCATTTTCATTTCTTTTTATGGCCGAGTAATATTCCATTGTATATATGTGCTACATCTTTCCATTGTATATATGTGCTACATCTTATATATGTGCTACATCTATCCATTCATCTGTTGATGGACACTTAGGTTGTTTTCATCTCCGGGCTATTGTAAATAGAACTGCAATGAACATTTTGGTTCATGACTCTTTTTGAATTATGGTTTCCTCAGGGTATATGCCCAGTAGTGGGATTGCTGGGTCATATGGTAGTTCTATTTGTAGTTTTTTAAGGAACCTCCATACTGTTTTCCATAGTGGCTGTACCAATTCATATTCCTACCAGCAGAGCAAGAGTGTTCCCTTTTCTCCACAGCCTCTCCAGCATTTATTGTTTCTAGATGTTTTGATGATGGCCATTCTGACCGGTGTGAAATGATATCTCATTGTAGTTTTGCTTTGCATTTCTCTAATGATTAATGATGTTGAGCATTCTTTCATGTGGTTGTTGGCAGTCTGCATATCTTCTTTGGAGAAATGTCTATTTAGGTCTTCTGCCCATTTTCTGATTGGGTTGTTTGTTTTTTTGTTATTGAGTTGAAGGAGCTGCTTATAAATTTTGGAGATGAATCCTTTGTCAGTTGCTTCATTTGCAAATATTTTATCCCATTCTGAGGGTTGCCTTCTGGTCTTGTTTATGGTTTCCTTTCCTGTGCAAAAGCTTTGAAGTTTCATTAGGTCCCATTTGTTTATTTTTGTTTTTATTTCCATTTCTCTAGGAGGTGGGTCAAAAAGGATCTTGCTGGGATTTATGTCATAGAGTGTTCTGCCTATGTTTTCCTCTAAGAGTTTGATAGTTTCTGGTGTTACGTTTAGGTCTTTAATCCATTTTGAGCTTATTTTTGTGTATGGTGTTAGGAAGTGATCTAATCTCATACTTTTACATGTATCTGTCCAGTTTTCACAGCACCACTTATTGAAGAGGCTGTCCTTTTTCCACTGTACATTCCTGCCTCCTTTATCAAAGATAAGATGACCATATGTGCATGGGTTTATCTCTGGGCTCTGTATTCTCTTCCATTGAGCTATCTTTCTGTTTTTGTGGCAGTACCATACTGTGTTGATTACTGTAGCTTTGTAGTATAGTCTAAAGTCAGAGAGCCTGATTCCTCCAGCTCCGTTTTTCGTTCTCAATATTGCTTTCACTATTCATGGTCTTTTGTGCTTCCATACAAATTGTGAAATTTTTTGTTCTAGCTCTGTGAAAAATGCCAGTGGTAGTTTGACAGGGTTTGCATTGAATCTGTAGATTGCTTTGGGTAGTAGAGTCATTTTCAGAATGTTGATTCTTCCAATCCAAGAACATGGTATATCTCTCTATCTATTTGTATCATCTTTAATTTCCTTCATCAGTGTCTTATAATTTTCTGCATACAGGTCGTTTTTCTCCTTAGGTAGTTTTATTCCTAGATATTTTATTCTATTTGTTGCAATGGTAAATGGGAGTTTTTTTGTTTGTTTGTTTGTTTTTGTTTGTTTTGTTTTGTTTTGTTTGCGTTACGTGGGCCTCTCAGTGTTGTGGTCTCTTGCATTGCAGAGCACAGGCTCTGGACATGCAGGCTCAGCATCCATGGCTCATGGGCCCAGCCGCTCCATGGCATGTGGGATCTTCCCAGACCAGGACACGAACCCGTGTCCCCTGCATCAGCAGGCAGACTCTCAACCACTGCGTCACCGGGGAAGCCCTGGGAGTGTTTTTTTGATTTCACTTTCAGATTTTTCGTCATTAGTATATAGGATTGCCAGAGATTTCTGTGCATTAATTTTTTATCCTGCTACTTTACCAAATTCATTGATTAGCTCTAGGAGATTTTTGGTAGCATCTTTAGGATTCTCTATAATAGTGTCATGTCATCTACAAACAGTGACAACTTTACTTCTTCTTTTCCGATGTGGATTCCTTTTATTTCCTTTTCTTCTCTGATTGCTGTGGATAAAACTTCCAAAACTATGTTGAATAAGAGTGGTGAGAGTGGGTAACCTTGTCTTGTTCCTGATCTTAGTGGAAATGCTTTCAGTTTTTCACCATTGAGGATGATGTTGGCTGTGAGTTTGTCATATATGGCCTTTATTATGTTTAGGAAAGTTCCCTCTATGCCTAGTTTCTGGAGGGTTTTTTATCATAAATCGGTGTGGAATTTTGTCAAAAGCTTTCTCTGCATCTATTGAGATGACCATATGGTTTTTCTTCTTCAATTTGCTAATATGGTGTATCATATTGATTCACTTGCGTATACTGAAGAATCCTTGCATTCCCGGAATAAACCCCACTTGATCATGGTGAATGATCCCTTTAATGTGTGTTGGATTCTGTTTGCTAGTATTTTGTTGAGGATTTTTGCATCTATGTTCATCAGTGATATTGGCCTGTAGTTTTCTTCCTTTGTGACATCCTTTTCTGGTTTTGGTATCAAGGTGATGGTGGTCTCGTAAAATGAGTTTGGGAGTGTTCCTCGCTCTGCCATATTTTGGAAGAGTTTGAGAAGTATAGGTGTTAGCTCTTCTCTTAATGTTTGATAGAATTCACCTGTGAAGCCATCTGGTCCTGGGATTTTGTTTGTTGGAAGATTTTTAATCACAGTTTCAATTTCAGTGCTTGTGATTGGTGTGTTCATATTTTCTATTTCTTCCTGATTCAGTATTGGCAGGTTATGCATTTATAAGAATTTGTCCATTTCTTCCAGGTTGTCCATTTTATTGGTATAGAGTTGCTTGTAGTAATCTCTGATGATCTTTTGTATTTCTGCAGTGTCAGTTGTTATTTCTCCTTTTTCATTTCTAATTCTATTGTTTTGAGTCTTCTCCCTTTTTTTCTTGTTGAGTCTGGCTAATGGTTTATCAATTTTGTTTATCTTCTCAAAGAACAAGCTTTTAGTTTTATTGATCTTTGCTATCATTTCCTTCATTTCATTTTCATTTATTTCTGATCTGATTTTTATGATTTCTTTCCTTCTGATAACTTTGGGGTTTTTTTCTTCTTCCTATCTAATTGCTTTAGGTGCAAGGTTAGGTTGTTTATTGGAGATGCATCCTGTTTCTTAAGGTAGGATTGTATTGTTATAAACTTCCCCCTTAGAACTGCTTTTGCTGCATCCCATAGGTTTTGGATGGCTGTCTGCATTGTCATTTGTTTCTAGGTATTTTTTTATTTCCTCTTTGATTTCTTCAGTGATCACTTCGTTATTAAGTAGTGTATTGTTTAGACTCCATGTGTTTGTATTTTTTACATACCTTTTCCTGTAATTGATATCTACTCTCATAGCATTGTTGTTAGAAAATATACTTGATACAATTTCAATTTTCTTAAATTTACCAAGGCTTGATTTGTGACCCAAGATATACTCTATCCTGGATAATATTCCATGAGCACTTGAGAAAAATGTGTATTTTGTTGTTTTTGGATGGAATGTCCTATAAATATCAATTAAGTCCATCTTGTTTAATGTATCATTTAAAGTTTGTGTTTCTATATTTATTTTCATTTTGAATGATCTGTCCATCAGTGAAAATGGAGTGTTAAAGTCCCCTACTATGAATGTGTTACTGTCGATTTCCCCTTTTATTGCTGTTAGTATTTGCCTTATGTATTGAGGTGCTCCTATGTTGGGTGTATAAATATTTACAATTGTAATATCTTCTTCTTGGATCAATCCCTTGATCATTATGTAGTGTCCTTCTTTGTCTCTTCTAATAGTCTTTATTTTAAAGTCTATTTTGTCTGATATGAGAATTGCTACTCCAGCTTTCTTTTGGCTTCCATTTGCATGGAATATCTTTTTCCATCCCCTTACTTTCAGTGTATGTGTCTCTAGGTCTGAAGTGGGTCTCTTAGACAGCATATATATGGGTCTTGTTTTTGTATCCATTCAGCCAATCTGTGTCTTTTGGTGGGAACATTTAGTCCATTTATGTTTAAGGTAATTATTGATATGTATGTTCCTATTCCCATTTTCTTAATTGTTTTGAGTTCGTTATTGTAGGTCTTTTGCTTCTCTTGTGTTTCTTGCCTAGAGAAGTTTCTTTAGCATTTGTTGTAAAACTGGCTTGGTGGTTCTGAACTCTCTCAGCTTTTGCTTGTTTGTAAAGGTTTTAATTTCTCCATCAAATCTGAATGAGATCCTTGCTGGGTAGAGTAATCTTGGTTGCAGGTTTTTCTCCTTCATCACTTTAAACATGTCCTGCCAGTCCCTTCTGGCTTGCAGAGTTTCTGCTGAAAGATCAGCTGTTAACCTTATGGGCATTCCCTTGTGTGTTATTTGTTGTTTTTCCCTTGCTGCTTTTAATATGTTTTCTTTGTACTTAATTTTTGACAGTTTGATTAATATGTGTCTTGGCATATTTCTCCTTGGATTTATCCTGTATGGGACTCTCTGTGCTTCCTGGCCTTGATTAACTATTTCCTTTCCTATATTAGGGAAGTTTTCAACTATAATCTCTTCAAATATGTTCTCAGTCCCTTTCTTTTCCTCTTCTTCTGGAACCCCTATGATTCGAATGTTGGTACATTTAATGTTTTCCCAGAGGTCTCTGAGACTGTCCTTAGTTCTTTTCATTCTATTTTCTTTATTCTGCTCTGCAGTAGTTATTTCCACTATTTTATCTTCCAGGTCACTTATCCATTCTTTTGCCTCAGTTTTTCTGCTTTTGATCCCATCTAGAGTAGTTTTAACTTCACTTATTGTGTTGTTCATCATAGCTTGTTTCATCTTTAGTTCTTCTAGGTCCTTGTTAAATGTTTCTTGCATTTTGTCTATTCTATTTCCAAGGTTTTCAATAATCTTTACTATCATTAGTCTGAATTCTTTTTCAGGTAGACTGCCTATTTCCTCTTCATTTTTTAGGTCAGGTGGGTTTTTATCTTGCTCCTTCATATGCTGTGTGTTTTTCTGTCTTCTCATTTTGCTTAACTTACTGTGTTTGGTGTCTCCTTTTTGCAGACTGCAGGTTCGTAGTTCTCGTTGTTTTTGGTGTCTGTCCCCAGTGGCTAAGGTTGATTTAGTGGGTTGTGTAGCCTTCCTGGTGGATGGGACTAGTGCCTGTGTTCTGGTGGATGAGGCTGTATCTTGTCTTTCTGGTGGGTAGGTCCACGTCTGGTGGTGTGTTTGGGAGTGTCTGTTTGGTGCCTCTCTGCTAATTGGTGGGGTTGTGTTCCTGTCTTGCTAGTTGTTTGTCATAGGGTGTCCAGCAGTGTAGCTTGCTGGTCGTTGAGTGAAGCTGGGTGCTGGGGTTGAGATAGAGATCTCTGGGAGATTTTTGCCATTTGATATTATGTGGAGCTGGGAGGTCTCTTGTGGACCAGTGTCCTGAAATTGTGTCTCCCACCTCAGAGGCATAGCACTGACTCCTGGCTGCAGCACTAAGAGCCTTTCATCCACACAGCTTAGAATAAAAGTGAGAAAATGTAGAAAGAAAGAAAGAAAGAAAGAAAGAAAGAGGGGAGGGATGGATGGAGGGAGGAAGGAAGGAAGAAGGGAAGGAAGGAAAGAAAGAAGATAAAATAAAGTAAGATAAAATAAATAAAGTTATTAAAATAAAAAAATAATTATTAAGAAAAAAATTGTGTTTTTTAATGAAAAAATACAAAACAACAACAAAAAAAATGGACAGACACAGAAGCATACACATACACACTCACAAAAAGTGGAAAAGGGGAAAAAATAATAAATCTTGCTCTCAAAGTCCACCTCCTCAATTTGGGATGGTTTGTTGTCTATTCAGGTATTCCACAGATGCAGGTACATCAAGTTGATTGTGGAGCTTTAATCCGCTCCTTCTGATGTTGCTGGGAGAGATTTCCCTTTCTCTTCTTTGTTCTCACAGCTCCTGGGGCTCAGCTTTGGATTTGGCCCCGCCTCTGAGTGTAGGTCTCCGGAGGGCGTCTTTTCTTCCCTCAAACAGGACTGGGTTAAAGAAGCAGCTGCTTCGGGGGCTCCAGCTCACTCAGACCAGGGGAAGGGAGTGGTACGGATGCAGGGCGAGCCTGTGGCGGCAGAGGTCGGCATGACGTTGCACCAGCCTGAGGCGTGCCGTGCACTCTCCTGGGGAAGTTGTCCCTGGATACCGGGACCCTGGCAGTGGCGGGCTGCACAGGCTCCCCAGAAGGGGGGTGTGGATAGTGACCTGTGCTCGCACACAGGCTTCTTGGTGGTGGCAGCAGCAGTCTTAACGTCTCATGCCCGTCTCTGGGGTCCGCACTTTTAGCCGCGGCTTGCGCCCGTCTCTGGAGCATCTTTAAGCAGCGCTCTTAATCCTCTCTCCTCGCACACCAGGAAACAAAGAGGGAAGAAAAAGTCTCTTGCCTCTTCGGCAGGTCCAGACTTTTCCCTGGACTCCCTCCTGGCTAGCCATGGTGCACTAACCCCCTGCAGGCTGTGTTCACGCTGCCAACCCCAGTCCTCTCCCGGCGCTCCGACTGAAGCCCAAGCCTCAGCTCCCAGCCCTGCCCGCCCTGGCGGGTGAGCAGACAAGCCTCTTGGGCTGGTGAGTGCCAGTCAGCCCTGATCCTCTGTGCGGGAATCTCACTGCTTTGCCCTCCGCACCCATGTTGCTGTGCTCTCCTCTGTGGCTCCGAAGCTTCCCCCTCCGCCACCCGCAGTCTCCACCTGCGAAGGGGATTCCTAGTGTGTGGAAACCTTTCCTCCTTCCCAGCTACCTCCCACTGGCGCGGGTCCCATCCCTATTCTTTTATCTCTGTTTATTCTTTTTTCTTTTGTCCTACCCAGGTACGTGGGATAGTTTCTTGCCTTTTGGGAGGTCTGAGGTCTTCTGCCAGCGTTCAGTAGGTGTTCTGTAGGAGTTGTTCCATGTGTAGATGTATTTCTGGTGTATCTGTGGGGAGGAAGGTGATCTCCCCATCTTACTCTTCCGCCATCTTCCCCGATCTTTCCCCTGTCTCTTCTTATAGGGACCCTCATCCCATTCATGAGGCTCCACTCTCACAACCTAATTACCTCCCAAAAATCCCACTTCCTAATACTGTCGCATCGGGTTTAAGATTTCCACATGTGACGTTTGAGGGAACACAATCTGTGCATAATCCATGGTGAAGGACCTTACTAAGCTCCCATTCAAGTCACCTGCCTGGCCTCTGGGACAACTGAGCTGCCAGAAACTTAATTAGGTGGTAGCACTACTGTGTATGTGATGCCTTTAGTACAGGTGCTAGTGTATCAGATGGATTTTTAACATTTTATAAATACTGTCTTGACATCAATCAGCAGGAAGCATCAACAGCAATTTGACCTTTCATGGCCAGGAGAGAAGTTCATCTCCACGATCTCACCCCAGAGTTGCAGAACTCTTGTTATATAGTCAACAAAGTCTTTGCTCTTTTTTATATTTGATAAAATCTCAGATAAGTCCATATCATGATAAACTCTCGCTAATTGGAAGTGATAAACAAGAAGTGAGAGATGTACTGCAGAGGGCGTGACACCCGCGCCTGTCTGAGGGGGAAGCTAAACCCAAAAATGGATGTGCCTGCGGAATCAGTGAGGTTTTCAGGACCCAGCGAACCTCTCGCATATCAGGAGCCACTGTAAGGTGAAGAACAAACTGCACTAAGAAAGACACAGTGCCCAGCAGGGCTCCAAAAGCTGTGGAAGCAGCACGACTTTGGAAATACTGAAGCAATCCATTCGTTGAAGGATGCTGTCAGTTTCAAGTGGGTTTCAGAGCAAGACAGGGCTCCGCATCCAGTCTTGGCTGTAGCACAAGTTGCCCTGCCCCTCGAGCCTACTGACCAGTAGATCTGATGATGCTGAAAGTATCTGTTGTGGATGAGGATGATGCAGGGAGTCTCTGACCAGCCTAGCACCCAGTTCTGGAGTTCTGGTGCAAGGTCATGCTCAGCTCCTTGTGTGTAACTGGGACACATTAGAAATTAATTTCTAATCAGTGAAAACCAAGGTCCTTTTACCAGAGCTGCCCATTGTGAGCTATGTGTTTTTGAACCTTTTGAGTCATAACTTTGTGCAGATGCAATAGCAACTTATCATAAATAAGATACATAATCAGGATCCAGTCTTGAGGTGGTTCAAAAGACACAAATAAATCATATAAGCAGGTACCCCAGACTCTCCTACCTTCTACTTCTGTGGAGATATTGCTTCTTCTTTGTCTACTTCTGTGGCTTTATGGAAACTGAGGACAACAAAAAGACCCAGTACTGGTTCAGAGCTAGGTTGGTTTGATTATTTGCATTATTTCAAGGTAGATGACTATCACATTTCAACCTAAGTGGTGAAGTGAGATCTTCCCCAAAGGTAGAGCTAAGAATGACATACTTGGAGCCTCTGTCTGGAAGGATGGGGGCCTGAGGTGTGCATATATCAGTTCAGGGCTGTGGTGAAATGTTTGGCTAAGCGGCCAGGGGCCCAGAAGGGACAAGATAGGAAGACTGGAGGAAAGAGATACAGAGAAGTGTGTGGATAGGCATGTGGCAGGAAGGTGTGGCCATTGGTGGCCTGGTCAAAGCCTCCACAGTGCACATACAGCAGGGCAGCTCTACAGTGACCAGGTGAACAGGATGGCCGGCCTTGGGGACATTTTCCAGTCTCTTTCCTCTGCCACTCAGGGCACTTGTAATGGACTCATGAACAGAGCGGTCACAGTGACAGGGATGGAATGAGTATAGACCCATGATTTTCTAACAAATATGCCTCTCCAAAAGTTTTGATTTGAGCCTAGGACATTCCAAGTCTCAACCTCTATTAATGTTTTCTGCCTGCTTGGCACTGAACCTCAAAGTATAAGAAAAGACAGTGAAAGCAGCATGCTTTCACAGAGAACCAGGAAAGGTAAGGGACACTGTCTCCTGTGTTCCTAATGGCTTTTGTTCACACGTCCAGTTCATCTCTGAGTCTATAGTTAATCCTAGCCCTTGTGAACCATAAGAGTCTCCTATAATTGTAATAATTCATGTTCTTTCACTTAAGTTAATTCAAGATGGTGTTTGCTTTACAGTAGAATCACAAAAGAGATTATAGATGTTTACCAAAACCTCCATTCTCAGAATTGAGATGTTTTCCACAACTGTGGGTGTAGTATTTATTATAATTTTCTGAAAAAGAGAATGAGTGTTTAGAAACAAAATGTAGTGAAACATATCAGGATCACATCTAGTAAAACAATCAGACAGTAGGTATTAATTTAAAAATCACCTTTCTAAAGATTCAATTATAAAACTGATACAACACATGAAATGGCATTATTTAAGCTGGAGTGCTGGGTGGAAGCTTATAAGTAATTACCTTAGGGAGAGAAATATTCTAAGAAATATTCTCTTAATTGTGTCATTTCCAGTCCCAGGCAGCGGCCTTTCTCTGTCCACACAGCTGTGACTTTCCTTTCATGCAGCCTCATCTCACACTAGGACCAGGGGATCCAATCAGCACAGATGCCAGGAACATGGGGTCTAACCCTGAATCAGTGTGACCAGTCGCCATCTGCCCATGTCTGTGTGAAGACTTGGTCTCTGAGGGTGTGGGTCTCTCTAGCATCTCACCTGTGACGTTGCTGATGCTCATTCCTTAAGTGGGGAGCTCCACCCAGCTTGGAATCCATTTGTAGCTCAACTTGTAGAATTCTGACCCCAGCTCACCAGGCCTCTCTTCTGGATCTGACATCATTTCAGTCAGACTCACTGGATATGCTTATCTCATTTGGTCTTAAAAAAGATTTCTTGAACCCTCTTCTGAGCCAGCAATGTGCTGGGAATTAAACAAAAAACACAGGAGTAAAGAGATCATATTTTTGAAAATGTTCCTCTCCATCTCCTCCCTCCATCCAGAGATAACCACTTTCTAAAGCTTCTCATTCCCATGCAATTTAAAAACTCTTCTACATAAGCAAATGCATGAAAAACCAATATTAATTTTGCACGTATTCTAGGGATTAAATGTACGTAACTAACTTTTCACAATCTAATTAGAACCTTACAACCATATGGGTCCATTTATTCCTTGCTTGTGTTATAGTAGCTGTGTATATGACATTTACATACATTGAAAACCTTATGATATATTGTTTGTCTTCAATAGTCATATAAAAGAAGAGAATAAATAGGCCAATTTTATTTACCCAGACATTTTCCATCATTACTGCTATTCTTTCATTCCTAAATTTCCAAATTTCCCTCTGGTATCACTTCCTTTCAGCTTGAGGACCTTTTTTTTGGTATTTCCTTTACAGCAGGCCTGGAGTCAAATAATTCTTTTAGCTTCCCTTCAACTAAAAATGTCTAACCTTGCTTTTATTCCCAAAATATATTTCACTGAGTATACATTTTCTTTCAGCATTTAAAAAGTATCTTCCACTGACTTTTGGCCTCCATGTATTCTGATGAGAAATCTGCTGCTCATCAAAGCATTATTTCTCTGTTTTTCTCTTTTTTTCCCCGATCTTTGGTTTTCTGCAATTTGATTGTGATGTGTGTTTGCGCATTATTTTATTCTGTATTTCTCCAAACTTGGGAAGCTCTCAACCATTATTTCTTCATTTTTTTTTCTACACCAATCCCATTCTCCTCTCCTTTTGATGCTCCAATGTCATGAATGTTAGATCTTTTGATAATGACCCACAGATCTCTCAGGCTCTGTTTTATTCTTCAATATTTTTCTCTCTTTTCTCAAATTTGACCCTAACTAATAATCTATTTTCAAGTTCACTAACTCATCTGTCATTTCTATTCTACAACAACCCATCCCATTTTTAACTTTTAGATACTATATTTTTCAGTTCTAAATTTCAATGTTGTTACACTTGTCTACATTTTTATTACTTTGTTGAGAGTTTCTATTTTTCCATTCACTGAAAGACTGTTCATCTTTATTTCATGGAGCAGTGTAGCAGCTGCATTAAATTCTTTGCCTGATAATCCCAACATCCAGATGATCATGAGCTTGGAATCTATGTGTGGGGGGTTGTCTTTTCTCTTGAGAATTTATCAGATTTTCTTATTTCTTTGTGTGTCAATTAATTTTGGATTGTATCCTGCATGCACCCCTAGGTTCACAACAACACTATTTACGATAGCCAAGACAACAAAACAACCTAAATGTCCATCAACAGATGAATGGCTAAAGAAGATATGGTACATATATACAATGGAATATTACTCAGCCATAAAACAGAATGAAATAATGCCATTTGCAGCAACATGGATGGACCTAGAGATGATCATACTAAGCGAAGTAAGTCAGAATGAGAAAGACAAACACCATATGATATCACTTACATATGGAATCTAAAATATGACATAAATGAACATATCTACAAAAGAGAAACAGATTCACAGACATAGAGAACAGACTTGTGATCGCCAAGGGGGAGGGGGAAGGGAGAGGAAAGGATTGGGTGTTTGGGATTAGCAGATGCAAACTATTATATATAGGATGGATAAACAACAAGGTCCTACTGTGTAGCACAGGAAACTATATTCAATATCCTATGATAAACCATAATGAAAAACAATATGAAAAAGAATGTATATATATATATATGTATATGTATAACTGAGTCACTTTGCTGTACAGCAGAAATTAACAGCACAGAGTAAATCAATCAAATTCAATAAAATTAAAAAATTTGGATTTTATCCTGAACATTTTGAATATATGTTATGAGACTGAATTGACTGTCCCTCAGACAGTCAACCTGGCCACGTTCAGACTTCAAAATCTGTCTCACCTCCTGCAGCAATGGTTCCATTGCTTGTTTAGTTTTCAAAGTCTCTGCTTTATTGGTGTCTGTTCCATGCATGTGACTCTCAGTGGTTATTCTTGGACTGAGCTGCAGTTTATTTCATCACTCCTGTTCAAAGGCTTTGCTATGCTTCTGTGGATGTTTTCCTCACATGCACAGTTTGGAGGCTTGTTTCTTACATTGGTTCATATACAAAATTAGGGAATCACTTTCTTTTTCTCTCTTCTCTCTTTGCTTTTTCCAATTCTCTCCTAATCCCAGGGCCTCATATTCCCTAGTTAATTTCTGCTGTTGCACTTTTCCCCACAGTAAATGCCAGTCCTGGAGGAAAGTGATGAGAGAACAGAAAGGGGAAAATTATAGGAATTCCCCACTCTTTGGACCACAGGGCCTCCCACTGACTCCTCCAGACTGACAGAATGTTCTGTTTCTTGTGGTTCAGGGTGCCTATACCAATGTTGCTGCTGCCTTTCCTGCAGCATCAAAGCTTCTTAAGTGACACTGGCTTGAGGGCAGAGCCACAGGACAAAAAGGGGAAATAACACAGAAGTGTGTCCACACCTGCTGGCTGGCACGAGAAGCTTTTCCATGTCACTCTAGAAAAAGTGGGTTTCTTTAAGTGTTCTGATACCCCTGACTGCTGCACACCTCCCTTGCAGGGCTCAGACTGTGCTCCAATCAAAGTCAGGTGATAAAGAAGGGAAAATCCAAAACATTCAGTACGGTTATCAATGTACTGGTTTTTCCTCAAGCTCTGGCTCCCTTCCTCACTCTGTCTCCTATTGTTCACTTTTCAGGGTCCTGGACTCTTCATTATCCTCAGATGGGAGTGGACCAGTGTAGGGGACTTTCTTCATCTTGCCTGGCTCCAAAATCCTTCAAGGTACTTTAAATAGCGTCTGTTCCTATTTTGCTAACTTTTTAGATGAAATGTTCAATGCTTTCATTTTCAGTATTTTCTCTGCATTTCTGACAAAAGAACTTAAAGCTAAAAAAAAGTGTCTTCCATTTTCACTAAACTACACAAATTTTGAATATATCTTATTCATCGTTTTTGTATATTTTTGAAAATATCCCTTTTATCCTCTTTGATTGGTTATTTTAAAGTTTTGAAGAAAGTTTGAATGAGATTTTTATAATTAATTTTCTTCCAATGTAATTGCCTTTGAGACATATACAGTGGTTTGTATAATTTTAAATTTTTAAAGTTTAATTACTGTGATTTGTTTGCATACATTCCCAATCTGTGCAAATGTAGCAAGTATGTTAAAGAAGAATGCATCATTTTTTCACAATATTTAAGTGCAGGATTTTTTTATTGTTCAATGAATAGAACTAGTTAATTCTGTTTTTTGAATGTTGTATATCTTAGCCATTTTTTATGCTTGACCTATCAGTAATTGAGAGTATTTCAAAATCTCCCAGATGATATTGAACTAACAGTTTCTTCCTATAGTTCTATTAAATTTACTTTGTTTATTTCGAGGCCACTTTAAAGATATAAACGACATACTCATGATGGTGAATTGAAACCTATATAATATGTAAGGAATCTCTGTCTTACATCATATCAAAAATCTATTCTATCTGCTTCCTACCTTCAGCCACTATTTTCCTGAAAACATTTACCATCCCTTTACTTTCAACATTTCTATGTCTTGCATGCCATTCCTCTATGAAGAACACATTATATTTATTTTCAGTCTGACAAGTTCTATTCTTGAACTGGCAAATTTAATTTATTTGAATATGTGGTAATATTTCTTATCTTTGTAATTTCATTATCATCCCTTTGTGCTTTGTGTTTACTCCTCTTTTTATACTCTTGTTTTCTCTCCCATCATTTTAGAAAACATCCATTGAAATACAACAAATACACAGATAAATGTATTATCTTAAATGTACAGACTAATGAATTGCTACCAGTTCAAGAAAGAGAATTATGGCAGCCTAGTAAATCCTCTGCATGTTGTGTCCCAAATCTAAAATATCTCTCCTTTGCAAAGGTTTTTTTTTTGTCAATATCCTGATTTTCAACAACCATGGGTAAATTTTGCTTGTTGCCTAAAGTTATATAAATATAATGTATGAAGTTTTCTCTTTTGTACCTGGTTTTATTCACTCAATATTGTGTTTTAGTATGTGTCTTTTTTTGGTACATGTAGCCTTAATTCATTACCTTTTATTTTATAAATACATCATAGTTTATATGCATATTCTACTGCTTATGCGTGTGAGTTGTTACTAGTTTGGTCTCTATGAACAATCCGGCTACAAACATCCTTGTACATGTTTTGGGTTTTACCAATTTACGCTCTCATGTATGTTGACTGAATCACCTACCCAAACACTTTCAGGCAGGAGCGAAAAACACTCCTTTTCACTACATCTTATTTGGAAATGTAAGTTCTCTAGACTCAGGTATGATCGGACCAGTCTTTAGGGCCAATTTATATATATATAATTTTTATTGGAGTATAGTTGATTTACAGTGCTGTGTTAGTTTCTGCTATACGGCAAAGTGAATCAGTTATACGTACACATATATCCCCCTTTTTTAGATTCTTTTCTGATAGAGCTCATTACAGCATACCAAGTAGCGTTCCCTGTACTATAGAGTAGGTCCTTATTAGTTATCTATTTTATATATAGCAGTGCGTATGTTCAGTCCCAATCTCCCAATTTATCCCTCCCTCCCTTCTACCCCGGTAACCATAAGTTTGTTTTTTACCTCCGTGACTCTATTTCTGTTTTGTAAATAAGTTCATTTGTACCATTTCCCCCAACGATAAGTCATTACCTTTCTGTGTACCCCACCTGGTGTTTCTTCAATTATGATAGTTTCTATCCAGTCTGGTTGGAATACAAACTATCTCTGGCCCTGTGTGAGCTTAGGATTGTTTGCTCTAACCCCTTGGGGTGATACTTTCCCTGGTCTCAGGTGGTTTTCTCCCATGAATGTTCAGAATAATCAAGGGGAATCTAGAAGAAATCAAGCGTAGAAGTCCATGACGTTTAATTATATTTTTAAACACTTGTTGGTCATAAATAGATTACATTTATAGCCAAAAAGTTTGCTGACATCTCTGATTAGATTTTATAGTTGTCTATAGAACCATTTGAATTTTCCTTCAAAAATGATGAAATGCTGGTTTATTTCTTTCACTTTTAAACAGTTTTAAAAAATATTTCTAATATACTGGATAAGATTTCCAGAATATTATTGAATATTGTAAATAAAAATTTATTAAAGACTACACATCCATTTGTCTTTTGTTACTGAATTTTTTTGTTCGCTATAGATTGTTCTGTACTGATTCTATGTCAGGATAAATACATTTTTCTATTCCCAATTTGCTATTAATGTCCTTTAATTGGAATCATTACTGAAAAAATTTAACACCTGTAGCATCATCCAGGATACATATGTAGATATATATATATATATGTATTATCCTCATAGCTGTCAGTTCATAAATTCTTTCTATAACAAAATTTAATCTGTTGTTTGATCCAGTTATTAAATGTTTAATTCAAGCCATTATATATTTCCTTTCTGGTAGTTCTTTCTTGTTATATTTTACTTTTGCATGTTTTACATCACAGAATATGCTTTTCCATTTGATTCCTAGTCCTTCTTATATTTCTTCAGTTATTTAAGGCAGTTTTATTTTTTGGTATCTTTAATGTTATGGTCTCTTTGTAGATTGACCTATGACCTGATATTCTTTGAATGAGGATATTCCTGTTATTTTGTATCTGCTGAGTTTTTTTATGATGAACCTTTGCTTTGGCATTTTTCTCTTTTATTTTATTTACTTTCAGTGGAGGGTTTTTGGTTTGTTAGTTTGTTTTTGTAATGTGAGACCCTTTGACATGAGTGTGCAAGTTCCTTCTCAGAGAACTTTTGTTTTTGTCTCCTCTCATTACCAACATATATTCCCAAATATATTCACTTTTTCTAGGTCATTCTGGCATCAACTGAGCAGTGCAAATTTAGACTACTTAGTAGTGAAAAAGTTTTTTGGAAAAACCCAAAAGAACTTTTTGGCCAAACCAATATTTTGTATAATTTGGAGATTTTAATTTCCATAATGGAAAAACCAGAACAAACATTTGTCCAGACCAATATTTTGTAAAATTTGGGGATTTTAATTTCCCATGTGATTTCTTTTTTGCTTTTCTATTTATAATTTTGGGCAGAAACATTGTGTGTAGTCACATACCTAAACTAGTGGAAATGGTTTATTAGTTCTCCCTTTCACTGATGGGATGGCCCCTCTAGGTCCTAACTTGTTGCTCAAGCTTTTTATTTCTCTCTGTTCCTGGGGCTTCCTGCTTCACATGTTTACCAAGGTAGCTTTCAATTTCCAATACTTACTGTGGCCTTGGGAATGTCTCATTCTATATCTAATATTTCTGTATCTATATTTACTCATGTTTTTTCTGAAGGTTAAATAAAATGATAGGATGAAATGTTAGATCTACAATTCTGTGTTTATGTCTAAACTATACTGCTATCACCAAATGTAGCAAATTGAGAAATAGGAGCAATATTTTTATAATAATAATTTAGAAGGCAAACAAATTATTGAAAATCACTGCTTTGCCCAATTTCAAAATATATGAAAAGAATTCAACACTATATGGACAATAGGAGGACATACATTTTTACAAAGCAGTCAAATGCCAGGCATTATCGGTTGTATACTAGTTGGTTTAATTAAGAATGGTCCTGCTAAACCATATCCCCCTGGTTAAGACTCTGAAACACAGAGAATAGCAATTTCAAGGTAAGCTGTATTAGATAACTCACATTACTCTTATTTCAAGAATTCTTTAAACTTGTTCTAAGTGAATGAGGAAACTCTGACAAAAGGAAATAATGAGTGACTTGTACTTGAGTTTCCCCAACACCATCATTATGCACTTGAGCACTAGGTGTTCCATCATTTAAGTTATGGAATGACACACCTGACATACCTGCAGTAACTCACAACTCTCTTCATCAAAATAAAGTGTTATGGAAAGTTTCATAAATTCAGCCTGAAGATGTAGAAGATTTGATTAACTGAGATTTGGTGTGGCAATAACACAGTCTCACTCATAAATAAAATACAGTTAAAATGAATTCCCCCGACAAAGAAATAAATCAACTCTTAATTACATTGATGCAGTGGATGACACCATCTCATTATTAAAGAAGAAACTCAGTGTATGCAAAAGTGTATTTTCATAATTTATAAGTACATATGTTGCTGAATTTTTGAACGTTTGTCCTGTTTAGAACTATAAAACAAATATTTCACTCCTCAGTCTTTAGCCACAGAAGCAAATATCTCACTGAGTCTTATTTATATCTGGAGACCAGAGGGATCAGGAACTATGCATCAGAAATGAATTCCCTTGTTCTATATCAATGCTGTTACTCTAGTGACATTGATTCCATGATGCAGTTGTTGAAATTCAGATAATTAGTGTGAAGCCATATGAGCAAACCAATTGTCTCAGACTTTTAAAATGATAGAGAAACTTAAATTATATTTTCTCAGTAAAAATGCATAGATGACCTGGCCCTCTATGTCAGAATGTTGGTTTAGAATTGGTGCTATAAATTAAGTATTTCTTCTTTTGACTTAGCCCCTCTAAAATTTGGTCTAAAATGTCTTCCCGACTTTGATCTTCAGTTAGATTTCACTGAGGATTCACAATGGTAATTAGTCCTCTGTGCCTGCCAGTAGGAGGCAATAATATGCCCAAGAGTGTAAACAAACCAAGGAAGAGTGCGGTAATCCTTCTTTTATTCTCATTAGAAGGAAGCAGAGAAACTCATTAATAAATATATGATGGCACAAGGGTGTTTATTCATCTTCTGTCATGCAATCCTGCAAATTTGAGACATGCTTTATTTCGCCTTTGTTTTATTTAATGAAAAGGAAAGAGACCCAGAGATATTAGATAATTAGCTCAAGTTTAAACTGACATAGCTGGGGCTTAAGTTCAGTTTTGATTATAAAACCAATTATCTTCTCCTTCTAACGTTACTTCCTTGAGAAACAATAAATAGAAAGCATGCAAATTTCCCTAAGGTAAAAATGTCCTTCTACCTGCCAAAATAAAATATGCATAAGTCACTCAATAATTTCCCGTTCAAAAATAATTATGTAAAGTGCAACAATAGAGACAACATATTTTTGTAATTTGCTTTTTTAGGGCATTTTAGTTTTCACTATGTGCCAGGCATTCCTTAAATTGTTTTGACCTTCTTAATTCATGTACTCTACACTACAGTCCTGTGAGTTAGATACTAATAATAAAATACTCTTTTAAAATATTTGAAAATATTAGACTGTTAAAAATATTTTAAAATAAATGTTTAAAAATATTATATACTTATGATATTTCAAGTACATATTAGAATATTATACCTTTTTCCAGCACCATTTACTGAAGAGACTGTCTTAAATATTTTCAAACAATGTGACTAACAAAGGATTAGTCTCCAAAATTTACAAACAGCCCTGTGGCTCAATATCATAAAACAAGCAACCCAATCAAAAAATGGGCAGAAGACCTAAATAGACTTTTCTCCAAAGAAGACATACAGATGGCCAAGAGGCACATGGAAAGATGTTCAACATCACTAATTATTAGAGAAATGCAAATCAAAACTACAATGAGATAACACCTGACACCAGTCAGAATGGCCATCATCAAAAAGTTGCAAATGATAAATGCTGGAGAGGGTTTGGAGGAAACGGAAACTTACTATACTGTTGGTAGGAATGTAAATTGGTACAGCCAATTTATATATCTGGAGAAAAACATGGTTCAAAAAGATACCTGTACCTCAAAGTTCATTGCAGCACTATGTACAATAGCTAAGACATGGAAGCAACCTAAACGCCCGTTGACAGAGGAATGGATAAAGAAGATGTGGTACATATATACAATGGAATATTACTCAGCCATAAAAAAGAATGAAATAATGCCACTTGCAGCAACATAGATGGACCTGGAGATTATCATACTAAGTGAAATAAGTCAGAAAGAGAAAGACAAATACCATATGTTATCATTTATATGTGGAATCTAAAAAAAAAAGATACAAATGAACTTATTTAGAAAACAGGAAAAGACTCACAGACTTAGTGGACGAATTTATGGTTACCAGCAGGGAAGGGTAAGGGGGAAGGGATAGATTGGGAATTGGGGATTGACATGCACATACTACTGTATATAAAATAGATAAACAACAAGGACCTACTGTATAGCACAGGGAACTCTGCTCAATATTTGGTAATAACCTAAATGGGAAAAGAATTTGAAAAAAATAGATGCATGTATATGTATAACTGAATCGCTTTGCTGTACATCTGGAACTAACACAACATTGTGAATCAACTACACTCCAATATAAAATAAAAAATAATAAAATAAAATATTATACCTTTTCAAGATATTTTAAATTTAAAACATATAAGTTTAAAATTAAAAAAAAAATTAATGGAGAACTTGAGGTTTCGATAAGGCTGGGATTGCACTGTGAACCCAGAACATGTGACTTTGGTCAGGAGTCAGGGATCTTACACAGGACACTGTCAATTTCTCACATATATGTTTCACTGACATTACTTTTATTTATGAAATAGTTCATAAAGCGATTTTACAATTGGTTGTAGGGTAATCTGTGGAGACATTAATTAACTGAATGTCTGTCTGCAGAAGAGCTGAGTGAGGAGGATGCATACCCTCCTTTGCAGCAATTTTGATTTTCTTTGTTTTTATCCTATTTGGGGTGTGTTGAGCTTCTTGGATCAGTAGCATAATGTATGCCACCAAATTTCAGCCATTTTCAGCCTTTATGTTTTCCATTGTTTTTTCTCCCCATATTTCTTTCTGCTCTATTTTCCATTATTCCATTGTTTTTTCTCCCCACATTTCTTTCTGCTCTATTTTCCATTATTCCATTGTTTTTTCTCCCCACATTTCTTTCTGCTCTATTTTCCATTATTCCATTGTTTTTTCTCCCCACATTTCTTTCTGCTCTATTTTCCATTATTCCATTGTTTTTTCTCCCCACATTTCTTTCTGCTCTATTTTCCATTATTCCATTGTTTTTTCTCCCCACATTTCTTTCTGCTCTATTTTCCATTATTCCATTGTTTTTTCTCCCCACATTTCTTTCTGCTCTATTTTCCATTATTCCATTGTTTTTTCTCCCCACATTTCTTTCTGCTCTATTTTCCATTATTCCATTGTTTTTTCTCCCCACATTTCTTTCTGCTCTATTTTCCATTATTCCATTGTTTTTTCTCCCCACATTTCTTTCTGCTCTATTTTCCATTATTCCATTGTTTTTTCTCCCCACATTTCTTTCTGCTCTATTTTCCATTATTCCATTGTTTTTTCTCCCCACATTTCTTTCTGCTCTATTTTCCATTATTCCATTGTTTTTTCTCCCCACATTCCTTTCTGCTCTATTTTCCATTATTCCATTGTTTTTTCTCCCCACATTTCTTTCTGCTCTATTTTCCATTATTCCATTGTTTTTCCTCCCCATATTTCTTTCTGCTCTATTTTCCTTTATTCATATGTTGGAACACTTGATACTGTCTCACCAGCCTCTATGGTTCTGTTCATATTTCTTCAAACTTTTTCTCTCTTGATTCAGATTAGATAATTTCTACTAATATTTCTTCAACTTTGCTTATTCTTCCCTCTGATATCTCAATTTTATTGTTGCAGTCATATAGTAACCTTTTCGCCTCAGATTTTATATATTTCAATTCTGGAATTTCCATTTTTTATACTTTCCCTCCTTACTTGTTGACTCATCATAAGCATATGTTTAATTAGTTATGTAAATGTACTTTTATTTAATTATTTAAATGGATTTATCATAGATACTTTGAAATCTTTGTTAAATCCAACATAAGCACAACTCAGATACCAGTTGTATTGATAGCATTTTTTTCCCCTGAGTATAGGTTACAATTTCCTGTTCCCTCACAGGTCCTGCATTTTGGTTGAAAACTGGACCTTTCAGATAATGTATTGTAGCAACTACCATCTCTGTTCTATTTTCCTGATGGATCTTGATTATCTTTAGTTAAGTGACTTACCTAGACTTACACTGCTATGTGTTGTTGCTGATGTTTTGTTCAATTTGTTTTTGATTTAGTTTTTAAAATTTTTAGCCCATCCTTCTTGGAGAATTTCTTATGGATCTGCATAGTACAATGATCAACCATTTATTTGGGTATAGATTATACTGAGGTACTGTATTAAGTGACCTTGGGGAACAGCAAAAATTGTTCACAGTTATCCAGCTAAATATTTATTTCGCCTAAAAATGTAAGTGTTAATTTTTATGTCTTGTTTTCATGATCTAAAATGGATAACATAAAGAAATTATACTCAAGATACTAGCTAATTTGCTTGGAGGACTTGTGGTTTGTTACAAGACTACTGACAGGATAACTGTTATGCAGTCTTTCTAAAAATTAAAGCTTTCAAAGGAATCAAGTTGTATCTTTTTGTAGGTCTTGAGATTTGGTATCACCAGCTCTGAGCACTGAGAATGCAGAGGTTATTGAAGACCTGGTTTATGGTGCTGGGCTGTAGGGCCTCACGTAGGAAGGATAGCTCTCAGGTCCAGCACAGTGAGGTCCCTTGGATCCAACATTTTCTTTCCTCCTGACTCTCACCTGTTTTCTCAGTCCACCACTTCTTTAAAAAGGACTGTGATTCTATTGTCATACTTTTATCTCCCCAAGTTGCTCTGTAAAACTATAACTTTTCTTCTGTCATCTGCTTTACCTTCTTTTCTCTTCCTGATCTTTAGTGTTCTCCTTTTGTCTTTTACCAATGCTTTGAGCCTTCTGACAGACATAGAGCTAAGTTTTGAGAGATTTCTTTGCCTTGATAAGCTTTCCACCTTTGGGTAGATATTAATACAACATGTAAAACAGGCCATTTGACTTTAACTGCAACATGACTTATTGCCAATATCTGTGTCATATATCTATTTTAAAACTTTAACATGAAACCCACAGTTTGGGTACTCATCAATTTTTCAAATTTTGAATTATCTTCTATAAAACACCAGTAAAAGGTCAAGGTAAGAATGGGACTATTTTAAGAATCGTCAAAAGTTGGATATTCTAACAATTTATTTCTCATGGTTTTTCAATCTTTATTCTTACACAGTATTAGAATAATAGAAAGCTAAAAATCTGCTTTGAGATTTTTTCATATTACCAAAATTGTTCCAAGAACTCAGAATTAAGAAATTGTTACCTTGCTTTGGAAAAACTATTTTCCAATTTTTTGAATGAGACAATGGACACTTTCTAACATTTTCTTTGCCTGGAAAATGTGCTCAGTTACACTGTCTCTTAGCACAGTGTTACAGTATGATGATTTATTTTCCTTCCCCACTTATCAAATACACCTTTTATTTTGATTCTTATTTAACTATCTCAAACTGCTCTGTAAGAAAACTGAGTATGATCAACTAGTCAGATACATCTTTTAAAATGTCTTTTCAGGGCTTCCCTGGTGGTGCAGTGGTTGAGAGTCCGCCTGCCGATGCAGGGGACGCGGGTTCGTGCCCCGGTCCGGGAGGATCCCACATGTCGCGGAGCGGCTGGGCCCGTGAGCCATGGCCGCTGAGCCTGCGCGTCTGGAGCCTGTGCTCCGCAATGGGAGAGGCCACAGCAGTGAGAGGCCCGCGTACCGCAAAAAAAAAAAAAAAAATGTCTTTTCAGTATTGGAGAACCAGAGATATTTATTATCATCAACATCACATCGTTATTATAACTACTTTAGCCCAACATAACCCCTATTTCCTTGTCCTTACTGAACTTTTCTTATATCTATACCCACCTTGTCTGTATTTCAGTTCTGTATCAATGCTTTCCCAGCCAAAACTATTGTTGTATCCTCAATATCACCTTCTTATTCTAGTAGTCCTTCCCTATGACCTAATGCAGAACCTGGAATATTTATTTTAATAATATCTTCAGGAAGTTTTTATGTAACTATTTCTTGTAGGTGTTTGGGGGGATATTTCAAGCACTGGGTGGATCATGAGATTACATTGTTTGTAAAGGCTTTTTTTAAACATTGACATTCTTTGATCCTTGATACATTTTTCACATGTTAAAATAAAATCTGAGTGTATGAGCCTAAATTAATTTTGTTTTAATAAGTTGTACCAGATGACTTTAAGATTTTGAATGAGTTTCATGTCATTTGTCCCTTATATATTTATGTGTCATTTAAGGTCTCTTCAACTTGTTTTTATTTATATGAGTTTAAGGTTTCTTCCTCTTGTACTTGTTTATGAATCACTTAAGGTAATTTCAAACCCTCAGAGTGAATAGTTCTAGAATGGGCTCTGAAGTGATGAACTGAAGTAATACAACAGTTCTCTCATTCCATTAATTAGTAATCATTCAATGGGAATGCAATCAACTAGGAATTTTACTACCTTTAAACAGTTGAGGGCATTTCCTTGGCCTCATGAATCCTTTTACTGTGGCAAAACACACACTTACCAGCCCACATAAACAATTATACTGACAGCTGTCTAACAAGTGTTTGTTGAATAAAACTTATTTTCTTTTCATTTCCAATTATCTTATCTTAACATGAAAGTTATTTTCATAAAATAAAATTGTGTCTTACATGACCACACTTACTACTAATAAATGTGGGATGTACTTTTTAAATTATATTTTAAAAAGGAGCTTAAAAGCATCTGAAATCAATTAGATGAGTCTTAACAGTTTTTGCTTAGTTATTCTAATCCAAACTGAGAAGATATGACATAAATCCCAATGAGCAAAGGAATTTTTTTGTCTTCAGACCCAGTCATGGCCTTCCATACTAGAAAATGCTTTCTAATACAGTATTGCTATTATAAAAGATGCAAAGAAGTCATTACTTTTCTGTAACAATTTGTATGGATTTATTACTTAATTAGTTTCTTACCTTTATCTGACAAGGGTTATTGAGTGCAGCTTATACCTTTATAAAGCCAGAATAAAATCTAAGTAATCTTTTATAGAGTTACATATTAAAATGCAATATAACCAGACAGTAAAATGTATTAACACGCCTCAGGGAGTCTTCAATTTGTCATATCTTTCAAGCAGTTGGGAAGACATGAATTGAAGTAGTGATTTATTTCCTGTGAGGAAGCAAAACCACTCAACAAAAAATAAAATTAATATTTCTACCTAAGTGAAGATGGTCAACACCTACACAACACCATGTTAAGTTGTACTGAAACTGAGGCACATTATGGATAGGAAGAAATGTACAGCAGATAATAATTATTAGAGGAAATAATATTAACCATAGCACAATGAGCATTGAAAATAAGCTACAGAGACAACTAGCCCCAAATCTAATACATGGTAGAGTTCAATAATGTAATTGGTGCTGTTGTGATTGTTGGTATCTTCGTATTTATCTATATTGTCTAGTAATGACTAGCAGGCCAAAAATATGTGGGGAAGTCAAAGTAGTCAATATAAACAGAGAAACAGTCATATCTCAAGAAAACCTAGAATGCTTTAGGCAGATAAGAGCATAAATTTGAATAAGAATATTTACTTACCAAAAATGAATATTATAGATTTTACTGGCTGTCAAAAATTCCTCAGGTCCCTTGAAACTCACTCACAAAATGGAGACTGCAAAATGTTTAATAGTATTTTTAGAATGAATCTAAGTCTTAAGCTTTCTAAGAGTCTCTGTTGGTGATTTTGGGGTTCTTTGCCTTTGGAAAAATAGCAATAAATGAAATGAAGAATAAAAAAAAATAAAATCAGCACAAGCGAATTTAGTTCTTCAAAATGAACAAATCATTAGCTTGACTAACCAGACAGAGAGAGAGAGAGAGAGAGAGACTCAAATTATGAAAAGCAGGGATAATAGATGGACCATCACAACTAGCCTTAGAGAAATAATAAGGATTATAGGGAAATACTATGAGCAGTTGTATGCCAGCAAATTATATAACTTCTATATTTGTGTCCCTCCAAAATTCACAGGCTGAAACCTAATCCCCGTTGGATGGCCTTTGGAAGTGGGGCCTTTGGGGGATGATTATGTCATGAAGGTGGAGCCCTCATGAATGGGATTAGTGCCCTCAAAGAAGAGACCCCAGAGAGCTCCCCCACCTCCTTCCATCATATGAGGACCCAGAGAAAAAGACATCTATGAACAAGGAAGTGTGTCCTCTCTAGACCCTGAGTTTGCCAGCACCATAACACTGGACTTCGTAACTTCCAGAATTGTGAGAAATAAGTTTCTGTTGTTTACAAGTTCCCTGGCTTATGGTGTTCTGTTATAGCAGGCCTGGACTAAGAAAATAACCTGGATGAAATGAACCAATTCCTAGGAAGACACAAACTACTGAAACTGAATCCAGAAAAAAAGAAAATCTGAATTCAATTTAAGAGATTACATTACTAATAAAAACACTTCTCACAAAGAAAAGCCCAGGCCCAGATAGTTTCATTAGCAAAATTTTCAAAATTTTAAGGAAGAATTAACACCAGTCTTTTACAAATTCTTCCAAAAAATAGAAGAGGAAGAATTACACCCTAAGCCATTCTATGAGGCCAGCATTACCTTGATACCAAATCTAAGATAAAAAAATCATGAGAAAATAAAATTTCACACCAAAATCTCTTACGCATAGAGACACAAAATCCACAATGAAATGCTATCAAACTGCATCCCACAACATACAAAGAAGTTTACTCCTGACAACTAAGTAGCATTTATCAAAGGAATGCAAGGTTTGTATAATATGCAAACATCAATTAGTATAATAGACCATATTAATAGAATTAAGAACGAAACTATATGATCTTTTCTAAAGACTTACAGAAAGTTCTGCCCTGGGGAGTTAGCCACTTGGACCGTACACTGGGCACACACTGGACTCCACTCCCAGGACCTTGCGAATGTTGACTTCCTCCGGGGGCAGGGTAGAGAGGGTGGATGGAGGGCCGCTCCAGTGGCTGTCTGGTTTCCCACGACCGCCCTGGCCTGTGTGCCAGCCTGAGCCAAGCACATGCTCGAGCCCTGCTCCCTTCACCTTGTATGCAGTTCTGCACTGCGGCGAGGGACGCCGTGAACGGGGAGAGAGATGGCCATGGCATGCTTGTGCTTCCATGGGCGGCACATCGGGGTGGTCCTGATCTCCAACAGTGACCGGACCACCGCAGCACACACCCCATTACATGCTGACAGCCCAGGTGGGCCTGCCTGCCCTACTGCACACCTCCCCAGCAGGGTGGGGTGGTGGAGGCTGGGGTGAATGGTCGGCTGAGAGGGAAAAGGAGCATCCGATGCATCTGGGACTGCCCTTGATGACGCTTGCAGAGATGGTGCATTGGAGGCAGCTCGGACCTGTGTCCAGCGCACACAGCCCATGGCCCACCCTGAGCTGAGAGCCCCAGTGGGCCCCTTTTGCCCCAGCACTGCTCCCCTCTGGGGCAAGGGTACCAGTGTGGAGAGAGGGGAGAGCTCACACTTAAAGGGAACAGAGCCATCTCGGACCAGACTCTCAGGGCTTCCTCTCCAGCAACTTGGGATCCAACCCCATCCCTGATTGAAGGTGACAGACATCGAGAGAGGAAACTCCACTAATACCTGGCAACAGCCCTAGTCCCTCCATATCCAGCCACACCTCCTACCAAGGTGACAGCTGCCAGCACATCACAAGGAAGGACATAACTTCCATTCGTGTCATATCCAGCTCTCTACCAAAGGCATGGGGCACAGGCAGACTGTGTAGGGACCCTTTCACATAAGGACACCCCTTCAAGACCACAATAGGGAACTGTTTCACCTAAATCCACAGGCACAGAGAAAGTTAAGCAAAATAGAAAGAGGAACTGGTCTCACTGGAGAAAGCAAAAGAAAACCAATGAAAAAATAAATAATGAAACAGAAATAAACAATTTACCAGACAAAGAATTCTAAGCATTAGTGAATACCAGTGGGAGGGGTAGTTAGGGGTATGAGATTAATAGGTACAACCTACTATGTATAAGGTAGATAAGCAACAAGGATCTATTGTACAGCACAAGGAAATATAGTCATTATTTTATAATAACTTTAAATGGAATGCTATTATATAAGTATTCAATCACTATGCTGTACACAAGGAACTAATATAAAATTGTACATAACTATACTTCAATAAAAAAAGAAAAAAACACTGGTGAAGTAAATTCTGGTGAAGTAAATTTTTCACGGTGTTTATTGTTTTATTTCTGATTCTACAAATAATGCATTCTCATTATAGAACAATTAGAAAATAAAGTGTTATGAAGAAAATGTGATATTAACACTGTAATATGTTTGTGTATTTCTGTTCTGTATTTTTATTGTGTTAAAATATACTTAACATAAAATTTACTGTCTTTACCTTTTTTTTTTTTTTTTGGCAGTACGCAGGCCTCTCACTGTTGTGGCCTCTCCCGTTGCGGAGCACAGGCTCCGGATGCGCAGGCTCAGCGGCCATGGCTCACAGGCCCAGCCACTCCGCGGCATGTGAGATCTTCCCAGACTGGGGCATGAACCTGTGTCCCCTGCATCGGCAGGCGGACTCTCAACCACTGAGCCACCAGGGAAGCCCTGTCTTTGCCATTTTTAAGTGTACAGTTCAGTGGTATTAAGTGCAATCACATAGTTGTATGTAAACATCTTTTAAAGTGAAGAAAAATTATGTATTTAAATCCTGAGTGATAAAACTCAGAAAAACATGTGGAGGCCTTGTGAAGAAAAGCAAGAATGGACAACGCAATCAGAGGAGCTTTTATTTGTATACATTTATTGTGTGATATCTGTTTTTTTAAGGAGTCCTACTGCTTTCGAGAAGTCTGGGCATACACCTACAGATAAGAAATAAAACAGAACACTCAACCTCATATTTCCAGGGATTTGAGATAAAATGAGACACAACAGCAAAGGCAGTTCTGCTCCCCAGGTAAGATCTTTGTGGAGACGTGTGCTCCTATTCAGCACATCTTGTATTCAGAGTCGAGCGCTCACAGTAGTAACTGCATGTGCACATAACGTCCTAGGAATAATAAACTGATTGTCCAAAATAAATCCTCCCCTTTCTGACACATGGACATTCTGACACCATGGAGCCAATTTCCTTTAGAAAATTCATATGAGACCAGAGAATTTCTATTTTATACAAAGAAATGGATAAAAGAAGGAGCCTGAATTAATTTTATAAAACTAATATAGAATTGGTTCTAGCACCAAACCAAAGAGTATAAAAAAGTAGAACCAGGACCCATCTCGTTGATTAATATGTGTAAAAATTGTTAATAAAATAATTTTAAAATTCTAATCCGCAATGTATACAGATAAATCATTTGTGCCTATTTATTCTCAGAATCAGAAAATCAATTAATGTACAACTTTTTATTAACAGATTAAAGCATATAAATCATATTGTCAACGAAGTAGATGCAGAAAAATCATACAAGAAACTAAAATGTATTCATAACAACAGCTACTATTAGCTTAGGAATAGGAAAGGATTTTGTTTGGTTGACAAAGGTAACTATCAGAACAATGTGGCAGGTTTGTAAAATGTCTCTGAAAGATGCCCTTTGAGAAGTAAACTAGCCTTGTAATGCAGCTTTTCCTATGAAGGTTTCTGATATCCCCCAAATCCATCCAGTGGAAGGAAGGGGCCTATTTCCTTCAGTTTCATGGAGATAAAGAACACTTCTCCTACCCCTGATCATTTCTGAATGAATAAGTTGCTCTAGGACTTGGTTCTCCTCAACAGTGGGCTTATGGTGATGGGGTGTAGAAAATTCTTGAACAAAACTCCTACAGATGATAGCTTGTCACTGCATAATGCATGCTCTGCTTGCTTCCTACAAGTCTTCTGAGGATGGAAACTGTAATTCTAAATTCTACTTTTGTTCATCTTCAGAGAAGCCTTCATTTGTGGATTAGACCACAAAATCCTACTCTTCTGTATTCTGTAGACTTGGTCATCTCTCTGCCATCCAGCAAAAACATCACTCACCTTGTTGTGAAGTTCATGCTTCTCTTATTGTTTTGCACACCAGGAAGGACAGAGTCCAGGGGGTGGCCAATTGGTAGTAACCTACAGAAGAATGTTTCAACACACCCCTTGTCTAATCCTCTACTTTATGCATATTTTTCTTAATACCACTTTAAGTCATTAGTCAAAAATTTCAGTATGAAAACATAAAATATAGATGAACCCCTGTCAATGCAATTAATGTATAGCCAGAATTGAGGTTTTCCCATTTCCATGTCCATTTCTATAGATGACAGTTAGAGGGTCTAGCAGTTTCTTGTTCTTATCTGATAAACTTTTTCTGTTACAGGGAAATTATTTATCAACTCTCTTTAAACCAGGGTTACTTCTTCAAGTTTCTGTTCTTTTGATAAGCTCAGATGGTGGAATCTGCCTGGACCCAGTTTACTCTGTGTTTTGAAAGAGCTCTCATTTTAGAAAGATTTTTAGTTTCCAGGGTCTTGTATCAATTATTTTTGGTTTATTTATTTTTAATAAAGGAAATAGCAGCATGGTGGAATGAATAGGAAACTGGGTAAAGGAAAACTGTTTCTCTACTCACATCACTTCTGGTGCCAAGTGTCTGTGGGGTCTCCCACAGACCCCACCCAGTTTCCAACTCTCTGGACACCAACTGGGTGTCAGTTCCCCCACCAACAGCCCAGAGTTACTGTGAGACACCACAGCTTAAGGGTTCAGTCCCACAAAACTGCTCTCACTTCAGATAACGGTCACAAATAATGGTCCTCAGGGCACTCACACTTCTGTCCAACTTGGCCACAAACTCTCCCACCACAGGATTGCTAACTTTCTAGAACTGCTCAGGGAAACACTTTACTTATGCTCACTGCTTTGTTATAAAGGATTCTATAATGGATCCAGATGAACAATCCGATGAAGAGGTACATAGGGCAGAAGGTCTGGAAGGGTCCCATTTTCAGGAGCTTCTGACCCTGTGGAGTTGGTTTGCATCACCCTCCTGGCCTGTAGATGCATTCACCTACCTGAAAGCTCTCCAAACTTTGTAGTTTAGGAATTTTTCTGGAGGTTCCATCACATAAGCATGATCAATTTTTAATTCAGTTTCCAGCACCTCCCTTCCCTAGAGGATGGAGGTAGGGCTGAAAGTTCCAAGCTTCTAATCATGGCTTGGTCTTTCTGGTGACCATCCCCTATCATGAAGCTATACAGGAGCCACCAAAGGTCACCTAATTAGAACAAAACATGACCCTACTGCCCAGGAAATTCCAAGAGATTTTGGAGCTCTGCATAGCATGCTCTCACCACTCAGGAAATTACAAGGGTTTTAGAAGCTCTGTGTCAGGAACCAAGGGCAGAGACAAATTATATATTTCTTATCATGTCACACTGGGTGACATAGAATCTGTGCTTTCAGCATTTGCTCTCATTCCATGTTTTCTTTTAATGATATATTATTTTTTACATGTTTCCTTAGTAAATTTACTTATCAAAGTTGATAGAGTGAACTGTAATCTAAAATGAAAGCATATCTATTGTGTTAGCTAAATTTTAAAAAATGTATACTACAAAGCATTTTAGGGAACATGGAGAGATTGGAACTTTTACATACTGTCAGTAGAAGGATATCTCTTTCCAGCCGCTCTGTAGGACAATTTGCTAATCTCTTTCAAAAAATTTTTTAAAATGTATATAAAATTAAAATTATATAAAATCATATAAAATTTATATAAAATTATATTATATTAAATTATTAAATTAATAATTAAAATATTAATTAATTAATTAAAAATTAATTAATCAAAAATATTAGATTATATTTAAAAATTATATAAATATATATAAAAATTATATAAAATTAAAATGTATAAAATGTATATAAAATTTTTTAAAATGTATAAAATGTGTATTCCAGAAATTTTGCCTTGAGGAGTTTATTTATGGCTCTTCTCTCAAAATATGTGCAAGCAGAAAACTGAGATTAACTAAAATGCTCATCAAGTAGAGATTGGCTAAAAATTAATTTGTATTCATATCATGGAATAATCTATGGCCTAATTAAGGAAATTTATATATTTGATGGTGTGGACAAATATATATTTTAAGACGCAAAAGAAAAGTTTAGGAAGAAACATATAGTGATCCCTTATTGTCAATAAATAAATAAATAGGTATATGGGGGTATGGAGGAAAATAATACAGATGAATATATTACATGAATATGAATATATTACAAATACAGTTTGTAATATGAATATGTTACAAATACAGTTTATAACATATCATTTTTATTGCTTTTTAAGAAAGGAATCAAAATAAAATTCAAACAGTAATCAACCTTGGGATAAAAGAAAAAGTGGGAAGGAGAGAAGTTTTTCCTTTTCATTTTGTACTTTTCTGTACAATTTATACTTTCTATTTTACTTTTTTGCCTGGAATGAACCAACCAAATGACCTGTGCTCTGGTATTATGCACTGAATGTTGTGTCTTTTTTCCTCGTTTGTATTAAAAATACTAATATTTAGCTAGTGGGAAGCAGTCGCATAGCACAGGGAGATCAGCTTGGTGCTTTGTGACCATCTACAGGGGTGGGATAGGGAGGGTGGGAGGGAGGGAGATGCAAGAGGGAAGAGATATGGGAACATATGTATATGTATAACTCACAGCAGAAACATATGTATATGTATAACTCACAGCAGAAACTAACACACCATTGTAAAGCAATTATACTCCAATAAAGATGTAAAAAAAAATACTAATATGTTGCTAAGCATACACACAAGAAAATATATCTCTCTGGTTATATGATGTCATGCAGAAATGAATTCTAAAATAGCTGGCGGAGTGGATGACCTGTAAGACCCGACAGTGAGCTAGTGCCTTGAACACTTGCTCAGCCATCCAGCCTGGGAAGGGCCCTTCCTCTCGGCTTCTCTACCGTCCCTCATGGATCATATGCCGCCATCTGTCCATCTCCCCTCTAGGACCCAGGGCCCCAGGACCCTGAGAGCACGACAGCTGCTTGTCACAGGTGCCAGGTTCTTCAGGACCAACAAGTGCCGGGCACCCGCGAGCATTCTGTAAAGAGGCATTGGGCAGATTGGCTGAATAAATAAGTCTCCATGCTTTTGTCATCCCTATCCCCGACGCCCACTAGAGAAATCATCTCCTTGAAGATGCTGCCGCCATGAATTCCCTGTTTTCTGGTAGACACCCAGGCATCGGCCAGAGAAGATAGGGCGTATTTTGATGTGAAATAAATATCCATTTAAAACCGATCATGCCATTCAGATATTTGATCAGCTGCAGCTTTGGTTTCAGATGGATCACATTCCTTGGGTTCTGTCAGCACACAGGGATTCATTGGTCGGTCAGTCAGCTCCAGTTTATGCTCTTACATCAGATCTCTGGGGCCCATTCAAATTACATTTGAGGACAATTCTATCCTGATTTTCCCTCCAGAACTTCATAAAGAAATTACACAGGGATGGACTATGTGTTGCAGGAAGTAATTATTTAAATAAATTTTCAGACAATAACTAATTTTTCCCCAGGAGAGAAAAGAAGTAAAGCTGCATGTTTGCCCCCATTTGGAGACTTTGTAGGTTCTCCTCAATAGAGAAAACAGATGTCCGCACACCTAGGGATTTCCTTCTCTTCAGGGAGGGTCACTCCTCATGTTTTCAGATGTTTGATTACAGAGCTTTGCTTTTAGAACAGTTCTAGAGTAGAAACCTTTTCAAATAGTTAAAATATTTTCAGTATTTTGGTGATCCACTGACTCTGTGTGCTCAAAATAGAAAATCTCCCATTAAGGCAACACCATTCTTCATCTTACCCTGTGCTCTGAGCACACCCATCTTATTTCAGGTGTCACTATTAGGTTGACCAGATAGCATAACTGACATGTGTATGTTTTGATCTACAAAAATGGCAAAGTCACATGGCTCCATAATCTCTGCTACAATAAGACCATATCATATCTCCCTAGAAGGCTTCTCCCACATTCACTTTTCACCTGGTTAATTCCTGTGCACCATTTGGTTTGTGGTCTGGCCGTGGCATCATCACAAAAGCCATTAGCAAGTCTAGGACTGTTCCTTTCTCACACACCTTCCTGGTTTCCTCCAGGTCGGCTGATGTGACTGTTTGATGTCTCCCTCCTGTAACAGACTGTGAAAGCTCTGACATTGGAAACTGTGTTCATTTGCTCATTCTTCTACACTCAAACCTAAAAATCAAAGTTGGCACGGTAAGTGCTATATGAAAATTTAATGCATGGATGAAAGTTTAACCCTGTAGTGTCCATCACAGGACTTTATAACTGAAAGAGGCTTTACTTGTTATTTCATGATATCTCCTCAGTTTATTGAGAAAAAAATGCTTGAAGAGCATATAGCTGACTTACAAAACTGACCTACATAAAACACTCAGTTCCTGAAATTTAAGTGTACAAAATAAGAGTTTAGCACTTTTAATGTTTTAACTTATTTTTTTAAAATTTCCAGCCTCACACTAAATATCCTATGCATATCAATCTCTCATTGAACTTTGAAATCTCTCATTCAACTTTGATCTCATATCAATCTCTCATTGAACTATATTACATGGATATTCAATAACTTGCATCTTTTTTGTCTGTTGTAGCTTATCCTGAGGTGAATCTAAATGTCTTTGTCGTCAAGTAAAAGGACCTAAGTAACAAATATGAAATAAAGAAATCTTATGGCTCCTAAGTGAAATAAATGTAAAGAATTCAGGTAATTGTGGTGACTAAAATTCAGCTGCACAATAGGAGACTTGAAGCTCAGGATGAAAATGTCAAGTTCAGGAATTGATACTCAAGTCCTTGCCTCGACCCAGAAGCCAGGGATGAGGAAGGGCTGCATCCTGGTACCAGATGTACCTGTGACCAAAGGACAGGTACTGGGGACCTTGCCTGTTTGACACTGAGTTCCCATTAGGTGACCTTGGCACAGAGGCTGAGAGGTGGGGAAATTTCCCAGGTCAATTTTTGTCACTTGACATCTGTACCATCAAGAGAGATGTTTGAATATGTAGAATAAAGTGATGGCTTTTGAGAATAACAACAAAAAATGTAGTAACAGTTATTATTTATTAAGCAGTTCTTCAATGTCAGGTACCATCTTATTATTCTATCCGCAACTGAAGATGATTTAACCTTGATTATCCACATTCTCTAGTGGAGTATATGATGCCTCAAATCTTCTTGATGACTTGACTGTGATTACTCAGTGAACTCAGGAGCAAGGGTATTAACCAAGATCTGTGGTCACAGAAAATCTAAGCATGAAATACACCGAGAGGGAAATCATGAAATGTGGTTGGTAAAATGATTATAATGGTGGAAGTGTAAAAACTGGCCATATGCTGTGTCTAGATAAATAGTGTGGGGATCATGACCTGTTTTCCTGGTCATTGTAGGCCATTTTAAAGATGTTCTTATACCTGTAAATGTTCCACACTCTACTTTATACAGGGACCTATGTAGAATTAAAATTTCCAGTCTAAAATGTTTGAGGTAGAGGACTGGGAACCAAAGCATGCATGAATCTGAAGTCCAAGGAGCTAACATGACAGAATCTTGCAGAATTCTCAGCAAGCTGTCTGAGGATTTTCCAGGGTTAGTTTTCAGAGGAAGATATGTCTTTTAGGGGCTGATGAAAAGAAAAGGGAGGTGGGAACAAAGCAGGAGATTCTAGCAATGCCCAAGATGGAAGTTAATTATTAATTAATTATAGGAACAAGGAATCAGAGGGGAGGCTTGAGCTACAGAGTGGAGTAGAGGATTCTCTTGTCAGAGCAGGATGGATCTGATGAAGATGCTGACAACAGTGGAGAAGATAAAGACGACCGCTAACCATAACTGAATTCAAAAGTGGAAGGCAGTGTAACCTGGGGGCTAAGAACATGGGCTTGGAAGTAGTCATCTGGAACTTTCTGCCTGTGGGAACCTCAGACAATTATTTAACTTCTCCATAACTCAATCTCCTCATACAGAAAAATGGATTTTCAGGAGGGATGTTATGACTGCTCGAAATGGCTTAATCAACAATAAAATGCTTTCTCTCACATAACACAAAGCCTGGAGGAAGTCAGACACCAAGCAGTGTAATCAGGGCTTAACTTTTCTCTTGCTCTGCCTTCCTCTGTGTTGTCTTCATCCTCAGACCCAGCATCACACCCAGGTCCCTTAGAATCCAGAGTAAGGAAATCGACCATGTTGTCCTGCCTCTCATGAAGAACAAGGAATCCTTTCTCAGAAGACTACAGCAGCTGCCCCCTCCCTGGGAAATGTGACTTCCCATGGTGACTTCAGGTTTGGAGCATATGCTGTTTCCTAAATCTCTCATGAGCAAGATAATAGGGTGCCCAAGCTGGTTTAGCTAATCAGCCTCCACACCTGTAACTGACATAGGATCGCTTCCCTGAGACATACAAAGAAGGATTGGAGCATATCAGATTATTTGGGGAAGGAAAGAGGGAGAAGCGCTTGCTGGAGAGAAACACAGCACTCACTACGTGCAGTTGTTATGAACCTTAAACTGTGTAACACAACCCAGGGAGACAACAGCTCTGGGTCACCTTTCCTCAGTTAGTGTAGCCATGGTCATTGTCAGGTGCCCGACACTGAGCCAGCAGTTCATACACCATTAGTAACTATCACCATCAGTCTATGAGGTTAGATTATTTTTTCCATTTTGCAGATGAAAAGAACAGAGACTCAAAGAGATGAAAGCATTACTCAGAGTCACAAATGAAGTCAGGAAAAACGCTGGAATTTTAATCTAGAACTGAGTGCAAAACTCATGACCCACGATGCTTTTGCTCAGTGTTTCCACCAACACGATTCCATGTACTCTGTGGGCTACAACCATGATGCCCCTCCCCACGAGGTATCTGTGCTCAGACTTCCATCTTTGACGGAGGAGCATTCAGAGCCACAGAATCTGGGCGCTAAGGCACCCTTGATCAGTAGCACATTTCCTCCACAGATCACTTTTATGTTGTTGAAGAGTATTACAGAAGAAACTCTCATTATCCGCCTGTTTCTAATTAGCAAGGCACGAGGAAATTTGTCTATTATTCTTTCCTTTCCTAATGAAAAAACAATATCTGTTATCTTGCATTAATCAGTGAAAGAAGATTATGTCATGATACAAACTGATTGGCTAATAAAGAAATGTGAATGGTCTAGACTCATGTTAAGATACTTGCTGAAGAAGACCTGAATATCTATAATATCTATTTTCTTTCTGTTAAAATTCAGATTTATAAGGTCAACTTCCCATCTGTACACTAGAATCATTGCAATTATTTTGCAGCCTGTGAAATATTGCCTGTTTTTAAGGTTCACTCTCATTTTGATAAACTGTTATTTTACTCATTCAATAAACAGTGCAAGTAACACATCTGGTAGTGTCAATGTGTAAGCTCCAGAGGGAACACACTTGCCTTCATTAAGGACTCCTAATTACAGGCAGTATTCCAATAGAGCCGATTTGTAATTGCAGAAAATTCATTTCTCCATACAAACAACATAACAACAATTGAATAACTTGAATTTTCGACCTGAGAAGGCAATTTTCTAAGACTATGGTTTCAAATACAACCTGACCCAGTGTCATTTTGAACTATGTAGCAAGTATTCTCAGCAGGGCAAAAATAAATAAATAAATAATAAGCAAGTGGATGCAATCACTTTCAAAGTAACTTGGAAAGTTAATTAAGTTGGAAAGTCTTAGATTTTGCCTTGAAATCACCGGGAAGCCAATTATGACTTTTTATGTGTTCAGAATGAGCTTTTTCCATAGTTGTGAACTTGAGGAGAATGATATGTGATTCAAATTCATTCTCTCATTTCTTGAATCCTTCAAATAAAGTGTTTATGCCCAGAGCCTATTATTTAATTATGATGATATGGGTAATTATCACAAACACATTATGTATTGACTTGTGCCAGGCATTGTTCTAATCCTTTATATTGATTAACTTATTTAATCCTCACAACAATCTAATGAGGTGGGTACTAATAAGTACCCAATTTAGAGATGAGGGGGTAAATGTATAGAAAGATGAGTTTTGCTAAAGTCACCAGGGAAGTAAATGTCAAAGCAGAGATAAGGACAGACATAGATTCTGGCCCATGGTAGGTACTCAGTGTATCTGTTAAATAAGTGAATGAATAAATAAAAGAATGAGGAGAAGGATGAGGGCACAATTAGACTTTGTTTTCTGCAATAGTCCTTGATATTGATGTAACTCTAGAATGCAATGAGTATTTTATTTACATTAACTTGTTTAATATTTAAGATAAACCTCCAGTGAGGTAATAGGAATATCTTTTTATATACAGGAAAATCAACTATGAAAATATAGGATTTTTAGCCAGTATTCTTTGCATTAAAGCTGTCAGACAATTAGTTACAACTAGGGTCTGGTACATTGCCTGGCAAATGGTTGTACAATGAATATATCTTGGATAATTGCTTGGGGGAAATTATCGAAAGCTTACATTATAATGTGATTCTGTATTTGTCTGTGTGACTTCAGATGGCTCAAAATACCGCACTACACAAACAGAATTGACAACAGACCCAAACATGAGAAAATGGAAGTTTTTAAGTAATGAATAAGACACAGTTGCTGTTCTTGGGTTAAGTATAGATACATGTACAAATAACTAAAAGGCAAAGCAAGAAAGGGTCCATTAGAGCAGCAAACAGAGGGATGTGAGAGCACAGGAAGAGGACTCAAGTGTTCTTCCAGGGAAACAGGAACTGTTGCTCTGATGAGATGGATCTGAGATGGTTTTTGAAAGAATGAACAGAGTACTAAGTCCTGGAAGCAGGAAAGCCATTGTGTGGAGAGCAAGCCCCGCTCTGTGTTTGAAGTCTCTCATTGTACAAGCAGTCCTGGCAACCCCATAGACTGGCCCATGCCACAGCAACGTGCCCCAACGTTGAAGGTCTTCTCCGAGTCCATGCTGTCACCCTCATCCCCAGCACATCTTCTCTGTGTGGATTCCTTCAGCAGCCTGTAAATCGATTTCTTTGCTTCTTTATTTGCCCACTTGTCACTTACTCCTCAAATAATCACAGTTATTTTTTTAAATATAAAACAAAAGGATCCACTCACCTACTTAAAATGTTTCAGTGAACCCCCATCAAATTGTAACAAAATCCACATTTTTTACAATGGATTCTGATCCCCGTTAGTTTCATGATCTCCCCACCTGACATTGGTTCACAATGTTCCAACAAGGTTTGCCATATTTTTGTCTGTTGACCATTTCACGTTTGTTACTCATTTAGTACCTAAGCACTTCTCTCTGTTCTGCTGAAAATGTTCTCCTACTGGACCTTCTTTTAATGGATTCCTCATAATCCAGAAATAAAGATCATAGTTGCTTCCTAAAAGGACTCTCTGATGCCCACATTGAAGTACCACTTTTATCACTCATCAGAATCACTGCCCATAAATCATCTTCCATTATTTATTACTCATATGATATTCTCTCCAAATATCATTACCAACATCATTAACAGGTGAAGGAGATATGAAACAATACAAGAAAGCGTTATACTTTTACAGAGACCTTGCTCTGAATGACGGGATAGAGGAACGTGTATAATGTGTAGGATGACACCTTCCCCAATTCCTCTCCATCCCACATCTTTCCTGTGGCTCAAAATAAGTCCCGGGTAAAATGGGAAATTGAGAGCCATGTGGTCACGTCTAGGCATGGATGTCATATGTCAGATGTGACCTCTGATCATTTCTTCATTGCTGGCTGGCTGCAGCTCACCTGTAGACATGGGCACGACCCAGACCTGGGTTAATTTTGGTTTTGAGTGGAGGATACATCTGAAGACTTCATCTCAGCATATGGTTTGAGTTGGAATTAGGATGCAGGTGGGAAAGCATGGTATTGTGATACCTCATATGTGGCTAGGATGCCTGTGATATTCACAAATCATTTTGTTCCTTATCCTCAGCCACTTTGGATCTACTCATAGCCTAGCCTCATTTTCCATTTTTGGCATTATAAACCTCCCTTGCACTGATGCTCTAGCCCAAGACTCTGGCGTTGCTGACTCTTTCTGCCAGGCCAGGCTGACTTCTCTAGACGGCAAATGGGAACTTTCTAAAATTGACAGATTGCTCAGGTGCTTATATCACCCTTCTGCTGTTTGGCCAGTTACATAAGATAAAAATTACAAGTTTAAAATACAATAAGTTTTGACAAAGACACCAATTGATGTGACCATCGCATGTTCAGGATACAGAAGAACTTCATCACCCCAAAAAGTTTCCTCCTGTATCAATTGTTATTCTCCTCCTGTTATGCCCTGCCTCTGGTTTTATTATTTCTGCTATATTTTTTCCAGAACTTCATATAAATCGAATTGTACATTCTGTAGTGTTTTCTGTCAGGAATATAGAATAATTAGAAAGCTATCAAAAGGAGAATTATATTTCTTAACCACGTAAAATTAATCAGTGTCTCATCACTTTCTTGATTAGCTGAAAGGTGACTATTATCAAGCAGAGGATGCCGTAGTAGGCCAATCTAGTTTGGGGATGTTTGGGAGGATAAGAGAAAGGTCCACATATCTTAAAGGTTTAAATACAAAGGCACTTAAGTAGATAAAAGAACATGATTAAATTTTTTTTAATTCACAAAATATTTGAAGTATGTGTTCCTTCCAAAAGTTCCTTCCTTGTTTCACTCTTCCTGGCATGGAATTGATTTTTCTGGGTAGCATTTGCTTTTGATTATGATCCAAAAGATCCAAACCCTTTTTTTTTTTTTTTTACCGTACGCAGACCTTTCACTGCCCTGGCTTCTCCCGTTGCGGAGCATAGGCTCCGGGCGCGCAGGCTCAGCGGCCATGGCTCACGGGCCCAGCCGCTCCGCTGCACGTGGGATCCTCCCAGACTGGGGCACGAACCCGCGCCCCCTGCATCGGCAGGTGGACTCTCAACCACTGTGCCACCAGGGAAGCCCAGATCCAAAACCTTTTGGCAGATTTTCCGATGAAGAGAGATGGTGTGAGAATGTTTTCTGCACTCATTTTCAGCCAATTTTGTCTGGGCATCTATGAGGTGCACCAGGTTACCCATGACTATGGAAACTGTTTTCGCTCAAGCAGTGTCTCTGTAATAAGATTCAGTCCAATGTGACAGAGGAAAATAAGTTTTAACACATGCATTGTTTGTGTTCAGGAATTTCAATAAGTGCAAAGCTACAGAAACCCTCTTAAAATAAAGCAAACACAGATAGATACCATTAGTAAAGAGAAAAATAGTATCGGGAGACTACATAGTTTCAGAGTAGTGTCATCTACATTTAGAAATACAGGTTCACCAATTTGAACTAAAATTTTTATCTTACCAAATAGTTTTTTTTTTTTCCATGAAGATCAATTTCATGCTTTCTGCTTTCTACCAATCAACTAATTGGTTGGCTTCTTTTTCCTTCTGGTTTGGTCAATTCAGACTTCTTCATGCTGAGATGGTGCCTTATTGCAGGTATTTGTTCTTTCCTTTTAGTTTTTAGGTGTATCAGAAGCCGACATCATATACTCCTAGGGACTATGACCAGATGCACTAGAGTTTAATGAAAAGATTGGGGATTGGAGATGGCAGGTGATTCATATCCCTTCTCTGCAAATCATAAATTTTTCACAAAGAAAATAAGATTTGATCTTTCTGACTATTCATTAGAGTCATCCTAATTGTTGTTTAGATTATGAGATAATGCACATAAAGTACTGTAGGAGACAGAATAATGCCTTCTCCTACAGCGTGTAGGCCCTAATGTCCCAAACCTGTGCATGTTATCTTACATGACAAAAGGGATTTTGTTTGTATGACCAAGTTGAGGACCTTGAGATGTGAGGATCGTTTTGGATTCAGGCGTATGCAGTGTGATCATGGTCTCAGTCTGTGGCTTATTCCTTCCTAGGAACTGTTGCAGTACCCCTTCCCTTCTTATTTTCCATCATACTGTTGCTAAAATCCCAGAAACCCATTTTCCATCAAAATCTTAGACAATGACCACACAGACCTGGGCTGTTATAAGTACAGATATGCATCATGGCCATAATCGGTATAAACTACCATCAGCGTTAAAAGTGGTGAGTACAATTCCAGAAAATCTTGAGATTCCCTTTTCCTGAGTCAATATTCATTCCTAGAAAAGCCAGTATATGTGTCTACAGAAATAGGTTTCAATCGCTAAAGCTCTTAACCTGGTATTTTCACCCTAATAATATTGGGCTACTTCTATTTTACCAAATTTACATTTACAGTTACTTTTACATTCATTCTTTCTTTCATTTATTCATTCATCATGGTTCAGCCATTATGGAAAATAGTACGGTGCTTTCTCAAAAAACTAAAAATAGAATGATCACATGATTTTGCAGTATGTCTTGTGGGTATTTACCCAAAGGAAATGATATCTTTACCTCTAAGAGATACGTGCACTCCCATGTTCACTACAGCATTAATCATAATATCCAAGATCTGGAAATGACAGATGGGTGGATGGATGGATGAATAAAGACACTGCGGTGTGTATATAAAATAGAATATTATTCCATCTTATAAAAGGAGATCCTGCCATTTGCAACAACATGAATGAAACCGGAGGACATAACACTAACTGAAAGAAGCCAGAGAGAAGCCAGGAAGAAGAGAGAAGCCAGAGAGAAGCCAGAGAGAAGCCAGGAGATCTGATGTACAGCAATGATGACTATAATTAATAATACTGGAAATTTGCTAAGAAAGATTTCACTTTCTCTTATCACCCCCCAAAAATATGAGGAGATGGTATGTTAATTAGTTTTACTGTAGTAATCATTTTACTACTTGTATTGATATCAAATCATCATGTTGCACACCCTAAATGTATACAATTTTTACTAATAGAAATAAAATAAGGAAATCTTTGAACTCAACTCATTTGTGTATATGGAACAGTAATATACATATTTTTTCAGCAGATAGTTTGGTTATATTACAATTTAACCACTTAGTTACTATTTTTTTCTGAACCCTTATACTTTCCGGAATTACTATTTAAGGGTAAAAATCATTCAGTCTATATTCTGTCTAAACCAGAGGCAATTTTTATTTTTCAAAGGCACTTTAATCTTCTTACACTTCTGATTTAATTATACTTCTGAAGTATTTTTCATTTATCCTGTTATCTGAAAATTTATTCTATCTGATGTTATAGTTGGATGTATATTTATATCTTTATCTCCAGCATATAAATATATCCAATACCATGTGAAAATTTATCTGTATCAATCTCCCAACTAAAAACACATCTGCTTCCTCATTAATCATGATATCAACATTCTCATCATTAACTTCAGTCACCCTCTTCTGCTAACATTTTTCTCTCAGAAAATGCATATCATGGAAACATATGCACTGTAAATAAAATAAACACACAGACATTAAGAAAGCTTTATAAAATGCCCATATTTTTTTTTTAACAAATTGACATTTACCCTATTTCCATTATAGTCAAGATGATTAAAAGTCATTGTGCACGTTTTCTATTGGCTGGGTTATCACCTATCCACTCCATAACGCCATTAATTCACGGAAAGTGTTCTTCCCAAGTGCATTTAACAAATCTTAGTTCTTAGCTTACGTTCTTAGCGTCTGCAGTATTTGAGACTCTTGATTTTTGGTCCTTCTTAAAATTCTCCCCTCCCTGCATTCCAGGAGGCTGTTCTCTCCTAAATTTCATCCCACAGTGATTGCTTTACTCGTACAACCCTGCTCCGTCCTGAGTAAATCCTTAAGGAGGTTGCAGTCTGCTTCTTTCAACTGGAGAAAGTGAGGCAAGAGAGCATCCAAGGTGAGTGACTAAGGCATCTCAGGTGATGTGGCATCCAGGTGGAGGTAGGGTTTTAACACAAACACCTCCTTCTCCATCATGTCCATCCCCTTCTTCTTGTTTCTTGAACACACTCCTTGATGTGGTTCTTACCCCAGCTTCCAATCTGCATCCTCTCTCCTTCACAGGCACAGCTGCAGTAACCAGCTGTGCAAAGTTTCCCAAACTTAGGGAACCGGTACAGACCCTGTGCCTCAGGCCTATGTGTAAGCAATTATTAGACAAATTCCTGAGATGTGTGACTGGCATCTCGAACCCAGCAAGTGCCAGATTGAACTCATTCTTTGTCTCAGAAACCTGCAATTCATCCTGGATTCCTGACCCAGTGTCCCTCGCTTACCCAAGCCACACACTTGGACGAAGCTGATTTGCCTCTCTCTCCTCCTCATCCCACCAGTCTTCAAGTCTGTTGTCTAAGGCTCTTTTCTCAATAGCTTAAAAATACCTCTAATTCTCTCACACTTAGTTTTAGAGACTCACTCTTTCTTACTTTTTCTATTGTCAATAGAATAAAGTCCCTCTTCCTAAGTTAACTTATTGAGTAATTATAGGCATGCTTCCCCCCCTTTGGGGACTGACATCATCTCATATGTAAAGAGAAAAAAACTGATAATTATAGTCAGTATTCATAGGTTATTTTCTCTGTGCTAAGGGCTTTATGTATGTCAACTCATTTGATTCTAAAGTGCAATGGAACATTTTTACAATCCCATTTTTTGGGTGAGGAGACTGAAGCCCAATAAGGGACTGTCTTATGGTCCCCACAGCTGTTAAAAGTGGCCTGGGATACCATTCTAGGTAATATGACTTGAACCCCTCCTCTCAACATGAGTCTAGATGGCTCCTAAGGCAGAATTCTACACATTTGTATAGGTTTTTGGAAAGAGTATGAACATTGAAGCAAGACATACAGTGGTTTAATTTTAGATCTACCCCTTATAAGCTGTGTGGCCCTGGCGAATAGCTTTTTTTCTATGTTTCGGGTCCTTTTTCCCATAAAAGGAGGTTAATAATTATATTTCACAGATTTGTAGCAAAAATTACATGTTTTCCTCCAAGATCAATTTCCCCTACCTGCCTTGATAATAGAAATTCTGGTTTTTAATAGGTGTGAGGCCGCCAGAGTATATTTTCCTTAAAACTAGGTGTGACCGTGGGAATAAGTCTGTCCCAGGAAATTCAAAGTAAGTAGTATATGGTAGTTTCTAGAAATGTTCCTTAAAAGATTTCTGATCAATATCTTTTTGGTTTTTCTGCATCTTTTTCCTTCTGAGTAGCAGAATGCGATGGCTAAAGCTGGAGCATTTGTTTTGGATGAAGTTCAATTCGAGCCTTTGAATGAAGGCCATGCACGGCAAAGTAACCAGATAGAAGGAGTTTGGAGTCTCAGTCATTTGCAGTGGAGCCACTCTACCAGGCTGGCTACCTGTGCATTCTTACATAAGAAAAAAATGCACTGACTTGTTCAGCTAGATCGACTGGCCTCTCTTCTGTCAATCAGATCTAACAGACTATCCTCTCCCAGGTAGGACCATTTATTTCCAGGCCAGCCTGTGCAAACCTAGCAGTTTTATCTATTGGTTAACAAATATGTCTATTCCATTTTTCAATTTTTTTGTGGTTGCCAAGACTCATGTCTATGTTTATTTACTAATTGATTTCATAACATCAATACTGTCCACATCTCCCATAACACAGCAAATACCTCATGTGTCTTGTCTGCCATACTCCCCAAACCAGCATCCTAATGATATGAGTGAATAGGTTTGTTCTAGATACTTAGAAATACAATTTCTAGTTATACTTTTTACTTTTTCTTTTGGTTCTAAGCTTAATACTTTTTTAGACAGCCATAAATTTTCTAAGATTTGATTAGTCATACTTGGAGTATATTCTGGGATTGTTTTTTCTTCTTCATTGAATAAGAATATTGTGATTATTGCCATCATGTTTGAAAGATATATTCTCCAGATTTAAAACTGTAGCCTCATCTCTTTTTTCCTTCAATATTTTAGAAACTATTACTGCATTGCCTTTTGCCATCTGGTACTGCTATTTGGAAGTTTGCCACCAGTCTATTTCCTATTAATTTTTGTGAGCTCCTCTTTCTGTCAAGAATTTAGAATTTTCATTTCTTTTTGATTGTCTTATATTTCACAATAATTCACCACGTATTTTTTTGTGTTTCTTTGGGTAGATTTTAAATGACCAATACAGCATTCCCATTTTCCTGGGAGTGAGGATGAGCAACGGGTTTAGAGCACAGGTTCCGGTTCCCAGAGCTGCCACTTGTTAGTTGACCATTGACACATGACCTAAAGTCTTGGTGGCACAGTTTTCTCAGCTTTAAAATAGGAATAATAATTTTGAGCTAGTTAATGTCATGGTAAACAAATGAAATAATACTTTAGAGCCTGACATAGTACCGACCCTTAGTGCTTCCTCCTTCCTCTGCAGAATTCCTTATATCTTGTTTACCATTTTCATCCTGTCATACCATTTCTTAAGCATCAATTCAGAGGGTAAGGAAATTAGGGGAAAAAAACGGGGAAGGGTATAATTGGTTTGATATGTAAAGAAAAAGAAGGGATGTACAGGAGAAAATAGCACAATATTGTAAATCAACTATACTTCAGTTAAAAAAAGAAGAGAAAGGAAGGAAGGAAGGGATATTGATGGGCCTAGTTCTTTATACTGAAAGAGAAGGATTTATAACTTTTAAATAAAAATGTAAAATCTGAAAACATTTTAAAAAATAAATTCAATTTTATGTCTTTCTTGTTTTATTGCCATGTACCTCTACAGTTTAATTTGTAGCTTGAGAACAGCATTTATGGGAGCAAATGTAATCACTTTTTAGTCTCTCCATGAACCAACATTCCACCTTCACATGCACAGGGGAATAAGGGAGGTGTTGGCATACACACACTGTCCTCAGAGCAATAACCTGTTAAAATTTCAGTATCCATTTTCTGAAGGACTTTTGTAAGATAGCATTTTTCATCAACACTGTGGCCCATCACACATTATGTCAGAGATGAAGTACTATTATCAGGATCACAGATTACTCTGAAGTTTCACAACATTTGAAATGTACATAATTCAAAAGAGAAAAATAATAAGGTATGTTCCTGGCTGATGTTTTCACCATCAATCACATGATTTCATTATCGTACAGTTTATTGAAAGAAAACAAATATGGATGCAAGCCAAGTAAAAGCTAATTCCAATAGACCTGTTCGGTTCAATGGATTCATTGGTGAAGGATCACATTCTGTGGGAACAAAGGAATTTTTTTAACAGCTATATTTGTTCTAGTAATAATGTAGTTATTGAACGTTTTCAAGTAACCATGTCCACCATTCATTATGTCATAGTCTGTCTTAATCAATCTCCTTGGCTACAAAAGTACAATATCCCTCCATCATATTGTTCTGTTCACAGTACCCACTAGAATTTAACTTCTTACTGTATAGACTGATGGTTGTCAAATTTAATGTGTGTCTGAACTACCTGGAGCGGTCCTTAAAACATAGAGTTTTGAGGCCTCATTTTGAGTTTTAGATTCAGTTGTTCTGAATTTGCATCTTAACAGATTTCCAGTTGGTGCTGGTGCTGTTAGTCCAGGCATCACACTTTTTAAAATGACCATCTACGATGTGTCTGATAGGTTTTTAGCAAGTGTTGAGGTTTTTAATTTTTATTAATTTCACACATGAAACCACTGCGACTAAAATAACAATGGGAGACCAAAAATGTTACTCATGACAGAGGCAAAACTCAGGTCAGCGATGTTGCTTTCATCTTACACTTACTCAGAGTGAACGTGTTACAGCCCAGCCACACTCGAACACTTCCTAATGTCCATCTGGTATCTACTTGACTCTTGCCAGAAGAATTTTCCTCAAGCCCTGAGGAGCCTTTTACTTTTAGGTAGTGGTAGCAATCTTTGTCTACAAACTTACTAAGAGAGGTTTAACATTGTTTGTCTAGAGATCAACTTAATTTTCATTTCAATCTCCCAAGCAGCTTAGCTGATAAAACTCAACATCCTGACACCAAATGGCCATCTATGATGCATCTAAATTCAAGGTGGCTACCAGGGTGCCAACACACTGGGTGAGAGATTCTTCTGGATCATTTGTCTACACCAGTGCTGTTGAGATTTGTAAAATTCCACTTGATCCTCAGCTGTTCACACAAGCTGCTGCTGTGCGTGCAGTATTCCTACCCCCAAAGGCCTCATTACGTCCAATGTTTCTGATCATTACCTGCACTGTCACATTGTGGTATAAAACATTATCCCACTGCTCTTGAGCCACAGAAAATTAGGAGGTGTGTTGGGCCCATTTGCCTAAATATGTCCCCATAAAGGACATTTATATTCTGGATTTTTTTCAATTCCTGGATTCTTTTTGGGTAAGAGGACCCAGCTCTCTCTGAGGGTTGGGTTATTATCCCATTGTCCCCCCGGGATAGGACTGGGGCACGGGCAGGATACAGGACCATCTTTCTTAGAGATCACAAGTCTGGGAACCCACATCTAATTCAGGGTGCAGGAAGTGTTGGTCACACTCATTATGCATTATTACTACATTTTTTATGTTTCAAATTCTTCTGCATCTAGAAAAGTCTCTTTTATGTTTTACTGCTCTAATATATTTCCCTTAAAGAAAGAGTTTATCTGCCTGAATTGGGGTAAAGGGAAGGAGATTTAGAGAAAGCAATACTAATATCTGAGTACATTACCTGTTAGGCTAGCCATCGAGGCTGACAAATGCTAGGCTGGCTGACCTGCTCAGACTTATGCACCAACCAAGGAGGCTTGTTAGTTCTCTTTTCAGTCATCTGTGTTTCTCAGTTCCCTCACCAAGTGAGATAGTTTGGTACATTTATTATAAATGCTAAATACAATCAGAAGAAATGTGGATATTTTGTGTTGGGGTAATTTAAGAAGCTTTTTCCAGGGGAGAAGCATGTCATGGTCCTTGTAGCAGCACAGAGTTTCAGCCTTGGGAGGCGAGAAAGGGATGGTTGTGGTACTGGGATGATGGAACAGGTGGAACAGGCTGTGTGTTTGCACTAAAGGGGTTTGGAAATGGCCCATGTCCTTCCTTTCCTGGGTGAAACAGAAGTCCAGGGAGGGGAAGTTACTTTCTCAGTGCCATGCTCCACCAGGAAAGAAGTATGGGGCTCATGATCTCAATCCCCACTGTCCCACACCACATTTCACTAATCATTGCTGAACTGAGCATGAGGTCTGGATTGGAGTAAAGGTACTTAAAGTGGAGTTAGGGCACAAATTTTGGGGAATTCAGAAAAAGAAATGAAGAAGGCAGAATAGGATGACCTTGGGGATCAACTTGCACTGAAGGGGGAGGAATAGGAGAAACCAGACCCTGAAACTCACATTCAAGTAGATCCAACAATTCTCAAGACCCTAATCAATTCCAGGCACTGCACCAGGGGTCTCCACCCCATCATTCCATTCCCCTTCTGCCCCTGCTCTCTGATCTCTTGATCCTAAAGATCAAGGTGGAGGGATAAAGCAGGGCAAGGCAGGGCTTTCTGATGGTGGGCTTCATGCTCTTTTCTTTGCCCAATTTTAAAACATAAAGTGTTTATCTTTATCCTCCAGAGTATTTTCATTTCATAAATCATGCAAGAAACCTAAGTGTCCATCGACAGATGAATGGATAAAGAAGATGTGGCATATATATACAATGGAATATTACACAGCCATAAAAAGAAAAGAAATTGAGTTATCTGTAGTGAGGTGGATAGACCTAGAGTCTGTCATACAGAGTGAAGTAAGTCAGAAAGAGAAAAACAAATACTGTATGCTAACACATATATATGGAATTTAAGAAAAAAAATGTCATGAAGAACCTATGGGTAAGACAGGAACAAAGACACAGACCTACTAGAGAACGGACTTGAGGACATGGGGAGGGGAAAGGGTAAGCTGGGACAAAGTGAGGGAGTGGCATGGACATATATACACTACCAAATGTAAAACTGAAAGCTAGTGGGAAGCAGCCGCATAGCACAGGGAGATCAGCTTGGTGCTTTGTGACCACCTAGAGGGGTGGGATGGGGAGGGTGAAAGGGAGGGAGACACAAGAGGGAGGAGATATGAGTATATATGTATATGTATAGTTGATTCACTTTGTTATAGAGCAGAAACTAACACACCATTGTACAGCAATTATACTCCAATAAAGGTGTTAAAATACTGAAGAAAAAAAAGAAGAAGAACATTTTTAGATTGTTTTTTTCTGTTTTAAAAAGGAAAAACAATCACTTGTTATTTCCAATTTTAGAAACTGGAGATGGTCATTGCTAATATATTGATGTACATTTTTGCAGACTTCTGATGATGACCCACATTTAGGTGCAGAAATTTTATGTATGCATGTGGTTGTCTATGTGTGCATATTGTATATAGCATATGTAATATAGATACAGAGAGAGAGATTATATATGTATATATTTTTTCCAATCCTTAGCAACTCACATTACATTCTTTTTTGCCACCATCAATATATCTAAACCTCAATTTCACATTTTCACCATATTCTGCTCTCTACTGAATTATTACTAGTTTCACTAGGTACACCTTATAGTTATCTTGTTATTCTTATTATTCTTCACCTTTTTATTTTATATCATTTTATCTAGAACATTTATAGTGTCCCTGTAACAATGCCTATCCACTGATGTTTTATAACCACTAGACCTGATGTCTCATGTTAATTTCTAGATGATCCAAATAATGTTTTACGTTTAAAATAGGAAAACAATGTTACAGCATCCCTACCTGCCATGACTCTCCAGGCAACGTTAGCAGCCTTGACCTGGTACAGAGCATCCTCTTGTTCTGGGCCTCACTCAAAACCCCTGCTTTTGGGGTTACCTGGTAAATGGGCCAGAGCAACACACCCCAATGATGACTATGTTGTCTCCAAAGTTCATAGCAGCTTAACTTTTAATGATCAAAAATTGGAAACCCAAATATCTATCAACAGGATAATTTTTTAACTATGCTGTATGAATTCTATGAACTACTATTCAGCAACAAAAGGAAAAATGAACAATATTGGATGCCAAGGCTGACCTGACTACTGCAATAAGCAGAATCCACAGTGTTTAATAGGCAAAGATATGTAGCAACAGCTAATGGATCATGGAAAATGAAGGAGTGATTTAGATGAAAAATGACTACAGTCTTGCTAAATGTGCATTAAAAAGTCATAATACTGTGATCAGAAAGTTTATGTTATGGTTTGCAATAGAAAATCATAACCTCTGCTTCTGTTTTCTGATCTAAGTCAGAGCCTGATCCCATCAACTTAAAGGATGCCCATGTTTCTTTGACAAAAGATCCTACAAAATTACTGCAAGTATTTGAAGTACATATTCTGCCAGTCCTTCTGTAAAGGGACGTGGCTCCTTTCCAGGCTAACAATTCCTGGACAAATCAGATTGTTCAGACTTTTTCAGGACTGGTGAGTTTGGGTCTGATCTCACACTAATACAAGGGGACCATCACAATCACATGGCTTGGGTTGGATACCATGAAGGCAAGGTGACAAATTCATACTACCTGTGAGCCCACCATACTGTTAAGCATCCCACCCCTGAGTGTGTAATTAAGATAAATATTCTTAACAATGGGAAGAACATCAAATTATGTCCCTGAGTCCTCGAGTAAGAGCTATTAAGGCAGTAGGTGTATTCGTTTTCTAGGGTTGCCCTCACAGATCACAATTAAGGTTGGCTTACAACAACAGAGATGTATTTTCTTGCAGTTCTGGAGGCTAGAAGTTTGAAATCAAAGTGCAGCAAGGTTGGTTTCTTCTGGAGTTTCTGGGCAAAGTCTATTCCATACTTCTCTCCTTTTCTGGTGCTGCTGGCAGCCCTTGGCATCCTTGGCTTGTGGATGTATCTCTCTGCCTCCACTCTCACCTGGCCTTCTTCTTGCTATGCATCTCTGCCTCTACCTTCTCTTCTTATAGGGACACTAGTCTTGGATTAAGGCCCACCCTAATCCACAAGACCTCATCTTAGCTTTACTAATTACACCCTCAAAGACCCTATTTCTAAAGAGACACGTTCTGACTTTTCTGGTGGACATGAATTTTGAAGAGACACTATTTAACCCACTACCCAACAGTGGAAATTCTGGAAACATTCCCTCTTTATTCAGAAAATAAGAGAGAATCAGTAGCAATAATGTATCCCGGGACTGATCTCAGGATGTGACAAACTATGTTCCACTGGCCAAACTTGGTCGACTGCCTATTTTTGGAAATAAAGTTTTTTGAAATACAGCCATACTCATTAGCTTATAGATTATGTATGGCTGCAGAGTTCAGTAAATGTGACAAAGACCCTTAACCTGCAAAGCCTAAATTATTTAATATCTGGTACTCTACAGAAAAAGTTTGCCAACTCCTGATTCAATTAATTCAAGGTTGGTGACTGACATAATATCCCATCCAATTTCTGACTCTTGCTAAAACCAGAAGAACTATAACAGATGAGGGAGAACTACTGTAAATGTAACCAGGTGGCACTGTTGTTGTTTTTTTTTTTTTTTACCCTTTAAAAAACAGAGTTTTATTGAACTAAAATGGACATACAATAAACTGCATATATTTTAAGTCTGCAATTTGTTAAGTTTTACATATAAATATGACATATACGTATGCTTGACACATATGCATGTATACACCATGAAACCATTACCACAGTCAAAGTAATTCTTACCCCTCAAAGTAACCTTGTACCTCTTTGCAATCCAGATTTCCTGCCCCTTCTCCCATCCTTAGACAGCCACTGATCTGCTGTCTATCACTAGAGATTAGTTAGCATTTTCTCAAACTTTATATAATGGAATAGTATAAAGGATATTCTTTTTTTGTTTGATTTCTTTCACTCAGCATAATTATTTTCAGATGCATCCATCTTGTTACATGTATCAACAGTTCATTCCTTTGCTTTGCTGAGTAATATTTCATTGAATGGATATATCATGATTTATTTCTCCATCTATTGATGGACATTTGGATTGTTTGGCTATTATAGATAGGAATCTTATGAAAATCTAGCTTTTATGGATTCTTGCTTTCGTATCTCTTGGGTAAATACTTAAGATTGAGTGGTGAGGAATACATATTATTAACTTTGTAAGAAACTCTCAAACTGTTTTCTAGAATTGTAGTACCATTCTACATTCCTATCAGCAGTGGATGGGTTCCAGTTTCTCCCCAGCCTTATCTACATCCTCGTCAACCCTAGGTGTGGTCAGACTTTTCAATTTAATCATTCTAAGGAGCCTATTATTTAGAATGGTAACTCATTGTGTTTTTCAGAAAATTACATAATATTTTATTACCTATTTCCCTGACATACTTCTTTTTTTAAGGTGTACAATGTGATGCTTTTTTTTTTTTAACATCTTTATTGGGGTATAATTGCTTTACAATGGTGTGTTAGTTTCTGCTTTATAACAAAGTGAATCAGTCATACATATACATATGTTCCCATATCTCTTCCCTCTTGCATCTCCCTCCCTCCCACCCTCCCTATCCCACCCCTCCAGGCCGTCACAAAGCACCAAGCCAATATCCCTGTGCCATGCGGCGGGGGCACTGTTTTTTTCTAATCGCAGCTGCTGTGCTGATGGGGTATTTTACGGAAGTGGATCAATACAGCTTCCAGCATTCACTGTACAACCACTGAGGAGGGAAAGTGCAGTTCTTGACCCACATCAGGATCACTGGTAAAATCAGTTTGATTTTCTATGGGAAACTCAGTAATACATGTTCACTATATTCTTCAGGGCAGTATTAACTATCCAGAATTCTGCCACAAAAGAGTCTTTAGGAATCATCTTGCTGGCCCTCCTGGTGCAGCTCTTGTGGCAGATAAGAGAGGCAGGAAGATGCTCATGGGCATGCGCCTCCAGTAGGTCTTTTAAGGACCATATTTTTCTCTTTCTTCTTTTCTCCCTTTTCTTTTCAGCCCTGTGGCGGACAGGGTCTTGGTGCACTGGACTGGTGTCAGGTATGAGGCTCTGAGGTGAGAGAGCCGAGTTCAGGACATTGGACCACCAGAGACTTCCTAGAGCCACATAAAATCAATCAGCAAGAGCTCTCACAGAGATCTCCATCTCAATGCTAAGACCCAGTTCCACTCAACAACCAGCAACCTCCAGTGCTAGATGCCCCATTCCAAACAACTAGCAAGACAGGAACACAAGCCCGCCCATTAGCAGAGAGGTTGCCTAAAATCATAATAAGTTCACAGACACCCCAAAACACACCACCAGACACTGTTCTGCCCACAAGAAAGACAAGATCCAGCCTCATCCACCAGAACACAGGCACCAGTCCCCTCCACCAGAAAGCCTACACAACCCACTGAACCAACCTTAGCCACTGGGGGCAGTCATCAAAAACAATGGGAGCTATGAACCTGCAGCCTGCAAAAAGCAGAACCCAAACACAGTGAGTTAAGCAAAATGAGAAGACAGAGAAATACACAGAAGATGAAGGAACAATGTAAAAGCCCACCAGACCAAACAAATGAGGAGGAAATAGGCAGTCTACCTGAAAAAGAATTCACAGTAATGATAGTAAAGATGATCCAAAATATTGGAAATAAAATGGAGAAAATACAAAGAACGTTTAACAAGGAACTAGAAGAACTAAAAAGCAAACAAACAATGATGAAAAACACAATAAATGAAATTTAAAAATTCTCTAGAAGGAATCTTCTAGAGAATTATAGCAGTATAACTGAGGCAGAAGAACAGATAAGTGATCTGGAAGATAAAATATTGGAAATAACTACCACAGAGCAGAATAAAGAAAAAATAATGAAAAGAATTGAGGACAGTCACAGAGATTTCTGGGACAATGTTAAACGCACCTACATTCAAAGTAAAGGGGTCCCAGAAGAAGAAGAGAAAAAGAAAGGGTCCAAAATATATTTGAAGAGATTATAGTTGAAAACTTCCCTAACATGGGAAGGAAATAATCAATCAAGTCCACGAAGCACAGAAAGTCCCATATAAGATAAATCCAAGTAGAAACACATGAAGAAATACATTAGTCAAACTAGCAAAAAATAAATACAAAGAAAAAATATTAAAAGCAGCAAAGGAAAAGCAACAAAAAACATACAAGGGAATCCCCATAAGGTTAACAGCTGATCTTTCAGCAGAAACTCTGCAAGCCAGAAGGGAGTGGCATGATATATTTAAAGTAATGAAAGGGAAGAACCTACAATTAAGACTACTTTACTCCACAAGGATCTCATTCAGATTGGATGGAGGAATCAAAAGATTTACAGACAAGCAAAACTAAGAGAATTCAGCACCACCAAACCAGCTTTACAACAAAGGAACTTCTCTAGGCAGGAAATATGAGAGAAGGAAAAGACCTACAAAAACAAGCCCAAAACAATTAAGAGAATGGTAATAGGAACATACATATAATTACCTAAAATATAAATGGATTAAATGCTCCAACCAAAGACATACACTGGCTGAATGGATACACAAACAAGACCCATATATATGCTGTATACAAGAGACCCACTTCAGACCTAGGATCACATACAGACTGAAAGTGAAGGGATGGAAAAAGATATTCCATGCAAATGGAAATCAAAAGAAAGCTGGAGTAACAATTCTCATATCAGACAAAATAGATTTTAAAATAAAGACTATTACAAGAGACAAAGAGAGACACTACATAAAGATCAAAGGATGAATCCAAGAAGAAGATATAACAATTGTAAATATTTATGTACCCAACACAGAAGCACATCAATACATAAGGCAGATGCTAACAGCCATAAAAGGGGAAACAGACCATAACACAATCATAGTAGGGGACTTTAACACCCCACTTTCACCCATGGACAGATCATCCAAAATGAAAATAAATAAGGAAACACAAGTTTTAAATGATACATTAAACAAGATGAACTTAATATTTATGAGATTCCATCGAGAAACAACAGATTACACTTTCTTCTTAAGTGTTCATGGAACGCTCTCCAGGAGAGATCATATCTTGGATCACAAATCAAGCCTCTGTAAATTTATTAAAATTGAAATTGTATCAAGTATATTTTCTGACCACAACTCTATGAGATTAGATATCAATTACAGGAAATAAAAACTGTAAAAAATACAAACACATGAAGGCTAAACAATACGATACTAAATAACCAAGAGATCACTGAAGAAATCTAAGAGGAAATTGAAAATTACCTAGAAACAAATGACAATGAAAACACAATGACCCAAAACCTATGGGATGCAGCAAAATCAGTTCTAAGAGGGAAGTTTATAGCAATAAAATCCTACCTCAAGAAACAAGGAAATCTCAAATAAATAACCTAACTTTACACCTAAAGCAATTAGAGAAAGAAGAACAACAACAACAAAAAAAAAACCCAAAGTAAGCAGAGGGAAAGAAATCATAAAGATCAGATCAGAGATAAATGAAACAAAAATGAAGGAAACAATAGCAAAGATCAATAAAACTAAAAGATGGTTCTTTGAGAAGATAAACAAAATTGATAAACCATTAGCCAGACTCAACAAGAAAAAAAGGGAGAAGATTCAAAGCAACAGAATTAGATATGAAAAAGGAGAAGTAAAAGCTGACACTGCAGAAATACAAAGAATCATGAGAGATTACTACAAGCAACTATATGCCAATAAAATGGACAACCTGGAAGAAATGGAGAAATTCTTAGAAAAGCATAACCTTCCAACACTAAACCAGGAAAAAATAGAAAAAATAAACAGAACAATCACAAGCTCTGAAATTGAAACTGTGGTTAAAAGTCTTCCAGCAAACAAAAGCCCAGGACCAGATGGCTTCACAGGCAAATTCTATCAAACATTTAGAGAAGAGGTAACACCTAACCTTCTCAAACTCTTCCAAAATATAGCAGAGGGAAGAACATTCCCAAACTCATTCTATGAGGCCACAATCACCCTGATACCAAAACAAAAGATGTCAAAAAAAAGAAAACCACAGACCAATATCACTGATGAAAATACATGCAAAAATCTTCAACAAAATACTAGCAAACAGAATCCAGCAGCACATTAAAAGGATCATACATCATGATCACATGGGGTTTATCCCAGGAATGCAAGGATTCTTCAATATATGCAAATCAATCAATGTGATAAACAATATTAACAAATTGAAGGAGAAAAATCATATGATCATCTCAATAGATGCAGAAAACCTTTTGACAAAATTCAACACCCATTTATGATAAAAACTCTCCAGAAATTAGGCATAGAGGGAACTTATCTCAACATAATAAAGGCCATGTATGACAAATCCACAGCCAACATCATTCTCAATGGTGAAAAACTGAAACCCTTTCCTCTAAAATCAGGAACAAGACAAGGATGCCCACTTTCACCACTATTATTCAACATATATTAGAAGTTTTAGCCACAGCAATCAGAGAAGCAAAAGAAATAAAAGGAATGCAAATTGGAAAAGAAGAAGTAAAACTGTCACTGTTTGCAAATGACTTGATACTACACATAGAGAATCCTAAATATACTACCAGAAAACTACTAGAGTTAATCAATGAACTTGGTAAAGTAGAAGAATACAAAATTAATGCACAGAAATCTCTTGCATACCTATACACTAATGCTGAAAAATCTGAAAGAGAAATTAAGAGACACTCCTATTTACCATTGCAACAAAATCAATAAAATACCTAGGAATAAACCTACCTAAGGAGGTAAAATCCCTGTATGCAGAAAACTATGACACTGATGGAAGAAATTAAAGATGATACAAACAGATGGAAAGATATACCATGTTCTTGGATTGGAAGAATCAACATGTGAAAATGACTATACTACCCAAAGCAATCTACATATTCAATGCAATCCCTATCAAACTACCAATGGCATTGTTCACAGAACTAGAACAAAAGCTTTCATAATTTGTATGGAAACACAAAAGACCCTGAATAGACAAAGCCGTCTTGAGAGACAAAAACGGAGCTGGAGGTATCAGGCTCCCTGACTTCAGACTATACTACAAAACTACAGTAATCAAGACAGTATTGTACTGGCACAAAAACAGAAATCTAGATAAATGGAACAGGATAGAAAGCCCAGAGATAAACTTATGCACACATGGTCACCTTAACTTTGATAAAGGAGGTAAGAATATACAATGGAGATAAGACATCCACTTCAATAAATGGTGCTGGAAAAACTGGACAGCTACACAGAAAAGAATGAAATTAGAACTCCTTAACACCATACACAAAAATAAACTCAAAATGGATTAAAGACCTAAATGTAAGGCCAGACACTATAAAACTCTTAGAGGAAAACATAGGAAGAACACTTTTTGACATAAATCACATCAAGATCCATTTTGACAACCTCCTAGAGTAATGGAAATAAAAAAAAATAATCAACTGGGACCTAATGAAACTTAAAAACTTTTTCACAGCAAAGGAAACCATAAACAAGATGAAAAGACAACTCTCAGAATGGGAGAAAATATTTGCGAATGGAACAACTGACAAAGGATTAATCTCGAAAATATATTAGCAGCTCATGCAGCTCAATATGAAGAAAGCAAACAACCCAATCAAAAAATGGGCAGAAAACCTAAGTAGACATTTCTCCAAAGAAGATATAGATTGCCAAAAAACATATGAAAGGATGCTCAACGTCACTAATCATTAGAGAAATGCAAAATCAAAACTACAGTGAGGTATCACCTCACACCAGTCAGAATGACCATCATCAAAAAATCTAGAAACAATAACTGCTGGAGAGGGTGTGGAGAAAAGGCAACCCTCTTGCACTGTTGGTAGGAATGTAAACTGATACAGTCACTATGGAGAACAGTCTGGAGCTTCCTTAAAATGCTGAAAATAGAACTACAATATGACCCAGCAATCCCACTCCTGGGCTTATACCCTGAGAAAATCATTATTCAAAAAGAGTCATGTACCACAATGTTCATTGCAGCACTATTTACAATAGCCAGGACATGGAAGCAACCTAATGCCAATTGACAGATAAATGGTTAAAGAAGATATGGCACATATATACAATGGAATATTACTCAGCCATAAAAAGAAACAAAATTGTGTTATTTGTAGTGAGGTGGATGGACATAGGGTAAGTCATACAGAGTGAAGTAAGTCAGAAAGAGGAAAACAAATACCATATGCTAACACATACATATGGAATTTTTTAAAACATGGTTCTGATGAACCTAGGGGCAGGACAGGGATAAAGATGCAGATGTAGAGAATGAACTTGAGGACACAGGGAGGGATAAGGGGAAGCTGGGATGAAGAGAGAGTATCATGGACATATATACACTACCAAACATAAAATAGATAGCTAGTGGGAAGCAGCTGCATAGCACAGGGAGATCAGCTCAGTGCTTTGTGATCACCTAGAGGGATGGAATAGGGAGGGCAGGAGGGAGATGCAAGAGGGAGGGGATATGGGGATATATGTATGCACATGGCTGATTCACCTTGTTATACAGCAGAAACTAACACACCATTGTAAAGCAATTATATTCCAACAAATATTTTTGTTAAAACAAAAATAAAAGGGGCTTCCCTGGTGGCACAGTGGTTGAGAGTCCACCTGCCGATGCAGGGGACACAGGTTCATGTCCCGGTCCGGGAAGATCCCACATGCCGCGGAGCGGCTGGGCCCGTGAGCCATGGCCACTGAGCCTGTGCGTCTGGAGCCTGTGCTCCACAATGGGAGAGGCCACAGCAGTGAGAGGCCCGTGTACCACAAAAAAAAAAAAAAAAAAAAAAAAAGAATCACCTTGTTTCTTGATCCTGTAAAGCTCCATGTGACTGCACTATAGTAATGACATCACAGTAATCGTACATGGTGTGTAAATAGTGGTAAGTACCATTAACAACCTAGTATGACACATGCATCCCACAGGGTGGGGAAACACAAAAGGATTCACTGACCTGACATATTGGTAAAGTTTTGGTGGCTGCAATGGTCTGAGGCATGCCAGTGTACCCCTCTGTGGAAAAAAAGAAAAAGACAAAAAAAGAGAAAAGAAAAGTTACACCTCATGCAGCAGAGAGAATGTCAATGCAGATTCCTAGATTTCTGAAGAAACGCCATGGCTTCCAGAGCAACAATAAATAACTCTATATTATTAAACCATTACTGCTCTTCTGCTGGGTCCTAATAGAGAATGAACACTTGACCATGAGATACTGTGTTTATGTTGCTAGAGTTGCTGGATATATTCAGATCCACCCAATCACATATTTAAATATGCTTAAACATAAGCAATACAAAGGATCTATATTCATGTTTAAGCGCCAGCGATCCAAACCATGTAATGAAATGATATATTTGCAACTCGGCCTTTGGGTCCACAGAAAATGGAACTGGGTGCCCAGCCTCTTGTATCCCCCTACTTATATTAAACCAACAACTCTTTCTTGGGAGTCGGGTCCCTAACACCAACGGACAAAGGAGAAAATAATTAGGATCAGGTCCACAGATGAGTTGACATGACATTTTAGAGTTAGCACAGAATGGGTTTATTGCCACATTTAGGGGTGTGGAGTACTCAGCAGTACAGCGGTAAAGAAAATTCCTCCCAGCCTGGAAACATAGCTGACACATGGTGCTGTATTCCTAGTAGCTGGAAGACACACATAAACACACACACACATACACGCACACCAAGAGAGGAATAGCTATACTGATAACAGAATAGAAATGTACGATCTCAGATTTTATATTAAACAGTTATGTTTTCTTCCCAAAGAGGACAGACTGGTTTATGAGAGAATTAACAAAATTTTAAATATTTCTCTGTAATTAGAATACTTTGGGAAAAAATGAATACCTCTCTTGGTAAACTAGAATAAAGAAAAAAAATATGTGGTTTAGGTTTCTAAGGACAAAAGCAAATTATCATTTAAACTCATGTTAATAAATATTTACATGCATGAATTGAAATACCCTTAACTCAAAGAGAAGATGATGAGAGGAATTTTTTCTTTTTCTTGGGAAATGAGCTAAAATTGTATATTTATTCTTTAATGTTTACCTCATGATAACCCTGCGGCATAAGTATCACAAATTCTTTTTACAGATAATGAGACTGTAAATGATAAAGGTGAGCTAACTTGGCCAGTCCTGTCCCCAAATGGCAGAGTCAAGCTTTAGATCCAACTATTTCTGTTGCTAAATCTATGTCCTTATACCCTGGAGCTCAACAGGTTTAACTCAAGGGTGAAACTTCTAGGCCTTGGGTTATGAAAATGGTTCAATCAAATGACTATGTGAACTGGCATGAAAAACCCCATAATCTGAGAGTAATTGTGGGAACTGGGAGAACATGGTTTAGTCCTCAGGCTTTTAATGAGTTTTGTAACCCTGAGCAATACATACACCAACCAGTCGTGGGTTTCCTCACCTGTGAATTTAGCTGTTTGACCTAGATTTTCTCTGAGTTGAAAATCTTGTGGCTCTAAAATTATATGATTTTGTGGATAAGAAGCAACACCATCATACAGCTTCTAAATGATATGGGTGCAACAGTTGCAAAGACAATCACATCAGAATTCATCAGAGGTGTTTCAGATGTGTCTAATGAATCATTTTCTATATTGATAAGGAAAGAAAGTTGAGTCATGCATGTAAGCATGCATAAATAAATCAGAAAAACACTGAAAATCAAGTACAGTTAAACTGAATGGTGAAATAAGGAGAAAAGTGCTTCTGAGCTGTAGCCAAAATTAAGGGAGATGTGAAAAGAAGAGAGACCTTCAGACAAGATAAACTGCTTTGGGCATGTTTCACCACGTAGATTTGATTGTTTCTCTTCCTTAACAACCTTGAACTATTTCTTGCCCTCGCCTACACCTGAAATACGAATCAGAATAAAAATGTTTCTTCAAAATCCCAAGGGAACAGATTAATTTTTTTCTTCCCTCTGCCTTTGTACTTTTATGCGATGAGAACTGTTCTTTGATTCTTCCTCAAGCAGCAGCCCTCAGTGGGCGGTATATGTAAATAAACTAGAGAATGGAGAGTTACAAATACTTTCCAGTGATGGCCTAAGGCCAGACTAGAGGCCAGCCTGGCTCCCGTGTGACTGTCTTTGCCACGTTTTACTCTTTGTGTGATTTCCAAGACTTTCATCCCTCGGCATATGTGAGCCTATGAGCCTGCTCTGGAGACTCCAAACTTCAATATAACTCCATGTCTCTTCCCAAGAGTTACTGAGCAGATATTTTGCAGAAGGTAGTAAACCTTTGAATAATCATCTTTTTGAAGACGAATTAAGATGATACATTTAATTAATATTGATTTATGTTGCACCATAATAATGAAAAAATAAGCATTGATTAATTAATTCAACAAACATGTTGGAATCTACTGTGTCCTAGGGACTGTAAAATTTAACACAGAGAAGAAAAAACAATTTTCTCATCATCAATCTCTCCTCATTCTAGCAAGAAACACATATACACAAGGATTAACCACCACAAAATATAATGAGATGCACCTAAAGGGAGGTGTTAATAAGGCACAAAGCTCTATCTAACTGTTTTCAACTTGATGTGATGGAGTTAAATTCTCCAGTATGTTCTATATATACTAACAATGAAAGATCAGAAAGAGAAATTAAGGAAACAATCCCATTTACCATTCCACCAAAAAGAATAAAATACCTAGGAATAAACCTACCTAAGGAGGCAAAAGACTAGTACTCTGCAAACTGTAAGATTTTGATGAAAGAAATCAAAGGTGACAGCAGATGGAAAGATGTACCCTGTTCTTGGATTGGAAGAATCAATATGGTCAAAATAACTATACTACCGAAGAATATCTACAGATTCAATGCAATTCCTATCAAATTACCAACAGCATTCTTCACAGAACTAGAATCAAAAAAATTTTAATGTGTATGGAAACACAAAAGACCCTAAATAGCAAAAGCAATCTTGAGAAAGGAAAATGGAGCTGGAGGAATCAGGCTCCCTGACTTCCAATTACAGTACAAACCTACAGTAATCAAAACAGTATGGTACTGGCACAAAAAGAGACACATAGAACAATGCAACAGGATAGAAAGCCCAGAAATAAACCCACACACCTCTGGTCAGTTAATCTATGACAAAGGAGGCAAGAATACACAATGGAGAAAAGATAGTCTCTTTAATAAGTGGCCCTGGGAAAACTGGACAGCTACATGTAAAAGAATGAAATTAGAACATTTTGTAACACTGTGCACCAAAATAAACTCAAAAAGGATTAAAGACCTAAATGTAAGACCAGATACTATAAAACTCTTAAAGGAAAATACAGGCAGGACATTCTTTGATATAAATCACAGCATGATCTTTCTGGATCCATCTCTTAGAGTAATGAAAATAAAAACAAAAATAAACAAATGGGAACTTATTAATCTCCCACATGTCCTAGAGCAGAAGAGTGGCCCAAGCCACTTGCAAAACACTGTTATGCAAATATTGTTTGCAGAACAGTAAGCAGAACACAGGAAACTGGAGAAGGGGTGGCTTTGGTGTCAAGAGGTCAAGGCTGTCTGGAAAACTGAGCCCTGATTGTCCAAAGGTCTTATTTGTCAAATCAAGGAGTTTGGTCTTTTCATCAGAGCTTATGGAGCCATTTGAGTTTTCAAGTGGGTGAGTAGTTGTAATTTAACATGCCGTTGAAGATGACTTTGCAAACATTGTCAAGGAAGCCTACTATATTTTAAAAAACAAACAAACATTGGCTTTGGAAACTAGAGAAAAAAATTACTCAGCCATAAAAAAAGAATGAAATAATGCCATTTGCAGCAACATGGATGGACCTAGAGATTATCATACTAAGTGAAGTAAGTCAGATAGAGAAAGACAAGTATCATACAATATCTCTTATATGTGGAATTTTTAAAAAAGATACAAATGTACTTAGTTACAAAACAGAAATAGACTCACGGACACAGAAAACAAACTTATGGCTATCAAAGGGGAAAGGAATTTGGGATTAACAGATACATACTACTGTATATAAAATAAAGAACAAAGTACCTAATATATAGCACAGAGAACTATATTCAATATCTTGTAATAACCTAAAATGTAAAAAAAAATCTGAAAAAGAATATACATATATATCTGAATCACTTTGCTGTAACCTGAAACTAACACAGCATTGTAAATCAACTACACTTCAATTAAAAAAAAAAAAGAAACTGTGTTCAAATTTTGATTCCTGCAATTTCCAGTGGGATTCTAAGCACATAACTCAATCTCTCTGAAAATTATCTTAATAAATCAGTGCCTTAATTTCCCATCTTTAAAAAAGCATAGCATTTTTTTGGTCCATTGACATGTGTGTACATTTTTTAGAGTAAATTATATAAAGCACAGTGATGTAATGTGCCTTCGCGTGGAACATATTAAGTGCTTGGTAAATCGGGTGTGGGTGTGTTTTATTCTGAGAAGGTACAGGTGACTCTGGTAGTAGAGAACAGCAAATCGGTCGAAAAAGTTGCTTCATGAACATAGCCCCGTCAATAGTCTCTGGCCAGCCCACAGTGGCCATGTGCAATCTTCCCACTCTACCAGTAACCCAGGCGCTGGGCCCACCTCTGTCCTTGCAGCCAGGCTCCCGGCCAGGCACACCAGAGCTGGGAGCCTGCTCCTCTCCTTGAGTGGCTGATCATGCATCCAGGAGAGGGTGATTGCCCCCTATGGCTCTGCTGCTTCTCATCTCATCATGTTATATAACCTTCTGTGGCCATAAACACTGTCAGGGTCTGGTGTGTGCTTTCCTCTCTCCCAGGCCTCTCTGCCATCCCCCAGATGCCTGTAGCCATTATTTAAAGTCTTGTCACTCACTTTCTGATACAGGAAAATATGCTCCCTGGCTTTCAGTTTGCCTGCATGTGGTCAGGAAGTGGTAAAAAGTCCAGCATTTATGAGTGCTGACTGCCAATCAAACTGAGATCAACAAAGGTTATAAGAGATAGAAACACACGTAGATCATTGAAAAGGGGGACCAGATAGAATTACAGATACAAGAAACAGCATATGTGCATATTAAGTGTTGGCAGTCCCGAGGAGACATATTATTTCTACACTTGAGCCAGACAACAATGGCAGTGACCGAAGTGTACCTGTCGGTGAAAGTGGAGTGGAGGCAGGGCAGAGCAAAGACAAAGACTGACACTGAAAAACAAGAGAAAAATGAAAAGCAAGGAAGTTGATCTCCTCTGGACTGTGCACTTGAGACAGCTGGTGCAGGAGTGTAGTTTAGGACAGTGATGTCAACTTGCACAGTAGTTTGCAGCTAAAAAGTGCTAGACCAAGTTTTTTGACTCTCAAGCAACTGTTTCCAGTAACAATATTCAAGCTACTCTACATTGAGTCCCTCCTATGTTTTACTGTTTTGCATGTAAATCTCATGATATCCTAATGGAAACATTATCTGGTGTTGCTGTTGGGGAACCTGAGGAGGAGAGGGCTGAGTGATTTGTCAAAGGTCATAGAGACTGACTTGGCATCAAAAGCAAGGTTGGCTCTGTTTACCTGATAAGGTGTTAGCTCCGTCCGCCTGAACAAGCCTGGGCTCTCTCCATAGCTGTGGTGCAATGTCCTTCCCATCCCAGCCAGCCATCCTCTACCTTCAGGAGTTATCCTGAAGAGCTGGATTCTGACAGCAGAGAGCATAATCTCAGTGCACTCAGGCTTATCCCAGGACAAACAACAGAAGGAAGATTGAAACATACTCGGTCCACATCCCTGAAAAAGAGCTCTAAGACTTACCTTAATGAGCATATCAGGAGAGTTAAGAAAAAAAGAAAAGCAAAAAAAAAATCCGAAGTGTTTTAGGAATAAAACTCTAAACACGGCAACAGAGTTGAATTACAGACCAATAAAAATGCTTAATGATGACCTAATGTATCTAATTAAGTACTAAGTACTTCCAGTGATCTACTGCTTGAGTCACATTCTAGTAACACAAATAAAAGTCTAATCATAAACAATACTTGCCTGTCATGTCTTATATACGAAATCAAGATCAGAACTGCACTTTCTGTGGACGGAGCTTTGCCCTTCATCTACAGGGTGGAAATGGAGCCTTACTGGCCTGCTAGATATTTATGCCAAAAAGCCTTTATATCTAGCAAAAAAAGTACATAGTACCTTAAATACTTTGACATTTACTGAGGGGGAGTGATATTACTTGATGGGTAATAAAAAGAATAGATTGAAGGCTAGAACAGAAGTAAAGCACTCTCAGGTCTCATTTTCTGGATAAGATTGTGTGTTAGACTCTAGTGATCAATCTTTCTGCTGGAGAAATTAAATTGTATTTAGTTGTGGACTTGAAGACGCAACTTGGAGATTGAATCTTAGTTGTACCACCACTTACTAGTGGTCACTATTTAACAAGTCAATTAAATTTGATTTTGTCATAGAAAAAAAATCTAGATCATAACCATGACCTATAGCGAGAAGTAATTGAGCTATCTGAATTTCCGAAATATGCTACTGGCTTATCCAAGAAGAGGGAAGAGTATATTTATTGAGCATGGTTGAGTCACATAAAAATTTCACTTAACCTTGTCTATACATCAGAGCAGTCCCATAAAACACCTTTATTCCAGTTACCAATCTGTCAACACACAAGGATATTATATTATTATTGGCTATATTCCCCACACTGTACATTTCATCATTTCTTTTGTAGCTGGAAGTTTGTAACTCTTATTCTCCCTCACCGATTTCTCTCCTCTCTCCACTCCCTCCCCTCTGGCAACCATTTGTTCGCTGTATCTATGATTCTGTTTCTCTTTTGTTATGCTTGTTCATTGTTCTGATTTTTAGATTGCACATATAAGTAAAATCATACAGTGTTTCTCTTTCTCTGTCTGACTTATTCCACTTAGCATGATACCCTCTAGGTCCATCCATATTGTCACAAATAGCAATATTTCATTATTTTTTATAGCTGACTGATAGTCCATTGTGTGTATATGTATATATGCTGTGTGTGTGTATATATATATATATCACATTTATTTATCCATTCATCTGTTGATGGACATTTAGGTTGCTTCCCTATCTTGTCTATTGTAAATAATGCTGCAAAGAACATAGGGATGCATGTGTGTCTTCAAATTAGTGTTTTTGTTATCTTCAGATCAGATGACAAAAGAGAAATGCTTACAGGGTCGAGTGTCAAGGGTCCCAAAGCAGGGCAAAGAAGGGTAATTTTACTATGAACCCCAAAACAAGGCAAAGGGTAAGTTTACTGCTGACAACTAGACATCCTAAATATTACCTCAGTAAAGTAGTCCTGCTTTATGCCATCTACAATTAAACAATTTTACCATCTTTATTTCCACCTGTATTTAACTTGACTTACTTGCTGAATTATCTGTCACTTCACTATGATATAAGGCCTTTAGAGAGCAAAAGCAATGCTATATTTTTGCAAATATGCAAACTTCTAACCACAGTGTACTGTATATAGTAAACAGTCAATAAATATTTATAAGTGTGAAATATAATGGAAAACTGATGGTGTTTAAAGCATGCTCTTTAATGAGTTTTTAGTGTTTTTGTCCTTACCATATAAACCCAAGAAAGTATACACTAATGCAAATGTAATTTCTGGAGTGAATATGTTTTGGAAGATATTTTTAAATGGTTCAATTTCATCCATTTCAAGCAAAAACTTTAAAACCATTTTTTTTGTCTCTTTACTATTTTCCAGAATTTTTTTTTTTTTTTTTTTTTTTTTGCAGTACGCGGGCCTGTCACTGTTGTAGCCTCTCCTGTTGTGGAGCACAGGCTCCGGACGCGCAGGCTCAGCGGCCATGGCTCACAAGCCCAGCCGTTCCACGGCATGTGGGATCTTCCCGGACCGGGACACAAACACGTGTCCCCTGCATCGGCAGGCGGACTCCCAACCACTGCGCCACCAGGGAAGCCCTATTTTCCAGAATTTTAATGAACCAGAACTTAAGGAGATATTGCCAACACTCCCGCTGAAACAAAGGCACAGAAAATTTGAGTCAAACACTACACTAAAGGTAAAAGTTTATGGTGATCTATGATTTTGTACAACTCCTTGCTCACTTGCCAGGGCCCTAACCCTGCAGCAATGGCTTGATGTCCTCCTTCTGCCCGTCACTCCTTCCTGCTTCCCCCTGAGTGTGCTGATGGCGGTCTCAGAGGTGGTGCTGCCCCTCTGTGTCCTGCTGTTGTTCTAGGGGTTCACTGCCCTCTCAGGGGACCCCAGTGTCTCTGTCCATCACTCCATAGATCACTGTCAGTGCTTTATGCACTCAGTGTACTCATGTCTCCTTTCCCTTCTCAACATGTGTTCTCTTGGATGGCAAGGTATCTGGGTTGGATATCACACAGCCAGAATATGATTTATAAAGTTTATTATAGGTGCAACAGAATAGAAATTCTTCATTAAGAGGCTTAGAGAAATGTGATAGGTGTTCTCTGTAATGATTAATCACAGCATCCTTGATGAATTTTTTGGGCAGCCTCATGAAGGAACGAGATGAACACTGTGTTTTAAGAACCAAACCTGAGTCCATCTGAGGCTCAAATTCTTCATTTCAAGTTGAGAACAAGGTTCATTTCTGCCAACTCCATCAAGGATATGTGAATATCTGTCTAAGGAGTATGAAGTTTCACTGGTGCTACAGGCTGAAAATACAAGAATTTAAAAAAATAATAACGTTTTGTACAACCAAGATCATGTTAGCTCTAGAGCACCCATTTTGTGAGTAGAGGGAAACTTAATCAAGTTAAATCCAGTACTCTGATTCTTTATTCAAATTCAAGTATCATTATCTCAATCACTGTCCAATTCAAATTCTACTTCTCCCTGATTTCTTCCTCTTCTCAAGCATTTCCTCCTTCTCCTCTTCCTATAGTTGTGCTTCTACATTATAGGTTTTCTGGGTCTTGCAAGGAGGAACGTGATTGCCCACAAAATTTCCTCCAGAGCAGCTAGGCATGGTGCATCATTGGCCCATATGGCTGCTGCCATAGTTACCAGCTATTCTGACATTTTTGGTTGAGCAGCCCTTTGTAAGGTTAATAAAAACTGTCAAAGATTCTGCCAAGCAGACTAGAGTTTGTCTTATTGAAGTCACTATATATAACTAGGATTTTATTGCAATGTAAGGGGCCTTTCGGATGCCAGTAAAAACCTGTAAACTAATGAACTTTCAGAAAATAACTGAGATAAGGCATTAAGCTGCCTTCAAAATGACTTCTAATCCTTGTTAACCTAAATATGGTAATGCTTTTTTTTTGGAAGGTGATTTTTGTATTTTTGTTTTTTCAGTTTTTTTTTAACATCTCTATTGTAGCATAATTGCTTTACAATGTTGTGTTAGTTTCTGCTGTAATAACAAAATGAATCAGCTATACCTATACATATATCCCCATATCCTCTCCCTCTTGCATCTGCCTCCCACCCTCCCTGTCCCACCCATCTAGGTGGTCACAAAGCAATGAGCTGATCTCTCTGAGCTATGCAGCTGCTTCCCACTAGCTATCTATTTTACATTTGGTAGTGTATATATGCCAATACTTATTTCTTTTAATAATTTAATTACATTCCATTCAATTAAGTTTATTTTTTAAACTTAGTATTTACTCTGTGTCATGAATAATGCTAAATGACAATTCTAACATAATAGGTAAATCATTTCACTTTTCTAATTTTGAATTGTTTTCTATATTTTTATTACTATTATAAATAGCAACTCAGTTAACCTATGCATGCCCAAAACGATTTTCTTTCTTATTTTTGATCATTTTTCTTACAGGATCTTCTTGAAAATTAATGGAGTTTAAAAGGTTTTTTTTACTATACTCTGATTAATGATTTCACAGTTTTGCTGGTGGTACACTAATCAAACCAGGGTAGGATATTATTATTAAACTTATAACATCTTTTGGAAGAAGTTAACATTTGTCACCCAAATTTAGATGCCTCAACAACATAAAACATTGAAATCTCTAAACTTCTTCATAATAGCTGATCAGAGGAGGGTAAAGTTTACTTATGGCCAGAGGAGAAAATTTCTTCAATGCTGTAAGCTTCTGATCCACGCTAGGAAAAAGTATAATTGAGTATAATGAATGCTTCTGCTTATTGATAGAAAACTGAATTTTTCTTTTATTTGTTAATAAAATTCACTGTAATAATTGATTAAAGAAAGAAATCATGAATAAGTAGAGGGAAAAGGATGAAGTAGGATGAGAGACAAGACAGAGAATTTGACAGGAAAAGCAATAGAAAAGATAAGACAGTAGGAAAAAGGGAGTCATTTTCTGTGATTAAGGAAATGGCTGGGAGGAAGGGATGACAAACAGCAGGGAAAGAAGGAAAACATTACAATTCCCTTACCCAGTGCCCCGGTAGTCATGGTCTGTGTTTAGATCCCATAAGTCTTTTGTTCTTTTAATTAATTAATTAATTAATTTTTTTAACATCTTTATTGGAGTATAATTGCTACAATGGTGTGTTAGTTTCTGCTTTATTACAAAGTGAGTCAGCTATATATATACATATATCACCATATCTCCTCCCTCTTGCATCTCCCTCCCACTCTCCCTATCCCACCCCTCTAGTTGGTCACAAAGCACCGAGCTGATCTCCCTGTGCTGGGTGGCTGCTTCTCACTAGCTACCTATTTTACATTTGGTAATATATATATGTCCATGCCACTCTCTCACTTCATCCCAGCTTACGCTTACCCCTCCCTGTATCCTCAAGTCCATTATCAAAGTTGGCATCTTTATTCCTGTCATGCCCCTGGTTTCTTAAGAACTATTTTTTTTTTAGATTCCATATATATGTGTTAATATATGGTATTTGTTCTTCTCTTTCTGACTTACTTCACTCTGTATGACAGACTCAAGGTCCATCCACCTCACTAAAAATAACTCAATTTCATTCTTTTTTATGGCTGAGTAATATTCCATTGTATATATGTGCCACATCTTCTTTATCCATTCATCTATCAATGGACACTTAGGTTGCTTCCATGTCCTGGCTATTATAAATAGAGCTGCAATGAACATTATGGTACATGACTTCTTTAAATTATAGTTTTCTCAGGGTATATGCTCAAGAGTGGGATTGCTGGGTTGTATGGTAGTTCTATTTTTAGTTTTTTAAGGAACCTTCATACTGTTCTCCATAGTGGCTGTATCAATTTACATTCTCACCAACAGTGCAGGAGGGGTCTCTTTTCTCCACACCCTCTCCAGCATTTATTGTTTCTCGATTTTTTGATGATGACCATTCTGACCAGTATGAGGTGATATCTCATTGTAGTTTTGATTTGCAGTTCTCTAATTAATGATGTTAAGCATTCTTTCATGTGTTTGTTGGCAATCTGTATATCTTCTTTGGAGAAATGTCTATCTAGGTCTTCTGCCCATTTTTGGATTGAGTTGTTTGTTTTTGTGATATTGAGCTGCATGAGCTGCTTGTATATTTTGGAGATTAATCCTTTGTCAGTTGCTTCATTTGTAAATAATTTCTCACATTCTGAGGGTTGGCTTTAGGTCTTGTTTATGGTTTCCTTTGCTGTGCAAACGCTTTGAAGTTTCATTAGATCCCATTTGTTTATTTATTTTTTTTAATTTCCATTTCTCTAGGAGGTGGGTCAAAAAGGATCTTGCTGTGATTTATGTCATAGAATGTTCTGCCTATGTTTTCCTCTAAGAGTTTGATGGTGTCTGGCCTTACATTTAGGTCTTTAATCCATTTTGAGTTTATTGTTGTGTATGGTGTTAGGGAGTATTCTAATTTCATTCTTTTACATGTAGCTGTCCAGTTTTCCCAGCAGTACTTATTGAAGAGGCTGTCTTTTCTCCACTGTATATTTTGCCTCCTTTATCAAAGATAAGGTAACCATATATGCGTGGGTTTATCTCTGGGCTTTCAATCCTGTTTGATTGATCTATATTTCTGTTTTTGCGCCAGTACAATACTGTCTTGATTATTGTAACTTTATAGTATAGTCTGAAGTCAGGGAACCTGATTCAAGCTGCTCCGTTTTTCTTTCTCAAGATTGCTTTCGCAATTCAGGGTCTTTTGTGTTTCCATACAAATTATGAAATTTTTTGTTCCTGTTCTGTGAAAAATGTCACTGGTAGTTTGATAGGGATTGCATTGTATCTGTAGATTGCTTTGGGTAGTAGAGTCATTTTCAAAATGTTGATGTCTCCAATACAAGAACACGGTATATCTCTCTATCTATTTGTATCATCTTTAATTTCTTTCATCAGTGTTTATAATTTTCTGCATACAGGTCTTTTGTCTCCTTAGGTAGGTTATTCCTAGATATTTTATTCTATTTGTTGCAATGGTAAATGGGAGTGTTTTCTTAATTTCACATTCAGATTTTTCAGCATTCGTGTATAGGAATGCAAGACTTTTCTGTGCATTAATTTTGTATCCTGCTACTTTCCCAAATTCATTAATTAGCTCTAATAGTTTCCTGGTAGCATCTTTAGGATTCTCTATGTATAGTATCATGTCATCTGCAAACAGTGACAGCTTTGCTTCTTCTTTTCCAGTTTGGATTCTTTTTCTTCTCTGATTCCTGTGGCTAAAACTGCCAAAACTATGTTGAATAATAGTGGTGAGAGTGGGCAACATTGTCTTGTTCCTGATCTTAGTGGAAATGGTTTCAATTTTTCAACCTAGAGGATGATGTTGGCTGTGGGTTTGTCATATATGTCATTTAATGTGTTGAGGAAAGTGCCCTCTATGCCTACTTTCTGGAGGGCTTTTATCATAGATTAATGTTGAATTTTGTTGAAAGCTTTCTCTGCATCTATTGAGATGGTCATGTTTTTCCTCCATCAATTGTTAATATGGTGTATCACACTGAGTGATTTGAGTCTATTGAAGAATCCTTGAATTCCTGGGATAAACCCCACTTGATCATAGTGTATGATCCTTTTAATGTGCTGTTGGAATCTGTTTGCTAGTATTTTGTTGAGGATTTTTGCATCTATGTTCATCAGTGATACTGGCCTGTAGTTTTCTTTCTTTGTGACATCTTTGTCTGGTTTTGGTATCAGAGTGATGGTGGCCTCATAGAATGAGTTTGGGAGTGTTCCTCCCTCTGTTATATTTTGGAAGAGTTTGAGAAGGATGGGTATTAGCTCTTCGCTAAATATTTGATAGAATTCGTCTGTGAAGCCATCTGGTCCTGGGTTTTTGTTTGTTGGAAGATTTTTAATCACAGTTTCAATTTCAGTGCCTGTGATTGGTCTGTTTATATTTTATATTTCTTCCTGGTTCATTCTTGGAGGGTTGTGCATTTCTGAAAATTTGTCCACTTCTTCCAGGTTGTCCATTTCTTTGGCATATGGTTGTTTGTAGTAATCTCTCATGATCCTTTGTATTTTTGCAGCGTCAGTTGTTATTTCTCCTCTTTCATTTCTAATTCTATTGATTTGAGTCTACTTCCTTTTTTTCTAGATAAGTCTGGCTAATGGTTTATCAATTTTGTTTATCTTCTCAAAGAACGAGCTTTTAGTTTTATTGATCTTTGCTATCATTTCCTTCATTTCTTTTTCATTAATTTCTGATCTGATCTTTATGATTTCTTTCCCTTTGCTAAATTTGGGTTTTTTTTTTTTCTTGTTTCTCTAATTGCTTTAGTGGTAAGCACAGGTTGTTTATTTCAGATGTTTCTTGTTTCTTGAGGTAAGATTGTATTGCTATAAACTTCCCTTTTAGAACAGCTTTTGCTGCATCCCAAAGGTTGTGGGTCAACGTGTTTTCATTGTCCTTTGTTTCTAGGTATTTTTTTATTTCATCTTTGATTTCTTCAGTGATCTCTTGCTTATTAAGTAGTTGTTGTTTAGCCTCCATGTGTTTGTATTTCTTACAGATTTTCTCCTGTAATTGATATCTAGTCTCATAGCATTGTGGTTGGAAAAGATACTTGATACAATTTCAATTTTCTTAAATTTACCAAGGCTTGATTTGTGACCCAAGATATGATCTATCCTGGAGAATGTTCCATGAGCACTTGAAAAGAATGTGTATTCTGTTGTTTTTGGATGTAATGTCCCATAAATATCAATTAAGTCCATCTTGTTTCATGTATCATTTAAAGCTTGTGTTTCCTTATTTATTTTCATTTTGGATGATCTGTGCATTGGTGAAAGTGGGGTGTTAAAGTCCCCTACTATGAATGTGTTACTGTCGATTTCCCCTTTTATGGCTGTTTGTATTTTCCTTATGTATTGTGGTGCTCTTATGTTGGGTGCATTAATATTTACAGTTGTTATATCTTCTTCTTGGATTGATCCCTTGACAATTATGTAGTGTCCTTCTTTGTCTCTTCTAATAGTCTTTGTTTTAAAGTCTATTTTGTCTGATATGAGAATTGTTACTCCAGCTTTCTTTTGGTTTCCATTGCATGGAATGTCTTTTTCCAGCTCCTCACTTTCAGTCTGTATGTGTCCCTAGATCTGAAGTGGGTCTCTTGTAGACAGCATATATACGGGTCTTGTTTTTGCATCCATTCAGCCAGTCTATGTCTTTTGGTTGGAGCATTCAATCTATTTACATTTAAGGTAATTATCGACATGTATGTTCCTATTACCATTTTCTTAATTTTGGGGGGTTTATTATTGTAGGGCTTTTCCTTGTCTTGTGTTTTTTGCCTAGAGAAGTTCCTTTAGCATTTGGTGTAAAGCTGGTTTGATGGTGCTGAATTCTCTTAGCTTTTGCTAGTCTCTAAAACTTTTAATTTCTCCATCAAATTTGAATGAGTTCCTTGCTCTGCAGTAGTTATTTCCACTAGTTTATCTTACAGGTCACTTATCCATTCTTCTGCCTCAGTTTTTCTGCTATTGATCCCTTCTAGAGAATTTTTAATTTCATTTATTGTGTTGTTCATCTCTGTTTGTTTGCTCTTTAGTTCTTGTAGGTCCTTGTTAAACCTTTCTTGTACTTTCTTCATTCTATTTCCAAGATTTTGGATCATGTTTGCTATCATTATTCTGAATTATTTTTCAGGTGGACTGCTTATTTCCTCCTCATTTGTTAGGTCTGGTGGGTTTTTGCTTTGCTCCTTCATCTGCTGTGTATTTCTTTGTCTTCTCATTTTGCTTAACTTACTGTGTTTGGGGTCTCCTTTTTGCAGGCTGCAGGTTCGTAGTTTCCGTTGCTTTTGGTGTCTGTATCCAGAGGCTAAGTTTGGTTCAGTGGGTTGTGTAGGCTTCCTGGTGGAGGGGACTAGTACCTGTGTTTTGGTGGATGAGGCTGTATCTTGTCTTTCTGGTAGGCAGGTCCACGTCTGGTGGTGTGTTTTGGGGTGTCTCTGGACTTATTACGATTTTAGGCAGCCTCTCTGCTAATGGGTGGGGTTGTGTTCCTGTCTTGCTAGTTGTTTGGCATAGGGTGTCCTGCACTGTAGCTTGCTGGTCATTGAGTAGAGCTGGGTCTTGGCTTTGAGATGGAGATCTCTGGGAGGTTTTCACTGTTTGATATTACATGGATCTGTAAGGTCTCTTGTGGACCAGTGTCCTGAACTTTTGGTCCCACCTCATTGACACAGCCCTGATGCCTGGCTGGAGCACCAAGAGTCTGTCCTCCACATGACTCAGAATAAAAAGGAGAAAAAAAAGAAAGAGAGAAAGAATAAAAGAAAGAAGATAAAATAAAGTTATTAAAATAAAAATTAATTATTAAGAAAAAATTTTTAAGTAATTTAAAAAAAAAGGACAGAGAGAACCCTAGGACAAATGGTAAAAGCAAAACTATACAGACAAAATCACACACAGAAGCATACACATACGCACTCACAAAAGAGAAAAAGGGGGAAAAAAAATATATATATATATATAAAATCATTGCTCTCTAAGTCCACCTCCTCAATTTGGGACGATTCGTTGTCTATTCAGATATTACACAGATGCAGGGTACATCAAGTTGATTGTGGAGATTTAATCCAGTGCTCCTGATGCTGCTGGGAGAGATTTCTGTTTCTATTCTTTGTTCTCACAGCTCCCGGGGTCCAGCTTTGGATTTGGAGCCGCCTCTGCGTGTAGATGACCTGAGGGCGTCTGTTCTTCGCTCAGACAGGACGGGGTTAAAGGAGCCACTGAATCGGGGGCTCTGGCTCACTCAGCCCGGGGGGAGGGAGGGGTACGGAGTGCGGGGCGAGCCTGCGGCGACAGAGACCAGCATGACCTTTCAACAGCCTGAGGCACGCCTGTGTTCTCCCGGGGAAGTTGTCCCTGAATCACGGGACCCTGGCAGTGGCGGGCTGCACAGGCTCCCCGGAGGGGTGGTGTGGAGAGTTACCTGTGCTCACACACAAGCTTCTTGGTGGCTGCAACAGCAGCCTTCGCATCTCATTCCGGTGTCTGGGGTCTGTGCTGATAGCTGCGGCTCGCGCCTATCTCTGGAGCTCCTTTAAGTGGCGCTCTTAATCCCCTCTCCTCAGGCACCAGGAAACAAAGAGGCAAGAAAAAGTCTCTTGTCTCTTTGGCAGCTCCAGACTTTTTCCCGGACTCCCTCCCGGATAGCCGTGGTGCACTTGCCCCTTCAGGCTGTGTTTATGCAGCCATCCCCAGTCCTCTCCCTGCGCTCTGACCGAAGCCCAAGCCTCAGCTCCCAGCCCCGCCCGCCCCGGCGTGTGAGCAGAAAAGCCTCTCGGGCTAGTGAGTGCAGGTAGGCACCGATTCTCTGTGCGGGAATATCTCCACTTTTCCCTACGCACCCCTGTTGCTACGCTCTCCTCCGTGGCCCCGAAGCTCCGCCCCTCCGCCACCCGCAGTCTCCGCCCGCGAAGGGGTTTCTAGTGTGTGGAACCATTTCCTCCTTCACGGCTCCCTCCCACTGGTGCAGGTCCCGTCCCTATTCTTTTGTCTCTGTTTTTTTTTTTTCTTTTTTCTTTTGCCCTACCCAGGTACGTGGGGGAGTTTCTTGCCTTTTGGGAGGTCTGAGGTCTTCTGCCAACGTTCAGTAGGTGTTCTGTAGGAGTTGTTCCACGTGTAGATGTATTTCTGGTGTATCTGTGGGGAGGAAGTTGATCTCCGCGTCTTACTCTTCTGCCATCTTCTGAGGGTTGTCTTTTCGTCTTGTTTATGGTTTCCTTTGCTGTGCAAAAGCTTGTAAGTTTCATTAGGCCCCATTTGTTTATTTTTATTTTTATTTCCATTTCTCTAAGAGGTGTAGACCCTGTAAGTCTTAATTGAGCACCTGGGAGAAGTAGGAGGGTTTCCAGTGAAGCCCTGCCATGCTGTCAGGTGTACTGATGTCCTCCACAGGTGAAAGCAGAAAGGTACTGACTCTCCTGGTTAGAGGCACATGGAAAAGGCAGAGCAAATCTCCACTACATCAGAGCTCCTGGAAGTGAGGGCAAGATGGTACTTGGGTTACGAACTATGGGGGAGCAGGGATAACAATCTTGTTGATGGCCTTGAGTTCTTAAATAAATCTCTTTCCTTGTCCATTTGGTTCTTTACTGGTTGGACAGGAGTGTAACAAGAGCTAGTGCAAGACATGAGAAGCCTTTGGATATAAGGCTTTCAACTGTGTTTGTCCCCTCCCTTTGCTTCTGACTTTACAATATATTGGGGAAGTTTAGGTAACAGCTTGGTAGAATTTGTATGGACTTTGATAGAGTCTACTCCAATTATTTTTCCAACATCTGTGGAATTTTTAACCCCAAGTCAGATACAATGTCAAGAATCCTTATCCAAGTATGCATGAAATATAACACAGGAGGGAAATATATATCCAAGGCATATACTGCTTGATTATGAATAGTGGAATCTTCTGGGACATCAGGAAAGAGTCACTGTGGTGAACATTTAATATTGCAATTCCATTTGCAGAGTATATCTCTCCCTCAAAGGTGGTATCACACAGCAGGAAGGAATGTTTTTCAGTCAAGGGCTCACAGGTTACAGTTAAGGGCTGGGAGATGGGGGAATATCTGTAGGTTATTTGAAATACCTTCCACCTGTGCAGTATGTTTACTCTGGGGCAAAATGTTGAGTAAAGTTATCAGAGCTTAATGTAGGAGGAGTAGCACCTGCATCTATCAGGAATTGATGAGGATGACCATCCATAATTTATAAGTATTTCATTTTGAGAGATTAAGTGTATGGTAGGATACTAGGTACTTTTTCCTTCCTCAGAGCACCCTCATTGATTTGAATCAAGGCATTTCCCTTTGTTTCGCTTTCATTAGATAGGAATTCTTTTTTAGTGTCCTTTTGGTTTATAATTTCTTCAAGTGGTTGGCCTGGGGGGTGGGCCACCTAGCTGTTTGATCTGCAGAGCCACAAATTTACTTTAGGTTTTTTCTAAGTTTTATTCTAAACCCCTTTAATAATGTTCTTCCCTGTATTGTAGTTCAGCTGAAGGGGCTCTTTCTCATTCTAATTTTTTCAAATTAAGTCTCCAAGTTCAGGTTTAATTCCATTGAGGCAATGAGATGAGAAGGCTGCTGTTACATAAGTCCCTCCTTACACTCTCTCAAGTGTTGTCAGGAGGTATATTCTAATCTATCCTGAAAATCTCCTCTAGTTTCATTATTTTTGTTGCTTGCATAATTAAAGTTTGGTCCAATCCATTTTTACTGGAAATATTTCAAGTATGACTTTTAAGAGATGTAGATCTACTTTTCTGACCTTTTTGTTTTGTTTTGTTTCGTTTTTGTTTTCGTTTTTGACCCTGAAATTTATTGTGAAGAGAAATTTATCTATAGTTTCTCTTTCCAGATCAATCTAGTCAGCTTTATCATACAGAAGCAACCTGTACGGTTCTGACCAACATGTGTACAAGCTGACATAGGTTAGGTAGCTCTGGGTTATATGTACCCAAAGAATTCTAAATTCTTCTATGAATATGTGCTGGTTTTGTTTGGATTTAGCAAAATCTTTAATTATAACTCTTAAATTCAGCTTGGACCCAAGGCTTAAATTCTACAGTGGTCAGCAAACAACTCATGAGCATGGCTTATGGGCAGGATGGGTCCTTAGAGGCAGCTGGCATTTGGGGCTTTTAGGAGGGTTATTAGGGAAAGGTAGAGGGTCTGGACAAGAAAAGGAGGGAAGTGTCAATCTGAAACAATTGGGCTGCCAGGTATTTCGCCAGCAAAATGGGTTTATTCGGGATTAGCAGAGAATTGCAATTCAGGGTCTACAACCATAGTGAGTCACATGCACTTTCCTGCACAACAAGAGAAGGAGAAAGATTGTATAGAGGAAAAGGAAGGTGGGAGGGCTTAGTAAACAGCATCCATGGCTGATCATTGGCTAAGTCTCTGCTGAGAAAGAGGAAGTGTCTGTCTTCTTCCTGTCAGCTCAGCTACTGTCTTGGGGGGTGAGGATTTCCCCTTCCGGTCTCCTGACTCTACATAATTGAGTTTTCTGTCTATTAATTTTTAGAGAAAAGATGCAAAGGAGAGAGATCTGTATAGGAGGGAAGTGGGAGAGATGGATGTAGAGAGGGGACTGGAGGGAGGATTTGAAGGAAATGAGTCTAATTTTTTCTTTCTTAAGATGTCAAATTGCTCTCATTTCCTTTGACCACAGACTTTTTTAGTGATGCAATTTTTAATTCAGATTTTCATTTGGAGGCCTCTGCATAACAATCAAGAAATGCTGTCCATTGGGCTTTGCAAAATCTGATTCCCTTCCTTTTCAAGATGCCTCACAAATGAAAACATGGCTCAAATAAAATGCCCCCGAGAATGGACACCGAACGCCTGGGTTAGCCTTGGTGAAGTTACGCTGTTTAGAAAGACAGGCACAGGAGTTAGGACTGTACAGAGGACAGATAAGAAGCAGGGTTCACCCAAGCAGAGGAGAGGATTTGACTAACAGGACCCCTTGCCATGGCAGCTGGCAGTAGGAACGTGACGCTTGAGCACTTCCTGTCTCAGGCCCAACCTGATGGTGGGCCTCGTCCAAATGCAGGCCCGGCAGGTGGAAAACCAGAAAGGACACTGTCTTGGAGTTACAGCCAAGCTTTCAGGACACACAATCAAAGCAGAAGGGGAATCTCATCCAGTATTATTGGTGACCCGCAGCAAAGTTAGTCCACGTGAACGGTGGTCTCACAACAACTGAAAACCCACTGGGCGATGAGCCGGCCTCAAACAACAGGCTTATAAAACCCGTGGCTGTGTCCTACCCCAGGACTCATGATAAACAGCAATTTTAGACCGCCCAGTACAAAAACAGGAACACAAAAGGCAGCACAATGGAAGGAAGAGGAATGGCCTAATTCCATCATGGATGCAAAACAAAAAGGAAACTAATAACAAAACCTGGTACCAAACTAAGATTGAATAGCTGAGGAACTCAAAGCAAAGAGCAGAGTTCACACCCAGTGCTGTCTTTCCACATCTTCCTGGACTTGGCAAGCAGTGAGCAGCAGGGAACAAGGGGCCTCTGTGGGGACCACGTTTGGTTGAACACTAGGGCCTACAGTGATGGGAAGTGCAGACCAGACCTCACTGGAGCCCTCATGATTAACCTTGGAAATAAATGAAGACCAACCAAATGCAATTAAGTGGTGGCTATTTATTCAGAGCTTGTTATAGCAAGAGGATCAGCCACCATCAATTGTGTTTTGGTAGAGACCAAAAAGTAGGCAGAGAAGTATGAAATTTTATAGTGAAAAAAGGGAGGGCTCTGGGGTGCCCTGATGGAGGCTGTGGGCCTGGGGAAGCTGGGACGGCTACTAGAAGTGAGGGGTCCCCTGTGATTGGGTAGGGGTGCTCTGTTGGTTCTAAGTTGGAACTGGGTCCAAAAATTAGAGAAGCTGTCAGTTATTGATCACACCCTGGCCATCTGGGGACAGTTGTTAGAGAAGTTATTGTTCAGCATCCTGGCTTCCTGAAAGTCTGACTTTTAGCAGGCTGCTTCCTGGATTGCTTATTGTAAATAAGGGCGTTGGTTTTCAGGGCAGGTTGCTACAGGTTGTGGGTCATATTTTTATATAAAGTCTGGCCCTTTTCTGTTTGTATATTCAGTCTCTCATGGGGTGGAATAAATCAGTTTCAGCAGCTACCTTTGTCCTTAATCCTGATAAAGCTGATCTCACCTTAAATATTCAAAATAAGTCATTACCAAATTCCTTACCATTCCATGCAAACCTCAAAACATTGAAAATCTAAGTTCTTATTTCTGATACATGGCAAGGCAGCCATTGCTCCCTCTTCTAAGAGAAAGCCTTGCCTGGAGACCGTGGGAGCTGGCAGGAATTATAGAGACAAGCTTGTATAAAACAGTATTTTAATTCATTAGCTGGGAATGAAAAAACAGAGAAATCCATCCTGCAAATGGAAGGTCATTCAAAATCACCTTACTTTGGGGCTTCCCTGGTGGGGCAGTGGTTGAGAATCCACCTGCTGATGCAGGGGACATGGGTTCGTGCCCCGATCCGGGAAGATCCCACATGCCATGGAGCGGCTGGGCCCGTGAGCCATGGCCACCAAGCCTGCATGTCTGGAGCCTGTGCTCTGCAACGGGAGAGGCCACAACAGTGAGAGGCCCACGTGCCACAAAAAAAAAAAAAGTCACCTTACTTTAACTTCTATGGCGGACAAAGAGAAAGTGTTCCCTCCCCATTCTTTTCTTATTTATTCATGTTTTCCCTTTTTGAACGTCAAGTGCAAATTCAAGTCTTTGTACTTTACATACTGTCAAATGTCAGCATCATTGATCTACAGAAGTCCCCACTCTCTTTTCTTATGGCAAGTATCAGCATCTTGTCCTATTTGGTCAGTACCTTTGCCAAGAGGGTGTTACATATTTTAAATATCATTCTGTGTGCAGCTGTTATGTTTGTGTTTTTAATAAAATTCATATTTTTGTTATTAAGCATTTTTATTTTATGTAAATGGCATTGCATACAAACAACTTTGCTTCTTACTTTTTTCTTACTCAGCACAATATTTCTGAAATCCATCCATGTTCCTAGGTGAACACTTAATCCATTTCTTCTATCGGGTAGCAGATGCTGTTTTGTCCGCTTGCTGACTACTTTCACCTGGGACAAGGTACCCACCTGGTTACTTAGTGATGTTGGCTGCTAGGTCCTCACACCTTTATTCTTCTCCAAAGCAATGCCCTTGACTGAGGTGAGCCATGTTGTTCTGAGGATATGAGATTATACATCCTCTTCTTATCACCAGGGGCAGCCTCTGACCAACCCGTGTGAAGGTGTCATTGCCTCTGTTAGGACAAATTGAACTCTGGTACAATGTATACTCCAGAGCTCCCCATGGATGCAGTTGATGCTACACCTCTCCAGAAACATGTATTTGTTGTTTCCTCCCCTGCCCTCTTCTGCTTCCTCACTTTTCTCAGGTTTTTCCTGAGAGCACTCAGTCAATAAATCATTGCATAAGAATCAGCATCTCAAGCTCTGCTTCCAGAGAGCCCCAGCCAAGACAGGGAGTGCTCTGAACTGTGCATCTGCTACACTTTGTCTGTTTACCCAGGTAGCCTTCAACTCTCTGCCACCATAACCATCTTTCTAATGAATATACCTGTAAACCTGTTTGATATTTTCTTTTCTGTATACATTCTCAGGAGTGGAATTGCTGGGTCATGGTGTGTGCTACACTTTATCTACAGGAATAGTTCCATTATGTCTCTACATTCCCACTCTGGGAAGTTTAAAATCTCTTCAATTAATGCTGAAAAATCTGTTTTAATATTGGCTCCCCTCTGCTATTAAGATTAATACAAAACAAAAATTTCATGCCTTGACATTGTTTATCCAATCAGCAAATTGATTGGCTCTCATTTAAATCACAGTATGTGTACATGGTACGTGGGTCTGAGTAATAGCATGTTTTCGTTGAATTACGCCAGCATGGCGCCACCCCATGTAAATTCCTCCAGCCCTTATTTTCCTTCAACATCTCAATCCTTAACTCCCCAAATGATCAGGGAACTATATCAGTGATGCTCAGATTTTTAATTCATTCAGATGACATTTTTATTGAAGACTTCGATTCCACCAACATTTATTTTGCACATACTATATGGCAGGTACTGTTGGGCTCTGGGGATATGAAATTTTAATACATATATTTTACCTCATTTGAGTAGTGATTCAGTATTTAAATTGGAAATAAATCCAATCATTCTGTTCAGTTTAACAGGCAGTGTGGTTAAATGTTCATAACATTTGACCCAGTATTCCCACATCTGATTCTATAACATAAGAGCATAATCCAAGATTAAGACAAATAATTATCCAATAATTATATCTATTGCAAAATTGTTTATAAAACAAATGAAATCAAACCAGTAGTGAATAGTAGGATAAGAGTTGAGTAAATGATAATATATTTTCAAATTGGCATATCATGTGACCATTAAACATGACTTGAGGAAGTACTAATGACATAGTGATTTGTAAAAAGCAAGACACGTTATATATACAATGTGGTCTCAAATATATAAAAGTCTATAAATATTGTGATTTTGTTTAAATTTTTATTTTATTTTTGGCTGTGTTGGGTCTTTGTTGCTGTGCACTGGCTTTCTTTAGTCATGACAAGCAGGAGTTACTCTTCGTTGTGGTGCATGGGCTTCTCATTGTGATGGCTTCTCTTGTTGCAGAGCATGGGCTCGAGGCATGTGGGCTTCAGCACTTGTGGTACCTGGGCTCAGTAGTGGTTCATGGGCTCTAGAGCACAGGCTCAGTAGTTGTGGTACACGGGCTTAGTTGCTCCACAGCATATGGGATCTTCCCAAACCAGTTATTGAACCTGTGTCCCCTGCATTGGCAGGTGGATTCTCAACCACTGCACCACCAGGGAAGTCCCTAAAAATTGTAATCATTTTTAAACTTTTTATTCTGAACTAATTTTTATCTTAAAGAAATTTGCAAAAGTAGTACACAGTTCTCTCACACTTCTCACCAGACTCTCCCTAATTCAACATCTTACACAACCACAGTGCAATGATCAAGAACAAAAAACTGTGTGCTCTGGATGCTGTGATTATTGGTATTTTTCTAGCTCTTTGGTATCTTAAAAATCCATAGAATTAGTATGTACTGATACAATAATCAAAAATATTTTAAATGTCATGAGGGGAAAGATCAGCTTTGGTCCAGAGAAATGTAAAACACAAATGTAGAATTATGATGAATTACAAAACCAGCCACATCCTGCAGATCTTCTGATTAGTGACTGGACTTTGGTTTTGGATGAGTCTTTGCTTTGCATCAAAGATGAAACCAACATTTCTCAAAATGTCTGGTACACAGCCTGTACATTCCTTGTTATAATTACATCAAATTCCTTGTCAAATTTACCCCAGTATCCACCTAAGTTACAAATTCAGTTCTTCCCTTTGGTGAAGTCAGCCCTGTATATATACAGTCTCTCTTTATGGATTGTATAAAAGCTCTCATGTACCTTAGAATGCAAACGTTCCCATCATGGACTCTATAAACACATTTAACCTGAATGTAGTGCTCTATGAAAAGAAATTGATGATTCCCTTTATGCTCTGCATGTAATAATACTTCCACTACTTTTTATTGTAATCTAAACTACTTTACATGACAAAGGAAATATTATTGTTCAACTTTAGGGCCATTTTAAAACTAATTTTTTTAAAGTTCATCTTCAATTAAAACTTACAAGAGTTTATTAGGAAATGTGTAAGGGTAACCTACAGATTCCATAGAAATTTATGTTTGGACCTTTGGGACCCATAGCATCCCAGAAGAAAAATGCTAATTAGAATGCTAACACTAAACAAACAAAAAATGCAAATTTGTGGTAAAGAAAAGCATAACATTAACATTGAGACTCTTGAATAAAAAGAGGGAAATGACAGGTCAGTTTTGGCAACATTCAGCTTGGCTATAAAGGTGGTCCAGAGTAAACCAGAGTCCTGCAGAAGGGTGGACCCCAAGGTGAAAGGAACCTGACCCTTTAAGGGAGGCTGCAGTAGGTTGTCTGCTGGGGCCGTGTTGAAGGCTAGTGTGAGATTATTACATGAGCAAGAAATAAAGTTCCATTGTCTGACACTCCAGAGCCACCCATGCAACTACTGTGGGTCCCAGATGAAAATGTAGAATACCTTGTTCTAATACCGTAATAAAACCTTTCTTCTTTCTTTCACAGTCTCTCAATCTGTCATAGGATTTTTAAATTTTCTGTTTAATGCTGCACTCCTTTAAGCACCAGGACACCTACAGGATAAACAACAAAGACACTGCTGACCCTTTAACGTAATATGCACAATGATTATAAAGACAAAGATGTTGATGGTAAGAGGATGTGTCTTTGGGTTGAGAACACAGAAGAGATGCCTCGGTAACAGATAATAGTTATATGTAGACTAAATGCTTCTCTAGCCCTGTGTAACAAACCTTAAAAAGCAAGACACAAAGAAAAAAATAATCCTTCACATAACTTATCTGTATCCCAGGATAAAGCTCAATAATATTTATAGAAAAAAAAAAAATGTAGCCATCAACAAAGGGAAAAATTCACAATGTCTTGTATCCAAACAAGAGGACCATACATTCAAAGAAGCAGAAACATTTGAATCAAATGAAGAGAGAAATCTATCAATAAAACTGACTCAGAACTGGCACAGATGTTAGAATTAGGACAAGAAAAACAGTTATTATAAATTTATGTTCAAAAAGTTAAGGAAACAGAAATATGAAATAGAAAAGACCCAAATCACAATCTTAGAGATGAAAATTACAAAAACTGAGATAAAAATATCATTGATGAAAATAACACTAAATTCAACATTGCAGAATAAACAATGAGTGAAGAAGACATAGAAATTGAAACCACTCAAAATAAAAGATAGAGAAATGAATTTTTTTAAAAAAGATATCAAGTGTTTAGGGGAAACTTCAAGCAGTTTAATATACATGTAAGTAGAGTCCCAAAAGGAAAGAAGTAGAGGAAAGTGACAAAAAACATTTTAAATAATAATGGGTGGAAAAGTTAAAAATCTAATGGAAACTATAAACACACAGTTTGAAAAATCTTAACAAAACTCAAGCACAAGAAATATGAAAATATACTAGAGCATTATTATACTCAAGTTGCTCAAAGCTAGTGAAGGAGAGGAATCTACAACCAGATAAAATTGGCACATTACGAACAGAGGAACAAAGATGGGGAGACAACAGTTTAGATTCCTCAAAGGACACAATGCAGGTGGGAGGAAAGCAGAGCAAACTCTTTAAGTTCTGGAAGGAAAAAATAAAAGTTGCCAAATTAGAGCTCTCTAGTCAGTGAAAAAAATGTTTCAAAAGCAAAAACAAATATAGAAGTTTTATGTACAAAATCTGAAAGAATTGATCAACTGCAGATTTTCAGACAGAAAGAAATGACATTATGTGGAAATATGTATATATACAAATGAATAAAGACACATCAAATGGTAAACACATTAGTAACTATATGAGATTATTTTGTATTATTTAAATATTTTAATATTAAATAAGAATAGTTAAAGAAAATAATTAATATAAATGTATTTTTCAGTTTATAACAGATGTACAAAAGTAAAAAGTATAATAAAAATGGCATAAAATTCAGGAAAGAAGAAATTATAAGGTACTTATTCTATAATAGGTGGTATAACATCATTTAAAAGCAGGTAGTGATATAATAAAGATGTACAATATAAATTCTAAAAAAAAAAATACTATTTTTAAAAAACTGGTATAGCTAGTAAGCCAAAGAAGGGAATGAAATCAAATTATAAAATGTACTCAAGTTATCCAAAATAAGGCATAGAACGATGGAAAAGGGGAAACACAAAATACATGAGACAAATAAAAAAAATTTTCTAACATGACAGACTTAAAGCTAACTATACCTATAATCACATTAAATGTAAACTAAATATTTCAATTACAACAAAGAGCTTGATCGTCATATTGTTTACAAAATCAAGACTCAACAGCTTACAAGAAATTTACATTAAATAAAATGCATTAAAATGTTAAAAGTAAAAAGAAATTGAAAAAGATATATAGTGCTATCCTCAGTAAAAATTGTGCTAAAATGATTAGATTAATAAAAAAGTAGATTTCAAGCAATAAATATCACCAGGAATAAAGAAGGTCATTTGATAATGATAAATGAGCTAGCTGATCAAGAGGACATAAAAACCCTAAACGTTTCTGCACCTAATAGCAATTGTTCCAAAACATGAAACAAAAACTGATAGAAATACAAGGAGAAATAAACAAACCCACAACCACACTTGGAGATTTCAATACTCTTCTGTCAGTAAATGATAGGAAAAATAGACACAAAATCCATGAAGATGTGGAAGATTTGAACAACACTATCGACTAATGAGACTTAATGGACATTTATGGAACATTCTACTCAACTTTAGAAGACTGAACATTATTTTTAAATTCACACAGAGCATCTATCAAGATAGATCATATTCAGGATCATAAAACAAGTGTAAGTGAATTGAAAAGTAATCCAATAGAATTAAATTAAAAATCAACAATAAAAGATACTGGGGAAATCATCAGCTATTTGAATACAAATCAAACTTCTAAATAACACATGAGTCAAAAAAATAAACCAAAAGGGAAATAAAGTATTTTGAACTAAAGGAATGAGAACACAACAAGATAGTATTTGCAGGATGCCACTAAACAGTATTTGGAGTTTCCCTCCACAGTATATTTTTTGTTTATTTTTATATTAGGAAAAAAACACAAGTCTCAAGTCAATAGCCTCCAATTTCACTTTCAAAAAGTAGAAAAAGAAGGCCAAACAAAACACAAAGTAAGTAGAAGAAGGAAAATAATAAAGGTCAGAGGGGAAATCACTAAAAAAGAAAAGAGTAAAACAATAGAGAAAGCCAATGAAACCAAAGACCAGTCAGTTCAGGAAAAAAATCTCAAGCTGCCAATATTCAGAATGAAAGAGGAACTATCATTACAGGTGCCACAGTTATTAAACTGATAATTAGGGAATATTATGAACAGCTATATGCCATGACTGGATAATTTAGATAAAACTGAAAATTCCTTGGAAGACACATGCTCACTCAAGTATAATAGATAAACTGATAACTATATATCTATTGGAGAAACTTTATTTGTAAGTAAATCCCTTTCACAAAGAAATCTATAGTTCCAGACACATTCACTGAAGATGCATTAATGAAGAAATAAAACCAATTCTACCAGAAACACTTCCATGAAATTAAAGATGTGGGAAATGATTTCCAATGCATTCTATGAGGCCAGCATTACACTGATATCCAACTAAAGCCAATATATTATGAGAAAAGAATGCTACAGAATAATATTCCTCATAAATACCAAAGCAAAAACTCTAGATATAAATTTTACAAGTAAAATCCAATATATAGAAAAGGATAATACATAACAACCAAGTGGATATCCATTATTTCTTACAACTGCATATGAATCAACAATTCTTTCAAGGTAAAAGTTGAATATAAAAAAAAGTCCCAGGGGGTGCAAAAATATATTCCATGCAAATGGAAATCAAAGGAAAGCTGGAGTAGCAATACTCATATCATATAAAGTAGACTTTAAAATAAGGAATGTTACAAGAGACAAGGAAGGACACTATATAATGATCAAGGGATCAATCCAAGAAGAAGATATAACAATTATAAATATATATGCACCCAACAAAGGAGCATCTCAATACATAAGGTAACTGCTAACAGCTATAAAAGAGGAAATCAACAGTAACAAAAGAATAGTGAGGGACTTTAACACCTCACTTATACCAAGGGAAAGATCATCCAGACAGAAAATTAATACAAAAACACAAGCTTTAAATGACACAACAGATCAGATAGATTTAATTGATATTTATAGGCCATTCCATCTGAAAACAGCAGATTACACTTTCTTCTCAAGTGCACATGGAATATTCTCCAGTACACATCACATCTTGGGTCACAAATCAAGCATCACTAAATTTAAGAAAACTGAAATCATATCAAGAATCTTTTCCGACCACAGCTTTATGAGATTAGAAATAAATTACAGAGAATAAATGTAAAAAACACAAACATATGGAGACTAAACAATACATTACTAAATAACTAAGAGATCACTGAAGAAGTCAAAGAGGAAATCAAAAAATACCTAGAGACAAATGACAATGAAAACAGAGTGATCCAAAACCTATGGGATGCAGCAAAAGCAGTTCTAAGAGGGAAGTTTATAGCAATACAGTCTTACCTCAAGAAACAAGAAAAATCTCAAATAAACAATCTAACCTTACACCAAAAGGAACTAGAGAAAGAAGAACAAATGAAATCCAAAGTTAGTAAAAGTAAAGACATCATAAAGTAAATAAATCATGAAGATCAGAGCAGAAATGAATGAAATAGAAACAAATAGAACAATAGCAAAGATAATAAAACTAAATGCCAGTTCTTTGATAAGATAAACAAAATTGATAAACCTTTAGCCAGACTCAGCAAAAAAAAGAGGGAGAGGACACAAATCAATAAAATTAGAAATGAAAAAGGAGAAGTTACAATGGACACCGCAGAAATACAAAGCATCATAAGAGACTACTACAAGCAACTCTGCCAGTAAAATGGACAACCTGGAAGAAATAGACAAATTCCTAGAAAGGTATAACCTTCCAAGACTGAACCAGGAAGAAATAGAAAATATGAACAGATCAATCACAAATAATGAAATTGAAAATGTGATTAAAAATCTTCCAACAAACAAAAGTCCAGGACCAGATGGCTTCACAGGTGAATTCTATCAAATATTTAAAGAAGAGCTAACACCCATCCTTCTCAAACTCTTCCAAAAAATTGCAGAGGAAGGAATACTCCCAAACTCATTCTACGAGGCCACCATCACCCTTAGCCAAAACAGGAAAAGATACCACAAAAAAATAAAATTACAGACGAATATCACTGATGAATATAGATACAAAAATCCTCAACAAAATACTAGCAAACAGAATCCAAAAACACATTAAAAGGATCATACACCATGATCAACTGGGGTTTGTCTCAGGCATGCAAGGATTCTTCGATATATGCAAATCAATCAATGTGATACACCATATTAACAAATTGTAGATTGAAAACCATATGATCATCTCAATAGATGCAGATAAAGCTTTTGACAAAATTCAACACAAATTTATGATAAAAAGTCTCCAGAAAATGGGCATAGAGGGAACATAATATAATAACATAATAAAGGCCATATACAACAAATCCACACCAAACATCATTCTCAATGGTAAAAAACTGAAAGCATTTCCTCTAAGATCAGGTACAAGACCACTATTATTCAGCATAGTTTTGGAAGTCTTAGCCACAGCAATCAGAGAAGACAAAGAAAGAAAAGGAATACAAATGGGATAAGAAGAAAAACTGTCACTGCAGATGACATGATACTGCACATAGATAATCCTAAAGATGCCACCAGAAAACTCCTAGAGCTAATCAATGAATTTGGTAAAGTTTCAGGATACAAAATTAATGCACAGAAATCTCTTGTATTCCTATACACTAAAAACAAAAGATCAGAAAGAGAAATTAATGAAACAATCCCATTCACCATTGCAAAAAATGAATAAAATACCTAGGAATAAACCTACGTAAGGAGGTAAAAGACCTGTACTCAGAAAACTATAAGACACTGAGGAAAGAAATCAAAAATGGCACAAACAGATGGAGAGATATACCATGTTATTGGACTGGAAGAATGAACATTGTGAAAATGACTATATACTACCCAAAGCAATATACAGAGTCAATGCAATCTCTATCAAATTACCAATGGCATTTTTTTTACAGAACTAAAACAGAAAATCTTAAAATTTTGTATGGAGACATAAAAGACCCCAATAGACAAAGAAATCTTGAGGGGAAAATATGGAGCTGGAGGAATCAGACTCCCTGACTTCAGACTATACTACAAAGCTACAGTAATCAAGACAGTATGGTACTGGCACAAAAACAGAAATATAGATCAATGGAACAAGATAGAAAACCCAGAGTTAAACCCATGCACCTATGGTGAACTAATCTATGACAAAGGAGGCAAAGGTATACAATGGAGAAAAGACAGTCTCTTCAATAAGTAGTGCTGGAAAAACTACACAGCTACATGGAAAAGAATGAAATTAGAACACTCCCTAACACCATACACAAAAATAAACTCCAAATGGATTAAAGACCTAAATGTAAGGCCAGACACTATAAAACTCTTAGAGGAAGACATAGGCAGAACACTCTATGACATGAATTGCAGCAAGATCTTTTTTGACCCCTTCCTAGAGTAATGGTAATAAAAACAAAAACAAACAAGTGAGACCTAATGAATTTTAAAAGCTTTTTCACAGCAAAGGAAACCATAAACAAGATGAAAAGACAACCCCATCAGAATGGGAGAAAATATTTGTAAATGAATCAATGGACAAAGGATTAATCTCAAAAATATAGAAACAGCTCGTGCAGCTCTATATTAAAAAAACAAAACCAAAACCAAAAACACAATCCAAAAATGGGCAGAAGACCTAAATAGACATTTCTCCAAAGAAGACATACAGATGACCAAGAGGTACATGAAAAGCTGCTCAAAATCACTAATCATTAGAGAAAGGCAAATCAAAACTACGAGGTACCACCTCACACCGGTTAGAATGGACATCATCAGAAAATCTACAAACAATAAATGCTGGAGAGGGTGTGGAGAAAAGAGAACCCTCTTGCACTGTTGGTAGGAATGTAAATTGATACAGTCACTATGGAGAACAGTATGGAGGTTCCTTAAAAAACTAAAATTGGAATTACCATATGATCCAGCAATCTCACTACTGGGGAGATACCCAGAGAAAGCCATAATTCAAAAACACACATGCACCCCAATGTTCATTGCAGCACTGTTTACAATAGCCAGGTCATGGAAGCAACCTAAATACCCATCAACAGAAGAATGGATAAAGAAGATGTGGTACATATATACAACGGAATATTATTCAGCCATAAAAAGAAACAAAATTGGGTCATTTGTAGAGATGTGGATGGACCTAGAGACTGTCATACAGAGTGAAGTAAGTCAGAAAGAGAAAAAACAATATTTTATATTAATGCATATATGAAGTAAGTCAGACAGAGAAAAACAAATATTGTATATTAATGCATATATGTGGAATCTAGAAAATTGGTACAGATGAAGTGGTTTGCAAGGCAGAAATAGAGACACAGATGTAGAGAACAAACGTATGGACACCAAGGAGAGAAAGGAGGGATGGGGAGGGTGGTGTGATGAATTCGGAGATTGGGATTGACATGTATACACTGATGTGTATAAAATAGATAACTAATAAGAACCTGCTGTATATATATATATATAAAATCCCAGCAGGCCATTCTTTTGGTATAATTTGGCAAACTGACTCAAAAATCCATATGGAAGTGCAGAGAACATCAAAAAGCTAAAACAACTCTGGAAAAGAAAAGGAAGTGGATTTTAAGACTTATAATAAAGCTTAAGTAATCAGGACACCATGGCTAGAGCTCAAGACATATAAATTGATCAACTTATCCAGAAAGGATGTCCAGAAATAGTTTTGTATATCATATAAGGACAACTCCTCTTTGATAAATATGCTAGAGAAATTCAATGGAGAATAGATTGTATTTTCTACAGATGCTGCTGTAACAACTGGACATCCACTTGCAAAAAATAAACTTGGAACTATACCTCATACCATACTCAAAAAATAATGTAAAATGTATCATAGACTTCAACGTAAGACAAATAAGACAAACTAAAACAATAAGACTTTTAGAAGAAAATACGGGAGAAAATTTCAGTGACACTTGTTCAGAGATTTCCCCTGTTCTTGATGCTCTTTTTTCTTCAAGTTAGTATCTTGACTGTGGTGGTGCTTTCATGGGTATATACATATATAAAAATTTATTAAAATATATACTTTATGTGCAGTTTTTGTTAATTATATCTTAATAAATCTATTAAAAGCAGATATATTTGCAGTTACTCCATCAAATCTGGAGTAATACATTAAACAAAAGTCATATACATCCTTTATATGAAAATAACAATTTGTTACACAGAGAAATAGATGGAGGTACAACATTTTCATGGGTTGAAGATTTTCCTATAAAATTTCAATTCTCCTTTAATTAATATATAGAGTCAATTTACTTCCAAGGAAATGCTAAGTTTTTTGAAAAATTTAACAAGCTGACTGTGAAATTTCAGTGAAAAGTGAAGCATTATATTCAAAAGTTTTGAGAAAGAACTAAACAGGAGAACTTGTACCTCTTGATTTTCATAGAAGTCATACATCTGTAGTGATAAAGAAAATGTGGTATTAGCATAAGAATAGACAAGTAAATCGATGAAACAGAAAATAATATAGGGATAGTCCACAACAAATGTGCCATTGCCATTCAGATTGTGTCAGAACAACTAGATAAATATAGAAAAAAAGATAGTCTTCAAACCCTGCCTCGTAATATACACATGCAGAAAGAATTTGAAAAGCTTCATAGGACTAAGAGTATAATGCTATAACTATAGTTTTTAGAAGAAACTATAAGAGAAACACGTTGAGTTCTTTGGTTACACACAAATATTTTAAAGAGCACATAAAAAGAACTTACTGTAAAAGAAATATAATTGATAATTTAGACTTCATCAAAATTTAAAATTCCTGCTTATGAAAGCAAAACACTGAGAAAATGAAGACACAAGGCGTAGAATGGAAAGTATTCACAATACACATATGTGCCAAGGGACTTGTATTCAAATTACATAAATAAATCCTCAAATCAATAATCAAGGTAATCCAATAAAAGAGGCAAAAAACTTGGACAGACACGACATAAGAAGATATATGAAATACAAGAAATACATGAAAAGGGGATCAGCATTCTTTGTCATGAGGGAAATGCAAAGTGAAACCCCATTGGGATACTACTTTATATCCAAGGGGATGGATAAAATCTAAAAGGTGACAACAGCAAATAACGGCAAGAATATGGACCAGCTGAATCTCTCTCATACATTGCTGGAGGAAACAAGAAACAGCACACCCACTTTGGAGAATTTTTGGCATTTTGTTATAAAATTAAACATTCATCAGCCCTTTGCCCCAGCAGTTCACTCTCAGTGGCCTTTGGAGACGCCATAATGATGCAGAGATGGGGCTTGGGGATGAGGGAAGGGTGTCAGGAAAGGAGGGTAGCAGTGGCTTGTCACAGAGGCAGTGGCTTCAGGCATCATTAGGAACCTATTGTGAGGCTAGAAAGTGGCCTGGACAAAGATCCAACCTGGCTATTCTCCTGTGTCTTGAACTCCAGTTTATACAGCTGATTTACATGCTTTTATTTCCCGTCTTACAACCTGGCAATCCCAAGGCCTTAGTTCACTCCCTCACAAGGCTGACATTCTTTTTAATCAACTCTCAGCTCAGTCATCACCTCTTCTGGGGAGCTTTTCTTGAAGCCTTCATCTAAGTTCTAGAACCTTCCATGTGTCCCACCAGAACCCTAAACCTCACGTGTAAGACTTTCACAATATGCATCACTTTTCTCTCCTCTGCGAGCTTTTTGTAGGCAAGGACCATGTCCCTTAGATCTGTATTATTAAACCTTGCCCAGACACTGGCATACACCGAGTCTTTGATAACTGACCAGAATGAATAAATGTCTGAAAAAAATGATTCACTGAACCTGTAAATCTAATATCTTGAATATTGAAAACAAGTTTTACATATTAATATCCTGATACTAATCATTATTAAGTTATGTTTCATCTTACCAAGTATTTATTGATACTCACCATGTAAGCAGGAATTATCAATTATAAAGAATCAATATCAATCCTGTGCCATTAATTATATTTCAAAGCCTGGTTCATGACTGTAAAGGCAGAATTAAAATGGATATAAAAATTATTATAATAGATAGTCAAAATTCTTACTTTTTTCTTAATAATTTACAAGTAAGTCATTAAATGCAGGTATTTAAACAAGTTTAACTCATAACCTTATCCTGAGGAAGTAAGAATAAAAGCAATAAACTTTACACTGATTCTGTGGCTATATCACCATGAACTAGGAGGTCCTTCAGAAGACCTATTGCTGAGTTGATTCCTCTCTCTGTGTACAGCTATGCATTAGAAACACAAAGGCCTTACACCCTAATATTGATAGGGGCATATCAATTTTAGTCCATATTATGGTGAAATCCTTTAACTGCCTGAGAATATTAAAGTAGCACTTAACATGGTAAGCCCTCCCACCAAAGAGTCTTAAGAAATGTTAATATACAAGCTGGTTATTATGTAAAGCCTACTTTTTAGACTAAAACTTTTACATCATTGATTCAGTGCAATACATTGATTTAAAACAACCCCTTTAATAGAATTGAAGAAATATAATTATTTTGAGAAAAGATTCTCTTCAACTCAGCCCCATTCAGATATGATATGATCCTTGTTGTGGAGAAAATATAAGACATGGAAACAACCTAAATGTCCATCAATGGATGAATGGATAAAGAAGATGTGGTACATATATACAATGCAATATTACTCAGCCATAAAAAAGAGTGAAATAATGCCATTTGCAGCAAAATGGATGGACCTAGAGATTGTCATACTGAGGAAAGCAAGTCAGACAGAGAAGGACAAATATTGTATGATATCGCTTATATGTGGAATCTAAAAAAATGGTACAGATGAACTTATTTACAAAACAGAAATAGAGTCACAGATGTAAAAACCAAATGCATCATTACCAGGGGATAAAGAGGGAAGGATAAGTTGGGAGATTGGCATCGACACATACAGACTACTATATATAAAATAAGTAACTAATAAGAACCTACTGCATAGCACAGGGAACTCTACTCAATACTCTGTAATGACCTATATGGGAAAAGAATCTTAAAAAAGAGTGGATATGAGCCTGCGTGTCCAGAGCCTGTGCTCTGTAACGGGAGAGACCACGACCGTGAGAGGCCCGCGTACCGTAAAAAACAACAACAACAACAACAACAAAAAAAGAGTGGATACATGTATATATGTATAACTGATTCACTTTGTTGTACACCTGAAACTAACACAACATTGTAAATCAACTATACTCCAATAAAAATAATAAAAAAAAGACAGGCTCACACCTCTTCAAAGAACCTCATCTTTGCTAGCTGCCTGTTTAGTAACTAAAGTAAAAGATAGTAACTATAACTTAGAAAATAATCAGAAAAATTTAATATTCATTGACCATAGTCCATCCCTTGTCAAGAGGCTTATGTTGTATATTAACACCCAACCTGGAAATTCATGATGTGATGAGTGCATGGACATGGCGTATGATAGTGGATGGTGTGTTGCGTGCACACAGAAAGTGCCACCTACTATCACCCACCATGATTTTACTGCAGGTAATATACATACCCCTACATTTCTAAGTCGAGAAGAATTTAGAATAAATGTAGGTACAAAGGGAAGTAACATCAAGCTCCTTCACTGAGCTGATTTGACTTAAAAATAGGGACACTAATTAGAAGTAATGTTGCGATGCAAGGGATGCTCTTTTCTAAGCCATTTATCCAGTATAAAGGAATCTGGTGAAAATAAGATATCACCTAGTTTAATAGAAAACTGACCATTCACATATAAAGGTGATCAGCTAGAGGGAAATACAAATGAAAATAAAAGTTCAAAAGCAGGCATATGCACAGCTGAGATCCTAACGTGATAAGACCTGGAAATTGCAGACAGCTGAGTCTGAAGTGTTGACAGTAGAGACAGCTTTTGTCAAAAGGTACCTAACAAAGTGAGATTGAAACCCTAGGCTAAAGAAAGAGGGGAAAATAACATCCATTGACATCAGACATTGTCACTGTTTCTTTGTGACTCACGGGACATCTGTTTCTCATGAGAAACCATTAGGCAAGTATTATGTACCCTTTGAAAGTACAGAAACTCAAAGATTAAGTAATTTACCAAAGGTCACAAATATGGCAAAGCATCAGAACCAGGAGTTGAGCCTAAGCCAGTGTAAAGATAATGTCTAATAAACATTTAAGGGAGACTGTGGCATTCCTTCTGCTTATAAGAATGGCATTCAGATGAAGGGGTCTTTTGATTCATTAGACTCTGCTCCCTTAACGGCTATTCTCTGCACAATTTTACGTTGTTGCAGTGTGCCCAGCCAAGGGTGGGTAGACAAACATCTCTAGCAGATCATGCTGATGGCAGGTTCCACTGGGCAGCTGGACCAGTAGAACTCACTGGAGGCAGATGCTACCCAGATCCTATTCAGGGACCAGTCATTAGCTCTCAGCAGCAGATACGGCCCAGACTATTAGTTATACCCATTGAAATTTAGATTATCAGAAGAAAGCATACAAACCATCAGGTTGTGAACTTTCAAAGATGTGAACGTGCGTTTGCACGTCCGACCACATAAGTTAGTTCAGGTGTCTGGCGTACACTGTCACGTGTGTGCATCCTCTACAAGTGGCTGTGCTTTTGGGTACTTTACTGTCCAGTACTGTATAAAGTACAGTAGCACAGTACCTTTATTTCAAGCCCAGGATGGCCAGAAGCAAGCGTAAAAGCAGCGGTGATGTACCTGGTGCTACTGTTCTCTTCAAGGTACTGTACTGTAAGATTAAAAATGTTCTTTATATTTTGTGTTTGTTTTTTATGTATTATTTGTATGAAAATTATTATAAACCTATTACAGTACAGTACTACATAGCCGATTGTGTTACTTGGGTACCTAGGCTGACTTTGTTGGACTTAACGAACGAGCTCTCAGAACAGAACTCGTTCCTATGTAGGGGACATACTGTACTTAGAATAGACAAAACTCTTATACCTTCACTACATTATATTGAATGTGATGGCTTAGATTTATAGAGATATGTCTCTCCACCTGCTTCAAACCTGAATGTGGTGCTCCTTATCAAGGAAAACACTCCCCAGAGTCTCCACTGCACCCAGTGCCATTGATCCTTTAGTTGAGCCAATATTCCATACAGAAAAAAAAGTTAGAATCCTGTCACTTAACAGTTGTTTCCTATCTGCAGGTGCTGCTGAACCATAGGACACAAGGTAGTGCTCAGAGGAGGTAAGTGAATAATTTGAGGAAACTATTCCATCTGCCTTTATCTTCTTCCTAATTGTTTTTTTATTTGCCTTTAAATTTTAATTGTCCTGATTTATGTGTATTTCCCTGTATAATGTTCCTTAAATCCTTTGTGGAATAGGCTATAAAATAGAAATTCTTTAAAAATATATCATCCAATAATCCATATTTATGTAGAAACATGAAGGGTATGGAAGTGTGGTTATAGAGCAGTCTTTTTCTACAAATAATGAACTAACTTGTAAGATGAAAAGCATGTGCTCAGCTTCAGCCTACTCCTGGTTACCTGGTTACTAGTGGTAAGATAGGGAAGATAATCCGTTCTTGCTACTATCATGGAAGGCATTCTTAAAAAAATAGTTAACAAAGCTTGAATTGGCTTTTCAACTTCTTTTTCTTTTACTTTGATCATCTGGGCATAAAGTGGAATTTGATTTGATTTTGTGCAAGATCAATAGAAGATGGTTCCCAAATGTTTGTGAAATTCTTATTGATTTTTCTGAAAATCAAATACCACCCTGTTTAAAGTCATCATATGAGAATTGAAATATCTGTTCCTAGAGTAATTTAAAATCTCATTTAGTGTGACAGAACTTAGACATATACTTGTTTAATTTTCTTTCAATTAAGCCATTATATAATTGAATATCACCAGAAATATTGGATTATGTTACAGTTGAATAAATCGAAAGGGGTTATTTACCTTTTTGTTTAAAATCAAGAGAAAACCAATCTAAGTGAATTTCCCTATTGCTTTACTTTATTATTGAATATATGAGAAAATTATCCTGGCATGAAGAAGCATAAAAGCTTCTTCACAGAAAGAAATATGAAATTAATCTTTCTTTGACTGAATCCACTCATATTACCTATTACTGGCTTGGTGTCCTTGTTTGAAGTTCGGTCAACCATCATTTGCCATCTAATAATAAGGTTCTAGGAACATTTTTTATGCAAATGATTAAGTAAATTTTATGGGTGTCAAGTGAGAGGTTGTTGACTTTGGTGATGGCCTGTGGAGGATGGGGGAGCCAACACAACAAGGATTCTTCTCTGCACAACCCAAGATGAATCACGGGACCATTCACGCCTCTCACAATCCTGCAGCCATCAGACCTATTGCCACTTTTCTGTGACAGACCTTGTACAAGGCATCAGGAACTCAAGAATGAAGATGCTTTGTTTCCCTTCTCAAATAGTTTATATCATTGGGCAGATAAAGGCACATGCAATATGACAACGGATGCCATGGAGGTATGAGTCAATTATAACTGAAACACAGAGACGATGTGTGGAAATAAGAATAAAAATGTTAGGGGAGTCTTCTCAGAGAACTACTTCTGCTGTGAGTTAAAGAATGGGGAAAATTTACTCTGGCTGATACAAGCAGAAGATGAATTCAGATGTGAAGAAGAGTGAAAATGATATGTCCAGGAAAGGATGCACAGTCAATACTGTTGGGGCACATGGTTCTTATGAATTGTGTGAACCCTTGAAAGAGAGGTAGGGTGCAGATCAAAAGGCCTGGCCAGCCACGCTAGTAACCTTCACTTTCACCTGTGGTCAGTAGGCAGCTACCGAAGTCTTAGAAACTAAGGAAGCAGCATCACTGGACAGTTCTAGCTGGGAAGAGGGAAATGGACTGCAGGCCCAAGCACATGACAGTCAATTAATCATGGCAATAGTTTCAACAAGAGATAATGAGAGATTTAAAATAATAGAAACAGGGAGAATATAGGTCATTTTAATTATGGTACTATTCTTCTAACACTGACAAAAGGCTTAAAAAAGGAGATTTTGAAAAAAAAAAGGAGATTCTGTTTTTCTAAAACTCATGTCCTTTATTGCACCACTGATATTTATAAATCAGTGACTAATGCTAGTTAGTATATGTCCACACTTAATATACCTTCAGAAAAATCACTGTACGTTTATAAGGTTTGTGACCCTAGAGATGAATGAGACGTTGATTTATTTTACCACATCGTTGGTAGAGTTACTTTGAAAAACATCATAATTCATAGGAAATTTGTATGTGGCCATCACAAGGTTTAGAGAATTGTTCAAGCACAAAATTAGTTTCCTTAGAGGAAAATCTTTAGTGTTAAGCTTAGAAAACTTTATGACTCAGCATTCTTGAAGGAAACAGATGGTATATCCAAAGGACTAACTGAAGAAAGTCTAATGAAGTGAGCATTTACAGAGATGGGGGCAGGTCCAGAGAACCAGGAATGGATAGAAGACCCCAAGGACTAGTGACCATTGTGCTCTGCCCTGAGCAGCCAGGTGAGGGGGTGGTGTTACCAGGGCCATAGTTCATAAAGGAGGCATCTGAAGAGGCTGGCAGGGTGAAAGGCCGTAGACAGAGGCATGAGCCACAGTCAAAACCTATTGGAGTTGGGGATTGACGAATACACAGTCCCATGTGTAAAACAGACAACTAATGAGAACCTGCTGTACAACACAGGGAACTCTACTCAGTGCTCTGTGGTGACCTAAATGGGAAGGAAATCCAAAACAGAGGGGATATATGTATACATATACCTGATTCAGTTTGCTGCACAGCAGAAACTAACAGGACATTGTAAAACACCTATACTCCAATTAAAAAAAAAAAAAAACCTATTAGAGGAAACGAGAGAGCAGGGAAGACACCAGAACCTCTCCTTTCTCACGACTCTCCTGCTGGTGTATCCATGGTACAAAACAAACTGCAGGAATGAAGAGGGTAACAGAGTATATGATGCCTCAGAAAAAGAGCCACCACCCAGGACACAGAACGTGGAGATTGGCAAAGATGGACAGGGCTGGGGAGGGATGGGCAAGAGATGAAGCATCCCTGAGAGGGTGGTCATTGGTACTTTTCAAATGGTCAACCTGGCCAGCTGAGCAGCCTGCTTTTCAGTTTTGCATTTTCCAGAAACATGTAATTCTTCAGGTGGTGGTCCCTTTGCCTTGCTCACACTCACAGACCTACTTTGCCCTCAAGATTCCTGCCTAGGCCTTACTTCTGTGCCAAGTACCCCCTGAGACCCATTTCCCACCAGTTATGGCTAACCCGCTCTCCTCTGTGCTTTGTTTATGCTGTTTAATACATGGAAGTATGTTTTTGACATCTCTTTATTGAAGCCTTAATGAATAAATAAAATAAATAAGAAAAATGAGCACAGGCCTTGATAAATTATCCTAAGAAAGAGAAACCTCAAAGGTGACTTTCTCAGGTTCAAAAAACCTGGGTATTAGATATGATCAAAGGGTTATTTAATCCTACTCAATTTTGTCACTTTTGCCTTCCTTCCAAATCTCATCAGTCAATCAATTATCAACACATGGTGAACATGAGCGCTTTTCTTTGAGGCTGAACTAAAAGAATGTCTGTACCAAGGGGGCAGGACAGGGGGAGCAGACATCTACAAACAGTCATTATTACATGAATTGCCAGTTGAAATAACATTTTGGTGCAATAAGAATTCCTGCTTAATAGACTTCTAGGGCATTAACTTAGCCAGTTTTATAGAATTATAGACTTTTTCCCAAAACAAGTCATCTACTTATTATTCATAATCTTCAGAGCAGCACTTAATGTTTAATAGCCCTTAAAACACACTCAATGAAATTGTAGTACCTGTTTCCCCACTTTACTGGGAGACTCAAGGTTCCTGGCCAAGGCTCTCCTCAGACACTCAAGCATCTCACATTATTATTGGAGGCATAGCTATTTAATCAAGTGCAAAGGCACATAGCTCAGCCCCTGGAATTGAGGGTTATAAACAACAAATAATAAACCAAAAAAGCCAAACAAATCACCCTCAGATGTATAACCCTGGTGTTTTGTGAGGACACAGAAAAGGAGGAACTTTTGCTTGAGGGCTGAGTCCTGCTTCCTCAAATACCAACACTGTGGATCCTGAAGAAAGTAGTTTCAGAGACACGTGTTCTGGGGAACTGGGATCCCAGGCAGGCTGCACTGAAAAACCAGGGTGACTGTATGCTTAATCCAGGGTATAATATTTTGAGGATGAAAATGGCTAATGTATGCAAAATTTATATGTCAACTGTAATGGTTTATAAAGATTATTTATTACACTAGGTATATGAATCTATTACTAAAACATCCCAGCATTAATTTATTGATTAGACATATTTTGATATAGGAAAACAATTATCATTGATTTTGAATATTTAGTGATGAAAAGAAATAAAGAGAAGTCCAATTAATGTGCACAGATTCTGCATCATAAGCAGCACCGTTGCCGATTTCCTGCAGTTCCTCATACAGTTCTGACGTAGGAGCCAACTTCACAAGATTACCAAGTGTGCCAGGTGAGTCATAAGACTTGGAAGTTGAGAGCTGGGTACATCTCACCATCTTTTCCTTGCTGATTCACTCCTTCACTTAATTACACAAAGTTCTAGGAAACTTCCTCAGGGTCTTCTGCTTCCTTTTCTTCTCTTTCTGCACAAGAAATCGAGGACGCTTTCTTAAATCCATCCCCTGTCCTTTCTAACCATAATTTAGGTTGCCATGATACCTTGTCTAGACTATGTATTAACTTTCTGTTTTCCCTTCTATTTTTCTCCTTAAACTCACTTCTCCACTGAGAGATCACAGATACAAGACAACCAGTCTAAAGGGTCTAAGTTCCATGACCCCAAACTACCATTTCCAGCTGCTCCAAACTCTGCCTTCCCCCTCCTTTCCAAATCTCTTGCCATCTTTGGCTTGTGCTCTGTTGCCCACTAATATCGCATGGTGAGAGTGTCCAGAGAAAGTAAAAGCTTTTGTTAACACTCTTCCTGTAGTAACTGCTGCTCACCCTCCAAGACGCTCCACTCCACAAACTGGGTTACATTGTCTGAGGGCCACATTCTGCTTCCTCTATAGTAACTCTCATGACAGTGAAATGAAATGGTCTCTTTGTGAATTTCTTCCCGTCAGTATACTGCGACCTGTTTTCAGTCATGGAAGATGCCTTTCTCATCATCCTTTTACCCCCAGTACCAAATACAATGTTGTAGACACACATGAAGCATCGTGCTTTGAAATGAAACTTATGGTCCTTGATCTTGCCTTTCCAAATATGCAAGAAGTATCCACAAATGTATAAGTGACTCACACTGCAATCCCTGTGATATCTACACCCAGGGAGAGTCTACATTGCCATTTGGACTTTCCCATTTCCCCTCTATTACACTCACTTTGACACTGGACATGTTAATAAACTATACTCCTGCCACTTCCATAGATGTGGGACTGGGGGATTTCTAATCCACTGTGCACCTACTGAGCAATTTTCTGTGTTAATGTAGTTCTAGGTCGTCCTTGCTTCAACAACGGAGCTGATCACGATGCAGAATACATACTGCACGAATTGGATCTACCTTTATTTCTTTTAGTCATTAAATGTTCAAAAGTAGATGATAAATTTTCTCTACTTCAATATATTTCCCTGACATAAAAAGCACTAAAAAGGAATTAAAGTTTCATAAAATCTCTAATATGCACTGTACATATTTCCTTGTCAGACAAGCTGTTTTTAGTAAAGGCTTGTAGGATATTTGGTTTCAATCAGTGTAAATTTAAATAAATTCATTTCAATCCTCACTTTCCCTTCCAGCTGTAAATCTGGGGAGACCTACAGAATTAATCTGATCTCATTCTCAATGTAAGATCAATGGGGAAGACATTTTATTGATATTAAACAGAAAATTACGATAGGTGGTTAAATTAAATCTCTGGGTTGGAAGATATAATAATAGAATTACATCAAATTCTGTCACCTTAAATCAAGATATTTAAGTGTAAAGTCCTGTTGTCAAGGAAAGATAAATCTACCCCAAGGATGATTTTTAATGTACTGTAAAAAAAAAAAAAAAAAAAAAAAGAGAGAGCGAGAATTTGCTGGTAAAGAGAAAGGGGAATTTTTGCACATGTGTAGCCAATGTCACCTCTAAATGTACATCATCACATTTACTTGATTCACAAGACATAGAGTGTTGACCCAAGTAGGTAATTTATTCTTCTGTTCATTTCACAGCAAAGACTGGGTGGTGTAGTACAAGAGATAATGATCATCAGCTTTCAGGTTTAAACCAAGCCATCTTCAGGATCCTTCCAGCTCTGACATTCTGAGATTGTAACTAACCACACCAATACAAACATTGCAAACAATAGCTCTGCTGTGGAATCACAGGACAAACTGAAAGTTGAAAGCAAAATCACAACCTGCAAATAAATCTGTACTACGATTTTCCAAGCAAATTAACCAAGCCAACCATGAACACATTAAGTTGAAACCCTTGGAGCAAAAGCTCATTTGCTGCCATATGTTTTAGATCAGACCACGTCAAAGAGATCTGACAATAACTTGAGATGGGTTAGTTCTAAAAATAAGTCCACTCACTATTCTAGTGTTTTTCCTGATTTATAAATCCTGATTTATAACTAGTGAGACTTTCTTGAGACTAACGCTGAGACTCAAAACCTAGAAGCACCTTTCTGCAGACCACTCCCTTTGGGGATGCCCTCATTTCTTATAGTGTGTGTGTTCTCTTCTGCCAAAACTAAGAAACCTAAATCTGTTGGACTCTGGGTGTGTTCCTCATGGTCTTTGTTTAGGGAAGCATTGTAGTTTTTAAATCACAGGACTGTTATAAAGATTAAATAAGCTTGTGCACCTGATACAATGTGAGCTTTAATAGTGTCAGATATTGCTACTGGGCAGTTATCAGTGTATTAACTCTGAACTCCAAAGCCACCCGTCACTGCCCTGCTTTGTGGTATGGAGCTGGTCCCTGTCATTATTCCTCTTTGGTAGCTGGCACGATGCTGGCTCAATGGCTCGTGGGCAGGACTCCCTCTTTGTCACCCCCAACAGAAGTTTTTGTGCTCACCAGGCCCAAGGAAGCTTTCCTGCTCCTTGGTCTTGCCCCACAGCCTATGGACAGGTCCAGCCAAGGCAGCCAGCTACCTTCTCCACCAGCTCTGGGTCACAGCCACACCCTTGCCAGCAAGGTCTAAATCCAGCCTTGGGGAGGGAACCCACCTCCACCTGCTCCTTCCTCTGGGGCTCTCTTTCAGCCTTTGGGTTTCTTCAGAGTTCTCTTTTATTCCTTCCCTTCCTGGCAGGCAGGAAGCCTCCAGCAGGAATGCTGGAAAAGTAGCTGGAGGGCGTTGTCATGGGGCCTAGCAACCACCAAAGAGAAACGTTCCCAGTCAATAATTCTTTACATTAAAATGTCCCTGTTTAAATGACTGATGTGTTTTCTGTCTCCTGACTAAATCCTGAAAAATGCAGCTACTTGAATATTGCTTGTTCAAATGGAACCATATTTACATGAATTTACTTCCAGACTTCTTGATATCTCTTACTTTTTTTGGTCCCTTGACTTCTGACCAGTGAAACCTCATCACTTAACCTGACACCTAATGTGGGGCTGTCTTAAGTTTTAATACCTTGCTACTCCCTACCTATGATCCCTTTGCCAAGGTAAGAGTTCGGATCAGCAATTTTCCTTCAAGACTGGTTGGGGGAGTTTCTGGTAAAATGCCAAGCTCTGCTTTGACCTCATTTTCAAGAAATGATGCTTGTATTGTAATAACATCTAGGTATTGATCACTGTGTGTCTTACCCTCTGCTTGTCTGCACAAATCTCATCTTTCTTCCTAATAAAGGAATAGGTAGTCCTAATAAAGGAATAGATAGGTGATGTAAATAATAATATTAATAATAATAACAGCAGTACTTTTTTGTCAGACACTGTGCTGAATATATTTTATTTAATTTCCACAATAGTCCTGTTAGTTAGATATTATTCTATATCCATATTATAAACAGAGATAGTGAAGCTTGGAGAAATTTAGTGTCTTGGCCAAGATCAAGCACCTAATAAGTGGCAGATTTAAGACAATGTAAACCATGGGTAATTATTCAAAATTAAACTATTATTATTTAGCTCACGCTGTTCTAATAGTGGTCACAATTTCACTTCCAGGTGATTTTTAAAACCTGTTATATTTCAAATAAATATTCTATAATTACTGAATTTATTCATTGCTCATTGTATTTCACTGAGTATCACTGTTTAAATACACTGTTACAGTAATATTTGCTTTAGTAATTATTACAAAAAATGATAAAAATTTCTCAAATGTGTGTGAAACTGTTTTGATTGACTTATGTAATGTCAGTGAGTGCAAATATTTTGCCCTGAGGACCCCAGCTACTAAATTTGGGTGACAGAAAGATCACTGACTACATTTTTAGTTCAATTTAATTAATTAAACTAGACTCTGTTCATTGAAATGATGAATTGTTTTTTGAAATGTAGTTCATAAGCTCATGTCTAGAGTATATTTAATCAATTTTAAAATGAACTGTTGCTGTTTGGGTAGACCAAATGAGTAAATCATTTTAAAATATAATTATACAGGGCTACCATATAAATGGGAGGAATTGTGAGGTTACTAACCAGCAAATAGACGATAAATGCAAGTAATTAGCTTTTATACAACGAAGGATACAGTTTAATTTCCATTAGATCAGGTAACACAATAGGCCAGTTTACTCTCCTTCACAGGTTTAATTGAGAATAAATTCATATTCATGCATCATTTAGGAGAAGCTCTGAGATATGAATGAAAACAAGGGTCTGAAAAAGTAACATCTTCCTCATCGGCATTTTCGGTAACTTTTTCCAAGTATAATTTGAAGTGGGTATCGCAGGGCTATGGCAGGTGTCCAATGATGTTATGAGCATGTGAGTGTGTATGTGTGAAAATAGAAAGCATTATACAAATATAAATGCTCAGTAGTAGCATGCTGCTGTAAACCTCAATCTTGTTCATTTTTCCTACTGCCTCAATCTTATATTCATAACTTGCTTATTGTTGGTTTCAATTTTTCCTCAGCATCTCCAGTTTTAATACGCTCCAAAATCTTTAGACCTCCTTATTTCTCCTATAAGTCTGAAGTCTACAATCTTTGTAGCTTATATAATAAACTAAAATAGAAACACTGTAAATACTCCATATGACAGAAAGAGATATATTACATCCAAGTTTACGACATTCACAATATCTCTATTTTGAATTTACATTTGGTAAATTTCACTTTTTAAGGTTTACAATTCTATGTTTCTAACAGCTTTATTAAGAGGTAATTGATAAAAAAAATTGCACATATTCAATGTGTATAATTTGATGAGTTTGGACATAGACAAATGCCTGGGGTACCAGCATCACAATCAAGATGACAGATGTCAAACACTTCCCAAAGTTTCCTTGTGTCCCCTTATTTTTTGATTTGTTTGTTTGTTTCGTGGTAAGAACACATAACAGGAGACAAGTGCACGACACCATATTGTTTACTATAGGTTCTGTGTCACGCGGCAGACCTCTAGGACGTACTCATCTAGCATAGCTGAAAATTTACCCTCGTTGAATCACAACACCTGGTTTTCCCCACTCCCCAAGCCCTGGCAACTGCTACTGTATTCTCTGCTTCTATGAGTTTTACTAATTTAGATACCTTCTGTAAGTGGAATCATGCAGCATTTGTGCTTTTGTGACTGGCTTGTCTCACGGAGCATAAAGTCCTCTTGGTTCATCCATGTTGTCACAAACGGCAGGATTTTCTTTTTTTAAGGCTGAATAATATCCCATTACATGTATATACTACATTTTCTTTATCCATTAATCTCTTCAGGGACACCGGTTGCCTCTGTATCTTGGTTATCATGAATAATGCTGCAATGAACATGGGAGACCAGATATCTCCCATACGCCTGGGATTGTATAACCACCATCAACATCATTATAGAGCATGGTTTCATTTCCACAAGAATTCCCTCTGTTCTGCCCCTTCCTAGTCAAACCCACCCCTCACCTTTACCTCCTGGCAATTACGTCTGCTTTCTCTCTCTGTACTTGTGCATTTCCCAAAATGTCATGTAAATGAAATCACGCCTATGTAGCCTTTTGGGTCTGACTACTTTCATTAAATATAGTGCAACTGATATTGACCACAAATTTCCAGGCATCAAGAGAACATTACTTTTTATGTTTGAGTAGTGTTTTATTATATAGATTTATCAGACTTTATTCATCTGTTGATGAATATCTGAGTTATTTCTTGTTTGGGGCAGTTATGAGTAATGCTGCTATAGTCATTTTTGTGCTTTTGTGTGGACAGAATTTCTTAGTTTTCTAGTATAGATACTTGAGGAGGGAATTGCTGAGTCCAATGGTTAGCGTAAATTTAACTTGGTAAGCATCTGCACACCTCTTGTAAAATATGGGTTCACCATTTTGCATTCCCTCAAGCAATGAATGAGATTTCAAGTTGATACAAACCCTCAACAGCACTTGGAAATGTCAAAATTTTATTACTTCTAATAGATGAGAAGTGGTACTTATTATTTTAATTTGCATTTCCCAAATAATAATGACACTAAACATCTTTTTACATGATTATTCTCCAACTATGTATCTTCTTTGGTGAAGTGTCTTTTCAAATTTTTTACCCTTTTTTAGCTAGGTTGTTTGTCTACTTATCATTGAATTTTGAGAGCTTTTTGTATATTCTAGACACAAATGATTTGTTGAATATGGGAACTGTATACCTCCTCCTGGTCTGTAGCTTGTCTTTTTATTTTCTTAGCAATGTTTTTCCACAGTGCAATGGTTTATTTTTGGTTTTTTGTTTTGTTTTTTGCAGTACACGGGCCTCTCACTGTTGTGGCCTCTCCCATTGCGGAGCACAGGCTCCGGATGCACAGGCTCAGTGACCATGGTTCACGGGCCCAGCCGCTCCGTGGCATGTGGGATCTTCCCAGACTGGAGCACGAACCCGCGTCCCCTGCATCAGCAGGCAGACTCTCAACAACTGTGCCACCAGGGAAACCCCAATGGTTTTATTTTTGATACATCCAAACAATCACAGGTTTTCTTCTATATTTCCTTTAAAGTGATGTCCTTTATCAAGATAAGGGAATTCCCTTCTATTCTTAGTTTTCTGAGAGTTTTGATTATGAATAAATGTTAAATTTTTTTTCTGAATTTTTTTTTCATCTATTGAAATTATCATGTATTTTCTAATATGGAACATTTTATTGACTTTTCAAATGTTGAACCAATCTTCCACTCCCAGTATAAATTCAAATTGGTAGTGATGGGGTTTCTTCATTTTATATATTGACTATTTGATTTGTTAATATATTGTCGAGAATTTTTGTGTCTAAATTTATAAAGAATATTTGTCTATAGTTTTCTTTTCATGCACTGCTTTTCTATGGTTTTGTCATCAAGATAATGCTAGCCTCATAAAATGAGTTGTGGGTTACTCCTATTTCCTGGAAGAGATTATATAGAATTTCTATTATTTTTTCCATTTATGTTTGGTAGACTTAACTGATGAAACCAGTTTGTCCTGGAGTTATCTCTTTCAGAAGATTTTTAACTACAACTTCAATTTCTTTGATAGATATAGTAGTATTTTTGTTATCTGTTTCTTCTTGAATAGACTTTATGGTATTTATCTAATGAGTATTTTGTCCTTTTAATCTAAGTTGTCAAATTTTTGCATAGAGTTATTGGTACTATTCACTTATTATCCTTTTGATATCTTTGAGTTCTATGGTAATATCCTCTCTTTAATTTCTGGTATTGGTAATCCATGTCATATCTTTTATTCCATTATTGTTTGAAGTTTACCAATTTCACTGATTTTTCAAAAAAAGACCATTTGGTTTTATTGATTTTCTCTGTTGGTTTTATTTTTTCAATTTTATTGATTTGTACTCTAATATTTATTTTTTCAATTTCTTTGCTTTATTTTGCTCTCTCTTTTTTTAAGTTTCTCAAGGTGAAACGTAAGATTATGAATTTGAGACCTATGCTAGTTTATAAGTTTAATGTTATAAATTTCCTCCTAAACATTGCTTTAGTTTTACCTCCCGAAAGTTCATGTTTTATTTTCATTTTGATTCAGTTCAAACTATTTTCTAATTTCCACTGAGACTTGTTTGACCCATGGATTATGTGGAAGTTTGCTGTTTAAGTTCGAAATATTTGGAAGATTTTCTAGTTATCATTGTGTTACTGATATCTAGTTAATTTTCATTATGTCAAAGAATATATATTTTCACATTTCAATTATTTTAAATTTAAGGTTTTGTTTAAGACTGAGGATATGTCTACACAAATATTCCACATGAACCTGAAACAGTCTGTCTTCTGCTGCTGTTGGGTAGAGCATTCTAAAACTATCAGTTTGGTTTAGTTGGTTCATGTTGTTTTTTAGGTCTTCTGCCAGCTTATTTTATCACTTAATGGGATACTTTCCATTTTTCCTTTCAGTTTTACCACTTTTTGTTGTATGTGTCATATGCTGTTATAAGCTCTGTTATGAGGTGCATGTTTATGCAGGATTGTAGTCTTCTTGGTGAACTGACTTTTATCATGTTTAATGTCCCTTGTTATCACTGATGCTTTTTCTTCTTCTGAGGTCTGATTTGTCTGATATTAATATACCCATCACAGCCTTCTATTGATCACTGTTTCCAAGGTTGATCTTTTTTTTTTTTTTTCCTTTTACTTTTTTATTGTATCTTTGATCTCAGTTAGTATCCAGCTGCAAGTCTGACTCACCTTCTGTAGTTACATTGTGGGTTCAGTGTTTAAAGTCTGAGCAGAGATATTCAAATGTGCTCTGTATGAGCTCTATCCAGAACACAGTCAGCTTCCTAGTTGTTGGTTTACCTCATAGTTCATTTCTCAATTTAACTTGGGTTGTTGTTTTAGGTCGATTCTATGCATTTGTACCCCAGAATGTCATACACAGCTCGACAGAATCTCTTTCTGGAGATCCCTCCTCTCTATAATTTCCTCAATTCTCCAGCATTCAGTAGCCTCTTTTTCTTGTCTACTCATTATAAACTATGGATTTGTCCATCCCCACACCCTCATCTTATCACACACTTCCTGAAACTGGGTCTACCTCTGGGCTAAAGCAGCAGGAGGACAGAAAGAAGTAAAAGGTAGCAAAAATCCTCCTTCACTGATCAGAAAACAGAGGATTCTTTTCCCAGTCAATCTGGTCAGGAAGGAGGATTTTCCTCCCAGAGGTTTAACTGTTTTAGCAACAGATATTGTCATTAACTCCACATAAAGGTATTTTGGGGATTGAGTCTTATTTAGTGGCTAGGCTAGGAAAAAACTAAAACAACGCACAATAAACAAAGAAACAAAGCAGAGGATGTCCCTCTCTCTCCATCCCTTAGGCAACCTGGTCCTCGAAACAGAAAGGGTTTATCTTGGAGATTTTCTGATCATGAGCATTGAACAGCCAGGGGTTTAAGCTGCCCTGAGTCTAAGCCAAGGGATTCAGGAGGAAAAACACACAAACACCACACGTACACACACATACACACCACATGCGCCCACACACATACATCACACAACCACATGAAACATACTGCCCTCCAATCATTGTCTTAGGTTTCCAACCAGGACTTTTGGTTGCAGTCAGCAGAAAAGATAATGTAAAATATCCTTATTCCATCCTTAGAAAAACCAAACCACTCTCTGTGTCCTTGACCTTGTTGCTTTTAAGGCTGTGTATGATGCCCTTTACAGTTTATTTGACACTTCCTCCTGAAAGGTTTGTTTTTGGGGAGATACCACCACCAGCACAACCATTCCCACCTTCAGCTTCATTGTACCCACAGGAATTGGTAGACAGTCACACAGCAAAGAGCAGGGGCATTTTAATAAGCCCCAGACCAAAGTTCTAACCCAGATTCAAAGGCCTCATGCATTGGAATAGCAGCCCACAGATGCCGCCCTTTCAATGCAATGGGAGTTGCCTAGGAGAGGAGGGATCCCTCACTGTGGCAGGTAAGTTGGGTCAGGAGACTGGTGCTTTTATCCCAGAGAGTTCGAAGTGAATAACTAACCCTCCTGAATCTAGGCCTTGAGAAGTGGTTTCTCTTTTGCTTTGTGTCTTGAATCTAAGCTTCAGGCAACTGAAGCTTTTGTGGGGTCCTTCCTCACTCACTAGAGTTTTATAAAGGGCTGCTTTTTCAGTTGTTCATGGCTTTCTATCAAATATTTCCTTCAGGCACCTAACAGGGAGGCAGAGATCTCTAGAATGGCTCCCCAGTTTCCTAACTCTGTTACCTATCTTCCACTTAATCATATGTCCTCTTTTAATGACTTCAGTGGTTGCTAAAACTAAGTGCTGTTTTCCGCACTCTTCCTCACCACGCTAACAGACCCTTAGTCATGTCGGAGCTTCTGCATTGTCCCACAGCTGAGCAGAGCCCTTCTCTGCCCTGACCAGGAGTTGCAGTCTCTCTGTCCCATCAGGAAAACCATCAGCAGACTTTAAGCCCCACTGAACTTGACTTTGCCATGTAAGCTTTTTGAGTTGTCATGCTCACATCTGTATAAGAAAAATAGTATTCTCTGTGTCACTGATTTGGGTAGGTGCAATGAGGAAATGTATATAAAAGCACCTAACACCCATAGCTGGTACCAAATTAATCCTCAAAGAAAGCTAATTGACTTTCTCTTCCTTAAAATCTACTTCTAGGTCAGGATTTTCCAGAGTGCTCTATACAACACCCATCCTGTGAAATGGTGTTTTGGGGGGCTAGGGTAGGGGAGGAGCCAAGAATTCTAGGGTCAAAAATGTCAGAGTTCTGATAAGTACCTGCACTTAAACTTGAAGACTCATGACTCATATTGACATATTGAGGGTTCTGAAGAGTCCTCAGGTAACAAGCGCAACCACTTTATTTATTCCTGGGAAGCCCACGACAATTCAGAGTTGCAACCTTTTTTCTCATTTGATTTCCCTTAATTTCTGGTGAAACTATGTCGCAGGTTTTCCCTCTTGAGTCACCATTGGCAGTGCTGGGGTTCAGGCTTAGCACCCCTCCACTAACTCCCAGGGCACACGGCTCGCAAAAGCCGTCCCGAGCGACTCGTGGGAATATGTGTTTGCTTCTCCTCCACCAGCCTGTGCACAGGAGTCCTCCGGGGGCTCTGCAACTTCTGCCTTTGAGCCAGTCTGCCTGCTCACCCTTCCTACCCACTGTTAATCTCCACTAATCTGCAAGGTGTTGTGATTAGCACAGTAATTATCATAGCGACAGGATGACAGCCCCAAAGCATCTGAGCTTTCAAGCAGTTTTTATGAAAATTTTGCCCAGAAAGATGATGAGAGAGATGAACGAGGGAAGGATTACTGGGCCTTCCCAAATGCCATCTGGCTCTGTTGAGTCATTCTGCAATTCTGGTTGACTCCTTCTGGGTAACGAGGTTGTTCCTTCCTTTCCATTCTGGATCTGTGGGTGTTCTTACCCTACTTCTAAATTAAGCAAATATTCATTGAGTCCTATGTAAGGGACTGCAGAAGACAGAGAAAGAATAGCATTAGTTTGTCCTTCCAAAGTCAAATTTTAGCAGACATCACAGATTATAAGTAGGCATAGTCAAAGGATGGTTTTGATGAAGGTCTCATCAGGCCCACAGGAAACAGCTAGGAGGGCGAGGGAAAGATAGACCTTACTACTTCCTGGAGGTTTGTGAACAAACTTCTTAGAAGGAGTGCAGTGTGACCAAGATTGAAGGGAATTCTCTATTAGACTAATCACAGCAAGGGAATTTCCTGCTGGAGTTTCTCCAGCGTATAGCACAATGCCTGGGTCCATTGCAGATTCCTATAAAGTTTTGGATTCTGTTATAAAATGCCCAGAATCTTGAAGATTAAGTTTGCTAACACGGAGGGCAGGGCAGAGAGAAAATCCCAAATAAAAGTACAGATACTGCAGTGTCCCGAGTGGCTGTAGGGGTCAGGTAAGACAGACCACTGGAGAAAAGTAGTAGAAGTCCCACTTTGCACACTCAAACTCTATAAATATGGTTGAGACGTATAATCTCACTATACCTCTGTTTCCTCAGTTAGAAGGTAGAGACAATAATATCAACTCGTGTAGTTGTTTGTAACCACAGTTCCCTGGATCCTGACCTCTGTGAAGATTATCCCAGGTGTGGACATTCCGTTGATAGAATGTGGACATTCCAAAGATGTGGACATTTGGAGCTGAGCATTCACACAGTTGATTCCAACTTTAGTCATCTGAAATGTAGTTGTTTTTTTTTGGTTGGTGGTGTTATGGTTTGTTTGTTTTCCTCATCTGTAAAAACGAAGATAATAGTATTTTCTTCATGGGGGATTCTTTTGCTAATTAAATCTGATGGTAAATGTGAGAGACTAGCAGGGAATAGAGTATTAGACCCTTAACAGAGCTCATTCCTTTCTGGCAAGATTTTCTTCCATGGCTGTCAGTTGGGGTGGCTGTTTCTTACTTTTCAGTGTTGCTTCCAGGGGAAGGGTAATGGGTTGTTTGAATTTGGATGGAAGTGAGTGAAAAGTCTTCAAATTCAATTTTGCTCCAATCCTTTTTCCCCCAAATATTCATTTTTTACCAGTTACAAAACATGGGGCAGTTTAATCCATTTTATGAGATTCTGTTTCCTCACCTTAGGAAGAAATACGTAGTACCGAACTGTTAAAATTAGCAGATGACTGTTAAGCAAAGCTCCACGGCACCTTCTAGCACCCAGAGCAGGGGCAGGAGAATCGCCTTCCTGCTCTGTCCCACACATTCCTCGAGGAATACTTTCCATCAGGGCATTGCCTGCCTGTGAGTTTCAGTAAACTGAACTATATATATGGAGATACAGTTTCTCCCTGAATGTTTAACTGGGACAAAATGAATATCTCCTAATTAGTGTGAAAAAATAAATTGGAGCACTTGAAGAGGGCCTCTGAGGCCAAGCATCAGGACGACCAAATCTACCCCTGTGAACTCCATCCCAAGCGTCTGAGAAGCATAATATCACCAGTGAGGAGAAATCACGTCCTGTCCTTTTCTTTGATTTTCTAGAAGAGTTTCAAAATTACATTCTCACTTCACAGACGAGAATAATCTGAGACTATTTTTTAACATGAAAAAGATTATCTTAATTAAAAAAAGAGGGAAAGTATTCGGTATATATACCTCTGGTGAATTCATTCACGCAAGGTAGATGTGAACAACGATTTTCAGAGATGTGGAAGAATTTTTCTCATGAGAACCAAATATAGGAGAATTTTAAATAGAAAACTAGGCCATGAGCTCCTAATTAGGGGATGTTAAGTAAGAGTTCCAGAACCTAGGACTAACCTATTCAAATTCTGCATTTGGGGAATGTGACATTCAGCCCAGTTAGGACCATGGTCAGAAGTGACACAGCAAGGCAGCAGCCCGAGGAAGATGGGACCGGCTGCTTTACTCTGCAGCCTCTGTGCCAACTTGGACACTTGTTAATTAAACAGATCTTTGGGCCATCATGGCAGCCATAGGCTCTGCAGAAAGAAATCTGGTTATAAAGTATGATTTTTTTAAATTTATAAGAAACATCAAAGGAATTCCATTTTTCAACAGTCCAAATTTTATCAAAAATTGGCTATGCTTTTGCTTGCTCCTGGCAAGTTCACAGCTGTAAGGCAAATCCCCAAATGATGCCCTTCCACTTCCCACCTTTGATGGAGTTAATCCAATTCCTGTTCATCCCTTCTACCAGTGACTCAATTCCTGCCATACTGACTCCCCCTCGTATGGCAAGATCCCTCTCTAGGACCTTCCTGCCACCTCCTGTCTGTTCCAACTGTCACGGGAGAAATATTTTATTACAGTTGCACATCTCATTCCATTCCTACTCAAAGGCCTCCTTTGTCCATATCTTCAGGATGAGTATAAGATGCTCTGCTAACGCGATGCAGCTTCAGCTCTTCAAGAGATACCCCTAACTCACATTCTAGCTGTTCTCAAGACATTTCTAATTTAACACGTCACCACCAAAAAATAATCATTTCTAAATATCCTTTTTCAAGTCCTTATGCCTCTCGTTTGCCTGGGAAGCCGTATGCAACTTTACCCCCTGGCAAATTTCTACCTGTGATTGGAAACCCATCTGAGGTGCAGGAGTGCTCCTTCAGGTCCTGGTCTTGGCTCAGCAGTCACACCGAACTGGAAGACACCTGAGCCCTTTCTAGAGCCTTCCACAAAGCCAGGGGCTGACACTTCTTGGCAGGTGAGGGACATGCTGGTATTTAATGAGGGAAGGCAGGAGGGGTAGATGGATCTACATTCTGACATTAGCAGGGGAAAGGCTGCAACACTGCAGACGATGCTGACATTAGAATAGCCTTTTTGCTCATTTTGGAAGAACCCTGGTTGCGTTGCATGAGTCTGATCTCTTCCACGGCAAGATTTTTCTAGAGATGCCTCATTTTAAAAGTGGGTTATTTAAAGATGCATCATTTTATTTCATGCCAAAAATAAAACATGAAGTGGTCACTGGTCTGAAACCTTTACATTTAACTTCCAAAATATCTCAGGAGAAGGGAGTTCTGGAGTTCTCAAGGCTTCCGTGTGTGTGTGTGTGTGTGTGTGTGTGTGTGTGTGTGTGTGTGTGTCTGTGTGTGCGTCTGTGTGTGTGTCTGTGTCTGTGTGTTTCATAACAAAATGTGCTAAGGACTTTCGATTGACACAGGCAAACAGTTCCCCTGAGGTTTATTAACAAGCCCTTGTGGAGTTGAAAGCTGCTCAGAATAAGTAAACGAACTGCTAGGAAATATTAAGTCAGTAAAAACCTCATTTATAAAACATATGCTTTATTCTAAATTCTGGTAAAATCTCATTTTTGCCAGGAAGCTTATGCTACTGTAATAGCAAATACAAACCTTAAAATAATTTTTTTTAAGTTTCCTAGTGAAAAGAGGGTAGAGGTCCCCCTGCTTTCTTCCTAGAGTACTTCCTTTAGACAATGTAATTGCAAATCCTTTCTCTGTCCCTTTGAGATGCATGTAGACCTTTTTAAAAGCTAAATGGACTTCTCTCCAGTTTTACAATCAAGAATGTTTTTCTTGAGGGCCTGGAAGCCATCTCTTTGAAATGGGTGCTGTATCTCTCCTTCTCCTGGGAGGATGAGAGTTTAACCTATGTTTAACTTGGTGCCAAGCTCCAAGTTGTAAAACTACCTGATGGTCATAGAGATAGAAGTTCTAATTTTGCTCTGGATAAAGGCAATTAGCGGACACAGATGGCCATTTTAATTACCATGTTAATTTAGGATAAAGTATGTGTGACAATTTGTGCTACCATATTCTCCTGCTTGAGAACTAGTCTTCACAAGTATGCTAACTATTTCCTCCCTTCAAGAAGCTTTTGAAACTGCAGTGAAATTTCAGAGTCCCACAATATCATTTAAGTGAAGGTAAATCTGTTACTTGTACTGTGATGAGGTGCTTTAACCAATGAGAAGATGGAAGATTAAGTGATCTAACACGATGGGTCGGATTGTCGAATCAAAGATCTCACCAAGGATTAAGCGTTACTAACAATTTCAAGGATACAGTCAGAGATCCGGGACATCTTACACGGCTTCCTAAAGCCGACCTTCCCACCCTGGACACACACTGCCTGACTCAAGTTGAAATGAGGTCTCTAACAGAGACTTGAGGTCACCTCACACAGTGGCAAGAATTCACATTATGAAACAGCTCCATTTTGTAGACTCTGAGAGTAATTTATCTTGTATGACATTCTCTGAAGAGCCAGCCCTCAAAAATCATATTGTTAGTTTTTTTCCATAAACAATCCTAAACCAGAGATACCCAGGTCTTAGATAAGGCTTCTCCTTTGATCAAACATCATTACTTTTATTTCCAAGGGGTCAAATTACCAAGTTATTTTTATAAGTTGATCAAACCAAGTCATCAACCTTCTTTTCTTTCCAGAAAAGAAGTATATAACAGATCAACAGCTTTAACTCCATCCTGCCCAGGTGGTAACCAGACTAGATGCATATCTGCGTTCTACCACCTGATGGCTGTCTGATCTGATCTGTCTTCTCTGAATCATAGCTGTGGATATCAGCATTTAACTTTCTGGATTTTCATTAATGTTAGTTGTGATAACTACCACCAGAACCAGGATATCTACATCCTTGAATCAAGTCTCAGCATCTACCACCACCCACCCATAATAGAGACACGAAGTAGAGGGGAGATTTTCAAAATTTCATCTCTCACCATCTGCATCGTATCACCTGGAGGATTTTGTGGGGTTTTTAAATATATGGGGCTCCATCCCAGGACTACTCAATCAGGATGTTTTGTGGTAGAACCACCAGGAAACTGCATTTTAAAATTTCCCAGTGTGATTTTTACACACACAAAATCTAGACCACCTGCCCTAAATGGGCATCAGAGTGGTGCACTCTGGTGAAAAAAACAGACAGTATGTAATACATGTTCATCACAGTTCTCAGCACAGAATATACTCTGAATATATATACTCTGAACCATCACCTCTTTAGGTAGAACTGGAGGTGACAGGGATAAAACAAAAATAAAATATTTTGGCCCAAAGAAACCTTGCAACACTTTCCTAATAATCTGTTCTCAGCAGAAATTTATTGGGACATAGAAGCTGCATACATTTAGAGCATGCTTTATCACCCAAAGCCATGTGGACCTGAGCTAGAATGAACTAGCTGTCCCATTTTGATGGAGCGTTCTTTAATCTCACAGGGCCTGGATGTGCAGTTCCTGAAAGTTAGAGGACAGGGCAAAAAGAAATCAGTGACTCACCCACTGCATTTCTCTATGATTAGCTTTCAGGCTGCAGTAGACATGAGGAAAGAGGACCTGGTTATAAATCTGAATCCAGGTCCTCTGGGCCTTAAACATGTATTTTTCCTTTTATCTTTCTGAAAGTTATACTTCACACGGTGCCTAAACTAAGGAAATACTCATGAAAACACCTAGCATAACACCTGACATGGTAGGCACTCCAGAAAAATAGTTTTCAGGTGCTATTTCAGGGTTAGTTACAGCAAAATAGCATACAATAATATTCTTTCATAATTTTCTTGGCCAAAATTCATTCTCACTTGCTTAGATCTTAAAATGTAGGAAGACTCGAGAGAGACTGACTGTTAACGCTGGTTTTAAAACTGAGTTTTGATCACAATTGACTCTTTCATCCTCTCCTCCTCCATTCATCACTGAGTGTTTTTTTTTTTTTCTCATCTGACATTTGGCTCTGTGACTGACCACGGCCTCGTTCACACATCAGATGTGTCCTGAGCAGCCTCCATCCACCTACTCCCCGTGGGTCCCTCACTGCCCCACCACCCTGTGACCTTGATCTTGTTGTTTCAGGGGAATACTGGGCTCCTCCAGCCTTTGCTGCCACCTGAGTTCCTAGGTTTTTGTCTGACTGATGATGTGTGTATATATATATATATATATATATGCACTTAATTTAATGCTATAACATTGTATATAGATGAATTAATCATTTGAAAGCTTTTCTGTGTACTTTAAAATCTCTGCTGATGCATATTTTATTTGTTTGTGAGGATGAATGCATCTCAAACTTATTAATATTTTATTTAAGTACTTTTTAAAAAAAACTCAATTTCTCCTTTGTTAAACTTTTAATTCTTAAACAGTTGATTCAGTCTTGATAAAGTGCCTCAGTGTTGTGTTAAATGTTGCAACTAGTTTTTAAAAGTTGTACAAATAACTATACAGAAGTACATTTATGGGTGTTTGACTTTTGACAAAGATTCCAAGGTAATTCAATGGGAAAGGACAGTTTTTCAACAAATGAAGCCAGAAAAAAATGGATATCCACAAGTAAATTAGTAAGCTGGACCTCTACCACACACACCACACACAAAAAAATAACTCAAAGTGAATCATAGAAGTAAATATAACAAAAAAAATTATAAAATTTTTAAAATAAAATATAAGAGAAAATCTTCATGACTTTGGTTTGGGCAAAAAGTTCTTAGATCTGACACCAAATTCATGATACATAAAATAATAGATTGGTAAACTGAACTATATCAAAAATATATAATCTTGTGCTTCAAAAAACATCATTAAGAAGATTAAAGGTGACAATCATCTACAGGAAGACACTGGAACTCACCAAAAAAGACACCCCACATCCAAAGACAAAGGTGAAGCCACAATGAGATGGTAGGAGGGGCACAATCACAATAAAATCAAATCCCATAACTGCTGGGTTGGTGACCCACAAACTGGAGAACATTTATACTACAGAAGCCCACCAACTGGAGTGAAGGTCCTGAGCCCCATGTCAGGCTTCCCAACCTGGGGGTCCTGCAATGGGAGGAGGAATTCCTAGAGAATCAGACTTTGAAGGTTAGTGGGATTTGACTGCAGGACTTTGACAGGACTGGTGGAAAGAGAGACTCCACTCTTGGGAGGCACACACAAAGTAGTGTGCACATTGGGATGCAGGGGAAGGAACAGTGACTCCATAGAGACTGAACCAGACCTACCTGCTAGTGCTGGAGAGTCTCCTGCAGGGGGCGGGGGGGGGGGGGGTGGCTGTGGCTCACCACGTGGACAAGGACACAGGAAGCAGAAGTTCTGGGAAGTACTCTTTGGCATGAGCCCTCACAGAGTCTGTCATTAGCCCCACCAAAGAGCCCAGGTAGACTCCAGTGTTGGGTTGCTTCAGTCCAAAAAACCAACAGGGAGGGAACACAGCCCCACCAATCAGCAGACAAGTGGATTAAAGTTTTACTGAGCTCTGCCCACCAAAACACAGCCAGCTCTACCCACCCAGTCCCTCCAATCAGGAAACTTGCACAAGCCTCTTAGATAGCCTCGTCCACCAGAGGGCAGACAGCAGAAGCAAGAAGAACTACAATTCTGCAGCCTCTGGAACAAAAACCGCATTCAAAGAAAGATAGACAAGATGAAAAGGCAAAGAACTATGTACCAGATGAAGGAACAAGATAAAACCCCAGAAAAACAACTAAATGAAGTGGAGATAGGCAACCTTCCAGAAAAAGAATTCAGAATAATAACAGTGAAGATGATCCAGGACCTTGGAAAAACAATAGAGGCAAAGATTGAGAAGATGCAAGAAATGTTTAAAAAAGACCTAGAAGAATTAAAAAATAAACAAACACGGTGCTTTGTGACCACCTGGAGGGGTGGGATAAGGAGGGTGGAAAGGAGGGAGATGCAAGAGGGAAGAGATATGGAAACATATGTATATGTATAACTGATTCACTTTGTTATAAAGCAGAAACTAACACACCATTGTAAAGCAATTATACGCTAATAAAGATGTAAAAAAAAAACAGAGATGAACAATACAATAACTGAAATGAAAAATACACTAGAAGGAATCAATAGCAGAATAACAGAGGCAGAAGAAAGAATAAGTGACCTGGAAGATAGAATGGTGGAATTCACTGCTACAGACCTGAATAAAGAAAGAAGAATGAAAAGAAATGAAGACAGCCTAAGAGACTTCTGGGACAAGATTAAATGCAACAATGTTCACATTAGAGGGGTCCCAGAAGGAGAATAGAGAGAGAAAGGACCAGAGAAAATATATGAAGATATTACAGTCAAAAACTTCCCTAACATAGAAAAGGATATAATCACGCAAGTCCAGGAAGTACAGAGACTCCCATACAGGATAAACCCAAGGAGAAACACGCCAAGACACACAGTAAACAAATTGGCAAAAATTAAAGACAAAGAAAAATTATTGAAAGCAGCAAGGGGAAAATGACAAATAACATACAAGGGAACTCCCATAACAGCTGATTAAATCAGCAGAAAATCTACAAGCCAGAAGGGAGTGGCATGACATATTTAAAGTGATGAAAGGGAAGCACCGACAACCAAGATTATTCTACCCAGCAAGGAACTCATTCAGATTCGATGGAGAAATCAAAAGCTTTACAGACAAGTAAAAGCTAAGAAAATTCAGCACCACCAAACCATTTCTACAATAAATGCTAAAGGAACTTCACTAAGTGGGAAACACAAGAGAAGCAAAGGACCTACAAAAACAAAACCAAAACAATTAAGAAAATGGTAATAGGAACATACATATCGATAATTACCTTAAATGTGAATGGATTAAATGCTCCAACCAAAAGACACAGGCTTGCTGAATGGATACAAAAACAAGACCCATATATATGCTGTCTACGAGAGACCCACTTCAGACCTAGGGACACATACAGACTGAAAGTGAGGGGATGGAAAAAGATATTCCATGCAAATGGAAATCAAAAGAAAGCTGGAGTAGCAATACTCATATCAGTTAAAATAGACTTTAAAATAAAGAATGTTACAAGAGACAAGGAAGGACACTACATAATGATCAAGGAATCAATACAAGAAGAAGATATAACAATTATAAATATATATGTACCCAACATAGGACAACCTCAATACATAAGGCAACTGCTTTAGCTACAAAAGAGGAAATCGACAGTAACACAATAATAGTGGGGGAATTTAACACCTCACTTATACCAATGGACAGTTCATCCAAACAGAAAATTAATAAGGAAACAGAAGCTTACATGACACAATAGACCAGATAGATTTAACTGATATTTATAAGACATTCCATCCAAAAACAGCAGATTACACTTTCTTCTGAAGTGTGCACAAAACATTCTCCAGCATAGATCACATCTTGAGTCACAAATCAAGCCTCAGTAAATTTAAGAAAACTGAAATCATATCAAGCATCTTTTCTGACCACAACGCCATGAGATTAGAGATCAATTACAGGGGAAAAAACGTAAAAAACACAGACACATGGAGGCTAAACAATACGTTACTAAATAACCAAGACATCACTGAAGAAATCAAAGAGGAAATCAAAAAATACCTAGAGACAAATGACAATGAAAACACGACGATCCAAAACCTATGGGATGCAGCAAAATCAGTTCTAAGAGGGAAGTTTATAGCAATACAATGCTACCTCAAGAAACAAGAAAAATCTCAAATAAACAATCTAACCTTACACCTAAAGCAATTAGAAAAGAAGAACAAACAAAACACAAAGTTAGTAGAAGGAAAGAAATCATAAAGATCAGAGCATAAAAAAATGAAATAGAACCAAAGAAAACGATAGCAAAGATAAATAAAACTAAAAGCTGTTTCATTGAGAAGATAAACAAAATTGATAAACCATTAGCCAAACTCATCAAGAAAAAGAGGGAAAGGACTCAAATCAATAAAATTAGAAATGAAAAAGGAGAAGTTACAGCAGACACTGCAGAAATACAAAGCATCCTAAGAGACTACTACAAGCAACTCTATGCCAATAAAATGGACAACCTGGAAGAAATGGACAAATTCTTCAAAAGGTATGACCTTCTAAGACTGAACCAGGAAGAAATAGAAAATATGAACAGACCAATCACAAGTAATGAAATTGAAACTGTGATTAAAAATCTTCCAACAAAGAGAAGTCCAGGACCAAATGGCTTCACAGTGAATTGTATCAAACGTTTAGAGAAGAGCTAACACCCATCCTTCTCAACTCTTCCAAAAATTGTGGAGGAAGGACCACTCCCAAACTTATTCTATGAGGCCACCATCACCCTGATACTGAAACCAGACAAAGATACTATAGGGCTTCCCTGGTGGTGCAGTGGTTGGGAGTCCGCCTGCCGATGCAGGGGACACGGGTTCGTGCCCCGGTCCGGGAGGATCCCGCATGCCGCAGAGCGGCTGGGCCTGTGAGCCATGGCTGCTGAGCCTGCGTGTCCGGAGCCTGTGCTCCGCAACGGAAGAGGCCACAACAGTGAGAGGCCCACATACCGCAAAAAAAAAAAAAAGATACTATAAAACAAGAAAATTACAGATCAATATCACTCATGAATATAGATGCAAAATCCTCAACAAAATACTAGCAAACAGAATCCAACAACACATTAAAAGGATCATACACCATGATCAAGTGGGATTTATCCCAGGGATGCCAGGATTCTTCTATATACGCAAATCAATCAATGTGATGCACCATATTAACAAATTGAAGAATAAAAACCATATGATCATCTCAATAGATGCAGAGCAAGCTTTTGACAAAATTCAACACCGATTTATGATAAAAGCTCTCCAGAAAGTGGGCATAGAGGGAACCTACCTCAACATAATAAAGGTCATATGTGACAAACCCACAGCAAACATCATTCTCAATGGTGAAAAACCGAAAGCATTTCCTCTAAGATCAGGAACAGGACAAGGATGTCCACTCTCACCACTATTATTCAACATAGTTTTGGAAGTCCTAGCCATGGCAATCAGAGAAAAAAGAAGAAATAAAAGGAATACAAATTGGAAAAGAAGAAGTAAAACTGCCACTGTTTGCAGATGACATGATACTATACATAGAGAATCCTAAGGATGCCAACAGAAAACTACTAGAGCTAACCAATGAATTTGGTAAAGTTGCAGGATACAAAATTAATGCACAGAAATCTCTTGCATTCCTTTACACTAATGATGAAAAATCTGAAAGAGAAATTAAGGAAACACTCCCATTTACCATTGCAAGAAAAAGAATAAAATAACTAGGAATAAACCTACCTAGGGAGACAAAAGACCTGTATGCAGAAAACTATAAGACACTGATGAAAGAAATTAAAGATGATACCAACAGATGGAGAAATATGCCATGATCTTGGATTGGAAGAATCAATTTTGTGAAAACGACTATACTACCCAAAGCAATCTACAGATTCAATGCAATTCCTTTCAAATTACCAATGGCACTTTTTATGCAACTAGAACAAAAATATCTTAAAATTTGTATGGAGACACAAAAGATCCCGAATAGTCAAAGCAGTCTTGAGGGAAAAAAAACAGAGCTGGAAGACTCAGACTCCCTGACTTCAGACTATACTATAAAGCTACAGTAATCACGACAATATGGTACTGGCACAAAAACAGAAACATAGATCAATGGAACAAGATAGAAAGCTCAGAGATAAACTGACACACCTATGGTCAACTATTCTATGACAAAGGAGGCAAAGATATACAATGGAGAAAAGACATTCTCTTCAATAAGTGGTGCTGGGAAAACTGCACAGCTACATGGAAAAGAATGAAATTTGAACACTCCCTAACACCATACACAAAAATAAACTCAAAATGGCATAGAGACCTAAATGTAGCACTGGACACTATAAAACTCTTAGAGGAAAACATAGGAAGAACACTCTTTGACATAAATCACAGCAAGATCTTTTTTGATCTACCTTCCTAGAGTAATGGAAATAGAAACAAAATAAACAAATGGGACCTAATGAAACTTCAAAGCTTTTGCACAACAAAGGAAACCATAAACAAGACCAAAAGACAACCCTCAGAATGAGAAAAAATATTTGCAAACGAATCAACAGGCAAATGATTAGTCTCCAAAATATATAAACAGCTCATGCAGCTCAATATTAAAAAAACAAACAACCTAATCGAAAAATGGCAGAAGACCTAAATAGACATTTCTCCAAAGAAGACATATAGATTGCCAACAAACACATGAAAGAACGCTCAACATCATTAATCATTAGAGAAATGTGAATCAAAACTACAATGAGATTATCATCTCACACCGGTCAGAATAGCCATCATCAAAAAATCTAGAAACAATAAATGCTGGAGAGGGTGTGGAGAAAAGGGAACCCCCTTGCACTGTTGGTGGGAATGTAAATTGATACAGCCACTATGGAGAACAGTATGAAGGTTCCTTAAAAAACTAAAAATAGAGTTACCATATGACCCAGCAATCCCACTACTGGGCATATACCCAGAGGAAACCATAATTCAAAGCGACACATGGCCCCCAGTGTTCATTGCAGCACTATTTACAATAGCCAGGTCATGGCAGCAACCTAAATGCCCATTGACAGATGAATGGATAAAGAAGATGTGGTACATATATACAGTGGAATATTACTCAGCCATAAAAAGGAACTAAATTGGGTCATTTGTTGAGACGTGGGTGGATCTAGAGACTGTCATACAGAGTGAAGTAAGTCAGAAAGAGTAAAACAAATATTGTATATTAATGCATATATGTGGAACCTAGAAAAATGGTACAGATGAACCAGTTTGCACGGCAGAAATTGAGATACAGATGTAGAGAACAAACGTATGGACACCAAGGGGGGAAAGTGCTGGGGGGGTGGGAGTGGTGGTGTGATGAATTGGGCAATTGGTATTGACATGTATACGCTGATGTATATAAAATAGGTGACTAATAAGAACCTGCTGTATAAAAAAATAATTAAATAAAATTCAACACAGTAAAAAGATAAAAGATTAAAGGGAAGTCATAAGCTAGAAGGAAACACTTGCAAATCATGTATTTGATAGATTGTAAAGAACTCAACTTTTCAATTATAACTAAATAAAAATCTCAATTTTAAACTGAGCATAAGTTTTAAAGCCATCTCATCAAAAAAGATATCTGAATGATAAATAAGCAAATAAAAAGATAGTTTCGTTAGTCTTTAGGAAGGTACAAATTAAACCAAATGTCCACTAGAGTATCTGTAATAAAAAGACAGACAGTACCAAGTGTTGGTAAGGACACAGAGAAACAAGAACCCATGTGCATTGCTGATAGGAATATAAAATGGTACAGCCATCTTCAGGGGCTCCCATAGAGCAGCGTTTTAGGGAATAAATAAATGCACAAATTTTAAAAATAAAAGTTTTAATTATAAACCTAATGTTAGTCAACAGAGTGATGTGATTCAAAAATCCTTACTGTGACCCTCAGATGCACAGAAAACATGCCTTAAGATAGGCAACAGCCCTGTCCTACACTTGGCTTTTCTTGGTCTAATTTGAGGGTCCTGTCAGTAGCACGAGCAAATCCCCTTAAGAGACACCGGTGAGTGGTCTGTGAAGTCCATTAAATGAAGAGACTGAATGGAGGAATGGAAACATTTACAGATAATTGTAGAGCTGTCACATGGATATTAACTTTTTTCTTTTCCACAAGGTCTGTGACAAAGACCATTGAAGGGAAGTGAAGGGCATATTGGTTTTAGTTCAGGTAGCACTTTACCTCAGAATAGATGACCAAATATGAAACAGGATGATTTTGATTACCAGTCACTGGAAGTGTTGAAAATGATCAAGGTGACAGGTTACATCTTGGCAAAGCACTGGCAAATTTTAAGCATTAAATGGAAGTGTTGACTTGGGTGACTGATAACATTTCTTTGGGTCAAGAGCCTCCCTGGTAAAGCAGGACTTTGTGCCTAAACGCAAATCAATTGTTATTTAATGAAGCCATCAGAAATGTGACCTAGTAACAAACTGCAACTTGCCTTAAAAAGTTAAACTTAACCTAAAGTAGATTTTATGGTGAGCCAACGATAAAAGCCACATTGTAGACGCCACTATGCAAAACTCGTAGGTGGTTTATAATTTAGCACAAATCAGAGAAGAATTCTTCAATACCTTGGGGAATTAACTCAGCTAAAATAAAAATGGATTTTAGTAAGGGAAAACGCAATCACTTAAGCATAAGAAAGACTGTTCTAATAAAAAATTAATAATAAGCAAACTAACAAAGTGTATTTTGAAATTTCTTACCATGGAGTTAAATAATACGGAAAAAGAGAAATACTGATACTATACTAGGAACAAAATGAGGAAAGGATGACCCCAAAAGAGATGTCATGTACAGATTCCCCTAGAGGTGCTGTGTCTTGAACAAGGGAGGAAATATGTAACTAAAATGACACTTATGTCAGATGTAAAGCAGAGTAAATGTGCCCAGAGACAGGGAGGTGGGGAAGAAGGGGAAACGCCTCCCTGTAATGAGGACCTACTCCTAACACTGGGAGGGGCTCAAGTGTCAAATATCAAAATGTATCAAGTCTTCTAACTGAACCTTTGCCATTTCTCAATATTGGAGGGAAGAAGAAAGAAAGGAAAGAATGAGAGTGAGTCATCTTTGTGCAAAGTGGGGGATGGTTGGGCTCCCTTAGGCTTTACATAGGAGATAGTCCCAGAAAATGAACAGTTAAGGCTTTCATGTTCACAAGGATTTAACCAATGACTGTTGACAAGCTCATGAGCATGACATCAGCTCAGGCCCCCATGCCCTTCCAGGCTCCAGGTGTGCGGTGGTCTCCCATGTGCATTCATCTCCAAGGCTCCCTCATCCTAGGCCCTCAGCTATGCTTCCCACAGCCTAAGTGAAATTCTGCAAGTATCTGCCCTAAACCCCTGCAGCTCATAGCTCCTTTCTGCGGGCCCTCAACACCTGCTCGTTTTTATCTGTTGAACATACTCACCTCTGGGTCTGCTCGCAGTTATTCACTTACATCTACAACTTATTAACTCTGTTATAGTCACAGGCATAAAGAATTTGGATGCGATTCCAGAATTTGCTGTTCTTTTTGAGATTTATTTCCAGGTACTTTGTGACCCTCTAACTTTGAAAGGCCCATATGAAAGAAAGTTTATTATTAGAGCTACAACCAGCAGGGTGTCTTTCGTTACAGGCCTGGCAGCAAGTGGTATGATGAAAGATTTCTCTTTTTAGCTCAGTTAAAATTTAACAAGTGCAAATTCAAGCAAGCAGGGATTTTGTGTTAACAAAATGTCATCCTATGAGTTTGTTTCTTCTGAGATAAAGTCAAGTTTCATAAAAAAGTAAAGCATGCCAGATGTCTAATAGTTCTATCGTCCTTTTCTATAGTTTAAAATTTAGCTGTAACTTCCTAAGGATCAGTATAAAAATGGTGGGATAGAATAATGACAATGAATTATTCATAATAAAAATCTGGGGCCTTAATTTTGCAGGTTATTTATAATTTCCTTTCTTCTTATGGAAACATCATCTTTAGAATTATAGAAGATGTGGGACAATTAAATTGAAAATCATCTGTTGTTGACACAATGACATGTACCTGTACTAAGCACTAAGTGACGGCGACAGTGGAATTCATTATCAGTATTCAGTTCCCATGAGGGTGGCCAGTTTTACCAAAGGCATTATATGACCATCGCACGTCAATCCTTTGAATGCTATTTTATCAACGCTAAGGAAATGCACCCTTTTCCTCTTACTGTGGAAATGCAGCTTTCTTTTGTTCACACAATAGCAATTATATCTAATAGTGAATCATCCAGGTTTTTGCAAAATCAAATCCATCTGCTTTTATCAGAAAGTAAGTTATTGGCATAGATATTTATGATTGAGTCAGGAACCTTAGACTTCAGTCCTGGCAATTAGCAAAATTCCTAACTGTACTAAACTCTTCTATCAAACAGGAGAATGACTTCGCACTCAGACGATTTCATTAAGATGCTGAAGGAGAAAATAACGTGCTCCTTGGTTCAGGCCTCTCAAGGAATCAAGGGGTCCCAAGATCACCACCAATCTCACAGTCCTGCACCCAGAAACACATCTGAAACCGTGCAACTTCTTCAACACTTGTGTAGGTTAAAAAAACCTGAAATCCATAGATACCTTCCCTAAGTTCTGTGAGTTTCCCATGAGTACTGTTTCATTCTGCGTTTCCATTTTGATGAGGATAATAAAAACAGATCTTAAAGCGTTTAAAACCACCACACAATGCTGTACTGTTATATAATTAAGTGCCTCACATTTGTATGTGTTTGTGATCAAATTCATTACAAAACTTACTTTAATTTTAATGTACTAATAAGTAAAGAATGAAGGTAGATTTAACATGCAAATTGTGCATTCTTCCCAAATTACTTTTTTGTATGCTGTTCAAATAACTGTCTCACATTTCTCAATTCAACACATTTTTTTTGGAGTGGTTTCTCATCATCAGCCTCCTCTGTACCCAGAACTGAAGAAATAATGTTGAATGAGAAATCATACTCTTGGGGAATATACATCCTCTCAAGTCAGACAGAGAGGAAGTAAGTGAATCAATACATAAATAATGCCCTTCTTTCATTGATCAGAAAGCTAAAAGATGGTGCTATCTGGTAAGAAGGGACCATCTGGCCAGAAAGCTGTCTCTGATTTCTGATTGTTGGGAAGGAACCTGCAGTGTGAATGTCATTGGAAAGAGGATGCCAGGCTGGGAGCACCTCCAAGTATGAAGCCCTTACCTCGGAAACACAGAATTCCACATACAAAAAGCCCGTATGGCTGGTGTGTCAGTGGCTGGCTTACGGCTGCTGTGGGATGAAGTTGGAGCAGTAGCAAGGGGAGGCATGCAGAGCTGTGTAAATCTGGGCAAAAAGGTAGAATATTATGTCAAATGTGATGGGAAACATTCGGATAGCTTTATTATTTTTAAGGTTTATTTTTTAATTTTTATTGAGGTACAATAAGCACATAAAATTGTAAGATATGAAAATATACATTGTGATCACTTGATATGTATAACTTATGAAAGGATTCCTCCCATCTAGCTATTTAAGACCTCCATCACCTCACATAATTATTTTTCTTTTTAGTGAGAACATTTAAGTTTGACTCTCCTAGAAAATTTTAATTCTAGAATACAGTGTTATAAGCATAATACATATAATACGTTATCGTGTATGTTTCATTACTGTTTTGGCTTGACATCTTTGGGCTCGTAAAGGTGGTTGGAACCATGCCATAGAACCTGGGTTCAAATCCTGTCTCCAGCACCTAATTATGTGATCTGAGTCTGTAACCTTGGTATATATGAATCTTCAATAATTTCATGAAGAGATTCTCTAATTCAACACATATTTGTGAAAGACACCTGTCTACCAGACATTGTGTGTGCTAGGGATTTCCTTACATCATACTAGTAACTCTTTCAGCCAGTTCCATGAGGTAGGCATTGTTATTCCCATTTCATTCACCTGGCAAATGGTGGGGCAGGGATTTATTTACACATCGATTATATGAAATCCAGCATCCTCCAAATTATAGAAATAAAATAATGAATTTAACCATACTCAAGCTGGGGAAGAAACTACTAAGTAAGGGATATGAGGCCAAAGAAAAAGGGCTAAAAAATGATGTTTTAAAACTATATGTTGTTGGGACTTCCCTGGTGGTCCAGTGGTTACGAATATGTACTCCCAATGCAGGGGGCCCGGGTTCAACCCCTGGTCAGGGAACTAGATCCCACATGCATGCCACAACTAAGAGTTCGCATGACACAACTAAGGAGCCCATGTGCCACAACTAAGGAGCCTGCCTGCCACAACTAAGACCCTGTGCAACCAAATAAATAGATAAAAATATGTATATATAAAAAACTATATGTTGTTCATAAAATTGAAGACCCATAGTGTGAAATTAACAAGAAATCATCTTTTGTGATAAAGTGGAGCAGTCATTTTCTTATCACCCTAAACTGCAAAGGTGTTCAACTCCTACAAACTAATAAAACTATAAAGGAAAAAGTGTATGAGTTCATGGTTTTGGCTAATTCTTCTCTTTGCTGTCTTCCCTGATGTCTTTAGATTCTTGCTCTGCTCATTTCTCTTCTCACTCATACATCTTTAAAAGATGCTTTCATAAGCAAAGAAGATAAAAACCAGTTATGAGACATGTCATTTAGCTTGAATGAGCTTTAGTCTGGACTGATTTAGGATGTCATCGACCTGGAGTTTGAGATGATGCTCACATTCAACTACTAATTTAGAATCCTCATGGCTGGGAAGGTGTCTAGTCTCCCCTGTAAATAAGAATCAATGAAATGAAGTAAAATAAAATGAAATTGGAGTATGGACTATCATTCTGTTGAGAACATAGTTGACTCTACTTCCACATTTAAATTAGTTAATACATCATCTTTCCAAAAGAAATAAAAGCATGTTAACAACTCCGTAAGAAGAGGTCCTGATAAAATTAATCTGTGTTTACAAAACACAGATGAAAGTCAGTGAGGACAACTCTTGACACAACGTGAAAGGGGAATCGAACGATGTTTCCAGGATAATTTCTAAGGTCCTGTTAGCAATCATGCCAAGACCTAAAATCATCTTAAATGGAGTTTAGCTACTGAATTAAAAGAGACATCTCCAATCTTTTGGAAGTTAATCTAAGTCTGCTTCAAGTTTAAAGACAATTAAAAAGGGAAAATCCTTTGTGAGTTCTGAAAACTTCAAACAAATGTTACCGTTGGTCGTCAGGCATCTCGTGCATTAAATAAACTAAGTTAGAATGTATATATTTGGGCCCATAATCACAGCCAACTTCATCTCTCAGTTGGGTCACACGAACAAGGCTACATCAGCTGACTTCAGCCACTAAAAATGTCTTATGCTTAGGCTAAAAATAGTTAATTCACAGGCAGTGCAAACGATCCTGGATCCTGAAATTTGTTTTGACATTTCCCTATTCTGAGTTGAATGACTGTGCTGTAATTTTTGTGTTGGGGGGGAGGGAGAGAATGTACGAGGAAATTATTTATATTTAATGAAACTGTCATGCAAATGAATCTAGCATCATTCAAAACATGCAAAAATACATTTTCTATATTTTGAATAAACCCTCAAAAAATGATAGGAAAATCCACAAAGGTAACGACTGAGTTTTTCTGTAGGGGTTTATTCTTCAGAGTAAAAGCACTGCCAGTTTAGCACTCACCTGTCTCCGTGCCCAGTGTTGCTGAACAGAGAAAGCATCTGATGATTCCAGCTTGCTGACGTGAGACACAAAATAAGCTGGAGTTTAGGAACCATTTGTATGTTTAATGGTCTCCATGAAAAGTGCTCTCTGGAGGCCCAAGCCCGGCCAGCAGATGTTACCTGCAAATGAGGCTTTTCCCCTCAGACACCAACACGCTGTCGCTGAGTTTGCTGCCCACTCTAGACCCTGAGCTGTTGACTGGATGATATGACTAGGTTCAAACGCAGAGGTTTGAATTTAGGGGAAAATATGCTGTGCTTGGACTTAAAACACGCTGTGGCCTTTTAGTGATGTAAGTGAAAGGAATTGCTCAATGACTCACACCCGCTTAGCTCTGTGTAAATTCTCTTAGAGCAGTTTGATGCCAGGGGTCATGCGATCCGGCCCCTGTGGTTGCTCCAGCATCTGCAAAAGCCTCGGGGCAGCTTTCTGGGACATGTTCTCTGTCCTGGGAGATTCTGCCCTTTCCATGCTCTCCCTGGGCCCCTTGGACGTGGGTGTCAGAGGGCACACAGCTTTGCAACCCGGTCAATACAGTCAAAGACATTTTTATTCCAGCGCTAGGCTTGTTCTTTTTTGATTTTGCTCTTGTTTTCCTTTGCTTTCCACACAGTTCCCTTAGATAATCCTGCCCTGTCATCTGTTGTAAGAATCATCATTATTTTATGTACCACTAAGAAAATGAAAAAAAAAAAAGCCAATTATACACTGACATCTGTTCCTTATTTTATACATGCTAAAATGTGGGGAAACAAAAGCGTATCAGAATTGGGAGAATTCAGTATTTTCCAAACAATTCTGTGTCAATAACCATACTCCACATTCTTTTTGAGATAGTTCTCAAATTTGCTGTCTTTCTTTGATTTCTTGCTGCCAGATTTTCCCTCTGAACTTACAGGCTACACCAGAGTGGCCTGCAGCAAGATGTAGGGAGTTTGTCGACAATCTGGTAATGAGGTTTTTGTCTTGATTCCTTGTAGCCTGCAGAGGTTTTATCAGGTCTTTGTCATTCAAGGCCTTTTCTCAGACTCATGCCTTAATATGGGAACTACCCAGCAATTGGTTTTTCCCACCATCTAAAGCTACAAATTTTTAGACTTCTCTGTTCGTTTGGGTTTTTTTCTGCTTGAAAATCAGTTATTCTTTCCTGAGACTTCTCCCTCTCTCTGCAATCTCTCTCTCTCATCCCTCTCCCCTTACTCTCTCCAATACCTTCACAAATAAATACCGCTTACAGCAACAAACACACAACAAAACTCTCCTATTATCAACTGCTTCCACTGCAGCTACAATTTCAGCCAGCAATTTCCAAGCTATTGAAGGTGACAGCTCTACCAGGCATCCTCGCATGCCATGAATCTCAATCGTTTAAATCTCCAAGAAGTTTTCTCACTGCATGTCATTCAAACATGCAGCCAGTGGCTTTATTTCATTTTCACTTTTGAGTTTGTTCTTTTTTTTTAATTTCTTAAATTACAGTTTATTTTTTAAATTAATCTTTATTGGAGTATAGTTGCTTTACAAAGTTGTGTTAGCTTCTACTGCACAGCAATGAATCAGCCGTACATATACATATATCCCCTCCCTTTTGTATTTCCCTCCCATTTAGGACACCACAGTGCATTAACGCTTTTGAGTTTTTGATGTACATATATACAGAGGGGGGTGAGAATTAAGAGAGATATGAGGGTTTCAGCACAGAGTATGGTCTCCAAGTCAGCTTTCCTGGGTCGGAATGTCCATTCTGTCCACTTTTATTAGCTGGAAACCTTGGATAAGTTACTTAAGCAGCATTTCCTCAAGCGTAAAAATGCATTGCCTGGTTGCGTAAATGGTTGCACGTGTCTAAAGCCCTTAAAGCAATGCCTGGGATCGAATGTCAAATAAAGGTGCCTGAACAGTGTGGCTGGTCACTGAGAGCTTGTGTGCAGCATGTGTCCCAGCTGTGGATGATGGACTCTTGTCCGCAACAGATTTGTCCCATTGGGTTCTTTAGAGTAAGGCATGGCACTGTTGTGGCATTGTCATCTCCTAGAACAAAATGCTTGTTTGCATTAACAATTATGCAGCAAATGGGCAAATTCTGGAATTATTGCAGAGGACAAAGTTAAAGAAATATATCAGGCTAAGAAAAACTATTTTTTTCTTTAAACTGTTCATTAGTGAGACGAACACACAATATTTGTACCTTTGTTCTGGGAAGAAAATAGTATTTTTACAGAGTCCATTGATTTTGATCTTTGGTACTAAAAATGGAACGTAGCCAACCTCTTCCTACTGAAAATTATGTCCTGGGATCTCCCATTAGGCTCATGTTCTCACATTTGGTGTGTTTTAGTTGTAGTTGGCAGGTCCCAGCCAGTCAAAATTCCTACGTTGAGATATGGACCAGACCGCAGGGCCATTTCAAATTGCATCCTTTGCATAAGGATGCCTCTTAGTTCATCCACGTGACTGGAGCAGAGGGGGCAGGGGGAATATATCAAAGTTATTTTTAAGTCCTCAGAGCACAGACACATAAAAGAGCTCATTTTCTAAACAATTTAACTCAGGAAATCCCCAACCTGGATGCAGAACTCTGACCGGACCTGCTCCTGGGAACCCAAGTGTCTATATCATAAGACACTCAGAGAAGGACTTTGTAATTTTCTGAAATCTAAATGAAAAACATTGAAACTAGAGTTTTGTATTTTAAAATTTAATTTATTCATTTTTACATATTTAGTCACCCTTTTAGTTTTATTGCATAACATATTTTTTCATGGTGAAAGTAATTCAAGCATTTAAAAAATCATAGAATAAAACATATAAAATAAAAAGTCAAAGCACCCCTCCCCAATCAGCACCCCTCCCCGTCATGGAGGGAACCAGTTAGCAGAGTTTCCCAGATAGTTTCTATGCATTTATGGGTCACTTTATTGTGTCGTGTTTTTAAAGAAATGGAATCATACTGTACATAACGTTCTATAAAATATTTCACCTTCAAGTAGTGATAAAAGCCAAAGAGAAATCAGGAGAGAGAGAGAGTCCTTTAGGACTAGGAGTATATTGTAACTGCCAGTCTCCCTGGGAGACCAGCAAACCCATCCAGGGCTGGTGGAGACAAAACCGACGGGCTTGTGACCGGCCTGAAATCACCGGTTCTGCAAGGAAACTCCTGTTGAATTGGTCAATCAATGCTGACATTAAAATGGTAAACAACTCTTAAGGGGATTGGGGTAGACGTGTGATACCAAGGATGCTAAGCGTGTTATTTCCCTTTGCCTTTTCTTGTCTCTTGCATACATCTCTGCTCCTGCTTGGGTGCCATAAGATTCTAGCATTTTAAAATTAACTGAATTTGCATTGCTCCTCAGCTGGAGGCCGGTTTCCGGATGTGCTCCGCTAGTGGCCTCTGGGCTCACAGAGCCTCGCCCAGCTCCCCACTCCCAAACTACCATGCCCCCTCTTTCAGGACCTTCTTCCCAAGGATTCCCCACAATCTGATAGTTGTCAGCACTCAGTGACCATAACTGCAGAGGCCTCAAAACTCCCCCAGAAGGAGAGTGGTGTCCCTAGGAGCCCCTGGGTGTGCTGGCCCAGAAGCTGTAAATCCACATTCAGGATCCACCGTCTGCCAGCTCCTGGGCTGAGCAAGTCTGCCTCTGTTCCCTTAGCCTCTGTTTCCCCAGCTATTAAATGGGGATAGCACTGCGGCCTCCAAGTACAGGGTGTCATGAACCCCAAATGAGAAAAATGCAATAAAATGCTATTTCTTATTATTGGAGGGACAGACTGCAGGTGAGTTATTCGCAGGCTTCAAGTCTCTCCCCCAAGTATGTATCTGCCCAGATCTCCTGGGCCGGCAGCTAGGATTGGGACCGCCTTGCAGTAACTTGGCCTCAACCTCCAACCCCCTTGGTGAAATGTGCCCCTGAATTTTAGCAAGCCTGCCAAAGGCCCCAAGGACCTCTTTTCCCACAAACTATTTCCTCAGTGGCACCATTCCCTGCATTTCATACCATTCACTTACTTTATTTTTGTTTCCATTTTTAGTGCCCACGGAATCATATATGAGCAAATCAAAAGAGAATGTTGGGCACAGAGGCAGTGGGGGGTTTTTTCCAACAAAAGTGCCTGGTGGAAAGGCACACACTTGGGGACATTCAGTTTATTCATCATCCTTCCCAGTAACTGGCTCTGCTCTGGACTCCCAGGCTCTGATGACCATGAACATCAGGTGGGCTCACGTGTTCACAGGGGAAAGGATGTACCCCTAACCTGAAAAGCGGAACAGCTCCTATTACTCTTGGGAAGAAAAGACTTAGTTCACAAACTCACCTGCAATGGAAAATGCCACTGGGGGAACTTAATAACCCCGTGGTCTGTCCAAGGGTGGGGAAGCATGGGCGAATCACAGCGCGATTTTTTAAATTAAGTGTAGTTGATTTACACTGTGTGTTAGTTTCAGGTGTACAGCACAATGATTCAGTTATACATACATATATATTCTTTTTCAAATTCTTTTCCCTTATAGGTTCTTACAAAATATTGGGTATAGTTCCCCATGTTATACAGTAGGTCCTTGTTGATTATCTGTTTTATATATAGCAGTGTGTATGTGTTAATCCCAATCTCCTAATTTATACCTCCCCTTCCCCTTTGGTAAATGCCATAAGTTTGTTACGTCTGTGGGTCTGTTTCTGTTTTGTCAATAAGTTCATTTGACACAACATTTGTATTATTGTTTTAGGTTCCATATACAGGTGATATCGTAAGATAGTTGTTATTGTCTGGCTCACCTCACTGAGCATGATCATCTCCAGGTCCATGACAACCCCTCATCCCATGTTAGCTCCCCCAAGCCCCTCTTCACTGAGGGTCTCCACCCTGCAATGGGCTTCAGGTAAACAAACAAAAGATTCCCCTGGGGAAGCCGAGGAACAGAGGTTCATTCCCTTGCCCAGGAGGACAGGTCCAGGGCAAGGTCATTTTGTCATGAATTCTGCTTCCCCTGAGCAGCCCTTTCCCCACATTTCATTGCTCCCGGTGCGGTTTCTATGGTAACCAGTATGGCACCATTACCCAGTTCTGGTTCCCTCCCCAGGCTGCCTTTCACCATCCCTCCCCACCCCCCAGGGCCAGCCGCAGGATGACACCCCTCCTCTCCTCTCTCACCTGTTTCTGTTGTGCTCCTGTTGTGCACCTGCCCTTCCTTCTATTTCTTCTCTGTTCTCTCTGCCAGGACATGTTCACCGTTCTTCAGGACACACTCAATGGGCACCTCCCCCGACTTAGCCCTCCCGGACACTATTCCTCACCCATACCTTCCACATCACACCCCCAGCCCCATAAATACACCTCCGATAGCATAGGACCCATTCAGGGTTATCCTTGCAAAAGCTCCTAACTTCTCACTTATCTGTAGTTTCGTGTTGTTGACACCCCTATGCCAACACACACTACAAACATTGAGTGAAGGTGTGATGGGATGATGGGGAAGTGGACCACGGTGCTTGCACCCCCCTCTACCCCCCTTCCTGAGGTCTTCGACTCCAGGACCCAGTGTCTCAGTGTCTAGCAGAATCCCTGCCTTTAAATAAACCTCTATAAGACGTTGAGAACCAACTTACAGATACCAGAAGGTGAAGGGGGGTGGTGGGATGAATTGGGAGATTGGGATTGACATATATACACTACTGATACAATGTATAAAATAGATAATAATGAGAACCTACTGTAGAGCACAGGGAAATCTCAATACTCTGTGGTAACCTAAATGGGAAGGTAATCCAAAAAAGAGGAGATATATGTATACATGTAACTGATTCACTTTTCTGTACAGCAGAAACTAACACAACATTGTAAAACAACTCTATACACCAATAAAAATTAATTTTACAAAAGCCTCTATAAACACCTAATTAAGGAGTCATCTGCGTGTGGCAAGTGTTTGCGTATGTGACAGGGAGCCTTGTGCCTTGTGCATATTTTAAATCAAATAGTTAAATGAAATGATCAGTTGTTTCTTCTATGGTTCATTATTCCTTATTGACAAGTCTGCCTTATCCATCACTGGGGATCTCCTGAGGCCAGATTGCTTACGCTGCTTCTGTGTGATAATTTGGCCAAGGAAATATAAGATATATTCCTTAATAGATGATTTTGTTAAATAAAACACTGTGCAACTTAGCAAACACTTTAAATATCAGCATCAGTGAACTAAGAAAATAATGCTAATATGGAGTTTTAATCAATGGTTTCCCTGGATAATATAAAAATATTCACCCAAATGGAGGGAGATCCACCCTCCCTCTGGGCTTAATTAGCATCCTTGCATGACTAAATAACCTCGGCTCAATGGCTTAAAAACTCAAATGTTCTTGAAACTGGAAAAATGTATTTAAACCATTGTTGACTGACAAAATAATGCACAACATGAGAGCTGTGAGTTAAGTTTTATTGGCGGCAAAATGAGGACTATAGCCCAGGAGGCAGCATCTCAGCTCCGAGAAACTGCTCCAGAGAGGCAGGGGAGAAGGTCAGTAAACGTGTGATTTTGGTGAAGGGGGAGTACCTGCACTCAAGCACATACTTTCTGCAGAAGGTTACGCTTAGTCGTGAGGAGTAGACATCACCATGAGGGATTTCAGCGCTTTTCTAGACATGAAGAGGTGCAAGAATTAGGTTCATAAAATCTGAAACTAATCTAACTGTCTGAAGATGTGTTCTGCCAGTTTTCCCCAGAGCACAGTGCCTCATTTCTGCTCTCCACCTGAACGCCTTTCAGGGGGTGTTGAAAGTCAGCAGCTGCCGCAGCACGTGATTTAACCCTTGTAGAGGGAGATGGCAAGTGCCAGTTTGTAGCTGGCACCACGATGTTTATTTGTAATAAATACTGAAAATTGTTTTACAAAATTATAGGAAGTTTAAGGCCTGTATTATTGTGAAATTGAATTGCAGACTTTCTATTGGTGGAAAAAAAATTAAATCTAATTCCAACTTCCAGAACAAATGAAATTAGTTATTTTTCAAGCAATTATTTTTAGTCATTAAAATTTTAATTTATGTATTTTAAGTATAGTACTGCTTATGAAAAATAGAGACTGTCTTAAAACAAATAGATATAATAGAGACTTTCAGTATTTGAGGACTTAGATTTTTATGAAGAAATATTTTCAAAATATTGATCAAAAATAAAGATATAAAACCACAGCTTAAAAGGATGAGCAAAGTAGAATTAACATTGTTAAGTCAAAAATGGTTGAATAGGGCTTCCCTGGTGGCGCAGTGGTTGAGAGTCCACCTGCCAATGCAGGGGACGTGGGTTCGAGCCCCGGTCCGGGAAGATCCCACATGCCGCGGAGCGGCTGGGCCCGTGAGCCATGGCCGCTGAGCCTGCACGTCCGGAGCCTGTGCTCCGCAAAGGGAGAGGCCACAACAGTGAGAGGCCCGCATACCGCAAAAAAAAAAAAAAAAAAAAAGGTTGAATACTGGCTTTTGCAAACAGCACAACCTATAAGTATGTAAACTGAAATAGTTGGTAAGCTATTAACACTAAGGAAAGCACTTGATTAATTAACATCTGGGCTATATTTGGACTCGGGAGAATCAGACTTAGCTCATATAGTATAAGTATGACCATTTCCAAGTTACATCTCTCCTTGACCTTTGTTTTCCCACATGAAAATATCTAACTTTCTAATTTCTGTTTCAGCTCTGAACTTCTGCAATTCAATTCACGCATTTTCCCTTGCCATTAAAGATATTTGCACTGGGATATCATTAGAACACTATCTTGTTACAAATGTTTACTGATGTCATTAATAAAGCATCTTTATTCATTAATGTGACAAATATTAATTGAGTGGTTGCTATGCTCCAGGTCCTTTCCATCAAGTGCAGGTGCATGAAACAAACAGAAGTCCTTCCCTCCTGGAGCTTACATACTAGTGGGTGAGAAAGATAATAAACAAATAAGTATAAAATGTTGTATGCTATAGAAGTGCTGGGGGGGATGGGAAGGAGGGGGACAGGAGGGAGGCAGGAAGACCTGGGATGGGGGGGCTACATTAAATAGGGTGGAGAGGGAAAAATGGAAATAGAAATGTTGCCATTATAATATCAGGAATATCTTTAGCACAAAAACCCTGTTCAACAGTGACTTGACGAAATAGGCATTATTGTTCTAACTGAAGAGGCAACAAAGAAGTAAAGGCTTCCCTGAGATTGATTCAGCTATGTAAATGTACCTTCAAGTCCTCAGATTTTTCATCTTTTTGCTATTCTATCTTTGGCATTTGCTATTCCTCCTAACTCTTGGGACCTCATGGTCACAAGTTGGCTGCTGTTTTCCCATACATCACAAATGCGGAATAGCAACAGATAATTCTCTCTCTCTTTTTTGAACCTTTGCAAAAACTTGTGTCCCCAGAACAATAATCTCTGCAACTACCACAGCTGTCTTCCCCTTGCACAACTGTATTCCCCATGTCTTCTTTCCTGTATTTTGATGCTTTGACTGCGCTGTAGGGTAGGATAGTTCCCGGCACCTTTCAGGTTTACACCAACCAGTGCAGAGCTGACATCTCAACCACCTCTTCTATCAGGCTCTCATACTCTGGGCCACTATCCCCCTGCCCTAATTACCCCAGGGCCAGGTACCAGAACACTAGGGCAGTCCCTGAGCCCCAGAGCCCACTGAAATTGTTCAAACCAGCCTGTTTATCCTGTGTCTGTTTCTTCTCACAGAAACCACCATAAAGGCCCTTGCCCACATTCTCCCCTCCCTCCCTCTGCCTCCTGACTGACCCTGATGCTTCCCTGTGTGCCCCCCACCCAGGGTGTGGCATGACCCCTCGTTTTGGGAACTGTGAATATAATTATTTAAAGCGATCTTCTCAGTGGCAACTGTCTCCTGACCTATGGGTGTTCTCATACCTAAATACTAATGAAACCTGTATCAGAAAAATAGCATTGATCACAGGACAAACCCTAGCTGCAAAGGGGGAGTCGGGTTGTAATGAGTGGCCTCACACAATCAATTCAGGTTTCGGTATTGGTCATGTTGTGATCACAGGAGAACAGCTCTTAGGTATGACCTACAAGTCCCTCGTCAACAGGAGGAGGAGGTGTTTTCTTTGGCCCAGGAGGACCACAGCCCCCTGACACTCCTAAGCGTTGACTGGATTACAGGTGAAGGCTCCTTCCCTAAATTCTCAGAAATCCCCTGACTATAAAATTCCACCTAGAAACACCCTTCCCAAAAATGTAAAGCGTCTCTTCTTTTTTCTGGTCTTCAGAGACATTTGTTGTTCCTCAGTACAAATGCTTTTCTGTCTTTCTGTACCATTTCTATGTGCTTTGAACTGAAGAGCACCTCCTCTTGGCAAAAGAAGGATGATGAGGGAGCGTTTGCTCACAGTGTGGACCAAGAGGTGCCCTGTGCTGTCATCATCACAGGGTCTGGAAGTGCTGTCCAGCAGACCTTCCCTGAGGCTGTGGACACACCAGCACCGCCCAGCACAGTAGCACGAGCCATGGGGGCCGCCCAGCCCTTGGAATGCAGCTGCTGTGAAGGAGGGACGGATTCTTCTTCGTTGCACTTTATTTTAACTAATTTATATTTGAATACCCGTCTAGGGTTTCCGGCTACTATATTAGACAACATTCTAGAGTCTCCACAGGGTGCGAGCAAAAGGTGTTTCTTTAGTTATGAGGATGGAGAATGTGACTGCAGTGTAACCCTCTGTATACGTTTTGAATAAACACTTTCCTTTCATCGCCCTGCCTGCTGAGAACAAGGATGAGAAGGCTTGGCGGACAGCTGTTCTCAGGCACCTGTCCCCTCCAAGCTTTAGCCAGGGGCTGTCTTGTGCTTCCCCTAGAGCTGAGCCCACCAACCCCAGCCAGCCTTGAGGGGCCGGGCGCTGAGTACGGGGCAGGCCTCCTGCACTCCAGCCTCCTTCCTGCTGATAAGAGGGACGTTCCCATATTGAGGTATGGGGCCGCCGTTCTGGCGGTTAGAGTTAACTTGAATATTATGTCTGTCTGTGGCCTATCAGACACTCACTGTACATCTGCTTTAATTATTAAGAAAAGGGTGCATTGGCCAGAAATAAAGCATGTCCGTGACAAAAATAAGGATTAACTGCCTCCCTTCCTGGGACGCCAGTTCTGGTCCTCCCATGATGATGAACCTCCCTTCCCAGGCGCCAAGGCCTTACTGACTCACTGTGTACCTGCTGATCTGTTTTTCTGAAACCTCGAAGGAATGTATCCCTGACTTGTTTCATGTTCTTTGTTCAGAAAAGATATAAAATTGTGCTGAAAGCCATGCTTCTGTGGTGCAGCTCTTCAGAGTTATCTGAGAGACTGTCTTCTGGGCTTTAGTCCTCAGCGTGGCACAAATAAAACTTTCTATTCCTATTATAGATTGTTTATTGATTATTTTCGTGAGCACTGCCCATCGCATTGATATAAGCAGTGCCACTGAGATCTCCTGCCTGATTCCTCGGTGATAATTATTCTCCTACTAAGAAGGGGTCCTGCCCCTAAACTGCCACAGTTCTGTGGGGCTTCTGACCATCTGCTTGGGTCTTGGTGGCCCCTTCTAGGCGCTGGCTCTAGCCCCTGGGATGACGTCGGCCAGTGCCAGGCGAGGCAGCCAAACTGCTTGTCACACGTGGGGGCACATTTCTCTTCCAGTGGAAAAGTTGCCTCTGAGCCAAACCCCACCTCGTGCCCTTAGGACCCGCAGACCCAATCAGCCCATCACCCGCCAGCACATCTTGCTTGGTGCCTCTGCTGGTCCTGCTGCCCTGTATTTTGGAGGCCAATTGACACTCCACTGGGAAGCACCCCCGACCAGCCTGGGGACGCCCCCTCCTTCCCACCCCGGTTTGTCTCCTGTGACTCAAATGAGTAACTGCTTTGACGTCTCAGGGTTTGTTTCAAATTACAAAAACCCTGTTTTGCTGAAGTGCTTTTACTTTCTTAACAAATTATCCTATTTTCCCTTCTTGAAAATATCCTGAGTAGTTCTTAGGGTATTGGCTGAAAACTGAAAGAAATCTGTAGTATGTTTGTTTCTTCATTCCCTTTACCCATATTTGTCTGTAGTTCAGAATGGAGTGAAATCTGCACCCTTACATTCACCCTCGTTTGCAGAGTGAATATGTACAAACTGTCGGATGTGTTTGTTCATAGTTATCAGGCCCTTAAAAAAATTAGAAATCTGGCATGTGTGACAAGAAAATTTTTTACAGTAATGAAAATCATAAACAAGCCAGGCCCAACGCTAGGAAAATACTTATGTAAATTATGATTTATTCTAACAATTGGATAATACATATTCTATAAAATTGTGTTTAAATAGATTTTGAGGACATGGGAAATAACTGTTATTATGTAAAATCAATTTTAGAGGATTTTTTTTAAAAGATGGCAAATAATTTTTAAAAATAATAGTATATAATGGATAGACAATGAGAAACTTGTTATTTTCTAGATGTTTCTATGCTTTCCAAATATCAGAGATAAGCATGCCACCTTTAAAATATCTATGTGGGCATGTATGTGTGCATACTCATACAATATCCAACAAGTATGGAAAGGCTGGCAAGAGTGTGTAAACTGGGTGGGCTACAAGGTAACTACTGAGAATGATGTTTCGATAAATTTGGGAAAACGTTCATGAAACAAGGGCAAGTGAAAAGTTGGAATATAAATTGTAAAAACGATGTGCTCTTGGCTTTATTCAGTTTAGTAAAAGAATTAACTATATATAGAGAAAATAGTTTAATAAAGTATAGAAAATGACTGAGATTATTGATATTTTGGGTACACCTTTCTACTTTGGCAGTGTTTCCTGCCTTGATTTCAATGAGTCCACACTTCTTTTAGAATTAGATGTAAATCTCACAGGGCAGGTGGCCCCTTTCATTACAGACATAGCAACAGCTCTGTCCTCATGGGAGCTCACCTTCTCCTGCTGTACATGTGCTATAGCCTTTACAATACGCTTGCAAATGTGCTTTGATTATGCTTGCCAAACTGTGTCATTTCTTGCTTCCCCTCATTGGTTAAACTTTATAACAAAATATTCTTAACATAGAAATGTGTCAATTTGGATGGTTTGGAGATTTCATCATGATTAAACATTTAAACAGAACATGTTTACATTTTTTAAATTGAAGTATAGTTGATTTACAATGTTGTGTTAATTTCAGTTGTACAGCAAAGTGATTCAGTTATTCATATATATACATTCTTTTTTAAATATTTTTTTCCATTATGATTTATCATAGGATACTGAATATAGTTCCCTGTGCTATACAGTAGGACCTTGTTGTTTATCCATTCTATATGTAATAGTTTGCATCTGCTAACCCCAAATTCCCAGTGCATCCCTCCCCCATCCCCATCCCCATCCCCCTCCCCCTTGGCGACCACAAGTCTGTTCTCTATGTCTATGAGTCTGTTTCTGTTTTGTAGATATGTGCATTTGTGTCATGTTTTAGATTCCACATATAAGTGATATCATATGATATTAGTCTTTCTCTTCCTGACTTGCTTCACTCAGTATGATAATCTCTAGTTGCACCCATGGTGCTGCAAATGGCATTATTTCATTCTTTTTTATGGCTGAGTAATATTCCATTGTATATACGTACCACACCTTCTTTATCCATTCATCTGTCGATGGACGTTTAGGTTGTTTCCATGTCTTGGCCATTGTGAATAGTGCTGCTATGAACATAGGGGTGCATGTAACTTTCTGGGTTAGAGTTTCATCTGGATATATGCCTAGGACTGGAATTGCTAGATTATATGGTAATTCTATTTTTAGTTTTCTGAGGAACCTCTATACTGTTCTCCATAGTAGCTGCATCAATTTACATTCCCACCAACAGTGTAGGAGAGTTTCCTTTTCTCCACATCCTCTCCAGCATTTAAACAAAACATTTTTAATATCATATATATGATTCTTTTTCCTTTTCCCAAATTAATTTTTCAAATAGTAAAGTAAGTGTGTTGGTATGATTTGGGGATTTGATTTTTTTTTCACTTTATTGCTACAGAAAAGTAAAAAAAGAATAGAAGCACTTGGGATATACACACCTCCAGAAAATAAGAGGTATCTAGCAAATCCACTAAATAATACAACATCTCTGGGTTAGATTTTTTCTTCCCCGTCTCTCTATAATCTTCTTCCATGTTCCCCTTTATCAAACTGAAAGAAGCTTTTAAAAGCCCTGGGTTTAAGTTTGTTGTGTCCCCTTGGAGAAAAGAAAATGGTTTTTGTTTTGTATTTTGTAAATTGGTCTCTCAAGCTCCTGATAGCTAGCTGTTTCTAGGAGAAGATGCAAATCTTACATTCTAAAATTCTGCTTTCTTACATGTTCAGAATTCCCAGACCCTGCTGTGATCCTTCACAACAATGAGAATCCAGACAGAGAACAGAAGTCCTCTGAGACAATCAACTCATCTTTCCTTCATGTGAGAAAACAGCAATTCCACAAGACCAGACCAGAAAACACCAGGGTCAAAAATCCAAATGCCTTGCAGGGGCAGGGCAGAAATCCTAGAGCAGGCGACTCCCTGGGGCTAAGCGGAGAGGGCAGCCTGCCCGGAAGCAGTCACATCCCCCTCTAGAGGCTCAAAACCTGGGCCCTGAGATAAGAGAACAGGTCAGGGAGAGCAGACTCCAGGGTCCCTGAGGAGGAAGGTCTACGTACAACACATGCATTGAGTTTTGGGAAAGAAGTTTTTTGTAAATCTGTGGAGATATCCCAATCGTTTTGTGTTCAGACAAAAAATAAATAAAAAATTTAAAAAGATCACTGTTTTCTCACAATCATTAATTTTCATGTAACTGCTATTATTATAAATAACTGAAACACCACTTCAGGCATCCACTCATGGAATCAAATCCACATTGTCACTGTAAAGACATCTTTTCAAACATTTCTAATACACTTCTTTATCTAGGTTGACTTTATGTCAGGAAACAGGATTTCAACAGATTGGAGACATGTGTATGCATTTCAAAATCTTTAACAGTTTTCTCACTTTCTGAAAGTCTCTGGGGTAAGAGAGTGGGAGGAAAGTAAATGGAGATTCAAATTAAGCACAGGTAGTGCTCAAAGGGGAAAGCAGCTCTACATTCAAGCCACAAAACAGGGATAGCAGGAAACAAGGGACTAAATGTATTTGATCTTATTTGAGGAAGGCGACTGGGCATGTTAGAAGTGGCATCCATCCGTCTGACGGTGGTTAGTGAAGCCCTTTGTCAGGGTGCAACAGGGCAGATGGCCTGTGAGGAGAACCAGGGAAGAGAAGGCAGAGGCAGGGGACAGTGTCCTGCCCACGGACAGCCGGGTGGGTGAGTGACAGGAAGGACGCCAGCCAGGGATGGAGAAATCAAATGCATGCGATTCTCATATTTGCCAAACTTAGAAGGACCACATTTCTTGTAAAAATGAGATTGTGATATGCACCGCAGATAAAAAATACTCTGATTATTGGTGACAGTCAGGCAAGCTTAGCCTTATGCATTTTAATAAGCTGGTTTTCCTGACACGCTCACTTTTTAAACTACAGCAACTAGGTTTCTAAAGGAAAAGAACAAAGAGAGATTGTATTTTCCTAGTGATCCTATTGCCTGTGAATTATATGATTGTCCCTGTGTCTTCTTGACTTCCATCTAATTTGCCTCTGAACCTAAAGAGTGCGTCCTTCTTAGCTTATGAGGAAAGGGTACAGATTTTGTCTCATCCGTATTAAAAAGAAACAAATGTGAAAGAAAGCAGTTTGGAGTAGGTGACCTAGACCATTTAGGCTGCTGCTCCCTCTGCCCTGGGGGAGCCAGCTCGCCGCAGTGTGACTCCTGGCACCGTGCCAGCCTAGGAATGAAGCCGGTGCTACAGGAAGAGACTGCATGAACCCACGTCGCAAGGTGTATGTAGAGACCTAGCATCCACTGACTAAACATCTTCTTAACCATCAGGCATACGTTGAGCACATAATTTGCTCTAGGATTACACTAAAATTAGAAAGGTGAAAATCTCTCTCTCTCTCTCCACAAATATTGTATCTAGCTAGCTAGCTACCTATAACCTATCTATCTATGTAGATACTGATTTTCATAGATATACATAGATATCATTCTATTTCTCTAGCTATCCATACACAGATAGACTGATTAATCAATAGATCTATGAATATATTTGTGTTTCAATCTATCTCTCTATGTCTGTCTATATCTCTATCCATCTCACATCTTTATGTATCAATGCATCTTTATGTATCTATGCCTCTGTATCTATCATCTATCTATATCTATGTATGTATTGTGTGTTTTTATGTACCTATATATGTATGCGCCTATCTATTATCTATCTATCTATTCAGGTATCGATGTATCCATCCATTCATCCATCAGCTATCTCTCTATTTATCTATCATCTGTCTACCTATCTACATCTATGTATCCATATATCTATCAATCCATCCATCCATCCATCCATCTAGCAACTATCCCTCAATCTATCCATCCATTCTTCTATCATCCGTCTACCTATCCACCTACCTATTGTCTACCTATCTACCGTGTATCTATCCATCTGTTCGCATATCTACTCTGCACGTATCAGGAATCTCTGGAGCCAGGCACCACGAGAGATGCTAAGGGACAGAAGAAAAATCTCCCGCCCTCAAGGCAGGCAGGGTCCTATTTGGCAACTTTGCGGGAAGGTACCTCTGCTCACCAATTGCCTCCCCACCTTTCCATACAGCTGGACCCTCAGATCCCACAGAGGTGTTATCACTATTCAGAAACTACATCTAGCTCACCTCCCACCCAGAGAACTGGCAAGTGTTCCTCTTCTTGCATCTAATGGCAGTCATCACATTTTATTAAAATTTTTGGTTTTACTGTCTGCTCTCACACATGACCACAAATGCTTTTTTTGTCAGGACCCTCATAGTGGCTGGAACAAAAGAGGGTCCCAATGCACATGAATTGTCACCATCGGTTTGGGCATTACCTCAACTGTGCATAAGTCCCATTGGGCATGTGTAAGACAAGAAATAATTAGTATTTAACTAAGACAATTGTCCCATCCAAGTCATATGGATCTGAATTACCCACAGTGAAGAAGACCAAGGGACATTTATATTATAGGGATTATATATACTTGGAACTTTTTTATAAGACATTAATGCCAACCATGAGGGCTCCACTCTCATGAACAAAGCACTTCCCAAAGCGCCCAATACCATCACCTGGTATCCTCATTAAGATTCCAACAAATGAATTTGGGAGGTATTCATTCAGACCATAGCAATAATAGTATCAAACACTAAAAATTAAAACTGGAAAGAAAAGATTGCCCAAGTGAGGGGCTACTCAATTACATGGTGGTAGAATTGGCCAAAGAAGTAATATGCAGCCAATTAAAATGTTTATCACATGGAGTACTGAGCTCAGCTTGCCAAGTGGAAAAGCAAGATGCACAACTTTATTCAAGCATGATAACAGCAATGCTCTACAACTATATTTAGAGAGAACGGAAAGGAATGTAATGAAGGGCTGACATTGATTGCATGGCTAAAGGGCACCTGGGAAATCGTTTTCTTCTTATACTGTATTTTTAAATTTCTACAATTAGCACATTCACATTTAAAATGAATATACAAGGTACTTATTGCTATGCTAAAAGCATGTCAGCACATGCATTTGCTTTAGAAATGTTATTTCTGTGTTGCTGTGGACAGTTACTAAACCTAGGCTAGTGAGTATCAGGAAATAAACACTGAAGGAAACATCCCTGCTGGCGGATGCAAACACGGACATAATGGAAGGGATTTCTTACAGAACCCTCGTGGCAGTGGCAGTTGGACCCACCATAGACTAAGTCCATTTATATCTGCTCATATAAATTCTTCATTTCCTCCCGGGGGACCAATTACGGAGGAAGCCGAAGGCTGGCCTGACGTTTTCTTCTCTGTGATTGTGATCCCACGTCTTTACTGTTTGGGCTGATACTGAATGAACCCCTTATTTGCTGCTGTGTGGAGCAAGCCCTCAAGGCATCCAAGTGTTCCCAGTTTCTGTAGGGCAGAGCAGGCTCCGAGCTACCGGGGAACATTTAAGAAATCCTTAACTGTAGCGGAATTTTTGTGTCCAATCACATCCTCTGGGTCCAGAAACCCAATGGCAAGTAATTTGTGATAATGGGATGTATTTGGAGTTTGAGTGTAGACAAACATAGAACATCTGGCAGCCAGACAACTTCTAGAAATGCCAGATTCATGGGGAGACAGAGACACCTCTTGGAGAAAATCATTGTGTATCAAAATATCTTGCTCAGAGGGCCAGATGGGGTCTCTCGGGGTCAATGAAGCTGTGCTTAGTTATGCCCTAACCCAGCCTCCCCAGGGCTATGGTTGAACAATAGGTGGAGGACACTCTTCTACTGCTAGAATTATCTTTGAGCTACTCAGAAGGAGTGGAAGGAATTCTCCTGCTGCACCCAGAGGGAGAAAAGCACTGGCATTCAGGGTTTGCAAGCTGGTGCTCGGTGGAGGTCAGCAGCTGCAAATACGATCGCCAGCGTCACAGGCACTGCAACTGTCAATTACCGAGAAAGATCACAGCTGGTACAGATGGGGGCTAAGAGAGAACAAAACCTCAGAGCTGAGAGCCCGGGGAGCTGATGGCCATGGTCCCTACGTCCAGCCCCTGAAAGAGGCAAGTTTAGAGGTGTATTGCGAAGGAGCAGGGAGCGTAAGTTCTTACATCAGTGCCGTTATCAGAATTTGAGATACATCAACAAACACAATTGACACAGTGCCTTCAAGGAGGTGGCATTTCACTAGAGGAGAGATAAAGCAAACAAATACACAATATGTAATATAATGTAAGGTACATGGAGAATAGACGAACGAGGAGTGCAGTTATGAATGGGGTGTTTACAGAGACATTCCTAAAGCAGAGACCTGACATTTTATGAATCTGACAAGCTGAAGCCATTTAACAGAGGTTCACATAATAAAGTTACATTGGGAGGAAATCTAGCGCAAAATTTCCCTTCATTCTGAACACATTCTGTTACAATATAAAGTATATTCACTGTGTTGGTTTAAAATACACTATTGATTCCAAATCACTTATTTCACAGCAAGGCATCATGCAGAAACTTCGAAAGGTCATTAATTACTCATAGAAAAAGTGTAAAATATTTACGGCACATTATGTTAATACTACAATGATTGTACTATGTGCAATCTCTTTAATTTTATATTTTAGTTCCAGAAAATCTGTGGGGTTTTATTGCTTTGGGGTTGCAAAATGATTGTGTAAGCCTGTCCTCTAAAAGCCTTTTATTCAACATTTTCTTTTTGAGTCCTTGAAAAATGCCTGGGAGTTTACGAGATGCTGAGATAGAAAATGTGAGGTGAGACCTGGTAGCTGCTCCAAGCACTTCACAATAGGGTATCAGATCTGAAATCTCAGCAGTTGATTTCTTTGAGTCCGTTTGTAAGAGTGTAAGTGATACCAAAAAACAAACAAAAAAACAGAGTCTTCTAACAACAAGCTCTCATAACAAAATTAATCTCTCTCCCTCCATGTCACTAAGAGTCGTGTTGAAGCGTCATGCTCTGTGAAATAAATTTCCTCAAAGGATTAGCGACTAGCTGTTTCCTCATGGAGACTGGCATCTGTCCTCAGCGAATGCATTTTGTTGGCTGAACACAGGTCTGGGGGACATTGCTGCTCAAGGGAGGATGATACTCAGACTCCTTGGATACAGCAGAGTTTCCTAAACTCTGTTTCCTAAACATCAGTTTGTTCTCTCCGAGCCACATGGACAGTTCCTGTTGATCAGTGTCCTCATCAACTGTTAGGATTCTGAGACTTTTAATTTTTGCCAGTCTGGCGACTTTCCTCATCTTCCCCTTACTCCCCTCCCCACACCATCATGACTGGTACCCCAGGCATCTATTCTGGGCCACTTCCTTCATTCTTCTCCCTCTTAGAAGTTGTTCCCCAGGATCTCTGAGCAGGAAAGGATACGATGATCAAATCTTTAAAAAACATTCACGATTGAAAATTGCTTCATGGGCTATTTTCTATCTTAGGTATTGGGATGCTGCCCTACCAGTGTAGATAGTCAGACACCAGGCTGACTAATGCAGATGCAGAATATGATATGAACCCCACTGCATGTATTTAAATTCTCTTTCCACATTTTCTTTTTCGTACTGTATTCATTAAGCTTCCCATTCTTTTTATTTTCCTCTTCGTAATAATTAATGATTACTTTTCTTAGTCTTTCCATTGTAGTTCTTCTAAAAATTAGTGACAAAAGGGAAAAAAAAAGACCAATAAGAATAAAAATATTTCTATTTCCCTGCAACTAAAGAAAAGCATATATTCCACTGCACCCTAAAAGGGCCCTTGCAAACATTATTTTAGCAAAGTTGTCTTACTGCAATCGCTACATCAGAGATGGCTGTTAAGTTTTGTGCAAGTAAATGTTACCTCTAAAATCTGTAATTTTATTGAATAATTTGTGAGCCTGGCAGTACTAAATAAGTTTTAGTTTCTCTGTTCTAGTTGTAAAAAGGCATTTATTCAGTTTTTGGGTTTTTTTGCCATTTCCCTTCTCTCCCATATGGCTCTGTTGGATTTATTGTTTAAAGAAATAGTTTAGGGGTTTTACCTACTTAATTAAACACTGGTGGTTTCCTGTGATAAAGAACTATAAATAAAATCTGAAATAGAAGTCATAAAACATTAAAACAAAATTGAAAGCAAGCAGCAATTTAGAATATAACATATGCAATATGTGACAAGTGATTAAAATCATTGATTTATGAAATGCTCCTAGGGCTTAGTAACAGAAAAAGTTTTATTATACAAAAAAATGAGTAAAAGTTTGAAAAGGCAATTTAAAAAAATATATAAAGAATAGCTAACAGGAAAAACTCTCAGGCACAAAAGTAATCAAAGAAACTCAAATTAAAAAACAATGAAAATACATTTTTAAAAATCAATAATCTGAAAATATTACACCAAATAAAGAAGTATTGGCAAAAAGATGATGATCACATATTGGTAAACACTGGTGGAAAATTACAACCTTACTTGCTGATAAGGAATTACAACCTTACTTGCTGATAAGGAAGCCCAGCTTTGAACTTGCCTTCATTCCTTTTTCCCTGTGGAATTATTAGTAGAGGGCACACTCTTTGCCCTACTGTATTTTCCCATTGTACATTCTGTTACTTTGTCATTCTTTGGGAGAAAGTTTGACTCCCAGTGACCCCAGGGACCTCCTTGGCAGAAACATTCAAGGAGGTAGAGTTCAGTCAAGCTCCCCAGCTCATTTTTGTATAACAGCTTTATTGAGATAATAATTCAAATGCCATAAAATTCACCCTTTTATAGTCTGCAATTTAGTGGCTTTTAGTATAGTCACAGAGCTATACAATCACCACAGCCATCTCACTTTAGAACAATTCGTACCCCCCAAAACCTGTACTTATCAGCAGCCATCCCATTGCTTCTCAGGTGTTTGCACCACAAAAACAAATTCTGCCTAGAGGAAACCACCCTCAATGCAGGTGATACGGATTCCCAAAGATTTAGATGAGTTAAAAATTAACTCTAAAATAAAAAGTTAACAAAACAAAACAGAAGAAAACAAGCCACTATGAGAGAATAAATAGAGCAATAAAAAATTTTAAAACATTTTTACATAGAACAGTTTATTTTTTAATTAATTTTTATTGGACTGTAGTTGATTTACAATGTTGTGTTAATTTCTGCTGTATAGCAAAGTGAATCAGTTTTATTGGGTTGGCCAAAAAGTTTATTCAGTTTTAAGTAAAAATAAAAGACGCATTTTTCGTTTTCACCAAGAACTTTATTGAACAACATATTCATTAACTGAACAAACTTTTTGGCTGGCCCAATAAATATACATATATCCACTATTTTCCAGATTATTTTCCCATATAGGTCATTACAGAGTATTGAGATTTCTGTGTGCTATATAGTAGGTTCTTATTAGTTATCTATTTTATCTATAGTAGTGTGTATATGTCAATCCCAGTCTTCCAATTTATCCCTCTCTGTCCCCCCCTCAGTAACCATAAGTTTGTTTTCTACCTCTGTGACTCTATTTCTGTTTTGTAAATAAGTTCATTTGTACCAATTTTTTAAATTCCACATAGAAGCAATATCATGTGATATTTGTCTTTCTCTGTCTGATAACAGATTATCTTAAGCTGATAACAACTTAACCTCCATCACATACAAAAACTCTAACCTTTTACTCTCCCCTCATATATTGTATTTTACGCTTTTCATGTCACAATTCACACTTTTCATATTGTGAATCCATTAACAAATTATTGTAGGATAGCTATTTTTCATACTTTTGACCTTTAACCTTTATGCTATAGTTAAGTGGTTAGCACACTACCATATTACACTATTAGAGTACTCTGAACCTGACTACTTACCTATACCTGCTGTAAATTTTCATATGTTGTTATGTTAGTAATTAATGCCCTTTTGTTTCAGCTTGAAGAACTGCTTTCAGTATTTCTTGTAATGCAGGTCTAATGGTGATGAACTACCTAGGCTTTTGTTATTTTCAAAGGGTCACTTTGCTGGGTAAATTATTCTTGATTGGCAGGGTTTTTTCCCTTTCAGGACTTTGAATATACATTGCATTCTCCCCTTGATTGCAAGGTTTCTGCTGAGAAATCAGCTGATAGCCTTATGAGGGCTCCCTTTCATGAGATCTTTTTTTTTTTTTTTTTGCTGCTATAAAATTTATGTTTGACTTTAGACACTTTTTTTATAATGTATCTTAGAGAAGATTGTTTTGGATTGAAATTTTGGAGTGACCAATAGCTTCATGAACTTGGATGTATAAATCTCTTCCCAGGTTTGGGAAAGTTTGGGAAAATACAGCCATTATATCTTTGAAAAAGCTCTCCACCCCTTTCTCCTTTTCTTCTCCATCTTGGACTTTAATGATGTGTAGATTATTTCTTTGAATGGAATCCCTTAAATCCTGTAGACTTTCTTCATTCTTTTTCCTTCCTTTTTTTCTTTTTGCTCCTCTGACCTGATCATTTCAAATGATCTGTCTTTGAGCCCATTGATTTTTTCTTCTCTTTTGTCAAGTCTGTTGTTGAAGTCCTCTATGGAATTCTTCAGCTCATTCATTATATTCTTCAGCTCCAACATTTTTGTTTGGTTCTTTTTTATGTTTTCTATCACCTTGGAGAACATCTCCTTTTGTTCTTGTTTTTCTGATTTCATTAAGTTGTTTGTGTTCTCTTGTAGCTCTCTAAGAATCTTTAGAACAATCATTTTGCATTTGTTGTTGAACTATTCCTGTAGCTCCATTTCTCTGGGTCAGTAACTGGCATTTTACTGTGTTTCTTGGATGGAGTCATGTTTCCTTGATTCTTCATGATCCCTGTAGCCTTGCATGGGTGTCTATGCATTTGAAGAAGCAATCATCTCTTCCAAAGTTTATGGAGTGACTTCAGTAAGAAAAGACCTTGACCTACAGGTAAGGACACCCTAGAGCATGCTGTGACCCTGGCCCCAATGTGTGTGTGCATGGTGGCTCCAGGTCTGGGGGGAATGATGTCTCTTTGGCTCAGGCCACTGAGGCCCACGGCACTGACAACCACATGGTCTTTGGCGAGCACTGTGGGCTCTGCAGAGGCTGCAAAGACTTTTGAAGTCCTCAGTGGTGCCTTCAGTTCCAACCACTGGGGACCAGAGCAGTCAGCAGTGGTGGCCAGAGCCTATGGTGTGCACACACTCAACCACAGGGCCATTTGCAGTGCCTGTGTAGTGGCAGGGGTCAGCTGGAAACACACACGTCGTGGCGGAGGACAGAGCAAGCAGGAAGAGTTGGAGCCAACTGCAGGTCCACTGGCAGCTGTGGGGGCCCTGTCTGTCCATGTGCACTAACCTGGCTTCTGAGTCTCACCCCAGGCATATGGCAATAGAGGTCAGTATCAGGAAGTGGGCAGGGCAAGGGCAGGCATAGAGCCAGAGAGACCAGCTACAGGGGAGCCCAGATGTATAGACCAGTGACTGGAGACAGAGCTGCATCTGGGCCTACAAGCAGCTGGGGGACCCTGGCTGTCAGCATGTACTCCAGTGGTTGCAGGGCCTCACTGTGGGTGCACAGAAGCCAAGGCCAGTGATGAAAGCTGGGATGGGCCCATGCCATTGCTCAGCTGCAGGGGAGCCAATGACAGAAGACAGAGCTGCATCTGTGGGACCTTGGCCATCAGTGTACACTTCTGCCATGGCAATGGCAGCCCAGGACATGGGTGATTGGAGGCTGGTGATGTGTGTCAAGCCAGCAATGTGTAAGTGTACAGCTAGAGGGGCTAGCCTAAGGGTGTGCATGGTGATGGGCTCAGCAGCAGGGGTTTAGGCTGGTGTCATGACTCCTGCAGTGCGGTGGCCTTGGCTGGCTGTTGGTGTGGTCCCAGGCTCTGACAGGGGCAGGAGGTAGGAAGCATGGAGGAACTCATGTGTCTGGCGGCAGTGAACGTGAATACTTGTGGGGCTAAAGCTGGGGAAATCTGCAGGGGTCTTCAGTGTCTGTGTTGGTCATAGGTTTCTTCAGTGGTAAAAGCTGCTGGTGTTGTCTGCAGAACAGGTGACTGAGAACCATGGTCTCTCCTACTGAATCCTGAGTGTGGCAGCTCCTGCTTTTCTTCTTTGTTCCTAGTCTCTGTAGGTCTCAGCTTTACCAGTCTGGGGTAAAACCAAAGGGGAACCTTCACATGGTACCCCAAAAGCCTGGGGAAACTGGTCCTCACTCTGTTCTTCCTTTCCTGGTGAGGGGAACTCTTTCCAGCTGAGCAGTGCCCACCTGGGGCTGGGATGATGAAGAGAGAACATGAGCTTGTCTTCCTGCTCTTTTGTGCAGTTATTCCCATGATTTTCCTTTACTGTAATGCTGAAGTTTCTTAAGAACCCCAGAACTGATTTTGTTGGTGGGTACCTGTCTGATTGTTGATCTCTGTAGGAGAATGGAGACCAAGGTCTCCTACTCTGCCATCTTGGTGATTTCACCAAATTCTTAAAATCCATTTTGACTTTTTTCCAGTAAATATTTATTTTGATGGAAAAGTAGCCAAATCTTCCTGATGGCCAGTTCCCCAACACAATTCATTAAATAACTTACATTTTCACCATTGATGTAAGATGCTTGTTTATCAGTTATCAACTTTTATAGGTTCTTTTTCTGGGCTTCTCGTTCTGAGCTACTGGTCTATTTATCTCTCTTTTGCAAAATGACCTCAGTTTTATAACTACCATTATGATTTAAATACATTTTGTTATCTTGTAAGTCATGTCCTCTCAACACTTTTTTATATCAAAGATTTCCTAGCTATTTTTGTTTATATACATATATATACATACATATAATGTATGTACAGATACATTCATATATATACATATATATACAGAAAGAGACATACATATACAGAAAGAGAAGAAAGACCAATTGTGAGAACAAGACAAGAATTTGTTGGAATATTAAAGAAGAAGAAGTAATATTCTATAGCACACTCTGAACTCCACCACAGCCATTTTCTGACCTACTTCCAATCACTGCTGAGCCAAGCTGGATCAATTATAATCCTGAGGCTGTCAAACCTCACTCTTCTCTTCTGACTTGTAGCTGAAGCTCAAAACTGCCTTTCCCCTCTGCCACCTCACTCCGCATGCAAAAGAGATTGATCCAGAGAATAGGCAACTCACCCAGGGGCAAATAAATGTTTTGTGGAAGTTTCCAGCGCCCATGCAGATCTTGCAATTATAGAGCTGAACCCAAGAGAGAAGACAGATTTTTTTTCCTGTCTAAATCTTACTTGGAGATCTAGGTAATACTATGTAAATTGTTTAGGATAAAAGGCAACTTGAAAGCCAGAGGATTGGGGAAGGGCAGAGCTGTAGGGACTGCTGATATTAAAGAGGAAGATTGATTGGGGCAAGGTCTCTGAAGTGTTCTGAGGACTCAAAACCATCACTTTTTCTTTTAATGCTTTCAAATATCCAATCAATGCAGATCAAATACTTTTTTTAAAAGTACTTTCAAATACTTATTATGGAAGCCTATTTTCTGTTGAAAAGGTTATTGAGAAAAAATATTCATTTTTTCACATAGCAAATGTTTATAATGCCCACGAGCAAAAAATATAGTTCCATATGAGAACCATGATGAAACAGAAACAGACTCACAGACATAGAAAACAGAATTGTGCTTGCCAATGGGAGTGGGAGGTGAGAGAGGGAAGGACTGAAAGTTTGAGATTAGCAGATGCAAACTATTATATATAGAGTGGATAAACAACGAGGTCCTACTGTATAGCACGGGGAACTATATTTAATACCCTCTGATAAACCATAAGGGAAAATAATATGAGAAAGAATATATATACATATAATTGAATCACTTTGCTGTGCAGCTATAATTAATACCACATTGTAATTCAACTATACTTCAATAAAAAATAAATTTAAAAAATCTCCCTTTAGGAGCTCAAATAGGTGTCTTTCAATTACTCTACTTCATTAGAACATGTGACTTTCTTTCTTGATGTTAAATTCTCTGTGCTAAACTCACTAACTTTATCCCCTAAGTTAGGGGCTGAGGCACCCATTGTGTAGGATCAAGCAAACTTCAGGAACCGGATGGATGGCAAGTTTGGTGAGGCTGGTGAGGATGCAAAACTCCAGCCACAAAAGCAGTTCTGCTCCTTCGTTTCCCATCAGCTCTGCTGCGGAGCTGCCCTTGGGGTCCTTCCCTCTATGAGTCTGCACCTTCTCCCCACTTCCACATACTTGACTCCAGCTGTTCATAGTGACTAATTTTTTCTGTGTGTTTCTAGAGCCACACACTGTCTGATACACTGGCATATCTTAGACGATCACAAATGTCATGCGAATATGATGGCAGCATGTGAACAAGGGTGTAGGTTTGAGCATTGTCTCTGCTCCCTTCACCACAGTTTTGGAAAATTGAGACGATGTGATTGCACAAGGAAACTGTTGCTTCTTTTCCTTCCCTCAAATGAATGTTAATCTGTATTTTGGTGGGTTTTGGCTAATGTCACCCTTACCCCTGCACCTACAATCTGAGGATCTCAGGGTTACTCCTATATAACCGCTGAAGATGGGCTTTTATCCACTCAACTTGATCTCCCGCAAACAAGTCCCATATCCCTTATCGCTCTGCTGTCATGGTCTGCATTTTTTTCCAACAGTCACTCAAAGGATGACCCTGAAACTCTGGCCTCAAAAGGCTTAACAACATCCTAAACTTATTTTAGCACCTGATTCCTTCTCTAATACAACTTCTTAGATTTCTGCTTCTCCCAGGTCCTCATTCCTTTGGCCCATGCTTGTTTTCAATGCTACTGTGAGCTCGGGGGTGCAGGTATCTCTTCGGGATCCTGATTTCATTTCCTTCCAATACATACCCCGAAGTGGGATTGCGGAATCATATGGTAGTTCTATTTTTAATTTTTTGAGGGAACTCGATACTATTTTCCATAGTGGAAAATAGTGAATTATCCAATTTACATTCCCACCAACAGTGCAGGAGGGTCCCCTCTGCGTGACACTCAGCATCATATTTATCCCCAGGCTCCTGTCCCGGGCACGTCTCCAGGCCAGCAGAATCATTCTAATTTCTTGCCCTTGCCTTCCAGTCCAGATACACCTTTCAAAACTCACCTGATACCTCAGTTTCCCTTTCCACCTACCCTCTGCCAAAGGCATCCTATGAGTTTCCATCTTGGTGAAATCCCTTTCTACATCCCTGCTTCCCTGTAAGGAGACTGGCCCTGCCTAGTGAAGGATCATTTTTCATCCTCTGAGAACATTGTTGACTTTGCATATCAAAGAATCATTTGATGAAATACATCGAGATTTTATGACTAGGATAGTTTCTGATTGTGTAATGTCCACACTTCATTAGCCCTGTATGAGGACAACCGGAACCATTCATTTCCAAGATGGATGGATGCCCTTACCTGGAGACCTGACACATGCATATTCATAAGGAAAACTGACAGCTCCCTAGTACTTACTTGATTTTCTTTACACTTCTGTAGTAAAAATGACCAGAAGTTCAGAGAATATGGTCAGGGCCTGGATCACTGCCATTCTTCAGTGTTAAAAACAGACCTGTGGTATCTGTGTGACCTGGAATGTGGCTTAGTTTCATTTATAAATTCAGAATATGAATATATATGTAATAGTTTTTGGGAAGACAAAATAATATCAATATTGTACACCATTCTGTATATAATTCTGTTACACTCAGCACTGTATTGGATGTATGGTAGGTGCTTAATTTCCTTTCCCCCAAAGCAGCTCATCTCTACTGGTGCTTGTTTCATAAAGTTGGAGAAATGAATTTAAGTCACTTTATTTTTCCATATATGAAGGATTTAAGCACTGTGCTCCAGACAAGTCACTGGTGAGACATGTCCTCTGTGTGAGGAACCTTGGAAAGTTCACCCGAGAGGATCTCCCTTTAGCAGGAACCTGCGCTGGACCAATGGCATTCTGGGTCCTTATATGCCCCTCCCCAGACGGAATGAAACCAGAGAAGGTCACCCTCACCCATGGTATTATTTGCTTCACATTCTGGCTTCTGAGATCATTCCTTTCTTTCTCATTTCACTTCACAAATGATCATCCACATGAAGCAATATAGTATATCCAATTTCATAATGTGTTGATATTTTGAGATTATATGCAACAGTCGTGTTTGGATCACATTTGTAAACCTCGTGCTATGAGCTTGGTTTACAAATTAAAAGGGGAGCTTGGAAACAGGAGCTCATATTTTTGTACTGAATATGTGCCATTATGCCTAATTGAGTTTGTTCATCTTCCAAATAAATTGCTTTTCAGCAGAAATCCGGACAGTCTTTCATGAGGGCCTTTAGAAGCCAATGTCCCATCCCTGTCTTTCTGTTTCATTCAACTGTCCCCACTTGAAGTCAGGATTAGGACTGTGTGTGGTACACTCTGCCCCCCTCACCCAGCTCAGAGCCTAGAGCACAAAGGGAGTTTGAGGAGCATGTGGGAGACCAGAACAAAGCTGGGTGTTAATCACAAGGCCTTGACAGCAGTGTCCACGGGCCAAAACATCCATTTGTTAACACTGCATTGTGCTGTTATTTTCTTCTTTGAATTCCCCGTGTTTCAACGAGATGCACTTCAGTTAAGTGGGCGATGAAGAGGCAATTACTGAACAGGCATTTAAAGGCCAGTCCTGGCTCTATTATTGTCTTTAAGGTCCAAGTAAAACCCCAGCATTTACAGATGGTGACAAGCTACCAGAGATAGTGTGCCAATACTGTTGTTACCTGTTGTGCACTTTGCTGATTGACTGGAGTGATACATGAAAGATTAATATAAAATACCTCTTCTTAAGGCTGACTGTCAATAAGGAAGCCACACAGCCCTGGACTGACTGATTTTGCAAAGTACCTTGTTATCCTTTGTTGTTGTTTTTTTTTTAATATATATATATACATGGATATATACATGGATTTGTTAAGCTATTCAAACTAAACAAGTGGCCTGGGAGGGGCTTTAATATCAGGGTCTTGGGCTCACTTTCCTTAACAGCTGGGTGACTCTTCTATCAGGTCATCTATTTATCCTGATGGAAGCCCCCTGACCCTGCCCCCTGCTGTCCAGTGGGACTTGGATCACTTTCCTTGCAGCCAGTTAGAACCTGGACACTGGCCCACAGCTGTTGGTCTCCAGGCCTTGGAGGTGAGCTCTGGACAACATTTTGCCCCAAGTCGCCGCTGTCCCTGCCCCACCTCCCCGAGGGAGTTGCAAAGAGATGGACCCAGAAGCCAGACAGATGTGGCTGCAGGCCTGGCTCTTTGGAGAGAGGCAGACCCTCTCTCCCTCCTGCCCTCTTACTTTGCACTGTCGCTACCATCGGGGCTACCATTTGCTAAGAGAGACAGATGTCACTTTCAATTACATCAATTGAAATTTAAGTTTCTCAAGTATGAATTTTGTTGACTTAATAAATACGTTTGCAGAAAAGTTAGCCAGAAAAGTCTTAAGAGCAATCAAGCTATCACATTAATAAAGCATTGTTATTCTCGAATTATAAAAATTATCACACAAAGATATCATTTTTTTTCTTGTAATTTGTAAGGGCATGTTATTATTTTTGTGTCACTATTTTCTCTATTATGTTTCATGAGAATAAAATATAATTAAAAAGAAAAGACATATTTGAGTACCTTTATATGAAGATTTTCCCCCTAAATTTTATACAAGTTCCCTTTTTTAATTTTGCACTGGGCCCCAAGAATTATGTAGGCAGCGCTGGCAGTGCACCAAGCTCATATTAAACTGATAAGCATTTCCAGAGGCAGTAGTCATAGGCTCAGCTATTAGGAAAAAATGAAAAAAGAAAAAAAAAACAACCAAAAAACAGCAACACACTTTTATGGGTTATACATATTAACTTTGCAGTTTTTAAAGGTACAGTTTTCTAATTAGCTGAAAAATTTTAGACTCTATCAGCAATAAAAATGTTTTTAGATTCCAAGTAACTGTATTTTTATTATAATTAGACCTCACAAATGCAAACAGAAATGTGTTTAGAAGAGGTGCCTATCACAGCTGACCTTGTTAGGCTATTACGTTCTGTTAGACCAGAAAATGTACCTGCGACGCTAAAGCTGGTATCAGAGAAAATAGGATGTTTTCTTGAACACTGTGAGCCTACTCAATTTTTCGTGAGTTTTCTAGCAACTTTCACATTAAAAAAATTTTGATCTCTGATTTTCACCACCAGATAATTTGAGTTGGAGCTGGCATTACAATGTCTGTTTTCTCAGTGTCTTCTAATAGCAAAAAAGACTCAGAAAAACAGACTGAAGGGAGAAAAGAGGGTTTCAGAAAAGAAATGAGAATGGGCTCAATTCAATTTTGCACACAGCCTTGGCTCTGTAAAGTTTGGACCATCCTGGAGACATTTAACAGATTGATCTTTTTTTTTTTTTTTTTTAATATCCTTATTGGAGTAGAATTGCTTCACAATGGTGTGTTAGTTTCTGCTGTATAACAAAGTGAATCAACTATACATATACATACATCCCCATATCTCTTCCCTCTTGCGTCTCCCTCCCACCCTCCCTATCCCACCCCTCTAGGTGGACACAAAGCACTGAGCTGCAGATCACTCTTTAAACCTTCTTCTGGTTGTCCCTATGTACCTGCTCCAGCAGAAATGGCAGTCAAGGTGGCAACTAGTTTTCAATGAGCAGTAAACTTTCTCCATGCCCAACACCCTCCATGCAGATTAAACAGTAAATCTGTCAGGTGAAAAAGGGATTCAACAATGGAAAAGAAAGAACCTGTTTAAGAAGAGTAGAGCCCTGGGGTCCCTCATTAGAGAAGTAGCCATAAACACTCCTTGGCCAAAGAAACCGTTCCCTGGTTATCAGAATAATAAAAAAAAAAAAAAAAGGAGGAGTCGTTGTTCTACAGCACAGAACTATCCCAAACTGGCCAAACAATAAAAGGGGGATTTGGAGAGGAAGTGTTGAAAAACAAAATTCAACTGAGTAAATTTTAGAGATCTTTTTGGCTTTATTCAACAAATCATGAATCAGACAGCATCCAAACCAGCATATAGAAAGGGAATTTGAAGAGCTGTACAAGGCAAGAGATTTTATAAGCAGAAGGGAGCAGGAACAAGGAAGATACTCTAGGAAAAAGAGAGGGTTGGTTATTGCAAGGATAATCTCCTTTAGAGCACGACAGGGTCTTTCTGGCAGGTTACCTGATTAGTGCTGACCAGGTGATTCCTGATTGACTGGTTTAAGATTTCATTTCTGTAATTAAGTCTCAGCTTAATGACATGGGGCTTAGCATAAGCGACTCCATTTGGGGTTGGTTGTCTTGTGTACAACAGAAGGAAACAAGAGTGTCTCTGGAACTTCAGGACAGGAAGACCTCTTTAGAGGCAGGTGTCAATCACTGGAAAGGAACTACCTCAAGACAGAGGATAGATGATCATCTGCATGTTCTCTATCCGGTGCCATGGGCCCATTCATTGTCCTTTGTTCTAGGGGTTCACTTTCTTTTTTTTCTCTTCCTCAGAAGCCATAGTTTCTCTGGCTTTCTCTGTTCACCTTACAGCTGTCTCCAGTATGACTGCCCAGATCAAATTGTACATGAGCACTCCACGCAGGGGTCCAACAGACAATTGCAGGGGACTCTGAGGCTTCATAGGGGAGAGAATCTAGTTGGCCCAAGCTGGATGTGGTGCCCAAACCATTTCCAGTTGCTGTGAGTAGGAAGGATTTCCAAGGCTCTGGAGGTTCTGGAGTGGTGACTGGGCAACCCCCCAAAGCAGAACCAACTTGTACCCTTAATAAGCAGCCCATATAGAGCAAGGAGGAAACACTCAGGGAATTGTTTCAGAATCAATTAAGAAATGATAATGAAATGCAGGGAAAATCAACCTCTCCAATGCGTACCTTCAGAAGTAGTATGTTTCCTACCAGAGGTGAGTATTTCAACAGAAACCAGGAAGATAAAACACATGCACTTGCTAGAGAGACAGTGGAAGGGAAGCAGGCATTGGGACTGTGGTGGTAAAGGGAGTTTTGAGGTCTCCAACCAATCTAAATATTTATGATATGCCAGAAATTTGAATTCTTTAAGGCCAAACATGAGTCTTTACCTATCTCCTTTTTCTCTTCCCTCTCTTCTCCTAATCTTATTATCATGTATGCATTTACTTTTAACAATCCCATGAAGTCTATCTAATCTGGGAATTTTCCCTATTCTTTCCTCCATCATCCAGAACTTAAGGGCACAGCTCTCTTCATCAGAGAGGGAGCCTGTTCCATTTACAAGGAGAGCAAATTTTCACTTCAGCCTCAGGGAAACACCAAGTGAGTAGAAAGGCCACTTATTCATGTGTGACCATCTAGGACACATTGTTTAGTTTTTCCACACCTTTTCTCTGGAAAGCCACATCAAAGGCAAAATAAAACCCTCTATTTAACTGCTATATGTTCCAATTTTATAAAGTTTTTAAGCTTGAGGTATTGGAAGAGCTCATGAAGTGGTGATATTTTAACATTGACTTACCTATCTCCAAGCAATAATGACATTCAGTACCAAATGGGCACCATCTCCAACTCCAAATGCATCCTAAATGGTGTTTCAAAAAGACTGTTATTTGGTAATGGAGTCACACCCAAAGTAGCACCTGTTCAGCTGAACTCCCCAGAAACTGAGAGGACTGCAGGATCCAGGCGCTACTATGACAACAGCATCACAACCTGTCCATCCCCCTCTGGATGGCTGCCCATACAGTACCATCCTTCAGCACCGGCTCAGAGAAGCAAAGGCAGCAACAGCAAAGCCCTCGAAAATACTCTTGTTCATAAAATCACAACAAGGACATGTCCATCACAACTGCTTTGAAACAGCCAGCATCTCCACAACAGCTGATGTAACCCCAGAGGCTTCTTGCATTCAGACCTCTACTTACAAGGAGAAAAATGCTGCATAGATTCAGGTGCACTGATGGGACAGAGGATGGAAACATAGTTGAAGCACTAGCAGGGTTAAAAGGATGCACCTGGCACCTGGCTTGGTGGATATCTTGTGCTTAATAAACATGTGTTAGGTAAGTGAAAAACAAAAACATACCAGTATGCCCTGTTCTGTTTCTACTGGTAGATTTTGACCTGAGGATTCACAATGTTGCTGTGAAGTATTGGAAGAAAGAAATCACACGGGCTTCCAGATCCCAAGCCCAGCACGAGAGGAAACTGTATGTGTTGAACCTGGCCTCAGTTAGGAATGCATTGGTGATAAGAAACAGAAAGAACACTTGGATAAAATGACATTTTCCCCCCATAACAAGAAACCCATGTGGAGGCAGCTGTCTGTGCTCTGGGCTGGCATTGGGGTGATATGGGGGTACTTATGTTGCCAAACCCTGCTGTGGCTTCATGCCCACAGTCACACGCAAAGTCAGGGGACCAGGACCAGGACAGGTCAGAAGCAACCTTCCTCAGCCTTCTTTTTTATTAAAGAGAAACTGCATTTAGAGAGCTTCCACCAGCAAGAATTCACCCGACATCATGCTGCCCCAGCTCTCCCCCAGCTCTGGGAGGTTGGTGTCTGGCTTTGTGAACCTTTGTGGAGGAAGACAGCAACCACACAAGGAGTGAGGACAGGTGTGTCAACAACGCTTGGTTAGTATAAACTACAGAGACACACATTTCATCTCAGTGTGGAAGTCTCTAGAACTCATGGGAAACTGCAGAACTTCTCCCTCATTGGTGTTCACAGAAACCACCTCATCTGCGGCAGGTCCTGAATTACACCCTAAGATTATGAAATAAAACTGGTGAGTGTGTGTCCTGGAGTAGAGTTTACAGTCTAACCAAAGTCCAGGGCACCAATGGCTCTGGGAACATCTCAACAAGGGTCTCAGTTGGTGGTGCTCTGCCCGCCCCCCACCCCTCAGCCATGCACTCCAGGAAGGAGAGCCTTTGGGAGCTGCCCCTCGTAGGACCTTGTCATGCACAGAGGACACTTCATTCCTCCCTCTCCCACTGCCTGAATGTAACTCCTTACAATACCTCTCTGCTGCTACCAGCAGCCTTAAACGTCTCTCTGTCTGTCCCTATTCAACACTCAGTCCCTCCTCCATGGTTGGGATGAAATGACATTTCTAAAGAAGCAGAGAAGTTGCCTGCAAACCACCTGATATATATGAAGTGACCGTTTGTCCCTGACTTTGCTCTTGTTTAGGGTGAAATCAAAGTGAAGGTTTGATTGGGATGAGATGCTAGTGTCTGAAGGAAAGAGATTTTCACTGATTGAAGAAAAGATCTGAAAAAGGGAAAATAACACTTCAGTCAAGCACATCTGGATTTACATATTTTTTTAAAAAAATTAAATAGTGAGGAAAACAGGAAGAAAGTAGTTGTCTACAGTAGAGAAATGATTTTATGAAACTATACCCATGTATTCCAATACTTTACATCGAAGAGATCATCATCAGAAACAAAGTTAGACAGATAGATGGTAAATAGATGAGAGAGAGATGGATAGATAGAGACAGAGAGATAGATATAGATAGATGATAGATAGATAGATAGATAGATATGGACAGGAATGGTAGATAGACAAATAGAGACAGGGATGATAAGTGGATAGATAGATGATAGATAGAAAATAGATAGAGATAGATAGATAGATAGAGACAGAGATAGATAGATGATAGATATAGGGAGACAAAGATAGATAAATATATTTAGATAGATCATAGAGAGGTAGAGATAGACAAATATATTTGAGGGCAATTCAGTGAAGAAGCATGGGGAGAACAGAGTAGGTAAACTAAATCCAGATCCTGTAAAAGGTAAAAATCCAAGGACACTATATTAGTGGGAAGCAAACTGTACCAGCAGAGAAGACGCCATGAAAGACTCCTCAACCATTTAGCCAAACAGAGTTTCAAAGCATGTCCACAAAGACAGAAATGGAGGGAACACATATTTAGCTCCCCTTTGATGTATTTATTGACTTGGTGACTATTACATCTTATTGCCTATTGATTAAGTTCCTACTTGGATAGTTTTGTGGTAAGAGTTTTGGCAAGAAGTTAAGCAGAAGTGCCTTACCCACATCGCAGCTGTTCCCAAAAGCATCAAGAAGACTTTGCCAACAAAGACAACCTGCACTACAGCTCTCCCTCCTGAGAAACCAGTACCTAAGCACAGCTGAGCAAATACCAACCCTGTACAAAATGGTTTAGTCATTTCCTACAATATCAAAGACGTGCCAGAATGCTTTGTCAACATTTATCTGATCTTAAAAATAGTACCTGATTTTGGTAGAATGTCTGGGAAGAAGATAGTAATATCTAAAGAGGAATATAACCACCACTCCATGCTCAAATTTGTGACAGTATATCCTTGCTTTGTCCTTGACTGTGAGATGTGAATATTTCCTACGTCATAGTATTTTTTTAAGTAACTGCAAAAATTTTCTCTGTATGGATGTACCATGTTTTAAGAAAACTATCCACAGCTTTTGAACACTTGTAATCTTTGCACTTCCTTTTTTGTGTATGTGATGTACTTTCCCACAAGAAATCCCAAGCAGTGAAATTTATGACCAAAAGTACGAATATGCCTATTATGCTTAAGGAATATTGAAGTTTACCTGTACTGAGTGTTTATCTATTTGACTATATTTTTTTTCCAAAAGTGGGTATTATCATTTTTCAAAACTAAACTGAAGGTAAAAATGAGTGCTGTAGTTATAATATTCATCATTTGAATACTAGTAAGTTTAGATTTCAGTATATTCATTAATCACTTTCCTTTTTTAATTTAATTTTTATTTTATATTGGAGTATAGTTGATTTATTGATACAATGCTGTGTTAGTTTCAGGAGTACAGCAAAGTGATTCAGTTATACATACACGTATATCCATTACTTTTCAGATTTATTTCCCATATAGGTTATTACAAAATATTGAGTAGAGTTCCCTGAATCACTTTCAGTTTTTATCTTATGTGTTACCTTTTGATACACAAGACTTTGCCTGGGTTATATGTTTCCCTTACTAATATCGATCTGGGTATATTTACTAATCTAATATTTTAGGAAGTGGTGGGTAACTAAGGATGGCAGAGTAGAGGTCTGGCAGTCAAACTATGGATGGAGGATGCAGAACTACTGACATCATTTTGTGAAAGTCCTACTGTGAATCCCATGTTTGGAGTCGTTGAGAGTAGCTTCTTCACATCTCCTCATGTTCCCATTACAAGAGAGCCCTGAATATGCATCTCACTATAATTTTAATGAGTCCAGGACAGGGTTCAGGACATGGTGAAGCTGTGGGTGGGCCTCCACATGTAGGGTTGTATGGAAGGTTTACAGTGGAGTGGGCAGCTCCCAGCAAGAACAAATGTCACGGGGCAGTCTCCATGGCACTGTTTTACCAGGATCGGCCTTGGTGCTTTGCTTCACAGAGAGAATGATCTTGTTCAACTAACAAGAATAATATGAACTTATAGAAAGTTAAACAAAATTTAATGAAGTACTTTCAGATACATCTGATTTCCTCTCAAACTGCATGCCAGGGGACACGGGGGCTCTTTCTCCTCTCTACTCTTTGCTCTGACATCCTTAACACTGACGTAACCATGCAGCGTGGTTCTTCTATCATAGAGAATGAACCCGCATCTGAAAATGTGAGGCTTCACCACCTCAGGGCTCAATCATGAAAGCAAGAAAGTGCATCTTCCCAACCTAGTTCCAAGGGCCAGCTAGTCTCTGAGGACCATCAAAGGGCTTCCCAGGATGTGCGTGATTCTTGTGTGAACGCAGTGCACCCCAAAAGGAGAGAGATGAGCAGGGAAGAAGCTTCCAGATCTGTAGCCAATGCGTTATGGCTGGTAGGGAGCTGGCCTGGGCTGCAAGGTGTCTTGACTGATCACAAATGAGATTGCATTCTTCTTGGTTATTCACTCTGCCTGCACATGCATGCAGAATTTCAGAGCAAGGCGGCAGAGGTTACAGTGTGATGGGCATTCCTCTCCCTGACCAGTGTTCAGCCCACTGGCTCTTCCCCATCTGCTCATTTACCTGATGCTGAAGTAGACGCATGACTTGCTTTGGCCAATGAAATGGGAGCAGAAATGATGTACCTCCCTTCTGTGTGGAAGCATTTAATTTCTGGTACAGGCAGCCCTCGTTTTTTTTGTGCTTTGCTATATTGTGTCTTGTAGATATTGTTTTTTTTTTTTTTTTTACAGGTTGATAGTTTGTGGCGCGCCTGCATCATGCAAGTCTATGGGCACCATTTTTCCAAAAGCATTTGCTCACTTTGTGTGTTTGTGTCACATTTTGATAATTCTTGCAATATTTCAAACTTTTCTATTTTTATTATTTTTGTTGTGGTGATCTTTGGTGTCACTATAGTCATTGTTTTGGGGCGCCTCAAACCACTCCCATGTAAGACTTCGAACTTAATCAAAAAATGTGTGTGTTCTGACTGCTCCACTGACCAGCCATTCCCCCATCTCTCTCCCCCTCCTCAGGTCTCCTTATTCCCTAAGACACAATATTGAAACTAGGTCAATCAGTTACCCTACAGTAACCTCTAACTGTTCAAGTGAAAGGGAGTCTTCCACTTTAAATTAAAAAAACTAGAAATGACTAAGCATAGTGAGGAAGGCATGGAGAAAGCTGAGTAGGATAAAAGCAAGGCCTCTTACACCAAACGCCAAGCTGTGAATGCAAAGGAAAAGTTCTTGATGGAAACTAAACAAGTTACTTCCCTGAACACACAAGTGATGAGAAAGTGAAACAGCCTTATTGCTGATATAGAGACTGTTTTAGTGTCTGGATAGACACTGGATAAACCAGCCACAACAGTCCCTTAGCCAAAGTCTTATCCAGAGCAAGGCCCTAACTCTCTTCTACTCTGTGAAGGCTGAGAGAGGTGAGGAAGCTGCATAAGAAAAGTGTGAAGCCAGCAGAGGTTGGTTCATGAGGCTTAAGGAAAGAAGTCATCTCCGTAACATAAAAGTGCAAGGTGAAGCAGCAGGTGCTGATGTAGAAGCTGTAGCAAGTTATCTAGGAGATCTGGCTCAGATCATTCATGAAGGTGGCTATACTGTAAAACAGATTGTCAGGGGAGATGAAACAACCTTAAACTGGAAGGAGATGCCATGTAGCACTTTCATAGCTAGAGAAGAGAAGTCACTGCCTGGCTTCAAATCTTCAAAAGACAGGCTGACTCTTGTTAGGGGCTAATGCAGCTGGTGACTTTATGTTAAAGCCAATGCTCAGGATTACAAAAATTCTAAGGTCCTTAAGAATTATGCTAAATCTAATCTGCATGTGCTCCCTAAATGGAACAAAGCCTGGAAGACAGCACATCTGTTTATAACATGTTTTCCTGAACATTTTAAGCCCATTCTTGAGACCTACCTCTCAGGAAAAAAAAAATTCCTTTCAAAATATTACTGCCTCTTGACAATGAACCTAGCCACTCAAGAGCTCTGATGGAGATGAACAATGAGCTTAATGTTGATTCCGTGCCTTCAAACACAACATCCATTCTGCAGCTCATGAATCAAACAGTATTTTTTTTTAATTCTATCGGTATGTATGTATGTATGTATTTTTGGCTGCGTTTGGTCTTTGTTGCTGCACAGGGGCTTTCTCTAGTTGTGGCAAGCAGGGGCTACTCTTCGTTGAGGTGCATGGGCTTCTCATTGCGGTGGCTTCTCTTGTTGCAGAGCACGGGCTCTAGGCGTGTGGACTTCAGTAGTTGTGACATGCGGGTTTCAGTAGTTGTGGATTGTGGGCTCTAGAGTGCAGGCTCAGTAGTTGTAGCACATGGGCTTAGTTGCTCTGTGGCATGTAGGATCTTCCCGGACCAGGGCTCAAACCCATGTCCCCTGCATTGGCAGGTGGATTCTTAATGACTGTGCCACCAGGGAAGTCCCTCAAACAGTAATTTTGACTGTCAAGTCTTGTTATTTAAGAAATAACTTTAGGAAGACCATAACTGCCATAGAGAGTGATTCCTCTGGTGGATCTGTGCAAAGTCAATTGAAAACTTTCTGGAAAGGATTCATCATTTTAGATGCCATCAAGAACATTTGTGATTCATAGAAGCAGGTCAAAATATCAACAGTAACAGAAGTTTGGAAGAAGTTGATTCCAACCTTCCTGGATGACTCTGAGGAGTTCAAGACTTCAGTGGAGGAAGTCACTGCAGATGTGGTGGAAACAGCAAGAGAGCTAGAATTAGAAGTGGGGCCTGAAGATGTGATTGAATTGCTGCAATCTCAGGATAAAACTGGAAGGATGAGGAGTTGCTTCTTATGGATGAGCAAAGAAGTGGTTTCTTGAGATGAATTCTACTCCTGGTGAAGAAGATGTTAAGATTGATGAAATGACAACAAAACATTTAGAATATTACATAAACTTAGTGGATAAAGCAGTGGCAGGATCTGAGAGGATTAACTCTAGTTTTGAAAGAAATGTTGCTGTGGGTGAAATGCTACCAAACAGCATTGCCTGCCCCAGAGAAATCATCCGTGAAAGAAAGGGTAATCGATGTGCCCATCTTCGTTGTTGTCCTAGGAAATTTCCACAGCCACCCCAACCTTTAGCAACCACCACCCTGATCAGTCTTGAGCTGCCAACATCAAGGCAAAAAGATTACCCGACTCACTGGAGGCTCAGATGATGGTTAGCATTTTTTTAGCAATAAAACATACTTCAATTAACGTACGTACGCTGTTTTTCTCTAAGACGTGATGCTATTGCACACTTAATAGACTACTGTATAGTGTAAACATAACTTTTTTGTGAACTGGGAAATCAAAAATTCTTGTGACTCGCCTTATTGCAATGTTTTCTTTATTGCAGTAGTCTGGAACCAAATCTGGAATACTTCTGAGTTGTGCCTGCACTCACCTCTTTATTCTGGCTTCTCCCTTCTAGAAAAAAAATATGTATATTGACTCACAGGTTGCCATGAGATGAAAATAAGCTGGATTTCCGAGCTGGCTCTTGGAATATAGCTGCCCAGTCCACTTGCCCATATCCACGGGGCTTTGACAGATACATCAATGAAACTGAGATTGGGGTTATTTGTTATTGTAACATTATACATCTGACTAGTTACCAATTCCACTCAAAGATACGGAAATATTTACATCAATTTTATAATTTTTTGTGAGCCAGAAAGTAAATTCCGCACTAAGGTAAACTCCAAATGGGCTTCAGACCCTTTTTCACACACCCTCATGGTTTATGTGACACTTTGGGCCTGCCTGTGGAATGGATGCTCCAGTGAAAGATGCTTAGAAGCACAGATGTACAAAACCCGGCATGGTTGCAGGGTCAGAATTACTACACCTAATTCACTCATGAGAAGCTAAGGCTCAAATCTTTAAGGACCTGACCCCAAAGCATCAAGCCAATACATGGTGGAGATGAGATTTCAATCAGGCTTGAGACTCCAGTACATCATGATGAAAACGTTATGGAGATTGAAATTTTGTCAGCCGGTCCCTGTTCTCTTTATAGTTAAAAAATAGATCAAAAATAAAATTTCTTCAAGATTTATGTCTCTTTGTTAACCTGAAAATATTTTAAGAAAAATTAGGTTACCTTTGAACAGAAGGACACCTGTCATGCTGCACTGCCCTTGTGAATTCTTAACATTATCCTCATTAATCTTTAAAAGCCCTCAGTGGATTCCAAGCAAAGCTGACACTTTGTAGCTGAAAATCCTGCTTGACCACATGGCCTCCCAGCATCTCAAGACCAGGACTAGACACTTTGTTTCCAAAGCCTTTACCCTGAGTTTCAAAACCTAAAACCTAATCCAGTATTAGGAAGCTCTGTGCATCATACAGAGAGTATCCTTGCTCAAAAGACTGGAAAGTGAAAAGAGACCCAGTTGGCTCTTTGAGAAGCAAAGTCAAGCCAGCGGGAAGGAGGCCAAGCCAGGATGGACTTTCCAGGAAACCTTTGCGAGGCTTCTCCTTACAGGGCTATTCTCGCCATCCATTATGCAGTAAGTGCTCAAGCTGCCCCGTGCCTTCTTCTTCCTCGAGGAGTGCACATGTCCATCCAATTTCAGATGCTTTTGCCCTATATTATAAAGAATGATTTATCATTTTGGCCTTCAGATTGGCATGGCCTCACCTATGGTGGCTCTTAGAATTTTTTTTTTTGAAACATACAAATAGAGGAAATCACACCATAGAATGATCTGACACTATTTTAGAAGACAGGTTATATGGCTGGGGGGCAGTTACTAACATTTTTCTCTTATACTTGCCTTTAAATAATTTTAATAATAATATAATTGATAATGAATTGTTCATTAATTTAACCCAATGCTAAGTCCACATTTCTTATTTTATTATTTTTATTCATTCATAGACATGATAGTTAACAAAATCAATAGACTTTTAAAATCCCATCTTGGCCACAATTTTATTTTTAATTACTCTTTCTCAAAACTCTCATTTTTTTTGACCTTTAAGAAAATACATACTTCTACTTTTTCTTATAACTTTTGACTATTATTTCCCAGCCTCTTTGTAGATGTCTTGCTCTTTTTCTAATACATAAATACCATTGTCCTCAGAACTACATTTCTTTTTACTATATGCACTAATACTTCTGAGTATTGAATTACTATATTTATGATAATAATTTTAAGTATTTAGCTCAAGTTTATCCTGGGAAGCTCCAGTTGGGTGTGTTATAGGCACCTCAAACCCCTATGTCTAAAGTTGAACTTATATCATTTTCTTCAGCAAAGCTTATCCACCATCATGGTGAGATAACAGAAAAAACCTGTTGGTCTCTGCCCATTGTTCCTGGCACAGAGTTCCTGAAAACCCTGTGAATTCCTGAGTGACAAGAGTACCAGGAGCATATTCTGTTCTAATGAGGTGACTCTGGGTGGCTCCTACATGTCTCCTGGGTGGGGCTGGTCACCAGAAAGACCAAGTCATGATTAGAAGCTTGGAGTGTGCAGCCCAGCCCCTCCCCACTTCTCCAGAGAGGAAAGAGAGGCTGGAAATGAAGTTAATAAGTGATCATGGATACATCAGGAAGCCTCCATAAAAATTCAGTAACACAGCTTTGCGGAGCTTTCAGGTTGGTGAACACATGCACATACCAAGCAGGTGATGAACCTCAGTTCCATGAGGACAGAAACTCTGTCCTCGGGACCCTCAGATCTCATCCTATGTATCTCTTTTTCTGGCTGTTCTTCTGATTCCTTTACCCTACCCTTTAATAAACTGGTAAATGTGTTTCTCTGAGTTCTCTCAAGCATATTAATCAAACCTGAGGAAGAGATTGGTGGGAAGCTCCCATTTGTAGCCAAATTGGACAGAAGTTGTGGGTGACTTGGAGACCCACTAGTTGCATTTGGCATCTGAAGTGATGGTGGGGGTGGGGAGTAGTATCTGGTGGGACTGAGCCCATAAGGAACTCCAGGAAGATTGTGTTCGAATTGACTTAAGTTGTAAGACAGCTGGTGTTGCAGAGACTTGCTTGCTGTGGGGGGAAAAAACCCCAGACATTTGGTGACCAGGAGTGTCAGAAATGAAGTTTCCTGGGTGAGGAGTGAAAGAGACACATGAGAAATAAACACTGACTGAAGGCAGATGGAACTGAGCTTTCCTACTACAACCAGCCCCACAGGATCCCAAGACAGAAACTTGGAACTCACCCTATTCTCTTATTTTCCCCACCACCACCTCCAAACCAGCCACAAATTTCTACTTTTTTCGCCTGAATTTCTCTTCATTCTCTTCTCATTACAAGTGTCCATAGTATAGAATGTTATTCTAGCTACTCTGCCATCAGATTATTAACTTATCTCCACAATTATCCTGTTTCCAGAAATTCTGCACAGTAAATCCAGATGATCTTTACAAAACCAGCTCTGAAGATGTCATCGTCCTGTTTAAATCCCCCATTAAATTCCCAGCTATTGGAAGACAACATCCAAAC